>NC_066620.1:208245530-210795359 GCF_025201925.1 Gopherus flavomarginatus
GGAGCTTGATGAGTCTACGAACAGGATTGCATGACAGAGTTGCCCAAGATACCTGGGGACTGGACCGGCTGCCCCAAGAGACCCCCTTCCTAGCCTGTGTTCCTATGACTTGTAAGTAGGGTGACCAGATGTCCCAGTTTTATAGGGACAGTCCTGATATTTGGGGCTTTTTCTTATATACGCTCCTATTACCCCTATCACGGAGTGTGGGGGAGTCGTGGCCCTGCACCCCTCTTCCTGGGGATTCACAGTGACTCTCAGCCAGCCAGTAAAACAGAAGGTTTATTCGACAATAGGAATGCAGTCTACAGCAGAGCTTGTAGGCACAACCAGGACCACTCAATCAAGTCCTTCTGTGGGTTCAGGGAGCTTAGACCCCAGCTTGGGGTTCCCTGCGTTGCACTACCCAGCCCAAACTGAAACCAAAAATCCCTCCAGCAACTCTCTTCCTCCTCCCCTCTCTCTCCTGTCCTTTGTTCAGTCTCCCAGGCAGAAGGTATGAATTCTCCCAATGACCCTTCTGGCTCAGATTACAGCTCAGGTAGACCAGAGCCCCCCAGAGGATTCAGAAGGCCTGGGGCAAAGCAATTTCGGGGGCCCCTTCCATAAAAAAAATTGCAATACTATACAGTACTATATTCTCATGGGGGCCCCTGTGGGGTCTGGAGCAAATTGTCCCACTTGCTCTGCACCCACAGGTGACCCTGGGAAAAATAAACCTTCCGCATTTCGACACAAACCTAGTTTTGAGAAAACTTCTTTACAAGGTTCTCAGCATCAGCTAGTGCTAAAAGGCACTAAAGCTCATTAAAAGGGTTGGACAAATATTTTCCATCAAAACTGTTTCTGGATCGAAAACTAGCGGGTTTTAAAAAGCAGAAAACAATCACGGACAATGTCTGCTTTCGTTCAAAATTTGTTGTGTTTTTTTAATTGAAAAGCTGAAATTAGTCTGCCAAAACCTGAATATGGTTTGGGGTTTCAGAAGTGTGTGGCCAAATATTTGCTGCTTGCTGTGTTTGATTGTTTAAAGAAACAATAAAAAAATTCTGCTTAAAAAAAATCCAAAACTTTTGAACCACCTCAGCTTGTGACCAAATGCCTGAGCCCATCCAGTCAGAGATTTTTCCAGGTTTCTCATACTCTGCTGGCTTCCTTGACTCATATCTGTCTCCATAACTTTGGGTTCATTTAGGTTAGAACATAAGAACAGCCATACTGGGTCAAACCAAAGGTCCATCCAGCCCAGTATCCTGTCTACCGACAATGACCAATGCTAAGTGCCCTAGAGGGAGTAAACCTAACAGGTAATGATCAAGTGATCTCTCTCCTGCTATCCATCTCCACTCTCTGACAAACAGAGGCTAGAGACACCATTCCTTACCCATCCTGGCTAATAGCCATTAATGGACTTAACCTCCATGCATTAATCTGTTTCCTAGACACTGGCCCCATGGGGTCCCTCACAAACTGGAGACGGTTACTGTGGGTTTGTCTTTGGTATAGCTTATGTACTTACTCCACAAACTGAGCATTTGAGCTTGTTCCAGAATCTGGGATGAGCCTATGTTGTGAAAACTGAAATGCTCAAAATAGCACATGGATGTGAATGGACATGGGGTGCTAAAATTAAACTAACCCAGGGGTTCTCAAACTTTGGATCAGGACCCCTCAGGGGGTCACAAGGTTATTACTGGGGGTCACAAGCTGTCAGCCTCCACCTCATACCCTGCTTTGCCTCCAGCATTTATAATAGTGTTAAATATACAAAAAAAGTGCTTTTAACGGGGGGGGGGGGGGGTTGCACTCAGAGGTTTGCTTTGTGAAAGGGGTCACCAGCATAAAAGTTTGAGAACCACTGAATTAACCCCTCTGAAGCCTCAGGGAATGCAGGCGGGGGGGTTCCCTTGGTAGGGTCGGGAAGCAGGTAGGTGCTGCAGGATATTACTCTTCTCATGTGATCCCTACCCCAGTAGCTAATTTTAAATGAAACTGCCCTCCCCTGACACGAATCTCCCTATGGCAGTGAAATTAAATCTAGACTATAATTTGGCATTTGAGAAGTGAACGGGATGGAATCCCTAATGGAAAAGCTAACAGCTCGGCTCTTCTGCAAGCCTCACACTGCTGAATGAGCTTTAGGGTAGGGAAGGCTGTGCCTCCCAAACAGCCTGGCCCTGCCTCCTATCCAACCCCCACCCACTTCCTGCCCCTCGACTGCCTGCCCCCTCAGAATCCCCTACCCATCCTGCTCCTTGTCCCCTCACCGTCCCCCAGAGATCCCCCCAACCACCACCCAGAGACCCCTCCCCTGATCCCTGTGCCCTGACTGCCCCGACCCCTATCCACCCCCTGCTGAGTCCTGACAGACCCCCCAGAACACCCACAATCCAACTCCCCCATTCCCTGTCCTGACTGTCCCCCCCCAACCTCTTCCCCCTCTCTGTGCCCTGACTGTCCCTGGGACTTTCTGCCGCTTAGCCAACTCCCTGGCCCTGGCCCTTACCCCCGGCTCCACCCTCACCCGGAGCCTCAGCGCACCCAGGAGCTTCCCTCGACAGCTGCAGCATGTCTCCGGCGGGGCCGCGAGCTCCAGGCTGAGTTCCCTCCTCTCAGCCTGGAGCTCCCAGCCCCACCCCCTTATCACACAGCTTTGAGTGGGGCGAAGCTCAGGGGCCCCGCTGGAGGCACGCAGCTGTTCAGGGACGCTCCTGGATGCGCTGAGGCTCCGGGAGAGGGACGGAGACGGCGACGGGTCGGGGCCGGGGAGGGAGCCTCAGTCATTCTCATGGGGACCCCTGCGGAGCCTGGGGCCTGGGGCAAATTGCCCCACTTGCCCCCCCCCCCCCAGAGGCCCTGAGGTAGACTTCCTCTCATCCCCAATGAAACCTCCCTGCAACATTCCCAGGTCACGTCTGTCCTGCTCCCTGCTCCACAACACCCCCCCACCCCCATCCCGATTTTTCACACTTCCTATCTGGTCACCCTACTTGTAATGGGCTAGCATCTCTTTTGTATAAATCTAAATCAGTCAAGAAACACAACGGAATTTGCTTTAAAAATGTAAGGGCATTCTTAAAAGAGGGAAGAGGATGAAAGTGTGCTCAGAGAGGGGAAAGAACAGTAAAACCCAGCCAGTTCATATGCTGCCATAGGGCTGAGGCCTTTCTGGAAGTTATGTGTTAGCCAATACACAAGTTATTGGGCTCAATCCAGGAGTAACTGGGTGAAATGTAATGGCCTGTGTCACACAGGGGTTGGACTAATGGTCCCTTCTGGCTTTACACTCTATTAATCTAATCTAACTCCTAAAGACGTCAGGCGGGAGAGTCTGTCTGTTGAATTCAAGGGGACCTGGAACAGGCTTCTCAATGTTGCTAATGTACAGTTTCCCAACAGCAGATGGCGATCTTAGCCCACTTCTCCGACCTTGCTAAAGCTGCAAGCTAATAAGAGGGAATATCAGGCTTGAAAGCCACTAACATTTCTTTAAATCCTTTATTATTCAACTGTCTTGACACATGGGGCCATGTTTTTAATCTGGTCCTTACTGCTCAGATAGTTGTTTGCATTTTCAAAGCACTGCACAGACATTGACTGCTTGTTAAGGATGGGTGACATGCAATGAGACTGAAGACTGGAAATAGCACTGCTAACCCCAAGAGCTCAAAAATCAGGATATTAAAAAAAATATGTTTTTAGTTTGTCTCTGGTTTCTGAGCCTTTAGGGGGCACTCAGAGCACATTTTTAAGCTTTTCCCTGCAGCCACAAGAGCCAGAATCTTTTTTTTTTTTAATTTAACTGACAGCTGAGATTTTGATAGAATAACAGGACTCCAGGACATGGGGCTTTAAAAAAACTAACTATCACAAGACTTGTGATATAATTACAAGAGCTGACAGCATTGCTTGCTGGGGTTGCACACCTAGCAGGAGTTTGTGACCATTTCCCCGCTCTGACTGGAAGTCATATTTTTCTTCAGGAGAGATTCAAGTTAAAAGGAAATTTGGGGGCAGATCTTCAGCTGTAAGTCAATGTAACCACAGGGATTTCAACAGAGCTGGACCGATTTGTGACAGCTAAGAGTCTGACCCCAGCTAGTAGCTGAAAGGCAACCTGAACTATGCGTGCAGAAGAGAACTCTCTAAAAGCTACCCAGGTGCAGGAGAAGCATACGCATGTCATGACTTTCTGGAATCTGTGGGTATGGTTACATGAGGGCAGCTACCCACCTGACAGAGTTAGATGTCAACTCAACATGTCTTTATTTGTACCCACAAACAATTATTTGTGGATCCAGAACTGTACATGAAAAGGGCATCTGTGTTAAATATGCTTTAAAATTCAGCCTCATCAAATTATCTAGACAGGGGAGGAAAAAATTTTTCACTAGGAGGGTGGTGAAGCACTGGACTGGGTTACCTAGAGAGGTGGTGGAATCTCCTTCCTTAGTGGTTTTTAAGGTCAAGCTTGACAAAGCCCTGGCTGGGATGATTTAGCTGGGGATTGGTCCTGCTTTGAGCAGGGGGTTGGACTAGATGACCTCCTGAGGTCCCGTCCAACCCTGATATATTCTATGATAAAAATGGGGGTGAAAATTGGGCAATACCTCCCAGTTTCTCCAGGGGAATGATCTTTCCAGGAAATCTGAACAAAATTTTCAAGTTCACAACAAAACCTGGTAAGTGTCACCTAAGTTTAGGGTACACTGAGAACATGTCACTCTGCTTGCCAAATTATACATCCTAAAATAAAACAATCAAATCTCATGCTTCAGGGTAAAAACTGATCACTATGTAGGTCAGGAAGAAACTTTGCACCTTCATTGTCACACTTCAAATTTGCATGGGTGCATTATGAGTAGCATTTTCCTCTGTTAAGAGAGCCTGTGCGTGTAATTACTTTGCATAGCATTGCAGCTAATTGCAGAGCATGGTGTTACACCCTGGGAATAAGGAGGGGCAGAATCTAGCCCCAAGAAGGGAGAGGAATTGCTACATAGAAACATAACTAAGAGTAATGGGATGAAATTTAGATTGAATAACAGTGGAAACTTCCTGACTGGGTGATGCATTTGGCTGTGAATGCATGTGACGGTGGAAACTCCATTGCTGGGGACTTTTAAAACCAGTTTGGACAAAGCACTATACCATGTACCATGGGGAGTAATCCTGTTCTGGCAAGGGGGGATTTTATGGACCAGATCCTCAGCTAATATAAACCGGCTTCAGTGGGGTTTGCATCCACTGGGAAGGACATGGGTATAGCTCCAAGGACAGAACTATACTGATTTATACCAGCTGAAGATCTGGTCCTGTCTCTCTACAGTCTATGCTTGCAACTTTCAAAGCCAAACAGGGGAGTTTTCTGCACAACCCCATTAATTTCACTGGGAGTTGTGAGGTCACGTCCCCTAGTCCGTTGTGTAAATCTCAGTCCATGCTTCTCCTGGTAGCTGTAGGTGAATCATTTGAAAGCTCATTCTCACTGTCACAGTCTCTTCTACTTGGTGATGCTCGTCTCTTTTGATGGGCTTGTGTATTCTTTGGGGGTCCAGGGAAGCTGGCCAGGGGTCGGCAGCCACTGGGGCTCATTCGGATCACCAGATAAGCTGCCCCCTGATAACAGGAGCTGCCAGAAAGAGCCTTCAGTTTTCCACCTTTTTGAAGTCTGGCTGGTGACGTTTTGCAGAACTTTGTATTTTTGCCAAAATAACCAACCTCTAGCCCAGGGGTTTTGCTTCCCTCATCTCCTCCCCTCTTCCTCCGGCTCCACTCAGCATGCACCTCTGTGCGGGGCTGATACGGGTGTTGGGTCACACAGATGATGTCATCTATTTTTGGTGCTGTGGAGGAGAAGGCCAGGGTTGGACATGTCTGCCTTTACCCAGTCCGGCGCCAGGAACAACTGTGAGCCTTCCTCTCACAGCCCCTTCTGTACCTTATCACGGTGGAGATGACATCTTCGGGCGTGTTGTGCAGCTGAGAACGGCTGGGATGTGGGGGGAAGGCTGCCTGGGACGGGGGCTGATGCTGGGAACCCATGAATGTGATCCTTGTGAAAAACACACACACATTCATTGAGGCTCATTCCTGGCACAGAACAGAAAGAGGAATCTCGTCCAGCCAGATAAAGCCAGACATCTGCCAGAACGAAGGGGAAGCTGTATGTGCACCACAGCAAAAGGAAAATCAATGCGTGTAAGGTTGGGGCATGCTAAAGAGCATTGGCCTAACTCTGTTCCCATTGCATCAGCACCCTGCTATTGAACCCTGGAGACTCAGTACTACCACTGCATGCTGGGTCACCAGCCCTGACCTACCGCTTTAGTGCTAAAGTCCTAGCTGCAGTCACGCCCCAGGCCCCTGATTGGCTGGACAGCAGCTTTCTCACTGGGTACCTGAACTATATAAAAACCCCAACAGGCAGAGGAAGCTGTCCGAGCAACAGGCCATTGCCTGCTGGTTGCTGCCCTGCCTGGGCCCTGACCCGCTGACTTGGCCCCTTAAATTGGCTCTTTCAGCTACTGACCTCTGTGAGAACTCTGACCATTGCTTCAGACTGCCTCTGATCCCTATTGACCTCTTGGATACCCCAACACCTGCACAGGTTTGCCCACTGCTCTGGACTGCCCCCAGTATGCCTTGGCCACCGGGCATTACACATTTAAATCTAGGGGAATTTCACTGTTAACATCACCATGACAAGATGAAACAACAGCCTGGAAAGGGTCAGGGATGGCTGGGCAGAGCACATCAGGAGAAGGAACCCAGAGGGGAGGGATGTGTCATGTTTCAATCTCTCTCTCTTTTCTCCTACTGCTGGCTGATGGGGATAAAGAACAAGTCTGTGGGGCAGGGCTGTGGAACTTGTGGAACTCCTTGCCAGGGAATATTGTGAAGGCCAAAATTATAACTGGGTTCAAAAAATAATTAGATAAGTTCCTGGAGGATAGGTCCATCAACAGCTGCTAGCCAAGATGATCAGGGATGCAACTCCATGCACTATGTGTCCCTAAGCCTCTGACTGCCAGAAGCTGGGACTGGACGACAGTGGATGAACCATGCTATAATTGCCCTGTTCAGTTCATTCCATCTGAAGCATCTGGCATTGGCCACTGTTGGAAAACAGGATAGTGGGCTAGACGGACCATTGGTCTGATGCAGTATGCCTGTTCTTATGTAAATGCATGCTGGTTGAAAATGTTCAGATAACGCTGTTTTTAGATTAAAAAATGGAGTTTTGATTAAATGAGATTTTTGCTGAAAAGTGTCTGCTTTCCATGGAAAATGTGGACTTTGTTTTTCCCCTAGCAAAAAACTGAACATTCAAAACACAAAAACAAAAAATTGGGTTTTGGCTGAAAACTGAAATATTTTGGCCCAAAACAGAAATGAACCAGATTCCATCTCCCAGAATGCACCATGGACATACAACTAACATGAGGCTCAGTCTCCCTTCACTAAGGGGACAGATCATGGTGAACCATGGGAGATGTAGTCTGACCAGGGAGTCCAGCCCATAGAGGAGAATGGGAACATGAGGCTTCGGAACTCAACTCCCATGAGGCACCCTGGACACATTTCAGGATTGAAGTATTTCAGTTTTCAGATGAAAAACTTTGATTTTTGAATTTTTACTGAAAAATTTAACATTTTCCCAAGGGCAAAAGAAAAAAGAATCTAGCTCTACTCTGGAGACGGTAGCCAATGTTGGTCAGTTGAGCTATTTTTTTATTCTGTATTATTTATGCCCTTTGTTTTCAGACAGTGGGCCCTGAAGCAAGGGCCCCTAAAGGGTTTGGGTGTGGTGTTTGCTTCCCTTCCCAGGCTGGAGAAGCTGCCTACCAGCTTACCCCTGCCCTTAAGACAAGTGCTATGGGAAATGGTTTGGTGCAGCTGGGTAAAAGCACAGAGATAATTGAAATGGATGCAACATTTGGATCCACTAAGGATTTTTGTTGGTTTGCAAGAACGAGGTCATACACGGCTGGTGACATGCTTCAAAATATGGTATCTCACCTTTTTGTTGTAAATCATTGAAAAACGGTATTATGGGAAAGACATTGGACCCAATTGCAGTTTAGCTCCTCTGACTTCAGTGCAATTATTCTAGATTTACACAGGCATCATGAACAGAATTTGGCTCATTGGTTGGGATGGAGTCTAATGGAGTTAGATGCCCAAATACCACTGAAATTGAGGGTGCCTAACTCCCTGAGGCACCTCTGGGAACTTGCAGACATTATCTACTGATGAGCAAAACTCAAAAGGTTGGGTTCAAGCAAAAACCTTTGAATCAGGATCTGGACCAGGATGCTGGTACTCCTAAATTCAGGGATTTCAGATGCAGGGGTTTTTTTTGTTTGTTTGCTTCATTATAAACAGAGGGGCTAAGTCTAAAATTTGAATCTGAATTCAGGTTCAGGGTTCAAACGCTCGGAAAAGTTCAAGCAAGCTTAGCGTGCTGTGGAAGTAGATGTGCTCTGAGCCCAGTTCGCAGAGAGTTGTTATAAAAAATAATATTAAATAGTTATATTACCACAGCACCCACAAGCCCTAGTCGTGGGCCAGGACCCTACGGTGGTAGCACTGAACACAGGAGCTTACAATCTTAAGTATTGGACAAGAAATAACAGGTGGGGGAGTGGAAGGAAACAGAGATACAATATCTGTCAGCATGATAGGCAGCTGTCTCTGCTCACCTGCAGGCTGACCATTGTCAAGTTTTTTGTAGGCATCTTGGCAAAGGACAGTTTTTGAGGAGGAATTGGAAGACGATCAAGGACATTGGCTTGTGGATGTTTTGGGGAGCTCTGTCCAAGTGATAGGGGCAGCATGGGAGGAAGCATGAAGGTGCTTGGTGGAAAATATAACAAGTGGGCAGTAGAGACTGGTCTCATGGGCCAATCGGAGGCGAGCATGGAGGGAAAACAAGACTTAGTGTCTGCATCAAGCAGTGAGCATCCTGCTTGGCAATCTCAGCAGAGAAACCAAGAAAAGAAGTGGCCCTGGAAACAGAACTAACCTCTCCCCATCTTAAAAGCATCAGTCCAGGTCAGAGAGCAGTCCCCTTGGTAGGTCTGTGGGGAGAATAGCAGGAATGCTGCACTCTGCAGCACCAATTCTATGCATAAATAAATGACTCTGAACTCTTCCATGGACACTAAATGAACTAATAACAAAAATGTAGAGAAGAAGGCCCATGTCTCCTGGAATAACCACTCTGTGTGAGAAGCATCCATTGCAAACCCATTGGAAACTGGACACAGAAACGTCCCATGAGATATCTGCAGAACTGGAGTATCACTCACTGGTGATCATTCAACTTAATTTTAAACACTGATCATTAACACATTACATTCCTAATAAACAGAGATTTCATTCTGGTAGCAGTCAGTCCTGAGGTCCCCAGAGAACAAAATCCTGTACTCAGCAATACGGAGTGGGGTTTGCAGGTGAGGAGTAGGCTGGTAATAGATTTTGTGCCCCTCCCTGACTTCCAGCTCCACTGTAAGGCCTGGTCTACACTACGCATTTAAACCGATTTTAGCAGCTTTAAACTGATTTAACGCTGTACCCGTCCACACTACGAGGCCCTTTATATCGATATAAAGGGCTCTTTAAATCAGTTTCTGTACTCCTCCCCGATGAAAGGAGTAGCGCTAAAATCGGTATTACCATATTGGATTAGGGTTAGTGTGGCAGCAAATCTACGGTATTGGCCTCCGGGCGGTATCCCACAGTGCACCACTGTGACCGCTCTGGACAGCAATCTCAGCTCGGATGCAGTGGCCAGGTAAACAGGAAAAGCCCTGCGAAATTTTGATTTTCATTTCCTGTTTGCCCAGCATGGAGCTCTGATCAGCACGGGTGGCAATGCAGTCCCAAATCCAAAAAGAGCTCCAGCATGGACCATACGGGAGATACTGAATCTGATTGCTGTATGGGGAGACAAATCTGTTCTGTCAAAGCTCCGTTACTGAAGACGAAATGCCAAAGCGTTTGAAAGAAAATCTACAGGCTACCCAGTGCTGTGTGACAAGCGTAACGGGAAGCCAGAGACTCAAATGGATGCTCATGGAGGGAGGGAGGGTGTACTGAGGACTCCAGCTATCCTACAGTCCCCAGCAGTCTCCGAAAAGTATTTGCATTCTTGGCTGAGCTCCCAATGCCTCTAGGTTCGAACACATTGTCCGGTGTGGTTCAGGGAATAGCTCATCAATTTACTCTCCCCCCCCCCACGTGAAAGAAAAGGGAAAGAAATCATTTCTTGACTTCTTTCAATGTCACCCTATGTCTACTGAATGCTGCTGGTAGACGCGATGCTGCAGCAGTGAAAAGAAGTATCTGCGTCTTTCCCCTCCCTGATAGCAGATGGTGTAGTAGGACCGGTAACCATCCTTCTTATCAACCCGTGAGTGCTCCTGGCTGGCTTCAGGTGAGGCTAGCCGGGGACACCTGGGTGAAAATAGGAATGACTCCTGGTCATTCTCAGTAGATGATACAAAACAGCTGGTAACCATCTTCATCATAGCAACTGGGGGCTGAGCTTCAATCAGCCCCCTCCTTTTCATGTGAAAAGAAAAGATTCTGTACTGCCTGGACTATCATAGCAGTGGGATGCTGGGCTCCTCTCCCCCACACTGCTTAATGTCCTGCCTGGACTATCATAGCACCGGGAGGCTGCCTCCCCATCATTTTATGTCACTAAAAACTCAGTGTTTCTTATTCCTGCATTCTTTATAACTTCATGACACAAATGGGGGGGATACTGCCACGGTAGCCCAGGAAGGTTGGGGGAGAAGAGAAGCAACAGGTGGGGTTGTTGCAGGGGCACCCCCCTTGAATGGCATGTAGCTTATCATTTCTGCAGGATCTGACACAGAGCAGCTGTGCTCTCTGAGACACTGCTTCTCTAGTACATTTGCCCCATATTCTAGGTAGGACTGACTCTATTTTTAGAAACCATAAAGGAGAGATTGACTTGGGGAGCCATTCCCAGTTTTGCTTTTGCGCCCTCGGCTGATCTCAGCCAGGGCACCCATGATAGCAGCAGGCAGCACAAAAGGACAGATAACCATCATCTCATTGCCAAATTACACTAGCAGCAGACAGTACAGAACAACTGGTAACCATCTCTGCTATCATGCAAAAGCAAATAAATGCTGCTGTTAGCGCTGCAGTATCGCCTCTGTCAGCGGCATCCAGTACACATACGGTGACTGTAAAAAAAAAAGCTGAACGGGCTCCATGGTTGCCGTGCTATGGCGTCTGCCAGGGCAATCCAGGGAAAAAGGGCGTGAAATGATTGTCTGCCGTTGCTTTCCTGGAGGAAGGAATGACTGACGACATTTACCCAGAACCACCCGCGACAATGATTTTTGCCCCATCAGCCACTGGGCTCTCAACCCAGAATTCCAAGGGGCAGGGGAGACTGTGGGAACTACGGGATAGCTATGGAATAGCTACCCACAGTGCAACGCTCCGGAAATCGACGCTAGCCTCAGACCATGGACGCACACCGCCGAATTAATGTGCTTAGTGTGGCCGTGTGCACTTGACTTTATACAATCTGTTTTATAAAACCGGTTTATGTAAAATCGGAATAATCCCGTAGTGTAGACGTACCCTGAGAGAGAGACAGGGCCGCTCTCTGAGATTTACAAATTGCTTAGGACATCGGAGTCCCCACGGAGAGCAAGGTGCCTTGCTTGCTTTTCCTGTTGTTGAGACCAGACCAGGCCACTGTATTGCACTGAGCAAGCCCAGGTCTGAGAAGGGACGAGCCTGTCAATCAGCAGTTTTATAGCCCTTTCAAGTTCATCCCAGGGTGCTTCTTAGCAGGAGCCTTCCTCAAGTACCTGCTCAGCGCCCTGGGTGCTTTGATCCTATGTCGGGCCACTTACACGTGGCCCTGGATCCCTGCGTCTGGGACTGACGCGAAAGCTGTCATGAGGCTTTATTGTCCAGATCTGCATCCTCCCCCACCTTATCAGCGACTCTCACACACTGGAAATGAGATAAGCATGACAGCATTTTTTCCATTGGCTGACTTATCGCTGTGAAGAAGAGAAGGGGCTAGAGAGGGTGAGAAGGAGGCAGGGGCATGGATGCACACCCATCACTTCCCCTCACCTGCTCTGAGATTCCCTACCCTGCCAAAGAAAAAGGAGTGAGAAGGGATCAGAGTAAACACCCCATGGTCATTTAGTGAGTTAGCTCAGATAGCTGACCAAGGCAGACACAAATGCCTCTCTCCTGAACTGCCAAGTGACTTAATGATCTTCTAAAAACTAATCAGGAGCCCATATAAATGAGGACAGCCTTTGCAGCCACACTGGCTGGGCTAAAATTACAAAGCTGATCATCCCTCAAGCTTTGGGGCAGCAAACTAACACCTGCTGGGCTCAGGAAGAAAGTTCTTGGCATGGCAGGGGGAGGAAGAAAACTTCTGCAGGATTGTGGGAGAAAAGGAGGCGACAGCAACAAAATCCAATAGCCAGAAAGCAATAGCGTGCACACAGACACAGTGCACAGCCATTTGCTGTTGTTAAAGTGGCCCTGCCTGTCTAGCAATTTATATTCCACCCCACGCTTAGCATGGCAGTATCTGAACCAGGGGTCATTCAGTGAAATTCATAGGCAGCAGGTTCACACAACACAACCTGTGGAACTCCTTGCCAGGGGATGTTGTGAAGGCCAAAATTATAACAGGTTCATCAACAGCTATTAGCCAAGATGGTCAGGGATGCAACCCCATGCTCTGGGTCTCCCAGGCCTCTGACTGCCAGAAACTGGGACTGGACGATAGGGGATGGATCACCTGATGGTTGTCTGTTCTGTTTATTCCCTCTGAAGCACCTAGCATTGGCTACTGTTGGAAGACAGGATACTCGGCTAGATGGACCGTTGTTCTGACCCAATATGGCTGTTCTCATGAGCATCTTGCAACTGTCCATAAGTTCTTTCTCCACACCCCTGAGAGGTAGACAAATGTTGTTATTCCCATTTTCCAGACGAGGATCAGATGCACAGAGGTTAAGTGGGTTCTGCCTGTCTTTATCTGAATAAATCTAGTCGTCTACACTGGTCATGACATTGTTTGAATGCACACAGAACACAGAAGAAGACTCCCATCAATCCTAGCCTTAAGTCCTTCATGTGTGAAATGCCTGATGCACTAACCTTCAGCCAACAATAGGTGTCACAATTCTCCCGATTACCAATTGAATGTCGGCTGTAGGCAGGACTCAATAATTTTAAGTCTGCTGCCTGGCAAAGAGAAGTCATCCATTGTTGTGTACAGTGCTACTGAAGCCCGTGTCAGTTGCAGGATATTAGAGAGACAAAGTGGGTGCGGTAATTTTATTTATTGGGCCAACTTCTGTTGGTGAGAGAGAGGAGCTTTCGAACTTATACAGACTTGAAGAAGGAGCTCTGTGTGACTCAAAAGTTTGTCTCTCTCACCAGCAAAAGCTGGTCCAATAAATGCTATAACCTCACCCACCTGGTCTCTCGAAAGAGAAGTCAGTCATATCATGGGTCTTGTGCAGTATTGCCAACCTTGAGTGTTCACCTGTCACGAGTTAGGCCCCCAAAAACCATGAGACTGGCTTAAAGAGAATGAAATCATAATTATTATAATGACTAACAATTATGATAGAAAATCGACAGCTCACAGTAGGAAAGGTTAGCCCTTCTGCTGCATTTTTGATGCCTAAATAGTTACCTCTGTCGCTGTGAACCTAGTTCCGTAGCAAATCGTGGAGGTGGTAATTGTTTTTATCGTAGCACCTCGAGGTTCCAGCCACATCCCCAATGATTGGCACTGAACACACACAATCCCTGCCCTGAGCAGCGTTTCATTTAAACAGACCAGACAGACAAAGCTTGGAGGGGAAAGACACAGAGAGCGTGAAGTGACTTGCTCAGAGTCACGCCACAAAGCCAGGAATAGAACAATCTCCTGACCCCCAAACAAAAGCTCTAGCCACAAGACCACGCTGTAGAGGACACCTTCTGATACGTTCCCTACACTGCTGGGTATCTGCAGCCATATAGTGAAGGTATGGGAGCATTTTCCAACATCTGTCCCCTCCCCTTCAGAATGAGGTGCAGCCGCCCTGCTGCGAGAGCTCCAGATGGCTGACAGGAGCATTTGAGGCCGTTATAACCCAGCCCCCTTTAAGCAAGTGATGGTTTCTAAATAAAGCAGAAATCCAAGCCCAGAGGCTGCTCCTCACCAGGAAAGCTGGAGAGGAAGCCCCCTCTGGTTTACTTCAAAGCAAGCGGTTTGGCTGCACTATCTCGGGGTAATTTGTGAGGGAATCACAAAAATAAATAACTTCTTTGAGAGCAGAGGGGAGAGCTGGGATGCTCCCGGATGGAATGTTAAGAGGCTTATCTCCCTCAGGAGGACAGTTATGAATATGCTGCCCTGGAAATCCTGAAGGGGCTAGTTGGAGAGAGGGCTATGAATGGTGCCTGCCTGTGTAAGGACAGGGGCATGTGCTGGTGGGTGGAGGATGCAGGCTGGGTTGTATGACAAGGCAATCTCTCACATATTACCCACAGTCAAAGGGCATCTGAACCTGAGTGGCAGACATCTCTTTGCACTGAGCACATGGGAGGGGAGGTCCTTTGTGCAGGCCAATAGGATGACTTGGTTATTTCTAGTGGCGAGTGTGGGGAGGGCTAATGACTGGGGAAGGGGGCAAGGTCACGTCTGTGCTTCGGTGATGGATGAGTGGTTTGCCCCACACACTGTAATGCTGCTCCAGCAGTCACCCTGCAGAAGGGCAGTGCCCGGGCCCCTGCTATCTGCTGGGAGCTGATGGACTTCAGGCACAGTTCATTAACAATATCTCCTGAGGTTGACTGATTGCCTGAGGGTTGAGTGCAGCTGTACAGTGGTAGTTAATCACCTGACATAGAGTTAAGGTTAGAACAGGGGCCCATTTCACACTTAAGACAAAAGGCAGGGAAATGTATATGCATGTGGGTATCTTCATGTGGTGGCCACCAGCTTGGCTGACACTGTGGGGCTTGCACTGGGGACCTCCAGAGCTAAAAGCATGAGAAGTTATAGCTTGAGCTAACACTTTGTACTGGTGTGGGTACCAGGGGCTCCCCCTTGAAGTTTTTCACATGCTACACCCAGCTGTTTGTCAGAAGCTGGGAATGGGCAACAGGGGATGGATCACTTGAGGATTCGCTGTTCTGTTCATTCCCTCTGGGGCACCTGGCATTGGCCACTGTTGGAAGACAGGATACGAGGCTCGATGGCACTCTGGTCTGACCCAGTATGGCCGTTCTCATGTTCTTATGAACCTCTCTCACTTTTACTTAGCCTGGCACCACTCAGGCTTGGCCTGCCAACTCCTCCATCATGATCGCCCATCCACCAGGCCAAATTTCAGTGTGTGGGGCTGTGACCAGGCATACCAGGTTGCAATCCCATTAGGGCACTGGCCAATACCAGTGGAACACAGTGTGCATAACATGCATAGGGCTGCAGCCGCCCCTGCAGGTCTACAAAACTCATATCTTCTGTGGATCAGGCACAGAAGGGGGGACCTGTAACACACACTGCCCAGTGGGCTAGGTATGCCCCCGTGTGTGATAGAGATTCTAAGACCAGAAGGGACCATTTTGATCATCTAGTCTGACCTCCTGCGTAGCATAGGGTGTAGGACTGCATGCAGATGTGCATGTATTTGTGTGTATTGTGTGCCACACTTTGAGAATGAAGGTAAGAAAGAGAGCCTGCAAGGTGGGCTAGGCCTATGGAAATCATTCACTGCTTAGCTGGTACCACAAGTATAGGCAGTGTAAAGAGTCCCCATTTAATCCAAAGGAATACCATGAGGGGTGGGGCTGATTGACAGGCCAGACTTGAGCTGTAATAGCTAAGATCATCAGATAAAAGGCACCAAGTCTAGCAGTGCAAAGCACTCTAATATTATTACAAATCACTGAATCATACAAACGTAGGACTGAGGGACGTCGAGAAGTTACCTGCTACAGAACCGCCATGCCGAGGCAGGACCAAGTAAACTTAGACCATCCCTGAGGGGTGTTTGTCCAACCCGTTCTTTAAAATCTCCAATAACAGGGATTCCACAACCGCCCCTGGTAACTTAGTCCAGTACTTAACTATCCCTATAGTTAGGAAGTTAGCTAACTGAAATCTCCCTTGTTTCAGATTAAGCCAATACTTCTTGTCCTACGTTCAGTAGACTTGGAGAACACTTGTAAGAGCCCTTAACACATTTGATGAGTGTTATCTGGTCCCCACTCAGTCCCCTTTTCTCAAGACTAAACGTGCCCGGTATTTTTAACCTTTCCTCATGGGTCATGTTTTCTAAACTTGTTATCACTTATGTTGCTCTCCTCTGAACTCTCTCCAGTTTGTCCACATTTTCCCAAAAGTGTGGCATCCAGAATTGAACACTGTACTCCAGCTGAGGCTCCCCCAGTGCCGAGTACAGCAGGACAGATACCTCATGTGTGGTCATACCACCCTCCTGTTAATACACCCCAAAATGATATTAGCTTTTTTCATAACTGCATCACTTCATTGGCTCATATTCCGTTTGTGATCCACTAAGACCTATCCAGTGATTCCGCATTTCATAGCTGTATATTTGATTTTTCCTTTAGTGAAGTACTTTACACTTGTCTTTATTGACTTTTATCGTGTCAATTTCAGACAGATTCTCCAATTTGTCAAGATCATTTGAATTCTAATCTTATCCTCCAACTAGCAACCCCTCACAGCTCGGGATCATCCTCAGATTTTATACACATACTCTCCACTCCATTATCCAAGTCATTAATGAAAATATTGAATAGTACCAAAGCCAGGATTGACTACTGTGGGACCTCACTAGATCCGCCCTTCTAGTTTGACAGTGACCCATTGGGAACTACTCTTTGAGTAGGATCTTTCAACCAGTCATATGCCCATCTTATAGTGATATCGTCTAGATCCCATTTCCCTGGTTTAATTATGAGACTGTCATGAGGGACTATGTCAAAAGCCTGACTAAAATCAAGATATATCACTTCTACTGCTTTGCCCCTCTCCATGAGGCCAGCAAGGAAATTAGGTTGGTCTGTCATGATTTATTCTTGACAAATCCTTGTTGGCTATTATTTATTACCCTGTTCTATAGGCACCAACTCCATGGGTGCTCCGGGCCTGGAGCACGCACGGGGAAAAATTAATGGGTGCTCTGAACCCACCAACAGCAAAGCTCCCCTCCCCCCTGAGAGCGCCACGTCCCCGCTTCTCCACCTACCACCCAGCATTTCCCGCCCAGCCATGCATGTTAACATGCTCCGGGGGGAGGAGGGAGCAGGAACGTGGCGCACTCAGGGGTCACTTGCTGGAGGGTTCTCTGCAGCTTCAAGTCTTCAAACCACAATTTGAGGACTTCAGTAACTCAGACATAGGTTAGGGGTTTGTTATAGGAGTGGGAGGGTGAGATTCTGTGGCCTGCTTTGTGCAGGAGGTCAGACTAGATGATCATAATGGTCCCTCCTGACCTTAAAGTCTATGAGTCTATGAGAAGGCGGGGAAGAGGCAGTGCTGGGGTAGGGATTTGGGGAAGGAGTTGGAATATTGGCAGGTAGGGGGCAGAATTGGGGCGGGGACTTTGGAGTTGGAATGGGGGCAGGAAAGGGGTGGGAAGAGGTGGGGCCTCATGGAAGAGGTGGACTGGGGGCGAGGCCAGGGGCAGAGGCAGGGTCGAGCACCCACGTGAAAGAGAGGAAGTTGGCGCCTATGCCTTGTTCTTCTCTAGGTGCTTACAAATTGATTGTCCTGGGATAGCAGGAGACCACACCAGCTGACTGAAGGCAGCTTGCATTGGTTCTGCTGCATGTCTCCCACCTTCCAGTGGAGAGGGAAGGTTAATACAAAGATCATAGGCAGCTTGTGAACCACTGGCTGGGGGATCCCCATCCCTTTCTTCTGAGGCTCCACCCTTTCCATGCCCCCTGCCCCCCCGTCGGATCTCAGAGCTTGTCTCACTGCAGCCGCTGGCCCCAACCCAGGTTAGTGCCCCCACCCCAAAGCGCCCCTGGCCTCCCCAGCCCCAGAGCAGGCAACATGGCCACAGCCTCCCCAGCCCCGGAGCACCAGGAGAGCGGGTGGGCGGCCCAAACCAGGACTACCCCAGGACACTGGAGCCACACCAAGCAGAAGCAGGGGGGCGTTGTGGCTGGAGTGTGAGCAGGACCACACCTGGAGGTTTGGGGAGGCACAGTATACCCCAGCCTACGATATCCGCCGCCCGTGATAAAGATGCTATAGAGTCACATGGCCCTACTTTAGATAGTTTCCAGGATGTGATGTACAAGCTGGGATAAAATTCTCTTCAACACAAAGGAGCCGCTGAGCCATAATGTGATATCTACGTTAGGGAAACACGGAGTGATAAAAAGGTGGACCTGTGGACCCCATGCTTTGAGCCACTTTCCAGAAGTCCTGGATCATATGAAATTCACTGGAAAGTGTTTGTTGCATCCCACTTCAGTGGTTTGGCTTCTAGAGGATAACAGCCTACTACTGCTTGTAGCTAATAAAATTATTCCTTTTGTGCAAGAGTAAGGATTGATGCTGCAGTACTAAAGATCTCAGGTTCATATCTGATAATCCATCTCATCTGGGATGTTACAAATGCACTAGAGACATGCTGTGGGGAGAGAATTCTGGACTGCCCACAGGAGAATGGAATGGGTGAGCTAAAAGGTCTTTCCCACCTCATGCTTCTGTTCCAACACAGAAAATTACATTAAGGTGGAATTAAGGTTGAGAGTGTGTATCAGTGACTTAAGGATAAAAATCATCCCAAAACCAATTATTATCCCAAAACCAAGCATTATAAAGCCAGGAAATTCACAGCTAAGGTTATACTTAAATGAAATCAAAACATATTAAGGGATGGAAATGCAGAGGCAAGGCATACAAACAACCTTAATTCTGCCCTGTTGTGGTACCATGCAGTGACCATACATTTTGGATTATGGCATTCTAGTGTGTGGTCTTAGATTAGATTTCACTGCTTTTGAAGGACCTTTTTACATACTTTGTCCCCTCTGAGCTTTCAGGGTTTCCCCTGTGCTCTTGTCTCAGTTCCCCTAGCAATGCTGACTTGGTGAGTTTTGGAACAATGGCAGAGTGCCACAAAGAGTCTTTCAAGGACTTATGCCCGAGATAGCAAGCACCCGCAGAACCGCTAAACGCAGTGACAGCTGGGACAAGTCATCTACCAATGAGAACTCATGACCTGTGTCCAGTTCCCCTCATATCACTGACTCATCACAGCCAATAATATTGTTGCATGCAAATTAGTTGCACAGGAGGTGTGGTGATTGGCTGAGTTGCCTCTCATATCAGAATTGCCCCACTTAAGAGTTACCTGAGCTGTTGACATGACCCTCTCTATAGCTTGTTTAATACAATTAAAACAATTAGATACAACAATAACTTAATTGCAACTGTATTTCTTCAAATGTAGTCTGCGCACAAGATTTCAGTTACTTTTTGCTATGTGAAAAAGGCTGAAGAGTTTGTGTTATTCCATTACTGAGATCATTCTGGACAATGATATGGCTGACACAGATGCTCAGTTTCTTAAAGGACCTGTTAATGTCATGAAAGGACCCACCAATATGAGCTCATGAGCTAAGTAACAGATTTATTTGTTCTCAGACAGCACGCGCGGGAAGCTTGGGCAGGGAACCCTGTATTTTTCATGCATAATAAAGAGACTAGATTCCTGGTGGAGTTCCAAAGTGGAACTCGACACTAGCTATGGAACTGTGACTGGTGTCTCCCCCAATGTTTCTAGCACAAATGACAGGAGATGCCCTTTAGGCATGTTGTATTCTCATGAAGAAGATGGGTTCTCTCTTTATCCACCAGACTCCTTGGAGCAGCAAAACTGTCCTTCTGTGTCCCAGAACAGTATTATTAATTATAATCAGGGCTTAAATTCATCTGGAGCTGTTCGGAGCAGAGCTCTGGTAAATATTTTCAACCCCCCTGGAGTTTTTATAGCATGTTGGGGAGGGTGCATGAAGTAGCACTTAGAGGCCCCAGCTGAGATCCAGCCTTAGAGACATGCCCTGCCCCTCACAATCAAAATAGATAAAGGGTGGGAGAAAGGGAGAATTATCTCCTCTTTACTAGGGGAAAACTGAGCAGTTAGGGCCCAGATCCTCAAAAATATTTAGGCACCTAACTCCTGCTGAAATCAAAAGGTTTTAGGTGCCTAACTACCTACAAGGAGTGTGCATCCTAGCTGAGAATCAAATCCAGATTGCCTAAATCCCAGGCCTTAATCACAAACACATCCCTTTTAAAATAATCCCATCCATTCATTCAACCCTAGTACAAACTAGCTGTGGATAATATGTGCTTTGTACATAGGCCTTTCACCTTCGGGAACAAAATGAGTGACTTCACTGCATAAGCTGACCAGGAATACCCCAGTGTAATGCATCTGGCCCAGAAAATGATCCTAACACTACAGGCAGATCTGCTCAGTTCATTCCTGCCTGGGCTGAGCCTGTCTGAGTGGACTGTGCGTAACAGGAACACAATGGGACAATCAGTGCTGGCTGCGCGAGAGCAACGACACAGGACCAAACAGCCCGGGCAACTTTTTTTTTAAATGTACAACATTATTCAGAATTATTTGCTAGCTGGGGGAGTAAAGATGTTCTTAAAGCACAGGGCCAAGAGTGAGGGTGTCATCAGGAGGAGGGAGAAAACTTGTTCACCTTAGCCTCCAATGATAGAACAAGAAGCAATGGGCTTAAACTGCAGCAAGGGAGATTTAGGTTGGACATTAGGAAAAAGTTCCTAACTGTCAGGGTAGTTAAACACTGGAATAGATTGCCTAGGGAAGTTGTAGAATCTCCATCTCTGGAGATATTTAAGAGTAGGTTAGATAAATGTCTATTAGGGATGGTCTAGACAGTATTTGGTCCTGCCATGAGGGCAGGGGACTGGACTCGATGACCTCTCGAGGTCCCTTCCAGTCCTAGAGTCTATGAGTCTATGACTCTATTCCAAGCTCTGTTACTGACCTGCAGCGTGAGCTTTGGCAAGCCACCTAATTACTCTGTGATTTCTGTCACAGGGTTTCTGAGCTTCCACTCCACACAGAGATGAGGCAAAGCTAAATTCACGAATGTTTGGGGAAAGCTTTAAGATCCTCTGATGGAAAGTGCAACAAAGATGCCAAGTGTTTTTATTATTTGCCCTCTACAGTAGTTTGGTCCGACCTACCTCGATACAATGAATTAGGCTGGTCGAAAAATTTGCTGTCAAAAGATTTTGTCAACAGAAAACTGGGCTGTCAACCAAACAGAAGTCTCTGCTTTCGTCAGAAAACTAAAAACTGAGAGGGGGGAGAAAGTTGGCTGAAAATTTGACAGCTTCTGGCCAAAAGCCAAAAGTTTTCAGTTTTCATGGCAAAAAAAATGGGTTTTGAGTTTTCATTTGCTAATGAAAATCAAATATTCATTTACAGCAACATTTGGTAGTGGAATAAATACCCATTTTCCAAGCAGCCCTAACAAGGAGGTACCTCCCCTCCCCACCAGGCATGGAAGTCCTTAGGAAGAAAAATAGTTAGACAAGAATTAGGTCAACCCAGGTCTGGGACAGGATCTGTAGTGACAGCGCCCATAGACTGGCTGCCTGGCTCGCCCCCTCTCCTCTCCCTCATCTCGAATGGGCCTGAGCGATGCCTGAAGAGGCCGTGGGAGTTTGGCTACCGTTATCCGGCCCTTATCACCACTAATGTGCAGCTTGTCACTGATCCCACTTTGCTCAATGACCAAGAGGTGACCCCGAGGTCAGGCCCGTCTCCAGAGAACCGGCGCTATCTCCGTGACCGGCTGAAACCTTGGCAGGAGCTCAAGTTTTCTGACGACAAAGAGCCCCTCTCCCCTTTATTCCCCCCAACTCCTCTCCGGTGTCTGGCACGGACCTGGGGAAGGCTCCACTCATACTTACTGAAATAGCAACACAGATAACTGCCCCAGACAGAAACATGCTGACAAATGTCCATTCAGAAAACAGCCCTCCCCCATCCCCGGTCTGCTCACACCAGAGTTTGACTCATCCCAGCTGTCTGTCAAGCTCCTGAAGAAAAACACGGCTGGCTGTGTGATGTGGATATCACTGCCAACCCTCACCATTGACTCCAGTGAGGCAGAATCAAGCCCATGCTGCAGCCTTTTTTCATCATGAACATCCACCCTTGGCACCCCTGCAGGGAAGGCTCATTGTCACATGGGGAAACTGAGGCACAGCAATTCACATTCACAATCCTTCCCTGCTGCAACTAGAGTCTGCTGACATTAAAGCAGAGGGAGTATTGAAAGAGAGAGGATGAAAGCCAACTTGCTTTAGTAAGCAGGATGTTTCATGTGGGATACACCCCAGCACGGTGGCTGAGCTGGTTATTTCCTGCCTCTGGGTGACATTCACCCCTCTGCCAATGGCCCGCTTGCACAAGGCTATACACGACTTACATCCACACAGAGGGATAGAAACCCCACCTGCTTCAAGGTATTACACTTAGCAGCAAACTTTCCTGGGGGCAGTTTATCTCAACACTGCCCACTAGGGGGCATCTTGCACCTTCCTCTGAAGCCACCAGTGCTGGGGATGGGATACTGGACTAGACAGACCCCAGGTCCCATCTGGTCTGGCCAGGCCTGTGCTAGGAACCATTTGTCATTATAATCACAGACACTTTTTTTTTGTTATCATTACGGTGAAATAAGCTTTTAAACTGTGCATTCAAACTGGAGTTGTTTTGGGGTTGTTTTCTGGCCTGTTTTATCCAGGAGGTCCGACTAGACCATCCCAATGGGCCCTGCTGGTCTTAGAATCTATGACTCTATGAAACTACAAAATCAAGTTTAAATCTAACACCCAGCACTGTGTCTAGCCAGGGCCCCTCCCCATCCATCCTGCCGAGAAGGCTGGGAAAATGCATGGGCACTGCAAAGCCAGAGGAAAAAGCAAAGATTTGGCCACAAACCAGCATGCCAGAGTGACCAAACTAAGCAAGTGCAGGCGCCAACACTGAAGGCCAGGCTGGGGATGGGGTGTGGTGAAGGCTTCCTGTTTTTTGCTGTGTGTCAAGAGCTGGGTGCCAGGCCGAGCGGCCCCCAGGCAGACTGCTTCTCTGTCAAGCCTGAAGCCTGCTGTCAGCTCAAGGACTAAGTGAGAGATCACTAAGAATGTGCTTGGATCCGGCTACCCCATGCGCAAACAAGCGCTGAGGAGCCAGCTAGTCTGCCGGGTTCACAGATCTCAGTTCTGCCGATTCTGCTGTCTGTGTTTGCTGTATTGCCAACCCCAAATGTTCAAAAAATCATCAGGCCCTGAAACTCATGAGATTGCCTTAAAAACACTGAGATTTATTTACAGCATGAAGGTTCCTTTCATTTGCCTTCTGGTTTTTGATCTTTCAGGGTGCACTCTGGTCACATTTTCAAGCTTTTCTCCATATCTATGAGGAGCATAGGTGCCGACTCTGTGGATGCTCCGAACAGCTGTTTGGTGGGCCCTGCTAACCAGCTGTTTGGTAGCGGGTGGGAGACACTGGTGGGAGGGGCAAAGCAGGGGCAGGAAGAGGCAGAGTGGAGGGGGCCTTGAGAGAAAGGGCAAAGTGGGGATGGGGCCTTAGGGCAAATCGGGGGTGGAGCACCCACCTGGAAAGAAGAAAGTCAGCACTTGTGAGAGGAGTAGCAACTTTTTTTTTTTTTTTTAAATTAAACCTTCTCACTTATTGACCTGTTTGCAGCAGCTGGGGCTTCAAATAACACATCACATACCTTGAGTGTTGGCAATATGGTAACCACCACAGACCTTGCCAATCTGTCACAGTTAGACAGCCAGCTCAGAGAGTGTTTCACAGTTCACTGTGTAGATCCTGGAGCACACAACTTCATGAGAAGGTACCCTTCCTTCCTGGCAGCCCTCTAGTTCTGAGCTGTGCATACAGCAGTGTGCTTAAGGTTGGGATCCTGCCCTACTACAGGCAATGGGCATGTTGCTAGCATTTCAGTGTGCACAGGATCGAGCCCTTAGTATCCCTGTAGGATGTTATGTGGAGCCAGGGAGTCTGCATCCACCCAATCCCCTCTATCATGAAACTGGGCAGTACTAGGTGTGATCACAATCCACTCAGTTAGTAATGGGGGCCCCACTGGCACAGAGTTCAAGCACCTCACAAATTGTAATTAAGTTTAAATACATGGGAAACTGAGGCACCCACCAACTTGTGTAGCTTGCCTAGGGTCACAAAGGAAGTCTCTGGTAGAGCTAGGAATTGAACCCAGGGTTTCCAAGTCCTAGATTAGCACCCTAACCACCAGACCATCTGCCACAGGATGAGTAGCCCCTTTAAGAGGAAGATAGGGCCAGCCACACCTGTGCCATTATTAATTAGCTGCTTCCAGCCTGATGGGGAGGACTAAGGACAGTTAGGTGCTAGTTCTCAAAGGAGCCCAGCACAGGCTAGGAACAGGACCCCAAGGATGAGCTGAAGAAAAGCTCTGAAGGGCAGAGGGACCACTTTGTTTGTTTGAGATGCTTTAATTGGGCATTTTCTACCCTACATTTTTTTATCAGTTTGACAGAGGGGGACCAACTTCATGGAAGGAAACTGAGTCAGGGGGCCAGCTGTGCCACTCCTGGTTGGCAAGAGGTGCTATGGGGCGGCCATGTCCTAGGACACCATCCTTCCTCTTTTCCAGAAAGCCTAGAGTAATGTTGTGGCGGCTGGATGGTCAAACAATGTCCATTCCAGTGTGATTCAGATAAATCAAAACCTGAGATTGCAACACCCCAATTTGGAGAAAGTTCAGACCCAAAGCTGGGTCAAAACTCTGAGCGCCAGGCCCGTCTCCACTGCTTAAGCCAGGATTTGGATTTAGTATTAGTACTTTATAATTGCATACAGGTAAACCTTGGTTCTGAGTCTGACGTCTTTGAGAGCCTTTTACAAGCATCCCAGGGGAACCTCCAAAACCTCTGTAAAAGCCAGGTGTTGATTTTTCATATGAATTTTGGAGGATGTGGGTATTTGGGGTTCGTCGATCCACATTTACCAAACACCCATTGAGTGCGGTGGCTTCTATCAGTGTTTCCCATCCAGAAAGACACCAATGCGCCTTTCAAGCCAGCATCTGTGTACAGGAATTGCTGCCTCCACTGCTGGAGTGGCAGATGGTTCTCAAGGCCCAGCATCCCTACACAACAGATCCCGAAAGACAGTGACGAAGAATATTGTTGCTTATGCTTATTACTAACTATTATTTCCATTATCACAGTGCTTAGGGGCCCCAGTCATGAGCCAGGACCGCATTGTGCTTGGTGCTGTACAAACAGAACAAAAAAACGGTCCTTGCCCTAAAGATTTTACACTCTACAACAAGAGACAACAGAGGGGTACAGACAGGCGGGAGGGGCACATGGAAACGAGACAATAGCGATCAGCAAATCAGGCTGTGGTCTTGGCACACCGCCAGCTGTCCTCAAGGATTTCATAGGTGTCTGAGTAAAGGAGAGTTTTAAGGAGGGCTTTGGGATGGCTGATTATGGGGATTAAGCATGGGGGCAGCCTGGGAGAAAGCATAAAGATGGAGGCTGGCATCATGGGCCAATTGGAGGTGAGCGTCGACATCTCGATAGTGAATGAGAGGTGGTAGGTAGGGTGGGCAGTGGCTGTGAAAGGTCTTCAAAGTGACAATAAATAGCTTATGTTTGATGCAGGGGCAACACCAGCTTCTTCATGGTGGGGGGGCTTAGGTGGACCAGACAGAAAAATGGGGGACTGTGCTCCCTCCTGGCCACGAGGCCCTGCCCCTTCCATGGCCCTGCCAGAAGCCAGAGCTGGGTAGTGCAGGGTGCTGGCTGCTCACAGTCAGTAACAGCTGCATAGGTGGGGGAACCTGGCTCTGGGGATGGCAGAGCCCTCAGGGAGCAGTGATTGTGAGGGAGGGTGTGCAGGAGCCTGGGTCAAAGCAGGTCAGTCTGGGCTGCTGTGAGGAGACCTGGACCTTCCACCTACCCTGGGCAGGGCACCCCAGTGGGCGGGGACAAGGGCCGGGGACTGCTCTCCGGCCCCCCAGCCTCTCACCCGGTCTTATTTCTCTGCTGCTGCTGGCTCTGGGCATCTGGCCAGCAGCCGCCTCTCTCCATTCTGCCTTCACAGCTGGGTGACTGGAGAGCAGCAGTTGCTATGGGGTGGCTATGGGCGGGGGAGGGGGTTAAGTCAAATTTTGGGGTGGCTATAGCCCCTCCAACCCCCCCACAGCCACCGCTGATTTGATGTGAGAGAGAAGGGAGAGCCTGTGGAGGGATTCAGAGAGAGGGGTGACGTGGTCAGAGCAATGGGCTAGGAACGTGATCTTGGCAGCACTATTCTGAAAGGCGATGAGCAGGACAAGACTGCGTTTGTCGAGGCCAGACAGAAGGACATAGCAGTAACTGACACTCAAGCTGACGAGGGCCTGGACTAGAGTTTTAGCTGTGTGGATGGACAGGAAAAGCCATATCTTAGAGAGGTCATGCAGCAAAAACTGGCAAGATTTAGTGAGATCTTGGTTATGAGGACCTAGAGAGAGGTCCGGACTGACAATGACGCCCAGCTTACAGGTCTGAGCAACAGGCAGGATGGTGGTGTTGCTCACGGTGATGGAGAAAGGAGGAAGGTAATTAAAATAATCTCGGGACTTGCAGCAGGAACTGTGGAAGGCAGAGCAGCGTTACGCAGGATGGAACTGGCCAAGTTACCTGCCTATTCTTGTATAAAGAGCCATGGGATATTTAATTAGCACAAGCAGCAAGGCCCTTGGGTTTACACAAGGTCTCACGCACCCAATGGCACCTCCATGGAACGATTGCCATGCTGCGGCCATGGCTGGGTGCAAAGGGCACCACCTACAGACTCACAACCACCATTTCACCCCAGGCTATTCTCTGAGGTCTCTTCTCCAGGCACCGTGGGAGCTGATGAGATCCCGGTGGAGAGGGGGGGGGGGGGCGGGGGCTGCCTCAGCATCCCCAGACCCCCTCCCTTGCCATGTAAGTAGAGCCCTGGGCGCTTTGTTGTTTGGGGCTTGTTGTTGTGACCCGCCAAGGAAGACGGTTTTGGAGCTCTCTTTGTCTTGGTGGCTTCCTCCAGCGGCACGATGTCTGCTGTGCAAGAAGCCAGGATTTCCATTCCCCTTTTTTCCCCTTTATTCTTATACATTCTCTTCCCAGCGCTTTTCCTTATCTCCTGCCATTTTCCTGTTTTCCGTCCTGACCTGACACCCTCCGGTCTCCCAGGCAGCTCCGCCATTGGCCACTGTCGAAATGTTTCCTCCTCGGACAAATGGCTTCCCTGATATAGCTACAAACGGCGTCTCAGGACAGGCGTTCAGGGATAGCTCTGGCCCTCCAGTGCCAACCAACTGGACCCCCTAGGAAGAAGTGACCCACCTCACTCAGAAACCAAGACTGAGGAGGTCAAAGGCTTTTGAGTCCTAGAATATCTCCGCAAAGAGAGGCAACACTGTGTCTACATGTATATGAAGATAAGCAAAAATCCTAACATGTTGGGCAGGGTCAGGGCTGCTTCTTTCAGACGTGTATTCATTTTCTGGCACAAACAACTTGCCTTTCTTTCACAGCACGTCCCAGTGTCTTCGTCTGGTTCTCTCAAATTGTTTTTCAGTCTGCGATCACCTTTGGCTGGGAAGGTCAGTGGAGCGGAGCAGGGGAAAGATGCGACAGGGAGCTATGTTACTAAAGTACTTTGCAAACACTATGGGCTAAGATTCTGCAACCTTCCCTCCCACTAATTAGCACTTTGCCGTACCTATCAGTGGCACCATGTATGAAGTAAGGTACTCCGTGGTGGGAGTGAGGAATGCAGCAGAAATCTGGGCCTTAGAAGTTAATCTGACTTCACCTGTGAGCTATGCAAGATTCATTTTACAAATAGGGAAACTGAGACATAAAACATGGATTTAAGTGACTTGGCCAAGGTCATGCAGCAAGCCAGTGGCAAAGTCATGAACAGATCCAGGAGTTCTAACTTCCAATCCCCGGTTTAACCACTAGACCACACTCCTCCCTTCCACAAGACCCTACACCTTTTCTTCTCAACATCAGTGGGTTACGGGCTGTGTGTGTCCTGGAGCTGGGGAATGATACCTCTGAACTTCTCAGTTCTGGCTGGTTTGGGAAGCAGAAACGCTAGACACTTTGTTAGAAAGTCTGTCCTGTGAGATTTCCAACACCTTTCTGCAGATTCATGGAGAGCCTGCTATTTTCACAAGCATCAGGCTTTTGGGTGTGTATTGAACACATTCCAAACTCCATCTCTACTATAAGGAACAGTAATATGTTTTTGGCATGATTTAGAATTTACAGTGGTAACACAAGAGGATTAGATATATAACTTGGCCAAAGTCACTTAAATGTTTTCCTGACTCAGTTTCCCTATCTGTAAAACATATCTTACATACCTTGTAGTTAAATAAGATACATTTATATCTCTCACTCTAGCTGGCTATAAAGCTGTCCAGCTCCAGATGTTACATTTCACCTGAATCCATATGCTTCACTGAGCCTTCAATACAGCAAATATTATGCTGTAAACATATGCTGAAATTTAACCATGTGGCACTCCCATTGAAATCAATGAGTCTACTCACAAAAGCTGAGCAGATAATTGATTTTTTTTATTTCAGGGGCCAAACCTAAAAATCCGGGGGAGGAGAGGGAACCATTTCTTTTTTACCTGAAACTTATATTTTTATTTTTTTTCTTGCCAAAATGAAAAACAAACAAAAGTTCATTTCAGATTGAAACAAAAAATCCCCCAGAATAAAAAACCAAAACAATTTTTTCCCCTAGTTTTTGTTCATTTAGTCTTTGGGCGGTTTCACCTTTTAGGGTTTTTAGTTTGTTTGTTATTTTTAAGAAATGTAGCTAAATTTCTAAACAAATCATCAATCTGAAATGAAAAGTCAAAACATTTCATTTTAAAGGGGTAGAAACTAATCTTTTTTACTATTTCAGGGAAAAAAATTCACTTTTTGTCTGAAACTTTTCACCAAATTCAACCCAATTCGCAAATTGTTTTGTTACCCTGAAAAATGCATTTTTCAACTAATGTATTATTGCTGAAAAAAATTCACCCAGATCTACTTGCTACCCACACGCCTACAGTTAAGCACGTGCTTAAGTGCTTTGCTGAATCAGAGGCTGATTCAGCCTTTCTTTTCAAGTCTCAGCTGAATGCCTCTTAATATCTCTTTCCTTATCCTAATATTTAACACTTAACAAAGTTGCATAGTATTTAAGGTTTCACAGTAGCAGCTGTGTTGGGAAACTACTACAGAAAATCAAACCCATGGAAGTCCAGTATCTTGAATCAGTTCCCTCTGCTGACCAAATCTAGCTGTTGCAGACAGCCATTATTTCTTCCCAGCCAGTTCAACACAGAAGCAGAGTTTTTGGTTGCCCGCATTTACAATTATTTATTGAATGAATCATTTTTACTTTGCAGGTGACGTTTAATTTTTTGGCACCTAGGAAGGGGATGGGAGTATTTGCATGATTGGCTATTTGTCTCTGTGCAAGTGACCTACTCCACTATGAAGGCTGCAGGTATCTTGGCACTGAGGGCCTACAAAGGAAACAAGTCCCGTCAGGCTGAGTTGGTGCCACTCTTTCTGCTTAGTGAAATAGAATCCAGTTGCTCTTGGCATCTCACGGTGCAGAAGTCAGAGTTAGACGTTCTTTCCCTGCACAAACACGTAGATATCACACCTTCAGTTACACTTGCAGGGGATCTCAGAAGAACATAAGGTATCTCTACACTGCAAAGAAAAACCCCTGGCACCCAGTCTGAGAGCCCAAGTCAATTGACTCAGGTTTGCAGATCTCAGGCTGCAGAGCTAAGATTAGCAGTGTAGATGCTCAGGCTCTGGCTAGAGCCCGGTCTCCGAAACCCAGCAGGGGAGAGAGTCTTGTAACCTGGACTTCAGCCAGAGCCAAAATATCTCCACTGCTATTTTTAGCCCTGCAAGCCCAAGTCAATTGCCCTGGGCTCTGAGACTTGGTGCTGGGATGGGGAGGTTCTTTGAAGTGTAGGCATACCCATAGAAACTGTGGTCCTTCTAGCCCAGCATCCTATCTCTGACAGTGATCAGCACTAGTTACTAAAGAGGAAGTCATACTTCCTCCCTATCTCATCCTCGGGTGCTCTGAATTGTGGAGTACTGGACTACAGGGGAAATTCGTTCCTGACCCCAGAAGGACTCCAGCTTGAGCCAAACGATGAAATGGATTGCCCTTGTAAATGGAGTCCTGGCTAATGAAATTTCAGAGGTTATTCTCATAGACTCACAGACTTAAGGTCAGAAAGGACCATTATGGTCATCTAGTCTGACCTCCTGTGCAACAGAGGCTACAGAATCTCATCCACCCACTCCTGGAACAAACCCCTAAGCTATGTCTGAGTTACTGAAGTCCTCAAATCATGGTTTAAAAACCTCAAGCTGTAGAGAATCCTCCAGCAAGTGACCTGTGCCCCATGCTACAGAGGAAGGCGAAAAACCTCCAGGGCCTCTGCCAATCTGCTCTGGAGGAAAATTCCTTCCCGACCCCAAATATGGCGATCAGTTAAACCCTGAGCATGTGGGCATAACTCACCAGCCAGCACCCAGGAAAGAATTCTCTGTAGAACTCAGATCCCACCCCATCTAACATCCCATCACAGACCATTGGGCATACTTACCTGCTAATAATCAAAGATCAATTAATTGCCAAAATTAGGCTATCCCATCATACCATCCCCTCCATAAACTTATCAAGCTTAGTCTTGAAGCCAGATATGTGTTTTGCCCCCACTCATTCATTTAAAGGCCTGATACTTTTTTGAAACTGCTTAATCGAGTTGCCTCCTGTGGCAATGAGTTCCACAGGTTAGTTACATAATGAATATATCACTAAATACACATATTTCTATGGAAGGAAGCCACCCTATGGGAGAAGGTAACCTGATGACCTCTTGCTGCAGGTATTTCTCTGCTACCTCCACACAGACCTTTTCTCAGCAGGAAACTCTGATTTCATTGACTGATCGGTAACAGGAGCACCACTTGTCTGTTACTGATGCCTTGTGCACCATAACGGAAAGCCAACTGGCTTTGCAAGCAATTAGGTCTTCTACTCCACACTCCCTGGGACCATTGCTACCTCCAAGTAATGACCATGTGCAGCACCCTTGCAGGAACTCTCTCATATACATGAACTGTGGTGGCACCATGCTCAGAGAGTAGCTGATCCTGTGAGTGGGAGGATGGGTCAATATTTAGAGCATTAGCCTGGGACTTGGAGGGATGCAGGATCAGTTCCCTAGTATGCCCCAGACTTCCTGTGTGCCATTGGGCAAGTCACCTAGGTCCAGATTGTCAAAGGTAATTAGGAGATCAGTGGGAGTTAGGCACCAGGGCCGGCTTTAAAGTGCGGGGCCCAATTCAAACAGTTTCGACGGGGCCCCGGCAGGGATGACTATATTAAAAAAGAAAATGTAAAAAACCACATGGAGCTTGTACTCACCGGGCGGTGCTCCGAGTCTTCGGCGGCACTTCGGTGGTGGGTCCTTCACTCATTCCAGGTCTTTGGCGGCACTGAAGGACCCACCGCTGAAGTGCTGCTGAAGACCCAGAGCGCTGCCTGGTGAGTAAAAATTAAAAAGGCGCCTCTAGCCAGGGAAGAGATTCTCACTTGGCGCGGGGCCCGATTCGGGGGAATTGGTGGAATTGGCCTAAAGCTGGCCCTGTTAGGCACTAACATACCTTCAAGGATCTATGCCTCAGTTACCCTAAAAATGGGAATAGTCACACTTCCCTACCTCCCTGGGGTGTTGTGAGGACAAATCCAGTACAGATTGTGAGATGCTCAGCTACAACAGGGGTGGGGTAGCTCAGTGGTTTGAGCATTGGCCTCCTAAACCCAGGGTTGTGAGTTCAATCTTTGAGGGGGCCATTTAGGGAACTGGGGTAAATATCTGCCTTGAGGATTGGTCCTGCTTTGAGCAGGGGGTTGGACTAGATAGATGACCTCCTGAGGTCCCTTCCAACCCTGATATTCTATGATCCTAAGAGGGGCCATATTAGTACCTTCAGTTAAATCAAAACTCCCTTCTCACAACAAGGGCTTTAACTCAGTCCAGAATGTGCTTGCAGCACAATTCCTCAAGCCCACTGCCTGAAATCCTGGCACCACTGAACCTCAGAATTTCCTGTGCCAACAAGCCAGGCTAGCTAGTTTCAAACCAGCCCGGCTGGATTCTGATTCCACTTACATCAGTGTAAATCAGGAGTAATTACATGGAAGTCACAGGTGTGAGAGGGGGATGAATCTGCTCCAGTGTAAGCAAGAACACAGTTTGGTCTGCAGCATAAACTAAGGTTTCATTGGGATTTGTTTTCCATCCAGGCAACAGGGATTCATTCCATCATAGTACTGGAAATCCCCGCCTGGCCACCAGATGGTGCGATATAGCAATATAATACCTGAGAGCTCTGTTCTCCAGTACTGGCTAGATACCTGCCACAATCAGCACCCAGGAAAAGCTTCCCGGGCAGATGCTGCCTTCGCTTTTACCCTGTGGTATCCCAATGGGTGTACATCAGAGTGGAATCTGTCCCTGGATGTTTCTCTTTGTGCCTGTGGAACATTTCTCATTCATTTTCGCCTCTATCAATGTCACTTACAAAAAATAACCCTCTGAATAGTCCATGAAACCTGCCTGGGGTATCCCACAGAGGGTGCAGCCTGGCCCACCTTTTTAAAGGGACAGGGAATTAATGCTTGGATGGACTGTGCTTTAGGACTGAAAATTACTTGGAAAGCAATTCCTGGCAGAGTAAAAGGATCAAGGGACAGGAGCAGGAGCTAGTTTCTGTTTATCACTCACCTAACTCAGAGCATAGACAGGGGAGAACATCCTTACCCCACCCTTGCCCCTGCATCTGTCTTTCATTTCCTCTTTTCACTTGATTTTCTCCTCAGCGCTGTCCTGAGGTTTTATTTTTAACCACAGCAGCTGACTTTCTGCACTGCTAAGCCTTTTGTGCTGTTTTCCCATTTTAGCACATGGTTTTTGTTGCACAACCTTGTCATCCAAGCAGGGGCTGAAGATGATGGAGCAAGAGGAGAAGATGCCAATTCAGAGCTTTTAACCACAAGTGCAGAGAAAAAGACAAGAGATTTCAGGCTGCAGCACCTACTACACAACTGGAAGTTGAATGAAAAAGCTCTGTGAATGGGAAGGTGGGGGCCAGAGAGAAGGTGAACGATGCATTTGTCTGAGCTGCATCTCGGGCCCAGCAAATTGTCATCGCTATTCTCTGCTAAGGCGCAGGGCCCGATTTTCCTCTTACACTGGTGTAAATCACCAGTTCAAGTCAGTGGCATAATGCTGGTGTTTGTGGAACTAATATCAGGCCCTGATTCTCTGCCCCAAGGATTGTACTGTCAAACTCCGACATACAGAAACACGCCAGGCACAGAGGCCCAGATCCCCAGAGGTATTTAGGCATCTAACTGTCATAGGCATCTGCAAGGGAGATCCCCAAAGGTAGCTGGGGGCCTTTGAGGATCTGGGCCAAATAGAGCGTGAGTGGTGCTGTGAGCCGAGACTGCGGGGGACGTCAGAGCAAGGTGAAAAAAGGAGTGTGCTTTCATGAGAGGGAGGCGCTGCAGCTCCTGGATGGAGGTGTTGGGGATTGTCCCCAGAGTAAGCAGCGGCATGTGGACAGACGTGACGGGAGTAGGAGAAGGATACAAAGGGGGCTGGGGAGTGGGTGGCTTTGTTGGGGGGCACATTTCAGGCCAAGTCCCTACCATTTCTCGAGTCACATAGGCCTCGGAGGTCCCATCTGTTATGGGAATGCAGTGTATGGAGTGAGGAGACCAAGAGAGGGAGCAGGCAGGGCTGAAAGCAGAGAAGGGAAGCCAGTGAAGGGGCTCCGAGTGGACAGGATGTGGTGAGGGGGATGAAGGAGTCAGCAGCAGCATTTTGGACACTCTACAGGGGAGTGAAGTGGGTGTCTGGGAAGCCAGAGTGGAGGGGATGGACATCATCAAGGGATGAGATGACCAAATTAGGGACAGGACTTTTAGCCAGGGCAATGGGGAGGGAAGGACAGAGGATAGGGGTTTTGTCGTGGAAGAGCCAGAAGGGTTTGGCACCAACCTGCTCTGGAGGAAGAAAGAGAGAGAGGAGCCCCCAGTGACAGGTAATGGCGGAGCGAGAAGGGAGAGCTGCTGTGCGAAGTGATGGAGATGGGAAGACTGGGGAGGGCAGAGGAGGGGTTGTGGCTTTGCCCCATTGAGTTCAAGCTGGCAGCAGGGCATCCATGGCTTGATGCCGCGGAGACAGTCAGAGGTGGGAGAAGGAACAGGCTGGAGTTGGAGGAGCAGATCTGGGATTTGCTCTGAGGAGATGACAGTGGAAGGCCTGAGAACAGATGAGGTGACCTGTAGAGGAAAGAGAGAAGATGGCCCAGGAGAGAATCCCAAGGGATGCCAGCAGGAGAGAAGAGGATGAGCAGCCACTGATGGAGCAGCTGGAGAGGAAGGAGAATGAAAAGAGACAGAACCAAGAAAGCTCCAGCTGGGGGGAGATCAGAGGAAGAAGGAGCCATCAGAAAGTGGTTGGGAGACCTAGGAGAACAGAGTTTGGCCAGGAGGAGATCACTGGTGACTGTGGCAAGGGCTGATGTCTGCGAAGAGAAGACGGGAGCAGAAACAGTACTGTAAGGGAGCTCAGAGCACATTGAGCAGTGAAAGGAAGGCCGGCAAGTCCCCAGGGAAAGCAGATCTCAGGGAGGAAGGAAAGTGGAGCATGGTCCAGACTGACCACATCTGCAGGGCCCCACACCCACTCGTTGATGGAGTCTCAAGATGCAGGGTCCCCACTGTGTGATGCACAGTCCCCACTGGATAATTTGTGGGTCCCTTTGAAAAGCTGAGGTTCCTACAGAAGACCAGGGAGCCCCTTTGAGAATATATGGCAGAGGACCCTTGGAGTGTATGGCCAGGCTCAGCTGATCTGTTCTCTCCTGTCCTATTCCACCTGAGACACGTGCTGTCTGTTAAGCTGATAACATGCTCCCTGGCTCGCTGCGCTTCATAGCACTGGAAGAAAGAAGGCGTCCCCTTTGGAAACAGACAGGGAGCTGCATTTCCTGGCTTAGGGACGCCTCCAGCATCACATGATCCATTGTCTACAGCCAAGCTCTAAAATACAACCGCATTTGCTCCGATTCCTCAGACAGAGACAAACACCTACAGGATCTCTATCAAGCATTCTTAAAACTACGATATCCACCTGGTGAAGTGAAGAAACAGATTGACAGAGCCAGAAGGGTACTCAGAAGTCACCTACTACAAGACAGGCCCAACAAAGAAAGGAACAGAATGCCACTAGCCATCACCTACAGCCCCCAGCTAAAACCTCTCCAGTGCATCATCAAGGATCTACAACCTATCCTGAAGGATGATCCCTCACTCTACAGACCTTGGAGACAGGCCAGTCCTCGCTTAAAGATAGCCCCCCAACCTGAAGCAAATATTCACCAGCAACTACACACTACACAACAAAAACACCAGCCCAGGAACCAAACCCTGCAACAAAACCCACTGCCAGTTCTGTCCACGTATCTATTCAAGGGACACCATCATAGGACCTAATCACATCAGCCACACCATCCGAGGATCATTTACCTGTACATGTACCAATGTGATATATGCCATCAGGTGCCAGCAATGCCCCTCTGCCATGTATGTTGGCCAAACCGGACAGTCTCTACGCAAAAGAATAAATGGACACAAATCTGACATCAGGAATCATAACATTCAAAAACCAATAGGAGAAGACTTCAGTCTCTCTGGTCACTCAATAACAGACCTAAAAAAACTACAAACAACAAAACAACCTAAAAAAACTACAAACAGACTCCAATATGAAACTGCAAAACTGGAATTAATTTGCAAACTGGATACTATCAGATTAGGCCTGAATAAAGACTGGGAGTGGTTGGGTCATTACAAAACCTAAACCTATTTTCCTTAATATTTCCCCCTACTGTTACTCACCCCTTCTTGTCAACTGTCTGAAATGGACCACTCTCATTACCACTTCAAAAGTTATCTTTCCTCCCTTGGTATCCTGCTATTATCTTTCCTCCCTTGGTATCCTGCTGTTAAGTGAATTGTCTCGTTAGACTGACCTCACACTTGGTAAGGCAACTCCCACCCTTTCATATATTTATACCTGCTCCTGTATTTTCTATTTCATGCATTTGATGAAGTGAGTTCTAGCCCACGAAAGCTCATGCTCAAATACATTTGTTAGTCTCTAAGGTGCCACAAGAACTCCTCATTGTTTGTACTTAGAAGTAACTTGAAGCCGGTCTCCAGTGGCCGCAATGCTAACTAAGCCAAGCCAAGCCCCAAGAATCCAGCTAATCTGGCTGCCTCTCTGTGTATTTACATTGTGCTGCAGTGCAGTATCAGAAGGTCTGATCCAATGCCCACTGAAATCCAATGACAGGCTCCCACTGATGGATCCAGCCCTGAGCAAGCACACGTAGTACTTCAGGAGAAAAAACAATGAGGAGTCTTTGTGGCACCTTGGAGACTAACATATTTATTTGGGCAAAAGCTTTTGTGGACTAAAATCCACTTCATCAGATGCACGGAGTGAAAATACAGAAAGCAGAATATATATCACAGCACATGAAAAGATGGGAGTTGCCTTACCAAGTGGGGGGACAGTGCTAATGAGGCCACTTCAATCAAGGTGGAAGTGGCCTATTCTCAACAGTTGACAAGAAGGCGAAAGTGTCAACGGAGAGAAAATTACTTTTTGTAGTGACCCAGCCACTCTCAGTCTTTATTCAGGCCTAATTTGATGGTGTCCATCCTTGCAGCTAAGGACATAGATGGCGCTAATGGTGTCTCTCTCTGCACCAGACCTGGAACAGGAAGCTTCCTCTTTGTGGCCAACCTGTAAAGTTGACATCACAGTGTGTGAATGCACATAACAAATACCCACCTGTTTCACACACACGACTGCATAGAGAGAGCAGAGACTTTTAACGTACATTTTTTCGCTTTTAATTTCCCAGGGAATGAGAAATGAGGAAATTTACCTTCCAGAAGCTATTTCCAATCCGTGCCAATAGGGAACAGAGTTTCATATACAGTGGAAAGTGGGTTCAGTGTTTGCCACCTGCCGTTCTTTCAGCTACAGATCAGCCAAGTCTTGGATGGACTGATTAAATATGTCAAACAGTGACAGTAAGACCGCACCATTCGCCTGTCTAATTTGATTCAGTCACAGAACACGTTGGCTTCTCCTTTCTTATGCTGAAAGTGGAATTCTTGCTATAAGGACTGTTCGGAGTAGCCTTGAGTTGATTATTCTGTGCGACCCCTTGTAACACCTCCCTCTGCCCACACACCCACACCATCTCCCCCTTCCCCTCCCCCGCACACACCCCATTTCCCCCTGCCCCCACACACACCATCTCCCCCTGCCCGCACACACACACACACACACACACACCATCTCCCCCTGCCCACACACACACACACACACACACCCCATCTCCCCTGCACACACACACACACACACACACACACATACATACACATCATCTCCCCCTGCCCACACACACACAGACACACACCATCTCCCCCTGCCCACACACACACACATATACCATCTCCCCCTGTCCCCCCACCACACACACACACATTAGGCACAGACTACATCTGAAGGGTGGCAAAATCTGCCTTTAAGTTATTTCTTGGGCATCTGCTCCAGAGTGAAGTTGTACCAATAACTGCTGAACAACTTTGAACAGTGCTGTGGAGATGGCCCTTGTCCAAACTGCAAAAGCAAGAAAGGGATGAAAGGTTTCTGCCCTGGAAGAGAAAATAACATTTGGACTTTGAGGCTTTAAAGTTATTTTTCAAACCAGAGGGGGACAAATGGTGCTCGCAGCTGTACGGACGCAACCTGTACTGTCCTAGGGGTTGCGCCGGCTGAGCTGAGAAGAGCATTGGGCTTGTGGACTCTTGTACAGCTCAGACGCAGAGTAGCTGATTGCATTGGCTCTAAGTCTGAGATGCTCCAGAGAAGGGGAGTAGCCCTGAAGGAAAATTAGATTGGATGGACCAAAAAGATCCCCCGTCTGGTACAATGAATGATGCAAAGGTACTAAAAAGAGCTTTTACGGAAAAGACAGAAAATACCATCATGGATGGAAAGGAGCCAGACTAAAGCAAGCTGAGGCCCTGGTTCCACAATGGATTCACATTTGTACCTGCACGGAAACCCCTGGACTTCAGTGATGCTCTACATGGGTGCAGCAGTTTATCTGAGCAGATCAGACTGCAGGAGCATGACCTTGAGCGTTATTCCAGTAAAGAATTTGCATTGCCAACTGTTGCATTTTTCCACCCACACAGAGCAAAGCATCTACTTTCAGTTTGTTTTCTTTTTATTTTAGAGTCAGGAAAACAGCGAGGAAAGAAAGAACAAAAGTAAAGTCTCCAGGAGAGAACACAAGGGGTGTGTCTCCTCTGTGACAGGGCTGCAGTTACTGGAATGACAAAATGGAAGCTGCCTGTGCACACAGGCAGAGCTGGTAGGAAAAGAGAGACTGTGATTTCAGAGCTGCACAGACTATCTGACGTGCATAAGGATAATTATAAAAGTAATTAGAAATGGGCCTTAGTTTCCAGAGGCTGTATTGTATACATTTCCAGCACCCCCTTATTACCTACTGAGAGAAGGCTGTGTGGGCTAGGGGACAGGACACTGGCCTGAAACTCAGGAGACCTGGTTCTATTCCCAACCTGGCCACTAGCCTTCTAGGTGATGTTGGGCGAGTCACATCACTGCTCTGTGCCTCAGTTTCCCCATCTGTAAAGTGGGAATAATGCAGCTGACCTCCTTTGTAAAGCACTTTCAGCTCTCCTGATGAGCCCCTCTTTAAGGTAATAGAGTGGAAGCCAAAGGCTGGAACCAGAGCCAAAGGAAGCCAGAGGTACTGTGGAAGCACAGAGCCTCCACACAGCTGGCCCTGTGGATCCCTGAGATATCTCAGGCTATCTGCAGGGCTTGTGGGCCAGATCCTCACTTTCTCCTTCAGGGGGCAAACCTTGCCTTCTAACAGAAGAATTCAGAGGGACTTTGTGCCACCTTCCACCCTAGGGTAGTACTCCCTTGTACAGGTACGATCTGCCCTTGCCTGGAGGGACCATCAGAGACAAGGGGCTGTCATAAACAGATAGCTAAGGGTTAATGTCTCTTTCACCTATAAAGGGTTAACAAACAGTAACCTCAAACACCTGACCAGAGGACCAATCAGGAAACAAGACTTTTTCAAATCTGGGTGGAGGGAAGTTTTGGGTGTGAGTCCTTTGTTCTTGGTCTGTTCTCTTTCTCGGCTCTGAGAATGACCACAGGAATCTCCAGGCTTTCTAATCTTCTGTTTCCAAGTTGTAAGTACAAGGATAGTAAGACAATAGGTTTATATTGTTTTTTTGTATTTACATGTGTGTAGTTGCTGGAGTGTATTCTTTTTGGATAAGGCTGTTTATTCATTTTTCTTTTAAGCAATTGACCCTGTATATTGTCACCTTAATACAGAGACCATTTTATGTCCTTTTTCTTTCTTTTTATACAAAGCTTTCTTTTTAAGACCTGTTGGAGTTTTTTCTTTAGTGGGGACTCCAGGGAATTGAGTCTGCAGCTCACCAGGGAATTGGTGGGAGGAAGAAGTCAGGGGGAAACTCTCTTTGTGTTAGATTTACTAAGCCTGACTTTGCATACCCTGTGGGTGAGGGGAGAGGGAGATTTGATCTCTCAGTATTTGTGTTTCAAGGACTTGAAGCAGGGAATCTCCTAGGGTCGTCCAGGGAGGGGGGCCTGGGAGAAAGTAACAAGGAAACAAGGGGAGGGGGTTATTTCCCTTTGCTGTAAGACTCAAGGCATCTGAGTCTGGGGGTCCCCCAGGGAAGGTTTTGGGGAGACCACAGTGAGCTAGGCACTGTATAATTCCTGGCTGGTGGCAGCGATATCAGATCTAAGCCGGTAATTAAGCTTGGAGGTTTTCATGCTAACACCCATATTTTGGACGCTAAGGTCCAGATCTGGGAAGAAGTGTTATGACAGGGGCCCTCGCTCTAACATGGGTGGTAAGGAGTGCGTGGCGAATGCATGCTGATCTTGGCTGAGCCCGGCAGCTGGAGGAGGGTGAAGTCTTGCCTCCTGTTGCTGAGAATATAGGAGAGCTCTTGGCTGAGGTGTGCAGGGGAAGTCGCTGCTGTGAGCAGCACCAAGAGGAGATCCCAGGAGACCATGCGGTACAGAGGCTGCTGGAGTGACACAGTTAGTGCATCACTGAGTGCTTTCCTCCTGTGCCCCCTTCCCACCCTGGAGCTGGCTCCTGTATTAAAACAGAGGAAACGTGACGTTGACAATGGCATCACCAACAACTCCACAACTGCTATTTTTGACCACCAAGGCTCTGCCCTCCCTGCCCTTTTGCTGATCTGAAGCCAGAGCCAACTACTTAGCCGCATTTTTCCAGTCTATGCTTGTGGGAACAGATTCTTGCTTTAGTCATCGATTCCTCATGCATCTTCTCGTAAAATAGCCAACTTCCCTGAATCATGTGAGTATCACCAGAAAGCTGCCCAGGCAGAGTTCCCTGTGAGCAGCAAATCAGGGGAAAAGGCAGCTGATCAGCTTCCTGAATTATGGAGGGGTCCCCAAATTTCCCCAAAGGAGGGGAGGGTTATTGTGTAGGTACTTGTGTAGCCGACATTACCATAGTATTTGAAGGCTGCACAATCACTTAATGTGTTAATTCTTGCCACACCCCGGTGAAGTACAGATCATCTTGGGTGCGCTCACGTAGCCTGTCCTTAAGCAGCTTCGTTGCTACTAGTGTCCAAGCTAGCTAGGGAATACAACTACATGCTGCAGTCACTCCCTTCCCAACTGCAATGTAGACCTACCCAAGATCACAGTGGAAGCTCGTGGTAGAGCAGGGAATTGAATCTGGCTGAAATCTCAGGCTGAAGTCTCAGGCTGAAATCAGCAGGGCTCTGCCCAGGAAGAGGGGTCTGCCGGTGCCGTACAAATTGCAGGATCATGAGGCTTTGTGGCTTGTCTAGATGAACAGTTAGTGCACAGCAAGCTGGGCTGTCTGTCTCACACTAGCAGGCCGCAGGCTGGAAGTTCCCTGGTGCGCTGTGATCTGCTCCCGTTTCAAAGCAGGCAGCTGAAAGTGCACTAAGGGAAGTACTAGTGCACGGCAGCAGGGTCCACACGCCTCATTCAGTGCACAGAATGGTTCTGCCTTGGAGAGGAATCAGTGTTAGGCATTAAGGAGACTTGTTTCCAATGGGATCCAGGAGCTCCCTACGTTTTCTGCAGCACTCATCACTGTTGTAGCCGAGCACCTCACAAACATGAAGAAATTCAGCCTCCCAAGAGCCCAGGGAGGTATGGGAGCATTAGCTCAGCAGTTTGAGCATTGGCCTGCTTAACCCAGGGTTGTGAGCTCAATCCTTGAGGGGGCCACTTAGGGATCTGGGGCAAAATCAGTACTTGGTCCTGCTAGTGAAGGCAGGGGGCTGGACTCAATGACCTTTCAGGGTCCCTTCCAGCTCTATGAGATAGGTGTATCTCCCCATATATATAACCTACTGTTGCAACTTTAAGGAGGGGGTAACTGAGGCACAGAAAGGCTAAAGTCAAAATGTCATGGTTCTGCTGAATTTGGACATCCCAGTTTAGACACCAAAATCCAACACTTCAAAAGTGTCCCTGTGTGTGGGTGTCCAAGTTGAAAATATGTAGGGTTGTAGTTCAGAGGTGCTGAGCCCCCCCAGCTCCCACTGACTTCAGCTAGAGATAGAGAAGCTCAGTGGTTCTTAAAAGCAAACCAAGAGGTCTCAAATCTGAGGCATCTTGACCTACATGACTTGTCCACAATTATATAGCAGAGCTTGGAAGAGATCCCAGGTGTTTTGACCTATGAGACCAGTGACTTCTGTGGTGTCCGGCGATTACACAGTGCTTAAGATGCTTGCAAGCAGGGTCAGCTTTAGGCCGATTCAGCCGATTCCCAGGAATTGGGCCAGGAGCCTTTTTAATTTTTTTTACTTACCCCGGCTGAGGTCTGCTCCGGGGTCTTCCGTGGCCTCGCTCCCCTGACCAAAGCACCAGTGGGAGCGCGGCAGCCCCACAGCCCCACTCTCCCAGCTGGAGCTCCAACCGGAGCGTGGCAAGCAAGCCCCACGGCCCCGCTCTCCCGGCTGGAGCACAGCAAGCACCGTGGCCCCGGCTGGAGCTCCGGACGGAGCGCGGCAAGCCCTACCCTGCAGTCCTGCTCTCCCGGCTGGAGCTCCGGGCTCTTTAAATAGCCCTCGGAGCCCTGGGATAGCGGGGAGCTCCAGGGGCTATTTAAAGGGCCAGGGCTCCAGCTGCCTCTGCTACCTCGTCCTTTAAATAGTCGCCGTAGCCCCGCCGCCCCCATGCATTCCCCAGGGCTCCCGCGGCTATTTAAAAGGTCCAGGGCGGGGTAGAAGCAGGGAAGCCCCAGGCCCTTTAAATAACCCTCAGAGCCCTGGGATAGCGGGAGGCTTGGGGGCTACTTAAAGGGCTGGGGCTCCAGCTGCCTCTGCTGCACCCCCTGCTCTGCTCGCACCAGCCCTCCTTCCCCCCCAGCCTGCAGCCAGCTCTGCACCCTGTGCCCACAGCCAGCCCCTGCCAAACCCCCTGCTCTGTCTCCAGCCAATTCCTGCCACACACCCCTGTGGCTTTGCCTAAAGCCAGCCAGCCCCCAACACACCCCTGCCCACCCTGACCACACCCAGCCCCGCACACCCTGCCCTGTCTCCAGCCAACCCCTGCTGCACCCACCTGCCTGAAGCTAGCCAGCCCTGCACTCCTCTGTCTCCAGCCCTCCCAACCTCTGCTGCATCGCCCCGCCTGAAGCCAGCTCGCCCCACACACCCCTGTCTCCAGCCAGCCCCGCACCCCTTGCCCTGCCTGCAGCCAGACCCTACCTCCAGTCAGCCCCTGCCCTGCTCCAACTAGCCCCATGTCCACTGCTGCCCTGCAGTTCGCAGGGCAGTAACCCTGCACACCTGATTCAATGAGGGGGGCAGGGAGCAGCTGGGACCCACACATGTGCACACCCGCAGGGAGTGGCGAGGACCCACACATGTGAAACGGCAGTCATTAATAACCAATCAACAGCATATATGATGCAATGTACATAATATATAATTGTATTATTTATATAGTTATGGAAAGTAAATAATACATGGAAGAAACTTTTTTTTTTTTTTTTTTAGTCATCCCTGCCAGGGCCCCTTCGAAAATGTTCGAATTGGGCCCCACATTTCCTAAAGCCGGCCCTGCTTGCAAGAGCTCTGCTTTATTCAATGTCTGGTTCAAACTGGCTGGGCATAGCAACAAGAGCTTCACAGTATGTTGCCCAGACTCTCTCTCTGGGGAGCTCAGCCGTCAAAGGCAGGGACATCATTTGCTACTGAGCAGTTAGCTTCCCCCCAGCTTTCCCGAGGTCTATATGTGCCATTATGTCTTCTGCTCCTCTGGCCCCAACTTTGCAGGTTATGATATAATCACATATAATGTACATATGCTGATACATCCTTGCCTCCTGCATCCCCTCAATTTTTCTGTGCTTAAAGGCAGAGTTTCCACTAGAACCTCTTCCCTGCCAAGCAAAAAGTTAATAATAAGAACACTTTTAAAACCACAGCATTAATATAACACAATTACAAATACTTATAAACAAGACTGTTAGGGAAAACAAACATAAGAGGTAAATATCAGTTATGAGCAATGAGCTGTTTCTGATTTTTGTATCTGGCAGGATTCCTGTTGCTTTATCCACACCAGATAAGCAATTGTCTAACTGGTTTCCTCCGCGGGCCCCTTTTCTCCCACTCCATCAGCCTGGTGTGTGTAGAATTTTGAAGTGAGTTATATACATTTAGAAGACCGACTTTGATTGCTTTACGTGTATAGATTGCTTTGCTTTTCTGGGTGTTTCTAACACACATACCTATACACATAATTAGTTTTTTTAATAACTAAATAAAGTTGAGTTAAAAGTGTTAGTTTCAAAAGTGACATCCTTGCTTAGAGAAACAAGGGGGGGCAAGGTAATATCTTTTGTTGGCTCACCTTCTGTTGTTGAAAGAGACAAGCACAGGCCCAGATCCTCCAAACTATTTAGGTGCCTAAATCCATTTGAGTATCTGAGCCAGCCCCTAATACCGCATCCTACACATTAGGAGGCCTTAGGGGTAGGCCACCCAGGTGTCCACCCAGGGTGCCGTGATCAGGGGGCACCATGCAGCAGGGTGGAAGTGTACATTGCCGGAGTTGTGTGAGAAACTGATCTCAGCTGCCAGGGCAGTGCCGTGTGGGGGCCCCCCCAGATTTCTCCCTGCTTCCTCCTAGTGGAGGAACATGGGATGGGGGATGAGCAATGATGCGTAGATACTCCGCACTCCAACCCCCATCAGAGTTACTCCAGGTCCCTGTACAGGGCTGTGAGGGTGGGAACAAGGAGCAACGCCAGGGCTCCCTGCATCCAGGTCACTTTCCCCACCTGGGCTGTGTTCTGAGGTGAGCATCAGGAGCTGCTGCTCTCCAGGTCAGCCTTCCCCTTACGCAGCCCAGGTGGGGAAAGTGACCTGGATACAGTGAGCCCTGACGTTGCTCCTCACTCCCCGCCTCACAGCCCTCTAGGATCCAGGTCAGTTTGCGCGGGTGCAGGGTTGGGGCGCAGGAGCGGAAGTGATTGGGGCATAGGAGGGGAGTGCAGGGGTTGGGGCAAAGAGGGCACAGAGCAGGGACCAGTGGTGCAGGAGGGGAGTACAGGGGTTAGGAGCAAATGAGCCACAGTGCAGGGACGAAGGGAGCAGGAAGCCTGATGAGCCTGCTGGGGCCAGAGACAATGGAGATGTACCCACAGGAGCCAGGGCAATGGGTTGATGCCGTGCCCACAGGAGCCAGGGGCACCAAAATACAAGTTCGCACAGGGTGTCATTTTCCCTAAGGATGGCCCATTACTCTAGTGCACTTTGGTAATAAACCAAATGACCTGGTCAGTCTTTTCCACTTGTGACTGTTGTGATTGCATGAATGTTCTGTTGTGTAATTTCAGGGCATATAAACATAAGGACAGGGCTGTGGGGGGCATGGGAGATAGGCTGTCGCTAGGAGCAACGGCTGCAAAAATAAACGGGGACTTTGCCCTGCACAGCAAATGAATTTGGTCCAGGGGCCTGAGCAGTCCTCTGAAGCATGAGGTCATAGATTCTATGCCTGCCTTTGCTGTGGGACCTTAGGGAAAGCGCCGTGCCTGGAAAATGAGGGTAATGGCTGGGATACTTTATCATATAATAACTGTAAAGCTGGCAATCATTACGCAGAGGACTGTACGTTCTATCTGTCACCAGGTTCTGTGTGATGCATCCTTGCAATGCCTGGAAGGGGAGGGGAAGGTGGCTTTACAGAGATGCATCCTCGCAACACCTGGAAGGGGTGTGCGTGGGGGGGGTCCAGTTTTGCAGGGATGCACCCGTGCAATGCCTGGAGAAGGGGGAGAGGGGGGCTTTGCAGGGATGCACCCGTGCAATGCCTGGAGAAGGGGGGGGGCTTTGCAGGGATGCACCCGTGCAATGCCTGGCGGGAGGGGGGTGGCTGTGCAGGCCCCAGAAGAGACGCTGGGAGCCGGGGCTGTGCTGCCAGCATGTGTGCACCATCCCCTACCCCCCAGGCGGGCGGCGGGAGAGATGCACCTGGGAAAGGTCTAGCTGTGCCCGCCAGTCCCGGGGCGAGGGGAGGGAAAATGACGTCATAGGGGTGGCCGCCCAAAGCAGTCACATGACGCGGGGGGGGGGCGCAGTCACATGACACGTTAGCAGGGTCAGGCGGTGCTGCTGCGGGCTGCGGGCTGCCGGGGGGGGGGGGGGGAGCACGTGGGGTGAGTCAGCGCCGGGCGGGGGCCGCCTGCAGATAAGGAGGGAGGTGCCGCGAGGCTGCGGCGATTGTAGGCAGGGGCCGGAGAGCGAGAGGTTCCTCCGGTAAGTGGGGGCTGTGCCCTGGGAGGGGGCAGGACAGATGGGGGAGGGGGGCCGGGGGATGATCTGGGGCAGGATGGATGGATGGGGGAGGGGCAGTTGGTCTGGGGCCGGGGGGGGGGGGGATGATCTGGGGCAGGACAGATGGGGGAGGGGCAGTTGGTCTGGGGCCGGGGGGGGGGATGATCTGGGGCAGGATGGATGGATGGGGGAGGGGCAGTTTGTCTGGGGCCGGGGGGAGATGATCTGGAGCAGGATGGATCGGGGAGGGGCAGTTTGTCTGGGGCCGGGGGGAGATGATCTGGGGCAGGATGGATGGGGGAGGGGCAGTTTGTCTGGGGCCGGGGGGAGATGATCTGGGGCAGGATGGATGGGGGAGGGGCAGTTGGTCTGGGGCCGGGGGGGGGATGATCTGGAGCAGGATGGATCGGGGAGGGGCAGTTTGTCTGGGGCCGGGGAGGGATGATCTGGGGCAGGATGGATGGAGAGGGATAGTTTGGTATGGGGGGAACAGCTGGGCCAGATCATGGAGGGAGGGGTTGCAGGGATTCCCATGCAGGCTGTGGATACGGTTTCCGATGGTGGTGGTGGTGAGGTGTGTGCAGGACAGGAGGATGCAGGGTGCTGGAGGATGTGTGTGTTGGGGGGGGGGGAGATGGTTGGCTGTTGTCCCATGCCACAAAGAGCTGTTGGGGGCTGGGAGGGGAGAGGAGCTGTGGAGGGATGGAGGGGCATGTTTGGAGGTGCAGGGGGATGCGTAAGGGCTTTCCTCTGTCCCCTAGCAGTGGACTTTCCCTGGCTGTCCTTCCCCGGTGGGAAAGGGAAATAAGGAGACTAGTGGGGAGTTGGCTCAAATTGTGCAAACATCCTGGAGTACCAGGAAATGTGATTCAGGGGCTTTTCTTGCCTTGTTTAATCTTCCCCGCAAGGCACAGGTCTAGCCTCTCAGAGGTGTCTGTATTAGCAAATGGATATCGTACCCCATGAACACACAGCCTCTGCTACTGCCTTTTCCCCTTCTGGCTTCTGATCCATGAGTCCAGATTCCTGCTGGGGCCCAGGTAGTGACTGCAGAGCTGGGGTAGCCCCTCTGCTCCGGAACTTGCAGATGGTATTGACAGACATTTCCGTTTGCTGGTGCTGAGCTGCCTTCTGCGGGCCTAGGTATAGCCAAGGTCTGTATTGTGTTGTTTACAGGAAGTGATTTTCTAGCAGCAGGTTTGATCGGTGGCAGTGAACATGCAACCAGGTACCTCTGCAGATGTGTGAACAAATCATGGCTTCCAGGGAGCCCCAGATGACTGATCTTCCTTCTGGGGAAGTCATTCCCCTTATGAATTCTGTGTTGGCCTGTTCCAGGTATTTTTTTAGGTGCAGCAACTGTCAGCAAAAAGAGATTCTGTAGATTCGACCCGCTCACTACAGAATTTAAGTGTCTTCATCCTTGTCTGGAGGGCATGAGGAGCGTACAGTTGCCAGGCAGCTACAATTCTGGGCAGCAGTAAGATCTCTGCTAATACTGGGGTTTTGCAGAAATTTTGCAGTCTGTGGTATTGTTGGTAATGTCTCTGGTGTAGTGCATGGATAAACAGTCAGTGCACAGAAAGGAAAGATGCTCTTGTGGTTGAGGCACTGAACTGGAATTTGGCAGATGTGGATTTTTCTCTGCTGAGAGCGTCTGGTGTGACCGTGGGCATGTCACTTTGAGCCTGATTTTCAGAATTACTGAGCAGCCATAGTTCTCACTGAGTTCAGTAGGACCTTGAGGTGTTGAGCACCTCAGAAGATCAAGCCCTTAATCTCTGGTCAGCATCTTCAAAGCTATTTAGGCACCTAACTGCCATTGATTTCAACATAAACACCTTTGGTGATCTTAACTTCCACACTTCTGTGACCCACCACTAAAACGGGCATAGTACTTCCCTAGCTTACAAGGTAATGGTGAAGGTTAACTAATGTTTGTAAGCCACTCTGATGGAGGGGGACCAGGGCCATGTGAATAAATTGTGGATGGGGCAGGTAGCAGTTCTGATCCCTCTAAGTTTGCAGAACAGGCAACCAAAGGAAGAGGAACTGCAGAGAGCAGAATCTGTGGTGTTTTTAATAAATGGACTTAAGTTAGGGCCGGCTCTTATGAATATTGTGTTTTGGCAGCAAGATGGTGGAAAGATCAATAAAGAAACTAAATAGAAAACTGGTAGAAGGAGAAAGAAGTTCCACTGTGAAACTCTAGCAATGAATCACCTCTGGTGCTAGTCCTGAAAATCTTTAGCAGTCACCTGCCAAAGTGTTTTTTACTAATAGGTGTAGCTCCTTGAGGCTGATATTATCTGACAAATTTTGCAAACACCAGCAGTTGACACTGGCCAAACTCCTTACTTATAAATACAACCAATTGGTTTTAGAGCTAAAACGTAGGGTTGTCCTTTTGTGATGAGTATGGAGTCGGGTGATTCCTGTGACAGCCGAACATGGGCCCTGGTTTGCATGGTGGGGCTCTATGCTAGCTGAGGAGGGTGCCGCTCCAGGCCAAAGTCCCCTCTTGTTTGTGGTCACTTGATCTTGTGCTCCATGCCCCTTATCCAAATCTACCTGCCTGATTGAATTGGATGCCTCCCCCATTGGTAAATATCAATGCTGATTGTGAAGAAGGTCTGAAGTCCACTTTCCAATCTGGTGCAGTAAAATCAGATCCCAATTTGGAGACAGCCACTCCTGGAGAAGCTTCTTTCTTCTAGTTGGCTGTTCACCTTTTCTGACTTGCCTGTTTTTAATCTCACGCTGGTTTTAAGAGTTTCACTTTAGCAGAGGAATGACACAGGAGCAGCTGCTTCCTCCTGTCCGCCCTGTGGTTCGTTGCCTTTGCATTGCTCCCATCTGGTGTACAGGATTAAAAACAGTGGCTGCTGCCTTATGCTCTAAGAAGGATTAGACACAAGCTTTCTGCAGCCAATGGGACATGCCCAAGGGTAGCCCTTGTACAGTTTATCTGCTCCTGATGTTGGTCCCACCCTTCAGCAGGAATCCAGCTGTAAAAGTCTGGATAAGTTGAGGCCATGCCCATATGAGGGCTTCAGTCACTGGTGTAGTTATCCTGGTGCAATCCCCCTAGTGCATGTAGATGTGTTGCACCACACAGGCTACCCCACTGCGGCGCCTCTGCTATAGCACTAATCCAGCTATCCCCTAATGTACACAAGGCCTGAGGAAAGGGAGTGTTAACCCCTGAATGTGTGGTACGTTTGTGGATTGTGAAAGACTGAATCACTTCTGAAATGCCATCATAGGAGCTGCCAGGTAGAATTCTTGGGGCAGGGACTGTCTTCCTCTGCCTCATGCAGTCCCAAACTAACTGTGCACAGCCAGTCAGTACTGCAACATATTTTCGGTCTGGTGTATCCAAAACATGGGGACCTGATTGCACAGCTTTGGCTTGAAGTGCTGTTGAATGCATGAGACTGGGCTACTCCAGGCTAACTTTGCCAAAAACACCAATCAGTTTTTAAAGCTAAATTTACATTAGGAGTGCTTCACTTTTGTAGGAATGCTGGTATATCATACTGGCAGCATGCTTCTAGTGTGCACACAGATATACTGGTGTGGCTGTGTCTAACACTAGGGGCTTTTGCTGGCCCAGGTATGTCTGTCAAGACTCATGCCTGATTCACATGGCTATATCTGCAGAAATCTGTAGTGTAGATGCAGGTCAGCTAATGATTTTGTAATTGATTCCACGAAAACTGTTCAGACCACATGGAAGCCTCTTCTAGGCCAAGGCTCCAACTGCTTATGAACCCAGTTTAGCTGAACTGGCTTTGAAACTAGTTAATTCTTGAGGGGCAGCGGGAAAGGTAGGTGAACTTCTAGAGTCACCAAGCGTCTGGGACCCTGGCTATAGCCTGAAGATAGTTCTGCTTAATAACTGTTTAAGAGACTAACCTAAATGCTGCAGCAGGGTGGAATTTCTAGAGTCACATGCTTCAATGTTCAGGTTTTCTTAAGATGCCCCTGAGATGTCACTAATCAACAGACTGGAAAGGGCCAGTCTCCATTCTTGCCTAAAGGACATTGCTTCAAGTAGCCGTGAGTTGCTGCCTGAGTCTTTAATAGCAGTTCCTCTGTAAGTGTTCCAGTATGTTCAACTGGAATCTAGGTCTTGGGTAAGAATCTGACATTTAATTTGGTTCGTACAAAGCCTGTTTTCATTCACAAGAGTTTGTTTTAAAGAGAAGCAGCTTTTTAACATCAAACAAAGTCTCACACTGTTTAGACAAGATCTGTGAGTGGCATCCGGTTTTGCAAAGAAGAGTATTTTGCTAACTTTCTAGCCTCCATAACAGATGGAGTTTTGCAAGAATGATGGGGAGATATGGCTGATGTGAGTTTAAAGCTGTTAACCTTTGGTGATGATGCAGTAATGGATACAATAAATTGGGTCTGGTAGCTGCTTCATAACAGTATGAGTTTCCAAGTTAAGCTGGCAGTTCATCAAGCAAAGCAGTGTTTCTTTGTGTATATGCTGGCTTTGTCATGGCTTTAGCGTTATGTAAAAAACATTGGCAACTAATGCAACAGCTGTAACTGAGGGGCAAAGTTCAGATTTGTGTACTTGGCATAAATGAAATAGTTACAGGGAGATGCCAGACTTCGTTTTCAAGTACGTACAATCCCAGACCAACCTTTTGGTTTATTACAGCTCAGAGGTCGAAGTGATTTATCTCCACCTCCTGCTCAAGGATATAGAAGTGTTTTATGAGTAGTAAGCCCTTGTGAGAGGGAGAGTATTGTAGCGCTTACAGATAGGTAAACTGAAGCACTGATGTGACTTCTCCAGGTCTGAGGCAGAGAGAGAACCTGGGAGCTCAGGTGTCCAGTTTCTGCTCTAACCACTCCTGCCCTGGGATGTGGAAAGGCTTTCTGGCTATTGGTTTGTGAGTGTATAGTTGCTGAAACTCCAGCATCTAGTGAGAACTAGGTTCATTTTTGGCTGTGTCTTGCAGTGATTGAGACATACCACTACCTTCCACAAAATCAGAATGGTACAGCAGTACAGGAGGGAGGATTGCATTCTTCAGTCCTCTAAATCGCATCAGCATAACATGCTGCCTGCGTTGGATCTCTCATTTCCATTGGATAGTTAAGTGAAATAGACATGGCTCTGTATGCCCCTTCCAAATCTCTTGTCAATTGGGGAAGTAGTTGAAATATGGTTAGGTGGATGGGAAACACTACAGGACTAGTCTCATGAGCTGAAGACAAGTTTCTGGGTCCAAGTATCTGTTCCTGTTTTCAAGAGACCAGCTTCCTAGAGGGATCTGGATTTCAAATTGGATGGTGTGACACAAAATGAAACCACTGATCACATGTCTGAAGTGTCCTTAATGCAGCTGGAAGTGAAATAACCATTTTGGAGGCTTCTGACACGCATTAAACTTGTGACCAGGGATGAGAGAGCTGGGGGTGGGGGTGGGACTTCCTCAGTCTGCAGAGTTTCTGGGTTTTTAAATCTGTGGCTCCCACTGGGCCCTAATTGTGTCTTAATGTGAGATTATCACTTTGCCCTTTCAAGCCAAGTGGTGAAATTCTCAACTCAGCATTATACTTTGACTCCCTTGCAGAATCAGACATCAGGGCATTGTTCTGCATTGTAAAGGTTACCTGTGCTGTCAGAAGAGGTAGACAGTTTACATCTATGGAGGAACTCTTCTATATTCCTATTATAGTCGTTCACAGAGCTAGTAAAGCAGGGAGCATTGTAGTAGATGCTATATAGTAAAGTAGGGAGCATCTCCTATAGCGCTTACCATCTTAAGACAATAGGTAAAATGTTCAGAAGCACCAACTCTGTCCACATATCTATTCAAGTGACATCATCATAGGACCTAGTCACATCAGCTGTACCATCGGGCTCATTCACCTGCACATCTACCACTGTGATATATGCCAGCAATGCCCCTCTGCCCTGTACATTTGCCAGACCGGACAGTCTCTACACAGAAGAATAAATAGACACAAATCTGACATCAGGAATCATAACATTCAAAAAACCAGTAGGAGAACACTTTAACCTGTCTGGTCACTCAGTAACAGACCTGAGGGTGGCAATTTTGCAACAGAAAAGCTTCAAAAACAGACTCCAACATGAAACTGCTGAACTCGAATTGATATGCAAATTAGATACAATCAATTTAGTCTTGAATAGAGACTGGGAATGGCTGAGCCATTACAAACATTGAATCTATCTCCCCATGTAAGTATTCTCACACTTCTTATCAAACTGTCTTTACTGGGCTATCTTGATTATCACTTCAAACGTTTTTTCTCTTACTTAATTGGCCTCTCAGAGTTGGTAAGACAACTCCCACCTTTTCATGCTCTCTGTATGTGTATATGTATCTCCTCAATATATGTTCCATTCTGTGCATTCGAGGAAGTGGGCTGTAGCCCAGGAAAGCTTATGCTACAATAAATTTGTTGGTCTCTAAGGTGCCACAAGTACTCCAGTTCTTTTTGCGGATACAGACTAACATGGCTGCTACTTTGAAACCTATATACGGTAAGTATTTGTAGAATAGTCTAGTCCTGAGCATTGCTTAGTGCAAGTGTCAATAGCTCTGTGCTCGGGACACCCGCAATCCTTCATCTAAGGGAGAAACCCTTCCAGGCTCTGAATTTCCTGCTCTTTAGGGTGTGATACCAGCTGATAAAAGAGAAACTGATCAACTGCAACTAAAAAAGAAAACTGTGCAGAGAGAAGAGGAAGTGGTTGGGGCAGTTCAGAGTACTAATCATTACTTCAGTGTGTAATCCAACCACACCTGGGGTGCGGGGGATTGGGCACAGAAACTGGTGCTTAGCTGAGTCCTCTTTTCTGCTTTGCCTCTCATCTTGAACAGACTTAAAGCCTCTTCAGGATCTTTATGCCCCAGGCTAGTGTGTGGGAAAACTGGCAGGAAGACTTCAGTGAACGTTCTGCTATTTGATTTTTGTGAGAACCGTAGCAGCAGTTTCTTCTGCCAGACTGACTCACTGATACGTGTGGGCTGTCTCTTAAAAAAAAAATTGCGCGAAGTACCGAATTGCTTTGCTGAACAAATACAGTAGAAGAATCAGGCTGCTTAAAATCTGTCTCTCTGGGCTAGTCTACACTAGGGGAGGGGATCGATCTAAGATACTTCGACTTCAGCTACGTTATTCACGTAGCTGAAGTCGAAGTATCTTAGATCGAATTACCTACTGTCCTCACGGCGCAAGATCAATGTCCGCGGCTCTCCCTGTCGACTCTGCTACCGCCGCTCGCTCCGATGGAGTTCCAGAGTCGACAGGAGTGCGTTCGGGGATCAATATATCGTGTCTAGATGAGACGCGATATATCAATCCCTGAGAAATGGATTGCTACCCGCCGATACGGCGGGTAGTGAAGAGGTAGCCTCTGGCTGCGGACCGAATTTAAATGCAGAGAGTGTGTATTTGTTTTCAATTTGGTTCTGGCTCACTGGAGAGCAATGTTCTCTCTACCTCAGTGTGTCAGATTGCAGAATCTGATACCAATTCACAAGCTTCTCTGTCTCAGATTTTGTACAAACAAAGTATTGTCAACTAAAACTGAAACTCCGTAGACCTGTCCTTGAGTCCCACCGTCTAAAAACAGAACCCCACAATTTACAAAGCGCTTTTATATCTTAAATGCTGGGGGAAAAAAGGCCAGTTACGTATTCTGACCTTTTTGAGGTAGGAAAGTACGTGCAGCCTCCTCTTACAGTAGCAGTTCAGAGACCTGCTCAAGACTGCAGAGGGAATATTTGATTAGAACTGAGTTTTAGGCTAACACGCATGCTTGAGGCTCTTGGGGCCAGTTTTTTCCAAAGAGCTCTGCACCCGTGGGAGATGTGGATGAGCGTCGCTCTTGAAAATGTGGCCACTTCATTTAAGTGCCTAAAATGAGATTCAAGTATCAAGGGGTAGCCGTGTTAGTCTGTATCCACAAAAACAGCAAGAAGTCCGATGGCACCTTTCAAGACTAACAGATTTATTTGGTCATAAACATCCGAAGAAAGCTTATGCCCAAATAAATCTGTTACTCTTTAAGGTGCCACCAAACTCCTTGTTGTTAAGATGGGAGTGAAGCTCTTGAAACTCTGGGATCCAAGTTGTGCTGTCTTGAGCCCTTGGAAAATCTGGCCCTCAGGCAGTGCCTCTCTCAACTAAGAATTTGGCAAAAGTTTGCCTGATACAGCAGTTGTTCCATAGGATGGCACCACAGCCTGCAGCACCAGAACAGAAGTGTTGGGTAGCCTGCATCTGAAATGGTAGCCTGTCTAACCCGTGCCTCCCAAAAAGACTGTTAAACACGTTCTCTCTGAGCTAGAGCAATCTGCTGGATGTTTTTGTCAGACCCATCCTAGAAGACTACGGTTCTGCAGAATTTAATATTCTATGTAAGATTCTAGCTCTTGTGGCTGCGAAGAAAGCCATCGGGATTTGACTCTGTGCAGCGCTGGCTCACTTGGGTCTACAGCCGCTGGCGATCTGATTCAGCATTACCCTGTGTGGCCTAGCCACTTACGTCAGTGGTGAGTGAGTGTAAAACGACTTGATAGTGAGTTATGCTACCTTTCCACTGACATAAATTACTACTTGAGACGCAGGGTATTAGTGAATTGAGCCCATAACACGCCTATATTCAGCCCAGGTGTTGACTCTGAAACCTAATGACATTATTACCGGCTTGCTGAATGTTTCTGCTAACATAAAAGCAGTGAAATGCTTATCCATTCTGTTGGCAGCAGCAGCAGATCTAGCATGTGAGGCAGCTTCTTCTTGGTGCCTTCTGAACCCCCTTGCCCAACGGTGATTGGAGGTGGGGAGAAATGAGCCCTGTGGCTCTCACTAGCAAGTGATGCTGAATGCAATAGCTAAGAGATAGTATAGTTATTCAATGGCCATCTGTACCTCTGCAGGCTGGAGTGGTGGAAGGAGGAGGTGGTTGAAGTAGAGAAGGGGATCTGGAAAGTACAATGTAGATGAGGCATTGACTGACTTGTGCTTGTTATAGTTGGCATTGATGGGCTCTCTAGTCAGGTGACCTTGGATCTAAACGGAAGCTTACTGTTTGGGAAATAGCGGCTAAGCAATCTATTAAAGATTTGGCCAAAGTATCCACCTGTAACTGCCAGTGGCTTGACTCCTTTTTTTGGTATAAGGAGGCTTTCTGGGAGGTGGCAGGGGATGTAATTAAGAAAGTGTTGCACCTTTAATGGCTACTGGGAGCTATGGTTGGGTGTAGAATTCCTGCACTTCTGTCTCCTGCAGCATAATCTAAAAGAGGATCATGAGGAATGCTCCTTTCTGGGCATTGGGTAGGGCCAGTACAGCTTAGCCTAGGGGTAGGCAACCCATGGCACACGTGTCGAAGGCGGCACACAAGCTGATTCTCAGTGACACTCTCACAGCCCGGGTCCTGGCCACCGATCCGAGGGGCTCTGCTTCTTAAACATTTAAAAGCCCGTATTTACTTTACATACAACAGTAGTTTAGTTATATATTATAGACTTATAGAAAGAGACCTTCTAAAAATGTTAATGTTAATTGCTGGCACGTGAAACCTTAAATTAGAGTGAATAAATGAAGACTCTGCACCCCACTTCTGAAAGAGGCTAACCCAGGGGTTGGCAACATGTGTTTATCAGGTTACCATATGTAATTAGAGGATGTTTACAGTTTAAAAATCACACTAGTGTTTAAAATATTCCTACGAGTAACTCCCAAGAGCTAAAAGTGACTAGTGGCAAATAGAATATTTTTCTCTTGTCAGTATTTGTGAGTTTGACTGTTTTGTGTATTGTCAGTTTCACAGTCTATCTCCTTCTTCACTTCTCTTCCCCCCCCCCCCCCCCCCCCGCAGTCAGTTTTCCCTGTTTGTGTAGGTCTTCTCACAAAGCAACGGGGAGAGAAACATCTTAACCGTACAGGAAAACGTGACTAAAAACCACAAACTAGAAGGGGATCTGGGGGCAGCATCTGAAACTACTAATTTCTCTGTGAAACGGCACCTAGATTTCAAGTTGTGTCCCACTGAAAGTGCAGATATCAGAAGGGTTAGCTTAAAAAGAAATAACATTTACAAGGTCAGAGTTTTCTTCCAGGGGATTTCCTATGGTTTCCCCTCTCAAAGAAAAAAGTACATGTCATTCTGGCCATTTCCAGAGTTTACATTAGCAGTAAAGATCACCCAGAGATGTGCTCTGCACAGCAACCCGTCTTCATCTGGCAACTACCTGGCATCTTACCTCTGAGTGGGAGGAGGTAGCTGATGGTCAGTGAGTGCCCTTCACTTGAATCGATCTCTGCCTTAAGGACTCCATCAGCACTGCTAAAGCTATTGGCACTGGGTACTTGGCAGGCCACTGAGGGTGTGTCTACGCCACGATTAAAAACGTGCAGCTGGCCCAGGCCAACTGGCTCGGGCTAAGGGGCTGTTGAATTGCAGTGTAGAGGTTTGGACTTGAGCCTTGGGTCTAGGACCCCATGAAGTGGGAGGGTCAAACTGAGCTGCAACCTGATCCCAAATGTCTGCACTGCAGGTAAACAGCCTCCTAGCCTGAGCCCCATGAGTCCAAGTCACTGGCACAGGCTAGCTGTGGGTGTGTGATTGCCGTGTAGACGCAACCTTATGCTTAGTACTTGCCCCAAAGAGCTTTCTGATTGTCGTCTGTGCAGGGCTGTGTAGGCTCGAAGCATGTTCAGGCTGGGATAATCTGCTGTGTGGCTGAGATGGGAATCTGGCCTCTAGCGGATGGGGAGCTACACTTGGCGGTCTCTCTTCATCCCTTGTAAAATGGCTCTCGCATGGCTTGAGGTTTATTTCCCTGGGCCAGGAACAGGGTTTGCCAAACAGCTCAGCGAATGGGGGTTCTGGCCCAGCATAGCTGAGTCTCTAAAGCCTGGTTCAAAGCCCATTTGAAGATGGAGTATTTCCACTGACTACATGGGACCTCACGTCCTGCACTGTGTGTTACCCTGTTAGAAGTCACTTCCTGGGTTTAACACCTTTGGCTCCCTTTCCCATCCTGAAGGATGGATGAATGGGAGAGTAGCTGGTATACATTCTCTTAGGCTATGTCCAGACTACCTGCTGTATCGGCGGGTTAAACTCGATTGCTCGGGGATTGATGTATTGCGTCTCATCTAGACGCGATATATCGATCCCCGAGCGCGCTTATATCGATTCCGGAACTCCATCAACCCCAACGGAGTTGCGGAATTGACAGGGAGAGCCGCGAACATCGATCCTGCACAGTGAGGACGGGTGAGTAATCCGATCTTAGATATTCGACTTCAGCTGCGTTATTCACGTAGCTGAAGTTGCGTATCTAAGATCGATTTCCCCTCGTAGTGTGGACCAGCCCTTAGGATCGTGGGCATAACTGAATCGATAACCACTGCTAACTGCCCTGGGAGGGAGTTCTAAATCGGGCTTTGCAGAAGTTCTGTTGTACCAAAAAGCCGTAAAGAGAAGAGACAGGTCACTTGTCTTCATTTTACATTTCCTCTGCGATGGAGAATATTTTTGTTCTGTTTTAAGCCAGTTAAATCCCCTGATCGAAGCCATGGCGTATCTGGGGCCTTATCTATATTGGAAAAGTTGCATGAATGTAACTAGATCAATCTTTAAAAGCAGACTTTTGAAAATTTGACCTTTTGTCTGTATTAGAAAATTGCCCGCGTGATTTAAGAGCCTACGTTTCATTTTTGAGTTGCACTGACTCGTTAAAAGTCAGCTCCTGAATCACTTCTGAAATTGGAAGCTTCAGGGTAGACCTGGCTTTGGTATTTGTGTGCAAACCAGTTGAAGTGCCTGGATGAATTTGCTTTCGCTGTCTGCCCCGCACTTTACCAATGTGACGTGCTAGAAAAGTATTGCCAGAGTGGTAAAAGAGTGACAGACCTCTGAGTCTCTGTCCAAGGCTGATCTGATCCATCCATAATGGGGGTTTGGTCATTATGTTCATTTTATCAATGTGCCCTGGGTTGGTGGTTAGCAGGGGTTAGCTCTGCATCTTAAAGCATGAGCTTCTGTTGCCATACTAAAAGACCCAGCTCTTAGTCAAGGCCCGTCAACCTTTATCTGTGACTCAGTTGTCACTGGAGAGCAGCGGAGTTCCACACGGGGCACATGTGGGTTACATCAGCTGTGCCCTTTCCTGACCTGGGGGAAGGTTGCTACGTGGTCTGAGATGATCTGTTGTCTGTCCTCAATCCTGGAATTAGGTGTAGCTTTTCTGCATTGCTTGTACCCCTGTGAGGTACCAAAAAGGCCAAGCTGGGATCACCGCAGCGCCCTCTGGGGTGGAACAGAAGAAGGTTCATCAGAGCACAGCAATACTACACAAGAGGCAAAGAATAATGTAGCTTATTAAAAGTTACTTGTGGGGGAGGAAATTCTGGTTAAGCACAATGGAATTTCCTGAGCTCGAACTTCCTGAGACACACAGAGATTGACTCCCCATCTCTCTTTAAATCCTGTCTGTGCTTTGGTTAGCAAAAGATTCCTGCTGCTGCTAAAATTCCCCAGTGTGGGCAGGGCCATGCTGACAAATTGTCAGGACTCAGGCCCTCTCGAGCAGTACAGTGCACCCTTACCCATCCTGCTGCAGCACTGATTCAAAGGGTAGAGTGCCACCTGCTGATTTGCCATGAGCACTTTGGGTTGCAGTTTGGGACTGAAGTTTGAGGGGAGAATTGGGAAGTGGGGTAGTCCCTGTCAATTAATTTGCCTTGAAAACAGGACGACAGTCCTTTCACAAAGATCTTTTGGCATTATATAGAACAAGTGAATAGTTTTGCACTGAGTTTTATTTAAGTTGTTGGCAGGGGAGAGGAATGAATGGGTGCAATTCTGGAGGTCTCTGCATGTGATCCTTCTGGCAACCAGGGAGGTACTGTGAATCTACCAAAGCAGCACAGCCCCCTCCCTCCAGTATCCTTCTCGGCTCACTTGCAGGGTAATGCTACATACTCCATGTAATCACATGACAGGCTCTGCCTAACAGTAGCTGGCATCTGTTTCTACAAGTCCTTGCCAGGAAGAATGCCAGTTCGGAAGGGGTTAGCTGTGCCTCTTGGCAGACACAGTGCGTGGATTGATGTGCGGATCTCTTTCCAGGTGACGAGTACTGCTTTGTGGCCAAGATGTGGCAGTCTGTGTCTGCCCTGTGTGTCCTGGTGACTCTCGTGAGTGCCCGCAGCGTCCCCTACTTTGCTCCCCTCTCGCACGATTTGGTCAATTACATCAACAAACTCAACACTACATGGCAGGTGAGTAGCGGTGCTTTTTCTCCTGTGCGCTTGGGGCCTGTGGCCAGGTTGCTGATGGAGAGCAGTGGCCCTGTGCACTGGTAGTGCCTGCCTGGATGGATGGGATTGCTGCCCTGCAAGCATGTTCCAGCCCTGACTCAGAGGGACCACCTCACACAGCCAGGATAGCTGTGTCTAGGCAAACTTTGCCTCTCCTAAGGTTGCCTGCCATGGCTGGATTTTGCTGGCAGCTGTTCACTGGGATCCAAAATCCTCTCACGTAGGTCACTAAGCAGCCATTAATGTATGTTTTCACGTAGCACTTCTCCTTTGCAGAAGATCTCAAAGCACTTTGCAAACTGTATAAGAAACTCGGATCTGTGTCAGCTGTTCAACAGCCCCAAAGAAAAGTAAGCAGGAAGTGACAAATCCTATCATGAGCGTCCTGCTCGCAGTGCCAGTTTGCTAAACAGGATGTTAATAGCACACCTGAAATTTGTCTGGGTCTGATGTATGTTTGGGGGAAGGGGAGCTTTAAGCATGTGGGCGCAGCTTGAGAATTCCCATCCTGGGAGCAGCACGGTGCTTCCTTTCGCCATGTTAGGGCACTGGCTTGCTGAACTACCAGCCTCGCTTCCTGCAGCCCCTGGGTCATCTGTGAAAGTCACCAACCAAACGCTGACCGGGCCTCTGTGTTCTTGGCTTATAAGATTTGTTGCAGTCACAGCCAGAAGTGGGTGTGATGGCAGATGGTAACTATTCTTGGTCACTGTCCTGAAATCCAGTGGCCTTTGAGCGGTGTGTGGCCTAGTGGATAGAGCACTGGAGAAGGGGACCTGAGAGACTTGGATTCTATTCTTGGCTCTCCCACTGGGTGATCTCGGGGAAAGTCACTTCACTGATCTGCCTCCATTATCCCCATTGTACAGATGGGGAAATACTGACCTCCTGTGCGAAGTGCTTTGAAACCTGCTAGTGAAAAGTGCTGTCTAAGAGCTAGGTATAATGATTAGATGTAAACCTGCATCTTGTTAACCCAGCCCGGATGCTGCTTCAGACACACCGGGTAGCCTGTCATTCATCTTTCTTGTATGCTGCTGCACCGTTTCCCATAGCTTGGACCAAAACCACGTACTGCCAGCAGAAAATACCTGCATGTATCCACGGATGCTGAAGGTCCACGTGTGCTAGGACAATAACCCATAGCTCACAATGGCTCTTACCCACCAACTGAGCTGCTGCTGCCCATGGGCCCCATATATTCTCCATACTCCCAGTAACAATACTGGCTACGGGTTTAACCTCACCTGGAAGGCCATGTCTGTACTAGAGACTACGGCAGCATAGTTTGGGCACTGTAACTATGCTGGCATAACCCTGTAGTGTAGACACGGTCTATTGTAGAAAGCCCACTCTCCGAGCGATAGTAGCTTGTTGACGGGGCCTAGCTGTGCCTGCTGACCTAACCTCATAACTTTGGTGCTCAGAAAGGGTGGATTTTTCACACTGCTGAGCACCGTAGCTATGTCGACCAGGCCAAAGCATGTTTGGGAATGAAGGAGATGGTGGTTGCTGCTGATTCAGCCATCAGCAAAGAGCACTCTGGAGGAATCCTGGCTAGCCCAGCCTTGAAATGCAGAATGGGTGTCTCCATGCATGACAGTTGGTTGTATGTGACCTGGGGTTGGGGGGATCCATCTAAGTTACTCAACTTCATGTAGCTGAAGTTGACGTACTTAGATCAACTCACTGCATTGTCTTCACCATGGTGAGTCAACTGCTGCTGCTCCCCTGTCAACTCTGCCTGCGCCTCTGCGGTGCTGGAGTACAAGAGTCAAGCACTCGGGGGTCTGTTTATCGCATCTAGACTAGACACAATAAATTAATCCCCGCTGGATCGATCGCTGCCCGCCAGTCGGGTCAGTAGTGTAGATATACCCTCAGTAAAGTGGTACCGAATGAGGCATGGTCCCAATCTACCAATCCAGTTGCTTGCACCTACACAATATCTGCATACGACTGCCATTGACAATGAAGAAAACGCAGCTGAGAGCGAGCAGTGCAGCATATTCAAGATGCTCATTGATTCTAACTGGAAGTAATGAATAGACAGGAAGAAAACTGCTGCAGAGAGGTGGCTTTGCAAGGAACACCCCGCCGCCCGCTCCGCGCGAAACACAGCAGCCTTAACTAGAGAGTTGGGTGAGCTGTCTGACCTAGCCCGGGTGCTGGGGAAACCCAACTGATGGGTATCCATCAGGCAAGACTGGCCATGCTGGGGCATGTTGAAACCCAAAGCTCCACGGATTAGTAGTATCCCTCCTTGCTGGAGTGCTGGGCACAGGCAGCTGTGTTTACCTGGACAGGAGGAGAGTGTTGCTGTCATTTGCAACGGCTTGTCCAGTTCACATTGTCAGGTCAGGCTGCTTCCTAATGGACCAGGATAGAAGGACTAATGAGTAATAGCAGAATGAAAGGGATCCAGCTGATGATCACGTGTGTGTCTGAAACTTACCTGCTTGTGTTACCGCTCAGGTTCTGGCTACGGCTCCATGAAGAGTTAGGGAGGTGACTCCCAGCCAGAGCCGTCCCTTGGGTACGGCGAATCGGGGGGGCTGCCCCAGGCTCTGCACTTCAATAAAATCGTGAGGAGGTGAGCGGGGTGCGGAGGCAAGTGGCAGACAGGTGGGGGGGGGCGAGGAGGAGCCCCCTTACTAGAGCCTCCTCCTCCTCCCAGCGCCTCCTGCCTATCAGCGCCTCCCCCTTCCCTCTCAGTGCCTACCACCTGCTGCGGATCAGATGTTTTTCAGGGGGAGGGGGTGGAACTGGGGGTGGGAAGAAGTGGAGTGGGGGAAGGGGTGAAGTGGGGGTGGGGCCTGGGCGGAGCACCCCCGGTAGATGAGAAACTCGGTGCCTATGTCCCTGCACCCCCTAGGGAAGGCCCTGCTCCCAGCTCACGTACACGGACTCGCACTGGCTTGAGGAGACAAGCAGAAGTATAGATCGTAGTGTAGCCAGAGTAGCCTGGTCAGTTTGTCCTTGGTGTTCAGCTGGGTTTGTACTTGGCATGACTAAGCTGTGCTTCCGCTGCCCATGCTCCTGCAGCTACAGCGCCGTTTAGATTCATGGAGGCCCAGCGTATGTGTTCGTGAGCTGTGAGTCACCCCCCAGCTCGTAGTGCAGACGCTGCGTGTGTGTGTGTGTGTGTGTGTGTGTGTGTGTGTGTGTGTGTGACAACTAAAAGGAGGGAGAGCGGGGAAGGGTGATCCAGTGGTTGGGGCACTCTCCATCAGGCTCGGGAGGCCTGGATTCAATGCTATTCTCAGCTACAGACTTAACCCCTCCCTGGCTAAATACCCTTGAGGATCTGGGCCTTAGTCTCTTAGCCCACCTGTAAAATGGGGGTAGCACTTCCCTCCTTCCCTGGAGTGTTGAAATCCATTGGAGACTGAGGTGCTTAGATGCAGTGGGCATGGGGGCTAGAGAAGTACCTTGGGTAGAGCAGAGACTCGTTTCCTTCAGCGAGGGTGCTGTGGTGCATCTGGTTTTGGGTCGATCTTTCACTAGCAGAAGCAGAAGGACATTTCAGGAACTTGGCAATTGTGATTATAAAACCCACAAGAATGGGCAGAGGGAGGATCTAAGAGACAGGCCCGGTGATGCTCACTGCTGGTGCAAGTCTTGGAGTTCAGGCCTCTCTCTCTCTCTTTTCCCCCCCCAGGCTGGGCACAATTTCCACAATACTGACATGAGTTATGTGAAGAAACTGTGTGGCACATTTCTGCATGGGCCCAAACTGCCGGTGAGGTGAGTGCTTTGGGGTGTAACACTTGAGGCTCTTTTGAAGGGTTGGAGAGGAGAGGTGTTTCCAGGCCAGAAAACACCTACAATGCTTCAGATCCTCCTCTTCCCTCTCCACTGTACCTCTGCCAGCCTTTCCAGGCACAGGAGCCTAGTGTTGTGGAGATCCCTTGCTGGGGAACTGAACGGAACTTCCTCCAGACCTTGGCTAATGCCCCTTGTGAGCTGGCAGCGTTTAGTGTTTTTTGAGGATGTGGGAAACTCAAACTTTGGCTGACTTAGGACCACCCTTCTCTGTCCAAGCCTCCACACCTTTCCTTGTCCTTTCCTGCACCTGTCTCTTAATAATGCAGTGTGCTTCGATAGCTCCCTCATCTGAAAATCTGTGCTGCACTCCCAGACAGCACTCTGTATCTAAGCGACTTGTCCAGCATCCTGCCAGCAGTTTGGAAGTGCTGGGAATGGAACCCAGACCTGACTCCCACTCCTGCGCTTTCAGAACCCTGCTTATATTTACACAGCCAATGTCCATCTAGCTCGGCTGGAAGTTATGGCCTGGATGCAGGAATCGTGTGGTGGAATTTTCCAGCCTTATTTTGCAGGAGGCCCGATGAGAAGTGCAGTGGACCCTTCTGGCCTTAATCTGTGAATCGAACTACAGTAAAACCCCATTTATCCGACCAGTCTGCTCTCTGTATTGACCAAACAACCAGTGCATGCAGGTCCAGAAGTGGGCCATCTCAACTGTGGCCACTAGACGGCACTGCAGCCTTGCACTTCCCATTCTCTGGATTATCAGAGTTTCAGATTATCTGATCTGGCCCTGGTTCCAACTAAATTGGATAAATGGGGCTCTGCTGTACTGTTGAGTGTAACACTTGAGGCTCTTTTGAGGGGTGGGAGAGAAGAGGTGTTTCCAGGCTATGAAACACCTACAGCACTCCCCTTCCCCCTGCACCGTACCTCTGCTCTGGGCTCAGAGCAGTGTGGTGGGGTCTGCTCTACCCTGAACCCACCTAATCATTGAGTATCTTACTGCTCAACCTTGAGACATTTGTCTTGGGTCTCTTCTAAAGAGTCAGTATAGAAACGTCAGTTTCTGTTAACTTGGTCTTATGACATTAATCCTCCATGTAACCTGGATGCCTGTCTCCCATTACAGGGCAGAGTTTGCTGGAGATGTGAACTTGCCGGACAGCTTTGACTCCCGGGCACAGTGGCCAAATTGTCCAACCATTAACGAGATCAGAGACCAGGGCTCCTGTGGCTCTTGTTGGGTAAGAGGATCATACTGTGAAAGGGTTGGTCTACCCTGCAATCAGCTGGGGTTGCAGCAGTGCCAATGTACCTGAATGAGCAAGATCAAAGCTAGCTCCAGGAACAATAGCAGTAAAGCTGTAGCAGCATGGGCTTGCCTCTCAAGTCTGTACCCAGAGTCCTGGGCAGGCAGGGCTAGCTCGGGTCAGCGCCTGTGCGACTGCAGCTTCACTGCTGTTGTTTCTGGTGGCTTAATTAGCTCTGCATGCACAGAACATGCTGCTCAGAATTACTCCAGGGATGTGTGGGTTTGTCATTAAACTGCAGAGATCCTGTCTCAACACATGACATAACCACTGGGCTGCAAGGTTTCATGTCTCACAAAAGGAGGGGACCTATCAGTCTGTGCAGTGGGAGGTCATAGAATATCAGGGTTGGAAGGGACCTCAGGAGGTCATCTAGTCCAACCCCCTGCTCAAAGCAGGACCAATCCCCACACAAATTTTTGCCCTGCATACCTAAATGGCCTCCTCAAGGATTGAACTCACAACCCTGGGTTTAGCAGGCCAATGCTCAAACCACCAAGCTAGCTCTCCCCGAGAGAAATCAAAGATGAGTGTGTGAGATCTATGCTGCCTTTATATTTTCAAGGGAATCCAAGCCTCCGTGGGCTGCGGTAGCATCTCTGTCTCCAAACAACTGGACTGGGACATGCACTCATTAAAAACTCCATCTTAGAATAGCCCTGCGTGGTGATCTGTGGTCCATCTGTCGAGGAGGGACACAGTGCTGCTATTACCTAGTAGTGAACTTAACAGCCACCTGCAGTTGACTCTCTAAAGATATGTGGCTCTATTTGCAGACTGGCTGGAATGTCCATCAGTTCAATATGTGCAGCCCTGCCCCCATACCCCTCCGGCCCAGCCAGCCATCACCACAGTCAGAACAAATTCCCTTGGGGCTGGAGCCACCTTAGTGCGTGGTCCAGTTGTGTTTCCTTAGTAGCAAACCCTCCAGCCCCTCCCCTTCCCTTGGAGGGTGTGTGATGCTCTTCCCTCTGTGTTTTGTAGGCATTTGGTGCGGTGGAGGCCATTTCAGACAGAGTCTGCGTGCACACCAACGGGAAGATAAACGTGGAAATCTCAGCGGAAGATCTGCTGTCTTGTTGTGGCTTCAAGTGTGGGATGGGGTGAGTGATTCTCATGCTTCAAAGAAATGCCTAGCAGGACCTTTGTGCCAGCCCAGAATAGAAACCAATGAGCCAGATCATGCACTGCACTGACCTCCCCCTGACTCTCCAGTCTAGGATCAATAAATATGAATGTTTTGTGTAGCACCTAGGGCATAAAAAGGAGACCTTGTGTTCTCCGCTCCACTGCCGAGGACCTTTGGTAATGCTCATCAGGCATCTCTCTGGGTTCGAGGGGAAACCAATGGAGCAAAACCTCCGTGGTGGTTGGATGCGTGCTTCCACGCTCCCTGCAGCTTAAAACAGCTCAAACCCTGCACCTCTGCAATGTTCCAGCTCGACTAGCTCCTTTCCATCTTCTGGTACTCACTGTGCCTCTGAACTGTGTCGACCCGTTGGGCCTAGTGTCTCAGTGCCGTTCCTTCTCCTTTCTGTGTTGTATTGACATAAACAGGCATGCAGGGGGATTTCAAACCAGCTGTAGTCCTTTTTCCAACGTAGTAGGCGTGTTTGGGAAATGACACATCTGGTTTCCACTTTTGGGTTCTGAAACGCCGACGGGCATGATCCGGGGTTATCCCCATTCTGTATCTGGCCTTGGTTTGAAAAAGTTTATAGTCGTTCATGTGCTCCTTAGGCATTTCAGCTGCCACCTCTGCTAAAGGTCCACTGAGCTGTGGCCTCAGTTCTACCATGTACTGGTCTTCAGAGATGCGGTACCCAAGACAGGTTCTTTCAGAATTTTCCAAGAAGGCCTCAGTGTCATCACCTGCCCTGTAGGTGGGAAATTTCCTGTGCTGTGGAACAAGTACTGGCGAAGGGTTGTTAGGATTGGCTGGAGCAGGTTGCTTAGCCTTTTTTAATTCCATGGCCTGTCGGTGGGTCTCCCTCTGGAGTTCTATCTGTCTTCTGTAGGCTGCCTCTTCTTCTTCTTGTTTCCTGTGGTGGGCTGCATTTTTGGCGTCTTGTTCTCTTTTATGGGCTGCCTGTTTGATCTGTTCTTCTCTTTCATCTCCACCTCTTTTTCTCTTTTTTCCAGTTGTCGCCTGTGTTCTGCTTCTTTGCTTTGTTCTTCGGCCTCCATTTTTGCCTTAGAAGTCATGGTTCCTGTTTTCTTGTGTTGGGGTGCCCTCTGGTGTGTGTTGTCTGAACTGCAGGCTCTGTTGTCTCCTAGGATCTGCCTAGCAACAGTGCCTTTTTCCCTTTCTTCCTCTAGTTAATCTTTTCAATGTAAAGTAAACCAGAAAAACCACTTTATTTGCATGTGTAGAGTGCTGGTATTTGACTCCTAATGGGAGTGCTATTGACTGACAAAAGACCTGTTTGTCACAGCTTAATAGTACCTTGCTTAATATGCAAGCCAGAAACTGCAAGAGAGAGCAGAGAAAAAAATTATCTCTGCTTAAAAGCCCCTAGCAGAGAAAAGAAAAATATAATATTCCTACTGGCTTCTGGATTCTATCTATCTCACCACTGCCACTCATGTCATAACCTATTCCCAGATTCGGACCTTAGCGTCCAAAATATGGGGGTTAGCATGAAAACCTCCAAGCTTAGTTACCAGCTTGGACCTGGTAAAGCTGCCACCACCCAAAAAATTAGAGTGCTTTGGGGCACTTTTGTCCCCCCAAAAACCTTCCCTGGGGACCCCAAGACCCAAATCCCTTGAGTCTCACAACAAAGGGAAATAAACCTTTTCCCTTCCCCCTCTCCAGGTGTTCCTGGAGAGATACACAGAAGCAGCTCCGTGAATCTAAACAGAGGGATTCCACCCTCTCTGTTTCCAGTCCTGGAAACAGAAGTACTTCCCTCTTCACCCAGAGGGTATGCAAAGTCAGGCTAGTAAATCTAACACACACAGATTTCCCCCTGACTTCTTTCTCCCACCAATTCCTTGGTGAGCACAGACTCAATTCCCTGGAGTTCCCCACTAAAGAAAAACTCCAACAGGTCTTAAAAAGAAAGCTTTATGTAAAAAGAAAAAAAAATACATAAAAATGGTCTCTCTGTATTAAGGTGACAAATACAGGGTCAATTGCTTAAAAGAAATATGAATAAACAGCCTTATTCAAAAAGAATACAATTCAAAGCACTCCAGCAACTACACCATGTAAATACAAAAGAAAAAAACAAAAGCCCCTATTGTTTTATGATCTCTGTACTCACAACTTGGAAACAGAAGATTAGAAAGCAGGAAACAGAAATCCTCTCATAGCCGAGAGAGAGACAGGCAGAAGACAAACAACTCAGACACAAATTTCCCTCCACCCAGATTTTAAAAAGTCTTGTTTCCTGATTGGTCCTCTGGTCAGGTGTTTCAGGTTACTTCTTTCCAGGTGAAAGAGACATTAACCCTTAGCTATCTGATTATGGCAAGCCCGATTTGCCAAGTGGCAAGGTTATTAGAACCTTGGAAGAAGGTGGTATTGAAGAAAAGACTCCTCATCTTTTTGCTCCATCTTAGTGCTGGTCATTGCAGATCTTACAGCTACGTAAAGTCCTAGATCTAACTTGCGACTTCCAGGCCAGCTCCCTAAATTGAGGCTTTGACAGAAATGGAATGAGTTTATACTCTCCCCTTTTGAGTTGGGACTAGAAGTTTCAGTGTTACGGCCACGCTTTTCTGTGACTCCTCTCCAAACTGGAACATTGGCAGAAATATTAAATCGTGCAAACTCCAGAGTGCCATCTTTGCCTGGCTGGTGGAAGACCCTGCATGAGAGGGAGTTAGTGTAAAGCCTTGACCTGCAAGCAGATTGTGCCTGGTCTTAGCTGTGAGCACGTGTGGACTCCTTTTTGCTGCAGGGGGACCGCTCCTGTTCTTTGAGTTAAGCATGTGTGGAAGTGTCTGCAGGATCGGGGTCTGTGACCACTTGGGCCGTGTGCAGACCCCCGTGTTGCTGTATTTCCCTGTCTCACGTCATGCACAAACTGAAGAGTTACACTTGGAGAGTGCAGAGCAAGCCCTGCCTCTTAGACCAGGAGCTTGGGAGTCAGGACTCCTGGGTTCTCTTCCTGTCACTACGGGCTGTATGGCCTCGTTCCAGTTAGCCTTCAGTTGAGTGGGCGCAGTGTTCCTTAGGGGCAGAGGCCTGCAAAGCAGCTGATGAAAAGGTGATGCAGGCTGCAAATGCTGCTTGTAACCAAAGAGGAGGCCATGGCCAGAGTACTGACTGGGACTTGGGAGACCTAGGCTCTGTCCTCAGATCTGCCACTAGCCTCCTGCAGGACCATGAGCAAGTCCCTTCACCTCTGTGCCTCAGTTTCCCCATCTGTAAAGAGGGGCTATATATTGCTACCTCCTTTAAGCACTGAGATCTAGAGGCAAAACAGCTAGGAATAACCCTTTCACCCACCTGGCTACTCCAAGCTGTAACAGTTCTATTGTAGCGGGAGCCTGACGATCAGCAATCCGCTTCCATAGTCACTGAGCATCTGAATTCTCAAGTGTTGCTCGATGAACTGGCTTGTGTCGAAAGCAGCCCTGTGGCTGTACCAGACACCTTCACCCACCTATGTAGAAGCTAAGCACTGTGCCTGGGATTTGTGACTGATGTGTTTGTGGTGGTTCTTGCAGGTGTAATGGTGGCTATCCTTCTGGAGCGTGGGCATACTGGACTGAGGAAGGCCTGGTATCTGGTGGGCTCTATGACTCCCACGTGGGTAAGCTGGAAGCCATGCAGGCTGTCAGTGCTAACCAAGGGAGTTGGACTATGTGGGTGTCATGGTTACAGGGCTAGCCTCTGAACCTTTTGCTGCTCTGAAAGCACCCACCCACACACCCTGACACAAGCATGAGGCCTTATGCCCTCTCCTTCCTTGGGGTTGAATCCCACAGTCTTCCCGCTCTTAGACAGGGTCCTGGGCTGCAGTCCCCTGTGCATGACTCTAGCAGCCCTTTGCCCTGATGGTTCTTCCCTTTGTGACCTGTGGTGAGCACAGTGACACAAAGCAACCATCTTGAAAACCCAAATATTGTTTGTGTAGCCACTGAACAAAGCATAAGAGAAGAGGTTTCTTTAAAACCAGAGGGTGTCTGTCTTGCGTTGGCCTGTTGGTCTTACTCCCAACTCCACCTCATCCCTCAAGGTCTGGGTTCAGCATGGTGCGCGCTCTCTCTCTCTCTCTCTCTGCCCTTGAGGGACTGACTTTTAAATGCAGCCAGAGGCTTTCTCCCTCCCTTTCTTGAGCTTGGCTCTGCTGCCAGTTAGAGCTCGCCAGGATGTTGGAGGCGGCTCTAGTGTGTGTGTGAAAGCATACTGGGAAGGATACATGTCCACACTGACACCCTCCTCGTCGCATTAGCAGACAATCAGTCCACATATACGCACACGGTAACCATCCTTACAACACAGCCACAGCATTCATAAACAAGCGCAGGGCAGCTCCAACTGCCTCACTAGGGACCAGCTACTAGTTCATCTTTTAGAGATGACGAATGGCTCTGGTGTAAGTAATGTAGAGATGGAAGGTTTGGCTCTAGCAGAGACCTGTCCCTTAGGGTAGCACAGGCAAGTCACCATGAGTCATTCTCTTCCCCAGGCACTGAAAGGTTTGTGGTGCATAATTGCCAGGCCCCCATGGCAAACTGGACCTAAATTCCAAAGGTCCCTGGATTCTGCAGCAGGCTGGGATCTCTGCGGCATTGTTAAACATTTGAATTATGAAAGCTAATACATCAGTTGTCATGCTAATATTTGTGTCAAGTTTGTTCATGCTGCAGACTTGTACTGATGACCCAGTTAGACATCATGGAGGGGATGGAAGTGCTAGTAACTGAGTTGGAGATGCTTGACCGTAGGGAGGCATAAAGGAAGTTGAGTATGTGAGCTGAGTGCATTTGCTGGCTGTTCATTTCTATCCATCAGCAGTGGACATATCAGAGATGTGACTTGGTTTATCATTAGGTTTCCGAGTTAACACCATGAGATAATGGATAGGTTGTGTGTCTGCAGAAAGAGCTGTTTCAGGCAGACTCCGGAAGATATCACCGCATCACTTTACACTTGGGGATTTGAGAGTGTTGGGGCAAGGGGCTGTGGAGTGGTGGGGTACGTGGGGCCCTGCAGCACTCTAGGAGAGCAGCCTCTGAAAGAGGTTGGTGGGGGAGAAGCTGTCTGACCTCTTCTGTCTAACCCAACAGGCTGCAGACCATACTCCATCCCTCCATGTGAGCACCACGTCAATGGGTCTCGACCCTCGTGCACTGGGGAGCAAGGGGACACCCCGAGGTGCGACAGACACTGTGAAGCAGGCTACTCACCTTCATATGAGAGTGACAAACACTTTGGTAAGAGGAAGCCACTTGCCCCAGCCTACCAGTGCACTTCTCTTGCCTTTAGATTCCGAAAGGCCCTCCTGTGCAGGGTCAGAACCATGGCCTTGGCTCGTAGCCTGTCGCCGGGAGTTGTGAGCATTACGTGAACAGTAGTATTCAGGTCCCTAGTGTAGTAAGATGAGGCCCTGAAATATAAACTATTGTGTCAGAGGCCTAGTCTGAGGCCTGAAGCCTGAACCGAAGTACTTCCAGGCACTGCTAAGCCTGGTAGCTACTGACAACACCTAGCATGGCTGATTTCTTTAATGAAAAGTGTGTATGTCGCAACCACTGGCCTTCCTGTGCAGGGGTGGAATGTCCCTCTGGCTACTACAGCACTTGGGTGTCCAGTGTAGTTTGAGCTGTTGCTTTTTAATGTGCTGCAGCAGCTAGAAACAAGGAGAGCCAGCGCCCCATGGGCCAGCAACTAGTGTCCCCAGACCAGCTTGAGACCCTCTGGCTGTGGGTGGATGGGTGACTGCTTAGAACCACAGTAAAAACGTGCCCCTGCTGAGAGAAGAGGAACTGCACGGGAGCCCACTATTGCATCCCTTCACGGGAGAGCCATTCCAAGTGCACGGGCACTGCGCTCTGGAGCTCTGACATCTGCAGGCACCCGACCAAGCCCCAGCAGTGCCCTTGCCGTAGTGCTGTGCAGGCATAGAACTCAGTGTGGAGGGCACTTGGCAGAACTTCCACTGCCTCTGGGGAGGTCTCTGGTCCTGGGATATTCACATTCTCCAGGAGCCCTTGCCTTGAATCCTCCTTTCCCAGCTGGATTTGGTGTTTGTCAGCTGAGGTTAGTCCGTGCCAGAGTGAACTCCATATTGGAAGTTCCCTGAACTCTCCGTGTGTGTCCCTGTACTCGGGCTTAGCCAGATGGTGAAACTGAGGCACATTCTGCTCTCACTTGTGCTGGGCACTCTAGGGTTTGCAGGAGGTTCTGTCTAGCTGCATCCCTGCAGAAAAGCCCAATATCCAGCATCTTAAAGTGTCTGTAAACTGCACTGGCAAATCGATAGCTAGAGTGGCATGATGCTGTATGATGAGCCCTCTCCTGCTGGAGCAGACGGCAGCTTTCCTTTACTATGCAGGAAAGTTAAATCTGTAAGATGGAAGAAACTCATCCCCTGCCACAAGGGTAGTGAAGCGTGGCGCAACCAGTTTGACAGACCATTGTTCTCTTTTTTTTGTTTTGTTTTTTGACTGGGAGCAAAGTCAATTAGTGGTTTCTGATTTCACATCCTCCAGTGCTCAGGAGTACGCTCACCCCTCAACGGCAGGGTCCCGCATGGACCTCAGAGCAGACTGGCTCGCAGTGAAGATACTAGAGGCTAATCCAGGGGTAGTCAACCTATGGCACGTGTGCCGAAGGCAGCACGTGAGCTGATTTTCAGTGGCACTCCCACTGCTCGGGTCCTGGCCACCGATCTGGGGGGCCCTGCATTTTAATTTAATTTTAAATGAAGCTTTTTAAACATTTTAAAAACCTTATTTACTTTACATACAACAATAGTTTAGTTATATAATATAGACTTATAGAAAGAGACCTTCTAAAAACATTAATGTATTACTGGCACACAAAACCTTAAATTAGAGTGAATAAATGAAGACTTGGCACAGCACTTCTGAAAGGTTGCTGACCCCCAGGCTAATCGCTGCAGCTTCCACTGGGTCTGGGTGAGTTGATGTAGGTGCCCACAACTTCTGAGGTATATCTGCTTCTGATCTGCAGGAGCTACGTCTTACAATGTCCCTCCCAGTGAGAAGGAGATAATGGCTGAGATCTACAAGAATGGCCCAGTAGAGGGAGCATTTGCTGTGTACGAGGACTTCCTCATGTACAAGTCTGGTAAGCATTACAACCAGGCCTTGGCGTGTTAGCTGAGCAAATGCTTCACAGACAGAGGGGGTGAGTGTTGCTGGGTGAAGTTCTCTGGGTTGCATTAGGAAGAATATCAGACTGATCACAGGCACCCTCTCTTGGCCTTTAAAATAAACATGCTGGGCAAGTGTGACACTTCACACAGGGTAAGGCACATACTGTTATCTTTGAGTGCATGCCTGGCCCTCCTCATTGCAGTTTATCACGTATTTGGGGAAACTGAGGCAGAGGTTTAGCCAAATTTTAAAGGGCAGCCTTTGATTTTTTTGAGTGCCTAACGTGAGAACTTGGACACAGCTTCCAGAGGCTTTCAGCCATAGCCTCTGCTGATCCCTGTGGGAGTCATGGATGCTTGACACCTCTGAAAACCAGGCCCAAGTCAGGCACCCAAACAGGTCAGTATCTTCAAGTGGCCAAGTGCCTTGCCTAAGGGCACCCCAGGGAGTTAGTGCCCAAAGTGGGCATTGAGATCATGACTCCCAGTTCACCAAGACTGCTCCCTCTTTAGACTAATTCTTCCCCACTCACGCACTCCTCTCCCTCAGCCGTCTTCGAACATGGATTGAGTGTTTGTTGCTGCGTCCTTTTGAGACTTGGCTGTGCAGTGTGTGAGGAACGCACACAGCCCCAAGGCCTTTCTGGAGTTTGGCAATACTAGGAAAGTCACCTCTGGTTTTGTATTGAGAGAACTTTTTCGTAACTTCAGATGTGTGTTTGAATGAAAATTTCCTTGCCCAAAAATGTGTTTTTGTTGGTTTAAAAAAAAAACCCAAAAAACTTCACCCTTCATTTGTGCTTTCTTCATCTCTTGGTGCTCTGATACCATAAGAACTTGAAATAAACTAATGAAATGACATCAATTCTAAGTCCCCACCCCCAAGTGGAGTCCACAGTAGGAAAACTAGGGCCCTTGACTAGGATCTTGTTTCATATCACCCCCTGCAGGTGTTTATCAGCACGTCTCCGGAGGAGAGGTTGGTGGCCATGCTATCAGAATCCTTGGCTGGGGTGTAGAAAATGGCACCCCCTACTGGCTGGCTGCAAACTCCTGGAACACTGACTGGGGTGACAATGGTAAGCAGCCAGGATGTACTTTGGAGCAGACGAGAATGGTGGATTTGTTTTCTCTTTCTAGAGGGTTAATCTGCCTATCTTTTTAAACTTTAGTATAACTGGAGCGCTCATAGGAAGCAGGAGTTTAAAGACCTTCTCTTCCTTCTAGCAGGCTGGCTAGGAATAGCCAGATTCTGTTTGTTTAGCAGGAAAGTACTGACCTAGCTGGCAGAGCCTGGAGCTAAACCCTGCACAGTCCATGAGCTTGTGCAGTGGGCATTTCATGCAGTGCTGCTGATCTGGTTGTATGACCCTGTAGGACATGGGTGATTGGGTGTCTCCAGCAGGGCTCTCCAGATACTGACTGATCCTGCCTGCGTAAGCTTTTCTATGGCTTTCCTCACCCTGGTGCTCAGAGCATCTCCCATCTGTCCTCACAACACCCCTTTGAAACAGGGAAGCCTCCTCCTCCACTGAGGGGGAACTGAGACAGGGACTTACTCAAGGTCAGCTAGGAAGTCCCTCCCAGTGGCATTTTGGACCCATGGGAAGTCTCTTGGGTTTGGGTTTTGGTAAGCCTTCCCTGCCCCATGGCTTCAGACCAGGGGGCGAGATGAGATGGAAGTAGCTGATCAATAGCCTTCATGCCCTTAATTGTGTGACTGACTGACAACAGAGAGGAGAAACAGTGGCTGAAGCAACTCTGCTGGGGAAGGGGAGGGTGGTGTAGTGGGTAGTTCACTGGGCAGGGGGTTCATAGGTTCAGTTCTGGGCTTGGTCAGACTCCCTGTGTGATCCTGGGCCAAGTCGTTCTCTACCCTGTGCCTTAGTTCCCTCTGTCAGAGCTCCCTCCAGGGGTGGGAAGGGGCTAAATCCAACGGCTGAGGCACTCTATGGCCCTCATAAGCATAATAAAAGGATCTCACCTGGCCTGACATGGGGGGCTGACCTGTGAGCAACAGGGAGCCTTAGCAGAAGTGCAGGAATTGAGCATACATCCTCTAACAAGTCGAGAAGAGTGCCTGGAGCTCTGATGCCTAGAAGGAACTCAAGCCATCACGCCACAGGGAGTGTTTGATGCCAGTCTGGAGAGTAAGAATGCCCTAGGTTGACTTTTTTTTTTTTCTCTCTCATGTGGGATTAGTGACTCTCTCTTTAAAACCTCTCCAGGTTTCTTTAAAATCCTCCGAGGGCAGGACCACTGCGGAATCGAATCAGAGATAGTGGCTGGCATCCCCAAAACAGAATTGTACTGGAAGAGGATCTAACCCCCTGGCTTGGGTGCAACTGAAGACATTAAACTACAGATAATCATGCCTCTGATTCTTATATCCAGGAGCAGGCTGGGCACAGAGCCTGCACTCTTGAGACTATGGTTGAAGCTACTTATTAAAACCTTTTTATCTTGTTTAGTTGTGTGGTGGGGATGAAGGAGGTGGTTTCTGTATCCATGCGCTAGCTGCCTTTTCTACTGGAGCTCTCTGCTCCCAATCCCAGTTTGTGTGGCTTTGCTACACACAAGCATTCCCTTCTCAAAGGACTGAGCTAGAAGTGACAGCTCATCACTCACCACAATATTGGGATGACTGAGAAACTCTGGTTTTTACCAGCCTTGTTCAGTGAACCCTCTTGTCCGAGCTTGGGTGAAGCAGTCACTTCATTTTGGAAACACACCAGGATAGGCCAAAGTACCTGCATGGTCTGGGAGGCAGGACTGGATGACCTAGGGGGTCTCTTCCATCTCTGAGACGATGCATGCTGCTGCAGCTGCAGCCTTGCTGGCTGCTGTCCCCAAGTTTGACTTCCGCACTGCTGTGTGCCCAGAGACCTAGCTGCTCAGAAGTGGGTATGTGCTAACCCTTGTCTATGTTGTAAACATTGCACATGCACTTCTGAAAACATATGCCTAGGTTTATTTGCTAACCTTGTTTCCTGAGTGGGGGGAGCCTATTAATGACACAATACTGACAGGCTGGCTCTGGATGGAGTAGAATAAGGCTCTCCTACAACTAAGCTGTTCATAAATATCTTCCTCTGCTTAGTTTGTTTTTTTTTTTTTTTTTAAACAAACCATTTGGCTCCTCAACCAGTTATTACAGGTCTGGTGGGTGATGTGATCAACTAGCCTGTTTACACTGGCACATGGATGCTAAGAACATCTAACTGAACTAAAGCAACTGTGGTGTTCAAATGAAGGTCAAGGTGGGGCTTGTGGATAAAACTAATTGGGCAGGGTTGCTGCCTCTCTTCTTCTGGCAGATGCTTATCTCAGTGTGGTTCAGCAGATTGGTTGAAAGCAGCCTTTGGGCAGTAGGCTGACTCTGCAATGGCAATTCTGTCTTATGGTGCTTTAATAACTGCGAATTTGAATTCAGGCTGGGTAGGAGAAGAGGGTTCTGTATGATTCTAAAGGCTTGTCTGTATGGTAGGGGAATGCACACTCCAGGGGTGAGGCTTCTAAAGTGCACTAACCTAGAAATGGAACTAGGTTAAGGTTGAGCATGCACCAGCAGGGTCTACCTGGACAAATCAATGCATGTTAGAATGCTTTAAGAGTCACCTGCCTGTGGTGCTAATGGCCTGTGTAGTCAAGCCATAACTTCAACTCACTTCACACACTTGCAGCTTGTGTGACTAGTAATCTAGCTAACATTTTTAGCTGAGGAGGGGGAAGGGGCTGGAATTGGATGGAGGAAGAATGGTGTGTGCATGGGAGGTGGTGGCACTAATTTAGTTAACTGCTGCTAGTGTAACAAGGTGGAAGAGCCTGGTGGTGGTTAAAGCAGAGGGCAGGTTTTGCTTACTGGAGAGATTCCCTGCTCCTGCAGTGAGTAACACCTGGGGAGTAGACTTGCATTTTGTGTTTAACGATGGACTCTAACTTCTGTTGTAATCACTTATCCACTAGTAACATGGCTTCAGTGTAGCTGAATGGAACAATTGTGCCAATAAAAAATTTCTCCAACCTCTTGTACTGTGTCCTTGGAGGCAGTAACAAGAGTGAATTCACAATGGGCCTCCCAGGTTAGGCTGAAGTGGAGCATAGGCAAAAAGATGTGATTTCATCTCTGCAGGTAGGTGATGCCTCTCACAAGGGTGTTCTCCTACCCTGTGCAAGCTGTAAGGTCCCTATTACTATACTGAGCACCTCCCACCTTCAGTGTTTGTCCTCACAGCCCCCCTCTGCTTTAGGGAGTGCTACTCTTTCCCCAATGGGGAGTGGGGGCCCACAGACTAACCAAGGGGATTTAGACTGCACTACCTCACTCCTACCTAGATCCCCCTCCAGTGCATGGTCAGAGTTTAAGCCAATTGGGTTTATCCAAGCCCCTGTGCTGAGCTGGCAGTAGGGACTGAGGGAGGTTTGGGCATACCCCCCAGCAGGAATTCAGGCGCTGTGGAGGTTAGGCACCAGCTGATTAGGTGGTCAAACCCTCCAATGTTGGCTTTAGGTGCCTACAGTAACAATTGTCCAAGAGCCTGTAGTGCAGCATGAAACTGAAATGAGATGTACAATGCCAGGCTGCTACTCTAAGCAGGGCCTCATCCTTCCCTACCTCAAACTCTTCTGGCATGAGACCTCCTTCAGCAACTGGCACTAACCCCCCTTTAACAGCTCTGGCTCCACCTCTTTTACATGCTTGGCCTGGAGCAGTGATTTGACAGCTCAGGATTGAAGCAAGCAGTGCCTCTCAGTGCATAACTTGTTCTTCACTAGTCCAGCAGCTGCCTCAGAGTTTTAACAAGCACAGGGAATAAACAGCCTCAGCTGTTAACTGATTGAGAAGCTAAGGCCTTGGCTACACTGGCACAGCCCTGCAACTGTCTTGCTCAGGGGTGTGAAAAACAGCGAGTTTCAGCACCGTAAAGCACCAGTGTAAACAGTGCGCCAGGCCTGTAAGCTAATCCCCTCAGGGAGGTGGAGTACCTACAGCTCTGGGAGAGCTCTCCACCTGTGCTGGTGCCTTGACAACGCTAACACTTCAAAGCACTCCTGCAGCAGCGCTTTGGAGCTTCTAGTGAAGGGACCACAGATTGAAGCTGAATGTACAATACAGGCCATAAAACTGCCACATACTTCCTGCTTGAATTAGAAAAACCATCCACTTGTTGATGTAAAAGTTGCCAGCACTAGAGAATCCATCACACCCTGAAGTAAGCTGTTGCAATGATTAATTACTCACTGTTAAACTCAGACCAAACCTACGGTATAGTTTTATCTAGCTTCAGTTCCAGCCATTACATCGTGTTCCACCTTTGTCTGCTAGACTGAAGAGTTATTACATATGTTCCCCATACACCTACTGATTAAGTTACAGAATGTTAAGCAGTGACTCAAATAGCTTGAGATCCCAGAGTCTACCACTGTCAGGCGTCTCTAATTTGTGCTGCTTCTGCTTTCTAAGTGTAGAAGTATTCCTACAGGAAGACTGAGATGTGCAAAGCTTTCCCAGGTAGAGCAACTTCTTACCACCTGTCAACTAAGATTTCACTACACAGTGTCATTAGCCAGCTGAATAATGGAAGCTGACAACTTCTTGGTAAAGAAATTTATTGTTGAGAAGGGAAGCTGAGAACTTAAGCCCAGACCTCTCAGCATAAAGAGCAAACACAACAATATTCACATCAACGTTGAATTAAGCTAAGTATGTACACAGATCACCATGGAGTAGAGCTCGCCCTGTAATAGCATTGTAGTGCTGTACTGGTCTAACACCGAACGACGAGACAGTTCCTGGTAGAGATCCCAACTCCTAAACTTCACTTACCTTTCCCACAATGGGTGCACATCTACCACTCCAGCTGCTTCTGCTGTTTAAAAGCAGCCACGTCAAGCTTGCTTTGGGGAACAAGGTTTAACGGGGGGAGAGTTGCTTCCCAGAACAGCACTGATAATAGCCCCTCAGCCCCCTCCTCCAGGGCCGTACTCCACTAGATGTTAATGAAAAGCAGGGGAGTCACTCATGGCACACTAGTCCACAATGTAACAGTAGGTGGAGTGAGTCAGAGCTACAGCAAGTGTCTATCCTCCTTAAAAACACACTTACTTCTATTCAAAGACACTGCTTTAAAACTTGAGCTGTGCTAGCTAAAAGACGAATGGGGGGAGGGTTAATATTGAGGACACCCGTCCTCTCTGAACACAGCCAACCCACCTGCTTTTAAACAGACTTCCTGATGCCAGCCCTACTACTACTACAGTCATCACAGGAAGAGCCTTTTAAAGTTTGTTTCAAAGCTGGTTGGAGAATTTTCTTGAGTCCAGAGAGACAAGTGTGTGTTTCCTTCATGAAAGTCCTTCAGGACAGATTTGTGAAGCCTGCCACCTGCTGAAATTGGCCAGACAAGGCTAAGTTCAGAGCTGCTGTAAGTGGAACTCCGCCAGTGCAGCTGAAAGCAGCCCATAAGTCTCAGTCTGAAGAATTTCCATTCTTGTCTCCAGCAGAGGCACTTTGAGTTTTACAGGAGCTGGAAGCAATCAATAACATGGACAGGTAACAATATTCACTGTAGACTACTTCATCTGAACAGCCAGTGTCCCGAAGGACACAGCCACAAGGGGTCAAAACCAACATTGTGTGTATCTTCATTGCTGACAGTCCTGCAGGCTGGATCTGCGCTCCCCAGACGGCATAGGTGAAAGGAACGCTGCTTTAGCCACAGAAAACTGGCATGTGAGGAGAGTCATGTTTCTAAAGGAAGTCTGAATGCACAGGGAGCAGGTATGCAATCACCGTCCTTCCAGAGCCAATTAGTTGCCACTCCAACGAGGATATCTATATGCCTCTAAGCCATACCGTCAGCCTGGGTGGGGGCACAAATACAGGAGAGGGACCAGGGGGAGAAAGATTCCAACATTCCACTTGTTCTCTCCAACCTCGGGAAGGTTTGCTGACTCCAGACCTGCCTCCTTGGCTCCCGTCACTAGCAGTACAGCTGTATCCTACCAGACTTAGCAGTCATTCCCCACCTGTGAGCCATCCAGCCTGCCCCCACACATTCCCCACCTTAACTTTTGCTGAGAAATAAGCTTTGCATGTACTGCCACCTACTCAGCTTTCAGAAGACGGAGCACACGTCTTTCAGTCTCTGAGCTCTTTAAAAACTGTACAAAACGATCTCACAGGAAAGCTACATCCAAGTTATCACAATAGCTCTAATATTTAAGGCTAGTATCTCTTCACAATTCTTTAGCACAAGGATGGGGAGGCCCAGAACTTACGCACTCATCTCTACTGTAAGATCCCCAGATATTTAGAGAAAGGGTCAGAAAACAGCCAGACATTGCCCTGGTGAATCGAAGGAATGGTGGCTTCCAAGATGGCTGACTTGCTGGAAACATTCAGTCGCTGAGCAATGAGAGTACGGAGTTCAGAACACACACAGGCCAGATGAGAGAATGCAAAGGCTCATGTCATGCAACTTTTTACAGGAGGGAAGTGTCAAAATCACAAGTGACAGGCAATTTAAAAATTTGCTGGCCAGAATTCAGGTAAAAAAGTCTCCCACAAAGAGGAAAAGTGAGTCTCAACCAGTCTTACTTGTAACCTGTTCATCCGAACAGCGAATGCAGCCAAATCCAGCTGCTAGGTAGTGACTGAAGCACACAATACTGCGAGCCAACCGACACCTTCAGATTTGCCATTCCATTCACAGCTTTAAGGGCCCACACCAGTCTGGCATCCCGCAGGGCAGCAGATCCAACAGGGAAGAGAGAAGAACCTGTCCGAACTTTATCCATCCACTGACCTTCACTCTCCCCATCAACCCTCAGTTCTCGCGGGCCTGTACATACTCCTCTGATGCCTTCGACATCGCACTCAGATACTGCCAGCTCAGTGCTGCCAGAAGCATGGCACACGAGAGGTAGATAGGGGAGTAATGGTTACGGGAGACCTCGACACCATTGGGCAAACTCATTGTCCGGATTGAGACGATGATCTGCTGGGTCTTGTTAGATGAAGGGTCTGTGCTTGGGACCTTCCGATAGATCTGGAGAGAGAAAAACCCATACAAGGTTAGGGAGTAACCCTAAAAACCACACCCCACAATTCCTATGACAATATATGGCTTCTGTGGAGGAGGTGCTATGCATATTCCAACAAGGCAACACTTGTTACCAGCAATCCAGCCAGTTTTTAAACCAAGGGGGGATCAGAACCATGCTAACTTCCTTCTAGGCAGGGAAACTCGCCAAGAGGGAATATTTTACCTGAGCACTGTGCTAACTGAACTAAGTTTAGAGGATACGCCCCCAGGGGTCAGTCTGCAAAGGAGTTCAAGCCACATTAGCCAGAACTTGGTTTAATGTTTATTAATCCTGCTGATTCTCTGTTAGGGCACCTACAGCCCTATACAGGAGTCTATTACATAAATAGGGCCCTACCAATTTGACATGAAAAACGTGTCATGGACTGTGAAATAAGCCTTTCCCCATGAAATCAGATCTCCCTGAAATCTGCTAGTCCAGCCAAGCTGGGGAGGACAGAACTAGTCCTTCCCCAGCACGGCCATTATCGGGGAGAGGAGGAGATGATCAGACCCACCTCCACAGACAGCACAGACGTGAGGGTAATACACCCTCACATCTGCACGGCAACAGCCCCAGAGCTAGGGTCTGGGCTTCCACCCCCCACAGCTCCTGCTGGGGACTGGGATGCTCAGGGTCAGGGCTTCCCACCCCCTGCGACTCTTGCTGCGGCTCCAGGCACCTGGTCTTGGGGCTTCTGTCCCCCACAGCTTGTGCCCAGGCTCTGGGCTTCTGTCCTCCTCACAGCTCCAGCTGGAGCTTGAGGTGCCTGGGCTCAGGGCTTCCCTGTCCCCACGGCTCCTGCTTGGGTTCAGGACACCAAGGCTTGGGGCTTCAGTCCCCATGATTCCTGCTGGTACTCAGGGCTTCAACCAACCCCTGTGGCTCCTGACAGGGTTTGGGGCATCCATTTTTCAAACGGCACTGGCCCCTGGCCCATAGGCCCGTGCATTAATCTAGCACTGGCCATGACTAGCACCTCGGAGCTCCCGGCTGGGGCGCTCCCAGGAGCGTGGGGGAGATCGGACCCACCCCGGGAGCCCATTCCAGCAGCAGGAAGCTCCACAGTTGCTGCCTTCAGAGCCCAGCTCTGAAGGCAGCACAGAAGTGAGGGTGGCAATTGTGTAAACCCCCCCCACTCACCATGATCGATTTCTGAGTCAGGACCCACACAGTTACAACACTGTGATATTTCAGATGTAAACATCTGAAATCATGAAACTGACCAATTTAAAACCCTCTGGCCATGAAATTGGTAAGGACCTATATATAAATCTAAGTAAACAAACATTAAAATGGTTTTTGCTTTGAAACCCTTGCTAGCTGCTCCAAATCCCAATGAAGATAGGACCTAGACATGTTGTCATAAGACATGTTATTCCTATGGTTAGGTCAGGTTAGGCCAGAGCTACAAGGAATCTGTACAGCCACTAGGAGCTGTCTGACTCAAGGATTTGGAAAAGTATTTGCAGCTTGCTAGCAAGGTCTATTAGACAAGTAACTCTGATTGACAGAACCAAGGTACTTCCTGGCATGGACTGACCATACTGTTCTCAGACTCTTCAGACAAGATCCTATCCACACAATGCAGGCAAAATAGGACACAATGTTGTCAGCAGCAGCCACAGACACAACCATAGCTGGCCCTGCCTGGGGGGATGTGACGCCACCCTAAGCAGCTTCTTCCAAGAATCAACATTGTTTAAGCAGAATTCTCGGTTTCAGCCTTCGTATGGAGGATGACAAAGGGTGAAATCTGGGCCCTCGGAAAGCAGAGAGTTTTGCTCTGGACTATAACTGAGGCAGGATTCTCCCAAAGTCCGCAAACGTAAATACTAACAAAGGGATTGTTTAAAGAGAGATTCCCCAGCAGAGAAGGGGCTATTAAATAACTCAGCTGATTGTGTCAGGCTTGTACCAGCCCTTAGTACACTTCCCTTTCCACCCAGCAGGGGAAAGCCCCAGAAGGCTTTACTGCGGCCTATTCGCTATTGAACTGAACAACAACAGGTAACTCCAGGCACCGGAAAAGGCTGCTTGGTTTGTACAACAGACACTTTGGTTTTTCAGTCTAAACAAGTATGTGAGGACCCCAGGGCCATGGCATACAGCGTTTGTGATCGGTTCATTCAGACACTGCACAGCCACATCAATGGCTTGGCGAGACTGGGGACCTAATCTATTTTTGTAACCCACCCCTCCTCTACCTTTCCATTTCACCATCTTCTGCCTACTCATCTTGGTTAGGACATGTCTAACTTCAGACAGAGACAATCAGGTCAGCTGTCCATGGTAATGCAGCTCTCATTGATTCCAACGGGAGTACTGCAATAAGTGCAGTGGTACCTATATTAGGAATGCACCACCCTGAAAAGACTGTTTTAAAAACAGATCCATCAGATCACTAACATTTGTCACACAGACAGGGCAACTGACAGCCACAGCAATTAAAGCTCTTTATTTTCTAGGATGCACTGGAAATATATGAACCTACCAGACTGGCATAAAGAAAATGAGAAATCCCCCGTTATATTTGCTCAGTAGGATACTGTGCAACATCCATACAAACCAGTACGTGGGGTTAAACACCCATACATGTTACACAATTCCATATAAAATCTGAAAATTATGAGTGAGGGCAGAGGTTAATACTGGCAGTTAGTCATCTCAACAGTAGTTTTCACTTCCGCAAAAAACGATAATTCTATTCTGAATTTATTATAAAAGCCACTCTTCTGTTTTCAGGGAAGTGCTAACACTTCTGGAGAATACACTTTCGACTATAAAGATTTACAGCACCAGAGAGGGGGCGGGGAGCTATGTTCCAGACTTTACTATTTCAAGCTTTTTCATGCTAATGTCCTTGTTCCTAGATAATCTTCAACGGTTTTAGCTAAAGCAAAATGGCAGTTGCTAAACTGCTGGATATAGTGGAAACCCCAGTTTAACCCTAACAGCAGAACACTGAGGATTAAAGAGGGAACAGCTATATTTGAATATGAGTCTTTCAAAGCAGATCACCAAACCTACCTCTTCCACATACTGGTACATTATAGCCTTGACTGCTTGTATGTTTGTGGCGTCCATCATTAAAGTGACAGCCTGTCCTTTCCGAATCTTCACTAGACCTCTAAACACCTGTTTGTTATTGTAACAGGCCGCCAGAGTGGCGATGGCCATCACCTAGGGAGAAATGACAAGCAGCACTGAACAGCATATATATCCAAGAGTGGAGTCATTCCTCGGGGGAAAGATCCACTCTCTCAAAATGAGGCAAAGACTCAAAATGCTTGGCAATCTCCAGGCTGAATTTATTTAATATCGGAGAGAAAAAAAGAGGATTAGTATTAAATACTGTGTACAGAACTGAGAAGACATCCAGCCCCAAAGGGGGTGAAGGTGGGAGGGGGGAAAAGACAATGAAAATACCTGGTTCAAACATCTGGAAACATTAACCTACCTGCGGAATAGCGCAGAAGTTGAAGACACTTTGGTTTTTCAGTCTAGATAAGTAGGTGAGGACATCGGGGATGTGGTGCAATGCATTTGTGATCAGTTCATTCATACACTGGACGGCCACATCAATGTTCTCTGGCTTGGCGAGATCTGACAGCTTCTTGGCATACCTGCTCCAAACCTGGGAACGCCAACAGGACATAGAAACACCACTCAGCCATTAGCACTTTTCAGACAGACATTCATATTCATAAGAGGGCCTGTATCAAACTGTCAAATACAAAGATCTTATTTTACTGCACCTAATTATTGTAATCAGACTTCGTTACAGTCAGAAGCAAGATCCTTAACACACAGTTCACTCTGACCTACCATTCCATTCAGTCCCATTCCCTTTCGACGAGGCACACTGGGAAAGAGAAAAATTGGACCCAGCTGGTAGCTCTGAAGTTAAGCATCCATGCCTCTGATTCAGAAAGGCACTTACACACACTTTAAAGCACAAGTAACTGCACTGACCTCGGTGGGCCTACTCACATGCTTAGAGTTACATGTGTGTGTAAATGCTCTTCTGGATTGGGGTTGGTGCAGCAGACTCCCCATGTTATGAAGATGGTCTCCCAATCTGAGTTTGGCCAACTCCTCTTAGATTACAGGAACCCTGTCCCATCCTGCAAACAGGGCTGGTGCATGGAGCAGAGTGACGGCATTCAAGATTGTCTGGAGAAACCTCCGCTGCCACAGACACTCTGATGAACAGATTTTATCCATGGGACAGGCATGCTGACAATTGACCTTCTGGCTATACCACTGTGAGATCTGACAGAAGAGTTTTGCCTAACTCCCTAAAGATTTGTGCAACTTCATTTGAAAAAAAAACTAGAAACCTTCTATATCCGAATAAGAACCAAAAGATAAATTCTGTGAAATAAATCTCCTAACAAGTAGTCCTGCATAACTCTGTATCAAAGCAGTAACAGTATCTCCAGAGCTCATCAGAAAGGAATAGGAGTCTGCATCACTGCTCTAATACTTCCCTAATAAACCATATTAGGCAGAAGTTGTCATCTGAAAAGTGCTGGTTTCCCTTACCTCTCGGGGCCAGAATTCTCTTCCCTCCAGTTGGTCCTCCAGATAATCACGAATGATGTTGGTTTTCTGAAGAAAGAGGCCCATGGAATTGGCAAGCTCTGTGTCCTGTCCTACGATAAGGTCTTCTAGCTCTGATGCAGAGAACAGACGGGAAAGGCCAATCCCCACCAGCCCAGCAACATAGTGACAATACTGCAAGGTTTGGAAAGAACAAAATGAGTTGCGAAATGTCTCTCTCCTAGTCCATGTGGCTACATCCAAATTACTCCCCTAGGTTATTTAAGGTTGTTGGTGTCTTCCAGGGGACATTTCCCAAGATAGCTCCCATGCAGTTCAACTTGCTGCATATCAAGCCCATTTTGATGAAAGTGTCAGTGATATTTGAGTCTGGGCTTGGAATACAGAGCGACACTGAGCGAGGGCTCTCTGGCATGTGTCTTCATGCCAGTTCTCAACAGCCAACATCCGCATACCAAGAATATGCTTCTACGGTGTGGATTCTACCACCGGACCATTGCTCCATGCAGGAAAAATAGCAAGCGTGTCATTCACCGCTGTTAACGGCACCGGGCTTCCATCACTCAGATGAAAGACCCAAATGAGAGCAGATCCTCCTGTGGCCCATTTTATACAGTGCACATTCCAGGAAAACTGCTCAAGGCTTTATGGTATGTACTTGCATTTCAATGAACAGTCTGGCAGCCAAAGCAGGGGCCTGAATGCTTTGTGTTCTTAGTCAAGGAGCTAAGCGGGCAGGGAGTAAGTAAGACCACCTAAAATTCTGCACTACAGCTGTGCTATGCTTTACCTATCAATAATGCACACAGCCACTGTCATCCACAAGGTCAGTGACAAAAATAGCTAATTAATGTCTTGGGAAATTTACACAGGGATCTCATCGCTCAGACAAATCTTTATGTTCACGTGGAAGCCGCCCACAAAACAGCAAGACTCAGAGTTAACACTTTGTCCTTTACTCATCTTGGATACCTATGTACGGCCAGGGTGAGCATTACAATAAGCAATTATAACCATCACGATGGAGCAGCAAGTGCAGAATGCCAGGCCTCCAGCAGGGGATACGTGCGTTGCCCTGACCATAGAATCATAGGACTGGAAGAGACCTTGAGAAGTCATCTAGTCCAGTCCTCTCCCCTCATGGCAGGACTAAGTATTATCTTGACCATTCCTGACGGGTGTTTGTCTAACCTGCTCTTAAAAATCTCCCGTGATAGAGATTCCATAACCTCCCTAGGCAATTTATTCCAGTGCTTAACCACCTTGACAGCTAGGAAGTTTTTCCTAATGTCCAACCTAAGCCTCCATTGCTGCAATTTAAGCCCATTGCTTCTTGTCCAATCCTCAGATGTTAAGAACATTTTTTCTCCCTTCTCCTTGTAACCCCCTTTTACGTATTTGCGGCAGGGCTCTCAATGCTCACTTACCTTATCCCACTCATGCTGGGTGTCAACCTTCTTTTCCAAGAACTCGGCCATTCCAGCTCCCATCTTGTGACAAATATCTGCAATCACATCTCGATACACCTTTGCCAGGTTTCTGAACTCCAAGGAGATCTACAGCAGAAACCACAAAGAAATAAACATTGTGCTGAGTGGCATTTGTCAATAAACCACGAAGCAGGGTGGGTGGAAAAAGTTACAGGCTACTGGGGTCTAATCCTGCTCCACTGAAGGGGCTGACAAAATTCCCCACTGGCTTCAATGGGAATGGATTCAAGCCCCTCAGCAGTAAACACAAATTCAGCTTGTGCAGAAACAAAAATTCCTATGATCTCTGGCCACAACTCAGATGCAGCTTGTAATTTCTTGAAGGCAGTACAGCCTTGGACAGCATCACTTGGGAGCTGGTGCATGAAGGAGTTACAAAACAAACTCTATACACCAAGTGTAACTTTATGAAAGAGTCTCACCAAGTGAACAGCTCGTAGAATGATTTCCAGTGTTTTATTGCAGCTCTGTTCTCTGTGGGCTCCCAAATGTCAGCATGTGCAGCACAGTTTAAAGGCCAGAAGGGACCGTTATGATCCTCTTGGCCGGCGTCCTGCACAACACAGGCCAGTTGCAACCAGTGATTCCTGCTGCCAGCCCAACCATTAGTGCTTGAACTAGGACACCTGTTTTAGAGCACCCAGTCTTGATTTAAAGGCTCCAAATGACAGAGACACTGGGCAATCTATCCTCATTGTTAACAGTGTGCATCTTATTTCCAGTCTGGACTTTGGTGACATCCACTTCCGGCCATTTCATTTTATTCCTTTGCTACGTTAAAGAGCACTCCAGCATCAGACCTCTTCTCCCTTTGTGGGTAATTACAGACAGCCTCCTAGCAGTCTTTTTAAAATAAATAAATTGAGAGATTAAAGGAGTTCACAGAAACTTTCTGTCCACAGTTGAGAACACTGAGCTGGGACTGAGGAAACCTGGACTCTATTCCCAACTCAGCCACTGGCCTGTTGGGTGACCTCGGGCAAGTCACTTCCCCCTCCATGCCTGTTTCCCAGTCTGTAAAATGGGGGTAATGATTCCGACCTCCTTTGTAAAGTGTTGAGAGATGTACTGACGAACAGTGCCATGTAACTGTCTGGGATTGTTATTCAGCAGTTTGAGACCTTCTGTATCTAAGTTGTATTGTAATATAGTTTGAACGGGAGTGGATGTGTTAGAAGAGCAGGCCAGTTACATGAATGCAGCAAACAAAGATACTTCACAGAACAATGCAGCCTCCTGTAAATACCACTTACAAGGACAGATCTGCTAAATTAACACGTTGTTTGTATCCCAAGCCTACATAATAAACTCTTTTGTACTGCGGTAACATTTCTGAGCACTGCAGCAATTCTCCGACAAGCAGCTATTTGCATAGATGCCTTCAGGCCATTCACAGCAATCACTGGACTTCCCAAATATTCCTTTGGGCTGGGATTATCAGAGGGGATTTACGGGAGTTAGGTGCTCAAGTCACATTGAAATTCAGAGGGCTTCGGGCACCGAACTACTCTCAGGGTATGTCTACACTACGGAATTATTCCGATTTTACATAAACCAGTTTTGTAAAACAGATTGTATAAAGTCGAGTGCATGCAGCCACACTAAGCACATTAATTCGGCGGTGTGCGTCCATGTATCGAGGCTAGCGTCACCTTCCAGAGCGCTGCACTGTGGGTAGCTATCCCGTAGCTATCCCATAGTTCCCGCAGTCTCCCCTGCCCATTGGAATTCTGGGTTGAGATCCCAATGCAAAGAACAGTGTCGCGGGTGATTCTGGGTAAATGTCATCACTCAATCCTTCCTCCGTGAAAGCAACGGCAGACAATCATTTCGCGCCCTTTTTCCCTGGATTGCCCTGGCCGACGCCATAGCATGGCAACCATGGAGCCTGTTTTGCCTTTTGTATACCCTGAAACAACCGGGAAAATGTTTTTGACCTTTCAGGCACTGGGAGCTCAGCCAAGAATGCAAATGCTTTTCGGAGACTGTGGGATAGCTGGAGTCCTCCGTACCCCCCTCCCTCCCTCCATGAGCGTCCATTTGATTCTTTGGCTTTCCGTTACGCTTGTCACACAGCACTGTGCTGTGGTCTCTATCTATCATAGCCTGGAGATTTTTTCAAATGCTTTTGTCATTTCGTCTTCTGTAATGGAGCTCTGATAGAACAGATTTGTCTCCCCATACAGCGATCAGATCCAGTTATCTCCTGTACGGTCCATGCTGGAGCTCTTTTTGGATTTGGGACTACATCGCCACCCGTGCTGATCAGAGCTCCACGCTGGGCAAACAGGAAATGAAATTCAAAAGTTCGTGGGGCTTTTCCTGTCTACCTGGCCAGTGCATCCGAGTTCAGATTGCTTTCCAGAGCAGTCACAATGGTGCACTGTGGGATACTACCCAGAGGCCAATACCATCGATTTGCGGCCACACTAACCCTAATCTGACATGGCAATACCAATTTCAGCACTACTCCTCTCATCAGGGAGGAGTACAGAAATTGGTTTAAAGAGCCCTTTATATCGATATAAAGGGCCTCGTTGTGTGAACAGGTGCAGGGTTAAATCGGTTTAACACTGCTAAATTCAGTTTAAACATGTAGTGTAGGCCAGGCCTAAGGCTCCTATGAAAATCTGAACCTTAAATCTTAAATTACCATAAAATTAGCAACAACTCCTCCACCTAAAACCATCACCTCCCTCCCACCCTATGATTTCAATGGAAGTAGAATCCAACCTTTAACTGATCAATTAAAATTCAGACTATTTACAAATCCTGTAAATTACCTGATTTTTTTCAGAAACTGTACTGCTCCTGTTCTTGTGAGAATTACTACGCGATGGGTTAAGTGCACTCCTTGGAACACTAACCTAAAATCTACTACAGAACAACCCCATTCAGTGAGTGAATCCCAGCCCGGTCCGCGGCACTGGTGGCTTGCCAAATCCCATCATGGCTCTCAGCTGGAGCACTGAAATAATGCTGCATCTAGAGGGCAACTACTCCAGTATGTAGCATGCGTCTTGTTCCCATGCACATTCCCAGATGGCGTTTGGGTGGCAGAGCCGGGAGAAGAGGAATTTTATACCAACAGAAATAAGAAAAGGGAGGGTGGAGTTAACTAGACCCCAATAAAAAATAGAGAGAGAGTTAGTTTATTAAATTACACTTCCGTTATGCACAAAACTTTTTGGTTATATTACTGGTAAATGGTTCAGGAAACTTGTGCTACAGCTCTATTTATACGGCCCTTTCATCATCTCACATCTGAATGCCATAGCAGCATATAATGCAATGGAAGTGTAAACGTGTGCTGTTGCAAATCAGTTTAAAATTGTGATTACTTTCATATTAAGAAACCTTGCGTGAAAATTTCAAAGCATCTAAGTGACCTGGCATCTAAATGATTTACTCTGTCAGGTTTTTGCATTTCTTGACTTTGCAGTTTTCATGATGCTTGGTGTTGAATACATTATTATGCGCTGGACAGGCATAGCATCAGAATTATAAACCCGTCCTTAAAAAGAAAAAACAAGAGGTAGAAGCTGACAATGGAATATTAAACTATAGGGAATAAATAAAGTTTCTAAGAGCTCCTACCCTGTTCCTTTACTTTTAATGTATTCCACATGATGCTCACTCAAAAAAAATTTCAGCAACTGTTTCTGCAATAGATCTAAGTGTTTAAATAGTTAATACAGTAGGTCTGACTTCTTGCTGTTAGCCACATAGTGAAACATTCTTGGGCTAACATTTTCCCCTCTGTGCTTACACACTTTAAACTGAAACTATCAGTAGGCTCAACTGCTGGCTCAGCAAGGACTGGGGCCTTCATCGATTCTGAGGCCTGGTGGGGGACCACTATGATCATCTCATCTGACCTCCCGCATAGCACAGGCCTAAGAATTTCACTCAGGAATCCCACATCGAGCCCAGTAACTCTTGGGTGAACAAGATCATAAGACATCCAGTCTCGATCTAGAGACTTCAAGTGACAGAGTCCACCACATCCTTAGTTAATTTGTTCCAAACGTTAATTCCCCTCACTGTTATTTCCAGTCTAAATGGGTCTAGCTTTCCTTCTTAGTCACTGGGTCTCGTTATGCCTGTTTGCTAGATTGCCCTCCACAGTATCAGGCATCTTCTCTCTCTACAGGTACTTACAGACTGTGATCAAGTCACCTCTCAACCTTCTCTTTGATAAGCCCCTCATAAGAAAGGAACAGATTCTCCAAAGCCACCACCCGCATTACTCCCTCTTAACTGAGCAGCTTGCTCTCTGACCTCCTGCCATCATCCCCCTTTCCTCCAGTGGGCAGGGCCTATCAATCCCATGACACACCTGAACTCTTCCGACATGGAAAACAAGAGTTTGCAAGTCTGCCATTTTGCTGAGTGAAGCTGATCTGCTTTTTCAAAACCCGAGGGAATATAGAATAGTTAGCGCCAAGTTTTCTGAGAGTGGTGCCTCATTTGCATACATGCAACGTTGATCAACATTCAGTTTTCCCAATTGTGAATGCAGTCTCATATGCAAGTGAGTAGCCCTCTGAACACCTAGTGTGGCACAGAACTGCAGTGAAACACACACAAATGCAAGTGGGTGAATGCATAAGATCTTAGGCCTCTGTTCTTTAAAATACAGCCCTCAGTGTCAAAACTGAGAAGTGCAGGAAAATCTGGGACAGTTTAGAGTTACAAATGAGTTGGTTTTCTACATCCTTTACTCATCTATTGGGCAATATAGTCAAACAGCAAACCCAGGGACACATCAGCAGCCACCACCAATGACCGCAATCTCAGTTATCTCCAGCGTACAACCAGAGTGAAGAACCAGCTGGGTTTTGGCATAGATGGCAAAAGCCATTTCTAACAGTACTGATCAGGAGAGCACCACAGTGTATCATACACGATGATAAATCTGCTCATGAGATATCCTCTCTTATACAGACAGTTTTCTAAGTTTTGAGCTCTGCCAATAAGACCAGTAATAGAAATTTGATTATGAGTTCCACAGTCTGCTGTTATTATTAACGATAAAAATTTTGAGACTGAGATATTAAGTCTTTGGCTTTGAGACTTGAATCAATCTCTAGCTGTTAAAGATCACGTTGGGTTGCCTCCTGGGCACAGATTATCCCACATTTACTTAATGCAACGTTCTTGCACTTTCCTCTGAAACAGATTCATAGATCATAATGCCAAAAAGGCCATTGTGATCATTTAGTCTGACCTGCATAACATCGGCCATAGGACTTCCCTGAACTACTTCCTGTTAGAGCAGATCTTTTAGAAAAACATGCAACCTAGATTTAAGAATTGACAGTGATGGAGAATCCACCACAACCTTTGGTTAAGTTGGTTCCAATTAACCTCACTACTAAAAATTTACACTTTATTTCTAGTCTGACTTTGTCTAGCTTGGACTTCCAGCCATTGGATTTTGTTATACTGCTGCCTGTTAGGTTGACTAGTTCATTAACAAAGTTTTATTCCCCAAGCAGGTACTTACAGACTGTAATCAAATTACCCCTTAGCATTCTCTTTATTAAGATTTATATAGACTCAAGAAACTCACTCTATTACTATAAAATATGTTTTCCAATCCTTTAATCATTTCTCATGGCTCTTCTCTGAACCCTCTCCAATTTATCAACATCCTTCTTGAATTGTAGGCACCAGAACTGGACAAAGTATACCAGGAGTGGTCGCACCAGTGCCAAATATAGCATCTGGTACTGGCCACTATTGAAGTCATGCTACTAGACCAGGTAGACTTTGGGTCTGATCCAGTCTAGCAATTCTACTTTAAACCTCTTTGCATCTTGATAAGTAGCTATCAATATAATCAGCGGGTTATAATTATTGATTGAAACAAGAAATCTAACGGCTCACCGTTGGGAAGTCCTCAAGCACCTGCTTGTCCTTCTCCTTGCTCTCCATGTATCTCCAGTCCGGCTGATACAGATAGGAGTGGAAGTCATGCAACATTGGGACCTTGGTTTCTAAGTTGATGGTCATATCATCTTCTACAGTGTCCAGAGCTCGGAGAACCAGATAGAATATGCATACAGCATGACTACGGAGGGAAGGAAGGATTTCCTATTTATCAAGATTCGCTATGACACGGGCGAGTAGTTAAAAATCATGTGGCTTTTGTGAAAAAGACATTTGAAAATTAAACAAAGATCTTTCCAATTCTGCAACCGGGAAAGTATTTCTAGTTCTGCATACAAATCAGAGATGGGCTCAAGCTATAAAATTCATGTCAATATTTTGAACATCCCGAGCGTTTGAACATGTCAGAACCAGGGCTCTGATTCAGGCCCATATCTACCAGAAGGACATTTACAACTAAAAAATCATGAGGCAAAATGTAATTTCATACCATAATCTGTCTCTGTAGTAGCTATTCTAGTACCAGTGATCACCATTAAAATGGCGATACCTTTTTAAACAATTTAGTGGCAACCACTGTAGATACAATTCAAACATATTTAGATACTACATGTGCCTAGATGGAGAATCAAGAAAGGACCCGCTACAGATGCTGGAAAATCCTTGGCCCCCGATACACCTGGGCTAGCCATTCAGATGCTAGAAATGAAGGACAGTCCAGTAGCTAGAGTGCCAGCCTGGACCATGGAGACCTCAGTTCAATTTTCTGATCTGCCACAGGCTTCCTGTGTGACCTTGGGCCAGCCACTTAAGGAGCTGAAACACAGAGAGACTATAACATGGGGATAACAGCACTGTCCTACCTCACAGGGGTGTTTCAAGGATAACTACACTGAAGGTTGAGGTGCTCAGATGCTACAGTAAGGGAGGCCATGTAAGTATCTTGGATACCCACACATCATGAGAGTATTTCCCTGAGGCTGAGCATTCCACTGCAAATGTATCATTCACCTCAGGGCTAATCACAAAGGAAAGTGCCTTGAACCTTTATGCTGTGGGTTTTATGTGCTTACACGTGGAATCTTAGCGCTGTGGGGCACAACTAAGTGACTTGCAACGTGCAACAGTTTCTTTAGACACCAGAGTAGTTTCTCCTTCAAACCAAGTTTTTTTTTTTGGGGGGAGATGGAAAGCTGAGATGTTTTTTAAACTTATTAGTAAAGGTACTGTATCATTAACAGACTAATGTAATACTGATCTAAAGTGCCAAAAACAGCACAATCCACTTCTGTACTGAGAGATCCAAATTTGCAACAAGTCTTGGCCAGAATAGCGGTAAAAGAAAAGTTACTAAAACCCAGCGGCCACTAGGACCCAGGGACCCAAGTCTGAGAAGACTGGAATAGTAGACTGATCCTGGGGCCAGGATCTAGGCATTCAAGCGGCCATATTCTGGGTGTCTTTTTAAGCACTAGAATCTATGAAGAGTTCTGCTAAACATGGATGATGCAATACAGCTCCTGAATTTGAATGCTGTCTCTGCTCTGGCTTGCTGTGTGGTTTTGGTCAAGAAATCATCTCTCTACTATGCTCAAAACTCATAAATCTTAGTGCCTTCAGCGGAAGTTTTGGGAGTGTGAGGAATGCAGGTTCCTGCCCTAGGATTATAAAAAATCCCTAGCTGTAAAATTAGGGTAATAATTATTTCAAAAGAGTTATTGCAAAGGCCAATTAGGTACTGTGTTTCTAACACTCTGGAAATGTTTAAATGCTAATTAATAAACAACAGCATAAATGAGCTAGGACAAGAATGAGCAATGAAAGTGAGTGAATCATTTAGCTATTCACTACTACACTTAACTTTGGGTTTGTTTTATTAAAGGAGGTATTTTGGGGGGAAATAAATTATAATTAAGGCTATGTTTTGTCACAGGTATTTTTAGTAAAAGTAATGGATTGATCACAGGCAGTAAACAAAATCTCATGGCCCGTGACCTGTCTATGATTTGTACTATATACCCCTGACTAAAACTTAGGTGCTCTAGGGCGGGGGGGGGGTGGCCCAGGGATGCCACGGGTGCTCTGCGGGGGGGGAGGGAGGGATGGCCCAGGTGCTTGCGGGGGGGGCAGAAGGGGCCACCAGGGGTGCTGAGGGGGGAGGAGGGGGCAGCCTGGGAGCGCCACAGGTGCTCTGAGGGGGGATGGAGGCAGAAGGCAGCACGCAGCTTGGGACCCCGCTGGTGCTAGGGGAGGGTGAGCTGGTGGGGCTGGCAGACTCCCTAACCGGCTCCCGCATGGCTCCCAGAAGCAGCCGGCATGTTCCTGTGGCCCCTAGGAGGAGGTGTGCCCAGATGGGCTCCACACGCTGCCCCCACCCCAAGCGCCTGCTCCGCAGTTCCCATTGGCTGGGAACCATGGCTAATGGGAGCTGCGGGGACGGTGCCTGCAGGCAGAGGCAGCACACAGAGCCACCTAGTCGTGCCTCCGCCTAGGAGCCGAGGGAAGGACATGTTGCCACTTCCAGGGAGCCCCTCAAAGTTAGCACAGCCCAGAGCCCTTGTTCCCTCCCTCCCCCAACACCCCTTCCCACATCCAAACTCCTGCTGCTGCTGCTGCTGCTGGGGGGGGGGGGGGGGCCCGCAGGGAAAAGAGGAGTGCTGTGGCCCAAGGCTGCCCCAGCAGCAGTTGGTGCAGCTGGTCCAGGGGCTGCCTGAGCTGCTCAGGCAGCCGCCGGGCCAGCTACACTGGTGGCTGTAGAAGTCACAGAGATCCCAAAAAGTCACAGCACACATAACTTTCGTGACAGCCTTAATTGTAATTATTGGAGGATGTCAGGCAAATTCTCATGGAACACACCTAAACAAAAAGGTTGAAAGTTTGGCTTTTGTTTGGGAATTGCATCCACAGGATGCTTTTTTTTTTTTTTTTTTTTTTTTTTTTAATTTTTCAGGCCTGTTCTTATCACACTTCATTTTTACATAATCTCATATATCCCCTTTTATTCCCAGAAGGAGTATTGGGAGCTGGGGTTGTACATTAAGGAATGCTAAAAATATGTTTACAAAGCTTGTTACCAATTTAAGAGGCAATATTTATTTAAGTGGTGCTTTAGCTCTGGGCTACTATAACTTACGTTGCAAAAACTCCAAGCAAAGCTTTCCAACATTGTTATGTGCTAGTTTCTAATTACAGTAATTGAGGGCATTCAGAGTTAAAACTGGATCTCTGCCCTTGACACACCCAAGATGGATGTCTATACCGCACCACAAGGAACATGAACACTTGCCCACTGTTCAAAGACTCCTGAGACAAATAGCTACTGGCTAAAGTTAAAAAACACAGCCAAGCACATCCCAGCGCACGAAGCTTAATTGTGAATTCCCAGGCTTATTATTATTAGTGGCTATAGTACCAATACTATACAGCACCTATGGACCCCAGTCAAGGACCAGGACCCCTGGGGCTACACGCTGTACAGACAGAACAAAAAGACTGGCCCTGCCCCAAAGACCCTAAAATGTAACTAGAAGACAAAAGACAAGATGGATACAGACAGACAGACAGAAGGTGAATAAAAAAAATTATAATCGTGAGACAACACTGGTCAGCATGATAGGCTTGTACATATATTAAGGATTCAATACTTTCAATTTTTATATTGTTTGTTTATAGTGCAATTCTTACCTTATACAAAGTATGTATCTGTGCTATACACATGTATCTACAGCTAATCAAATATGAGGGGGGGAACAGAAGTTCTCTAAGCACTTGTCATTTATGGTGCAGAGAAATAATTTAGGACTTTCACTCTGCAGTATGAGGAGTTTCATCATTTCAAATGTTACTCAGTTTATAGTAGAGATAGCTATTAAGAATTATGTAACATGTAAGTACATAACAAGTCTCTAATGAAAGAACCCTAAAACTGAGGCCCTCACCACTTTGGTTCATTAAAGTCCCATTACACTTTCGACAAGAATTAAGGTGTTACCCGTGCTGTTGTAGCCATATTGAAAGTTAAGTAGTTCTATTTTGAACTCCATCCTTTCTACCTTAAAGTGTTAAACAGTGTTACAGTGCAATGTTATAGAGCTGCCTTGATCCACTCCAGAGTTGGCTATACTACAGTGGCAGGAGAAGCAATCCCTCTGTATCCATTACTTAAGCAGGTGTTGCAAAGCTTTATAATTATTTGTATTATGGTATGTAGCAGGGTGGACCACTGCTCTGGCCCTGAAAGGGTTAAAACAGCCCTGGATAAAGGCTGGGGCTGGAGAAAGCAGCCTTTCAGGCTGGGCTGATTGGGGAAGTGGCGGCAGCTGGGGCCATGCCCCAAACTGAACAACAGGCCCTTATATAAGGCAGAGAAGCCAGGCACACAGTCTCCTTCTGCCTGTAGAGGGAGAAGGGCCTGGCTGCAGGGAGCTAGCACTGGGGGTTGCAAGGTGCAGCCCAGGGGTAGGCCAAGGCAGCAGGTCCAAACCGTCCTTGTCAGTGATGAATAGGCTGATACTGCAGTCTGCCCTAGGGCATGGGGCTAGACAATGACTGGCAGTAGCCATACACTGAGGCAAGGTGGGAATAGAGGGTGGGGGTTCCCTAGGGAAGGGAGACCCTGAGAACGAGGGGTTACTGCCAGGGGGCAGCACCCTATGTAAAAGGACACTGGGTCCAGGGAGGGACACGGGGCCAGTAGCTGGAAAGGTGGATCACCAGTCTGCAGAGGGTGCTCTGGACTGAGCTAATTCCCGAGGACGACCAGTAGGAGGCGCTGAAGGGGTGAGTCCACCCAGTTACATGGTAGGATCCAGGAACTTGATTCAAAACTGGGGCCCAATTGTACTGGGCCCTTTACAAACACACTATGCCCAGAGAGCCTGTGATCTAGGTAAGACCAGGAAATGCAGTCAGAGACACCAGTTATGGGCATAAATGGCAAGTTTTGAAGTGCTATTTTTTTTTAAGCCATCCAGAAGAGATTAACCAATATCTACAGTAGTTCATGTTTACAGAGTATACAGAGGGGGAGAAAGGGATGGCCTTTTGGTCAAGGCACTGCACTAGGACTCCAGAAAGCTGGTTTCAGGTCCCGGCTTCACCACAGCCTTCTGGCATGACCTTGAGCAAGTCACTCAGTCTCTCTATGCCACCTCTGTAAAACAGTAGCAGTATAGCCTTGCCTCACAGGGGCACTGTACAGTGTTTAGTTAGTGAGTACAGGGATGAGGGACATAGATGAACCAAGGGAGAACCTTGGATGAGAAGTACTGAATGTAATGGGTACATTTTACTAGTGTACTTTGTACGTTGTTTGGGAAATCCAATTAAATGAATGTTATATATTAAAATACATGAACATCTGTATAAACCTAAGCCCTGTCTGTCTGTATCCATCTGTTGTTTCTTGTCCTACACTTAGACTTCAAACTCTTTGGGGCAGGGACAACCTTCTTCTTCAATGTTTGTACAGCACCTAGAACATGGGGTCATGGTCCATGACTAGGGCTCCTAGGTGGTATGGTAACACAAATAATAACTAATCTGCACTCAAGATCATAGACAAGGCCTGACTGTTGACATAAACATATACTGTGTCACCAATAACACTTGCAGTGTCTCTTACATAGACTGTTATATTGATATCTGCAAAGTGCTCCATGATCATTACCCGAAAGGTGCTAGAGAAATGCAGGGAATTTTTACGCTACATTAGTACATTTTCAAACAACTCTAGTGAGCTATTTGCATGGAAGGTGCTGAATACAAATGCATGACTGCGACGCAGACCCCAGCCCACCTGGAACTAAGAACCTAACTCTACAGCTAGGCTTCATCCCCAATGACCATCTCAAAATCCAGACCCTGAATCACCATGGGTAACAAGCACTCAGGTAAAAGCAAGCTCAGCTATAGCTCTCAGCCAGCCTCCTGCTACCAGCACACCGTGAGAATGAGCACGTACCTTGCATATGGCCAGTGACACATGGGCTATCTACAGGCTGATGTTTAACCCCCTCCTGGCCAAAGCAGCCAGGGCTCCTGCTCCTGGGATAACCCTCTCCTGGCCAGCGAGCTAGATGCTCATGCAGTTTAGGCCTGGCCATAGGATGACCAAATGTCCCGGTTTTATAGGGAGAGTCTCTGTATTTGAGGTTTTTTCTTATACAGGTGCCAATTACCTCCCACCCCCGTCCCGATTTCTCACACTTGCTGTCTGGCCACCCTACCTGGCCAGCACGTTGCACCAGTGATCTCTCCCCGGTGCAGGGCTGGCTCCTGCACGAGGATGCCCAGTGAACCCTCTCCTGTCCCGGCCAGTCTGTGACGGGCTCCTGCTGCAGGGGCGCGGGCTAATTAACCCCGTGGCGGCGGGCACTCACCGCAGCTCCCCGTCCAGCGCCTGGATGACGGCGGCGAAGCTCCGGCTGGTCTGGTTCAGGTACCGGTAGCAGGTCCTGAGGCCGTCGCTGAGCGCGTCCTGCGGGCAGAGCAGAGGGGACACGGGCTGCTGGAAGCGGGGCGAGGCCGGGCAGGCCCCGGGCGGGGAGCCCTGGTGCAGGAGGCGGCTGCCCCCGCGGCGCCGGCCCCCCGGCAGCGGCAGCGGCGAGGACGAACAGCGCTGGCCGCCGCCGGGGCACCGCGGGGGAGACAGCGCCAGGGTCCGCTTGAAGAGCGCCACGGCCTTGGTGCTGGCGGCCATGGGGCCGGGGCGGGGCCGCTGCCCAGCCGGAGTCCGCGGCCGGGACGGGGCCAGGCAGAACCAGGAGCGCGGGACTCGCTAGGCCACGCACGCTGCGGCCGACACACCCACGGGCGGTCCGGGAGCCCCGCCCCCGGGTGGGGGGACCCGCCCCGTTAACCCCGCGCGCCCCGGGGAGACCGAGACTCTTCCCCCCCCCCCCCCGCCGCCGCCGCCGCCGCCTATTAACCCCGCGCGCCCCCGGGGAGACCGAGACTCCCCCCCCCGTTAACCCCGCGCGCCCGGGGAGACCGAGACTCTTCTCCCCCCCCCCCCCCGCCTATTAACCCCGCGCGTCCCCGGGGAGACCGAGACTCTTTCCCCCCCCCGGCCTATTAACCCCGCGCGCCCCGGGGAGACCGAGACTCTCCCCCCCCCCGCCTATTAACCCCGCGCGCCCCGGGGAGACCGAGACTCTTTCCCCCCCCCCCCGCCTATTAACCCCGCGCGCCCCGGGGAGACCGAGACTCTTTCCCCCCCCCCGCCTATTAACCCCGCGCGTCCCCGGGGAGACCGAGACTCTTTCCCCCCCCCGGCCTATTAACCCCGCGCGCCCCGGGGAGACCGAGACTCTCCCCCCCCCCCGCCTATTAACCCCGCGCGTCCCCGGGGAGACCGAGACTCCCCCGCCCCCCTCCGTTAACCCCGCGCGCACCGGGGAGACCGAGACTCCCCCGCCCCCCTCCGTTAACCCCGCGCGCACCGGGGAGACCGAGACTCTTCTCCCCCCCCCCCGCCTATTAACCCCGCGCGTCCCCGGGGAGACCGAGACTCTCCCCCCCCCCCGCCTATTAACCCCGCGCGTCCCCGGGGAGACCGAGACTCTCCCCCCCCCCGCCTATTAACCCCGCGCGCCCCGGGGAGACCGAGACTCTCCCCCCCCCGCCTATTAACCCCGCGCGCACCGGGGAGACCGAGACTCTTCTCCCCCCCCGCCTATTAACCCCGCGCGTCCCCGGGGAGACCGAGACTCTTTCCCCCCCCCCAGCCTATTAACCCCGCGCGTCCCCGGGGAGACCGAGACTCTTTCCCCCCCCCGCCTATTAACCCCGCGCGCCCCGGGGAGACCGAGACTCCCCCCAGCCTATTAACCCCGCGCGTCCCCGGGGAGACCGAGACTCTCTCCCCCCCCGCCCCGCGGAGACCGAGACTCCCCCCCGCCTATTAACCCCGCGCGCCCCGGGGAGACCGAGACGCCCCCCGTTAGTTCCTAGCACCCTGCAGAGACCAAGCCGCTCCCGGCCTTGGCGAGACCCCCCCTAGCGCACCGCTTCCGTATTTACCAGGAGAGAACCGCCCCCTGCCCCCGTCTCTCCTCAGCTGGGAGCCACCCTCCTTCTCGTTAACCCTGTGTGCCCTGGACAGCCCCGGGCCCCCACAACACCGGGGAGAACTCCCCTTGAGAGACAAGGGTCAGGCACGAACTACCAGACTGCCCTAGGTGCTTGCTGACACCCCCCACCGCATTTAAACAAAAGCGGGTTTCCAGCAGCTCCCCTGTTAATCCTACAAACTAGCTCCCCACATGTCCCTTCATAATATCCAGCAGCCTCAACACAGATGTTAAATGCAAAAGCACCTCCTCTGTGCTCTACAGCAATTAAAGGCTTCATGAAATAGAAGCATAAATAGCTAACAAAGGAATGCAGTCACCTTGAAATCCAGCTGATTTTTTTTAAGTTAAAGTTAATTTCAAGTACCAGACTTTCCTGGAATCTGCTCATTTATAGTTTCACAATCACATTTTCATTCCTTTCCCCACATTTTTCAGTACTCTAATCTTTGGAAGGCCACTTGCTAAGGGGAAATGCTGAAACTGACTACACAAGTGTTGTCCTATGCAAAGAGTAAAACTAAGAGAGGGGAACAAAACACAGAATAATCTTTTTCCTCTTTCATCTGTTACTGTAATCTTTGTCATTTATAACAAAAGTAGGTAAAATTACTGAGATTGCAAGTAGGGAGCAGTGTTTTGTCTTGTGTCTGTACACCACCTAGCACAATGGGGCCCAGCTCCATGACTGGGGCATCCTAGATGCTATGGCAATACAAATAGTAAAATATTTTCAGACAGCTTCATGATGGTTTTAGGATAATGGTACCAGTTTAATATCTTTTACTTAACCAGTAAAGAATTTTACAGTACAAAAGCTTTCAGACCAAATGCAGACCTTTATATACCGAATTCTCTGTGTCCCCACATAATTTAGACAGGCCATTCACTATTTTGTCTCGGTATTATCTCCCCTAGGTTTAACTGGATGAAGACTTGAGGCTTGTTTGGAAAGAGTGGGAACGTTTAAGATATCTTCCCCAAGGTGAGGGACTCACCTCAACTTAATTTCTCATATAACGTGGTATATATGTGAAGATAATTGAACAATTAAAATGAGTACTTATGATCCTACCACACTTCTGAAGAGTAACCACTAACAGTCACCAGTCTGGGAACACAAAATAAGGTTTAGATCCTGTTAGCCAATCAGCAAAGGTGGAAACCCACTGAAGTTGGCACAGCTGGCCACAGGCACAGAGGTCTACCTGCATCCAGCCCCATTGACTCACACTGATCACACCCACACCAATGAGTTTCAAGTTTCCACAATCAATGTCTTAAGCTCCACTGGTTCTGCAAGTCACTCTGCCCAGGCAGATGCCTGCACCCATACAGGGTGATGTGCATTATCAGGATCTTAAGTAAAACTAGTTTCAAGGGTATCTGACTATGGGATTAATACAGCACTGAATTCTGTATTCTTTAGGACCAGGGTTCAATTCTGGTCAGTAGTGACCAAGGCCTAACCTTGCATTTGAAGAAGTGAGTTTTTTACCCAGGAAAGCTTATGACCAAAAAAATCTGTTAGTCTTTGAGGTGCCACTGGCCTCCTTGTTGTTTTTAAGGCCCTAACTCTGCTCCCACTGAAGTTAATGGAGTTTTGCCACTGATTTTAATAGGAGCAGGATTGGACTTCAGTAGCTGTTACCCTCTGACAGTTATTCATGGCTTATGTGAAACTACTGCCTGAAAGATGAATTGATGAACCTCACGTATCTCCACCCATTTTCTTTCATTGATCCTGAGTCCTATACTATGGCCTTAATGAAGACTGTGTGCCGCAGGCTTCAGTACAGAGCCTTGTCCTGGTCAACAGTCAGGTGCAAAGATCCATTCCCTTTAGTTGATAATATGCTATAGATTTTTACTGGCCAAGAAACAACATCAAGCAAGGGGCCCTACTCAGTGAGGCCTCAGAGCGGATAGTAGATGCATTTGGTACACCACAACAGGCCTAGAGGGATGCACCAAATATCTATAGGGCTCAGTAGGTTAAAGGAACACTGTCAGAGTTGGGAAAGCTACCTTGCCACCCACACATGCCAAGTGATTATAGTTATTAGCAAATTCCTAGTAAATTCTATGTCACCCTCTTATCCTAAAGAAAATACTTCAGTACAATAATCCAGAATTCATGACCAACCCTATAATGAGCCAATAGCATGTTGACATATGTGAAAAACAAGGGAGGTCTCAAGACAGGAATACCATTGGTCATTTATTTAGCATTGCTGTATATGTCAACAAGATTGAACCGATCTTCCTACAGGCACACCGGCAGGTGCCTTGGTATTTGTGTTTTTCCTCCAAGAGCACTGAACACAGATCATCCTAGATGAGAAAGAGGATTACAGGGATAGTGAAGAATGGTTGAATGCTAGTCTCTTCCATCTTTTGTACTACTATGGAAATAGAGAAGGAAACAGGACCAAGGTTTCAGAATATGGGAGGGGGCATACTATAAAAACCAACAGGGTTTTGGCAAGAAGGGGGGTTAACTAGGAAACAGTGCCTGTTTCTCTCTATTTGATTAACATACTAAGGTCCACCTCTTGCAGAAAGAGTAGATGGCTACTGACATCAATGAGGTACTGTGTATGTGCCCATTTGTGTGTGCCAGAGGCAGCACAATTCTGATTTTCCAAATGCCTTGCAGAAGATCAGTGCTTGGGATAAATGCACAGAACAGGCTGCTTTCCAAGGGACATGACTGATAGTCAATTAATCCCGATTTGTGATTAACCAGAGGTCAGATAATCATGCGCAGGACTGGATTTTAAACGTTTGGGTTACAGCCCCAGGCGTATTATGAGCCTATGGGCAAGCACCCTGTGCCCACAGAGGACCCCACTGAAATCAGTGGGGCACTGGGCAGGTGCACGGTTCTGCTTGCAGGGAGGCGCTTACAGGATCGAGGCCCAGGTGGGTTATTAGGTGGCCCGGCAAGGATCTGGCAAGTGAGTGGGTCACGTCCCACGGAGCCCGCATTACACAGACAGCGGCTGTGCAGCTGGGGAGATGCGCTGGGCGGAACTACCCGGACCAGAACCGGGGATTTCTCTGGCCAGCAGCGAGACGGGACGAGACGCCCCGGGGCCAGCGCCCCCGGCCCAGCCCGCCCCTCCTGCTCCGCTCACCTGGTCCAGCGGCGGCATCACCGCCGCGCCGCCGCCCATCTTAAACCGCAGCAGGTTGTAGATCTCCCGGGGGCGGCCCAGCCACTTCCCCACGCGCTCCATGGGCAGCCGCGCGCACGCGATAGCTCCCCCCGCCCGCTCTGCCCAGCAACCTGCCCCGCCGCGGCTCCCCTGCCAGAGCATCTTCCGCGGCGCGGCGCGGCGCGGAGAGAAGAGAGACACGACCCCGCCCACACTCGCTGACACCGGCCTATCGGCGCGCGGCGCTCGTGGCTCCGTGGGTGGACGGGGCGCTCATTGGTCGCCCCCTTCTCGCACCAGAAGGACGCTGGCCAATAATCCGGCTCCGGGGCTGGTGTGACGGACGTCGAGTTCCTCTGATTGGCTGGAAGGGAAAGGTACCGCCCACCCATCCCTCGCGAGGGCAGCAGGAGAGGAACAGGCGCCGGGTTTCTTAAAGGGGCCGCGGCTCATTTGGGAGACAGGGAGGTTGCGGTGTGGTGGCCTTGCAGGGAGGGGGCGTCCGACAGCCAGAGCAAAACCCACCCCAGGGCAGCGTGTCCTGCCCCTGCCCGACATAGCCCCACCCCCTGCCTTGCCAGACACCCCTAGTTCCAGCATTTGGAGACAAACTGCTTTGATCCCCCAGAACCAGCCCTCAACAGCCCAGCTGCTGCCAGCTGTGATGGTCCCTGTGCCTGGCACCACCAGCCTGTCCCACTTGTCACCCACCATCTTGTGCATGCCCTGGAGAGCCCCTCTCCCTGCGCTGCATCCTGCAGAGACCCTGTGCTGGTCTTGATCCCGCCACTGGTCCAACAGCCTGAACCCAACTGCCCTCTCCCCTCCTCAGATCAGCAACGTGCTGCACCCCATGGGTCAACTCCAATGTCTCTGGACAATGGCTAGTGTCCCTACAAAGGCACTGAGAGCCCAAACAACTACCTGAAAATGATCATCTGACCCCACCACCTCCGCCCCAGAGGTATTTCTCCATTGTTTCTTTCTAACCCCAGCATTTCAAATGCCCTTTTGATTTGGTTTTCACCTGCGTCAGCCTAAAGGGACAAGTGACTGGCTGCTGGTCACAATGTCTGGCTGGAGGGGTCAGGCTGGTTCAGGTTCGGCTGCACTATAAATTATGAAGATTTGAATTTCTAATGCATCAGTTCCTCTTGCTAGTGTTTCTGCTCTGTACTAAATATGAATGATTAATAGAACAGAGTGTGTCACTTTTGGAGCCTTCTTTGTTCCAGGAGTCCCTGGTGGTTCAGTGGCCAGTTGTGCTTTTCTCCATCGGTGGGACAGCGTGACCACTGGAACCATGTTTCTCAGCTGCAGATCAAGCCACAGCTATTCAGGTTCCTTTGACCTCCAGGCTGCATTGCTGTGACAGGTCCTACAAGGAGATATCTCTGAAGAAGACTCAGAAGCAGTAGCACAGTGGCTCTCAAAACATTTTTACAGGTGACCCCCTTTCACATAGCAACCCTCTGAGTGCGACCCCCCTCTTTTAAATTGAAAACATTTTTTTATATATTCAACACCATTATAAATGCTAGAGACAAAACGGGGTTTGGGGTGGAGGCTAACAGCTCACAACCCCCCCATGTAATCACCTCACAACCCCCTGAGGGATCCCGACCCCCAGTTTGAGAACCCCTGCTGTAGAGAGTGCAGAATTCAATGAGCCTACTTGGTAGGGCAGATGGTAGAGACACATTAAGTGCTCCACACTGCACTGGCTTCCCTGTCACTTCCTAATGCAACCTGAGTTGTTGCCTTTGGTTCATACAGCTGTATATGTTTAGGGTCTAGCTAAAGCCTGATCCAAAACCCAATGGATTCACTGGGCTTTGGATCAGGGTTTAAGTGAAAGAGCCTTTTTCCCTGTATGCTGCCACAGCACTCCCAGTCAGCAAATTTGGAATGGCTGGAGGCCGTCTGTTCCCAGTGGAGGCCTTTGACTCTGACACTCTCTCCACCCTATTAGTCTGACCTAGCTCAAGTTTATTACTGTCTAGTTGCAAAGCATAAATACCATGGGCCGAGATCATCCCTGGTGTTACCCCACTGAAGTCAAGTTACACCAGGCTGGAATGCAGCCTCTTCTGTTCTTTCAAACTTTTGCCTCAGGAAGGCTAGCAGATGATGCAGTTTGCAAGTTTAGGGAGTGTCTTGTCTACCTGTTAGGAAATCGTGATTATTTCTTACGATTATTTCTCCAGAGTCAAAGTCTTTGGAAATAGACATATCCTCTTAAAAATAATTGATGCTTCAGCATCAGCACATAGTGAGCACATATCTAGCATGGATCTAAGCCGCAATGCAAATGAGTTGATTGTAACATCTTAAAACTGATCAAGAGCATGATTTCTTTCTCCACCAAGGCAGACGGGTGTTGGCAGAAAAGAGTTTCTCGTTGAATTGCGAGAGCTGCGCGTCAGAAGCTAGCACAGGCAATTGTAAAAGCTTTCCCCACTCTGCTCTGAGCTGGAAGGACCAGTTCTATCCCTGGCTCTTGGCTGAGAGTGCCAGTAAGGGTGCCAATGGTTTTGGGATGTGAACACATGGTGCCAACCTGTTAGGGTCATAAGAATGCTTAATCACCATCAAGCCAGCTGCATGTGAATTGCTGGCTTAGGGAGAAAAGTTCTATTTCCCATCACTTACTCTTCCCAGCCAATTCGTTTGGCAGGAGGTTTGCAAAACAGTTAAACAAACAAGACAATCACGCTGACGTTATTTATACTGCTTCACTGGCAGAAGAAAAATTGAACATATTCACATTTTTACATGAGCAAACCTGAAGGTGCCAAATATTTCAGTGACTATAATTCTGATCTTCTGGGGGATATTTACACCTACTACTGTTTGCTTTATTTCTCTTCATAGCTCAATAATGACTTGGGAGTGTCACAAAAACATCCCCTCCCTTTTTAATGACGCTCTTATTTTCTCTCCATGTTTTGCCTTCCAGGAGAAGTGATTTCTGCTCAGCACAACTGACAGCCTGTCACAAAAAGACCAGAAGGCGACGTTCTGCAAGAAAGGAGAGTGTGCTCATAATCCACATTCAGGCTGGCATATTTGTTCACTCAGTGTTTAAGCGATTTGGGGTCATTCCCTTCAGGAGGTACTCGAGGCTGGCACTGAGGACACCACCAGCTAAGCCTCTTAAACCCACCTTGGGGTCCAAAAGTTCCCTGCATCACCTTATGTCCAAGAGGACATTTTTCTTTCAGGTAGATCTGATAGTGTAATCCTTTTCCATCCAGCTTCTTATGCAGCCAGTCTGTGCTGAACTGAACAGCATGATCCAGCAAAGATTCAAGAGCTGAGAGAGCCAAGAGCGAGCCTTGCGATAATGGGTGAATCCTTGCCAAATATAAGATCTCGTTCTTAATGATGTTCCCTGGAACATAGGGCGAGAAGAGATTTGTAAACACAGGTGCAATAGTGAGACAGTGAGAACTGATCACATGAATAGCAGGCATGGTCTAGTGGTCTGAGTGCTTGTCTAGGAGGAAGAAGCTATTGACCTCTTTTTGTGCCTGTCAGAGACAGATAGTTAAGGGTTAATAGAACAGGAGTACTTCATGTCTCTTTTGCCTGTAAAGGTTAAAAAGTTCAGTGAGCCTGGCTGTCACCTGACCAGAGGACCAATCAGGGGACAGGATACTTTCAAATCTTGAGGGAGGGAAGTTTTTGTGTGTGCTGTTAGATTTTGGTGGTTGTTCTCTCTGGGTTCTGAGAGTGACCAGACGTGCAACCAGGTTTCTCTCCAATCTCCCTGATACAGTCTCTTATATGTCCAGAATAGTAAGTACTAGGTAGATAAAGCGAGTTAGGTTTATGTTTGTTTTCTTTATTTGCAAATGTGTTTTTGGTTGGAAGGAGTTCAAATGTGTATTTGGCTGGAAGGAGTTCAAATTTGTATTTTGCTAAAAGGATTTTAATTTGTACTTGTATACTTAGGCTGGGAGGGTATTCCCAGTGTCTACAGCTGAAAGACCCTGTAACATATTCCATCTTAAATTTACAAAGATAATTTTTACTGTTTTTTCTTTCTTTAATTAAAAGCTTTTCTTGTTTAAGAACCTGATTGTTTTTTTATTCTGGTGAGACCCCAGGGGACTGGGTCTGGATCCACCAGGGAATTGGTGGGGAGAAAGAAGGGAAGGCGGAGAGAGAGGCTAATTTCTCTCTGTGTTAGGATTACTTTCTCTCTCAGGGATAGTCTGGGAGGGGGAGAGAGAAGGAGGGGGAAGGTGAATTTTCCTCTCTGTTTTAAGATTCAAGGAGTTTGAATCACAGTGATCTTCCAGGGTAACCCAGGGAGGGGAAGCCTGGGAGAGGCAACAGTGAGGGAAAGGGTTTACTTTCCTTGTGTTAAGATCCAGAGGGACAGGGCAAGGTTTTGGGGGGGACTGGAGTGTACCAGGCACTGGAATTCCTGGTTGGTGGCAGCGCTACAAGTACTAAGCTGGTAATTGAGCTTAGAGGAATTCATGCTGGTACCCCATCTTTTGGACGCTAAGGTTCAGAGTGGGGAATTATACCATGACAGTGCCTATGATTCCAACTCCCTCTATGGCCTTGGGGAAGTCAGGTAACCTTGCTGTGCCTCTGATTCTCTGTCTGTACAGAGGATAATACTCATCTACCTCTCATGGGGATTATGAAACTTAAGAGCCTGATTTCCAGAGGTGCTGAGCAATAACAGCTCCCACTGAAGTTGGCACATATGAGAATTAAGTCCTAACAGGTTTGATTTCATAAAGAGCTGAGCTATCAGGGGATATCAAAAAGAAGAAGAAGTTATGTCTCCATGCTAACGTTTAACATGCAGGGTTTACAGCTAATAAATCAGAGACCCATCTCTTAACTGGGCCAAAATATCACTGTTTCTGGAGGGTATTCCCCTCTCTGGTGGAACATACCCAGACCGGAGAAATATCTCTGGTCCAGAAGAGTGTAGCAGATGGACGTCGGCTGGCGCAGGGCTGCCAAGGCCTGCCCCCTATGGAACTTGGGAGACAGGATGTCAGAAGCAGGTTCCACAGCGGGAGAGGTGCACCAGTGGATCTGGCAGTTGTAAAAGACGAGAAAGCCCCCGCTGTCGAAGTGCAGAACCAACCTACAATAAACAGGATGGAAATTAGAGTGAGAATATCCTGGCTTTGCAGTGTCAATCCAGAAACATTACAAGAACAATCATAGAATCATAGAATATCAGGGTTGGAAGGGACCTCAGGAGGTCATCTAGTCCAACCCCCTGCTCAAAGCAGGACCAATTCCCAACTAAATCGTCCCAGCCAGGGCTTTGTCAAGCCTGACCTTAAAAACCTCTAAGGAAGGAGATTCCACCACCTCCCTAGGTAACCCATTCCAGTGCTTCACCACTCTCTGAGTGAAAAAGTTTTTCCTAATATTCAACCTAAACCCCCCCCACACACTGTAACTTGAGACCATTACTCCTTGTTCTCTTCCAGTCTAGTCGAATGCGCATGTAGAGATGGGAGGAAGGGGATCAAGAAAAAAGTTGGCGATGAAGGAAAACAGTGGGAACCAGATGGAGAAATGGTGGAAGAGGAGGGGAAAACCCTATATATTTGCTAGCGGTGTCAATTGCTCAGCCTTAGTACCTAAGCCTCTGAAATCAATGGGAGTTGAGGGCACTCAACACTTGGCAAGACTGAACCCCCTTGTGAGCACTGCTGTGTTTTCCTGTATCTACTACTCCAGACACAACACTGCATTTAGTCATTCGGAGCCAGATGGGACAATATACTGTAGTGACCAGAAAAATACGTCGAGTGTCGCAGAGGAGGAGAGGCGGGGTGGGTGGGTTGACTGGGAAAAGGAGCCTTGTTTTTCCTGATTTGCAGTCATGTGGATTTAGTCAGCATCTCTTGGGGCAGATCTTCTAATGTTCTTTACCCCAGGGAGATTACATCCCTATTTATATTTAAGCATAGCTTGTCTTATTGTTTCTTCTTAGCTTGAGAAACCTGCCAGTTTCATGGGAACATTCTGCAGGAACCAACACATCCAATGCCCAGGACTGTCATGTTGAGACCAGGGGCGACTCTAGCTTTTTTGCCGCCCCAAGTACAGCAGTCAGGCAGCCTTCAACGGCATGCCTGCGGGAGGTCCCCAGTCCCGCGGATCCGGCGGCTTGCCTGCGGGAGGTCCCCGGTCCCGCGGATCCGGCGGCTTGCCTGCGGGAGGTCCCCGGTCCCGCGGATCCGGCGGCTTGCCTGCGGGAGGTCCCCGGTCCCGCGGATCCGGCGGCTTGCCTGCGGGAGGTCCCCGGTCCCGCGGATCCGGCGGCTTGCCTGCGGGAGGTCCCCGGTCCCGCGGATCCGGCGGCTTGCCTGCGGGAGGTCCACCGGTCCCACAGCTTCAGCATACCCGCCGCCAAATTGCCGCTGAATCTGCAGGACCAGCGGACCTCCCGCACGCAAGCCACTGAAGGCTGCCTGACTGCTGCCCTCGCAGGGACTGGCAGGGCGCCCCCCGCGGCTTGCCGCCCCAGGCACGCGTTTGGAGCGCTGGTGCCTGAAGCCGCCGCTGATTAAGACATTAAACAAGCAAGCAATAACGAAGCCACTTTTGCCTCTTTAGAAACTGGGCATTGGGCATGGGAGGTGGGCAAGGGGAGGAAAAAGAGAACGGTGTTTGCCACGACAGAGGATTCGGTCAATACCTGGGCACGGGATCCTTCCAGTCCCCTCTTTTGTTCGCCTTATTAGCTCTCGAGAACTCATTAGCCCGGATGCTGCCATACAAACCAAAATGGAAGCGCAGCCATTTCCAAGTGTCCCCTGCTGCGTCTGAGGCATCAGGCACTGAGCATCCCATTTCCTGCTTCCTCTGCACACTGTGTTCTTCAGGGCTTAGCTGAGCGACATCCTCCTCCTGTCCTTCCTGAGCAAGGGTAAGGGAGCATGCCCCGCGGTCAGCCTTTCCTTGGATGGTTGGCTCTTCTTCCACAGGACCTGGAGATGGGCTTCCACCCATGGTCCATGCTTCCAGAGCCACACCGAATGCCAGGAATAAATTCTTTCCAGAGGCCTACAAAATAAAAGTCAAGGGAAGCATTTGAGGATGTGTGCATTTGCAAACAATGAACAATTTAAGAAACCCTCAGCGCCGAAAGGCGAGGTTCCAAGTGAAGGGCATGCAGTTAATGTGAGGGACCTGGAGGACTCTCTGGGAGCTATGAGCTAGCAACATTAGAGCAGGGACCCACATCCCAAGAAGTCTTGTTCTCTTTGCCAGTTTAACTAAAGCGTCAATACGGCAGCTATGGGCACCAGTGAATACCCCACAGGTAGTGAGAATACCAAACTGTATTATACTGATCAGCCACTAGGTGGTGCTGTATGTAACACACCTGGCAGAGCATTAAAGGATTTTATAGTGAGCACCTCTGGTGTGTATCTCTCTGAGAAGTAAGCTCTGTTGGCATTCTAGATCTGATAGAAAAGCCTGACCTGCTAACAGCAGCCCTGCAGCCTACTGTGTGCAAGATGTGCATGACAGGTAGAGAGATCGTTTACAAGCTGAAGAGGCCCTTCAGCTTGGAACAGCTACCCTAGCAAGCCTAGTGCAGCCACAATGGAAGCAGTGACGTTGCCTCCGGGACTGGGGCATCCATGGGAAAAAAATAGGGGGTGCTCGGCACACACTAGCAACCCACCAATCAGCTTTTCCTCCTCTGCGCCTCCTTACCGCCGCCGATCGGCTGTTCAGTGACAGGCGGGAGGCGTTAGCGGGGAGAAGCGGGGTCAGGAAGAGGTGGAGCGAGGGCAGGGTGTGCTCGGGGGAGGGGACAGAGCGAGCGCGGGACCTTGGGGGAAGGGGTGGGGTGGGGGCTTGGGGCAGAGCGGGGCTGGAGCACCACTGGGGAAAGCTGAAAGTCAGCGCCTGTGAGTTGTGGGGTTGTGTTGACGTAACAAGGGATGACATCAGATGCTGATGACCTAATGGCTCTCCAGCAGTCCCCTTCTTCCACTGGGCTGTGAGGAAAGGTCTCCTCTCTGTTCCCCTTATCTTTATTTACTGCAAAATGGGCTGAGGCCAAACTAATCTCACGTGCAGTAAACCACCAAACAGCTGCCAGGTGAAAGTTATTTTTGGTTCCTAAGGGACCTGGCCAGGATGGGATAGAATCCCTATCCCCTATCCCAAAGCCATGCTGGAAGTAACGTGCATGTTCATTGTGGACTTTGATCTACATTCATGGCAGCATGGATTTAAACGTGTGACAATTTCTTTAGGTCAAGTCCTGACCTTAGAGTAGCTTATAAATATAAGCAGGGGAATCTCTGAAGGTTTGTGTGTTAATTGTTTGTAAGAGGATACAAAGAGGGTGGGGGTTTGGTCAGGGACTTCGTTAACACTGAACTGGCTGCAGCAATTGCTAGACTGGGTCCGTTTTGCTAGTCTGAGCTGAGGAGAGGAGCCATCCTCAGCTGATGGAAGGAATGTCCGTCCAGCCAAGCCAACGAAGGCTCATGCACCTGCACATATTTGTTCCAGTTCCAGGAAGATTGCAGGAATGGGCAGCAGACTTCAGTAATTTTGCCCAGCATGCGTGGTTTCTAATCCTGCTTCAGGGTCTCCCAGGGAAGATCTGGGACTGTAAGAACCTGTCCAGCTAGAACCCGGGACCAGGAGGGTGGTTCTGGGCCTCTGATGTGTCAACGTTGCCACAGGCTGGGCTCCCACTGGAGAACACAGTGAAGCTAGGTTTGGCAGGAAGTATTGCCCAGCAAAGCCAGAGTGGTGGGCCCTCACTCCCCACTGATTCGCCAATACCAGTATTTAAACCAGGAAATTAGCATGACGAGGTGCCTGGACAACAACCCTGCCCACCAGCTTGCCTGCGAAAAGACCCTGGAATCCGGCTTCTGACCCTAGTTTGACCTTGACATTGCTATTTGATTGCTGTCTGCAACCTGGCGCCTGACCCCGACTTCCTGATATCCTGACCTGGCTTGATTCTGACCCTGCTAGATTATCTACCTGCCACCTGCAGCTTGGTGCCCAACACTGACTTCTTGGCATTCTGACCCAGCTCACTCCTGACCCTGCCACTTTTCTCCTAACTGAAACTTGCCAGCTGACCAGGGCTCACGCAGCTGCCCATGGCCCGGCCCTGACAGGGACATAGCGTAGTTAAATATTGCACCGAAATCTCATCCCTGTTTAATGCACCAGTGCCCAGCTTGCGGCTTCCAAGCTGCCTGTCAAGTACAGGAACCTAGGGGTACGTCTATACCGCCAACGAAAAGAAAAACCTGCGGCACTGAGCCCACGTCAACTGCCTCGGTCTAACAGGGCTCGTGCTATGTGGCTAACAATAGCAGGATAGGCGTTCCCGCTTGGGCAGAGCCTGGGTTCTACAACCCACCCCCTTCACCAGGTTTCAGAGCCTGGGCTGCAGTCTGAGCTGGATCATCCACACTGCTACTTTTAGCCCAGTAGCGCAAAGCCCACGTCCGTCACTGCAGCAAGTGGCTTTTTGGGCAATGCAGACGTACTCTGAATGTAGCTCTTGCAGGCTTGATCCATGTGAGCTCGCTTGGCCTCAGGTGTGGGAGGAGCACAGATCACAGGAGCAACCCCCTGCTGCCGGATACATCCCAGGCAGAGCTGAACACACTCACTGGGGAGGGAGTCAGGAGGTGCCTTTCCACCTCTCACCTCTGGGGCTTGGGGAAGATACAAGGGAGAAAAAAAATCTGGGAGCCACTAGAATTCCCCCTGCTCCCCTTTCCCTTTCAGCATCAGCAAGGAAGGAAGTAGAAGGAAAGAGTGACATGTCTCATCTCAGCAACCAGGGGTAGGAGAGAGAATGGAGACAGCATCACAGAGCCAACAACTTCAGAGTGTGCCCATTACATAAGAGCAGCCATACTGGGTCAGACCAAAGGTCCATCAAGCCCAGTATCCTGCCCTCTGACAGTGGCCAATGGCAGGTGCCCCAAAGGGAATAAACAGACAGGTTATCATCAAGTGATCCATCCCCTGTCACCCAATCCCAGCTTCTGGCAAACAGAGGCTAGGGACACCATTCCTGCCCATCCTGGCTAATAACCATTGATGGACCTATCCTCCATGAATCTATGTAGCTCCCTTTTAAACCTCGTTATAGTATTGGCCTTCACAACATCCTCTGGCAAGGAGTTCCACAGGTTGACAGTGTGTTGCATGAAAAAATACTTTCTTGTGTTTGTTTTAAACCTGCTGCCTATTAATTTCATTTGGTGGCCTCTTGTTCTTGTGTTATGAGAAGGAGTAAATAACACTTCCTTAATTACTTTCTCCACACCAGCCATGATTTTATAGATCTCTATCAAATCCCCCTTTAGTCTCCTCTTTTCCAAACTGAAAAGTCCCAGTCTTATTACTCTTTCCTCATACAGAAGCCATTCTATACCCCTAATCATTTTTGTTGCCCTTTTCTGAACCTTTTCCAATTCCAGTATATCTTTTTTTGAGATAGGGTGACCACATCTGCACGCAGATGTCACGGGTCAGATTGTCACCACACACATCAGTCGATGAGGTTGCCTACCACGGCATGTAGCCGATCGGTGAGTGCTAGTAGCAAATATCCCCAATGGCCAGTGATGGGATACTACATGGGGAAGGCTCTGAGTTATAAGAGAATTCTTTCCCAGATGTTTGGGTCTTGCCAAAATGCTCAGGGTCCAGCTCATCACCATATTTGGGGTTATGAAAGAAATTTCCCCCTGGGTCAGATTGGCAGACATGAGGGGTGGAGGGAGGTTTGCCTTCCTCTGCAGCATGGGGCATGGGTTACTTGCAGGTTTAAACCAGTGTAAATGGTGGATTTTCCATGACTTGAAGTCTTTAAATCAGGATTTGAGAACTTGAGTAACTCAGTTAGGGGTCTGTTACAGGAGTGGGTGGGTGAGGTTCTGTGGCCTGTGATGTGCAGGAGGTCAGACTAGATGATCACAATGGTCCCTTCTGGCCTTAAAGTCTATGAGTCTGTGATTATTTGGGGGGGGCCTCTGCATGGCATTCAATGATGCTTTGCCCCTTGACAGTGAAGCCCCCTTGACTTAAAATTCCACTAGGAAGTTAATTTATTCTGGGCTATGAACAGTCAAAAAGCAAAGCAATCTGGGTATTTTCCCTGTGCGTACCCTGGCTCCCCATGTCCCTCCCTTTCTGTAATTCTGACCCTCAGCTCAACCCTCTCGATATAGAGTGGCCACTGTTCACAGCTGAAGGGTCCTTCGCATTAGTCCTGTAGCCATGTGGGTGGTGCCTAAGCCTGTCTATACAGCACCTGTTTAGAGCTGCAAACTAGGGACATGTTCCACACTGAGCCCAAGAGTCTACTCTGATGTTACTGTAGGTTTCCGTGTATGCCAACACCCAGCACCTTTGCAGCACCAGCACCTGTTAGGGCAGGGAAAGGGAGGTTTGTGAGGCAGGGCTGACATCTCCAGACAAGCCTATCTTTTAACTTAGCTCACCTGAGAGTCCTGGAGCCTCCTTGCTTTCAGATCCTTCAGGTTTCTCTGCCTGCTGCTTCCTCCCACCTTGGCCACTACCTGCCCCACAAAAGGAGCAGTCAGCAACTGGAAACTCTTCACAGACGGGCCTTCTGGCATCCTTGGCTGGATTCAATGGGAGCTGCAGGTCTCACGCTGGGGGTCTCACACAGGGTACCCTAGAGCTGAGGTGCATAAAACCAGTGGTTGCACAGGGAAATGTGGTTGCACATAAACAGGCCACTATCCCTGGTCCTCTCACGTTCCGTGATCATGCTCCTCACTCATGTGGGAAGGGTTATAGAAACACTCAGATCATTTCCCTTTCCCCACTCAAACTCCAGCTGCAGCAGGAAAGTCTGCAGTGGGCTGAGCCTGGCCTGTGTTTCTCAAGGTGACAAGCAGCAATACTCTGGTTTAAGCTTATGCTCTCCCATTAGATTCAATGGATGGGGCTTTTATCCTCATCTCAGCATGGTCATTATATATTAAAAAAAAAAAAAAAAAAAAAAAGACAGTCCTAGTTCCCCTGCTACAATGTCCCTGCTTCCCCGTTCCCTCACGTTGGGATGTCACTGGCCATGCCCTGTTGAATACTTTGTGATGTGGATACTGGGGAAGTGTGTTGAGACCACCAAACAGCCAGCGGATGGTAACAGCTTCCAGTCAACAGGTTAAAGCTGGGGAACTAGAAGTGAAATGCCAGTCCCATCATTCCCAGTCCCCTAGAGCCATCCACTCCACCCTCCAAAACTATCCTTTATTTCTCTCTTAAAACGTATTGGCATGAGATAGTCCATAAGTCAGAGGGGTGGATTGTGCAGCCCATCTGAACAGCGAGAGCAAGGAAGCAAAACCACAGCCTTGTTTGCAGAACTGCACAGTGAATTGTCCCTGCTTCTGTCACTTAGAAGGAGTCAGTGAGGGCTTGATCCTGGGACATCAGTGAGTTGGCAGAGTGATGAATAGGACCCAGGAGTCTTGACCCACCGTCCCCTGCTCTAAGCACTAGGACATGCTGCCTCCCTCTGGATTAAATAACCAAATAAAGTTAGTGCCATTTGATTCTGAACAAACTAATATAACCAAAGCCAGATGATAACACACAAGAGGAGAGAACTTAAAACAGGTTTGTTTGCATTGTATAGTCTCAACCATCCTGTTCATCCCTCCCATAGACCTTGTTTCAAGGGGCAGCATCATCTCACCACCAAAACTCCCTACATATCCCAAAAATCTACCCCTCATTTTCCCCTGCCAGAAACACAGAACCCCAGACCTGCAGTGAGATAGTTATCAGCCCCGTAGGAAGCAATCCCACAACACTGCGAGTTTCCTGCATGTCCTTGCTGTTGGGTCTTTGTCACACACCATATCCCGCATCTGGGCCTTCCTCACCTGACAGCAGGGCTGCATCTATTACTGGCCAAGCCACCTGGGCTCTTAAACACCAAGGCTCTTTCTTTTCAATTGTCTTCAATTTGGTGATGTCGCACACAATGCAGACGAGAAGAGCCTCACTGTTAGGACAGGCCACAGAGGGGAGCAGAGCCCTGCTAATCCCAGCCTCTGCTCTGGCCCACGCCTGACCACACCCCAGGACTGCCACGATCTGATCTCTCCCTCCTGCCAGGTTCACACACCACACCCTCTGCAGGCTTTGCACAAAGTAGCAAACAGTTGTCAGACCCGCTCAGGCGAATACCTAATTACAGCTCTCCAGAGCAATCGAGCCCAGAGTTACTAATTTGGGCCATGTTTTTGTTCTGCTTCAGGGGGTAGCTGTGTAAGTCTGTATCCACAAACACAACAAGGAGTCCGGTGGCACCTTAAAAACTAGCAGATTTATTTGGGCTTACCTTTCATGTGTAAAAAAAGCTCACTTCTTCAGAGGCATAGAGTGAAAGCATATTTGTGGAGCATATTTGGGGCGGGGAGTCAGATTCTGATGCTCCAGAAAATCATGGAATTAGCTTAAACGTGAGATTTAAAAAAAAAAGTGTTGGGGTCTTTGTCTTCTGGTTTTTGAGCCTCTTGGGTTCTTGTTTTTAAATTTTTTCTGTGCAATTATAAGGGCTAGAAATATACACGTTTATTGAAAAATTAAAGCTGATATTTGCGCATATGAATTATTACGATCGTGATCAGAGTGACGATGTTTCTTAGGGTAGTGCTGATGTGCAAGCACAGAGTAATAAACAAAGTCCTGAATTGCGTCTCATGCAATCACATCCCTGCAAGGAGCTCAGGTTTTAAGAAGCCTGCCAGCAATCATGAGATGTGTTGGCAACTCTGTGTCTCGGCTTTGACTGTGCCTGTGAAGCACTGGCCCATGTTGAAGGCTCTGCAGAGCTGCCATGCCCCAGGGGAGTTCCAGAAACCATTGTGCTCAAAGAAGGAACAAGGCCTCCCAGAGCAATCAGTGCGCCAGGAAGCTTCCCCACTCCCACTGCCTTTAAAGAGGCACTTGCCCGTCACAGCGGGCAGCTCTGCTAGCCAGTGGGAAGGTGAGGAGGAAGGCCAGGACTGTCTTCCTGCCCCATCGTGAACTTAGCTTGAGGCACTTCCCCTCCACACTCTGAAGTACTCCCACCCCCATACGTCCTCTTTTCTTGTTTGAGATTTTGCCTTTCCCAGCTTTTCAAAATGCAAAAATGGGACACATGCAGGTGCTCTGGCCTGCCACTCCTGCTGGGCAGTGTGGGTGGCGTGGCTGGCTCCATCCAGATGGCAGGGCTGCAAGCTCCTGCTGCTCTGAGCAGCGTGGTAAGGGGTTGTGGAGCGGGGGCTTTGGGTAAGGGTCAGGGAGTCCCAGGGGGCAGTCAGGGGACAGGGGGCGGTTGGATAGGTGTGGGAGTCCCGGGGGGCCTGTCAAGGGGCAGGGGTGTGAATAGGGGGCGAGGCAATCAGGGGATAGGAAGCAGGGGGATTGGTAGGGGGTGAGGTCCCAGGGGGGCAGTTAGGGGCAGGTGGGAGCTCGAGAGGGGGCAGTCAGAGGACAAGGAGCAGGGGGGGTTGGATGGGTTGGGGGTTCTGAAGAGGGCAGTCAGTGCAGGGCTGCCCAGGGGAGGGGGCAAGTGGGACAATTTGCCCTGGGCCCTGCAGAGGCCCCCACAAGAGTTTTTCAGGATTCCTGGAGCGGGGTCCTTCACTCACTCCGGGGGCTCTGGAAAATTCTCCCGGGGCCTGGGCCTCCGGAGCTTCTTTCGCTCCAGGTCTTCGGCAGCAATTTGGTGGTGGGGGGTCCTTCCGCTCCGGGACCTGCTGCCGAAGTGCTCTGAAGACCTGCGGCGGGGGGTTCTTCCAACCCAGGACCCGCCGCCGAAGACCCCAGGCCCCCTGAATCCTCTGGTGGCCCTGAGTCAGTGGGTGGGAAGCAGGAGGGGGCAGGGGCCAGACCATTTGGGGAGGCACAGCCTTCCCTACCTGGCCCACCATATAGTTTTGCAACCTCGATGTGGCTCTGTATGGCTGGTGGGAGAGGGGAGAATTACTGCAGACACAAAGAAGGGAGGTATAAGTTTGAGAACCATTGTTCTAGATCTTTAATCATTTCTGTTGCTTTTCTCTGGACTTTCTACAGGTTTGTGTATATCTCTCCTGAAAGGTGGCACCCAGAACTGGACACAATACACCAGTTGAGGCCTAATCAGCCAGTGGGGAGTAGGGTGGAAGAATTACTTCTCTTGTCTTGCTTACAACACTCCTGCTAATCCATCCCAGAGTGACGTTTGCTTTTTTTGCAACAATGTTACACTGTTAACTCCTATTTAGCAGTAAGAGGTAAAAGTGAAGGGGAGGGGGCAGAAGAGCAAGGAGGAAAGGATACAGGGGGAGGAAAAACAGGGGAGTGGCATATCAGGGGAAAGGAGCCAGGCAGGGTGAGAAATCCCCACATTTTGTTAATTGTTTCTAGGAACCCAGCGTGTTCCGGTCAATAGGCACTTGCCCCTGTGCTTAATCTTGAAGTTTGTAGGTTTAAAAGCGCAGAAGATCTCTAGTAGTTTGACACCGATGGGTGTTGCTTTCTTCAGGTCATTCTAGTCCAATGTAAATTCAGATCAGATAATTGTGCCCATAACTCCTGTGTTTCAGGTGCAATGTGGATTATTTGAAGGTGGCATAGTTCATGTGGTAGCGCTCATTTGCGGTGTTTCTTCTCTTAAATCCAGGGAAGGGGCTTAAGAGACGCTGGTGAGCAGTTATGGGTGAATAAATGGGGAATACATTTTCTCAGGTGTTACATTTTCTTGCTGAGGGTCCTTTAGTTTGGCGGTAATGTGGGGGAGAGGGGGCTTTAAAAGTGGCAGATGAGGTGTGATGGCCACATGGCATAAATAGCTCCACTTTCCTGCATCCAGACAGCTCTGTGGCACAACCTAGTCTCTCTCCCTGCAACCTGTAGTACAAGGATGGGAAGCACAGCACACACCCACTCATCACTGTAGTGGAAGACCACCGCCTTTCTAGACAAGGGGTCAGAAAACAGCTTCCCCCAGCGTACTGAAGAGTTCCTCATTGTGAGGAAAGAGCTTCCAAACCCAATGATGCAAGTTGGAACAGCTACAATCGCTAGGCATTGAAGACAGTGGGGTAAGAATACAAAGCACAGAAAGAGGAGAGAGGAAACTCACAAATGCTGATGTCACATAGCCTCGTATTGGAAAAGAGTGTCAAAATCGAGGGAGGCAATCTGAATTGAAAATATCACAGTCAGAATTCAGGTAAAACATCGTTTCCCATAAAGAGACCCCACCTGTCGCATTTGTAACTTGTTCATCCGAACAATGAAAACATCTGACTCCGGCTGCCAGCTAGGAGCTAGTGGCTGCAATACACCTAATAGCTGCAGGTCAACCAGCACCTTTCCATTCACAGCTTCCATAGTCTGGAATCCCACAGGGCAGCAGACCCAATAGGAAAGAGACATGAACCTGTTCCCAGCATTACCCAACCACTACCTTCACGCAACCAACCCTCAGTTTTCCTTGGCCTATACATCCTCCTCCAATGCCTCTAACATCGCACTCAGATACCGCCAGCTCAGTGCTGCCAGAAGCATGGCGCACGAGAGGTAGATGGGGGCGTAACGGTTACAGGAGACCACCGTGCCATTGGGAAAACATATTGTCTGGATAGAGACAAGGATCTGCTGGGTCTTGTTAGAAGACGGGTCTGTGCTTGGGATCTTCCGATAGATCTGAAGAGAGAAAAAAAGACCCATGCAAGGTTAGGAAATAACCATGAGAACAACACACCATCTAGTAGCCCCTCAAATGTGAAACGGGACCTCCTGCCCAGGAGCCATATCACCACAGTGATGCCATGGATATTTGAACAGGACAATACTCCCCAGGAATGGGAAAGTTGCCCAGTTTGAAAGCTGCACTGGGATCAGATCTGCACCAGATTAGCAAGATTCTAGTCCCATTTCCCTGGGAAGGTTTTGTCGGAGATCTGTGCTCACGGCTGAACTCAGCTTTAGCCCGTACTCCTTAGGAGTCAGTCTGCAATGGCATTTGAGCCATTAGCCTGACCGAGGCCTATAGTTTTTTGATGCTGCTGGGATTTGCATGGACTTGCTGTTTCTGCGGTAGGGCACTGTCAGCCGTGTGCAGGAGTCTATTGTTTAAAACTAAGTAACAGTTCCTGCTTGGAAGTCCTTGCTAACACCGCCTGCACTGGGATTTGAAAACAGAGGACACATTTTAAAAAGATATTTAGGTGCCTAATTCCCATTGGTTTCAGTGGAATTTAGAAACATAAGAACCTTTAAAAACTGGGCCATGGGGCCTAAACGTTTTGTAGCCCATCTGTCATAAACAGAGTGTTAAGGGTTAATGTCTCTTCTACCTGTAAAGGGTTACAAGCAGGAAACTGGACACCTGACCAGAAGACCAATCAGAAGACAAGATACTTTTAAATTTGGGTGGCGGGAAGTTTGGGTGTGAGTTCTTTGTTCTTTGTTCTTCTCTCGGAGGGTCTGAGAGAGACCAGACATTACTACAGGCTCTCTAAGTTTCTTTTCATATAGTAAGTAAAACAGGTGGTTTAGGCTTTTTAATTGTTTTACTCTATTTGCATTTGTGGATCTGGCTGGTTAACTTTTATATGTGTAGTTGCTGGGAATATTTTGATTTGTATTAGTACTGGTGGGAAAGTCTCTTTCTGGTGTCTGTAAGCTATAAGACCCTGTATATTTACATCTTGAAGTTACAGAGATAATTCTTTACTTTTTCCTTTCTTTTATTAAAAGATTTCTTTTTAGAGAACCTGATTGATTTTTTTTCTCTGTTTCCCTTGTTTTATCCCAGGGGATTGGGATAACTCACCAGGATGGGTGGGGAGATGGGAGGGGGAGAGATAAAATCTCTCTCTGTTTTCCTTGAATCTGTTTGCCTCTTTGTGGAAGGGAAGGGAGATGCTTCCCTGTATGGTGATTTAAGAGGTTAGATCAGTATTTCAGGATAGCCCAGGGAGGGAAGTTCTGAGAGGGGGAAGGTGGGGGAATGGTTTTATTTCTCCTTGTTTTAAGAACCCAAGGGATCTGGGTTCTTGAGGTCCCCAGGGAAGGTTGGGGAGGTCAGAGTGCCCCAAAACACTATATTTTTGGGTGGTGGCAGCCTATCAGATCTAAGCTGGTAATTAAGCTTAGGGACATTCATGCTAGTATCTCATTCCTGGACTCTAAGGTTCAGATTTGAGAAAGAATGCTGTGACACCATCATAAGCCCCGTTATTAATATAGTTAAGTCAGATGAGCCCACAGCTACTTGGAGGTCATACAACCACTACAAAGTAGCAACTCAGGGGCAGCGTTTGCATCTTGCCAGCAAGAACTGTCTGTGAACCGGTTAGCTCTAATTTTAACAGGGCCAAGGTACTCCCTTGCATGAGCCACAGTATTGTTCTCAGACACTTTTCAGACCGTTCCCATCCACACAGTCCAGGGGAAACCTGATAGAATGTTGCCAGGAACAACCATAGACCCAAGCGTAACTAGCACTGCTCTACAGTGGCCCTGCCCATGGCTCTGTGACATCCCCTGAGCAATCTTCTTGCAAGAACCATTTTGTTTAATCAGAATTGGGTGGCCTGGTTTTCAATGGTAATTGATTCCAGTGGGCCTGGCAGCTTTTCACCAGCTCCTCAGAGATGAGGACCATGTTTTTATTTCTGTATAGCATCCAGTGCCCTTCCGAGAACTCCCACTGACTGCAGGAGTACCTGCATTAAGGGACTGTGGCACTGTGGGATGACAGTTTTAGAAATAGGTGAGTCAAGCCACCAAAATTTTGCCCTACATATCAGCCAATTTGCACAGTAATAGCAATTAAAGGACTTTTGTTCTCCACGATGCTCTGGAAAGATAGAAACTTTCCAGACAGGAACTGTGAAATTCCCCATTAAGTTGACTCACTAGGAAACCGTACAGTATTTATACAAAAAAATATGGGGCATTTATACAAATTGTAGCATAATGCAACATCCTATTGCATACAACTGTGTAATATTGGTGTTGCATTATGCTACAGTTTGTATAAAATCTGAACAACACCTGAGACACAAATGAGTGAGGACAGAGAATCTAAAGCACCAAGGAAAATAGCCGCATTCCAGACTTTACTACTTCAAGCTGTTTCATGCTACGCTCGTTTCTAGATCTTCAGCAATTTTGGCCAAAGAAAAATGAAAGTTACTAAACGTCTGAAACAGAGGGTTACGGTGGTACCCCCAGCTTAGCCCCAACTGCATAGACCTGAGGAGGAAAGTGGGAACATCTACATTTGAAAGTTAGTTATTCAAAGCAAGTGACCCAACCCACCTCTTCCACATACTGGTACATTATAGACTTGACAGCCTGTATGTTTGTGGCATCCATCATTAAAGTGACAGCTTGTCCTTTCCGAATCTTCACTACCCCCCTAAATACCTGTTTGTTATTGTAACAGGCCGCCAGAGTGGCGATGGCCATCACCTAGGGAGAAATGACAAAAATAGCATTTACTCTGTTCTGTTAGCCGTGCACGCAGGGTGAAATCCTGACTCCATTTGAAATTGACGGCAAAGCACCCATTGATTTCAATGGGGCAGGATTTCAACCACAGTGTAAAAGGCAGAGCTTAGCTTAAAGCAGAAGATAGAGGAATGATTTCTAAAGAAGCAATGCTCACAATGGAAGACTGAAGCAAAGACAAGGAAGACAGAACAGAAAGGTTCCTAATATTTTCAATATTAACTATGTAGGATTGTCTTAGTTTAGGAGAAAAAAAAGAGTCCTGTTTATTTACATTCATCTGGCAGCAACCCTCTCCAACCCCTCACACCATATCCAAAAGCAGAGTCATTCCCTTGGGGAAACACAATTTCTCAGGACGAGGAGAACACTCAAAATGCATGGTAAGCTCCACATTGAATGTATTTATGCATTGTTATTAAATAATGCTACTATTAAACACTACGCATAGACTACAAAAGACATCCAATTCCAAGGGAGAGGATGAAGCAGTTAGAAGATCCTGTTTAAAACATCTGTAAATGTTAACCTACCTGCGGAATAGCGCAGAAGTTGAAGACACTTTGGGTTTTCAGTCTAGATAAGTAGGTGAGGACATTAGGGATATGGTGTAAAGCATTTATGATCAGTTCATTCATACACTGGACGGCCATGTCAATGTTCTCTGGCTTGGCGAGATCCGACAGCTTCTTGGCATACCTGCTCCAAACCTGGGAATGCCAACAGGACATAGGAACACCACTCAGCCGTTAGCACTTTTCAGGCATTCATATTCAAAGGGGGCCCACATCAAATTGTTCAAACAAAAATCTTATTACTGAACGCCACCTCATTCTCGTAATCAGACCTCGCTGCAGTCAGAAAAAGGACCTTTAAAACACTCGAGTTTACTCTGGCCTCCAATTCCATTCAGCCCCATTATAGGGCCTCTCTCAGTGAGACATACTGGGGTACAGAGACTAACTTCCAGGAGAGAGTCCTACCAAAGTGGTGAATTTCTAGACTGGCACAAATCAAAAGCATGTGGATCCTACTCTGCTAAGAAGAATTTCACCCAGGTGGGAGCTCTGAAGCTGAACATCCAAGCCTCTGATTCCGCAATCCACTTACACATTTATTACAATAGTGATTTCATATCCTGCCAGTGGTACAGGTACGCGGAGCACAGCAATAGCATCCAGAGTGTTCTCTGACAGCAGAGGTTTCTCTAAATGCTCTGCTGAACAGGTGCATGGCCAAGGACAATAAGCCTGGTCTCCTAGATCGCAGCTTTGCTCCGTGATCACAGGGAGGCAAAAACAGCGCTGACGTTCCAGCTTCTCTTCTGGGTTCTGCTTTAATGGACACATTAATGAGACGTTTGGATGTGAGCCATGCACTTGCCATCCCTTTGTGTGGCAGTTATTAGTATGCAAATTTATCAGTGTTAGCAATAGGGTTTAGCCCCTGTGGGACACACACTGCTAAATGTGACTGCTCAGAGCTCTAGGGCAAAAGCATTTGGCCTAACTCCAGACAAAACAGACTTGGGCAAGTTTTTTTGAAAAAGCCCAGAGTTCTATATCAGAATAGGAACTGAAAGTGAATTCTGTTAAATGAGTCTCCTAACTAGTTCTGACTAAACTGCATCAGTACCAGTATCTCCAGACCTGTCCCTTTCAGATGAGCTGTCTGCATCACAACACTAACACTTCCTAATGAGCTGTATCTAGCAGAAGTTCTCATCTAAAAAAGGTCTGGTTTCCTTTACCTCTCTGGGCCAGAATTCTCTTCCTGCCAGCTGGTCCTCCAGATAATCATGGATGATGATGGCTTTCTCAATGAAGATGCCCATGGAATTGGCAAGCTCTGTGTCCTGTCCTATGATAGGATCTTCTAGCTCCAGCACAGAGAACAGACGGGAAAGGCCAATGCCCACCAGTCCAACAACGTAGTGACAATACTGCCAGGTTTGGAAAGGGAAAAAAATGTGTATCAATCTATATCCCTTAGTCCAAATGGCTACAGCAAAATGACACCTATCAGTTACTGAGTGTGCCGTGTGTTCCTTTCCTTGTTTTGATGACTATGTTGGGCGTACTTCTTTCATCTCTGAATTCAGAGTTACATGGGCTGAGCACTCCTAAATATGTCTCTTCATGCCTGTGCTTGACAGCCAACATCCCTACACCAGGAATATGCTTCTGCAGCATGGAGTCTACCACCAGAGAACTGCTCCACTCAGGAAAAATAGGAAATATGTCATCCACAGTTGTTAGCGGCTCAGGGGTTCCGCTTTCCAGATGAAAGACCCACATGAAAGCAGCTGCTCCAGTGGCCCATTCTAGTCAAAGAGCTCCAAAACAGCATCATAAGGATGTAAGAACAGCCATACTGGGTCAGACCAGAGGTCCACCTAGCCCAGTATCCTGTCTTCTGACTGTGGCCAATGGCAGATGCCCCAGAGGGAATGAACAGAACAAGTAATCATCAAGTGATCCATCCCCTGTCTCCCATTCCAGCCTCAAGCAAACAGAGCTAGGGACACCGTCCCTTCAAGGCTCTTTTGTGGACATTTACAAACACTGTCATCCACAAAGGTCAGTAACAACATACAGCAGCTATTCAATGCCTGGTGAAAGTTCACAGAGATCTCATAGCTAAGATAACTCTTTACATTCACACTGAAGGGGGCTGCCCAAGTAGCAAGACTCTGAGTTAACACTTTGTCTTTTGCTCATTTTGGGTACCTTATCTACAACTGGGCGAGTATCACCAATCCCAGGGGAGAAGAAACTGGAATGATCATGCTGATGGCTGCGGCAAGTGCAGAATGCCAGACCTCCAACAGGGACTGTGGGTGTTGCTCTGAGCATGCTCTCCATGCTCACTTACAGATTTACTTACTTTATCCCACTCTTGCAGGGACTCAACCTTCTTTTGCAAGAACTCGGCCATACCGGCTCCCATCTTGTGACAAATAGCTGCAATCACATCTCGATACACCTTTGCCAGGTTCCTGAACTCCAAGGAGATCTACAGCAGAAATCACAAGAAAACATACATAGTACTGAAAGTGAAGCAGAATTTGGCATTTATTAACAGGCTAAGAGAATAATAGGTTACAGCATAATGGGGTTTTTTCCTGCTCCCCACTGAAGGGACTGGCAAAACTCCCCACTGGCTTCAGTGGCAGCAGATTCAAGCCACTCAGCAGTAAACACAGATTCAGCAAGTTCTTAAACAAAAATTTCTCTGATCTTTGGCCACAGCTCAGATGCAGTCTGTGTCTTCATGAAGACAGTATGACCTTGGGTAGCAACACTTCATGAATGATGGACTTACAACAATAAACTCTGTGGGAAGAGTCCCAGCAAGTGAACAGCAGGTAAACTGATGGGAACAGTGGAAAAAAAGAGATTTCCAGTGTTCTTTTGAAGCTCGGCTCTCTATCTCCTCCCCAAGGGCCATCTCCCCAGATGTCAGCATGTGTGCATTGCCACTGGATGCCTTCTTCCCAGGCTAAGCAGCATCCTCACATCACTCCTAGCCTCAAACTGCTCCCACAGCTCTCCACGTATTCCAGAGCCTAGTTCAAAGCTGCTCTCCTTCTTCTTAAAGCAACCCATGGATTGGTCTTTATCTTCCAGACCTCATCTCTTTCTTTTCTCCACTCCCCGAATCCTCTATTCACCTAGCATCAGTCTTTCTCTCTCTCACTTCACCCAAACGTCCTCTTCTGACAGCTGATGGAGCCTCCTTATACTACTATTCTTCTGGCCTATCCTTGGTACTGTGTCTTTCCCTATGATTGTAATTTTCTTTTAATATTTCATAGACGTGTAGCCAGAAAGGACCACTAGGATCATCTGGCCCCACCTCCTGCATAACACAGGCCAGAAGTTTCCATCATCAGCAGCAGTTCCATCACTGAGCTCAGTAACTCCTGGTTGAACTAGACCATACCTTTAAGAAAGACATCCAGTCTCAATTTAAAGACTCCTGGTGACAGAGAATCCACCACATCCATGGTTACCTTGCCCTAATGGGTAATTCTCCTCACTGTTTTAAAGGTGCATCTTATTTCCAGTCTGAATGTGTCTAGCTGTATCTTTCAGTCACTGGATCTTGTTATGCCTTTGTCTGCTAAATTAAAGAGTTCTCCGGTAGAGTCTAACCTTCTCTTTGATAAAATAAATAGAACAAGCTCCTCAAGACTCTTGTAAGTAAGTAACAGATTCTCCAAAGCCTCCACCAAGGTAACTCCCTCCATAAACTGGGCATCAGGAGGTCACAGAGCAAGTTGCTATCATTCCCCTTCCCTCCAGAGTATGTCACACCTGAGGTCTATTGACATGGAGAGCATGAATTAATGAGTCTGTCATTCACAGTATGAAGCTGATCTACTTTTTCAACACCCAAGGGAACATATAAATTTTAGTGCCAAGTTTTCAGTGGGTGACCCTCACTTGCACACACGCAAAGTTTATCAGCATGTAGTTTCCCTCCGATTTTGAATGCAGTCACATGTGCAAGTGAGTAGACCCCCTAAATCACCAGTCATGCACAACTGCAGTGAAATGTACATGACTGTAGGTATGTGAATGGATATGATTTTGGGCCTCTAAAACATAGTCCTCAGTGTCAAAGCTGGGAAGTGCCTCAAATTCTGGGGCAGTTAAATTGTTTTCTGCATCCCTTATTCATATGTTGGGCAATGCAGGCCAACAGCAAACCCGGTGACACTCCAGCAGGCATTGCCAATGACCATGTCTTCAGTCAACTGGCAATTCCTACATACCAAATTGCAAAGATATTTGAAGCGGATACTGCTAGTAGTCAACATATGGGTTATATTTTCGTTTGAAACATGGAAACAAATGGCTCACCGTTGGAAAGTCCTCAAGCACTTGCTTATACTTCTCCTTGCTCTCCATGTATCTCCAGTCCGGCTGATACAGATAGGAGTGGAAGTCATGCAACATTGGGACCTTGGTTTCTAAACTGATGGTCATATCATCTTCTACAGTGTCCAGAGCTCGGAGAACCAGGTACAATATGCACACAGCATGACTACGGAGGGAGAAAATGATTCCCTATTACTTGGGATTCCCTATTACTCAGGAAAGTAGTTACAAACTATCACATGGCTTTTGTAACAGACATTCTCAAATTAAAAAGTCCAGCAGCAAAGTGGGGGCTATCCAATGTATTGCACTGAATGCAGCATGTATGATTACCTGCCTTGTGGGCAGGAGACGTATGTGTGTGCATTCGGTGCAAGGAGCTTAAGGCCATCAGAGACCGAGTGGGCTCTGGACACCAGAGTGGCTGAACTGGAGGAGCTAAGGGAGGCAGAGAGGTAGAATCATAGAATCAAAGAGTTAGTCTAGCCCCCTAATTTACCCCCCTGCCATGATGCAGGGCTTGTTTTGTCTAAACCATCCAAGACAGATGGTTCCAGCCTCCTTTTGAAAACCTCCAGCGAAGGAGCTTCCACAACCTCCCTAGGTGGTCCGTTCCATTGTCTTGCTGTGATCTATAAAAAGGGGTAAACAGTGAGGGGACAAAGTTTGCAGTTGATACAAAATTGCTGAGAAAAGTTACAAAGGGATCTCACACAACAGGGTGAGTGAGCAACAAAATGACAGATGAAATTAAGTATTGATTAATGCAAGGTAATGCGTACTGGAAAACACAATCCCAACTATACACACAAAATGATGGTGTCTTATTTAGCTGTTACCACTCAGAAATGAGATCTTGGAGTTCTCTGAAAACATCCGATCAATGTGCAGTGGCAGTCAAAAAAGCTAACAATGTTAGGAATCATTAGAAAAGGTCTAACTCAGTGTCTATATTATTTTCATTCTTTACAATGGAGCAAATCATGGCATTCACTAAGTACTATCAGTTTCTATTGTGCAGAAAAGATTTTGCCTTAGGGCTTGTCTACGTTTGAAATGCCAGTGCAGCTTCCAGGTAGACACTGCCTATGCCGACAGGAGGGGTTCTCCCGTCAGGGTAGGCAATCCACCTCCCCAAGTGGCAGTAGCTAGGTTGAGGAAGAATTCTTCTGGAGGTTAGGTCGGTTTAAGTACACCACTCACGGGGGTGGATTTTTTACAACCCTGAGTGATGTAGCTGGGTCGACCTAACTTTTTAGTGTAGACCAGGTCTTAGTTACTTTTGGTTCCAGTTTAGCTAGAAGATGCAGAGAGGGTATTTTCTTTGTTAGGACTAGATCATTCACAGAGAAGAAACCAAGCAGGAGTTGAAAAAGCAGGAAAGCTGCTTTTTTCTTCCAGACTATGAATAAAACCTTGGTGTGAAAGGACAAGATCTCAAAATTCTACCAACTTGAAGACCATGGGGCCAGATTTTCAAAGGTATTTAGGCTCCTAATGATGCAGATAGGCACTTCTGAAAATGCCACCAGGCTCCAAAGAAGGTCAGGTACCTATCTCCTACTGACTGTGCCTGTTTGTGGTGCTTCTGCTGGGCTCTTGCTGCTTGCGTAACCCTCTACTGACCAGCTAAGCTAGGTGCTCCCATGGTATGGATACATTTACATTAACCCTGTCCCGGCCAGCCCAGCTAACTCCCTCATGTCCAGTTCCCCACTGTGGACACTCCCTCACCGCAGCTCCCCGTCCAGCGCCTGGATGATGGGGGCAAAGCTCCGGCTGGTCTGGTTCAGGTACTGGTAGCAGGTCTTGAGGTTGTCGCTGAGCGCATCCTGCGGGCAGAGCAGAGGGGACACAGGCTGCTGGAAGTGTGCAAGGTCAGGCAGACCCCAGAGGGGAAGCTGTGGTGCAAAAGCCGGCTGGCCCCTGCAGAGCTGGTCCAGGGGCAAGGAGGAACATACACTGGATACCCCACTGTCCCTGGCCACCCTACCACAGGGGGAGCAGCATGGTCTGCTGTGCCTCCTAGCAGAGTTCTGGGAGGCCTGGAGAGAGCACCCATCCCTTAATCCTGTGTGCCCCAGAGACCATGACCACCAACGACTGATACTGGACCCCCAGGGAGAGTCCCCTCCCCATTAATTCCATGCACCTTGGAGCAAACCGTGACTTAACGCTATGTGAAATGGCCACCCCTCGTGCCACCTAGCAGGATATCTTGCAGCCTCAATAATTATGTTCAATGCATAGCACCTTCTCTGTGCTGCTAGATGGTAAAGATGGATTTAAAATCTATAGGTGAGTTATTTGCCCGTCCACTAGTGCACTGCAAGGCTTTATGGAATAGAAACATGCATGGCTAAGAAAAGAAAACAGTCAACTTGAAATCTAGTTGATTTTTGAAGTTTAAATTAGTTCCCTGTACTACACTTCCCTGGGTTCTGCTGCTTTATGGTTTTACATTCACATTTTCCTTCTTTTCCCTGTATTTTTCACTCCCCTAACCTCATGTGGAAGCACAACACAAACAGGGGCAAACTGACTGGCTATGCAGAGAAATGCTGATTCCTGAAAGTAATTTACCACCACCAGACCCCAGTTGTCAGGACTGAACCTGGGACCTCCGGAGCATAGTGCATGAGCCTCTATCACATAAGCTAAAAGCCAACAGGCGGTTAGTTAAGGCTGTAGAGCAGACTCATGATCTCTCTCTAGGTGGTCTCAGTGCCATTAGATGGGATAGAGCAGCACACCCAGGAGGTGTGTGGGTTACAGTAACTTGATATGAAATGTTGTCATATGCAATGAGTAAAGCTAGGAAGGAAACTCCCAGAATAAATGGGGTTTCCTCTGATCTCTGTCTGTTGCAGTACTCTTTGGTATCACTTGTAATGCTAGACAGGTAAAACATTTTCAGACAGGAGCATGATAGAAAGTTAAAGTGTTGGTTTAGTATCTTTTATTGACCAAGGGAGAATTTTATGACCCAAAAACTTTCAGACCAAGAGGGATCTGTCCATATTGAATTTCCTATATCCATCCACATTTTTAGACAGACCATTCCCCATCTCATCTCAGCTGGAGATGGGATAATTAAACCCAGGGGAAATGATCAGCCCTAACTGTAACAGAGATTGTTTGGAGGGAGAGGGGGAACATATTTTGAAAGTGTTTTCTCCAAGGGGAATGACTTGCCTCACATTAGTGTCAATCTGAAAATAGTTGCTTAAAAATAGCACTTACCATCCTTCTGAACAGTGACTGCTAGCAGCCACCAGCTTGGGAACACAAAGTAATGCCTCAGTCCTACTAGCTGATCAACACTGGTGTGCCCCACTGGGCTGCGAAACAGGCAAGATCTGCTCTCAGTGAGCCCCAGTGACACTCACTGATCACATCCACACAGATCAGCTTGCAGGACCTGTGCCTTAGGCCACAGCTACACTGCAAACTTTGGCTGACACAAGCTACACTGGCATACAGCCGTCACAGTTAGTATTTTGCGTGTGTGTGTGCATATGTAACACTGACAGACCCCTGTTGTTGGCAGGTGGGATCGAACAATGAGTAATTGACAGAACAAGAAGCAATGGTCTCAAGTTGCAATGGAGGAGGATCAGGGGTGAAAGTAATTTATAGAACTTACCGGTACTGCTGGAATCCTGAGGGGGGCGTGGCCTCATCTGGAAGAGGCGTGGCCTCTCAAGATTTAAAGGCCCTGGGGAACCAGCTGTGGCTGGGAGACCCAGAGCCTTTAAATCAACCAGGGGCTCCCAGCAGAAGAGGTGGCTAGGAGCCCCCTGGAGCTCGGGGCAAATTAAAGCGCCTGGGGCTCTGGCCGCCAGGGGGAACCACGAGCTTTGTGTGGCTGGAGCAGGGATTTAAAGGGCTCAGAGCTCCTGCCGCTGAGGGAAGCCTGGAGCCCTTTAAATCCTGGCCCGAGCCTGGCTGCCAGAGCCATGGCCAGAATTCAAAGGGCTCTGTGCAGCCCAGAGCCCTTTCAATCCCCGCTGTGGAAGTCGGTGTGGTCCAGCAAGGCATACTGGCTCTTGCCGGTGCACCGGACCAAACCGGACTGCACCCGCTTACTTCACCTCTGGGGAGGATTAGGTTGGATATTAGGAAAAACATTTTCACTAGGAGGGTGGTGAAGGACTAGAATGGGTTACCTAGGGAGGTGGTGGAATCTCCATCCTCAGAGGTTTTTAAAGTCAGGCTTGACAAAGCCCTGGCTGGGATGATTTAGTTGGTCTTGATCCTGCTTTGAGCAGGGGGTTGGACTAGATGACCTCCTGAGGTCTCTTCCAACCCTGATATTCTATGATTCTATGAACCTGGGACCTCTGGAGCTAAATACATGAGTCTCAACTGCATAAGTTAAAAGCCAGGTAGCCCCAGGGCTGTAGCAGACTCATTCATCTCTAACTGGTCTCAATGCCACTAGAGGGAACAGAGCACCACACTCAGGAGATGTGTAGGTTACACATGCTTGGCTCCTTGTGTTGGTGCTGCACATACTCACCAGGAGTGCTTGTGTCGATGCACAGTGTAATGCGTCATGAGTAGGTATATCAGTGTGCAACTCTCCGCCTCCAGCCCATTGTCCTTTGGGAAGCTTTGGCAATGCATGATGGGGCAGAAATGAGTCATGCATGGGTGACAAGAGCAAGGGGTCAATTTCCCAGTGTCTCCAGCCCAGAATATCATCTATATCACATAATTTTTGCACCTTTTCTTTTAAATCCCACAAACTCACATCGCTCTTCTCCTTGTGCGCCATCTCTGACAGAAGCATAGAGCCTGCCCAGCGCTGCACCTTTATCACAAGCATTGCAAGCACAAGGGGCATGATCCTCCGATATTTGCAGAGCCATAAGAAGAATTGACTCAGTGGGGGACGTAACAGTATCCCTTCTTCTGCATCCCCCATGCAATATGCTCATAGATGTCCACCTCTCTATGGCTTGTCTGGAGTTGTGCCTGTACAGCCTCTTCTCCCCACAGGCCCAGGAGATCCAGTATCTCCTGTACACTCCCAGCCAGAGCGCATCTGGAGCGTGTAGCCAGCACGGTCAGCTGGGCAGCAGCACACAACAAGGGGGACCTGCTAGGTATGCTTGCCGAGCTGTACCATGAGGAAAAAGCATTTCAAAAATTCATGTAACTTTAAAAGAGAGAGGGGCCTTCCAGCCTCTGTGGCCTGAGGGCAGTAGAGTTCACAACCATGACAGGAGCAGTTGGTGTCTGGCATTGTGGGACAGCTGCTGGAGGACTGTTACGGTCAACGTAAGAAATGCAATGTCTACACTCATGCTATGTAAACATTGGTATATTGACCATGGCTCAGTGCCACTTGGGGAGATGGTGCTACTGCGTCATTGCAATGGGACACTTACATTGGCGGGAGACAAATTTAAGTGTAGACACATGCACAATTAGGTCAATGCAAGGTGGCTTATGTCACCCTAACTTTGTAGTGTCAGCCAAGTCTTAGGCTCTACTGCTCCGGCAACTCATGGTGCTCAGGCAGACCTCATAGACTCTAGGGTCAGAAGGGACAAATATGATCATCTAGTCTGATCTCCTGCACAAAGCAGGCCATAGAACCCTACCTATCCACTTCTATAACAAACCCCTAACCTATGTCTGAGTTATTGAAGTCTTCAAATTGTGGTTTGAAGACCTCAAGCTGCAGAGAATCCACCAGCAAGTGACCCATGCCCCACGCTGCAGAGGAAGGTGAAAAACCTCCAGGGCCTCTGCCAATCTGCCCTGGAGGAAAATTCCTTCCCGACCCCAAATATGGCGATCAGCTAAACCCTGAGCATGTGGGCAAGACTCACCAGCCAGCACTCAGGAAAGAATTCTCTGCAGTAACTCAGATCCCATCCCATCCAACATCCCATCACAGACCACTGGGCATACTTATCTGCTGATAATCAAAGATCAATTGCCAAAATTAAGCTAGCCCATCATACCATCCCTTCCATAAACTTATCAAGCTTAGTCTTAAAGCCAGATATGTCTTTTGCCCCCACTACTCCCCTTGGAAGGCTGTTCCAGAACTTCACTCCTCTAATGGTTAGAAACCTTCGCCTAATTTCAAGTCTAAACTTCTTAGTGTCCAGTTTATACTCATTTGTTCTCGTGTCTACATTGGTACTAAGCTTAAATAATTCCTCTCCCTCCGTAATATTAATCCCTCTGATATATTTATAAAGAGCAAGCATATCCCCCCTCAGCCTTCTTTTGGCTAGGCTAAACAAGCCAAGCTCTTTGAGTCTCCTTTCATAAGGCAGGTTTTCCATTCCTCGGATCATCCTAGTAGCCTGTCTCTGAACCTGTTCCAGTTTGAATTCATCCTTCTTAAGCATGGGAGAGCAGAACTGGACACAGTATTCCAGATGAGGTCTCACCAGTGCCTTATATAACGGTACTAACACCTCCTTATCTTTCCTGGAAATACCTCGCCTGATGCATCCTAAAACTGCATTAGCTTTTTTAACGGCCATATCACATTGGCGGCTCATAGTCATCTTGTGATCTACCAATATTCCAAGGTCCTTCTCCTCCTCTGTTGCTTCCAACTGATGTGTCCCCAATGTATATCTAAAATTCTTATTAATCCCTAAGTGCATGACCTTGCACTTTTCACTATTAAATTTCATCCTATTACTATTACTCTAGTTTACAAGGTCATCCAGATCTTCCTGTATGATATCCCGGTCCTTCTCTGTGTTAGCAATACCCCGCAGCTTTGTGTCATCCTCAAACTTTATTAGCACATTCCCGTTTTTTGTGCCAAGGTCAGTAATAAAAAGGTTAAATAAGATTGGTCCCAGAACCGATCCTTGAGGAACTCCACTAGTAACCTCCTTCCAGCCTGACAGTTCACCCTTCAGTAAACCTGTTGGGAGTCTCCCCTTTAACCAGTTCCTTATCCACCTTTCAATTTTCATATTGATCCCCATCTTTTCCAATTTAACTAAAAATTCCCCATGTGGAACCGTGTCAAATGCCTTACTGAAATCGAGGTAAATTAGACCTACTGCATTTCCTTTGTCTAAATAATCTGTTACCTTCTCAAAGAAGGCGATCAGGTTGGTTTGGCACGATCTACCTTTTGTAAAACCATGTTATAACTTGTCCCAATTACCATTGACCTCAATGTCCTTAACTACTTTCTCCTTCAAAATTTTTTCCAAGACCTTACATACTACAGATGTCAAACTAACAGGCTTATAGTTACTCGGATCACCTTTTTTCCCTTTCTTAAAGATAGGAACTATGTTAGCAATTCTCCAGTAGTACGGTACAACCCCTGCATCCAGTCAGGGTGACTTGCAGGATTGGTGCCTTAGCCAGTACGGCTGGCTTTACTGTGGGTAATTCATGGGATTAGTACAGTGCTGACAGAGTCTTTCACCTCTAGGACTTGAGTCTGATCCTGCCCCAGATAGAAGTGACCTGTTCCCACTGAATCAGTGGGAGTTTTGGTACAGGATTGGACTTCAGCGGCTGTTACCATGGGACTACGTGACATTAACTGCTGACTGAAGATGAACTTTGTGTCCCTCCACTCATTGTCTTATCTTGATCCGGTGTCCTTCACTTGGACCTCACAATGAATATTGTGCCACGACTTGGCCAGCTGGCACACGTCAAGACCCTCTGCCTTCAGCTGGAAACATTCAATAAGACTTTGGTTTGGAAACAACCGTGTTGCCCTCAAGCAGGGCCGCCTAGAGGATTCAGGGGGCCTAGGGTCCTTGGCGGTGGGGGGCCTCCGCTTCGGCAGTAATTCGGTGGCAAATGGTTCTTCCGCTCTGGGACCCGCCGCCAAAGTGCCCTGAAGATCGGCAGCGGGTCCTGGGGTGGAAAGACCCCCCGCCACAGGTCTTCAGGGCATTTCGGCGGCAGATCTCAGTGGAAGCATCCCCCGTCACCGAATTACCACCAAAGAAGCTCCGGGGGCCCGAGCCCCGTGAGAGTTTTCCGGGGCCCCTGGAGTGAGTGAAGGACCCCACTCCAAGGGCCCCAAAAAACTCTCGTGGGGACCCCTGTGGAGCCTGGGGCAAATTGCCCCATTTGCCTCTCCCTCTGGGTGGCCCTGTCCTCAAGCACCAAGAGCCTCCCCTAGTCCCACTACCGCCGCCACTTCAGGGAGCTGGCGTTGGGCACACTGCCCTAGGGATAGATGGGAGCACCAAACAGCTGCAGGCACCTACTTGTTAACAGGGCAGCATCAAGGCTGGACACTGGTTTCAGGGGTCAGAGAAGACGCCCCGGGGCCAGCACCCTCAGGCCGCCTCCCACCCGCTCTGCTCACCTGGTCCCGCGGGGGCATCACCGCCGTGCCACCGCCCATCTTAAACCGCAGCAGGTTGTAGATCTCCCGGGGGTGGCCCAGCCACTTCCCCACGCGCTCCATGGGCAGCCGCGCACACCTGAGGACGAGCGACAGGGGCACAGCCTTTCTCCCTAACACTGCTGCCCGGCCGCAGGAGCCTCCCAACACGTGTCAGGAAGGGGCTCATCCCCGCCTCCTGACCGCACCTAGCAGGAAACCTGGGGTGCGCACGGGGCCGGTGCAACCACTAGGCGGCCGCCTAAAAGCCTGCTCAGGGGAGGAGGTGGGATGGAGGTGAGCTGAGGGGGCATGGAGTGGGTGCCCACAGTAACGAGGGGGGGCGCACAGGGGAGCCGCTCCCCGCCCCACATCACCTCCACTCTGCCTCCTCTGCCGAGCACACAGCCCAGCTCTAAGTCTCTGCGCCGCAAGCCTGGGAGGGGAGGAGAATAAGAGCGCAGCGGAGGAGAGCTGGTTGGGGGGGGGCTCCCCGGGCGCGGTTAGCTGCCGCGGGGGGGGGTTAGCTGCCGCGGGGGGGGGCTCCTCTGGTGGCAGGGGCGGGTGGGCGTGCTTCGCTGCCGCGGGGGGAGGCGGCGGGCGCGGTTAGCTGCCGCGGGGGGAGGCGGCGGGCGCGGTTAGCTGCCGCGGGTGGGGTTAGCTGGATGTGGGGGTTGCGCAAGGTGCAAGTTCTTGCACGGGCCCTGGGTGCGCATTGGCAAGGGATACTTAAAGGGGCTGCAGCTCATTTTGGAGCCGGAGAGACTAGGGTCCAACCCTGTGTGTGGCACCCCAGGGGCCCTGCGGGGAGGGGGCATCCAACAGCCTGAGCAAAACTCACCCCACGGGCAGCGCATCCTGCCCTGCCATACACTGCCCCGGCCCCACTGCCTGACACTACCTCCACCAGACAGGGAGCCCCCTACACCCCAACTGCCCCACTGCCTGACACAACCCCCTGCCAGACGCTGACCCTCCACCCCACCCCAACTGCCTCATTGCGCCCCCGGCCAAATACAGCCTCTGCAGCCTGTCTGCCTGACAGCACCTTCCCTGCCTGACACTGCCTCCCCACATGACATGCCCCCCCACCTCTGCCACATACAGCCACGCCCAACACTGCCCCACCCCCACCAGACACCACCCCCACTGCCCAGACACTGACCCACCAGGCACAGCCCTATCACCCCATGCTTTTCCCCACCCCTATACAGACACACTGTCCTACCCAATTTCCACTGCTGTTCCCGACTCCTATACCAATAAAGTGCTCTGACTACCCAGCACCAGCCCTCGGAAACCTAGTTTCCAAGTAGACTGGAGCGATGACACAGTTGCTGTGATGGTCCCTGTCCCTGGCACCGCCGCTGTCCCGTATTGTATCCCATCACCTTGTGTTACCTGTGTGCACCCTGGCAAGCTCCCTCTCTGCTCTGTGCCCTGCAAAGACCCCTCTCTGCCCTGATCCTGCTGCTGGACCAACTGCCTGAACCCAACTGCCACCAGCAACGGATCCTCTGGGGGAAAATGTCATGTCTCTGCTTGTCATGCTGTCTAGAGTGGTTCACGACCGTGAGTGCCAATTTCAGGGCAGACTGACAAAAGCAGGGCAGACCCCTCAGTTCGGGGAGTATGTTTTATAATTAGATTTCACCCACCCACTAACAAATGTTAACTCCTGAGTCACGGTAGCAATCTTCCCGTGGGTCTCCCCCTCCATCTTTTGCCCTTACTCAAGAGTCCAGTCTGGTCCTATCATGACCGCATAGGATAATGACTTTACCACACCTACTCTCTGCCACTGAGGCCTTCTTCCTACCGTCAGTGGGATGACAGTCATGGAGCAAGTATTCATGCAAACAGCGGCTGGTTATCGTCACCCCTTTCTGTTGCCACTGTGGCCCAAACAAGGTGCTTCAGACTAGGGAACATGAAGCTGCTGAGTCTACGACTCTGCTTGTGGCTTTCTGGCCTATTCTAATGGGAACTGTCTTTTTCCCAGACTTGCCTTTCACACCGGCCAACCCACTGAGTTCCATGAACCCGCAGCCCATGTATGGGCAGTCTTTCTTTTTGGGTCCTTTGCTCCCACGCTGGTAAACTACTGCGTCAGCAGTCAGAGCACTTGTATTTGCCCCTTGCATCCCTTTCCTGGCTTTTGATGAAGGAAGATCCTTAATCTTCTTTCTCCTTTCCCAGCTTGTAGGGGGATGCAGTTGTCTCCATGGGAAACCTCCTTCCACATACTCCTCCATTAGTTTTACTGCAGTGTCTAATGATTCTGGCTGATGCCTCCGGACCCAGACCCTAGAAGCCTTGGAGAGGCTCTGCATAAACTGCTCAAGGATAATTGAGTCCATCAGGGTCTTTATGTCCTGCCGATCTGGCCTCAACCACTGAGTGGCCCAATCTGACCTCTTCTGTGAGAATGCCCTGGGATGTATTCCACCTGGCCTCTCTACATTTCTAGTGGTACCTCTCCACTGATAGGCCCACCCTGACCAGAATAGTGGCTTTCAGAGGGTCATAGTCTCTGGTCTGGGGTTTGCTCAGGGCTGTATAGGCTGTTTGAGCCTTGCTGGTGAGATAAGGGGCCAGTTGTAGCACCCAACCACCCAAGTACCATCCAGCATGGGCAGCCACCTGCTAAAAGGGCACTGGGGGTATCTCACAGGGCCATTTTATGTCCCTGACCAACTGCCCTGTTTCCAGTTCCTTCACTGAAAATTACTAACAGCTGCAGGAGCTGCTGCTGTGTTTGAGACCTCTCCTTAATAAACTCCTGTAGCATCTGCTGCTGCTCTGCCTGCCAACTCAGGAGAGCTCCTCTCCCCACCTGCTGGGTCTTCTGCATCTCTGTCTGCTGCTCCACTGCATCCAGATTCCCCTGCCCTAGCTCAGGTCACCCGTCCAGGCTCCTTCTCCAAACCAAGAGGGTTAGGATCTCGGACAAGACCCCATGCATCACAGAACTCTTTGGTTAGCTACTCCCAAAGGAAGAGTAGCCCCCAGCTTGCAAGATTAAACTCAGGATCCCCACTCTACTTAACACACAGCATTTAGAGATAGACACAGCAAACACAAGAGTAAGTTTATTATCACAGAACAGAGATTCGCATGGTAGAAAGTAAAATATTGGAAATGTAAGCAGTCAGGATGAGCGCTACCCTGACATCTGGTGGTGAATTGCAGGGAGTGTGGAAAGAATTGCAAGAATTTCAAAGAGTGTAGAAAGATTTGCATTGGCATCCACCCACCACTTAGCATAAGCCCACAGCAGACTGGGATGGTTATTTTAACAGCTCTGGGATCCCCAATTTCTTTGCTGTTGGGGCAGGAGGAAAAAAAGTTTGTCACCCTGATTGTGTGAATGGGGAGCTGGGGGACTGCTTTGTGACAGAGATGACTCAACCTCAGTTGGGTGGTACTTGCTAAACATGGGACATGGGTTCCAATGCCTGATGAATGGAGAGAGGTTTGGGAGTGGTGTGTGCCTGCCTGCCTGGGAACACCAATTACATAGCCTTCTCTCTCTACTGTTAAAAGATAGAGCTAATTTTGATTCCATTAGGAATCCATCTAGAGACTGCTGAGCTGAATTCATCTTGAGCCAATGGTGCACCAACACCAGGGCTCCCCTACTAAAAGCTGAAATCACTGAAGGGGCTGAGCTGAGATTGCTGAGTGCTGTGTTAACATGTGGGGGAGCCTGAAGACCTACTGTTAAGTGGCTGGCAGAGTGGAGCAATTTTCAGCATGTTGGAGCAGCCCATGGAACAGTGAGCAGAGTGAAGTGGTTTGCAGGGACAGCTGGAGGAGTAGCATAGATGGTGTGGTGAAGGCTGCAGCAGAACTTCATGGAGAGGTGGAGCAATTGGCCCTGGCCCACGTAAGGTGCCCCTTAACACCCTGTGTGGACTCCCCCTGCCCTTCCAACCAGGCTGGGGTGGGGGGTAAAACTGCAGATAAACTCTTGAATTCTGGGGTGGCACTGACCAGAGACTTTTCGGTTGTTGGACTTTGGGGTAATTGGACTTAAGACCCTAAGGGGAAAGGACAAACGTACTTGGAGGTGGTTTTTGTTTATGGTTTGTGTTATAATCCTGTTTGTGGTGTTTCTCCAGTGGATGCCGCATTGATTCCTTCCTTTATTAAAAAGATTTTGCTACACTCAGACTCCGTGCTTGCCAGAGGGGAAGTATTGCCTCCTAGAGGCGCCCAGGGGGGTGTGGTATGTGAGTGTCCCAGGTCAGTGGGTGGGGGCTCGAGCCGGTTATGCGTTGTGTTATTGAAACGGAACCCCTGGATACTGAACCCGGCCCCTGTTGCTGCCAACTCAGAGGGGCAGAAGGGTTACATTCAGTTGGGGATTGGTTCTGCTTTGAGCAGGGGTTTGGACTAGATGATCTCCTGAGGTGTTTTCCAACTCTGATATTCTATGATTCTACCCCTGGCTAGCAAACAGCCTGCAGCTCTGCTCAGCATGCAGGGGCCTCTGCATAAGTCCTCAGCCTCGCCTTTTGTCTAAAAGAACCAGAGTTCCTTGTCAACCCCCTGCCCCACCGGCTGGTGTTCAGCTGGGTGTTGTATAGCACAGCTCACCCTAAGGGAGCTGACCTGTTGCTGCTCCCCCTCAGCAAACATCACCCTGTTACAGACTGCCACTTCACATGATGGCCAGCCTCCAGAGCTCAGCTACCACGAGTCTTCCCCTCACAACATGCGTTTGTATGGATGTTTGGCCGTGTTGCCCAATCTCCCAAATCTATTCAGTGATTTCGGGCCCTCTTGAAGGAGCTAACACACCCACAGCTGCCCACCGCCTGCCCAGCAATGAATTCTGCCCCCGTATCAGCTCAGCCCCCAGCCTCCACCCATTCGGCACCCCATCTCCTCATCCTGCTCAGCCTTCTGTCCCCCATCAATTCACTCCCCCGAGCCCATGAGGTCTGCTGCCCTACGGGCAGTGGTGCCAATTCAGATATTTCTCAGGAGGGGCAAATGCTGGTCTTTGCCCCATACCCGGCAGGGATCCCATTCCGCTCAGGTCTCCCTGAGCTCTCCGCTCTCTTACTCACCCAGCGCAGGAGCCAGTGGCAGCAGCAGTCGCGCTCTCGGTGGGCTCCCCTGTAATCTGCTGTATAGGAACTGACTCCTAATGGGCCAGCTCACAGCACCACTTCTTCCCCAGTTCAGCCCTCCCAGCTTCTGCTCCCTCTCTTCACCCCACGCAGGTGAGGAGGAACTGAGAGGACTCATCTGCTCCATCCCAGATTGGGTTTTGTAACCAGGAGAAGTGGAGGAGCAATCCCCAATTGCTCCTGGTGGAGTGGGGCAGGGAGCCAGAAAGCTGCCCAGAGCAACTGAGCTCTTTTGATGCTAAGACATGGGGGTGGGGTGGAAGAAGAGGAGAGAGCCCTGACTGCAGCAGCTCTGATTGGTTCTGCCCCGGGAGGTGGGGCAATGGGGAAGGCAGCCCATCAGAGATGGTGTTCTGACAAGCAGGGCTGAATAAATGTGATCAGGGGCCGGAACCTCTGGGTCACCCCCAACTCAACTCCAGCCTGGCCCAAATCCTGTCACTCGTAAAAAAATCATGAGCATTGGGAACACTAGTTCAGTGTCACGGGCTCAGTTACTTTGTGGTGTGTTTCCACCCGTGGGGAACGAGCAGTTTAGATGGCAAGCCCTTTGGGGCAGGGACTGGCCTTTTCTTCCATGTTCCACAGCAGGGACTTGGCCCAGGATTGGGGCTCCTAGGTGCAAGAGCAGAATATGTCTGTCCCAGGGGTTATCAGCAGTTATGAGGCTGTTCCATTTATTATCTCTATTGTGAAGAGCAAGAACATGGCAGACTTGCTGAGCTGCTCATGGATATATTTGTGACTGGAGTTAGGTCACCAATCGCCTTCCCATGCTGTGGGGCCAGTCTAGCACAGAGGGGCTGAGGCCTCGCTCCAATTCTAGCTGAGGTGGCTTTTTTCCAAGGCAAAGCCACAAGTGTATGTGTTAAAAGGGGCCAGCCTGAGAGCTACTGAAGCAGGAGATGTCCCCCAGGAGCGTGTGGTGGGAGAGAAGGGGGATGGAGCAATGATATGGGCACTAGCCTGGGTCTCAGCAGGCCTCCACTGCCACAAACATTGGGTGACTTCGGGCAAGGCACTTTTTGCCTTTCTGTGCCTCACTTCTCTTCACTTCTGTGCCTTGCCTTCACTAGTGATCAATGGCTCCACATCTAGTTGGCAGCCGATATCAAGTGGAGTGCCCCAAGGGTCGGTCCTGGGGCCGGTTTTGTTCAATATCTTCATTAATGATCTAGAGGAGGGTGTGGATTGCACCCTCGGCAAGTTTGCAGATGACACTTAACTGGGAGGAGTGGTAAAATACCCTGGAGGATAGGGATAGGATACAGAGGCACCTAGACAAATTAAAGTATTGGGCCAAAAAAAATCTGATGAGGTTCAACAAGGACAAGTGCAGAGTCCTGCACTTAGGATGAAAGAATCCCATGTACGGCTACAGACTAGGGACCGAGTGGCTAGGCAGCAGTTCTGCGGAAAAGGATCTAGGGGTTACAGTGAACGAGAAGCTGGATATGAGTCAACAGTGTGCCATTGTTGCCAAGAAGGCGAACGGCATTTTGGGCTGTATAAGTAGGGGCATTGCCAGTAGATCAAGGGACATGATCATTCCCCTCTATTAGACATTGGTGAGGCCTCATCTGGACCCACACTACAAGAAGGATGTGTAAAAATTGGAAAGAGTCCAGCGGAGGGCAACAAAAATGGTTAGGGGGCTGGAGCACATGACTTATGAGGAGAGACTGAAGGAACTGGGATTGTTTAGTCTGCAGAAGAGAAGAATTAGGGGGGATTTGATAGCTGCTTTCAACTACCTGAAAGGCAGTTCCAAAGAGGATGGATCTAGACTGTTCTCAGTGGTAGCAGATGACAGAACAAGGAGTAATGGTCTCAAGTTACAGTGGGGGAGGTTTAGGTTGGATATTAGGAAAAACTTTTTCACTCAGAAAGCGGTGAAGCACTGGAATGGGTTATCTAGGGAGGTGTGGAATTTCCATCCTTAGAGGTTTTTAAGGTCAGGCTTGATGAAGCCCTGGCTGGGATGATTTAATTGGGATTGGTCCTGCTTTGAGCAGGGGGCTGGACTAGATGACCTCCTGAGGTCCCTTCCAACCCTGATATTCTATGATTCTCCACCTTTAAATCGGGATAATAGCACTTCTCTACCTCCCAGCGGTGCTGAGGTGAAATATGTTAGCGGGTGAGGTACTCAGATACTACAGGAATGGGAGGCAGATAAGTAGCTCAGAGAGCTCGCAGTATAGGCAGGGATGGCACAAACTCCCCTATGCTGCACCTGCAGATGTAACAGCTTCAGCAGGGGAGATGTGGGAGAGCTGTATTCAAACCCCAGCTCTAAAAATAAGGATCTGAATTTGAGCCTCCCACATCCTAGGTAAGTGCCATACGGTGATGGGCTGAGAGAGGCAATCCCACCCCTGCTGTCTGGTCTTAGGTGTGCTCTGGGAAGCCTATGGGATCAGGGCCTCGCTGGTAAGTGGTGGTGGTGGAACATCTGGTTTGAGAAGCCTGCTTGGGGGCCCTGGGGCTTTGCTCTAGCGAAAGCTCTAAGAAGCTTGTTAGCTGTGAGGCAGCATCAGTGCACAGGGAACTTTCTGTACATGCCTGTTGGTGGAAACTGAGGCATCTATGGGATGAGGCGGTGATTTTGAGATGGTCGTTGGCACCTAAATATTGGCTGTAGGTGCCTAAGAGGCAGTTAAGTACCTAAATACCTTTGTCTACCTGACCCTTGCACCCTGCCAATGTCCAATATTGAAAATAACTTGTTGGTGTGCACACGCCACTGTCCTCTGCTGGATGCAATCAGAATTGCTCATGTGTGTCATAGGTGTTATTTGCAGGGAAATCTCCTTTGCAGGCTAAGGATCTTGTGCTGGAGGGAGCAGGGGGCTCTGAATGGACATGGCGTGCAGCAGAACTGTGCAGTGCTGGGTAGTCAGATAATTGCTGTAGCATTTTGAAATCCATAGTGCTAAGGAAAGCACTGATTTAAAAAGCATCCGTATTGTGACAATATTAAAACCAGATCATGGTCTGAATTGTTTATAGGCAAATACCATACATTTTGTCTTGTAACAGACCAAATAAATCACATGCCAGAGTCTGACATGTCTAGTGCAAATGTGCCAAATGCGGGGGTCACAGGGAGCAAGGCGGGCATTCAAACTGTAAAAATCATCTTCAGCAGCAGCTTTTGTAACAATGCATTTTATATGGGATTATTTCCCCAGCTATTGACAGAGGTTCTAGGCCAATCCCTGCTTTCTAGACTGCTGTGAATGGACCCAGCCTTTGGGTGCCTTAGCGCAGTAGTTCTCAACCAGAGGTACGTGCACCCCTGGGGGTACGCAGTGATCTTCCAAGAGGTACATCAGCTCATCTAGATATTTGCCTAGTTTTACAACAGGCTACCTAAAAAACACTAGCGAAGTCAGTACAAGCCAGAATCTCCTACAGCCAGTGACTTGTTTACACTGCTCTGTGGATGATATTACAAGGTAACATCATGTGCGTATACGCACTGTATTAGACGTTTGTTTTATGTCATTTACTGATGCATGCAAGCACATTAATGAGGGTGACGTTGTCATTTTTAAGTGAAGTGCACCCTCACCTCTCTGACCCTTCGGGCTGCCCTGTGCTTAAACCCACCAAAGCCCAGAACTCCACCTCAAGCCATGCACCTTCTGGTTACAGTGTAACTCCCTCAGGGGGCCCATGGCAGGTGTGAAGCGTGTAACACCCACAGAGACATGTTGCCCAGAGTCTAACCCAATTACCCTTTTAGTCATAAACACAAGAGATTACAGATCATACAGAATAATCAACAGCCTAATGCAGTGCCCCATATTAGCTCACCCTTCCCTTCGGAGTCCTTGGGGCGAGGGGGCGGGTAGGCAACCTGGACTCAGGGGCCCCCTGCCTTGTGCGGGGCCCCTTCATAATGGCCTTTCACTCCTCTCGAGCTGCAGACAAAATGGCCGATAAAGGCCCCAGTGCCTCCCTATTTAGAACTTTTAGCCCCTCTGTCAGGTGATGTCCTGCTTGGCCACCCCAGGTGACCAGAAACTCCTGACTTTGTTGCTAGGATGACCTCCCCCTTGCTAGACCAATTCTGGCTGGAAGCCATTCAATTCTGTCGACCTGTTCCCTTTCAATCGAAGAGCACTTAACATCAATGACCCTCGTTATTCTTTTCCTCTCAGTCTTTGGAATTTCAGCCCAACTTCCCCGAGTGACCAGACACTAGAGAATGCAAAAGACTCTGCATTCAAAATGGAGTGTGCAGCCTGGTATAGAATCATAGATTATTACGGTTGGAAGGGACCTCAAGAGATCATCTAGTCCAACCCCCTGCTCAAAGCAGGACCAATCCCCAAATGGCCCCCTCAAGGATTAAACTTACAATCTTGGGTTTAGCAGGCCAATGCTCAAACCACTGAGCTATCCCTCCCCCTCAAAGAACACAGAGTTGATAATCTCACCCAGAATTCATAATCTGTACGGACAGGTTGCCAAATTGGCATAGCATGTAACTGCGATACAGTCCCAGCTCTTGACAGAGAGTCTAACTCAACTCACAAAGCAAAAATGTACAGACAACAAATCCCCTCCTGCCATTGGATCTGCCGGATCAGAGCTCTGCAGACCTGACTGTCAAATGGGGGTTAACATCCACCTGTACAATAATGCCGGGTGATATATTTATAACTAGGGCACTCTTCTCTGTGCACAAGGCCAGCACAAACGCCTGGTCACCATTAGTGGATCTGAGCAGGTGACATTTACGCCCACAGAATAGTGGCTGGGGGCGAATGTCACTCAGCGGGCTGCCAAATGCACAAAGTAAATACATAGTTACGCTAAAGGAAAAAACTACTTTCTTGACTCTCCTTCTGTTCTAGTGATGCTGGGGAGCTATTTACTACTGGGCCCAATTTCAGATGTAAATGTGTCTTTCAAGTTGACGGTGTCCCTTTAAAGGAAATAACAAACAAACCTGGAAACTTTTCGATGGATCATAGGTCTCAACACCATCTAAATTTTGGGTTGGATCAGACCTATTGGCCTTTAAAAGTTAAAGGAAATAAAATCTGAGCAAAAGTGAGTGGAGAAAGAAGCTGGATAGGCCTTAATCTGCTGTGCTCATTCCTGCTTACAACAAAATGGCTACCCCCGTGTGCAGCTCCCCAGCTCAGCACTGTGCAACAGTGTGTGCAGCTCTGCCTTCTAGCGCCAGACCACTCTGTTGCATTGCAAGGGAGCCCAGCTTGTCCATCTCCATTTGGTTTTGCTCCCCAGCTCAGCTCTGCATCATTACAGGCAGGCATGTGGGCAAAGAGCAGTTTTATTTTTAAAATAATGTCACTGGGTAACATCAAGGAGCTTTTTTTATTTGTATGTTTAGCCATTTACATTTTCTCCCTTGCACAAAATTATGGGTTTTAAGCACTTTATTTTTATCCACTTAAATTGTTCTAAATATCAGAGAGGTGAGGTTTTGGAATTATGAGGGTGATTGCATTATAGGGTTGCTTGTGCTGGTAGAGGGCAGCGCTTGGCAGCCTGGGGGGGTCACTTCTCGTTTTATATTTCATGTTTCTAAATGCTCATGCTTCAGGGTTTCAGCTGGCCACCTTCAGGGGTCAGGAAGGAATTAGCACCTTCCTCTCAATGTATTTTGAGTTATTGTTTTTTTTTTCCATTGCCTTCCTCTGAAGCATCAGGACTGGCCACGGCTGGAGATTCGGCAGGAAGGGCCAGGACTCTGAGGTGGCACTGAGCATTCACTCTCAGGAGTTTGGCTAGTGGTTCTTCCCTATATGCTCAGTCTGTAACTGATCACCAAGTGGGGGGTTAGGAATTTTTCCCCAGCTGATTGGCAGTAACCTTGTGGCGTTTTTTTGCCTTCCTCTGCAGCTAACAGGTGCAGGTCACTTGCCAGGATTCTCTGAGTATATTTTAATAATCTCCCTGCCATTGCGGGGTCCTCGGACACTGGTACACCTTGGTTCCTCCTGTTTTCTTCCTGTGGCACATAGTAGTCTCATCTGCTGTGGGTCTCATTTCAGTTGTTGGGTTTAGTGGGCAGGGGCTGGGTGGCATTGGTGGCCTCTGACAGACAGGCAGGGCCGACGAGGGTGGGGGGAAGCTGGTACAAATTACTGAGGCCCGGTGGTCCAGAAGGGGGCCCAGGACCCGGCTTCCCCAGCTTTGTTGGCCCTGTTTAGCTGGTCCTTGCTGAGGGGCCCGAACCTGCTATTGGCGGCCTTGCAGACAGGAGGTCACACGAGATGATCTGGTGGTCCATTCTGGCCTTAAAGTCTCTGACTCCCCAGAGTTCAGGTATGTTCAGTTCCAGGAATTTAGTTGCTGGCTGGGGTGGTATTTTTTTGTGATGTGGATACTTAGGAACTGCACTGAGACACCAACCATTTAGCAGTCACAGCTTTCGGGCAATACATTCACACCAGGGAACTAGAAGTGAGGTGTCCTATACACCATGCCCAGTCCCCTGGAGCCATCCAGTCCTCCATCCTCAGCTCGTCTGTTTCCCTCTTCAAATCCATTGGCATGAGAAGGGTGGACCATGTCGCCCATCTCAACAGTGACAGCAAGGAAGCAAACGCGCGGCCTTGTTTGCAGAGCTGTGCCATGCAAACTGCCCCTACTTCTGTCACTCAGAGCATCGCTGAGGGCCCAACCTGGTGATGTCAATGAGAGATGAGGGTGCCCCACACTGCAGAAGATCAGATGTGCCTCTCAATCTGTTGCTGAGGTTAGGTTTGACATGAAGCACAGCGACAGCTCTTGGAGAGCGGAGGATGCCCTCTAGTGCCGAGTCTGTGCCAATGCATTAGCATTCATTTTGGTTTCAATCCATTGTGCTTCCAAGGAGAGCAACACAAAACTGGGGACAAACAAGGAAAAAGCTAACGGTTCAGGTAATAATGTAATAATACCTGATTCCTGTACAGGGTGTTTCATCAGTAGATACTTTACAAAGGAAATCAATACCATTTGCCTCGTTTAAAAGATGGCAAAACAGATGTTACCTGCATGTCCCTCTTGGTCCTGCATGAAAACAGTGGGATTTTCTAAAGCATCTAGGCACCTATCTCCCATTGAAATCAATGAGTTTTTGGCACGTAGATGCTTTTGAAAATCCCACTAGGCACCTAAATACTTTTACAAATCTGTTCCTGGGTGCATCAGAGGATCCGACCCTTTCAGGGCAGTCGTGTGTCAGACCAGACTATGCTGGCCCTACAAAAAGCACATGCAAATTTTCCAGCTCCCAAGTGGGCACCCTACTGCACAATCCCCTCAATCCATCACCCCTCTGGAACACACAAATTAGTCCACCCCCATATCCTATCACCTCTCCCCCGTCTCCATCTCTCTTCTTCTTTCCTAGTGTGGGACCCATCTCCCTCCTCCCATCCCTATCCCAGGCCCTCCCTTCTGATCCACACCCAGCCCATCAATTCCCAATTGTGCCCCTGTCTATTCGTCCTTGTCCTGGTCTCTTCTGTTCTCCCCTGTCCTCCTCACTCACCTTCTTCATCCCCCTCCCACCCCAATCCCATCCTGCTCCTCCATTATCTTCCAACCTATCCTCATACTCCACCCAATTCTTCATCTCCAGCAGTTCTTTAGTCTTCCTCCTCCCCCACCTTCTCCCAGCCCCCTCAACCATACTCCCCTTGCCTCATCCTCTCCGAGCCCCCCTCCTCCTCTTCCCCCAGCTTCCTCATCCCATCAGTTCCCTTTCTCTTCCTTCTCCCTACCCCCTAGCCCTCCTCTGTGCCTCAGAGACTAGTTTGGGCTCCTTGCTCAGCAGCTGCAGTATCATAACTTCTTCTCCCTGGCTGCTGCTCACCACTGCCCCCCACTCCAGCCCATTTGTGGCTCTTTCATTGGAGAGGGGAGGAGCTAAACACAGAGAGGCAGCCTAACTGGCTGGGTGGTGAAGGAAGGGTGGGATTTCACACACTGGCCACACCCACGCAGCAGCTGACCACAATCCTGAGGCTCAGCTGGGGAGAGTACAGGTTTGGAAACTTGTGCCTCCACTCAAAAGCTGGGGGTTACACAGGCCTGGTGCCACCAGAATAAAAACAACAGATTTATTTGTTAGTCTTTAAGGAGTTACCGGACTCCTCGTTGTTTATTTGTACCGTTCTGATACTTGGCACCAGACTAAAAGGCCCTGATCCTACGAAGACTCACACCGAGGCTTCACTTTGGGCATGTGAGTAGCCCATTGAGTTCCCAGGAACTGCACAAGTGCTCAAACACGTGTGCAGCCTTGTTAAATCCTTTGGTTTAAAAGTCATTTATTTCAAGTTTAATTTAAAGCAGTTCCTGGTCAGCCTAAACTAAATCAATAGTATACTAAGAAAAACTTGAAGAGATCATTAAGGTTGCAAAGTCAAGCACTCAACAGTTCGGAAATGTTAGAACCATAATTCAAGCCCTTTGTACACATGCATTATGTTGCAATCTTACATGATAATACACTATTATTTTTCACAAGACATACCAGGCTCAGGCCAATAGGTCACTGACACTACATCATCTGTACACTTATATATATTTCCAATCAATTCATTACAAGAACTCAGCGTGCAAACTCCCGTAAGAAAGGTTTATTATTATAATTTTTATTACCATTGTTTTATTTCCATTAGTTCGAAAGGTGGAGAAGTTATGTGGATTGGTAGCCATACTAATTCATAATATATATATTTTTACATCTTTAAATAATTACAGCTTGTTCATTCCCCCCCCCCCCCCTTACAAATAAGTGTTATTTTCATGGGACCTTCCCGATGAGTTTGGGAAGCATCAAACTTTACAAAAGGAAAAAGAAAAACAAAAAAACCCCACAACATAGTCACAGCTTCAGAGTTATATTAAGAATTCTTGATCAGCATTACAACTCCCCTTCAAAATTCCTTAACGCTTCCTGATCAGAGATGTTCCAATCAGCCAGTAAGACTGCAATCGAAATACAGATCTTTTCTGATCAAAAAATGCATCAGTGATTAAAGATATTGCACTTTCACAAAGAGGAAAGACAATTAGTACTGGCAAATGACTTTTCTAATCCACCAGTATCCACCATGGATACCGTCTCCGCATGTCCCTATATTGCCAAAGGGCTGATAGCAGAGGTCTGATTTTACTGGTATTTGCAGCTTAGACCCTCTTCCTGCAAACCTTTAAAGTACATATATAAACTTACTCATGTGAGGAACCTCATTGATTTTTATGGGGCTACTCACATGACTGAATTTTTGCAAGATCGGGGCCTTCCATTTTAAGCTCTTTAGGGCAGGATGGGGTGCTCAGTTTTTGCACAGCGCCTAACACAATGGGGCCCTGATTAAGACCACTGGTCATACTGTAATACAAATAATAAATAATCTTGTCTTTATAAGCTTTCAGTAACCTGCTCATCTTATTGTAATTAGAGATAGGCCAGAACCAAAACCAAAAGAAACAAATCTCCCCCTCCCCCCAATCCTGGATCCAAGCCCCTCCCCTCCAAACTAAAGAAGGGAGTGGCTGAAATACACCCCCTCCAATTTATAAATGGACTCTCACTTTACAGTAGGCTGTACCAAACCCCCGAAGGCTGTTGCACTCTGACCTCATCGCTTCATAAAACCTCTTAGGAGGTTTCTCAGATCTCCCTCATTTCTAGGATTCATCAGACTAATAAATATGATTGCCTTTCTCAACATCACCCCCTGCTAAACCAGCTCTGATCTGCAGAAGGATCTGTACATGGTCCTAGGTCTTGCAGCTGACATTCAGCCCACCGCTGGCCTTCACAGACTAATTGCTTGGAAGCCTTGCATTTGAATTAATATGTCGATTTCCCATCCTGTGTTTGTAGAGCACCTAGCACAACCAGGTCCTTGTCCATGACTGGGGCTCCTAGGAGCTAAAATAATACCAATAATAAATAAGAATAATAATTAGCTTAGTCTCTAGCTAATGTCTAACAGCTATTTAGATTGTGAGCTCTTTGGGACAGGGACTGTCTGCTACTCTGGCTTTATGCAGTGCCTAGCACAGGGAGGTCCCATTCCTGGTGGATCCCTAGGCACTACCATCATAAACTTGATTAAGAACAACACTATTGGGTGGGAAGTAGTCTAGGGCTGTGGATCTAAAACATCTGAGAGCAGCGTTGGATGATTTAAAAGAGCAGTAGAACAAGAAGCTCTCTTGATTCATCTGTATTTCTGCTGTGTACAATGGAAAGAGAACTAAGGATACATGAATATATAAACAATTCACTTTTCTGCCTATTGTAGCAAAACTGCTCTCCTCATGCCCCCAGAGCTCCCTGCTTCACAGGTGCCTACGTCTCTTGGGGCAAACCACTGAATGGACTCACAGAAAGAAACATTCTGTTTGCTTTGGGTCCTAGCAGGGGCGGCTCTAGGTATTTTGCCGCCCCAAGCACGGCAGGCAGGCTGCCTTCGGCGGCTTGCCTGCGGGAGGTCCCTGGTCCCACGGATTCGGTGGCACGCCTGTGGGAGGTCCACCGAAGCCGCGGGACCAGTGGACCCTCTGCAGGCATGCCGCCAAAGGCAACCTGCCTGCTGCTCTCGCAGCGACCGGCAGAGTGCCCCCCATGGCTTGCCGCCCCAGGCACGCACTTGGCGTGCTGGTGCCTGGAGCCACCCCTGGGTCCTAGATTCCAGAGATGGCAAGCAGTTAGATGACCATCTAGCCAGGCCCTGCTCCCCATCAAGGTACGATACTTGAATTTCTACATTTACCAGTGTTTTGCCCAACCTACTTTTAAATGTCCCCGGAGGTTGGCATTACTTTAGGTCAAGTTCAAGGTGTGTTTGTGTGAGCATGTATCTCTCTAAGGGAAAGGAATATACTGGGCAGTTTCAGGCACAGGTGGACTGTGAGTTCACCAGATTTAAAGAGGTGCTGTTACTCAGGGAAAAGGCTGGCTGAAGGATTCAGTGAAGGAAGGAGCTGCCTAGCCAGAAGAACCACACCCATGCTCAGGGAGATGCTGTGTCAGCTATTTGCTGCCTCTGTGCATTCATCTCAAAATCACATTGTCTTTTGTGTTATTTTCCCCCAGGTATAGGAGCTTGTCTTTTTCCAGCCTAAATACCCTGTTATTCTTTTCTGATCATATTTTCAACCTCGCTACGGGCCTGATTCAAAGCTCACTGAAGTCAACAGAAAAACTCCCATATATTTAATTAGGCCTACTACCGTCTATTGTTTTTCTGCCCTCACGACCATTCGCAACTTACTATGATCTGTAGATCATTTAGTATCATCTGCAGATTTTATTAATACCTCAGGTACTGCCTCTTCTAGATCATTAATGAAGATGTTAATAGGACCAACCTTGACTCCGGTCCTTGCAAGGTAACAGGATGAGGGGTGATAGAGATAGAGACTCTAGGAATCTTAGAAGTTAGAGATGGAAAAGACCTAGCAGGTCATGGAATCCATTCCCATAGGCCCTGTGCAAGACTGTTCCTTATTATTGTCTGGATCATGCCCTCCCTACTGCAGGATAACCCATGGGAGGTGTCTCATGGTGAGAAAAACACCACAAAGATCTCCTGCCACATTGTTCCGCCACCAGGGAGCAATTACCACCCACCTGCAAACAGCTGTGGAACCCATCCAGAAACCCTCTGGATCTCCAAGGATCTATTCAGATCCCAGGAGAACAGGAAGGGTCCACACTTTCACTGCAACACTGCATCCCTCGCTTCCAATCCCTGTCAGTGCAGTTCCATTAGCATCTCCCCAGCTGCGCCTGCCCCAGGAACACCCCCTTAAAGGGGCATCGCACCAGCCAGCGAAGTTGCAGTGGAGAGACAAAACAGCCCTTTATCTGTCCACAGCCCCATCTCTGGCCACCCACTCACCCTGGTGTTGACTTCAAACCTACGGAGAGGCCTTTGCAGGGTTGGAGGGAGATGGGGAATGTTGCCATGGCAACAGCTTAGGGGCCTCCTTCACCCCATCTGTTCAGGAGAGACTCACACACCGAGGACCCCTTTGTATATGGATCTGGGGGGCACAATCTCTCCCCCCTCCCCATATTATCTTTTAGTGCTTTACATAGTCGAGTTTTGACTCTAAGGAAGACAGAGAGAAAGGTTGGGCAGAAGAGAGGAGAGATGGGTGCCTGAGAGCTGAGGGGTAGAGAAGGAGATGGGGGACCTGTTTGGTTGCTCAAAAGGGCCCCAAGAAGTTCTCTGCCTAGACAAATAGGGCTGGCCCTCCATGGGGCAGCCACTCTTCTGGGCCTTGTAGGGAGACAACACTAGTCTCTTCATATTTAAAAAATACATGTAATTAAGCTTGTCCCATGGACATCACAGCTGTATGCGTAGCTGGCAACAAGATTTTCCCCTGCCTATGATGTTCAGTTACACAGTGGTTGATCACAAAGCAGCTTTCTGCCCATGGCGATGCCATTAGGAAAGCTGAATTGCTAATTGGCTTTGATTGGACATGAGGTGGGGGGACAGATCTGCATCTGGGGTAAAAGGCAGATACTGCCTTGGAAAAAAGAAAATCAGATTTATCATTGGCAACGGAAAACATCAGAAAGAATGTAAAATAATGATTTGTGATAGGCCACAGGGTCATACACAATTGCAGCACCATGTTACGGCGGCAATCACAGTGTTCCCCTGCTCTAGGGATCCTCGAGCCAGGCTCCTCGTTATCTCAAAGGGCAGAATCCAACGTTTTCCGTCATGCTTTCATAAACACTCTGGGTCTCTTCCCCCGTAACTCGCAAAGACTTTCAATGAAGCATTAAATCTGGCTCTGAGACCTTCTGCAGGCTCAGCCTTTTGGAAACACAATCCCATAATTGGGAAAGATAAAATCGTTCCTGTTAAATAAGTACAATGGTTCTGTTCTCTGACTCCTTGGTAGCATGAAAACAAAGCTTTGGAGGTTTGGGTAGATGTGCGAGCTGAGTTCTTCTTTCTTCTTAAACTGAATCACGGTATTAAAATCCACGAAAGCAGACAAGGTTGTGTCAGATTACGTCTACGCAACAAATTGTCCTGGAGCCGGCTTTGCTGAATGGAAAGTCATCAAATCTCTGCCTTTGGGCGATAACAAGGTGATGGCATTTTCTCCTGGGCTGACCCTGGTCAGGAAATGAATGGACGGTGAGAAGAAAGTGTCTCTGTGCCATCACTGTCCGAGATGTCAAAGCCGGAAGTTTAAAAAACACCCGAGTCCTGTCTTTGTTTCTGGCTGTTTCATAGAAAGTGGTTACAATCTGGTTTGTTTAAAGGGAAAGTTTCAGATCAGCCACGGTTATTCTGAAACGGGGTCTTCTCTGCTTATTTAGTATTAGCTGTTCCTGGAAATAGTCTTTATAATGCCATATGGAATTGTTCTTCCAGAATTCCACCATATTTCCCTCGAGGAGAGAACGAAAAAAGCAAACAGCTTTCGCTCGATTATTACGTGGCATCTTTGTATCTCATGTGGGTGAGCCCGAAGTCCATGGGAGGAAGAAGAGGTTACGCAGTTATGATGTCTCCATGGCTTTCGGCTAAGACCAGGCTATTCCAGGAGTCCTGTTTGGAGCTGGCCTGTGGAGGTTGGCTGATGGCTGATTGGTAGCCCTGTGGGGAAAGCTTCAGGGCTGAAATAGCAGGGTGAATAGAAGATCCGTGCCCAGACATCGCGGTGACTGAGAATGCCTACAAACAATGTAAAAGTGAAAAGATATATTTTTTTAATTGCTTCAAACTAACAAGGACCCTGCCGCGGCAAAGAGAAAGCATTTCACTTTCCACAGGTCTAATGTTCCATTAATACGTACATGCAGAGACATGAGATTTGCAATATTGAATCAAACCATCAGTTCATTTAATCTGATATCCTACTTCAATGCCTGATATGTGATGCTTCAGAGGAAGCCAGTTTCCCTTTTCCTCTGAACCCACCCCATTTATAACACTGCAGAGAGTGCACCAAGTTCTTTACCGACCTCTACAGGTGACCGTTTTACACCCAGAGGTATAAGATTTGAGCCTCAATTACCCTTTGATTAATAGCTTGTGCATGCACAGAGTAGTCAGTGCTACATTACTGTGGGCTCAATACTGCAAGCACTGGATCAATCCAGCAAAGCTCATAAGCATATGCATTTTATGATGATGATTTAATATTATTTGATGTATTATTTAATATTGGTTTTACAGTCAGAATGCTCAAATATTACACTGAACCTTTTATTTAAACATTAGCGTTCTTTGGATGAGTTTAACAGGAGCTAAACTAGCTCAGGTCTCGAATATTAGTCTTGTCATGATATAGGGAATCAAATAGCTTCTTAACCAAGAAACATTTATTAAAAGAAACAACAATAGCTACAAATAAACAGGCTTCCACACAGATCAGGTTCCAGATTTGTCTGTCTTGTTCACCAGGCACCTCACCCTGCCCGGAACTGTATAAGGCACATAGAGACATCTAGTGGCTGAAAAATATACTGCAAATAAACTTATCATTACAAGTCTGTCACATAGCTTAGAGCTGTGTGATTCTGGTGATTTTAATTCTCAGGTGGTTCAGCTCACTTTTTTCAGTTTTGTTTTACGTGGACTTGTGCTCACTGCACTGAGTTTCAGGTTTAAGCGAGCCCACAAATTCATAGAGAAACTAAGCCAAAAATGCCAAATTTTGCCTGGTTTCAGATCAAAACCAAAAACAGCACAGATAAGGGTTTGTCTACAAGTGGATATTTATGCAAATAGCGAGTCCAGAATAATTAGTATACGCCTCCATGTGGGGACTCCTATTCCAGAATTAGAGTCCCATTTATGATTTACTTTCACCCCTTTGGTATATTTCCCAATGTAAAAATGCTCTTAGTGTTGCAAATTTAGGATAAAAAGCCACACAATCTCCCACACTGGGACCCAGGGCATTTTTTCAAAATTTAGCCTGGATTCACAGTTTGGTGTGAGGCCCACACGGCTGCCCTGTCAGACAGCCAGGGTCACAAGGAACTTCAGAGGTCAGCAAGATGGCTGCCTCTAGCTAGAGGCTCAGACCCATCCCGTGTAATTAAAAACCTGGGGGGGGAAGGACGGGGAGATTATTTCACAGTACATGGTGACATGAGTGAAATGCAACCCATGGGAACTCTGCACTGGAGTAAATTTCACCCCATGTGCCCTTTCAAATCCTTGGGTTGAGCAAATGGCTGTTGTTTGCCTTCAGAGAAGGTTCTGAGGGTGTCTTTTCTCCTCAAGTTACTTTTATTAAAATTCACATCTTTGTCATATCTCTTGATCTTTTCTTTCTGCTTCATTACCTGAGAAATAGGGCTTGGGTGCCCATAATGAGATGAAAGCCCTGGTTCTGTCTTTATGGGGCGCATTTCCTCGGTGTTGGCGGTGGTGTTGGTGTTACTGGTGGAACTGGTGGTGGGGGTAAGACTCTCACTACTGGATGGTCCTAGGAGAAAACAGCAGTTAAACCAGGCTTCCCAGCAGAGGAGCTTTAAGTACAAAAAACATAGCAAAGTGTTTGTGGTTTGGGGAAAGAGAACTGTGTTCATAGGCAGGGTTTTGCTGCCATTGAAAGACCTTCAAAGATCTTAACCAGGTTTGGAAAGAAAAAGAAAAGGATGTTGGGAGATTTGCTCATTTGGTAAATTACCCGTGTCCCCCCAGTTACGGTGTTCCTGCCTCTCATTCCATATACTCTTTATCCCTGGCAGAGCAGGAAGGAAAAATTTCAGATTTTGACAAAAACGTCGGGGAAAAAACCATTTATGGCAAAAAAAATTCGTCGCAGCTAATCTCCCAAAGTCTGGTGTCAGCATAAAACAGGGCTTGGTGTAAAACCTCCAAATGATTCTCTGGGGGAAGTAGCTTCTGTGGTTGTTCCATAGCCCCAATTGGGAACCTGGAAGGGATGTCACCAGGACATTACAGGTGCTAATTAGTACCAGTGATGATGGGAACTGGACCGAGAACACTCATTTCACATAGGTCACCACACAGCAATCAAATGGTGATCAGCTACCTGTTGGCTAAATCCGGGGATATCTGGTTCAGAGGGCAGAATTCTTAATTTAGTTTTAAAGGAGTTTCTGATACTATGCTCTCCTACGCGCGCACACACGCACACATAAACCCATCTTGTTTAACGCTCACCTGCTGGTGTCTTGGATTTGTTAAGGTTCTTCGGCTTACGTTTCCTCGTTTGAATCCCCTCTTTTCTCATTGCTAAAGGCCTTGGGACCTAGGAACCCAAATGCAAAGCATGCTGTTTTCAGTATGTACGCAATACAACCTAACATACTGGGATTACATCTCTGCCTCTTAGGATTTCAGGTAATCAGTAGATTTAACTAAAAAGTTACTGACCGACAGTAATTGAATTGAGACTAGAGGCAGGCCCTGGCTGCAAAGTTTGGCTCCAGATCTGGATCTGAATTTTTTTTTTTTGAAATAATAGTGTGTTTGCATCCAAGGCTTTGAGTCACCAGTTATAAAGCCAGAAGGGATTATCAGATCTTCTACTCAGACCTCCTGTATAACTCAGGCCAGAGAATTTTATCACGACTAAATCTATCTCTACACCTATGTTGACATAGCTCAGATGCAGCATTTGCCGAGAGAAGCTTTTCTTCCAGGGTAGGGACACCACATCCCTGAATGAAGTTATCTTTGCTGACAGAAATATTCTTCTGACAGCATCCCTGCATCTACAGTGGGGGGAAAAAAGGGGGTGAGTTCACACCCTGAGCAACATAGCTATGCCAGCATAAGCTTTAGGTGCAGATCAGGCCTAGAGCATACTTTCCGGAAAGGCATCCACTCTTCCTCTGAAGACTCCAAGAGATGGAGAATCTACCACTCCCTTTGCTAGTTTGTTCCACTGGTTAACCACTCGCACAGTTCAAAATTGTGCCTTATTTCTAACTTGAATTTGTCTAGCTTTGACTTCCAGCCACAGGTGCTGGTTACATCTGTGACCCCAAAACCCCTCAATTCCAACTGGCAAGGGGGCTACAAGAAAATTCTGATCCTGATCTGTCCATTCTAGTCCACCAAAGAATATCAGGGGAGGTCTTAAATGAAAGCCAGGGTCGCACCGGTCATTAATATCGTTGTGAAAGGCAGGATCAGACATGCCGTCAGGAGTCAGGTGTGTACACTGAAAATGGGTTTTAAAGTCTGTGTCAAGGCAGACTGGATAAACTCTGTCAGACACAAGATATTTATTCACCTGTCCCTGCGTCAGCAAGCAAATCAAGCACTGAAAGCTAACACAACGGCTACACATCTGTAAACAAAGTCAATAGGGGGATGTGAAATCAAGAGGACAGCGGCACACAGGAGAATACACCACAGGGTTTATCCTGACTCAGAGCGCAGACAATGAACTCTGGGGATATAAGCAGAAGGCAATAAGACATCCCTTCATCCTGCACCCTGGAAGGAAATGGACAGCGAGCGCGTTTACATTCATGAAAACGGGATCTTTGCCCACTTTGCTGGAAGATGCCGCAACAGATTTTGGGAGAATTTAGACTCCTTTAGAGAGCAGGTAGCCAGATAAGCTTAGTCTCTATAAAGCCTGTTGTGATATTGTTTCATACAGAGCCCTTTTGTTTTCATTCTCCTCTCTCACAGGCTCTTGAATCTTTGGCAATAAACTTATCCTCGATTTCACTATAAATATATCGAAGTGCTGTCACATGAAGCTAGGTGCTGATCCTGAGCTGACTCATACAAGCTGCTGTGTACACTTAGGCACAGCAGACCTGGTATTTCTGTAGCAATCAGTGGAGAAGGGGCTGGCTACAACAGGGAAAGCTTCAAAGGGGCTCGGGAACTAGTCTGCACTTATTGTTAACCTGCAAGGCAAAGGAAGGGCTGGCAGAGTGCAGAGGAGGTTGTTTGCATAGCTACCAGGCTGGCGGTGTCAGAGAGCTGACACCCAGCTAAGCACAAGCAACTCTCTCTCTCACTGAAGGCAGGGGGGTAAGAAGGTGACTCCTACATTGACAGAAGGGGGTTTTCCATCCCTGTAGTTAATCTACCCCTCCATGAGGCTTTCGCTAGGACAATGGAAGAATTCTTCCATCGACCTAGTTGTGTCTACACTGGGGTTAAGTTGACCCAGTCACGGCTCAAAACTTTTCACAGCCTTAATTTTAAGTGAAGACTAGACGTTTCTCTTCAGCCTAGGTCCATCTGGAAATGAATGCCACCGCATATACTCTCAGGGAATGGAGACCATTAACGGCATCAATGAATAAGTGTCTAAAACCAACAACCCCCCGCCCCTGTGAACAGCAATGGGAAGAGCGGTTCGGGTTTGCGGTTCAGCCAGTGAGGGTTTGCCATTTGTTTTCACTGTGTCTCGTTGGACACAGAGAAGTCATAGATTTTAAGGTCAGAAGGGGTTCACACTCTGACCATCTAGCCCGGACTTTTGATTCACGCAGGCCACGCAGAGCAGGGACAGTCTTCCCTAATTTGCCTTCATCTGGAGCGGGGAGCAAGAGGTGGATATACAGTGGTTCAGGACTAGGACTGCCTGGGCATTGTACACATATGTGTCCACATCTGGCGTTTGGAATACAGAGCTTCATCCTGCACCAGTAAAGTGCGTTTGTGAAGGGAGTTTGTTCCTGACTTCAGTGGAGAGCAGGATTGTGGAATTGGCCCGTAACACCTTAAAAATTCATGGGGTCTGTGTGACTTGCCCAGATCTCATTCAAACAGACTCTTTCAGGCTTATTAGCCATCAGGCTGGTCCTAGCAGTTTGGGGTGGACCAGTTGGGGACCCTCACAAACAGTCAATTGCTGTCACCATGACAAGACTACAGTCGAGAGAAGGATTATTACATTATACAGCTTCCTTGGATTCACAGCCTCTAAGGCTAGAGAACCATTGTGATCATCTAGGCTGACCTCCCACAGAGCCCAGGCCACAGGACTTCCCCGAATTAATTCCTGTTTGAACAAGAGCCCATCTTTGAGATAAACATCCAATTTGGTTTGAAAGATTGACATTGATGGCGAATCCACCCCAACCCTTGGTAAGTTGTTCCAATGGCCGATTCCCCTCACGGTTAAAAACTGGCCCTTCATTTTTAGTCTGCATTTGTCAACTTCAACGTCCAGCCACTGGATTCTGTTATACCTTTGTCTGTTACACCCTGATGGCGTAAACGGCTGGGTAAGTTATACCTAGCTAAATCACCCTGCTAAATCATTTTGTGTGAGTGTGATTCATGTGTTGGGGGCTGGAGACTGGGGTTGTAGAAGGGAAATCAGCCAACAGATGAGAGTAAGACCGTGTAAGATAAAGCAGTTTCCCACCTGGCACCACTTTAATTAACCCTGTCTCACATCCTGTGAGTGTAAGATGTCCATCTCTAGTGTAAAAAGAGTTATTTTATATAGGTTCTCATACCGCCCTCACCACCGTACTAGCTGAGTGCCCTCCAGCAGTGCATTAAGCAACCTGACTACACATCTGGCAGGTGTTACTTGTTCTCGGTGTCTCATTGTCATTACCCCGTGGAGTTTCATGTACAGTCCACAGGCGTTGCAGACTGGCTCGCCTTCAGCGTTTCTGCGCCATAGCGTGGTCGTGGTCGTATGACAGTTGGCACAAGAGAGCCCAACGCGGCGGGAGGCGGACTGCAGCAAGAGACAAAAACAACAGCAATGTCAACAAGTCGCTAGCTTTACTGTTTGCATGAGTGTTTCAAGGTCGGAGCAGACCCCTTCCAGCTTTCCCTGATACATGGCAACTGTTGCAGGGGTTTGTGGCTGTACTGATAATATTTTGTACGATGGTTAGTAACTAGCACCAAAGAAACTCACTGCACTTTACAGACATTACACGGATTTAGCATCACAACACCCCTGGCAGTACGGTCACTGGGTTTGTATCCATTTTACAGATTTATAAACCAAGGCACAGCGAGGTAAAGTGACTTACCCCAAAGTCACACTGGGCTTAACCATGATCCCAGCTGTGCATCCTTGCGGGTGAGAAAGGGGGTTTGAGAGCATATAGTACTCCCTTGTGTAGGAGACCCACATCACCAGACCCTGCATGGGCAGGGCAGGAGGGAGCAGCAGCTAATTCACCTCCCATGCAGGTGGGCAGGGAGTGGGCAGGCACGAGTGGAAAATGGGTAGGGTCTTTGCTCCAGCCCCGCCCACTCAACATGCCAGCCAGCGGAGATGGCGCAGAGCGGGAAGCAAGCTACACCAGGCTGGCATGGCTTACTCCTCCCCTGGAGTGAGCTGATCAGGGGCGTACGCAGAAATAAAAATTTGATGGCTCTCGGAGGGGGACGGGGACTTCTGTGCCCTCTGCTGATTAGTGGGGGGCCCTGCCCCTGCTTGCCCCACCCCCCTTTGTGCCTGCCCCCAGAACCAGGGGCGGCTGCAGGCAGGGCCGGTGCTTCCATTTAGGCGACCTAGGCGGTCGCCTAGGGCGCCAGGATTTGGGAGGGCGGCAGACAGCTCCAGTGGACCTTCCACAGGCGTCCCTGCAGATGGTCCGCTGGTCCTGTGGCTCCGGTGGAGCATCCGCAGGCACTCCTGCGGCAGGTCCACCGGAGCCGCGGGACCAGCGGACCGTCCACAGGCACTCCTGTGGCAGGTCCACCGGAGCCGCAGGACCAGCGGACCAGGTCCACCGGAGCCGCGGGACCGGCGACCCAGCCCTGTACCTAGGGCGCCAAAAACCCTGGCGCCGCTCCTGGCTCCAGCACACCAAGCGCGTGCTTGGGGTGGCAAGCCGTGGGGGGTGCTCTGCCAGCGCCGCGAGGGCGGCAGGCAGGTTGCCTTTGGTGGCATGCCTGCGGAGGCTCCGCGGGTTCGGCTTCGGGGACCAGCAGACCCTCCACAGGCAAACCCCCGGAGGCAGCCTGCCTGCTGTGCTTGGGGTGGCAAAATCGCTAGAGCCGCCCCTGCCTGGAACCATGACTCTCAGTCACTGTAAAGTCCCCGCCATGGTCCTGAGGCAGCACTGCCTCCTGCTCTGGCCAAACAACGATGGGCCAAGCCAGCCAATAGGGTCAGTGGCACAAGTGGGTAGAGACCCACCGGCTCCTGGCTCCTCCTACCAACACTTGGGCCCTCTCTGTAAGTGAAGGGAGGGTTGACAAAGGTCACAGCCAAAGAAGAAAAATCTAATTTGTTCCCAACTTCAAGTGAGACTCAGCCTGACAAAGGCCGAGTCTGGAACTGGGCCCAAGCTATCAAATCTGGAGCCACGTTTTGAGTGCGATGAAATTTGGTGGCATTTTTGATCCAGGCTTTTGGTTTGTTCCATCACAGCAAGAGAGGCCAGCTGGAAAATAAAGATCTGGATCCTAACGCAACCGCCCCCCAAATTAGAGGGTGTTTAGACCTGTTTGTCTTGGGGCCATCCCTAGCTGCATGTGTTTAAAGGGACATTTTTGAGATGTCCTGCCATCATTACTCTGTTCCTTATAATAACTTTGTCTGGAAGCTTAATTCTCCTTCCTTTCCGACCCGTTGCACATCCACCACCTGCTCACATTGCTTTTTTATTGTAGGGTTGTTCAGGAGAACCGAATGGATGGATTTTGATTTTGTTTTTAATTTTTTGGGGGTGAAAATCCAGTGCTGAAGCATTCTGCCAATTAGAGTCTCTGGCAAAACAAAAGACGGAGACTCCTGCTGGGCTGGATTTCTTCTGCGAGGAAATCACAATTATGTTGCCCCAGAAGTCAGCGGCAAAGGCCCCCTGATGTCAGTGGTATATAATGTAAGCTCTCCTGGGCAGGGCTCTTGCCTTCTAACTTGTATAGCTCCTGACCCTCTTTTGACATCAAATAATTGATCAAGGCAGAGGCTTCCATATATGAGTTTTTCAATCATATTTTCCTTCCAAAAATCAACATTTAAATCCAGGAAAGCCTCATTCTGGAAATGTTGATGAAATCATGTAAGCAACTGTCAGGATACTGGGCCTGATCCACAGAGGGTAGGTGTCTGTTACAGGCCTACTTATGGAGCTTTAGCTCAAGGTGTCGCTACTTGTGTATTTAACTCTGGAAGTCCCCAGTTCAATCCTTGGTGTGCCAGACAAAACGGCTGTCACAGTCAGCATGTAGAATGCTATGAAACCAGCCTTTCTTGCTTGGTTTTTTAACTGTCCAGAGTCTGTAACCCACAAAACGGTATCTTCTGTTCCTGTCAGGTTTGCCCACATGGCCACCATTCCCTTGTCTTGCCTTTTTTGCAGATGGCTACATGGCTGCCTTTTGTTTACCCCCCTGTCTGCACTTACTGGCATCAAGGTCGGGAAACCTGGTGCCGACCTAGTACAACTGCTGTGCACTTCACGCGCTGACCTTCCTTTGCTGTACAGAAGCCTGGAACAAACCCATGTCTCCAAACACACCCAGACGTGGTGGGCGTTCTAAACCGAAACCTGGATCAGGAACGGAATGGGCGGAACCAAAACTGGAATCCAAACACACCTTGACGGCAAGGTGTTCAAAACCCAGATCCAAACTGCTGCTGCTTCTGCAAGTCAATTTAGAAACGATGGGATCGGTGCAGGGACGATAAAAGCCAGCCTGTCCTCTCAAGCACAGGCTGAACCGACGCTTTTTAGAGGATGGGGAAAATGTGTGCGGATTTGTTTATTTCAGACTTTAGCGCAGCCCTTTGCACTTCTTGAGTAACAGGGGGCACAGGGAGACTGGAAAGTGACGTGCTGAAACCACATGAGAAAGACGGTTCTTGCAGTACTTGAAGGGGGAAAAACTGAAACACAAGAAAGCCCATTGGTCTGAAGTTTCCACCCAATTTTGTAGAGCAGGAGTGGCCAACCTGTGGCTCCGCAGCCACACGCAGCTCTTCAGAAGTTAATATGCGGCTCCTTGTATAGGTACCAACTCCGGGGCTGGAGCTACAGGTGCCAACTTTCCAATGTGACAGGGGATCCTCACTGCTCAACCCCTGGCTTAGCCCCAGGCCCTGCCTCCACTCCACCCTTTCCTGCCCCCTCCCCTGAGCCTGCCATGCCCTCACTCCTTCTGCCCCCCCGCAGAGCCTCCTGCATGCCATGAAACAGCTGATCGGCAGGTGTGGGGAGGGAGGGGGATGCGCTGATTGGCAGGGCTGCCAGTGGGTGGGAGGTGCTAGGAGCAGGGGAGGAGGAGAGCTGATGGGGGGCTGCTGACATATTACTATGGCTCTTTGGCAACGTACATTGGTAAATTCTGGCTCAGGTTGGCCACCCCTGTTGTAGAGCAAAGCAGCTTAGTTAGCTAGTGTACATGCATGTGGTCTAGTGGTCTTCTTCTTAGCATATACGCAACATGCCTCAGTTGGCACGTGACCAGGATTCATCACTGAATTTGGTCCAGGGCTTGGATCATTAGCTTCCCGGCTCAGGCCGGGTACTGACGAGGAGTGCGACGTGAACGCTGATCCGTGCCCCCCCAGTCTAGAGGTGACAGCACTGCCTTAGGAGTCAGGAATGTGGATTCCAGTCCCACATCTCCCAGTTATCTGTGGTGTTATCCCGTCCTCTCTCTCAGGCTTGCTTTCACGAAGTGTGAAGTGAGGATAAGAACACCTACCCCACAAGGGTGGGATGACGTTTAATTCAATATTTCCCAAGGTTTGGAACGCTGAGCTCCCCTTTGGGAATCAGTCCTCTCTCCCTGCAACCTCACCAGGGGCCCACCCACCTTACTGTAGACATCTCCTGTGCACCTCACCCCTGCTAGACTTTTGGGATGTGCCCCCACCTCCTTTGGGAAACCCTGGCTTCAATCCTTAACAGCCGTCAGTGGATCGAGAGCCTTGGAGAGAACATGCAAGGCAGGCGAACACTATATGTGTCTGCACACTGGGGAGAAGATCCTGCAAACACCTGGGGAGATGTTTCCACACTGGCTCAAAACACAACCATCGCAGTCACTGTGGCAAGATCGGCAGTTATCACGCAGCAATGTCTGAGCTAGCACATACGGAGACAAGGGAATGGCTTTACGGAATCAGTTGATTTTTAACACTCATCTTTTTTGTACTGGACCTCTTTATCTGAATAAGTACGCCAGCCACCGTCTTCACCAAGACCAGGGACTGAAAGCGAGACATCCTGAGCTAACTCACTGCAGCCATGGGCTCTACCAGACACACAGCCACCATGGACTGGGCCCAGCGTGGGACCCACCACACTCATCAATGAGTTACCTAGGCACACACTGGGCACCTCTCCCAGGCACTAAGCTTCCTTTGCCCTCCCTTAAAAATATATGGCAGAACGGAAGCAGCAAATGGGGATTTGGGGCCAAACCATATTACAAAGCAATTCAAAATCTCTCCCCATGCTCAAATTCGCGGAAGAGACCCCATCCCAGCCACCTCAGCCCACCCCGAACACTGGGGAGCTTTGGAGCGTGCCCAGAACGGCAACAAATTCAGGCTGCGTCGAACCTGGAGAAGAGTCAGTTTCCGAGTGGAACACGCAGCTCCCGAGGTCCCGTGCCCCAAAGGCCTGCTGAGTGAGCAGCGCCGCCAGGCGCAAAGCGCACCGGTTCCTTACAACCCCTAGTGCTCTTTCAAGCCAGCCTGGGGCCTAGCAAAGCACAAAACATAAGTGACTTTAGGAGGACAAACCCGGAGCACGTGGCCATGAAGCGCTTTAGCCAGCAGAGGGCACCGGAGCCAGTGGATTATGGCCAGCTGAGCCAAAGAAACTGAGGCAGTGGTGTGATTTTTGCCTTCTGCCTCTCTGCAGATGCTGGAGAGCGACAGGCCCGTTGAAGCTCAGACACATGTGGGATAGAGGAGAGGAGGTGGGGCTGGAGACTGCACATGGACAACGTCCCCTCCTCCTGGCATGGAGGCAGGATGGGGTGTTACAGGGAGCTGTTCAGCTGGCTTCTTGCCGCTAGAGGATTGTGGCAGAGTCTTGGGTGTCCAGGGGATAAACGGGCTTGGGCTAAGCAGGCCATTCCCCAGGACATCACGCAGGGCATAGAGCATCTACACCTGCTGCACCAGTGTGGGGACGGTGGTCTCTCACCAGCAGGGCCAGGCACAAATCTCTCTCTTCACCTCCCCTCCAACAGATGTGCTCTACGAAGCTGCAGGATGCCCTTCCCCAGAGACAGGTGCACAGATCCCAGGGGGATGGGCATGGTCTAAATACTTGCACACACAGAGACAGATTCACCTAACCTATCAGCTAGAAGCTGCTGCCTGATTCCCTATCCATGGTCTGTCCTGACGCCAATCTCGCAGGCCCTGGGACACACCAAACTGTCTCACTCCTTTTCCCACCCCCAGCATTTCAGTTCTACCTCCTGGCTTGCTCAGACAGGAAGCCACCAGAGGCTATGGAGATGGTGGGGTCACCAGAAGCTGAGGGAGGTCATAGGCAGGCAGGAGGTAGCCAGGGGGTGGGCATCACATGTATGTAGACGTGGGTAGAAATGTAGAGAGAGGTGGAGGGGACTAGGCTGGAGGTGAAAAGGGAGCTGGGGGGCAGGGGCAGAACTCTGTAGATGTTATTTTGTGTAGGACCCTGTAAATCCAAGAGCTGACCTTCTGCTCAGCTGGGTGCAGCAGGCAGGCACTTGGGGTCTCCTATGTGTCCCACAGTCCTTTGCACCATTTGCCATGGGACCTCCATTGAGGAGCCAATGCAGCCAATACAACAGATCACAGAGTGTTGCAGGCATAGACAACTCAGCTGAAACCAGGATGCTATTTTGGAGGCACAGAGAGAGGCCCAGGAGGCTGCTGGGTGAAAAGGAAAAGAGACAGAGCACGGGTAGGAAGCGAAACACCAGATGATCTCCCAACTTTTGCCAAGGATTCTAAGCCTCATCACTGCAGAGTGCCCAGGCGCCTCTGAACAGCTTGGATTGAGTGAGTGTTTCCTGTTCTAGAGTCTATTGTGTAGTTGTGCGCAGGCTGCACACAAGCAACACAAGCCGTTCCTTACCAGCCGCCTCTGGGGTTTGATCAGTGGTCGGTTGATGCCGTTCATCTTGTGGTAGAGCCCGCATGCGTTGCACAGGTAGTGGCCCGTGCCGTCTCTCCTCCAGAGTGGGGTGGACATAGCTCCACAGTTGACGCATTCTCGCCCCTCGGAGTAGTCGTCAAAGAACTCTGCTGGCATGACAGTAAACAAAACAAAAAAAACAAAAAGAGAGGGTGGAAAGATGGAGTTAAATAAAACCTTTTTAAAACTCTCCACTCTTGGTCCTAAATACTCAAGCAGTACCTTGCTATCTGCAGAGAGCAGAAAAATGAGGGTCAGGGGGGGAAGACTACGGCTTTCCTTGGCAAAGGCAGGCTTTATTAAAGGCAGGCTGGCCAAGTTCCTAGGCCCCTGGCTTGGGGTTCAGGAGTCCTGCCTTTGCTACACATATTCTCTAGCGCCTTGGACAAGTTACTTAATCTACTCTGTGCCTCTTCTATCAGATGAGGATAATACTTCCCTACTTCACAAGGTGTTGTGAGAATAAAACCCTGTAATGATTATGAGCCTCTCAGAGACTAGACCAGTGGTTTTCAACCTTTTTTCATCTGCAGACCCCTAGAAAATTTCAAATGGAGGGGCGGACCCCTTTGGAAATCTGAGAAGTAGTCTGGGACCCCCAGTGGCCCACAGACCACAGGTTGAAAACCAAGGTAGTAGGTTGTAAAACCAGGCTGTAAAACTACCCAGAGAGGTGCAAACTGAGGCCCTCTCTTTTCATCAAAGCCCCGCTGCTCATGTAGGCCCAGATCTAAAGCCCACTGAAGTCAATGTAAGGAAACCCAGGGATGCTGGACTGGGCTCATCAAGGCTACACATGAAAACAACATACACCTATTGAGGGTGCAAAGGCTTCATTGTCACATGTAAATCAGGAAGACACTTGCACGAGTAAACATCCAGCTCTGCATGCAAGCACTAGACCCACATGCACAATGGATGCACAGGTAATACGCTACCTGTTTACTGACACCAGACTCATCATCCAGAATTGACCCTGTGACTCTCAGCATAGCAAAACAGGCCTCTACCACCTGGAGTAAAGGAGACCTTCCCCAAGAACAAGAACAAGAAAATAGCAGGATGCCATAGTGAGTGGAGTGAGCCACTAGAGGGCAACATGATCACATGCATTAGGTCAGTATACTGCACAGGGTTGTTTTTAGCCAGTTTCACAGAAGTACCCACGTGGAAAAATCTGGCCCAGGACGTCTGCTTATAAAATATGTTCCTGGAAATTTGGAGATGCTAAAGAGACTCTTCCTCAAGCACTGCAGCCCTAAGACAGCTATGGGAGAGTAAGCTGGACTCTCTTCCGCTTTGGCAGTTACATGCTTAGTGCATAAAATCATCGCTCTGATAATGGCGTAAGAGACGGATCACATCCTGATTTTCAGATTGCAGGTTGAGCTTGCAGTGCTGGGCTCTGCGTGTTACACCTTCCACTCTGGGCCCAATCCACAGAGGAGCAGCATCTGTCAGAGCTCCTTAGTGTGAGCTCCAGAGACGAAAGCTTTGAGCTCCAGAATGAAGTCCCCCAGTTCAATCTCTACAGCTGACCAAGGTTATGCCAGGGGGACTGTGCCCGCTACTTGAATGGAGCTCCTCAGAGTGAAATTCCGCTGGAGCTCAAAAGACAGGCTTTGTAGCTAGTGGGTCTAACAGACCCATGTCATCCTTGGATAGGGTCACAAATAGCAAGTGTGAAAAATCAGGGCACTTTTTTTCTCAGGGGGTGGGGGGACATAGTTTCATATAAGATAAAGCCCCTAATATCAGGACAGTCCTGATAATATTGGGATGCCTGGTCACCCTGTCCTTGAATCAGGCATAGAGGGGAATTAGAGAGGTACATGTGCAGATAACAAATAACAGTGCAAACCCTTCCTCAGCATAAAGAGGTGTAATTCCATTGAAATCAAGGACAAATTCAGTGCAATTCTCTTTGACTTGGTAAAATGAGAACATCTGAGGTGAGCATTCATGGGACAGAAATATCTAAGCCGCCAAAATGGCAACGCATCCCGGATGTTAACCCATACGGAGGATAACAGCCTACGACTGCTGTCAGTTTGCGGAGTTACTCCTTTAGCTAACGGATTATCCTCTTTCAGAGTGCTTTGGCGCAGCCTCAGCTGAAGATACAACCCATATGGGGTGGGGGAGTTGTTACAAAATCATTCCTGCAGGCTCACTTCCCTGATTATAACTGAAGGAACGAGATTGCTTGGCTCTCAGTCTAAACATAGAAACTATGTAGACCCCGTAGAATGTAGCTGCAGCATTTGTTCCTTGAGCCTCGATAGAATGATAACAAAAAAAGGAGAAGTGGAGGGGGGAGGGAAAAAACAGTGCAGCTCAGTTTGTCCTGGGTTTGCAGCACACAACTCAGCCACTCTTGGAGGTGTCAGTCCTCTGGGGTTTCTCATGCAGAAACACGTTACATGGTGTGTACTGCAGTACAGAGACAGAATATACATAAGGTCCAGGCCAGTGTTGATAAAAGCGCATTTTTGGAAGCTGTTCAGGCTAGGCCATGCCAAACAGAAGCTGCTGCAGAAGTGGCCTGTTCAGTATTGTACTGCAGATCCTAGGAACCCCGCCATGCAACACGGGCTTTGTTATAGCTGTGTGATCTCTGGGACCCTAACAGATCTCTCCATAGACATCTCAGAGACAAGCCCGTTGAGAATAACAGTTTTCATCAGGGGAACCCATCTCCCACTCCATGCCCACGGCGGATTCGTTGGTGTCCCACTCCTTTCACTGCAGATCCCGGCTGCAGTGTCTACAACTGAAGTCAGGAGAAAATGGGATTCTAGCATAAAGACCTGATCCAAAGCACATGAAAATCAACAGGAGTCGTGCCGGGGATTTCAGTAGGCTGTGAATGCTTAAGGGCATTATGGATTTTGCAGTTTCATTTTGAGTCTTGTGAAATGTTGTGTTTTATTTCAATCCCCAACTCCTGGAGACATGTTATAAGAATCTCAGCATTCCTTTGGAAAAAAATAGAAAGACTCTAACCCACATGCTTGGGCGAAAAAGCTTGAAAGCAGAAGGCAAAGAAAAAGAAACATCTTTTATTTTTAGAAACCATCATGAGTTTTATGCCAATCTCATTATTTTCTAGGCCTGACTCATGATTTTGGAATGCACAGGGTAGCCATAAGAACGGCCACACTGGGTCAGACCAAGGGTCCATCTAGCCCAGTATCCTGTCTTCTGACAGTGGCCAATGCCAGGTGCCCCAGGGGGAATGAACAGAACAGGTAATCCTCAAGTGATCCATCCCGTCGCCCATTCCCAGCTTCTGGAAAACAGAGGTTAGGGACACCATCCCTGCCAATCCTCGCAATATAGTGATTATAATGCCTTCTTTATCTCCTTACAATTAGTTGAGTCTCAACCAAACCACAGATCAAAAAGTCTTGTTTGAAAAGCAAAGGCACTAGAGCAGCTGGTTAGGAAACGAGTTTTTCCCTGTGAAAAATCTCAACAAAATCAAAAATTTCCTCTGATTTTTGAGTGGGTTTCAATGAAAGCCCCAACATTTTCAAAAGAAATGAAAATTTTTGCACACAAAGTTTTATTTTGTCAAAAGGCCAATTTGCTTTGAAAAAAAGTTTCAGTTAATACATTTTCCACATGCTCCAAAGAAAAATGGGTAAACCAGGGCTGGTCTAAAATTGTAACTCAAAACTTTTTCCAGTGGAAAACTATGTTTTTAACAAAACAAAAGGTGCATGTGAAGTGTCTGCTTTCCTAGACATTTTTAATTGTTTTTAATCAGAAAACCAAAAATTGAAAGTTGCTGGCCAAAAGTCAAAAAGATTTTCTCTGGGGTCTTTTTTTGTTTGTTTTCAGTCAAAAACAGGAAAAAAAACTGGCTGAAAACAAATTTTTCAGGGTTTTGGATTTCTGAAAAAAAGTCAACATTTTCTGCTAAAATCTTTGACAACAATTTTTTTTACTAATTTTTGTCAGAATTTTCTGTAGAAAAACACCCAAACATTTTCCACCCAGCTCTACTGTCAAGTATGTCTCATTACTATCGGTCTGAGGTCTATTGTCAGGCACAACGTTGTGAAACTTCTTTTCACTAAATTCTTTCCCTTCCTAGTCCCCATTTCTCTGTATTCATTTCTCACTCCACCTATGCTCTGCTGTGTTTCTCCACCTTTCCTTCCCCCCACTGGAGTTTTTCATTCCCTCCTATCTGCTCTGTTTCTCACAGTCTCTCTCCTTTTCCTTAGTGAAACACGAACATAAGAGCACTGCGATCAATCCTTCTCCCTTATCATGGTCAAGTGGGTTTAACCTGCCTCACCCATTAAAGATAATGGCCAGCATCCTCAAAAGTGGGTGCCTAAAGTTAACCCACTAAGACGGACTGGTCACAAATCATTTCCAGCAGAACAATGGGGTTTTGCTTATATTTAAATGTTTGCAGAAAGTGAATTCAAAAGAATTCAATTTCTCATCAGAAAACCAAAAAATTTTCAGTTTCCATCAATTTTTGGTGGAATATGTTCATTCTGGGGATTTTCGGTTTGATAAAAAGTTGAAATTTTCTACTGAAAATGTTGACAAACATGGTTTGCTTTCATCTAAATCTTCCTGTAGGGGAAAAAACAAACAAACAAACAAACAAACAAACTAAACCATTTCCCATTCAGCTCTACACCTAAACCCATAGTTTGGTATCTCAGAATGCTGATCATCCATAGCTCCTGGTGACTTGCAGATGCTCATTACTTCTGAAAATCAGACCATTAATATTACCCAGCTGTTTCGGGGGCATGCAGATGTCTCTAACAGAATGCTGATCTCCAAGGTGAGTGTGACAAGATCACACTGCCCAAGGAGGAAATGCACAGCCAGGAGTTGAAGGTGAAGTTTGCAAGGTATAATAATCTCATCACAATCTCATCCAGCACTACAGACCTGTCTGAGGAGAGACTGCTAACGTTCCTCATCAGGAAGAGAGCCTCCTTCTTCTCCAGGGCATACTTTATGTTGCTGAAATCCTTTTAACAGGAATCAGAAATGGGCCATTTTCATTACCACTACGAACAGTTATTTTTCTCTCCTGCTGACAAAAGCTCATCTTAATTGATCACTCTCCTTATAATGTGTATGGTGACACCCATTGTTTCATGTTCCGTGTGCATATATATATCTTCCTTCTATATTTTCCACTACATGCATCCGATGAAGTGGGCTGCAGCCCACGAAAGCTTATGCTATAATAAATTTGTTAGTCTCTAAGGTGCCACAAGTACTCCTGTTCTCTTTAACAGGAATGCTCCCTAGGAGGGCTTCTTCACACAGTATAAACTGATATAGAACAGGAGTCTTGAGCTCTGATATGTCTAGTTTAGTCTTTGGCACGGTCTCGTTATCCTAGTGGTGAATTAGAAGGCGCGAGACTGGATGTCTTTATACAACAAGGCCTAGCTCAACCACATCCAGCTGAGCTTGATGCAGGAATGACTGTGTGGAGTTCTCTGGCCTGTGTTGTACTGGAGACAGGCTGGATACCATAATGGACCCTTTTGCCTGTAACAGTCCAGGAATCTACAAAAGAAGGAGCACCTAACTTCTTAATGACTCCAGCCTCACTACCCCTTCCCTTCTTGGGAGCTCTTCACTGGCTTCCTGGTTCTTACTACATCGGACAAAGCTTCGTCTCCTTGCCCTATGTACTGTAACAGTGCCTTCGGCCATGTCTCTGCTCTCAGGTCCTCTCACTGCCCCTCTTGCTCTGCTCAGGGACACTGGAGGAAAGGCTGGATGGAGTCCTCTGGTCTGTGCTCTGCAGCAGGTCAGACTCGATGATCATAAAGCTGCCTTCTGGCCTTATGATCTATATGAAGCCTTCTGTGAAGAGCTGGGCCTTCATCTCTCTCTGCCTCAGCGCCCCTCTCCCCTCATGGGGATAATACCTCCGCTCCGAGCGGGGTGGTTTGTGAGGATGTAGCCATCGGCGTTGGAGAGATCTGCTCAGACACGACTGTGTGCCAGAGAAAAGCCTATTCACCATGCTAAGAACCTGCGCGCGGTGACTGCAAACAGCCAGGACAGCCGGGTTCGCCAGGACACCAGGACTGCAGCGCCAGACGGATCTGGTCGGGTTTGGTTTTCCGACTGTTCTGCTCGTTCTGTTTTGCCTTTTCATCAATAACGAGGAATAAGTAGCATCAGCCTCTGGAGGCTCCCTGTGGAAGGCGCCTGAGTAAGTGCTTCCATGGCTTTAAATCCAGTCATTATGAGCCCTTTTGACACTTATTCTTTCCCCCCACCTTGTACTAGCAGCCTGGAAAGGAAACATTTAGTCAGACAGCAAATTGCCTGAACTGTTCCCGCAGGGAGCCAGAACAATGGGAGTGGAGGGAAGGGCTCCTCCAGTCACACTCAGGGCAACAATTCCCCTTTCACTGAGCCGCTGGAGAGCGAAGATTTATGGGTCTATAATGTGACCTCTTTATTACCCTTCACGCCAGGTCCTTCTGTGGAGATTTACGCCCTGCCCAGAGCCAGGCACAGCAAATGGCAGCTTGGGAGGGGATTACGTTTGCCCAGGGCCGGCGCTACCATTTAGGCAGCCTAGGCAATCGCCGAGGGCGTCAGGATTATTTGGGAGGCGGCATTTTGCCGGAGGGGAGGGGGGGCAGCAGGCGGCTCGGCTCCGGTGGAGCTGCCGCAGGCATGCCTGTGGACGGTCGGCTGCTCGTGCGGCTCCGGTGGACCTCCCGCGGCAGCTCCACCGGAGCCACGGACCAACAGACCCTCTGCAGGAATGACTGCGGCAGCTCCACCGGAGCCGTGGGATCAGCATGGGGAGCGGCGAAATGGCCGGGCGCCTAGGGCACGAGAAACCCTAGCGCTGGTCCTGCATTTGCCAGGGAAAGGTTCAGGCCACCATTTACGAGAGAAACAAAGGCAGAAGCCTCTGACTGGAATGGCCTCCCTCTCCTCTCAGAACTCACTGCTTCTACCACCCCTCTCCCTGATCAACACCTCCACTGCATCATCACACGTTACACCTGAACCCCTTCCCCTGCTCTTTGGCCACTGTGTTAGGTCTGACTTGGGGCTGGACCTGACTGGCGCTGGCACTTCGAATTCCCATCAAAGTCTCAAGGAGTCAAGGGCACCCGGCAGCACCTCAGAGGAGGCTCCCAGTACCTCACAGCACTGGGTCTTGAGAGTGTAAACTGCTAGGGACCGAGGCAGAGTTTAACATGAAACAGCCTGGTCTAGTGGTTAAGGAGCTGGCCAAAGAACCAAGTGAACTGGGGGCTGGATCTGGCTTGAACAATGAGCTGCTGCGTGACCTTGGATGAGTCTTTCCCCTCTTGCCTGTTGTTTAGTCAGACTACACGGTCCTCAGGCTGGGAAAGGTCTTTCTGTATGATGCAATGGGCCCCCAGTGTCATGTGGAGCCTCTGCGTGCTTCCATAAGCTATCTCAGTGCTTTTCAACCTTTTTTCATTTGCGGACCTCTAAAAGATTTTGAATGAAGGTGCAGACCCTTTTGGAAATCTTAGTCATATCTGCAGACCCCAAGGGGTCTGTGGACCACAGGTTGAAAACCACTGATCTAATCTCAGGAAAAAATTTTCTTTAGGGGGTGGGAGTGAGGGGGGCAGGTTTAGAAGGAAAGGTCATTGCTCAGATACAGATCACTCAGGGTCCATGCTCTCACAGAGCAGTACCTTACCAGCACGTGGTCTCACCGAAATCAAGAGCACTGCTCAGAGTAAGGTGCTACTCACCAGGCAAAATGGACCCAGTTCAACGGTTGGGCAGACGGTCCCATGCACCTATAGTGACAAGGATGTCAGTGGTCCCTGGGAGGTCCTGAGTGGTGGTGGGTGACTGCACAGGTCTATATTTGATTGTGGGGGACTATTACCATTTAAAGGAAAGACTTCTTTGAAATAAAGACAAATAATAATCCAGGAAGCTACATATTCCTGTCCAATGTTACAATCATTCCCAAACCAATCCTTTGTTTCTTTTAAGTTTAAAAAACCTACGTTTTGGGCCTTGAAGGGGTTGTCTTTGGGGACTGAACATGAGATCTCTGGAGCTAAAAGCATGAGCTAAAGAAGAAGAGCCAGGGGTGGCTAGTGGACTAGCTCAGGACCTGGGATTCAAAGCTGTGTCCCACCACACACGTCCTGTGTGACCTTGGGCAAATGACTTAGTCTCTCTGTGACTCAGTTTCCGACCAGTACAATGGAGATAACAGCACTTCTATAACTATGTTAAAGATCGTGCGGTGCTCAGATAGTGTCGTAATACAAATACCTAAAAGAGAGCGACAAGGTCCATTAGGTCAAATGCAGTAGCAGACTTATAAGCCTCTTCATATGAGCTGGCCACTAGAGGGGGACAAAGATCCTTGCTATGTTATTTTGGATGGGACATATCTGAACCAGTTTATTCAACTCTGACAGCTCTTACCCTCCCCTTCTGCCTGTTATCTTCACCCCCTTTGATTTGCCCAGTGGAAATGGGTTTCCATTAATACAGCCCTGGAGTTCTGTTTACAGATGGAAGGAAATTTAATATCAACATTTCCCCCTAAAAAAGTGTCTTGTCAGTTCACTGAAGCACCTCCACAAAGGAGACACTATCCGTCACGCATAGCCGGGCACTTACCGGCTTTAAACAGAGCGTGAGAGCAGTTCTTCCTCCAGAGAAACTGCCTTTCCTAAACCAATTTGTTATGATAAGAGGTGAGAGCGGCACGCTCGTGTATACACGAGTCCCAGATGGACTCTTAGAGGAGTCTCACTTCCACGAGTGGACACTGGCTTTAAAATGCAGGCCCAGAGTACGCCGCATGGGAATTAAGGCAGGCACGAGACTCCTGCCATACAGCAGATGAGATCTGAGCTGGGGAGTGGAGCACAGGGACATCTGGAAAAGCAGGCAAACTCCAGGATCACATTCAAAAATCATGAGCCAGGTCCCACATATCATGATTAGCTTAAAAATCATTTTTATTTTTTTTAAACTAATACATTTGGAGTTCTTTATATTTGCCTTCTTGTGTCTGAACCTTTGGGTTCATGTTTTCAAGCTTTTCACTGCAACCACAAGGACTCAAGACTCACTTTGTTTCTTGAAATAAGAGCTGAGAGTCTCATGTAATCACATGACTCCAGGAGCTGGGGCTTTAAGAAAAAACACCAAATAGCACGGGGCACATGAGGACAATCACAAGGAGTTGGAAGCACTGGTCATCCCGTTAATGCTACAGAGCTGAGTTGCGGAGCACACCAGAGGATAAGTGGGAAAGCTGCGAAGTAGAACATGGTGGTAGGATTATTTTTGTTTTAAATAGGAATGAGGGCAGCAGAACATGGCTGATCAGACTCCACTCCTACCCTTCTTTCTCCACTCTTTTCTGCTTAGATTTTATTTTCTTTAACATTTAAAGGGCCACCGGCAACACACAAAATACGATTGAGCAAGACTTATGACCAACAGAAATGTTCTGAGGATTTATTTTTAAAGGGCCACCATCAACTTGAAAATCACATTTCCATCAAGTGCCCCTAAAGCAAGTAGAACCAAAAGCGACTCAAGAAAGTAGCGTTTTTCTCCATTGTTTCATGATTTACTTTGTGTAGCTGACAGCACTTAGACAATTCACACTCGTGCACTATGCTTTTGTGAGCATAAGTGGAACATACGTGATCCCTGGGCCTGTGTGCTGTTCTCGGAATAGCAGGGGAATAGTTATAAATATATCACATGGATTTATTGCCTGTTTGGTTTTTTTTGTTTTGAAAAATTGCCAGCAAACATGAACATTGTCCTCAATTCTACAGTCGGCCTGCCTGGGGTCGGAGCTAGCAGATCCAGTTACAGAATGGTGTTCCTTGTCTCATAGAATCCCTGTCAATATCTGGGGATTTAATCTCATGTAAAAAGCCTTGTTACAAAAGATTTTTAACAAATGTCTGAACCCCGTCCTGAAAATATGTTGCGTTTTTTTCTCATTTGACTTATTTGCGTTGGAAATACATCTGACCCAGACTCTGGCATGTGAGTTATTTGATCTGATAGAATAAAAAGAACCTACATATTTGCTTATAAAATATTCAGACTATGATCTCGTTCTAACATTAAATCACTTTATAAGAGTTTTTTTTTTTAAATCACTGTTTCCCTCAGTATCACAAGTTTCAAAATCCTACAGCAAATCTGTGGCCACCCAAAGCTTCACAGTTCTTATGCTAACTTCATGGCCTAAAACCTGGATTCCCAGCTCCACAAAGCACAGATCTTTACAACTTGACCTTTATCTACAAACAGCGTAAGGCCTACGACACACACGTGAGCAGTACTGATTCCATCCAGCAGAGGGCAATGGTACACACACACACACACACACACACACACACACACACACACACACACACACACACACACCTGAGCTATCCCTCCCCACACACATACACAAAAATTCCTTTCAATAATGGACATTGCCAGGGTGCAACAGAAAATGGAGGATGAAGCAATCAATCAGGTGACAGGGATTTGATCATTGAAATCTGCATGCAATGTGGTGTGCTAAGGAGGGCAGGGTGGCTTGGGATTCAGGAGACATTAGTTCAATGTCTGGTTCTACCAGAGCCTTTCTGCTAATGGGTAAATCATTTAATCTCTCCATGACTCAGTTTCCCTCCACCCCTGTAATACGGGGATACTAGCACTCCTCTGGTCTTGCAACAGTGTTGTGAGAATATACTAATGTCTTCGAGGGGCTCAGACATGGGCGGTGGGTGAACCACTGGTTGCGGGAGGCTAGCCCCTGTCCAGCCCTCCCCCCCCCCCGCCTGAGGACCTGACCCCTTTCCCCCGCTGAAGCCCCCCCGTCCCCACAGCTGCCTGCCCCCTTCCCCACCCCCAGCCCTGGAGCACCGGGCAGGAGGGCGACGCATTCCCCCCCTCACAGCCTCAGTGCCAGGGCAGGCAGCCCAAGTGTCTCTACCCCCACTCCCCAGCAATGGGTGGCCCCAGCCACCGCAAGTCCTGGCCACCCTAGCCCCAGCACGCCTCCCTAAAGAGCAGCCTGCCTGGGCTGGGGCAAAGCGTAAGCAGGAGGGGACTTCAGGGAGGAGCGTGGTCGGGGCGGCACAGCCTCCCCCAGCCTATCCGATGCACCGCCCATGTGCTCAGATGCTGTGGTGACGGGGCCATGTAGACAGAGAAGTGTGAAGAGACAATCAGTGGGTGGAATGCCCCAAATACTGGAGCTCTTTTAAAACACCCATATTGAAGGAGAAGCCTCCTCCTTCTGCCCAAAACAAGCGGAACCATGTTAGGTGCAAACAGGCTCAGGTGTGCGTGTCTAGAGCGGTTACAGCTAGTGCAGGCCAGAGGACGACAATTCCATTTCGCGGCAACTTTCGAGGTTTTGAAATTTGTCCCCCACGTGCATGAAAACCCACCCTTTCAGCAACTGCGTGTTAGCTCAGCAGTGAGGGCACCGGCCTAAAGGAGACCCAGCTGGAAGACCCTGCCTGCCCTGATTCAGAGCAGAGTTCTTCATCCCAGCTCGCTCTGATGCCTGCAGAGCAGGGACGTGAGCATGGATCTCCCACATCCCACATTGGCGACAATGGTCCAACCAGTTCGCCTCGCTCACACGTGCGGTGGCACAGCTGCCCCTCAGCATTTCCCCCACCAGGACCATCTATACCTGCTGTGCTCCCAGCAGTGCATTCTGGGGAAAAACTGGGCAGCTGCTGATGTCAGGGGCAAAGGAGCGCAGTGCTTTTTGGGAGGGTCTCTTGCACAATCCTGAGGAGGGGTCAGAAGGGACCACATGTTACCACCTTTGGTGTCGCTCCTGCTAACACTTAGGCCTTGCCTACACTTGCCAGGAATGATAAACCGGCGAGGCTACTGGCAAACCTGCCTAGCGGAGACACAGTTTATACCAGCAAGAGTGCTTCGGCCAGTCCCCCAAATGGAATAATCTGTACCGGCAAAGGCACTATTTTTGCTGGCATAACTGCGTCTGCACTGTGGCTTTTTGCCAACACTGCTATGTCGGCGCGGGGTTAATTTGTTCACATTCCTAGCCAGCACAGCTGTGCTGGTTCTATTTTCTAGTGTAGATCCGGCAGCGTGCAGATGAGCAATTTGACATGGGCGATGTGTCTGGATCTGGACCTGAACTTCACAGCTTGGTTCCAGGTCTAGTTATGGTCAGATGAAGGTTTCTTAATCTACCAGGACAAGAAATGGAAGGAAGCTATAGGCCAGATTCTGAAGTAAATACATGGCCGACAGTGGAGCTATGCTGGTTTACATCAGTGGAAGATAGGGTCCTAAGCATCCAAGTAACTGCTGTATCAGTCCCTCTCCACATTTACAACCTGTTATATGTCCTGGGGAACATCCTACTCTTAAGGCCATGTCTACACTAGCGATCTTACAGCGGTACAGCTGCACCGATGCAGGTACACCGCTGTAAGCTCTCTAGTGCAGCCACTCTAAGCCGACAGGATAGCTCTCTCCTGTCGACTTAATTAATCCTCCCCCAACGAGTGGCGGAAGCTATGTCGGTGGAAGTGCACTGTCCACACCAGTGCTTAGGTTAGTGTAATTTACATTGCTCCAGGGCTGGCTAATTCACACCCCCGAATGACAGAAGTTATACAACATAAGTGGTAGTGTAGACATAAACTACCCCACTTTTCTAGATGTTTCTGATCCTGCTCATAGATTTAGCTTCATCTTTATTTTTACACTCACACACACACACACACACACACACACACACACACACACACACACACACACACACACACACACACACACACGATTTTTAATCTGTTACACATCTAGGATCCTTGCAGCCAATATGCAGGTTTTTTGCAGGTTTGCATGCTTTTAAAACGAATCCTGGATTAAGCTGTTTGCTGGTTTGCCAGGACCTTCACAGGAAATGGGGTCAGAGCCATGACATCAGAGTTCAGGGGTGAGCGTCACAGGAATGTTCCTAGAAATGCTTCCCTTCCATCCAACAGGAAACAGCATTGGCACCATTTTCCTCCCTGAGTTATCTCCATGGTATAAATGGAAATTGGCTGTCAGAGGTTCCCCTCGGCTTAAGTGTCGTTTGGTCCGGGGATTTAAGGGCAGGGGTGGAACAGAAAAACAATTCCTACAACCCCCCATCTGCAGTGAGGGGTACGGAAAGGGATGGCCAGAAAACGTGGGATTTCTAATACCCTCCGGTGCTGTGTTCCTCGGCCCAGGAACAAGCTCATTGAGTGAGGGCTGCTATGCATTATTCCTTTACAAAGGAATTAAGATGCTACGGTTTAAAACCACCCTGGCACTAGCAAGGCCTACGCACCACTCCCGGTTACGCCCTGATTAGAAGGCATAGGTAGGATTTCAGTGGTGCATAGGCCCCGTGCTAGCCCTCTGCCTGTGGTGGGGGGAGGGATTTCACCCTGAAAAAGGCAGCCAGGAACGGAAAGTTGTAACGAATAAATCAGCACAAAAGAGCATTCACATTCCATTTGAAATAGAAAGGGAGAATGTGATTAGCCAGCCCCTCCCACTCCCTCAACCAGGGGACAGCACCCCCTGTTGGGATCTGAGGGCAAAAACAGCCCTCAGCTTCCTACAGGCGGCAGTCCCTTTGGGTTTGGCTACACTTGCAGCCGTACAGCGCTGCTGCAGGAGTGCTCCCGCGGCAGCGCTTTGAAGTGCGAGTGTGGTCGCAGCACCAGCGCTGGGAGAGAGCTCTCCCAGCGCTGCACGTACTCCACCTCCCCATGGGGATTAGCTTGCAGCGCTGGGAGCCGCGCGCCCAGCGCTGGGGCACTGTTTACACTGGTGCTTTGCAGCGCTGTATCTTGCAGCGCTCAGGGGGGTGTTTTTTTTCACACCCCTGAGCGAGAAAGTTGCAGCGCTGTAAAGCACCAGTGTAGCCCAGGCCTTTGTCTCCTAGCCAAAGAGGCCTCCATACCATCCCACAGCCAAACTATTGCTGGAGTCATCCTGGGTATCAGGTTACACAGTCAGTCTAAGTGCTGGGGGGCAGCCCTGGGGAGAGATATGCAAAGGAGGCATTTACAGCCTCTTGATCACTGGGCCAGTTCAGTGCCGGCCTCATCCCCAGAGCAATTTCGAGCAGCCTAACGGCTGTTCTAGACCCTGCCAGTTGCCAGTGGCCCTGAGAGATCATTAGCAGGCACACAACCCCTACAGATAGGGAACTGAGGCATAGAGAGGTTAAGAGACTTGCCCAAGGTCAGACAGGGAGTCTGCAGCACAGCCCAGGAAAGAAATCCAGACCTCCCGAGTCCCAGCACAGTGTCTGGGGACCAAACTTCGGCTGGCTAGGTGTTTTTCCTCTGTACGGTCTGTGACCGAATCATCCTAAATGCCCTGATTCTACAAGCCAGGCACCAGTTCCTGTGGTCACTCGGGGCAAGGTGTGGTCCACAGCGCCCAAAACAGAGACCTGACACAGACACAGCAAGGGGCGGGGCAAAAGAAAGAGGAGAGAGATCACAGAAGAGCTCAGACTCCATGGCTACTGGTACCCTGGTAGGTCCTACACCACTCTGGAAGTGTGTCCAAACAGTCAGGGAGGGAAGAAAGAAAGAAAGAAAGAAAGTCGAGGCACCACCAGTGATTTCCATGGCTGTCCCACTGAATCCCAGCCTTCACAGGACATACCCTGCGGGGTCCCCGGAAGGGCTGTTGCCAATCTGTGATTAGATTAGCTGGATAGTGCTGCTCTCTGGGGTGGGGTGAAGAGGGAGGATCTGCTAATTCCCCTCCAGCCATCCCAGGCCTCAGAGAGATGGGCGAGTAAAAATAGAAAGGAGGGGAGGAAAGAATTGAAGGGACTTGTGGGGCCAATAGAGCTGAAGGGTAGGGGAACACCCAGGAATAACCTTGCTGGGAACTCCTAGCAGATTATCACTGACCCTGTTCACACTGTTATCTATACAGCTGAGGGCCCTTCTAAATATATCTGGCCTGAGGCTGAGTTACTCAGTTCCTGCACGTGGGCAGGGATAGAGGGAAGAGGGGAAGGTGGCTTTAAAATTACATCTGCACTCCCTGTAATCTGGGACTGTGCAGGGGCCTCCCTTGATCCACATGTAAGTCAGAGCAGCCTCAGGGCTGCTCTAACTGCCTGGTTACTTCTACACTGCAGCTGAGAGCGAACCTCCCAGCCTGGCTGGGCAGACTCATACTGGTTGTGCTTGAGCTAGGGCACTAAAAAGAGCAGCATGGATGTTGCGGCTCCGGCCTGGACTCGGGCTAGCCAACCGAGCTTGGATCTAGGGGGCCGGGTTGGCATGAGAGCCCGAGCTGCTGCCCAAGCCAGCCACACTTCTATTCTTAATGTGCCAGCTCAAGCCCTGCTAGCGGGGGTGGGGTCTGTCCACACCCAGGCTGGCAGCCTTTGTGCCAGCTCTGTCAGAGCAGGGGAGGCCGATCTGGCAAGGATTCTTGCAGGGCAGGCTGTTTGCACCTATTGTGTGGCTCTTTTACTCTGACAGGGTAGCATCCAGAAGCCCTAGAGTGAGAACCAGCCCCATTGTGCCCCTCCCATGTTATGCTCTCCCCTGCTGTGACTAATCCTCCTTCCACTCTTACCTCTAGAATTCAGCACAGGGGTCGCATACAGAGTCCTTTGGGTACTGTAAACCAAGTAATCATATGACCTACTCCCTCTCTGAGCACACGCACCGGAAGGGCTTCTCCCAGTATCTGCACACACCATCAGGGAAAGCAGTCTCAGGCTCCAGTTACTACACAGCCGGCTGGCGTATCTCCTCATCATTATTAGAGCATCACTGGGACTATGCACGTGAGTAAAGCAAGCCAGATCTGGACCCAAAATCATTGGTTGGACCCATACATATTTAATGCCTTTTTAACTGTTTGCCCTGATCTTGCACAAACATAATTAAGCACATGCTTAGATTTATGCACAGTGAGTAGCAGCCCCACTGCATGAAATCTTAGCCCCACTGAAGTCAATAGGAGTTTTGCCATTGACTTGATTTCGCCCATTGAATTTAATGGGATTATTCACAATGCGTAAAGATAAGCATGTACTTTAAACCTTTGCAAGATCAGGGCCCATCTGTGGAAAACAGCACTTTGAATCTCTGGATGGAAGATCTGATAAATAATGAGAATTATGACGGTTGTATTCTTTCTATATTATTCCATTACCAAAATGACGCTGTCCATGAGGCAAATCGTATTGTCCTGACACAGAACGTGATTGGCCCCTGTCACTAACGACCCTTTACATCGCTGGAAATTGAATTCTTCTTTCACTATTTGTGCCGTTTCTTTCCTTTCTTGTCTCTCGCTCAGCTTGGACAATGCAGCTAGCCTGGGGTTTTTTTCACGAGTTTCACCCAAGTGGCCCTCTTCCTGTTTGGCTTCCAACCCCTGCAGGGGAAGGTTTCTGTGCAAAGATCTTAAAACCATTGGTACAGAGCTTACCCTTTTTTGTTGTTTTTTTTATGAAACACGCTCTTGGGGATTCGACCCCTTGAGGGTCTCTCTCTGAGGGTCCAACCCTGCAACCCTTACTCAGCCGACGAATCCTTGTGCAAGTGAAAAGTCTTATTGACTCATGTCAGACCTGCAGGATCATGGGGCCAGATTCTGGTTTCTGGTGTCACACTGGTGAATATCTTTAAAGGAAGGATTCTGAAAACAGCCCAGGACAACTCAGGTCAGACTCTAGCATATATATATATATATATATATATCTCTTTGTTTTCCCTAATTCTTTTCATCATCCCAAATATGCTCGGTTTGTGCTTTTTGCCCCCTGTTCCCTGGATAACCTCTAATAATTCTCTTTTCCAGCCTTTTTTGTTGTTCTGAACATTGGGTCACTCCCCTGCACTGGGAGGGGGTGGGGAAGAGAGAGAGAGAGAAAGATTTTCACAGTAACTGATTAAATATCTGAACAGGTCAATTCAGACCTTGACAAGCACCCAGCCAATAAACCTGCAGGTACCAAAACTTATCAGAGGAAAATATAACTTGCAGTTTTTCTAACCCAATTGATTGGACTTTTATCTAAAATAACAGACATTATAAGATAGGAAATAGCTTGAGATAAGGAACAAAATCGAGTAGTCTTGAATCAGATCGGATTGCGGACAGGTTCACACTCCCACACCAGCCCTGGATGGATCAATGAAAGTTTCTTGGCATTGTCCTCTCCGGTTTTGAAACGCTGCTAAAGTCGGGTGAACTTTGAGACTTCAGCGTTTATTCTGCGATTATAATTAACCTGCTCCCCACTCACTATTGATTAGCCCTGACTGGAGGTGACAAAGTTTGACTGGATGGCTCAGAAATGGAAATGGTTGGGGATGAGTGGAAGAGCCGAGAGAGGAGGCTGACCCTGGCTCAGGCAGAACACCCACAGACTGGAGTTCAGCAGGCAGAGCTGACTACAGAGGGAGTGTGAGATTGGGACTGCTCTGCTAGGCAAATGGAATGACTTCTACATTAACGTGGGGCCATAACCATTCTGCGACTCACACAAAGCTTTAGGGCCAGAACCCTCAATTGCTATTTATCACTATAACTTCCCTGGATCTGCAGCGGGTGTAAATCTTCCTAGTTCCACTGGCATGGGCTGATCTAGCAACAGGCAAAGCGGGCAGCTGCCTTGGGTGGCAGATTCTGCCTGGGGCAGCTGGGCCAAACCTGAGTGATGCTGCAACCCCAGGTGCTACGTATATTTGGCCGGGATGCCAGACTGGACAGCTCATTGTCCTGAGCAGCCTCTGTCCATTGGAGCCTCCCGTGTTGCAATGACTCCATGAATGAGAGTTAACTTGAAGTGCGTGGAGCAGAGCTCACTGACCGCATCTGAAGATCAGCCCCATATCTTTTAAAACACATAGCGCAAGGGCTGAATTCTGAGGCACACAGTGAAGGGCTCTGCTTTGGGCATGGGTTTGCTGGAGAAAACTCTCAGCACTGACCAACCTGGATATCAAGACAGCCAGGCTGCAGCGGCTGCTGCAGGGTAAAGGGAGGAGTGACACCCACATTCGGCCATGCTCCCCTCATGCATGTCGTCACTGAGCATTCCCAACACATCCCCAATCCCTCCTGCGCAGAGAGCGCCTCCCCCAGACAGCTGGGGGCAAGCCTGGTTCCTTGAATAGTAGGAACATATTTAGCACCTTACATGCCCCGGGCTCAAGATTTGGGGCTTAGTTCACAGTGTTTTTTCAGAACTGTCAGTCCAGGACATTCAAAAATCATGAGCCCAGCCTTCTAAAAATCACGAGATTAGCTTAAAAATCGTGAGATTTAAAAATAATAATAAATGTTGGGTTCTTTTTAATTAATTCTTAATTTAATTTTAAATTTTGGGTTTTGAGGGTTTAGGGCTCCTGTTTTCAAGCCTTCCTCTGCCACCGGGAGGGCTAGAAGTTTACTAATTTTTTTCCCAAAGAAAGCTTGGATAGTCTCACACAATAACATGACTCCAGGAGCTGGGGCTTTCAGAAACACCACCAAATCTCACAACAAGTTGGCAACAGCATAGGGGAGGAAAGTGAAGACGCAGTCAGCGAGGGGGAAGCCTTTCAAATGATATTTGAAAATACATGGAGAGGTGATGAGCTGACAATACACATGGGCTGTTTTACAAGGCAGGAGCTGCAGGCAGGACTGTGCACTGGGAGTGAAGATTGAGGTAAGATAATGATATTGGCTACGCCTACACTACCGCGGTAAGTCAACCTATGCTACGCAACTCCAGCTACTTGAATAACGTAGCTTTAGGTCGCGTTACTGCGGGGTCTACATTGCGGAGGGTCGACGGGAGAAAATCTGTCAATTTACCTTTCTCTTCTTGTTGGGAGTAGAGTACAGAGGTTGACCGGAGAGCGATCTGCAGTTGATTTGGGGAGTCTTTACTAGACCCACAAAATCGACCACCAGTGGATCGATCTCAGAGCGTCGATTCCCGCTGTAGTCTCTTGTCTGATACTCAGATTGGAAGCTCTTTGGGCCAGGGACCATCTTTTGGTCTGTGTTTGTACAGCACCTAGTACCGTGGGGTGCTGGTCCATGACTAGGGCTCCTAGGGGCTACCGCAAAACAAATACTACTACCGCTAATAATAAGACACATCAGAGAAGAGGTTTGTGCCAGACAAATGGAAGGGGGAGATGAATGAGTAAAAAAGCAACCGACTGATTCTTACCAGCAGTTGTATGATCTCCCCTAAAGTGTTTTAGGGGTGACGCCAACTTCTACTTACTGGGGGTTACGAGAAAAGATTCCCTTGGGGCAGGTTATTCTGTTGCACCATCTGGCATTGACCCTGGTGGAGACGCAATATTGGTCCCTAGCTCTGATCCTGTCTGGACATTGTTATCTTCCTGTGTAAAGGGGGAACCTTCACTTTTCCTTTCTGTGAAAGATTTTCTAACACACAGACACACTTTCCTACCCACACAAAGAGTAACATCAGATCCACTTCGTTCCAATACGGGGAGGGACCATCCTGATCAAATTTTGCTGATATGCCACCAAACCCCCAAACCCCTCTATGTGGCAACCAATCAACTTGATTAGAAATTACCGAAAGTTCCATTAACTGTAGTCTTGGGATTTGTGTGCTGAGACTCAACTAATTTTAGGTCTTCATTCATTTTGCAGAGGATTGTTTTCCTCTGCATCCCAGTTCCTCCTCCCCCAACATCTTATATCGCCCTGATCCTGCTTCTCTTCTAGTCCATAACCAACCCTACTTTGATTTCAGTGGGAACCATTTCATCTCAGAACAAAGCTGGCTAGATTGTCTAACGCAGCTCTCTGCTTAGACTTTTGTGCGTAGATCAAGCCTATTTGAAGTAATACAGAATGACGCTGCAGAGTCAACCATCTTTAAAAACCTCAGTGCAAATTTCTGCAAAATATGTCTTCGCTGCCCTCAGACACTGCCTAAAACAGCACTTTAAAAACAAAGAATTCTTAAGTTCTGAAGTTTGGAATCCTCAAAGCTGGATAAGGGTGCTGGATACCCCGCTTTGAAAATATCAGCCTCAATCTTTATTGCAGTGTGCTCCCATTAAAAGCCCTGGTGTCTGAGTTCTATGCATGAGGAAGTTCAACACTGCCGAACTGTATTTAAAGGAATAATAATAACAGAAAGAACTTCTTGTTTCAAAATATAAGATACAAAGGAACTGTCAGCGGTTCAGTAAATCAGTTCTGGTTCAGGAATGTCTTCTCTAAGGGCTAGATCCTCCTCACACAGGTTACAAGAAATTCCCACTGACTTAAGTGGACCAAGGGAGTCCATGAAATGTCATTCCTCTGTGTGTAAATGCCGACAGGCTTTTGTTACAATGCACTGGGCCTTCAAAATTTTCCACCGTGTCGCTGCACAAATGGAAATCGCAGTGCTACTTCTAGTGGCAACAACATCAGGAATTTCATGGAGTATTTAATGGCAATTGCACCTTGCACGATCTAACCATTTTCAACACACATTTTTTTTTTTTAAATAAAAGACCTTAGTTAAATGTGATCACAAATAATTATTTTTAATTTGTCATTTGAGGCTGGGCAAATTTACAACTACCAAGGGCCACACTGACTTAGCACGCCATAAAGATTCGCTCGCGGGGAGTGTAGCTTCAGTTTCATTATGCCTGGAATAATATGCTGAATGCTTAATAGCTCATTGTCAGGTAGTTTAGTTCCAAAATGTAGGTTTTCTACATAAAAAAGACCAGACACAACCTATGATTAAATATTTTTTCATGATTTTTTTTAAATTTCACAGTTTGAGATGCATGGTTTTGTATTGTCTTAAAATTCCACAATTTAAGTTGAACTTTGTGATCCTTTTAAAAAACAGACTTCAGTCAAAACATTTGCTTTGTTCTTTAAGCATGCAAACTACAAGAGATTACCAGGGCGAGACTGACCCCCGAATAGCAAGTGAAACCGACTAGTTTAGCGGCCCAGTACTGTATGCTCAGGACACCCGTCTCCAGCCTAGTTCACGGTGCGCACAAGGGCTACAGATCCCTAATTTTGTTTTTCAACAGGATGAGAGATGGAAAGAACAAGCCCAGTCCCACACACACACCTCTCAACCTTCCGGTGCCCAAATGTAGGATGTAAAACGTCCAAAGATCCAAAATGAAGGACACACAAAAAATTATCCCCGCAGAATCCACATAGGGTTGTGAGCTTCTTTCCTTCAGTGCAACTAACACAGTCTAACCGCAGTGCAATAAGCCTACTTTTCTCATGTCACACTTTCAGCAATGAAATGACAAGGGACACGAGATCTGTATGGATTGCAGGGAACTTTGGGATTAAACTAAGTGCCGGTCCCAGGAAATGAGCTATTGTCCTGCTGTCGTATGCAGGCAAAGCTCTTCTTGGAGTCAGTTGGAATTCTGCTTGCATGAAGGCTGCAGGATTATTTCTCCCTAAAATCCTAATTCTGCAATCAGATGCAGCCTCTGTGCACGCAGATCTGATTGCTTACATTGGAGCCTGTTAGGAGTTTTATTTATTTGCTTCCATTTTAATAATTTATTAATGTAATGGGTTTAATTTCTTCAGTGTGAAACATCTCTGTTTCAATATATCTAGCACACAGTGGGGTCCTAATCTGGACCAGGACTGGTGAATACAACCATAATTATATTCTTCTTGTTCTTAAAGAGGGTGTTTTTTTTTAAACCTGTCATTTTCATGTGAACTGGTGTCCACTTTAAAAAAGATTCTTTATTTTACAGCGATCAATCTTGAATGTGTTTTATTCAACCCTGGAAGAGAATGTTATCCATTCCAACAGCCAAACTGTGGAGCTCTTATCCCTGTTGTCACTTAGGCCTGGTCTACACTTAAAATTGAAAACCTCACATCCCCTAGTGACACAGCTCTGATGGCAAAATCCCCAGTGTAGATGCAGCGATACCAACAGAAGAATGCTTCAGCTGGCATTGCTAACTGCGTTCAAGCAGGCCGTGTTCCTATTCTGGCACAAAGCTCCTGTAGGCTCACGTTGCGTCTACACTAGGGAGCTATGCTGGTATAGGATCTGTAGTGTAGCCGTAACTTTACTCTCATGAGTCGCATTTGTATAATAAGTGCTCACCCACCTGGGGTAGGGCTCAGCAACTTGGCCCCCAAGTTAGCTAAGAACATACCCTTTATCCTAGTGAAGATGCACCCGAAGTTTTGGGAGAGCAATGTCACTCTAGCTGTATCTAAGGTTTGTGAGGAGGCACCTGCATACAGCAGGATAGTCTTTCACGACTGAAGAGCTCACAAGTGCAAGATCTGAGCCTGCTTGGACAAATAGTCCTGTTTACTTCGGGCGAAATCCTGGCCCCATTGCAGCCCCCTTGCTTTCAACAGAGCTAGGATTCCTCCGCGTCACCGGGAATGAACTAGGAATACAGGATCAGACCTGGGACATTTCTTTTGATAAACCTCCTGCAATTAACAGAAGCTCAATCACAGGATTTTATTCTCTTTTCCCAAAAAGATGGAAACAAATGATAAAAAGACAAACAAATTCATGTCCCAGTGATCCATTTTTTAAAAGGCCTCTCAATATTACTGTAACTAAAGTAATCTGCACAAAGACTTGTGTCTACAGCAAGCTAATTTTATCTTTTAAACTAAAGTATTAGATGTAATGCCCTTCACCCTTTATCTTCAGATTTTATTGGTTTACACAAACAACTCATTACAACTTATAATATAACGTAGGCTACGTTCTGATGTCGTTTTATGCAACATTTTGGTCTCTATATTAATAAATAATAACAACAAATGTATTACTGACTTATTTAAAGTTTGTAGAAAACCACTGTTCTGGGATTTTGGGGATGAAAGAATATTTATGTATCTGGGCTAAATCCTTCTCCCTCTTTGCCCAATTCTGTCCTTTATTAGGCTCAGTTCATGGGTCTGTCGTACCAATTTTACAACAGTGCAACTCCATTAAGGGCAGTGGAGTCATGCCATCATAAAACTGGTAAATGAAGCAGGCCCACGCACCCCAGTGGAATTTTCCTATTTGGTTTGTGTCCCTGGAGTGCATAATCATTTAGTCACATAAGCCAGTGGGTCTCAAACTTTTTTACGAGTGACCCCTTTCACACAGCAAGCCTCTGAGTGCAACCCCACCATATAAATTAAACATACTTTTTAATGTATTTAACACCATTATAAATGCTGAAGGCAAGCGAGGTCTGGGGTGGAGGCTGACAGCTTGCGACCCCCCATGTAAGAACCTTGCAACCCCCTGAGGGATCCCGCCCCCTAGTCTGAGAACTCCTGACATAAGCAGTGCGGATGGGAGCTTGTCTGTAAGAGATGTGGACATGAGCGAGGGTTGCAAGACTGAGCTCTAATTTTGGAAGAGGAGGGCTGGATTCTGTATATTACAGACAATATAGATAAACGCATATATAGGTATAAAGCCCAAGCCCATGGAAATCAATGGGAGTTGAGGGTGTGCCACACCTTTCTGCATGCAGAGCTGGGTACGTAGAGCTCAGTAACACGCACAGCAGACACTTCTGTAGAAGGGGCGTGAGGAATGTCACTGTACTACAGAGCTTGCTTTCCGTGGCAAAAGATTGTAACAAATGCTGATGAGTTACATGGAAACCACCCAGGGGATGCTACAGGGCAAATATCTTAAGTGTCCCTGCTGAAAAGCTTAGGATCTGGTTCAAAATCTCAAACAGCAGCAGCAGAGAAGACATTTGTCTACCAAGCTGCGTTTCTACTCAGGGCTTTGATCTTTCCAGATGCTGCTGCTGGGCTGAAAATCTGCCCGTTCGGACAACCCCCTTCCCATACTTCTGCTTTGGTTTGCAGTGAAAAGAACATAAATGTTCCCTCGAGCGGACAAATCCCTGTAACGCCCGAATGCAATCATATTCCCCCCTCGGTTACATCGGAGCGACTCCAGTGATTTCAAAGGAATTGTGCCAGTGTAAATGAGAAGGAAAACTGACTCCATAAGGTTGCAGAGAGGGTAAGGATTTGACCCACTGTCCATATTTTTAAATAACCATTGCATGTTACGTAGATCTGAGACCTTCCAGGCCTTCTCTCTCCTTCTGCCTGCATGGATCTTGGGGCCTGACTCCAGTAGATGTCTCCCGCACTTTAAATGATGTGGATTCCTCCAATCCACAACCTGTTCCCCCAGCTCCCGGTCTGTGGGTTGCAAGGCTGTGCTAACTTCAGAGTCTGCGGAGAAGAGAGCAGCAGCAGATGCTCAAAAGGAGGAGCCGGCTTTTGGCTTTGACAGGGCTATGAATGCAGACTTAAAAGTGGGTTCTTTTCACACACCATTAAATCAGGATTTCATTACAGCCTCGTCAGACCAAGGCTTGGCTCACGTTCATGGCCATCTCAGATGGGCCTGATCCTCCCTCTTTAAGCGCTATCCACAAAGGTGTGAATTAGGCACTTTGGGACCATGTTGGGTGACATTTTCAAAAGTGCCTGAGCCTAAATCCAACTCGGTGCCTAAGCCACTAATTTTACCCAGCCTGTCATTGATTTTTACACCCAATTTCCCACTCTTCAGCTTTAAAAAAATCAATGACACAAATCCAGACTCTTTGGTTTTGGTTTCACGCTGGATCGTAATGTAATAAAGCCTGTGTTGTTCTCCCCACAATCTGACTGTAATGGAAATGACAGGCAAGTGCACACTTCAGGATTCAGCCCAGGGGCTTGTGTTTCTTTTACACTTTGGCACATTTGTGTAGCTTGTTGCAAATAAATAAACAAAAGAATTCTGCCCACACCTAATGCCCCCAGCCAGGTTTGGGGCTCCCTTGTGCTAGGCACTGTAAAAACACAGAGCAGAACCCAGCCACTCCACCAATGTCTATGGTTGAATTGAACTGTGTGCATTTCACTGGTGTTACTATTTACAACTGAACATGATTTTATCTCCTTTCACACTACATAAAGCGAGGTTCCCCCCCCCCCGCCATATGTGCCTATCACTGTGATCTCCTGCAATAATTTCATTTCTTTCACCTGGACTTTCTAACCAGCTGTTCCCCTCTTGTAATGAATCTCTCCTTTTGCTTGTTAACCGCCTTCCTACAGCTTTTCCACATTTCATGCCAACACCTAAAAAAGTGCAGTCTCCGCAAAGTATCCCCTTAGGTTAGAAAAGTCACCCAGCTGGAAATGATCCTTGTTGCATTTAAATACTAAGGGCTAAGTCCTGCAGGCAAAACTCCCATGGAATCCAGTGGGAATTCATCTTGAGCTAAGATGGAAGTTTGAGCCCTAAATCAGTGGTTCTCAGCCACAGGTATGTCCACCCCTTGGGGATGCAGAGGTCCTCCTGGGGATACACGAACTCAGCTAGATATCTGCCTAGTTTTACAACAGGCTACATAAAAAGCACCAGCAAAGTCAGTACAAACTAAAATTCTCTACAGACAATGACTTGTCTATACTGCTCTATATACTATACACTGAAATGTAAGTACAAGATTTATATTCCAATTGATTTATTTGATAATTACATGGTAAAAATGAGAAAGTCAGCAATTTTTCAGTCAGTGTGTGCTGGGACACTTTTTTGTATTTTTATATTTGATTTTGTAAGCAAGTAGTTTTTAAGTGAGGTGAAATGTGGGGGTACGCAAGACAAATCAGACTCCTGAAAGGGGCACAGTAGTCGGGAAAGATTGAGAGCCACTGCCCTGAATGACTGGATTGGGGGTTTTATTTAAAGCAATCGTTGTACTTCGGGCGGTTATAAAATGTAATTTAAAATTTTCATACCCAGCTCTCATGCATATTTTTTAAGGTTTTTTTTAACATAAAAATTCACTTGTACTAAGTACTTTTTATTTGAAAACCCAAATATCTTTTGCTCACTTAGGCTCCAATCCTGCAATTGGATCCAACCAGGAAGACCCCCCGGTGTAACTTATAGCACTACATAGGCAAGGTGCTCTACTAGCACAGATCCATTTGCTGAATTGGGATCTTGCTCTTGAACTTTAAAATTATACCCAGCCATACTTTCCTGTAACGCTGAATGTAAAAGATCCTGAATGTTCGGTTGGTGGGCTGGACAATATAATTGGTATTGTACAAAGGCATAAAGACCAATTCAGTCCCAGACCCTAAGAGCTTAGAATCAAAGCTTGTAACTTACATACCCAAACAAGTTTGGTGTTTACTGCAAGGGATAGCTGCTTTGAAGTCAATGGAACTACTACGATAGCAGGTTCTGTACTTAGCACTAAGTGGTAAGGATTGGGCCCTAAAAGTCAGATGCATAAAAGAAAGATGGGCGGAAAAATGCAGAGAGGGGAATAATTTAGAGTCTTCAGGTTTGGTTTTGTTGTGGTATTTAAAATGATTATTAACTTGCTACTTGTGTCAAGTATCAGAGGGGTAGCCCTGTTAGTCTGGATCTGTAAAAGTGGGGAATAGTTCTGTGGCACCTAATATAGACTAACAAACGTATAGGAGAGTATTGGAGCATGAGCTTTCGTGGGTGAATGCCCATGTATCCAAGAAGTGGGTATTCACCCACGAAAGCTCATGCTCGAATACGTTTGTTAGTCTATAAGATGCCACAGAACTCTTTGCCGCTTGCTACTTGTGGTCAATGGGGAAGATTTGAGGTTTTTTAGGAGCAGTCTAAAAGATGTCTGACATGTTTCAATAATTGTTTATTGCACATCTTAACAATGCTGTCTGACAACACCACAAGGCTGGTACAAACTTTGTCTTTACAATACCAGGTGGCACTTTTTAAATGCCTTTGTATCGACAACAAAACGCTCCAAGAGTTTGAGATGCCCAGTCCCCGAACAATAACTACCTTGATTTGTGAAAAAGTTTTTAAAAAATCATCACAGAGCATTGTACAAATTCATACTAGACTAGGAGGAAAAAGTGTGCTAAACATTCTTATCTACAGGCAAATTGTGCATGAATTCAAATCACTTTCCTAGTACTGTATTGTATTTTTAAGCTATGCCACCTTCAGCTGAGGCTAAACCAAATAGGGTGGTAGAGAGAACATGGAGAGGTACTAGGATTTAGAGATGATATGCTTGTGATTACACAGAGGAGTCACTTCTTTTCCCAAACCCCATCTCCCCAAAATAAAGAGGCAACATTTTTCACCTCTTAGGCAGATTTTGAAAACCTGTGCACTTTATGTTACATTAGCATTTAGCCTCCTAAATAAAAGTGACCAGGCATCACCAACATTTTCAAAACTGGGGGGCTAATGATAGTCTCCTAAATCTATACCAGGCACCTAAAGTGGTTTCGTTTTCAAAAGTGCTCAGGACCCAGCAGCTCACATAGAAGCCAGCGGGGTGCTCATCACCTTCCATTTATTTACAAGAGTAAATATGGATACAGCTACTCTTTTCCCTTCCCCTTCTCCCCTGCTTCACCTTCCTCACCCCGCTTCCTTCAGTGGGCCCCCTCCTTTCCCTTTCCTTCAGCTTGTCCCCTCTTAACTCACCCACGCATTGCAAAACTGGGGCACTAACATGCATGCCATAGGCCACTGGCCATTGTTCAATCTGCGGGTGTGTTAGAGCCATTCCCCCTCTCGGGTCTGTCCTGTCTCTTTAGACGCTCTCCAGGGCAGGCACCGTGTATAGAATCATGGAATACCAGGGTTGGAAGAGAGCTCCAGAGGTCACCTAGTCCAACCCCCTGCCCAAAGCAGGACCGACCCCAACTAAATCATCCCAGCTTCTAGCACACTGGAGCCTTGTTCCTGATTAGTCCCTAGGCCCTGCTCCAATTACCAAGACTAATACTAATTAATACCTTGGGGCCAAAGCCTTGGCCTTGGGCCTGCTCCTGGAGCAAGCAGCTCTTAATTCAGACCTCATTTCTCTACCTCCCCAAGCAGCCCCGTGTCCTCCCTCCCAGGACCCCCATGTCCCCCAAGCAGGGCTGCCAGAGGAGGGTTAAGTGGGGCAATTTGCCCCAGGCCCCTGCTCCTGCAGGGGCCCCCATGAGCATATAGTATTCTATAGTATTGCAACTTTTTTTATGGAAGGGGCCACCGAAATTGCCTTGCCCCAGGCCCCCTGAAGCCCCTGGGCGGCCCTGCCCCCGAGAGGGAGAGGTGCGGTCCCGCCGGCCAGCCCCACTAGCTCGCAACCCCCGGGGGCCGCGCAGGTCCGCGGGGCGGCGGCACTTACCGAGGTTGGCGTGGCGGGCGGCTCCAGCAGCGCCCCGGCCGGGCAGGTTGTGCAGCATGGGGCTGTCGAAGGGCGAGGCGCTCCACGTGGTGCCCATCTCCGGGCTCACGTAGGCGGGGTAGGGGCCGGAGTAGGAGCCCCCGAAGCCCCGGCCGTACTGCTCCCGGCTCAGCGGGCTGCTGTACGGGGCGGCCTCCCGGGTGGCGCCGGGCGAGAAGGAGAAGCGGGGCGAGACGGGCGGGTGGGAGGCGCCCGGGTTGTAGGCGGCGGGCTCGGCGCCGGGCTGCGTCCAGATGGAGTGGCTGGAGGCCGGGCTGGCCTGCTGGGAGGAGCCGCCGCTCTGGAGGTAGGGCAGGCTGGGGAGCATGGAGGTGACCCGGGTGGTGGGCACGTAGACGGGGGAGGCGGCCGCCCCGCCGTGCATGAACCCCCCGGCCCCCTCGTAGGCTGGGGGGCCGTGGTTCGCGGCCATGGCCAGGCTCTGATACATCGCGGCGCGCAGCAGGGCCGGGCCCCGAAACAATCCAGAGCGGGGGGCAGGCTACCAAGTTAGCGCCAGTTTAGCTCCAACGCTGCACTGCTGGGGTGGGGGAGGAGGGGTTAATGCCCGCTCCTGCCCCAGGACCCTGCAGTCCTCAATCCGGTCCAGCAAGCCCCAGTCCTCCCTGAGGTCCGCCTTCCACGCCGGGCTTCTCCACGCAGGCGGAGCTGTCTGTCCTCTGCCGCAGCCGGGGCTAGCGCCTTAGCTGCTCCCCCTTGGCTCCATCCATCAAGCCAAAGCCACCGGGGTTGGGAAGTTTACATTGGAGTCTCCTCCCCTCTCCTGCGGGCCGGCTCACACCCACACCTAGCCGAGAGAAAGCACAGCGGGGAGAAGCTGGTTAGAGAGAGGGGGTGGGGGGGACACACACCCAGCCTAGAGCCTGCGGAGATAAGGAGGTTAGAGAGGGCCAGGGAGGAGGGTCACTGGGGGAAGGTGAGAGACGGAGCATTCCCCAAGGCTCCTCCAGGAGCCCCCGGAGGGGGGGAAAAAAAAACTTTGCCCTCAGGTACCACTGGGCCTATTGTGTTGTTAATGTGCCAGAGCCCGGTGTTTGATCTGAAATCACACCGGGGCTGATTGCAGGCGACCAGGAGTCTGAAGCTGTCAAGGGAGAAATTAAATGAAGTGTACACGTGAGGGGGGTCGCTCGTGACAAAGACACCTACACACCCAGAGGATAGAGAGACACAGACACAGAGAGACGCGCGCGCACACACACACAGATAGAGACACATGCACACATACACAGATAGAGACACATACACAGAGACACATGCACGCACACAGACACGTGCACCCATACCCAGAGACACACGAACACACCGAGATAGAGACATGCACACACAGAGACACAAATACAGAGATAGAGACACACGTGCACACATACACAGAGACACAGAGATTTAGAGACACATCCACTCACACACACAGATAGACATGCACACACACATTCAGACACATGCACAGAGACACATACACAGAGACACACAGAGTTTAGAGACACATGCACTCACACACAGAGACGCGCACACACAGAGGATAGAAACGTGTGCACACACAGAGATAGACACACGTGCACAAATGCACAGAGACACACGCAGAGTTTAGAGACATGCACTCACAAACAGAGAGAGATAGACATGCACCCACACATTGAGACACATACCCAGAGATAGACACATGCATACACAGAGGCACACATACAGAGATAGAGACACATTTACACATACACAGAGATACACACAGACACGCAGAGTTTAGAAACACATGCACTCACACACAGAGATAGACATGCACACACACATTGAGACATACACAGAGACAAGTTCACACATACACAGAGATACACATACACAGAGTTTAGAGACATATGCACTCATACACACAGGATAGAGGCACCTGTGCACACAGAGAGAGAGAGACACATGCACACACACATACACAGATACAAACATAGACACATGCAGACACTGAAACAAACACATGCCAGGCGTACATACACAACACGTGCAACACATACGTATACACATATATTCACATACACATGCCTGTATTCAGACATGTACATACAAGAGGAATACAAACCCACTCCCAGGCATACATACATAGGCACTTACAGGGACCCACACACATAAGCAGTACAAACGCGCGCATACGTCCAAGAATTTGCAGACATCAGCGGGCGGGAGAGAGGCTAAGAAATATGAAATAAGTAGTTAGATCGAAGTGCAAATGATCCGCTTTGGTTTCCCGAGTGAATCCGCGTTAAACAACAGAATCCATTCCCCGTATTGACGTAGCAACAGCTCTGCTAATAGGAAGCGCTGAGGAATAACTTGGCACTAAATGATCGAGATTAAAAGAAAACGACTTTTTAAAGGCAGCTGCTCATAAAGGGGCCCGATCCTCAGGCATAACTGCCAGCCAGCTTCCTGGGGAGACTTTTGCCTAAGAACTCACCGGCTGGAGGTGGAAAAAACTCTCTAGCGATGAAAGAATGCAAAGATTTCCCATAGCTTCTCTAAGCTTTGGCTCAGGCCCTGGGCTTGTAAAACGCAAATCACCTAGGAGTTCGGAGTAGTGACGGCCCGGAAAGAAACATAGTTAATCGCTTTGTCGTTGGAGAGCTCGAATCATTTCAGCGCTGCCAGAGACCCGCCAGCCCTCGAGCAAATGAACGCACCCCCCCCCCCGCAAAGCACCCCTTTGGATTTTGAAGCAAAAAAAAAAAAATCAGTATGAAAGCAGAAGCCTAGCGTTGCATTGGGTTAGAGAGGGGTCTGAGACACAGAGATTGCGATCTCTACTTTAGCAGAAAACTAGTTTAAAAAATAAGTCTCGGCGCCTCCAAAAAGACGCTTTGACTCCAATCACCGCTCACTTTTATTAAGCAGAATAACGATTCGGATGCTAAGGGCCGGTTTGCTGAGAGCTGGATGGCTTGAAATGGTGGCCAGATACCGGATTGCTGCAGTCTCCTCTTTACAATGTTTGGGGAAATGTTACAGGGTAGTTGGGGTTTTTCAATAACATAGTATGTTGAGGGGAAAAATAATGTGGAGAAAATCAGATCCGATGGGGTGGGTATTTCTGAAAATAAATTCCGAAGAACAGAACCTACAGAGATTTTTTTTCATGAAGTTCCTAATATTCTTTTAATCTTGATTCTCCCGAACAAAAGGAGAACTTGGGAAATTGGGGAACGAGACTGTGGTTTACAAACAAATATACCATCAAAATTAGTTATTGTTTTTTGCGGGGGTGAAGGCGGGAGAGAGACATAAGTTTTTATGTTTTATGTTTTAAACATAAGTTTACAGCATATTGAAAAATTAATACATTCGAAGCCTAATGGAAATTAATTATTTCCCCATTTTTTATTCTAGGCAGTAAAAAGAATTTGTATGGATATTGTTTTGCATATGTTATTAATTAGCTGAAAGATAGTTTAAAAGAAGATCAAGAATTCGTTTCGGGGACAGAAAGTCTGGCGGTAAAATGAAGCAGCGCGGTTTGTTCTTTTTGTGATATACTTTTGGATCTAAATATATAAAAATGGATCTTTAGAGATGTGTTGATCGCTTGTTTTTTTTTTAAATTGACTTTAATCTCCGGCGGTGTCATTTATTTCTGCGTGTGGTTAACGCGAGAGGAGAGAGGCACAAGTAATATCAGAAAAGCCGGAGAGTTTGCTGATCTTTAGTAGAAAAGTGAAATATTCGTAAAGCGATTGCAAAGTGTATCCGAAAGAATAATAAAATATGTCAGTGTCTGCTGTCGCTTTGCCTTCTCTCTTCTGCTGGGATTCTGGCGAGTATGCCACACGCTGGGAAAAAATGGACTTAGTGAAGGGAAAAGAGTTGTTTGCTGTTATTAAAGTTTGACAAACCAGATCGCTATCGTCCCCCAAAACCACTCTCCGTACCTCCCAAGAAGTGAATTCAGAATCAAATGAGATAAGTCCTAGATAAGCACAGATAACCAGCAAGACAGAGAGAGACAAGGGAGATGAACACGACGGAAATTTTGGAAATTGTAAGAAGCGGGGAGGGGGGGATAATTTTGGAGAATGGGAGCTTGTCCAAATGTCCAACCCCAGTCGGCCTTTAGCCCGATCCCCTAAATCTACTGATGTTTGCCCCCTCCCCAGTGTCAGAAACAAACGAGACGAGGGGGGATACATCTGTGACACCACCCCCCCCCCCCCGGCCAAAACTGTGACTGGGGCTTTGACAGTTTCCATGCTACGGCCAAAGAGGCAAGAGCAGAAACGAATCCGCAGCAGGGAAAAGCACCCTAAGGAGGCGAGTGATTTGCATCACAACATTTGTAACAATTGGGAAATCAGAACTCAAGGCTAGCTCTGGATTTCTAGGGAAGTGAGAGGCGGTCGCGCCACATCTGGGTCCCTGCAGCTGCGACAAACAAGCCGATCTGACGCTTAAACATCCTGGGAAGGTAACAAGAAAAGATCTACCCACCTTTGGTGATGGCGGAGGGCTAGGGCAGCCCCTGGCTTGGCTTTTCACCCCTCGCTCGGTGGGACCCACTGGGAAGTGGGGCTTTCCCCCTCCCCCTCCTGGCTCAGAAGCCAAGCGCTGCCCTGCCAGCCTTTCCCTGCGCGCTCTCTCTCTCTCTCTTTCCCCCTTCCTCCACTCTCCTTCTCCTCTCCCACTTGGTGACTGGTTTCCCCGCATCACGTGGCGGGGAGGCAATATCTGTTGCACCATCAGCCGGCGCCAGGCTTCATTCCTGTTTAAAAAAAAAAAAAAACCCACAGCAGCCAAAGTTCAGCAGTCTCTTCCCTGGCAGCTCCACTGAGCAGAGGAAGGGGCTTTCAGCTGGAGCCAGTTTATGACACACACACCCCATCCCACCTAAAGAGAGGCACCTGCAGTAAAGATCTCACCCTGCATGAAGCTTTTGGGGTCAGTTGCCTTCCCTGGGGACCCAGTTTATGCCTGGACTCTGTGGAACGTGGGGGGTCCTTGTGCAGGCCTCTATAGATGGGCTCAAGGATCCACACGCAGGTTGTGGGGCTGGGGTTCTGGAAAAGGGGGAGAAGAGGGCAGGAAAACACCCCCCCCCAGCTATAAATGTCCCCTTTGCTCCACAAAAACACGTGGCTTTTCCTTGCTTCTGTAGTCTAGGATTTTTTCCACTTTCCCATGGCATTCACAGTCTCAGGGCCCGGATCCAAAGGGCCCTGAAATGGGACTCCTGTTGGCCTCAGTGGTCTTCCCATCAGGCCCCTAGAGAAGGGCTGCTTTCAGCTTAGGGTCAGTCCGTCAATACATGGAGCCAAAGGGAGGTATGGCCAAAGGGTGACAATTCTGCTGGGATGTTTCCAACTCTAAAGATGGTTTGGGAGCCATGAGGAGGGGGTTGTTGTGTCATGTTAGCTGGGTCCACCCTCTCTTCTAAGAACTGCTCTGCAAATAAAACCTTCCCCCTGATTAAATCAAGTCCCCAGGCCTCCATGTGGCCAAGGCCCATAGCCCCGCATGTCTGCCTAGGCACATACGAACTGGATTTTCGGCCACATGTCAGCCTCTCAGGAGGGTCTAAAGGTTAATAGGGCGATAATAGAGCAATATTGCTGCATTAAAATAACCATCTATTACCAGGTAGCCTTCGGATTCAGATAACAGCAACAGCCGGAGACCCTGGCTCAACCGGGCCTCGGAGCTGCAGCGTTTTATCATGTCAAAGGCCTGATTTCCAATAGCTGCAATACTGGGGCTATCCGAGACCCAGCCTGCATCAGCGAGTAAGCGAATTCCGCAGGCAGTTACATTTCCACTCCTGGGCTCCTGCATCAGTTACATTGGGTCGGTTAAAACAAAACAAACACGATCCCAGCGAGGGATCTGATCCCCGCTGGGCGGTTATCATGGACGGGCCGCCCCGAATATCCCGTTCCGCCTGGGGAGAAGGGTTTGGGTTTGGGTTTTCTTCATCCGAGGTTTATCATGGGCAAAACGCGTGACACCGCTCGGAGATAAACAGCGATCGGACTGCGGAAGGGTCTCTGCGTAGAAAGCGCAGCCGAGGAGCTGAACGGGAGCGCCCCATTAGGTCTAGTCCAGCCAGCACAAGACAAGAACATTTGACTTCGGGAGACTTTATTAAAGGGTGGAAGGCGCCGGTTTTATTTCTAGCTCGCGGAGGTAATTGACTAGATTTGAGCAACCCGCCTCTGCCTGACCGCCTGCTTCTGATCACTGTACAGTTGAAAACAAAGCGCCACTTTTTTAGACTTTTTCTCTGCTGCTCCTTTCTTTGCAACGCAACCCGCTGTCTTTCTCTCTTGGCCATAGGCTTTTGTTTAGCTTTGTACTTTTGACAAAGTACAAATTTCTTTCTTTCAGTGTCAAGAAATGCGCCGAGCCTGATCTGCTTTACCGCGCTGGCTGATTTTAGAAATCAAATCTTGTGTATAAAGGATGGAGACGATAGCCTGGGTAGATCTCAGCTCTTCCTCTCCGAAGAACTCGGGAAATATTTCCTAAATTGCAAACCAAAACAAAAGAAACACACACACACACACACACACACACACACAGAGTTTTTAAAAGTTCTTGTGACATAACTTTAGACGCTAATGGATGCCGTTGCTAAGTACATCTCTTTGCACGCTAAGGAAAATAAACTGTTAACGTATCTGAAAAAGGATGACACTTTTTAAAAATCCAAGAAACACGAACACCGAAACGGATTAAATTCCAAAGAAAAGAGCCAAGAAATTATGATTTATTTTTTTTTAGCTGATCTTATCGCATTTCGGATTCAAACTAGAAAACTCACTCTGAAGCCATCGGCAACCTTCTCCATTAAAACGGAGTCTCACGAAGCAGAACAGGAGAAAACTCCGTTTTCGGAGATCCGCAGCTCATTGGGATGATTTGTGATTTTGTTTGTTTAGTTGAAAAATAAAGAGTGTTTTGGTGAAATTCATATTCATTTCGAGCGGCTCCGCGAGCAGCTGCTATTGGAGACTTTGACTCGATTTGCTATTTTCAGAATTAGAGTCTTATTTTTGTGGGTTATGTATAATTTCTTAAGATTGTACATGGAAGCGTGTATATGATCCATTCACATACACAATCTTCCTCCTATTTACAGGCACAACTTTAAGAAATTATTTATAATCCGCATAATATAGCTGTATATCTAGGGCTGTATAATCTATACTCTAATATATATATAGAGAGAGAGAGTATAGATTATACAGCCCTAGATACACAGCTACATATATTATATATATATATATATATATATATATATATCTCGTATGGTATTATAATATATATATATCGTATAATATATAATAGTATATATATAAAATACTATACGGTACTATTATATATTATAGATATACAGACATGCATAGAATAAAATTATGCACACACTTATATATACATATATCTATGCATCGTATAGTATTATAATATATAGTATAATATATAATAGTATCGTATAGTATTTTATATATATATAATACTATACGATACTATTATATATTATATACAGACATGCATAGAATAAAATTATGCACACATTCATTATATATACATATATATATGTGCTTGAATATATGAGTGTATATATACATACTATATATGTGCGTGTGTATATACATTATACATAAATATACACAAACAGAATATTTATACTATATACAATGCATATAGAATATTATATATATATAAATGCACACACATAGATAATGTGTATATGTGTGTCAAATATATCTGTGCTTATTTCTTTAAGCAATTGTGTATCCATATGTTCTATATTTCTAAAGAAGACATATTTGCCTTCTGAGTGTGTTTTTCTCCTGCTCTCAGAAACCCAAGCGAGTATTTTCTTTCTCCGCCGCCTGAATGGGACCTGAGCCTATTAAGGGTGATTGAGATCCTGTTTAATACCAATGCTTTCTTTTTTAAACAAACGAGTTTGCCGTGGTTGCCAGGAGCAAGGGAAATTTCAAGGACCTGTCTGCATTCAGTTTATCTCCCGTCTTGTTTCAGGACTTTCACAATCTGTCAGCTGCGTGCTCGGGAGTATTTCAAGAATAACAACAAAAATAAATGTTACAGGCGTGGTGTGTGGGGTGGGAGTCGAACTCCTAGTCCAGGGAAATTGAATTCCCCTATAAAATAGCTCGCGCTTTACATCCCAGGAACGACTGATCCCGACTAGTGAGATAAATCCAGTACAGTGATAGTGTGGGCGGTTTTCTCTAGCTAATCTTGGAGAGAGGGGGAAATCGGCATATGAATTAATAAAATATAGCGTTGCCTTTCACGTTTTTGTAAAGTGCTGACAAATATGATTCATTAGAAATTATATGTAACGGAGATTAGCACAGAAATGACTTTTTCTCCATGGATGGAATCTTTTTGCTACGACCTGTCAATGACAAAGCGCATTTTCCTTCAAAATGAAACTGAGGGTTGAAAGCTCCTAAAACTGAACTCTACAGAGGAGTCTGCCACTCCTGTTCAGTTTTGGAGAGAAAAAAGAAATGTTTCCCTGTCTTTGCATTCCTTTTTGGAAAGGACCAAAAGGAGAAATGAATCCAGCAATGCCTCTTGGACAGCAAGCTTAAGAAAACATTTTTCATGAGTGCTAGTGAATAACGAAGACAACTTTTTAGATCCGGCTGAATGGAAAAAAGAAGGTTATTTAAACGTCGTTAACTGTTAGTGCTATGCGGTACATTGACTGTATCATACATTAGACCTTTACGTCAAGTTTTTCTCTAGAAAGAGGTTGCAAAAACCAAACCAGCAATCAGGTGCTATTTCAATACAGACTAGCAACAAAAACACTGTCCAAATATGTGTGTCTACTTATATACGTTATTACACGCAGGCATATTATATCCTTACAGACACGTGTGTGTGTGTGTGTGTGTGTGTGTGTGTGTGTGCACCCGCACATATTGGATACGTGTAGCACGTGCATTCACATGATATATGATGGATGCATCCCTCTAGAATATATATGTATGTGTAATATAATGTTATTAGCATGCACAGCGCATGCATCATATACACGCGTATTATAGCTGACAAACTTGATGCTAAATTCTATATTATAGCGGAGCATTTCAAGTCTTTCACACGAACCAAATAGGAAACGCTGCACACTCCAAAAGAGAGAGAAAAAAATTAAACCCATCAGAAAAAACACCAATATTTTGCTCATTTGACGGGTCAATATGGTCAGTGTTCGCAGCACCCCAATGCACTGCGGAAATATCGAGGTTGTACCGGTGTGTTTAATCACAAGCTAAAGTCCTTAGTAGAAATGGCCGCGTAACCGCTGCGGAATCGGACCCTCCGCTAAGGCTAAATCCGGACTATGAAATCTGAATCTTGAGGGAGGGGGAGGGGCTCTATTGTATTAAAATATTTAGGGGGGGAGGGTGAAGGAAAAGAAGGCAGAATCCTTGCGAAACCCGCTCTAAAACCAATAACTCCAGGAGGAACGAGAGGCTCTGAACAATGATTTACTCCCGCAGTCTCCTGACTTGCAATCGCAAGGCATGTTGCGGAGAACTGGGTTGTAACTCTCAGGCGGACGTTTTGATTTTAGTAATACGTGATGTTAAAGGCCGAGATGCTGGATTTGCAAACCAGGTCTGTGCAGTCTTCCTCCAAGGTTTTCATCCGGCCATTTGCACCGGGTTATGATGGTACAATGTGTCAAATCTATAGGTGAGTATTACCTAATTCCCCACATGAGCCCGGATTCCCTAATCAATCACACTAATAGGGCAGGGCGAGCTAGTGACAAAAATAAGCAAGAAATCAACGGAGACATTAAATAACCGACTCCACCTTCGTGCAAACTGCGGTTGCTGGCCACACCTCGCAAAGCGCCAGGACTGGCAGATTATAAAAAGGAGAATTTCTAGAGAGTAGAGACAAACTAGCGGGCCCGATCCTGGCCCCGGAGAGGTCAAGGGCAGTTTGAGCCTCTCCTAGCCCCGGTTCCCCAAACACACCCGCAAGTAAGGGGAGATGGGAAGTTAAATCTCTGAGTCCTCGAACCCCACGGGGGTTTCCCTTGAGTCAGATTCGGGCCCCGCATCTGTAACTTTTGAGGGATCGCGACCAACCCTGGCCGGGTTTGTTTCTAACGTGTGACTCGACGGGTCTCGCTTGTGCTGCCCCGAGAAGGAGCGGGGAGGAAATAACCCGAGGAAATGAATTCACGAGGGGAACCGGCTTGGAAGCCCCACTTCTCCCCAGCTTTTCGCCAAACCAAACGGTGCTGCCCGCAAGCTCCGTATGCAGTCGCTGGGGCATTCCCGTTACAAGCTCAGAAATCCAGGCCGCCCAGAAGATTCAGGGGGCCTGGGGCAAAGCAATTTCGGGGGGCCCTTCCATTAAAAAATAGTTGCAATACTATAGATACTATATTCTTGTGGGGGCCCCTCCGGGGGTGGGGCAAATTGCCCCACTTGTCCCCCCCAGGGATCAGCTGCAAAATGAAATTTAAGGGGCTGGGAGGGGAGGAGGTGTCAGACAAAATAGAGACACTAGCCCAGATGCGGGCATAGGAGGCCAAGCTGGATGGTCCCTTCTGGTCTATGCCCACAGCACACGGGAAAGATATGGTCTGTCCGCAGCACACACACTCACGGGGATGGGTCCCTTCTCCTTTGATCACAGAGGAAACCAGGGGGACGCTCCTTGTTTTAAGGGCTAGCCAAAGGACCAGCTCCGCCTGAGCGGGCCTGCAAGGGCAGGAGGAGCGGCCCTAGGCTCGGGGGGGGGGGGGACCCCGCGGCGAGCTGGAAGGGGAACAACCGCGGTCCAGGCTGGGGGGGGGAGGTGACAGGGGACAGGGCAGGACTCAGAGGCAGGGAGAGGGCACGGAGCGAAAGGGGCTCTGGGAGATTGTCTTCACCCGGGGCTCCCTTTGATTGCAATAGTTACAGACCCACCCCAGCCTCGCTTATCGCAGGGTGATGTCACAGCCCCATAGGCGCGTTCCCAAACAAATGTCACAGCTGTTTACATGTGGACAACGGGCCGAACATAACTTCCCTCCCACCCACCCTCAGCTACAAACACCACCACTCAGATTTCTTCCCCTGGGCCCTTCCCCGAGGGTTGGGGCTGGAAACCCCAAAGCAAAGTCTTGGATGCTCCGCTCGCCTCATCCAAACTCATATCTTAATCCGTATCGGGGCCGATACATGGATTCCATCAGGCACCAAGAATCCAGGGTAGCGCTGTGCCCTGGACACCTCATTTTGAAGTCATTGCTCATTGCTGACATAGGGTAGGTGGGTCACAAGATACCTTTCAGCTTAATTTATCATTGCCCAGCAGCCCCCACAAGCCCCTATGTCTTGGGCCTGCAAACAAGCATTGGGCGTCACTGAACAGAAGCATAGCAACCATGGACAGTGTGAACTGTCTTACCAAACACTAATGCCACAGGCCCACCAGCGTGGTATAAAGATTTCCTTATGTGGTACATTTTTATATAACAAAATACTTTACATAGATAGATAGATGTGTGTATCTATGTATATATTTATGTGGATATCTGCGTCTGTCTATATTTCTATTTATAGATACCCAGAAGTCCAGATGGAAGTCTGTATAGCTACGTACATGCATACATAGGTGTAGATAGATATATCTATCTACACGTATACGAATATATTTGATTTTGCCCTAAAGAAAATCTTTATGGAATGATGCATAGATATAGCTATATAATTTATAGATCTATGTAGCTGTTTCAACTATTTCTGCATTATGTGCGTGCCTATATCTAACGATCTTCTACGGGTAAAAATTAGGCATCGCTTAGTGGAGAAAAAAGTACCTGGAATCGCACAATTGTGCGTTTTCACTCCGATCGTTGGGCTTCATGGTCTAAAGCAGGATTACACTAACTGCCGCGTAGTATTTGCCCAGCTGCCATACACAGCAACTTGCCTAGCATCTGTTGAGTATTTCCCAAGATTGATTACTGTATATTGGGTGGTCTGCTACGACGTTTTGCAGAAACCGTTAAAACACGCTCTACCTAACATCGCCCCAGGAATATTTAAGACAGTCAGCGGTGACCTTGGTATTTGTCTCAGGGATGGTTTTATGTATAAATCAAAACTTGCACTTCGCACTATGGAGGGAAAAGAAGAGGCTTCCAGCTCCGTGAGACTTCAGTATGGCGATTTAACCAGAGGCGGGAATGAATGAACCACCAAAAGGGTTTGGATACTTTCCCACTGTCCCTCATGTCTCACACAATCACGGAATAGTGATGCGGCGAGCTCAGACTGTGTTACTGCTGCTAGATAATTCCATTCCCCGCTGCCAGAGCTGCGCTTGCTGTTTGTGTGTGTTTCTGAATTTGCCGTTTTGAGTGCCTCACATCTGAACTTTGAAAGATGGAGCGTGTTTGGAGCTGCCGTGAGTTTGCCTGGGGTTATGTGTATGTGTAGTCTCTCTCTCTCTCTTTGTATCCCTCTCACACACAACACATACATTACCAATCAATCACACATAAACTACCAGGTAGTTTAACAAGCATGTTTGTAAAAACAACGAGGAGTCCTTGTGGCACCTTAGAGACCAACACATTTATTTGGGCATAAGCTTTAGTGGGCTAAAACCCACTCATCAGATGCATCGCTCCATGCATCACTACATGCATCAGATGAAGTGGGTTCTACCCCAGGAAAGCTTATGCCCAAATAAATGTTTAGTCTCTAACGTGCCGCAAGGACTCTTTGTTTTTGCTGACACAGACTAACAGGGCTGCCCCTCTGAAACCTGAAGTATTTTTGTGCGTGTTTGTTTAACAAATGGAATAGAAAAACTCAGGTTTGTAATAACTTCAACGATTTTGCAACCAGGAAGGCATTTAATAAAGAAAGGAGATTTCCCGAAGGTTCCGTAGATTTTGTAATAACTGCAAATACTGGTTTATACTTAATTATACTAGCAAAAGCGTGCTGCTTGTATTTCTAGGAAAGCCGTTAATTACCACTGGAACACATTCACATAATATGTGTGTGTGTGGGGGGGGAACACATTCATAAATTTAAATAATTCACACAGACTCTACCTAGCATTCCTCTGACAGCCCCAGTGAAATATAAGGAAGCACACACCGACCGCTCACACCACACACGTATGTGTGAGCGATTCCACGTGTGTTCCAGACCTCAGTCATGGTATCCGTGGAATAATAAACAGCATTTTTATCGAATAATAATATTTGTACAAATACAATGAACTATTAGCAGAAAGGTGCTTTTTGTAAATCTAGGGATGCCATTACTTAAGTACGGAAAACGTGTGTGTGTGATCGCTCATATATATACATAAGTAATGGCATATATATACTCTGTGTGTGTGTAAAATGTGACTAAATAAACTCACAGCTTTAAAAATCTCTCACATACACACCCTATACACACTGTATATAGAAAGAGAGAGAGAACACATTCGGGTGTATACGTGTGTGTTTTAAACGAACACACACGAGTGTGTTCTCTCGCTCTTTCTATACACACACACAAATGTGTTCCATACGCACAGACATGTATCTTACACATACAGTGTGTATGTGAGATTTTTTAAAGCTGTGGATTTAGGCACGTATTATACACACACACACGAAAGAGTAGATGAGCGAGCTTTCTCTCTCACACACACGTTCCGGGCTTAACTAATGGCATCCCTACAAACAGCACTTTCCGCTCGGAGCTCACTGGGTGCGCAGAAGGACTGCTATTAGCACGCCGGGGCTGTTCAGAGTCCCCGGGGTGCCAGGACCCAGCTGGGGAACACACGCGCAGTGTGTGGCGGAAGCGGGGTGCACATTGGCCCCGAGATTTCCCTGGGGCTGCGAGGGGGAAGCCAGGCAGCCCCTGAGTGAGCTGCCCTCGCTACGCAGGACCCGAGGGCCTCGGGCGCACAGCAGACGCCCCGCTGGGCTGCCTGCCACCCCCGCTACAACTGCCGCGTGGCCCAGCATGGGACCCCCGGGTCCAAGCGTCCGGGCCAGGGACCACGGCAGCGGGGCGCCTGCTTCCCAGAGCCCCTGCTCGGAGCCCCGGCCTGCAGGGCGCGGGGGGCGCGGCCCGGTCCCGGTCCCGAGGCGCCCCCGCCGGCTGATTAATGGCCCCGGGCCCCGGTGCCTGCCAGTCCCATATTAATGAGGTGCGCGCTGACAGCCGCGAGTCTATAGAGGCCGAGGGGGCCAGGGCTGCGGGCGCAGGGGCCGCCGGCTGGTCTCCGCTCGCTGCCCGGGCTCAGACTCCCAGGCGCTGGGGTCAGAGCCTCGGCAGCCCCGCTCCCTTCCTACCTCCCCGCGCTCGCCAGGAGCCGAGGCGGGCGCTGGGAGCGGGGGTGCAGGGGCAGCCGTCGGGCGCAGGCAGGGAGGAAAGCCGGGAGGGCCAGTCTGGCTGCAGGCAGGCTCTGCGCACCGCGGGACGCAGCCTCCGCCTGGCTCCTGGCTCGGTGCCCTGCGCCCCCTCCAGCTCCGGCACAACTCCCCCCGACTCCTCCGCCCCCTGCCGGAAAGGGGGGAATCTGCCCTCTGCCCCACCAGCCTGGGTTTGCGTGGCTGGGGGAAAAGGATCCCTCCTCCTAGCCGCAGTCTGGGGGCTTGGTGCAGCGGTGGCCAGGTGCTGGTCAAGAGGAGCTGGGTAAGGGGCATCCACTATCTGCCCTAGGCTTCCCCGAGAGTCAGTTCCGTGGGGATCCCTGGCACAGCTGCCCTGGCCCCATAGGCATCACAGCTGCACCGCTTCTGCTGCCCTGGGATCCTCCTGGGGCATACATACTGTGGGGTGCGCGCTAAATCCTAAAAGAGTGGGCAGGGTTTTGCCCTGAGGATTCATAGATTTTTAAGCTTCATAGATATGTAGGCTGGAAAGTCCTATAGTCTGAACTGCTGCGTCTCCCAGACCCTAAGATTTCACCCCGTTTCCCCTGCCTTGAGCCAACAACTCAGGAGAGCTCTCTCTCTGCGCAATGCCCAGTCTTTGCTTTCTAGATTAGGCCAGATCCTCAACTTGTCCTATCTCCAAGGAGCTCTGATCATCATTGAGGTCAGCTGGGCCGTTTCCCCTTTGATGAAGCAAACACAAATAAAATAAAATAATAGTCATCAATAAAATAATCGATGGATTAAGAGTTGGGCTCAGTTTAGAAACCCAGAACCCAATCTCCCCACCACCAGGACTTTGAGGAATATTTGGTTCCAGATCCAGACTTTGTGGCTGGGTCCATCAAGAATGAACTAGTACCAGGAGCCAGGCAAAGCATTTTCAGCAACGTCCACCAGCCAGTGTTTGTATGTTGTGAAGTTTGTCCAGCTGATCAGAACCACTGGGGTTCAGGTTTATTCAGTCACTGGCACTGATCTGGCAAACACTAAATGCAGAGGAGTGACTTTACTCACATGAGCAGAGCCATTGATTTTAAAGGGATTACTAAAGTAGAATGAATCAAGTGACTTGTGTGTGCAAGTGTCAGCTGGCCTAGGACCTATGATCACACCCTGTTGTCGAACAGGTTGACATTTTTCAAAAATTCAAAACTTTGGCTTTTTTTTTCATGAAAAACTTTAAAAAGTTGTAAATTATTTTCAGCATTTTTTGACCATCTGCTCTGCCATCTTTGAAAGGAAAGTTTCCATTTTCACTCTTAAATAGGTCATACAGGGTGCATGGGGCTTGTATTGGCCCACTGCCTAGGGGCAAATCTGACCCCTCATGAGAAGTTCCCTGCCCTGAAGAGCTTACAGTCTCAAAAGCAGGCCCAGGGAAGCCATCCCATGGGTAGGAAGGAAGGCTTAGTGCATAAGGCATTAGACTGGGACTCAGCAGACATGGAGTCTGCTCCTGGCTCTGACACAAGCTTCCTGTGTGACCCTGGGCAAGTCACTTTATCGGCACTGTGCCTCAGTTCCCCACCTACAAAATGGGGATGATACTAATTCATGAATGACTATGATGTACTGAGATAATAGGAACTTAAGAATGGCCATACTGGGTCAAACCAAAGGTCCATCTAGCCCAGTATCCTGTCTTCCAACAGTGGCCAATGCCAGGTGCCCCAGAGGGAATGAACAGAACAGGAAATCATCAAGTCATCCATCTCCTGTTGCCCATTCCAGGGTGATGAGGGTCATATAAGATCATAGGTAGGGCCCTTAACAATATTGAGAAAGGAATAATGAAGCTAAGAATTAACATTTTATTCTTTCTCTTCAGGAGTGGGCTGAGACTCTATGATCCCTTGGGCTCTGTCTGCTTTGCATATTATCTGCTTGATGATTTCCAGATCATAGACTTCAAGGCCAGGAAGGATCGCCAGATCACCCATGGGGCTTAGCACGAGCATAGTCACCCTGGATTCCCAATTAGGCGGATGAGTCCACATGGCAAGGTGACTCTGCAAACAGAAAGGCCCTGCAAATACATAAATAAAGCAGCCCCAAGCACCACTGCTGGGAGTGCAGTGATGAGCTCGTCTCATCAGGAATTCAGAATATGCTAAGGAGATTCCAATAGCTCTGCAAATAAAGACACAAATCTCCCTCTAAGGTCTGGAAAGGTTGAGGGCAAGTCACTGTTCCAGTTCTCCTGGGTTGGGTTTATGTGCTTGTTCAATGCAAACTACTGCATCGCAGTCACTATTATTACAAATGCATTAATGTTACCCAACAGCTGCAGAGCAGCTTGCACCTTCTCATTGTACATCAGCCCCCATGCAGAGCTCTCTTACTGCGCAGATCTGAATATACGGGGGGTTTTCAAACTGGGGGTCGGAACCCTTCAGGGGGTTGCAAGGTTCTTACATGGGGGGTTACAAGCTGTCAGCCTCCACCCCAAACCCCGCTTCACCCCCAGCATTTATAATGGTGTTAAATATATTAAAAAGTGTGCTTAATTTCTAAGGGGGGGGGGTGAGGTCACATTCAGAGGCTTGCTACGTGAAAGGGGTCACCAGTACTAAAGTTTGAGAATCACTGGAATATATCAATCTCAGATGCAAACGAACCCCTGGAGTGTTACACAGATTGTAAACTCCGGGAAGTAGGCAGCATGTGTTCCTTTAAGGAATGGTGGCATTGTGGCAGGAGGGAGGCGGCAGGAGGGAAGGAAGGCAAGGAAAGGGTGAAATCCTGAACTCATTGAAGTCAATGGGAATTTTGCTTTGACTTCATGGAGCTAGGATTTCACCCCTGAGGAATTCAGATCCAAAATCCCTGCTAGCTGTTTTGTACAGCACCAAGCACACTGTTGACACTTACAGGATAAATCATCATAATGAAGAGTACCCTTATTTAACCATTTCTCACATCCGGATGGGTTTGCACATTCAAAAAACATTTAGATGCAACATCATGTCCAGCGTGTGATGCTCCAGATGCTTGCATCTCACTTATGGTGTTCACAAGTTAGTAGATTGATGTTGATTTTTAAACAGAACTCCCCAAAGAAATCATCATGAGAGGAAAGAAAATATACATATATGGGCCTGATTTTGCCTGATTCCCATCTATTTATAATGATGTCAATCCAGAGTAACCCCATTGTGTCAACAGATTTACCAGTGTAGGCCTTCCTGAGATGAGGCTCATATATTTTAAAGTCTGTAGAGGGGTGTTTTTGTTTGGTTTTGCTTTGTTTTTGTTTCAAGAAAAAATATTCCAGCCTTCGCATTGAACTTCCTGCATTTCTGTGTGTGTGTGTGGTGGGGGGGGGAGGGGGGGAGGGGGAGGAGGAGAACTTGAATATTATTTGTGGTTTAATTAATATAACTAACAGACAATGAACGTGGGAGATAAAAACTATCAGATTAAATCAAAACACAGGATACTGGACTAGATAGGCCAATCTGACACAAATCTGTATGTGAAGTGTCAGAGGGAAGTCAAATACCCCTGTCCTGTAATCTACCAGGCCAACTGGATAGTGCTTTACATGGAAAGGGATGGAAGACGTGGGGCATGAGTTCTGGGACCCCCGTCTCTGGGAGCTCGGTCCTGCATGGAGGTGCCTGAGTAGGAGATTCCCCATGTGGCTGAAGGGAGGCTGGAGTCAGTATGGTGATCCAGGAGTGTAGCAGTGGCTGTTCTCCACCGCCCGGCAGCAGTGCCAATTCCCTGACCCTGAGTCAATGGCTGCCGAGCTCCTCACCCCCTCAGTATGGATGAGGACGCAGCACTTTCACCACAGGCATGCCCCATCTCCATCCATCCCACATGCCCCTTTTGGGTGCACCCAGGCAAGAGAACATACAGGCATGGGTGCTATTCACCATGCTGCATTATTTCACCATTCACACAGTGCATTTGTCATTGTGTCAGGAGGTTGCGACCAGCACACTGATGAGCTTGTGGGCCTCTGATCAAAGCCCACTGAAGTTAAGGGGTGTCTTTACACTCATGTCAATAGGGTTTGGCCCAGGCTCTAGATCAGTGGTTCCCAAACTTTAACAGCCTGTGAACCCCTTTCACTAAAATGTCCAATTCACAACCTCCCCCCTAAAAATGAATATTTCCAGGGATTTTCTCTTTTACCTGAGTATAAATTATAAAAGCAGTGATCTTGGAAATATAAAATTTGTTTTTATGACATGCTTATTACACACTATTATTATTTATCATTATAATTTTTTTATTACATTATGAAAACAGCAACACTATTCCAAGATCTCACTTTCGCAGCTTGTATAACTTTGAATAAGTTTAATCAGGGAATATCAGATGTGAAACAGCATGAAGGTATTTAAGAAGCCAACTCAAAGTTCCTCCTACACAGGCATTCAGGTCTTGAGTAGTCCAGCCAAACAATACGTTACAAAGTTTAACTTTTTCTTCATAATATTTTAAAAACCAGCGCTAGGTGCCTATTTAATTTTAAAAACAGCAACAAATATCCACCTCCCTTTCCGTTTTGTATAAGGAGTCTTGAAATTTAAATCTCCTCAGTGTAACATAGATGCTTGCTTTGATCTGCATAGCTATTGGAAGTCCAAGGGACAGCTTTGTCCGTCATTAGGGAATTTTTTTCTGAGAACCCCTTGCAACATTTCGCAAATCCCCAGGTGTTCACGAACCCCAGTTTGGGAACCCCTGCTCTAGATACATTTCTCCCTAGTGTACCCATCTCCATATCACCTAAGGCTTCCAAGTTTAATCCTTAGTCCAACTTTCAGATAGAAGAGGATGTTTTTTCTATTATTAAAGCATGGTTCTGGGAAGCAGGAGATGGCAGTTTTAGCTGTGGCTCTCATAGACTTTCCTTGTGTTCTTGGACAAGTCACTTCACTGCTCTGTGATTCATCCCCATCTGTTAAAGGCATGAGGCCAGAAATATATACCTGCTTCACAGGGCTGCTGTGAGAATAAATGGATATTTACCAAGCACTTTGCTAGAAGAGAGGGAAGCATTATTAATTATTGTTATGGAGACACAACAACAATAACCAGCACTTCTCACCTTTGAAGCATTTACTAATTAATCCACCATGAAGCAGAGAAGTCTTCTAAACCCTGCATTTATAGTGAGGGAGACCTGGGCAGAAAGGTTAAATGATTAGCCCAAGGTCACAGAAGAACTTGGTGTCAGTAGTGGGATTAGAACGGTGAGTTCCTGGCTCCCTCTCTCATGCTCATCCTATAATTTCATCAAGGTATCCTTGTGACATCCTAAACTATGACCCTGAAGCCCAGTTTGAAATTTCCATGGCTTCACATTCTTTCACATATGTTGATTTGAGAATTCTAAGAACAGAGGCTAGATTGCATCTACGTGTGGTACCTATTTTGTGTTCACAACAAACCCAATAGCCTGTTATGTTTATGTTCAAATATACAATGTTGTTTATAGCAATCATGACAAAGAAAATAAGAATTGGTAATGCTTAGCATGACTGACAACTCACAGCCCCATTCACATTATGATCAAAATCTATAGCCCCTTCCCCCATACACTCCCCCTAAAGCCCAGTCACCACCACTTCTTAAATAAGACAGTTAAACAGACCATACACATGGGGTTAGAATAAGGCCAACATATTTCTTTTTGAAATATTGCATATTTACATTCCAAAGTCCATTAACTTTCTATTGGTACTGAGAGTACATCAGTGGAACTGCTCCTTGTCTCACTTCTGCGGGCGTAAATCAGGAGTCACTGCACTGGAGTCACACAGGGGAAAGTAAGAGGAGAATTGGGGCTAATGCTATTTACTTTGCACTTCTCCAGAGCCTTCCACCTGAGGATCCCAATGCACTTTTTAAAGATAACTGAGTTTCAATCTCAGAATCCCACTGTGAGATAGGTAGGTATTATTATCCGAGGAAACCAAGGCACAGAGTGCTTCAAGGACTTGCAGAAGGTCGATAGCAGAGCTGGGAAGGGAATCCCATCTCACGGTGCCCGTTCCATTCTTTAGCCACAACACTGCCTTTTTGCTGTCTAACATCTGTAAAATATCAAACCAACCCCAATATAAGAGTACAGAACATCAGAACAATTTCAATATATTCCAAGTATTAACATCCAAGGCTTCAAAATGTGCTCTGCAGCCTTAAATCCGCCATACATACAAGAAGGACTAATACTAAAAGTATGTCCCCTTCTTTTGAAATATACTTTTGTTTTGAAGTAAAGAGAACAATGTTTAATGTCTCCTTGTGTAAACTACCATGTAGCCTTAACTCCAATAAAAATGCACGTGTCAAAAGGATAATTACTTAGACTGCAAACCCCTTGGGGTAGGGATGTCTATTATCATATGTCTCCTTGTTGTGTGTGTGTCAGAGTTCATAAAACCCTAGGTGTTAACAATGTGCTGTAGAAGGAATATGGTAAGATGTAAGAATTGATACATCTTACTCTAGTGTGGACAGAGAAACAGAAGTGCATGCCTGTTGAACTCAGCTTTATTTCCTAGCTTTGCAGCCTTTACTGAAGTAGAACAGAGAAAAAAAAAAATTAACGAAGTTTTTTCTACATGAGCATCCTCGGTTTTATTCCATTGGTTTGCACCAGTAACTAAATCCCTTTTCTTTCCTCCCTCCCCTTCCAGAGACATATAAAATCCCACCTGCTCTTTGAATCCTCCAGCAAATACATTCCCACAACATGGTCTGGATCAGGTAAGGTGACCAGACAGCAAATGTGAAAAATCGGGAGGGGGGTGGCGGGTAATAGGATCCTATATAAGTAAAAGACCCCAAAATTGGGACTGTCCCTATAAAATTGGGACATCTGGTCACCCTAGGATCAGGGTAAATTGTCTTAGCTTCACTGCAGTTGATTTACACCATTTGAGGACCTGGCTCCAGGCCTTAGTTGAGACAGTAAACTCTTAGGCTATGACTACAATGAAATGTAAGCCCATGCTTAAGCCCCCTTGTGTCTACACTGTAATTCTGCTAACCCAGGGCTTGGACACAGGGGCCCAGGACTCTGCAGGGCTGGAGGGTCTGAGCTTGAGTTAAACCAGGACCCAGGGTTTGAGCCCTATTGCTCTGCAATGTAGACGCAGCCCTGCTTGACTTGGGTCCCGGGAGTCAGCCGGAAGTATCCCACAATTCCATGGGACAACTTCCTTAGTCCTCTCTATCCCAATAATCTGCGTATTGAAATTTATTGAAGTGACCCCCCTTTGTGAATGGCAGCATGTCATAAACTGATAGTAGGAGTTAATAGAACCGAAGTACTTTATATCTCTTGCCTGGAAGGGGTTAACAAGATCAGTGAGTCTGGCTGTCACCTGACCAGAGGACCAATCAGGGGACAGGATACTTTCAAATCTTGAGGTAGGGAAGTTTTTGTGTGTGCTGTTAGTATTTAGTTGTTGTTCTCTCTGGGTTCTGAGAGTGACCAGATGTGCAACCAGGTTTCTCTCCAATCTCTCTGATACAGGCTCTTATAAGTTCAGAATAGTGAGTACTAGGTAGATAAGGCGAGTTAGGTTATGTTTGTTTTCTTTATTTGCAAATGTGTATTTGGCTGGGAGGAGTTCAAATGTGTATTTGACTGGAAGGATTTTAATTTGTACTTGTATACTCAGGCTGGGAGGGTATTCCCAGTGTCTATAGCTGAAAGACCCTGTATCTATTCCATTTTAAATTTACAAATATAATTTTTACTGTTTTTTCTTTCTTTAATTAAAAGCTTTTCTTGTTTAAGAACCTGATTGTTTTTTTATTCTGGTGAGACCCCAGGGGACGAGGTCTGTATTCACCAGGTGGGGAGAAAGGAGGGAAGGGGGAGAGAAAGGTTAATTTCTCTCTGTGTTAGGATTACTGTCTCTCTCAGGGAGAGTCTGGGAGGGGAAGAGAGAAGGAGGGGGGAAGGTGAATTTTCCTCTCTGTTTAAGATTCAAGGAATTTGAATCACAGTGATCTTCCAGGGTAACCCAGGGAGGGAAAGCCTGGGAGAGGCAACAGTGAGGGAAAGCGTTTACTTTCCTTGTGTTAAGATCCAGAGGGACTGGGTCTTGGGGGTCCCCGGGCAAGGTTTTGAGGGGACCAGAATGTATCAGGCACTGAAATTCCTGGTTGGTGGCAGCGCTACAAGTACTAAGCTGGTAATTGAGCTTAGAGGAATTCATACTGGTACCCCATCTTTTGGACCCTAAGGTTCAGAGAGGGGAATTATACCATGACACAGCAGCTCAGGTCAGTGATAACCCATTCCCTTCTGATCCCAGTGAGCACACTGCCAGAGAGCCTCCCGGGTTTGCAATGGAGAGCGAACTGATCAAGTCTTTTGCAAAGCGAGCTGCTTCAAACTTCCTGTAATGCGCAGGGCAGGCAGTAAAGTTGCCCATAGTGCGGAGGTCCTAGGTCATGGAAGATGGAAGGTCAATGGCTATTAGCCAGGACGGGCCGGGATGGTGTTCCTAGCCTCTGTTTGCTGGAGTTCGTTGCCAAGCCCACTTACAGTACGCGGATTTTGGTTTCTTTTTTTGTTTAGTCACTGTGAATGTGTTTATCACAGTGTGTTGCCAATTTTGAGGGGGGTGAAGTTGTTTTGTTTTTCGTTTTTGTTTTAATTTCCAGTCGGAGAGCATGACTGGCGCTCAGTTGCACAATCCTCTGCTGTGCACACGCATACAGAGCTGAAAAGCTTTAAAAGACCGCTTTTGGTTTTGATCTGCCTTTTGCTTTCGCATCGGCTGTGATTAATCACCTGAGGATTACCTGTCCTGTTTGTTCCCTCTGGGGCACCTGGCATTGGCCACTGTCGGCAGACAGGATAGTGGGCTAGATGGACCTTTAGTCTGACCCAATATGGCTGTTCTTATGTTCTTAGGACTAGAGCAGCCACATTTCAGGGGGAGGGAGTTACAGACGCTGGCTTTCTTCTTGCCTGGGGGGGTGCTCAACCCCCCATGCCACCCCAGGCCCTGTTCAACTCCAACCCTTCCCCCAAACCCCCACCCTCACTCCACCTCTTCTTGCCCCCACTTTGCCCCAGGTTCCGGCCCCACTCCACCCCTTCGCCTCACCCCTCCCTCCTGTTTCTGTCACTGCTCCGCTCCCGCCTCTTCCCACCCAGTTTTGCCCCCTTTCCCAAGCTTGCTTTGTCTGTGCTCCTCCCCACCCCCAGCGCCTCCTGACACCGCACCAACAGCTGATCTCAGTGGGTGGGAGGCTCTGGGAGGGAGGGGAGGAACTGGATGCTACTGGGTGCTAAGCACCCACTCATTTTTTTCTGTGGGTGCTCCAGCCCTGGAGCACCCAGAGGGTTGTGCTGATGGAGGGAGCATTAGGGACGCCGGGATATGGTTACTTTGATTCAGGTCTGCACATTGCAGTGTGGACATCAGAGCCCTATGTTCAAGTACAGGTTAGAAAAGTCCTAACGTAAAATGCAACATAGAGGCTCAAGCCCAGGGTTCCCTAACTGGGGTCCTCTGACTGGAATCCCACTAACCCTGGGCTGATGATTGCCATGTAGACACAGCCGTGGGGGCAAAAGCTTTGTTCTTGCTCTTGTATGTTCTGCACACTGTAAGGGACTGGCTGCAAGTGTTGCTTGGTATATTGGCAGAATAAATCACAGCGTCATCCAGCAGCAGAAGTATTTCATGCTCTAGCTGTAGCATTCCAAGAACAGAATCCTTTAAGCCTTGACACTGGAGTCTGCCAATGGGAGGGAAGAGGTTGCTTTACAGTCCAATTTGTCTGATCACTCAGGGCCAGAGTATGATCTCACTTACATTGGTTAAGATCAGCGGTGTGACTCCAGATTTACACTGGCAGAAGTCAGATCAGTATTTGGCCTACCTGTACTTTAAGGTGTTGATAGAGGGCAAGATTCTTACCTCATGTAAATCAGCAGAGCTCCATCGACTTTTCCTGTGGATAATTCTCTGAAAACATCTGTTGCCAGGAACTCTGCTGGCTCTGGGCACGGGCATGTGGCAACCCAGTGAACTCAGCAGGGCCAGTAAACTCCCACTAAGTGACTTTTCTCTGGCTGGACAGAAAGGAAGATCTCTGTTTAAGCCTGGTAGCAGCAGCAGCTCAGTGGCTGCTCAGTGCTGGCAGCTGCTTCCTGTACTCGTCCTGGATCTGACCCTTGACCGCTTCTTTCCAGCCCTAATCCCTGCCTTCCTCAGAACTCCTGGCTTCAACAACTGGTTTATCTCCAGACCATGACTCCGGTTCTGTGTCTTTGGTTCTGTTCTGGCTCCTGATTCCTGGCTCTGACCATTGGCTTGTCTCCTGACCATGACTTAGGTTCTGCCTCTTTGGTTCTATTCCGGCCACTAGGCCAGACTCCTCTTCTGACTACTACGGTGCACAGCCTGCACCCTGGTGTGTTACAAAAGTGCAGCAGCAGACAAAAAAGCTAACAGAATGGCAGAAACCACTAGGAAAGGGATAGATAATCAGACAGAAAATATCATAACGCCACTGTATAAATTCACAGCATGCCCACTCCTTGAATACTGCATACAGTGCTGGTCACCCCCTCAAAAAAGATATATATTAGAATTGGAAAAAGTACGGAGTTGGGCAACAAAAATGATTAGGAGTATGGAGAAAGTGAGTAAGGACATGTTATTTACCCCTTCAAACTTAAGGAAATACTTCACGCAACACACAATCAACCTGTGGAACTCATTGCCAAAGGATGTTGTGAAGGCCAAATGTATAAATGGGTTAAAAAAAAGAATTAGATAAGTTAATGGAGGATAGATCCATCAAAGGCTACTAGCCAAGATGGCCTGGGACGAGACCCTAATCTACTATGATTCTATGAATCCCCATGCTCTGGATGGCCCTAAACCTCTGACCACCAGAAGCTGAGGATGGGTCAATCAATATTTGCCCTGTTTTTTTCATTCCTTCTGAAGCATCTGGCACCAGGCACTGTGGGAAGACAGGATACTAGGCTAGCTGGACCTTTGGTCTGACCCAATATGGCCATTCTTCTGACTTCAGTGCTATGGAACTTCAATGGAGCTATGCCTTTTTACACTAGCTGAGGATCAGGGCGTCAGTCCTTTCTCTGGGCTTGCCTACACGGCACCTATCACAGCAAGCCGGGGTGAAAACCCACAGTGCTATAACCTACCAAACATTAATTGGCCATGTGGACCCTGCTGCTGAGTGCGAGAAGTTTTGTAGCGTGCTTTGATCTATTGCTGAGAAAGGATTGAATTCAAAGAGCAGAGTGTAAAGTGAATATAAGAACATAAGAATGGCCATACTGGGTCAGACCAAAGGTCCATCTAGCCCAGTATTTTGTCTACCAACAGTGGCCAAAGAGTGGACTATGAAACTTACAGCGTGGGGCAGAAGGGTCCCCACGGTCACTTAGAGCATGTCTACACCACAATTAAACCCGCCCGGCTGGCCCACGCCTGCTGACTCGGGACAAGGGGCTCGGGATAAGAGGCTGTTTAATTGCGATGTTCATGCTTGGGCTGAAGCCAAAGGAGTTAGCATCTGGAGGATCCCAGACCTCGGATTGCAGCCCGAGCCTGCATGTCTACACTGTAATTAGACAGCCACGTAGGCTGAGCTCTGCAAGTCCCAGTCAACTGTTGGATGTCTAATTGCAGTGTGGACATGCCCTTAGCGCGTGGCACGCAGTAGCACTGGCAATTCGCACCTTAGCTAGGCAAGCACTAAGCCACCGTATAGACAAGATGATGCTGCCCACTTCCGCTATCATTCCACCCCAGGCGCTGGGAAAGGAGGGGAAATGCTGCAAGAACTCAAATGATCTTTTTGTTTCTAAACATTCAAGGCTACTAGCGGAATTCTGAGGTTATTTATAGCATTGTAAAACTGAGTCTCCTCCTTCCTCTTTAATCTGTTGTGCAAATACCTTTCAGGAACTGAGAAAGCAAGAGCCTGATTCTGCTTTCAGTTAAATAGGGGTAAATCGTGAAAAGCTCTGCTTGAGTCAATAGACTTAGACCGAAGTAAGTCAGACCAGATTCAGGCCCCAGATAATGGTCCTGATTTCTCCTCTTCCTTGCTCCAGCTTTACATTGGTGTAACTTCATTGAAGCCAATGGAGTCACTCTTGATTTACATCATTCTGAGATCAGACTGTAGGTTTGATTTTTCAGTCAGCAGCTCTACTTCTGATACCGCTCTGTAGATTTTCACCACCACATTTCCTTACCATTATCAGGAAGAAGGGAAGTAGGGCAGGAAAAATCATGTTCCTTTCAATAAAAGAGCAAATAATAGTAAGAAGGGTGGTCTTGTTGTTAAGGGACTTGATTGGGCCCAGGACATCTGGAGTTAATTCCCAGTTTTGCCATATACTCGCTATGAGACCTTGGGCAAATCACTTAATCAACTCTGTGCCTCAGTTTCCCCATCTATAATTCAGATATAACCATTCTCCCTTTGTCTGTCATGTCTAAAGCTGGTAGATAAATTTCAAGCAATTTTGTTGTTGATGCTGAAAAATGGACTTTTTCCAAAATATTTTTTTTCCACAACAGATTTTCAGTTTTTCGCATTTTTTCATTAACGTTGGAAATGAGAAAAAAATAGCCTGTTTGGTATTTTTACATTTCTGTTTTTTGCTTTTCAGTTTTTCCGTGTTGCCTTCTTTTTCTGTACTCCCTCCACCCCCTCTCCACCTCCACTGGTGTTTTCCTTTCAAACACACCTTATATCCTATTTTCTTCTCCTTTCATTTTTGATTTTCAAAACTGTGGGGGAGAGGGGGATTTATATATCTATGTGAAGAATTTTCAACTCCCCCCTCCGAAAATGGTTCAGTTTTGAAGCCTGCAAAAACAATTTCACGAATGTTTGCAATATTTTCTTTTCCTCTCTGAACCACCTCTATTTAGCCCCTGATCCTACAGCGATTCATGCATGAGCCCAGCTTGAGCAATTCTAACTTCAGTGGACCGACGCAGTGAAGCAACGTTAAGCATGGGCGTAAGTCTTTAAAAGGCTGAGGTGTTATCCCAGCACCACTTTGGGGCAGGGACTCTTTTGCTATGTATACGTACAGCACCTAGCGCAATGGGGTCCTGATACTAACTGGCTCCTATTGCCAGAAATGAAGTGGGGTCTAGTGGTTAGGGCACGTGTCTAGGACTCAAGAGACGTGGGTTTAATTCCTCTCTCTGCCATGGACTTTCTGTGTGAGACTGGGCAAGACTCTGAGCCTCATCTCTCCCTCTGTAAGCCCTGCCATTCCTCACAAGGGTGCTGCGATGATAAGGACTGTCAGGTACTACAGAAATAGAGGCCATCTATGTACCTAAGAGTATGTCTACACCACACATTAAGCCTTAGCTCCGACTCAGGTTCGAGCTCAAGCCCTTCTTCTGTCCATATACAGATCAATCTGACTTGAGTCAGCAAGCACTTAGGACCTGGGTCCTAGGAGCCTGCTAAGAGAGTCCAAGCCGTGTCATTTTGCAGTGTGGACACGGCTCCAGCTGCAGACCTGAATCAGAAGGTCTGTTAGTGGAGTATGGATGCATTAGCGTGGTTGTGAGAGCCGAGCCCAGCAACAGTGGATGCGTCTACACTGCAACAAAACCCCCTGGCGTTGGGTCTCAGAGCCCAGCTCAATTGACTCAGGGTCCTGAGGCTCAGGCTGCAGGGCTCAAAATAGCAGTGCAGGCATTGGGAGGTTGGCTGCAGCCTGGCCTCTGACAGCTGGTGAGGTGGGAGGCTCTGAAGCCAGGGATCTAGCCTCAGCCCAATTGTCTATACTGCTATTTTGAGCCCTGCAGCCTGAGCTCCGTGAGCCCGAGTCAGATGACCCAGGATCTGGAACTTGGCACCTCAAACGTGTGCACTCAGTGTTTCCAAGCCCATGCATGAGCATCCGCATTGCATTGTAAACCTGGGCTTGGAGATACCGTATGCGTAAGGTGGAGTCCCACAGCCCTGGGTTTCCGGGGCCATGTAGACATACTCTTAGATAGCTAGACTGTAATATAAATCATCACTTGCATGGCACTTCTCACCCAGGGATCTCAAAGTGCTTTACAAACATTACCACACAACACACCTCTTAGCTGGGTCAGAATTGTTATCCCCCTTTTACAAATGGGGAAACTGAGGCACGGAGCTTAGCCCATGAGCTAAGAACATGATGACCCAGAAGGTCCCCTCCAGGCCTAAATCCAATCCCCTGCTATTGCGGGCCACCACCCAGCATCTGCCCAGGGTCGTGGTGTGAGTCAATGGGTCTGTTTACACTGCCAATCTCTGCCATGGCAGCAAGCCTGGGATTCCAAGTTAACAGACAGGAGCTCCTGCTATGAACCAGAAGTAGCAGTGTAGATATACCTGTGTGAGCTGGTGGCCAGGCCTTCCAGACCCACCCGTTTGCTGGGTTTCAGAGCCCAAGTAGGAATACCTACACTGTTATTTCTAGCCCTAAAACACAAGCCCCCTAAGCTGGGGCTCTCAGACTTGCTGCTGCATTTTTCTGTTTTTGTTTTGCAGTGTAGATGTACCCAGCAGCAAAGCTGAGACCAGAGCCTGGGGGAAAAATCCTGGCCCCACTGAAATCAATGGAAACCTTGCCATTGAGTTCAGCAGGGCCAGGGTCTTACTCCAGGAATCCTGACTCCTTTCAGTCAACCTCTTTGTGGCTTGAAATCATTGACAATATAATAATTGAGTGTTGCAAAACTCTTCTGAAAGCCCAGCTGCATTTGTCGGCCATTAACAGGGGCGAGGGAGGTTTGCATTTCTGACAGCGCAAACAAAGATTAAACAATTGATTACAAGAAGCCCCACCCACAATAAATAGGGTTTATAGATATGTCTATCAGTGGTTAGCGATCGGTGCCCTCCCTGCAAAATGCTGAGGTCTAATGGATTGTTGGTGCTGTTGTACAGATTAGATAATAAAATTGACTAGGGTATTTGTCAGGGTTAGGGACAAGCACAGGACACAAGTGAACTCCTGGCAGTAGCATCACAACCATGGCTTTGTGAGGGGCCGGGAATGCCTTAATCGCCAGGACAATGCAAGACAGACACCAGCTGATTTCTCCTCCCAAGGTGACTCTGTCCATGCGGAGTTTGGACAATGCCAGTCCCTGTGGCACGGGGAGAAGGAAAGGCTTAGGGGCCCTCTCTGCTGCAGTGCTAATTCATGGACTTTCCCCTCCAACTCCAGAGTCTAAATCATGCATTTCCTTCCTGGTATCCATGGAGGAGAACTGCTGCAAAGGAGAGGAGAATTATCTGTTCCCTGCTTTGTTTGCAAAGCTTATAAACTAGACTTCATCAAATCATGGAGGCTCAGTCCAGTTCGGAGGGACATGTTCACCCGAAATTGATATCTAAATAATACATTTTGATTACGGTGTATTGAAGTGTCACCAGTTTATTAGATGTTTTCGCTAGTAGAAGAAAAGAAATAAACCCAAACTGAGTCAGCCTCAAAGCGTTCAAAATGCCCACTGTGATCTTGCCGTCTTCATTCTGATTTCTGTAAAAAGCAACAGAGTCCTTTGTCACCTTATAGACTAACAGACAGATTGGAGCATGAGCTTTCATGGGTGAATACCCACTTTGTCAGCTAAAACCCCTCCAACACATCATCAGGGATCTACAACCCATCCTGGACAATGATCCCTCACTTTTACAGCTCTTAGGTGGCAGTCCGGTCCTCGCCCACAGACAACCCACCAATTTGAAGCATATTCTCACCAGCAACCACACACCACGTCATAGTCACTCTAACTCAGGAATCAATCCATGCAACAAACCTTGATGCCAACTCTGCCCACATATCTACACCAGTGACACCATCACAGGACCTAACCAGATCAGCCACAACATTACTGGTTCATTCATTTACACGTCCACCAATGTAATATATGCCATCATGTGCCAGCAGTGCCCCTCTGCTACGTACATCAGTCAAACTGGACAGTCCCCACGTAAAAGGATAAATGGACACAAGTCAGATATTAGGAATGGCAATATACAAAAACCTGTAGGAGAACAGTTCAATCTCCCTGGACACACAGTAGCAGATTTAAAGGTAGCCATCCTGCAGCAAAAAAACTTCAGGACCAGACTTCAAAGAGAAACTGCTGAGTTTCAGTTCATCTGCAAATTTGACACCATCAGCTCAGGATTAAACAAAGACTGTGAATGGCTAGTCAACTACAAAAGCAGTTTCTCCTCCCTTGGTGTTCACACCTCACCTGCTAGAAGAAGGCCTCATCCTCCCTGATTGAACTAACCTTGTTATCTCTAGACTCATTCTTGTTTGCATATTTATACCTGCCTCTGGAAATTTCCACCACATGCGTCTGACGAAGTGGGTATTCACCCACGAAAGCTCATGCTCCAATACATCTGTTAGTCTATAAGGTACCACAGGACTCTTTGTCGCTTTTTACAGATCCAGACTAACACGGCTACCCCTCTGATTCGGATTTCTGTCACACTGCCAAGGGAGATCAGGGACCCATTGTGCTAGGTACTATATACAGTTAGAGTAGGTCCTTGTCACAAATAGCTTGCAGTCTAAACGTGGGGGATGAGCAAAGGGACATGGTAAAAGCCACACAGCGGGTCAGTCCTAGCAGCTGCAAATAGCACCTGCCTCTTCTGACCCCTAAGCTTCTGCCCTGTCCGCTTGACTGCATGGACCTTTCTGAGAAGCAACCCCAAAAGCCAAGATTGAACCCCTTGAACTTTGGGCTGTTCAGCATCTCCAGACTTTTTAGTCTTGGGCCCTGTGGGGAACTGTACCTTTGAGAGGCACATTTGGAACTGAGACAAATAAAGAAGAAGAGTCTGTCAAGCACCTAGTCTGAGTGAATATTGAACACCCGAGTCCCGGTACTATGTGGTGTTCAGTAATCACTCAGAGATGCCACAACCATATTTCTAATTAATTTCTAACCCCTTAAAAGAACATTGTGAAGTTAAAAAAATTGACTGATTTGAGTTACACCTAAGTAAATCCGAAGTAAAAATCTATCAAAGTAAATGTAGTAAATTTCTTTCACAATTTTCTTCACATTTTCATACTTTTTTTCTGCAATCACAAGGGCTAGAAATAATTGGTTTTTATTTTTTAAAGGACAGCTGAGATTCTCAAGTAATCACCTGACTCCAGGAGCTTGGACTTTAAGTAAATATCCCAAACCAAATACCACGAGACTTGTGATAAAATGACAAGAATTGGCAAAATTGCATTGACACCTTCGATTATTAATAGACATACATGTAAGAAATGAATTTACTTTGCACTGTTGATGTTGTTTGTTTACTTTGTTGGTTTTTTATCTTTGTTTTGTTCTTTTGATCTTAACTTTTTTCACTATTGGTTAGAGCCGGTCAGAAACTTTCCAGTAAAACATTTCTATCTTGGTGAATGCTGATTGTTTGAAAGTGGCTTCACAGAAAGCTGTTGACTTGGTTTTGTAACATTCAGTGGGATGTTTTGGTTTCTGTTTAAAAATGACTTTTAATGTACAATTTTACAATTTTCTGTTCTACAACAGAAAATGTGAAAAGGTCAAATCAACAAAATATTTCCGTTTTATCAAAAATAAATGTTTTGATGGACCTGAAATATTTTTTGCCTTTTCTGGGGGTGGGGGGAAGGGCAGGGAGGATTTCATTTTGCAGGAAATTTTTAAAAATTGTTTTCAATGTGGAATTTTTTTAGAAATTTTGGATTCCCCCATGAAACAGAAAATACAGGTCCCACCCAGCTCTACTGCTGATGCTGTTTGCTTACAATGTTTTCTGAACTTCTATCAGTTTAGACACTATAAATAGAGGCTGTTTCACTTACGCTTATAGCCAGGTCTGGTCACGTTTAGTTGCATATCCCTGGAGCCCTAGCACAAAGGCAGAATGTTTGGGTTGCAGTATTGCAGGGCAATATAACCATGTCTATTTCCATATTGATATCAGTCAAACAGTGTTTCCATTGGAAAAAATACATTATGGGAACAGTTCTGATGGTTTTAGGTTTTGTAATTTCTTCTTCTTCTTCACAAGCTGCAAATTCCAGTCAGAGTGGACTTGTGTTTGCTGGTGGAATGACTCAGAAAGAAGACATTCTGGTTGCAATCCCCAGAGTCTTTCCCTGAGAGTCAGTGAGGCTCATAAAATGAGTGACCCCAATCCAAAACTAAAGGGAAAACTCCCCAGGGTGTGGTTCAGTTCAGTTTTATGATCCCTGCTTGGGTGGGGCCCAACCTTCCCCAAAGCATCAAGCTAACCCTCAGCATTCCACCCACATCTCCAGTCTCCCAAGCTACCTGTGCACAGGGGACAGGGAAGCTGAGTTGTAGTTAGCACCTTTTTTGCTGGAGAGCAGGGAGCACTCCTCCATCCTGTTACAGCCCAGCACTGTCATCCCCTCCCACAGAAAAGGCTGTAAAGGATGACGGGGTGCCGGGCAGACAGGGCAGAGAAAGGTGATTCAAACACGTTAAGATACAAATGGTTTCAGAGTAGCAGCCATGTTAGTCTGTATCCGCAAAAAGAACAGGTTACTTGTGGCACTTTAGAGACTAACAAATTTATTTGAGCACAAGCTTTTGTGGGCTACAGCCCACTTCATCGGCAGGGCCGGCTTCAGGCAGCAGCCCAGCAAGCAGGTACTTGGGGCAGCCAACGGAGCGGGGCAGCACATCTGGCTCTTTGGCGGCGGGTCTCTCACTCCTTCTCAGAGTGAAAGACCAGCCGCTGAATTGCTGCCGAAGATGTAAGTGTCGGCGGTAGTGCCCAAGATTGCGATCACAGCTTTTTTTTTCTCTTTTTTTCTGCTTGGTGCAGCAAAGACCCTGGAGCCGGCCCTGTTCATCGGATGCATGCAGTGGAAAATACAGTAAGAAGATACATATATACACAGAGAATATGAAACTATGGGTGTTACCATACACGCTCTAATGAGAGTGATCAGTTAAGGTGAGCTATTACCAACTGGAGGGAAAAAAACTTTTTGTAGTGGTAATCAAAATGGTCCATTTGCAGCAGTTGACAAGAAGTTGTGAGGAAGAGTTTGTATGTGTGTGTGTGTGTGTGTGTGTGTGTGTGTGTGTGTGTGTGTAAATAAACATGGGGAAATAGTTTTGCTTTGTGTAATGAGCCATCCACTCCCAGTGTTTATTCAGGCCTAATTTAATGGAGTCCAGTTTGTAAATTAATTCCAATTCAGCAGTCTCTCGTTGAAGTCTGTTTTTTTGTTGTAATATGGGACACTCTTAATCCAGAATAGGTGCCCACATTCAGACTCATGTCAAAATGACAAAAGTTGTGTGAATTAAAAACAATGTTATTATTGCAGTGACAGGTTGTCTGTAGACAAGCTCTTTTTCTCCTCTCGCCCTGCTTTTACATCAGATGGCTCCACTGACTTGCTCTTGATTTACGCTGGTATAAGTCAGAGCTTGTCTACACTTAAAACCTTGCAGTGGCACAGCTAGTCCAGTGTACAATTTCAGTGTGTAGACACCATCTACACCTGTCAGCATGGGTAATCTGCCACCCTGAGAAGTGGTAGCTAAGTAAGGTTGACGGGAGAATTCTCCTGTCGACCTTGAGTGGTCTACGCTGAGGATTTTTCACACCCCTGAGTGATGTAGTCATATCGACCTAATTTCCTACTGTAGATCAGGCTTTCGATCTGAATTAAGTCCATAGACTAAGAGTATGTCCAGACTACCTGCTGGATTGGCGGATAGCGATTGATTTATCAGGGATCGATATATCGCGTCTCTTCTAGATGGGATATATCGATCTCCGAACGCGCTCCTCGTCGACTCCGGAACTCCACCAGGGCGAGCGGCGGTAGCGGAATCGATGGGGGAGCCGCGGCTGTCGATCCCGCACCGTGAGGACAGGAGGTAAGTCGAAATAAGATATGTTGACTTCAGCATTACGTACATCGACACCCTCTCTTTCCCCCCCTCCCAGCGTAGACCAGGCCTTAGGTCCATTCACTGTTAAGTTCAAAGCTCTTTAAATAGCCACTGCATTTGTATCATTAGCCTGCAACATTCACACATTTAAATGTTCACATCAAGGTGTTATAAAAACACCCCCTTCCCCAGCACAAACTTCATTGTGATTGGATTGCGAAAAGCAATCCATCCTGATTAGATCAGAAACCTCAGGTATGGAGGATCAAATAAAAAGAAATAATCAATTGGGAGGAAAAATCAGCAACTACCTATCTGTAATTTATTAATTTCTTGTTAAAGCATCAGAGTTCACAAACCATAGGATTAAAATCTAAAGTGTAAGTCTAGTGAAACCAGGATTATTGCTAAGGACAGGTAAAGGTTTAATGGACATGATCCAACCCCCACTGAAGACATTGGAAAGACTGTCCCTGATTTTAATGGGGTTATTTATGTGCTCAAAGTAACTTGCTGAATCAAGCAGTGAAGAAGGACAGTTTAAATCTGTATTCACTATTCAAAGATACCAGGTGGGCAAGGTAATATCTTTTATTGGACCAACTTCTGTTAGTGTAAGAGACAAGTTTCCGAGCTACACAGAGCTCTTTTTCCAGCAGGAAATGGATTTTGTGATTGGGAGCATTTGGAAAGCACCAGATTTCCCCTAAAATTCATTTGCAGACAAGCAATTGCTGGTATGTCAATAACCTATTCATTGATTGCATGGTCTCACTTCAGGCTAGGAAAAATAGGCCCCGAACCATTGCAGTCAAAAGGAGATTTACCCTTGGCTTCAACAGGAACAAGTTTTGACCCAAAATATGCTTAGACGAATCACTGAATATTATATTTCTGGGGACTGTGCATCTTCAGACTAATTTCAGTGCTCTCTGAAAGACAGATTTTGGAGGATGCATAGCATATTCAGTACAGCAAAGGGGAGTTTTGCCTGCTGTTAGAGCTGGGAAGAAAAGTTCAGCAAAGAACCAGAATGAAATGTCACCAAAATGTTCATGAGCCTGTTTTCATTTTCCAGCCAGCCTGACTGTCTGTTGCTCCTGTTAAATAGGAAGGAAGGAAGAGGTTTTAAGCAGGTAGAGTTCCCAGCCTGAACAGAATTCAGCCTGGCTAGCTCTTGTGATTTTTATTGTGAATCTCATGATAGAGTTTTCTTAAAGCCCCTGCTCCCGGATTCATGTGTTGATGTGAGAATCTTAGCTTTCATTTTAAAAGAACTACATTTCTAGCTCTTAGTTGCAAAGAAATGTGAGCCCTACAGGCTCTAGGATGAAAGGCAAATAAAGAACCCCAAGTTTATGATTTCTGTAAAAACTCATGATTTTTATTCCACTCTCATTATCTGTATTTATTTGGAGGAGGGGGCAGGGCACTGACTGAAGACATTTGAATGCCTGCGGTTGAATAGCCCCACTAACTTATGCACATGATAATTGTGTGTATGGGGGGTGTCTTGATTTCTTTGCTTTATTGTTCTGACGTTGATGTTTGTAAGGATGCTTGTCTAGAAAGAAAGCTTCCGGTGTGTATTGGATTTTACTAGGAAATACCGAATGCCAAAAGGTCTGTTGCTCCTTAGTTCTAATTGCAGTATTATTTTCCCTAGTGGTCATTGGTTTACGTTTTCCCCTCGGTAAAGCAGGCATTGAGGTTTTATGGGAGATGTTGCTTCATGGGGAAGCTGGGCAATGACAATATAAATCAACTTGTTTGCCTGATATGTTCATTGACAAGGCGGGTGAGGTAATATCTGTTCTTGGACCAACTCCTATTGGTGAGGGAGATGAGCTTCTGACTTTACACAGAGCACGTCCTCAGGTCATAGCGTTATACAAAAAACACATTCACTAAAATCCAGTAGGTCTTGGTGCTGAACTGGATTTGGGGCTAGGGTGATCAGACAGCAAGTGTGAAAAATCGGGATGGGGTGGGGGGGTAATAGGTGCCTATGTAAGAAAAAGACCCCAAAATCGGGACTGTCTGTATAAAATTGGGACATCTGGTCACCTTATTTGAGGCTGATCCAGGACACCTGTTTCTGTCATCTCTAAGGGTATGACTACACTGCAATCACACACTCCCACTGGTCTGTCATGTCAGCTGACTTGGGCTTGTGGGGCTTCAGCTGCAGGGTGATAAAACTGCAGTGTTGATGTCCAGGACTGGGTTGGAGCCTGGGCTCTGGGACCAAATATCTACACTGCGATTGTATAGCCCCACAGCCTGTGCTCCATGAGCCCACATACCCTAATGGGACAACCTGAGTCTGTAAAGGTTTGCAACAATGGACTCCTTGCTTAATGCAGGCAGGTGTCACCACATGACGCTGCTACGCATAGTTGTCTAAGTACTGTATTCTACATTGATGAGGCCTCATCTGGAGTACTGTGTCCAGTTTTGGGCCTTACACTACAAGAAGGATGTGAAAAAATTGGAAAGAGTCCAGCGGAGGGCAACAAAAATGATGAGGGGGCTGGAGCACGTGACTTATGAGGAGAGGCTGAGGGAACTGGGATTGTTTAGTCCAGAGGTCCCCAACCTTTCTGTGGCCAGTAGCACATTCATGTTTTCAGAAGACTGTGACGGGCACCAACAATTTTTCAAGGCTTATTTTGTATTTGTACATTAAATAATATGAAAACCATCATATTTAATATTACATAATATATGAATTTAGAGAGAAGAGAGAAGCCAGAGAGAAGCTGCGAGGACAGAGAACACCAGTGCCCGCAGCCCCAGAGTACTCTGTCCCCAGCAGGCATGGGGCCCCAGCTTCTCTTCCTTGCTGGGCACTAGGCGGGGTCCGCACCTTCCAGGGCAGGGCTAGCTCTAGGTTTTTTCCTGCCTCAAGCAAAACATTTTTTGCCTGTCCCCCACCCCAGCCCTGGGCTCCCCCACCTCTCCACCAGTGCCCTCCCCCCCACACACCCAAATGCACAAACCCTCAAACCTTGTACCCAGAAAGGGATGGGGATCTAGTAAAGAGGGTTCAGGCAGAAGAGCGGGTGTGGAGGTGCTTGGGGGCTCTACACTGGCAGAGAAGTGGGGTGTGATGTACTCACGGAAGAGGATGGAGGAGGAGAGGGGGTATCAGGTGGGTTGCGGGAGAAGAGGTGCAGGGGAAGGGGGGAGGTGCGGGACGAGAGGGCACAAGGGGAGAGGTGTGGGTGAAGGGAGAGTACAAGGGGGAAGGGATGCAGCGAAGGAGCGATGGGGGGAGATACAAATGGAGAGGCTGCAAGTGGGATGGCGGGTGCAAGGGCTGAGAGGGGCAGGCACTGACAGCTGCTTCCCCAGCCCCGTGCAGGCAGAGCCGAGAGGACAGACACTGACCTCCAAGTGCCCGAGCCGCGGGGGTCCCCTGGCGGGGCAGTATCAACCTCTGCCCTGCTCAGAGCCAGGCACTGCCTCTCCCTGCCCCTGGCGCTGTGGGGACCTGGGGCAAGCAGCGCGGGGCTGAGGCTGAGGAGGTGCGCAAAGGGCTGGGTCCGGGGGCAGCTCTCTGGCAGCTTGGGCTGCCCAGCCACTCACCCCATCAGCGTGCGAGCCGGGATCCGCACTCGCCGCCCAGCCCGGCAGCACCCTGCACAGCCCACTCGGGCAGGGAAATGCCATGCTGCCCTGGAGAGACTCAGAGCAGCAGCAGTGACGGTAGCAGTGGCAGCAGCAGGACCCCTACTCCCTCCCTGCATCCCGGCTCCTCACACACTCTGGGAGCCCCTCTCACCTCTGCAGCCCGTGCTTGACTCCAGGGACAATGCTCTGGCTCTCCAGAGGCAGGGCTCGGGCCAGGGCTGGCTCCCAGCTTTTTGCTGCCCCAAGCAGCCCCGGAGTTCTCTGTCCCCAGCTGGCGCAGGGGTGTGGCTTCTCTCCGGTTTAAGCCACAGAGCCACGCCTGACTGGGACCGAGAATACCGGTGCTCGCGGCCTGCAGCCCCGGAGTTCTCTGTCCCTGGCAGGCATGGAGCCACGGCTTCTCTCCCCTGCTGGGCACTAGGCAGGTGCACATAAATGTCCAGGCGGGCGCCGTGGCGCCTGCAGGCACTGTGTTGGGGACCACTGGTTTAGTGTGCAGAAGAGAAGAATGAGGGGGGATTTGATAGCTGCTTTCAATTACTTGAAAGGGGGTTCCAAGAGGATGCATCTAGACTGTTCTTAGTGGTACCTGATGACAGAACAAGGAGTAAGGATCTCAAGCTGCAGTGGGGGAGGTCTAGGTTGGATATTAGGAAAAACATTTTCACTAGGAGGGTGGTGAAGCACTGGACTGGGTTATCTAAGGAGCTGGAGGAATCTCCTTTCTTAGAGGTTTTTAAGGTCAGGCTTGACAAAGCCCTGGCTGGGATGATTTAGTTGACGATTGGTCCTGCTTTGAGCAGGGGGTTGGACTAGATGACCTCCTGAGATCCCTTCCAACCCTGATATTCTATGTTAAGTTCTTTTTCTTAGTGTGCAAGGAAATGTTCAGTCGGGGGAAGTCGTGCTCTTGTTAGTTTATTATGCAAGGATGACTGCACAGGCCAGGGGTGCTGGAACAATTTGTATAGTGAGGGTGCTGAGAGCCATTGAACCAAACTGTAAACCACGTATATAATGGAAACCACTTCAAGCCAGGGGGTGCAGCAACACCTCTAGTTCCAGCACCTATGGTTCAGGCAGTAGCAGAGCTTGCTGTCCATTATGGTCTGTGATTTGAGTTGATTCTCGAAGCAGAGTATCTCTCTGGGAACTGGGTATTGATGTTGGGCTGAGATTCTTGGAAGAAGGGATTGCCATGTGTGTTGTTAGACCACCTCTATTCCAGGATGTGTGTTTGTATGATTGCATTTAGAATACATCTAAACTCCATATCCCTGATTTCTTCCCCCCACTGAGAAGCTGATTTGCAAGGCCATGGCCTGGACACCTGTTACCAATCACAGAGCAGTGATTATACCTTCCCATTAGATTCTACCACCCTTCCTCAAACTGGGTAATCTAAGAGTGGGCCCATTTGCCTTGATTTCAGTAGGATTACTCTGGGAGTAAGGTGCTACTTGCATGAGTTAGGGTAGCAGAATCTGGCCCTTAGTAAAATAGCCTGTACATATCTCACAGAACTGGAAGGGACCTTGAAAGGTCATTGAGTCCAGCCTCCTGCCTTCACTAGTAGGGCCAAGTTCTGATTTTTGCCCCAGATCCCTAAGTGTCCCCCTTGAGAATTGAACTCATAAGCCTGAGTTTAATAGACCAATGCTCAAACCACTGAGCTATCCCTCCACCCTAAAATAGCCTATAGCGGGGTGCTTGTGCTTGTGCTCCGAGGGGTTTAAAAGCAGCCATGCAGAGAGCTGCAGCTCTAAAAGCCTGGGCTGATGGGGGGAAAGTAGGCTCAGCTGTGGCCATGCCCCAGTCAGGCCCAGCTGGACACCATAAAAGGCTGTGAGCCAGAGGCCCAGGAAGTCTTCTTTTGCTTGTAGAGGGAGAAGGACCTGGTTGTACGGAGCTAGAGACAGGGTACCTGAGTGGAGCAGGGCTGGGGGAAAGGCTGGGGAGCTCTAGCCTGGAAAGCCTCAGGCTGTGGCCTAGAGCAAGGCTACAGGTACTAGGGGGTTGCAGAGGGCAGCCCAGGGGTAGGCCAAGGCAGCAGGTCCAAACCCTCCTTGTTAGTGATGAGTGGCTCATACTGCAGCCTGGCACAGGGGCTAGATGATGACTGGCAGTAGCCTTATCCTGAAGTGAGGTGGGGATAGTGGGTGGGGGTTCCCCTGTGAAGGGGAAACCTTGAGGCTGTGAAGGGTACTGCCAGGGGGGCAGCACCCAAGACAAGGCCATCAGGGTCCTGGGAGGGACACAGGGCCAGCAGTAAGGTGGATCACCAGCCTGCAAAAGGTGCTCCAGATGCTGGAATGAGCTAATTCCCTAAGAGACCAGCAGGAGGCGTTGCAGGGGTGAGGCCACACATCTACATAGCCTCTTTTCTATTGTCAATTTAGGACATTGACCTTGTGAACATAAGACATTTCTCCAGCGAGTTATCTCTCTGTCTGTGGTACTTCCATGGCCTCCATTGCTGTAGTATCTGAGCATCTCGCAATCTTTAATATGTTTTATTCTCAACCCCTCACCCTCCCGCAGGGTGGGCAATGCTATTATCCCTTTTTTTACAGGGATTGAGGCACAGGAAATTGCTTACAGTCACACAGGAAGTTTGTAGTAGAGCAGGGAAGTGAACCCAGGTGTCCTAAATCCACTGCTAGTGCCCTCACCACTACTAGAGTCAATGGTGCTGCTACCCACATGAGTAAAGTTACTAATGAATGGAAGTGTTTGCAGGGCTGGACCCTACATTTTGGTTACAGCAGATAAGAAACAACTGCCTGGGTATGATGAGACTGTAGTAACATCCTGTACTGTCATTTTTCTGTAGGATGGGGGGTTGTTTTTAAGACAGCAGCCTCGGTGCCTGAGGCTCCTGAGCAGACATTTTTTGTCTTTGGGAATTGAAAGAATGAAAACAAAATAAATAACCCACAAGCGTGGAGAGCATCTCAGTAGTTCTACAGACCTCCCCCCCGCTGAGAAAAATCAGGAAAAGTCACTTCGATTTTGTTTTAAATTGTGGCACAAGAGCCATTTCCACCAGCAGATTAATTCACTTCATAAAAAATAAATTACATTCCAGCTGGGCTGAGTAATGAGAGATGCGATAAAACAGGCCGACTTCCAGCTTCTGAGCTGTATTGTCTTTTTAAATCAGCTCAAAACATTAAAGAAATCGATATTGAAATTATTTTTGAAATTGAAAAATAACATTGGGCTAGATCCTCTGCTGGTGTAAATGGGCTTCACTTAGTTAAAGCCACTAGAAGTGCACTGATTTACGTCAGTCTGGGTATTGAACATTCTCAAGCACTTTGGAATGACACTTGTTCCTTGAATATTGTTTACCTAGGCCTGGTCTACATTAGAAAGTTATACAGATGGGATTGTCAGTTTGGGATGTGATTCTTCTCCTGATACAGTTAGGCTTGGCAGAATTTGATTTTAATTTTTTATCATTTCAATGAATAATATTTATTTTTAAGCATTTTTGTCAATTTAAGTTGTCATGGTTGTGGAAAGTTATGGAGTGTGTGTCAGGCAATAGCTAGTTACTGACAGATGTTGCGATAAATAAAGATAAAGCTTTGTAACCATTAAAACACAGATTGTCAGCATCACATCAATATATACAAAATACGTAGCCTAAAATCAATCTCTAATAAGTTTTCAACCAGCTTTTTCTAATTTTTATTATCAATGGAAATGTTTTTTGTCAGTTTGTATGTACGGTGAAATTGACCTTTACCAACTTTTATCAATACATATCGAATCCTTCCATGCATGGATATAGGTATACTAATATAAACCATAGGGTGGATACAGTTATACTGGTATAAGGTGCCTTACAATAATATAACTTATTTCACTTGAATCAGAACAAACTATACCAGGATAAGCACCTTTATACTGGTATTAATGTATACGCATGATGGGGGTTTTGCTGCTTTAACTATACCTGTATAATTAAAGCAGCAAAACTTTCTAATGAAGACATGCCTTGAGTGCCATTTTGCAGCCATTAAAAAGATCCCATGATTTATTAGAGGATATAACACAAAAAGAAAGGAAAAATGTACATCCCAAGTTCAGTGGGGTATATTTCTTTAAGAAATACATTCTTTAGTTTGGGGAAGCAACAGGTAATACCATAATAATGACAGATCATATTGATACCAAACAAAGAAACTCCATTAAAGTGTGAAATCCCACTAATCCTGTGCTTGGCACAGTGAAGCTAGCAATGTACCACGGAATGTAGAACTAATAACCAGCAGCCTGTGTGCTGTAAAAAAGGACTGATAAAATGAGTTAACTAATGACATGTTTAAAATCTGACTAAAGAAACATCAGTAACTATACTGATATATATATATATACCTACATACCTACTATATAGGTATATATATAGGTAGGTATATATTAAATAAGGTTAAGGCTACATGAACTCCTTACTCAGCATTTGCTGTTACTACTAATGATTGCATTTATTATGGTTATGCCAAGGGGGAAATCATGTCTCACCAATCTATCTGAATTATTTGAGGGTGTCAGCAAGCATGTGGACACGGGTAATCCAGTGGATATAATGTACATGGACCTCCACAAAGCCTTTGACAAGGTTCCTCCCCAAAGGCTCTTAAGCGAAGTAGGCAGTTATGGGATAAGAGTGCAGGTCCTCTCATGGATCAGAAACTGGTTAAAAGGCAGAAAATAAAGGGTGAGACTAAACGGTCATTTTTCACAAAGGAAGGTGGGGTCTCCCAAGGAGCAGCAGTGGGACTAGTGCTATTCAAGATATTGATAAATGATCTGGAAAAGTGGGGTACATAGTGAGGTGGTAAAGTTTTCAGATAGTACAAAATTACTCAAGACAGTTAAGTCCAAAGCTGACTGCAAAAAGCTACAAAGGGATCTCACCCAGGACAGCAACATGATAGAAAAAATTCGGTGTCGATAAAAGCAAAGTAATATACTTTGGAAAACATAATCCCAACTACACGTACAAAATGATGGGGTCTAAATTAGCTGTTAGCCCTCACGAAAGAAAATTTGGAGTCTTCATAAAGAGCTCTTGAAAACCTCTGTTCAGTGTGCAGTGACTGTCAAAAAAAGGCTAACAATGTTAGGAACCATTAGAAAAGGGATAGATAATAAGATAGAAAATATCATAATGTCTCTATATAAATCCACGGCACGCCCACACCTTGAAAACTGTGCACAATTCTGGTTGCCCCATCTCAAAAAAATTATATTAGAATTGGAAAAGGTACAGAGAAGGGCAACTAAAATGATTAGGGGGTTACAGCAGCTTCCATTCCAGGAGCGATTACAAAGGCTGGGGCCGTTTAGTTTAGAAAAGAGATGGCTAAGGGGGAATGGGCTAGAGGTCTACAAAATCACAAATGGGGTGGAGAAAGTTAATGAGGAAGTGTTATTTATTCCTTCACATGACATAAGAACCAGGGGTCACCCAATGAAATGAATAGGCAGCAGGTTTATAACAAGCATGAGGAAGTATTTTTCACACAATGCACAGTCGACCTAAAAACTCATTGCCAGGGGATGTTTTGAAGGCCAAAAAGTATAACTGAGTTCAAAAAAGAATTAGATACATTCTTGGAGGATCAGTCCATCAATGGCTATTAGTCAAGATGGTCAGGGACACAACACATGCTCTGGGTATCACTAAACCTTTAACTGCCAAAAGCTGGGACTGGAAAACAGGGGACGACGGATCACTGGATCCTGCCTTCACCATCCGCAGTAACTGGATTTTGGGTGTCCAGTCAGTAGAGCTGACTCAACACTGTCTGGTCCCCTTTTTTACTGGACTTTCCAGTCGAAAACCAGGCACCTGGCCACCCTAGCACTCAATAAAGCCACTGGGACATGCTGGTGCACAAAGATTGTAAGAGTGGACCCCGACATAGCCCTGGAAAGCTACAAATATCTCTTGTCTTGTGTTATCCCTTTGCTGGTCTGCCTGGATGCTCAGAGGGAAAGGAACAGGCTCCTTTACAGCAAATCTGCCTGACTTGGATCCTGAAGCAAGGGCTGGTGGGAAGGAGAGCTCTAAAGTGGTGCGCCCTGGCTCACTCCCAGCCTTTCCCTTGGAATGAGATAACAGGGAAAACAGATAAGAGGAAAGTGGTTCATTAATTCAGCCAGGATTTCACTTTGTGTGGAAGAAACTATCTTACAAGAGCATTACACTAAGCCAGAAAAGATCCTCTTAAACCTCAGCCCTCATGTAGTTAACATATACAGCTCCAGTACCAAAGTATATATAGACCATCACAAAATCCCTGCCTTTGAACAGTGTGTCAGCCAAGGGAATGTTTTAAGCCCACAAACCCAAGTAATTGCAAGCCTGCCTTTTCCACCCCTGAGGCCTGGGTAATGCAGCTCATGTGGGGCCTGTCCCAGCGGACAATATTCCTACCCGTCCAGGAGCCATATGACCTTCAAGGCTGGTAGGAGTGTTCCCCGCTGCAGCTATGCCTTGCTGGAGAAAGTGCTAGATGTGGCAATAGAGCAATGGTTCTCAAACTTTTGCACTGGTGACCCCTTTTACATAGCAAGCCACTGAGTGCGGCCCCCCTTATAAATTAAAAACACTTTTTTATATATTTAACACTATTATAAATGTTGGAGGCAAAGCAGGATTTGGGGTGGAGGCTGACAGCTAGCAACCCCTATGTAATAACCTTGTGACCCCCTGAGGGGTACTGACCCCCAGTTTGAGCACCCCTGCAATAGAGGATGCACCCAGATACCGTGTGATTGGACACCATATTAGAGTCTAGAGAGCGATCAGTTCTTTTTGATATAGGCTCTGATGCAGCAAAGTTCAACAAGACTTAAGCACATGGGTTGTGTGTCAACCTCCCGTTGAGGAGGGTAGCCCCCGCCCATGCTGCCCCCCTTCCCAAGCACTCCCTCCTCTGCTGGAGCCCTGAGCCCTGCACTGTGGCTGCTGGCCTCCCCGCTCCAGCCCTGGCCACCCAAGTGCCCCCACCCCTAGCCCAGGCCAAGGGGGAAGTGCTGGAAGCAGGAGGGGGTTTGAGGTGGAATGTGGAGGTGTCATGCCTGGCTTTTTGGGGAGACTTAGCCTCCCCTGACCTGCAGTACCTGCCGCCCATGCTTAAGCCACAGATATGAGCACTTGCAGAACAGATACAGACTCAAGCACATGCTTAAAGGTAAACGTGTGCTTGTAAGTGCTTTGCTGAGCTGAGGCCTAGGGAAGGAGTTGGGGGGAGACAGGAGCTTCCCTGGGAGCCACTGTAGCAGGAGACTTCTCATGGGTACAGAAGAGGAGAGGATATCGACAACCTGGCTCCCCCAGGCTTCTCTGACACTTAGGGTATGTCTACACTGCAAAGGAAAACCCGTGAGTCTGAGGGCTGGGGTCAGTTGTAGCGCTCACGGGGCTACAAATAGCCGTGTAGCTGTGTGGGCTCAGGCTGGAGCTGGGACTGGGAAACCCAGCAAGGAGGTGACGGTCTCAGAGCCCAGGCTCCAGCCAAAGTGGGAATGTCTCCACTGCTATTTTTAGCCCTTTGCCTGAACTCTGCAAGCCCGGGTCAATTGATCTGGGCTCTGAGACTTAGTGTCGTGGGTTTCTCTTTGCGGTGTTGACATACCTTTACTCTTCAGCCTGTAAGATTCACCACCGGTGCTGGCTGCTTGGCTGGCTGGGCTGTCCCAGGGAAGGTCCGGTTGGAGAAGTAGCTCAGGGGAAGAGTGAACTCTCTGGCTCCTATGCATGTGTGTGTCTCTAAGCTTCTCTAACAAGTGGCGGAGCAGAGTTTGGAGTTCTAAAACTGTCAGTGAGTTTTCTGGCTGTGAGTAATTGGTTGTGTTGATGGGACCCCGGATTGTCAGTACCTGGATGCAATTCAGTGGCTTTGTTCTTCAAGGACTGCAGGAGGATACATTTGCAATCACATGGACATATGATTCATAGATCATTGCTTATAGAAAAGACCCGTAAAAGATCTTACAATCCAGACAGACAAAGGGTGGGAGAGGAATCAAGTTCAGTGAGTGCTCTAAGGAAGGGGTCAGCAACCTTTCAGAAGTGATGTGTGGAGTCTTCATTTCTTCACTCTAATGTAAGGTTTTGCATGCCAGTAATACGTTTTAATGTTTTTGGAAGGTCTCTTTCTATAAGTCTGTAATATATAACTGAACTATTGTTGTATGTAAAGTAAATAAGGTTTTTAAAATGTTTAAGAAGCTTCATTTAAAATTAAATTAAAATGCAGAGTCCCCCGGACCAGTGGCCAGGACCCGGGCAGTGTGAGTGCCACTGAAAATCAGCTCGCGTGCCACCTTAGGCATGCTTGCCATAGGTCGCCTACCCCTGCTCTAAGATAACACAGCAGAGCCAGAGACAGAATCCAGGTATAGAGAGTCCCTGTTCAGTGCCCTGGCGGCTGGTCCATGCTGTTTCTAGCCTGCATTACATTTTGGTTCTCAGGCCATGTCTATATGTACAGCTGTGCCTCTGCAGCATGTCTGGTGAAGACACTGGAGTGAGCTCTCTCATCAGCATAAAAAACCCAGCATAAACAGGAGAGCAGCTGTGCACACTCGTGCTTTTGTCGGTGGAACTTGTGTCGCGTAGGGGGGTAGAATATTCACACTCCTGAATGACATAAGTTTTGCCGCCATAAATGGTAGTGTAGACAAAGCCTTTGCCTGTCTCTGGCTCAGTTCCCTTCTCTCTGAAACTTCACGGCTGTTTGGGAGAGTTTTCTGAAAGCCGGAGAGGATGAGGGGGCTGTTAATATCTGATTTTAGATGCTGAGCACCTTGGAGCAGAAAGCAGGCCTGAAAATAAAATTCACGTTGAAGATAAAAAGGATCTTGTGGCTACAAGTGACTAGAAGTCACATGTCCTCATGCACTGTTCCTGAGTGCCTCCTCTAATGCGCCTGACCACAGCTGCTTTGGCAATAACATGCAGAGGGAAAGAATGTGCAGGTTGAGATCCTTATTTTTCTTACATAAGAAAGACACTTTAATCAGCAATTTAGAGAAGGAAAAGTTATTTACTTATTCCCATAATAGAAGAACTAGGGGCGACCAATTGAAATTAATGGGCAGCAGGTTTAAAACAAATAAAAGGAAGTTCTTCACACAGCACACAGTCAACTTGTGGAACTCCTAGCCTGAGGAGGTTGTGAAAGCTAGGACTATAACAGGATAAAGAGAACTGGATAAATTCATGGAGGTTAAGTCCATTAATGGCTATTAGCCAGGATGGGTAAGGAATAGTGTCCCTAGCCTCTGTTTGTCAGAAGGTGGAGATGGATGGCAGGAGAGAGATCACTTGATCATTACCTGTTAGGTTCACTCCTTCAGGGACACCTGGCATTGGCCACTGTCGGTAGACAGGATAGTGGGCTAGATGGACCTTTGGTCTGACCTAGTACGGCCGTTCTTATGTTCTTACAGCCGTGTCCTGCAATCCTCAAGCATGCAAAGCTCCCACAGACATCAGGATCAGGTGTTAATTTTCCCTAGTATTTTTTCCATTTTGTTTCCAGCAACATTTTTTTTTGACTTCTTGGTGTCCAACATTCATCTGCAAATAAGTGGAATATAATGGATTCCTCTTATGGTGCTAGCTATGTATGAATGGCAGCATGACCCAGTGGATAGAGCATGGAACTAGGAGAATGTGGAGTGGATTGCTAACTTTGTCACCAACCTATCATAGAATGTCAGGGTTGGAAGGGACCTCAGGAGTTCATCTAGTCTAACTCACTGCTCAGACAGATTTTTGCTTCAGATGCTTAAATGGCTCCTCCAAAGATTGAATTTACAACCTTCAGTTTAACACGCCAATGCTCATACCACTGAGCTATCATTTCTGCATCAATCTGTGCTACTGCAGCTGTGTCTATTTCGATTATAAGCTCTTCAGAGCAGGTGCTGTCTCTTGCTCTGTATATGTACAACAGCTGTATAGAGGCCCAGATCTCTTCTGAGGGTCTTAGGTGCTGCTGTAATAATAAACAGTAATAATGATTAAGAACATAAGAACAGCCATATTGGGTCAGACCAATGGGTCATCTAGCCCAGTATCCTGGCGTCCAACAGCGGCCAGTGCCCGGTGATTATACTAGAAGCATTAAATGGATACATATTGTAAAATGTAACACATTTTGCATGGGTATTCCACATGTAGTTTGGTCAGGGTTAGATATGTTTATTGAAATAAATGAGGATTCTTACCAAACACAAGAGAAATTCTCTTCCACCCCCCAGTTTTAAGAGAAATATTTCTTCCACCCTTTTATTTAGCTTGCTGTGATTCTTTTGGGCCAAAGCAGAACCAGGGGGCAATCTGCTTCCACCTCGCGAGGGAAGGTAAAGTTCAGCAGAGCCTGTGAAGTGATCCCAAGATAACAGGTCAGTATCTAACCAGGTAACACCCAATTACAACAGAACTGTGTTGACTAACACTTTCCCTTATCGGAGGAATCAGGTATTCATGTAAATCACAAAAGGATTCGGTGGACGCCAGTTCATTTTAAGCTGCCAACCAAGGAGCAAAGAATGTAGTTAAACAAAATGCATGTTCTTCTTATCTTCGAGCAGTGACTATTGCTATGAAATAAAAACTATATAGGAAAGTCCCTTATCAGGAAACTATAATTCCTTAATGTTCATTAGGGGCTGAGTCTGGGCTGGAATCAGACTCTTGAGACCACTTTTCAAACCCAACTGAAGTAATTTTTTGCAGACAAATGATCTTTCCTTATCACACGTTGTCTTGGCAATAAAAAGGCTCTTTCTTAAGATGCGTGTTTAGGCTAGGCCTGCTGAAAAAAAGAGGTGCAGCAAAAGCGGCCTTAATTCTGATGCTTACCTAAAAATAAACTACAAGGGACAGGCCCAATCTTCATGATGTCCTCCTGGGGCTGGAAAAGCTTTAGATGGCAGCGTCAGAGACGATGCATCAGGACTTCATGGCATGACTAATAAGATTCTCTTATCACATTTATTGGGAGATGGTGATGCTAATAAAACAGAGTCAGGCTGAGAGCACTTAGTGGGGCAGAAGAGCTCAGTTTTCACAGAGTCTCGACATTCAGAGCTAGAGAAAGCCCCTTGGATCCCTCCCGTCTATCTCCTGCATTCCTAGGTGATGTCAGCGCCGCTACTAAATAATTCCAGCAAAGGGAATTCCACTTAGGATGGGACAAATTTTTTTTTTTTGGAGTTTGGTGGTTTGGTTCAGATAACCACCCACAACTGGAGCTTTCCTTTAAATCAGGTTTATTAAAACTTTCTCTCTGACCTTGAAGTCCTTGAACACCATTGCCAATCCCAGGGGAAATAGATAGCTCTTTATTATTACTTATTATGTGTATTGTGATGGCTCCTAGGGGCCCTAACGAGAGCAGGTCCTCGCTTTGCTTAGCACTGTATAAACACAAAGGAAGAGAGAGTGCTTGACCCAAAGAGATTACAGTCTAAAAAAGTTAACATCTTTCTATGTTTCCAGATTTCTAGAAAGGAATTGAAAAAAAAAAAAAAAAGAAAATGACTGTGGTATTTTTTTTCCCCAGGAAAAGCAGAAAAAGCAGAGGAGAGGTAATGAAAATTTGTTTATGACCTGCAGTCATTTCTAAATGTAATCTTGTTGGATGTCACAGACTCACTGGGTACGTCTACACTGCAATATAATGCCTGCCCACGGCTGGCGCACATCCACTGACTTGGGCTCAGGAGCTCAGCCCTCCTTGCCGGGTCCCAGAGTTCTGGGGTTGCCTGAGCCTGAATGTCTACACTGCAATTTTATAGCCCTGCCAGCCCAAGTCAGTGGATGTGGGCCGGCTGAAGGTGTTTGATTGCAGTGTAGACATAACCATAGCCTCCAGATATGGAAAAGAATTCCTACGTCACCCAGTCCAGCTCCCTGCTAGCACAGGATTGATTCATATCAGGGTCTCAGTAGTACAATTGCATCTGGGCAGGCCAATCCGGATGCCTGGGTGGAGTTCCACTGATCTCAATGGGGCTATATAGGGGCACGGGGACCACATATACAGACCGATGGCACACTCGGAGTTCGATTTTATTTTCTTGCTTTGTATCAGGCTAAAAGCTTCCTGGGCCACTTGCTGGCAATCTCGGCACAGAGGCTAAAGACTGAATGGGCAGAGAGGCCAAAATTTTCAAAAGCCACTTGTGATTTTGGGTGCTTCCATTCTGGGGGTGCCCAGCTGTACACATATGAAAGGTGCCTGATTTTCAGAGAACAGGTGCCCTTTCAGGTGTCCCAAGTTGCCCTCTAAATCATTATAGCTTCTGAAAATGTAGGCCTCTAGGGACTCTCTCACCCCTCAAAATGGTTCCACCAGGACATGACTCTGGCAGGTGGAGGAGGACCCATACTGGGTGGGCCTTGTTCTGTGGCCAATCACAAGTCGTCAGTTTCCAGGGCTGCCAATTCATCAGCAGCATTGGTGGGGGGGGAAAGTGAAAACAAAAGCAAGCATGAGATCATGTTCTGCTCTCTGGATGGGTGTCGCCTCTGGAATAATGGCTGCCCTGTTCAAATATACGCTGGAGTGATTGCAGTACAAATAAATTTCCCGTTGTGGTTCTGCAAGAGGGAACATGTGAAATCAACTATATGTTTGAGCACAGCTCAGTACTGTTTCGAAACACGAAGGGCTTGTCTACATGGGCACGTTCAGGGAAATTAATCTGAATTAAGTGAAGGAGTGAATTTGAAGTGGATTAGTTAAACTGCACTAAACCCCCTTCTAAACACCCTAATTCAGAATTAAAATGGTCTTAATTTGTATTAATTTTCCTGGATGCCCCCATCTAGACAAGCCTAAAATTATGTTAGAAATTATAGTCATATTTGAGATCAAATTCTGATCTGGCTTTCAGACTCCCCTTGGTATGGGGGTTATTCTGATCTGAGGGTTTAATCCAGATTCAGTTTGGGCTGGGGTATTTGTATTTGGGGTTTTGTTCAGGCCTATCTCTCATTTATTATTAATTAGGTTCAAATTCCATAACTTTCACCCACCCCTAACTGTTTTAAAGTTTAGGCTCAGGACCATACTGCCTTGGTTGAAATTTGATATATTTTGGCCATCTTTATAGCTGGCCATAAAATGGAGAGAGGGAAATGTTACAACATTTCCACCCCCCTCTTCCTCACTTTTTTTTTTAAATTGTAGTCAAGATTTTAAAATTTGGGAAATTTCAAGCACATCCAATAGCAAAAGGAGCAAAACCTCAGGTCTTCCTGTCAACATGAAGGGCAGAATGACTTTAACAAGAGCATAACACAGAGTAGCAGCAAAGCCTTAGCAGTGATGTTGGTGGGGGGGGCATGGGGGACCAGCACAAATGAGATTCAGGTCAGTTTCTTTAGCATAGACAATATTTTCTGTCATTGTAGTTCCTGCCTTTGCATTGCTGCTGTCGATCTGGCCAGCAATAGCCATGCATTTAACACAGCACTGTGGTGTAATACTAGTAAGCTGCCAATGTCAGTGTTTTCACAAGTAGGACATTGCCATGATTTTCCACTGGGACCAAAATATGAGCTGTACATGGAAATGCATAATAATAATAACAACAACATGTTCCAGGGGCTGGTGGTTGAAGTGCAGAGAACTGGTTATCTTGATACACCTAGGCTGTTTTGTGCAAAAAGGGGGATTCTGACAGGGTGGAGGGTCTTGTGAAAAAGCAAAGAGATGATCAAGTAACAGAAGAACCTGGTGTGTGTTGCTTGGTAGGCCTGTAAATACAGTATGTGCTGTAGGGATTGCAGAGAGAAAGATCAAGTATCATAGACTATCAGGATTCGAAGGGACCTCAGGAGGTCATCTAGTCCAACCCCCTGCTCTGAGCAGGGCCAATCCCCAGACAGATTTTTATCCCAGTTCCCTAAATGGCCCCCTTAAGGATTGAACTCAGAGCCCTGGATTTAACAGGCCAATGCTCTAGGGTGACCAGACAGCCAATGTGAAAAATCAGGACGGGGATTGGGGGTAATAGGAGCCTCTTCAAGAAAAAGACCCAAAATCAGGGCTGTCCCTATAAAATCAGGACATCTGGTCACCCTACCCCGCTCAAGCCACTGAGCTATCCCTCCCCCGCAAGTAACTAACAGGCCTCTGTCAGGAACACAAAGAACAAAAATTGGTTCCATTTATCTCTTGACCTTTTGTTCTTCTGCACTGCAAAGTCAGAGTAAACTGTTCCCTAGAGGTTGTCATGTCCCTCCCTCTCTGAGTATCACCAGTGGGGTCTGGGTGGGCAGGAAAATTGAGCATCCCTACTGAGGAGGCAGCAGGGGGCTGGAGTTTGTGAAGTACCTGAAGTTGTTTGGACTGATATTAAATTCAAGCTGATAATACTGTTATGCTGGGAGTTGGGTGAAACCTCAGTGAACCTGGGGGGTATTATAGCTGCTCTTCATGCCGGATAAATATAAAAAGCAAATAAGCTCCTTTATGGAATAGATAGCTGAAAAAATAGAAGCTACCACCCAAAACATAGGGCACATGCAAGGGTGGAGTAGGAGTTGAGCTGTGTGTGCAGGCAGAGGGGCTTTCCCTGAGAACTGAATGCAAGCACAGGGGCTTGGGTGCTGTTTGATGGAAGGGTGTGTGTGCGTGCGTGCATGCGTGAGAGAGAGAGAACAGAAACACCACAGGATCACACAGAGAGGGCCCCATAGACAGCCAGAGGAACATTTGTAGTGTGACCTTGAGAAAGCGCTCATGGAGAGCTTTTGGGCAGAGTGCTGACTTGAAGAAGACTTTGAACTGTAAGCAAATAAACTATCTCCTACTATTTGATTCCTACTGTGTTCAGGGAGACACGTGTACATTCTCTGTAGATAAACAGCATTGCACCAAAGAAATACATGACTATCATCGATTTCTCTGTCTAACAGAAACAGCTTTCAAAACCCCAAATATTGGATAACTGCTAAGGTCAAAAGAGGAACCAGTACTTTACAGCTGAGGTCTTTTTCTCTTGTTTAGGGAGATGGAATGGCTCCTGAAAAATCAAAGTGGTATCCTAGGTGTTGACTAATATATGCTGGCTATCATATATATATTATAAATTATCTGTACCATATGTATATTAGTATGCATTAAACACAAATAGGATTATTTGCAAATATTCTAGCAGTTATATAACCTAAATTGGTCTATACCTTTATGATGATCCTGTTCACCTAGGCTAAGTATCCTGGAACACCTTGGTTTAGCTGCAGTAAGCCTTGGCTTACATACATAGGAAAACTGCCAGGATCAGGACATATGATTATTTTACTATAGCAACAGGCAGTGAATTATTCTCCCAGACCGGTAGTGGGAATGGCCCAAAGGAATAGGACAAGACATATGATTGTTCTACCTTGGTGCTAACCTGGGAGGTGCCTTCATGCCCCTTGGTACCTGGAATGCATGTGGTCAGAACAAAGAGATATGGGGTACACCAGGGTGCCAGGAAAACAAGGCAGAAACCTGATTGGTTAAATCTAGTTCCATATGACATATACGGTACCTGTTCCTTGTCCACAGATGGGGTATAAAATGATGGCTTTAGGGGTGTAAGTCTGGGACGGCACCTTCTGCACAAGGTGAATGTAACAACTCTGCACCAGACAGCTTCCCGGAGACTGGTATTGCACGGAACCTTTCCCCTGTACTATATTTATTACTTGCTTACAGCAATAAACTTGACTTGGTTATTTGGTTTCTTGAATATATTTCATAATGAACCAAAGCATAGTCAAGCAACTGACTATCAGATTTATCAACATAGGTGACAAATTAAGGTCTTGGGCCATGTCTATACTACAAAATTATGTCCACCTAACTTACGTCGGCATACATCCACCGCAGTTATTGAATGACTTGTGTGTGTGCAGTGCGTGTGTAACCCACACACCTTCTGGGTGTGGTGTTGTTCCATCTAGTAGTAGCAAGACCACTTAGCGAGAAAGAGAGAGAGATAAAATGAGTCTATTCTACAGCCTTAGCTAAGGGCCAGCTGGCTTTTAGCTCATGTGGTAGAGGCTCATGCACTACGCTCCGGAGGTCCCAGATTTGATCCCACCTGCCAACGATTGGGGTCTGTCGGCATTACAGGTGTCCTCACCAGGAGCGCTTATACAGACTGCACTGTCAGTGTGGGGCATTGTGGGACGGTTCCTGAAAGCCAGTAACAGTTGGTATTTACCCTGATGCTGCGTCGGCCTATACATCAGCAGGAGCCAAATTAAAGGGAAGATGCTTCCACAGCTAGGTCGACGCAAGGCAGCGTACGTCAACCTAACTCTGTTGGGTAGACCCAGTCTTGATCCTGAAAGGAGTCAATGGGAATTGCGAATGCTGGACACGTCTCAGATTCAAGCCCAAAGACTGGCATGTAAATCTACTAGAGACATTGGGGAGGGGAGTGATGAGGTGAACAACAGCACAGCTGATAGCTGGGTTTATAAATTAGACTCTCAAGAGCCATTGGAAATTTGTAATGGGAAATCCTGACTCCACATGCAGAATCGCCAGAGCACACCGTGTCTGAGCAACAAGCAGGATGGCGTCTAACTTTTCACAATGCTGTGCAGATCTGACGTCCACGTGTTATACCCCTCCTCCAGTGAGTCATCCAAATTAACCATTCTCAGTGGGTATTAATTATTACCATTCAGTTGTATCATGGTCACACCTCGTCGCCCCAGTCAGCGACCAGGACCCCAGTGTGCTAGGTGCTGTCCATATACACAGTGGCCCCCATCCGAGAGAACTAAGTATAACACAAAAGACGACAGGGGGAGCCAGCCAGCCCAGGGAGATCCCACGGGACCAGACCCCAGTAGGGCTGGTGTGGGAAGTTGCAGTCCCAGTGCAGCAGCAGCCACTGAGTCGTGATCTCAGGAGGTCGCTCCCGCCACCTAAGCTAACTTTACTGTAGGCCACACACCTTTGTGCGCCGAATCTCCGTTAGCTGCCATATGGCTAAGAGCCACCAAAGTGTGACTCACGCCCTGCGAGTATCGTTCCAGCCTATGTTAGCCGGCATGAAGGAAAGCATCAATGACTGCTACGGTAGCCAATCTGGCTCGTCTCTGCTGTATTCCTCAGCAGCCTTTGACGTGTCATTTAGCAGTGAAAAATAATTGCCCGTGACCCGCTCTCTCTTTCCCTGCTATTCGCACATGTGGCTTCTGTGTCTGACTGGTTTTGTTTTTTGGCAAAGGAGGCGAAAATAGCTTGTGTGAAAATTATTTATTTCGTATTAATAGCGCAGAGGCAAAGCCTCAGCAGACACTTGGAGTAAACAGGATCATGCTAACTACAGCTGTTTGAAGCCAGGGCTTTGCTGTGACCCCAGGGTTCCTAGCTGATGCCAGAAAAATGATATTTAGAGAATCCCTTAATTTTTTTCCTTTTAATCCAAAATGCAACAAAACCTGGATTGCAGCCGGGCTACATCCTACTGGATGATTGAATCCATGTTGATTTAGGTGTGGTCAACCCGAGCAGTTGTATTGATGGACTGCAAGGGAGATAATATCCCTCGGAGGTTATAAACACAGCCGCTAATATTAACACTTTGCACTTCTATCACTACTTTCATTGAAGAAGCTCCTGCCTCTCTGCAGGCAGTGAGGAATTAACAGAGCTGACTCACGTTTTTTCATCTAAGCATTTTTTCTTTTCAGTTCAAGTTGAAAAATTGACTTTTTGACCAATACGAAAATTGTCATTTTGGTGGAAATATTTTGGGTATTTTTGGCAAAAAATGAGGAATCCGAAACTTTGTTTTGCTTTGTTTTGTTTTCTTCTTTCTCTCCTTTGCTTCACTTTCCTCCATTTTCCGCGGGGGTGGGGAAAGGGGGGTGTTCCCAAGCTTTGTTCCATCCAATAATGGAAAAATCCCATGAAAAAGGTCAAATGAAACAAAAAATTGTCGTTTAATTTGAAAACGTTCACAGAAAATACCTAGCATTTTCCAAGCCACTCTACTTGAGGTAGGCAAGTGTTGTTTCCCTTATTTTGCAGATGGATAAAGGCACAGAGAGGAAGTCTGGACCAGTGGTTAGGGCATTTATCTATGGACTTGAGAGACCTTGAGTTTGACTCTCTGCTCCTCCACAGACTTTCTGCACAACCTTAGTCAAGTCACTTAGCCTCTGTACCTCAGCTGCCCATCTGTTAAAAAGAGGTAATAGCACTGCCCTGCCTCACAGGGCACTGCTGTGAGGTGCTCAGATACTACTGTAATGGGGGCCAGGGAAGTTTAGAAGGTAGGTGAAATGACTTCAAGGTCATGCAGTGATGCAGCAGCAGAGATGGGAGGAGAGCAGTTGAATGTAGGGCTGGTGCTGAGGAGTGGTAATAAATATGGGCTTCTCATCCTTTATCTACCTAAAGCCTGTTTATTCTGGGTTTAGGTGGGTGTGATGAAATTCACCCTGGCTCTTTTAGAGGGAAAGGAGAGACTCTTTCCTTTGCAGCTGGGAGGAGCTCCCTGGTGATTAACTCGGTTGTAGCCTTCTTTGCTGGAGTCATCACATGTGCACATAACGCCCTCTTCCCCTAGATGTCCCTACCGAGATGTTCTGCAATGGAACCAGCTGCTCTAGGGAAGGCAGCCAGACTTCTGAGAAATCCTCCTTGTTAAAGCTCTTGGAAGCCCCAAGCTGGCAGCTTTCATGTTTGAAACTGGTGTTATAATCACCTATTGTTTTCCGTGGCTGCAGAGTAGTGTTCAGTACTTGGAAATGTCAAATGTAGGAGGCCTGCAGCCCTAGGTTATAGTGAAGCCCCCAAACATACTTGGAGCTTTGCCAGAACTCCACAGGCCCCTTGCAAACTCAGATAACGTGGAACCTTGCAGCACAAAGGCTCAGGCAGGAGTTTACAAACCCTGAGCTTTCTTGGTATCATAAGTATCCTGCCCCACGTTGGAAGCCCTCTGATCCCCTGGGTGGGAAACCACTGTGTAATCACATGGGCTACTGGTGATGGTCCTCTTTTATTTACTGTAGCAGGACATTATTTTTCAAGGTGGAACAAATATCAGGCATCCAGACTGAAAAAGCAAAGGACTCCTTCCTTTCAGAAAATATCATTGCCTCTATCTAAATCCATGGTCCGCCCACATCTTCAATACTGCGTGTGGATGTGGTCGCCCCATCTCAAAAAAGATATATTGGAATTGGAAAAAGTTCAGAAAAGGACAACAAAAAAGATTAGGGGTATAGACCAGCTTCCATATGAAGACAGATTAATAAGGCTGAGACTTTTCAGTGTGGAAAAGAGACAAGTAAGGGGGGATATGATAGAGGGCTATAAAATCATGAATGGTGTGGCGAAAGTAAATAAGGAAGTGTTATTTACTCCTTCTCATAACATAAAAGCCAATGAAATTAATAGGCAGTAGTTTTAAAACAAACAAAATGAAGCACTTATTCACACAATGCACAGTCAACCTGTGGAACTCCTTGCCAGAGGATGTTGTGAAGGCCAAGTCTATAACAGTTCAAAAAAGAATTAGATACATTCATGAAGAAGATGGCCCAGGTTGGTGTCCCTAACCTCTGTTTGCCAGAAGCTAGGAATGGATCACTTGTTGATTACCTGTTCTGTTCATTCCCTCTGGGGCACCTGGCATTAGCCACTGTGGGAAGACAGGCTACTGGGCTAGATGAACCTTTGGTCTAATAATGTATTGAAATATATCTATCTCATAGAACTGGAAGGGACCCTGAAAGGTCATTGAGTCCAGCCCCCTGCCTTCACTAGCAGGATCAAGTACTGATTTTGCCCCAGATCCCTAAGTGGCCCCCTCAAAGATTGAGCTCACAATGTGATAGCTTAGCAGGCCAATGCTCAAACCACTGAGCTATCCCTCCCCCTCCCTGACCCACTATGGCCGCTCTTATGTTCTTATGTACAGGGAACTATGCAAATAGTACTTGATGTCACATCTTGCCTGGACCTGTAATGTATTGGTGGGTATCCAGAGTTTGGGATGTGGTTAAACTTTGCAGATATTTACATAAATCACTTATTTTTGCGGTAAAGACAAGCCTGAAATAGCATTGTCCAAAGGATGGCAATTCTGGTTCCTGAATGATTTAGAGACTTTGAAATTTGGCTTTGCTTCAAATTAGAACAAAACCCTTACATTTTGAAATTTGCCTGCAAGGAAAATTCAGAACACATTTTCACTTTGGAGTGATCAAAAGGTTTCATTTTGCCAAAACTGAAATGTTTTCATTTTAATTTTGTCTTTATTTCACATTATTATAGAAAACAACATTTTTAAACATTTTGAGATGAAAAGCCATTTCACAATGAAAAATTGAAATGTTTTGTTCCACACATATCAAAACAGGACATTTTGATAATCATCAGAACTTTTTTTCCCTCCCAACTGAAATTTCAGCAAAATCAACATGATTTTGCAAACTGTTTTGATTTTGACGAAAGTGCATTTTCCAAAGGAAAATGGTTCCTTGAAGTTTTTTTTTTTACAACCAGATCTATCTGAAACAAAAGCCTAAACTTTAGGGGTGTTGGAAATGCAAACCCAGACCTAGAAGGATGGTCTTATTAAAACAACGGACAAGGGCTCAAGAGCGCTGAGTTCAACCAGTGTGACCTTCAGCAAGTTACTTAATTTCTCTCTGTTCCCACTCTATAGCATAGCATTAATAGTACATTCTGTCTCGCATCCTTTCTCTGTCTCATCTATTTGGACTGGACAATCTTCAGGGCATGGACTGTCTCTCCCTACTTTATTCTCCCTACAGCTCTTAGCACAATGGGGCTCTGATCTTGGCTGGGGTCTCTGTGCTACTGTAAGACAAATGTTCCTAATTCGATGTTGCCTAATGACCTCTAGTCTTATAATGGTGAAAAAGTTAACAGAACTAACAAAGAGCATTTTTTATCTTATCTGAATTATTTATCTGTCCCTACAGTGATACCCCCAATAACAACAAAAGCTTTCATTTTAAACAGTACAGATACATTTCTTTGGGAGAATTAAGAGGAAGAGTTTACTGTGGTTTGATAGTGGAAAGACCTACATAGGCACGTTGGTAGGCCAATGCAGAAAGGTTGTGTTGCTGCTTTAACTTATCCTTATTTTGGGGTCATACGTAGGACTTCAGTCTGCAGGGCTGTTGATCTAGAATCTTTGATCATCACGACATTCAGAAGAACATAAAAAAATCCCCTAATAAGCAGGCAAAAAACATAACCAAAAAGATACAGAAAAAGATACTCCATATAGAAAATGAGATCCTTTTTCTATTGCCCAAAGAACAAGAACGTTTAGCATCAAGCTGTTTCATCTGCAGATAATTTTCCAAACATTAAGTGACATCCTCACAACACATCTGTACTGTTACTTTTAGTCCTGGTTGAACGTCATTATTACACTTATATTAATTGTCTGTATTTGTCTAACAGCTAGTGTGAAAAATGTCAGTCTATGAGTTGTTCATGAAATTCAGCTATTCTCTAGAAACTATTCATGGTTTATGGTGTATGACTACATCTAAATGAAAAGTTCCCTGATTGGATGACTGAAACGGAATAACATGTAGACACTAATAATTTCTACTGAAAGCATGTCAGCTTTCAGGTGAATACCTGTTTTTAAAATTCATAGGGATTCCAGGATTCATGGACACTTGAAATACGCTGGTGGCCATCTGACTGCTCATAAACTATAAGTAATCTGACTCCATGGATAACGGTGCAAACCCATTACTTTGATTTGTGAAAATATTTGCAAATTTCTAATCGCATGCATCAACTAGTGCGAATTCTTATCCCCTCGCAGTGGGTAAGTAAGTCAATGCAATGCGGTGAAGTAGATACTGTACCCTGCTGGCACTCTGGAGGCTTGGTCCTGGTTCTGCTACTGATCCTGGGGAAATCATTTTATTTCTCTCTGTCTTTGTTTCCCCTCCCACTGTTCTCGAAGAATGGCTATGTATCGCCCCACTTTTTTATCCAAATGCATCTCTTTGACATGCATGCACTAGTATGAGCGCATAGCATATCCTATGTCAAAAAGCAACAAAACCAACCCTGCCCATCTACACTTCCCTTGGAAGGAGAAAGAAGGAAGGGATTGTATGTAACCAGTATTAGTCATATCACTTACTGTGCTATTAAATATCAGAGGGCTAGCCGTGTTAGTCTGGATCTGTAAAAGCAGCAAAGAATCCTGTGGCACCTTATAGACTAACAGACGTTTTGGAGCATGAGCTTTCGTGGGTGAATACCCACTTCTTCAGATGCATGTCATGCATCTGAAGAAGTGGGTATTCACCCACGAAAGCTCATGCTCCAAAACGTCTGTTAGTCTATAAGGTGCCACAGGATTCTTTGCTGCTTGTGCTATTAAAAGATGCTCTGATAGCACAGTGATAGGCATAGGATCATAGGTCTGGGAGGGACCTCAAGAGGTCATCTAGCCCACTCCCTGCACAAAGGCAGGACCAAATTAACCTGGACCATCCCTGACAGCTGTTTGTCCAACATCTTCTTAAAAACCTCCAATGATGGGGATGCCTCAACCTCCCTTGGAAGTCCGTGCCAGTGCTTAGCTCTCCTTATATTTAGAAAGTTTTTCCTAATACTGCGCCTAAATCTCCCTTGCTGCAGATTAAGCCCATTACTTCCTGTCCTGCCTTCAGCAGACATAGAGCAATTGATCACAGTGCTCTTTATAGCATCCCTTAACATATTTGAAAACTTATTAAGTCCCCGGGTCTACTTTTCTCAAGACTAAACATGCCCAGTTTTTCTAACCTTTCCTTACCCCAGCATACAGCCAAGAATGATATTAACCTTTTTTCACAATTGCATCACATTGTTGGCTCATATACAATTTGTGAACCACTATAACCCCCAGATCCTTTTCAGCAGTGCTACCGCCTAGCCAGTTATTTTGTAATTGTGCATTTGATTTTTTGTTCCTAAGTGCAGAACTTTGCACTTGTCTTTATTAAATTTCATCTTGCTGATTTCAGACCAATTCTCCAATCTGCCAAGGTCATTTTGCATTCTAATCCTGTCTTCCAAAGGGCTTGCAACCTCTCCCAAAATCTTCAGATTTTTATAACCATGCTCTCTACTCCGTTATCCAAGCTATTATGAAAAATATTAAGTAGAACTGGAACCGGACTGACCCCATTAGATATGTCCTCCCAGTTTAACTACTTTTTGATTATGGTCTTTGAGCCAGCCATGCACCAACCTAACAGAAATGTCATGTAGACTGCTTTTCCAGAATTTGTTTATGAGAATGTCATGTGGGACTGTGTCAAAATCCCTGGCATGTTTTAAGCATTTGGAGCAGCATTCTCAAACCCTGCCTAGGGGCAGGGCCGACTTTAGGAAGTGCGATGCCCAGTCTGAACAGTTTCAACAGGGCCCCGGTAGGGATGACTAAAAAAAAAAAAAAAACACATGTAAAAAAACACGTGGGACTTGTACTCACCGAGCAGTGCTCAGAGCATTTGGCGGCACTTCGGCGGCAGGTCCTTCACTCACTCCAGGTCTTCGGCCCTCCAGCTGAAGTGCCGCCGAAGACCCAGAGCGCTGATAGGTGAGTAAAAATTAAAAAGGTGCCTCTAGCCAGGGAAGGGATTCTCACTGGGCGCGGGACCCGATTCGGGGAATTGGTGGAATTGGCCTAAAGCCGGCCCTGCCTAGGGGGTTTGTAAACTTCCCTGCCCTTCCTATGTTGCTGTGAGTGGGATTGTGCTCACCCACACCTAGCTAAATGTGAGGGGAATTCCTAGGATGGCAAAGGTTTAGAATCACTGCAGCAGAGAAAGGGACTTGTCCAGGATCACACAGAGAGTCGGCAGAGCCAAGGATAAGCCCAGACTGTGCTCTGCTTAGGTCATTGGACCTCTCTTTCTGCAGGTTTCTGGGTAATGCAGAAAGAAAATGGCACCCGTCCCATAGAGAATCCCCTAACTGTGCCCTGACCAGACATGACAACAGTATGAGTTATTTGTTAAGCTGAAATAAACCACAAACGCCTGCTCCTCCCCTCTGTGCAAATTTGTCATTTTTTTTCTCACACCTTCCTTTCTTCCTGAAAGTGCCAGATCTGTTCCATTCTTCCAGGCCAGCAGTGGAGGTTTAGCAGTTAATATCCTGCCGTCTCCAATTGCGCGCTGAGAGGTGTAACGTTTGATAAGCTCCATTTAACTTGGCTGTACTACATTGTTTAAATAATTCAAATACAGATTGGCCCTTTAGAAGTGTTTCTGCTCTATTGACCCTGCTGGCCCTGAGCTACCAGGAAATCAGGGCGGGACCCAGCTTGATGGCTTCTCGAGCTGCCAGTCTGAAAATCAATTCCAGCTCTGCACTGCACCAATCACACCCCATTATTTCTAGCTAGCTGCAGGCCTGGTATGTGGTTAACCCTTTGAGAACGATGCTGATTTTGACAAGAACTGAGCCCAAGACTTTTTTCTCCTTCAGTGGTTCTTTGTGGGACTATTCCGAATCGTACCGCTGCTGTTTTCTTTGGAGTGGGGGTTCACAGTTTTTCACAGTCCAAACTTGTTTGACATTTCTTCTTTTTAATATTGATATGGTGGGTGTCAGTTAAATGATTTCATTGGTAATGTATTTGCATGATTCCTCTCTCTCTCTCTCTTTGTGCATTGACTTGTGTGGAGTGAGGAACAGGACCCACTGGATGTGGTAGTATCTTTAGCTGTGGGTCCACTTTTATTATTTCTTTTACAATAACCCTCACAGGCCTCTGGAGTTCACTGTCCTTGACCCTGCACGGACACATAGTGATAATCCATGTTTATAAGAACTTAGGTAACCTACTGGTTGGAAGGCTAGTTCAGTGGTTTGAGCATTGGCCTGCTGAATTCAAGGTTGTGCGTTTAATCCTTGAGGGGGCCATTTAGGGGTCTGGGGCAAAAATCTACTGGGGATGCTATTTGGTCCCCCTTTGAATAGGGGGTTGAACTAGATGATCCCTGATATTCTGAAAAGGCAGGAGACTAGACATGATGACCTTTCAAGATCCCGTCCATCTCTATGAGTGTGTATTGCAGGTACCTCTCCAGGAGAAGCTGAGCTCCAGCACTGGCTTTTAGCTCTCAAGGTCCCTAGTTTGATCCCCACATATCAACTAAGATGGTGACCATCACATTTGCAATGTAGTTAGATAAGGCTGACCGAAGCTGTGAGAAGATGTTTTGTTATTATTGCCATTTTAGAGGGTAAACTGAGGCCATTGGTCCTGACTCAGGAAAGCGCTTTCCTGAAGCAGGGGCAGAGAGACTGAGCGTATTTCTACACAGTGTTTTGGAGTGAGCAGGAGCAAGCCTCCAGCCTGGGCCCACAGACTTGGGCTAGCAGGGCTTGTGCCAGGGCTCTAGAAATGGCTGTCTAAACAGGGCTTTGAAGCTGCTGCTCAGGGTCTCAAGCCCACTCATTCTCTAGGCTTCAGAGCCCGAGCCATAACGTCAAAGGCCTGTCTATGTAGCTGGTTGTGGAGTGGTAGGCCGAGTCTGTTGACCCGAGCTGGGAGACTCTTGCTCACTCCAAAATGTGTAGCTATAGCCTAAGTGACTTGCCAAGGGTCACACAAAAAGCCTGTGTCAAGGCTGGGAATTGAAGCCAGGTTCATGTGTCTTGCTCACAAGAGCATCCCTCCACTTGCATAAGCAATCAGATTCTTTGAGAGTATTCCCAGCCTAGAAACAAAAATGCAGACCTGGAAGGTCCTGGGCAAAGTGCCTGATCAATCCACTGCCCTCTTAGCAAGCCTGAAGAGTAATACATTCACCCCCACAAAAATGACATCTGAAGAAATTTCCTTTCTTTTCAGTGTTTCAGACTTCAGTGAAAAACCACTGAAACAACAAAAAAAGGACACAAAGGGAAAGCTGAACATGATCTGCCGTGACATCTAGGCCAGAGTTTCTCGCAAAAATTTTTTTGTTGGCCTCAGAGTGTGTCTACCAACTCTTCCTGGTGGCCGCTCCGACAATTTTTCCTAAAATACTTAATGACAAACAAATAAATATGCATAGATACGTGTCCAAATCATTGTAATTTATCTATGCTTTTTTTTTTTGCAGACTCAACAACAAAAATAATGTACAGTTGTCTCTATTCTTTAGTGGCCCTAAACAGACTAGAAGCACAAATAAGGTGCTTTGCATATTCTTGTTTTTCTTGTTGCTTCTTTTGCTTTTTCCCCCCTTAAGTCTTGCTAACTAGTAAATTTGCTGCTGTGAAAAGTAACAGTTGTATGTTTGTTAATATCACTTTTCACAGCAGCAGACTTACTAGCTAGCTGGGAGGCTGAGAAAAGTGATATTAGCAAAGGTACAAATGCATCAATTTTCACAGCAGACGTACTCAGCCCTGGCAAGCCAGGGGACAAATTAAGCCCTGGATGGGGAGTTGGATAGGGAGACATTGGGGGCCTGGGGCAACCTGCTGCTGGGGTCCAGGGCCAGAGCCTGAAGCCCTATAACCAGAGTCTTCCACCCACCACTCCAGGGCTGAGGTCCAAAGTCCGAGCCTCATTGTCCCCAGGAAGATGGGGAACTCCCTGGCTGCCTGCTGCTCCGGTGTTTGTGGATCCACGGGGAGCAGGGCTCAGCCCCTGCTGGGGCCCCACACCCCAGTTACTGCCCAGGAGGCTCTGGCCACAAGAAAAGCCCCTGGTAGCCGAGTGCGGCCACAGTGACCGCATTTAAGAAATGTTGATCTAGGTTCTGCTGGAACCATGGAGCCACCAGCCTCAACAGCGTGCAGGAGACAGAGCTCCTAGGAATCAGGATACATATGAACATCAGAGCAAAAAATGCCAAAGCCACTTCTCTGACCTGGCCTTCCCTCTTCATCCAAATGCTTTCTTAGCACACACGTCTCTGATGTCAGCTGAGACACGGAATTGTAGCCCGACATTTCTATGGTTAAAATAGTCTCTGCCTGTAATTTCAGCTGAAAACTAGGTGATCCAAATGTAAATAAGATGTCAGCGACAATACACAATGTTGTATTTAGACAGAAACTTACATTTCTCTAGTCCCCATAGGATCCAACGATGTTTCATAATCTGCTACCTAAACTGCACAAAGCATCACTTCACCTGCCACTAGGCTGGAATGTGACAGCTGCTTAATACACAGTAAAACAGCACAATATTGTTGTCAGGAGGTGGAGAATGTCTTGTCAAACTGAAATTATAGAACTTCCTTTTATTTGCTTTAAACCTGCTGCCTATTAATTTCATTTGGTGACCTCTAGTTCTTGTATTATGGGAATAAGTAAATAACTTTTCCTTATCCACTTTCTCCACTTCACTCATGATTTTATATACCTCTATCATATCCCCACTTAGTCTCCTCTTTTCCAAGCTGAAGAGGCCTAGCCTCTTTAATCTCTCCTCATATGGGACCTGTTCCAAACCCCGTAATCATTTTAGTTGCCCTTTTCTGAACCTATTCTAGTGCCAGTTTATCTTTTTTGAGATGAGGAGACCACATCTGTACGCAGTATTCAAGATGTGGGCATACCATCCATTTATATAAGGGCAATAATATATTCTCAGTCTTATTCTCTATCCCCTTTTTAATGATTCCTAACATCCTGTTTGCTTTTTTGACCGCCTCTGCGCACTGCATGGACATCTTCAGAGAACTATCCATGATGACTCCAAGATCTTTTTCCTGACTTGTAGCTAAATTAGCCCCCATCATATTGTATGTATAGTTGGGGTTATTTTTTCCAAGTGCATTACTTTACATTTATCCACATTAAATTTCATTTGCCATTTTTTTGCCCAATCACTTAGTTTTGTGAGATCTTTTTGAAGTTCGTCACAGTCTGCTTTTGTCTTAACTATTTTGAGCAGTTTAGTATCATCTGCAAACTTTGCCACCTCACTGTTTACCCCTTTCTCAAGATCATTTATGAATAAGTTGAATAGGATTGGTCCTAGGACTGACCCTTGGGGAACACTGCTAGTTACCCCCCTCCATTCTGAGAATTTATCATTAATTCCTACCCTTTGTTCCCTGTCTTTTAACCATTTCTTAATCAATGAGGACCTTCCCTTTTATCCCATGAACAAGAGAAGAAGGTTGGTCTTGTAGAGGAGACACTGAACTGGTCTTCAAGGTCAATTCATGCTATAGACTTCTTGTATTCAGGTCTGCAGATATACAATGGGGGTGGTAATAATATACTTCCTTTGTCTCATCTATTTAGTTCATAACTTCTTCAGAGCAGAGATGGTTTTATTATGTGTAAGGTCTTATTATTGTGGCACCTTAGAGACTAACACATTTATTTGAGCATAAGCTTCTGTGGGCTACAGCCCACTTCATCAGGTGCATCAGATGCTGTAGCCCACGGAAGCTTATGCTCAAATAAATTTGTTAGCTTCTAAGGTGCTACAAGTACTCCTGTTCTTTTTGTGGATACAGACTAACATGGCTGCTACTCTGAAATCTTACTGTGTGCATGTACAGTGCCTAGAACAATGCACATAATTTTGAGCAGATCCTCTAGGCATTACTGTACAGCAAATAATAATCAAACTAATACAGACAGTATCTAGGCAGCAATATTTGCATCAAATAAAATAGAAGGTAGAAAGAACGCATCGCGCCTGCCCATACAGCTCCCTATTGCCCACAGCTGGGATTTCCAAGGGGTTAGGTGTCCAGCTCTCACTGAAACTCACTGGGATTTGGGTGCCTAAATCCCTTAGACTCTTTTGAAAATCCTCATGTAGAGCTCGATTGCAAGCAGAGCAGAGAGGCCGAATATCTTAACTAACATCTGCAGGGAGCTCCCTTGACAACTGTGTCTCACCTGAAGAGCCAGGACATGGTGAGCTGGAATCCAGGCAAAGCTAGGCCACGTTCACCTCATTTTCCCCTTTTTAACTTGCAAAGTGTTAAGGGGTGGGGCAGCTGTTTGGTTAGTAGATGTCGTGTGAACCTGCACATTTGCCTGTGACTGCATTCCTGGGGCTTTCAGCGTTGGCTCTTTGATAAGCTGGGACCAAAGTCCTCTTGCTCTGGGCAAGGAGAACAAACAGGGCCCCGATGGAGCAGTTATTAATTCCAGCCCTGCGTCTCTCAGCAACGGGCTTGCCGAGCGGCCTTTCACACGTGGATCAATACCGCTGAGAGCTGCCAGGCTAGTGCTGGGGTGCCAGAGGAGAGGACAGCTCCCTGCTCACTCTCTTCTTTTGCTTATGATTGTGGTTCTCAAACGTTCCCATTCTGGGACCCCCTTTTCCCCACCCTTGTATAGCCAGGATCGAGTTGGGACCTCCTTTCACTTAGCATTATGAGACGGGGAGGGTGGTCATAACTAGGGAGCCAGTCCAGCTGCCACTGAGGCTCCAGACTGCTGTTCATAATCTCCTTGGAGGGTCACAGGGTGAAGACCCCTTGCTTGTAAGACAGTAGGGAAGGGGGACGAAATTGAGCTGGACTAAAGCAGTGCCTATATAGAACAGCTCCTCTTTAAGCCCCCACACCAGGGATTGAACCAGTGGCCTCCAAAATTAATAACTGAAGCTTGTACAGCATGAACTAAATAGACACTGCTTTTTACGTGAGGTCAGGAACAACTCATCTCCTCTGTGGATCAGCACAGAAGGGGATTTGTAATAAGCCCTCCTCAGTTGGTTACATATACACAGTCTATCCAGTTTGCCATTTTCCAGTGGTCATGAGTAGAACTGGTCTGAAAACCAACTTTGTTCCCGGGACACATAGAATCCTAGAGTCGTAGAACTGGAAGGGACCTTGAGAGATCATCTAGACTAGGCCCCTGCACTCCAGCAGGACTGAGTGTTATCTAGACCAAGGGTGACCAAACTTACTAACCCTTATGATAATCTTCAGAAGTTCAAGAGCCAGAAGACACAAACAACCAATACACAAGCATTTAAAAAAAAATATTAACATCCTACTTACCGAATCACAGTTTATTACTGCTAGAGCTAGAGGCCTTGTGAGTTTCCATCCTGGTCGTAAGTCTTTGTAAATCTGGCTGATACGTTGTCAAGGAAGGAGCTGGATCTGGGGCAGATGTTGATTTGTAAGGACTGCATGAGGTTTTGGTTTTATGAACTTCATCAAGGAGCGATTCACAGCAGTGTGTTGTGCCAAAAGATTGAAATGTGTTGGACACTAGTCGTTTTGAGCTGAGGATACTTCATTCCTGGCACTTGCTTCCAGAACTCAATTGTAGCCTGTGATTTCTGCATCATCTTCAGAGCCTAGTCTTCCTGGAGTTCCAATAGTTCCATTTCTAGAGTAAGTGTTTCTGTAACCATGGTTTTGGGAATTGGACAGCGATCACTGATTGTATCAACCACGAATGGGTTTACAAGAAAGGCGAAGCAGGATCTCAGCTTCTGCAAATCTTCAAACCTGGCCTGAAAGTCATCAAGCAGTCCTTGTAATTTACCTCTGCATTCCTCGAGTTTGTGATCTTCTACTTTGATTTCAGGGAATGTGTTTACCCTGCTCTTGAGAGGGGGAAAGTGGTTGAAGTCTCTTGACACTGTCTTTTTGCAGAAGCTTTAACCTTGTTCTGGAAGCTGAAGACTGTCTGAATAAGGTCAGAAATAATCTTATCCTTCCCTTTGAGTTCCAAGTTGAGAGTTTGCAGATGCTGCATAACATCAGTGAAAACATCAGATCCTGCATCCATTGCTCATCTTTCAGTTGTGGATGAGACTTTTCCTTTTCTTCAAGGAAAGCATTGATAGGCTCCAACAGTTCCATAAACCTCTTTAAGACATTGCTGGTTGATAACCACCTCACAATACAGTAGAAAGAGACGTCATTAGCTTTGTCTTCAAGATCTAGCTCTTCAATGAAATTTGAATGATCGATGAGTCTTCCCATTCTAGCAGATGAAATTGACAATTTCCAGGACCTTTTTGTGAAACATTTTCATAATTGAAGTATCTATCTGTGAGATGCTCACAGTGAACATGAGAAACGCCAGAAATTTGGAATCGCTTTTCAAAAGTCCAATAAGGCCTACTTTTCCCCCTACCATTGCAGGTGCTTCATCCGTTGCAACACTGAGCAGTTTATCCAGTGGTCCATCAGCATTTGTCAATGCTTTGTCAAGTGGATTCTTTATGTTTCTTTTAGCACCACAAAGTCCAACATTTTTTCTTTCGCAATTACATCCACGGAAATGTAGTGAACAAATATTGCTAGTTGTGGCTCATCTTAGAATATGAGGGTTGGAAGGGACCTCAGGAGATCATCTAGTGTAACCCCCAGGCAGATTTTTACCTCACTTCCCTAAATGGCCCTCAAGGATTGAACTCACAACCCTGGGTTTAAGAAGCCAGTGCTCAAACCACTGAATTATTCCTCCCATATATGTGGATGTGTCAACAGCCAAGCTGAATACTAGAGAAGTCTTGAGATTGTTTTGCATCTTGCTTGCCACATCAGCACTGACCTGGGAAATCCACTTCTCCATAGTGTGGCACAAAATCGAAATTTGCTGGATTAGTCATTGAAGTTTTATGTTACTTGGATCCAAACTTGCCACCACTTCTGCAATATTCTTTTAAATGAATTCTTCACCACAATCTGGATGTTTCACATGAGTGATATTCCATGCCATGAAAAACTAGCTCTCCTCCACACCAAAGCCCACACCCCCATCCAGAGCCCTCACCCCCTCCCACGCCCCAATCCCCAGCCTCAAGCCCCCTTCCACACTCTGAACCCCTCAGCCCCATCCCCCAGGCTGGAGCCTTCTTGTTCCCCCGGAGAACCCACCCCTGTCCTGCCCCTTCCTTTTTCCCCTCCCTCCGTCATTCACTGCTTTTCCTCTCTCTCCCGGTCCCTGAGTCAGTCAGGATTGACTCACCTGCAGAGCCAGGGCTGGGAGCTGCAGTCACAAAATGCAGTAGGAGGTGGCCCTGGCTGCGGAGGGGCTGGTGTGGATGATGACTCGGCATCTCTCCATCTCCCCCGCCCACAAAAACTAGACTTTGGGTGTCCAGTCAGTAGATCTGACCAGTACCCTGTTTGACCACAGCTTCCTGTTGAATACCGGATGCCTGGCCACCCTAGTAGGGAGGGGAGCTGTCTGGAGCATGGTCTCCACACTGACATTGGCACTGTTTAGGAACAAAATCCTGCCCCTTTCTCATGGGAGGACCCTTAGCAGAGGAACTGGCATGTTTTCCGGCACAAGGGGTAGAGGGGGGGCATGTTGGGGGTGCATAGAGCTGGATGATCTGCAGCTAAACAGATGCATTCCTTCTCCCCTGTGCCTGGCTACTCAGACCAGATGCTGGTTTGACTTTCTCACTAAAGAGCTGTTGTATTTTACAGCTAAATTATTTTTATTTAAACATTTCCATCAGGCAACACTGAGCTCCTGCTGTAAGCTGCAGCCAGGCTGTCCGCCCCCCAGCCCACACCCCACCCCTACCCTCCAAAATGGAAGCTGGCCTTTGGTGGAACCAGGCCCACCGCTTTGCAAGCAGCCCCAGTGATTCCATGTGGGTGCTGGGCTCTGGGTTTGGCCTTTAAAAGGCAGATCGAAGAATTGACCTGTGGGCAGGGGGGAGAAAAAAAGAAAAATCAAAATGCTTTTTTGAGTGTTTAAGCAGACTTGGTCATTTCAGTGGAGAAATGCCTCGCAGGCGAGCAGCGTCCTCATGCTTTGGGCCAGGACTCAACAACGAACAGCCTTGAATCAAAGGTCATGCAGAGTCATCTGGGAAGGCGTGGTTGTTTCAGAGAGCACAAGTTGCCAGGAGGGGTGAATTCTTAATTGTGCGGAACAATCCTTTCTCATGGAAAATTTCTTGTACAAACCCACCAACACCTGTGGTCATTAAAGGGCCTGTCACACTTTTCTGCCAGAACAGGGGTGTTAGTAGCAGATTCTAGCACAAATAATTACACACTTAGATGCTGTTCTCCATGTTGCTCATGCTGGTAAAGTGTGTGCCGTATCCCACACCAAAAACGGGGACTATACCTTAAAGGCGGGGTAGGTAAAGCCCTGGCCCCACTGAAATCAACCCAGAACAAGCCCACATCTGCAGGTTGATACGACTGCTGCCTGAATCATACACAACACCCTTACTTGAGAAGTGACCCCCGGGCCATTCACCTCCAAGAATTCAGGTCTTTACCTCCTGGATGAAAGGAGCTACCACTGGTAATAGACTTCAATATCCTTTCCATGTGTAAGCCAATCGCAGACAGACAAGCTGTACAACAGGCTCTGGCCACCATGCATCTATCCAGCCTTTTGATATTTGTAAGCCAGACCTGGGTTCAGAGGACTCCTGTACACTCACATGGGTTGGTATGGGCTCACTGGGGACCAGGGCTGGGAGCGGTTGTCATCCTGGATGAGACCACATGGCTTGCTCTGTACTGATCTATTGCCACAAACACAGTCCACCAGGCTGCAAACAAAATGTCCATGGAGCCACAGGAGCACACGGACATGGGTCAGACTCACTCCAGCTCCAATTCCGATGGCATTTGAGGTTTCAGTTGAATATTTCACACATTTCTGCAGCCAGGTGACTAGCTAGGAGTGCAACAGCCCCCAGTGTTCACCCGGCAGGGCACTTAAAGCATGGGCGCTCAGCTGAAATTTCAAAAAAGGGATTTTTTTCCCCTGAGAATTTTTTGTAGGAAAAATATCTCTGTTGCAACTTGAGGGTGGAAAAATGTGAATTTCCCACAGGAAATTTCTAAACAAAAAATGTGTCATTTCAAAATGCCTTATGGAAAGTGAGGAAAAATTCTAGCTTTCCAGGTGCAATTTTGGGCCAGTGTTTAAAATAGACAGTTAATTTTTAAAAGCGTTTTGGGCCTCCCAGACATCTTTTCCCCAATTTCTTTTTCTCCTCCCCCTACCCCCTGCCACTGGAGAAAGGGAGAAAAAATGTGTGAAAAAATGGGGGGAAATCCACATTCACACCTTTTTACAATCTTCCTAATGGCAAAAGTTGGAAAATGGTAGGAGAGTGTGGGGAAAGAAACAGAGTTTTTTATTGTTTAATAAAAACAGTTAAAACGTGAAAAAGTCCCCCCACCCCTCCGTTTCACACACTTTGTTGCTGCATTCTGACTGGCAGAAGCTGGAAAACAGAAAATGGAGATAAACCTATATTTTCCCCACCTTCAGACCATTTCCCAACTTTAGACAGATGGAAAACAGTTCCAAAATTCATTTTAATTGAAAAAAATGTGAAAAACAAAGCATTTCTGTGAAATTTTTCATTTTTGTCCAACCCCAACTTTAAACAATGAACAAAAATGTGAAACATTTCAGGCACGTCTAGCTCTCAAGTACTGGAAACTCAGTTTTTGCTCCCTTTATTAGACTAGCTGCTTTCCTTTTGCTCAGTGGTCCCCACCGCAACCTCCTTCCTATCTTAGTGATGAACGCAGTGGCCTGGCTCATGTGTAATGTCACATCCCGTGCAGTGGTGGATACTGTAACTCTGTTGTATGGTCTACTCCAAAGCTCAGCCTTCTAGAAGATGAGCTGCCACAGGATTCGAAGCAGCCCAAGTTCCACCAGGGGTAATGCAAGGACAAATGGATGGCGAACCAGAGGAAGTAACATTGGGGCCCTGACTATGGGTAGATGAGTTCATCCCTGAGCTAGGTTGGGGAAGGAGAGCAGGGAGGTCTCTGGCTGGCACAGACAAGGTCTCTGGTGGGAAGCACTGGAATCATGCATGTAAATATTACTCATGGAAACAAGTCTGCCAGGAAAGCAGCTGTAGTGAACCAGACTAGCGTAAACATGCCCTTTCCTTGGGATTTGGGCAGGCACTAATATCCCCCACCACGCCCAGCCAAATGGAAGTAAAAATTACATTAAAAAAACCATCTAAAGCCAAGCCAGTGCCTCTGACTCCTAGGGAAAATGACATCATCATTTCACGTAATCTCTAGTTCTCCTTATTTGCGTTAGCCTTGTCAGCGGGGCTGTGTGATGACAGATCAAAGGCAGCACAGGCAACAGAGCCCTTGTCTATATGGACCTGGGAAAAATTAAACAGCAAACTGTTGGCGACTAGAAATGCTTTCTACTCATGGGGACATAATCAGAGCTAGATGTAGAGCTCAGTGGCTTCCCTTCGCAGGAGACTGCGCTAACATCCTCTTCTATTCCCATCCGCATAGGTATATGCCCAAGGAGTTTCACTTGGAATGGATCCCCATGTTGTCATCTATATTAAAGTACCATCTAGAGGCCTCAACTAAGACCAACCTCTTGATGTGCTAGGCACTGTACAAATGCACAGTAAGAGATGGTCTTTACCTCAAAGAACTTAGCATCTCACTAAGTAAGGCAGAATTATCATCATCAACCTCATTTTATCAGCTGGGGAACTGAGGCACAGATAACTTAGATACCCAACACCATATGTGAAAAACATAGCAAAAAGAGGGATTGAATACAGATCACCTGTATCCCAAGGTAGTGCTTAAACCACATGACCATCCTTCCCCTCCACATAAAGCCCTATACTTTGGTGAATTTGTCAAATTCTAATAATAATAATTAATAAATAGTGGGAGAATACCGAGAGGAATAGGTTTGGGGACAGAGTGATTCAGAAAATATGTGAGCTTCTCCAGAGCATTTAGATGTGTCACCTGGAGTTTGTTTGCGTCATGATAATTTTGCTGTAATGGATATTCAGCCCTTGCTGGCAGGATCACAGGTGGAGGTGGTACAGAGGACACATCTTGGAAAAAATTAGATGTTAAGCTTTAAGCTGGTGCCCTCCTTGCCCACTAAACTAAGGGCATTTGGAACTGGAGGCTAAAATGTTAGGGTCTGATCATGCATTCTTTGCATTCCACAGGAATGCGGCCCAATGGACGCAGGATGGGGTTGTTAATTTGTACAGCACCATTAGTGCAAACTGTATCCTCAAACCCTTTACAGAGTTAAGCAACAGCGGCAGGATAGAGGGATTTAAAGGTACAAGCAAGAGAGGAAAGAAAAGTTTCCAGATGAGATTTGAAAAGAGACGTGGCAACACAAGATGGAATCACTGTGGAGGAGAAGGTGCTTGCATGTAACAGAAGAGCCAGGGGTCACACAATGAAATGAATAGGCAGCAGGTTTAAAACAAACCAAAAGGAAGGGGAAAAAACAAGAAAGGAAGGAAACAAAAGGAAACAAAAGCTTCTTCACACCACACATAGTCAACCTGTGGAACTCATTGCCTGGGGATGTTGTGAAGGTGAAAAGTATAACTGGATTCAAAAAATAATTAGGTAAATTCATGCAGGATAGGTCCATCAATAGCTATTAGCCAAGATGGCCAGGGATGCAACCCCATGCTCTGGGTTTCCCTAGACCAATGACTGCCAGATGCTGGGACTGGATGGCAAAGGATGGATCACTTGATGGTTGCCCTGGTCTGTTCATTCCCTTTGAAGCATTGGACATCGGCCACTGTCGTAAGACAGGATACTGAGCTAGATGGGCCTTTGGTCTGACCCAGTACAGCTGTTCTTATGTTTCTACATTTTTATGCACCAATATTCATTGTGGGAATGGGCAAAGAGGAGACTGGTGCTAGATGATCAGAGGCTACAAGGAAAGAGAAAAAAGGAGACAGTGTCCATGAGGATGGCTGGAGTGATAGGCCCACGGAAGGCTTGAAAAGCAAGGCGATCAACTTTGAACTGGATCCCAAAATGAATGGAGAAGGGGATGGTGTGGGAGCACTTCTCTGCAAACATCAGAAGGGTCCCTAAACTCAGTATGTGCGGGGCTGCAGGGGAATCTCACAAGCATATGGCATGGTCCATGGTGGAACCCCCACGCACCCAACAGGGTGGAGTCAGGGATAGGTGAGTGAAATCCTGTGGCTTGTGCTATGTAAGAGATTAGACAAGGTGACCATAAAGGTCCTTTCTGGCCTTCCAGAATTTGAATGCACAGACTTCAGCCTTACTTACAACACCTGTAGCAATGGAGAAGCCTGGCCTCCCACACCACCCAGCAGAATGTGTGCCTCACTTGCCCAGTTGTTCCCCCTCTCTATGGGGAGCTTTCCATGGAGAGCACTGTGGGCCAAAAAAACAATTTGTTTTAAGACTGGGCTGGATCAGTTTATGGAGGGGAAGATAAGAGGTTGCCTATGATGGCATGTGGCCCATCTGTGACTGCTATTACCAAATATCTCCGATGACTAGAGATGTGACACAAGATGGGGTGGACTCTGTGTTGCTACAGAGAATTCTTTCCCAGATGTCTGATTGATGGGTCTGATTCACATGCTCAGAGTCTAACTGATCGCCGTCTTTGGGGTTGGGAAGGGATTTTTCCACCGCTCAGGTTGGCAGGGACCACTGTGGGTGTTTTTGCCTTCCTTTGCAGTGTGGGTCATGGGTCACTTGCTGGTTTGAACTAGTGTAAATGATGCATTCTCTGTAACTTGAAGTCTTTAAATCAAGATCTGAGAACTTCAGTAACTCAGCCAGAGGTTAGGGGTCTATTACAGGAGTGGATGGGCGAGGTTCTGTGGCCTGCTATGTGCAGGAGGTCAGACTAGCTGATCATGATGGCCACTTCTGGCCTTAAAGTCGATGAGTCTTTGCTTAGATTGCTCTACCCACAGCCTGCGTTTTGACCCCCAAATTGCCTGTTGGTGCTGGAATTCCCTATCACTTGGTGACTCAATTGACAGAACGAGAGACAATGGCATTTTACATCAGCCCAGGCTATCAGGAGCCTGCCTTATCCGAGTTGTGTTTTTCTATTAGTCTAACACTCCATTGTGCATCCCCTTATCAGCTGAAATGTTGATGTAATGCCTGGCTTGGAAGTGGTTTCTGCATCCTCGCATTAGGACAGCTCGCTTTTATTTGGTGGGGGAGGGGAAAGAGCAAGAGGAGGTTTTATCAGGATTCTCATGAGATAGGAACCCTTCTTGGGTACTGTTAATGCTGAAGGGATAATAGCAAAGCTGAGTGAACTATTTGCAGCTAGTAATTTATTGGACAAATTTCTGTTTGCAAATTATCTTTGAAGGGTCCTAGCTATTTTAAACCAGCTTGTTCGCTGTTCAATATAACTTTGGTTGGATCATCTAGGGAATTGTATCTGGGATCTCTGGATCAAAAACCATAAGTTCCTAGCACTTCAGATAAGGGACCAGCTCCATTACTATAAGAGCCGTAGCAGATTTATAGATCACTTTATGTGGTTCAGCCACTGGAGGGGGACAAAGACACACCTAGCCAGTATTGGTTGTGTCAGAATTATCCAACGAATGGTTTACGTGAATGTATTTCAGCCTGTGTGAGGCTCATGGACTGTTTGCCACAAATATTGCTTTGAATATTCGCTGTTGATAATTTGCAAAGTGTAGTTGCTCATCTGAGTCACATGAGATAGTTTCTGCTCCATGATTGGTTGATGGCTATGCCCACAAACTGGTTTCAAGTTGCCCAGCGGTTGCTTCCAATCTGACTCCTCATGTGGACACATGGTCATTAGAGTATTGCATGCAGATACATATTCATGCCAGTGCACAAACTGTACCTGTCTGGGCTTTCACGTGTCACAATGAACATTTTCAGGAGTCAATTCGCACTGTTCTACTACGACTGGGTTTCACTTCACATTCAGGTTCACATAAGCCCAGTATGTTGAAGATGAAACTGCAACCATGTCTTTATACTGTCTGTCTGTCTAGTGGACACTTGTGGGTGATATCAAACAATGAAAAAAATAACAATCACAGCCACTGTGTGTAGTGCTCAGTCCCCCCACTAATGGTATCTAGGCTACATCTGGCTGGTGATGGAGCTACCACAAGATGGGCTAAGAAAACTCTTGTCTTTTAGTTCAGGCAGTAGAGCCTCGACGTTTTCAATCCAGCGACCCAGGTTCAATACCTTCTGTTGATGACCTGTCCAGGGGCACGACATTACATATAGCAAGATAGCTGTCTGTCCCACACCCATCACTACGGTAGCTTAGCAGCTACCCTGTCAGCTTGCAGTTTGTTTGATTCAGAGGATCTCACCATGTGACCAGCTGTCTCTAATTTTGTTACAAATGAACACCTAAAATTCTTCTCCCAGAAAAACAGGTTTAACACCCAGCCAGAACAAACACTTCATGCTGAGAGTCGATGAGAAGTTCATGGGACTCCAGAAAGCCGCAACCCAGACTCACTGGTTTCATTTCAGAATTTGAACTCAGGACTAACCAAGTTCATACTGGCAGACAAGTACTAACCCTGGCACTGGCCCTCTGCACAGTGGTGAATTTAACCCCTAGGGAGTGGATGTAGCTCACTGAATACCAAAGATACTTCTGTACCCTCATTCGGTCTTAGGAAGCATGAGAAGACTCGCAAAAAACCCGCAAACCACCTCTCACCAGAGTCGGTTGGTGATCTCTGGGCAATTCACAGCTATGAGTGCGTCTAACTTACAACTGGGAAGCCTGTGTTGTCTAGTATGATTTATTTGTATTATGGAAATGCCCAGAGTGCTCAGTCAGGGATCAGGGCTGTATTATGCCAGACGTTGTACACACATATACTAAAAAAGACTGTCCCTGCCCCCTCAGTAACTTAACATCTGAACCTGTGACGAGAGACAAACAAGTGGATATAAACAGACATTGGGGAGAGATAAAGTAACTGGTTTCTACCCAATTGTGAGCCAGAATTTATTATTCATTATTTACATCAGAGTAGTGCCTAGAAGCCCCAACCCAGCCAAAGGCCCCATTGTGCTAGGAGCTGTACAAAAGACAGAGCAAGAGAAAATCCTCCAAGAATTTATAATCCAAATGTGAAGTGAGTTGCCCCAGGGCACAAAGCAGTGTGGAGAGAGGGTGAGAACCTAGGGGTCTAGTGGCCAGCGCTTGGGGTGAGCATCTATATTTACCTGGACCAAATATCTGAGCACATAACAGCTCCCTCAGAGCTTCCTTTTTGAACTTCTAGCAAGACGTTGGCTGGCCTGGCCATTCTGTCTGCATTGCGAGTAGTTGGGCTTTTGTCCCAGTCATCTTTTCCATTGTTATCTGCACTCTATCTGATCCTCTCCCCAGCCAGACCAGGAAACACGCTCCGGTCTCTGTCTTCCACGTCTTTCCATCCTCTTCCTCCGTCAGGAAGACAAAAGCAAACCAAACCCTTAACAAATTGGACGTTTCCCTTTCCCCTTTGCCTCTCATTTCCCCCTCTCATTTTTTGTTTGGACCAATTTTCTCTTTTTCCTTTTTGTTTATTGAGAATCTGCCCATAGAAGCCTGAACTGTTCTTCTTAAGTCAGCATTCAGTGGGCCCCATCCTGCTCTGTTGGGATCAGTGGGAGTTTTGTTACCTTGTACTAGACCCTCAGCTGTGGTAGGAATCAACATAGGTCCACTGGCTTCAGTGGACCGTCACCAGCTGAGGATCTGGCCTCCCGCAACACCAGTGATGAGCAGAACCAAGCTCCGAGGTCTTGGTTCTTGTATGTCAGGAAGAGCTGTGCTAAATGTTCTCTGGGAAACCTATCACTTAAGAAAACTCACTTGTTTTGCGGCAGTATTACAAGACTTGTCCAAAACAATGCAAGTAATTAACCATCGGAACAATTTGTCAAGGGTCACGGTGGATTCTCCAGCACTGCCATTTTTAAAATCAAGATTGGATGTTTTTCTCTAGGAATTACTTTGAGGCAGGTCTCTGGCCTGTGTTATACAGGAGGAGACTAGATAATCACAATATTCCTTTTCGGCCTTGGAATCTGTGAAAGTTTGCTGACTGATGTTGGGATGTTGAACCCAGATTAGAATGAACCTGGGGGCTCTGCATTGCTTTCACCCAGTGGGATGCTGCCTAATGTGCCGTGTAATTTGAGCAAAATGCCTCTCCGATGCCGTCCTACGCCTTGGTCTGAACATTGCTCAGAAGTTCCACCTTTCCACTGGGGCATGGAGGCTCTTAGTCTGCCTTGGAAAGACGAAGATGGCGGATGCTTGCATGACGTTCTGATGGGATAAGTCGCTGAGATAAGGGGAAGAAGCTGCTGCTGCTGCTGTGAATAGGGAATACCTGATCATACCACCAGTTATATCTTATTTGCTGGTAAAACTTTTAAAGCTCACCACTGTGGGGGAGGGCTAGCTCAGTGGTTTGAGCGTTGGCCTGCTACACCCAGCATTGTGAGTTCAGTCCTTGAGAGTGCCACTTAGGGATCTGGGGTGAAAATCAGTACTTGGCCCTGCTAGTGAAGGTAGGGGGCTGGACTCAATGACCTTTCAAGGTCCCTTCCAGTTCTAGGAGATAGGTATATCTCTCATTATTATGTAAGTAAAATTCCATCCAAGAATTGTTTTAAAGCAAGGAAACACAGCTAATTTGCCTTCTGTTTTACTGAAGTGCTAGATTCCACCAGAGAATGACATGGTTGTGATCTTGTGCAATCCAGTTATCTGACTCACTAAAGGACAAATGGTTTATCTTGATGGGATGAACAGGACAGAGAGAAACTGTTTCAGCAATAAACAAAACAAAACATAACCACTTGCATGGGGGGTCGGTGTGACGAGAAATGCTGAAGAGCACACTGTTGTGTGATAGTTGCTGGGTTAAACCCGCAGGATCCAGGTCTGGATTGTGATACACATTTTCCAGACACCAGGCCTGTTAACTCCCTGTGGGAGTTAGATCAGGTCCATAGCTCAGTCCAGAACAGAGAGAGTTTTGAAATGCTGGGCCCCAAGACAGCAGCTTAGGTACTACTCTCGCTGGAGGGCCATGTATGGATCAGGTCAGCATTTTGCATTTGAAAATATTTGTGATGGAAAATGGCTTTTTATCTAAATGGAATTTTTTTGTGGAAAATGTTCATTCCTTTTGAATTTTTCCAAAATGAAATGAAAACTGAGAACTAAAAAAAGTTCAGTTTTCAAAAACAATCAAAAATGTGCAGGAGGGTGATTTTTCTTGAATACATTTTTTCCTAAATTTTATTTTTTTTTTTGAGGAAAAAAGTCAGTGAAAAATTTAGGAAAAAAACAGACAAAATTTCATTTTGTAGACATTTTTCATGGAAATATACTATTTTCCAACCAACTCTAACTACGCAGAATGGAAACTTGGGAGTTTTAGATCCACGAGTTCCTCAGCCAGTGCACAATGGGTCTGTAAAACATGTTAACTAGAAAAGTTTTCTTAATCTTTAGTGATGAGTAGGAAGGGCATAGCTTGAATAGGGAGATGATATCACCTCTGTATTTGGCACTGGGGAGCCCCACACTGGAATACTGATTATGGTTCTGGTGTCCGCATTTTAAAAAAGGATGTTGAAAAATTGGAGAAGGTGCAGAAAAGAGCCACAAACATGATTGTCGACCTGAGAAAATGCCTTAGGGTGGGAGACTTAAAGAGCTTAGTCTATTTAGTTTATCAGAAAGACTGAGAGGTGACTTGATTACAGTGGCTAAGTATCGTAATACAGAGAAAATACCAGGTACAAAAGGGCTCTTTTATATAGTGGAGAAAGACAGAACAAGAATCAATGGTTGGAAGCGAAAGTCAATCAAATCTGAATTCGAAATAAGGCATAAATTTTTAACAAGAAGGGTGATTAGTCATTGGAGCAAACTACTAAAGGAAGTGCTGGATTCTCCAACTCTTGCTAGCTTCAAACGAATGTGAATCCTCAATGTGATGCTGTGGCCAAAAGAGCTAATGATCCTGGGATGCATAAACAGGAGGATCTCGACTAGGAGTAGAGAGGTTATTTTACCTCTGTCCATGGCACTGATTTGACTCCTGCTGCAATATGTCCTGGTGCCGACAATTCAAGAAGGAAGTTGATAAATTGGAGAGGGCTCGGGGAAGAGCTGCGATAATGACTAAGGGATTAGAAAACATGCCTTAGAGAGAGAGATTCAGAGAGTTCAATCTATTTAGTTTAACAGAGAAAAGGTTAAGGAGGGACTTGATTACAGTCTATAAGTATCTATCCAGGGAACAAATATTTATTAATGAGCTCTTCAATCTAGCATGATCCAATGGCTAGAAGTTGCAGATGAACAAATTCAGACTGGAAATAAGGCGTACATTTTTAACAGTGAGAGTAATTAACCATTGGAGCCATTTACCAAGGACCATGGTGGATTCTCCATCACTGACAGTTTTTAAATCAAGATTGGATGTTTTTCTGAAAGTTCTGCTCCTGGAATTATTGTGGGGAAATTATCTGGCCTTTTTACACAGGAGGTCAGACTAGATGATCACAATGGTTCCTTCTGGCCTTGCAACCTATGGATCTATGACATCAAGACTGGGTTTCTTTCCAGAAGATTTGCTTTAATCAAACACAAGTTATTGGGCTCGCTACAGGGGTAAATGGGTGATCTTTAATTGCCTGTGATATATAGGAGATCAGTCTAAATGATCTAATGATCCCCCTTAAAACACATGGGTCTATGAAAAGTGGGTGTGGTGTGGCTTACAGGAGAGGCTATGGGAGGGGCCATGGGGTTTCTAGATGGCCTCCCCCTCAGCAAGAAAGGATGAGTGGAAGATATCTCTTAATAGCAGAACTAACAGAAACATTGGGGATAGTATTTCGAGCAGAATTCTAGCCTCCTGCAATTTCAGAACATTGATCATGTGAGATATGCCCACCTGATTTGAAGAGGCAATTCCCTATTTGTTGCCCTAGAAGAAGGTGCATAGGATTGTTTTATACTTAGAGAAACTTTTAACAACTTAAGAAAATCAGGGAGATGAAGACATATGAGTGGGAATTTTTGCCAGAAGCAAAGAAACTCATTCTGAGGCAGGAAATGTATTATTGCAATTTTATTGCTGAAGTCAGAGTTACAATGTCACTAAAGGGATTGCAATTCAGTATGGGCAACTCATCAATGCTGATTCTGCTTTTGTTTTCTTGCTGGAACTTGGAAAGGATACTCACTGGAAAACCACGGAAAGACAGGATTCTGGCCTCTGTGCTTCATGAGTAATAAGTGATTTTGGCAAGCAGAGTTCTGGGAAAGAGATGTGTATTGGTGGTCTTTATGCACAGAGGGCAGTGTTACATGCCGAGAGGCTGTGTTTGTCTAGTGGCAACCTGGCCATCAGCTTACACCCCCTAAGCCCCTGGTGCAACACTAAAATAAATCTTTCCTGAAACCTGACCCGCTTTCTTTAGTTCCATTTACCATACTATACTTTGGAATGCTCCCTTCAATCACGCAAAGAGTCCTGCTGCAAAAAACGAAATCGTGTCCCAAGACAGCTACCAAAAGAAGCAGGGAGTGCTCTGCTCTCCTACAGCAGGGCACAACGGAGCTCCCAATGGGGGTCTCTCCTAGCCGCCAGTGTGTGAATCGAGTCCTGGATTTACACAGCCAGGTGTGATTCATTTAGAACACGCTTCCTGTGCTCCAGCAGGAGGTGCTGTGTTCCAGGCCCCGAGCCTGCACCATTGACATCTACTGAAGCTAACTCAATGAGTGTAGGGTCAAGTCTCTCATGGTTAAATCAGGGGGCCGAGAGTCGCACTGAGTGGGTCCTTTTCCCAGCTCGTCTGTGCACTTGCAGTGTAGCAGTGAATAAGTCATTTTGCCCTTCTTGTGTCTTTTGCTGTTTACAGTAGGATCCAAATAGCAGCGTTTACTGAATCTACACAACATGCAAGGCCTAGCTCCATACTCAGACTGCTACTCTGGTTGGGGTCTGGTGACTTTGAAAACACAGAACATGGTGGGTGCCACTCAAGGCCTCACGAATTATTTAAAGGGATACAACTCACTTCCTGTACACGACACTTCTGTAAATGGACCTCTGTTTCCAGGCTGTAAAATGGATATAATACTTTCCTCCCTCACAGGGACCTGCTGATGCTTGGTTACTATTTGAGATCCTTGAATGACGTTATAAGTGGAAGGGTGGTCTGGTGGCTAAGGCACTGCCACAGGCTTCCTTTATAAGCTTGGGAAAGTTGTGTCTGGTCCAATGATCAGAGAGCTCCTATTGACATCCAGGGAAGCTGTGCACCCTAGAAGCTTTGCACATTGGGTCATTACCTTCGCTGCCCCTCACTTCCCTATCAGTGAAGTGGGGATGAACAACACTTCCCTTATCTGTCGTGTCTATTTAGACTGTAGCTCTTTGCGTAGAAGTGTCTCTTACTATGTGTCTGTATAGCACCTAGCACATGGCGGCCCCTAGCACATGGAGGCCTCGATTCCAGCTGGGACCTCTAGCCACTACTGTAAAGTAAGTAATATTAATAGTCCCTATAATAACTGCTTCAAGTGCTAAATGATTTAAAAAAGAAAGGCTCATCATTAAATCCTCCCGAATGCATTTTCCAGCCCCTCCTGCCTTGACCCCAATTGCTTATCAGCTGGGATATGTTTATCCCTCATCTTTCCTCCCCCCACTTTCTTTTTTCTTTCTTCTTTCCTGCTTTCTCTCCAACTGTTTCTTTCGCCTGGGCCAGCCCACAAATACTCCCTGTCTCCAAGGCCGGGCCTCAACGTGCAGAGGAGTCACAGGAGTGGAATTTCAGACTAAACTTTCCTTTTGAACACTATATTTTCAAGGGCATGAGACTTTCTCGGCTGTTGTTATGCTGCACAGTAGAACTGGAAGGTTCCGGTTTGGGCCACTGTGGATTAACGCAGAACCAGTGCTAATACAGGACTCTCTCCTCGCCCGCCCCCGTGGAATTTAATAAAGAACGGGCTCCTTTGACTGCATGAGTGGACCAACCTATAGAACTCTCCAGCAGGCATGATAGTGCGTAGAATTCTACAGGTGTATATAAAATCATGAGTGATGTGAAGAAAGTGGATAAGGAAAAATTATTTACTTATTCCCATAATACAAGAACTAGAGGTCACCAAATGAAATTAATGGGCAGCAGGTTTAAAACAAATAAAAGGAAGTTCTTCACACAGCACACAGTCAGCTTGTGGAACACCTTACCTGAGGAGGTTGTGAAGGCTAGGACTATAACAGCATTTAAAACAGAACTGGATAAATTCATGGTGGTTAAGTCCGTAAATGGCTATTAGCCAGGTTGGGTAAAGAATGGTGTCCCTAGCCTCTGTTTGTCAGAGGATGGAGATGGATGGCAGGAGAGAGATCACTTGCTCATTGCCTGTTAGGTTCACTCCCTCTGGGGCACCTGGCATTGGCCACTGTCGGTAGACAGGATAGTGGGCTAGATGGACCTTTGGTCTGACCCGGTACGGCCGTTCTTATGTTCTTATGTGTTACATGGACCATGATGGAGCTGCTCCTGGTTTCTACTGGCCTGAGGGGAGTATCAGGCCCTATTGAGCAATTGCTAGAGTACCTTGTTGGGCTCTATAGGGCTTTCCCATAAAGATATATTCACTGCTCTGCTTTAGGTGGATATACCCTGCTCTGGTCTGCATTCTTCACCAGGTGACCTCAATTTCAGAATGCACACAGAGACACTACCACGGAGGACTGGCTAGCTCAGGAGACTGGAGTATGGAGCCTTTCGCCTCTAGGTCACTACTAAGATTCCAGCTGAAAACAGTAGGAGCTGAAAGTTGTTACCGTACTACAGATATTCAGTGGCTCCCATGAAATAGTAATACTAACGCATAGCTCTTTTCAAAGGAGAACGATATCCCTATTTTATGGATGGGTGGAAACTGAGGCATGGAGCAGTGAAGCGACTTGCTCAAGGTCACCCAGCAGGCCAGTGGACACCCAGCAGAACCACCAACTCCTGAATCCTAGTTCAGTGCTCTAGCCACTGGACTGCATGATGCTTTTAGTCCAGGTCTTAGTGAACAAGTGTCTACACCATTAAAAACCATCACTGCAGTTGACGCCTATGGGCCCCACTCTAGGGGTGTGGAGAATGGAAAACTTTAGCAGATGGTCCCCTCCTGCTCAGGGATGAGACACAGAGGAGGTCGAAGCTTGCACTGTTGCTGCCCAAGAGAGACACCTGCTCTCTGGATAAATAGAGGCCCTAGGTCCCAAACGCTGTTGATCTAGTGTCCTTCCCCAGGACTAAATTCAAAATCTTGTCACTCTTCCTTTCTCCAGGAGGGCAAATCAGCTCCAGTCCTCCTTGGAAATAAATAGGAAACAGATAAAAAACAAAGCCAAACCCAAGCTGTAAGCCAAAATCACATGGAGCTGAATCATGCATGCAGATCCCAGGCACTACGATAATACAAATAGGAAATAGCAACAATCATGATAACAACACACAGACTTACTTCGCTGTGTAGTCACAGGTCAGATGTTGCATTCTGTCCACCCTCTTCCTTGGTCTCTGGTTCCCAAAGCACTTGTTGTTGTGGATCAGCAGACAGCTGGCTGGTGACAGGGCCTGACTGCTTCCCATTACTAAATGGCATTAGAGACCATTCAAACACATGCCCTGCATTCCTGTGGGTCTTTTCCACAGGGTTACCCTGCAAGTGTGAATGGGAGGGGAGGCATCCATGGGACTCTCATAGAATATCAGGGTTGGAAGGGATCTCAGGAGGTCAACTAGTCCAACCCCTGCTCAAAGCAGGACCAATCCCCAGACAGATTTTTGCCCCAGATCCCTAAATAGCCCTTTCAAGGAAGGAACTCACAGCCCTGGGTTTAGCAGGCCAATGCTCAAATCACTGAGCTATCCCTCCCTGTTAACTATGAAGCTGTTCAAGGACCCCCTTGATCTCTCTTCTGTGTAGCTGCCAAGGCATTGCATTGCCAGGCACCCCAAACTGCAGGGCAGGGTGACGCAGCCCCTCACAGGTCTGGAGTGCACCCTGGAAGGTCACTGTTGGATTTGTCAAAAGTGCCTAAGCAGCTGAGGAGTGTAAGTTGCACTGAAAGTCTGTTGGCCTGGTGTTCTTATGTCATCAAGGTGCCTTTGAAAATCCCATCCCAAGCTCTTTGGGATGACGCACATGTGAGGCACACATCGGCCTAGTGCGCTAATGGGAGACGTAGAAATAAAAGAGGCGGTGTGGCCTAGTGGATAGAGCTCTGGTTGGGACCCAAGAAACCTGCCTTCTACCCCAGCTCTGCCACTGGCCTGCTGGACGACCTTGGGCACATGGCTGGGCCACTCTGTGCCTCAGTATCCCCAGGGGGACCAGGTAATGGATTGTGACGTGGATGACAACAGCTAGGTAGTAAGAGACTGTCTCATCCTGGGGGTGCTTGAAGTGGCCCATTGTGCCTGGGCTCACCGGCACCACTCTTACGGAAAATCGTCTGCCACCTGCTTCACCATTGACGCTGGAGGGCTCCCCTTTGGCAGGCAGGGGCCTGAGCCAGGTGCTAATCAAGCTGACTTTCAACTGGGGAGTTATGGATGCGTGCGCAAAGCAGGTCCGGTGAAGACCCCGCCTCATCTGACTCGATGGTATCTGACCTTCACCCTGAGTAAGTACAAATGGATAGGCCAGGGGCCAGAGCCGTGATGAATCTGGCCTGATACATCCAGCTACAGTATATCGGCCTCTATATTCTGCACAGGGCAAAGAGGGGCAAACCCCCATTAGCGCAAATGATGCAAACCCCGTCTTGGCTTAATCTGCAGCTAATGGTCAGCAGTGGAGCAGCTGCACTGATAGCTAGCCACTGGCTGCCGCATCAGGCCTATTGCCCAGGGTGGATGGGTGAAGCCGAAGGGCTGGGAGTCTCTGCTGGAGTAAATCCGCATAGCCTCAGACTGTGCCTTCCAACTTCAAATGGGCCTGGTGAGGTCAGGGCTGCAGCCCTCTGCTCTGATTTCCTCTCCCGAAGCCCCAGAGCATGGGCAAGTGAGGAAACCAGCCAACTTGCAGGGCCACTGCGCCCATTCAGTGCTGCAGAATGGCACAGAAATTAGCCACTGGCTGCCTGCCGGCTACATTCTTCTGTCCTCCAGGGGGCACTCGGTACAGGGAAACTTTTAATTGTTTTTGCAGGCAGACACGAACTAAGGACAAACGACTGCTTATTAGAACAGTAGTGAAATGATGGGCAAGTTGCGGGGGAGGTAGGATATTCTTAGTTCTCACAGACCTGCAGAGGAGTGTGTGTGTGTATTGTATACCCAGATAGAAAAGCTACAGTATCAATATAGAATAGAATAGAATAGAATATCAGGGTTGGAAGGGATCTCAGGAGGTCATCTAGTCCAACCCCCTGCTCAAGCCAGGACCAATCCCCAACTAAATCATCCCAGCCAGGGCTTTGTCAAGCCTGACCTTAAAAACCTGTAAGGATGGAGAGTCCACCACCTCCCTAGGTAACCCAGTCCAGTGCTTCACCACCCTCCTAGTGAAATAGTGTTTCCTAATATCCAACCTAAACCTCCCCCACTGCAACTTGAGACCATTGCTCCTTGTTTTGTGTATCTAGGAGTGTGTAGTGGGCTGCTGGCCCTTTGAGGTAGTGTCAGAGGCCAATTACCCCATTCCAAGGGTCTAGAAGAAGCAACGCCGTCACTGGGTGAGAGGAAAATGGTCCCAGGGAGTAGTTAGAGTGAGAGAGGGCAGTGGTCTGAGGGGAAACCCAGGCTATTTCTCCTTTAAAGGTCTGGGACCAGGAGCCTTGCAGAGTGTGTAGGCCCAGGCTCCCCCCTCTTTCCCAGAAAGTGTAGACAGGAGTAGACAGGAGTTTGGGGTTTTTAGACCCATCTGGGAAGGATCGAGGGGGACTGGGCAAATGACTCAAAAGGCCTGTTGGGAAAAGAAGCCCCCCAGTGTACTAGCTGTGCAACCCCCAGACTTGACGGGTGAGTTGTGCACTAGGAAGCCATGGTCTCAGGATGGAGGCCTGTGAGATGGTAAACTTGAGGGGTGAGCTATGGGCTGGGCAGGCCAGGACTGGAAGCAGAAAATGCAGCCCCAGGAAAGAAGGCTGTGAAACTCCTGAACCTGCGGTGGGCTGAACCTACCGGCCACTCCAGCCTAGGAGAGCACAGGCCCCACAAAGGAGGAATTGAATTTAAAGGGAGAACAGTTTGCAAGCCAGGGGGCTGTGAAACCCTGAACTGAAAGTGGTGTGTGCAAAAGGGGCTCTCAGGGAGCCAGATGGTGTTTAGTAAGTTAGACCCCAGGAGAGGGGAATAGTATATTAAAGACTCTGGGGCTGAGTTAGTTTTTGAATCTCAGGGAAAATGAGGCCTGGCGGGACAGCACCAGTCTCCATAGAGGCAGTGTTGTTCGTGTCCAGAGCTAGGCACCAGGATCCAGGCTTCTGGGGATGTGTTTATAAACGTAGGCAAGTCACTTCACTCCTCTGTGGTCGAAAGGTGCCGTATAAATTCCAGGTATTAAAACCCGAACCAAAACCCCAGAGCCCAAAATATTCTGGTGTCTTGAGGGTCATAGCCTGCCTCAAAATTTTGCTGCTTGATCTCCTCACTATTACGCTCACTGTTGCTCGTGCCTAGAGAAATGCCTGTGGACGCTTCATCTTATTTTGCTCAGGACAGTGCAGTATCTGTAATAAGCCAGAACATACTGAAAATCGACTGGTTACCACGGACCCTTTTTCTTTCCATGCCCTGCCATGTGTTCAAACTTCGTAACACACAGGAAATGTAGCGAATGGCAGATGTAAAACACAGACTGGAAAATGCTTGAGTGACTTTTGCTGTGATTGTTTCACGTTGTAGTGTCCGAGGCTTGTTCTGGCTGGGTAGGGGGAGTGACTTTTGCTGTGATTGTTTCACGCTGTAGTGTCCGAGGCTACACAGATCTCAGGGTTGGGTCCGGCTGGGTAGGGGGAGTTATTTAGTGGTAAAACCGTTGCCTTGAATTTTTTATATAAAAGGTCTTCTTCCCCTCCCCCTCTGTATTCGACTCTCTGGAGCTGTCGGAAGCAGGACGGGCGTGAGAGAGCCTCCATCCATCACAGACCTTGAAGAGTTCAGCGAGGCGCAGCAGTCCGAGAGGAGAAACATTCCTCCGAGAACTGTCTCTCGGGTGGGGTGGGAGGCAGGGGGGAGAAAGGAGGAAAAGATAAGGCTGCCCTAATTTGTCTTTTTTAATTGGCTCAGAATACTTGAACGAAAGCTGGTTTGTTATCCTTGGCTCTGGCCAAGATCCAGGGCAGCAGCGGAGGCTTCTGAAGAGTAAACCTCTTGTGAATATCCTATTAAGATTCACTCCAGTTCTTGAAAGGAAGACGTAAGTGGGAACAGAAGCGAGGGACTTTTTTTTTTTTAAAGCTGGGCGTAAGGGAACAGCTGGGTGAAAAGAACACCAAGGACCATGCTTTTGTTTTCTTAGCGTCTGCCCCAGGGTTGGTTGAGTTTCTTTAATGCTGAATTGTGCACTGGTATTTCGCTGATTCCTCAGTTTCCCTCAGGGGCCAAAGGACCCTTTCTGCCAGCCTTACTCCTGGTTGGGAATATCCTACTCCATGCAGTTGTTTTAATGGGCCAGATCTCAGGCCTATGCAACCACACAGAGTGAGGAGGGGAAGTAAGACAACCCCCGCCCCCATCATACGCTCCTGGGCAGCTTCCCAGAATCTCTGCTGCAGGCACTATAGGATGTGGCCGTGAGGGCACGTCTCGAACTCCACCCCTGTACAGGTGGGCGGAGCCTTGGCTGGAAGACTGTAAGCTCCTTTACATGTCTGGAAAGCACCAAGCCTGCTTTTGACACTAATAACAGCAGGGGCGACTAGCTCCTGTAACCTGTCCTTGTAATCAGAGCATGTACGTTGGCTGCAAAGGGCAATCCAGTGGCAAGGCACAAGCCTGGGACTCCAGAGACCTAGATTCAGTTCCCTGCTCTGCTACAAACCTCCTGTGGGGTCTTTGAAAAGTCACTTAGTGTCCTGTTCCTCTGTCCTCCATCTGTAAACTGGAGATAGTAAAACTTCCCTGCATCAAAGAGGGGTTGTGAGATGCTCAGATACTAGGGTAATGCAGGGCCAGATAAATCTCCTGGACTGCGCAGATTACTGTCTGATCTGTCCGTGCTTGCATCCAGAGGTTTCTACCATCTTTGCCGCTACCCATGAAGCTGTTTGAGGCAGTAACTATCTGAGTGCTCTAAATCTAAAACCTGAAGGGTAAAGACGCATAAATATCTATCCAATTGTTTAGTCTCACCTGCTGTTTCAACCCAGGAAAAAAACCTGTTTTCCTTTCTGGAGGATCTGGGTAGCGCAGGTAGGGGAAGAAAAAACTTCCCATTAAAGTAATAATCAAGGAAGCTGGGGCAGCGTGTACAGATAATGGGATATAGTCCCGCTGTGTAGTGGGATAAACTAGAGCCACTGCCTTCCAGGAACTATGTAAGGACCATGTGTGAAACGATTGGAGGTCAGACTAGATGATCATACTGTTCCCTTCTGCTTTAAAATCAATGGGATGAGATGACTGGTCTTATTGGAGAACTGCCGACCTCACAAGTGCGACCCATTCCCTGTCCAGCTGACATCTTTGCTGGCAGTCTTAGCAGAGGTCAAGCGAGGAACCCGAACCCTGGCAGGGTGGCCCTGGGATCCTGCACTGCCGTTGTCCAGGCTGTGTCAGAGATAAGAGGAAGCCTTAATTCTCCAGGGTTACCAGCCTCACACCTCTGATGGGTGCCTGGTTTACATGAGCAAATTAAAAAACATTTTGAAGCTAGCCATTATGAGAGTATTGTCACGGCTCATAAAGGACCATATGCCCTCCCATCCCTTCCCCAGTGCACCACTCAAGAGTGCTTGTGCTAAGTTTCTGGGTAGGGATCTTAGAGCTCGTTCAATGCTCAGTTTTGGGATGTACAGAACTCTGCCAGTCCAAGCAAAACTAAAAATCATGAAACCTTTCAGCTTTCCGGAATGCCAACCTTAGGATATATGAGGTGAGATTAAAGAGGCGAGGACTTCTCAGCCTGGAAAAGAGGAGACTAAGGGGGAATATGATAGAGGTCTATAAAATCATGAGAGGTGTGGAGAAAGTGAATAAGGAAAAGTTATTTACTTGTTCCCATAATACAAGAACTAGGGGCCACCAAATGAAATCAATGGGCAGCAGGTTTAAAACAAATAAAATGAAGTTCTTCTTCACACGGTGCACAGTCAACCTGTTGAACTCCTTGCCTGAGGAGATTGTGAATGCTAGGACTATAATAGGGTTTAAAAGAGAACTGGATAAATTCATGGAGGTTAAGTCCATTAATGACTATTAGTCAGGATGAGTAAGGAATGGTGTCTCTAGCCTCTGTTTGTCAGAGGGTGGAGATAGATGGCAGGAGAGAGATCACTTGATCGTTGCCTGTTAGGTCCACTCCCTCTGGGGCACCTGGCATTGGCCACTGTCAGTAGACAGGATACTCGGCTGGATGGACCTTTGGTCTGACCCAGAATGGCCATTCTTATCTTCTTATATTCTTATGACATAGGCATTGCTGAGCTGGGCCAGTCCCAAGGGCTCTCTAGACAGGGGCCCACCTCTGACAGTGGGCAGCACCAGATACTTCAGAGAAAGGTATAAGAACCCCACAGCTAGTAGATGTGGGATAATCTGCCCCCACGTGTTAGGTCTCCGCCTGATCTCTGATGGTTAGAGACTGGCTTATGTCCTGAAGCATGCAATTCAGGAGCCCTTCCAAATTGTTTATCATTGATGATGGTAACTCTGGACGTCCTCGTTAGCCATATAAATGTCCCATTCCTTTTTTTAATCTCATTTTTCTGTTGGCTCTCCCTGAGCACTGCATCTAGCTGTTGTTTCTCTTGCAGAAAAGGACTGGCCTCAAACAACTTGGGGCTTGCTGCAGAAGGCCCTAGAAGTTTGGGATCTTTTCTGAAGTCCTGAGGCATGTACGCTGCGAGTGACACCTACAGAGCTAGAAAGGGAAAAGATCCCAGGCAAACGCAATGAAGATGGGGATGCCACAGCGCAGCTCCCCCACTATGGGCCCAGTCCAACGTCCAAGAGACTCTCATTGACCAGGCTTTGGAGTAGGCCCTGTCCCCATGCTCAGACTATGTAATTGGACTGTTTTACATGTTTCTTGTAAAGATGCACAAGTGACATCTTGATGGCTAAGCACCAGCCTGGGAGTTAGGAGGCCTGGGTTCGATTCCTGGCTGTGCCACAGAGTTCCTGAGAAACCTTGGACAAATCCTTTAATCTCACCGGGCCTCAGTTTCCCCCTGTGCAAAATAGGGACAATGTGATGTACCTGCCCCATGGGCATTTTGTAAGATCCTCAGATGGAAGCTGCTAGGTACTAGCCAAGGCTTGCTGTACCAAAGCTGCCAGAATCCTAACCACCCAGAGATGGCTTCAAAGCACTCCCTACAGCTGAAATTTTCCAAGTTCCCTATGGGATTTGGATGCCCAGTTCCCCCTACAAATTAATGGGGCTGAGGTGTCCAAATCTCCTCGGCAGCTCCATAGGATCCCCTCACTGGCGCTCTTTTGAAATGTAGCCTTCCCGCTTCCCGATGGGCACAAGACTGAGGCCCTGAGCCTGCAAACTCCTACTCATGTGCTTCACTTTACTCGCATGAGCAGTGCCATTGAGGGTATAAGGCGAATACTGTACTGCAGGATAGCTCTGCCTCAGGTGCTTAAACAGCTCCCATTACCAGAGCTGCCGATCATCTCACAGCCTTCGATGTATTTACCCTCACAACACCCCTGGAAGGTTGGGAAGTGTTGTTATTCCCATTGTACAGATGGAAAATTGAGGCACAGAGAGATCCTCAAAGGTATTTTGGCTCCTAACTTTTACTGATTTGACATACCTTTGAGGATCTAGCCTAAGTGACTTGCCTTCTAGACTACTAGACATCCTTCCCCCATGGCCTAGGTGCATGTGTTTGTAGGATCAAGTCCTGAGCGAGCTGCCTTTTGTGAAGGCCAGAGGGCCGTGTGGACACCTCATCTAAAAATGCCTCTTGGCCTTCCCCCCCCTCATGAGCCCCTGACAGTAACCATGCCATGCCGGGCTGTCAGTCAAAGCAAATTTGGCCAATGTCAGCCACAGTTCGCTGTAATCTCCACCGGGGTACGGCGGTGCCAGAAGTGACAGCTACCTTTATCCACATCTCTGGGATGTAAACAATATTGTGAAATACTGACAGGCGGAGCATTAGCATCTAATATCTTGCAACCACTTCACCCCAGACTAAGTTACTGCAAAGCCTAGTTTCTTAATACCCGAGGTTTCTGTTCTTATTACCCTTATCTGTGGCAGCAAAGGATCTCAGTGAAAGACACATTTTGGTGCTGGTTTTGGAATGTTTTTTATAAATCCTCGCATTTATAGGCAAAGACAAGGAGATCAAAGCCACCTGAGGTTTATAAAGCATGTCAGGCTGAAAGTTTGACATCAATTAAAGTGATATACACGTCGTCCAGATTTATGAGCACACTGATATCCTCCACCCTCAACTGCCCCCCCACCCCAAAAAAATTAATGACAGTCTTTCAAATGAATTACATTTCAAGGCATGTTGGGGGGACAGGAGAGATGGGGGCCAAAGAGCAGGAAAGGGATCAGGGATCTGATTGTCCTTCTGTTTGTGTCCAAGTCGCAGCATTGCATGAGCTGAGTTTGGTGGGCTCGTCTATACTCTTCCCGGATGGCTGCTTCCACTCAGGCCATTCCGTACGTCCGTCAAAGTTGAAATTAGGTCGGGCTGAAATTTTTTCTGTCAACATGGTTTTTGGGCAGAAAATGAGGGCTTCCACTAAACAATTTTTTTTCACTGGAAGGGTCTGCTTTCTACCGCACATTCTGATTTTCCATTGGAAACTGAAGGACTGGAGAATTTTTAGTTTTTTTGACTGAAAACCCAAAATTTAGGCTGAAAACGGCAATACTTTGATTCTGAAATAGTGCCTCACGGGAGTAGCGTTAGTGTCTATGGACCAAGCTCCTCAGTGGGCCTGCATCTCCCATTATGCACCATGGCCTATGATTCCTGTTATGTACCACCTCCTCTCATCAATAAGGAGACTATGATGCATCATGGGACATGTAGTCAGGCCTATACGAGAGAATGGGAGCATAAGGCACTGCAGCGGGATTTCCAACTCAAACTGCTTCAGTTCTTGGATGAAATATTTTGTGGGGTTTTTAGTTTTGTTTTTGCTGTTTCCAAAAAGTCAAAAGTTTCCATGGAAATTTTGATAAAAATAATTTTGTCAAAAATTTCCACAAGGGTAAAATGTTTTCTAAGCCCTCATCTATACTATGGGCTTAGGTAAAATTTAGCCATGTTAGGTCGATTTAAAAATGAATGCTTGCACACAACCAACCCCGTTCCGTCGACCTAAAGGGCTCTTAAAATTGACTTCTGTACTCCTCCCCGATGAGGGGTGTAGCACTAAAATCGACCTTGCTGGGTTGAATTTGGGGTAGTGTGGACGCAAATCAATGGTATTGGCCTCTGGGAGCTATCCGAGTGTGCTCCAATGTGACCCCTCTGGACAGCACTTTGAACTCCTGATGCACTAGCCAGGTACACAGGAAAAGCCCCAGGAACTTTTGAATTTCATTTCTTGTTTGGTCAGCGTGGTGAACTTGGCAGCACTCAGCAACACAGGTGACCATGCAGTCTCCCCAGAATCGTAGAGCGTAGAATGTTTCTACGCTCCCCATATCATCTCCATCCCTGAGGTTATCGCAGATTAGAAGGCAAAAAAACCACACTCCCAATGACATGTTTTCCAAGCTCATACTGTCCTCCTGCACTGATAGGGCACAGCTTAATGCACGGAGGCATTCAGTGGCAGAGGCCAGGAAAAAATTAAGTGAGGGTGAAGAGCGGAGGCAGGACGCGATGCTGAGGCTAATGGGGGAGCAAACAGACATGATGAAGTGTCTGTTGTGGGAGCAAACGGACACGATGAAGCATCTGTTGGAGCTGCAGGAAAGCCAACAAGAGCCTCACCCAGACACCCAAGAATGCGGGGGCGGGGGGAGGGGAGAGGCTTCAGGCGCCCAGCCACCCCACTCCAGAGGATGGCCCAAGCAACAGAAGGCTGTCATTCAAACAGCTTGATTTTTAGTGTGGCTACAATAAGCAATGAGGCCTTGTCCTCCTCCACCCTACCTGGGCTACTTTGTCTGTTATCTCATTTTTTTTTAATTAATAAAGAAAGAATGCATGGTTTCAAAACAATAGTTACTTTATTTCAAAGGAGGGAGAGTGATTGGCTTGCAGGGAATTAAAATCAACAAAGGGGGCAGGTTTGCATCAAGGAGAAACACACACGACTGTCACACTGTAGCCTGGCCAGTCATGAAACTGGTTTTCAAAGCCTCTCTGATGAGCAGCGCGCCTTGCTGTACTCTTCTAATCACCCTAGTGTCTGGCTGCTCAAAATTGGACGCCAGGTGATTTGCCTCCACCTCCCACCCTGCCATAAACTTCTCCCCCTTACTCTCACAGATATTGTGGATCACACAGCAAACAGCAAAGACAATGGGAATATTGGTTGCGCTGAGGTCTGACCAACAGTGCCAGCAAGCTTTTAAACGTCTAAAGGCACGTTCTACCACCATTCTGTACTTGCTCAGCCTATAGATTGTGAGCTCTCTGTGCTAGACAGTGACCAAACAAAGAACAGAGGACCTGATTCCTGACTGGGACCTTAGCAATCATTGAACCATGGTGCCTCTCAGTATAAATATTATTTTGTGAAAAGAATTATGTTAAGAGAAAACAAAGGTTGCAAAATCAAGCACCCCAAAAGTTAAGAAAGAGCAGCAGTGAGATGGTCTATGCCACCTTAATCCAACCCCCTTGTGTGTATGCATTACGATAAAGTCTTTAATTACATGAGACAATCCTATTTTTTCCACAGGGCCCCTGCCTCATTCCATGAATGAGTATCTGTTCAATATTTCTCTTTATCACCAGAATTCTAGGTGTAGCCCATACATTATATACTGCACATCATTCAAACCCTGTGCTGACTAATTATTCATTTCCTCGTCGTCTTTCTGATGGTGCTTTTATGGCAGTATTTCAGTTCCTTACAGATATTAGTGACTTTATCTTCACAACAGCACTGTGAGGTTACGTACGGGGAACAGAGGCACCGAGTTTAAAGCCAAAATTGTCAAGTGTTATCCAAGTTTGGGTGCCCCGTCTGGTCAGCCTAGGAGCTGGTTTTTCAAACTGTTGAGCACTACACATAGACCTAGAAGTCTGGTTTTTTATAGGTAAATGTTGCTGAATGTCAATTTCACAGTTCACTCACAGACCAACAAAAACCTGTTTCCGATGGTGATAATTGAAAATTGCAGAGAGAGAAAGTAAGGAAAATGCTGGTTGAGAACTTATTAGAGTTTGACTGGAGGGTATTTAATTTGTAAGTTTTGACATGGGATGTTGACATTTTGTGTTTTAATAGTTTATAAAGCTATTATGTTTTGAATCTCAACATTTACTAGCATTAAATTGTTATTGTCTGGGCCCTAATCTCCCGCAACTGTGAAAATTTAAATAAAACTAGAAACAAAATGCTTAAAAATAAACATGATTAGACATTGGAATTATATAAAAAAAATCAAATTTTGCCAAGCCTAATTATCCTGCACTTAATCACACTCCCATTGACGTCAGTTACAGCTGCGAGCGCTCAGGACTTCTGCAAATCCGACCTCAGGGGCTCAGCTTGGGTACCCAGAAAATGAGGAACACACAATCAGGGAACAACAAAAGGCACATCCCTGGCACCAAAGTGAACCCACAGCCAAAATTCAAGGCCTGGCTCCAAAACACGGTGAGATTAGAAATGAAACAATGGCAGGATTTTTTTTTTTAACATGTGCAGAACAATGTATTTTTCCTCAACCCGCTGGCTGGAAATGGCTGAGCCATTTTAATGGAAAATTTCCCAGAAATATTCAGCCTGAGGCATACACCCGACATGGAAAATGTGAGCCCAAAATGTTCCCGTCTGGCAAAGCAACCGAAGCCAAGGTCTTAGAATGGGAAGCGTTGGGCAACCTTAACTCTAGGCTACTGTTACTTCCTTTGCCATCGATAACCAATATTTCTAACCTCCCTGTGCTGCTGGGAATACAGATTCCCCCCAGTTAGGTTGCAGATAAGGAAGGCCACCAGAAAGTGTAATTATATTGCACTAAATGAGCTGCAGAGCCATTAGGTAGGCAATGAGTCATAATCTATTAGTGTCATGGTCACAGCAGGTGAGGATTTACCAAAGGAAAAGGGCACTTTTTAATCATCTCCACCAACCCTGCCAGTATTCCTTCCCAAACTGCCCTTCCTACTCAGTCCCAGATGGCCGGATTTCCAGGGGGACTTAAATGTCTAGTGGGGTTTTCAAAAGCACCTAAATCCCACTGATTTCACTGGAAGTTGGGTGCCTAACCTGCTTAGCCATTTCGAAAACCCATCCAAGCCCCTAGCTGCATCTTTAAGCCCCTAAATCCCTTTGACAAATTGGCCCAGTGTGATGATTTCAATAGCATCTGCACTTGAGAAACTGGGCTTGAAATGCCAGGGGAACGAGTTGGACGCGGAGGCAACGAGACCTAGCGGTCTAAGCACAGTACTGGGAGCCAGGGGCCAGACCACTAAGCTCAGCGCTAGCCCCGTCCCTCCATAGCCTTTGACAAGTCCCAGTGGATTCATCTGTAAAATGGTGGGAGAGCTACTCAGCTACTGCACAGGGGTTTTGTGAGGCTTGTTTATCTGAAGTGTTAAACGTCATCGTTATCATTTCATGCGCCTCCGAGTTCTGGCAGGGCTGTACATTCCCTGCAATCGTTTTCCTCATGGTGTTTGGAGTAAATATAAACCAGCGTGAAATGTGTAAGGCTCTAATAAAAGGTCCCAGATCTAAAAATGGACACAGGATCAAAGGGAACGCAAGGGTAAGGATAATGTATCCAAACTAGATAACCCATCCTTAGCATAGAACCTGCTTTCATCTGACTTCCCCTCTGTGACTCAGTCAGATCCCCCCAGCCTGTTCCTTGGCAGCCCCTCTGCATTTTTGCCAGCATAATTTTGTTCAGTTACTCCAGCGTTCAATGCTCTTCCTGTGACTGACTGGGGACTGTAATGTAAAATATCTGCAAGGATATAATGGGAGCCAAGAGTGTGTTTAACCCTCTGGAGCCAAACTCGTTTGAAAATGAGGTCCAAAAAGGGTCCCCATCAGAGGCACCCGAGGTTGGTAGGGCCAGAGCTACTGCTCACTACAAGGTACAGCTGGGAAAGGACAGGGAACGGGTGAGTTAAATGGCACTTTGCTTCAGAAATGGTTCCATTGGGGCCGCTTGTAAAGTAAGGTGCTACCCATCATAGGAATTTAAGAGACTTTAAGAGGTCAAATAGTCTGCTCTTTGAGATGAACAGGGTTATGATAGAACAAGGAGCAATGGTCTCAAGTTGCAGTGCGAGAGGTCTAGGTTGAATATTAGGAAACACTATTTCACTAGGAGGATGGTGAAGCACTGGACTGGGTTATCTAGAGAGATGGTGGAATCTCCATCCTAAGAGGTTTTTAAGGCCCAGCTTGACAAAGCCCTGGCTGGGATGATTTAATTGGTGTTGGTCCTACTTTGAGCAGGGGGTTGAACTAGATGACCTCCTGAGGTCTCTTCCAACCCTGATATTCTATGATTCTATGAATCAGAACCTTCGTGGAGACATGGTCTCGTGACCCCACCTCTGCTTGCATTCGCCTCTCCCATTGACAATTATCTAACATGCCAGTGGCAACCTCAGCAAGTGCTTGGCTGCTGACTCTCAGGATTTCATCTCACAGTTTGGGGGTGCTGTTGTTGAAGACCAAACTCCTGGAGTGAAGTGATCACTCAAAAGTCTCAGATTTCATCACAAAGTAGAAGTTTTTACTCCTCCATGGTTGTGGAGGAGACATGAATTCTCAATGCTCAAATCGCAGAAGGAAAATAAACAGATCCCCCAAATATTTCCTTTTAAAATATCCTAATTTTTAAAGACAAATGTAATTTTTGGTGGGGGGAGAGGAGGGAGATTTTTGAAAGCTTGGGGTTGGCTGTGTGGCACATATAAGTAACTATATGGCTTATCTTCACCTGGACAATGTGTTGTTTTTTTCTGTGATGTCCCAGGAACTTCTCAGGACATCTGAAACGTCCTGTTTTTCCATTGCATCCATCAAAACAAAACAAAACAAAACAAAACAAAACAAAACAAAAAGCAATCTATCTGTTCGGGACAGATTGCCTCACCAAGCAGAAGTTGTATGTGTTCTGCAGAACTGCATTTAGAGCTAAAAGAAAAAATCATGTGAGTGTATTATTTGTATGAACATAGACCCTAGAAGCCCCACTCCTGGGCCAGGAGTCAGCTGTGCTAGGAACTGTACAGATACAGCTCATAGACGACATGATCAAAGCTGTTCTTTTGCTCAAAGTGAATGTTAACGACATTTGATCGATGAGAAAACTCATTCAGATGTTATGTTACCGGAAAAAATCCTCTGCCCTGAGAAATCTGCCAGCATGGCTGTAAAATCAAGAGCTGGCAGTACTGAGACCAGCAAGCACAAGAAACAGTGTTCTTTTCCCATTTGTGGACTATTTTGAATCCCTAAAAAATGTTGCCACAAAAGTCCCAGGTTTTTATTTTGAAAATAGGATCACCCTTATGTATGTGGAGGAGGAACTTTGGGAAAGAACAGATGTATTTTTAGCTTTACAGCTGGAAAGAAATGGGACAAGCCAGTATCATCTGACCAGCCAGCTCTTCACAGACAAGTCCCAAACTCCTCTGTGGAGCACAATTTAGGAATTGCTGCTCTCTATATTAGCATCTTTTCTTGTTATGTCTCGCGCCGTTTATTTTTCAAAGACATAAGTTAAGTGTGGGGCACCATGGGCCAATAGATGGGGTGGGGAGATGGCTGGGGAGTCAGGAGGCATATTTTTTTCCTTTGCTTTGAAGACAAAGTGGAAGAGAAGAAGGATGGGCCAGTGGTTTGGGCACTAGCCCTGGATGATGTGGAAGACCTGGTTTCAAGTCTCTGCTTTGCTACTGACTTTGCTGCATGACAATGGGCAAGTCACTTTGTCTTCCAATGGCTCCATGAGGCAAAGCACTCTGAGAGGACAATGCAGCTGGATGACTCAAAATGAAATGTCTGGGATCCGTCCAACAAACCAAAGTATTTTCTTTCCATTTTGCTGTTGGAAAACAAACGAAAAAGAAATCCCCCAAATCAAAATTTCCATCTCCACTCCTTTGCCTTGCGTCATTTTCACTGAAAGAACAGTAGTTACGTCCTCTCCTTGCCTTTCCCTTGACTTCTTCCAATATCCCTGTGAGCTAAAATTACTGTTGTCCCTATGAGACACAAAGTGATGAAGTGACTTGACCAAGATCAGTATAAATAACAAATTAAACCCTGTTCACTAGACGAGGCTGCCTCCAGGCACTGTAAATTCAGGAGGTTTATTTGGAACTCCTTTAATGGCTGTGAGGACATGGAATCATCCTTATGCAAATGAGAGACTCCCCAAAAGATGGAATGGGTGACATGTAACAGCCATGTGCAGGTGGGGCAGCTGATAACTGGCCAAACCCAGTGTTTGGTCACATGCTGGCAGACACAAGCTGTTTGGCTGCGATATTCTGTGTCATGGCTCATAAGACAACAACTGTGAGGACTGTGGGAGCTGTGCAAAGTGGGGAGAAGCTCATGGCACCTCATCTGCTCTGTCCTTTGTGGGTGGCCCTGCTGAGCTGGTGTTTTGGTGGAGAAACCAGAGCCATTGGGGCTGAGGATCTGCAGGGAACCATGGCTGCAAAGTGCTCTTCGGACACCACCACCTGCTTGGAGTTCAAGGGCTGAGAAATCTCCTCAGCCAATTGCTGCATGGAGCATATGCCTCGATAGAGGAAATTGGTTACCATCTGGCACATGTTATGGACTACTTCTTTGCCCAGCAAACTCTGTCTTCAGGGAGGAATGTGGTGGAGTCCCTAAGAAGTCATGGGATAAACATTCTTCCCTGCCTGCCCCTGCCTTTTCTTTTCAAGTGCTGGCTAAAGGTGGCAGGCTGGCCAGTCTAGGGACTTCAGTCCTCTATGCACGAGACAGATCCAACACACAGACCTACCAGAAATGTGATCCAGAGGGGCCAGCCCTAGCAGGGAGAAGGTAATTCTATTTCCATTCCTGGTCAGTCCTTGACCTCTCTGAGATGGCTGGGGATGGTGCTGTGGAAGGAAAGGTGGGTGTTGTGGCTATCCTGGCGTGGGAGTCTGGAAATATAGATTTGGTCCTTTGCCTTTGCCACAGACTCTCTTTGTGACCTGGGGCGAGTCTCTTCATCTCTCTGTGCCTCAGTTTCCTATCCCTACAATTGGGTAGGAAGAACTTCCTTGCCTCCCAAGGATGTGATGAGAATAGGCGCACTCTCATATGTGTGCTGTGGTGATGGTGAAGAATAGGAGAATGGGTGGACTCAGTGCCAAAGGGCAATGGCATCTAATTTGTGATGTGGACACCGCTCCTCATCTTCAGATTACAGCCACTTGGCTGCAGCTGCACTAGCCTTTTTTCTGATGAATTTCCCACCACTGCTAATATTGCCTGCCCCACTTGACCAACAATAGGGGTTGAACCTGGAACTCTCTCCCACGAAAGCGTGAATCTCTATGGCACTTGAGCAAAAGACCTAAATCGCCTGCTTGGCTGTTGCGGCAGAGTTAATCTGCTGGGACCAGCCAGTAGAGGGAGCCAAAAACACACGTTCGCCCAGCATGGTTCTGTGCAGCTCTGCTGGTGGAAGTACCAGTGTAGACACGCTCCAGGCATTTGGACTGTGGACAGTGAAAGGCGTAAACGGTGACCGTCCCGTGGATGGGGTACACCGGTTAAAGTGTAGTTCTGCTCCTTTGGGAAGCAAGCCTTTGAGACCCTTGGCTGAAAGGGGCTATGTGGGTGCAATATATTCCTGTATGTTTTAAACAGCAAGGACATCAACCAGATTATTCAGCATCGAGAGTGATTCACTTTGCCCAGCACTTTGTTTTGCTTAATTTAGGGCACAGGGGAGGGAATCTCTGGGCTTCTCCTCTGTTTTCCCCCATACGTTCATTCAAGGACAGCTGGAGTATGTCAGTATTGCTTTAAGCACTGCCTGGAGCAGGGTCCCCGGAAAGCTGTTTTCACTGGGCCCACTTGCCTGTCTTCCTACCAAGGGTCTAAGAGTGATGGGAAGAAGAAACCAACAGGGGAGAAAATGGGGAGGCGGGTGCTCTAAAAATGTATGTTTCAGCATTGCCCCATCGGCAGAGTGTAACCTATTTCCATGATGGGATTTTGTGCGCTTCCTATTGGACTGGTCCCTGCAAGCAGGCCAGAGAGCCAGGAACGCCGGTGTTCCAATCCTCCTTCTAACACTACTTCCCCATGTCACCTAAGCCAAGTCACACTGCAGCCAAATTTTCAGAAAGGGGTCCCTGTTTTGGAGTGCCCAGCCTAGGACATCTTGGGAATGAGTTTTTAGAAGGGTTGAGCACTCACAGCTCCCAGAGACTGCAGTGGGGAGCATATGGTACAGGCAGGCAGCCTCCTCAAATGGCAGCCATTTTAGGAGTACCTCTCTGGGATTTCTGTGCGGTTGTGGCCCTTTAAGGCAGGGCCCCCACTGACTTCAATAGCAGCAAAGGGCTCTGCATCTCCAAGAGCTCTCAGCAGTTCAAAGGAATGAACCTTCAGGCAGAAATATTTGTGTTTTCTTTTCATTATCTTACATTGCAGGAGAGAACAACTCTGTGTTACATTCATGGCCTGACAATGGAAAGGACAGGCCTGGTCCTACTCTGCATTGTAAATCAGAACCAGTTCAGGTCAATGAAATTCCTGTGAGAGTACGTAAAAGGAAATACTTGTTCACACCCTGCACTATTAGCCAATGGAACTCATTGCCACAAGATATCATGGGAGTCTGGATCTTAGAGGGTTTTAAAAAAGGACTGGACCTTTATATGGCTAATAAGAACATAGGCACCAACTTTTCCTGGCACCAGTGGGTGCTCGGCCCCGGCGCGGCCCCAACTCTGCCCCTGCCCTGCCCCCATTCCAACCCCTTCCCCAAAATCCCCACCCCAACTCTGCCCCCTCCCTGCCCCATTGAACTCCTTCCCCAAATCCCCGTCCTGGCCCCCCCCCTTCCCAGAATGAGCCACATTTCCCCTCCTCCCCTCTGCCTCCCAGTGCTTGCCACTGCAAAACAGCTGTTTCGCAGTGGCAAGTCCTGGGAGGTAGGGGGAGAAGCAGGACGCGGCGCACTCGGGGAGGAGGCGGAGGCAGAGCGGAGGTGAGATGGGGTGGGGGGGGGCGGTGAGCTGCCGGTGGTTGCAGAGCACCCGCCAACGTGGCACCTATGAATAAGAATATCCAGAGTGATAATGGTAAGGATTAAAAATAATAGGCCAGAGCTTTGGAAGGGATAGAAACCCTCATACTCCAAGGCATGCTCCAACCTCTAACTAATGGTGGTCAGGAAGAAACATTCCCAGAGGCATTTATTCCAGAACTTCCCATTAGAGGGAGTCTGGAACCTTTCTCTAAAGCACCTGGTGCTAGTTACTTCTGGAGACAACATACCAGACCCAACCCAGAACAGCAATTGCTAGGTTCCTATGAGTTACAGCAGCAACGTAGCTGTAGTTAGCAAGAGGAGAATCAGGTCAGAGCGTTTTGTGACTGAGTGTTGTTGTTTGTGACTCATATATTAATTTTAAAGCACAGCCCCGGCCTGTCCTTCTCACTCCCCTGCAGAAGTCAAGGCCCCTCAGCTGGTGCCGTCTGACGCAGGTTGTATCCCTCCTGGCATTACTGCCGGCCGGGTACAGAACATTCTTGCCAGCGGGGAGGGGAGGGCAGAGACGGGAACCCAGCACAGCTGCTCGCCTCTGTTACCTTGAGCTCTGGGGAACTTTTAAAAAAATATTTTGGATGGAGTCAGCTTGTTTTGTGTCAGAGACACACAGGAGTGTTCCAAGAGCAGGAGGGGGAGGAGGGAGGGATCGGATGGGAGAATTCTTCGGTAACGCCATGCACAGATGGCTCCATCCCATGACCTTCACCTTGCACATTGCCTAGAGGAAGATCCCTCGGATTTCTTCTACCTTCATTTTCCAGTCTCTTCCCAGGTGAAAGCTAACCAGCTTTTGAACCAAAGCACCAGGAGAGTCGAACGCCCTGTCTAGGGCCTGATTCTGCACTCAAGTTGGTTAAACTAGGAGGGACTCCAGAGATGGGATCACACCAGCGGACAGGCCAGGAGAATCCTCAGGCCATTAGCCTCCACCCAGGAGCCTTGTGTTATTGACAGTTTTACAGTAGCACTTAAATGTCCCAAGCAAAATCAGCACCCTAGTGAGCTAGACACAGGTCAGATATAGTACCTGCTGTCTAAACGGAGGCAAAGTGGCTTGTCCTAGGGCATAAAGCAGAGTTTGGAAGAGGACCCCGGTTACCTGAGTCCCACTCAAATGATTTATCCACCAACCACATGGCCTCCTTCGTGCCTAATCACCACCAGGTGCAGCTAAGACTGTAGCGTTTGTCACCTGTTGCTCCTCACTGAGCCAATGGATGCTCAGCAGTGCTGAGAATCGGGCCCGGAGTTATTGCATCAAGGAGAGGCTGTACTACGGGCTGCACACAGTAATGGTTCATTGTCCTGAGCATTCAAATAGCATCCAGTGTGGTTTTTGTTTCCTTCACTCACGTCCGGGGAACCAGGACTGGGAACAGGAGAGGTCACTGCACCGTAGTCTGACAGATTGTTATTTTCTTATACGGTGTGGTGCCGTCGGTGTGCACCTCGCTCTGCAGGTGCGCGTAAGGTGAGAGATCTTTCTGTGAGGAGCTTGCGGTCTTAGATCAAGGGCTGACAGGACAGACTGAGGGACCAGTGAAAGGCAGCCCACAGGGACAGGGTGGGAGGACAAAGGTGAACAGAGCCCTGCCTTCTTCAGAGCTTATTCCAAAGCTCAATGTAGTCCTGGGAAGCTTCCCAATGACTCAAATGGGCTCGGGACCAGGGCCCCGAAGTGCCAGGCAGCGAAGGAAGCAGTGTTCTACTCCCTGAGCCACCAGAAAAACAAATTTTGAACAGCTGCCTCATTCACTGAGCACCCACCAGGGCAGGAGTCGGCTGAGGGAAAATCTGGGATCAGGTGTGATCATAGAATTGAAGACTGTGTTGTAGTGCTCCGCTTTTCAGCTGTCCTGTTCTTTTTAAGGGAGTTATTTTTCATCTCTGTGTATAAAATGTGTGATTGGAATCTCTTGTCCCATTCACATGCGGGTGCATGGATGAACGCGCCCAGGGTATTTTTAATTCTTTCACGCTGTCCTGACTACCCCATTTTAACCTCCAAGCCTCCTACACGACAGATCAATGTCACAGATCAATAGGTAACTCTGGAAATCTTTGTCCGTGGCTCCACCTTGTGGGTTCTTCTTAGGAACTGATATCATGGGGATGCTAAAGGGGGGTAGTGAACTATGCACTGAAGACACTATCACATCAAGCCCAGTGTTTACAGGCCGCTGCCAGGTTATTGAAGATCAGAGAGTAACTACCCCTAAACATAGCTACTCCTGGAGTGGAGCGTGTCTCGGGTGGTTGATACATGCTTAGCTGCTGACCTGAAGCTGACCTTTAAGACCCCTGAGCTATCAGGGGGAAGCAGCCATGCGGTAGGGCTGAGGACCACCTAGCATGCAGTATGAAGGGCCCAATGATTGAATGCAACTTGAAGAAGATATCGACCGGCATAGGGGCGTATCTATAGACCCTGTGCTGGTGTCAATCAACATAGTGCCATAGACTGCAACAGAGTTTTGTCGACATGTGCATGGCCGCCCATGGAGCTCAGATAGCCTCTGATGTTCTAGCCTATGAACCCTTACGGGCCAAATTCTGCTCTGGTGTAAGAAAGCACAAATGCCATTGAATTTAGGGGACGTTGTGCCCAAGTAAACCCGGGCAGAATTGGGTCTAATGTGCCCCCAAAGATTCATTTACAAAGCCTTCTGCAGCTTCAGGTCCTCTTTCAGATTCACCAGGGTGTTAATGCTGCTGAGAGCCTCAAAGTCAAAGGTCACTAGGCAGGGGTGAGTCTAGCCGCAGGAGGATGGGGCATGGGCTCTCTGCCAGAGAAAACTCTTGCTGCAGGTTGGAAGTCACAGACTCATGGATTTCCAGGCCAACAGGGAGCATCGTGAGCAGGGATCCTAATTTCCCGTGATAAAAACTCCAAAATTCTCTGATAAAAAACCCATAAAAATCCCATTTTTTCGCGATGAAAATGAAATGCTGGACTGTAGTTTCTCTAGCCACAGTATATATAGGGACCTGTTGAACACAAAGTTTTATTGATATATTTACCATTTTTAAGCTGACAGCCTGAGCCCTGCCACCTGGGACTGACAGGCCAAATGCCACCCATCTGCCTGATTTGCCGAATTTTTGATTATCTGATCTGGCCCCGGTCCCAATTAGGTTGGCTAATCGGGGATCCACAGCAGATGTTTTTATTTTTTCACAAAATGTAAAAATGAAAGATTCTCTGTAAAAACACAAAGTCTGCATTTTTCTGCCTTTGTTCTGTGGCTGGTGAATTTCTAGGCTCCCTGGTCATGACCATCTAGATGACCTTCAGCAGCAGACAGGCCAGAAAATCCACCCTGCAACCCCTCACTGCAGCTGCTGTTTGACCCATCCATCGGTTGTGTCAGTGTGGCAGGCAGTCTAATGCCTGGCAGTTATCCCCATCCTGAGAGGGGATGGTGCATACAGCATACACCCCGCTCTCCTCTTATCAAAGTGGGTCTGCTCAGCTGTATGTATTTAAATGCCCTGAAGTGACACCTGGGTTCTCTACAAGGAAGTGGAAAATGACAGACTAGTCTTTGCTCTGGCTGTTCTGAATGGTGAATGGGGGAGAAGGGTAATGGAGTGGCTGGGGCACGAGGGACAGGGTGCCAAGGAGCACCGAGGCATGGCCCTCCCAATACCAGTTGTTGATGGCAGTTTCCTTGCTGGTGGGGGAGCTAGAGGTCCGGCCGTGTGCCCATCTCGGCAGATCGCTGGAGCCATGGAGCGCGGAACAGCTGCCCTCAATTCCAGTGCATTTGGAAACGCTGGCAAAGGCACCTGGAACCCAAGCCCAGCTCTTTCTTGTATGTCTATGTTATAAATCAAAACTGAGGAGTGCAGCCCTCAGCTGGGAGTGCTGGCGAGTGCCAGCTTGGGGTCATGTTGGGAGAGACTCCTGTACCTTCTCCTCTGCCCTGTGATCCCCCCTGGGCTGAGCAGGCGTTCAGCCTTGCAGGGACGGATGACATCTAATGACATCTCAGCGCGGCTGGCTGCAGTGTTTGGGGGTTGCTGGGCAGGTTCCCCAGTAGGTTCTGACCAGGCCTGTCCCTGCTGAGATTGGGGGTTGACGATTATTCCTCGTATAGCACCGTACCTTCGCCCAGCACTGAGTCACACGCCTCTCTCCATTACACTGCCCTACGTTCAGAGGAGCCCCTTCACCTCTCACATGGCTGTCCGGTGTCCACTGGTGTGAGTAAGAGGAGAGCCTGGGCCTGAGAAATTTGGAGCATCCTGGTGAAGGGGTGAGTCCTTTGCGATCAACACTTTGTTCTCAGGAACTCCCCAACGAGCCATGCTCCCTGCTACCGTAGGCTTATAGCCTGAGGGTGTATGTAGCGCTGGAGTTAGGGACCAGCGACCCAGGTGACCACCTGGAGTGCTGGGCTCTGGGTGTGCTGGGCTCGGGGTGCTCTTTTTGTGGTTAGCATGAATAAACACAGATTTACAGATCCTAGTGTGCAAATGTATCGTTTTCTATGACAGGGATAAGTCATGCATGCAAATCGGGCTGCAAAGTCGGGAAATGGGCTACAAATGCTATAAAAAATAAGGTATTCACAAGTTTCACAAATGGAGGGAAGGCACCAAAGACGCTTTGCACCTGGGGCGCCATTTGGTCTAGGGACGGCCCTGGGTGTACGGCTGCAGGATTTAGATCTGTTCATATTTAGGTCAGGCACAATGAAATGACATGTGGACTTAAAATCCACAGGGGGATCTGAGAGTGTGTCTACACTGCAATCAAAAACCCACGCCTGGCCCGGGCCAGCTGCTTTGGGCTCATGGGGCTTGGGCTGTGGGGCTATTCAGTTGTGATGTAGATATTCAGGCTCAGGCTGGAGCCTGGAATCTAGGAGCCTGCGAGGTGAGAGGGTCCCAGAGCTCGGGCTGCAGCCCACCCAAACATCTGCACCCCAATTAAACAGCCCCTTAGCCTGAGTCAGCTGGCACAGGCCAGCCGCGGATGTCTAACTGCAGTGTAGACACTCTCAGAAGAAACCCTTTGTTTCAGATCACTATGGTCACCACAGTGATTTCTGGGGATGTTCCCAAGTATATATACAGTTACAGAAGTCACCCGTACAACTGCAGATGTTAATGATCAAATCCTCCACTGGTGAAAAACAGCATAATCCCACTGTCTGTGCTGATTTACACCAGCCTAAGGGCTTGCCCATACTTGGGAATTCACCGACATAGCTATGCTGGAATAATTACTCTAGAACAGCCATTTTGGTGTAAACCCTCATGTGGACACCCTTATTCTGTATTTATTCAGGGAGGTGTTCCCGGATCACTATTTCGGTGAATTGCCAAGAGCTGATAAACCCGAACTCTGTAGATTCTTATGGTGCAAAGTTTCCGGGGCATTTAGTGGGCATCTTTTCCCAACGTGAAAGTCTACAATTCCACCAAATCTGTTGATGGCCCAGCATTGAGCAGAGGGAATTTCTTTATGCACTGGGACCAATGATGGGGTGAGGTGGAAGGACTTGAGCGTGAGTTGTATGAAATAGAGCCAACCACTGTACTATCGCCCGCATGCTCTGCTATCTCCAGTCTTACCATGAGCAGGACCAGGTGACTAGTGTTTACACCGATAGACAAATTGCTGGTGCAGCTGCATCCACACGAGGAGTATGTTGCTAGTACAGCATATCAGTATAGCGACACAGGTAAAGCGCTTCTCGGGTAGGCGTGGCCTATGGTCCATGACATTGTTTGTGTTCCCTGGGTGGATGGCCCCCAATGCTCAAACCCACATAGAGATTTCAGACTGATCCTACTGTCATTTCCAAAGTCCGATCACACACCATTAGCCAACGGGAGCTTTTCCGACTTCCCCATCTCTGGGTTTCCCCGTGTGGAAACTGGCAGCCAGATGAGTGGTTGTGACATGCTCATTTTCCACGAACCCCTCAGGGAGCAAACAATCACTTCACACAAGCGTTTATGAAAAGGAAAGAAAAAGGCCGCAAATACCAATGCAGGGAAATGACGGTGTATAGTCCGAAGGACACTCACAACCTCTTCTTATTGCGTTCATCCAGCTCTAGAAACATTCGTATTGATCATAAAATTATCCAGCTTGTGCCTGTGTCTAGCTGCACCGTTCGACTCCTGTTTGTTTCAGCACAAATGAGTCACATTTTTCTGTTCAATAATATGGAAAATGTGTAGAATGAATGGGTCATGCTGAGCAGCTCTGCCAGATATATTTATGTGTAATACATTATCCAGCCGCTAGATGTCTGTGTGCTGTATAGAATCATAGGACTGGAAGGGACCTCCACAGGTCATCTAGTCCAGTCCCCTGCACTCATGGCAGGACTAAGCATTATCTAGCCCATCCCTGGCAGGTGTTTTTCCAACCTGCTCTTAAACATCTCCAATGACGGAGATTCCACAACTTCCCCAGGCAATTTATGCCAGTGCTCAACCACCCTGACAGTTAGGAAGTTTTTCCTAATGTCCAGCCTAAACCTCCTTTGCTGCAATTTAAGCCCATTGCTTCTTGTCCTATCGTCAGAGGTTAAGAAGAACAATTTTTCTTGCTCCTTCTTGTAACAGCCTTTTGTGTACTTGAAAACTGTTATCATGTCCCTGTTCAGTCTTCTTTTCTCCAGACTAAACAAACCCAGTTCTTTCAATTTTCCCTCATAGGTCATGTTTTGTAGGGCTTTAATCCTTTCTGTTGCTCTTTTCTGGACTTTCTCCAATTTGTCCCCATCTTTCCTGAAATGTGGCACCCAGAACCGGACACAACAGTCCAGCTGAGGCCTAAGCAGCACGGAGGAGAGCGGAAGAATGACTTCTCATGTCTTGTTTACAACACTCCTGCTAATATGAGGTTTGCTTTTTTTGCAACAGCGTTACACTGTTGACTCATATGTGGCTTGTGTTCACAATGACTGAGGCACAGGGAGACTAAGTCCCAGATCCCATTGAAACCAGTGGGAGTTAGGCACCTAACTACCTTAGAAGATCTGGTCCTAAATGACTTGCCCATGGTTACACAGGAAGCCTGTGGCAAAGCTGGGGCACATGCCCAAAGTCCTATGCTAGTGTCCTAACCACCGGATCATCCTTCCTCTCCACTGCAGCTTCCTTTCTCTGGGCCTGAGCTCTGAGGTGATAAAACAAAATAGGACGACTCCAAATATTAGATTCTGGCTTTTATTTTTACCACGTCCCTGCCTCAGTTTGGCCTGTGAGAACTGTGGGGGGAGAGAGGGAGAGAGAAGGGCTTAACCCCTTAGAGGGGCAAGAATCTATTTTTAGTCTGTATTGAGTAGCTTCAGAAACAGTAGATCAAGCTCAGAGGCGTCCTGTATTGCGTAGGTCATTTGGGCCACAGCCATGGCAGTAGCTCAGGGAAGGTAAACCAGCACCACCTAGGGGACTAAATGAATAGCAGGGGAAGGTACTGATGGCCCACAATTGCTACGTTGGACGCTGGTCATTCTTTGCAGCTGTTTTCCTCGCACAATGATTATCTTGACCGAATTAAAACAGAGAATCAGCTCCAAGATCTCGCGTCTTCCGACCATCCTCACATTGAATGCCTGAATCCAGGACTTCACGTGTTTGCTTTTCCCCATGATTTATTATTTGTATTGCTGAAATACCTAGGAGTCCCAGTGACGGACCACAACCCCGTTGTGCTAGGCACTGTACAAAGACAGCACAAACAGTCAGTTGCTGCTACAAAGAGTTTATAGTCTAATTAAGTGGCTCTGACAAGCGAAGTAATCATTAAGTGGATTTTCCTTACGGGGTGGACAACTCCAAAGGCTGAAGTGTATTCTCTGTCTCCAATGCAAGTGTATTATCTATCCCTAGTACCAACGCAAATTTCCCTCAAACAACTCTGTGATAAATGAAGGGGGGGGAGTAGCTCCTTTTGATGGACACCCAGCCACACCAGTTAGCTATAAAGTCCCTCTTGGTGGCTGTTCTCTGCTTGCTTTACTTGTAAAGGGTTAAAAAAAGGCCCCCAGGTAAAGGAAGGGAGTGGGCACCTGATCCAAAGAGCCAATGGGAAGGCTAGAACTTTTTAAAATGGGAAAAAAGCTTTCCCTTTGTCTCTCTGTTATTCTCTCTGGGCTGAAATGACAGGGCAGCAGGAATGCTCTGTAAAGTTTGGACCAGGTATGAAAAATCATCTTCCATCCCTAGAAGGATTCCCTGGACAGGGAACGTTTAGATAGACGTGATCAGGTTTATTTCTTTGTTTTGGCTTGTGGATTTCCTCTGGGCTAAGCTCAGGCGTTTTTGTTTTCTTTTGTAAGGTTAAGCTGAGCCCCAGGGAGCCATTCCTGGTGTTTAACCCCTTTTCAGTTGCTTTATAACATCTAGCAATAGCCTGGTTTTCCAGATGTGTTTCCTTTTCTTTAATAAAAGTTACCTCTTTTTGTCTTTAAAGGTCTGGGCATATGTTTTTCAGTTAGTTGGTGGCAACAGCTGGGTTTCTCTTTTGTTTCTCGGCTTCCCTGAGAGAGGGGTGGGAAAGGCAAGGGGCCTCAGGGAAAACTTCCCAAGGGAGTTTTCCCAGGATTTGCAAGAGGCAGTTTTTCACTTGGGTGGTGGCAGCGTTTACCAAGCCAACGTCAGAGAAAAGCTGTAACCTTCGGAGTTCAATACCAGTCTGGAGTGGCCAGTATTAATTTTTAGAATCCTTGCGGGCCCCTACCTTCTGCACTCGAAGTACCAGAGCGGGGAATTGGCCTTGACATGGTGGCAGAGCGTCGGATCATTCTGAACCAGAAGCACAGACCTCAGGATTTTTTAAGGACACATTTTACCTTTTGGCTGCTTGAATTGAAACCCAGGGAGGTTTTTTTCTCTCTTTCTTTTCTTTGCTGCCTGAGGGAGAATAGGCACACAAAGGGTTCAGCCTTGCCAAGCCAGGGAGTCCAACAAGTATTTTTTTTCTTTTCTATCTTCATGGCAATGAAATAGTTAGGCTAGTGTAAGGTGATCTGTGCATGAGGTTGAGGTTGGGCACTGAAATCCTAAAGCAGCACACCATAGAGAAGACAGGCTCAGATCAAGCCCAGACATCCTGCTGCATGATGGAAATGCTGGGAGGGGATGGGGGAACGGGGACTTTCCAGGAGGGAACTGAGATCCCGGTGCCAGAATGGAGGGATATCCTTAACCCAGGCCGAGTTCTAACTGAGGGAGAAAGGAATTTCTTCCTACAGGCAAAGCACTTGGAGGCAGAAGATGAAGCACTCAGAAGCAGAGCTGAAGTGCTGGGCAGTGGAAGCGGAAATACAGGCAAGGTGCTTGGAAGTGGAGTTAGAGCTGGAACGCGTAGAGCTGGAAAGGCCTAAGCTGGATCCACCCTAACAATCCTTCTCCAGGGATTGCTCCCCATTCCAAGAAATTCCCCACGTACAAGGTAGGTGATGACACAGAGGCCTTCTTAGAAAATTTCGAAAGGGCCTGCCTTGGGTACAACACCCGTCCAGACCAGTATATGGAGGAGCTGGGACCATAGGCGCCGACTTCCCCACTTTCCCCTGGGTGCTCGACCCTCCTCTGCTCCCAGCCCTGCCCCGACTCCACCTCTTCCATGCGGCATGTGCCCAGCACAGCAGTCATCCCAGTCCTCATGGCTCCCAGTGCTGGGTCCCAGAGCGCCCCCCTGAATCGAATGTCTGCAAGGTTTTTTAACACTATGATTCTCCTTAAACGCGAACCCCTCACGGTGGCTGTTTTCTTGCACGTGCTTCCTCTGTGTCTGTGAGTCGCTGCTTAGGTTAACAGCAAAAGTAGGTTTTTAACCCTCTCTGCGCTGCAGGGCTAGCGCAGCTTTGGGAGATCATCCTTATGCATCCCCTACAACACTGCAGGACTGTTCTCAAGGCCGATGGCGAACACTGAAGGCAGAAAGAAAATGGCTTGGCTTGCAGAGGCCAGGTGGGGCTCCCAGCAATCGCAGCTGGGGAATCTCTTGCGGTGCAAACTCAGCAAACGGGAGCTGCAAGCCGTTCAGAGAAAGTAAGGCTGGAACGCCCTTTGCCAGGGTACCACTGCATTCCCACACCCTGCCTCTGGGGCTGGCTTTGCTTCAAGAGCTGGCAACTCAGCCTGGGATTTGTGAGGAGGGAGAGACACCTGGTGGCAACACCGAGGAATAGCATCTTTGGCACAGTCTCTGTTTGAATAGAGACAGCTGAACTCGAATTAATATGCAAATTAGATACAATTAACTCATGCCTAAACAGAGACTGGGAATGGTTGGGTCATTACACTAATTGAATCTATTTCCCTATGTTAAGTTCTCCTCACACCTTCTATGGGTCATCTTAATTATCACTTCAAAAGTTTTTTTTCTCCTGCTGACGATGGCTCATCTCAATTGATTAGACTCTTCCTGTTGGTATGGGTACTTCCACCTTTTCATGTTCTCTGTATGTATAAATATCTCCTGTCTGTGTGTTCCATTCTGTGCATCCGAAGAAGTGAGCTGTAGCTCACGAAAGCTCATGCTGAAATAAATTTGTTAGTCTCTATGGTGCCACAAGTACTCCTGTTCTGTCTGCTTTAGAATACTCTTGGGCCAACATAATAACAATCATTTACATCATCTCCACAGTCCATGTGCTTCTTTCATGCCACAGCTCTTTACAAACCACGATGTCTGCTCACAAGAATGGCTCTGCTTATCAGCTATGACTACAATGCAGCTACCTCTGGGGTGGAACATGACAGCCATTTAACAGCATACGACACTCCCACACAACAATGTAGGGCCACAGTTTAGAAAAGCACTTAAGCATTTGCTTGAAGTTAAGCATGCACGTGTATGCTTTGCTGAATAGGGATGCTAGCTTGAATTAGGTGGTAGAGACGAACGAAAGAAGATTTAAACTTCAGGGAAATATTTAAGAAGGCAGAATATACTAACCCATCTGAAATCTGTCCTGGATACAAAATACCAAAATATCATGGGACGTTCAGTCAAAATAAGTCGTCAAGATCTTGGTTTATTAAACATTTGAAGCAGCCAGAGGGAAGGGCGCCCTCTACTGGATCATCAGAACACATCATAGAATCATAGACTAAGGTCAGAAGGGACCATTATGATCACCTAGTCTGAGCTCCTGCACAGCGCAGGCCACAGAATCTCACCACCCGCTCCTGTAACAACCCCCTAACCTCTCTCTGACTTATTGAAGTCCTCAAATCATGGTTTAAAGACCTCAAGGTGCAGAGAATCCTCCAGCGAGTGACTGCATCACCCTAGAGTGGCCCTGGCTGAGTGTCTCTGGATGAAACTTTTTTCTCCAAACCTCCAGCTTCATGTCAACCGAAACATTTCTGAGAACTTGTGTCAAATTCCCAAAAAACCAAAATATTCCAAACAAGTAAAAAGGTTTTGTTTTGACGTTTTCAAAACAAAATATTTGGGCTGTTTAATTGGAAATGACTTTTTGTTTCAAAATTTACTTCAATTTTTTAAAAAGTTTTCAAAAATACTTAAATACTAAACAAAACATTTCATTTGACACCCCAACAATTTCCCCCTGACTTTTTTGATCTCCAAAAAATTAAAAACTTTTTGGTTTTGCATCGAACCAAAACTAGTAATAATAATGACGGCGATGCAGTAGTTTGCATTGAACAAGCACATAAACCCAACCCAGGAGAACTGGAACAGTGACTTGCCCTCAACCTTTCCAGACCTTAGAGGGAGATTTGTGTCTTTATTTGCAGAGCTATTGGAATCTCCTTAGCATATTCTGAATTCCTGATGAGACGAGCTCATCACTGCACTCCCAGCAGTGGTGCTTGGGGCTGCTTTATTTATGTATTTGCAGGGCCTTTCTGTTTGCAGAGTCACCTTGCCATGTGGACTCATACGCCTAATTGGGAATCCAGGGTGACTATGTTCGTGCTAAGCTTAGGTGGTTGTACTGGGTGATCTGGCGATCCTTCCTGGCCTTGAAGTCTATGATCTGGAAATCATCAAGCAGATAATATGCAAAGCAGACAGAGCCCAAGGGATCATGGAGGCTCAGCCCACTCCTGAAGAGAAAGAATAAAATGTTAATTCGTAGCTTCATTATTCCTTTATCAGTATTGTTCAGGGCCCTGCCTATGATCTTATATGACTCTCTTCACCATAGACTGGACAACAGGGGATGCATCACTTGATGATTTCCTGTTCTGTTCATTCCCTTTGAAGCACCTGGCACTGGACATTGTTGGAAGACAGGATACTGGGCTAGATGGGTCAAACCAAAGGCCCAGTATGGACGTTCTTAAGTTTATATTATCTCAGTATGTCACAGTCATTCATGAATTAGTATCATCCCCATTTTGTAGATGGGGAACTGAGGCAAAGTGTAGATACAATCATAGACTTTAAGGTCAGAAGGGACCATTATGATCATCTAGTCTGACCTCCTGCACAATGCAAGTCACAGAATCTCACCCACCCACTGCTGTATCAAACCTGTGTCTGAGCCATTGAAGTTCTCAAATCGTGGTTTAAAGACTTCACGGCACAGAGAATCTTCCAGCAAGTGACCCCATGCCCCACACTACAGAGGAAGGCGAAATCCCCCAGGGCCTCTGCCAATGTGCCCTGGAGGAAAATTCCTTCCCGACCGCAAATATGGCGATCAGCTAAACCCTGAGCATGTGGGCAAGACTCACCAGCCAGCACCCAGGAAAGAATTCTCTGTAGTAACTCAGATCCCACCCCATCTAACATCCCATCACAGACCATTGAGCATATTTACTGCTAGTAGTCAAAGATGAATTAATTGCCAAAATTAGGCTATCCCATCATACCATCCCCTCCATAAACTTATCAAGCTTAGTCTTGAAGCCAGATATGTCTTTTGTCCCCACTACCCGTCTTGGAAGGCTGTTCCAGAACTTCACTCCTCTGATAGTTAGAAACCTTCATCTAATTTCAGGTCTAAACTTCCTGATGGCCAGTTTATATCCATTTGTTCTTGTGTCCACATTGTGTCCAGAGCTTAAATAATTCCTCTCCCTCCCTGGTATTTATTCCTCTGATATATTTAGAGAGAGCAATCATATTCCCTCTCAGCCTTCTTTTGGTTAGGTTAAACAACCCAAGAGATAAAGTGACTTGCCCAGGGTCACATAGGAAGCTTGTGTCTGAGCCTGGAGTGGACCCCATGTCTGCTGAGTCCCAGTCTAATGCCTTATACACTAAACCCTCCTTCCTACCCACATCATGGCTTCCCTGGGCCTGCCTTTGAGACTGTAAGCTCTTCAGGGAAGGGAATGTTTTGTGCGGGGTCAGATTTGCCCCTAGGCACCAGCAGAAGTCCTATGCACCTCATATGAAAATAGTCCTTTTCCTTTCAAAGATGGCAGAGCTGGTCAAAAAATGCTGAAAATAATGTACAACTTTTTAAAGTTTTTCATGAAAAAAAGTCAAAGTTTTGAATTTTTTGAAAAATGTCAACCCTTTCGACAACAGGGTGTGATTGTAGGACCTGGGCCAGCCGACACTTACACACATGAGCTTTAATTTTTTGGTTTAGATTCAAAACCAAAAATCAGTGATTTGCATAGTCCTTATCCCCAGCACCCATCCTGCACAGACTCCTCATACACCCCTTGGTGGGAAGAATGTAAATAAGTCCCATTATTCTGACAGGTTGTGAAACTAAGGATAAGTGTGATAGTCAAATATGAAATTGCAGAACTACTAACTGTGGTATGTAATCCACCGATTAAATCAGCCTCTGCACCAGATGGTTGGAGGGTAGCTAATGTAACACTTGCATTTTTTAAAAAAGGTTCTAGAGGTGATCCTAGGAACTACAGGCCGACAAACTTAACTTTAGGACCGAGCAAACTGGTTGAAACTATACTAAAGAACAAATTAATCAGACACATTGATAAACATGATTTGTTGGGGAAAAGTCAACACAGCTTTTGTAAAGGGAAATCATGCCTCACCAATCTATTACAATTCTTTGAGAGGGTCAACAAGCGTGTGGACAAGGAAGATCCAGTCAATATAGTGTTCTTGAACTTTCAGAAAGCCTTTGACAAGATCACTCTTAAGCAAAGTAAGCAGTCATGGGATAAAAGGGAAGATCCTCTCACAGATCAGTAACTGGTTAAAAGACAGGAAACAAAGGGTAGGAATACACAGTCAGTTTTCTCAATGGAGAGGGATAAATATTGGAGTCCCCCAAGGGTCTGTGCTGGAATCTGTGCTATTCAAGATATTCATAAATGATCTGGAAAAGGGGGTGACCAGTGAGGTGGCAAATTTCTTGATGATAAAATATTACTCAAGATAGGTAAGTCCAAAGCTGACTGTGAAGAGTTACAAAGAGATCTCACAAAAGGATGGGACCTAAATTAGCTGTTACCACTCAAGAAAGAGATCTTGGCGTCATCATGGATAGTTCTCTGAAAACATCCACTCAATGTGCAGCGACTGTCAAAAAAGCAAAAAGAATGTTGGGAACCATTAGGGAAGGGATAGAAAATAGGACAGAACATATCATATTGCCACTATATAAATCCATGGTACGCCCACACCTTGAATACTGTGTGCATTTCTGATTGCCCCATCTCAAAAAAAGATATATTAGAACTGGAAAAAGTACAGACAAGGAAAACAAAAATGATTAGGAATATGGAACAGCTTCCGTATGAGGAGAGATTAAAAAGACTGGAACCGTTCAGTTTAGGAAAGAAACAACTAAGGAGGGATATGATAGAGGTCTATAAAATCATGACTGGTGTGGAGAAAGTGAATAAGGAAGTGTTTTTTACCCCTTCACATAACACAAGAACCAGGGCTCACCCAATGAAATGAATAGGCAGCAGATTAAAAACAAACAGAAGGCAGTACTTCTTCACACAACACACAGTCAACCTGTGGAACTCATTGCCAGGGGATGTTATGAGGCCAAAAGTGTAAGTGGGATTAAAAAAAATTAGGTAAATTCCTGGAGAATAGCTCCACCAGTGGCTATTAGCCAAGATGATCAGGGATGCAATCCTGTGCTCTGGGTGTCCTGAACCTCTGACTGCCAGAAGCTGGGAATGGATGACAGGGGATGGATCACGTGATAATTGCCCTCTTCTGTTCATTCCCACTGCAGCACCTGGCACTGGCCACTGTCAAAGACAGGATCCTGGGCTAGCTGGACCACTGGTCTGAGCCAGCATGGCCTACTTTCTTGTGTCACATGATTATCATGATGCCAAATGAGAGTTTAATAATGAAGGCAGAAGCGTGCTTGGATAACAAAGTTCTTTATTTGCTGGCCGGCAATAGGTGCTGCATGGACTGGCAGTCCTGGACGTTAAAGGCCCCAGCCAAACCAGTGCAGCACTGACAGAGACAGGGCCAGCTTCTCCCTTGATGCCCTGTCAACCCCCTGACAGGAAGGACCCAGCTCCAGGGGCAGGGAGTACATCAGTCTCCATGGGCCGGTCAGCCCTTGTCTTCTCTTATCCCACAAGGGAGTCCACTGGCCCCTACTGTGACGCCAATGTGACTGTGATGCAGATACTGGCTCCCTGGGCTCGGACTCCCATGCAAGGGATGAATGAGCTCTGCCAACTACTGATTACGCTTCTCTTTGCATCTCCACAGGCTTGCAGAGTCCCACCCCCTCCCTCCCAGAAGCCTCCAAAATGCATCATTTCCTAGCCTAATCTGGAACTGATCTGCATACACCAAACAAGGGGGAGGGGAAAGCCTGTATTAGATGTCCACAGGATACCCAAGCTAAGTGGCTGAAGAAGGCTTAGTGGAGGATCTTCCCCAGCCAGCACTCCATGCTGTCATCCGTCTCCTGCAACGCTGTCCCACAGGGGGTGGTGAGGTTCCTGGCTATGGCAGAGGCTCTGGCTCATACTGCTTTTCCGTTGCCGTGTAAAAATCCTCCAGGACGGACTGCAGGTACTCAAAGGTGGGCCTGTCTTCTGGCTTACTCCTCCAGCACCTCAGTATGATGGTGTAGAGTTCTCCAGGGCAATCGTCCGGGCATGGCATGCGATAGCCCCGCTCCAGGTTCCGAATGACCTCGGGGTTGGTCATGCCTAGAACAAAACACACCCCCCGACCCTGAGCGTGAGTTCACCATGCATGGGCGTCTATGTGCCAGGAGAGGAGAGCACAGCTTTAAAGCTGCAGAGCATCATGGCAGCTGCTGAGGCCACCCCCCAGGACAGAACTCAGCGGCTACTTATTATTATTGACATGGTGGTAGCTCCTAGAAGCCCCAGTGAAGATCAGGACTACATGGCATTAGGCACAGAAGCTGCCTCAGTAAACTCGCAGTCAGGGTACATCTACACTGCAATCACGGGGTGTGGCTGTCTCTCCTCTAGACACATCCAAGCTAGCTTCAGTCTCGCTAGCTCTGGTCCTGGAGCAGTAATGCCATGGGCTTAATGGTGGGCTGGCCACCTGCGTAATTACCCAGGTTTCCAGGCAGGCATGTACAGCCCATGCTGCTGCAACTTCACTGCGCCCCTATCTGAGCTAGCGGGATTAAATCTTGCTTGAGTCCAGCATCTTCTTCTTCCTTCTCCTTCTCCTTCTCCTTCTCCTTCTGGGGGGGAAGAGATAGCTCAGTGGTTTGAGTGTTGGCCTGCTAAACCCAGGGTTGTGAGTTCAATGCTTGAGGGGGCCATTTGGGGAACAGGGGTAAAAATCTGGGGATTAGTCCTGCTTTGAGTAGGAGGCTGGACTAGATGATCTCCTGAGGTCCCTTCCAACCCTGATATTCCATGACCTACCCTAGCCTGTTTAAGCCCTGTGTGCCTGATTGAGACCCCAGAGGGAGGCCAGCCTATAAAACCAATAAGGACCTTCCCCCTTAACAGAAGGGCAGAGGCAAAAGAACCCCGGAATCAACAAAATAATCAAACCAGGAAGGGGGGAGGCTGGTTAAAGGTCAAAACAAGGGCCCCAGAGTGGAACACTGAGCAGAGAACCCTGGACAGCACCCACTGCTCCAAGGTTAGCAGAGGAAGCTAACCAGAGGAACTCTGCTTGGAGGCATAGAAAGAGCAAGGAATGGTCCCAGAGAACCACTTCCTGCTCTTGGAGCAATGCCAGGCAGCTTTCCCTCTCTGCTTCCAGCACCATCTCTGAGAGCCATCTGCATTTCATGGACCAGTCCCAGCCCTTAGCTTCCCTACAGAGTTTGCCAACAAGGACACACCTAGGCTAAGCTGGCTGGTTTTGTGCCATAGACTGCTGCCCAGTGGGAACTGGATTGCAACCACCAGACACATTCCACATAGGCCACCAAACAGCCTACGCTTTGCAATGACTTTGTGGCTCTGATTCAGCAAAGCACTCAAGGACCTGAGTAGTTCCATCCATGGGGACTTAAATTTAAGCACCTGCTTAAGTGCTTCGCTGACTTGGGGCCTTGGCAGGAGTCAAGCAATTAACCTACTAGAGAGGTAAAAGGCTCCATATCTCATGGCTGATCCCCTGAGCAATAGTCCTCGTAACTTTGGAGTAGCAGTTTCAGCGGGAATTGTGATGCACTCCACAGTAAATGGGAAGGAAGGCTGTATTCTCGAGGAACTGTACCTGGATAAGGGGTCCTGCCATAGGTTATAATTTCTGTTAGAAGAATCCCAAATGACCAGACATCAGATTTGATTGTGAAAACCCCAAAATTAATTGCCTCTGGCGCTGTCCATTTAATAGGGAATTTGGCACCTGTCAGGAAGAAAGAAATTTGAAAAAGGACATTAATGTGGAGTGTCTTCCTGGATTCATACTCTGCACACTCTGCTCAAGTATGTTGGTTTTCAGAAGGTCTTATCCAGATGTTGGGGCTGATACAATGTTTGTTTAAAGTACAACTGAATCAAAATAATTCATCATAGAATGGACCAGTTCCTGGCTTTCCCCTTCACTATCAGGCATCCTTGTCTGTGTAATTTTATTTTGCTCTCTCTGGTTCTACTTTATAAAACAATGAATGGTCTATAACCTTAAAAAGCAAGTGCAAATTAAGATAAAAAGGTATCCAAATACATCAAAAATCACATGCAGCATGCAAACCACACATGCATGATATGAACATTACAGAAAATGAGTAATAGCCAACAGAAGAAAAGAACAGCTTGTAATTACACTAATAAAGTGAAAAGTGAAAAGGATCAAAAGGCTTAGAAGACCATTTTTTGTATCATCCATGGATTTAATAGATTTTGGCTTTGGAAGGAGGGATAGCTTAGTAGCTTGAACGTTGGTCTGGTAAACCCAGGGTTGTGAGCTCAATCCTTGAGGGGGCCGTTTGGGGATTGGTTCTGCTTTGAGCAGGGAGTTGGACTAGATGATCTCCTGAGGTCCCTAATGACCTATGATTCTATGAAAATACTTGCCATAAGTATTACTTCCAACAATAATATTTTAGAGATAGAGCCCAGGATTTTCAGGACCAAAGCACAGGCTGCAAACACTTGTGCTAAAGGAATGTTATAACTCATAGCACATGTAGCTTTTTACCTTCTATATGGCCTAACCATGAGTGGAGGGCATGGTGCATTCAGATAGGGATTAATATCTTTGTAATGATCTCCCTACCATGAGTAGTCAGTGGAGCAAGAATCCATAGGTGACGCATAAGTGAGGCTTTGAGAGGCTAAGCCATGGGGAGGAGGGAAGAGAGGGGCACTGAGAGCAGTGAGTGGGGGCATGGCCGCTGCCAGGAGAGGCAGGGCAGGGGGCTAGCCTCTCCAAGGGGAACCTTCACTTGCGACCTATGCTAGAACCCAAGATCTTTATCACAAAAACTAAAGCCTCTGTCACTTAAGGTAAAGGAGTAACTCCATTAGAGGCCAGCGGTAGTAGGATTTATCTTTTATGCAGATCAGCCACTAGAGAGGGACACAGTATTTAGCCAGTGTACTACAGAGGGTATGGAGAAATATAAATATATGTAAATTAAAAATATATATTTGAAAATCTGTCCCACTTTTATTTACCTGGAAAAACCTAAGTTCAGGGTTCTGTGGCTCTGCCAGCATCAGATGAGGGTAAGCCCACAATTCAGGTTTTATTAAGGACAAAACAACCCTAATATAAACTAAATATTATAACGATTTTGATGAAAACAGCATTTTGATTTAAACACCTCCCTGAAATCCTGCAAACCCAAACACAACGGGCACAGTATCAGAAATCAAACCCAACGCAAAACATTTTAGTTGAAATGAAACATTTTGTGGAGGGGGGGCGGCTTTTGAGATGTTCATGTTTTGTTGCAAATCAGAAGACATCTCGAAGTCTCAAAATCCTTTGCCAAACAGAATCGTCATCCTCCAGCCAGCTCTACGGGAGACCTAATGAAACTTAAAAAACGGTCTGTTTTGTTTCCCGTATACTTTATAAAGGCTCATAGCAAGCTGAATGAATCTCTCTCATAACCAGCATCTGGGTAGCTAAAGAATACTATAGCTGAGTAAACTGTATTTTGCTGTGTGCCAGTCGGGTGTGGCTAGACAGATGAGTGAATTGAACCACCTAGCTCAATACCCTTTTGGTGCTCACATTCTCTTAGTCCCACATATTACCATAGCAGAAACCCAAACTGGGAGCTTTGTTCAGGGCACTGGCTCTATCAGTTGATTCAAAAAGCAGCTTCATATAAACGGAGCCAGCTAGAAGTTGCTCCTTGCGTATCTTTTTATAGAGATACTTCCCCCCTCGGAAGAACCACTAACAGAACCACAGCGCTAGCCAGATATGTCTCCAAACTTGGGGGGATGGAAGTTAAAAATCCAAATTGTGTCAATTGTCCTTGGCTTTTACACCTGGCCACACCAAAACCCTGGATCAGAATGGAGGCCGTGTTTCAAATCTGGATCCAAACCCAAATTTTGCAGTTCAAGCCCATTTCTTACAGTTTCATTGTATATTGCACCACTATAGTATGCAGATATAGGTAAAAAAAATTTTCATTTCCCTGCAAAGACTTCAGTTCAGGAGTCAGTTTTTCCCCTAGCCTCAGGGAGGTTGAGTTTATCCACTAGCAGAGCCAGAGATCTTAGCATGAATCCATAGGATGCCCCTGTATCTATAGTATTCTACTCCATAAGAACATAAGAACGGCCATACTGGGTCAGACCAAAGGTCCATCTAGCCTAGTATCCTTTTTCCAACTGTGGACAGTGCCCTAGAGGGAATGAACAGAACAAGTAATCATCAAGTGATCTATCCCCTATCACCCGTTCCCAGCTTCTGGCAAACAGCGGCAAGGGACACCATCCCTGCCCATCCTGGCTAATAGCCACTGATGGACCTATCCTCCATGAATCTATCTAGTTCTTTTTTGAACCCTGTTTTAGTCTCCAACGTTATATTCATTCTGTGTGGGCGTGGAATTGTGAGAAGGAGAAACGCAAGCTGCAAATGTAACTGGTACTTCTTCAGCTAGGTTCTTCCGTACAGTGCCATGAGTGGAACCTACCTTCTTGGGCCAGGTACTCATTTTCTATTATCCTGGCCAGGCCAAAATCAGCAATTTTACAGCAGAGCGTCTCAGAGACAAGGATGTTGGCTGCTCTCAGGTCTCGGTGGATAGAGTTCATTCTCTCGATGTATGCCATTCCTTCTGCAACCTAGGAGAGCAGACATGGCCACAGTGTTTACCACGAGAATATTCAAATAAGCCTCCTGGTCCCTAGACATTAAAGATGGAAAAGACCTTGTCCATCCCCTCCCTGACACAAGATTGTGCTGTTATTCCGTGTATTATGGTAGCACCTACCGGCTGCAGATGAGATTAGGGTCGGACTGCGCTCAGTGTACATAGGAAGAGACAATCCCTGCCTCAAAGAGTATAGACAAGACAGACAAAGTGTGGCAGAAAGGAAGGGTTGTTCTTGCCATTTTACAGATGGGGAAATGAGGCACAGACAGATGAAGAGACTTGGCCACAGGACATCTGTGATAGAATCAGAGACTAAGCCTAGATCTTCTGATTCCAAGGCTCAGTCACAAGACCATCTTTAATCCCCTACATCTTGGCGTTTAGTTGAAAACATTGCAGATTAAATTAAAAAAACCTCTTCCCATTTTTCAGTCATAGCCAGAATAGTTTAAATCTAAGATGATCAACAGGAAATGATCATTAATAATCTCATCCATTCACCTCTTCTGTACAGTGTGGCATGGACAGCCAAGCAGTATAGGTAAGCATACAGTCATCACTCACTGAGAGACCAATGGAAGCTGTATCCTAGAGCGTTAATATGATGGGAATGTGTTAGCATTCTGAGCCAAGCCCCTGACCCTGCTCATGTCCCTCTTAGAAACACTCCCTGAACTGAGCTAACTTCTATATAATTTGATTATTATTGTTTTTGGTCTGAGATGCTGAGCTCCTTAGAGCAAGGGACCAGAGTTTGGGAAGTGTCGAACGCATGATAAACTCTCCTGTAAATAAGAGTAATAGCAAGTTTTAGGGTTTGCGGGCTTTCAAAGAATCATGGACTCATAGATTTTAAGGTCAGAAGGGACCATTATGATCGTCTGGTCTGACCTCCTGCATAACATAGGCCACAGAATCTCACCCACCCACTCCTGTATCAACCCCCTAACCCAGTGGTTCTCATACGTTTTTACTGGTGATCCCTTTTACACAGCAAGCATCTGTGTGTGAACCCTCCCCCTTTTACATTAAAAACACCTCTTTACATATTTAATACCATTATAAATTCTGGAGGCAAAGTCGGGTTTGGGGTGGAGGCTGACAACTCATGACCCACCATGTAATAACCTCATGACCCCCTGAGGGCTCCTGACCCCCCAGTTTGAGAACCCCTGCCCCAACCTATGTCCGAGCTATTGAAGTCCTCAATTTGTGGTTTAAAACTTCAAAGGGCAGCGAATCCTCCAGCAAGTGACCCATGCCTCACGTTGCAGAGGAAGGCGAAAAACCGCCAGGGCTTCTGCCAATCTGCCCTGGAGGAAAATTTCTTCCCGACCCCAAATATGGTGATCAGTTAAACCCTGAGCATGTGCGTAATACTCACCAGCCAGACATCCAGGAAAGAATTCTCTATAGTAACTCAGATCCCACCCCATCTAACAACCCATCACAGGCCATTGGGCCTATTTACCACTAATAGTCATAGATCAATGAATTGCCAAATTTGGCTTTGCAGAAGCAGGGAGCTCTGAAGGGGTATTTGAAAAGTGACAGGTTCAGCTTTAGCCCAGACACTCAGGGCAATGGGTGGATGAGTATAAGCCCTGGCAAGAAGGCCTAGCACCAATCTGGGTTTTCACACGCCCTGAGGTTAGGGCATTACGATTTTCCACCCATTAAGATTCTCATCAGCTTCTTGCTTACATGTGGTTTTAAACAGGATACTAACATGTACTTTCCAAATATGTATTTCACCCTCTATCAACACCCTTCAAGCTTGAGCGCTGCTTGCCTCAGTGGAAAATGGAAGAATTGATGTCACTTCCTGTCCTGATGTTAATGAGATAGCACTAGACTATACGGTTTCCTTTCAGCATGTGTGTGCATCCGAGTGTGTGTGTGTGAGACTGACCACAGGATGAATTCGGTGCACCCAAAACTTTCTAATTTTAACTACAGGTGATGCTACTGGCTGCAAATTGCGTCTGAAGGGTCAAGTTGCCTTGGGACATGACGTATTCAAAACACCACGAGTAAACATGTTGTGAAAGAGCATGACTAGCTTTACATCACCCCAGCCAGAAACAGTCAGTGATTAACTGAAGCCCAGCAATTGGGGTTTGGAAAGTTCTGGCTCTGCACCAGGCCTGCAATGGCACAGATGTGCACAGCGTGAAGGGATGCAAAAAATCCCTGTGTAGCTCCTGCACTGGCTTGGCGAGCTGAAGCCTCCTTTACAATCATAGAATATCAGGGTTGGAAGGGACCTCAGAAGGTCATCTAGTCCAACCCCCTGCTCAAAGCAGGACCAATTCCCAACTAAATCATCCCATCATTAGGTGCATGTGATAGATTCACTGTCTTCAGGCTGCAAGATCCCAGCATTCTGTGGCCTGTGCTGAAATCCTCTGGTCTGTGTTATGCAGGAGACTAGACTAGATGATCATAGTAGTCTCTTCTGGGTTTATAATCTACCTGTCTCTGCTATGCTGGGCACACACATAGCAAGTCCAGCCATTGGAATGCGTTTTGTCAGCCCTTGTGCCTGGCAGGAGATATTCTCCGCTTTATACATGGGCCATAGGAGGGACCTGACTGTAGGAACTTTAATGGGGATTTATGACGCTAACAGTGCATGCCCCCTACTTCCCTCTATTTGAAGATTAAACCAAAGATTCAGTAGCTTGAGATTTCTCTGCTTAATAAAGAACAGGGCCTGTGAATAGAAACAGATAGCATTGCCCACTTGGGTGGGATTTTCAGAGAAAGCATCCCTAAGCATTCCTTCAGAAGCATCCCTAAGTGCTTTAGAGACACATGCGTGTGTAGTGGCGTGTCTCAGTGTCATCCCTTTGGGCAGCAAGGAAAGGGTTAACACAGGCCCAGCTGGGTTGAATGCCGCCTCCGCTGCAAAGAGGTTTGGAGCCCAGAGCACTGGAGTTCTGAGGGCAGCTGGACAGATGCTCTACCTGCAGGAAAGGGCCCCTGTCTCCCATGCTAGGCCAGGAGTGGGAGGATGATCAGCATAAATGTGCTGATTTGCAGGCAATTGGTTTGTTTCTTTGGAGGGGACTGACTAGAACAAGCCACTGTCACATTCCTTTGGGCTGGGCTACTGAGACCCCAACGGTCTCTTGTTAAACTAAGAATCTTTCCATTAGAGGGCAGTTTTAGAGGACCTGGGCCTCTTGCACTTGCTTAGGGAGGGCTCCAGCAGAAGGTAAGCCAGTCTGGAGGTCATGAGATCCCCTTTCACCCCAGACTCTCAAAGTGCTTGGCAAGTGTTCTGCTGAGGTCAAGCATGGATGGAACAATGCATGTTGGGCCCTGGGGTCACTACAGCCCGCACCACCCCAGTGAAGATAACGGGCTGATGGCTTCACTGTGGAATTCTCTAGCCCATATTTGACCTGGGGCTGCACTTTGGTCTCTCCAGATTAGAGCTGGCTGAATTTTTTTGGATTAATAGTTTATTAGCAGAAAAATGCAGTTTCAGGTCGACCAAAACTATTTGTGAATTCCGGTCAAATTTGATGGATAGCTTTGGCTGGTTTTTTTTTTTTTTCCTGAAAAAATTGAAATGTTTTGACATTTTCTAAATGAAACATTTCAACTTTTTGTTTTGAAACATTTCCTTTAGATATTTAGCTAGTTTTATTTGTAAAAAACAAAGAAATGAAAGGGTAAAAAAACTCCTGGAAAAGAAACAGAATAGAATGGAAAAAAAATCCAACAATAACAAAACATTTTGTTCAACCTGAAATAATTTTTTTTCATTTATTTGTTTCAATAAGACAAACCAAAAATTTTTGGGTTTGAGTCCACCAGAAACAATTCCCCCCGCCCCACCACCTGCCCTAATATTTTGATTTGGTGGCTAAACTGAAAAAAAAAATCAATTATTTCATAGACTATCAGGGTTGGAAAGGACCTCAGGAGGTCATCTAGTCCAACCCTCTGCTCAAAGCTCAAAGCAGGGCCAATCCCCAGACAGATTTTTACCCCAGTTTCCTAAATTTGCTCAGCTTTGCTCCTGATATGGCATTTTTCTCTCTCTTCCCTACAAACTCATTGGGCCAAATTCCCCGGTGTAACCCCCAACTGAAGGAGTTACCTGAGGGTTAAATTTGGTCGGTTGTGTTTCTCTTCGGGAATTTCAAACTAACCGATGATTATTTCCTTCAAGTTATAAAAAACAGAAACAACTTCTAACCACTAAGTCTGCAGCTGCTCCCCTTACTCTATTACGGATATCAAAGGTAGGGCAGCAGACCAGATTTTATCACGAGTGAAGAGGAAAAGAATTGTTACACCATTCACGAGAGGGATAAAAATAGCTAATGGGGTGGCTTCTTAAAGATATTTCAGTATTTTTGCTTCTGGGTAAAATGAAAAGCAGATGCTTCTGTCGTGTCAGATAGCACCTCCTCAGAAATACACATTTCCAGGTATTTTATTCATTTAAAAACAAATATGAATTGTGGCTGGATGCTGTAGTACCTTGGAAAAGAGACTTGTTAAATATAACAACTGAAAATTACTGTGAAGTTAGCTCATCGCCACCAAAGAGCGGAATGGTGGCCATGTGGCTAAGGAATTGCATTGGGTGCCAAGAGCACTGGGTTCTCATGTCAGCTCTGACCTTGGATGGGTCCTCAGTCAGGCTTTCTAATATACTCAATGCCAGCCTAGCTCTTCTCCTGTTGAAATCAATGACAAAGCTCATATTGATTCCACCAGGAGCAGTGTTAAGCCAGCGTTAAGTGCTTCTGAAAATCCCCAGCTTTGTGGGCAAGACCCTGCAGCTCAGTTTCCCCACCCATATAAGGTGGTTAATATGTGTATGTATCTCCAAAGAAGTTGTGAAGCTACATTGGTTAATGTTTGCAAAAAAACACTTTGAGATCATCAGATAGAGGACACAGTGGTCATATTACAAGAATAAGTGTTGCCTAATGTTAGGCACCTCAGTGCATGTTAATCCCCCTTACTATGTTGCCTCATCTTCAGAGGGGCTAAGCACTCATTACTGCCAATCAAGTCAGCTAGAACTGGAGATGCTCAGCATCTCTGAAAACCAGATTTTCTTCTTGCCTGTGTCCCTACATATAGTAGATCACTGTCACTCCAGAGCAGGACCTTCTCTTACTAAGGCTGTCTGGAGAAAAGAGAAAAGACTTTTCTGCTCACTAAGCCAGGAAAGACTCTGTCTTCCATATTACGCAGAGTGCTAAGAAAAGGGTCCCTATGTGAGGTGTCCGATGGTGCTGCTGATGCGCTGACATTCCCATCAATACTGCAGGTGAAAGGAGGAACCCCTGGCTATTACCTCTGGAAGTTCAGAGTCATAGATTCTAAGGCCAGAAGGGACCATTTTGATCATCTTGTCTGATGTCCTGCATAGCACAGACTATAGAACTTTTCTGAATTAATTCCTGCTTCAAGTCCAATAACTTTTACAAAGCTTCTAGAAAATATTCAATCTTGATTTAAAAGTGACCGGTCCTGGAGAATCCACCCCCCAACCCTTGGTAAGTTGCTCCACTGGGCAATTACCCTCAACGTTAAAAAATGCACATTATTTCTAGTCTGAATTTGTCTAACCTCAACTTCCAGCCATTGGTGGTTGTTATACCTTTATCTGATAGATTGAAGAGCTCTCTGTTATCAAATTTCAGTTCCCAGTATAAATATGTATAGACTGTGATCAAGTCACCCCTCAACCTTCTCTTGGATAAGCTAAATAGATGGAACCCTTTGAGTCCATCACCATCAGGAATATTTTCCAATCTTTTAACCATGTTCATAGCTCTTCTCTGAACCCTCTCCAATAATATGTATCCCCTTTGCGCCTGCAAACATGTCATCTTGGATAACATTGCACTGTCTTTCAAACGCTCATCCTGGTGTCTTTGACTACAGACCTGGGCTGACATGTCAATGAGTTTCGGGAGAGTTAGTTGGCTTCCATCCTCTGTCTTCAGAAAGTCCAGCAAGCACCCTGTGAAAGAGGAGACACACGGTGTTCTCTGGACGATATGATTTGAGTGAAAGTTACACATTAGGTCCCAGTCCTTCTTTAGCCATTGCTATCCAACCTGTCTACAGCTTTTTTACTTCTGGGAAGATCTCAGGAACTTCATTGTCTCTATCAAGTGCACCAGGATTCTTTACGCTACCCACTGATCAGCTGTTCGGTGGCAGGCAGGAAGCACTGGGGGTGGAGTGAGAGCAGGGTGTGCTCAGGGGAGGAGCAGGGCAGGAAGAGGTAGAGCGAGGGCAGGACCTTGGGGAGAGGGCGGAGCCTCGGGGCGGAGGAGAGCTGGAGCACCCACCCAGAAAAATGAAAGTCAGCACCTGGGGCATCGTCCCCTACATTACCTGTTGCAAGCACAGGATTTTCACAAACCCTAAGCACTGGCCTAACCTTTGAAACTCAGCCAAAATGTCTAAAGAATAAAGCCCAGGGAGGCTCTTTACCGTTGGCCATGTACTCTGTCACAATGTAGATTGGCTGTTTGGTGACTACTGCATGGAGCCGGACCAGCTTGTCATGCTGGAGCATCTTCATCAAGTTTGCCTCAGCCAGGAAGGCATCAGGAGGCATGGATCCCTCCTTTAGGGTCTTCACAGCCACCTTCACACTGTTCTTATAATAGCCTGCAGCAAAAAAGACAGGAGGGTCTCACTACTTCTGAAGCTCTGTGGCTCAGTTTCCCCATCTGTACAATGGGGATAATAGGCCTTCCCTATCTCACCGGAGTGTTATGAGAGTAAATATGTCAAAGATTACGAGATGCTCAGTTACCTCATAGACTTTAAGGTCAGAACAGACCATCATGGTCATTTGATCTGACCTCCTGAACATTGCAGGCCACAGAACCTCACTCACCCACTCCTGTAATAGACCCCTAACCTCTGGCTCAGCTACTGAAGTCCTCAAATCACGGTTTAAAGACTTCAGGTTATAGATAATCCACCATTTACACAAGTTTAAATCTGCAAGTGAACCAGGCCCCATGCTGCAAACATGTTGCAGAGGAAGGCAAAACCCTCCCACAGGGTCTCGGCCAATCTGACCTGGGAGAAAATTCCTTCCCAATCAGTAAGACCCTGAGCATGTGGGCAAGACCCACCAGGCAGATACCTGGGAAAGAATTATCTGTAGTTACTCAGAGACCTCTCCATCTAGTGTCCCATTTTCAGTGATGTGGGGGGAGGGTCACCTACCTAAGATAGAAAACTAACAGCAAGAAGCCCTTTGATGTGATGGTCTGGTCTTCCTGTTACCGTGTGAAATAGCTAAACATACCAATCAATGTGCTAAGCAATAGGGTATCTACCACGGGGAACAATCCTTCCAAGATGGCAGAAGCCTCAGAAGGAAGTGGAGAGGACCCATCTCCCCTGAGAGGGTCTCTGTGTAGTAGGGTTGCCAACTTTGGTTGGACGAATTCCTGGAGGTTTCATCACACGACAGTATCTTTAATTCAAGATTAATCTTTAATTCCTGGAGACTGTCTCCAGGACAATCCTGAAGGCATTGGCAACCCTACTGTGTAGAGGTTCCAGGAAGGTGTGGTGGAGAGTGGAGGCAGCTGGGTACACACTAGGAACTGGGGAAACAGACTGCAGTGCACTGGTGGGGGATGCTGGAGTGATGGAGAGGATGGCCCATATAAGCACTGTTTTCAGCCAGTCTGTAATAGATCTTGTGGAGTTCATGCCTCCGGGGAGTAGGTAACCTTGGAAGAGGTTTAGAGGCTATTCCAGAGGGTAGTGTCCCCAGAATGAAAGAGGCAGGGGATCCAGGCCACATTTCGGTGGCTCCCTTTTCCATGCTGGGGATGGGGAGGGAAGGAGCCTTTAAGGGTTCTGTTCTGGAGGAGCTGAGCAATAAAGCACAGGGTGGTGTGAGGTTATTGAGTTCCTGGTGAGAGGAATCATGAATGTTCCACAGGAGGAAGACAGACCAGGGCCTCCAGTCTACTCCCCTTTCTCCGCCAATGCGGGATTATCCCCATGGCAGCGGTTCTCAACTAGGTATCAGGTTTCAGGGGGCCGCCAAGCCAGGCCAGCATTAGACTCGCTAGGGCCCAGGGTAGAAAGCTGAAGCCCACTGCATGAGGCTGAAGCCGAGGGCCCTGAGCCCCACCTTCCTGGGGCTGAAGCCTGAGCAATGTAGCTTCATGGGGGCCCCTGTGGCGTGGAGCCCTGGACAAACTGCCCTGCTTGCTACCCTCTAACTCTGGTCCTGGCTTTTATATGCAGAAAACCAGTTGTTGTGGCACAGGCAGGCCGTGGAGTTTTTATAGCATGTTGGGATGAGCCTCAGAAAGAAAAAGGTTGAGAACCCCTGCCCTATGGCATATTCTCAGGACCTTTCTGAGGTCTGGTTTTAAGTCACTTAAACAATGTGGTTTCCACCACTTCCCTTGAGACGGCTCCCTTGCTTACCAGACCCCGACTGATAGGAAATGTTCTCCTCATATACGGCCTTCATGTCCTTTGCCGTGTCATCCCATTTCTCAGCTATCTAGCTATGCCCCTCACCGTGGTGTCTGACTCCATAATGACTGTGTGCGCAAAGTCCTAGCTCCTTTCAAGTCTTCTGCACTGTGCTGGCCACAACTGCAATTCCTGCACTCTCCTGGGAGCAATCAACCACAAAGAGGTGGAAGAAGAGGAGAAGTTAAGCTCCAGCTCCTTCCCACCCTGACCAGCCACGTATAGGAGCACAAGTTGCATCCTTTGAAGGGGGATGCATGGTCCCTGTGTGGTAGGTAGGTATAGTGTCCCTCAAGGCACACAGCCTCCCACTACTCACCTCCCCCTGGCCCCACAAGCCGGGCTGTAACAGATGGCAATTTCCTGCAATATCCGGAATGAACTTTCCTGAATTAGATTTAATCTTATTTCCTACCTTTGGCATCCATTGTATTAAACATGCGATCGTTTATGTGTTATTGTAGGACTGCAATGTAAATGTTAGAAACTTCAAAGAACTGTCTGGGACAATACGTGTTAAGTGGGATTCCTAGGAAGTACCCGGGAGGCCTTTTGAAGCTACACCTCGGGAAGAAAAATGACCTGCTTCTGGAAATTCCAGATCAAAGACCCCTGAACTGTATCAAGGGAAGAGTAAACTTTTCAGGAGGGGGCTAGTTCTAGGCTCAGGCTATTTGGAACCTGTTTTCTGGGTGGTTTGAAGGATTCTCCTGCCAGAACCCATGTTGGAGACAGCTGGGGCAGGCCAGAGGGATCTCTGATAAGCTTATTAGCATATACATAGGTTCTTCTACTGTTTTAATGTGTTTTCTCTGGAATGTGTTTACCTTAAGAATAAAATAGGCTTGGATAGGAAGTGGTGGGTGGCAACCTATAACTGTTGACAATCACTCTGTTATTAGTCTCTGAAAAGAAAGCATGCAAGCCTGTTTCGGCAGCCAGTCTTTTGCTGGGAATAACACAGGAAAGGCAGGAACTCTTCAGGGTGGACATTTCCCAGTCAGGAGGGACAGAGATGTCTCCCCCCAGGAAAGGCAATGGCTAGAGGGCCAGAAGCTTGGGAGGAGGTGCCCTTGCTGAAACACTAAGGGAAAACACAGGTGCAGTTGTCTTATACCTGTGGCAAAAGCTGTGCTTTAAAGCCTCAATACAGCCCAAAAGAAGCACAGTTGAATGGGCTGCATAATTCCCAGCTCTCCCCCACCACGAGCAGCGGCCTGGGTCCTAGCAAGGTCCTGCATTCGTGACAATTCTGAGAAAACAAGGTTTTCCCTTTTCCTGTGGCCATGTGTAGCAACTGGGGCTGACCCTGCTGGGCCTGGAAAGCACTGCACTTACCCATCCATACTTCTCCAAACTGTCCTGCACCAAGTTTCTTCACAAGCTTCAGAGACTCCCGTGGGATTTCCCATTCATCCTGCGCCCAGGGCCTTTGGGGAACCAGGGATGTGCATGGAGTGGTCAGCCTCTGGCACAGACCATCCCCTTTGTCTGGGTATTGAGAGAACACTTGTCAGCTCATTGGTAAAGAGCCAAGCCCTCCACCCAGCCTCCAGCCTGAGTCGCTGGGCTGGAGACGTGCAGAGGGTAATTCTCCTCCTCTTCCTCAGCGTGTGGAATGGCCACTCCACACAGGCTGCTTCAGCCCCAAAGCTCTGAACACCCCAGGAGCTGGCCTGGAGGACCCATGCAATGGCAGATCCCCTAGCGCTGCCCTTCCCCAGCCGGCTCATGCCCCAGTGCCTCACAGTGATTGCAAATTCCCCCTGAACACCTCTCTCCGGAATCCAGTCTTTACACACATCCCTTCCCCCGGGGATCCTCCATGGTCCCTTCTGTGCCTCGTGAAGCTCGCTGTGCCCCTGGAAGGGGCGGTTTTGCTCGTGCGCACGTTCGATTTGAGGTAGTCACTTTGCTTATGGCTGTGGGGGGAGTGACCAGCAGGGGCTGCTCGACTCGCTCCATATACCTGCATTCTGCTGCACCCCCTCCCAGTGCTAGCTAGAGTAGGCGTTTCATGCCCACCCTGTGTCCACCTCCCCCTTCCCTATACTGCTACCTATTACAGGCATTGCTCCACATGCAGTCGCTGCTCAATGGGCGTGTGACTGATTGATAACCCCCGACTAGCCATGAGGCACCAGAGCATGTGGCCTCCTCATTCCAGCAATCTCAAATGCTATGACAGACGGCCCTGTACGGGAACACGGGCAGCTTACTGCTGTAATGCTGGACTAGCTGGTGCAGTGAGGAAAAGGTGATCCTGGGGGAGATGTAGTATCCCCCGCCGTCTAAGGAGCGGATCCTGTAGTGTTTGATGATGTCACCTTGAGCAGAGGTGCTGTCTCTCACGGACAGTGAAAAGGCATCTGGGGAGCAAGCAGAAGAAACCACACTTACTGGCCTGACTGGCACTGTCTAAGACAAACCTGATGGCTTTCATCTTCCTTCAGTAGCCCCGTGTCTGCAATGGGATACAGCCCCTCTCACAGACAAGTGAGTCTGTGCTGGGAATATTCAGGTGCAGGGCACGCTACACGACTGCCCCACATCCATCTTCCGTCTTGGTGAGATCCGGGCACTTGTCCTTTTAGCCATATCACATTTCATAGGGACATAGCATTTACCAGTTTGGATCTAGCTTTTGGTCCATGAGGTCCAGCAACCCCATGGAGAACACTAGATGCTTCCGAGCATGTATGTCTGTGGGGACTAAGTTAATATTCACCCATGAAAGCTCATGCTCCAATACATTTGTTAGTATATAAGTTGCCACAAGACTCTGTTGCTTTGTACAGATCCAGAAGAACACAGTTACCCCTCTGAGACTTCACACACTGGTGATGACCATCTCAGTATCTGGCAAAGCACCTCAGTCCTGACATAGAACCATAGAATCATAGAATATCAGGGTGGAAGGGACTTCAGGAGGCCATCTAGTCCAACCCCCTGCCCAAAGCAGGATCAATCCCCAATTAATGCAACATCCTTATTATTTAAATCCTGGGATTTCATGCAGGTCTGAAAATACACCTCTATTCTGCTCTTCTCAGCTCCCTGCTAGTCCAGTCCAATATGGGTTGCCAGCAGCCAGTACATTTATGGAATGATAGTTTAAAATGAACATCAGTAAAAATGGCAAGACAGTGTAGAGACAGTATTTCCTTTGTCTGCACTATGTTTCCAGACTAGGACTATGCCAGATTAACCTGGATTTATGTGATTTTTTGAAGTTTGAAGTACTGGATTCTATAGAAGAAAATCTGTCATATAGGACCATAAACAAAAGTCATATGCGTCCAAAATTGCTTTGAAATCGTAGTATTCCAGACATGGGAGGACTTTTAAAAATGTGTAATACCGACCCATTGGCCTTTTTTGTATTTTGTTTTGTGTCAGTAAAAAATGTGGAAGGTCAGTATGAATATGGTTAAGTGCTAGTTGTCTTATCTGTATAAGTATTCCTGGTCCATCCCTCCCCGCCAGACATGCAATATTCTTTGCTATTCCTGTCTTGAGCCCCCATCACCCTGTCAATGCACTTCAGCCTGGTCTGCAATACCCCCTACTAGTTCACTCTTGCATTGCGATGCAACCCTGAGCCCTGACCAACAGCATTCCCTGCTATTCCAGTCCTGACTGTTCTGCCAACTCACCTTGCTCCCACCCTGCAGCCATACCCATTCCTGCTGCAGCCCTGAGTCTCTCCTAAGCGGTGACTGGAAACCATGACCAATTGTGCTTGTCTCTTACATAAAATTCTTCTGGATATATTCACCCTGACGCAGATTCAGCTTCTGGGGAATGAGGATTCAGGAGGTCTTTGGGCCAATGCTTTCAAAAGTGGCCAGTAATTTTGGGATGCCTCTGTTTTTGGGTTACAAGACTGAGACTACTTGGGTCTGATTTTCAGAGTGTGCTGAGCAATCAGTTTTTAACTGAAAACTACTGGACCCTTAGCGACTGGAACAAACGCTGAAGGACAGTGGTGGAGTCTCCATCTCTTGCGATCCTCAGCTCAAGACTAGATGCCTTTCTGGAAGAGATGTTTGTGATGCAGAAGATCAGACTAGGTGATCGGATGGGCCCTTGTAGCCTTAACATCAATAACTCAGTGACGTGAAAAGAAGCGATGGCGCTCGACACCTCTGCAAGTCAGCTCAAGTTGGCCAACCAAAAATGGAGGCAGGCAAAACTAGGGGTCACTTGGTGGAAATCCAGATCCTGATTATCCAAGTATCCTCTTCTCCAGCACTTCTGTTTGCTTGAGATTAACTTGCTTTTCTCAACGAAGTATCCCACCCTAATAAGAGCTTTGCCTGATGATTAGTATCTAGCGGTTCTACAGGCAAATCAATCAGCTGTCTAATGCTAGCCTTAATATTTACCCTGCCATTTATGTTAATGAATGGCTGTATCATTCTGGGCAGTGTAGAATGCACTTCAGCTGGCACGGGAGTTTAGTCTGTTTCTTGAACTTCGTCAGGGCACTCCTTTTTTTCCTAAGCAGCTCCGGTTTATTTCAGAGGAGCGGAAGAAAAGATTTTTTCACAGTGGTTTCCATTGCTGTTCATCTGAAATGCGAGACCGCCAGGGTCTGGTTCCTTTCAAAGTCATTTACTCATTCAGGGTTGATTACAGAACAGAGCCGGACGCCTGCTGCTAGTGGAAAGGGAAAGTGTCAAGACTGGAAGGTTTCAATTCTTTCTTCTCTTAACAACAATAATAACGAAAGATTGACACAAAATCCCCAACACTAGTAGCCTCAGTGACTCCCAGTAATAAAGCTGCATGCAGAGCTTAGTACTAATAAGGAACACTGTAATAATAAGCCAATGAGTAAAGCCAGCTAGCTCAATCAGCCCGACAATAATAATTCAGTGTACACATCCTAGCATGCAGAGGCATCCCTGCAGTAAGAATTTGGAGGAGGAGGGGGACCAACCCTCCAGTCACTATGTGCATGAGATCTGTGGCCAAAAGGAAGGGGTGAATTTTACTCTTCCAAGGGCTAATTATTATTTCTGTGTTGGAACTAACCATGATCATCTCACTGTTATTTGTTTCCCTCACCCTGTACGGGGAGACTTTGGCAAACCACTAAAGCGCTTGAAACCACTATGGCTTATTGTTAAAGGCGGCCTAGTCAGCAAGCTGTAAATTGGCCATTCAGCAAACTCAGCTTGACCAAAGCAGGAGGGAAGAGGGTTTAGGGTGCCACTCCGGGTAACAACCCCTCCTGTCATTGGTTTGTTGTATCCACCTCTTGTTGTTCATCATAAGAGAAGACTTTGAAATCCAGGACCGTCTTCTTGTTCTGTGGATGTACAGCATGCAACACAGCGAGGCCCTGATTCAAGTCCCCTGAGTGCTACCACAAGACAAATACAGATCATAATAATGAGCAAGTAAAGGTGAGCAAGAAAATGGCATGAAATCATGAAGACTGCCTTGAAACAATGTACCTGTCTGAGTGGACTGGCAATTCTGTTACAATAAGCAGATGTTTCTCTGAACTATTCAGATGTATTCTACAAAATTCTGAGCTCATGCACACAGGCCCCAATCCAGCCTAACACTACTGAATTCAGTGTATTAACCGTCTATCTAGGTCAGAGGTGGGCAAACTTTTTGGCCAGAGGCCACATCTGGGTATGGAAATTATATGGCAGGCTATGATTGCTCATGAAATTGGGGGTTGGGGTGCAGGAGGGGGATCAGGGCTTGGCGCAGGGGGTTGGGGCATGGGAGCAGGTCAGGGTGCAGGCTCTGGATGGCGTTTACCTCAAGCAGCTCCCGGAAGCAGCGACATGGCCGTCCTCCAGCTCCTACGTTGAGGCATGGCCAGGCAGCTCTGCATGCTGTCCTGTCCACAGGCGCCAGCCCCGCAGCTCCCAGAAGCAGTGGCATAGTGGGCATGTCTCTTCTCTGGGTGCTATGCCCAGGCGCGGCCAGGTGGTTCTACCTTGTCCGCAGGCACTGTCCCTGAAGCTCCCATTGGCCACAGTTCCCAGCCAATGGGAGCTGCGAAGCCAGCGCTTGGGATGGGGGCAGCGTGTGGAGCTCCCAGGTTTCCCCTATGCATAGGAGCCAGAGGAGGGACATGCCTGCCATGCTCCTACTTCTGGGAGCTGTGCAGAGCCACAGCATGCCCAGAACAGGGCAAGCCCCCAACCCCGCTCCCCAGCTGGAGTGCTGGAGCAGAGCAAGCTCTCAACCCCTTTCCCTGGCTGGAGTGCCGGAGCGGGGCAAGCCCTCGATCATGTTCCCTGGCTGAAGTGCCACAGTGGGGCAAGCCCCAGACCCTGCTCCCCAGCTGGAGCACCGGAGTGGGGCAAGCCCCCAATCCTTCTCCCTGATGGAAGCTTGAGGGCTAGAATAAAAGATCTGACGGACTGGATACGGCCCGAGGGGCCGTAGTTTGCCCACCCCTGATCTAGCTACTTCTATGTAATATCAGGCAGCTGCCCCTAGAATGCCACAGCTTTGCTCGCCCCCTGTTCAGGGCCCTTTAAGAACTCACTCAGTACAAAAGATAGTTAAAATAAACCCCTCTTGGGGTCCAATTTATTGCATCCCCGAGGACACAGTGACCCTCGAGCCCAGTTCAGTATCCCTCCCCTGATTAATCCAAAATAACACAGAACAGAACACAAACTCACACAGACTTCATCCCAGCTGGCCTTTACAGTCTCTCCCCTGCTTAGACAGGGTCTCTCCCCAGCCTCTCTGCCTACAAATGCTTTCCACCACTTAGGGCCGGTCCTGGACCAAATGGCACCCCAGGCAAGGAGCATCTTCGGCCCTGCCCCCTTGCCATTTGTTAAATGTTTGAATACCTCATTTTTCATTGCATTTGTAGCCCATTTCATGACTATGATGCACAATTTGCATGCATGATTAATACCTGTTATATAAAATGATACATTTGCACGCTGGGATCTGTAAATCCGTACTTATTCAAGCAAATTAAAAAAAAATGAGTTTCTGCTAAAGCTTACAGAAGCTTTTTAATTTTAAGAATAACTAAAATGTACTAACACCAAGAAATAGAACCGCACACCAACACTAGGTGGACCAGTATTAAATCGGGTATCAGTAGGTGCCAGCCTTAGAACGTTAACTCAAGTTCTTTAGTTCAAAAGGTTGCTTTTTTCGCCCTTACCATGAACTGAAGCCTGGAACGGCCCCAAGCCTGGCACCCCAGGTGGGCCTATGGGTCACCTGCCCGAAACCCAGCCCTGCTCCCCCTCTCTCCTGCTTCTTTAGCTTTTACCCTGTTGATTCACAGCCTCGCAGGAACTTCCTTGCTCCTTGCGGTACCTACAGATGCCGCCGTAATCGCCTGGGCTTTCCCCTATTCTCTGCACTTTCCTACTCTTTTTTATACTGGGTTCACCTGATTCAGCCTGGTTTTGGCTCATTTTGTAATCAGGGCTGTCTTAGCCTCAGGCTCTCCACCCTCCTACTCCCCCATTCCTGTAGTATCTGGGAACCTCACAAGCTGTATTGCATTTATTCTCACACACGACCTGTTTTACAGACGGGGAACCAAGCAGAGGGAGATTAAATGATGTGCCCAAGGGCGCGCAGTGAGTCTGTGGCAGAACCTGGGAACGTAACCCAGATTTCACAAGTCCTACACCACTGTCTTGCCCACAAGTCTAGCCTTCCTCTCTGTGGAGTTACACCCAGGATAACTGAGATCAGAACTGGCCCACTGAGTCTGCAAAATTAGATGAGAAACTTCTGATTCTCTTATGGGATTTTTACTCCACTGTGCCTGGAACGTGAGAAGAAAATAGCCCTCATCATAGTAATGTAGCCCCACAGCACTGATCTGCCCATTTTTAGAAAAAGTTACAAGTGGTGCCTTAAGAAAGTCGCCAAGACCCAATCAGCTTCAGTGGGATCAGTAACTGCACGGTTAATATTTTCTTAGCCCTTCCAACATTCAAACTTCAGTGATCTTGAGGAAACAAAGCGAGATATTGCGGGTAAACTCTTCCTCCCCCTCCACACCAGAGAGGTTCATTTTCTGTTAGTCTGAGGTTAGTGAGGCACAGCTGTTTCCACAAGTTTCAGAACAATTATTATTTTTTGGAAAGTTTGTTTATTTTCTCCAGCTTAGGCAGATTTGCTCTCTAGTATTTGTTTTATTAGTGACCTGCTTATCAGGTGGTCTTGACAAATGCCCCACCTTAATGTGCTCTTGAATATACCCCTAGAGTCCTCTATAAAATTTAAATTTAAAGGGAAATTGCCAGCATTACAATACTTTAGAAAATTAATCGTAGACAAAATTAGATTACTGAAACTGTAAATACCTGCATCACTACAATGGTAAGGATGAATTCTGAACATGTAATACACTAGCAAAGTGTGTTGTGTCCCCATCTAGTGCCTGCGACAGTCACAGATAACAGCCTACTACTGGTACCAGTTAATGGAGTTACTCCTTTAGCTCAAAAGGTAGAGACCAGTGCTGAAGATCGGGAGTATAAACTTTGCTGATGACCCACACAATGAAAGGTGGATGTAAATAAATATGTAACTAAAGAACAAAAAAACCTTTAAGGTTCAAAGAGCAACATGAATTCAACCACAGTGTACAGTGTGTATTAATGTATAGCTTTGCACTTCTGTGTGTGGATCCCAAGGTGCTGTACATTGGTGAATTCATCCTCACAATACCCTTTGAGGGACAGCTTTTCTCCTTTTATAGACTGGGAAACCAAGGTTGAGAGAGATTAAGTAGCTTGACCAAGGTGATTCAGGAAGCCTGTGGCAGAGACATCAGATAAACAGAGGTCAAGAACTTAGTAAGATTAAAAGAGGGATTGACCTCTTATCTGGATAAAGACAGCCAGAGGCAGAATAACAAATACCAAAATAACAGAGTGTGTCAGACTGAAGATAAAAGCTCACACTTTCAGGTATAAGATAATCACTGACTATTACGAGTCAGGAGGAATTTATCATGGAGTAGATTGTAGTTGGAAGAGACCCTGACATATAAACCCTTATATGAGGCCCTGATATGAGGCCTGAGCTAAAGTGGTGGGCAAGATTCGCTGATATAAAGCAAAGTTAGCAAAAATCAGGCTGTGAGCAAACATCAGGCTCTGCCTGCTTGCAAGTCCGCAGAATCTGGCAAGAACAGGGCTGATACTGCAGAAACACACATTCCTAAGAAATGCTAGGCATAGAGCACGCACAGAAACACATTCCAGAAGAGTGGTACCAGAACATCCTGATAGCAAGGATGGTACAAAAACATTCCCCAAGGATAACAGGAACACGCTGAGCCCTCCTAAAAGATAAGGTCAGGATGACAGTATGATGAATAGAGATGTTTGGAGTGAACCACCATGTACAAGGTGATGGGTGATAACTAGCCACGTCCGGAGGCAGTAACTAACTACGTCAGAGGGGCAGTATGTAACTTGTTTGTATCAGGGTATAAAGAGGTATTTCTGAGAGAGTGTTTTGGTTCAGCCGAGGGGAGAATGGAAAGTCCCGCCATACACAGACCTGCATCCATTGTCACAGACATACATGTCTTAGTATCCTTGTAGGATCTGCCGGGGGCTATTACCGTGCTTTGTTGACAATAAACCTGGCCTGGTGCCTTTGTACCATAACGGATCTTGTGGTCATTGGGCAGTTCACTCAAGGTCTGCTGTGCTGGCTGTCTGCGCAGAACTGGGGCAGCACACAGGGAGGACACACACACACACAGCCAAACTTTTAACTACACAGATTATGCTGACACATCTACCTCCTTCAAGATGTCTCACACTTTTCTGTGCTCCTCTGCAACTTCTTCAGACCACAATACTGAAGATGACGGCTCTGATCCAGCCTTACCACGCCTATGTTCATATGTCTCCTGAGTCCAAGTCATATATTTTATTCACAAGATCCTACTTCCACCTCTTGTATCAATCTAATCAGGGATAGAAAATACTATGTGGGGTAGATTCACCCATTCTCCATAGCACTGACAAATATAGAGTTTATTCATGATTATTATCTATTTGCCACAGGTCCCAATCAGCATCAGACCCTCACTGTTCCACAGACGGTACATGTGTATGGAAAGAAATGGTTCCTGCCACCAAGTATTTACAATCTAGACCATAGATACCAAAGAGACTAGGAATATGTATGGGCAAAGGGTTGCATTAATGAGTTGCATTAATGAGTTTGATTGGATGAATTCCTGGATCTTTCATTACATGACACAATCTTTAATTAAAGATTAATTTTTAATTCCTGGAGACACCAGGACAATCCTGGAGGGTTGGCAACCCTACCTCACTCCCTTTCCAGCCCTTCATTTGACAGCACAGGATGGACTGCTGGGCCTGCATGGAGTCCCACTGAATGTGACTGTCCCAGCCACTCCAGAGCCCCACTGAAGTCAGTTACCCAGGCTTATATCAAGCCATAAGGTTGGATAAATGTTCCCAAGAGTAGTTATCAGTGGTTCACAGTCAAGCTGGAACGGAATAACGAGTGGGGTCCCACAGGGTGTGGGTCTGTTCATTGATTTAGATAATGGCATACAGGGTACACTTATAAAGTTTGCAGATAATACCAAGCTGCAAGTGCTTTGGACGATAGTATTAACATTCAAAATGATCTAGAGAAACTGGAGAAATGGTCTGAGGTAAATAGAATGAAATTCTCTAAGGACAAATGCAAAGTCCTCCACTTAGGAAGGAACAATCAGTTGTACACCTACAAAATGGGAAATGACTGCCTAGGAAGGAGCACTGCAGAAAGGGATCTGGGGGTCATAGTGGATCACAAACTAAATATGAGTTAACAGTGTAACGCTGTTGCAAAAAAAGCAAACATCATTCTGGGATATATTAGCAGGAGTTGTAAGAAACACATGAGAAGTAATTCTTCCACTCTACTCCGCGTTGATTAGGCCTCAACTGGAGTATTGTGTCCAGTTCTGGGCATCACATTTCAGGAAAGATGTGGAGAAATTGGAGAAAGTCCAGAGAATAGCAATGAAAACGATTAAAGTTCTAGAAAACATGACCTCTAAGGGAAGACTGAAAACATTGGGTTTGTTTAATCCAGAGAAGAGAAGACGGGCTCGGGGGGAGGGAACATGATAACAGTTTTCAAGTATATAAAAGGTTGCTACAAGAAGGAGGAAAAAAATTGTTCTCTTTAACCTCTATAGATAGGACAAGAAGCAATGGTCTTAAATTGCAGCAAGGGAGGTTTAGGTTGGACATTAGGAAAAACTTCGTAACTGTCAGTGTAGTTAAGCATTGGCATAAATTGCCTAGATAGGTTGTGGAATCAGGGCCGTCTTTACCCATACAAAGGACGCAGCTGCGTAGGGCACCAGGAAATTTGGGGCACCACATTTCCTGGTGCCCTATGCAGCTGCGTGCTGCTCTAGTCCCTGCTTTGCCTCTTCCCCATAGCTCCTGCCCCTGTTCTGCCCCAGACCCGCCCCAGCCATACCCCCTACTCCATCCTTTCCCCAAAGTCTGCCCTGCTCTGCCCCATCCCACCCCTTACTGCCCCTGCTCTGTCCCAGTCATGCCCCTACTTTACCCCTTCCCCAAAGTCCCCACCCTGCTCTGTCCCTACCCCGCTCCTGAGGACTGCAGCAGGGCCGGGCCTGCACTCACCAGCAGCGGAAAGTGCAGTGACCTGGTTCCAGCCACACCTCCAGTGAGTGCTGGGAGGGTGGTTTCCCCCACCCCCAAGCCAGTTTCCCGCCCCCCCTTCCTGTGGAGGCCTGCCCCCCGCCCACGTCAGGGGGCTGCGTAGGGCCCCAGAATAGCTAGGGAAGGCCTGTGTGGAATCTCCATTACTGGAGATTTTTAAGAGCAGGTCAGACAAACACCTGTCAGGGATGGTCTAGATAATCCTTAGTCCTGCCATGAGGGCAGGGAACTTGACTAGATGACCTCTCAAGGTCCCTTCCAGTACTATGATTCTGTAATAATGGGTATAAAAAACAAAAGGAAAGAGTGGGCAAGAGAGGACGGAAGTAACAGTGATCAAGGCATGTGGCTACATCGCTAGTCTATTCCTGGCTTGCTTAAAGGGACCACATCCTGCTAGCCGCAGAATCAATATTAATGTTACTGAGTGGCTCTCTGAGGTGAAACTCTTAAGCGCTTTTTTTCAGATTTTCCTGTCTCAGAACTTGCCCTCAATAAGCCTGAAGTTCTGGATGTCACAGATCTATGTACAAAGAAACCACCTAGCTAGAGCCAACTCAGTGAGTCCCCACTGAGTGGGGAAAGGCGGGGTTTTATGTTTAGAAAAAAAGTTTGTCACTCTGCTTCAAACACAGGGGTTTGAGCATAGATACAGAGAGTCATAGAAATGGAAAGGATCTCAACAAGTCATCCAGTCCACTCCTCCATGCAAAGACAGTGGTTTTCAACCTGTGGTCCACTACAGAGTATGTCTAAGATTTCCAAAGGGGTCTGCACTTCCATTTGAAATTTTTTAAGGGTCCGCATATGGAAAAAGGTTGAAAGCCACTGACCTAGACCATCCCGAAAGGTGTTTCTCCAACCTGTTCTTAGAAACCTCCATTGATGAGGATTCCACAGCCTCCCTTGGAAGCTTAACTGCCCTTCTGGTTAGGAAGTTTTTCTTAATATGTAACCTAAATCTCCGTTGCTGCAAATTAAGCCTATTTCTTGACCAACATTCAGTGGACATGGAGAACAATTGCTCACATTCCTCTTTATAACAGCCCTTAAGGTATCTGAAAACCTGTTATTAGGTTCCCCTCCAGTCTTCTTGTCTCAAGTAACTTGCTCTCCCTGCTTAGCAAGGTAAGATCTTCTTTGCCTGAGATGGCACATCTAATCAACTAAGGCTCCTCTCAGTGTTATGAGCTGGAAAGAGAGCTTGTCACCCAAACAATTGTTATGTAATGGTGAGGACCACAATATGCCTAGGGACTGGTCACACAGAGAAAGGGACAGTCCCTGTTTGAAGTTTCCTTGCTAAAGGTACAAGAGAACAGGATATAAGAGAAAAAGTACAGGTTACAGGGGAGGGATAGCTCAGTGGTTTGAGCATTGGCCTGCTCAACCCAGGGTTGTGAGTTCAGTCTTTGAGGGGACCATTTAGGGATCTGGAGCAAAATCACTACTTGGTCCTGCTAGTGAAAGCAAGGGGGTGGACTCAATGACCTTCAGGGTCCCTTCCAGTTCCATGAGATATGTGTATCTCTTATATTATTAGAGGAAACACATGAAAATGGTGAAAGCTGTGATCACATACAAGCACTTTAAAAAAAAGTAAGCATCTAGACCAGCTGCCCCTCCCCCAAGCTTTTATTAGCTGGCTCAAAAAAGAATTAGATAAGTTCATAGAGCATAGGTCCATCAACTGCTTTGAGCCAAGATGGTCCGGGATGGAAACCCATACTCCAGGTGCCCCTAAGCCTCTGACTGCCAGAAGCTGGGACTGGACAACAGGGGATGGATCACCCAATAATTGCCTTGTACTGCTCATTCCCTTTGAAGCCTCTGGCACTGGCCACTGTCAGAAACAGGATACTGAGCTTGATGGACCATTGGTCTAAGCCAATGTGGCGGTTCTTAGGAATAATATATTGTAGAAGTGGGCATTCAAGAGGGATTTCAATGAGGAGAGGTTAGTAGCTTTTCAGATCAATGCAGGGGACACTCCAAATCTCTATCTGCCTATCTAAGATACTTATATGGTCCCCAATACTGTATTATCTGAATGCCTCACAATCTTTAATGAATTTAGCCTCACAGCACCACTGGGAGATAAGGAAATGCCACTGTCCCCATTTTACAGATGAGGAACTGAGGAGCACAGAGAAACCAAATGACGTGTTTAAAGTAACACCGGCAGACATGTGTCTGATGAAGTGGGTATTCACCCACGAAAGCCTATGCTCTAATACGTTTGTGAGTCTATAAGGTGCCACAGGACTCTTTGTCATTTTTTACATATCCAGACTAACATGACTACCCCTCTGATACCTGACTGGCAGTCTGTGTGGATCAAGGACATGAACCACCTCTCCCAAGCCCTAAGCTAGAGCCTAAACCACAGAACCACCTTTCCTCTATGACCAAGTAGACTTCCATCTTCTATGCTGATGGATGCAAGAACCATAAAACAAGAAAGAACAAAAACAAAGTCCCCTTTGGAGAAGCCAGTCTGCAACTTCCTGGTAATCCTCTGTCCTGAAGTGAACACAAAATGGCTGCTGGACTTTGCAGACAGCACACTGCCTAAATTGTAAAAGCATATGTGATAGGGCAGAGAACCTCCCCCTGCCCACACACATACCAGTCAAGAAGGGCTTAAAGAACTCTGTGGCCAGCTGCATGGCTTGTCAGGCCTGGGGGTGGACCCTTAAGGGGGAGGTGCACAGCCCCGTTGAGTTTACACGCTGAAACAAGCAGAGCTAGAGCTCCCAGACCGAGGCTACGTCTACACTACATCTTTTCCAGCACAGCAGCTACACCAATGCAGCTGTGCTTCTGTAGAGCTTGTGGTGAAAACATTCTTAAATCGACGGGAGAGAGCTCTCCCATCAGCTTAATAATTCCTGCCTCTGCAAGAGGCTGTGGCTGTCTTAGTTCGCCTGCCAACATAGCGCTTAGGTCTGTGTAATTTATGCCGCTCAGGGTGTTGATTATTCACATCCCCGAGTGATGTAAATTATACTGAATTAATCTGTAGTGTAGACAAGGGCTAGGGCGTGGGGTTCTTTGCTGAGGAACAGCTTGGCAGCACCGCCAGCCTGCTCCCTCTGAGAAAAGAAGACAGGCTGGTGTGTTTCTTTTATTGACATCTCCAGGACTATCTCCTGGCCTGTAGCCATGGAGGAGAACGGGAGCTGGGATTTCCTGTGGAGCCAGAGAGAGAGCTGCCCCTTCTTTGTGTGAGGGAGGGGTCTGGCTCCTTGTGGACCTTGGGACGAGTTGCCTTTTTATTTGGACTGTTTTATATTCTCCTGGAAGGGGGTGGACTCGCTAAGAGATATATAGCTGGAGGGCCGTACCCCAGCACTGGCCCACAGGAATGCTGTCACCCAGGGAATGTTGTATAAATGCCTGCCTTTATCCCAAAGGGGCAACCTCTAATAGTGCAGCACAAAGAAACAAGATCTTAACAGTTACATACACACAAAAGATTATGTAATACTGACAGACCACAGTCGGGACCGAACCTGGGACTTCTACAGCTAAATGCATAAGCCTGGAGCTATGCGGCCCTTAGCTAAGGCTGTAGCAAACTCATTAATCTCTAAGTGGTCTTGGTGCTACTAGAGGGGACAGAATACCACACCCAGGGCGTGTGTGGGTTACAATTGTTTACTTCAGCAATTCCTCCCTTCCATCTATAGCTGACTGAGGCCTCAACATGTGTGTGTGTTGGTGTGTATGTGAAAATTAATAACTAGGGGTGGGTGAATCAGTTCAGAAAGCTCGCGAATTACCCTTTCTCCCCCGGCCAAAATGTACGTCCATGCACAGAATCCAGCCTTTCAGAGGCTCTGAAACATTTGGATCAATTCCCCCCATTAAAGGTAACGGGGAAAAGATTTTTGCCTCCTGTGAAAAATGTACACAAAAATGAAATTATTTTCATCAAAATGTTCTTCAAAATGTGTTGAGTTTTGGTTGAAAACCCAAACGCTCTATGAAAAACGTTGACAAAAGTGTCCATTTTGCCAAAAAAGACATTTCCATCAGAGAAAAACAATTCTGTGAAAAAAAATTTGACCATCACTCCCCCTTACACTACCCACATCTTTGGCACTGTGACAAAGTTCTTCCTCTACCTTGGTGGGTTCTGCGCTTATTGGCGGATTTGCTCGCCTCAGTGATCTTCCCCTCTGGTGGAGCCCACAGTCCGGGTCAATTCCTCCTGTGTCTGATCAGGAGTTGGGAGGCTTGGGGGGAACCCGGGCCCACCCCCTACTCCGGGTTCCAGCCCAGGGCCCTGTGGATTGCAGCTGTCTATAGTGCCTCCTGTAACAGCTGCATGACAGCCACAACTCCCTGGGCTACTTCCCCATGCCCTCCTCCAAACACCTTCTTTATCCTCACCACAGGACCTTCCTCCTGGTGTCTGATAATACTTGTACTCAGTTCTCCAGCAGCACATTCTCTCACTCTCAGCTCCTTGCACCTCTTGCTCCTAGCTCCTCACACACTCACCATAACCTGAAGTGAGCTCCTTTTTAAACCGAGGTGCCATGATTAGCCTGCCTTAATTGATTCTAGCAGTTTCTTGATTGGCTGCAGGTGTTCTAATCAGCCTGTCTGCCTTAATTGTTTCCAGAAAGTTCGTGATTGTTCTGGAAACTTCGCTGTTACCTTACCCAGGGAAAGTGGACTCACTTAACCTGGGGCTAATATATCTGCCTTCTATCACTCTCCTGTAGCCATCTGGCCTGACCCTGTCACACACAAAATATGACAGGGGCTGTTCTGTGGGTAGCCATCATTTCCACACCCACACCCAGGCACCGGAACTGGAAATGCAAGAAATCTTGTGAGAAAAGCTGGTCTCATGAAATCAGAGCCCAGATTTGTAGATGTGTTGTATCTAATCTAATCTGTCTAGGTTGGTACAGCTCCAGTACATTTCAAGAGTATAGAACCATAGGAGAAGGAGCCACGTTTGCGGGGGTTTCAATTTGAAATCTTAGGAGATTTGTCCAGCAACGGCAATAATCAGAGGCCACCCACCACCCAAATCTTACCTTTATTTGTTTCACTCTCTCTTACAAGGAAAGACCCGACTTTGTTGCCAGGAGCCATCAACAACCGTTCGGCATCTTTTCTACTGAGAGCTTTAAAAAACCATCTGAGGGAGAAAAGTCATGAAATAGTTATAAAGAGCTCCAAGAAGAGGCAAATCCTACCCAGCCGTTCAATTTTTGTGCCATTAAAATGCTGAGTGTTGTGTTTAGTCTAGCAAAATGAAGGCTGTGAGGAGACATGATTGCTCTTTAGAAATACATTGGGGGAGTGAGAAGAGCTATTTAAGTGAAAGGACAATGGGGATAAACTGGGCATGATTAAATTCAGGCTGGAAATTAGAAGAAGCTCTCAAACCATCAGAGGAGTGAGGTTCTGGAATAGCCTTCCTATAGGAGTAGTGAGTGCAAACAACCTCACTAGTTTTAAGATGAAGCTGATAGGTTAATGAACAGGATTAGGTGAGGTGCTTGTCTGTGACAGCAGGGGACTGGACTCAACCCAAGCAGTCACTTTCAGTCCAAGGTTGGCTGTTCCTCTGTCTAAGACTGACTACATTTCAGGATGGTTTTAGGTTGGGAAGGGTCCCCTAATGTAACATTTTCAAGAGATTAAGATCTGTTCACTTTGTGTCCAAATATCAGTGTGAATGTATATCCCAGGGATAAGCCTGTATAGATTCATTTGCAGGTTCAGCTGGATATGTCTTCACTTCTCTAGCTTACTAAGTCGCATGACGCTGGGCTGTTAAAGAGCTGTCATGTTCTGCCCCAGGAAAAGGTTTTTCAGTGGTGAGCGGAGTGATGGCTGTATATGCAAGTGCTCTTCCTCAGTCGAGACACTTTAAAAGTACATTTTAGTTCTAGAGATGTTGCTGGTTCTACTTGTATTCTCTGTTTTACAGATAGATAGCATATCACTGGAATCAGGAATATCTCTGAAACTGGAGTAGGGTGACCAGACGTCCCGATTTCATAGGGACAGTCTCAATATTTGGGGCTCTGACTTATACAGGTGCCTATTGCCCCCCACATCTCCATCCCAATTTTTCACACTTGCTATCCAGTCACCCTAAACTGGAATGACCTTTTTTTTTTTTAACTGCACTCATTGTAGTCTCCTTTGGAATTCTTTGGGACCAAAGCTGCTATATAATCATATGGCATTATATTACAGAGTGTATCCCTTTTAAGCTATTACTGTTTGCAGATATGTTAAGGGACTGGATTCCTCCCAAACTGAAATTGAATGCTGCCTTTTACCTTTCTCTAACACTAGAAACTCCATTTGCACCTTCTCTGAGCCCTTTAATTCACTGGTATTTAAAAGATATGAAGATATTAGGAATTCAGTCTTCCCATTAGAAAGACAGGGAACAGTATCAGTGTTTTTATTAGTCTTCTGGCCAAATTCTTCTTGGCAATTCCAATCCCATAAAACACTCTGCATTTTAAACTCCACATCCTCTCCTAAATTAACGTGTAGTGTTACTGTGGGCTGTAAAACAGCTGTCACCTTCCATCACAGCTGTGGCTGCATTTCGGTGATGGTTGAAACAATTCCCATTGTCAGCCCTCCCTGCTCCTATATTTATAAGAGCCCTCGGAGGGGCTATTATAAATATAAAGTAATGATATTAGCGTTAATGTTTCATATAAGCTTGTGCACCTACTTTTCCATTTCCAAGGTATCCATTTGTGCGACGAAGTTACTGGGCACATAACCCTTCTTTCCAGTGGTGAGAGACTTTGCCAGCCACCAGTCCCCATCTCTACAAACCAAACAGGACAAGAAGCATGAACACCAAAAGGAGTTTTGACATGGATCCCGCCTAAGATGACTCATGGATTTGGAGGCTTCATGAATCTTGCAAAATAGGAAGCACATTCTGAAGCCCTCTCTCATGTAGGTAGCCCTGTACTCTACAGGTAGCACCATGGGGTGTGTCTACACTGCAGCTTGGGGGTGAGGAAGCTAGCGTGCTAAAAATAGCAGTGTGCCTGCAACCGCACTGGCGGTGACTTGGGCTAGCTGCCCAAGTACAACCTGGTCTGAGGTCATAGGTACATGCTGCTGTGGGGCCACTCTGATATTTTTAGCACACTAGCTTGATCAGAACTGGTGCAGGTATGTCTACGCAAGCTGGGAATTACACCTCCCAGCTCCAGTGTGGGCAGACCCATAGACGCCCATTCCTATAGGCCACCCCCAGTTTGAAGGCAGTCTAGAAAGGCAGCCTTTAAAGACACTGGTTTATTCAACCCTGAACAAGTGGGTGTTTTTCACTTCCCACTTTCAGTCCCGAGCTCCCAGACAGAGACCCGAGCACTGTCTTCAATTCCCCATCTGCTCCTCACTGCTGTTTCCTTTATCACATGAGGCAGCTTTCTGCTTTTGCCACTCCGAGTGCCTCCAGAAACCACAGCACTACCAGGGTAGTAACTGAAAGCTGTTCTCATCTGCTGGATGTTCAGGAGCCTACATGTAACCAGCTGAATGGTCTCAGCCCAGGGGACAGGTGTCTGAATCAGAAATATCCATCAGCATCACTAACCCCATTTGTGAGAGCCTCACAGAGAGGTTATGGACTAACACTTAATGAATAGCTCTCTCATTGCAAATCCCTGAGCAAGAGAGTGGAAAGCCACATGGTAGGGCAATGTGAGGCAAGCCTGCAATGTTATTCTCATTTGGATGAACACATGGTGCCTGTTTCAGGGCTGTCTCTCTTTCACCAGGACTATGGTCACACAAATTTTTTTAAACTAAACTAAACCAAACCCACATCCTTTTTAAGGCAAAGATCAGCCTATGTGCTGACAAGTCATTATTTATACTACTTCAGCACCTATGAGCATCAACTCACAGCAAAGCCACATTGCTAGGTGCTGTCCATACAAACTCAGTAGACCAAAGATATGTTATAATCCCTGTTCTACAGATAGGGAACCAAGTGACTTCTCAAGATCACAGAGTAGGCCTGGCAGAACCAAGCACTGAACCCAGAACTCCAGAGCTCCATGGAATTTTGTAAAGACTTCTCCAGCAGGGGCTGGCAAATGCTGTGCAGGGGGATCCCTTACCTAGATAGGATTTGAAGCTTCTCTCCCTTGGTCAGCTCCAAATCGCGGTCACTCGTGGAGGCGAAATCATACAGTACAATCACAAAGTCCTCATCTGCGGCAAGAGAAAGTGACACTATTGGGTTTAGCTGGTCTGCCATTGATTGGGGAATTAAATATGTGGTGCATGGATTTTAGTGAACCCCAAACCCCACCTCCTCCCGCCTCCCTCGGTCATAGTAGACGACATCACCATCCTCTCAAGTGCGTATTCTGGGCCTTCCCTTTTAATTCAATATCTCTCTAGACCCGCACATCTAGGCCACATTTAAATCTTGTCGCTACTTTCTACACAACATCTCTGAGGCCTTGTCTACACTGGCAGCAGTGTGTAGGGTATGAGTAGCCACCGTGAAAAGCAGGCTGCGTCCACAGTGTGGCATGTTGCTATATGCAGCAGTGAAAGGCTCTGGCAGCGGGGAGGCAGAAAGGAAAGGTTCCCGCAGCTCCCCCCGCCAAAGCCTTTCCCCGCTACTGAGCCTTTCCCTGCATCGGGGAAAGGCTCCTGCACAGGAAGGACACGGGACATTACGCTTAAAAATAGTAATGGAGATGCGGGAGGCATTGTTTGGGCATCTAGAGAGCCATGTAGGGTAAATACCCTAAGGTTCTAGTGTGTCTTTACTCACCTAAACAATGTCTCAGTGTCTACACTGCTATTTATACCTGTGCTAGGAGGGCATGCAGTGTCTGTACTCTACATATCACTGTGAAGTGTAGACATAGCCTGACACCCAGCCTGTCCTCTCAGTTGACTCAGCTAAATTTCTCCTTCAGGCCCACATTTTCTTATATCTCAACTACTGCTTTCTCCTTGCTGGCCTTTCCCCACTCAAGACCATTCAGAGTACTGGTGCTGCTGCTGTCAATTTCCATCGGCTTTAGATCAGGTCCTTAGATTGTAAACACTTCAGGGCCGAGGCTCCAGGCCTGATTCTCTGTCCACACACACCAACTTTACACCAGCGGTGTTGCATCAGTGTAAACGAGGTGCCATGAAACGTAGCCTCGGGCTCTGCATCTTACTCTAAAATGCTGGCCACACCCAGCACCCTGTGGACACTGTCAGAGTATGACTAACATAATAATCCACTCCAGTGTGAACCTTTTGTCAGTGAAATACTTGGTGACGTTGTTTTACTGCTACATTTCCATGCCCTGTGCTCACGGCATGGCTGCATATCTCTGAACAAGTATGTAACTATTCACTTGCTCTGTGTGGTTACGGCTACTGAAGCAGAAAAGACCTCTGCTCTCCTGACATTCTAGGGCAAATCAAACCCTACCAGGAGCTTAAGTAAAAACCCCATGTGATGTGGAAAGATTTTGTGTGCGCGTAGCCTAAGTAATGCAGCAGGGGTGATCAACATTCTATATATAGAATGTCTCAAGACAGACAGTCAAGTCACATTCTCTCTTTGACCTTTTCAGATAATGCCATCAGCAAGCAGCCGAGACTACCCCTTTTCACTGAAAGATAATACATCTCCAGAACAACACGAGTTTTGTGTGTGCCGGGCCTGGCTATTGTTTTGGGATTTATTGGCAATGTCGCATGATCAAAGGGGGAAATCGTGAGGCTCTGGAAACCAAAGCCTCCTCCAGCTTTTAGGGAGGAACTTGAAGGTCAACTGGGCAGATTCAAGTGTGTCAGTCTGAGTCTTCCAGATATGAGGTAGGAGCAGCTCCAGTGAGAGAGAAAACTTGGAAACATAATAATGTTTTGCATTACTGTGAGGCTTTCCATCTGAGGATCTCAGAGCATGTCACACAGGTTAATGTGCCAGCCGCCCACATCATCCCATTGAGGCAGTTAATATTTACCCCTGTTTTAGTGATAATGAGATTGGGAGAAGAAGAGAGGTCAAATGCCCAATGTTTTCTAAAGAAAGGTGAATTGTCATTGACTGATACCATCATTAAAACATGTTGATTTACAACTAAATAGTGCCTTTACACTAGATTTGCTACATCTTTTTGCTATCTAGGAGAGTACACTATAACAATATATATATATTTAAGCAATTATATATTATATTTTCACACTCATATTAACTGTACATTTTTATTATGTCAGAAAATGGTCTATGACATATTGCTTATTTACTAGATAACTAACTTTTTGCTCATGATTTACGTCAAGCTGAATTAGGATGGTAGAATTTAATTCAACACACAAACCAGCATGTTATTTTTTTATTTAAATGTTTTAAGAGATTATGTTTGCAGTGTTGTTGTAGCTGTCTCAGTTCCAGGATATTAGAGAGACAAGCTGGGTGAGGTAATATCTTTTACAGGACCACTTTCTATTGGTGAGAAAGACAAGTTTTTGAGCTTACACAGAGCTCTTCTTCGATATAAGCTCAAAATCTTATCTTTAACCACAGAAGTTTGTTCAATAAAAGATGTTACCTCACCCACCTTGTGTTTTAAGAGATTATGATAAGTTTAGACCTTAACATATTTTGTATTAAATTCAGATTTCATTATAAACAGAAAAGAAACATTTAAGAAGAAAAACTTGTAATTTAAATAACAAAATCAACAAAATCCAATTTAAATTTAAAAAAAAATCTAAATGTTTGGATTTTTTTTTAAATGTCATTGATTTTGGTCCACCCTGGTCAATGGCAGTTTCTCTCTTGACTGCAGTGGCCTTTGGATTAGGCTAAAAACAGCAGTGTAGATGTTCCAGCTCAGGTTGGATCCTGGCCTCTAAGACCCTCCCACTTTGCCAGGTTTCAGAGCCCAGAATATCTGCACTGCTATTTTCACTCCACAGCCTGAGCCCAAACCCTTACTCAGCACCACAGGTCTTTGTTTGTGGTGTAGATGCACCCTAAATGACTTACCCCAAGGCCACATAAGTACCGTATGGTACAAACAGAACCCACACCTCCTTACTCCCAGTCCTGGTTTTAGTCACAAGAGTAGTGATGACAGCGGGACTTACTCCACACTGGCTGTTTCAGACCAGGCACCAGAATAGACTTTGCTGACTAACTAGTGGATTTCCCCCACTGTAAAATAAGGATAATACCACTTTATGAGCTCTTCTGTACAGCACCTTGCACAGTGAAGCCTTGACCTCGGAAGGGACCACTATGTGCTGCTGTAGTATAAAACCGACAAACCGCATACTTTAATTACAGCCCAATGACCGCTTGGGTGAGCCTTGCTTTCAACACCAGCATAGTCTGCATAGGTTTAGGGCCTATTAGTTCAAACAGTTCTCCCACTGCTGTCCCCTCATGCACTGGTGGAGGTTACAGATGTCCCAGAATCCACTGCTTCAGAGAGCTGGGTTCTGTGGGATAGTTCTTCAGAGGGTGTTGTGCCCGAAATGGTTTACGATAGTGCTAGGAGGAGGTGGAGGCAAAATAGCCACAGTTCAGAACATGGGTTGGCCGTGCTAGTGTGCGCACATCAAACAGACTGTGCTTTCTCTCGTCCTGTGCTCACAGGTCAGCTAGGAATGGCCCTGTTCTCTAGAGCTGATGGCTTTAAGACATGGCCGTAAGCGGCTCAGCGCAGGTTAGACAACACTTTCATAAAAACGCCAGAGGCCTGTTTATGCAACGGCTTCCATTGCTGCTACCACTGGGTGTAACGTAATGCCAGGGGCCTCTCAGGCTCGGGCTGCTCAAACATTTTCCATCAAAACCTTTTTTCTGTGCAAATTTGGGTGAAAATTTTCATGGGAAGTGTCAAAATTTGTGGGTGGATTTTTTGTTTGTATTGCAGGTTTGTTTTTGTTTTGTTTTTTCCAGAAAGTTGAACATTTTTGGTCACAAATGTTTTAGTTTTAGGTTGAAAGTTTTTCAGACGTTGGTCAAAAATGTTCATTTTTCATTTTTTCAATATTGCCAAAATTTCCAGTGGCAGAACTCCTCTTCACTCCATGCTTTAGTCCATGTGTCTGGTGGGACAAGATTTAGGACAAATATTTTGAAAAGTGACTAAAGATGTGGGCGGGGGGGGGGGAGGCACGATTTTCAGAAAGCACTCAGCACCTGCTCTGTGAAAAACCAGGCCCCAGGTTGGTGACCCCAAAATGAAGGCACTCAAAAACCATTGGTGTTCTCTGAAAATCCAGGCTGCGATGTGGATAGCAAGAGAGAGGAAGAGGGAATTCCCTTTACCAAACACCTTTACAAAACCAACATATCTTCCCCCTACCAAATGCAGGACCAAGACTCCATTGTGCTAGGTGCTGTACAAACAGAACAAAAAGATAATCCCCACCCTTAAGAGCTCAGGGAAGATGTAGGCCTTTTCGGGAATGACAACTTTCAAATCCTCAGGGTCACCACTGGGGACTTAACCCATGTGGCATGAAATGAGCAAAGATTCACCAAGACGACAGGTTTGTATTTTTAAAAATCTCTAACTATAGAGCCTATAGGTCTAATTGAAATAGATACCATACAGTGCTGCCAATTCTTGTGAGTTTATCTGGATCCTATTGAATTTTGGTATTTTTCTTAAAGCTCCAGCCTCTGGAGTCAAGTGACTACGTAAGAGTCTCAGCTTTCATTTTAAAAAAAAAAAGTCAGTTTGTAGCAACCATAGTTGCAGAGAAGAGATTGAAAATGTGAAACAAGTTCACCCTGAAGTTTCACAAGCCAGAAGGCAAAGAGAAAGAACCCAACATTTAGTCTTTCAACAACAACAAAAACACCTTGTGATTTTTAAAGCAATTCTCATGATTTTTTTGTGCCTTCAATCATGGGTTTTGAAGGTGTGGGGTTGGCAATACTGAAGAAAACACATCTCAGGTCTTTTATTTCTTAGGCTTTTTTGATGGCTGGACTGCCTAGATTTTGAGTTTCCTCAGTCAATTCACATTAATTGTCTTGTCTTAACGGAATAAACTAATTATTCCAAAACTGTTCATAAAACTGTGTTGTAGCAAAACAGCACTTTTGAAAATCCTTCCTCAGACTGGAAAAAATAAGAACCTCACTACTCTGTTTCTTTGAACCTTCCCCCAAAACTAGAACTGACCCCAACCCCAAACCGAGCCTTTTTGGTTTTGTGTATGTGTGTGTGTATGTGCGCGTGCGCGCATGTGAGTGCATGGGTGTGTGTTTTGAGATGGAATGGAAAAAGTTCCTGTAATATATCATTGAAGTATTTTTCATTTTCACTGAGCACCTTTGTACTTCTGCCTTCTAGCCAGAAGCAGAAGTGAAAGCTCCAGTTCTGAGGGAAGCTGCTCTCATTGCGTTTCTGGCTAGACTGCAAACAGCAGATGACAAATCCCCTCAAAAGCCTGCATTTGAGATTTCCAGACTGATTTTGAAGACTTGAGAATAAAGCTGGTTGGGAATTTTCTGTCAAAATGTTGCTTTTTCCGTTCTGGAAAATGCAATTTCTGCAAAATCTTTCCACGGGAAAACACCTAGACTCCCGAGGCAGTCAAATCACAGCTCCCATGAGGCTCCACAGGAGTTCTTGGGAACACCAATTAAAGTTGAACCAGCCTGAAACAAAACATTTCAACATTTCTGAACTGATATTTTTAGCAATGTTCCGATCTGGAAAAAGTTTTGACGTTTCGACTTTTCATCCAAAAACATAAAGCAAAATATCGGAATTTCCCACGGGGATGGAAATTCCAATTTTCAACCAGCCCAGGTTAAGAGATTTTAATAAATTTTAGTTTAATCATTTAAATGTCTGGCTCCTTGTCTGGGCAGACGCTTAGTTCCATACCTTGAAGTTCTTTTGTTAATAGCAATTAGGGTAGGAAGAATTTGATGCTTATTTGTTTGGGTTTCTATGGATAGTCCTGCATTTTTGCATTATTTTTATTGGCTAAAATTTTTGCACAAACGGGAAATAAAAATAGCATAACCCTCAGTTTCTGAATAATTGTTACTTAATATGTAACAGTGGTAGGTCCAGAGCTCATAGGACATAGAATTGAGAGAGACAACCTGGGCCATCCACTCCAGTCCTCTGCTTTTGCAGGCAACCTTGTCATGGAACAGATTCTGATATAATAGCACCATAATCCTTAATATTAATTGTAACATTTTCCCTTTAAATTGACAAAAAACATCCTGGGACAGTAAACTATGAGCACTCATGAGACCCTCCCCAACCTAAATTGGGGCCCCAATGTGCTAGGCACTGTACGTTGTGAGCTTTCCAGGCCAGGAATTTTTTCTTGCTATGTTTGTACAAGACTGCTAGGTGCTACCACAGTCGGAATATAAAATAATGAGAATAAGACACAGTCTTCTGCATTACGAGTTTACGATCTACATAGACAGGACAGGCAAAGGATGGCATAAAAGAAGAATTGTTAGCCCATTTTTCAGATGAGGAACTGAGGCACAGAGATATGAAATGGCTGCTTGGGGTTACCTAGAATGTCTGGAGTAGATCCAGGAAATGAGCACAGCTCTTCTGAGTCTCAGGCTTTGCTCACCCACAAAACGTGCCAATTTAATTCTATCAATGCAACACTTTTGTGTGGACACCCTAACATTGGTTGAAGAATGCCTAAGGATGATTTAGTTTATTCCTTATTAAACGTAAGCACTCAATATACAGCACTCTTCAACCAGTTTCAGAAGGGCCAGCATCAATTTAACTAAACTGATTTAGTGAAATTTGTGTGCGTGTGCATGTAACTCACTACTGAATGTACGTTAAATTGCCTACTCACTGCTCTGTCCACAGAGGATATGAGTCTGTTATAGCCAGAGAGAACACAGATTAGTTCTTTAGATCAAGTTCTACCAACTCCTAATTTTAGTTTTGGAGGTTCCTGATTCAATCCCCTGTGTGTAGACCTTGCTCCACTTGGCCAATTAACAGAGAACGTTTTTTCCCTTATGGTTGTTGACCAGAGAGAGAAATGGATGACTACCAATACTTACATCAAATCCTTCTAACAACTCGTCTACTTTCACACCCCTGAGCCACGCAGCTAAGGCGGTCTAAATTTTAGATGTAGACCAGGCCTAGATGTACTAATAAGGAGCTAACAGTGCATCTGCATGAAAACTAAAAAAACCCCTCCCACACAAATGAATTGATGATATTAGAACTGGTTCACCCAGTCACAACACATTGTCTTGCAGAAACCCCAGAGGAGGAGAAGGAAACAGTGAAGTGGTTAAATGTAAAAATCTTACCTTGCTGTGATGGTTGGTTTAGAGGCGAGGTACTAATATGTTGTCTGAACTTTGGGAGAAACAAAAAAAGTCCATTTGTTACTAGGGGAAGGACCTGCTTTGTGACACAAAAGTCACTCAAGGCCTAAAGTCATTGAATTCAATAGGAGTTTTTTAATTGCTTTAAATGTGCTTAGGAACAGGTTCTTCATGTATTTTCATGGTGTTAGCATATTTTACTATGATGCATTCAGAGCTTGCTTGTGCATGTCCTTAAAAACTCACTGGTCAATTGATTTGGATGATTATAGTGGAGTTAACTAGATTTCAAACGTTGCCATACTATGTAATGCAGTTCATTGTTGCAAGATCTCTGTTAAATGATGCATGATGCAATCAATGAACCCCCTGAAGGAATTTACAAATCAGTATTACTTCAGGCAGAAAACCAGGAATCTGCCATAATTGTCTCCAGCTCATAGAATGTTGGTTGCTCAGGAATATCAGGGTTAATTATTTACACCTAAATACACAGATTTAACTTTAGATGCCTACATTTAATCCCCAAGTTTTAGGGGTTTAATCCTTCTGCACCTCAGTTTTCCATGTTGTAAAATTATGCCATTTAGAATCTCTCCAGGTTTTCTCAGCGAGGCAACAGAAAACAGCAAAGCCTGGGTGGTTATTCACCTAGCTAGCTGTATTCTTCCCAGATCCAGTCCATTCTCCACTTCGATACCATGCACAGTGTCAGCAAATGATCGTGCCAGCCATCCATCTGGTCTCAACCCCTCTCATGTCTACAGCAGTGGTCTTCAACCTTTTTATGCCCCAGATCACTTTTTGAATTTAAGGGGAAGCAGGATCTGTGCCACTCCTTCCCCGAGGCCCCGCCCTGCTCACTCCATCCTCTCCTCTCTCCCACACCCTCACTCACTTTCACCGGGCTGGGGTAGGGGGTGGGGTTCAGGAGGGAGTGAGTGAGTGAGGGCTCTGGGCTAGGGCCAAGGGGTTCACGGTGTGGGAGAAGGCTCTGGGCTGAGCCTGGAGCAGGGGGTTGGGGTGCAGGAGGGGATTCGGGGTGCTGGCTCTGGGAGAGGGGTCAGGGCTGGGGCGGAGGCTGGGGTGCAGGAGGGGGCACAGGGTGCAGGCTCTGGGAGGGGGCTCAGGGCTGGGGTGCCAGCCTCCCACCAGGCAGAACTTACCTTGGGCGGCTCCCGGTCGGCAGCGCAGTGAGGCTAAGGCAGGCTACCTGCCTGCTCCAACCCCATGCCGCTCCCAGAAGGGGGCAACATGGCCCTGCAGCCCCTGGGGGTGGGAAGCGGGGGGCATGTTGCTCTGCATGCTGCCCCTCTCTTCAGGCACCGCCCCGCAGCTCCCATTGGCCACAGATCCCCATTCCCAGCCAATGGGAGGTTCGGGGGCAGTCCCTCTGCACCGCCGGAGATCGCAATCGACTGGGAGATTCTCTGGGATCGACCAGTCAATCTCGACTGACCGAGTAATGACCACTGGTCTACAGAATCTACCCAGGTAGATGCTTCCAGGGCTTCTGAGCACCTCACAGTCATGAAGAGGCTTTATCCTCACTCCACCCTTATGAGGGAGGGGAGCATTAACTCTATTTTACAGATAGGATCTGAGGCACAGAGTAGAGGCAGCAACTTATCAAACCTAAGGAAGTCTGAGGCTCAGCCAGAAATAGCATCAAAGTCCCGCAAGGCCCCGTGCAGCACTCTAGCCACTGGACCATCCTCCCTCACCTTTACAGAGATGGTGGCCCGAGTTGAAGGGAACAAAAGGGCTCGAGTTACCGCTGGCATACACAAGTGCTGCCCTACGGATTTCAGAACTACCTGAGCCGCTGCGGCTACGCTACCACAGGACGCAGAAAGGAAGTCACAAGCTGCTTACTTACTGGGGGCGGGGGTGGAGGAGGTTTCTTCCTGGAGAATATCTGAGGTTTTTGCCTATTCGCAGCCTCACATTGCTTTTGTGGTGTGGACTGGTGGCGTTTGCTCCCATACAGTCCCATCCTGTGAGAGAGAACACAAATGAGCACGTGACGGGGGGCGATTCACGGAGTAAGGTGCTATTCAGTACAAGCAAGGGTGGTGTTAGCAGGTCCCAAACTAAGGTAAGGACAAATGGTAGGGATGAGTGAGAGGTACTTAAAAGCCCCCCATTATTGTAATACCTGAGTGCCTCACAACAGGCCTGCAGGATTCAGAAGCACTGTTCTCTGCATCTGACAGATAAGTGACTTGTCTAAGGTCACACAGGAAGTCTCAGTGGTTTGAGCGTTGGCCTGCTAAAGCCAGGGATGTGAGTTCAATCCTTGAGGGGGCCATTTGGGGATTTAGTTGGGGATTGGTCCTGCTTTGAGCAAGGAGTTGGGACAAGATGAGGTCCCTTCCAGCCCTAATAATCTATGATTCTAAATCTGTGGCAGAGCAGGGCACTGGGCGTGCATCTCTGAGGCTAACATCCTGGCTTTCCAATGCCCCGAGCGTATACGGGAACTCTGGGTCCAAGCATTTGGAAGGTAGCAGAAGTTTTGAATAGAGATGGTTGAAATGTTTGTGTCAAAAACTGGCTTTCTGACCACAACCTACTTCTTTGCTTCGGTCGGGAAATGTTCTGCTTTGCCAATGACAGGAGAAAAGACATCAGGTTTAGGAAACCCAAATGTTTCTACTGAGAAATAAATTGTTCACTTTTCAGTTTTCAGATACCCCAAAGATTTGTCAGTGACAGGTTTTTAAACACCTACCCTTCCCTATATATATATATATTTTTGGGGGGGGTGGGGGGGAGAAAGCCAGCAAAAATTGGCATTTTTCAACTGGCTCTAATTTTTTAGTTTTGCAAAATCATCTCTTGCTCTACAGGCTGAGGCAGGAGAATAAGGGAGCGTAGATGCCTTTACAACCCTGCATGGGCTATGCACCCTGACAGGGGTGGGAGAGTAGCTTCCATAGTACTGCTGATCCCCCTCTGATAGGTGTGGGTGAACAGGAGTGGGAAGCAGGGGCTGCCCTGACTTTGCTCATTCCCCCCTTGCTGAGCCTGCATGGAAGAGGAATTATTCTGCTCCTTGTCTAAATCAGTAGCAGACTGAATCTTTACCCTGGATCCAGGGGGACAAGCCAGGAAATGAACTCTGACTCTGAGAGTCTGCTTCAATGGCAGGGCAGCTACTGCTGCCTGTAACTCAGGGCAGCTTGTCAAGTCCCACACACTCAGCGTGACAGCACCAGGCTCCTAGGTTGTAAGATCTTTCACTCAAGGAATCCATCTCTATTTCCACTGTGGAGCATTATACCCACATATGACGCTGATGTGATGACTAACCTCTTGGATGACACACCAGAGATTGACCAGCTAATAGCATGAGATGCCCCTTGAGATAAAGCTCCCTAGCTGGAAGCTATAACTTCTCATAGCCTCTGTGGATTGGTACAGAGAGGAACCAGGAACGCACGCTCCCCATGGGTTACACTAAGCAGGGTAAAACATCTGTAAATTATAAGCCGATTTTGATTTCCCCATTGGCAACTGCCACTCAGCTCTTCAATGGAAACAACAGGAAGAGGGTAAAAGAGACAAGTCACCTGATTAACGAGAAGAGGAAAGCTCCTCCGTGTGATATTGGAAAAGGAGCTCAATAACCTATGGAAATCCAGGGTGCACAGACAGTGGGCAGTGTTTCTAGTTACATGATGGTCATTGACTTGTACTTCTGGGGTCAGATGCTGAGACACGTGAAGAGTAAATTATGCTCTCCGTGAGTGAGGATATCAGAAGCTGACCTAGGCAGTCCTTTTTATACACATGGTTCCCAAAGGGCTTCACCAGTTTTAGGACAGATTCTGATATCCTGACTCCAGCTGAGCAGCACATTTTCCATGAATAGGGTGACCAGAAAGTAAGTGTGAAAAATCGGGATGGGGGCGAGGGAGTAACAGGAGCCTATATAAGAAAAAGACCCAAAAATCGGGACTGTCCCTATAAAATTGGGACATCTGGTCACCCTATCCATGAATCACCCCAGAATTGCCAACTTCCAAAGTTCAAATGGCATGTGCCAGACCCCAACAAGTCACTAGACTGACTCAAACATCATGTGTATCAAAAAGCCATCTCCTGTGGTTTTGGTCTCTCTTTGAGCTCCCCTCACCACCCAGCACCTGTGAGACATACCATGCTGCCCATTCTCCTGAAATGGATGATTTGGGCCCTGCTCCAGGAGCTCTGGTGGCAGGACCCAGCTGAGAGCAAATCACACAGATTTACCTAACATGCTGACTGCTGCGCTACCAGTTTCCCCTCACCTCCAAAAGTCTAATGACTTCTGTGCCCACCCAACCCCACATCTGCCCATCCCAGCTGTAATTATGCATCCCCGGGCCCACATCAATACTGCCCACCGCTGCCCCTTGCTCCTCAGCACATCCCTGCTTCAAGGGTTCTTCACCCCAGTCTCCCAGGCCTAGGGGAGCCGCTGCACCAAATCCTCCTTCCCCCCCATTCTCAGGTCTGGTGTTGAAGGGATAGGAGGAGAGGAACAGAGAGCAGACTGACCCATTCACCACAGGAGAAAATGGGGGAGCAGAGCCACCCTGCACTGCTGGGCTAATTTGGCTTCCCTTCCCTGTCTACCCCATGGGAATGGTACCGGCTAATCCCCCACCCCTACCAAAAAGCCCATTAGGCTCCCACGGGGAGTGGGGAGAGTTCTGCCTACCTCCTGCTGCATCCATGATTGGCTGCTTTCCCCCAGGAGGCAGGTAAGCTGAAGGCAGGCAATCAGAGGGGGGTTTCCTTGAGCGGAGCTGAAATGCTTGAGAGGGTGGGAGCTTCTCCCAGCACTCTCAGAGAATGGCACCATTGGCGTTACTTGCAATGAACTCTCGAGAGCTGGCGGCACCGAATTCCCATTGACTTCACAGGGCCTGCTGTGAGGAATGGCTCACCAATTTGCACTAGAGTGGCACAGTCTAGCTGTGTATATATAGAAATCACTACACCATTGATATGCAGCCATCTCTGAGGTGGAATCTGGTGGCAACTGAGAGCAGGAAGGGGAGGCCACAGCATACAGGCTTCCAGCAAGAAGGGGAGTTTCAGGTACACCAAATGTAAAAGACAGAATTTGCCTGATGGGGCAGAGCTTCCAGCTTCCCCCCTTTGGCAAAATGCCCTGCTCTTGCAAAATGTGACTTGGAATTTTTCAACGCACTCAGGTAGTCAGGACCTGAGTTTTTGGATGATCTATGTGGCAGTACAAAGCCCTCTAACGCCACTGTCTCAGAAGAGAAAGCCTCACTTACTCAGACACCTACTCCACTTCCTTCAGCAGCTTGGGCTTTCCTTGGCAGCCTCTCATCCAAGTATTTGACAGGGCCTGTCCCTGCTTAGCAGAACTAGGTGATTATTAGGAGCAAATGTGATCTATTTACTGATCTTGCCCCATTCTTTCCACTTGTGAATTGTCCATGAACAGATCATGACTCTAATGAATTTGCTCATTATCTGAAGTTCTTTAACACTTTGTGCAACTATATTTCAGCCTGTGTGTTGAACTACTTGCCACATGTGGGCATTTGAGTATTGGATATTCAGAATTTGCTCTTCAAGTCATGTTACTGGTCCACTAAGCCACTGAGGCATTGCTGCTGATCCTTGATTGGATCATAGACAAGCTGCTTGGCTTAAAACTAGGGTGACCAGATGTCCCATTTTTAAAAGGACAGTCCTGTTTTGGGGGACTTTTTCTTATATAGGCACCTATTACCCCTCACCCCCGTCCCGTTTTTTTCACAGTTGCTATCTGGTCACCCTACTTAAAACCATTCACTTTCCTTCTGCATTGTCTAGCTACTGTCAGCCTCATTCTAAGTGTGTATCTAGCTATGGCTTCCACCCCTGTGGCATCTGAGTACCTCACTATCTTTTAATGTATTTCTCCTCAAAACACCTTTGTGAGGTACAGCAAGTGTTATTAACCCCATTTTACAAATGGGGAAACTGAGACACAGAAAGACTAAGTGACTCGTCCAACATCACACACAAAGTCTGTGGCAAAGGACAGAATTAAACCCAGGTCTCCATGTCCTTGCTTAGTGCCCTAACCACTAGACCATCCTTCCACTCAACATGGAGGATATCCAGACAAGAGTAAGTGGAATTGCAGACAACCAGGTGCATTTGCACAAATATAAGTTCCTCCTCAAACAGAAAAGGCTGCACTGAACACTACTCCGAGACGGAAAGTTTATGGGTCTTAACAACACAAGAGGACCTGCAAAGAGCGCCCTAGGATAAACAGAGATGGTGGCGCCTGGTTCGTCTGATGGCGTAGGAAGGTTTCACATTTAGAAATGGTTCTTGCAAAACTACACAGAAAAAGTCAACAAATGTGGCTCTGCCTAGATGGGAATTGGAATTTGTGAAATAATTGCGAATAATTTCCACCGCTCATCATTCCGCCCTATTTTTTTAAGAAATGTAAGAAGACCAGAGCTGTAGGCATTTACAATATACATTAGCCCCTTTCTGACCTGATTCATACATTCTGGAAACTCTCTATTTATACTCTTGATTTGCGGATATGCCAGTCCTACATGCAGATAACTGTTGTGCAAAACCCTCAGATAGATAGATAAGAGAGAGTCTGCCAGGCCTCCTGTGAGGTGCTGAGCCTCCAAAGATGGTCAAAATGTCTTTGCTTTTTTTTTTCCCCCCAACAAAAATAAAGTGTTTTGTTCAACCAATAGAGTTGAATTTTTTTTTAACAAAAAATTGTTTTTGAAGAAATTGAGTTTTTTAATTTTGGGGAAAAAAAACATTTGACGAGAGGTTTGAGAAGTTTTGTATCAAAACAGGTGGAAAATGCTCCCTTCTCAATTTTTTTAGCCTCCCCCCTACTCTCTCCTTTATTTTCTTCTGAAAAAGAGGGGAAGGAGGTAAAAAGATGAGAAAAAGTGTGTGTGGAGGGAATATTCTGATTTATTTATTAGGGTTGTAGAAAAACAGCAAAATATTTATAATACATTTAAATTGATATTCTATTATTAAAAGTGCAATTAAAACTGATTAATTGCAATTAATATTTTGAATTGAATTAATTTGTTTTGAGCTAATGGCATGAGTTAACTGCGATTAATTGACAGCCCTCTTATTTACCTTTTCCCACTTGAAAAAGCTGGATTTTTTTTTTTTTAAAAATGAGAGAAATGGCAGGGGAGACCCACTTTCCCATACTTTAATCAAGAGATTAAAAAAATAACAATTAATTGCAGTTTTAATCACACTGTTAATAAAAGAATACCAACTGAAATGTATTATAAATATTTTTGGATGTTCTAAATTTTCAAACATATTGATTTCAATTACAATACAGAATACAAAGTGTACAGTGCTCACTTTATATTATTATTTTGTATTACAAATATTTGCACTGTAAAAAAGATAAACAGAAGAAATAGTATTTTTCAATTCACCTCATACAAGTACTGTAGTTCAATCCGTTTATCATGAAAGTGCAACTTACAAATGTAAATTTTTTTTTACACAACTGCACTCAAAAAACAAAAGAATGTAAAACTTCGAGCCTACAAGTCCACTCAGTCCTACTTCTTCTTCGGCCAATCGCTAAGACAAACAAGTTTGTTTACATTTGCAGGAGATAATGTTGAATGTCACCTGAAAGTGAGAACCGGTGTTCACATTGCCCTGTTGTAATATAAAGTGAGCACTGTGCACTTTGTATTCTGGGTTGTAACTGAAATCAACATATTTGAAAATGTAGAAAAACATCCAAAAATATTTATAATAAATTTAAATTGGTATTCCATTATTGTTTAGCAGTGCAGTTAATTAATTGCAGTTCATTACTTAACTGCTTGAGTTATCAGTTAACGCAAAACAAATGAACTAGATTAAAAAATAGTCACAATTAATTAAGCAACTAAGCAATCAATTAAACTGTTAATTGATTGGTGGTAAAATAATTTATTGGTTAATTGATTAACATTCAATCAGCCAATTAAGTACTTGCAACACTTTTTTAATCTAGCTAATTTGTTTTGTGTTAACCGCTTGAGTTGTCAGTTAATTAATTAACTGCAAATGTTACTCTGTCACCACCATAATATCAAATAAATGTCTTTCCCTACTTTCTTTCCCTTTTTGGCTTATTTCCCCATACCCCACCCCATTCCAGAAAGTAAATAAGTTAAAAAACAGTAAAAAATACATTTTTGGAAATCAAACTGGTTTTGGTGTTCGGAACCAAAAATGAAACACAAATTGCAATCTGAAATCAAAACTTTCATTTAGTTTGGAAGCTTTTTGCAAAAGAATCAAAATTTGGCATCAAAGAGTTTTGAGCCAAAACATTTTGTCTGAAATTGCTCACAGGGAAAATAATAGGTTTTTTGACCCGCTCTACCCACTTGGGTCCATGGGAGTTGAGGGAAATCAGCACTGCATGGGATTGTTACGTTCATGGCATACACACAGAGCTGTTAGATAGAAACATAAATATTCTTTCTGGAAGGTTGCAATGTAGCGTGACTTTATTTTTTCAAAATTCAGAACACACAAAACCCCCAAAACAGAGAGAAAAAGCAGGTTACTCCCCAAAACAGAGAGGCGCAACTCACCCGGCCTTACACTAGGCTGGCTCTCTGCTGGCTGACTGGTGCTTCTAGGTGGGACGCAGATAACACACTTCCCCTAGACCCCCGCCCCCAGCCAACCCCCCCTGAAATTTAAAGTGACAGCCTACAATTTTAACGCAGATTTTAATACACCCCAAGGATCAGGCTCATACTGTATGTCAGAAAACACACAAAGGCTACAGACACACTGATTATTTGTACAGCACCTCCAAAATATGCCATGTGCTTCAAAGAGTAACAGAGAATACGTCTACTCTGCAAAAAGAGACCCATGGCAGCTGGCTAAGGTAGCTGACACAGGTTCCTGGGGCTCAGAGCCCAGGCTCCAGCCTAGCCCTAACATCAATATTGTTATTTTATAGCTCTGCTGCCTGCACCCCGTGAGTCCAAGTCAGCTGAGCCGAGCTCTGAGACTTGCTCCCTTGGGCTTTTTAGTCGCAGGGTAGACACACCCAAAAGGATGGCGGCCCTCTGAAAGACCATATACCTCTTGGTGCATTGACCAGTGCAGATTTTTGCCCTTGAATCCCACCTCATTTCCAGCCCAAATGAAGTGAAATATCTGCACCATTCTTGCTGCAAAAAGTATCATTCACCCGGCAGCTTTTGAGACCCATTTCACAGCACATGTAGGTAGAGTGAGGTCAGAAGGACAGGCTCATCTTGAGAAGCTCAACGCAGTGTAATTCTGCGCACAGCAAAGCCTCTGTTTACTTCTAGAGATACAAAAGACTATTTAAGTTAGCCGTCAAATACCTCTTCCAGATGACAGACATTTAAGCCTCATTGCTGGTGGGCATTCAGGCACCAGTGCAAAGCCCCATAGGTGTAGACATGATTGACATCAGTTTACCTTACCCTGGTGTGAGCTGCATGCACTGATCTTGCTGCGCTGATGTAAAATGGTGTCTACAATGATATGGCTTATGTGGTGGCTAAATACTCACGGCCAGATCACATTGATTCTAGATTCCATGGCTAAGAGGGACCATTCTGATCAGCTGGTCTGGCTTCCAGTATAACACACACCGAAGAACTTCCCTAAAATATTTCCTAGAGCCGTTCTTTTAGAAAAACATCGGGGGGAGACAGGGTAAATAAAGGTCAATGAAGCCACACCGATCCAACCTTCATTGTAGATACATGTATCACACAGCAAGCTTGATGAGGACAAGAATGAAAACAAAGCACTTTTGTATCTAGTTAAAGCCCGCAAACCATTTGGGGACCAAGTCCTTAAGGGTGAGAGTTTCCAAAGTGCAAGGGACTTTGGTATACTCAATTTTCACTAGCCATCAATGAGAACTAGAACCTAACTCTGCTTAGACCCTTTTGAAAACCCCACTCTTGTCCTTACTCAGTTTTTATTCAGGTAAAGCTCCCATTGATTCAACTGAATCAGGACTATGGGGTTCACCCCGTTGCGTTTCTGGATCTCCATTATTATAAGATGGAGCTGGCCTTGGACTTCAAATCCAGGCAATGACTTCCACACTAAAGAAACCTAATCTCCTTCTCACAAGGAGAGCTAGGCAAACAATGGATTTTTCAGCTCACTGGCAATTTCAAAAAATAAAAAGGAAATTTTTGGTAAAACAAAAATTAAAAAAAAAGTTGTGGGTCACACAAAGTTCAAATTTTGTATCAGTTCTTAGCATTTAAAACATTTTTGATAGTTTAAAAATAAAAAGAAAGGTATTTTTTAAAAGAAATCTTATTTCAAAAAGAAAAATCAAAATGTTTTAACTTTCTGAAAATTTTGTTAGTTTTTTTTTTTGGACTGAAACCATTTGGCAAAACTGATACCAATTCACAATATGTTTCGGTGTTGAGAAAGCTGCATTTTTTGCCCCCAAAAAGTTTTGTGCAATGGGTCAGTCTCGGGCAGCTCCACCACTCAACTAGGAACATGCTGATCTGCCCACCCTTCGTGGCATGTTCCTGTAACCCCCATTCACCCCAGTGACCATTGCTCGTGAGACTGTCTGCATTGACTTTTGCACCTTCTTGTTTGTCAGCACGTGATTTTCAGTAAGGCTGGTGTTTTGGTACAAGAACATCAAGTGGGAAGTTGAAAGGATGTGGCTAAATCACATGAATCGTATGATGTCTTTAAAATGAGACTGGAAACTGAGTCAGCAGGTGTGTCCTTGTTGCCAAGAAGGCCAATGGCATATTGGGCTGTAGGAGCATAGCCAGCAGATCGAGAGAAGTGATTATTCCCCTCTGTTCGGCACTGGTTAGGCCACACCTGGAGTTTTATGTCCAGTTTTGGTCCCTCCACTACAGAAGGGATGTGGACAAATTGGAGATAGTCCAGCGGAGGGCAATGAAAATGATTAGGGGGCAGGGGCACATGACTTATGAGGAGAGGCTGAGGGAACTGGGGTTACTTAGTCTGCAGAAGAGAAGAGTGAGGGGGGATTTGATAGCAGCCTTCAACTACCTGAAGGGGGGGTTCCAAAGAGGATGGAGCTCGACTGTTCTCAGTGGTGGCAGATGACAGAACAAGGAGCAATGGTCTCAAGTTGCAGTGTGAGAGGTCTAGGCTGGATATTAGGAAACACTATTTTCTTAGGGGAGTGGTGAAACACTGGAATGGGTTACCTAGGAAGGGGTGGAATCTCCCTCCTTAGATGTTTTTAAGGCTTGACAAAACTCTGGCTGGGTTGATTTAGTTGGTGTTGGTCCTGCTTTGAGCAGAGAATTGGACTAGATGATCTCCTGAGATCCCTTCCAAACCTAATATTCTATGGAAACTGGAGACACATACTATGTGTCTGAGGTCTGTGTAAGGTTGTCATTACCATAGAACAGTGGTTTTCAACCTGTGGTCTGCAGACCCCTGGAGGTCTGCAGATTGTCTAAGATTTCCCAAGGGATGTGCACCTCTGTTCAAAATTTTTTAAGGGCTACAAATGAAAAAGGGTTGAAAACCACTGCTGTAGAGGAACAAACACTCTACTGCTCCCACTGAAGGTCACTGAAGTTTTTGACATTGACTTCAATGTGAGCAAGCTCAGCCTTCAACAGAACCATGAAGGTGGACAGGAAGGTCAACCAAATAGGTCTTCTCCAACTCTGATTTCTGTGTGCTAGATTCACGAATCCACTCCAGCTGCTTGGAGCTTCCAGAGCAGCACAAAGCAACTGGGACAGCCTCTCTCTGGACCAACACCCTGGGGACCAAAATGGGGCTAAAAGAGTAAGTGGTTTGAGCTGAAGAGGCAAACTTTGTCTCTGGAGGCTGCACCAACATATATCCTCATGGATTGGCCCAGAGGGGACTTGTAACACACACTCACCAGTGCATTGTGCAACCAGACCCTAGGATTCAATTATACTATTTCTGTTCCAATTGTGCTTTGGATTGGGCCCCCTTGCACTAGACATTGTACAGACCAATGACACCGGAGACAATCCTCACCCCTCAGAGCTTACAGTCCAGGTGCCAGCCAGGACAAAACATGTGGATGAAACAGACAAAGGGAGGTTTCTTGGGATCACAAGGTAACAATAAAACTAGGGTGACCAGATGTCCCGATTTTATAGGGACAATCCTGATTTTTGAGTCTTTTTCATATATAGGCTCCTATTGTCCCCAACCCCCTGTCCTGATTTTTCACACTTGCTGTCTGGTCACCCTAAATAAAACAGAGTTTAGCCAAAAAGCAGACATCTCAGCTCACCTGTCTACCTCACTCTTGTGAAATTGTGCTGTGGCAAATCAGACCCCCGCCGCATTAAACACTCCAGAGTCTCTTTTGTTGTTTGCAGAGTTGTCGGCGTGGTTGCATTTTATGGGCCAGATGCACTGGTCCTCTCCAGTTCTTTTGCACGAGTAGGACAACATAGAGCAGCTGAAAAACCAGCTCATTAAACCAGGGATGAATTACATCACTAGAGCTGTACAGAGTAGCTGCAGCATACTGGGGAATCCTGTCCTATATTCTTTATCTTCTGCCTCTGAAAAAGAAAGCCCTACTTATTTACAGATATTCGCATATAACGTAACTGGCTTCCATCCCCTTGCTGGTTTTTTGAGTCGCTAAATGATTAGTTACCTAGGTTAAGGGCAAGAAAGAGATGTAAGATAACACAACCATAGTGTACTATAAACAGTCCCCATCAGATACAAGGTCTAGCTCAGGCAGAGAAGGTGGAGTGCGTGACTATCTTCCTGTAGCAGGATGCAGTGGCTGATGTGGTCAGGGCCTAATTTAAACTTTCCCATCTCACAGGCATTGGCATCTGCTTTGCTTTCCTAATGCTGCAATATTGGCCAGCAAATGCTCTGGGGGGTAGCCTGGGGAAATCCATCCCTGGTTTTACAGGAGCCCTTAGGGTGTTTGGGAACGGGGAATTAGTTCTAACCAGGGCTCCAGCTCTGCTGGTTGTCGCCAAAAAGCTGCCGGTTCTTCACCTTTAATGGCGGCTCCTCAAGCCAATCGCTGCCTTGACTGGTAGGAGCCAGGCTGGGTGTGGGGCAAATAGAGCAGCGCTGTCCTGCTGGTGCAGGATAGCCCAGAGCAGACACCTGCCTCCTACAAGCAACACTGCTTGGTCCTTTGCAAAGGAGCAGGGTGGGGCCCCAGCTAGCGTGTGCTGCAGATGTGAACCTACATGTTAGTCAGCTTGGGAACTGGTCCTATCCTATTAGCGACGCTCTGGTCCTATCTAGTCTCCCCTTTGCCATATAAAGATATTGGGCCTGATTTGCAGTTTCATGTAGGCCCCTTTATGTCATTTTGGCAGTGCAAGGGTTCATATTAAGCCCGGGCTCTGACTCAGCTTTGGGCCCAAGCCCCCCCTTTCATCCACACACAAATCAGTCTGACGCGGGTCAGCGAGCTCTCAGGATCTGGATCCTCTGCCTGTGAGGTGGGTGGGTCACATCCTGACTCCTGCTGTGACTCGGGTCCAAGCCCTGCCATTTTGCAGTGTGTGGATCCATGTCAAACTGCAGACCTGAGTCAGAAGGTCTGTGTGGTGCAGTACAGATGCACTAACACGTCTGTGAGATGCAGATCCAGCAATTGTAAACCCAGCTTTGCAGTGCAGTGTATAGGCTTGGAAACCCTGAGTCCACAAGCACAGGTCTCTCACACCTGGGTTTACATTACAGCACAGCTACATGCCTCTCAGTGGCTGAGTCACTGAGGTGCTTGATCACAATCCTAAAGGGCGTGGATTTGAGTCTTGCACAATCTCACACTGAAAGGCTGGCTCTGGTTCCCTCAGCGGCAGAATGGGTACTGGGTTCAGGCAGTCAAGGGCAGGCAGACATGATGCTGACCACATCATTCCCTTGTGCACCGTTGAGCACCATCGCTCCCTTGTGAACCATATAAAACTGATGTGCCTTAACTGCGTCAGCCCAGTGAGCCATTGAATGTGGGGGGATCTTTGGCTTGACTCTGTAGATATATCCCCAGAGGGTAGAATTGATCTCCTCTGAGAATCTGGAGGGTACCCCTGTTCCCAACTCTGAGGCAGATCAGAGATGTGGCTGAACATACCACATGAGGGTTAGAAGCAGAGCATCAGTCAGAGCAGCCCAGAGGCTTCTCTGATTTACACGTGGGGCCGGATAGGCTCCTGCATGGATCCATAACCTAGGGAGAAAAACAATGCTTCAAAGCCACCTTAACCTGTGCTCCAGGTACATGAATGGAGTAACTACGATATGGATTAATTTGGGATCTCTCAAACCATATCAGGCCAGCTTGTTACTTCCATCCAAACAAAGGCTGGTTCGGAATCACCTGTCTCTCGGAGTCTTTCAACTTTCTTGCTCCAGCAGGTGAATTCAGCCGGAAAAAAAACAGATTCACTGGTTCATTAAAGCCTGCTCCAAAAGGTGGTGCCTTCTAGCAAGAAGCCAGCTGGGATGATAGACCACACAGTGTTTGGGGGGTTAGGGGCTCCAGTCTGAGCAGATGCAAACGCTTTATGAGAAGGGAGGGGAAAAATAAACTCTCTCTCTCTCTCTCTCCAGAAGTAGAAAATCTCCATATGATGCCGGCATGGTTATTTGCTGATCAAAACCCCTGTCTGCAGAAAAAATTGCTGATTTCACAGAGAACAGCAACCAGCTGAATCCTGCCAGCTACTTTGCTGAGCAGTAAGAGGCTTTTCACAGGCAAACTCAGCTGGTCCTTGGAGCTTTATTTACCCTAGATTGTGCCTCCAGGGATGTAGGTTTTAATTTTTATCATCTATTTATTACTAATTAACATCAGCAATTTATTCTGTACTGGGAATTTACTCCGTGCTTTCCAAACAAAGGGCTAGATTGCGCATTTGCCCAGCTCTACACGGCTGGGAGGTGGGGGAGTGGGCAAAGTGCCCCAGCAAGGAGGGAGATACAAGCAGAATGCCCCAGGAGGCAGTATTTGCATTGCTTAAGGTAATCAACAGTGTGTACTCTTGTCCATGTCTGTCTTTGCAAGCCAGCAGGTGGGCTATGTGGTTCAGTGCCTTGGCCACTCCCCCTTTTGTCTGGCCACATCCTTTTTGGACAAGGATGACTCCTAGGTGTAGCGGCTGGCTCACGGGTGCAGTGAGTCTGAATTCTGGCTGTTTCTTTTACGGTGGTGTTGGGATGGGGAGGAGTAACCATCCATCCTGGCACGTCCACTCAGGGGACAGCCACAATTTACCCCCGAGTGAATGACACCACCTCGCCAATCCCAAAGGGCTCACAGACAAGGCGAACAAAGACACAGCAGGATCTAACAGCTCAGAGGAGTGAAAAGTGCCTACCGGGCATAAGGAGACAGGGGATTGAAGATGCCGTTTGCCACCTTCCCAGAGTGGCAATAAAAGGACTGGTTTGAGAGAACCCAGAAGTTCAAAGCTGGCAAAGAGCCATGTCCTGCCAGCCACTTGGGGCCAGATTCTCAGCTGGCGTAAATCACCATCCATGGAGCTATACTAGTTTACATCAGTGAAGGTTCTGATCCTTTTGTGTGAGCAGAAATCCCCCATCCTGGGCCCTAAGAGCTTTGATAAATCCTGTGCAACAGCATCAGTCCCAAACAACAACTCCGACAACACAACCAGACCCACCCAGCCACCATTCCCTGACAGGTGCTGTATATGCTCCATCTTCCCCCAACCAAACCACCTTGCCCCCTGCGCCCCCAACGGCTAAGCAAATAGCTGGGCCTGACAGCTGCCCTGAAGGCCTGAGTTATCTCAAACCTGGGGAAGGACGTGAATGCCGAGAACGCCTTTCCTGCAGCCCCACTCTTCTGTGCACATCCAGCAGGAGGGGAGAGAAGTGGTTTGAGAGGCAGCTTTGAACACTGTTGCCCCTTCTCAGATTTTTCTGTCTGCTGGGTTAATAAAAACCAAGTGCCCAATTATCCAGGATTAAAGACCTTGGCAAAATCATGCACCAAGCCCTAGTGGCTGGGCTTGGTGCAGAGGGATTCTGCAGCTTGAGGGAAGGGGTGAATCGATGGGGGTTAAAGACAGCTGTGCTCCACCCTCTACCCTCCCTCTTTGTCCCCTGAGAGCAGCCATGGAGGGTGGATTTGCAGAGCAGACAATGCTGGCTCCCTTCCTGCTGCTCTGACCATTGATCCAACCCTTGAAGGCCTTACTAAGCTCAAAGGTTCAGTGAAGTCAATGGAGACTCCAGATTAGTGGTTGCACCTTTTTTAAAGAGCATCTGACGCTTATTATACCTATTTTAGATACTCTTCCTCTTTGTCATGGAGAGTTGAGTAACTGCGTTTCCATTACATGAAAACCCACAAACAACTCAATGAAAATATATTTGGAAGTAAAATAAACGGGCTAATATTTTTCGTCAAAACTTTCCATAGAAAAAAGTTGAAAAACAAAACATTTGGGGAACAAAAAATTAGATCATAGACTCATAGAATACTAGGGTTGGAAGGCACCTCAGGCAGTCATCTAGTCCAAACCCCTGCTCAAAGCAGGACCAATCCCCAGACAGATTTTTACCCCATTGGTTTTGCAATAATTTGCACTTTTTGATAAAAAAGGCCTGTCACAGGGCCTGCACAGGTTACTGCCCTCTCGTCCCTGTGCACGGTCTGGTCAAAGTAAGGGTCCAACACCTCCTTCAGGTGGTTCATCAGTGTCTTTTTATTTATAGTGCTTAATACAAGTCCCGATTCACACAACACCAATCCCCACTCTGACTCTTCTCTGGGTCTACTGGCCCCTGAGGCTTTCTGCAGCCATTAGTGACAGAGCTGCAGTCCCTCTATCTTTCCATGGCTCGCCTTTTTCCCCCTAATGAGCCTGGGCTTATATCTCCTCCCAGCCCCCAGCACAGCTGGCTCCACTCAACTCAGCTGATTCCTCTGAGCCTGCCATTGCTAAAGCCTGTGGCTGAGCTCTTTGCTGAGTGTCTGGGCCCCTGCACTTGGCCCTTCTATGGGGAAGCTGGGGAGAAGCTATCCCTTTGGCAGAGCATCTAAGGGGTTTATACCCCAGCCCTGCCACAAGGCCATTTTCAATGAAAATTGGTTCCAAAAATTTCAACCCAGCTCTAATTGACCATAAATTAATTCAGCTACAGTATTTGGGGAGGCAGTGTATCCTAGGGGCTAACACACGAGAATGGTGCTCATAAGACTTCTGTTCTATTCCTGGCTTTGCCATTGGTCAACTAGGTGACCTGGGATAAGTCATTTTCCTCTCTCTGTGCCTCAGTTTACCCTTCTGTTAAATTTGACAATGAAATTTACCACTTTGAGGTGCACTGATGAAAAGAATCCTGTAAGAGGTAGTTGTGTTGATTATTTAATAAAACCTGCTGGGACTTTGCCTATAGGCTTGTGGAGGTGCGCAGACTCACCCCCGGCGCTTCCTGCTGGTCTCTCAGGGAATTAGCTTGATTTCCAGCCTCTGGAGTGCCCTCTGCAGGCCGGTGATCCACCTGTCTCTTGGTCCCCGTGTCCCTCCCAGGACCTGGTGCCCCTTTATTTGGGGTGCTGCCACCCAGCAGTAACCCCTTTCTCTTTGAGTCTCCCCTCCCCAGGGAACCCCCACCCTCTATCCCCACCTTGCCTCAGTATAAGGCTACTGCCAGTCATTGTCTAGCCCTTATGCTCTGGGGCAGACTGCAGTATCAGCCTACTCATCACTGGTAAGGTTGGGTTTGGACCTTCTGCCTTGGCCTACCCCTGGGCTGCCCTCTGCAACCCCCAGTACCTGCTGGCCTCATGCTAGGCCACAGCCTGGGGCTTTCCAGGCTGGAGCTCCCCAGCTCCTCTGCCTTTCCCCAGCCCTGCTCCACTCAGGTGCCCTATCTCTAGCTTCCTGAAGCCAGGCTCTTCTCCTTCTGAACACAGAGAGAGAGTGGGCCGCTGGCTCACAGCCTTTTATAGGAGCCAGTTGGGCCTGGTTGAGGCATGGCCCCAGTTGAGCCTACCCTCCCTAATCAGCCCAGGCTTCTTGCCTCAGCCACAGTCCTCTCCTGGGCTGTTTTAAGCCCTGAAGGGCAGGAGCGGGTAACCACCCCGCTACAAGGCTGCATAAAGAACTGTTTCTTTTTAACTGAGGGACTCTGGTTCCTGGATTATGAGACAGTATAAAAGGAAGGAGGTGTCAGTTTTCATCAGGCCCTTCATGAAAATTCAATCTATGCAAGTCACTGAGGCATTGATTCTGCAACAAGCCCTGCGTAGGTGGACCTCTTCCCGTGGGGAAACCCGCTGAAGTCAATGGGGCTCTGCATGGGCACAAAAGTCTGCTCTCTGGTTGCAGTTGCAGGATGGGGCTTAGGTTGGTTAATCGCCCCACACGTGTGCTACTTTTACTAACACTCAGAGAGGGTATGGCCCTGTTCCTGCAACTGAGCACGCGTGGGTGGATGCCTGGGGGCTGCATGGAGTCTCATTGACCCCAGTGTAGGGTGGGTTTCCCTAAGCAAAGCCACTTGCAGGCTCAAGCCCTGTGTTTCATAGATCCCATGGCCAGAAGGGACCCTTGCACTAATCTAGTCTGAGCTCCTGTATAGCACAGGCCACAGGATGCCAACAGAGGAGACTCCACCACGACCCATGGTAAATTGTCCCAGTGGTTAACTGCCCTCACGGTTAAACATTTACACCATTATGTTTGCATGCCCAGGAGACAGCTAAATGAGGAAGCCCTGAGGGTAGGCATTTGCTGAACTTCTCCCTCCTGAACTTTCATTTTATCGGTTCCACTTAGCTGAAGCCGGGGATGCAGTTTCAGGATAAACCAACAAAAGGTGCCTCACTTGAACACAGACAAGATTCACCCGGAGTGGGGGGTCTCCTCCATAGCCAGATAAAGTACCTGAGTTCTTTGCTCTCACCACAGCTTCACTTCCTACTCCTGTGAAAAGGGAAGTTGCTTGTTCAGAACTTATTCTCCACTGCTTAGGTAGGACGGAGTGGCTGTGACCAGATACAGCTGAGAGGTATAAATAGTCTAGTATCAACCCAAGTCCTCTCAGTAGGTCTGGGAAATGAGTCGAGAGTCCACTCAAAAACTTTCTTCTGTTTTGAGACAAGCTCTCTATACTTAAAATGAGAAAGCCAGTGGAACCGGCAAAAACCTCTCAAGTGAGCAGAAATATTTTAAGAGCTCCCACTGCTAGAAGACTGCGAGAACATGGGGTGCTAGAGAACAGCAGCCATGAATGCAGCATGGTCTAGTAGCAAGACCACTCATGTTAGCGTCAGGAGCGCTGGGTCCTCTGCCTAACAGTCCCTGGGTGATCTTGGACAAGTTTGGAAACGTCTCTGTCTTGCCTCCCATGCTTGGTCTGTTTAGAGTAGGAAGTGCTGCTTCTGATGTCTGTACATGGCAGAGCATAATTGGGCCCTGATCTTGGTTGTGGCTTCTGGGGCAGCTGTCATATTAATAAGAATAAATCTTGCTCCTCAGGGAACACCTCCCCCCAAGAAACCCAACAAGCTAGACTGAGGCTATTTCAGGACAGGCAGGAGGGAGTTCCAACGCCCTCACAGAGAATGATCGCCTGCAGCTCCCTCTCTTATAACCAGGAGAACTCCAGCTTGGGTGCCTCTGCTGGTCTCATGTATGAGGAGAACTCTAAAAGAGAGAGGCCCATGTTATTTAGGGCTTTAAGGATTGGTACTTGGTACCAACCCCTTAAACTCCACCTGGAGTCCTGCAGGCAGGCAGCGCAGTCATGAAGCACCCAGCTCATGGCAAGAGATCCCATTTAGCAAGCAGGCTGTCTCATTCTGCCCCAACTTCAGCTTCCAAATGGATGTAGGGACGTAGCCCGAAGCAGAGCACGTGGCAACCATCTTTGGTAGTGACACAGGCATGAATCATAGCAATGAGGTCTGTGTTGGAAAGAAAAGGTTGCAACCTCCTGGCCTGCTGTGATGGGCCGACAATTCAACTGCAGACTCCATGCAATATGGAGGGAGTGGGTAGGGGTGTAGGAAGATGATAAGCAGAATTTAAGGTCAGAAGAGACAATTAGATCATCCAATGTGACCTCTTGCGTATCACAGGCCATTAAGTTTCACCTAGTTACCTTGTCCCATAAATAATTAAATAACCGTTGGACTTGGAACTCTCACATCTCTGGCCCGGTGACTATTTGCGTATTTTATACAAAGTGAAACAGTGTCAATAGGAGAAATTGAAAGAGACCCACACCCGGATACCCAATAGCGAGGCTTGGAAGGATGAGATTTTTATCAGTCAATGTCGGTAAACATTGATCTTATCACACACATCCCCAACAGATGCAGAAGCATTTCCAGTCGATCATCCAAATGTGCAGATTGGCAAAATTAGGAAAATGCTCCTTGAGGACTTTTATTACAGATGGACCAAAGGACGTTGACTTTGTAGATGTTGACGTGTGATGTTGACAATTTGTGTTTTCATGGCTATAAAGCTGCAACTTTTTGAACCTCAGTATCTATTATCAGTGAATAATGATGGTCTGACACCCCACCATTGTCTGACCACCCCTAATTTCTTACGACTGTGAAAATTTAAATAGATCAAAGCAGAAAAAATGCTTAAAAATAAACATCAACATCCATCGAAATTAGGAAAGAATAAAACTGGAATTCTGCCAAGTCTAGCTATCGCTTGTTGTTAGGGCACTCCACAGCCCTCGAGAGGGAACCCTGGGTTCAGGTACCCCACGTGCCAGATCAGTGCCCTAACCACAGGACCCTGGCCTGAAAAAGGAGACAACCATGGCACCTCCTCCCCTTCTAGTTGCTTGAAACTAGCCCGTCATTTTCTTTACTTATATTTAAAAAAAAGCTGCACAGAAGTTCAGTGAAAGTTTCATTTCAAGGCACTGCCACGTTTCTGTTGATCCAAAAGGAAATGTTTGTTTACTTTTCTGATGCGCTGAAAATTCCAAAAAAATTCAGTTTCATGTTGTGCCAAACCAAAAAAATTTTTTTTCCTGGCACCGCCAGCAAACCAAAAAAAATCAGCTCTACTCGCTATTCCTCTGCTTATACATGCCAGGATCCCTCTTTGCCACAGCATTGCACTGTCAGTTCATGCTCAGTTGTTTGTCCACTATGACCCCTAACTCCTTTTCACAGTCAGCACTTTCCACGATACTGTCCTCCGTTCTGGAGGCTTAGCCCAGTGTTCTTTGTTCCTACATGTCGAACTGCGCGTACTAAAACTCATTTTGTTTGAATGGACCCAGCTTGCCAGCTTAGTCTGCAGAAGAGAAGAGTGAGAGGGGATTTGATAGCAGCCTTCAACTACCTGAAGGGGGGTTCCAAAGAGGCTGGATCTAGACTGTTCTCAGTGGTAGCAGATAACAGAACAAGGAGTAATGGTCTCAAGTTGCAGTGGGGGAGGTTTAGATTGGATATTGGGAAAAACTATTTCACTAGAAGGGTGGTGAAGCACTGGAATGGGTTACCTAGGGAGGTGGTGGAATCTCCTTCCTTAGAGGTTTTTAAAGTCAGGCTTGACAAAGCTCTGGCTGGGATGCTTTAATTGGGGATTGGTCCTACTTTGGGCAGGGGGTTGGACTAGATGACCTCCTGAGGTCCCTTCCAACCCTGATATTCTATGATTCTATGATTTCCAAACTATCCGTATTGCAATACTGAGTGCCCGATTCTCATCATTATTTACCCATCCGCCTCTTCACGTCATCATCTGCAGGTCTATAGAAACACGCTGACAGGGTTGTTCCGTTCGGGCAGGCACATGTCGAGATGGCCCTGCAAAGTATTTTTTGTAATGACTTACGATGATGACTTCTTATTGACTCACTTCTCGTGGACATTGCAGAAGAAAGGACCTCTGAGGAGGGGGCTGACTGAAGAGAGGACGGTGGCTGGCCAATGGGAACTGGGAGGGAGTTTTGGGTATATGGGAGGTATAGAGAATTTTGGAAACTGTATATGGAAATTTTGCTCAAATGTGGTGTGGGGGAGGGGAGAGGGGATGCTTTCTGGGGAGACGATGATGTTTCATTTTTTCTGTGAAAATGACGTGAGAGGGGTTTCTTACTCCCACCACCCAAATCACCTTTTTTCTGGCTGCACAAAAACTGCAGCTAGATTTTCCGCTGATGTAAACTGGCATAATCAGCCAAACTGGGCCACTTTACATGAGCTTAGACCCAGCTGAGGAGCTGACTAATGATTTTTCCCTCACAAGCATTGTGGTTTTCCCTCCCACCGCTCTAGGAGGACCATGCAAGTTTACCAGGTCATGCTGGGCTGTATCTAGGGAGGAGCCTGACTTGTGAAACTCAGAACTGAATCCAGACTTCCCCAAAGTTTTGGTGTGTTCAGTTCCGAGATTTGGGGCTAGACTCGTCTGTAGTTCCCATCAGCTGAAGGTAAGCCTGAACATAGAGGAGGCCAGATGCTCAGCTGGTATAGATCAACTCTGCTCCACTGAAGTTAATGGAGCTATGCTGATTTAGGCCAGCCAAGGATCTGACTCATAAGGAGCTAAGGACTGGCCTTACAGCCTTAGTATTTTTGCTATACCTGAGAGAAAGGCAGCTGAGACAGGGCTGAATGAGTCAGGCAATTATGCACATATGAAAAGACCAATCAAGAATTTGTTTGTCCTCTTCAAGTCTCCATTTCACTGATAGTCCCACACAAGAGGGACTATCCAAAAAATAAATTGGTTCCTAAACAGTTTTAATGGGGTCAAGAAATATATCACAATCTCGATTGTATTAACATTAAGATTTCCCTTCCAACCAAGATCAGTGAGTTGGAAGGATCTGAGTAAGGGCATTTCTAAGGTCCTTGGAATGCTTTTCTCTGTCTGCTCCGGCAAGTCACTACCTTTCTAATTCTCACCTGAACATAAGTATCTCCCTTGCCCATAGCTCTTTTTTTCTATCTCCCTCTGCTATTATTCCTCATCTAAATGTCATTTCATTATTTCTCTCGTCAGGATCCACTTTGCATGAAAGACACTGAACCAAATTAGGGGCTGACCCTGCAACCTTCACATCAGCAACACCCGACTGAAATCAGTGTGGAGTCTGGATGTACAAAGGATGAGACCAGGGCAAAAGGTTGTGTGTTATAGAAATTCACTTATTTACAGCATAGTAATGCAGACTATAATCCTGATTCACCATGGGCTACTCCAGTTTCATGGTAGTGTAAATTAATCTTATTGACCATGAAAACATCTCTTAAGTCTGAATCCTTCTCCTTTTGATGTCAATATTAAAACTCCCATTAGCTTCAGCGGTATCAATGGATTTACATGGGTATAAAACTGGAGTAACGCACACTTCAGATCAGGCCCAGAATTTCCAGCGTCTAGCTCCCTCTCACTTAAACCCTTCTTGTAAATGCCGGACCCTCTGGCTATTACTGTTCTCGTCTATTATTTAGAGCTACCAGAAAAAAAATCTACCAAAATTTTTTTTTACAAAGTAAAATTTTTGTGAAAAATGTCCATTTCCACAGATTCCCCCCAACCCAGTTTTCAATAAATAAATAAATAAATAAATAAATATTCAGTGTTTACCAAAAACTGAAATTATTTTTCAATGATAACTCCAAAAATTTAAACTAAAAATATCCTCAAAAATGGAAAACAGTGTTTGTCAAAATAGTGTTTTTTTTTTTCAAAATGTTTCCCAAGAAAAAGCAATTTCCCAATGAGTTTTATTTGCATTATGTTATCCCATCTGAAGACGGACATTTCTCTTTCAATACTTCTCATTCACTGAGAGTGAAATATATGATAGAAAAAAGAGAGGAGACGAGGCAGAAACCAAGATGTATCTTTTACCTGAGTTTCTCTGTTAATCTAGCATGGCTTTATTCTCAATCCTTCCATTCATACATATCTCATATGTCTTTGATTTTCCCATACGTCTTATCTAGCTTTTACTATTGCCCATGGCCCATTTCTTAAGCATCCCCCTCCTGAGTACCCCATTTTGAGAGATATCATTCCTCTTGTCCCAAGATTACTTCCAAATTTCCACACAAAGCAGGTGTCCCTTACTTTTATTGTTGAAAATTATTTGTACCAGACACCCATAACCATTGTTGGAGAGAGCGCTGTATGCGCTGGTGGAAGGAATCCCACTGCATTTCAACTTTCCTGCAAGAAAAATTTTGCTGTCTCCCATTTTGCCCATTACCCCAGTTTGGGTCTTGACAGTTGGAGAGGTATTTTCTCAAGTTGCAGGGCTGCCTTTTGTGGGCTGAGTGGCCCGTAACCATGTGCTCAATGGGTTAGTGCTGCAAGAACACGGTAGTGGAGGAGCCGCAAGGACTCTTAGCTGGGATCGTGCAGCAGGATGAAAAATACAAATAGATTAGTCCATGAACCTTCCTAATCAATTAGCAAATACATTATTCATTAATAAAGCTTTTAATTTGTCCACCGGCCATATAGATGATGTGGTCATGTTGGACAAATCAATTATTCACTGTTCTTTTCCCCAACATCAGTCGGCACATAAATCATTCCCAAACCATTGCTTTTTGTTCTTTGGTCAGCTCTGCTGCGTCTTACATTCGGTGCAGTGGGCTGGCTGGGAGGTTGAGCGCTACGTTTCCAGCACAGCAACTCTGTGTGCAGAGAATGAAATGTACAGGCTTGGGTTGCTATTCCTGTTTATGGGGGTTAGATGTTACTGATCGTTTAAAAAAAGTAATGACTGTGTGGCCCACTAATATCCCATCAAACCGCATTTAGGCACATTCATTAATCCATGGCTCAGAGCTGCACGTCGAGGGATAGTCACTATCTCCATCACACTTAATATCGATAATCAGAGACTGTAATCTTTTGTCAAGGGCAGTGGGAGTTACATATACATCGCTTTAGATTAGAGGTGGGCAACCTGAGGCCCACGCCACTTCCCACAGCCTCCATTGGCCAGGAATGGCAAATTGTGGCCACTGGGAGCTGTGGGCAGCCATGCCTGCGAATAGTCAATGCAAACAAACTGTCTTATCCGCCAGCGGATTACCCTGAAGGGCCACATGCAGCCCACACGCTGCCCACCACTGCTTTAGATGCTAATTTCATCTCACTCTAACTAGATCTAATTTTTACTGCTCCTACAACAGGACACAGATTTGAGACATTGACGAGAAATACTGGAGCATTAAATAAAGAGCTGATTGCCCAGCATTGATGTCAATGAATGGGAGTTTAGACACTGTCATCAGCTGGAGCAGGATTTAGCTCTAGGACCCGGATCTTGCACATTTATACCAGCAAGTAGACATCGATGGCTGCCCAGAGCCTTCTTTGTGTCACTGGGGAATAGGCTTCACTCCCAAGTAAACTGCAGGATCATGGCCTAAGGGATCCTTGAACAACAAATGTGCCTTTCTTCTGTCTCGTGAGGTGTAAAAAAGGAAAGGGAAAGTGTCCTTCTGAAGCATCTTTTAATTTTGAGAGAGAAATGGAACGAGAAAAAGGCGAGGACGTTTTGTTAAACAAGTTGCAAAGAATGGTGCAGCAGCACAGGATCCATGCATTCCGACTTTGCTCATCTATAGACTGCCTGGCCTTCTTTTAACTCCATGGTGATATTAAACAGTAGTTCTACCTCTTTCAAAAGCCATCATGAGGAACCGGGCTGGAGGAGGGAACCTTCTTTCTTACACTATCCTTTATTAAATACAAACCCAGGAATTCCTTGGACCTATGAACAGGATGATTTTTGTGGGTATCATGGGGGACTTAAAAAAACCTCCTGGGTGAAGGAAGAGCTCCACAGCAGTAAAGAAGGGAGCCCAGATCCCTGTCTGAAATGGACAGTATAGCTCAAGTTTTCAAAAAGCTGCCAGTGATTCTGGGTGCTCAGCTGGAGACATCGTGGGCTTGTTTTTCAGAGATGATGAGCAGCCCCCGGCACCAGCGGCAACAGGAGCTGCAGCTAAAAATTAAAAGACTAGGGATGTCTCAAGTTGAGAATTTTGGTCCAAATATTTTCGATTTTTTGGCCCCCTCGAGTCTCGAGGCTTTTCAGAGGTCAGATTTTGAGCCTCCTTAACCCATGCACAGCAAAGTCTTGTTTTTGCAGAATAAAACTAGAACTGACACCATTAAAAGGCCATTTTGAAAACTGTGTCATGAGTATGAAATAACCACATCAGGATCCTACTAAAAATATGTGATTGCTACACTCACATACCCTCCAGCCGGGGTCTGCAGCCCTCAAAGGTCCATGCAAAACCTTCTGTTAAAGTCATTTAATACTCTGAAGCAACTATTTCAGCTGGTACCACAGCATTTGCAAATGTTGATCCAGTATTAACCCGGGTGCCTTTACTTCTGTGCAACTGTCCATTTTTCTTGCTGATTTATTGCAACATATTCCTGTCCAACATACACAGCAGCTATGAGAGGTCAGTGCACACAGTGAGTGTTGAGTATGCACTAGGAATCCATGCAGATAAGGATAACACTTTTCATGTATACTGCATCTCTGATCTGAAGACCTCAAAGCACTTGATGATTTTTAATTGATTAAGCCTCACAGCAACCCTGAGAGGTAGCTATGAATAGTCCCACTTCACAGGTGAGGTACAGAGGGATTAAGCAGCTTGCTCAAGGTGGCACAAAGAGTCAGTGGCAGAGATGGATGTAAAAGAACCCAGGAGTCCTGACTCCCAGTGCAGATCGGCTAGGAAAAATTTGCCTTTTGTTTGTAAGTGTTATGGCACACAGCTAGGGTGACCAGATGTCCCAATTTTATAGAGACAGTCCCAATTTTGGGGTCTTTTTCTTATATAGGCTCCTATTACCCCCCACCCCCTGTCCTGATTTTTCACACTTGCTGTCTGGTCACCCTACACACAGCCAGCTCCTCAAAGATATTGAGGTGCCAAACTCCGCGAGCTGCTTTCTATTTTGGACAGAGGTATGTTGATTTCAGTGGGAGTTAGGAACCTAAATATCTTTGTGGATCTGGGCCAACGCCCATGACATGAATGGTTGAGATACATACACAGGGCTCAATACTGCAACCACGCAATGCACTCAATGCACAGAACCCCGACTGACATCAAACACACCCATAAGATGACACGGCTGCAAGGTAGAGCTCTTCTGTAGAGGATTTGAAGATTTGGGGTACAGACAACTGAAAGCTAGAGAGGTTTAGCCAGAAGATTTCAGATGTGTGGGTGATGAAGTCTTCTGGGAGCGAAGCAATTACACCCCAGCTCACTCTGTTCGAGATCACCAGCATCCCAGAAGCTCCATCCACAATTAAACAAAACCCTTTGTCTGCCTTACCCAGGTTAAATAGCGAGCTACAAAGTTAAATAAAAAAAAAAAGAGAGAGAAAGTAGAAAATATTTCCCAAGAGGAGAGAAACGTCACTGAATCACAAAACCCGCTGCGGGGCAAAGCGGAGGAAGGTGCCCTCTTCTTACAGTGTCTTCTCTGCCCATCATGCCATGATGGACATTTACGGCTTTGGTTTAAACCCCACAGAGTCCCTTCAGGAGGACAATACAACAAGCATCATTTATCTATTAAGCACCCAGTCCTGCAACTCCCCTTAACTTCAGGATTGGGCCCTGCTTTCACAAAAAACACATGGAGAAGTAGCTAATGGTACATTTATGTTTCAATGGATTTAATTCTTTCAAGAAAAAGGTGACCAATGTCCAAGAAGAAAGTTGCCAGAGTGGATTTTGACAGTTAATTGCAATAGTACCACAATAAATAAATTGGATTGCCGTTAACTACCCAGCAAATTTCCAACTTGACATTAATTAAAGAGCAGCCTTGCTCACATCAATGAGAGTTCAGTGTCTAACTCCCGTGGGCACTTTGGAAAGTGTCACTAGGTGCCTATCTGCATCTTCAGGCACTTAAATACCTTAACCACCTGGCCCCTTGGCAATGAATACTAATAGGCCAGTTCCTCAAGTGGTGTGAAATAGCATCGTTCCATTGAAGTCAATGGAGATATGCCAGTTTATGTCAGCGGAGGATCTGACACTCCCCCCCCCAAAAAAAAAAACCCCAAAAAGCACAGAATCACAGAAACGTAGGCCTGGAAGGGGTCTCAAGATGTTGTTTAGTCCATATAATATTTTTTTCATAAGGCAAGTAGTCGGGGTACTATGCAATCAGTAAAAGAATAATCCTCATGATAAACAGCACTCATTCAATAAGTGGGGTACTGAAAAAGTGGGGCTAATGGAAAAGCAGGCACTTACTTTGGTGTGTCTCTTGACTGGACTACAGCATCGCTCTTTAACTCCTAGTCATCCTCCGGTGTGAAAAAGTCCTTTGCAGGGTGTGTGTTGAGGAACATAAGCCCAGCTTGATAAGTTTTAATTCTTAAAACACACACCGAGAGAAACCCCAATTCTTCTTGGCTCTGTCAGTTGAGTGCTGTTAGTGGTTTCCTGCCGAGAGCAGCTGAATGACAAATCTAGCTGGTTTGTTACACTTATAGTAATCAGGGGCTGGTAGCACCACCGCACTGCACACCCCGAGCTAATGTTAGAACAGGGACCAGCTCATAAGTGCTCTTCCCAGCCCCCTCCCACCCCACCTCACCCCACCCCACCCCCTCGCACACCGTGCAAAGACTCACCAGGCTATATGAAAAGCAGTGTCTGAGTGCAGATAGCGCCTGCTCCCCCTCTAACCCACACTGATGCAATTTGAATGTAACTCCACTCAAGGGTGTCAAATAGGTGTATCAATGAGAGGAGAAGCAAGCCCTGAAATTTTTTGGCTACGTGCCTTCAGGATTCTGCATAATGGCTCACAAGTAAGTACCCTCTGGCCAGCTGGGGTGGGGTGTGTAGAGGGGAACTGAGCTATGTACTGGGTAAACTGAACTTTAGAGGATTTACCTCTGGCCAGATTCCAGGGCAAATGATTATACATCCTGCCTAACTAGAATTCCCCCTGTGTATTCATCTAGGTTATTGTACTGTTTTCTAGTTCACTTTCTGTTCAGGACTATAGTACAGCTGATGTGCGTGCTTAAATAACAGTTATAGAATATCAGGGTTGGAAGGGACCTCAGAAGGTCATCTAGTCCAATCCCCTGCTTGAAGCAGGACCAATCTCCAAACAGATTTTTATCCCATATTCCTAAATGGCCCCCTCAAGGATTGAACTCACAACCCTGGGGGTAGCAAGCCAATGTGCAGACCACTGAACTATCCCTGCCCCCATAGCCCATGGTAAAGCTGGCTGCATTTAGGGGTGAAGGAAGGATCAGCTTGAGCGACAGGAAAGTCATTGGAGATGGAAAGTGCAGAAGATGGTAATTCATGCTGCCCAGTCTCTCCCTATCACTGGGGCATGTGGAGATTTGCATTTCTCCCATGAGCTTTCCTACCTTTTGTACAATTAGGCCCTGATATTGCAATCAGCTTTGCATGGGCAGAGCCTGTGCCCCCTCCTGGAGCTCTATGGAAGTCAACAGTGTTATGCTGAGACAAGAGTGTGTCCACACAGAGCTCATGGCAGTACTGAGGCCCTTAGTTTGTGGTACTTCTGTGGGTGTTATTGCTATGAATGGGGCTGAATGCCAAGACTATTGTTTATCTAGGATTGTGTCATTCTGTATTTTTCTGGACACTTCAACCCAACCATTTTCATTGACAAGAGCTGGGCAAATAATTTATTTTTTCTGTTCACTGGCAATGCTGCAAAATTGAGGTGGGGAGAGGGGGAGGATAAATTTCTGGTCAAATGAAACATCTGATTTTGAGTCATTTAAGTTTTCCAAGTTTTTTTAAATAAAATCATTATCGAACTCGAGTCATTTTGAATGGAAAAATTGAAATGTTTTCTTTAGAAAAAGTCAAAACAAAACACTGAAATCTTTTCAAACCTTGAATTTGGTTTTGGTTTTTACAGACCTAAACACTTTGCCAGAGCTTATATGAATTTGAGAAACAGTTGAATTGTCCCAAATCTGAATTTCTAACAGAAAAAATTTGTAGTTAAAAAATTTCATTCTGCTCTACAGCTGACCTCTGTTTTCATTGGATCCAGACGGTGCCTTCTCCACCTCTCGCCCGGGGCGTGAGCCAAAACCCAGCAAAGCCCGGGAATCTTTCCACTGACTTCAATGGCTTTTAAATGAGGCGTGGATGAAGGCAAGCTGGCTGGAGCTTCATCAGCCGAGACAGAGATGATGCTGCGGGAGGCCAGGATGAATTTTGTCAGCTCCCTCCAGAGAAACATGTGCCAACCTTTCATCAAAAGAGTTTGCTGTCTAGGAGCATGGTTTGGGCCTCTTTCTGCCCCTGCAATGTCAGGTAGCAACGCTGGCTAAGAACACGCCATCTCCTGGCTAAACACAGAGGAGAGTCTCTTTCTCTGGGAAAGGGGCCTTTCTGGAATGCTGACACCTACCAAGTGACCGGGGCACAACCTTTAGAAGCACTTGTGCGTGTCACATGACCTCCTTACTACACTGTCCTTTGGTCACCTCAATGCTGGATCATTATATTGTCCTCTAGTTAGGGCTCCCCATGGAGACTCCTCCCACCCAGGACAAGGCTGCCCTGAGTGAACCTGCCATGCTTGTGCTCCAGACTGCTCTGCTGTTTGTAATTCAGAGGATTGGTGTTAATGCAGAAAGCCATATATGCCCTGAAACCTAGCTACTGTGGGGAATGCAGCCATGAAAATGTGATGGAGATATTCTGTTTCCTTTGATCTGTTCCTTTAAAAGCAAGAAGCTCTCTCTGCTCTCTGGGGGCTAGGGATATAGGCCATTCTTGGTGGAGGGCCCCCAGCTCCCTGGATTTTTTGCTTTATTAGACGTGGTTTGTGACAGGTGGAGTGTATTGACGTTTAAGCACAAGGCAATCCAGTCTGAGAGGCTGTTCAGCAACCTCCACACCACTAATAAAATATCAGATGGAAGCTGAAGAGGATCGAGATAAAAGAACTCAGGAAGAGACACTAAGGTCCTGCCCTAAACTAAATGGATGAAATCCAGCTGGTAACTAACCCCATCGAGCTCAGTGATGTTGTACCAGGGACATGACCCTGCATATTGGAACATTGGCTGACCTTGTATTTTGGATTTGTGCTGACAATTTATTATCCCTCTGTCAATGGGGAAACTGTGGCACAGAGGGGATAAGTGACTTGCCCAAGGCCACATGCAGAGTCAATGGCAGTCATGGGACACAGAACTCCTAACTCCTGCTTTGTGTTCTAACCTTGGAACTGCTCCCGCCCTTATCATCCTCCTTGGCCTGGAATCAGACTGGCCACTCTTTTTTTTTAATATTTCCAAAGCCTAAATCACAGCATCTCGCCCTGCCCACCATCCCTCTCTATCCTATAACAAAGATGGGCTGAAATTATTTCCCCATACTGCTTTCGTCTCATTTTCACAAGGGATCTGATGGAAGCCCCTTTCCGGAGCCATTAACTAGACAAGCGATTAAATATTGTTATGAGCTGAATGAAACCTGTAATGGGTTGGGTTAAAGCTGTGTATTGTTTTGGGTGGGACTGTGAAAGAACACACAGATACCAAGGTCATTGAAAGAACAAAGAAAGAGGAAGGCCAGGTCTACTATAAACTTACATTGATCTAACTACTTCTTTCAGGGGTGGGAAAAATCCTCTCCCCTGAGCCACACAGTTACACCGATCTAACCTCCAATGTAGACTGTGCTAGGTCAACAGGACAGCTTCTCCCATCAACGTAGCTACTGCCGCTCGTGGAGGTGGATTAACTACACCGAAGGGAGAAGCTCTCCCATTGGCTTAGTAGCATATTCACTGAAATGCTACAGCAGCACAGCTGCACCGGTGCAGTGTTTTAAGCACAGGCATGGGATCCAGTGCAGGGGGTGCTGCAGCTCCCCCAGGTTTTACGTGGGGCCCTGCTCCTGGATACACACTTAGGATCCCGGCTGCCTGCCCCATGCTCAGGGCTCCACTTCTGGCCCCACACCTGAGGCTTTGCCCCAGCTGTGGTCCCAGCCTCAGCCTTCTTTCCCCTATCCACATCCCCACCTTCCTGGATCCATGGGCCTGCTCCTGCCCCAGCTCTAGGGGGCGACAGGGATACGGACAGGAATAAGGGAGGCTGTTGCTCCTCCACTATACAAAGTGTTCCGGTGCCCCTGGGTTTAGTGTAGACCTGCCCGAAAAAAGGCAAGTGAAGCCAAGCAGGGGCCTGTAACCACAGTGCCGCTGACCCTGGAAGGAAAACCTAGACAGCTTTTGGATCTGTTGTTGACTAAAAGGATTTGAGTGGCTGGTCAGCTCAGAAACTGCTCCTTTTTGTTCTTGGTTCCAGTTGTGTTCAGAGACACAGGACTTTGCAAATGAAACAAGACTGTATGAAAGAAATACCTGGCTCTAACCAATTTCTACTCCCAACTGGGACACCCACACAGCCCCAAATGCTGACTAGCCACCTAGGTCAAATAGGGGCATCACTGGTGCTTGCTGTGGGATTTAGTTTCCAGGACAGGGCATGTGAGTGGGGATTCCTGGTGGACCAAGATGGAACAAACAGTGGAGGTGCCCGAAGAAACCCAAAGTAGCCAGCAGGCTTTAAAGCAGGAGCTAGAAACGTTGCAAAAGGATTTAAGCCAAACCTAGAACAAGAGCTGGAGGTTTCCTGGAAAGGCCTCAAGGACTTCCAGGCTGAGATGTGATCCCTGTTGGAGCAGCAACTACAAAGGGCCCAGAAAGCCTGGGAAACCCCACTGCAGCACAGCTAGACTGGAAGGGTAAAACGGACTGATGAGGTGACCAGCAATCACACTGCCATACACCAGAGGTTTTTCCACCAGATAATGCAGATCAAACAAATTTTAGCCAATCTGGAACTCGCCAACTGCAATGAGATGCAGCAAGGACTTAGGAAGCTAAAACCTCAGCTACAGAAGGAAATCAAAGGATCACTGCCCGCAGTGGAAAGCAGCCATCTGGATAAGGAATTGAGAGAGAACCAGAGGACTTGAGTAAGACGGGACACTGACAACAGTTTTCTAGGGGCCCAGAGGGAAGAGGTCTGGCGGTCCCAACTCAAATAATATAAAAGCATTGAGAGAAAAACTCCCTTTGTCTCGGTTCAAAATTATAGCCAGCTCAGGATATGTCCACACTTAAAACACTACAGCAGTGGCACAGCTGCCCTGCTGTAGCGCCTAAGTGAAGACACATCCAACAGCAACGTGGCGGGTTACCTACGCTGACAGGAGAACTCCTCCCATTCCTGTAGGTGTGGAATTTGGATCTTTTCTTGCAGCAGTGCACCAGAAAAGGAAGCAGCTGCGAGTGAGGAAGGTGGAAGCTGATCACCATGAGTCCTGTAAATACAGCTCCATGTCCAATATGTGTGATGAAAGAAGGGATTCTAATCTGGTCCATTACTGTACTGAACGATTGGCACAAATGATCAATTTGGTTTGTAAAACAAGGGAAATTGGCAATAATGCAAGAATTAAGGGAAAAAGTTCAGTTAAATTATAGCAATATAGGACTGGAAGGGACCTTGATAGCTCATCTAGTCCAGTCCCCTGCACTGAGGCAGGACTAAGTATTATCTAGACCGTCCCTGACAGGTGTTTGTCTAATCTATTCCCAAAATCTCCAGTGATAGAAATTCCACAAGCTCCCTACGGAATTTGTTCCAGTGCTTAACTGCCTTTACAGTTAGCAAGTTTTTCCTAATGTCTAATCTAATTCTCCCTTATTGCAATTTAAGTCCATTACTTCTCGTAATGTTCTCAGTGAATAAGGAGAACAATGTATCACCCTCCTTTTTATAACAATCTTTTACCTACTTGAAGACTGTTGTCAAGTTACCTCTCAGCTTTCTGTTCTCCACCCTAAACAAACCCAGTTTTTTCAATCCTCCCTCATAGGTCATGTTCTCTAGACCTTTAATCATGTTTGTCACTTTTCTCTGGACTGTCTCCAATTTGTCCACATCTTTCCAGAAGTGTAGTGCCCAGAACTGGACACCATACTCCAATTGAGGCCTTATCAGTGCTGAGTAGAGTGGAAGAATTATGTTTTGTGTTTTGCTTACAACACTCCTGCTAATACATCTTAAAAAGGATGCTTGGGGTTTTTCTGCAACGGTGTTACGCTGTTGATGTGTGATCCACTATAACCCCCAGTTCCTTTTCTGCTGGTACTGTGAAAAAATTGGATGATTGTTATAAATTTAAGGCAGGCCAAGAGAGACTGTTGCAAGCACCTAGTGAAAGTTTCTCTCCCAGTTTAGAAAATGAGGGGGACCCTAAGCTGAGGGGGGGGGGGGAATTTGGAGGTACAAGTGTCAGTCCCACAGTTTTGTTTAGATCTGGGTGATTACACAACCGTAATGAGAGTCTGGCTATTGAGTGTGTATCAGGATCTGTGTTGTGTGACATGGGCTCAAACATGACAGTTATTAGACTGGACATGCTAAAAAGGCTAGGGAATTGTGAATCCAAAATTGAGCCACCTCATTGACTCAAATGAAGTAGTGACTAGGGGAAGGGCGCCTGTCCAAAGACTGGGAAAACTGGGTTTCAAGATTGCACCTCTGAAATGTGAGCAAGACATCTGGGTGGCTGAAACAGTGGATGAACTAATAATTGCCTTGGATTTCAAGAGGGCCAATAACTGTCAATCAATGTCAGGAAAGAAGTCTGACAAATTCAGTGGGTGGAAATTCCCTTTAAAGACATGGCCCAAGCAAGATGAATGGTTTGTAGGCAATTGGTTTGCAGTAGGGAAGTTGTTCTTCCCCCTGCAGGTAGAAACCATTATAACAGCTACATGCTGTGTAGCTTTCCAGCAAGAGACAGCTAGGGAGTGGTTGAAACTCATCTGAGACTCGGGCATTCAGGGCAATCTTAGTTGCTAGCACTCCTGTGGATCTGAAAGGAGAACTGAGCACTGTTCATTTGTGGAACCTTTCTGACAAACAGAGAATAGTTAAAAAAAAAAAAAAAGGCAGGGTGGGGGAGGGGAGCTGCTGTTGCAAAATGTGAAATAGTGGATCAGTTAAATACCAGTCTAGAAGAAAACTACAAGAGGAAAGATTGAGCGGGGGAAAGATGAGCTCCCAGAGTTTCTGTTGGTCTTCTGGTGCAATGCTGTACTTTTAAATGGGGAACAGCAGACCAGCTCGAGAACCTTTCTGGTTAGCAACCAGGAGTTGTTTTCCTGACCTAACAGAGTCATAGGCTGTACTGCACTGGTCCAGCAGTCGGCTGAATCTGAGGCAAGCCAACCCTTTTAACAGCCGCCTCACCAGTTGCCAGTTGCAAACAGGGAAGAGGCACTATCGGTCATTGAGGAAATGTAGCAGGAAGGCATAACTGAGCCTTCAACCAGCCCTTGATTCTCACCCAGAGCTCTGGCCAGTTCCAAGTTCTGTGGGAGCTATAGAGCATTAAATGAAGGCACCTAAATGATTATTGTCCATTACCATGAATAGATGATACCCTGATGCTGTAGTAGGTTTAATCTGGTTTTCCACACTGGGTCTTAAAGGTGGGTATTGGCAAGTGGAAGTGAAAAACCTGCTTTCACAACAGGCCCAGGCTTGGGGCAGTTTAAGAGCTGTCTTCTGGCTTGTGCAATGCACCAGCCACATTTGAGAGACGAATGGAGAGGGTCTGATATGCAGTGCCCCTCTCAGCCTGGCTGTTACGCCTCAATGATATTCTGGTGCATTTGCTAAACCATTTGTACAAATGGTCGGTGGTAAACTGAAGGTGGCCACTTTGAAACTGAGCCCAAAGAATTGTGAGTGATTCCAAAAAGAGGTGCCTTTCCGAGTACAAAATATACCCCTGCACTCCTTGTGTTCAATCACTAGCTAAGGACCTCTTGTATGGAGTTCTTGAAGAGGGACTTGGACTATGGAGAAACCCTTCCATGAAAAGTGGGAAAAGTGCAGCATTTTGCTAGGGAAAATGGGAGGCTAGCCTCTGATACCATGCAGAGACTCAAGGGTAGCCACGTGCGCTGACCCTCCAAGCTGCACACAACAATCTTCTGACATTCGAGAGCTGGGGCATGCTGGCCGGGGCTTCAGTCCTGCTTCTGTTGGAGCCCCAAGCCACTGCAGGAGCCCCTCGTGGGGCTGAAGCTCCAAGACCCCCCTCCCCTTTGGGCAGAATACGGAGGCAACATGGAGGGAGCACATGGGGTCATATTCCCTCCCCACTTTTGCCAGGGTTTGCTGGCCCCGCTCAGTCACATGGTGCTGCAGGGCCCCCTCTCTGCATGGCAGCTGCTGGAGCCGGCAAGCTGGGAGCTGCAGGGAGAGCCGCTGCTTTTGCTGCTGCCTCTGCATGCGACGCTAACGCAGCGGCCCCTCCCTGCAGCTCCCCGCTGTTGACGGCTGCCTCTCCGTGCAGTGCTGCTGTAACCCACACACCTCCTGGGTCAGGGCCAGCTCCAGGCACCAGCACAGGAAGCAGCTGCTTGGGGCAGCCAATGGAAAGGGGCGGCACGTCCAGGTCTTCGACGGCAATTTGGCGGCAGGTCCCTCCGTCCTTCCTGGAGCAAAGGACCCGCTGCTGAATTGCGGCCGAAGAATGAAGCGGCGTGGTTGAGCCGCTGCCAAAGTGCTGCCGATTGCGGCTTTATCTCCCCCCCACACCTGCTTTGCCACTTGGGGTGGCAGAAAAGCTGGAGCCAGCCCTGTCTACTCTACAGCCTTAGCTAGCAGCCAGTTGGCTTTTAGCTCACTCAGGAGAGGCTCATGCACTGAGGTCCCAGGTTCGATCCCACCGCTGTCTGTCGGTGTCACGTGAACACCTGGGAGCTGCAGGAAGGGGCTGCTGAGGGTAAAGGAGGTGAGCCTGAGGGGGCATGACTCAAGCTATTGGGGGGGAGGGACCTTTAAATTGTGGGGGCCCCTACTCTCAGCAGGCACCAGTTGTCTCTGACAGACACCCCCAGTCCCACCACCCTGCTGCAGGGCAGAAACCTAGAGCTCCCTCCACAAGTCTGGTAAGTGGTCGGGGAGGGGGGAGCTCTACAAGCTGCGCTTTCTCTGTAAAAAAGCTACATGCAGCTCACGAGCTGCAGTTTGGCCACCCACTCTCTATGACATGCAGTCACGTGAGGCAATGTTTAAAAGAGGGGACCTGGGCTGGTTCCACAGCCCTGGGAGAAAGGAGGGAGGAGCCCCAAGTTGTATATACCTTGGGAGAGATGCTACTCAGAAGTGGCTCAACTAAACAAAGTGGTATACTGGACACAGTTGGGTCCCAGGACTAAACCCTGAGTTCTCCATCAGGACCCTTTAAAGCAATATCAGGGGGATAGGATTTCTGCATGGCTGCCCCCACCCAAATCTGAGACTAACTGTGGACGCTGAGAAAGTTGTGACAGCAATGAGCCCTTCTCCCCACCACCTCCGCCCCCATATGAACAGAATGGGCAGTGTCTGGCTCAGCCAGCAAATTCCACAGAAACAATAGGCGTTCCTCAGGGGCTGTCTGAAAGGGGCCCTTCTCTTGCAGATAAAAGGAAAGAGCAGAGACAAGCCTCAAAGAAAATTGGGAGGGAATAAAATTATTTTGGGTTGGGCTTTTTTCCTAAGGCAATCAGTTCAATTTTATTTAAAACTGGAGAGTAGTTACAAACTTTACCAGTGACTGCACCATCTAGTGGCCTGTTTTACAACTAACAATACTCTTGTGCTATTAAAAAGCTTTCCAGTTAAAATCAGACATAGACTATTATAGGTCAGAGTACAGCATAGAAACACATTGTGTTTTGTTTAAAATAATACCTGTAAAAAAGTGAGCAGCTCTGAGTATCAACCTCAGTCTTAACCCAGGAGCTTGCAGGAATCAGGACGGCTAGAAGCTTGGGGTTGCTGAAGTCTACTGCTTGCTGACTGATACGTGGAATTAACTAAAATTTAAAGGAAACTCAGCTATCTCCTCTGATGATAATTGGCAACGGGAGGTATACAGAACGGAGGTCGATGGGAAAGACAATACTTTTTTAAAACAATGCACACTAATGTATAAATATCTGTACTATTTTTCTTCTTCCGTGCTCTATTTTTCTGTGTCTATTTTCTCCCATGTAACCATGTTTTGGGTGTATGCAGTGCTACATAACCCCAAAACATGGAGTCCTTTGAAGCATTACAGCCCTGCTCAGCACCTCAAGTCTTTGGTTTGTGAAAAATGTCAAGGTCAGGCTTTGTGCGTTCTTATTTTCCATGCACGTTTATTTGAAGACTAAAACTCTAGTTTTAATCTGTATTCTTTGTCTTGCAAATTCCTGCCGACTAGTTCAATTCTTTCTTTTAGTAAGCTGGCTTGTTCAGTGCTTTTGTATGCTTTACATTCTTCAGGAAAAAGTGGGAAAGGAAAAGCTTCAAACCTTCACGCTACATTCCTAATTTTGGGTTGCCCGTTAACCTTCCAAAGATGATGGTCAGCTCTACCAAGTCTGTTTTTATTAATAGCATATACAAGACTTGCTGCAAGAAGTGGACTTCAGATTTATCTAGTTCACTGACTTCAGCTACAGTTGGCTTGGTGCATTATCACCCAAGAACTTGAAGACCGATAGTGATTTTGTCTTTAGCAAGTGGGCCAAGAGAGAAACCAGGTTAAAGAAATTGGCAGCCAACAGGTTTCCCAAATCTTGGAGTTCGTCCCACATATTGAACTGGAATGTTGTCTGAAATCTTCTATCATATTCACAAGACTTGTGAGCCTAATATGCATAAAAGGGGTTATATGTCTTCTCCTGCAGGCAGCAGTCTATGAGAACACGAACTGTCTCTCTAGCTGATCTTTAAGTCCAGGCTTCAGAAGTTTTTCAAATGCATCCAACAAGTCCTCACTACTCATCAAGACACAACAAATATTTCTCCTGATGTCCATGTGCATTCTCTGCTTACGAGCAAGCTCCAGTATCTTTGAACTCATCTTTCCTACAGGCAGTTTGTGGTGAGTCTTGCTGTTGGTAACACCAGTCATTGGTACTCCACTCTAGGATGACCCTAGTATCCACTAACGGCCAACCCAGTCAGCATTGAGGGGAGATTCCAATGACACACAAAGTTGAGTTTATCTTCCAGAACCACTGTGGTGGACCTGTGTTCTTTGCAGCTTGCCCAGCTTCTCAACTGGCTCAGAGTCGTAACCTGGAATTTTCTGTATATCATTGTTTTTTAGTGCCAGCATAGTAGTGTAAGCAGAGTCAGGATGAGCTCTACCCTAACATCTGGTGGTGAATTGTGGTGAGTTGTGGAAAAGAACTTCAGAGGCTGGTCTTGTTTGCATAGGCACACCCACTCTGCCTAGCGTGAGCCCACAGCTGCCCAAATGGTCATTTTGACTGCTGTGGGATCCCCAGTTTCTCTGTTATTGGGGCAGGAAGAATAAAGTGTTATTACCCTGATTATGTGAATCAAGGCCAGTGGAACTGTTTTCTGACAGAGAGACTCACCATCAACTAAGTAGCACTCGCTAGACAAGGGACATGGGTTCCAACACCCGGTGAATGGAGAGTGAGAGTTGTATAGTGTAGTGTATCTGATGGTATAGGTTCCTGTTTGAGGGCCAGAAATACCAGTTGTACCTATTCCAATCTCTACTGTTGAATAGCACAGCTAATTTTGCTTCTGTTAAGAATTTAGTTACAGGCTGCTGTGCTGAATTCACTTTGGGCTAATGGTGCACCAGATCTGGGGCTTCCCTACTACAAGCTGAAATTGCCAAAAAGCTAAAATTATTTAAGAGCTGAGATCACTGAGTGCTGTGTTAACTAGTGGGGGAGCTGAAGATATATTGCTAAGTAGCTGGTGAGTGGAACAGTTTGTGGGATGGCTGGCACAGCTCATGGAACAGCTGGTGGAGTGGAGTGGCTCATGGTGGAGGCTGCAGCAGAACGCCATGGAGAGGTGAGGCAGTTGGCCTCGGATCGTGTAAGGTGCCCCTTAACACCCTGCATGCCCCTTTCCACCTCCCCAATTTCCACCAAGGCTGCGGGGGGGGGGGGGCGGGGGTGTAAAACTCTGCAGATAAACTTTTGAATCTGGGACTGCACTGACCAGGGACAGAGACTTTTGGGTTGTTGGACTTTTGGGTGATTTTTGGGTTGCTGGACTGAAGAGACTTTTGGGACTTGGGGGTGGTCTTTTGGGTTGTTGGACTTAAGACCCTGAGGGGGAAAGGATACTGCCAAACTTACTTGGGGGTGGGTCTTTTGCTCATTGTTTGTGTTATGAATCCTGTTTGTGGTGTTTCCCCAACATGATGCCGCATTGTTTCCCTCCTTTATTAAAAGGATTTTGCTAAACTCAGACAACGTGCTTGCAAGAGGGGAAGTATTGCCTCTTAGAGGAGCCCAGGGGGTGGTATGTAATTGTCCCAGGTCACTGGGTGGGGGGTCAAGCCGGTTTTGCATTGTGTTATTGAAACGGAACCCTTGGATACTGAACCCGGCCCTTGTTGCTGCCAACTCAAACGGGCAGAAGGGTTATAGTAGTATAAAGTGAACCCTAGACTGGTCCTGAAATTTCTTTCCCACAGCATGTGCTTTGTTCCAGGCCAGCTCCTTCAGGGCCAAAGCATTATCTTTTCTCAAGGAAAAACTCACATTTTCCAGGTGGAGCAGAATCAGTTCAAAGCCCTGTTCTGTAAAACTGCTAATGAGCGACTTCAGAATATGAGAGATCAGCAGCAAATGCACTATGTGAAACTTATACGGACAGCAGACAGGTTATCCCGTTCTTTCCTTTCAGCATCAATTTGATAGAATTCATCAAATTTCCTTACCACCACTTCCAAAAAGTGAGCACCAGCCTCAGTTCCCACGGGATGATGAAGAATGCTGTCCCAAATGACAGGTGCCATCATCCATCTATCCAGCATGCATCATGACTGCAATAACACAAGCATTCATAAGAACATCTGTTAGCATTTATTCCTGTCCTTGCTACTGTTAGCCATGTATATCTCTTCCAACTGTCCACTTATGGAGGCCAAATTTGGTTCACTCAACCTGCTAATTAGACCTTTCACTTTTTTCTTCAGTCTTCCCAGTTCTTCCTTCTTCTTTTAATCCACTGTCTCATCAGCTGTTCTCACTGGAGGGGGAACACACTTTGGAGCCCTATGGCGAAAGCTCGTCTCCTCTCTGGAGGTCTTGGCTTTGTTGGGTTTATGTATGCCACCAACCTCTGGGGACATGGAAAGATTTCTGCTTCCTTTCCTCTCATGCTCCCAGTTCTTTTCCACCTCTGCCTTCTCTGAGGTTTCTAAAGTGTTTTCTATCCTCACCTCCTCATCTCTGTCTAACTTCCCCTCCTCATCTTCCTCCTCCCTATCTAGCTCCCCACCACTCCTCATCTAGTGACTCCATATTGATATCCTCCTTATCATCTTCTTCCCTTCCTTCAGATCTAGGTGCCCCTCATCTGCATCCTTTTCCTCTTTGGATCTAGATCCTCCTTGCTGCTCTCCTCATAGAGGCTGGAGAGGGTGGTCTCGGGCCCCAGGACTTCCAGCATATAGCCCAGCCCATTCTGCGTGAAGCTGTGCAGCATGGAGGAGATGCCCCCCTCTTCCTGTGCTTGCTGAGCCCCAGACGCCGCTCCAGCTGCCGGATCCCCTTCTCCACGTTGGCCACCAGCAAGGCCTGTTTCTGTACAGAGGCCACAGCAGAGGCGCCGGGTTCCTGCTGGAAGAGCTGCTTAGCTTTCTCCTGGGAAAGCTGCCGGTGCTGGTCTCTAGGAGGTGACGAGGCCAGAACTGCAGCAGAGCAGGGGCATCTCTCTGGGCCCCTATCCTGGCCCTCTGGCTACTCACCCAGGCTAGCTCCTGCCTTGCCCAGCTCCTGGTGGTGCAGGCAGCACTGGCAACTCCACTTCAGCCTGCACTTTTCCTTCCTCAGCTCCTGGTGGCTCTTCCTGCTCCAGCCCCATGTGGGTTGGGCTCCTGGCCCCACAGGGGAGGAGGAGGGTGGCTTCCAGCCACCTGTATGAACTCCTGCACCACCAGCCACAGCTTCTGCAGCTGCCTGCTCCCAGGGCGGCCTCCTCGGACTCCTGCTGCCTGCATCATGCTCCTCCCAGTGGGGCCACAGTGACGCAGCACACTACCTGGGCGCCACCATCTTGGGTTGGTGATGTGAAGACATCTGGGCCATTGTAACTTATTTCTGTAGGGGATGGGTTTCAGGCCTCCTCTGGATGGTGAATGAAGCTGAGGTGAGGGAATGTTTTTATGGGCTGGGTTAAAACCCCATTAGATTCAGAGGTGAGAACTTGCCCTTCAGTTAACATTCCTGCAAACATAAGCCCCACCTAAACCAAAAGGTGTGTGTGCGAACTGGCCCAGGAGCTTTTGGGCTGAGTACTGTCATGTTTTGGGTGTGGGAGCGTGAGCAAACCCACATACTGAGGTGACAGACAAGAACAGAGAGAGGCAGTGGAAAAGAAGTAAGAAAAAGCCAAGCAGGAGCCTGTTACCATAAAGAGCTTGGCCAGATCTGCACTACACACTTACTTTGGTATAAATACGTCACTCAGAGGTGTGAAAAATCCACACCCCAGAGCAATGCAGTTATACCGACCTTAACTCCTCGTGTAGAGAGAGGGAGAGCTTCTCCTGCTGATATAGCTACTGCCTAAGCCAATGGGCGAGTTCTCTCCCGTCCGCTTAGAGCATCTGCATCAGAGCGCTACAGCGGTGCAGTTGCATTGGTGCAGCTGTGTGGATGCAGCGTTTGTAGTGTTGACCTGCCCTGTGTCTACGCTGCAGTGGCTGGACCACGTCAGCTGATGAGGACTTCTGGGGCTCAGGCTGCAGGGCAATCCAACTGCAGTGTGGATATCTGGGCTCAGGCTGGAGCCCAGGATCTAGGACCCCACAAGGGAGCCCGGACATCTACACTGCTGTTTTGTAGCCCCAGAGCCTGATCCCCTGTGAGCCTGTGTCAAAAGACACAGACCAGCCAGGGGAGTTTTAGTGCAGTGTAGACACACCCTGCATGACTCTGGAAAAAGCTAGAGAGAGCTTTCGAGTCTGGTGTTGACTACATGGGTTTATGGGGGCTGATAAGTTGGTTCCTTCTGTCATCAGAGACACAGGACTTTGTACATTCTTTGTAACTACACAAAGTTGCATCCAAGAAATACTTGGCTGCCACCAGTTTCTACTCCCAACCAGAACATTCACAGATCCCCAAATTCCGCCCTTTCAAGCACCAGGCAGCAAGCCAGCCTATAGGGTAAAGAAATGAGTACAGCTCACACCACCCCCTCCTACTCACCATTGCCACATAGGCCATGTTGTCCCTGAGAACTAAATACATTGCTCCCTACACTCGCGCAGTGAATCCTTGCTCTCCACTGCCTTCCCCTCCTGCAGTCACTGCAGTGCCAAGTGGCTATGGAAAGCAACCCAGTCACTTACTTTGCATTCGTTTGGTGCAGGGATCAGCAACAGCACAAGGATGGAGAACTATGCCTAGTCTGCCTCCGCTGGCTTTGGGAGGGATCCTCTCTAGGTTCATCTCTAAATTGGCTCTTCCTTATAACACTGCTGGGGGCCCTTGTAGCAATCCTGTACCCAGCTCACAAAGCTCTCTAAGGGCTTCATCCTGCTCCCAACAGCAAATCCCCCAGACTCCAATGGAGATGTGGGCAGGCCCTGAGGTTTCCGAGTATTTGAGAGGTGACACACCAGCTTCATATGCCTTTACAGCTCTCCACTGGATGCTCTGTATCTACAATGAATGCAACTGCTCATCTCCCTCACCTGATTTGTTCCCAGGGAATTATAGTTATTAGCGAGTGTCTTTGCTTTGTAGGATTCCTGCTGGAACCTCACACCATCCAGTATCTCCGGGGATGGCAGAGCCCTTGTGGCCTCTGTCAGTGATTCCAGTTCCACAGACGCCTCGGCTGTATCGTACAGTCACTCAGCTATTGGCAGGTGACACAGGCAGATGATATATATATATATCTACATTCCCTTCACTAGCTGTGTGACAGCTACTGTCTGCACTAGCTACAGATTTGCTTCCCCTACTGGGGGCTCTGACATATTTTCTGGGTGACTTGCAACAATGTTTCTCACTTCACATTCCAGGATCTCAAAGCACTTCCCACGCTTTGATCCTGCAACTCCTTGTGCAGTGCACAGTGGCTTGTATGTGGCTGTTGCACTCTAGTGCCTGGGTAGATTGAGGTGACACGGGCACCTCTCCTTCCCTGCTTCCTCCTTGCTCGGAGTGCGCAGTGCTGCTAATAAGCCACACAAGGTGGTACACCAGAGAAGTGGAGCCTTGGTTCCACCTACTGCCTGTCCACTTGCTCTGGGGGAGGAGTCATGGGTATGAGTCACTCACATGCCACTTGCCAGATCCAAGATCCAGGGAGCTCACTCAGCAGTCTGAGGGAGTCTTACTTCCTCTCATGCCCCTGGATGGATGCCTAGGTGCCGACTCCATGGGTGCTCCAGCTGGAGCACCCACAGGGAAAAATTAGTGGGTGCTCTGCACTCACTGGCAGCCAAACTCCCCATACCTCCTGCTCCACCTCCTCCTCTGCCCCTGAGTGCACCGCGTCCCCGCTTCTCTGCCTACCTCCCAGAGTGTCCTGCCTGGACACTGCCAAACAGCTGTTTGGTGGCGTTAGCAGGCTCTGGTAGGGAGGGGGAGGAGCAGAATGTGGTGTGCTCAGGGGAGGAGGCGGGGCTGGGGCGGGGATGGAGTTGGAATAGGGGCAGGGAGGGGGTGGAGTTGTGGCAGGGACTTTGGAGAAGGGATTGGAATGGGAGAAGGGAGGAGGCAGGGCCTCATGAAAGGGGTGGAATGGGGGCAGGGCCAGGGGCAGGGGTGGGGGTCGAGCACCCCCAGAAAAGCAGGGAAGTTGGTGCCTATGGATGAGTGTGCAGTCCAAGTCACAATTTTACCCAAACTTATTAGGTTCGGCCATTCTTGAGTTAAAATCCCTAATTAGAACATACTCTAGAGGATTTTCCACCACTCAGGCACTGGAATAACTCAACAATAACTGGATTCAGTTTGCTGAGACTCCCTGGAGCAGTTCACCTTGGGACTGAGACAAATCACAGAGAATTTCACCCCATAAGGGGTTTGATTGGAAGAGCTATGAACAACTGGAACAGTGGTGGCACTCCGGAAGTTCAAACTCAACCTTATCTAGAAGCCAGTGTTACATGAATGCACTAAAATAGACCCATTGCTGGTCCATATGAAAGTCACTGCTGTACAGATGTTCTAATCCCATTACCATAGGATATCACAATTTGTAATGGATTTATTTTCACAACACCCCTGTGAGGTAGTAGGACAGTGCTTTCATCTCCATCTTGCAGATGGAGAATCAAGGCCCAGAAAGATGGGGTGACTTCTTCAAGGGAGTCTGTAGTAGAGCAGGGACTTGAACCCAGGCCAGTGCTCAAGTCACTGGCCCATACTTCCTCTTACCCCTGAAATTTGGACTTAAGAGGCACGTAGGCCTTGTGTAGGTCCTTTGCATAGGAATGAATTTCATCGGGTTCTAAGGTGACCAGACAGCAAATGTGAAAAATCGGGACGGGGCTGAGGGGTAATAGGAGCCTATATAAGAAAAAGACCCAATAATCGGGACTGTCCCTATAAAATTGGGACATCTGGTCACCCTACCACGTTCCTTGGGTGATTCTTACCATTATCTGGCTCCAGCTTCAGGCCTGGTGAGGGTGTGGGGCCTTGGGGGGAAGATGAGGAGCAGAGGGCAGGGCCACAGAGAAGGGTGGGACCTCATGCACCCTACACTTCTCCTGCTCCCACTGACATAGCATTGTCTACACAAGAGGTTAAAGTTGGCATAACTGCATTGCTCAGAGGTTTGGATTTTTCACACCCGTGAATGACATAATTATATCAAAGTAAGTGTGTAGTGTAGACTCAACTGTCAGGATGGTTAAACACTGGAACAAATTGCCTAGGGAGGTTGTGGAGGATTTTATGAACAGGTTAGACAAACACCTGTCAAGAATAGTCTAGTTATTACGTAGTCCTGCCTTGGGTGCAGGGGACTGGACTAGATGACCTCTCGAGGTCCCTTCCAGTCCTACCACACTTCTGTGATTCTATCATTCCATAAGCAGGGAAGGTTTCCCCATCTAGCTGGCATTTATAACACTTCCTGGCTTCATTCTGCCAGAGAATGGACTGGATAGTGCACTCTTATTACTTTAAAATGTCAATGAATGCCCCTGGGTATTTGGAGATATGATTTGGTAATGAGGTCATTTAGCAGGCTAGCGAAACATGATGCTCCATCGGTGAGTTCACGTGAGCCTCTGTAGAACTGATAAATGAAATTGTTTTCAATTGTTCACTTTATTAATGTAACTTCTGTTCACCATTCACTACACTTGCCTATACTGTAACTTCTGTTCCATATTGTAATTCAAACCCCATTTTAAAACACTCACTCCATTTTGTAAAAGCATCCTCCAACCTTCATTTTTGCAAACCCTGCTGTAATCTTATTAGTTTAGTTTAGATGTGTGAATGAGGTATGTATGAATGATGGAATCAACCTCCAGCCCCAGCCTGTCCTAATGAGATAAAGTTCAAATACCAATGGCTGAAGACCTAGACAACAGCCCTAAACAAAGTAAGAAGCATCCACCCTAAAAAGAAAAGGACAACAGAACAACAGAAGGAAGATCAAAGCCAGGTTCAAGGCTGAAAGTCACGCCTGCAATTGATGGGTAATCAATCTAAACCCAGAGGCAGCGTGACACAGCAAGACCTATAGACTTTGAATCCAAACTAAAAGCCTATAAAAAAAGAAGGGTGAGATGAGAGACTCTGGGTAACATTCTGCTGCCAACATGGAAGGACATCAGTGCCTGCCCAACAGAGATCCAGCTTGTCCTTGTGCCTGGCTTTCCTGGCCAGTTAGCCGCCACAAGCTACGAACCCAAGCTACAAAATCAAGCTATGAACTTAAGCTATCTTCAGGACTGGTAACTATGCAGCAGCTGCAGAACATCTGATGGATGTGTGTATGTGTGTGTGTGTGTAGGTATTAGGTATAATGTGTGTGTATAAGAATTAAGATATTAGTTATTAGTCATAAATCAAATTATCATAATAAATGTGGCATCTTTGTCTTGTCCCCTTTAATAAGATCCTGCTGGTTTTTACTGGTCTAATATAATTGGTATAGCACCTCTCAGTAGCAGACTGCACTAGCCAATAAGAGCTCAATCCAGTCTGGGTGCTGAGTACATCCTGCAATTTACAAGAGGTGCTCAGTGTCTTAGCAGGATTGAGCCATTATCGCTCATGCTGCTGGAACGATGACTGTATTCAGATGGGGTAACTCTCAGCTCCTCCGGACTACAATGGGAGCTGAAGGCACTCAGCTTCTTACAGGAGGGAACCCTCCAGGATTAGTCAGGCTGGGCCTGTGGCTCACGAGGCTATCACCTTTCAGTTCCTCTAACACAACTGTCAGGCCCCTCTGTCAGAAAATGAACCGGCACACGCTCAGGAATAGCGGTAGCCTGGCATTGCCCAGGTCTATTGCGGCACAGTGAGGTGCATTATGGGAAACCTACACCTTCTTCCGAAGCATCAGCTGTAAGCATAGATTTGTGATAATTAATAAAAGTTTGTCCTTGAACTGTACTTTTTATTCTAAGATTTCCAAGCGCTGGGTACGTGCAGTCGTCTCCGTGTGATAGATGAGGAAACTAAGCATGGAGCAGGTTAATGACTTGTCCATGCCCACACAACAAGACAGGTGAGGGAAACTCTGTGGGTGAAGCAAGTTTGATCGTCAGGTGACCTCACTATTATCCTACAAAAAGTAACCCACTAAGCCCCCTTTCTGGCCTACCACTGCAGGAGTTTTAACGGACCACTTCACCTTGAAGGGGCCCTTAGAATATGTGCTAACGTCTTCTGATAAACTATCTGTTCCACCTTGTATTTAGCTGTGACGCTCTGAGTACCTCTCCCAGTGTAGACACAATACATCTCTGAACTCCAGCAGTCGAGAGGCGGAAGCAAAGTCGGTGAGGGAGCAGTAGCCGTCAGTCCAGTGCCGCGAGGACGCAAAGTAATTTTAATTCGATCTAAGATATGTCAACTTTAGCTATGCTATTCTTGTAGCTGAAGTTGCGTATCTTAGATCGATCCCTCCCCTCCCCCCCACAGTGTTGATCAGACCCTAGACCTGGAGAAGAGCTTTTATGTAGCTCGTGAACCTCTCTCAGAAGTTGGTGAGAGGTTCTCCCTAGAGGTGGTAGCTAGGCTGGCAGAGGAATTCTTCCATCACCTTAGGGCATAGGCGTCGACTTCCCCACTTTCCCATGGGTGCTCGAAACTCCTGCTCTGCCCCTGGCCCCTCCCCCACTCTGCCCCTTCCCCAAAGTTCCAACTCCAACTCCTTCCCCAAATCTCCACCCAGGCCCCGCCTCTTCCCCTGAGCGAGCCACATTCCTGCTCCCCCACCCCCTCCTGGGGCATGCTAATGCTGCCAAACAGCTGTTTGGCAGCAGCCAGGCAGGAAGTGCTGGCAGGTAGGCAGAGGAGCAGGTATGTGGTGTGCTCAGGGGAGGAGGAGGAGGAGAAGGTGGGGTAGGGGGTGAGGGGAACTTGGCTGCCAGTGGGTGCAGAGTATCCACTAATTTCTCCCTGTGAGTGCTCCAGTCCCAGAGCACCCACGGAGTTGGCACCTATGCCTTAGGGCCATCTGCACGGGGGTTAGGTCAGTTTAACTACACACGTGAATTTTTCCCACCCCTGAGCGACATTGGATCAACCTAACTTTTTAGCATAGACCTGGCCTAGGTGTGTATCGACATGCCAGGAGAGAAGTGCCAATGTCGCATATGCCCAGTCCACTCCTCCTTTTGCACATTCACACTGGACTAGACATAATTTGGCATCCAGTCCATTGTTCAGAGATGCATTCTGCAGGGCAAGTGCTCCATAAAAGCAGTGACTGACGGAGAAATAAGCATTAAGTTTGGGCCATCAATGGTTCTTTTTTGTACTAAAGTGATTTAGTTACTGATGTAAGGCCTGCTCCCAAGCCTACTGAAGTCAATTCCTGTGTATTCCTGGCAACTTTGAATGTGCCGAGTTGAAATCAGTTACACAAATACGAATAGAATATGAACAGGGGGTCAGCGCCAGCTCCATTATTGTGGTAATGCAGTTCTCCAGCCTTTATTTGTGTGTGTATTGATTTTATTGTGTAAGTAAATGTCTCATTTATTTGCTGGGTAGAACAAAATTTCTTATTAAAGTTTAAACTCAGCTGCATGCCATTCTAATATGCAGGGGTCTGGGTGCTTTTCTTATGTAACTTGCAGGTCTTCCTCCTGGGCCCGCCTGTCTGGAACTCAATGTGGGACTGAGACCTAAATGTGCATTTTATAATGATTATTTTATACTGTTGCCAGGAAGGGCAACACTTGCATGGAAGTGTAGGAATGATTATATTTTACACCTGATCAGAGGATCTCAAAGCACTTTACAAAGTATCTTTAGCCTCCTTTCACAGAGGGGGAAACTGAGGCACGGAGAATGGGAGGGAGCAATATTCAGACAATCTTGTGCCTATATGGGGTGGGCTGGGGCCCTAATTCGTACCCAAGCCCTTTATCCAGACTCACACCCTGCTCTCCCCAGCAATATAACCCTAATCTTCCCATGCTGTTCCACAGGCTGTGATCACTACAGCTTCCCAGCTCACACCTTTACTACAGTATAGTGTTAGTTACAGGGCATGGTTTTTAGCTCAAGTTAATTATTGTCAACTGACTTGGCGAACACACTGGTGAGTAGGGCCTGGCCCCTCCCCAATTGTTTAGTCCAGGTCACACCTGTTTGGGAAGCCAAAAACCTGGAAGAAATTGGTGAAAGTCCAGGCTAACGACTACAAAGGTGTTAGCTAAATTGAATTAACCAGCATCCAATTCACTTGGGTTCAGAGAAACTTTAGCGTATACAAAGCCATGCAGGATACAAAGAACTGGCCTCGCTTTGCATGACTCCACCTCCCCACCTCACTCTCATTTTGCTCCTCCTACCCCTCTGCTTGCTCATTACAACCCTCTCTGTACAGTTGAAAAGGGATGTCTTCCTTTCCCACTCTGGCCCTTGGGTCTTGTTGGATGCTACCTGTGCTTGGAGCAGCCTGTGGAGGGGAGCCAGTGTGGCCTAGTGGCTGGGCTTCTGGAGAGTTGGGTTCAATTTCCTGCTTTGCTAGGTAATCTTGGGCAAATCCCTTCCTGACGTTTGCCTCAGTTTCCCCAACTGTAAAAGGAGGATAATGGTACTGACCTTCTTTGTAAAGTGCATTGAGATCTGCAGATATAAGGGCTCTACAAAGCCTAGTATATTATTATTTATGTATACCAGGGCTCAGTATTTCCTTCCAATCCCTTCTTAAAGAGTATTTTTCCATGAAGCCTGCCATTGAGGATCTGCTGCTAGCAGGCGTGCTCACAAGCACCTGCCTTTGAACCTTCGCCCCATGTCAGATCTGCCCAGGTTAGACTCTGGGGTGGGAAGCATGTCTCTTCATGTTTTATGCATCTGTAAAATGCCAGGGACATTTATGATGCTCTCTATTCACTGATATACAATATGCATGGCTGTATTAACAAAGAGCTTAATGGCATTAGAAGACTAGGGTTGAAATCCCGGCCCTGGGGAAGTCAATAGGAATTTTGCCAGTGGGGCCAGGATTTCACCCCGGGGTCTAATCCCGGTTCAGATATTTACTTGCTGTGTGATGCTGGGTCAATCACTTAATCCCTCTGTGCCTCAGTTTCCCCATCTGTCAAGTGGAGGTGTTAACTTCCTCACAGCAATATTGGGAGACTACATTCATTTGTGTTTGCAAAGTGTTTTGGGATCCTCAGGTGGGAAGCACCACAGATGTTAACAAAAAATGGAGGTCAACGGCTCCATTACCAGAGTGCCTGTTGCATTTAACCTCACACCGTGCTGATGAGGGAGGGAAGCACTGTTCTCCCTATTTTACAGGTGGCAAACAGAGAGACTTTGCCTTGTCAAATGGGGAGCCTGCAGCCAAGAAGGGCAGTGAAAGCACGTCTCAGGAGTCCCAGGCCAGCACCCTAACCGCTGGACCATCCTTCCTTTCCATGGCAATTGTCACACAGCCTCCTGACGAAGAACAACAAAAAAGCCTCATAAGAAATTTCTCCCCAGTAATTTAAGACTAAGATTTTCAAAGGTACCTAGAGCTGTGCATTTAAATCTCCTACGCACCTCTGAAAATCTCCACCTGCACGGTGCAGATGGCATACACCTGCTGATTCCCTATGTGCAGCCAGCTTGAGTTCCACGCAACTGATCAATCTAGAGCACCTGGTCCGAGAAATGGCGGACAGCAACTCTGCATGAGTCCATTTGACGTCATGTGGATTGGCAAACCCACAATAAGCCAGTCCAGTACGATGGACCTAGCAACCAAGTTTTCAGTGTGTTGGCTTGAGAAAGTCCTTGATAAGTACTAGGCAATGATGCATTGACAGGGACATTGCTGGAAGATGAAGCCCACCATTGGCAATGCATGTGAGCCAGAAACCAAGAAATCTAATACCATGGTGGACAGGCAAGCAGATCGGGTCAAATAAGTGGTGTGATTACTGAGAGGCGAGGTGGGAAAGGGATGGGAGAAACACACAGTTTTATTTTCAAACACAAACTCCAAATCACATATTTTTTATCCACACTGAATGTTTTCAAAGCTACATCCAAATTATGTGATTTTTTCGCATTAGTTAATATAAATAATAATTTAAACCCCTCCCTCCTGACACCTGACTATACATAGAAACATGGTTCATTTCAAGGGGTTAGATGACTCATAAACCAGAATGAAGTCTTAAATCACTAGAACGTTAAACTCAGATCAGACACACCCCCTGGGGAGGAGCCATCTTTAACATTGTAATGGACTGGCTGGTGAATTCGCAACATTGCCCTCTACTGAATGGAATCCGAATTTCTCAAGAGGTGAAAGTGCAGCAAATAATTAACTTGACACGTTTTCCTCTCCCACCCCCACTTATTTGCAAATTATCCACAAATGAACTTTGATTTTTTTTCAAATGTGTTTGTTATCTGGGCTGAAAATCACTTTATGTGAATATTTCTCCCCATGGGCTGTTTGCGAGCTGTTAGCTTCATCAATGCCTTGGACATTTATGGTGTATGATTAGTCGGGCACGTATTATTATGACCATTATTATTGTTTATTATTATCGTGGGAGTGCCCCAGTCATAAGCAGGACCCCTTTGTACTAGGTGCTGTACAAACACAGAACAAGGAGACATTCCATAAATCACCTAGATGCTTTGGACAATCCCACCCTTAGGCTGTGATTTTCAAAGGAGGCTCCCCAATCCCTTTAAAAATTCCAGGCGTAATCCATGGACTGTAAAGAACTGGCTAGTGTGTTCAATGCCACAGCTTTTTCTTGATTGGGATCAGCACTGCTCAGCTGTGTGTCATAGGCCCTGCTCTGCTAACAGCTACAGGAGAGTCTCCTTTTACATACGGGCCTGTCCTGTGAGAGCAAGAGGAGTTGAGTTCTCGCTGCTGTGTGTGTGTGCCATGTGAATGGCCCTGGTGTGCAGCAGAGAGAGGAAGGCAAAGAAACATAGAGTGGGAGACATTTTTCCCCCTGACCTACACAAAGGGGGAGGTCATGCATTTCTCTCACAAAAGCTTAAGAGCAGTATGTGAAAGTGGGGATGGGGAATGAAAGGATTTAACCCTTCAGAGCACTAGCAATTTCCAAACTGCTAGACAAACAAAAGCTGAATGCTCAATGTGTTTTAAAGAGACAAGGCGGAGGAGGCAATATCTTTTATTGGTGAGATAAATGAGCTTTCGAGCTTACACCGCGCTCACGCTGGAGAGCTTGTCTCTCTCCCCAGCAGGAGTTGGCCCAATAAAAGATTTGACTTCCCCTGCCTGGTCTCTCCAATATCCTGGAACCGACACAGCTACCACAACACTGCAAACCACAGTGTGTTTTAAAGTCAGGCACAGATACTTAGATACTAAGGTGAAAAGAGCTTTACAAGTCTCCAAAGGTTTAAACTTTAACACTGCTAGAAAGAGATTAAATTCAGCCCGACACCTGGCATCCACTGCTCTTTACTCACTTAAACACAGTGTTTAAATCCATCCCAAGGTATAGGGCTTTGGTGAATGTGGGCTGAGATAGCTTCTGGCCATTCAGGATCTCTTTCAGTCTCTGAGGCTATGACTACCCTTAAAGTACTACCGCGGCAGGGCTGCGGCTGCACCGCTGTGTAGACGTTCTCTATAGTGACGGGCGGGGTTCTCCCGTCAGCATCATCAATCCACCTCCCTGAGAGATGGTAAGAGTTTTTCCATCAATCTACACAGGGGTCGGCACAGCGATGTCTCCTGGGGGGTGGATTTTTAACACCCTGGAGAGATGTAGCTGTGCCAATGTAAGCTTCCATTGTGGACCAGCCCTGAGATATGAAGGCATCTAAGCACCTTTCCAGTAAGAAATGTTTAAACACAAGGGAGGGTTGTTGCTAGAAAAGCACATAACACTGTTTCAGTGGCTGGTGTAGCCAGGGCCAGACGGCGTCATACATCTTATAAGAGAAACATGTTTTCACTCATGTGCCTCTCTATCTCCCTACCTAGTCGTTCAGAGCTCAGCCCTACTCAGGAGGTGCTCAGTAGCTCTCAGGATCTGGATCTGAACAAAGGGCTTTCAAAGCTCCTCCCATAGGCGCCCATGACTGCTCTGTGGCCTCTGTGCAAGGAGCCTGGTCTGGGACCAATAAGCAGAAACAAAATATCCAAATCACTGCTGGTAATTGTCCCAAATAGGAATATCTTGGGGTGGCTCTGGAGTTGCTTCATGCCAGGGAGTCTTCATGCAAGAGCCATTGGCACATTTTGCAATACCCTGGACTCCTGTTGTTTTTATTACATCTGGTTTATTACATCTCAGGCATCTCGGCTTGCCATCCTCAACAAGTGCCAGCAACTCAGCTGCTTTGTCAGCTACATTGACTTCGAGTCTCATGCACCTGGCCCTCCTTCGCTCCTTACCCAAACAAGCTGAACCTGGGTGTGTTTAGGACCCAGCCCAGCTGCTGCTCCCTTTCAGGTTTCTTTTGGGTTATTCCTTGGTGGGAGGTAGGGTCCAGGGCTCAGTGGTGTGAATGAGAGGGAGACAGAAATTCTGGACTGAAAAGCTCCAACTGGAATAGCTCGCCTGTATCCAGGCAACAGGCCTGACGCAACCACCGAAAAAAAAAGCTCTTAAAACACACACACACATAGACATAGAGAGATTTCAGCAGCAAGCCACAGACAAGAGCGAGACAGAAACCTGATGGCACCACTGACCGAGCTTTGCAAACCCCGAGTTGCAAACCAGAGGCTGAAGGAGCGACAGAGGAAAAAAATGTGTCTCTGGCGTAGTAATTGTCACTCAGCCCTCGGTAAGTTTGATTCCTTTATTTACTTCCTAACCGTAGTTTCATCCAGGTGATGGAGCGAAGCGCTAAATAAAAGATGCACTAGCAGGAGGACTGACTCGATGGCCTAACAGGTCTTTATTTTGTCCCTGGTAATATGGACAATGGTCAGATATTGATATCTGAGCCTGTGAACTGGGTGGAGGTAGAGTGGAGAGCCCGTTGGTGAGAGCTGTCCATGCTAACCCAGCGTAGTTCAGGAAAGGGCATTATCCTGTGTGCTCATGGGCTCCAGAGGGGCATTCGCCCTCCCCCAGAATGCACACTTTTTAATGGCTTGCCAAAATCCATTCAGGGACTACACCCTGTGCAGCGCTGTTGATTTGAATGGGCTTATGGCAGGGTCAGAGCAGAATTTGGCCCTGAGTGGCTGCTGAATCCCCCCCAAAACCCCATCAAGGACATTCAGTTAGACTCCCAGCTAGCCTGTACAGGAACAGATTCCCTTCCTGGTTCCATGGCTGTAAGCGGGATGTGGCTGGGGGGGTAACTTGGCCAAAGTCAATAGAAAATCCCTAGACGGACACCGGTGGAACCGAGCAGAGTCTGGCCCACGTAAGGGAAAATCATCTGCTGCTCAAAGCCCCGACACAGTGCAAGTGAGTGTTGGGGTGATGGCACTGGGGGAGGTGTTGGTGGGCTGCAGCGGGAGAGGTGTTTTCAGGTTTAGCTATTGTCATTCCGTCTTTGAATCAGACATGGTGCTAGATCCTCAACTGGAGCAAATCAGCTCCACCAGAACTCTACTGATCTACATCAGCTGAGGAGGTGGCCCATACAGGCTATTCTAACACTGGGAAAAAATCCAGAACTCCTGCAAAGCCTTTTACACTGGCTTGGGGTTTCTTGAATCATAGCACAGCAGAACACCGCCAGTCCACGTGCTGTATAATTGACACACCTGTAAATTACTACAGGGATCTCTCCCTACTTCTCAGTAAAGATTCCAGCGCAGCCAGCTCTCTTAGTATTAAGACGTCTCTGCCCTTATGAAATATACAACAGCATATTTGCCGTGATTACAACATTATTAACATTAATACAACTAAACTGCTCCTTTCCAGTAAATAAACCCTGGTCCATCTGGCTATGGACTGATTATCTTTGCTTTGTTTGCTCATGGATTTGCTAATTTACAAAGTTCAGTGAAGCTCCCGGTTGTCAATAGAAATTCGAGAGATTCTGCTGTAAGTAGATTCCAGTGATTTGTTTCTTTAAGTGCTGTAGTTTTAAAATGTGGTTTTGGATGGTGTTCAAAGAGTTAACATTTCTCATCTCTCTGCTAAAGCAGGACTATCAGTTAATGCATATTTAAATGTTACCTCTTGTCCTGTGATCATTATAAACTCATTTTGTATATGTGTTCTGCTCATCATCACCTGATTTAGTTGGGGATTGTCCTGCTTTGAGCAGGGGGTTGGACTAGATGACCTCCTGAGGTCCCTTCCAACCCTGATATCCTATGATCATAAACTGTCAGCCACCAGAGTTTTTAAAACATAACAGAGAAACTGAGTCCAGGAAAGAGGAGCCTGATCCTCTGGTAGTTAGCAGAGCTGGATCTTTCGGGGGCAGTTAGCTGTCAATTCATCTTTAAACAATCATGGTTGGATTGACAATGGTGGTGAATGCCTGGTAAAGAAATGAATCAGCCGTGTGTTTGTATGGATCCCATACTAAGGCACAGAACTGGATTAGACAGAGAGTACGGAACAATAGCTATAGCAGACAATGGAGACCGACCCCCCTTGTTCCTGGATTGTTTTAAAAGGAACTCGGAGCCCAATATTGCAAGCTGCAGGGAGCTGCCGGGAGCTGCATCCATTCCTAAAAATTTCAGTGCACGTGCAGGGTCTTCAGCAGCTCACAGGATCAAGCCCTGAAAGGAGTAAAGAACTTCTACAAGAAACCCCTCAGTAGGCTAAATTCCCTCCTGTATGTAGAGAGTTGACTCGCTCCCCATAGCTCCCAGGGAGAGAGGTATTTTTCATTCACCCCTATAAGGAGTCAGAACGCTATGCTTTAAGTTTACACAGGCTAAGCTTTGTTGCCTCTGTTCACATAGCCCCAGTGGAACGCAGCTGGTTCTGGAGTGGAGGACAGCAGACAGCAGAGAGGCAGGGAAGGGCACAGGCCCAGGTCCCTTGGGATCTTCGGCAACAGAGTGTGTCTGACCTGTGTGCAGCTGGGCACAAGGAGCCTGCCCTCACTCTCAGGAGAGGATCACCATTCTTGCACTTTGTAGATCAGGGGCTGCTCCTTGCTGGCACTGCCAGGGCACAAACCATCCTGAAGTGGATGGGGTGGGGGAAAGCAGTGCACAGCAGGGCTCACGTCCACACTGCCTCTGTGCATTCAGGTGCTCCAGGATGGATTCACAGTGTCCTAGATTTTAAGGCCAGAAGGGCCCATTGTGATCATCTTAGCCACGCCTCCTAAGAATTCCACCCAACCATCCCTGCACTGAGCCCCAGTCACATTTCCTTGCCAGGGCATACCTCTGAGAATGCCATCCAATCTCCATGTAATGACCTCAGTGGGCCATGTCCCTGGGCCAGCGGTTCCAATGGCTAATTACTCTCCCTCGTTTGGGATGGTGGGTCAAGACCCCTGCCGGGAGTCCCCATCGATGGCACAAGGCTGTGGCAAAGGCCACAACAAAGCCCTTGGGACCAGCATGTTCAAAAGAGCTTGGGGCCAGGTTTCCAACTGCTCTGCACTCACAATGGGGCCAGATTTTCAACAGAGCTCAGCTCCTACGTAAGCAGGTCCAGATTTGCAAAGTGCCTGGCACCCAGCAGTGCCTGTGTTTTCAGAAGGGATCTGCACTCAACGGGCTGGGCTCCCTTGGCTATACAGCTGCTTAGTCTGTTGTCAAATGGGACCTGAGTGCTTCTGAAAGGCTAGCCTTTAGCTCCATCCAGGGCAGTTCCAGAACTGCTTATCTTTCTCGCACGGGTACCGGTCAGACCCTGGCTGGGTTTGTGCATAACAGGAGGTAAGGACCAGCTGCAATTGGCTGAGGATGAGCTCCTATCATATGCAAAAAGCTGGGAGCTGGCCTCCGAGGAGGAAGTAAGAATTAAACGCTATGGGTGAAATCCAGGGTCCCTTGAAATCACTAGCAAAACTTTAGTGGGGCCAGGATTTCCCCCCCTAACTCGGGCTGTGCACACTTGGGAAGTGTGGGAAATTATCTGAGGTTGACAAGAGGGGGTAGCATCTTCACTTGTGGGGACCCTGCCTACCTCTGTGTTTATACAGTGGAGCCCCGAGACTGACCACTGAGATTTGAAATTAGCCTGGAAAAAGTCCTATAAAATGTAGGGAACAAAATCTTCATTGCTCCCCGCAGAGTGTGAGGCCAGGGGGAGTCACGGTTGCTTAGGATCAGGATCAGGATCAGTGAGCCTGGGTGTACTGTATGCTCAGATTGATGCTTGGGAAAATACTAGTTTGTAATCTTTAGGGCCTCTTTGGGCAAACAGCCTTCCCCCTGCAGAAAGAAGAGCAGATTCACAAGGCAATGCTAAGTCAGTGGCACTGAATTCTCTCCCTCAAGGAGGACCGGGGGGATGCAGTGCTGCTGGCCGGGTGTGTTTGACAGGGCCAGTCCCCTCCCTTTTCCCTGAATCCTTTTTCATCACAGCTTTGCTCTTTCTCTGAAGTCTGGTCAATTGGTTTCATTTCCCCTGCAAACCGAGCGACAGGTCAGCCAGCCCCCACGGCTCCCCTCTCTGGATCTTCCTGATCATTATTTGAGAGAAGCAACAAAAGAAAAGGCCAGGACGCATCGCCTAATTACAGGTAGCAGAAAGTGAAGAAAGCTCAGCTCTTCCTACTCGCCTCGCACAGTCTGGGAACCAGACTTAGGGCCCGATGCAAAACCTGTTGAAATCAACGGGAGTCTTTCCGTTGACTTCATTTGCTTGCGACTGGAATGTAAAGGATGCCACGCAATGCGAGCCTAGGGTGGGAATGTTCTCCCCCAGCTGCCAGGGCTACCATAGGAAAGACAATATGTTTATGAGCTGGGAGGAGTCCAGAGCTGGTGCTGGAACATGGGACTGCGCAATCAGATTTTATTACCGTGAAGAAGGAACAATGGTGGGAACGCTGGTGATAACTCAGCGTTAACTATTTCACTGCTGTTCCAGCTAGCATCAGCAGCCAGCCAATGTGTTTAGTTGTCGTTGTGTTAGTGGTGGCACTTGTGGTATTACAATAGTACCTCCAGGTTCAAATCTGGGTTGGGACCCCATGGCGCTAGGTGCTGTACAAACACATTGTAAGAAATGGTCCTGAGCTTAAGAGCTAACAGACAAAGGGCGAGAGGCAAGAAGTATGATCACAGATTTTGGGGGAAACAGTCAGACTTTAAAATTGTGACATTTGGGGGTTCAGAAAAGTTACTTTAGCTCAGATGTGGAGCCTTGTATACCTCCCTCTCAGCCCCATGCAGTTGCACTCATGGAGGAGTTATGCCTGTCTGCACCTGTGGAGGTGAGGCCCTCTGGGCACTAAGCCAGTACAGGTTCAAGAACTGGTCCCAGTAAAAAGTGTAAAATTATCTAAAACATTCCCAAAGGGGTTTTTTCTTGAACATATTTGTTCCGTAATGAAACATGTTCAGATCCAGCCAGTCTGTGTATGTGTGTGTCTGTAGCCTTGTCTACTCTGGCAGCAGTGTGTAGGGTACGTAGAGCTACACACCACAGTGAAAAGCAGGCTGTGTCCACATTGCGCTGTGTAGCTATGCATGGCGGTGAAAGGCTCTGGTGTGGGGGGAGACACTGGGGAAAGGCTCCGGCAGCAGGACACTACACTGCTAAAACTAGCAATGTAGACAGAGAAGATGTTGCTTGGGGGTGTAGAGAGCCATGCACGGTACATACCCTAAGGTTCTGGTGTGTCTCTACTCACCTAGGCAGTGCCTCACCATCTCCACTGCTGTTTATACCCATGCTAGGGAAGGCATGCAGTGTCTGGACTCTACACACCTCTGTAAGTGGAGACACAGCCTGAGAGCATGTCGAAGGAGAACATGATGCTAAATAGTGGTCCTACAGTAGAAAGGTTTGCTCCGCAGCGACCTGCATAATGCATTCATGGCTTCACTACCCATAAGTAAAGCCACCATATGAAACTCAGTCCAATCAGTCCTCTAAGCTGTACCACTGCATGTCATATTCCCTACACACCTACCCTCAGAGGGCCCAATCGAACATATACTGCAGTCAATGGGTAAATTCCCAATGACATTGAGGGACTTTGGATCAGGCCCAGAGAGAGACTAGTCTTGAATACAGTTTTTTCTATCTTGATTCTTGGGACTGAAGGTTGTTGCAGGCTATTGAAGGACATTATGGAAATGGAGATGTGCAGCAGGGACATATGGCAAACGATACAGTAAAAGATCAGACATTCCCAAGCTCTAATGTAATGCCGGGAGAGCAATCCTCCACAGAGCCCTGGGGATGGACAGATGACCTAACAGGTCTTTTCAGTCTCTCCATTATGCAAGGACTGTTATTTATCCACCTGCTCTTTGTCCCACCAGTGCTGCGTATGTTTTGGTATATAAGTGCACTGAGACAGATCCGTGCAACACAATTCCCCAAATGTGCTCCTATTGCTAACCCAAAGCCGCCGAATTCTGATAGCCCTGCCTCATGCGGAGTGAAATCTTCCTCCATGAGCAGCCCCATTCATTGGCCACTTGTGGAACAAGGGGCTATTCAACCCAAGAGTATCAGTATCCCATCTCTGATTGGAAACCGTAGGCCAAAAGGGCGAGCCACCATTGTTCCCAGCATCGGCACCATCTGCACCCTCCCCACCGCATACCTGTGATGCGGTTCCACTAAGAACTGGCTGGCATATGGATGCAGGGGGAAAGCTGCTTGTTAATGGTCGCAGGGAAAATGGAGCCAGCTTCCTGCCCTATTCTAATCTCTATGGCAACGTTTGCGAGCTCCTCACCGCCAGCCCCACAGCAAACTCACTGCAGATTGTGCAGTGCAACTAGCTATTGCTTCCCAGCTCCCACTGGTGCAAGTCAGCGGGTGACAGCAGAAAGCAATAGCTCTCCTCACCTTCCCCAAACATACCCAGGAAGTAAGTCAACCCTAGGGAGAGTGAAGCAATTTCTTCCCCTCCTTTGGCAGGAGATGAAGCTGTAAATTGTTCAACACAAACCTAAGGCTCAGGAGGGATAGAAAACTGCTCCCTTCAGGGCTCAATTCTGCCAGGTGCAGAGCACCCAGAGCTCTGAGTATCTTCAATGAGACTTGAGAAGTCTACATTAGAGTTGGCTAGAAATTTTTCTGCCAAGCAGTTTTCCGTCGGAAAAGGTCACGCCGCTTTGATGAAACTGCATTTTTTTCATGCGTTTCTATGAAATTTCATTTTGAAAAAGAAAAAAGTGGAGAAAAAAAAAAGTTCTGAAGATGCCTAATTGTCCCACTTTGACATTTGCAGACTGAAAAGTTGGGATGTTTCCCATCAAAACCACCTTTTGTTTAGAAATTGATTTTAACTTATATAAAAAAATTAGAAAAGAAACATTTTGAATGTATTGAAATAAATGCTTTGATTGACCCAATGTGAATTTTTGTTCAGAATGTTGTTTCATGAACATAACTGACATTTTAGCTGTTTGTCCCAATTAGGGACACTTTTATTTATTTCTTTTTGATTTCTCTTTTTTTTTTTTTTGCTTGACAGAAAATCTGTTTTCCAGCCACCTCTGCTCGACACCTCGCAAGAGGCTGTAACAAAGGGACAGTCCCGCCCCAAGATGCTTGTCATCTTCCACTTGGACTTGTCTTATACTTAGATTGTAAATTCTTGGAATCAGGGATCATTCCTTTGTCCTGTGTTTGTTCAGCACCAAGCACAGTAGAGTCCTGCTCCATGACTGGTGCCCCCCTTATCATCATGAGTACTCAGAAACATGTCGCATCTAGCCATTGGGATCCTATCCTGCAGCCCTTACTCACATGCGTAGTCTCATTGACATCAAAGGGCAGGTGCTACTCATGTAAGCAGAGAGAGGCTGCACTCAACGATCCTGGTAAAGAATCACCTTATGGTTAAAGCCAAGCTCTAAAACCCAGGAGACCTGGGGTCAGTTCCCCAGCTCTCCTTGTGTGAGCTTGGCCAAGTCGCTCGCTCTCAGTTCCTCATCTGCAAACTGGGACTAATAATCAGTCCTTTGTCGGTCTTCTGATTTAGATTCTGGGCTCTTCAGGACTGTGATTGTCTGCACGTATCTAGCGTGATGGGGATCTAATCTCATTTCATGCCTCTAGATGCTACTACAATGCACATAATTAACATTGCTGGTGTGTCTAATTACCCCATCTTCCTGTATGCTGCCGGAGAGATGCACACCCACACCCCATTTTCCAGCTCTTTCTGCTGTAATTGGAAGCTCCTCTGCCTAACCTCCTTATCTGTCAATTAAATTAAAGTCAATACACCTACAAGAACCAGCAAGATATTTACATAACAGCCATAAATAACTGCACTCTGTTCTATTGGTCACCCTCACACTGCCTCCTCATCTACCCCCTGCACCCTATAGCAGGGATCATGTCTTTGCTTCCCTGTCTGAACGGTGCTCTTTGTGCACAGTGTGAACCTGCAGAGGGCAGGGAATTAGCAGGCACAGACGTGCCCAGCTGGCTCCTCTACTGATCATATGTGTATAACGCTGACACCCCTGGTTGGAGTTGTCAGCAGCAGGGATCAAAACCAGGACCTTGGGATTTTAATGTGTGAGCTTCTACTGTCTCAACTAACGTGGTCAAGGCTGTAGCAGGCCCATCAATTGCTAGTTGGCCTAGTTACCATTAGAGGGGGACAGAGAACCACACCGAGCAGGCATGGCTTACCCATGGAAAGGCGGGAATTCAGCATACACAGGACAGGGTGAAGAGAGAATAGGCATAGGTGCCGACTCTGTGGGTGCTCCGCAGCTGGAGCACCCAGGGGGAAAAATTAGAGGGTGCTCTGTCCCCACCAGCAGCCAAACTCCCACCTCCTCGTCTCCTCCCCGCAGCCTGCCCCAAGCGTGCTGCATCCCCGCTCCTCACCCTCCCTCCCAGTGCTTCCTACCACCTAACAGCTGTTTGGCGGCACTTAGGACTTTCCAGGAAGGAGGTGAAGGAGCGGGTACATGGCACGCTCAGGGGAGGAGCTGGAGAAGATGGGAAGAGGCAGGGACTTGGAGGAAGGGGGTGGAATGGGGGCAGGAAGGGGCTGGGGACTGTGGGGGAAGGGGATAGAATGGGGGTGGGGTGAGGGCAGAGCAGGAGTGAGGCCAGGGGCGGGGTGGATTGAGCACCCACTGGGAGGAGGGGAAGTCGGCGCTTATGGGAACAGGTGGTCCCCCTCTAGCAGCAGCCCCTCCATTACATGGGTGTCCCTTGTAACTGGCTATGAGACCTGTTCACATGGCACTCCCATGGGTTTGGGGCCAGAAGTGCTGAGCACCCTCCGCTCCCATTGGCTTCAGTGGACAAGCAGGACTCAGCCCCAATGCAATGTTTCGTTACTCCATTTGAGAGGCCCAGGTTCCCCATTCATTTTAAACCATACAGCAGAGATGAAAGTCCATTAGGTGGACATCCACTTGCAGTCTCTTCTAACCCTATGATTCTATGCCTGGTCCCTGAAATTTTTTGGCCTGGTGCTTTCATGGAGAGAACAGATACTTTCTCATGAACCCAAAGGCCTGGCTGGATCACGGCCAGAGGAGACGTAAGTTCTGGCTGGATCATCAGAGCTTCGTGGTGAGCAATGCCTCCCAACTCTGTAACCGCAGTTGCTAAACTGTGTCTATCCAAAAAAAACAGCAGTTCCAGTCTGGATAGATCTACAGGCCCCAGCCTTCGCATATCATCTGGCTGTTCTGCCTTTATGGATGTGGTGCAGTGGTTCGAGCCGTGGGTCGGGAAGCAGGGCTCTTTTCTTTATCCTTACTGGCTGCCTCATGACCCTCTCTGTTCTCACATACCCCACCTGTGAAGGAGGGGATGCTGGTAGGCTTAACTGGCCGCTCCAATATGATAGTGACAAGTGCCATGGAAATGCTGATGAATTAATTAGCTAGGGCTGAACCTTGCGGTGTCCAGCACTAGTGGAGATGACCCCCAAACAGCTGAAAAGCAGCAGGTCCACTGTGTGGCCGGGGGAGGGAAATAGTAGCAAAGCAGATGCCATATCCCCATCTTCACAATGATGAAGATGTTTGGGACAGGCCTCCAGAGCTTCCCAGGAAGAGAGGATCTGAGATGGGACAGGGGCCTGGGTCTCTATGCTGTATGGATCCACGGATACAAAACCTGCTTTGGAGCAGGGTGGGGACTGGGCATAGGCATTTGAGGAGGCTCACATGTGAGTGCTGGAAGCAACTTAGAAATGGTGGGGGGCACCGGTGCCTGGACCATGGCCCTGCCCCTAAGGCTCTGCCCTGTGTCTTCCCCGGAGGCCCCTCTTGCTCCGTCTCTTCCCTCCTCCTCCCGGAGGCGCCACCCACCACTCAGTCCTCTCTGCCTCCTCCCACAAAGTCTCTGCCACCCACCCTCCGCTCGCACTTCTCCACCCCTCCCCTGAGGCTCCGCTCATTGCACCTCCTCTCCGCCTCCTCCTCTGAGGCCCCACCCACCTGCTGCTCACACCTCTCCGCCTCCACCTTCCTGGAACAATGTGGGCCACCAGTGGGCCACGGGGCCATGGCCCATCACTTTTTCTTGCCTTAGGTGAGCAATGGTGGGGGGAAGAGAGGAGCGAGCGGTGGGCTGGGGGAGGTCTCAGGGGAAGAGGCGGAGCAGGGGTGGAAGGAGGCGGCGTGAGAGCAGGTCCTTAGAGGAAGAGGTGGAGTGGGGGGCGGGGCAGAGTGTGGGCTCCCCCCACTTCTATGGAGCTTTGCTTCCGGCTGCCTTCAGAGAGGTGTCCCATGCCGCATCCGTGGCATTTCCCCTCTGCATGGCCTGCCTTTCTAGGGAGGCTTAGTCTCCCCTGGTCTCTTATACGTGTCGCCCAGGAGCCTGGCTGATGTTGCAACTCCTGCTGTTGACTGTATTAGTGGCCATAGCATGATTGCCCAGGTAACCCGGCCAGTGGCAGCTAAAATTTCCATCCTCAATGGTCCTCATATGGAAGAAGGACCCTTAAGCTTGTAAGTTCTTCAGGGTAGGGAGCTTCTTTTTGTTCTGTGTTTGTCCTGCGCCTAGCACAATGGGGTCCTGGTCCACAGCCGAGGCTCCTAGGTGCCACCACAATACAAATCAGAATAATCATCCAGAAGGACTTTGCTTTTCTCACCAGGTCCAGCCCGGAAGTCTGGTTTACACACAAACTTGCACCAGTTTAACTCAGTCAAATTCTTAAAACCTACTTGGTTACTTTGGTGCATGTCTGCAGGAGGGAGAGAGGGGGAGGGGAGTCACTTATTTTGGATTAAAAGTAGCAAAAATTGATTTAACTGACATTGGTTAAAACAATTGACTGTAGCCTCTTTGATTCTGAAATTAGAGTGTTCCCACGTAGCCTCACGCTGAAATCAGTTTACGTTCACACCTTTTGCTATTTGTGCATAGATCACCCCTATTTTTTATTGCTAATGATACCAGGCTGTTCTGTAGCACACTGCAGCAGAGTTCAGTATCACTACCGCTCTTTTAAAGAAGAGCAAACTGAGGTGAAGTGCCTTGCTCAAGATCGGGAATAGACAACTGGTCTCCTGGGTGCCAGCCCAGTGCACGCTCTGCGAGGCTACCTGGAGAGCTCGTCAGTAAAGGTGCTATGTAAGTCCTTTCTTTGGACCAGGGAAGTCTAGGGTTTGCATCATGGTATATTCTTCTCTTCTCAAAGAATAAATGAGCAGACTGATAAAGGCTATTAGAATCACTTGCTGCTCATCCAGAATAATACAGGCAAATAGCATAATGTACCATCCATCAAACATAATGAAATGAAGGGGCTACTTTGCTTTTTGCACATCACTCCATTTGAGACAAAATATTAACCAAATCTCAGAACTGTGTCCTTCTTTTCTCCTCCAAAAAATCCAACCCGATAAAATGAACCTGTTGAGTCTCTGGCGCTTGACCTCCCACGCTGCTGAATGCTCACTGGAGTCACTGGGTGTAGTGCTCTGTGGACAAATAAGACAAGCGTGGGCCAAGTCGCGTAAGCCACGGGGCAGCTGTCAGGGGGTGGGGAAATGGTTGATGTTAAAATCTGTCATTTAAAATGCCCATTCTATTATACAGCTATGTAAAAGGCCATGAACTGCACTGTTTAATATGGAGTCATTTGTAGTGCAACCTCTTCCATTTCCTTTCATCAGCCTCTGATTGACTTCTAATGGCAATGTTATTATTACCTGTTTGACAAAGCAAGTGGAAGGTTCTGCATCCCTCAAATCCCTCCTCTCTCTGTGCCCTAGACATGAAGGCAAGACGGAAGCTGGGTCATTCTACAGGATGGAAGCTTCTCCTGACGTCTCTCCAGAGTTATATTAAGGACTTGAGCGATCACTTTCCTGCAGAGGTTCAGGCATTAGGTTGCAAATGACTAATTAATATCATTATCAAAATCATGTTAATGCAATGTGTGAGTTAGCCTGCGGAACCCACTGCCACATGATAATACTGGAGCAAATAGTAGACTGTGAAACAAACTTGGACAGTAAAAGCAGCTAGGGTAACAACATTCAAAGGCTAAAGACGTCACCGTACACTTAGGGTATGGCTACACTTGAAATTTCAAAGCGCTGCCGCAGCAGCACTGTGGGAGCGTTGCCGCGGCAGCGCTTTGAAGTGTGAGTGTGGTCGGAGCGCCAGCGCTGGGAGAGAGCTCTCCCAGCACTGCACGTAAACCACATCCCTTACGGGTGTAGCTTGCAGTGCTGGGAGCTGTGCTCCCAGCGCTGCGGCACTGATTACACTGAGGCTTTACAGCGCAGTATCTTGCAGCGCTCAGGGGGGGTGTTTTTTCACACCCCTGAGTGCGAAAGTTGCAGCGCTGTAAAGTGCCAGTGTAGCCAAGGCCTTAGAAACATAGGAATAGCCATGCTCACTGGAACAGATCAATGGCCTAGTTACGGTAGACTACCATTTTGTTTTCAATAGTAACCAATGCCAGATGCTTCAGAGGAAAGTATAAAACCCCCAAGATGCATCTTATCATGTAGTGCAATGCCAACGTTGGGGGCAGGGAATATCTTCCTGTTCCCAGGGGCCAATTAGCTTACACCCTATGTCATGAGTATTGAAAGCTCTCGAGTATTGTTACCCTGCCTGCTTTTACTGCAGTTACTATAGTTATCGGTTTCATAACTGTCCAAGTCTGTTTCAGAGTTTACTATTTTCTCAGTTATATCATGTGGCAGGGGGTTCCACAGGCTGAATCACCCATTGCATTAACATGATTTGTTTTATCTGTTCTAAAAATCAGCCAAGTGAGTCTCCGCTCTCTTCATAGTTCATGAGATGCCCTCTTCTTAGTCCACTGCAGGAACATAAAACCAGAGCATTATCTACTCACTGCAAAGGCCCATTGATTTCAATGGATGCACAAAGAATGCTGGCTAGAGCCATATTCACTTATGGACCAGAAAGAGCAGTTACCTGCCAGCAGTAACCAAGCAAACCAAGTCACTCTGTCCAGGCCTTCTCAATAATTTGCTATAAATAATGTGTACTGGTTACTGTTCCTTCTTACGTATACAACATGTCACATGTTGCCATGGATATTGGATATATATTATGCATGAGTTGTAATATATTCCATATTGCACTGATAAAGTGGCATACGCTTATAGGGTTGAATTCACTCCTGTGCAGAAGGCAGTGCAAAGGGCTGAACATAACTTAGGATATGATGGATCTCTGTTTATCCTAGCCAGGGGCGGGGAGCAAATTCGGGGTAGGGTTACGAAACTGGTTCTCTTAGAACTCCACACACTTTTTTTACGTGCTTATAACTTTCAAAAACATTTCCGCATTAGCTCTCTGACCCCAGGTGAATATATCTTTGGGGAGGGGACCTGGAATAAAATCCCTTTTGCCAGCATTGAATTTGGAAAGGGTGGGAGGGATAACAGGCTTTGCTGTTCAAAAGAAAAATCTATTTGCACATTTTGAGACAGGGCGGCCTGGGAGATTTCACAGTGAAAATTGCCTCTTTTTGCCTGGGGCGAGAGTGGCAACGGGTTCGAGCTTCCGAATGGTAGTGGCTTGTCTTTCAGTGCAGAAAAACTCAAATCCCCTGCCTGAACCAAGGAGCCTGTGACAATGAGAGAAAGTGTCATTTCCCCACTGAGGAATACCAGTGAAGGAACAGCTGATACTTTCTGTCTGGCAGTAAGGGCCTGAACCTGGATCAGTAGTTTCAGGATCCTATTGTACTAGCCACATACAGACACAGTGAGAGACAATCCCTGCTCTGAATAGTTTTTGCAGCCTAGACAGAGAAGACAGACAAAAGAATCTGTACAACACCTAGCACAAAGGGGGCAGGGCAAGATGCTACCATAATCCAAATAATATTGAGTATTTATACCCCCATTTCACACATAGGGAACTGCACCACAGAGGCCCACATCCTCAAAGGTATCTAGGCATCTCACTCTTGTTGATTTTAATGGGAGTTGGGTGTTTAGATACCTTCGAAAATCTCAATCGGGGAGAGCAAGTGACTTAACCAAGATGACACAGAGACTCTGTGAGAGGGGGAAGGATAGCTCAGTGGTTTGAGCATTGGCCTGCTAAACCCAGGGTTGTGAGCTCAATCCTTAAGGGGGCCATTTGGGGAACTGCAGTAAAAATCTGGGGATTGGTCATGCTTTGAGCAGGGGGTTGGACTAGATGACCTCTTCAGGTCCCTTCCAACCCTAATATTCTATGATCTGGCAACTGGACCTAGATCGCCTACCACCTGCTTTAACCACTAACTCATCCTTCCTCAGCAGTGTGTATGGATCCCAACAGCCAAACTCTGATGCTTCCCTCAGACATCCAGACTAGCCCCAGTGAGAGCTGCCAGCTTGAATCAACTCTAGCTTTGCAGCCCCATCCTGCTCCCAAGATAACTCCCATTAATTTGGGGAGCAGGAACAATCCTGTCACTTGAATAGCTCTCCACCCACCGACTGTGTGTGTGTATATTATCAGCTCCCCAGTCTGTTTCCCTGCCGACACGCAGTGGTAGGGCAAACCTTACTGCCTGCTGGTGTTTATTTTAAATTGAATCTTCTCTGAAAAGATTTGCGAGGAGTAATTATGGTCTTAATTTCAAAATTACAGGGGCCCTCGTGGGCGTCAATAGCAGGCAGAAGAATTACTGAATCACTGAGATTACAACATTTAATGTATTCAGCTAGAAGGCTGGATATCCACTGGCAGTTCTTTCTGGGCACACTACCAACCCAGCAACACGGATTTTTGTTTTCTGTTTTTACTTCTTTGGATCTATTCCTAGCTCAGCCACAGACTTAGTGCAACTCCTTGAGAAAGTCACTTAATTTATCTGCCCTAACATCATCCCATTCCATGTAACAATGGTAATACTTAGATATCACACGTTGGCCTCATTTATCTCCATTTTACAGATGGGTAAACTGAGGCACAAATAGGGGAAGTGATATGGCTACAGTCACACAGGGAGCCAGTGAGAATAGAACCCATATCTTAATCCACTGTAATTTCAGCTGACTAATAAAACTTGCTTACCTCAGAGTAGTGATGCCTGTAAAACATACTGATCACGGCACTGAAAGGTGCCAGTGGTGCAGAGTTAGTCTCAGATGAAGAGGTGTGTGAGCGGAGTGGAGATATGTGAAATTTCAAAGTTTTAAGGTTTGCTCCCAATACTGGTCTATTCTATAGATACCCTTATACTGCGCCCATCACCGTACATTCATTAAGTGATGTGATTAACACTTGTCATGTGTTGTTTGCTCGCTCCTCCTCTCCCCAAAGGGTGCAGTGGAGTGTTTTGTTTTGGTAGGGTTTTAGGTCTTGTTCTGTTTTTAAATGTACAGATTGCTCTGTGTTTATGTCAGAGAAGGCAAGATGCCCATAATCCCATGTCCAAACACACTGAACTTTGGAAAGATTTGGGGTCTGAACCCCAGTCTGGATATGTATGTCACAGTCACTCCTTTTATCTGTAACAGGTCAAACTCTGTCCCCTCCTCCCGATCTTCTGAAATGAGGAGCTAGATCTGAATATTATGGCTTGGGATGCAAAAGCGGATGCTTGAACAGACAGAATCCTTTGTATCTGAAACAATAAAGTCTGAAAAACTGGGCTGGAACAGAAAAAGTTAATCAAACATGTCCCAACTGCCTTTGGCTTGCATTCTGACTAGAAATCTGAGTTTTTACTGCATCTGAGCCTGGCTGATCAAGAGCCTCACTTCACCAATGGCCAACGCTGGATGCTTCAGAGGAAAGCATAAAACCTCCTGAAGGCATCTAGTTATGCAATGCTATGCTATCAGTAGAGGGGGACAAGGCTTTCTTCCTGACCTCTTTATGGTCTGAAGCTTAAGGATTGAGAGATCTTCGTGACAAAGGTTTCTCTAAAAGTTAGAGCTTGTTAATTCTTGCCCAAGAGAACAGTCAGGAATCTGTAGGGAAGTAACATAACCCAGGAAGAGCTTTGCATGGTGGTTTATAACGTGTGTTCACTCGCTGCATTCCAGACAGGTTTTAGGAGGAGCTGTCACTCAGCTGTCATTTCCTTTTTTTTCTTCTTGCAGCTAAAACAATCGCTCGTTATTTTTAGGTGTTTTCCGTAATTAAAGTGACGCCAGAGAGGAGAGGCAGCTGATCTGACTGGCTGGCTTACGAGAGCTTGCTTTTGTGTATCAAGTCAACAGATGGAAGCTGTTCTCAGAAGAAGGATCCCCTGAGTTTTGCTGTTGCCCTGAACTTTACAATCAACCTCTATAACATTTTACTACAGAAGAGGATGTCTTTGCCCAGAATCCAAATAGAAGAGGTGGTGGACAGTGCAGATGCCTCCTCTGAGAATGCCACACCCCCCCATGACCACCTGAGAAGCCTGAAGGCTCTGACAGAGAAACTGAGACTGGAGACCAGGCGCCCTTCCTACTTGGAGTGGAAGGCCAAACTTGAGGACCAGACGTGGAAGAGCCCCAAGCCCTCTGGGGAGGAAGAGGTTAAAGAAGAAAAAAAGGCCACAGAGGAAGCTGCCCCTTTAAGAAAGGTGCAGGTGCATCTCAAAGGGAGTTCTTCCCAGGAGAAGGTGACTCTGACTTCAGGGAAACTAAGTGGCTTTGAAAGCATTCAGGAAGCTCTGAATTGGCTCAGGAAGGAACTGGTAAGTGGTTTCCTTTCCAAGATAAATAATGGTCTTAAAAGAGAAATTTAAAGTGACCGTCTAATCCAATGGTTCCCAAAGTGGGGTCTGCCATGGGTTATGTGGGGGTCTGCCCCTTGAGCCAGAGTACAGCAGCGGGGCTGGAATGCGCTGGTACAGTGTTATGACATTTTTGCCACAAGGAGGACACCATCTTGTTCTCCAAATGGCACCCTCTCCACAGTGTGATCTCACCATACCTGCCAGGTCACCCTGTATGGTGAGATCACACTGTGGAGAGGGTGCCATTTGGAGAACAAGATGGTGTCCTCCTTGTGGTCACCCAGGACACCATCTTCTTGTGCAAGGTCACGCTGTGCGGAGGGGTCCATTTTGAGAATAAAATGGTCAGTGATGAGCTGCCAAAATCTTAACAACCGGTTCCCTATAAAACGTTCTGATTTAAGAGGGGGGAGTCGGGGAGGGGCCAGGGTTGAGGGAGACATACACGTGGGGCCAGGGGTCCCTGCAGGGCCTGGGGTAAATTGCCCCACTTGCCCCTCCGGCAACACTAGAGCTTGCAGCCCCCTCCCCCTTTACCTTGCCAGCAGCTCAAAGCAGCAGGACAACTCCAGAGCTCAGCTGAGCTGCCCAGCTGATGCCGGCGGCTGGCCATGCTGCAGCTGGGGGGAAGCAGGGAATCCTGGGAGCAACAGGGTGGTCCGGCCTGGGGACTGGAGTTCTTTGCCCACTCCCTGGCCCTTTAACAACCGATTCTCCACGGAGGTCTAATTTTAGCAACCGGTTCTTGGGAACCTGTGGGAACCGGCTCCAGCTCACCACTGAAAATGGTGTCCTTGCACTTCGTGACCTCACACGCATGGTGCAGGAGAGCTCATGCTGGTGGGGGCATTCCAGTAGTACCATGACTACACCACAAATATCATTTTAGTTAAAGTGAAAATAAGGGTGATGTGTAGGCCCTACCAAATTCATGGCCATGAAAAATGCATCACGGACCGTGAAACCTAGTCTTTTGTGGGCTTTTCCCCTATACAGTACAGATTTCACAGGGAGACCAGCGTTTCTCAAACTGGGGGCCCTGACCCAAAAGGGAGTTGCAGGGGGTGGGGGTGTCACAAGGTTATTTTAGTGGGGTACAGTATTGCCACTCTTTACTTCTGCGCTGCCTTCAGAGCTGGGTGGCCAGAGAGCAGCGGCTGTTGGCCAGGCACCCAGCTCTGAAGGCAGAGCCCCGCCAGTCGCAGCGCAGAAGTAAGGGGAGTAATACCATACCAAATCATCCTTACTTCTGCGCTGCTGCTGTCAGAGCTGGCAGAGAGTGGCGTCTGCTGACTGAGGGTCCAGCCCTGCAGGCAGCAGCCCAGAAGTAAGGGTAGCAATACCATACCATACCATACCATCCTTACTACTGCGCTGCTGCTGGCAGTGGCTCTGCCTTCAGAGCTGGGCTCTGGGTCAACAGATGCCTCTCTCCACCTGCCCAACTCTGAAGGCAGCACCACTGCCAGCAGCAGCACGGAAGTAAGGATTGCAGTACTGCAATCCCCCCCACCACCTTGTGACCTCCCCCAAACTCCTTTTTGGGTCAGGACCCCTGCAATTACAACACTGTGAAATTTCAGATGTAAGCAGCTGAAATCATGAAATTTACCATTTTTAAAATCCTCTAACTGTGAAATTGACCAAAACGGACTGTGAATTTGTAGACAAAAATAGATCAGTGGTTAAAATGTGAAAGCATTAAGAAGAAAAAATTATCTACTGTTGAAACAGAATATCAAATCAGCAAGGATCAAATAATAAATAATAATTCACCCAACAAAGAGAATAATAAGAACATGAAACCTCTATACAAAATGAAATGGGCCTGGGTAATTTAGTCAGATGGCAAAGGGATCCTTGGTGGAAAAAAGTTTGGGAACCACTGGTCTGGTACATTCTGTCTTTGAGACTCACTAGTTACAGCAGTGAACAATCTTCTATGGTTTTTCTTTACCTGGCAGGAGCAGGGGCTGGTTTGGGGAAGGTAAGGTTGTGTGACAGCATTCTGTAGGAGGTCAAAGCTGGAGCTGACTCCAACCATCAGGGTTGCCCCTGGGAAAACTCTAGACAGCAAGCAATCTCTGATGAACTGTAGACTTTTTTATTTTTATTTTGCCTCTTTAGAAATTGCATGTGACCAGATCACAATTTGTACACAGGGACTGGTTATTCAAACAAACTGGTTGTGAGAAAAGATGTTGGCCTCGTGAGATAGTTGATCTGTCTTACTTTTTTTTTATGGTCCCTATTACTCTAGTATCTGAGGGAATGATAACATTCAATGTATTTATCTTCACAACACCCCTGTGAAATAGGGCAATGTTGTTATCCCCATTTTATGGATGGGGGAACTGAACCGCAGAGAGGCTAAGTGACTTGCCCAAGGTCACACAGGATGTCTGTGGCACAGCAGAGACTTAACCCCAAGTCTCCAGTGCTCTAACCACCCAACAATCCATTCCTCATTGTCACAATGAGTATTTATTATTCATGCCATGTGAGTGTTCACCTGAGTCACATGGTTTTATTCCTGTTCCCTGATTGAACATCCTAGGCATTATAAAAGAAAAAGGTTCTGTGTTTGTTTGTGAACGCTCTGCCAACATTCATAACTGTTTGCCAAATTTGCAGTAATAATCATAACATCTCTTCTAAATGGCTATGAGAGCACTTTGGGAGTGAGTGTTCTTGTGAATATTTATTCGCACTAGTGCTTTGCTTTCCACAAGAAAAAAAATCTTGTGAATAAAATTTTCTCCACCCAAATATTGGCAAATAAATGAATAAATGTGACTTAAATGAGTTTCATTCACAAGAATATTCACACATACATTTTACTGCATTTTCCCAGCTCTGGTTTACCTGTATATAAATTATTTGCAAAAGTGATGTGTGATTTTGATTGTGTCAGTTTTTGGGTGTCCAGCTTGATACACTTGCCAGGGGCCTGATTTTCAGAGCACAGGTGCTTGGCCCTTTTCTGAAGATCAGCCTCTTTAAGAAGTCAAGTTGGGCCCCCCACAATCATTAGTCACGTTAGCAAATCTTGGCTCATTGCATCAGATTAGGATCCATGTCGAATTTGGGTTTATGACTCAAACCTCACTCCACAATGGCCTTAATCTGAAAAACAGATTGAACAGGCCCAGTGATGGCAAGGTGCAGGTTTCGTTTTCCAACCCCAGGTTCTAGCAGATTTGCATCTGGACTTTGGATTCTGCCCTTTAACCAGGTAGAGATTTGTTCTGAGCCCAGCTGTGCTGTTCTGATCTGGGGCTTGGGTTTGGGGGTGGACATACACCATGGGATGAAAGATAAAAGTTGTAAATAAACAGAGAAAGATAAAATAAAAAGATGAAAAAGACCTATCTACATGTCCCACTCTCCTAATGATACCCATGGGCACTCACAAGACACTCATCACTGGACCTGACTGCATTTTACGTAATTTAGAAGAATTTCCCTGAAACAAGGCCATGTTTTTGACTCACCACAGCACTTAATCCCCACCTAGAATGGACCAACGATGGGGAACAGCTGCCAGCAGATGGTTAGAGCATAGCAAGGCTTGAAGTTAGCAAAATACCCTAACAAACAAAATACCCATTTTACACTTCGCTTTAAGGGTGAAATCCTGGCTGCACTGAAATCAATGGCAAAGCAACAGTTGACTTTGGTGGGGCTAGGAATTCCTCTTACAGGTCAAATTCTGCCTCAGTTGCACCCCAGTGAATAGGTGTTACACTTGCAACTCCCAGGGTAGAATTTGCCTCCAGAGGTGGCTAGGCTTTGGTTTACATGTGCTTATAGCAGGAGCAAATACCAGCAAAGAGGGCCTGCCACTGGCATCTTGCTCTAGGGAGCTTGGCATGCCCCCAAACACCCTACCCGTGGGCCTTGGCAAGCTACCAGGTGAGCAATAAGTATTTCTGGCCTGTGTTATATGCGCAGAGAAAGGGAGCTGGGAATTCCATGAGCTCCGTCCCGGGACAGCCACTCCAGCTGAATGCAGGTGCAGCAACAGGGCATCGCATGAGAGGCGACCTCTGAGGAACTCGGGACACGGACAATTAAGGGAGTAACCAGCATCCTAAACTACCTTCTGGAACTGACCTGGCAGCAGAGTACAGAGCAGCAGTCTAATTGGCTTTTGCCAGTCTGCCCTGAGCAACAAAGTGGCCACCTGCAGTCTGTACTAGCCTGAGTGGCCTTCCCTAGAAGTAATGTCAGAACTGGTGGTGCTCATCTAACCCCTGAGGGGTCAAAGGCACACTCATGTGGGGACACCCAGCCAAGAAATGGATCAATTCAAAGTGCCCAGATATAAAATTAAAGCTATAGCATAGAGCTAAGCCCTTGCTGCAAATCTAGAGGGCATGTTTTCTTCCAGGGACACAAGGCACGGCCTTCAGCTCCTCAAAAGCAGCCAGTTTGACTCCTCAAGGCCACAGGTCCAATCAGAGAGGCCAAAGGGGCAAATCCAAGACCATATTGCAAATCTAGCGGAAATTTTCATGGTCTTCAGCTCTAGTGGCTCAGGAGGAGATAGCACTCCCTCAGAGTCATGACATAACACATATTAGGGCCAGCCCCTCAGCTAGCATACACTAGTATAGCTCTGCTGAAGTCAATGGAGTTGCACCGATTGGCATCAGTTGACCATCTGGCCTTTAAAGTCTGATAGATTCTGGAATCCAAATTCCTTCCCAAGGCGCGCTGTGCAGCTGTAACTGCAAACTGCACAGCTCAGCACATTACAAGCTTCTCGAGGAGTTCAACAACTCTCAGTCCCAGCATGCCCGAGCCCTGGAAATTATTCCCATCTTTGATTTTTATGTTAGATGAACAGTTCTGACCAGTTCTGAGTATTCAAATCATGTTAAAGGTCCTTTAACATCATAGAGTAAATCCTAAATTCCCTGCTCAGTCAAAACCAGCGTTTAAGTCAATGGGAATAAAGGCTTAAGGAGTGGGCCTATAGAAAATAAGGCCTGGTCTATAGTAGAGTTAGGTCAATGCAAGGCAGCTCATGTCTATCTACCTATGGAAATGTCTACACTTAAATTTTGTTCCCGCTGACGTAACAGCCCAGCTATACCAATTTAATAACTTCACCTCCATGAGCGGCATAGAGTCAAAGCCAATGTAGTTGGGTCGACACAAGTCTCACATAGACACTGTGTTGCTTATGTCAGCTGTTACTAGCTTTCAGGAGCCTTCCCACAATGCCCCACTCTGACAATACAATGGAAACAAGTGCTTCTGGTGAGGACGCACCACAGACACAAGGAGTAAAGTGTAGACATACACAAGCAATGTAATTACTGCAGCAGATGTATGCTGACGTAAGTAAGGTTGACTTAATTTTGTAGTGTAGACATGGCCTAAAAGTAACATTGCAACATTGGATTTTCTTGGTATTTCCAAAGCAAAGTAAATTAAACAGTGTCCTGAGAGTGGAAGGCCCAACGTCTGCACTCACCACAGATTCAAGTTCTGCTCACAGATGTGGTTAGCTCTGACTGAAGTAACGGACTTTGGCCTTTAATATTTACTTGTTAGCATGGATCGGCCAACAGGTTCAGATAGATAAAGGGAGCCGGGTCCTGCCCTGCAGGAAAGCTGGTTGGCATGGAGGGTGTGGCAGCATGGAAAAGAAAGTGGAAGGAAAAAAAAGTGTAAAAGAAAGTGGAAAAAATCCAAAAACTGAACATTTTTCATTTCAATGAAATTATTTTCCTGTTTTGTCAAAATGTTTGTAAAGAAACATTTTTCTCTTTCTTTTTAAAAATGTTTTTGATACATTTTACCAGCCTAAAAACAAGCCTCAGTTCTCAGCTTCTTGGTGCAAGTGAGCACAACTTCCTCATGCCTCTAACGATGGGTCTGAATTTGGCTCAGTGCTCATCCCTGATGGAGAAAATACTGTCTAATAGACACCCCCAGATCTGATGCTTTCTTCAGGGAGGTAAAATAGAGCTAATTCCAGCTGGTCTGTAGCAGAAAACACGTACCCCGAATATTAGAGCTGCGCAAATAATCGATTGATCAGTTTGGTGGCCAAACTAAAGAAGTAGGGGGAAAAATGGTGGTTTGTGTCGAACAAACCGTTTCAGTCAACCTGCAATGAAAGAGTTCATTTTTGATGGGTTTTAAAAATCTTTTTCTAAACAAAATTAAATCACATTAAAATCAAATTTGGAACAAAAAATTGTTTTGAATCAAAAAGTTTCATTTTGAAAACGTTGAAATAGAACATTTTGATTTTATTGGAAATTGTTTTGCTCTCTTTTTGCAATCCAAACACTTTGGAAAATTTGAGACAAATTTGCGACATTTTTTCAGGAAACCCAAATCTGCATTTTTTGGCAAACTTAAGCTTAGTCCAAAATTTTTTCGCCCAGCTCTACTGTGAATATAGTTGGTGTGAATGGTCAGATTTACTAAGGTTGATCTGACTGCTACTGAAGTCACGGAGAGTCTTCCCACTGACTTCAATGGGAATTGGCGCAGGTCCTAATTAAAAAGGCAGTAATGGTACATAAATCTTCATGAACCTTGGTGTCTCCATTTCAGATCAATTTCTCATCCACATCAAGAGCTCTGTTACTCTGCAATAGGTTTCCAAATGGGCCTATTTTTATACCAGCCTCTGCTCCCGAAATGAGCTAAATGGGCACTTAGCTGAATTTGGAAGAAGAAACTCGAGCAGGAACTCTGTCGATGTGCACCTCACCGCAGATCGTGCTGGTGTTCTGGGGGGATGGGAGGAGTCCTTTGGTTTTTCTGAGATTGGATTTAGTGAGAGATGCAGGACTGGCCGCCTGGGCGAGCAAAGGTCTCTGTCTGTGACAGCATGGGCCGTGGCAATGCAAACTTCCGTCTGCGGCCCCACCAGTGTCCCTCAATTCTAACTCAGTCAGCTAGCCAGGACCATTCTCCTCCCACCGCCCTGCTCTGCATTGCTGCAGCGAGAGATGCTGGGAAATATCACTCCGTGGCACATAGGAGTTCCCTGGGGAAGCTTTTCTGTGGGTTGCCCCCTCGTGGCACAACTGGCTGAACTCCTTGACTCCACTGAAGCAGGGGGCACAGGCTCCCAAGTGATGGTCCAAGGGGCCCTTGCTGGTGGTCTGCAGAGAGCTGGCTGCTCCTATGGTGCTGGTTTCTTTTTCTTTCCAGCGGGTGTGTGCCATGGAAAGAGGTTAAAAGCAAATGAAATATTTTCCTAATATTACTGTCCCACAGAAGTAATGACTACCATTAAACACCAAGAGGGAGGACGGTGCAGTGATTAGGGCGCTAACTTAGAATGTGGGATGCCATAACAATGAACTTAATCCGCTTTCAAAGCAGAATACAGAACATGGAATGACTGGCTTGTTAGTACACAATATTCCTTGTGCTATATGGACACAAGTCACTTGAGTGGGCACTAACGTTAATGCGGACTCACCTCCCCCCCTGCCCTGTGTAGACAAGCTCAGACTCTCTGTGCCTCAGTTCCCCATCTGTACACTGAGCTTATAGCACTTACTTTAAGGATTGCAAGGTGCTCAGATACTACCGTAATGGAGACTTTATAAGCACCTTATCCAGATGGACAGCACTATTATGGGGTTGCACTGAGAGGGGAGCGATCTGCATGGATGTGAACGAAAGGAGAGGTGGGTCCATGAAACTCCCTATTATAATGTGCTCTCCACTGTAAATATCTGATAAAGGGCGTTCTGGGCTGGTGAGGGTGAGCAAGATGCATCCCTTTGGTTAGGATGGAGGTACTGAGAGTTCACTGATGCTCCACATGAAAATGGAGGTTATATACCAATAGCTGGGACACGTACCTTCTGTGGTTTCAGAATGAGACAAAACAAATGGTGCATTTCTGAACTACCTCCAAGGCGTCCCTTGTTGAAAACTGAGCAATTAGGAAACAGGAGAGCAAATTCTCCATAAAATGCGAATAAATCAACCCTGAGGACTAATCTTACATTGACAGGGGCAGGAATTCAGGGCTCAGTCTTGCACCGTTGAAGTCAATGGGAGTTTTGACTTCAATAGAAGTAGGACCAGCCACTAGTTGTGCTAGCCGGTCTTTTCCACCTCTAATCTCCAGGATTCCATGGCAAAATAAGCTTCACTCTGTGACGAGTTCGGTCACAGAAACTCCCTCACGACTATCCCTAGATGAGCTGGGATACCACTAAGAACAAACCTCCGTGCCAGAAGAGGCTTCCCTCCACTCCTGTCTTGCTGAGTTAGACATTTCAGTCAGCTGCAGCATAGATCCACACCTCTCTGCAGTTCACTGAAACTGAGATCCACTCAGCTCAGGGGCTTCTTAGTTAACATAGACTTTCACAGCACCCAGGATTCAGTCTTTGTGGGAGCCTAAACCCCAAATGAATTTGTTTTACCCTGTATAAAGCTTATATGGGGTAAACTCATCAATTGTCCGCCCTCTGTAACACTGATAGAGAGATATGCACAGCTGTTTGCTCCCCCAGGTACTAGTCACTAACCCTGGGTTCAATAATAAGCAAAAGTGATTTTATTAAGTATAAAAAGTAGGATTTAAGTGGTTCCAGGTAATAACAGACAAAACAAAGTAAGTTACTAAGCAAAATGAAACAAAACACGCAAATCTCAGAAACTGCATACAGGTAAATCTAACCCTTAGACATGTTCCAATAAGCTTCTTTCACAGACTGGACTCCTTTCCAATCTGGGTCCAGCAATCACTCACACCCCCATAGTTACTGTCCTTTGTTCCAGTTTCTTTTAGGCATCTCTTGGGAGCTGAGAAGCCATCTCTTAAGCCAGCTGAAGACAAAATGGAGGAGTTTCCAGGGGCTTTTATATTCTTTCTCTTGTGGATGGAAACCCCTTTGTTCTCCTGTGCAAAATCCAAGCAACAAGATGGAGTTTGCAGCCACCTGGGCAAGTCACATGTCCATGAATGATTCAGCTTTTTTCAGGCCGACGCCATTGTTTCCATGTTAGTGTGAACGTTCCCAGAAAGCTCAGATGCGGATTGGCATCTCCCAAAGTCCATTGTCAGTTAAGTGTTTCTTGATTGCACACTTCCTGAGAAAAGTCCTTTCCCAAGAAGTTGACCAAACGCTTCACTGAGGCTACTTAGGCTCAAACACATTGAGATACAAGTACATAGCCAATATTCATAACTTCAAATACAAAAATGATACACACATGCAGACACTATAATGATAACCAGCAAACTACAACCTTTCCATAGACACCCCACTTGACCTCCTCTGTACAAGACCTGGTGCAACCATAGGACCCTGGTTACAACAATGCTCTATACTGTCACAGTTCATGTCAATAACGTCACACACTCCCCTCTGATTATATGACAGGGATCAGTTGCAGTGTTCTGTTCTTCTACTTTTTTAAAATGTAAATGGATCTTTTCAAAACAGAAATCATATTGAAAGAGATTTCTTACCTGCGACTTCTGAACTGGATTCTGGAATATACAATTGACGTTCACCAGTGATGCTGTCAGTTGGTTGTTCTTCACACAGCTGGACTATTTACCTGTGTGTTTATGGTTGGTTTCATTGTCCAGGCCAGATGAAGTTGAGCTGCTGGCCCTGCGAGTGAACGTTTAAATTGAAAAAAACAACTGCAGCCATTGACATGTAAACAATAGCCTTGTTAGCTATTTCCAATGAGTTGTGTAGAACTCTGTCTACCTGACAGTGTCTCTTTATAACAGAGGTCATTGATCATTTACAGTGCCTTCTGTTAAACTCGGATTAGGTGTTCCCATCACTGTCAACTAAGAACTAGAGTAGCAGAGGCAGAGTTAGGATTTCTGGCATCTGCCCCAAGCTCTGCTAACTTTCTGGGTGCTCTTGGACAAGTCAAGTCTTGGTGGGAGGGATAGCTCGGTGGTTTGAGCATTGGCCTGCTCAGGGTTGTGAGTTCAATCCTTGAGAGGGCCACTTACGGATCTGAAGTAAAATCAGTACTTGGTGGAGGCTGGACTCGTGACCTTTCAGGGTCCCTTCCAGCTCTATGAGATAGATATATCTCTATATATAACTTAACCTTCCTCTGCAGATCTGGTCCGGTCTACCATCAGTGACAAGTGAGTTGCCTAGATGGCTCAGAGATCAGCAATTCCAGTGTTGTGGCACCATTGTTTCCTCATCTGTAAAATGGAGGTGACACTAATACTATGGCCCCTGAGTCACATTCATGGGGAGGGAGCGTTCAACTGGTCTCAAAGAGATTTGAGCTCCTCCAGGGAAAGGTGCTCTGTAAGTGCAAAGGGCTGGTGGTCTGACTCTCAGAGCTGCTGAGCACCCAGAACTGCTAGTGAAGTTCATGGGGTCTGTGGGTGCTCAGCACCCCTGAAAATCATCACATCAGGGAAGTGAGCTCTATAGAGGCAGATCCACACTGCTGTAAATTGCCATAGTTCCATTGCAATGAGGGTTATTTTAGACTGAACAAGCCATTGGTGATGCCTGGTTTCCTTTGTGTATCTCGAGCCAACCCCATGTGAGTGGAACGTGGCCTCGTGGATTTCACTCGTAGTCAAGTCTCCACAAATACAAGCCTCAGGTGTGTAAACACCCCTGAAGGAGTTGTCACTGTACAAGGTGTTTGTTAGTCATCAAGAAGCAAAACTCTGAACGTCAGATCTCCATCAGAGATGGGCAGAGTCTCCAGCATCGTTGCGCCATTGTGCCGATAATCCTTTTGTCAGCCATCACAAAGCTTTATTTCTTTTTCCTTTATGTATTTCTGGAAGGAATAAAGCAGCTCTTCTTAAGGGAGCTCAGCCAAAAGAGAAGCAACTTCCCACCCATCCCCTAACTCCACCCCCCCACAGAAGCAAACAAAGCCAGAGGAGAGCTTTATCTCCCTGGGAAAATTTTACTACTATCAGTCATTGCATCTCATGTTTCTGGTGCATTGTCTCTCTCTTTGTGATTCAGCCGGTGGAGATCATAAAGCTGCTTAGCACACTCAGAGCACTTTTTGTGCAGAGATCTCAAAGTGCAAGGTGGCGGAATTGACAAAGAGAATAAGAGTGACTTGCCCAGCACAGCTGAGACTAGTAGTCATGGCTTGCCTTTTTAAAACCCCAGTTGTCACCAAGAGGCGGGCAGGGAGAGGAAAGTCCGAGATTAGAGATGTGAGCACCATCTGCCATCTTGGTATTTTGGCTTGTGTGAAAATGTCATGGTGTCCTAACAGAATACCAGTGCCTCATCAGAAAGGCCAGAGTGGGTCCCAAAAGAGGAAAAGCTGGTTTCCTGAAAAAATTGGAAATGTCCAAGTGGCTTTCATGTCACGGACCCCTCTTTTGTTATGTCAAAGTTAGAATCAGGACTCACAATTTGTCAGACCACTCTGTTTTATTAGTGCAGCGCTCTGCCAATAACACCCAGATAATGTGAGTGGTCATGCAAGACCCAAACGGTCTTATTTATACAGATAAAAGAGCGGGAATGAGACAAAGGGACAAAGAAAGCAAAACAGTAAAATTCACGTGGGGCACAGCATGCATATCCTACTTCCTTACTAACTCGTATCGATCTAAGGCTAATACTTCACCAATTGCCCTTAAACGGTGCAATTGTTCTATGTTAATGTCTGTATTCCTGACACCTGGATTGCAGCATTCCAACAGTTTTGCTTAAAGGTACAGACAGCATTTCTTTAATCCTTTCTATTTTCACAATATAATTCATTCTACTTTCACAGTTATTTCAACATTTCTGTGACTTTTTAAAATAATTTTTATTGAGCCCGTTAACCGAAAACAGTAGTGAAAACATAATCTAAATGGTTGTCGACATCCTTAATAAATAGAAACTTTCGGCGGCCATTTTGCTAGCCTCTTTGGCAACGTTAAAAACGCCTGCAGAAAAGTGAGAAAACTTCCCCCATAATGGAAACATTTCAAGAACATCGATACTTTGTAAGGCTCTGTTTTGCTTGGGGGTGGAGGTTGTGTGGGGAAGACATAGGAATGACATCACAAATGTTGACAGTGCTATAAGTAAGCTGCCTCTGGGCCTGGTGTAATTGCGTAACCGTGACTCAGTCCTCCCCCATGCGCTGAGATGAGGATCCAAGGTTTTCACCATGTTCTTAGGGCGGTCGGGCAAATTCTGCCAGGGCCTGGCAGGCTCTGCCTCTGTCACCACTGCAGTGAGAGAAACTCGCCGCTGACTAATCCTAACTGTGTTTAACCTCAGCCCTGAGCACACCCATCAAGCACGAGTCCTCACAGCATCCCAGGGAGGCAGAGAACTGATAGAAAGGGAAACTGAGGCCCAGAGTTGCTCAGCGACTTACCCAAGGTCCCACAAAATGGCAGGGAGAGAAACAGGCCTCACTGGTCATATGAGGCAGTGGTTCCACACTGAGACCATCCCTGGGCAAGGCACCAGGTCTTTCCCCTGCAACATTTACCTGTGCAGAGACAGAGAGGAAGCAGCTTGTGCTTCTCCTACTCAGGACCTGCCAGGGATTATTTCAGCCCCTGATACAAGCTGGGGCAGTCCCCTAACTTGCAGTCCTGTTGCAATGGCTCTGAGAGGCCTTTTCAGAGCTGAACTGCTCAGACATAGGACTGCCCTGGCCACTGTCCCTGCCACCCTCTATTGCCCCTGTCATAAACAGATAGCTAAGGGTTAATGTCTCTTTCACCTGAAGCACCTGACCAGAGGACCAATCAGGAAACCGGATTTTTTCAACTTTGGGTGGAGGGAATTGAGTGTCTTTGTCTTTGTTTTCTGGCTGCCTGCTTTCTCTGAGCTTTGGAGAAGTAGTTTCTTTTTTCTAGTCTTCTGTTTCCAAGTGTAAGGACAAAGAGATCAGATAGTAAGTTATATGGTTTCTTTTCTTTGGTATTTGCATGAATATAAGTGCTGGAGTGCTTTGATTTGTATTCTTTTTGAATAAGGCTGTTTATTCAATATTCTTTTAAGCAATTGACCCTGTGTTGTATCATCTTAATACAGAGAGAACATTTGTACTTATTTTTCTTTCTTTTTATATAAAGCTTTCTTTTAAGACCTGTTGGAGTTTTTCTTTACTTCAGGGAAATTGAGTCTGTACTCACCAGGGAATTGGTGGGAGGAAGGAATCGGGGAGATCTGTGTGTTGGATTGCTAGCCTGATTTTTGCATTCCCTCTGGGGGAATAGGAAAGTACTTTTTGTTTCCAGGATTGGGAACAGAGAGGGAGATTCACTCTGTGTAGTTTCACAGAGCTTGTGTCTGTGTATCTCTCCAGGAGCACCTGGAGGGGGGAAGGGAAAAAGGATTATTTCCCTTGGTTGTGAGACTCAAGGGATTTGGGTCTTGGGGTCCCCAGGGAAGGTTTTTTCAGAGGGACTAGAGTGCCCCAAAACACTCTAATTTTTTGGGTGGTGGCAGCAGGTACCAGGTCCAGGCTGGTGGCTAAGCTTGGAGGTTTTCATGCTAACCCCCATATTTTGGACGCTAAGGTCCAGATCTGGGAATAAGGTTATGACATGGTGTAGCAGCGGTTACGGGATAGACAGAATCCAGAAGCCAGTGGAAATATTGTATTTTTCTTTTCTCTGCTAAGGGCTTTTTAGCAGAGAGAAGCAGTTGTTTTTAAAAGGGAACCAGAGAGAATTTTTTTTTCTGCTCTCTCTCGCAGTTTGTGGCTTGCATGTTAAGGGTCTTTTGTCATGCAATAGCCCTCCCATTAGGAGGCAAGTACCAGCACTTATAGGCATGCAAATAAAGTGGTTTTTCTGGTTTCCCTTCATTGAACATTAGCTAGAGAGAGAAAAGGAAAATTAGCTAAAGGCACTGTTGCTAGGCAGACTTCAGGAGGCAACAGAGAACCTGCAGTTCAGAAGATAAACACCGGAGGGCACCCCAACACAAGAAAACAGGAATCATGACTTCTAAGGCAAAAATTGAGGCCGAAGAACAAATCAAAGAAGCTGAACACAGGCGACAACTGGAAATAAAACAAAAAGAGATGGAGATGAAAGAAAGAGAAGAACAGATCAAAGAGGCAGCCTACCAAAGAGAACTGGCAGCCTTCCAAAGAGAACAGGCAGCCCAAGAGGCAGCACACAAAAGAAAACTAGAAGAAGAAGAGTTGGCCTACCGAAGGAAACAAGCAGAAGAAGAGGCGGCCCACCGCCGAGACATGGAAAAACACCAAAAAGAAATGGAAAAACAACAAAAAGAAATGGAAAAACAACAAAAAGAAATGGAAAAACAACAAAAAGAAATGGAAAAACAACAAAAAGAGAATGAAGAGAAGGAAAAACAGAGAAAACATGAACTGGAAATGGCAAAAGCTGGGTTGCATGTGCCAGCCAACCCTAACAACCCGGCGCCCATTATTGCTCCACAGCACAGGAAATTTCCCACCTACAAGGCAGGTGATGACACCGAGGCCTTCTTGGAAAATTTTGAAAGAGCTTGTCTTGGGTACAAGATTCCCGAAGACCAGTACATGGTAGAATTGAGGTCACAGCTCAGTGGACCTTTAGCAGAGGTGGCAGCTGAAATGCCTAAGCACCAAATGAATGACTATAAACTTTTTCTAACCAAGGCCAGATACAGGATGGGGATAACCCCAGATCATGCCCGTCGGCGCTTCAGAACCCAAAAGTGGAAACCAGAGGTGTCATTTCCCAAACACGCCTACTACATTGCAAAAAACTATGAGGCCTGGATAACAGGAAACAACATTCAAACCTTGGAAGAACTGAACCTCCTCATACAAATGGAGCAGTTCTTGGATGGTGTTCCTGAAGACATCACACGGTACATACAAGATGGAAATCCCAAAGATATCGCTGAGGCGGGGGAGATTGGAGCCAAATGGATGGAACTGGCAGAAAGCAAGAAAGCTACTGTCAAGGGGAACGATTACCCCAGGGGGCACACAGACCATAAACCCTACAACCGAGGACAGCCAAAGACCCCACATACCACCCAAGTAAAGCCACAGATACCCTACCCTTCAACCTCACCAGTCTCCAGTAACTCACCTCGGCCCAGTGACCCATCAGATGGAAGATGCTTTAAGTGTAATGAACTGGGACATATCAAGGCCAACTGTCCCAAGAACACCATGCGAGTGCAATTCATTACACCACCATCACACCAAAGATCCCCAGGCCCGGATGCCTCTCAAATACCCTTGGAGCGAAGGGAAAATTTGAGAGTGGGCGGAAAGAAGGTTACTGCGTGGAGAGACACGGGGGCACAAGTGTCAGCTATCCACCAATCCTTCGTTGACCCCAAATTCATCAACCCAAAGGCCAAAGTTACAATTTACCCCTTCATGTCACAAGCTGTAGACTTGCCTACAGCTCAACTGCCTGTCCAGTACAAAGGCTGGTCAGGAATGTGGACTTTTGCAGTCTATGACAATTATCCTATCCCCATGCTACTGGGGGAAGACTTGGCCAACCAGGTGAGGCGGGCCAAGAGAGTGGGAATGGTTACACGTAGCCAAACCAGGCAAGCTTCCAGACCCATTCCTGTTCCTGAGCCGTCCACAGAGGCCCCGTCTGTGTTACCAGAGACCCAGACAGAGGTAGTGGACCCGGATTCCATGCCTACCACTGAAACAGCCACAGCATCTCCAGTCCCAGGCCCGGAACTGGAACAGCAACCAGCACCAGCAAGTGCAACCCCATCTTCAAACTCAACGCCAGAGGGCGCCAGCGAGCCAAAACTGGCAGAAGCACAAGACAGCCATACCCAAAAGGCTCAGCCAGAGCCTGAAATACCCTCAGGTGCACCAGCGGAGAGCGGTACACCAGCAACGGAAACAACACCATCACCTACATCGCTTCCAGAGGGACCAAGCCCAAGTCCACAGTCTGAGGAAGAACTGGTGACCCCAGCCTCAAGGGAACAGTTCCAGACTGAGCAGGAAGCAGATGACAGCCTTCAGAAAGCTTGGGCGGCGGCACGGAGCACCCCACCGCCTCTCAGCTCTTCTAATCGATCCCGGTTTGTTATAGACCAAGGACTTTTATACAAGGAAATTCTTTCTGGTGGACACCGGGAAGAATGGCAGCCGCAAAAACAGTTGGTGGTTCCAACTAAGTACCGGGGGAAGCTCTTAAGCTTAGCCCATGATCATCCCAGTGGCCATGCTGGGGTGAACAGAACCAAGGACCGGTTGGGGAAGTCCTTCCACTGGGAGGGGATGGGCAAGGACGTTGCCAAGTATGTCCGGTCTTGTGAGGTATGCCAAAGAGTGGGAAAGCCTCAAGACCAGGTCAAGGCCCCTCTCCAGCCACTCCCCATAATTGAGGTCCCATTTCAGCGAGTAGCTGTGGATATTCTGGGCCCTTTCCCAAAAAAAACGCCCAGAGGAAAGCAGTACGTACTGACTTTAGTGGACTTTGCTACCCGATGGCCGGAAGCAGTAGCTCTAGGCAACACCAGGGCTAACACTGTGTGCCTGGCCTTAACAGACATCTTTGCCAGGGTAGGTTGGCCCTCCGACATCCTTACAGATTCAGGGTCTAATTTCCTGGCAGGGACCATGGAAAAACTGTGGGAAACTCATGGGGTGAATCACTTGGTTACCACCCCGTACCACCATCAAACCAATGGCCTGGTGGAAAGGTTCAATGGAACTTTGGGGGCCATGATACGAAAATTCATCAACGAATTCTCCAATAATTGGGACCTAGTGTTGCAGCAGTTGCTGTTTGCCTACAGGGCTGTACCACATCCCAGTTTAGGGTTTTCACCATTTGAACTTGTGTATGGTCACGAGGTTAAGGGGCCATTACAGTTGGTGAAGCAGCAATGGGAGGGGTTTACGCCTTCTCCAGGAACTAACATTCTGGACTTTGTAAGCAACCTACAAAGCACCCTCCGACACTCTTTAGCCCTTGCTAGAGAGAATCTAAAGGATGCTCAGGAAGAGCAAAAGGCCTGGTATGACAGACATGCCAGAGATCGGTCCTTCAAGGTAGGAGACCAGGTTATGGTCTTGAAGGCGCAACAGGCCCATAAGATGGAAGCATCATGGGAAGGGCCCTTCACGGTCCAAGAGCGCCTGGGAGCTGTAAACTACCTCATAGCATTTCCCAATTCCTCACTAAAGCCTAAAGTGTACCATGTTAATTCTCTCAAGCCTTTCTATTCCAGAGACTTACAGGTTTGTCAGTTTACAGTCCAGGGAGATGATGCTGAGTGGCCTGACGGTGTCTACTACGACGGGAAAAAAGACGGTGGCGTGGAAGAGGTGAACCTCTCAACCACCCTGGAACGTCTGCAGCGGCAACAAATCAAGGAGCTGTGCACTAGCTTCGCCCCATTGTTCTCAGCCACCCCAGGATGGACTGAACGGGCATACCACTCCATTGATACAGGTAATGCTCACCCAATCAGAACCCCACCCTACCGAGTGTCTCCTCATGCCCAAGCTGCTATAGAACGGGAGATCCAGAACATGCTACAGATGGGTATAATCCGCTCATCTACCAGTGCATGGGCATCTCCAGTGGTTCTGGTACCCAAACCAGATGGGGAAATACGCTTTTGCGTGGACTACCGTAAGCTAAATGCGGTAACTCGTCCGGACAACTATCCAATGCCCCGCACCGATGAGCTATTGGAAAAGTTGGGACGTGCCCAGTTCATCTCTACAATAGACTTAACCAAGGGGTACTGGCAAGTACCGCTAGATGAACCTGCCAAGGAGAGGTCAGCATTCGTCACCCATGCGGGGGTGTATGAATTCAATGTCCTTCCTTTCGGCCTTCGAAATGCACCCGCCACCTTCCAGAGGCTGGTAGATGGTCTACTAGCTGGACTGGGAGAATTTGCAGTTGCCTACCTCGATGATGTGGCCATTTTTTCAGACTCCTGGCCCGAACACCTACTACACCTGGAAAAGGTCTTTGAGCGCATCAGGCAGGCAGGACTAACTGTTAAGGCCAAAAAGTGTCAAATAGGCCAAAACAGAGTGACTTACCTGGGGCACCAGGTGGGTCGAGGAACCATAAACCCCCTACAGGCCAAGGTGGATGCTATCCAAAAGTGGCCTGTCCCACGGTCCAAGAAGCAGGTCCAATCCTTCTTAGGCTTGGCCGGATACTACAGGCGATTTGTACCCCACTACAGCCAAATCGCTGCCCCACTGACCGACCTGACCAAAAAGACCCAGCCAAATGCAGTTAAGTGGACTGATGAGTGTCAAAAGGCCTTTACCCAGCTTAAGGCGACGCTCATGTCTGACCCTGTGCTCAGGGCCCCGGATTTTGACAAGCCATTCCTAGTAACCACAGATGCATCTGAGCGTGGTATAGGAGCAGTGCTCATGCAGGAAGCAACAGATCACAACTTCCATCCTGTCGTGTTTCTCAGCAAGAAACTGTCTGAGAGGGAAAGTCACTGGTCAGTCAGTGAAAAGGAATGCTATGCCATTGTGTACGCCCTGGAAAAGCTACGCCCATATGTTTGGGGACGGCGGTTCCAACTACAAACTGACCATGCTGCACTAAAGTGGCTTCATACTGCCAAGGGGAACAACAAGAAACTTCTTCGTTGGAGTTTAGCTCTCCAAGATTTTGATTTTGAAATTCAACACATCACAGGAGCTTCTAATAAAGTTGCTGATGCACTCTCCCGTGAGAGTTTCCCAGAATTCAGTAGTTAAAAAGTGTTCTTAAAATGTAGAAGTCTGTTAGTTATATACTTAGGAGTATATGTAAAGGTGTATGTGTTGTATTAATCTGTTTATTTTCAAGTTCTAGAAGGAAATCGCCGCCAGTGAGCTTCCCCACTGTCTGCAATTTGGGGGGCGTGTCATAAACAGATAGCTAAGGGTTAATGTCTCTTTCACCTGAAGCACCTGACCAGAGGACCAATCAGGAAACCGGATTTTTTCAACTTTGGGTGGAGGGAATTGAGTGTCTTTGTCTTTGTTTTCTGGCTGCCTGCTTTCTCTGAGCTTTGGAGAAGTAGTTTCTTTTTTCTAGTCTTCTGTTTCCAAGTGTAAGGACAAAGAGATCAGATAGTAAGTTATATGGTTTCTTTTCTTTGGTATTTGCATGAATATAAGTGCTGGAGTGCTTTGATTTGTATTCTTTTTGAATAAGGCTGTTTATTCAATATTCTTTTAAGCAATTGACCCTGTGTTGTATCATCTTAATACAGAGAGAACATTTGTACTTATTTTTCTTTCTTTTTATATAAAGCTTTCTTTTAAGACCTGTTGGAGTTTTTCTTTACTTCAGGGAAATTGAGTCTGTACTCACCAAGGAATTGGTGGGAGGAAGGAATCGGGGAGATCTGTGTGTTGGATTGCTAGCCTGATTTTTGCATTCCCTCTGGGGGAATAGGAAAGTACTTTTTGTTTCCAGGATTGGGAACAGAGAGGGAGATTCACTCTGTGTAGTTTCACAGAGCTTGTGTCTGTGTATCTCTCCAGGAGCACCTGGAGGGGGGAAGGGAGAAAGGATTATTTCCCTTGGTTGTGAGACTCAAGGGATTTGGGTCTTGGGGTCCCCAGGGAAGGTTTTTTCAGAGGGACTAGAGTGCCCCAAAACACTCTAATTTTTTGGGTGGTGGCAGCAGGTACCAGGTCCAGGCTGGTGGCTAAGCTTGGAGGTTTTCATGCTAACCCCCATATTTTGGACGCTAAGGTCCAGATCTGGGAATAAGGTTATGACAGCCCCTTGTCCCTGTGCGTGGGAAGAATGTATTGAGCCACAAGGGCAGACTCTGTTCCCCCTGCCTCAAGGGCATTCCCCCAGGAGGCCCTCCAGCCCTTCTGTGGCACCAGCCCACAGGGCAGGGATTAGCTGGACGCTCTGTGTCAGTTGCTGAGCCTCGCAGGAACTGATACAGGCTCAAACGGGAGGGAGCCCAGAGAAAGGCGACAAAAATCATAATCCTCCACGAGCTGGCTTCTGGGAAAAGATGAAAAGAACTAAATCGGTGTCCGAGTGTGGCTGGATGTTCTTTGGCTTGGCCAGAAAACCACCAAGGGCCTGATCCAAAGCCTATTGACATCCATGGGAGTCTTGCCATTAACTCCAATGGGCATGGGAGCAGGGCCCAGGTTGGGAAATGAAAACCATCTACCAGTATTTCAAGAGGGCAAGCCCCAGAGAGAAGGGGTGGTTAGGAGGTACCAGGTAGGAGAAACAGACTGAAACTGATGAAAGCAAAATTTAGGCACTTTGGAAGGACGAGACTGGATCAGATGCTGGTTCCCTCTGGTCCAGTATCCTGTCTCCAGCAGTGGCCAGTACAAAATGTTTTGAAGGAAGGTGTAAGGACCCCACAGTTGGCAGGTGTGATGCAATTTGCTCTCCACATTAGATCTCAGCCTGGTCTGCAATCGTTACAGGCTGGCTTAAGCCCCAGAGCACAAGGTTTTTATTTCCCTTCCAAAACTCTTTAATTTTTTTGGTATTTATTAATCTAACACTGGCTATTCTTATTATCCGTATAATGTCCAATCCCTCTTTGACTCCTGCTAATATTTTGGCCCATGATATCCAGTGGCAATGAGTTCCACAGCCTAATCATGTGTTGGGTGAAAGGGCATTTCCTTTTATGCTTTTTGAATCAGCCACCTTTCAAGGCTAGATATCAGGAAACAACCTCTAGGTTGTGATATCTACTATAATGCAGAATAGCCGTCTCTCCATAGGAAGCCCCATCACAGGAGTCACTTAAAACTGGATGGGACAAGCCCCTGGTGACTGTTATGCACCAGACCCTGAGCTGATGTGTATATGTAACTCCATGGAGTTAGGCTGATTTACACCAGCAGGGGATCTGACCCAAGGCGGTGGGAATAATTCCCTGGAAATTCTTTCCCCTGTCTAATTGCTGTTTCTCTTAATCGCTGCTCACTCAGAGATAAATTAAACTGCCCTCGGCTAAAGGGAGTGGGAAGCTGGGTGAATCCCGAGTGCTGCGGTGACTGATCGCCCCCCTCCCCCCGTCTCTGTGTTTCAGACAGAAATGCGCCTGCAGGACCAGCAGTTGGCGCGGCAGCTCATGCGTCTGCGCAGCGACATCAACAAGCTGAAGATCGAGCAGACGTGCCACCTGCACCAGCGCATGCTCAACGACGCCACCTACGAGCTGGAGGAGCGGGACGAGCTCGCCGACCTCTTCTGCGACCTGCCGCTCGTGAGCTCCTTCAGCCTCTCCGCACCCCTCAAGCTCATCGGCGTGACCAAGATGAACATCAACTCCCGCAGGTTCTCGCTGTGCTAGAGGGAGCGTCCGTGGGGGAGGGCCGGGGGAGCGGAGGGGCAGACAGAGGGATTCCTCCACTGAACTGCCAGATCCGAAGACTCACAAGGACGCAGAGGGGAAGAGGTAAAATGGAGCAGATCCCACAGCTGCTCTCGCCTCCAGGTGGTGCCACTGGCTCTCAGCCCTGAGACAGTATGGAGAAGCCTACAGACAAGTTGGGGTATTAGAAGCATCAGGAACCATCAGGAATCAGGAAGAGCCTGCCGCTTAGTCTGCTTCTTTGCAAGTGCAGTCCCACCTCCTCCTCCTGCTCAGTAAGCCATTGTAAAAGACAGCAGCAGTGCCAGAAGGATCGGCGAGGCAGCGGGAGGCCACTGGACCTCCCAGGTGCTTGGAAATCAAAGGGAAGGTTAGAAGTACAGCCACACACCAAAGCAAAACCCCTTTCATCCACCTGGGGCCAGAACCCATGGCTCCTCTACAAACCAATGATACTCCTCTGTTTGAAGGGGCCAAAGGTTACTATCTTGATTAGAAAGCTGATTTCCATTGGCAGCCGCACCTCCGAGGCATGAGGGATAGTGGGTTTACGTTGTGCACAATCCCAAAAGAACTGCAGAGAAGCTGGGCTTGTCCTGACTTGTGCCTTTGCGGTGAATGGTAACTATGGACATCGTACACATTTATACAGCGATTCAGGCTGGTCTGTGCCCACTAGAGGATATGATCAGGGTTGCAAATGTGCTGGATCTCATTCTTGACTTGCTTGCTCTACAACAGCTGTACGAGTCAGCTCTGTTATCCGACTAAGAAACATAGAGCAATATACCAAAACTGTGTGACCCACATCCCCATCCCACTCAGCCAACGCTCCACAGGATCAGCCTCCAGCGTGCCAGGATAGCTGGGTCCAAATAAAACAAGGAAATGTAAAGAGGAAAATGGATATTTTCCCTAGTGATTGTAGAAGTAAGAATTACTGTAAAACGAATACAAGAAAGAGAGCTATTGCCAAGTCTGCTGTTGATCTGTAGCATTAGCATGTGCTCAGCAACACAGAGAGTGACCAGTTACAGCCAAGCAGAGCCGTGGGTCTATATTGTATCAGGACCGTCTCATGACCCTGCTGCCATCCCTTCTAAGCCTTCACCGAACACAGATCTCTGGGGCAGTGCCCGCACTTCTGCACAAGCATAAAGGAACATTGCATTACTCATCATACCAGGCCAGCTGTGCTCTCCCCTACCTGCGAGATCAGCTTCACAAATCTGTTTCCTCAGTGTCAGCTTGAAGGAAGCTCCTCTGATGAATGGCAGAAGGTGGTGACAGAGGCATCTGCACGGCTTTGATTCCAAATTTTATATTGTATATAAGCCAATCAGACTCCACAGGGACCAAGAAAGGAATGACAGGGCAGTGAAGTCTTTTGGGGTTAGTTTTTTTCCTTCCCTTGAATGATTTGGGCTTTAGCAGCTGCAGGGTGTCAATATCATTTAATAGGAAAGGACAGCAGTTTTCAGAGTGAGAAGTGGTTCAGGATTGTCGCTGGAGGTAATTGACCAATCCTTAGTGCAGTAAGGCATGCCAGTTAGCCACCTCTTGTGCATGGGGTATTCATCTCCCAGAAACCGGTCAGGGGGTCTGTCATGGGGGTGTGACGACTGCTAACATCCAGTCTTGATTAAAGTATCAACCGTATCCTACAGCACTGGTCCAGTACTGCAGTATTCTGTAGCAATGGCTGATTACTACGGCAATAGTAATACCCAGCTCTTTACAATGCTTTTGATTAGCAGATCTCAAAGCAATTTACAAAGGAGGCCAGTAACATTGTCAATACCCAGAAGGGCACTGGAACAAATTACCAAACAATCATTAGTAAGCACCTAGAGAATAATAGAATCATAGAAGTTTAGGACTGGAAGGGACCTCGAGAGGTCTAGTCCAGTCACCTGTGCTCAAGACACGACTAAGTATTATCCACACCATCCATGACTGGTGCTTGTCTAACCTGCTCTTAAAAATTCCCAATGAAGGAGATTCCACTACCTTCCTAGGCAATTTATTCCAGCGCTTAGCTGCTCTGCCAGTTATGAAGTTTTTTCTAATGTCCAACCTAAACTGCCCTTGCTGCAATTTAAGCTCATTGCTTCTTCTCCTATCCTCAGAGGTTAAAGAGAGCTATTTCTCTCCCTCCTCTTTGTCACAACGTTTTATATACTTGAAAACTGTCATCCTGTCTTCTCTTTACACTAAACAGACCCAAATTTTTCAATCTTCCCTCATAGCTCATGTATTCTTCATCTTTGATCACTTTTTTTGCTCTTCTCTGGAGGTTTTCTAATTTGTCCACCTTTTTGCTGAAATGTGGTTCCCAGAGCTGGACACAATATTCCAGGTGAGTCCTAATCAACGCAGAGTAGAAGGGAAGAATTACTTCTCGTGTTTTGTTTAAAAATACTTCTGCTCATACATCCCAGAATGATGTTTGCTATTTTTGCACAGGGTTATAAGGAATAACCAGCATGGATTTGTCAAGAACAGATCATGCCAAACCAACCTAATTTCATTCTTTGGAAGGCTTACTGGCCTAGTTGATATGGGGCAAAGCAGTAGATGTGATGTATCTTGATTTCAATAGGCTTTTGACACAGTTCCATATGATATTCTCATAAGCAAACTAGGGAAATGCCTATATAAAACACTATAAGGGGAGTGCACAACTGGTTGAAAGACAGTACCCAAAGAGTAGTTAGCAATGTTTTGCTGGGGGATGTGTCCATTGGGGTCCTGCAGGGGTCTGTCTTAGATCTGGTGCTATTGAATATTTCCATTAATGACTTGGATGACAGAGCGAAGAGTACACTTGTAAAATTTGCAGCTGACACCATGCTGGGAGGGATTACTAGCACTTTGAAGATTAGAATTCAAAATGTCCTCAATAACTTAGAGAATTGGTCTGAGATCAACAAGAAGAACTTCAGCAAAGACAAGTGCAAAGTACTTCACTTAGAAAGATAAAATCAAATGCACAATTACAAAATGGTGAATAACTGGCTAGGCCATAGTACTACTGAAAAGGATCTGGGGGTTATAATGGATCACAAATTAAATATGAGCCAACAATGTGATGCAATTGCAAAAAAGGTTAATATCATTCTGAGGTGTATGAATAGAAGTGTTGTACGTTAAGACCTGGGAGGTAGCTGTCCCACTCAGCTCAGCACTGGTGAGGCCTCATCTGGAGTACTATGTCCAGTTTTGGGTGCCGCACTTGTAGAAAGAGGTGGACAAATTGGAGAGAATCTAGAGGAGAGCAACAAAAGCAATAAAAGACAGAAAACCTGACGTCCGATGAAAGGTTAAAAAAAACTAGACATGTCTAGCCTGGAGAAGACTGAGAGGGGACTGATCATTTTAAAACACCTTAAGGGCTGTTATAAAGAGGACAGTGATTGATTGGGCTCCATTGTCCACCAAGGATTGGAGAAGAAGTAATGGGCTTTGCTGCAGCAAGGGGTTAGGTTAGATACTAGAAAAAACTTTCTAACTATAACGTATATGAGGCGAGGTAAGTAGTGGAATAGGTCACTACAGGAGGCTGTACAATCCTTGTCCCTGGAGGTTTTTAAGAACAGATTAGACAAACATCTGTCAGAGATCATCTAGGTTTACGTAATCCTGCCTCAGTGAGGAGGGATGGGTTAGACTTAATGCTGCCTGCAGTGCTCAAAAGTGTGAGTACCTGCCTCAGGCCAGACTGTTAGTAATCAAGGCACAAACCCCAGATTGGCTGTGAGTTCTACACTTAGATTCCACAGCCAGTTACCAATGGTAAACTCCTCTGGCGCTACAGCAGCCTGAGGATGGAGTCGCAGACAGTCCCACTGGGTATTCTGATCTGTCTCACCAAGCAAGTGAGCAGATGTTTGTGATAGATGGTCCCTTACTCCAAGGATCACAGCAATATTCAGGTTACTCTGAGTCCCAAAGGATCAGTCAATTACCCCAGGTCACTTGCACCTTAGATCTCACACCAAAGACAATGCCTATCGCCAATCCTATAATAAACTAACTAAAGATTAGTTAAATAGGAAAAGGAAGGTTAAAGAAAGTCAACACAGATACACAAATGAGTTAAAATCTTAAATTGCAAAAGGTAATAGGAGCTTCTATAATCAGCAAGCTCTGTATGTCTTTTAGGGCTAACCCAGGCTAAGCAACTGGGGATCTTCACTTATGCCTAGAAACACTGTGCCCCCCAGAGCCAAGCAGCATAGAAATACTAAATTCCTTTGGTTTGTGGTTTTGATCCCCCTAGTGCCATGTACTCTGAGTTGCAAACTCAGCTGATGGGAGGAATCCACTTGCCTGACTCATCTTTACATGGAGGACAGCAGGACAAAGAAATCTTTTGTCCTCTTGTTGACTGCATGTGGGGAAATTTCAGTTGCAGCGTCCCACAGTGATCCATCTGGTATTGGTGGTCCTTGCCTTCTGGAAAGGACGTAATACCTTCTGCTGAAGATCAGCCCTTCATGCTAATTAATGTCTCTCCTGTCTAATACTTTACACAGTCATTTTCACAGGGTCTCATAGAACAACTGCTTTCAGTGGTTCTCAACCTATTTACCATTGTGGGCCGCATATGTGGCCCACAATGTGTTATGTGGGCCCCTCCAATGCTACCTGTGTGGCCCTGAGGATGTCACATGGGCCACAGCTGTGTTCTGATTAGGCCACAGGTTGAGAACCACTAGATATTACCTAATATGGGATACAAAGGTTATATGTGAGATTAATGCAAGCAGCAACTCACGAGCATTCAATAAAGTCTAAACACATTCTTACCATTCTAATATTTATTTTAACACTCTTAACAGACTGATTCTAGCTATGTATTTGCCGGCATTCATCTGAGATATGGGGGCCTTGGCATGAGCTGGCACCTGGTATGCCAGTGTTGCAATGACCTCTTGAGGTCCCTTCCAGCCCCACAGTTCTATAATTATCCCCATTTTACAGATGGGGAAACTGAGGCACTGAGTGGTCCAATGACTTGCCCATGGTCACCCAGCAGGCTAATAGCAGAGGTGAGATTAGAACGCAGGGCTCCTGAGTGCTAGTGTGATACACTATTCACTAGGCAACACTGTGTCTAGCAATACTGTATGGTCTCGGACCACTATTGTAGTGTACCTGAAGTAGATTGTGTAATTGTTACACTGGTGAGCACTTACTTGTGTACATCGTCCCTTTAAATTCAATAGACAGCTGTGCATGTGCTAACCAATGAGAGTCAGGATCTCTCTTTTTTTAACACAGGGATGGGAGTAGAACTGATCAAAATACCAATTACCGTATTTTTGCAGGAAATTTTGAAACATGCTCATTTTCAAAAAAAATCCTGTAGATTTTTTTTAATGAAAACCCAAAAATGAAAAACTGTTGGCTTTCAGAAATATTTGCAGTAAATTTTTTTGCCAAAAGACAAAAAAGCTACTTAAAAACATTTTTTTTAACCGAAACCCAAAAAATGTCAACCAAAAATGAATGTTTTCATTTGGATCTAAAAGCCAGTTTGCACTGAAAAAATGCTTTGATGAAAAAAATCCGCCCAGCTTCAGGCACGAGGTAGTTGCATCCAACTGACTGAAGAAAAGGGGACATGAGTGACTGGTTATTACATAACTAAACACACCCAGATTGGATTTATCACAATGGACAGTCTTTTAGGACAGGAATAGACGGATCTCATTCCTGTACCATCAAGGACTCTCTCAGTCACTGCAAAAAGTTAGTGTATTGTAAGCACCATAATAATGAAATCAGAATAGCCTGGGTTAGACATTTCAAAGATGGGGGTTTAAGAAATGAATCTTTATATTTATTAGAGATGGGACGGTCAGAATTGCCAGCTGTTAGTCAAAACGCACATTTTTGTAAAATAGAAAATGATGTCAGGCTTGATTCCTGCCCCTGATTGCTCACCAGCTGGTGTAGCACATTACTCAACAGCTCCACCTCCAGCCAGGGGGATATGGACGGGCTCTGAAGGATCCTCAGCCAGAAGAATAGCCATCTCAATGCAAATATGGACGATCCTCCAGCTTATGTCATCAGCAAGAACTGAACCTGCAACCTTTAGCCTTGCGCTCTACCATTTGAGCAACAGAAGTATATCCATCATCAAGCAGCACTAGTAGATTGCTGTCCTTTGTGTGGACCAAGCACTAACGAGGGATGCAACACACAAGCAGTGTGCAAGGTCTTCAGTGTGATCTGTCCCCGTCTAGATTTGTACACCATGCACATCACTGTGCTAGCCAAGAGCCTTCACCAGCAGCTGCTTGCCTTGTGGGCTTGAGCACGGAGGCTATACACAGAGTGAAAATGAAGGGGAGGGTTTTGTGTGGCTGGGAGGCAGAGGTAGAGGAAACGACAAAAATCAGTCACAGTTTGTTGTTGTTACTCACCAGCCAAAGAACAGTGGGTCCGGACACTTAACAAAACAACTGGCTATGGCAACAACAGCACTGACATATTTGGTGAGAGTGGGGGAATGGGATTTTGCGGCCAAAGGGCCAGATCCTTCTTTGGCGTGAAACACTGCAGCTTCCTTGAAGGAGGGCAGGATGGTCCAGGGGTTGGGTGCTAGGCTGGGCTGTAGGCAAGCCTGGGGTCAGCTCCCTGCTGCACACAGACTTCCTGCATGGCTTTGGGCTAGACTCTATGTCTCAGTTTCCCATCTGTACAATGGGCATGGCAGCACTTTACTGCCTCACAGGGCTGTCATAAGTAGAACTGCATTAAGGCTTGTGAGGTGCTCAGACACAGTTGGGATGGGTACTTGTAAGTGCCTCAGGTAGCTAGATGGCTTTATGCCAGCTGAGGATCTGGCCCAAATAATCATCTGCAGAGTTGACTGGTGCCTTTTTTGTTCTGAGAAGAAAGAAGTGTCTGAGTTCCTTGACTTGAAGTAGTCACACTCCATGGACAGTTGTGCCACATGTGTATGCAAGAGTCCTGGGATAGCAGCTTCTGTAAAGCAGAGCAATGCCAGACTGTGATTTAAAAAACCACACAGCCATGTGCAGCTTCCTGGGTGTCACGTCACGCCCCACACTCGCAATCCAGACCAAGTGCAACAAATGGCTCGTGGCTCTTTCAAGCCAACTGGCCTGTGGTTTCAAACGGCATTTGTTGCAAAAGCAGCTGAAATGCAGTGGGGCCATGCTGAGTTTTGCTCTGAGTTTGCTGAGTTTGTTCAAACCTGAAGCTCAATGTGAAACTCAGGGAGAGTGAATCCACATGCACTAAAGCCGTTGCAACGCATCACACAAGGCCTGGTGAACAAAAACAGCCTTAGCACCTGCAGTAGGGTCTAATCCTGTTGATCTCTCACCCAAGGCAATGGCAAAACTCCTATAGGAGCAGGACTGGCCCACAATGGATCCAGCCCCAGAGGCCAGCAGACTTAGTACAGCATCTGTAATGGGTTTGGTTTTGTTTCTTTTTCCTAAGGGAAGCATCTAATTCTTAACTTTTTGGCAATACAAAGTGCTATTACATGAGCAATGAGTGATTTGTATTTTCATGGTTTCCACTATTGTTTCTATATTACCGCTATGACAAGTGAACTGAAATAAAAAGATCATGACAAAAATACGGTGTACCGATCTCATTTAAACAGAAAAAGCCAGGAAACTGAGAGTTGAAACTGTATTCCCGGGCTGAATCTATACATGGCATCCTCTAAGGCATGGCAGGCATCAGGCAGTGCTACTTCTTTTGCTGTCTGAATAATAACAGACCTGAAACTGAGTATCCTCCTCACTATTGTGTTTTTGGCTCACAGAGAGGAGCTATATGCTAAATGGGTTTTATTTTAGATAAGGGAAAACATAAAGAAAAGAACCAAAGTGAAGTCTGCTTGAGAGAGCACAGTGTATGTTTCTCCCCTCTGTAAAATGCTACATTGGAGCTGAGCACAAAACGCCAGCTGCTTCCAGCAGAGTCCTTGGATTGTAAAGGTGTAATACATAGAAAACAAACCCATACAACATTTCCCTGGCTGCATGTATCACGACCTGCCACCATCAGTGAACTTCCAGGGAAGCTGATTTCTATTTGGAGCAGAATGCAAAGTGTAAAGGTAAAATTGGCCTGTCTGTCCAGCCCAAAACCTATGCATGATCTGGGCCAAGAATGTATAAGCACCTCACTCAAAACCCCATTCTTGAGGAACATGAGCACTTGTGACCCCCAAACAGCAGACATTAGCCCAACCCCTTGACAAATGAAACCGCTGAGCTCAACATGACAACACTTAAAGATGTGCCCTGAACTACAAAATTTGGATCTGGACTTTGACCAGGAGAGCTCAGATCTGAGGTGAAATCCTGCCCCGTTGGGGCCAATGGGAGTTTTGCCATGGACTTCAGTGAGGCCAGGATTTCACCCCAGCTTCTTTGGTTCTGCCCGTTCTAGCGAGAATGGCCATTGGTGAAGCATAGGCCAGGATTCCAAACCTCCCAGATACTCAGGGCAGCTGAGATCTGGGGCTGACATTCATGCTCCTTTCTATCAGTCAGGTGAGGATAATTCACCAATTGACGAATCCTGGGGGACCCTACATGGCCTGATTTTCAGAGTCGCTGAGTTCCTGTTGACTTCAGGGGGAGATGGGGATGCCCACAGCTTCTGAAGATCTGGCCATAGCTCCAGGCCTATCAAAGCAAGACAAAGTGAAAGGAAGGCCCAAGGTGCCTGATGCATCTTTAACTTTCCATTGGCTGTCATGAGCTTCTAATATCTCCCACTCTTCTCACCACTAGATATTCATTCTGGGCTTCTAACAGGGACTGGAGGAGCTGTTGCATCATGTGGTTATACAACTGAAAGTTTAGCCCTGCCAGTTTGAACAGGCTGGAACATTTTGAAAGATTTGCGTTTTTAGATTGCTGTCTTCCTGCTTTGGAGCAAGGGGTGCAGCAAGGAGTGGTTCCCCTTCCATCATATCTTAAAACCACTTCAAGGTGAGAAATACCCCAAACAGCGTTAGATTTCTGTCTGAATAGTCCTGAGCCTATGAACTGGAAACAATATTGTAAAGGAGTCGTCCATTAGGAGGACTGCTGTGTTCCCAGAGGTAATTGTTATTAATAATACTTAGCACAAGTTTACAAAGATCAGCTAATTGATCTTCGCGACCCCTTTGCAAAACAGGTAAATGTCATTATCCTCTTTTTACAGATATGAGAAATGAGCTAGAGAAAGGCTAAGCAATTTGCCCCAGGTCAGTGGCACGGCCAGACTTTGAGTGCAGGAATCCCTGGCTTCGATTTTCAAAAGTGATTTGGGTGTCTTAACTTCTGAGTGCGCAAGTGGAGATGAAATGTAGCTGTCACTGGGCCTGTTTGGATCTGGTTTGTAGATTAGGGTCAGCGTGGAGTAAGGTGTGAGTTGCAAACTCCAATTCAGACCTGGATCCAGAGCTGAGACTATGAGCCAAGATATTTCAAAAACAACTAGTGACTTTGGGGGCCCAAGCTGAGACACTTTAGAGTCCTGAGCACCCACCATTCCAAAATTATGGTCTCATGTTGCACTCCCCAAAATCACCAGTCACTTTTATAGCACTGGAGCCCTGACTACCAACCTTGTTGTCAGACCACTAGGCAGTGCTACCTTGCACGTGGGTACTCGTGTGGCTAATAGTTTACTTGGGGCCAAATCTGCACAGGCTGACTGGGCACCAAATGCCCCGTCTGCTCACACAAAGGGCTGTTTGCAGGCACAACAGTTGTCTGCAATCACACTGAAGCCCTGCTGTCCATCAGAGGGGAGGACTGGCTGGTCGGCTCTGGCTGCTAATGCTTTTGTGCTGCTCTAGCAAAAACCCAACTAGACCTCAGCCTGGCCTGAAGCCGATCGCTTCATTTCCTCCTCCTGCAAAGAGCCGACTGGTTCAGCAGTTGTGGCCAAATAGGTGAACAATTAAGTTTTTCCCTGAGATTTCCCCACTGTCACAGGCCATAAAAGCCAGGGGCAGGAGTGGGAGGAGCTAACTCCAGCCTTGGACTTTAGAGGAAGGTCAATGAGTCAAGATCCCGAAGGTGGAGCTCGAGAAAGAATGGCAAAAGGCGCTTCGTTTAGGCCTTTCAGTCTTCCAGGCTTGGAGTCCGAAAGCAGCTTATCTCTCCAAGGGCTCGATGCTGCAAGGCCCTGAGCAATTTCTAGAGGTGCTCAGCACCCTGGCTCCCATAGACATCCAGGGGAGTTGTGAAGAGGGTTGCCAACTTGGTAATATTTAAAATCTGGACACTCCAGCAGGAGTGACGGAACCTCCCCTGCCCTGCCTATTCCCCACAAAGCCCTGCCCCTGTCCCAACTCTTCCCCCGAGCTCCCACCCCGCCCTGCCTCTTCCCCCAAGCTCCTGACCAGCCCCACCTCTTCCCCCGAGCTACTGCCCCTTCTCCGCCTCTTGCCCCACCCTGCCTCTTCCCTCGAGGCTCCACCCCACCATTCCTCTTCTTCTCCCCATCTCTCGCTGCTTCTCCCCTCACACCCCTGTCACCTGGGTCAGGAGGGACTTGCCTGCGGAGCTGGGGCTGGGAGCTGCAGCCACCCAGCAAGGTAGGAGGTGGCCCCAGCTGCGTAGGGGCTGGAGTGGGTGATGACCCGGTGCCTCCCCTGCTTGCAGGAACTGGTTTTTGGGTGTCCGGTCAGTAGATCTGACTTCCTGGGTGAAAACCAGGCACCTGGCCATCCTAATTTTGTGAGCGATCAGCCCCTCCAGGCCCTTCTAACAGCGAGCAGGATTGGGCCTCATAACATTTCCATTGCCTGGCTCCTGCCTTCCCTCTTCAGGGATTGGGGCTGGCAGTTGGCCCCAGTTAAACCCAGCCACGTTCCCCTGCAGCTGGGTTCCTTGGCAATCGGGGCACTGACGTCACTGTAGCTTCTCTGCCAGTCACATGGTGACTAGCTGAGGAATAACAATGACTAATGAATAACTCTGCGTGTTTCTAGTGCCCCCTTCCCACCACGCCTGGGGGCCGCTCACAATCCAAAACACGATCAAACCGCACCAGCCAAAAAACCAACGAGATCTTCTCCAGGTTCCATTCGAGCCTCCTCCCAAATGCAAACAGTGGGCAGAGCCCAGAATCAACGGGGGGGGGGGGATTAATCCCTGCTCACTCTGAGCCAGTAGTTCTCAGACTTGAAGACCTAGGGCCCCACCACGATGGCTCAGAAGCACTTGCTGTTGTAATTCTATTCAGTGCAGTTACATTGGATTCAGACACTACCCACTGGAGCAAAGGAACCATTTTCAGAAATGCCTCAGGGCACAGGCACCTACGTCCCATTTTCAAAACGGGCTCAGGCACTGAGGAACCTAGGCCCCAGTCCTCACAGGTAGGTAGATATTTAAATCCCATGGGAGCTGGACGCCTAAGACCCTTTCAGTATCTAGGTCCTAAATCCTCATCAGACTTAGGGTATGTCTACACTGACTGAAAATAGTCAGCTAGATGTTCGAAGCCTGGCAAGGGGGGTGGGTCTCGGAGCCTGCGCTCCAGCCTGAGCGTGAACATCCACACAGGTATTTTTAACACCGTAGCATGACCCTGCAAGCCTGAGTCTGTGGACCCAGATCATGAAACCTCACTGCCATGGGGCTTTTTTTGCAGTGACACATAGAATACCAGGGTTAGAAGGGACCACAGGAGGTCATCTAGTCCAACCCCCTGCTCAAATTCGACCCTTAAAGACATGCGGAGGTAATGTCTGTGTTTTTGTGTATTTACATATGTACGAGTAGCATCAACAATGTAATCAACAGTCCCTGTCTGTGCTGTATTCTGGTCATTCAGAGATCAAAAGAACATCCTAGCATTTAAATGAATCGTAAAGCTGACAGACTCCGGTCGTCGGTGGGCAGGACTGAAATGGCAACCTCTGGAGCTTACTGCATGAGCCTCTACCACATGAGCTAAAAGTCAACTGGCCCTTAGCTAAGGCTGAAGAGCAGACTCACTTTATCTCTCTATGAGTGGGCTCGGTGCCACAAGATGGGACACAACACCACACCCAGGAGGTGTGTGGATTACATAAACATGGGCAATCTCTGTATTCATCTCCCTTTGAAATGTATAGCAAATCTTCTGTGAATGGAGGAGGAATAAGCCAATTGCCTTACGTTAATTCGTATAGCTAAGTACTGTGATGGACCGCCTTCAAAGTCATCCTAATTACCTTTTGTTCCCCAAGGAGCTCCAACTTGTCAAAGAGGACATGAAATTGTATAAAAGATCCTTGAGTCCTGATCCTGTTCATCTCAGAGCTGCTTGAGGCTTCATACAGGGGAAGCTTCGGCCATAAGGAATGAGATTCCGATTCTAACTGGATCACCCGGAAATATAAAGATTGGGCTATAACCTCTGGACTATTTCTGAATGAACTCTTTGCAGCTACAAAGCTCACTATCTCTGCTATGAATCTGAATCTTAAGAATTGAACTCATCTCTGTATGTATATAGATCTTTTAACCATATACTCTCTCTCTTTTGTTTTTTAATACATTTTACTTTAGTTACTAAGAACTGGCTGTAGCGTGTATTTGGGTAAGATCTGAAATATTCAGTAACCTGGGAGGTAATGTGGCTGGTTCTTTGAGATTGGTAGAATCTTTTCTTTTACATGATGAAATAAGATTTTCAGAAATCGTCATATTTATCTTAGATACCTGGATGGAGGCCTGAGGCTGGCTCATTTTAAGGGAACTGTGTTGTTTGGACTTCTGAGTAACCTGTAAAGTAATAAAGAATCTATTTTATGCTGGTTTGGTAAATCTAAGTATTGGAATATCCACCAGCTTTCAGGGGATTGTCTGCCCCATCCTTTGCAGTTCACCCTAATTGAGCGACCACGACTGGCCCCCCTGGTATCCCGGTCACAGCAAGACTCTCAGCCAAGGACCTTGAGCTATTATATTCCTGACTGGTGGTGTCCTTGCACTCTGTGTGCTCGCAACCAGCAGGAGGCCTGTGTCACAGAATTCCTCACCTGCTGTCACCTTGCACCCTGATAAGGCTCATTACCATCTGTGCTAACAGTGTTGGGGACAGAGAACCTGACGAAGTACAAGATATTTTTAGAATCCTAGAGGAGATGAATAGAGCAGAGCACTCCTATCTCTCAGCACAGGCTGCTCCTGTCTATTGTTCCCAACCCAGTTAACTTGTTAGCTCTCGCTACTCTCAGTCCTCCTTGCGAGGCCAGCGTTCTGTTCTGACACCAATGTTGCCCTTGTGCCAAGCTGCAGCAGATGTCTGGGGCCTTCTTCCAGTGGAGAAGAAATCAGTGATATGCAGTCTACGTATATTCTATGTGTAATCTATGTAATTTGCACATATAAACCACTCCTGGAACAGAGGTGGCCACGAACAACATGCAGGACAACCCCTTCTTGCAGGAATCTCAGTCCAGCATCAATGCATGGTTCCCAGAGAAATACCCTGTACAAGAACTGACTCTACCCAGAAACAAGGCAGAGAGTAAGCAAACTTTCCTGCTGTTCACTCAGCTTCCACTCCAAAGGACCACCACCTCTATGCAGACCCTTGCATAACAAAACAAGAGCATGTGGCATGTCTACCCAAGACTGAATATTTGCTCTCACACTACGAAAAATAACTTGGAAGATTATGTGCAATAGCACCAGCTGGTGTTATCTACCAAACGGTGCTTTAAACTAAGAAAACAGCTAGTGGCCCAGATTCACTGGTACAAGCCGGTTGCTATACACTGATCTGAAGATGTCAAGCAGGAGTAAACCTAGCTCTACTTTGCATCACCAAAGCAGTCGGAGTGTAGAGATGCATTTAGCCCTAACTAGGGCTCGAGGTTAATGATCATGCCTGCTGAGAGCTGATGTGAACAGCGGCACACATAAAACAGGAGTGTAATTGCTCACACTACTCACTGTCTGATGACTCCAGGCTGGCTCTTGGTACCCGCTGGTGGCTAGACTGCATATAGAAGCTTATGAATCGGCTACTGCTTCTCAGCTGTAGAACTTTCCCACTAGCTCAGACAGATGAGGCTGATGCTTCCAGATTAAAGTTCTATTCATTTCCCTGAGACCATCCAGCCAATCATGGACCAGGACCCATTGTTGTGCTAGGTGCTGTACAAACTGACCAAAAAGACAGTCTCTGCCCCAAAGAGACTACTGCTCTCTCTACAGAACAGATATAATTTCAGGGTCCTTTCATCTTTATGGGAGCAGGGTTTGGCAGGATCTGGCATCTGGGTAGGTCACTGGCATTCCTTGTATTGTCCCAGGAGGTTATTACACAGCCTGCACCACGCAAGGATTTCAGAGCCCTCTTGTTGCATCCAAGGCATTGGTTTTCTTGATAATGAAATATGAGAACCCTAACTCGGTGGAAGAAAAGGAATTATTTACCAGGATAGGTCATTTGCACAGAAGGGGAAGAGCCTTGGAGCAGGGTCCCAACTGAAATCAACATTAGCTTTGTCATTTACTCAAGCAGGCACAGGATCAAACCCCCCAGGTGCTGGGTTGTGTAAATCCTTCCTGCAGGCACACAAATGAAAAGTTCCCTCCAGGCCCACAGGACAGAAGCAGACACAGAGCCACACAGCACTGCAGATGGGGCAGCCATGCTCAGGGCGCCGTTGGGCAGGGAATGACCTTGGTGCCCCCATTCTGGGAGCAGAACACGGAATAATTCCTTCTCTTACGGAACCTGGCACATCCAGGTCCCTAACTGGGCAAAGACAAAAGGAAAACAGCTATTAGTGTGTGTGTTGGGGTAGGGGAGGGGCGGACTCTAAATTAAGAAAACAGCAGAGCTTTTGGGGAACGACCCACAACCATTTTTTTATCTGCCCTTGGGAAACAAAACACATCCATCCAGACTATTCATCAATAGCCCAGCTCTCGCCAGCACCGTCATCACAAAGAGATCACACAGACCAAGGAAAACATCTCCTTCCACTAACACTGTGCACCTCCGAAGCGCCTCCAATCTTCATTAGCAACATAGGGTCTATGACACACAGTGGAACTGTTCTGATTCTATCCAGTAGGGGCAGCGGAGCACACGCACAGTAGCTAGGGAAACCAGATAGCAACTGTGAAAAAACGGGACAGCGGATGGGGGATAATAGGAGCTTATAGAAGAAAAAGTCCCAAAAAACAAGACTGTTCCTATAAAAACGAGACCTCTAGTCACCCTAATAATAGCCAGTAGATTACCAGGCCCATTGGGACAGAGCCAAGGAGGTTTTGAGCAGCTCATGGTTTACCTACTCCTGTGTATTGTTCACTTGGGAGACTTATGGGTTTGGGAGGGTGCCAAGGGCTTTGACGAGGGTGTCTTATGGCAGCAATTCCCCAACAATGGCCTCTAGCGGCACATACCCCGTATCAGATCTAGTAATGTTACAGGGATCTGGCTGTATGTGGGATGTAAGTGGACAGACACAGTAAACGAAGGTTTCTGACCATTAGGGGAGTGAAGTTCTGGAATAGCCTTCCGAGGGAAGTAGTAGGGGCAAAAGACTTTCCTGGCTTTAAGACAAAGCTTGATAAGTATATGGAGGGGATGTTATGATAGGATCGTTAATTTGGGCAATTGATCTTGAATTACCACCAGACAGGTCTGCGGGGAGATGTTGCATGCGATGGGTACTGAGTTGCTGCGGAGAATTCCTTCTTGGGTGCTAGCTGGTGACTCTTGCCCACATGCTCAGGGTTTAGCTGATCGCCATATTTGGGGTCGGGAAGGAATTTTCCTCCAGGGCGGATTGGCAGGTGCCCTGGAGGTTTTTCGCCTTCCCCTGCAGCGTGGGGCACGGGTCGCTTGCTGGTGGTGTCTCTGCAGCTTGAGGTCTTCAAACCATTTTTGAGGATTTCAATAACTCGGTCCTGGGATAGGAGTTGTTATAAAATTGGATGGGTGGGGTTCTGTGGCCTGCCTTGTGCAGGAGGTCAGACTAGATGATCAGATTGGTCCCTTCTGACCTATGAGTCTATGAGTCTATAAGAGGAAGTCACCGGCTGGTAGACTAGTTACTTAGCTGTCTTCAGGCTCAGGGCATGGCTGATCAGAAGCATCACTCTGGCTAAAGCTAACACACTGAGCACATTACTGCATCTCCTGCTGCACATGGTTCGCTGCCTGCAGTGGAAGCAGGATTGGGTCCGGTTTGAGAAGGTCACTGGAGGATGTGAGAACCAGGAATGTGGTGCTGAGAGATGTTTTCGTTTTGGAACTGTGGCATGTAAAGGACGTTTTTCCTTTTCGTTCTTCTCCCCCCGCCCTGTGTACTGTCCTCACTTAGAAGCTACTCACTGATAAAGACACCTTGCCCTTCCAGAGCCCCATTCATATGATGGTCTCAAGCACTTTACAAAGAGTAGTTCACTGTGCTTCATGGCTAGCTCTTGTGGCACCCATTTTACAGGTGGGGACACTGAGGCACAGAGAAATTAAGTGAATGACACAGTGCATCAGTTGCAGAGCTGGCGAAATGGAACCCAGGGAGCTTTTATTGTTTTGCTGTAGCCAGCATGATATTCTCCGTCTTCCGCCGCGCCTCCAGAATCACAGCCAACGTGAACCAGTAGCCCTTTCAACAGGAAATACATACTTCAAGTCTCGGGTCTGAGAAATGTCATCACAGGCCAGCCCCCAGCATTCCTCTGAACGCGACTGGCTTCTCTTTGTGAGTGGCACATGGTGCGCACCGTCTTCTCCTGCCTTCCTGCAGGATCCTGAGCCTCTGGAGTCTGTTAATGACAATCAATAGCTCTTCTCCCTCTCTGCAAAAAGGGAGGGGGCCTGTTTTCTTTTCCCAAAGGCAGATCCTGTCTACAGCCCTCAAACCCAACCAGAAAGCAGGTTTTGTCCCTCAGCCCAGGGCCAAACCAGCTCTTGTTATTCCCACAGAACTCTCATCCTCCTCTCAGTGGCCTCAAGCCAGCAAAGTCCTTAAGTACATACTTCACGTAAACAGGAGTAGCCTCAGTGACATCAGTGGGACCAGTCACAGGCTCAAAGCACCTGACAGTACCTATTTTAGTTATTCATGTGGGCCCCCATCACCATGGCATCTGGGCACCTCAAAGTCTTTTAAGCATTTATCCGCACTACACCCAACAGGCAGAGCTGTTATTGGACATAAGGCGTCCTAGGGCCCAGCGAGCCTGCGTGACTTGCCCACGATGACACAGGAAGTCTGTGAAGAACAGAGAATGGACCCAAGGTCAATTCCCAGGCCAGCGTGCTAGTTCCCTGGTTCCCAGGCTTCCTTTCCAGTGCTTTTGGATCAGGCCCAAGGCACATGGTTCCGCTGACTTCAAGGAGCATTTCTGGGGAGGAGAACAATACCATTCCCTACATCCAGTGCTTCATTTGTGCCAGGGCTTTCCCAGAGCTGAGCCCTGGCCCCTCTAGGTTTGGCAGTTCCTAGCCCCGGCACCTCTGGGCTTCCCGCGTCAGTCATTAATGTCAAAAAATGGCTTGCACCCCGGCATCTCTTTCATTACAAATGAAGCGCTCATTTCTCTCTCCCATCGTTGCTGTGCCTGCTTCGGGGGCCTGATCCTGCAAGCCTCACCCAGGCATGTATACTCCGTACTCAGGTGCAAACGGTAAGGATTGTGGGGAGAGTGCCTCGTGAGCCCTGCAGATCCCCTGTCGAGTTGTGTAATTAGAGAGGGGACAGCCTTGTGGTGAAGCCCTGAGCTAGACCACAAAGAGATATGGGTTCAGGTCTGGGATCTGCTACGGAGCAGAGGCAAGTCACTCCAACCCAGATCCTGAAAAGTATTTAGCCTTCGGATGCCTATTGATTTCACTGGAAGTTAGAAGCCTAAATATCTTTGTAGATCTGGGCCTTATTCTCCCTTTGCCTCACTCCCTCATCCCTCGGATGGGGACAGTACTCCCTTTCCCCACTCTTGGTCTGTCTTCTTGGTACAGATGGTCACCTCTTCAGAGCAGGGGCTGTACAGCTCCTGGCACAATGGGGCCTTGATCTTGCTAGGGGCCTCTTGACACCACAGCGATACCAATAACAAACAGAAATGGCCATAAGTCACAGGAATCAGCTCAGGATTTCAAACTCCCCCATGAGCGTGCAGGGCTGTTGGATTTACCCACTGCAGAGAGAGCAAAGCTGTGAAATTGGGATCCAGCTCTGGACATTCGGGGGTGGGGGTGTGGCAGGTGGAGACCCTGAGTTGTGCCTCCAGTTAGGAAAGGAGTTAATTCTCCAGTAGAGCCCACTGCCACGAGGCACTGGCTGCTCTTAACTCCCGCTGCCTTGCTAAGGAATTCAGGCAGCGCCCACTGCCGCAGGATCTGAGCACCTCCCAGTCATCAGTGGCTTTATCCTCACAACAGCCCGGTGAGGCAGGGCCATGCTAGGATCCCTCATTTATACCAGGGGAATTGAGATACATAGAGTGGAGCAACTGGCCCAAGGCTGTACAAGATGTCGGGAGCGGAGCAGGGCTGATCTTCTAAGTTCTAATCTAGCACCCCAACCAATGGACCAGCCTTCCTCTCAAGGGAGGGTGGCTGTTTAAGCAGAGCTGTTCTTAAGCCTTATGGGGCCCTACACAGTATTATTAAACTGGTGCCTCTATGCCAGCTCTACGCCGGAGCATTTCGGCTCTGTGAATACTGGTGCCTCTATGCCAGCTCTATGCTGGTGCATTCAGCTCTGTGAATACTGGCGCCTCTATGCCGGCTCTATGGCGGTGCATTTGGCTCTGTGAATACTGGCGCCTCTATGTCGGCTCTATGCCGGTGCATTCGGCTCTGTGAATACTGGCGCCTCTATGCCGGCGCATTTGGCTCTGTGAATACTGGCGCCTCTATGTCGGCTCTATGCCGGTGCATTCGGCTCTGTGAATACTGGCGCCTCTATGCCGGCGCATTCGGCTCTGTGAATACTGGCGCCTCTATGCCGGCGCATTTGGCTCTGTGAATACTGGCGCCTCTATGCCGGCTCTATGCCGGTGCATTCGGCTCTGTGAATACTGGCGCCTCTATGCCAGCTCTATGCCGGTGCATTCGGCTCTGTGAATACTGGAGCCTCTGTGCCAGCTCTACGCCAGTGCATTTGGCTCTGTGAATACTGGCACCTCTATGCCGGCTCTACGCCGGTGCATTTGGCTCTGTGAATACTGGCGCCTCTGTGCCAGCTCTACGCCAGTGCATTTGGCTCTGTGAATACTGGCACCTCTATGCCGGCTCTACGCCGGTGCATTTGGCTCTGTGAATACTGGCGCCTCTATGTCGGCTCTATGCCGGTGCATTCGGCTCTGTGAATACTGGCGCCTCTATGTCAGCGCATTCGGCTCTGTGAATACTGGCACCTCTATGACGGCTCTATGCCGGTGCATTTGGCTCTGTGAATACTGGCGCCTCTATGCCGGCTCTATGCCGGTGCATTTGGCTCTGTGAATACTGGTGCCTCTATGCCAGCTCTACGTCGGTACATTCGGTTCTGTGAATACTGGCACCTCTATGCCGGTGCATTCGGCTCTGTGAATACTGGCGCCTCTATGCTGGCTCTATGCCGGTGCATTCAGCTCTGTGAATACTGGCGCCTCTATGCTGGCTCTATGCCGGTGCATTCAGCTCTGTGAATACTGGTGCCTCTATGCCCGCTCTACGTCGGTACATTCGGCTCTTTGAATACTGGCACCTCTATGCCGCACATTCGGCTCTGTGAATAGTGGTGCCTCTATGCCGGCTCTATGCCGGTGCATTCAGCTATGTGAATATTGCTGCCTCTCTGCCGACTCAACTGACGCCCCTATGCCGGCACATTCGGCTCTGTGAATATGACCTCTGCCTTCGGCCTAGTAAGGAGACTGCAGCGCGCGCTGGGTATGCGGGAGCCGACCTGCTCTTACCTGCTGTCCCAGTCATAGGCATGGACTCCACAGAGCACCCACCGGTGCCAAGCTTCCCTCCTCTGTCCCCCTCCCCCCGCGCCTCTCATGTGCAGGTGGCTACATGTTTACCCACTCCGCCCTCTCCCTCTCAGTGCTTCTGGAGTGCCATGAACAGCTGATTCATGGCGTTCAGGCTTGGGGAGGGGGGACGGGGCATGCTAGGGGGAAGAGGTGATGTGGGAGTGGAGCGGGGGTGGGAAGAGGTCGGTCAGGTGCTTGGGCAAAACGGGTGGAGTGGGGGCAGGGCCTGGACCAGAGGCAGGGGAGGGGTTGAGTAGCCCCTGTCAAGATGAGAAGTCAGCGCCTATGGTCCCGTTGGTGCCCCAAATTTTCGGGTGCCCTATGCAGCTGCGTATGCTTAAGGACGGCCCTGAATGTGATCATGACCTCACAGGATCAGGTCCTTAATGGCCTGCTAACTTACTGTAACTTCTGCAGTTCCAGTGTCTTTTTACATGCAAACAAAATGCAAACTCCATGCAAAGCGCAGCCCTTTTCGCTCTCCCAGGGCTGCACTGGTAGAATATGAACCCCTGTGCTCAGGAGAGGGAGGAAAAGACGCCAGGGACAGGAGTGACATGGAGGGCTCCTGCCACCGCATTTATATGAGTTGATTTACGGGTGCTCCTAGTGGGGACATCAAAGCGGCTGGCTGAGCACTGAACAGACGCGACTAGTTTTGAATTACTGCAGGGCCGGGCCGGGGGTGTGTGTGTTCTTCTCCTCCCACCAGGGTGATTTCTAAAGGGGAGGGGGCGCTCCCATCAGAACTTGCAGGATAAATTCAGTGTGACAAGCTGTTCTCCAGTGGCTCAAAAGCGTGTGTACCAGCCTCTGGCAGACTGAAGAAGCAAGGCACAAACTAGGGTGACCAGATGTCCTGATTTTATAGGGACAGTCCTGATATTTGGGGCTTTTTCTTCTATAGGCTCCTATTACCCCCCACCCCTCGTCCCAATTTTTCACACTTTTTATCTGGTCCCCCTAGCACAAACCCCAAACTGGCTGTGAGTTCACCAGCCAAGTACCACAACAGCCTTAACATGGAGTCACAGAGATGCCCCTGGGTACTCTGATTTATCTTGCTGCCCAGGGAGTCTACGTTTGTGCTAGATGATCCCTTACACCAGGGATCACGGCAATACACAGATTACTTCCAGTTCTAACGGACCGGTCACTTACCCCAGGCCAATTGCACCTTAGATCTCTCACCAAAGACAATGCTTGTAGCCAGTCCTATAATAAATGATCTAAAGATTCATTAACTAGGAAAAGGAAATGAGAGAGTCATTTACAAGGTTATAGCAGGTAAACACGCGCACGCACAAATGAGTCACAGTCTTAAATTTCAAAAGGTTGTAGAAGCTTCTATAATAAGCAAGCTGTATATGTCTCTTAGGGCTAACCCAGCCCAAGCACCTGGGATCTTTTGCTTATGTTTAGTAACCCTTGTCCCTCAGAGTCCAAGCAGCATAAAAGATACAGTTCCTCCTTGTTAGGACTTTTTATTCTTCCCCTCTTCTTCTTCAAATTGCAAAGTCAGGTGTTGGGAGGAATTCAGTTGCACATCTCCTCTTAATGGGGTAGCTGGGGGTGCAATCAACAAAGTCTTTGGTCCTTTGATGTTCCACAATGCTTGCTCTGACGTTGATGGTTCTTCTTTTGTTGACCAGGACATAACATCTCCTGGTGGAAAGTAGTATTGCACCCTTAGTGACGCTCCTCTCCCCACTGGTGAGTTACAGAGCAAACACTTAAACAGGGCAGTCCCTAGCCATTTTGGTGCCCTATGCAGCCTCCCCATGGGGGAGGCTATATGGGGCCCAAAGCCTCAGCGGGGGGGAGGGGGGGAATGGGGCTGGCCTCAGGCATCCATGGGGAGAGGGCTGGGGGGAACTGCTCCCCGGCCCCAGCCCGCTCCACTCCCCTGGCTCCCAGCCTTGGGGGCAGGGGAGAACTGCCCCCCAGCGCTCGCCAGGAGTGGAGCAGGCTGGAGGCAGGTCCCTCCACTTACCATGGGGTGAATTCAGGCCCATCCCCTGCATCAGTGATCAGGGGAGTGGGGGTGGAGCTGGGGTGGGGCGGAGTAGGGGCAGAGGCCCTGGGGAAGAGCCAGAGCAGGGGCTGGAGCAGCAGACAGCTGCACAGGGCACCAGGAAATGTGGCGCCTCAAATTCCCTGGTGCCCTACTCAGCTGCATACTTAGCATATGGGTAAGGACGGCCCTGCACTTAAACAGAACTTCATAACACGTGATAGAGATATTATAAGTGAGACTGAGGCCCGCAGCACTTTACAAGCATATTGTTACAACTCGAATACCTATTTTAACTATCCTAACACACAGGTGAGCCAGACTGGTTCCAGCTCCCTATTTGTGAGTGTTTGGTTGAGCCTTAAGGGTCTCGGCATGAGCTAGCACCTCATTGGCCAGTGTCACACAGTGATTAGTATCAATTCTACACCCTGAGAGATGCAGCAATTGTGGCCAATGTGTTCAAAGAGCCAGGTTTTTCATAAGTTGCAACGGAGCCATTTTTGCTGGCTGGAACTTCCTCCAGGGTTGCGGTTTCTTTCCTGATTTAGGATTCTGTTCCTGGAGGAGAGGGATGGATTTTTGCATCTGGATTAGTTCAGTGCTAAAGGGCACAGTCAGCATGTTTTAGGATATTTACCCACCCTGTGTCTTTCCTGAAAAGCTTCTGGGCACTGGTGTCTGTTTCCCATCAGTGTTGTTTTTTCCTCCCTGAGATGTACCGGTTTGTAGTAGCAGAGTTGCGTGCGAGACCATTGGGCTTTGGGTTCGTTATTGTAGGGTTTCTTGTGAGCACTGGGCTAAGCATCCTGTTTTGGTGTAAGGTTGCCAGTGAGACCTGGGGCGAGCACACTGATTTGTTATTGTTGCACGCTTTGTTGTGTGCATCCTGGTTTGCACCTGTAGGGTTGCTCATGAGTATTAGGCTCTGCACTTTAGCTAGGGTTTCTCTGCATGCTGGACAGCGGAGGGCAAGGCGTGAAGGTGTCTCTTAAAGGGCAAAGCTCCAGAGAAAACTGAATCTCCCTCGAGCTTCCCCAGCCTGTCGATGCTGCCTTGGTCAGAGATGCATTATGGGAAGAACAAAGCTGCTCCCTTTAAAATCTGCAAACCAGACAAAAAGAGAGAATTTCAGAGAGGTGCCGGCAGCAAACAAAGAGGGGGTGGGGGAGTGAGACACAGCTCAGGGGCTGTCAGTCTGGTTGCCATGGATTTCCTGCTACTCAGCTGCTTCCCGTCTCTGTCTGGAGTGTCGTGGAATGGAGCGTGTGAATTAGAACCAAATGGAGAATTCACACCTTTGCCCTGGCTTGCTATGATTACATCAGCCTATGGGCTTGAGAGACGCACGTTCACAGAGCCAGCACTAGCCAGGCACAATAAACGAAGGAATAAGAAGGCCAGGGACCCGCTCTCCACTCCAGGAGACACCTGCTCTTCAGTGCCTGCTAACTTGCTTCTCTTCTGTCTCTCAGCATTGGTGCACACGCTTCCAGATGTGTTCTGTGCTGTCTCTGCAGCACTTTCTGCACCCTGTCATGTGCGCCACATTATCTGACAACGCAGCGTGGAGGCAGCAGCCAAAAAGGAGCCGGGCTGCGTGGCAATTAGCCACTGCTGTTCAGTGGTGAAGCCGGACTTCTGATTAGCTGCAGGCACTATGCATCGCAGAGGTACATACATAGCAACAACACCTTGCTCTTCGGGGCCAGTCTGATGGCCAGTGAAGTCAATGGGATAGAATCATAGAATCATAGATGAGGGTTGGAAGAGACCTCAGGAGGTCATCTAGTCCAACCCCCTGTTCAGAGCAGGACCAACCCCAACTAAGCCATCCCAGCCAGGGCTTTGTCAAGCCAGGCCTTAAAAACCTCTAAGGATGGAGATTCCACCACCTCCCTAGGTAACCCAGTCCAGTTCTTCACCACCCTCCTAGTGAAATAGTGTTTCCTAATGTCCAACATAGACCTCCCCCACTGCAACTTGAGACCATTGCTCCTTGTTATATTATTTGCTACCACTGAGAACAGTATAGATCCATCCTCTTTGGAACCCCCTTTCAGGTAGTTGAAAGCAGCTATTAAATCCCGCCTCACTCTTCTCTTCTGCAGACTAAATAACCCCAGTTCCCTCAGCCTCTCCTCATAAGTCATGTGCCCCAGCCCCCTAATCATTTCCGTTGCCATCCACTGGACTCTTTCCAATTTGTCCACATATTTTCTGTAGTGGCGGGGACCAAAACTGGATGCAGTACTCCAGGTGTTTCCTGTTGCCTTCAATGGGCTTTGGATCAAGCTTTTGTCTACAGTCTCTTCCATCTGCGGACCTTGAAGTACTCGGCAAACATGAATTAGGCCTCACATCCCCTGTGTGGTACTTATGAATTATCCCCATTTTACATGGGGAAACCAAGGCAGGGAGAAATGAAGTGACTTTCCCAAGGATACACAGCGACTCAGTATAAGGAGCCTGAAATACAACCCAGAACTCCTGATGCCCAGTCCAGTGCTCCAGTCAGTATGTAACACTTTCCCTCCTGCTGGTGGGGTTATTAGGTCATAGAACTGGAGGCCAGAAGGGGGTAGTCTGACCTCCTGCATATCACAGGCCACTAAACCCCACCCAGAGACCCCAAGATTGAGACCAATCGCCTGGGTTAGATGAAAGTATTAAAGCCTCTTGGGAGACTAAACTACTGTGTGCCACAGACAGAAACTAGGTGGGACCGAGGTGCCCCAATCATCCAATATGTATCTGGCAACAAGAATTCAAGCTGACGAGGAGTAGCCGAGATGGGACATGAACACAAAGAAGGAGCATCAGTCATCAAGCCTGGATGTCAGTTTATAGCAGTGGCCCCCAAACTTTTCAGGATCGTGCTTCCTCTTATCCAGTCTGCGCCCCCCACCAGCCAGGGCCCGGAGTGAGGTTGTGGTTCCAGGAGGGGTGGGGAAGGAGACACAGACAGGGATAAGGGGGCCAAGGCTGGGGCCACAGCTCGGAGCAGTGCCGGGAGCAGGGCTCCCGGCTGGGAGCTGAGGCCAGGAGCCAGGACCCTGAGTGTAGGGCCTGGAGTGGACCCCCAGGTGTGGGGCCGGCAGCCAGGGCTGGTAGCAAGGGCCAGGGCCAGGAGCGGAGCTGGGTGGTGCTCCCTCCCCACCCCCTGTAGGGGCTGGCTTGGGCCCATCGGCGCTTCCCAAAATGGTCCTCTGTGCTGCGCCCCACAATTTGGGGACCTCTGCTCTACAGAATGCCCTAATTCAATGTTTCCCAAATGGTGGAAGTTGTAGATAGGCTCCTGGCCCATGGAGCTGGGCCCAGCTCCCTGCTCCAGGCATTGTGACCTGGCACACAGGCTCCCAGCATCGCTCAGTCATGACATCACGATGGAGGGGTAGCTGGGCCAAACCTGAGTGTGCCTGTGATGCGGCACGCCGGGTCGCAAGACCTGGACCAAGCAGCCGGGCCCAGTCCCATGGGGCAGAAGATGCTGCTGTGGGGTGATGTGCAGCAAATCCCTCCCCACTCCCGAATTCGGACCCTGGGTACATTGCAAAAAAAGACAGAACTCAGCTGGTTTCAGTAAAAACAGAGGGACCCACGGCCCCAATTCAGCCACTCACTCCTGGGCTTGACACAGGTGTCACCGGGCGGAATGCTGCATCCTGTGTTAGGCAGGACATCAGACTGTGTCACAAAGGTTCCTCCCAGCCTTGAAAGCTCTGACTATGAAAACCCCACCAGCAGGGGGGTGCAGGGTGGTGATGGCTGGGACGCCCTTTAGGTGTGTCCTAATGGCATGTCCATCAGGCGTCATGCAGAGCCCAGTTGATGTCTGGGTCTGTTTCCCACACAAACTCTAAGTGCTGTATTAGCCCCTTCTGAACTTCTGCACCCATCATTTCAGGGAATGGGGTACACGAGACATTGTGTTACTAGCCTGAGGCAACGGAGGGCGGTTATCATACACTTTGGGCCTGAATCTCTTCTCACTTACACAGGTGTAAATCAGAAATCATTGAATTCAGTGGCGTTTCTGGTGCGAACGAGGAGATCAGGTCCCATATGTTTGCTGCATGGTAGCATGAATTATGCCTCTGATATCCCCTCTTTGGCAGAGAAATGTTGTGAGAAACCACATTGACTCATCTCTACCATGTTCCAGTCTGGGTCTGGCAGAACCATTTTTAGCTTTCGCCCTTGTGGTTGTTACTGTCGGGCACGTCTGGGGCAGCAGTTTGCTGCCCAGTGAAGACGGGGCCTAACCCTGTGATAACAACTTATTTTTCAAAACATCACCATTGACACTTGAGCCAAAGCGGAAGTTGATGTCAACAGACTTTGGATCAAGCCCTTGACTAAAGTGAATGAGGGTTCCGGTCTGCTCCAGACAGAGAATGGGAGGGTGCCATACAAACAGACACTTCCCCTGCTCGTTTCCTAAGGCTGATGGCACTCAAAAGGACCACATAAATCTGGCAAGAAAGCGAGGCCTGAGGGGTAGCGGAGGGATACGTGCAGATGGCAGCAGTGCCAGTTGAAGTGTAGGCTTGGTAACACAAGGGCTTCTCATTCCCCAGACACCTGCCAGCTGATCATGCTGTGGAAGGGTTGCTTGGCGTCTGGAGACGGTGGATGTCTGGCAGAGGGAATGACAGCTGGAAGGGGGTGCCAGCTGATTATACACCAGACAGTGCCAAGATCAAGCCTGAGGAAAGGCGATCAGTGATCAAAGGACTCGACGCTTCACGCGCTGGAATAAAGGAATTATAATTTATTAAGGACCCTGCCAAAAACTATTAATTGACCTAGGACACATAAAAAGACTTCAGTCTGAGGCTATTCTTCTGTGCAATTAAATATGTCTAAGGCCCCTACTCGCTGTGTGTGTAACGATAACTAGCCTTGGAAGAATTCCATTTTTAATTGGTAAATGTTGGTAGACACGGATTTCCCCCCCACACACACAAACTGACCAAAAGCAGCAAAGAATCCTGTGGCACCTTATAGACTAACAGACGTTTTGGAGCAAACATCTGTTAGTCTATAAGGTGCCACAGGATTCTTTGCTGCTTTTACAGATCCAGACTAACACGGCTACCCCTCTGAAACTGACCAAAAACATTCCATCAATATTAATCAAAATATACCGATGGCAAAGAAAGAAAAGAGTTTGATTTAAGGATATTTACTTTGTATCTTTGGACACGTGGTGTTAACAATTTGTGTTTTAATGGTTATAAATCTTTCCCTTTTCACATCCCTTTTCACATCACATCTACAGTTATTAAATAATCACTGTCTGCACCCACTCATTGTCTGACTCCCCTTCTCCATATTTTCCCATAACTATGAAAATTTCAATGGATAAAAATAAAAAATATTACAAATAAACATCAATATTGTCCATTAAAATTATTTTAAAAATTGAATCCTGCCAAACCTATCACATTTATTTTAATCTTTGCTTTTATTATCTTTTTAGAGTAAATAGAGAGGGGCATGAACGCAGACTTCAGATCTGAACATGCCTGGACTCTCAGGGGGTACAAGGACACCCAGTCCAAATCCAGAATCAGATCCACATTTTCCAAATGCATCTGTGCAATGGATCATCATTGCCACGCTATTATCTTGCAACCCTATCATAACCTTAGTCCCAGATTTGGACCTTAGCGTCCAAAATATGGGGGTTAGCATGAAAACCTCCAAGCTTAGTTACCAGCTTGGACCTGGTACTTGCTGCCACCACCCAAAAATTTAGAGTGTTTTGGGGCACTCTGGTCCCCCTGAAAAACCTTCCCTGGGGACGCCAAGACCCAAATCCCTTGAGTCTCACAACAAAGGGAAATAATCCTTTTCCCCTTCCCCCCTCCAGGTGCTCCTGGAGAGATACACAGACACAAGCTCTGTGAAACTACACAGAGACTCCCCCCCTCTCTGTTCCCAATCCTGGAAACAAAAAGTACTTTCCTATTCCCCCCAGAGGGAATGCAAAATCAGGCTAGCAATCCAACACACAGATCTCCCCGATTTCTTCCTCCCACCAATTCCCTGGTGAGTACAGACTCAATTTCCCTGAAGTAAAGAAAACTTCAACAGGTCTTAAAAGAAAGCTTTATATAAAAAGAAAGAAAAATACATACAAATGTGCTCTCTGTATTAAGATGATACAACACAGGGTCAATTGCTTAAAAGAATATTGAATAAACAGCCTTATTCAAAAAGAAGACAAATCAAAGCACTCCAGCACTTATATTCATGCAAATACCAAAGAAAAGAAAACCATAGAACTTACTATCTGATCTCTTTGTCCTTACACTTAGAAACAGAAGATTAGAAAGTAGAACTACTTCTCCAAAGCTCAGAGAAAGCAGGCAGGCAGAAAACAAAGACTCAGACACAAACACCCTCCACCCAAAGTTGAAAAAATCCGGTTTCCTGATTGGTCCTCTGGTCAGGTGCTTCAGGTGAAAGAGACATTAATCCTTAGCTATCTGTTTATGACACGCCCCCCAAATTGCAGACAGTGGGGAAGCTCACTGGCGGCGATTTCCTTCTAGAACTTGAAAATAAACAGATTAATACAACACATACACCTTTACATATACTCCTAAGTATATAACTAACAGACTTCTACATTTTAAGAACACTTTTTAACTACTGAATTCTGGGAAACTCTCATGGGAGAGTGCATCAGCAACTTTATTAGAAGCTCCTGTGATGTGTTGAATTTCAAAATCAAAATCTTGGAGAGCTAAACTCCAACGAAGAAGTTTCTTGTTGTTTCCCTTGGCAGTATGAAGCCACTTTAGTGCAGCATGGTCAGTTTGTAGTTGGAACCGCTGTCCCCAAACATATGGGCGTAGCTTTTCCAGGGCGTACACAATGGCATAGCATTCCTTTTCACTGACTGACCAGTGACTTTCCCTCTCAGACAGTTTCTTGCTGAGAAACACGACAGGATGGAAGTTGTGATCTGTTGCTTCCTGCATGAGCACCGCTCCTATACCACGCTCAGATGCATCTGTGGTTACTAGGAATGGCTTGTCAAAATCCGGGGCCCTGAGCACAGGGTCAGACATGAGCGTCGCCTTAAGCTGGGTAAAGGCCTTTTGACACTTATCAGTCCACTTAACGGCATTTGGCTGGGTCTTTTTGGTCAGGTCGGTCAATGGGGCAGCGATTTGGCTGTAGTGTGGTACAAATCGCCTGTAGTATCCGGCCAAGCCTAAGAAGGATTGGACCTGCTTCTTTGACTTTGGGACAGGCCACTTTTGGATAGCATCCACCTTGGCCTGTAGGGGGTTTATGGTTCCTCGACCCACCTGGTGCCCCAGGTAAGTCACTCTGTTTTGGCCTATTTGACACTTTTTGGCCTTAACAGTTAGTCCTGCCTGCCTGATGCGCTCAAAGACCTTTTCCAGGTGTAGTAGGTGTTCGGGCCAGGAGTCTGAAAAAATGGCCACATCATCGAGGTAGGCAACTGCAAATTCTCCCAGTCCAGCTAGTAGACCATCTACCAGCCTCTGGAAGGTGGCGGGTGCATTTCGAAGGCCGAAAGGAAGGACATTGAATTCATACACCCCCGCATGGGTGACGAATGCTGACCTCTCCTTGGCAGGTTCATCTAGCGGTACTTGCCAGTACCCCTTGGTTAAGTCTATTGTAGAGATGAACTGGGCACGTCCCAACTTTTCCAATAGCTCATCGGTGCGTGGCATTGGATAGTTGTCCGGACGAGTTACCGCATTTAGCTTACGGTAGTCCACGCAAAAGCGTATTTCCCCATCTGGTTTGGGTACCAGAACCACTGGAGATGCCCATGCACTAGTAGATGAGCGGATTATACCCATCTGTAGCATGTTCTGGATCTCCCGTTCTATAGCAGCTTGGGCATGAGGAGACACTCGGTAGGGTGGGGTTCTGATAGGGTGAGCATTACCTGTATCAATGGAGTGGTATGCCCGTTCAGTCCGTCCTGGGGTGGCTGAGAACAATGGGGCGAAGCTAGTGCACAGCTCCTTGATTTGGTGCCGCTGCAGACGTTCCAGGGTGGTTGAGAGGTTCACCTCTTCCACGCCACCGTCTTTTTTCCCGTCGTAGTAGACACCGTCAGGCCACTCAGCATCCTCTCCCTGGACTGTAAACTGACAAACCTGTAAGTCTCTGGTATAGAAAGGCTTGAGAGAATTAACATGGTACACTTTAGGCTTTAGTGAGGAATTGGGAAATGCTATGAGGTAGTTTACAGCTCCCAGGCGCTCTTGGACCGTGAATGGCCCTTCCCATGATGCTTCCATCTTATGGGCCTGTTGCGCCTTCAAGACCATAACCTGGTCTCCTACCTTGAAGGAACGTTCTCTGGCATGTCTGTCATACCAGGCCTTTTGCTCTTCTTGAGCATCCTTTAGGTTCTCTCTAGCAAGGGCTAAAGAGTGTCGGAGGGTGCTTTGCAGATTGCTTACAAAGTCCAGAATGTTAGTTCCTGGAGAAGGCGTAAACCCCTCCCATTGCTGCTTCACCAACTGTAATGGCCCCTTAACCTCGTGACCATACACAAGCTCAAATGGTGAAAACCCTAAACTGGGATGTGGTACAGCCCTGTAGGCAAACAGCAACTGCTGCAACACTAGGTCCCAATTATTGGAGAATTCGTTGATGAATTTTCGTATCATGGCCCCCAAAGTTCCATTGAACCTTTCCACCAGGCCATTGGTTTGATGGTGGTACGGGGTGGCAACCAAGTGATTCACCCCATGAGTTTCCCACAGTTTTTCCATGGTCCCTGCCAGGAAATTAGACCCTGAATCTGTAAGGATGTCGGAGGGCCAACCTACCCTGGCAAAGATGTCTGTTAAGGCCAGGCACACAGTGTTAGCCCTGGTGTTGCCTAGAGCTACTGCTTCCGGCCATCGGGTAGCAAAGTCCACTAAAGTCAGTACGTACTGCTTTCCTCTGGGCGTCTTTTTTGGGAAAGGGCCCAGAATATCCACAGCTACTCGCTGAAATGGGACCTCAATTATGGGGAGTGGCTGGAGAGGGGCCTTGACCTGGTCTTGAGGCTTTCCCACTCTTTGGCATACCTCACAAGACCGGACATACTTGGCAACGTCCTTGCCCATCCCCTCCCAGTGGAAGGACTTCCCCAACCGGTCCTTGGTTCTGTTCACCCCAGCATGGCCACTGGGATGATCATGGGCTAAGCTTAAGAGCTTCCCCCGGTACTTAGTTGGAACCACCAACTGTTTTTGCGGCTGCCATTCTTCCCGGTGTCCACCAGAAAGAATTTCCTTGTATAAAAGTCCTTGGTCTATAACAAACCGGGAACGATTAGAAGAGCTGAGAGGCGGTGGGGTGTTCCGTGCCGCCGCCCAAGCTTTCTGAAGGCTGTCATCTGCTTCCTGCTCAGTCTGGAACTGTTCCCTTGAGGCTGGGGTCACCAGTTCTTCCTCAGACTGTGGACTTGGGCTTGGTCCCTCTGGAAGCGATGTAGGTGATGGGGTTGTTTCCATTGCTGGTGAACCGCTCTCCGCTGGTGCACCTGAGGGTATTTCAGGCTCTGGCTGAGCCTTTTGGGTATGGCTGTCTGTTGCTTCTGCCAGTTGTGGCTCGCTGGCGCCCACTGGCGTTGAGTTTGAAGATGGGGTTGCAATCGCTGGTGCTGGTTGCTGTTCCAGTTCCGGGCCTGGGACTGGAGGTGCTGTGGCTGTTTCAGTGGTTGGCATGGAATCCGGGTCCACTACCTCTGTCTGGGTCTCTGGTAACACAGACGGGGCCTCTGTGGACGGCTCAGGAACAGGAATGGGTCTGGAAGCTTGCCTGGTTTGGCTACGTGTAACCATTCCCACTCTCTTGGCCCGCCTCACCTGGTTGGCCAAGTCTTCCCCCAGTAGCATGGGGATAGGATAATTGTCATAGACTGCAAAAGTCCACATTCCTGACCAGCCTTTGTACTGGACAGGCAGTTGAGCTGTAGGCAAGTCTACAGCTTGTGACATGAAGGGGTAAATTGTAACTTTGGCCTTTGGGTTGATGAATTTGGGGTCAACGAAGGATTGGTGGATAGCTGACACTTGTGCCCCCGTGTCTCTCCACTCAGTAACCTTCTTTCCGCCCACTCTCAAATTTTCCCTTCGCTCCAAGGGTATTTGAGAGGCATCCGGGCCTGGGGATCTTTGGTGTGATGGTGGTGTAATGAATTGCACTCGCATGGTGTTCTTGGGACAGTTGGCCTTGATATGTCCCAGTTCATTACACTTAAAGCATCTTCCATCTGATGGGTCACTGGGCCGAGGTGAGTTACTGGAGACTGGTGAGGTTGAAGGGTAGGGTATCTGTGGCTTTACTTGGGTGGTATGTGGGGTCTTTGGCTGTCCTCGGTTGTAGGGTTTATGGTCTGTGTGCCCCCTGGGGTAATCGTTCCCCTTGACAGTAGCTTTCTTGCTTTCTGCCAGTTCCATCCATTTGGCTCCAATCTCCCCCGCCTCAGCGATATCTTTGGGATTTCCATCTTGTATGTACCGTGTGATGTCTTCAGGAACACCATCCAAGAACTGCTCCATTTGTATGAGGAGGTTTAATTCTTCCAAGGTTTGAATGTTGTTTCCTGTTATCCAGGCCTCATAGTTTTTTGCAATGTAGTAGGCGTGTTTGGGAAATGACACCTCGGGTTTCCACTTTTGGGTTCTGAAGCGCCGACGGGCATGATCTGGGGTTATCCCCATTCGGTATCTGGCCTTGGTTTGAAAAAGTTTATAGTCATTCATTTGCAGCTTAGGCATTTCAGCTGCCACCTCTGCTAAAGGTCCACTGAGCTGTGACCTCAATTCTACCATGTACTGGTCTTCGGGGATGTTGTACCCAAGACAGGCTCTTTCAAAATTTTCCAAGAAGGCCTCGGTGTCATCACCTGCCTTGTAGGTGGGAAATTTCCTGTGCTGTGGAGCAATATTTGGCGCCGGGTTGTTAGGGTTGGCTGGCACAGGCAGCCCAGCTTTTGCCAACTCCAGTTCATGTTTTCTCTGTTTTTCCTTCTCTTCATTTTCTTTTTGTTGTTTTTCCATTTCTTTTTGGTGTTTTTCCATTTCTTTTTGGTGTTTTTCCATGTCTCGGCGGTGGGCCGCCTCTTCTTCTGCTTGTTTCCTTCGGTAGGCCAACTCTTCTTCTTCTAGTTTTCTTTTGTGTGCTGCCTCTTGGGCTGCCTGTTCTCTTTGGAAGGCTGCCAGTTTCATGCTTTCTTCCTTTTCTTTCATTTCCATCTGTCGCCTGTGTTCAGCTTCTTTGATTTGTTCTTCGGCCTCAATTTTTGCCTTAGAAGTCATGGTTCCTGTTTTCTTGTGTTGGGGTGCCCTCCGGTGTTTATTTTCTGAACTGCAGGTTCTCTGTTGCCTCCTGGAGTCTGCCTAGCAACAGTGCCTTTAGCTAATTTTCCTTTTCTCTCTCTAGCTAATGTTCAATGAAGGGAAACCAGAAAAACCACTTTATTTGCATGCATATAAGTGCTGGTACTTGCCTCCTAATGGGAGGGCTATTGCATGACAAAAGACCCTCAACAGTTTGGTAATGGCTTCTCGCTTAACATGCAAGCCACAAACTGCCAGAGAGAGCAGAAAAAAAAACTTCTCTCTGGTTCCCTTTTAAAACCAACTGTTTCTCTCTGCTAAAAAGCCCTTAGCAGAGAAAAGAAAAATATAATATTCCTACTGGCTTCTGGATTCTGTCTATATCCCACCAGCTGCCACTCATATCATAACCTTAGTCCCAGATTTGGACCTTAGCGTCCAAAATATGGGGGTTAGCATGAAAACCTCCAAGCTTAGTTACCAGCTTGGACCTGGTACTTGCTGCCACCACCCAAAAATTTAGAGTGTTTTGGGGCACTCTGGTCCCCCTGAAAAACCTTCCCTGGGGACGCCAAGACCCAAATCCCTTGAGTCTCACAACAAAGGGAAATAATCCTTTTCCCCTTCCCCCCTCCAGGTGCTCCTGGAGAGATACACAGACACAAGCTCTGTGAAACTACACAGAGACTCCCCCCCTCTCTGTTCCCAATCCTGGAAACAAAAAGTACTTTCCTATTCCCCCCAGAGGGAATGCAAAATCAGGCTAGCAATCCAACACACAGATCTCCCCGATTTCTTCCTCCCACCAATTCCCTGGTGAGTACAGACTCAATTTCCCTGAAGTAAAGAAAACTTCAACAGGTCTTAAAAGAAAGCTTTATATAAAAAGAAAGAAAAATACATACAAATGTGCTCTCTGTATTAAGATGATACAACACAGGGTCAATTGCTTAAAAGAATATTGAATAAACAGCCTTATTCAAAAAGAAGACAAATCAAAGCACTCCAGCACTTATATTCATGCAAATACCAAAGAAAAGAAAACCATAGAACTTACTATCTGATCTCTTTGTCCTTACACTTAGAAACAGAAGATTAGAAAGTAGAACTACTTCTCCAAAGCTCAGAGAAAGCAGGCAGGCAGAAAACAAAGACTCAGACACAAACTCCCTCCACCCAAAGTTGAAAAAATCCGGTTTCCTGATTGGTCCTCTGGTCAGGTGCTTCAGGTGAAAGAGACATTAACCCTTAGCTATCTGTTTATGACAAACCCTCAGCCTGTTGGTTGTATCCACTTGTTATAGTTATGTATTTGTATTACCCTAGATCAGGGGTCATCAACCTTTCAGAAGTGGTGTGACAAGTCTTAATGTATTCACTCTAAGGTTTTGCGTGCCAGTAATACATTTTAACGTTTTTAGAAGGTCTCTTTCTATAAGTCTGTAATATATAACTAAACTATTGTTGTATGTAAAGTAAATAATTTTTTCAAAATGTTTAAGAAGCTTCATTTAAAATTAAATTAAAATGCAGGGGCCCCCAGACCGGTGACCAGGACCCGAGCAGTGTGAGCGCCACTGAAAACCAGCTCGTGTGCTGCCTTTGGCACCCGTGCCATAGGTTGCCTACCCCTGCTCTAATGCCTAGAAGCCCTGTGCAATAGATCAAGGCCCCTTTGTGCTTGGCTGTTGTTTCTCATCTTATACTTGGCCTGGCAGCTCCTTGGAGCAGGGACTTGTGACAGCACCTCCCATAAGGCTTTATGGGAGTATGACATAACTGGAATATGTTTTGTGCTGCCTGTGCCATGTAACATATCTCTATAAAGGTTATGGTCTAATATATCTATTCATCCTATTTGTACACATATATCATTTTGTACTAGAGGTTAAGAATATTGGCTGTATACTGGCTTGATTTCTAAGTAAGCTTTATGTGGCATTTGGTCAGCTTCTTTAGGAAGGAATTTGCAAGGTTAAGTACCTGATCAGGAAGCACTTGGGGAACAATGAATCTTGGAATGCTCCAATCCACATAAGAAGTCTTCCTGGAGACATACAAGATACCATGTGGACAATGGCTTCTGCCTGTAAAGAATGTGTCATGCATGGACATGTGACTTGCCCAGGTGACTCCAGAACTCCATCTTGGAGCTGGATTTGCCTAGTAATGAGGAGGGGGGTCTCCACCCAGAAGAAAAAGTCTATTTAAACCCAAGAGAGACTTTGTCTTCAGCTGGCTAAGGAAAGAGCCTCTCCGCCTCCAGGATACTTGAAGGAAACCGGAACAAAGGACAGTAACTACAGGGGGTGTGAGTGATTGCTGGACCCAAGGTAAAAGGAGATTAGTCTGTAAAAGGGAGCATTCTGGAACTGGTGAGGATCTTATCTGTATTCAGTTTGATTAGACATAGATTTGCACATTTTATTTTATTTTGCTTGGTGACTTACTTTGTTCTGTCTGTTACTGCTTGGAACTACTTAAATCCTACTTTCTGTATTTAATAAAATCACTTTTTACTTATTAATTAACTCAGAGTATGTATTAATACCTGGGGGAGCAAACAACTGTGCACATCTCTCTATCAGTGTTATAGAGGGCAAACAACTTATGAGTTTACCCTGCATAAGCTTTACACAGGGTAAAAAGGATTTATTTGGGTTTAGACCCCATTGGGAGTTGGGCATCTGAGTGTTAACACTTTTGTGAACTGTTTTCAGGTAAATCTGCAGCTTTGGGGCAAGTAATTCAGACCCTGAGTCTGTGTTGGAGCAGACAGGAGTGTCTGACTCAGCAAGACAGAGTACTGGAGTCCTGAGCTGGCAGGGAAAACAGGAGCAGAGGTAGTCTTGGCACATCAGGTGGCAGCTCACAGTGGGTTTCTGTGATCCAACCCCTCACAGGACTGTCTGAGTGTTGTAAGTGTACAGTGCCTGGCACAATGGGGCTCTCACCCCAGACTGAATCCTCTAGGCACTACTGCAATAAATTCATATTAATAATCAACTAAAAACATGTTTCCAACTATCACCTGTTCAAAAATCTGTAACAAACTATTTCATCTCCCAGAGCACCCCTGTGAATGAGCTGCCTAATACGTGTACCATCATGTTACAGAAATGGAAACTGAGGCACAGAGTGATTAAATAAGCACAAGGCCACGCATCCAATCAGAATGGATATTAGAACTCTGCCTGCTATGCCCTCACTCGCTTGAGACCAGACTGCCTCTTTATAGGGCTGGTGGAAAGAAAAATCAACAGAAAGACATGAGTAATCACTGGAGAATGTAGCAGCGGAGAGAGTGGTGAGGGTTTGTATGCTGGGAAAGCGGGTCCGCTTTGAGGATGCGTTCTCTGTCACTATCTCTTAAAGTATATTTCCTTCTCAATGTGCAAGCCCCTGTCAATTCTCTTCACCTCTCAGCTCTTTGCCAAGCTGTAGCCCAAAGATCCTGGGCCCATGGCATCTTGGCAGGTTTTACCTGTTATTCAGGTAGGTCTGACTCTTACAGACAGTCATCGCTCCGGCCAGTGCCAGGCACTCACTCAGATGGCAATTATGCCCCCTGTATAATGACACAGTCTCCCACGCAATCAGGCTGCTCCTTTCAAAGGCTATGGGAGTTTTATCCGGGAGGTCAGTGGGTTCAGGATCTGGCCTTGAGAGATCACCTCTGCAGGTCACTTTTTGCAGCGAGTTGTACCACTGTCCAAAGGTATTGTTGTCTTTTCTCTGCATCTGGCTTCTCTTACGCAGCACAGAGCACGCGTGTGCCTCACTTATCTGCTTTGTTGCTCAGCATGGACCTGAGGCAAAGCTCATTGAAGTCAGGAGAAAAAACGCCTATTGATTCCACCGGGGTTTGGGCCAGGCTCTCGAGTTGCAAATGCAATGTCTGTGCGTTATATGACAGGACACACCGCAGTCTAAGAAATCTGCAAACTCCACCGTGCAGCCGAGCTGTCACATTGCAATGTCCTCAGCAACCCTCCCAGGAAAGGAAGGTCAGAGAGAAGGAGGTTATTATATGAGGGCCTAGCAGGGAAGGAGACAGACAGACACAGAGGGAGCTGTACGAAACACAGCTGTTTGCTGTGGAGACGTTATTCTTCCGGTGGCATAGTAGAAACTAACACAAAAAGGAGGCTCTGCACTGGGGAGAGGGGAATGAGTGCCCAAACATTTAAAGGGACAGGACATCACAGAAGTGACTTAAGTCACAACAGCACTAGACAATAGTTTCGGACAGGAAGTGAAGAACAGCTGTTTCAAACTGGGGGATTTAGGGAGGCAGAGTAATTATCCGAACTGGACTCTAATCAGTACATTGGTAGTAACGCCCTGACGTTAAGATCTGGGAAACTTCTGACTTATTTTTATGAAAGAATATGTGTAACTTAATTTCCCCCCTCACTTTGTAGTGTTATCTGCTGGGAGTGAGGGATTAACTTCTTTCTTGAAGCAGGATAAGTAGTGGCATGACTGAGAGGAAGTCACCTAAGGCATAGAACTACCAGGAACTTGCATCTCTGGGGGGTAACAAATGCAAATCTGGAGACAGGAAAATCAGTCTGCGGACATTCCACCCGTGGGGGTGGAAATTTCAAAGACCTGATTCGACTGGATTCAAGAGGCCGCACAGACAAAGATTTGAAAACCATATAAAGTGGACAGCTGGATAGAGGAATCATAGAATATCAAGGTTGGAAGGGATCTCAGGAGGTCATCTAGTCCAACCCCCTGCTCAAAGCAGGACCAATCCTCAACTGAATCATCCCAGCCAGGGCTTTGTCAAGCCTGACCTTAAAAACCTCAAAGGAAGGAGACCACCATCTCCCTAGGTAACCCAGTCCAGTGCTTCACCACCCTCCTAGTGAAGAAGTTTTTCCCAATATCCAACCTAAACCTCCCCCACTGCAACTTGAGACCATTGCTCCTTGTTCTGTCATCTGCCACCACTGAGAACAGTCTAGATCAGGCCTGCACAACTCGTAAAGTGGCGAGGGCCATATTACTCCAAAGAAAACAGCTGAGGGCTGAAACCCCTTGACCCCGCTGAAACACCCCCCGCAAGCACCGCCCAGCCCTGCCGAAACACGCCGCCCCATATTATTGCAAACAGCAGTATAAAAAATTAAAATACTGAAAATGGATGCCCCCCTCCAGCCACCGACTTGCTGCTCGCCTCCTCACTCCCCCCAAGCATAAAGCCCCCCCCGCCACTGCCCGCCCCCCTGCTCGGCTCATCATCCCCCCATGAAATAAAGGGAGGGGAAAGGGGGGCGGTGTGAAGAGATTGGATGTGACTGTCCAACACAAAAAGACAGGGGCCGCAGGGAGCCCGGGGGTGGTGGTGAGGTGGGCAGTGTGATAGAGGCCGGGGAGGGGGAAGGTCCCTGGACCAGGGAAGTGAGCTGCAGTCAGAGCAGGGCAGGTGCAACACACACACACACCCACACACATACCCCTTCCCCAGGGATTTCCTGGCTGCCCATAGACAGTTCAAGCCCTCCCCCCATCACTATGGAGGTCGCCCTGGGACCAACCAGCGCAGTAGCCGCCCCGCCCCCAACCGAAGGAGGGTTGGGGGGGGCTCAGCCCAGCCCTCCCCCCGCCCCGAGCTGCAGCTTGAGCCCAGGCTGGGCGCCCCTCCCCTCACTCGGCACTTACCGGCTCTGCCTCGTGCCCAGCGCTTCCCGCCTCAGCGGGCCCCAGAAGTGACGCACCTGCTGTATGCCAGGCGGGGCGAGCAGGAGATGGAGACACGTGCGATTCTGGCCGTTAGGGCGGTTGGAGCGCAGCGCATGCGGGGCTGTGAGGTGGGGCGCCCCCAGGCAGGGGTGAACCCAGCCGCCCCACCCCGCCGCTTGCCCACGAGCCACACAGTGAGCCCATGCAGGCTGCATGTTGTGCAGACCTGGTGTAGATCCGTCCTCTTTGGAGCCCCCTTTCAGGTAGTTGAAAGCAGCTATCAAATCCCCCCTGGCGTCAGTCATGCCCCCTGGTGCCAAGAATTGACATGACACTAGGGGGACACAACCTGCTGGAATGGTCTGAAGAACTCTGAAAGGGCCCCAGGTCTCCGTGTGAAAGAGGGTTGCACATAAGGAGACTTGGAAGGATTAGATATTTTAGTGGAAAATGTCGATTTCCCCGCACCCACACAAACCAATTAAAAAATATTTCCATCAATAATACTCAACATTTACAGACGGGCAAAGTACAAAAAATGCTGACTGAGAATTATTAGAGCCAAAATCCAGTGATTTAGCCTTTTCAATTAGGCTTGTTACAAATGAGTAAATAGCTGGTGAACAAATAGTAAAAACAGGCGGGACTCGTTGATTTCAGAGTATTTGCGTTATCTATTTTGACAGGTGGTGTTGACAATTTCTGGTTGAACAATTTTTAAAGCTTTAACTTTTCTGTATCTCAGCATCTGCTGTTATTAAATTATTGTCCGACACTCTCCCGTACTTTTCCACGGCTGTGACAATTTAAACCAGTATCATTTGTAAATGCTTAAATTAAACATGACTATTGTTAATTGAAATGATATAGCTAAAAAGAACGTTGCTAAGCATGGCCAATTTACTTCTGACAAAGTCATTACAGAGAAAACGGTCTTGAGAACAACAAAGAGCTGTTTCATCTGTTGCCCACTCAGTCTTTCTGGTGTTCATGCACTGTGTGACACTGGATAAATCGCTTCAACTACGTGGGCCCCATTACTCCTATCTGAAAAATGGGATTATAAGAGAGCCAACTTCAGAAAGTGCTTTGAGCTCTGTAAATGACAGGGTGCACATACATCCTTGCCAGATGTTCACTCCCTGGGATAAATGCAAAGGACCCATTGCATCATTAAATGCATCATTTCCACCCTATTTTGAGGACTTGCGTGGGGGACAATGCGGTGCACAGATGCAGATCCTCTGCACAGGGGTGGATTTCACCCACTTTGTTTTCTTTCCTCCAGATTTACTTCTCCCCACTCCCCCGCAGCTCATCTCACCCAGCTCACTGACAGTTGTTCCATCCAGTTTGGTTTCTTCTCTGGAACTTCCTCATCTGCAAGAGAAAGATAAGGTCACACGTTTGAAACATATGCAAATGTTCCTCCTCTGGTCTCTGTTCAGAATAACATTTCCAGCAACCCCTCGCTGAGCAGCTCTGGTGGTGCTGACTGAGATACCTTTGGGGTCACAGAAAGTCTCTGCTTGATTTGGGAGTCTCATTTTTTGTTCCCAAACAGACAAATTGATTTTGTCCTTAAGTTTTCTTGCACCATAGAACCAGGAGATTGACACAGACACAAACCCGCTCCCCCACCCAACGCAACCTGTTAGATCATCCAGTCTGTCCTCCCTCAGCAGAAAAGGGGTTGGAAGAGGGACAGAGAGGGGGCGGAGTTGGGGCAGGGAAGGAGTGGGAAGGTCAGAGAAGGTGCGGGGCCTCATGGAAGTGATGAAGTAGGGTTGGGGCCGGGGCGGAGTGTGTGTGTGTTTGTATCTTTATATGAAAAGGTGTCAGTGATGCGTCCTTTGGGCCAATGTACTAGTCCTCATGGTGATTTGAGTTTGAGATCCCTTGTATAAACCAATCCAATGGCTCAAAGTTGAAGCTAGACACATTCAGTCTAGAGACGAGGCATACATTTTTAACAGGGAAAGTAAGTAACCATTGGAACAACTGACCACATATTGTGGTGGATTCTCCAGCACTGACTGTTTTTAAATTGAGACTGGGTGTTTTTCTAACAGTTCTGTTGTAGGAATTATTCTCGGGAAGTCCTCGGGGCACCGTTATACAGGAGGTCAGACTGGATGATCACAGTGGTCCCTCTGGCCGTGGACTCTAGGAAGCTATGACTGGGGCCCCTAGCTTCTGCGATAATACAAATAAATCATAATGATTATGCCCCTTTGCAGAGCACTTGGACAGCTAGGAAGTGCTATATCAGTGCTAAGTATTACTACCCCGTAACCATGCTGCCTCTGGTGGGACACAACTGAGAGTATCGTTTCAGGACAAATTGCTTAGAGCAGGGTAGTCACAGCCCCAGGTGGGTTTTCTCCACCTCTAAGGCAATCAAACCAGCCAAACAGAGAGGACTTTGGTTTTACCCCACTGGCTAGCCAGAAGTCATACAAGCAATTCCCTCAGATACTCCAGTTCCCTTGTATCACCACCAGCACCACTCCTTATAGGGATGAATGGTTATGAAAACCAATACCCTAGTAAAAGAAAAAAAGTTTCTCTCGATCCCAAAGGACCAAGCTGGAGACCCAGGTCAATATACAAATCAGAACTTACCCACAAATCACGCTGTTGCCAATCCTTTAGAATCTAAAATCTAAAGCTTTATTCATAAAAAGAAAGAAATATAGATGAGAGCTAAAATTGGTTAAATGGAATTAATTACACACAGTAATGGCAAAGTTCTTGGTTCAGGCTTGTAGCAGTGATGGAATAAACTGCAGGTTCAAATCAAGTCTCTGGAGTACATCCACAACTGGGATGAGTCATTCAGTCCTTTGCTCAGAGCTTCAGTTTGTAGCAAAGTTCCTCCGGAGGTAAGGACTGAAGACAAAATGGAGACGTTTTCAGGGCCTTTTCTATCCTCTGCTGTGTGGAAGGACTCCTTTGTTCTTACTGTGGAAAATCACAGCAGTCAGGTGGAGTTTGGAGTCACATGGGCCAGTCACATGTCCATGCATAGACTCATAGACTCTAGGACTGGAAGGGACCTCGAGAGGTCATCGAGTCCAGTCCCCTGCCCTCATGGCAGGACCAAATACTGTCTAGACCATCCCTAATAGACATTTATCTAACCTACTCTTAAATATCTCCAGAGATGGAGATTCCACAACTTCCCTAGGCAATCTATTCCAGTGTTTAACTACCCTGACAGTTAGGAACTTTTTCCTAATGTCCAACCTAAATCTCCCTTGCTGCAGTTTAAGCCCATTGCTTCTTGTTCTATCATTGGAGGTTAAGGTGAACAACTCAGTTCTTTACGGGTAGAGCAGCTATTGCTAACATGTACCTTGACTGTCTCCAGGGAGGCTTCTCATATGCAGATTGGAGTCTCCCAAGGTCCATTGTCAGTAGAGTGTTTCTTGACTGGGAACTTAATCTGAAAATTCCTTTCTCAAGAAGCTGACCAAATGCTTCACTAATGCTACTAAGAATCAAACACACTGAGATACAAGTACCTAGCCAATATTCATAACTTCAAATACAAAAATGATACACACATACAGACATAATTATAACCTGCAAATTACAACCTTTTGATAAACATCTTACTTGACCTCCTATGTACAAGATTTGGTCCAACTACAGGACCTTGGTTGCAACACTGATCCATAAGGTCACAGTTCATGTCAATAATGTCACATACCCTTAGGGTCTTTTCAGTTCCATGTAAGCCCTACTTTGAGGCCCTCTGCATGGGATGAATTTCACCCACAATGCACTTTCTCCCAGGGCTCAGTTAAGGAAATCGGGGCTGTAGGTACATGGCATATGGCATAAGCGTTGACTTTTATTTTTCCTGGGGAGTACTCCACTCCAGCTCCGCCCTGAGGCCCCACCCCCACTCCACCCCTTCCCCTAAATCCCTACCCTCATGCTGCTTCTTCCTTCCCTCGCTCCGTCCCCTCCCCAGGTCCACCCCTGTCTGCCGCTGGCTCCTCTCCACCCTTCCCCAGGCGCCTTCCACCAGCTGCCAAAAAGGTGATCAGCGACCAGCCCGGGGCCTACTCAACAGCTGATCAGAGGCAACCCAGTGGCCACCCAACAGCTGTGGCTGGTGGGTGCTAAGCACCCTCTATTCTTTTCTGTGGGTGCTTGAGCCCCAGAACACCCATGGAGTCAGTGCCCATGGCACCTGGGTCCTCTCCTGGCACCGTCCATGTGCAGGAGCACTGCCCTTTGCTGTGGCCCCTCTCCTTCCTGCAGTGGCAGCAGGTTTCCAAGAGAAGATGACTGGGATAGTTCCTTTTGCAGGAACTCTTTCAGGCTATTGCACACTCAGGCAGGTGTCAGTTACACTCAGGTCACCCCTTCAAACTTCTTTTTGCCCCTATGAGTCCTAGATGCATCTTTAAAAAAGAAAAAAGAAAAAGAAAAAAGAATGATGAGATCCCAGGTATGGACATGGACTGCCTGTGCTTTCATACAGCCCTGCACACACCTAGAAGGGTCAAAAAGCACCGCAATCACTTAACCCACCACTGAAATGCAGCCACCTCTGCCATAAGAACAGCAGCTGTTTTACTACTGTGGTTTACAGTGTATCGGGCACATTAAAGGTCTGGCTGCTGCTAGATACTCAGGTAGTGGGTGTGGTCATGAGCATGTCTTTCCCTCTGTGCTTAGTGACTAGAAAAATACAGCCAGTATTTGCTGATGGGGGCCTCACTGCAGGTATCCTGCCAGCCTGTCTGAGACCATGTGATGTGCTCTGAAGTCCTGATCTGCCCCACTGAAGTGACTGGAAATGCCCTAAATGGGCTATGCTTTGGGATCATGCAGACGATGAAGTGAGTGTAGAATAGGGATGCCAGGTGTCTGGTTTTCGACCAGAAAGCCCAGTCAAAAAGGGACCCTGGCAGCTCTGGTTAGCACCACTAACCGGGCTGTTAAAAGTCCGATTAGTGGCACAGCGGGGTTAAGGCGGGCTCCCTGCCTGCCGTGGCTCTCCGCGGTTCCCAGAAGTGGAGAGCATGTCTGGCTCCTAGGCACAGGGGCAGCCAGGACGGCTGTATGTGCTGCCCCTGCCCTGAGTGCCAGCTCTGCATCTCCCATTGGCTGGGAACCGCAGCCAATGGCAGCTGAGGGGGTGGCACCTGCAGGAGACCGCAGTGCTCGGAGCCTCCCTGGCCGCCCCTGTGCCTAAGAGCCCACAGGATAAGTTGGTGCTTCTGTGAGCTGCCTCAGATATGCACTGCCCAGAGCCCAACCCCTTCCCCCAGCCCTGAGCCCCTTCCCGCACCCCAACTCCCTCCCAGAGCCTATATCCCACACTCCCTCCCACATCCCAACTCCCAACCAGAGCCCCCTCTGGAACCCCAAACCCCTCATCCCCGGCCCCATCCCAGAGCCTGCACCCCCAGCCAGAGCCCTCACCCCCATCGGCACCCCTGCCCCAGGCCAGTGAAAATATGCAAGTGAGCGAAGGTTGGGGAGAGCGAGCAATGGAGAGACAGGGCATGGAGTGAGCAAGGGTGGGACCTCTTTTCTATGGGAGCATCACCCCAGTGGTGAGCTGGAGCCGGTTCTCACCAGTTCGCAAGAACCAGTTGCTAAATGTAGAAACCCTTTTAGAACCGGTTGTTCCAGGACAACCGGTTCTAAAAGGGCCGCCCCACGCCCGGCCCCAGCTCAGCTCTGCTTCCTGGGCTCCTCTCCTGAAGGCTCTGCCCCTTCCTTCTCCTTCCCCTCCCCTGCTTCCCGCGAATCAGATGTTAGCGCGGGAAGCCTGGGACTGGGGCGGGCTCAGAAGCAAGCAGCAGCTTGGCAAGATAAGCTGGGGCAGGGAAGCCAGGAGGGGAGGTGCGGCCTAGCCCAGTCCTGCTCTGGCCGAGCGCCCCGACTCCGGCCCAGGCCCAGCTCTGGCTCCGGCCCCAGCCGAGAGGCTCTGGCTGACGACTCCGGCCTCGGGCCGGGGCCAGAGCCACTCAGCCGGGGCCAGGGCTGCTCAACCAGGCCCGGGTCAGGCGAGGCCCGGGGCGCTCGGCTGGAGCAGGACTGGGCTGGGCCGCGCTGCACCTCCCTGGAGCCCTCCTCGGTCCCCCGCCCCATCTTACCTTGCCAAGCCTGGCTCCGGCCAAGTGGCTCCCCCGGGCCTGGTCCCTGCCGAGCGGCTCCGGGTCAACCCCAGCCTGGTCCAGCACCCCCGGCCCAGCCTCCAGCGCGGTAAGGGAGCAGGGAGGGGGTGCTGGAAGAGGGCAGGGGAGTTTGGGAGGGGAGTGGGTGGATAGGGGTCAGGGCGGTCAGAGGGCAGGGAACAGGGAGATTGAATGAGGGCAAGGGTCCCAGGGGGCAGTCAGGAAGGATCAGAGGTTGGATGGGGTGGTGGGGGCCAGTCAGGGGCAGGGGTTCCACTTTCAGGGGCAGTCGGGGACAGAGAGAAGGGGTGGTTGGATAGGGAAGGGGTCCCGGGGGGCCATCAGGAATGAGAGGAGGGGTTGGATGGGGTACGGATCCGGGGGGGAGGCACGACCCTCTCGTGGGGTGAGGAGGAGGGAACCGGTTGTTAATTTTTTGGCAGCTCATCACTGCATCAACCCCAGCCTTTTCTCTGCCAGGGTAACCAGCCTCCATATATTCTCTTATGAGTGGGAAAATCTCCCTTGAAACCATCTGCAAAGCCACTACTTTCAAATCCTGCCTTAAGACTCACCTCTCATGAGAATTAATGTTATTTATTAATAATACCTAGAGTTTTCAGACATTGAGCTCAAAGTGCTTTACAAAGGAGGACAGGATCATTATCCCTATTTGAAATAGGGGAAACTGAGGCACAAAGAAGCATGGGCACTTGCCCTACATCACGCAGCAGGCCAATGGCAGAGCTGGGAATAGAAGACAGGTCTCCTCAACCCCAGGCCAGTGATCTATCCATTAGGCCACACTGCTTCCCTATTGTTTTGCAGTGACTGTTAAAAGTCCCATCCCAGGTTGGGGCCCCATTGAGTTAGATGCTGGATAAACACATGCCGAGCCAGTGATTCCCAACCTCCAGAAAGCATGTAATCTAAACAGACAAGCAAGGCAGAGGGTGGGCGGGGAAACAGAGGCATACAGGGATGCAACTCTTAAAGGGCAATAGCTTTCAGTGTTAGCTGTGTTAGTCTGTATCAGCTAAAAAAGCGAGGAGTCCTTGTGGCACCTTTGAGACTAACAAACTTATTTGAGCATAAGCTTTCATGGGCTAAAGCCCATTTAATCAGATGTATGCAGTAAAAAATACAGAAGCTGTTAACTGATTTATCTCTTTAGTCCGACCTAACACTTGGTAAAGCAACCCCCATCTTTTCATGTAATTATACCTGCTCCAGTAATTTTTACTTCAAACATCTGATGAAGTGGGTTCTAGCTCCCAAAAGCTTATGCCCAAATAAATTTGTTAGTCTCTAAGATGCCATCAATACTCCTCATTTTTTTAAAGGGCAACGTTATCTTGGCTGGATACTGTAAATCAGGTGGGGGTGAGACAGAGATTGAGGATTGTATGGCACAGGGGAACTGCCAGGATCTGTCAGCTGTCCATTTCCAGATGCTCAGCTGCCGTAAATCAGCAGAGCCCCACTGCACACCAGTTCACGCCAGCTTCGGAGTGTTTGTAAAGAAAATGTGATACTGGTTTTGAGGTGTTTGCTGGACTCCACTGGAGCACACCCCCTGCCTGAGCTCTTGTCAACAGCTCTGTGTGGTTCACAAGGCAAGACCCTGATCCTGCAGTTGGATCTATGCAGATGGACCTCGGAACCTCTGCAGAGCCCCACTGAAGTCCAAGGTCCACCCACGTGCATTCAACTTCAGAATGAGGGCCTTATGTAGCACCTATGTCTGTTGCAGCACCTCCCTCCATTCCACAGAGTGACCCCCCTCCAGTGCTCTTGCCTTGCCAGCATGACCCATCTCATCGAAGGCTCTCACGCCTTGGACAGAGGTGCAGAAACGCAAGGCAATCCGCGGCCTTCAGCTAGATCAGCTGTTCCCAAACTGTGGGTCGCGACCTCAAATGGGGTCGTTTTATCAGTAGATGGAATGCGGTGATTCTGAGTGTGCACAAGGTCACGCTGCATGGAGGAGGCTATTTTGTTCTACCAAACGGCGCCCTCCATGCAGCATGGCCTCGCATGCACTGTATGTGTCTGAGGTAGTGCAATCCAAAAGACGCCATTTTGTAAAGCAAAATGGAGTCTTCCTGGCAGCGTGACCTTGCATGTACGGTGCGAGTGAGGTCAGACTGCACATTGCCCCAGGCTTTGGCTGCACAGCCTGAGGCCCCAGCTGCAGGGCCATGGGATCCAGCCCCAGCCGTGCCGCGACAGGTGCCAGCCCGGGGTCACCATCCCCAACCCATCACCTCGGTCCCCCACTGCGTTCTCTGGCCCTGAGTTTTGGTGGTGGGCACTAGATGGTGGCGGGCACAAGATGGTGGCAGCAGGCCCCAGGCCCTGGCCACTGGGCTGCGGACTCTGGCCCTGGCCCCAGCCCTGAGACGATGGATGCGGGTGCTGGCACTGGGCTTACCCCAAACACATCCATTGCTCCTGGCCCCTGCTGCGTTCTCTGGTCTCAGGTCCTGGCTGCAAGGCTACAGTCCCCAGGCTCATCTCCCGCCATCGCCTCTGGGCCCTGCTCCCACTGGCTGGGAATGGCGAACTGCAGCCACTGGGAGTTGCGGGCGGCCGTAAACAAACTTGTCTCGTGGCCCGCTGGTGGATTACCCTGACAGGCTGCATATGGCTTGCAAGTCGCAGGTTGCCCACCACTGCTCTAGATATTCTTGCTATAAACGTCCAACCCCTTTTTTGAATCTTGCAAATCGCTTCGCCTCGGTGACTTCCTCCTTGTCAAGGGTGCAATCCTGCAGTGTGCTGAGCCACCTCACCTTCCACTGAAGCCAACAGGAGCCAATGTTGTCTGGCACTTCAAGGAATCAGGCTTTACATAGTTCCACAATATGGAATCCAATAAGGGTCACAGTAAATTAAAAGCTCAGTTCCCTTCCCCTTTTAGGAGCATTGTCTGCCTAGACTGGATCAGCCCAACTTCAAACCTACAGAAAGTAGCTGTCATCCAAAGCTCCACCACGGAATGAGAGTTCAAAAACTCTGTTGAACTCAGATTGGTGCAAAGGAAATATGCACCATCTAAAAGCCTGGTAGCTTCCAGTTGCTAAGACACCACCAGAGTTATCTTAACCAGATTAGCAAAATTCCCCAGACGTTCGAAAGAAATGAAGTTAAATGGAATTCTACTCTGCAATAAAAGCTGCATGCAAAGCGCATTTGGTAGCTGGCTCTTTTGTTAACTTTACGTCTGATGAACATGAAGATGCCGCAAAGGATCATGAGCTCTTGTGGCTCCTTTGAAGAAGAGGCCGGACTTGATCCTTTCTGAAAAAAGCTCCAATGCCTCCTCCTTCTATCCATGAAGATGAAAGAAGACAGAGGATACATTAGAAGGAGGCTGCACACTGTGTGAACCAGGGCCAATTACGTATTAAAGTGGTTTTTGAAAGGTAAAATCAGCATTGCTGAGCTGATCTCTTGCTGAAAAGTGATATTATTCCCCCAAGTGTTAGTGTTTAAACATGGATCACCACAAATTCTTCCGAGCATGACAGTCCAGCTTTAAAGCAGCCTGGGCACAAACTGGAAGGAAGGATAATTGGTTGAATTGGTAATGGGTCTCTAAGTCATGGGCAAACATCCAACAAATGTGGCTCAACGTCCTTCCTCTCTGATGGCTCTTTGGAGTGTATCCTGTGTGGAATGAGTTCTAGGCCCTGTCCACCCTGGATCGAGCTGGTCAGAAAAATACCCATGATGCATTTTTTTTCCATTGGAATTTGCGAATTCATCAAAAGTGCCACATTTCACCAAGATGGTTCAATTTTGAAAAGGCTCCAGTGGAACTCGGGTAGGAAACCTGCTTACTTGGAAACCTGCCTGGTTTCTGACCAGCTGGCCCACTTCCTCAGCAGCCCATCATGCAGGCTGATGGAGAGCCTGGAAGCCCTGGCTCCCAGACTTGTGGCTCCTTGGCAGCCTGGGGTCCCAGAGATTCCAGGCTCCCTGATGGACTAATGGGGAGCTGGGAGCTCTGGAAGTCCCACCTCCAAAGCTCATGGCTCCAGGCTATCCTAGGCTCACAAGGTGCGTGGCTCTGGGGCAGGACCCCAGCCAGGGCCAGTGCAAGGAAGTTTTGCAAGACACGATATATCGATCCCGATAAATCGATCACTAGCTGCAGATCCGGCAGGTAGTCTGGACATACCCTCAGAAAAGAGGTGGCAGAGAGGAATCTGTGTGGTAGAGTAGATGAGTCAGGGCCTAAAAGTCAGGACTCTTGGGTTTATTCTGAGCTCTACCAATGACTCCGTTTATGCTCTTGATCATGCCACTTAATGGCTCTGTGCCTCGGTCTCCCCATCTATAAAATAGAGATAAAAAGGCTTTGCACTTTGCTTGGAGACCTCCATAAAGTGCAAGTGCTAGTTATTATAGATGGTCCAGTTGTTCATCCAGGGTAGCACCTGGAAGGAGACATTCAGCAGGAATCATGTAGTCTCTGAAAACCACCAAAACAGCTGGCAAAGAAATCAGGGAATTGGTCTTATGCTCAGTTATTTTTTTAAATAAATATTTTTCTAGCTTGTTTTTTAAACAACTCCCAGGACCCTCAGCAGAGAAGGTATCACCTTAAATGTAAGCACTCGCTGGTACAATGACACAGATGCCTGAAATAGCTGTGACCCACTGATCTAGAAACTTAGCCAAGGAGCATCTGAGTGAATTTTGCACTGTGGAAATGTGACTCATTTTGACTCTGCTCAGATTCACCATATGGCTTCCTGAATACTTTCTTCAGCTGGACACACACCTGCTAAAGCAGATCCAAATATGAAAGATGATCCACTGTGTCAATTGCCAGAATGGTGCGTGGCTGTGAAATCCAAAGTGGCTATTTTGAAACAAGGGTGAAAGGCAGTGTCTGGCATATGTGGCATTTGTTTGTGTTGCCTTTCAGTGCCAGCGACCATACAGGAAGTAACTGGGATTGAAGTGATGTCTACACCCTGGGCTGGCTCTCTGCACTGGGGTGAATTTCACTCATAGCGAAAATCCATCATTGGTCTCTTCTCTTTATCCTGCTTCTTACTTACTCAGAAATAAGAGTAATATATGTTGAAGGACCAGATCCTCAGCGGGTGCAAAATGGCATCACTCCGCAGTCCTGATGTGAAGAGATTCAGAAATGGAGACTCCACCATTTCCTGGTTTCCCTTTGTTCCAGGGGTTAAATACAAACCTTAAACCTTATTTCTAATCAGAATTTGTCCGGCTCCAGCTTCCACCCATTGGTTCATGTTCTGCCTTTCTCCACTAGATTAGAGCACTAGATATTTTTTCCCCATTAGGTTATTTATATACTGTAAACAAGGCACCTCTCATTCTTTTTTAATAAACTGAACAGATTGAGCATCCTTAACACTCAGAATGATGTTAATACTGTAATTAACTGGGTAGTCAGTATATGTGTGGGGGTGGAAGGGAATATGACTGCCCCCTAATGGATGAAATCTGAACATTCCCATGTGTCTTTGGCCCTATACCACTGACAGCTAATGGAGATTCTCCATAATCCCAATAGTAGGGACCTGTGGAGCAGGACGATCTGGATTCAGTTTCCTACTGTCTCTGTGATCACGAAATGCAGCATGGCAACAACTGTGAAGTTGTGAGTGACCACAAATTTCTTACAGAACTTCACACGTCAACAGCTCATTTCACATGACGGCCACACGCTGGTTTATAAACATTAGTGAATCCATTGCTTATGACATCACAGCCTGTTGCTGGGGAAATGGTTCTGATGTCACAAACTTACCATCATTGCTCTGTTATATGATCAAGACAGAGAAGGAGACAAACTGCTAGGGAGTGACTTGACGGCTGTGCAAACGGCCGTGATGCTTAGCAAACTGGCTGAGAAAAACCATGCAAAACCTCTGGCAGATAATTAGGTTGGACTGCCTAGGTCAGGGGTGGCCAACCTGAGCCAGAGAAGGAGCCAGAATATACCAATGTATCTTGCCAAAGAGCCACAGCAATATGTCAGCAGCCCCCCATCAGCTCTCCACTCCCACTCCCAGCGCATATCACCCACTGGCAGCCCCACCAATCAGTGCCTCTCCCTCCCTCCCCACACCTCCCGATCGTGCAGGAGGCTCTGCGGGGGGGAGGAGGAGTGAGGGCACAGCAGGGTCAGGGGAGGGGGCAGGAAGGGGTGGAGTGAGAGCAGGGCCTGTGGCAGAGCCAGGGGCTGAGCAGTGAGCACCCACCCCTGGCACATTGGAAAGTTGGCACCTGTAGCTCCAGTCTCGGAGTCGGTGCCTATACAAGGAGCCGCATATTAACTTCCGAAGAGCCACGTGTGGCTCCAGAACCCTAGGTTGGCCATCCCAGCCGAGGTGCTGCACTGTACAACGTAACCTGGTGGAAGCAAAGGAGGTTGTCTGGCCAGACAGGATGGGTTTTGACTCCCTTGTTTGGAATCAGAGACTTTAATCATATTTGCTTGCTGCTGCAAATCAGCTCCAAGGAAACCTTTGTATGTCAAGTTACATCCGTCAGCTTTCAGATGCCACCGGCCTCTGCTGAGCAACCACCCACGGGACCAGCAAAAATTGATTCCCTCATAAAGGCTGGTTGTTAACGAAAGGCTGAACAGAACTGCACTGCAAGCCACATGGGATACTTCAAAGGGGTCACTTCAAACAGGAGCTGTTTTTTGGCTGTGGCGTCCTTTCACTTTGACACGTGGGAGCCCCACAGTTAACAGAGTTCATTCCCTAGCAGAAGAAGGAGGGCACAATGGTTAGGCTCGTCTGGAACTTAGGGGACATGGGTTCGACTCCCTGCTTTGCCACAGAGTTCTTGACTGACCTCATGCAAGTTAGTCAGCCTCTCTGTGCCTCAGTTTCCCCCTGTAAAATGGAGATAACAACACTGCCCTGCCTCCCAAGATTGTTGGGAGCAGCTCGGATCCTATGGTAACAGAAGCTATTCAAGTCCCATAGATAGGTAATAAGGGCCTGATTCTCCCCTCATTGTGGTGAGAATCAGGAATACAGCTCTGTCGCATCTTTCGCGCATTTAACATGCACAATTTCAGCTTTATGTGGTTGGCAAAAACAAAAAAAAAAGAGAAAAATAACAATTTTAATACTGTACCTGTAGTGTGGGTGATTCCACCCGCCATTACACTCAATGTAGTTTTGACTATACACGATTTTCGCTTTACGTGATGACTGCGGAATGTAACCCCAGCGTAAGATGCAACAGACCTGTAACTCCATTGAAGTCACCCGAATTACACAAGATATAAAACTGGTGCAAGTGGAGAATCCACTGGGAATCAAGGGCTAATATGAACAGTAGATAAATGGATATGAAAAAGATACTTGTGAGAAAGGAGCTCAAGCCCTGCCCTGCACAGACCAGAGCTAGCCCTCCAGCCCTAGGAGGGGTTTGTCGTTGATTATACTTGTACAGCTTGTCATGCTATTAAAAAGAAAAAAAACTAGTGGGGTCTGTTACTTGTATGCACAAGTGCCTTGTGCACACCTCTGCTATCTTGGTTTACCTTCACTATTAGCTGCTGCCCTTGGTTTAAATCCTGAAAAATGTTATCGGGTCTGCAGGATAATAGAAACAAAACCCAGCTCAGGGCTGTACTGCCATTTAGGGTATGTCTATACTACCCTCTGAATCAGACGGCAGCGATCGATCCAGCGGGGGTCGATTTATCGCATCTAGATGCGATAAATCGACCACTAAACACTCTCCCGTACTCCACCAGAGCAAGAGGCACAGGTGAAGTCGACAGGGGAGCGGGAGCAGGGCCGGCTTTTTGAAGGGCAAGCCCCATTTGAATACCTGGCAGTGGTCTGGGACTTCGGCGGTGGGAGGTCCGCTCCGGGGCTTCCGCGGAACCGAAGGACCCCCCGCCACCGAAATGCCACCAAAGACCCAGAGTGGACCCCCCACCCCACCGCTGAAATGCTGCCAAAGACCCAAAGCTGAACCCACCCACCCTCCCACCTCCGAAATGCTGCCGAAGACCTGGAGCGGGCCCCATCCCCACCCCCACTGCCAGGTAAGTAAAAAAAAATATTAAAACATTAAAAAGACGCCTAAGGCGCGGGGCCCTCTTAGGCATGGGGCCCAGTTCTGGGGATTCGGGTTAAAACTGGCCCTGAGCAGCAGCAGATTCACTGCAGTGAGTAGGTCTGAGTACATTGACTTCAGCTACATCATTCACGTGGATGAAGTTGCGTAACTTAGATCAATTCCTCCCACCCCCCCAGCGTAGACGAGGCCTTAGCTATATTTCTCAGGCCAAGCTCGCCCAGCGGTGAGAGGAACAAGAGATTTTTAAAGACAATGTCAATAGGAGTTTCATACCCTAGTGATATTCAGCCTAAGTCTACACTCCGGAAGCTATGCTCGCAGAGTGTAGACACAGGCTACAATCAGCGGAAGGGGTTTTTCTCCCTGGCTAGGAATACCACCTCCCTGAACCACGTTAGCTTTTGTTGGCATAGCTGTGTCCACGTATTGCCAACAACCCCAGGCTGTCGGCAGGCAGGATCGAACTGAGGATCTCTGGAGCTTAGTGCATGATCCTGTACCGCATGAGCTAAAATCCAGCTGGCTGTTAGCTAAGGCTGTGGAGCAGACTCCTTTATCTCTCTCTCTAAGTGGTCTCAGCGCCACTGGATGGGACACAACAGCACACCCAGGAGGTGTGTGGGTTACATCTACACTTGGGGTTCTGTTGCCATAGTGATGCCAGTCTGGTGTGTTGTTTTTTTCACACCACTGACCAACCCACCTATTCTGGTATCACTTTTAGTGCCGACCCGCCCTTAGATAAGTGACAGGCCATGTCTACACCGGACATAACTACAGCACTCCACGGTGTGAATAATTGACCCCCCCAGGCACCATAGCTACACTGACCTAGCCCCCGCTCCAGACACAGGTAGGCTGACTGAAGAATGCTTCTCCCGACCTAGCTACATCCTCGCTTGGGAAGGTGGAGTTTCTACAGCGACAGAAAACCCTCACAGGGCAGGGCACTGTAGCTATGCTGTTACCTTCCCTGTAGTGGAGACAAGGCTTAGTGTTGCTGCATTAACAGAAGTGGACACCCACAGATCATTCCCCAGAGAGACACACTCAGACTCAAGAGTATTTACCCTGTCTTATTTCCCTGAGCAATTCCTGGCCTCATCTCTGAGGAAAATGAGCTACTGCTTCAGGTTGCCATGCAAACCGCCAGCATCTGGAGCCCAGTAATGCACTAACGCTCTGACACCAGTGGCTCCCCGCTTGTCCTACAGACAAGGCAAACAAACGGCTGGCAGTCAGCCCTACAGTACAACAAGGTGAAGAGCAGGGACGGGAAAGCGCTCCAGGAAGGTCACTGCTCAGAGACGCTGCCTTGACTGCAAACCTTATTTGCCTCCATTGGCTTTGCATTAATAACACCCGGGATTTCCATGCTAACAAAAGAGCATAAGGGAAGGATCAGGCCCTTCCTTCCCAGAACTGGAACGTAAACACTGCAGCAACTATCCACTCCTTCCAGGATGTAACCACACCGGACCATTGCTGGGTGACAGGAGCTGTGAGGGTTGCATGGGGACCCCACGTCCCGGGAAATTCAGCTGTGCAGATTGGCATGCATGGAACCTCACAACAGCCAGGGGAGCTGGGTGCTTCTCCAGGGAGTAAACTGAGGCACAGCGAGGTGACCTGACTTGCCCATAGCAGGTGTGTGACAGAGCTGGGAAGAGAACTCAAGAGTGCCAGCAACTAGCCCTGTCCTCCAACTACTAGAGAACACTTCCCTCTCCTCACTGACACAGCTGGGAACTCTGGGAGGACACTGACCAAGGTGGGATTGGTCCCCCACGCAGGGCTTGCCCATCCACGTACAACTCTGTCCCTTCTTGTCCACATGGGACCTGATCTTACACCGCTGAGGTCAATGGAAGCTTTGCCATTGACTTCAGTGGAAGCAGGCTCTAACCCAGGGAGGGGCTGGCATCCTCTCTTCCCACGCAGCCACATCACCAGAGAACAGGTGCAACTTTCATTTGCAAAGATGCTGGCAGTAACCGTGAATGTACGCCTGCAGGATGCCAAAGTGCAGCTCCCCCAGAGCACGACATGTCTTGAGTGCTGCAGGTTGCAAAGCGATGCTTGCGTGAGATAGGACTCAGCTGTTTTTTCCCATATGGATTTGCTCAGGTTCACTTCTGGGCTTCTCACTGAGTATGTAATTCCACTGCCTGTGATTTCATTAAATCCTTCCTCTCTGCCTATTCCACTGTAATATCTGTGGCCCTCTCGCCCCTCCATTTATTCTCACGGCACACCTGGGAGGGCCAGAAGTGCTGCTACCACCCCTTTCCAGGTGGGAAATAGAGCCATGGAGATATTTAAATGACATATAAAGAACATCTGGGATAGAGACCAGAACTGAATCCAGATCTCTCGAGTCCCCATCATGTGCCTTGACCCCCAAATTTGCCGCACTGGGCCCATTTCCGTTTTCACTGCCCCCTCACCCCACCCCACCAGCTTTCCCTACTTCACAGAGTACTGTGAAAACCAAATCCCTTAGTGGTTGTGATTCTACATGATTTGGGCCATAGAGGTACCGACACAGAAGTAGAAAGAGACAGCAGGTTTATATGAGGAGTCATGAAAAGCAGAATTTAACCCTGTGGCGGATGCATCTTCTTAGATTGGAAGCTCTTTGGGGCAGGAGCTGTCTTTTCGTTCTGTGTTTGTACAGCACCTTGCACAATGGAGTCCTGGTCCAGGTGATACCACAATACAACTAATAACAGGAAATGGAGATACCTTTAGTTTTTTACATACACACACACACACACACACACACACACACACACACACACACACACAAACGCTTCTCACTCTCTGATGGAGCTTTTACTTTGGTTGTTTCTTGACAATCGTGTGATAGCTACATGCCGCACAGGACAAAAGGCATGCATTCCTTGGCAAATAAGGCCCTACGCAGATCTCAGGTCAGCAGAGAGCTGGTTTAGTGATACGTCTGCCCTGGCACGCCCGGAACAGGAAGTGAGAATGCCTCTCCTGTCTTAGTGAAACCACACTTTGTTCTCCACATGCGTAAGCCTGGTCTCTTAAATATGACCCCAGCTTGTATGAATTCCATTGACCTGCAGGAAGCATGATATATCTGAGTTATGGGGGGACCAGCAATCAGGGCTCTTCAGAGGCCAACCCACACTTCCCTCATGGATTTATTACATATGCAGCTACTTATGGCAGCTGCAAGAAAAGAAACAAATTGATGGGCTAAAAGAAACCTCTGAGCTGCCACAAGCAGAGGGACCACTCATAGACAGTACGCTTGTTAAGTTTGCAGATGATACCAAACTGGGAGGGATTGCAACTGCTTTGGAGGATAGGGTCATAATTCAAAATGATCTGGACAAATTGGAGAAATGGTCTGAGGTAAACAGGATGAAGTTTAACAAAGACAAATGCAAAGTGCTCCACTTAGGAAGGAACAATCAGTGTCACACATACAGAATGGGAAGAGACTAGGAAGGAGTACGGCAGAAAGGGATCTAGGGGTCATAGTGGACCGCAAGCTAAATATGAGTCAACAGCGTGATGCTGTTACAAAAAAAAAGCAAACATGATTCTGGGATGCATTAACAGCTGTGATGTGAGCAAGACAAGAGAAGTCATTCTTCTGCTCTGCGCTGGTTAGGCCTCAGCTGGAATATTGTGTCCAGTTCTGGGTGCCACATTTCAAGAAAGATGTGGAGAAATTGGAGAGGGTCCAGAGAAGAGCAACAAGAATGATTAAAGGTCTTGAGAACATGACCTATGAAGAAAGGCTGAAAAAATTGGGTTTGTTTAGTTTGGAAAAGAGAAGACTGAGAGGGGACATGATAGCAGTTTTCAGGTATCTAAAAGGGTGTCATCAGGTCTCTCGAGGTCCCTTCCAGTCCTAGAGTCTATGAGTCTATGACCCCCACCAAGGGCTGTTTATATTCAGAAAGCTTGGGTGGAGTTACTGGGGATGCTAGGAGAAAGTAAGGTAGATGCATTGGTCATGCTGTGGTCTGCTGCAGGAGGGTAATCTATGTGGGGCTGTTCTATGACATGATAGTAAAAAATGTGAGCAGGCGATTGGCCCTGGGGAACTGCGAGGGCTCGGAAGAGAGAAAATGAGGCAGGGGGCTGCTTGCAGTGCCATTCTGGGGCCACAAGGGGGCACCCTTGAGGTGTCTGCAATAACACAACTCCCCCAACACTCCGGTATCTCCCATTTTGGGTAGAGAGACCAGATGTTCAAAGCTATCTAGGTATCTAAAGAGGATGGTATTGGTGCCTAGTGCGGTTCTTAAAAGTGAAATCAGTGGGAGTTAGGCACATTTGAAAATCCCACTTGGGCCAGATAGTTTCAAATGTATTTAAGCACCTAAATCCCTTTAAAATCTGGCCCTATGTGGCTTTCTTCTTCTTTAGGCAACTTCCTTTTAAGGCACACTTGGAAAAATCTGGCCCTCCGTCCCCTGCCATGGGTCATACAGGAAGTCTGCACCAGAGCGGGGAATCGAACCCAGCCCATTCTTCCTCTCCTATGACCCTCTTCAGGAGTTTTAACCCCACTTGGTTCAAGAATCAGACACTTAGGAGAGGAATTTAAAAGTTCAGCTCGGGGGCCATGGGAAGCCCCTGTAAATAAATATGGTGCAGTTAAAAAGTGCAATAGGCTGCATCAAAATTGTTCCCCAATATCCACATGCTCCTGCAAGCTAATCAGGCTGCCCAAAGCCCTTAAACATTCCCTGACGCCCTGAGCAAGGCCAGTGTGACATACTGTCGAGCAGTTTCTGGGCCCATCTTTATGGCAGCTTCCCTTGAAGCCAGATTCATAGACTCTAGGGCAGGAAGGGACCTCAAGAGGACATCAAGTCCAGTCCCCTGCCCTCATGGCAGGACCAAATACTGTCTAGACCATCCCTGATAGACATTTATCTAACCTACTCTTAAATATCTCCAGAGATGGAGATTCCACAGCCTCCTTAGGCAATTTATGCCAGTGCTCAACCACCCTGACAGTTAGGAAGTTTTTCCTAATGTCCAACCTAAACCTCCCTTGCTGCAATTTAAGCCCATTGCTTCTTGTTCTATCCTTGGAGGCTAAGGTGAACAAGTAAGTTTTCTCCCTCCTCTTTATGACACCCTTTTAGATACCTGAAAACTGCTTTGTCCCCTCTGTCTTCTCTTTTCCAAACTAAACAAACCCAATTCCTTCAGCCTTCCTTCATAGGTCATGTTCTCAAGACCTTTAATCATTCTTGTTGCTCTTCTCTGGACCCTCTCATTCACTACCAAGAACCCCGAGGCCAAAGTCCAGAATTCCCCAGGACAGACTGAACAATGCATTCAAGTCCCAGCACCCCAAGTGCAGCTCCAGCATCTCTCACCCTGCTCCAGCTCTCCTGTGCAGCTTCAGTGTCTCTGACCCCCACTCCCACTTAGACCCAGAGATACAGCTCCAGCATCTCACCATGGCTCCACCCAGTCCCCCAAGCTAAGGTGCTTCTCCACCCTCTTTCCTTCCCAGGTGCAGCTCCAGCTCTTGCCCAGTGGGCTAAATTCTCCATCATTCCTCCAGCTTCAGCTCTCCGGCTCACAGAACCAGGAGGCATCTCCCTCTGCTGCTGGCAGCTCTTAGTCCTCTCCACTCCTGGCTGGGGAAGTTTGTAGGTGACCATTGACTGCTTTCTGCTTTCAGGGACATCTGCTTAACCAGGGACATCTGACCGCTGCCTTCCTTGGGGGTAGCCCTTCGCTGATGCGCTCTCTTTATTGGTTCTGAAGCCAATTTCTTTCAAGGGCCAGTTACCCTGTTACAGGGGTCATAAAAATACCCACAATGGATGGCCTGGGTCTTTGGCTCTTGCAAAATACATAATATAAAGCAGTGATACTTCAACTGAGGATTTAATGGGTCTCCCACGGCTCTTTGCAGCACATGATATTAAAACATGGTGTCATTTAATTATTAACCAATCAGGATGCTTTTATTGTGTTATTAACCAATTGTAGTTGATAAAATAATAATACTTGATCAGTCATTTTGCTGTGAGAATAATATTTTAGAGAGAGAGAGTGAGCGAGTAAATGGAACAATAAATTCACGCTACTGTGGTTCTTCTGGGTAATGCTGATTGCTAAGTTGGCTCCTGAACCAATGAGGTCTGAGTACCACGGATATAAAGAAACCACATAGGCCCAGAGGGGTCCAAATAACTGTGTTTACTGACTACATACAAACAACAGGCAAGGTCTAGCTCCACACACACTGCTTCTGAGACACAGAACATGGTGAGCATCCTTAGAGGGTCTGAAAACTATTTAAAGGGATAGTACCCAATTCATAACCAGGCCATGAAGATTCCTATTCTAGCATTAGATTGAAAGTAATTTACTTGTCGCTCAAGGACCTCGTGAACATAGATTCATTAAATGGATGCAGAAAATATGTGAATATAAAAGCTGGCATGGACCAATTCCCAACTAAATCATCCCAGCCAGGGCTTTGTCAAGCCTGAGCTGAAAAACCTCTAAGGAAGGAGATTCTACCACCTCCCTAGGTAACCCAGTCCAGTACTTCACCACCCTCCTAGTGAAATAGTGTCTTCTAATATCCAACCTAGACCTCCCCCACTGCAATTTGAAACCATTACTCCTTGGAGACCCCATAGGTTCCTAAAGAAGATAGAGCCTGGGAGTTTCAGCACCAAAAGCACAAGCTCCTACATCTGGAGCTAATGAAGTTTCCTGATCAGTTGTTGCTGATTAATGAGTTCTTACCCTTCCTGGGGCCTGGCACTACAAGAGAAATGTCTGGATGCACTAAGGCACTGATTTAGAAAAGCATCCCGGCTCAGCACTGAAAAACGCCTGCTTAGCTTTAAGTACATGGTTTAGGCACTTTCCTGAATGGGATTGGATTGAAGCATGTGCTTAAGCTTTTCTAGAGCCGCCTACACTATAAAGTTGTGAGTGGGGTTATCGTGTGTGTAGCTATGCCATGCCAAGCCTCCTGGATCATTGTGATAGAAGTAGCTCAGCAATCAATGCCCGTACTCTACAGCCAATCTGCATGCAACAATTTCATTGGTTGAATGAGAGAGACTGCAGAGATAGTGGATTATTTGGTCCAACTGGCACAGTTCTTCAAAACCATCCCGACAACACCACAAACAGCACACACGATAACCCCAAACGCACATAGCCCCTCACCGCAGCACACGGCCCTCATTCACCCCCAGCAAAAACCCACGCATCTCTCCCAGCACTACTCCACTCCGCCTCGCCACACACACACACGATAACCCCAAACAGCCTAGAATGGCTGTTGAGTCAGTGTGAAGTGATGGACACAGCAACAAGCCTGACTGGGAGCTCCGTTTGTCCTGAATGTCACCAGGTCCAGTCCCTGTGACAACTCGCTGGTGTGCTGGAGTCCAAAGGTTCCGTGTCAGCTGCAATGTGACAATTGATCAGATGGGGCGGGGGGAGGGGAGAGAAACAACTCCATGGGGTGACAAAGAGGAGTTCAGCTCTGTGCACAAATATTGAGGAACATTGCTCACTAGAACACAGCACATGGAAACAAGAGTCACCTCTCCCCCCTTTCAGCTTTTTTTAAACATATAAGACTTCATAAATTACACTTGTGCAACAGTATAGGCTTTCAGTGATTAGTACATACATATATAATTTTAATAGTGAAAGTGCTATGAATTAAGTACTTCATTGTACATTTAATATACATCTGTGCATATAATGCTGAGGGGCATTTGGTAATGAAAGGTCTCATGCCAGTGAGAAGAAATATCCTAATCTTCTATCTAGATCATTTTTCCTAGGTACCGATAGGGTCCATATTACCATAGGATCTGAGCGTCCTGAATGGGGTATGGACGTATTGTCCCCCTTTTATAGCCTAGACAGATAGACGCTAAGCAACTTGTCCCAGGTCATGCAGGAAGTCTGCGGTGTAGAACCCACGCCCTAGGCATGGGCTCTAACCACTGGACCATCCTCCCACTCTGTACTTCGCACATATGCACATTTATAGCCCTTGCTCCCCTCCTCTGACCCAGAGAGAAACCTTGTAGGAAAACTGCTGTGTTCTCATGCCACTGCCCTTGTCTCAAACACCCTAATCCCACTTATTTAGTATGTGCTGAATGCCGGCAGTGTGCAGAAACACAGACCAGCCCCAGCCCCTGCCTTGAGACACAAATCAGCTCAGCTCCGGTTTGTGTTTTGATTTCAGATATAATAACCACCTCATTGTGGAACTGGGTTCCCAAACAGGCCTGGCAGGTTTGCAGAGTATTTAACAACCCACATCTCATTCTAATGTCCCCTGCACAGACTGACATATTTTCCATTGGCTGGTTATGGATTCTTCCCCCATTTAGTACTTAGCACCAAGGGGGTTTAATGCTTCAGCACTGGGGAATGAGATGTCTTAAAGGGGGCAGAAACAGCTGCCTGAGATTATCCCCTGGGCAGGGAGGCTTTGCAGCTGTGTGGAGCAAGTGAAAGGGATTTCCTTGCTGCCAGCCCCAGCGTAGATCGGGGGGAAGGGGCTTGTCGAGGCTGTGGCTGGAATGCTCAGCGCTTCAACTCTTCCCTGACTCCCAAGGCTCCCAGAGAGGCATGAGAAGCAGCACACACGCTAGAGCAACCCTGAGGCTCTTCTCACATACACCAGGGGCTGGACAGGTCCCTGCACAGCCCGCAAATACAGACAGTGCAAAGGTGGCATGTAGCCATCTCTCCTCCGTATGCCCCTCCTCCCTCCATGCTCCAAGCACGGGAATTTACTGAGCATCAGGCCCTGCTGTAAATTACGTAAATACACTAAAAATAGTGGTCATTTCCTGCATTAGCTCGCTGGGTACTGGCTCGAGGCCTGATCCACAGAGAGGTTGAACAGTCCTATTGAAGTGAGTGAGAGCTGAGGACACTCCACCTCTTGCGGGATCAGGCCCCATCTCTGCTAACAGACGTCAGACATGAACTGTTTCCCAGACTCTGCTTGGAAATCTCCAGACGGGGCTGTTCACGAGACATACTGTAGGGAGTCGATAGTACAAAGCAGCATGTTTCCATCCCTTGGCAGGGCTCAGAACAATGTTCCTCCCTCTCTGAACCCCCCTCACTTAATGCTCCTGGAATCAGAAGGGCCTTTGAGCTGCCCCTTTTGTTCTAATAATCTCTCGGGTTAAGGCATATTTTTTCCCACATAGGCAGTGTGCACCACCAGCTTTTCACAGTATAGCAGATTCTCTCCCCCCCCCCCCCCCGCCACTGCCCAGGAGGGAGGTTATAACATTTCAGAGCAATCTTCTATTCTGTTCCTTAACCTCCCCATAGTGCATCATATTCCTTAGGAGATCAGCACAACAGAGAAGCTATATTCTTCAGATCCCCACTTCATGTTACTGGCTCTACTTTGTTCCTTTCCACTGATGTCACTAGCACAGGATTTCCATGGGTTGTGGGTTTTGTTTTGTTTTTTTTTGTAGGCTTACCAATAAGCTTGCATCCCTTGCTGGGTTTCCTCTTGACTTTCTGCTCCCTGTGTGTGTGATAATTACACAGAGTTACCACATATATTTACACAGCATTTTATATCTATATCTATCATCTATATATCTATATTTATATCTATATCTATATCAATATTAACCCTCAGAGTTATGATATTTAAGTAGGTGTTACTAGTTCACAGTAAGCTTCAGAGAGTACCATGGTTTCTTAGTGAAAAATATGTAATACACACAAAGCAGTGGAAATAGTATAAAACATTGTCAATGGTTTGAGGTTCTGAATAAGTTTCAAATAAAAGGTATTAGATAGTCAATCTACTGATGCTTCTTCACACAGACTCTTTTGCTGCTGTTACCTCTAGTTAAATGTAAGGTTCCAACATGCATGCAGTGTTGTTGTAGCCGTGTTGGTCCCAGAATATTAGAGAGACAAGGTGGGTGAGGTAATATCTTTTATTGGACTAATTTCTGTTGGTGAGAGAGACAAGCGTTCGAGCTTACACAGAGTTCTTCTTTGGGTGAGGAATAAATGATACTAGTTCATTATTGGCGCAATAAAAGATATTACCTCGCCAGAGGCGGATTAAGGTTTCCCAGGGCCCTGGTCCAGAGCAAGTGGGGGGCCCCTCCCTCCCCCTTCTGCCTGAGATCCTGCCCCTCTTCTGCCCCTTCCACCTGAGGCTCCACCCTCAGCCCCACCCCTTTCTGCCCCTTCTCAGGGGCCTTGACTCTGTTCCAACCAGGGTCCCATCCCATTCCACCCACCCCACAACCCATTTGCTCCTTTCTCCCCTGCCTTCACTGTGGCTCTAAGACTGGAGAAGCTCTGTCCCTGCGCCATGGTGCTGGGGCCGCAGTGGGGAGTGAGAACTCCTGCAGTCCCAAGGCCACAGCGGGGTCCAGGTGCTGGAGCTTCCCCCACCACCTCTGCCCTTCTGCAGGGGACCAGGGTCAGGGCGCCGGGCTTGTTCTGCTCCTCCCACCTGGCACTTCTGCCAGAGAGCTTCGCCTGCTGCCCTGTGGCTTCTTCTGTGCACTGGGGGGTTCCTCTGCCAGGGAAGGAGTGTGGGGGGCAGGGGAGCTTCCCCCATCCCACAGCTCCTGTTGGGTTGAGTTTGAGGACCCTGGAGGGGCTTCCCCTTCCTGCGGCTCCTGCCGGGGATGGAATTTGGGGGTGTGAGGGCCTCCCCCATCCCCTCTGCCAGGTGGTGGAAGCTGGGGCCCCTAGGCACGGGCTCCGTGGACCCAGTGGCTAATCTGCTACTGTAACCTTGCCCACCTCATCTCTCTAGGTTCACATGCAGCTAAACACCTTCCCTCCAATCTTTCAGAGATGGTTTCTCAGTCTTCATAAGATGTAGTGTGTGTCACAGGGACTCTTCAGAGTTTGAGAAGAATGGCAGCATCCCAGTCCTGTCAGACACTCCAGAACCCTGTCAGCCAAGGGCATAGTGGTAAAAAAAGAACTGGGAAAATGAACCTTTTTGGTGGTCCAGGCTGGGCAGTGGCACTGTAGGTAAACTCCACATTCCCCAAACTGGGGATCTCCACAGGGAGCAGTTCTTGGGTTAATCACTTATGGGTCCTTAGTTGTTGGGGAGAAAGAAATCTGAAGCCTGTATCCAAAGCGGCACAGGTTCTGGGACCCAGCCCTCACAGCAGATATCTCTCTCGGCCCTGCACGAATCAGTCCTTGAGCCCATGGGGTTGTCTTTAACTCCTATATGTATAACCTCCCCCAAGCCCCAAGCTCAATTCTCAATGGGTGATACATGGAGGGGCTGCAAGACTCCTTGCTCCACAATGAAAGTAGCAGTGCCATTGATTTTAATTTGTTTCACTTATTGAGGAGAAGCTTAAGAGGTGACTCAGTGGTGATCTCTGAGTAGTACCTACCCAGGTGGAGAGTTCTGATCGTAAATGGCCCTTTCATCTAGAAGGCAAAGACTTCACAAGATCCAGTGGCAGGAGGCTTAAGCTAGACTAATTCAGAGTAAACATAAGGTGCAAACATTTAACAGTGAGGGGAAATGACCATTGGAACAACTGGATGCCAAGTCTTTACATCAAGGTCTTAAAAGAGATGTGATTGCTCCAACAGAAACGAGGGGCTCGCTGCAGAAGTTACTGAGTAAGGTTCTCTGGCATGTGTTGTGTAGGAGATAATCACATCACCCCCTTCTAGTCTTAAAGTCTATTAATGGGACCATTCTTGTAGCCAGTCACCAGAGCGGGTAAAAAGCCCCCAATCCAGACCAAAGAGGAGGAAGATTCTCCATTTATTTGTCTTTAGACTGAGAGCTCTTTGGAGCAGAGATCTTTCTTTCTTTTCTGTTTGGAGGGCACCTAGCAGGTAGCATCTGATGCACAGCCAAGACCTGAACTGAGTCCTCCTGAGTCCCAGCCTCATGCACTATCTGCTAGCCCACCCTTCCACTGGAACTCTTTTCCTGTTGGACATGATGCTTTTGAGCACAGCCTGTCTTTTATCGATGAACAAAGTATCCTAAGCCTTTCCTCACCCTCCCAGGAGTTTCAATGGCATTGGAAACTCAATGGAGTTTCAGTCCATGAGGTTGAAATCTTTAGAAACCCTTTTTTTCCCCGCAGAGTCTACTGTCAGCAGATGTCCCCTTCCATCAACAACCCCTCTTCCCTGCTGATTTACATCTAGAGCCAGAGAAAAGCTACTGAGACCTTGTTCCCAGCGAGGGCTTGTGGGGAAAGGTATGGCAAGCTAATTATAGAATAATGCTTAAGAGGCATCAATAATTCAGAAGGAAATTATAGTGAGCAGAGCAATCCTCCATGAACAACCCACTGTCAGCACAATCAGCCTGCTACGACTCAGCTGGGCTATTCCATGCTGGAGTTATGGGCGGGAGAACACTTTGTGAATACACAGAACATAGCTCTGTCTTTTTATTTTGTGCCCACACCTTTCATTCTCCTTCGCCTTCCCTTACTGACCCTCCACAGGCCTCACAGAATGACAGTTGTTAGAGAAGGGGTGAGACCTACTTAAACAACTAGTCCGTTGCCAGTTCTAGCTTGTTCCCTAATGTACAATATTGTTATTAAAACCAACGGGTGCCAGACTCGCTCAGGCTCAATGGAAGGAGCAATCAAGATTCTGTGATGGGGTATACAAACACCACACTGGAGAAGAAGGGGTTAAGGAGCAGCTCTGGGCCAAGGTGGCCCTGCCCGACCACACCTGCAAAGCATGCATAGGAACTTGAAAAGGGAAGCAGAGTGGCTCAGAGGGATGGAGGCAGTGGAAGGGCCCTTCCCTGTCCGGAAGGAGCACCCCAGCAGCTCTTGTTACCTGAGGCTTGGAGATAATGAGCTGACCAAGCCTGAAAAGGAGGGATTGGTGCCTTCTGAAGGGCAGAAACTTTAATGTTGTGTTTGGTTCTTTACTTACCCCTGTAGGAAGGGGGTGGGCCTGGTGGGAAGTGATCTAGGGAGGTAGCTACATAGCACCCCAAGGTGCAGGTCTTAGCTGCCTGCCATTGGGCCCTGGATTGGAGCCCAGTGCAGAGGGTGGGCCCAGACTCCCCACCAGCCCCTAGAATGGGGACAATGACAGAATTCTATCCTTTGGTGGGGAACCTAGGTGGGAAGATTCTGAAGGGGAAAGCCCAGAAGACAACCTGCCACTAGGCAGCACGGCTGGTGAGTGTTCCTCCTCACAGACCCTATCTTTGGTAAGAACAGCGGCAGACAATGGGCAGATGGCCCAAGGCAATAGAACACATAGCAGGCCGCAGCTAGCCCAGGTAGGGTGACAGTGGTTTCCCTGCTTGCATACACAGCGTCTAGGAGACCGGTTGTAGGACTGGTGTGAAGACGGCAGAAAGCCAGGAGAAGGGGGTGTGAGTGTGACCCTGAGAGGAAGCAGACAGACAGAACTCTTTGGGCACAGAGCAGCCTGGAGCAGCCGGCATGGGTATGTCTGCGCAAGGAAACCGCGCGCTGTTGTTTGTTTCAATTGCATGGCCTTGTTTTGTAAAAAAAACAAGATAACACCAAGAATATACCTGACTCATGTCACCGATTTCTCATCCTGATGGAAATATTGACAGACTGTCCAGGCCGAAGGGGAACTTCTGCATACAGCTAAGCTCTGACTCGGAAGCGCTCAGCCGTTTCTTGTTTGCCATCCCGAAAAGGAAGTGTCCTTTTCCTCTAATGCTTGTGGTTCTTGTGGTACGTACAGCGGGGCTGTCAAAGAGCTCATGGGTCCATGTTATCTGGCCCTTGGCATCATGCAAGTTCATTTCCCAAGACCTTCAATTACATCCATATTCAAAACTAAACAAATGTGAGATAACCAGCACACTGTGTAAGCCAGCCCCTTGCCACGCAATCTCCTAGTCCTATTGCCCACGCTTTAGTCCTTCCCAGACCCCATTCCCTCCCTATGCCAACTCCTCTTACTGTCCTGGGTTTACGTAGCCTCAAATCCTGAAAGTTTCTCTCTGTGTGGACCCCTGTGTTTGCAGAGAGCTCCATGGAGCCATATTCAAGATCCTTGTCCTTACCTTCAAAGTCCTACATAAATTAGCCCTCTTCTACCTTTTTGCTCCTCAGCTTATCCTCTAAATTCCAGCCAAGCCGCCAAGGCCCATTTGCTCCCACCTCCCATTCGCCTCTTTATGCCTTCTGCCATCTTATTTTAAGTTGTATTGTGAGTTTCTTGGTGCAAGGACTAATTTTTTTGGTCTGGGAAGCACCATGCACCTTGATGGCCCCATAGACATACTTTGGCATCTATGTTAATACTCACAAGGGTTGTGATGAGATCACCCACCTCCCCCCACCCCCACTTTTCCTAGTTTGTTTTAAATTCAGTGGGATCAGACAAGTGCAAAACTGGAAGCTGAAAAATCCGGCATCCATATTAAATATGCAACAGTCAAGAAGGAACAGCATCAATCTGAGGCTTCCATTAGTTCTTGGATGTTTTTCTTCATTGTTGGGGAGTTTGGAAAGGACTCCAAGCATTGACCGCAGCAAAGTGCAACAAGTGGCACTATCTGCTATCTTATTAATATGGAAAAGATGAGCAAGTTGAATGCAAGTCTTAAAAGTCAGTCGGAAGCTACATACAAGCAAGATGCAACTCTCTCTCTCTCTCTCTCTCTCACACACACACAAGCAAATGTTGTTATTTGCATTTTAGTAGCATCTAGAGGCCCCACTGAAGATTGTTGCTCCCTTGTGTCAGGCGCTGTACAACACACAGTGCGACACAGTCCCCACCCCAAAGAGCTCTTTCCTCATGCAGGCAGGGCTGAAAGAGTTTTGAAATGATTCATATTATGCTTAAGTCAAACCCTTTTGTTCCACTTAAAAACCTCCAAAACTAATTCTCCGCTTTAACTAGGAACCGGAGTTCAATGACTGACCCAGACAAGGCTCCTGTGACAGATACCCAAAATTGAGTCTCTGGGGCCATCTGCTGGCAATTTTATTTTTAAATATCCAGTTTAATGCCCAGGAAGGTGACTTGTTCAAGGTGAGGAACAGAAATGGGTGTGAGGAGATCCTCAGGGTGCAGCCTAGGTTGGTGGGGCCACTGTACTCCCTTAACTCTCCAGCCTGGGCTGTCTCACACAATGTATTGCTAGTGACAAGAAGCAAACCCCTCCAGGCACTGTTACTGCTCAGCACAACAGCATGTGGAGCCCCACACCCAGCTAGATTGCATGAATGCTCCCAGAGCCACTCATGATTCAGACAGAGAAAGGCAGCAGATGAATCCTCCCAGCTCCCAGCTTTGTACCTCAGGAATATACCGTCTTGCCCTGCTCAAGACAAGCAGTGCAAGTTTATTAATTGGTTCACCACTTCACCAATGGAAAGTGGACATAGACTGGCCTTTGTAAACCTAGGCAGATTTACCACACTTCAGGCAAACTCACTGATAAAGATAAACAGTGATAAACAGTTAAACAAATGTATTGACTACAAAAGATAGATTTTAAGTGATTGTAAGTGATAGGAAAAAAGTCAGAATTAGTTACCAAAATAAAATAAAATATAAGCATTCAGTCTGAACTCTCAACCCTATTAGACTGGGCAACATCTCGATTAAGCATTTTTTCTCACCCCACTGGATATTGCAGTTCATAGTATACAGGTTTAACGCTTGAAACCTGGGCCAGTCCCCTCTGTTGGAGTCTTGAGTCTTCTGAATGTCTTTGGTGCTTGCAGCGTAGGTCGGAGTAGGTAGAGGCGAAGAAGTGGGCCCCTGTGTTCTGTTTTATCCCCTTAGTCCATGTGCTTAGAGAACACAAGTCCAGGTAGGTCTGGTGGGCATTGCTGAGTCACCAGGCAAGGTTGAGCAATTCCCTGGGATGTTCTTATGCAGATGAGTCATTGAATTGTAACTCCTCTGCTGGACAATGGCTGGTGATATCTGTTCAGCACCCACCCAGGCATTGGTTACTCCCTTGTCGTTGTCTCTGGAGAGCTAGTATCTGGGTGCTTCCCAAACCTGCAGAATATTTTAGTGAAAACCATACCGCACAATTCTCCTAACTTCATATGCATTAATGATAACCATATTTAGGTAGAACAGTGACTTTCAGCAGATCATAACCTTTCCCCGATACCTCACACGGCCTGCTTTATACGCAAGATCACAATTATATATAAATGAGGAATATGGGGGTTACAGGGCATTCCCCCAACGTATAGAATGTCACAATGGGCACCAACCCAAATCCCAGGGCCAAGCTCCCAGTCTGGACTTGAAATTTCCTAGGGGTCAGGGTGTTTGGATCTGGTCCATTGGAGAGAGAGCTCCCAAACAAGTGACAGGCTCTCACACTAGTTAGGAACATTACCTCTTGTGGTTCCCTCTCAAATGCTATTAAAATAGCACTGACACACGTGGAATCCCATGTAAATGGTCAGAGTAAAATAACCTGGATGGAATCCTGGCCCTCTTGATGCCACTGCCATGGACTGCAGTGGGGCCAGGATTTCACCGCATGTATCGTGGGTTACAGATTACTCCCATAGAGACTGACCTATCTGGGGTCAATTTATCCCTGGCCCATTTTTCTCTGAGCTCAAGGAGGGAGCAAATCAATGAACCTGCAACCAGGTTGGTGGTGGAGGGTTAGGGGTCATGCAAATGAGCTGGTCAACCAGGAGCGGGTACCTCTCTTGTATGTTATAATTCCCAATACTTTTTTGCCTGCCTTGATACAATTATTAGCCATTATCCAGGAAACCCAGAGACCCTATGGAAAGGCACCGAAGCTGGTAGGATTGTGCTCCCTGATCCCTGATGCTATTTTACATCTAATCTTAGATCCCTGGTTTACTAGGATTTTAAATTATGGCCCTGTCACAGGGCCAGAATGGAGCAAACGGCTACTCGGGCCACAGACAGCCGTAAAATTGTACAATACTTATCGGGAACAAAAGCAGGAGCAAGTTGTGAGGCAAAGAGGTCTCTGACTGCGGGATAATCTCCCGGGGAAGGGGTGTAACTCCAAGTGCTCGATTCATGTGCAACTGGATGGTACAAAGCAATGACGCACATACTGGAGGGGCCACACTTGATCTGACTCGATGTGGCCCAGGAGATCTTAACCTCTCTGATCTGGAATTTGAAACCAGGTCTTGTCCCTTGTGCTAGTTCTTTCAGATTCTTGACATCATTGAGCTGTTTGTGAAAGAAACAAGTTATATACACAACAGACTAACAGACGAAAAGATTCCAGAGGGGTAAGACCACACAGTTACATGAACTTTGCTGACAGCGTTGCTATTCAAACTATATGTTCATCCACAGTTAGTTGCATGTGGTGGAAATATCCAGGGGCAGGTATATATATGCTAGCAAGCAAGCTAGAGATAACGAGGTCAGTTCAATCAGGGAGGATGAGGCCCTGTTCTAGCAGTTGAGGTGTGAAAACCAAGAGAGGAGAAACTGGTTCTGTAGTTGGCAAGCCATTCACAGTCTTTGTTCAATCCTGAGCTGATGGTGTCAAATTTGCAGATGAACTGAAGCTCAGCAGTTTCTCTTTGAAGTCTGGTCCTGAAGTTTTCTTGCTGCAGGATGGCCACCTTAAGGTCTGCTATAGTGTGGCCAGGGAGGTTGAAGTGCTCTCCTACAGGTTTTTGTATATTGCCATTCCTAATGTCAGACATTTAATTTAATATTTAATCATTTTAATTTAAAATTTAATAATTTTAAAAACAATTCTAGCTGCCTATTTAATTTTAGAAACAGCAAAAAATATCCACCTCCCTTTCCATTTCTTATAAGGAGTCTTGAAGTTTAAATCTCCTCAGCGTGATAGACAAGCTTGCTTTGATCTGCTTAGCTCTTGGAAGTCCAGGGGCTCTGGGCTGCTGGTCCAGTGCTGCTCAGGGTCCCTGGGGACAGCTCTGTTCGTCCTTAGGGAATTTTTTCCTGAGCACCCCCTGTAACATTTCACGAATCCCAGTTTGGGAACCACTGCTCTCTCTCTATCAAAGAAACAGTATAACTAGCAGGAAGACAGAAATCAAAATGACCCAGATTAACCCTTTGGTATAACACTGGTGAATCCAGTAGAGCGTATGCAAGGGAGGAATCTGGCTTGACCCCTGTGTAGGAGGGTTTATGGTTGGTTGTGTGACTCTCCTGTTAACTGAACACAATCCATTGCATGAGAAAAGTGTAACGGATGGCAAAGTGTGGCAGCTCTTTTCTCTGGCATGGGACACACTCAACAAAGCACTGATCAGTGGGGTCATTGAAGGTGACCTGCAAATCTCTTTCAAGTTTGGTCTCTTTTATAGTTTATGAGGCTTGTGATGCTCTACTTCTGTTTTGTTTTTGTCAAACCCCCTCGTCCCAGGGTGAGCTGGCCCTTTAAGGGAGTTGGGCTTGGTCCCACCAGCACCTAGTTAACTTCCTCCCTAGGCGATGGCTTCCTGGAAGGGACCCGCATAGCAAATGGGAAGTGACCTGCAGGGGATACAAGTTAGGGAGGATGTGCAGGAAAGCTCTCATGCAGTAGAGATAGATGGTGTCAAAGTGCTAGGAGGCTCTCTGCAGTGAGGCTCAGGGAAGAAGCTGAGAAACAGAGTCTAGGAGGGCCTGTGGGTGAGACCTACAGACATTGCTTGATTGGAAGCAGGCCAGGGAGATGAAGGAATGGGGGGATCTCTGCTGCTTGCTACAGGATCCCCAGACTAGAACCTTGAGAAGAGAAGGGCACGGGTTCTCCTACTGGCCCACTGAGAAAGGATGTGTGAAAGCCCCTTGATGTGAGGGGTGGTCTCGTGTGCATGGAATTGGGCTGAAACCCTAGTATTTGGTTGCTGGATGATTGTTGGATTTCTTGCTTCCCTCTGGAAGGGGATCACAGAAGTGTAGGATTGGAGGGGAGCTCAACAGGTCATCTAGTCCAGTCCCCTGCACTGAGCCAGGACTGAGTATTATCTAGACCATCTCTGGAAAGTAGGACTTTGGATGGAGGGCAAAAATCCTTGAAACACTGGAATGTGTCTAACAAAAAGCAGGACACTGAAGTGGCGGAGGTGGAGGAGGGGAATCTGAGGCACAGAGCACAGCTACCAAGGTGCTCTTGTCACAGGCCTGTTCCTGTGCTACTCTAAAACATGAAAATAGCTGCCATGACCAAGATCAGAGAGCCACTTGCAACCTCCTCCCAAGACATTTCAAAGGAAGGAGAGATTCCCATGAGCCCTCTGAGGGGAAAAGTGTATGGAGAAACTGGGGGGAGACTATGCTGAGGTGGGAAAGGGCTGTGACATTCAGACTGGGAAGCCGAAGCGAGATTGGGGCCCCGTTGAGACAAGCACTGTACAGACCCATCCCTGCCTCTAGGACTTTACAGTCTACTACACAACCCTGTCTCTCTCTGGAAAAGTGGCCGTAGGGAAAGCTTCTTGGCTTCCCATATATCTGCAGCAAATGTGGTCTAGAGACATCACTTCTCTGAGCAGCTAGAATTTGACTGAAGAACCAATCCAAAGACTTAGCTGCTGCGTGTTACCTAAAACGCCCACCACACATCAGCGACTGCAGACACCTATAATTATCTGCTGCAATTATCTATATGCTTTTATTGCCTCCAGCTGTGGCTACTTGTGTGTCCTCGGCAACTGAACTGTTGCAGCATGCACTGCTCAGACACCGAACAAAACACTCAGAGCTGGATACTCAGTTGGTGTAAAACAGCAGAGCTCCACTAAAGCAGTGCAAGACGGTATAATTCTGGGTTTATACTCCAGTGGCAAGTGCGAGCCTGGGGAGCTGGGAAATTGGCTGTCTGTCTTTGAGTGGCTTAGGTAAAGCACTCAGGTAACTCAGTTGGGTGTGTGGCACCACCTGCGGTTGTGTTGGGTGATAACAGGGCCTGGAGAGGCTGGCTGTGTGTCTCCAACAAAGCAGTGTGAGCAGGGACAGCCCAACTGGGTGGTTAGAGGGGTGCAGAGGTTCTCACAGCTCCCAGATGCACCCTGGGGGTGTCAACCCGTCACAGGGAGTATTAGGGTTAGTGTTACTACAGTGCCCCAAATGAGTGCTAGGAAACTTACAGACCAGAGATGTGGTCCCTGCTCCATAGAACTTACACTCTATGCTTCAGAGAAGGATGGCACAGCTGGCAGAGAAAGATCCTATGATCCTTAGGATAGATGAATTAGCCACTGGCTATAGGAGATAGTGCAGTGAAGTAGCTGAGGTCGTCTTCTTGGTGGGTATCAATCAGCATAACTCTTCTGACGTCAATGGAGCTACACTGATTTACTCAGGCTGATAAGCTGCCCTTCAGAGTGCAGCAGCAGGAAAGGAAGGAAGCCCTTAGATGCAGGCGGACAGAGATGGAACCCTTGAACTATGGATTTGGCTAATAACCAGGGGAGGGCCAGAAGCAGCAGCAACAAGTACAGGAAAGAATCTTGAAACAAGTTGCATTCCCCAATGTTCCGCCCGGCCGGTCGGCGGAATTTTGAAGATCTCTGACATTTGGAAGTTCCCACCAGGTGGGGACAGAGATCTGCTTTTTATCAATAGCACAAATAGCTACTGATCTTCCAGATCCCTTCATGAAGGTATGAAAGGATGATGCCAACTAACCTCAAACAAGCAGCACCTGGCTCTTATGTCTGAAAAGTCCTTATTGTTCAGAGTAACACCCAAGATTGCTAGAATTAAAAGCAGTTACAGAGGGCAGGGGTGGGGAGACACTTTCAGTTGTTTGTTTACTCTGTGCATAGTCAGTTTCCTTCTTTCCCATCCATAGTCAGCAAGGGAGAGAAACAATGCAGTAATAATATTACTCTTCTTCAATGGCTCTCAAAGAGCTTCACAATCTCTATGTATCCTCGTCACACCCTAGATGGGGAAACCAAGACACAGACAGTAACTGATTGGCCCAAGGGCCCACACAGAATCTGTGGCAGATCAGGGAACTGAACCAAGGTTTCATGCTCAAACCACTAGACGCCCCTCTCTCTAATTAAACGTGATGGTAAGACTACAAATTTGAAGGGGATTTGGGGACAGGTGCAGGACCCCAAACAGCTTAAATATTTTTTTTAATTGGCTAGATTTCATATGGAAGATGTCTTTTTAAATAAGACCAAAAACAACATTATACTTGTGCTACCTCCCAGCAAATCTCCCCCTACTTTGATACACTGCTGGTCACCATTGCTCTGTTTAGTCTCTCAGCCACATTTCAGTCTTCATGGCCATGCTCCTGTCAAACCCAGCTTGTTTTAGTTTTTTTCTGGGAAGGTTTTGTGAGACACAATATAAAGTATTTGATATATTTGGAATTGATTACCCCCTCTGCTTCCCTTCCTCTCTTCTTCTACTGCTGTCAATCTACTACAGCACCTCATGGATTTATGAGGAGTAATACGTTGGCTTAGTGCCTGCAGTCACCTCTCTGGAGTGACTCGGACCAGCCAGTATAACAGCCTACCACTAACACATGAGAGAGGTTTTTCCAAGGCACAAACAGCAGTGAGCTGCTTAATCTTCACTGGGTTTCAAACTACCTTTTGTGATATGGAGGATCAGATCCTCAGCTCATGTAAATGTATGTAAGTTTATATCAATATGTAAATGTTGTACCTCAGGGAGTGATAACAATTTACCCCAGCTGCGGATTTGGCCCTGAAAAATCTCTTCCTAAAGCAGTCGGACCACTGGACTCAATACACGCTTCTGACTGGGACACCAGCACACGCAGCTAGTTTGTTATAATATTTCCTGCTCATGAGGTAGGAGGGATGCACCGATGCCTGCACAGTGATGGAGGTGGCTGAGAGATGGAGGGATTAATTGCCCCTGCTGCACAGCCACAGGGCCAGGTTGCTAACAGGGAGTTGCAAATATAAAACAAAGAAACCGAGCAGCAAGGCTGGATGGAAAATGAGACGCTATCGTTACAAAGAAAAAAAATGTTTCAAAAATAAACCCATTTTTATTACTTTCAATTTTTCTGTAATTTTCTTAATCCAAGGGGTCATCAAAGCCTGGTTTGGGGTAAATTAAAAATCTCTCTCCCCATTTTGTTAACATTTTCATTGTTCTCTAACAAAGTGTTCGGGGAAGCAGGGAAGGAAGGAACACGTCTCAGTTTCCACCAAAAAAAAAAGCCCCCATCTCATGTAAAAAGCCATTTCTCTTGGGGTGAGGGCAGGGAAGATGTTGAAAATTGTTGCTCAGTATTATCAAACAGCTGTAATACAATGCACTTCCTGACTCCCAAATCTGGGTTAAAAGGGCGGGCACATGACTGTCGTCAGATGCTCCCGGTGTGACGCTCTGCTCTGTTCAATGTTGATATCAATTGGCTGTGTGCGTGTGTTTCTTCTGTGTGCTGCCCCAGCTCTGCACAGATCGCTGACACAGCAGACCCCAAGAGAACCCCCAATGACCACAGACTCTAGGAAGGTACGAAGGAACCCGGGCCAGGTTTATTGTCGAAGAGAAACACAGTCTCCAGCTCCCTGGCATAGAAGTCCAAGGTGCTGCTGAGGTGCAGCTAGCTAGTACTTATGTGGTCCCTGACAATAGACTCAGCTCAGTCAGTGGGGGGACTTTCCACTGCCCCCTAGGCTCGACAAAGATACCGCCCCAGGGATGCATTCTTATACACAGGTACAAACAAGTTACACATCACTCCTGACGTATTGAGGTGCAACCCCTCTACACAGCAAGGTACAACCCCTCTACATAGTAAAGTGCTGCCTTTCACCTTGTACATGCTGGTTCAAACAAAACAACTCTATCCCTCATATTACCCTTTTGGCCCTGTCATTGGGATGAGTCAGCCTGTTCCTTGTTATCTGTGTGGAGTGTACGAGTATGTGACTGTTCTGATATCTGATGTCTGGTACCTTTTGGGTATGTCTGTTTGCAGCATCAGCCCTTTCCTTGCCAGCTTCTGTGAGCAGGACCTGCCTCTGGCTCACAGCTTAACTTTGTTTTATGTTAGCAAAGTCCTGACCTTTACTTTAGTTCAGGGCTTTGGCCTCATACCAGGCCTCTGATACCAAGGTTTATATTTCAAGGTCTCCTCTTGCTACAGTGACACGTTAAAAACAAATCGGAAGGTATTAAACAGCCATGTTTCAAAAACGGCCTTGCCAGCAGGTGCCCTGCCCAGGGCCCTCTGTCCCTGAGAAACATCTGATTATAAAACCTTTTGATACAAAGTCACCATAGGCTGGCTGAGGGGGTCTGGTAATAAGAGGGTTTTGTTAACAGAATGTGAAACTGCACAGTTTGGGCCCTGTCCAAGACGTCTGATGAATCTTGAAAAGAAACTCTGCCTTAATGCACAAAGGGGTGTGTAAGATACACAAACTGCCATACATACTTCTCCTCTATAGCAGATCTTGCTTAAATTTACAAAAAAAACCCTCTGCTAATCTTGGGGAGCCACTTTATATCCTAGGAGCTCAAAGGATTTTTACCAAAAATTAAGCCTTATAGCATCTCTGTGAGCTAGTGAATTATTACCCCGGTTTTCCAGGTGGAGGAATTAAGGAAATTCAGGGATTTATACAAGGTCACACTGTGAGTTAGTTGCAGAGATGGATGTGAATCTAGGATTTTCCTGATTCTTGGATCCCTGTTCCAACTAAGTTTTGGTTGTTTTTCACTTGTCACATGATAGCGCCTAGAGACCTCATTGTGTCTGGTGCTGTACATACAGTGGGACAGTCCCTCTTCCAAAGAGATCAGTCTCAGAAAAGGAGGAGAAGAAGGGGATAGTAATATTTCCTGTTTTGCAACTGGGGAACGGACTTGCAGCGAGATTAAGTGATGTGCCCAAGGTCACACAGGAATGCTGTAGCTGAGCCAGGAATCACATCCACATCAGAATCCAGTGTCTTAATTACAAGACCCCTTTCTTTCCTCAGATATATCAAGCTTTCTACTTAACCCCCAGGCCCCTGACTGAGCATCACTTGCCTCATACCTGGCTCCTTACGGCTCTGAAACTCCTTTCTGAATGCCTGAGCCAGAATCCGTTGAAGGCTTGGCTACACACACACAGCTCGTTGGCAGCACTGAGCGTATGATCATCCACCTTGAAACCAAAGGAAGCTGTAATTAGTTACTTGGAAATGATTTCCTGGAAGAAAGCAAGTCATGCCTTAAATTAAACTCTTTCCACTTCAGCAGAGATCCCAGCACAGGCAGCAGCCGCTGGCCAGTGCCTGAGAGGAAACACACTCAGCAGTGGCTCACAGAAGAGGGTTAAAGTGACTGAGATGTCATTTATATAGACTGTGCAAGAAGAGGTTATTTAAATCAGTGCCCAGGTGGCCCATGCACTGAGATCACTGAAAATGTAATAACTGGCTAGGACACAACCGCAACTGAAAAGATGCATGAGGCACTCGACAAAACATGAGGCAAATACTTTGGCTGAGTCTAAAACACCTCTGGAAAGAAATTTATATTAGGTCTTTGATTTTATTAAAGCTAAAGCTGGTAAGATTTTTTCCCCAAAAGCACAGGTTAATGTTGCTTTCATTTCAAAGGGTTGGAAACAGGCCCACTTCGCTCTTTCAAAAATGTTTACTAAATCTTGTAATACCTTTTTTTCAGGTTGTTTTTTTTTTTTAAATCAAAAAGGTTATTAAAACTTTTCACCCACTAAATCCAGTTTTTGGTAATTTTTTAACATTTTAATATAAATATTGAGTTTTTTTAAATAAAGGCATGAAATTAAAAAAATCCGCAACCCTAAAATTATATCAACTTTTCCAAAAAAAAAAAAACCTTTAATTTTGAAGAATAAAGCCACTTTTGAATGGATAGGTTTTGTCCAAAAGGACTTGATCAATTAAAATGGGGGAGGTAATGGAATCTCCATCCTTAGAGATATTGAAGGCCCGGCTTGATAAAGCCCTGGCTGGGATGATTTAGGCTACGTCTTCACTACCCGCCGTATTGGCGGGTAGCAATCGATTGCTCGGGGATCAATATATCGCGTCTCATCTAGACGCGATATATCGATCCCCGAACGCGCTTATATCAATTCCGGAACTCCACCAACCCCAAAGGAGTTGCGGAGTCGACATGGTGAGCCGCGGACATCGATCCCGCACCGTGAGGACGGTGAGTAATTCGATCTTAGATACTTCGACTTCAGCTACGTTATTCCCCGTAGTGTAGACCACCTCATAGTTGGTGTTGGTCCTGCTCTGAGCAGGGGGTTGAACTAGATGATCTCCTGAGGTCTCTTGCAACCCTAATCTTCGAGAGAGAGCGTGTGTGTGCAGACTGTTCCCAAATACTAACAGAAATGGCAGACACAGCCCATATGTCATATGGTCACTTGGAGCTACGGAGCCACAAGCAATTTACAAGCTTTACTTTATCCTCTTTAAAAGATAATTGTGCTTTCTTTTTAAATTACTTCTATTCCAGTAACCCCTAAAAGCCCCAGTGACAATTCAGACTCTATTATACTGGGTACAGTTCAGATACAGAGTAAGACAATCCCAGCCCCACACAAATTGCAGTTTAAATAGACAAGACAGACAAAGGGTGGATGAAAGGAAGGAATGTTACCCCCATTGTACAGATGGGGAAGTGAGGCACAGAGACAGTGTGAGATCTTGGGGAAGTCTCTCAGGCAATCTGTAACGGAGTCAGGAACTGAACCCAGCACAACCCCTTGTCCTATAGGCAGTGACTGAAAGTGTTTTGCAAGATTAATTGTCCTGGATTCTCTATTTATTCAGAGTTTTGCTTCTTCTGCAACCTGGCACCAAAGATATGAAAACCACATTACGAGCCTGACTGAATATTGATGCTAGGATTTGTCTCTATGAATACGTATCTCAAATGGAATTATTAACCATAAATAAGCATGTTTTTAATAATCGATGGGCACTTCAATGATAGACACTAGCTGTCCAACTAAACCTCACACACAGCAGCACATCTGATTGAAATGCTAATTCTGTGCTAATTAAATACCAGTGGATTCTTAAAGCACTTGATGATTTTTAACAATTATGAACCAGATATGTATCTGTATAATGAAAGACTGATCCTTAAATGCACTGAAGGGTAAGGCAGGCAGATTTTGCTGCAACTGTTAAAACTGGAGAATAAATACAAGGCACTCAATTTTTTTTTCAAATACAAATTAAATTCAAACTTATTAATACAATGACTTACTTATTTGTATTGAGGTAGCAGCTAAAGAACTGTTTATGCCAGACACTGCACACATTTATAACAAAGACAGTCATTGCCCCCAAAGACACAATCTAAGCAAAGATCACAGTCTCTTCCAAAGTCCAGCAAAAAATACCAGCCGACAAGCACAAGAGGGTTTCTCCTGGGTTTATATCAAGGCCAAACCATTCACTTCCTGTGGTTAAAGCACTTGGGGGACCTGGGCTGAAGCTCTGGCTCTGCCACAGACTCCCTGTGTAACCTTGGACAAGTCACTGAATCTCTCTGTCTGGGATTTCCAAAGGACCTGAAGAAGTTATGCACCCAACTTCTACTAAATTTCAGTGGGAGTTGGGCACTGAATTTTGTTAGGCTCCTAATCCCAGCCTCTGTGCCTCAGTTCCCCCTCTGTACAATGGAGACAATCCTCCTTCCTTTCTTCAACCCTTTGCCTACTTAGATTGTAAGCTCTCTGAGGTATGGACGTCCTCTTGCTCTGAGTAAATACCGCACCTCCACAATGGGGCCCTGATCTTGACTGGGGCCTATATGTTCTGTCCTATTAATCAAGTGTCCAGATCCCTGCTGCCCTAATCCCTCTGGCTGCCCAGTCGTGCTCATGCAGAAACTCTGGCTATTCAATGGGGATGGGCACACAGTATTTTCACAACAGTGTTGGTGCAAAGAACGGTTAATAGAGATGCAAAGGAAAGGCATGAAATCCTTCCTTTCGCACAAGTTGCCATGCTGTCCCTAGTCACCTGCAACCTGGGGGACTTTTGGAAAGTTTCCAGAGGGTGGGGTGCCGCGCCTACCACTGATGATATGGGTCTCAGTGTGACCTCACTACTATCTTGAGCAAACAGCCCGTTCACCACACCACTGAGCTTCCACTAAGGGAAGATATCGTTTTGGCTTTGATTTAAATACTGTGCTGCCAGCAGGTGACATCATTGCCTAGCAAACAAATGCAATGTTCAGTGACCTTTAGTGCTGCAATGCAATACATCGTGTGCCTGGATCGCTGCATGTGAGTGCTGTACGTGCAGGGGTTGGCCAGATGATTAGAACTCCCATTCCCAAGCCCATTGCACCAGCTAACCCCTGAATGGCCAGATGTCAAAGGAAAGACAGGGACAGGAATCCCGAGCCAAGTGAAGTCACTGGGTGGAAGAGGACTGGCTCCCTGACATCCCAAACAGCAGCGGGAAGAATGCTGAGGTCCTGGCTGACAACAGATACCCCACCGGCTTGCCTGAATAGGGACAGGGTTCAGATTAATCCCGTTCCTGGGAAAGTCCTCACACATCCAGACGGGGACTTTGCCACAGCCTGACAAGTCAGCAAGGGCACCAGTTGGGATGAACCTGTCATACAAGATCCAATCACTTTCATAGCATGTTAACTGACTAGAAGGCAGAACAAACCTCTCAGCAGGCCCAGAGTCTACCTCGTCCTTTACTAAGGTTTGTAACTAGGCCCGGTTGGGTTCTTTAGGGTGTCTAAATGCAGGTGTAATTCTCGACTCTGGTAGCACACCCACATCAGACCTAGAGTGCTAAAAATAGTAGCATAGCCACGGCTGCCTGGGCGGTAAGATGGGCTAGCTGCCTTGGTAGGTGACTATCCTCTATCCCCGCATCCCGTGCAGCTAAGCTGCTATTTTTAGTGCACTGGGTTGATCAGAGCCAGCACAGGTATGTCCAGCTGAGCTGGAAATCACACCACCAGCTCCGCTGCAGAAACACCTTGAATGTTAATGTGCCTGAGTTTAACAAGGGAGGTGATATCTTGGCAAACACTGGAAGAGTGATGTCATCGGGGCCCCCATCAAGGATGGAACCAGAGAGCTGCAGAGCTGAAAGCAGGAGTTGCCACAGCTTGATCCAAAGACCCAGCCACCACAGCTGGGGGGAGGAGGGGCAACTCCGTGGCTCAGATCCAGAGGGGTCAGTGCACACTGGCCTGGGGTTACATTAGTGCAGGCATCTTGAAACACCCAGGAGCAGTGATGACTTTGTTGCATCACTTCCAGGGTGTCGATTTGTCTGTGCAGATTGCAAACTCCTCGGGGCAGAAACTCTCTTTCAGCAGCTCAGTACAGAACCCTGCATAATGGGGCTCTGATCTCTGATGGGGCCTCTTGCTGCTACTGTAATACAACTGATTGAAAATAATGTATCTTCCACTCCCCAAAGAAGTAACAGTTTAGTAGAGCTCTTCATAAGCCCAGGATAGTGGCTGGGGTGTGAGCAGATCTTTCTGGGCGTAGGAGTCAGCATGGATGAAAGCAGGAATAGGAATAGGAGAAGGAAGCCAAGGGGCTGTGTGCATTCCAACTCATCTGCAATTTTGTTAGGACTTTAAATTCAAAATCCCTGCCATAGATGGGAGTGGGTTGGGCCATTCTCCTACAGGGAAATTCACAGCAAGCCAGTTCCTAGAAACACTCCTGTCTTTAGGCAAACTCGAAGATGTTTAGTACATCCTCGTACATGTCCTTGGCTAAATCTGAGATCCCAGCTGCTCTGTGGGGTGGGCTGGGACTCGCCTGCTTTGGGAAATGCACCGTAACAGGTTAAGCCTGTTGCCAGCCAGAAGTCAGACGTGGCTCTAGCCAGCTCTTCTTGCCCTGCCCTGGCTGAACTAATTTCATCTCAAGGTTGGGCAAAAAACTCCAAAAATTATTGGGTGGGTTGGACTCTGCCAAAGTAAACGTGGTCATTGTGAAAGTCCAGCAGCCATTTGCATCTCGCAGCGAAGTGGTGAAAAATGTTCAAACAAAGATTTCTTTTTTGGGGAAGAGACGGGTTTTAAAAAGTGCCTTTTTTCAAAGTTGTAAATTTTCACCCCAAGAACTTTTTAAAAAAAATCTGTGTTTTTTTTTAGTAAAAATTGGAAAAATGGAAAAATTTAGTCGCTTTGTTTGGTTTATTGTTTTTCCCTTCCTTCCTTCCTTCCTTCCTTCCAGATCCTTTTTTTCAGTGGCAAACTAGAGAAAGGGGGTGGGGAATTGGGCACAGTGTGGAAAGAAGGAAACCAAAGGGAGGTAGGAAAAATTCAAAAATGCACATTTTTTATTTTTACAAAATTCATTACCATTTTGGAATAAACACAAATGTGTTCCTTCTCTAAACCTGTGGAATGAAAATACTGTCAACTCCCTCTTTGATCCCCTCTAATCAAACAGTACTTGGATACCAGGGTGATGAGCTTTGTAGAAGACCCTGAGCAGAAACCACAGATTGAACATTTCATCAAAATTTGAAAAATGTTGATCCGCTGCATGTGTGGTATTGTAATGTAATTCTGGTATTTACAAATGGCCTACCACACCACCACACATTCAAAAATCATGAGTCATCCTGCCCCCCAAATCATGAGCTTTTAAAAAATAATAAATTTGGGTTTCTTTTTATTTGCCTTCTGATATTTGAGCATTTAGGGTTTGTGTTTGTTTTTCCATCTTTTCTCTGCAATGATGCGGGTTGAAACCTTACTTAAAAAAAAAAAGAAAGCCGAGATTCTTATGTAATCACGAGACTCCAGCAGCTGGGACTTTAAGACAAACACCAGATTTCCCAAGACTTCCACAAAACTTAGCAACATTGATTATGCAGTCAGAAATGTATGGTTGGTGAGTAAAGAAATGCTGACAGCTTGCTGGGACCTTGACTGTTCCTCTTCTCTGATAAGGAATCTCCTAGTTTGTTCCATCCAGGACATTATTATTAATCATGTTTATTATGGTAGTGTCTAGGACCCAACCAAGATCAGGGCGCATTGAGCTCGGCCCTGTACAAACACAGGGGAGGAAATCTTTGCCCAGAGTTTACAACATGCAGCAAGGCTCATCTCTGGCCAAAAATGATCAGCTGGCCAGGGACTTGTTTGTTATTTTTGCCTCTCATAGAGCTGAGCTCCATTTCCCCAGTCAGGAATCCAGCCCTGAGATTCCTTTTCTGCTGGGAAGTGACCTAAAAGCATTCCTGGAACTCCGGCAACTGCCAGTCTGTTGCTTGGGGCCGCAAGACGATTCCCCGTGCTGTATTGACTTTGACAGGGGGAGAGGCTCGTACATTCACCCTGACAGGAAATCTAGACCGGAGGTGTGTGCTGCTGGAAACTCAGTCATCCATGCTTCCCAAAGTGAACAGCAGGCCTGGGAGGGACACTCTGCTGCTCTGCGTGGTGAGAGGTAGAAGTGAAAGGGAGTGGGAATGGCAGGAGTGGAAGCAAAAGACCATTTCCCCACGCTAGGGGAGGGTCCCAAGAAACTTGCATCCAATATATCTGTTAGTCTATAAGGTGCCACAGGACTCTGCTGCTTTTACAGATCCAGACTAACACGGCTACCCCTCTGATACTTGTCATCCAGTGGCACTCTGTGTGATTACGATGCAGTGGCTGCTTCCCAGGAGCATGCATCAGCCACCCTGACCAGCACATTCCCCTCTGAAACCATCAGTGACAGCGGGGGAATTCCTGCCGAAGGCATGAATAGTGCAAGAGCAGCCAATAGGGCCCAGGTCAGGGAAATCCCCTCCCTTGGGAATGGACTATCCTTCCCCATAGATCCCTGGGATCCCCAAGGGAAGGCAGGGTTGGGAGGCGACACCCCTGGTTCTCCATTCCTAAGACCTTTTCTCCCAAAGGCCAGTGCGTGGGTGCTGTTTCCCATGCACAGAAGAGCAAGCCGTGCACCTCACATGGCTCTTCTTTTAGCTTCAGGAAGAGAAAGAATGGAAGTCGAGTCTGCAGGAGAGCGTGCGGGGCATGCATCACTTCTCCAAATGAGGCTGCTGTTTCTGTAGCCGGGCAGCGTTCCTAGAAATGTTTACAGGTGTAGTAGACAGAAAACAAAAGCATCAGAATTTCACAGCTACCTTCATTGCGATGGAGAGCTCTGCAAAGGAAGCCTTGTGGAGTTTCTCTATCCATCTGAGATATCGTAGGCCCCTTTCCAAGTCCTTCCTCCTCCACCCTATAGGACGTAAGAGAATGGCTGTATATCCCAGCTCCAGAATGATTAAAAAAACCTATTGGACACTACACACTACTTTATCTCACAGGATGCTATTGAATTTCTATAGAATGCTACTGGATTCATCCCTATTCAAATTCTATAGGCCTTTTCCTGTAAGGATTCTGTAGGAGCGTTAATCAACGTATGCAACGTGCTTTGAGATCCTCCAGTGAAAGGCCCCAGGGAAGATCTACGTATTATTGTATCTGTCCAATAGGAGAGTCCTGGCAGGGAAATGCTTTTTGCTGCCAAACCAGCCACAAGAGGCCAGCTGGATCATGGAGCACTCTCTGGTCTGAGGATGAAAGAACTGGAACTGGAGAGGGGGGTTGTGGTTACTCAGTGATCTGTGGATCATCATGGCGCGCTCTCTGAAGGTATGGCGCACTCCTCGCCACCTTTGCTAAACAGGCTTTGATGATCCCAGATACTGGGGTACAGCGGCCCTCTAGAAACTGGCCAGTCCATAAGATATGAAACCAAATATTTACAGATTAAAACTGCAGGATTGAGATGGATCTAATAGATCTTTAAGGCAAAACACTCAGCAAGTGTTGATCAGTTACTTACAAGTAGGAAGCTCATCAGCATGATACCATCACAGTCACCTCCAGCACTGGACAATGCAGCTCATACCCCCTTTTGTTACACAGACTTATTGATAACTTTTTAATCTTTTCATATAAGTATGTTGGTCTTTCATTTCCCTGTTAACTCTCCTCCTCTCTCAGGACAGATTTAATGTTAATTCAGACTGGTTTTTTCTAGCTTTTTAGTTACACCATCTTTTCTTTTTCTCACAACCATGATTACTCAGCAATTTCTTACACATGCACAGTCCTATATGCGCTGTTAAACGTTATCAGAACAGACTCTAAAACTTCACAGCAGGTTTCTATCAGGCCTCAATATGCCTTTGCTCCCAGTTCCCCACTCTAAAGCCATAGGATCCTTTTTAAAGCTTCATTGATGCCTGTATTTCATGTACATCTCTTCTCTTTCCCACTGCCTAGCCAAGCTCTGATCCTTCCAGATCAAGGCAATCTCCACTACTAGTATGGCTTGCACAATTACAAAGCCCAGTGATATCACGCGCAGCCAGGGATGTTCCCCAATATTGTACACTAACCCCCACCAGGAGCATTTCCCAGTGTATTTACGTCACATTTTGTATTTTGACTCTCCTGTTTTAAGGTCAACAAACGTTCTGGGTGTCTACTCATTAAGGCCTGCACATTTCATTTCATTGCAGTGGTGGTATGACTCGGCTTAGCTGTACCACAGAGCCTTGGGCACCGCCAGGGAGAGAGGCATCAACTAATACACTGGGGATCTCATGCTGGGGAATTGGAAAAATTACCTTGTCCCCTATTTGGATAACCGTTCCTAGAACTAAACAGAACATTGGCCAGTCACAATAGCACGTTTGCAACCCATATTGGAAGCGTCCGATCCATGAGGTTACCCAATATTTGCCTTCTCCAGCCTTTGCAACTTTGGTTTGACTTTGTCCTCATTGCCTCAGCTGTACTGTGCAATTCTGGGTTTTATTCATCCTATTTTATTCTTCCCTATTTACTTTCTCCATACCAGTCATGATTTTGTAGGCCCCATCATATCCCCCCTAGTCGTCTCTTTTCCAAGCTGAAAAGTCCCAGACTTATTAATCTCTCCTCCTATGGCAGTCGTTCCAGCCCCCTAATCATTTTTATTGCCCTTTTCTGAACCTTTTCCAATTCCAATAGATCTTATTTGAGATGGAGTGACCACATATGCACGCAGTATTCAAGATGTGGACGCACCATGGATTTATATAGAGGCAACAGGATATTTTCTGTCTTATTATCCATCCCTTTCTTAATGATTCCCAACATTCTGTTCGTTGCTAAAGAGATGTGGGTCACAAATGCTAACACAAGGTCCCCAGCCCTTGGCCCTACGGAGGCCTCAGGAGCAGTCTATGGAAGAGGGCAAAGCTTCAGTGAGAAAACCTAACCCTGAGATGCCTAGCATGTATTATTTGGCTTCAGCACAGCTGTCTGATTTAAAAGCAATTTGTCTCCACGTTATTTTTGTCTGTACCATATTCTCTTTAATAGCTGTGCAGATACTGAAATGGCAGAGATGAGCCAAAGCACCCTAACCAAAGATAATGTGACTTCCAGAGCATCTTACAGGCCTGTAGCACAGGGATTATGTTTACATCACCTCTGTGAATAGTATACACAGAGAAGCCCTTGTATAGAGGAAGCCCCATTCCTCTATAAGTCTGGCTGCTGTAAAACATACATGTGGTCCATTGCCACTTGGAATTTCTCAGCAAACAGCAGGGATAGAACTCTGATCAGATTCTCATGCTACAGTAACAAGTTGGCATAAGGAGAATCACTGTTAGCAGTGTAGTCCAATGACACACAGTTGAGCAGACTGCATTGTCCCTGAGATCAAGGCACCAGCAAAGGGGATTGGATCCAGGATGCAGATGTTCTGTAGACAGCTAGGCCACCAAATCAATGCCAGAATGAATGCGTCAGTGGGTGAGCACATGGCCAGGGTCTCCAGCTAGGGTGACCAGATGTCCCAATTTTATAGGGACAGTCCTGATTTTTGGGTCTTTTTCTTATATAGGCTCCTATTATCCTCCACCCCTGTCTGGTCACCCTATCTCCAGCCCATGGATTTGCTTGCACTGGTGAGATCTATGAGATGCTCAGCTGTAGAGTTCATGTAAAATTAGGGTGATCAGATAGCAAGTGTGAAAAATCAGGACGGGGGTGAGGGGTAATAGGAGCCCATATAAAAAAAAGACTCCAAATATCGGGACATCTGGTCACCCTATTAAAATTCCCCTTGTAACAACACTCCACCTTTCACCGTAATGAGACACCCTGCTGTGGCATCCTTGTGGAATGACAACGAGCCATTCAGAGCTCTCAATGAGACACTGATGGGCAACTGGGCGTGTAGGCTTGTGTGTGTTTCATGTTACAGGTCAGGAGGGGCATTGAGAGAGCAGTGGGAGGGGAGGGAGGTCAGGAATGGAGCACGGCTGCTGCAGCACAAGAATAGGACTAGTTACCCAACCGCAGAACTATTCTCCAAGCGGAATGCTTTCCGTCATGCTGCGCTACCTGCAGACATGCTGTTTCCATCTTGGGCCCAGGGCCGGCACTTCCATTTAGGCGGCCTAGGCAACCGCCTAGGGCACCAGGATTATTGGGGGGCGGCATTCTGCGGGGGGGGGGGCGGGGGCGGCAGGCGGCTCCGGTGGACCTGCCGCAGGCAAGGCTGCGGCAGCTCCACCGGAGCCGCGGGACCAGTGCGCGGGGTGGCGAAATGGCCGTGCGCCTAGGGCGCTAAAAACACTAGCACCGGTCCTGCTTGGGCCCCACTATTTCGTTCAGACATGTTGGTTCGGATCTGGAAAAAAATATAAGCAGCATTCACTAGTCAGCTTTTACTCTACATGGCATGCAAACAACACTTTGTTGAGGGGGTTTCAGACAAACAACATGAGAATAAAAACAGCCAAAACTGCCAACCCTGAGTTGATGGGCCCTGTGTCAAATAAAGGAGCAGTTTGACCCACCTTGCAAATATCTCTGTGCCGAGCTCCTTTTCTGAAAATAAATACATCTCCAAGGAAAAATGTGTCGTAGGGGATTGCAAAGTCTCTGCAGAAAGGACTAAACTCTGCAAATTGCACAGGGTTAATGGATGTATAGCAGCCCAGTTCCCAGCCTGATAGGCTTTCTTTAATAGCTAACACGCTCAGGAGGTGAATCACTGAAGAAGTAGAAATAAGGTGGGCTTGAAAGGATTAAAAATTTGCTGTCACCAGCCACATATTTTCCCCAAATCTGTCTGTGAAACTCCCTGTGAAAGCCCCAGCTGCCTTCCGATCAGTTGTGGTGACATAGGGTGTCATTCAAAAGCCAGTGCCCTGGGGACATGTGTACCATGAAAGAAGTTGGTCCAATAAAAGACATTACCTCACCCACGTTGTCTCTTTCATATCCTGGGACCAGCATGGTTACAACAAAACAACACAGACTGGGATAGTCTTTCGGAGCTTGAAAGCAGTCCCTCGAGAGATTACAAGCAGCCATACTTTGGCTACAAGGATGGTAAGAGCAGTAGTTAATAGTCAAGTTTAAATCTTAATTAGCTGATCAATCTGCTGTAAGTTTGTGATTTTTGGAAGGACCTCATGTGTAATCAAGGGCCAAAGGAGAGTAAAATACCACCACTCAGCCTCTCCCTCTCCCCAAAGTAACTCTTGGACTAGCCCTTTAAAGTTATCCATATAGCAAAGAATCTGACCAGGTTTACAGAGATCACCCTACTGATCGTCATGGCCACCTCCATATCAAACCTATGCTGATGTCACCTCTGGAAGGTGTGCGAAGGGTTGAAAGTTACTGCCGCCAGCAGAGATGCAGAGCTCTTTTGCTAACTCACCCTGATGAACAAGTCTAGAACCACACACACAGATCAAGAGCTCTTCTCTTGGTGATCTTTGGATTTCCTACATCACCCATCACCCTAGCATCTCAGCCCTGTGCCAGACTAGGTAGCACCTATTAGCTCCAGGAGTACATAAGGGGGTTAAGTGTCTGTCTAAAGCAGAGGGAATGAGAGGGAAAACCAGGGGCCTGTAAGTAAAAACTCCAGCAATGGCCAAGTGTGGATGAAATCTTAGTGTGAGGCTTATGCTTTGTTATTTAAATTAACAATAAGGGGCAAAGGCAGGCCAGGGGATAAATTTGGACCATATCCAGAGAGTGTGAGGGTAAAGTGTGTTAAGGGCAGGATTTGAATGGCACCTGTTTGCAAGCTACTTTATAATGCCTCTGATCTACACTCTGTCTTTCCACACGCTACCTTTGAAATGTGTGAGATAAAACTCAAGCTGTTCTGATCAGTGATAGAAACGCTGAAAATATTTTGCATAATCGTCTTGACAGAAGCCTCTTAAATAGCACTGGATGTACGAGTCCATTGTGAAATTACACTGCATGTGCAATCATCTTAAACATGATCTATGCTTACAATTTAATGCATGCAGATGGAGGAAATGGTTTTGAATAGATCCATTGCAAGCTATGATATGAATGTGCTAAGTCAGAAGCAGAAACGGCTGCAGTATAACCAGCATAAAAACAGTTACCTAGAAATTGGTCAAGTGATTGGATATTTGTTCCTTCAAGACTCATGGTTTTTTTTTTTTAGAACCAACAATGCACGTGACTCCAGCTCCATCTGCCGCAACATGTAAATATGCACCTTTCACAAAGAAACAGAGGGTATGAAAGGATTATGGAGAAATGGCAGGGACACAAGAATAGGCAGTCACTGGTCAGCCACGTATGTCCATGTATAACTGAGGCCCAGCATTCCCTAAGCATTGCATGAGCCCTGCAGCATGTGTGAGGGATTACTACCAGGTGGCTTAAGGGAAGGACACATAGATTGTACTTAGAATCTACCTGTATGCATTTTTGGGGCAGGAGTTGTCTTTTTGTTCTATGTTTGTACAGCACCTTGCACAACGGGGTCCTGATCCACGACTAGGGCTGTCTAAGACGACTTGCATATGCTTTTGGGCACATTGCAGGCTGCATCGCCAAGCTGGGTTGTCCTTCCAATTAATGAAGCTCTTCTAGATCCTGCCAAAACAGTCTGACAGATCCCGACATCCATATCTTCTACAGCTCAGTGTGCTGATCAGTGCTATCACGTGCCTCAGCAGGAATTGGATTATTTTTATACTCATTCTGCTCTGGATTCATGTGTAGTCACAGTTGTTAACAAGCATACAAAGCAATCTCGGTACACATCTACTCCAAAAGACAATGAATCCTAAAAAATTTGACCTGTATGGCAGAAAGGCTTACCCCACAACTATTCTATAAGTAAGGGTTGCAAATTATCAAGAGCTTGCTATCAAAATACTAGCTTATTAATTGGATACCCATTTCAAAGCTTGCAGATAAGCTGCCAGAGAAGAATAAAGAAGAGTTTGTGGCTATAGGGCGAGAACATCTCTTCATATGACCCCTGACGCTTCAGACACTGCTTCATGTTTGATGTCCACAGCAATCTCCGTGAGGTGCTCCTCTTGTCTTCGGGCCTCAGGGATGCCTCAAGAGTTGCAAAATGCAACTGAGGACCTTCCCTTTGACGGTTCAGAATAGTTTTCTGAGAAAACAAATGATACAACGCGCACCTTGAAAGACTGGGGCAACTCTCTGCTCTTTGGGTGTTTATACGTCCACACCAAAGCAATTCAGGTCTTCACACTACCAGTCTAGATTTGTATTTAGAACACTGCTAAGAGAAGGTCTAAATCCCTGAGGTCTAAGCCTTTATCTGCCTCAGGATCATCTCAACAGACATCTATGACAGAGAAATAATTGTTTTGATGTTTTCATGGAGGACAATGTACCAGTTTGACCGTACTTCAGGACCCAATTCTTCATTTTGGGAACCGTCTCACCCTTTTCTGCAGTGCTTGCTTCATTCCAAAGTCCTGAATAGGCAAATACAGGATTGAAAGACTCAGTAAGTCTTTTGCCATGAAAAACATTTGTGTCATGGAAGGCACCAAGAGAGGAGGCAGAAGCTCCATGGATAAATAATACAGAACTGGTCCTGGTAATACCGGAGTAGAAATTGTCAAGGGGTCTGCTTAGGCAGTGTAGATGAAGATGGGACCGCCAAAGTCTTTGACATGGAAGGCATCGGTCTTGATGGCCCCGCAGATGCTGGAGTCGACAGTGTCTCATCTAATGGTTCTGATGCTTATGATCGGCCTTTGACTCAGTACCAGGGAACTCATGTCTTCTCCTCAACATAGCACCTTCGTGATTCAAGCATACAGACTTTGCCAGTCTCTCCTCAGCCTCTGAAGAAGCTGTCAATTCTTTGGCTTCAGTGCAGTCAGAGGAGAGGCTGAAGAGCATCTTGTTTCCTTCACCCTAGGCACTGAGGTGCTGGAGAAGCACTTGTGGTGGCTGATTTTTCAGTCTTCTCATGGGCAGAGCCAGGCTCCGTTGAGAGACACGTAGCTGTCTCTAACTGGTCCCTGAGGCAAAGCTCTCTGGATTTTTTTTTGTTTTGTTTTTTGAGGGTGGGGTGGGGAGATGCAAATAGGGTACATGTCCCTCAAATGCCCTTCTCTCAAACAAAAAAGGCAACTGGAGTGTTTATATGTGCTGGTCTCACTGCCCTGCAAGTTGAACACTAAATTCCAGCAATCTCTGTATTTAGAGAGAAAACTAGGGGGAAAATGGTTACTAACCTTCCACAACTGTTGTTCTTTGAGATGTATTGCTCATGTCCATTCCAGTGTAGGTGTGTGTCACCCTGAGCACCACTGCCAGAAACTCCGTTGGGTAGACTCTGTAGTTGCACCCTCAGAGCATCAGTATAAAGAGCCCTGTCACCTGGCTGCCCCTTCTTGCCAGCTAACTCTGACAGAGGGGCAGGCGGGAGGGTTTTGGAATGGACATGAGCAACACATCTTGAAGAACAACACTTAAGGAAGGTTATTAACCTTTTTTCTTCTTTGAATGCTTGCTCATGTTCATTCCAATGTAGGTGACTCTCAAGGAGTTGTGCAGGTGGAGAGTTCGGAGTTCATTGGCATGTTGACTGTAACACCGCTCGGCCAAAACCCGCATCATCTCTAGCTTGTTGGGTGATGATGTAGTGGGACGCGAAGGTGTGGAGTGATGATCACATTACTGCTCAACAGATGTCCTGAATAGAACTGGAACGACTAACGCCAAGAACAATGCTTGAGCCCTTGTAGAATGGGCTGTCAGCAGAAGAGTCGGGACCTTTGCTAGGTCATAGCATGTGCGAATACAGGAATTGATCCAGGGTGAAATTCTCTGTGCCAAGACTGGAAGGCCTTTCATTCTATCTGCAATGGTTACAAAAAGCTGAGTGGATTTCCAAAAGGGTTTAGTCCTTTCTATGTAAAACGCTAGTGCAGGGGTCAGCAACCTTTCAGAAGTGCTGTGCCGAGTCTTCATTTATGCACTTTAATTTAAGGTTTTGTGTGCCAGTAATACCTTCTAAAAATGTTAAAATGTCTCTTTCTACAATTCTATAATATATAACTAAACTATTGTTGTATGTAAAGTAAATAAGGCTTTTAAAATGTTTAAGAAGTTTCATTTAAAATTGAATTAAAATGCAGAGCCCCCTGGACCAGTTCCAGGACCCGGGCAGCGTGAGTGCCACTGAAAATCAGCTCACGTGCCGCCTTCGTCACACGTGCCATAGGTTTCCTACCCCTGGGCTAGTGCACACCTAACCCCTAGTGAAGGGAGTCTCTGTTCCTCCTCATTAACATGTGGCTTTGGATAGAAGACTGGCAGGAATATATCTTGGTTACTAAAAAATTGTGAGACTGCCTTTGGTAGGAAGGCTGGGTGTGGCCACAGCTGAACCTCGTCCTTGAAAAAGATCTTGTATGATGGTTCAGAAGTAAGAGCTCAGATCTCTGAGACTCGTCTGAAAAAGTAATGGCGACCAGAAAGGCAATCTTCCAGGATAGGCGGAGCAGAGAGCATGCTGCCAGCAGTACAGTTGGGGGTCCTGTTAACTTTACCAGCAACAAGCTAAGGTCCAATGGAGGGAGTGGCTGGTGTACCTGAGGTATAGCTGCTCCAGCCCCTTAAGGAAATGATGGCAGATCGAGTTTGAGAAGACTGACTACCTGGGGCGCTGGCTAGGAGGAGCCGAGTTCTGCATATGCCAAAGCCCTGCACAGCACTGGCACAGGAAAGCCTCTCTGCCCCTCAGCTAAGCTCTGGAGCTGGGGGAGGGGAGAAGCAATTTCCAGCCTGTTCATGCCTTGATGCTGCAGGCTCCACAGCAGTCCCTGAGACAGGGCTTAGCACCCTCTTCACCTGCCCTCCACTCCTGGCTCCTGCCCCCCCCCCCCCCCCAAGGAGAGAGGGGCTGCTCTGTTCCCTAGGCACTCTCCCTTGCTGAGCCATCTCTCTGGCCTGGTTAGCTGAAGCCCCTGCAATCAGGTTCCCTGGGTTCTGGTGCACAATGCATAGAATTATAGAGTGAAAGGACTGAAAGAGACCTCGAGCGGTCATTGAGTCCAGTCCCTGTACTCATAGCAGGACTAAGTATTATCCAGACAATTTCTGACAGCTGTTTGTCTAACCTGCTCTTAAAAATCTCCTATGATGGAGATTCCACAACCTCCCTAGGTTCATTTGCGTGCTTAACCAATTAAAACCTCCCTTGCTGCAGTTTAAGCACATTACCTCTTGTCCTATCCTCAGAGGTTTAGAAGAACAATTTTTCTCTCTCCTCCTTATAACAACCTTTTATGTACTTGAAAACTGTTATCATGTCCCCTTTCAGTCTTTTCTTTTCCTGACTAAACAAACCCAATTTTTTAATCTTCATTCATAGGTCACGTTTTCTTGATCTTTAAACATTTTTGTTGCTCTTCTCTGGACTTTCTCCAATTTGTCCAAATCTTTCCTGAAATATGGCTCCCAGAAATGGACACAATACTCCAGTTGAGTCCTAATCAGTATGGTGTAGAGAAGAAAAATTACTTCTTGTGTCTTGCTTACAACACTCCTGCTAATACATCCCAGAATGATGTTTGCTTATTTGGCAACAGTGTTATACTGTTAACTCATATTTAGGTTGTGGTCCACTATGACCCCCAGATCCCTTTCCACAGTACTCCTTCCTAGGCAGTCATTTCCCATTTTGTATGTATGCAACTCATTGTCCCTTCCTAAGTGGAGAACTTTGAATTTCTTCATATTGAATTTTATCCTATTTACTTCAGATCATTTCTCCAGTTTGTCCAGATCATTTTGAATTTTAACTCTATACTCCAAAGCACTTGCAACCCCTCCCAGCTTGGTATCATCTGCAAACTTTATAAGTGCACTCTCTATGCCATTATTTAAATAATTGATGATGATATTGAACAGAACTGGACCCAGAACAGATCCCTGCGGGATCTCACTCATTATGCCCTTCCAGCATGTCTGTGAACCACTGATAACTACTCTCTGGGAATGGTTTTCCAACCAGTTCTGCACCCACCTTATAGTAGCTCCATCTAGGTTGCATTTCCAGCAGAAATATGAGGAGGGGGGCATGTAGGATCCCATACAAATGTGTTGTCTTTGGAAGATGCGGCACCAGGTACCAGGAGAGGTGGGTCCATCCTGGAAGCTCAGCAGGCATGGAGGGCAGAGAGGGCCAGGCAGGGAGGGAGGTGTACACTGCTGTGTGAGAGAGGCATACGAGAGTGTGTGTGTGTCACCTCTCCCCGTGTGAACCCTAAAGCCTTAAAGTTTTGAGGATTTCAATAACTCAGTCCTGGATTAGGGGTTGTATAAAAGTGGATGGGTAGGGTTCTGTGGCCTGCCTTGTGCAGGAGGTCAGACTAGATGATCATGTTGGTCCCTTCTGACCTATGAGTCTATGAGTCTAAGGTAAATAACAAGAATCCAATCACGCACTATTTCTTTTTACCAGGGGCTCAGTTAACTTGATGTTAATTTGAATGTTTGTACTGCATAGTTCTGATTGATTGCCATTGAACTCGTCATTTTACCAGGTGTCCCATATTCAGCATAGGGAAATATGGTCACCCTAATCAAAGGTTCTCAGTGTTACCTGGCGGTATTCATGAGACATTCCCCAATCACTTTACACACATATCAAAGGTCTTCACTCTAGTATAAACAATGATGACAATGACAATGATTAGATACATCTTCATTAAAGTAAGCCTCATCCAACATACACTCTTAATATCTTTGTTTTCTGAGTAGTTAACATAATGGCTTCAGCAGCCAAACACCACAGGAAAAGTCTCATCCCCAGAAGTTAGTTCACATCTTGGTAATAAAACCATTACAATTTTGTATTGTCAGACTTTGTCAGTAGTTTAACCACTACATCTTTACTCATCATACACATTTTGACAGGTTTCCACACTCCCTTTTTATCCCACCCTTCATTCTCTGTTTTGGGCATGTACACTTTTGGCACAGTGGCCATTTTGAAAAAACCTTTTTTTTTTTTCCCATTATGAGGCAACGTAAGCCTGCTTGTGTGTATGTTTTTTACATGTTATGGGAAGATTTTCAGAAGAAAACAGGTTTTTACACAGTTTAAATAAAGTTTAGTAAAGCGAGCTTAGGTCCTTTTAAAATTTACAAAAGAAAGGAAAAAAAGAGCAAAAGAGAAAGGTTTAAAAGAGCAGGAAAGCCTCCCTGCTTGTTACAGAAAGTGAGAGAGAAAGGTTTAAAGCAGCAAAAAAAAAAAAAAAAAAAAAAAAAAAAAAAAAAAAAAAAAAAAAGGAAAAAAGCCCCTTACTTCAAGGGCTCTCCCAGGCAAATGCCAGAAAGTCCCATGGGCTGGAGGAGGGAAGAGGTAGCCTCAGGCAAGCCACGCCTCTTGGCTGAGCCAGAAGAGGTTTTATAAAGCCATTGCCTTTCACGGCTCTGTGCCAGGACCCAGCATTACGCTAAATCCCTGACAGGTCAGTAGTTTTCAAACCCCTAACTGCTCCAAAGACTAACTTATGTAAGAGAGGAGATAACCCCTTTTACCAGCGATAAGAACTTGCCTTTTTTTAAACAAAGCTTTTAACAAATAAACTTTTGAAACAGAGCGTGGAAGCAGTTTTGCAATTTCTAATGGTAAACTCCACATTTTACTTTTAGCGAAATAAAAACGTTTAAGCTACACCACGCTCTCCTTTAAAAATAGTTTCTGCTTCTTTTTAAAGTGCCAAACAAAGGCTGCTCTACTTGGAAACTGTAAAGGAAGATTTAATGTGTGGGGTACAGTATAAAATCCCCAACTGATGAATTTTACAATCAAAACAATAGAAATGTTAAATAACAAAAGCCAGAGCTTTGCAACTACATGAAAATCGGAGAAGCCTCTGACACAGTTCTCTGCAGAAACAGCCTTACACGCCCACTCAAGCCGACCACACTCTGCTCCTTTTGTGATTTTTTTTAATTTAAAACTCTTACCGGCTTTCGCTAAAGAAATAAACTTTTAAAAGTTTAATATGTAAAACAGGACTTGGGGAAAAGAAAGTGGTCCTGCATTTTAGGGGATTATTGATAAATCTTTTTGTGAAACACTTTTGTAAGTAGTCCTGCTTTGTTAGTTCTTATGCTTGAGCAGGGGCAAGCATTTGTTATATGGAAACTTCACAAGGCATGACTTCCCAACATTCTAAGGAATAATATATAAATAAAATTTACAAAAATGTTGGAGGATTACATGCATAGAGATATTTTGTAGAGTACCTGCAAAGCAACAATTACATTTTTTCTTTGTGTTTATTATTACATCCAAGGGGCCCTAAAGAATTATTTTATTGCATACCTCAGTAATATTGTCTTTAAATAAGGGCTATTTTGTAAAAATAATGCTTTTTAAAGCTTTACCCATGGTACAAAAGTAACCCCAATCAGCTCTGAAGACTAATTGCTGTAAAAGGAGCTGATATATATTTTTTTAACCAAAAATGAGACCCTGCCTTTTTTAAAAAGGCTTTAACAAATATGCTTTTAAAGCAGAGCATTGAAGCAATCCTGTGGCTTTTAAAGGTAAAATAACCAAAATGAATGATTTAGGACTAGTGAATAAAAAATGACATTTGTAAATTATGGAGAAGCAAAGAATTTTGCTAAAGAATTGAACTTGAGTGAAGGAGACTCCATTCCTATATGAAAAAACATAATCCCTGAACGTCTCTCCTTTTTTAAAAAAAAAAAAAAGTTATTTTTTGCAACAAAATAATTTTTAATTGCAGAATTAAAATGTAAAAAGCCTGTAAAATATAACATGAAAAAACAGCATTGATCATTTCTTACTGAGATGTAACATAACAAAAAGTTCTGTCTTAGGGATGTTTTGTAGCAGTTTAATGAAATAAAAATGTTTAAGATACGCTATCCTACCCTTTTCCAATTGCATTAACTTGTTTGTAAAGTACCAAACAAAAATTGTTTTAGTTACAATATGTAAAGAATGCCCCGGTGTAACATAAAAAATCCTCAGTGGATGGGGTTGACAATACAATTTTATATAAAGTGAAGGGGGAAATGTCATTATAGATAAACCATATTTACATATGTATTTTTTAAAAGAAATTGAAGTTCAAAGAGACAAAAGCCATGTGTCAGCATGAAGGTTTGAGCAACTGCAGGAAGGAGAGAAATGATGTAATGAAGCAGTGTGTTTCCTCACGCCCTGTCCTGCTTTTTAAAAATCTGTTAACTTTGCAGTGAAATAAGTTTAATCACAGGATTAAAATTAAATACAATGATTAAAAGCTATACCGGGGTCAGCAATCTTTCAGAAATGGTGTGCCGAGTCGTCACTTATTCACTTTAACTTACAGTTTCACGTGCCAGTGATACATTTTAACGTTTTTCAGAAGGTCTCTCTATATAAGTCTATATTATATAACTAAACTATTGTTGTATGTAAAGTAAACAAGGTTTTCAAAAAGGGTTAAGAAGCTTCATTTAAAACACACATGGAGAACATGGTGGGAAGATGTGCTCTGCTGATCGGGGTTTACTACTAGTAGTAGGGGAAGAGGGGTGAATGAAGGACAACTAGAATAGCCGCCATGAAATATACAAGATACTGAGTGAAAGTTTTGTCAGTTTCAGCCTCCGCACTCTGCAGGACAGGGACAAAACAAAAAGATCTGAGCCCCTATGTCCTAAGGACATTTCAGGTGTTTAATTCAATATATAAAGAGGATGGAATGAAAACTACTATTTCTTTCAAAGGAGGCACAATAATTTCCCTGAATATCCAGTTTTCACCTCCAATCCCTTTGTGGTTTTGTCTATCAGGCTATTTGCTTTCCCTGGGAATCTTTAGTTGTTTTACCAAAATTGCTTTGCCCAAAATAAACCCTGATCAGCATTTTCCCACCATGTTCTCCATGTGTTTTTTTTTTTTTTTTTAAACACTAACATTTCATAGAGGATCTGCAAGCAGTTTGGACATCGCAACCATGATCCTCTGCTGGGGAGGGAATGGGATAGATTTGAACTTGGAAATGGTTCCGGATTTTGATTGTATTTTTTGTGCATTATATTATTGAAGATTGCCTCATCCGGGGGCAGAAAAGAACTGCCCCAGCTTTGGTCACACACCCCCTCAACAACCGAGAGTGAAATTAACAAGGATGCCAGAAATAGCACCTAATCCTGGTTCAGATGCAGAGTGAACAGCTAAATTTAAACTGTTCTTATGCAGGCAGCAGGCAACCTGGGGAGGCTTCTTCCTCAGCCAGTCCCCCTGCTCCTTGCTACAAGCTAGAGGGGAGCCCCTGCAGCCCCTGCTGAGTGGGAGGGTCAGGGAACGCAGTGCCTAGCCACTTCAGGTAGCCTGGCTGGAGGAGGAGAGGGAGAGAAACAACAAAGAAATGTGACAGTGAGTTTTCCCTTTCCAAGCTTTTATTCACTTTGAGTTTGAACTTTTTGTTATGCAGCCAAAAGAAGTGAAAGACAGTACTGAATGCTTCGATACAGTACTGCACCCCTTTTTACCAGTACTCCGTACCGGGCTCTACCAGCTTACTTTCACCTCTGTGCAAAACCTATTTAAGGCAGGGGAGTGACATAATCATGGTTCCTTCTTCACTGAATCCCCACCCAAGATGACTGCTGTGAAAGTCTAAGAAACAAAGACTGAGCGGGGGTAGAAGGCCTGGCCCAGATGACAAGGTGATCCAGGCTGTGAATGGAATATCTGAAGTTTTAAGCTGCAGGCCAGTGCAGCTGACCTTCAAGAATCTCTGCAATCTACCTAAATCAACATTTAGGGTGAGAATTTGCTACTTGTAACAAGTTTCTTTAGTATATGAAGCGTAGATTGTGTGTTTGTTTTAATTTGCTACGTATCTGTTTGCTAACTTATAATCACTTAAAATTTATCTTTTGTGGCTAAAAGTGGCTTTTGTTTTCTCTAAAACCAGTTGATGTAATTCATAACTGGGGGGCAAAAAGCTGTGCATATCTTCCTCCTCATTGAGGAAGGGGGGAATTTCATGAGCTTACACTGTTCAGCTCTCTGTGCAGTGCAACACAGTACGATTTGGGGTTTACACTCCAGAGGGGGTGTGCACTTGAGTGCTGGGCAGTTCCCATGCAGAGCTGATCTCAGCATTGTGTGTACAGGCGAGTCTCATCTTATGCAAGGGTTCCGTTCTGCGGTTAGCGTGTAAAGCGAAAACCACGTATAGTCAAAATGACATTGAGTTGAATGGTGGGCAGAATGACCCGCACTACAGGTACAGTATAAAAATTGTTATTTTTCTCTTTTTTGTTTGTTTTTGCCGACCGCGTAAAGCTGAAATTGTGCATGTTAAATGCGCGTAAGATGCGACAGACCTGTATGGCTGCAGCTGGGCGTGTCCCTACCTGTGTGTGTGCTGGTAAAGTGACCTGTCTGAAGCCTGAGGGAGGGCTTGGCTGGCTTGCCTCAGCAGTACAGTGTAAAGGGAATCCAGGCTGGTGGGTCAGGCAGGCTCAGGGGTATCCAGCTCCAAGTGGCACCCCGGGGGGAACCAATTACAATGTGAATGGTAAAACTGAAGATATTAGTAGAAATTTGTGCGTGGGGAGTGTTTTAAATATCATTGTGATGGGATCCTTTTTTTAGTTAAGGACTATTTAACTCAGGAAGCAGAGCTGGTGGACAAAATGACAGAGGCAGAGGACCCAGACAGAGCACTGGCTGAAATAATCAAACTGACAGATAAAAGGTTAATGAGGAACACTGAACATCATCTTCATTCAGCAAATTACAAAATCCTGGTGAGAAAACAAACCTTAAATGTTAGGGCAGAGTTTGAGAACAAACTGGGGTATGTTGTACAAAAATAAAATAAAAGCACGTGTGCAAAATAAAATGCCAACTGAAAATGACTGTATAAAGTATGTTTATATGGAGCTCCCTGTCAGGGGGGTCCCTGGGTCACACAAAAAAATCAACACACAGCGACTCGACTAGTCATGCAAACCCTATCAAAGCACAGCCCCCACCAAGTTCACAGAATTGGTGTTGTTACTGCACCCTTTAAATAAGCACCGCACTACACCCCCAGGTGCAAATCAGTACAGGAAAACATTGTCTGTAAATGACGGCAGTAACGCTTACAAGTCACACATTCCCATCCTGTGCTCCAGCTTTCAGGGTAGGAAAGCTTTTAAACCTTGTATTTAATTTTACCCCAGTGATTAAAATTTATTTCACTGCAAAAGTTAACAGATTTTTAAAAAGCTGGACAGAGCGTAAGGAAACCTGCTCCTTCATTACATCATTTCTCTCCTTCCTGCAGTTGCTCAATCCTTCATGCTGACACATGGCTTTTGTCCTTTTTATTAACAAACCCTTCTACTGAGGATTGTTTGTTACACCCTGGCATTCTTTACAGTTTACAAATAAAACAATTTTTGTTTGGTACTTTACAAATAAATTCATGCAATTTGATGAGAATAAGGTAGTGTGTCTTAACAGTGTTATTTCATTAAACCTCTTTACAAAACATTTCTGAGACAGCTCTTTTTGTTATGTTACAGCTCAGTCAGAAAATGCTCAGTGCAGTTTTTTCATGTTAAAAACTTCAAGAAATGTTTTTGTTAAAACTTTACCTAGCTTAGCAGAAATTTTAAAAGTTGGGGGGATAAGCACTATTTTGCAGGCTTTTCAAATTTTAACCCTGTGATTATACATTCTTTTATTGCAAAAGTTGATTGGGGTTTTTAAAAAAGAGGAGGGGACGCAAGGGTTATGTTTCTTCATATAGGACCAGTCTCTCCCTCACGGAAATTGTTCAGTTCTTTAGCAAAAGGCTTTGCGCTTCTCCATAATTTACAAATTTTTTTTTATTTCACTAGCCCTAAACCATGAGCTTTGGTTATTTTACCTTTAAAAACTATCAAGCTGCTTCAATGTTTTGCTTTAAAAGTTGATTTATTAAAGCTTTTTTAAAAGGCAGAGATCTTATATCTGGTAAAAAGTGTTATCAGCTCTTTTTACCTCAATTAGTTTTTAGAGCAGTTTGGCATTACTTTTGCATCCAGGACACTGCTTTAAAAAGCAATATTTCTACAAGATAGCCCTTGTTTAAAGACAATATTACTAAGGTATGAAACAAGGTAATAATTCTTTAGGGCTCTTTGAATGTAATAATAAACAAAACCAAAAACTGTCATTGTTGCTTTGCAGGCACTGCTAAAAGTATCTCGAGCCAAAATAGTTTTTCTTTATCTTACAGCAGGTCTACACTACAAATTTACTTTGGGGCAGCTGCGCTGCTGTAACACGTATGGGGAAGATGCTCTAAGCCAAGGAGGGAGAGAGCTTTCCCATCGGCTTAATAATTCCACCTCCTCGAGAGTCGGTAGCTATGTTGGCGGGAGAAGTCCTCCTGCCAACATAGCATTGTCTATATAAGGGGTTAAGGACAGTATTTCTATGTTGCTCGGGGTGTGGATTTCACACCCAAGCGACATAGTTACACCAAAGTAAATATGCAGTGTAGACCAAGCCTTATTTATTTATTATTCTCCTGATTGTAGGGAAACAATGCCTCAAAGTTTCTGTATAACAAATGATTGCCCTCCCTAAAGCATAGCAACTAAAAGAATGGCTACTTACAAAACTGTTTCACTAAAAAAGATTTATCAATATTCCCCTAAAACCCAAAGCAAAAGAAGATAAGAGTTTTAAATTTTTAAAAGCCAGGAAAGGAGAAGGCTGGGGTCTGATGGGACCTTGGATCTCTTTCTGCAGAGAATTGTCAGGGGCTTCTCTGACCTTCATGCAGTCACAAAGCTCTGGCTTTTGACGTTTAACATTTTTTAAAATTGTAAAATCGATCAGTTAGGGATTTTATACAGTACCCTACATTTTAAGGCTTCCTTTACAATTTCCAAGTAGAGCAGTCTTTGTTTGGCACTTTAAAAACAAGCAAACCACTTATTTTTAAAAGGACAGGGTACATTTTAAACATTTTCATTTCACTGAGCCCAAAACATGGAGTTTGGTTATTTTACCTTTGAAAGCTACAAAATTGCTTCAATGCTCTGTTTCAAAAGTGTATTTGTGAAAAGCTTTTTTTTTAAAAGGCTCTTATTTCCGGAAAACAGGTTATCAACTCTTTTACATAAATTAGTCAGAGGGTGATGCTGGACGGCAGGAGAGAGATCACTTGATCGTTACCTGTTAGGTTCACTCCCTCTGGCATTGGCACCTGGCATTGGTCACTGTTGGCAGACAGGATACTGGGCTGGATGGACCTTTGGTCTGACCCAGTACAGCCGTTCTTCTGTTAGTTAAGAGCAGTTTGGGGTTGCTTTTGCACCCTGGCAATCAGAGGCCTCAACTTTCTAATTTCCCCAGGGGTGCTTGGCCCCAGGCTAGGCCCCCACTCCACCCCTTCCCCCATGGCCCCACCTCCATCCCACCTCTTCCCACCCTATTGCAACTCTTCTCCTCGCTCCGCCCCCTCCCCTGATCCGCAGTGGGTTGGAGGTGGAGGAGCTGATCTGCAGGGGTGTCAGTGGGTGCTATTCTAGTCCCGGAGCACCCATGGAGCTGCACCTATGCTGGCAATACTTACAGCACTATCGCTACTAAACAGCAGGTTTACAGCAAATGTTACTGAGGTCTGGAGCTTTGGTTTTAAACAGGAGCAGGCTGTGCTGTTTGAAAACTGCTGACCAATCAGGGATTAGTATAATGCTGGATCCTGGCACAGAGCCATAAAAGGCAATGGCTTTGTCAAACCTCTTCTGACTGGCTCAGCCAAGGTGTGGCTTCGCTGAGGTGCCCCCAGAATTGCTGGCATTTGCCTGGGGACAGCCCATAGGGTGAGGTGCTTTCCCTCCCTCCCCCCCCCCTTTTTTTTTGGTGCTTTAAACTTTTTCCTTTCCTGCAGTTTTAAAACTCTTGTCTTTTTCCTTTCTTTGATAAATTATTGTAAAAGGGCTTAATCTATTTACTAAACTTTATTTACACGGTGTAAAAACCTGTGTTCCTCTGAAAATCTTCTAGCCTGGACACATAAACACACACATGCGAAGTCCTAATTCACCCCAAAAAGAAAAAAATTTAAAATATTTTTTTCTAAGATGACTCACACACATGAAAAGCGCACACATCCAAAAATGAAACCAGGGGGCAGGACATAAAGCAAAAAAGGGAGCATGAAAACTTGTCCAAATTGACAGGATGAGTAAAGATACAGCAGTTAAACAACACCCTGTATACGGAAAGTGTTGGAACCCAACTGTGTTAAGAACAGAGGAGAAACAAATGGTGAGGATACAAACAGACCGGTTATGCATCTAAAACAGACCAGTTCGTTTTGAAAAGTAAAAAGGCCCATTTATCTACCTTTTTAAAAGTTTGACATATCAGCATTCCTTGACCATTGCTGCACCCTCATCTCAGAATGGCTGTATATGACAGTACAGCTTATTTTTAAAACTAGACTAAAGTAAAATGACAAATTCCTGCAGTGGCCAAACTCAGCTGAAGTAATCAATGAACCTTGTTCTGTAAAAATCAAAGATACTGTCTTAGGAATGCTACAGGCTGAGAGCCCATTTTTAATACTATGACCTGCTCCCCACAGCTTCCATAAAACTTCACATCCCAAAGTGACGTGCAAAGTAGGAATATATTTGCTCTTTGATTCATGTTTATTAGCATCCAGTAGTACTAACTGGAGCTTATATTTATAATGGAGAGAAGACACTTCATGACTTAAACTGAAGCATGGTATCAACAGATGTTTAAAGTAACCGAGGCTCAACACTGAATATTCATCTGAGCATTAATGAGAAAATCTCTTTCCCTCCTCCCTAGGGTGACCAGACAGCAAATGTGAAAAATCAGGACAGGGTGCGGGGTAATAGGAGCCTATATAAGAAAAAGCCCCCAAAATCAGGACTTTCCCTATAAAATTGGGACATCTGGTCACACGCACACCCACACCGACCGTCTGTCAAAGAAAAATAAGGCATCACTCAGTTCACATAAATTATCCACATCTTGAAGAAGTGATGCAGGGTTGTAATAATGCACAAGGGGATAAAAAGATCTAACAGAGCATTGTCCACAGTGAGTTTACCAAGCAGAAAGCTTTCATGTCTAGACAGAATGTATTTAAGGCTGTGGTGCGCAAACTTTTTCAGTCCTGCCCCCGCTTGCCATTAATGGAATGTCTGTACCCCCTCATCAGCAGAGCTTGGGATGAAGGTGGAGCTGGAGGCAGAACTGGGGATTGCGGGAGGAGCTGGGACTAGAGACATAGTGGGATGGGGGTGGGGGAGGGAATCTGGTCTGGGTCTAAGTATAGTACTTGCATTTGTATTTGAGGATGCTGGGAAGGAGGGAAAAGAATCAAATGCTCCAGTGTCTGTCTCCCCCCGAGCTGTAATGAGACAATGCATTCAGTTCTGAGCATCAAGGTATTGACAGAGGAGAGGGAACTTAGAAGAGTGACAGGTTGTGTTACAAGAGAATGACTGGAAAAGTTAACTACGTATCACTTAGCTGAATGATGCCTAGGGAAAGCATGACAGTCCAGGTTACACCACTGAGTGGGACTGCTGAATATGGCAAAGCATTGGGAAGAGTAATTAGGAGTCACTGGATGAACTTAAGAAAGGGAGGCAAACATTTAAGCAGATCAGGAAAAGTTTTGCGAGAATGCAAAAGAGTGAGTGAAAGATTATTCCACTGACTGATCTCCTGGTGGGTGGTGGCTTGGGAAAGAACAGAGTCCGACTCTAGGGCTGGGAGAGACTGAGGCCTGGGCTACACTAGCGGGATGGGGGGTTGAACTAAGATATGCAACTTCAGCTACGCTATTCGTGTAGCTGAAGTCGAAGTATCTTGGTTCGACTTACCTGGTCGTCCTTACAGCGGTGAGTCAACTGCCACAGCTCCCCCGTCAACTCTGCTTACTCTTCCTGCAGAGGTGGAGTACAGGCACTGATTAGCGGATCGATTTATGGCGTCCAGACGAGACGCGGTAAATCAATCCCTGATACATCGAACACTAGGGTAGTATGGACGTACCCTGAGACTTCTGCTGGAGAAAAACCACAGTCACTGCTAGTGTTAGTTTTTTTTAAAAGAATCCAAATAAATCATCTCTTCTCCCCCCCCAAACATCATTAAAAATCACATTTAATAATCACAAAAGTGACAATATTATTTATGCCGAGCTTTTGCATTGGATAGAATTTCAGAATTTCTTAACTGGCACACCGGTTAGTTAATCTAGTTCCTAAAACGAATGCTACCTCCACCAGCTGCTTAAAATGTTTGGATTTAGCTTTGTTTGGGAACGTGTATTACAGATTTAAAATTTGATTTGCAGTATCACTCTTTTATTTTCTAACCCAGGGGTTCTCAAACTTTTGTACTGGTGACCCCTTTCACATAGTAAGCCTGTGTGTGCAGCCCCACCTCTTATAAATTAAAAACATTTCTAACATATTTAACACCATTATAAATGCTGGAGGCAAAGCAGAATTTGGGGTGGAGGTTGACAGCTCGCAACCCCCCACGTAATAACCTCATGACCCCAAGGGGTCCTGACCCCCAGTTTGAGAACCCGTTCTAACCTGTCATGTCCCAGCCCCAGGGTTGCAGTGGCCAGGAGAGATGCCTCTTTCAATGGAAATCACTTGGATTCCAGATAAGTGATTTCCATTAAGTTTTAAAATTTGGTTGGGGTGAGGTATTGGAAACCATTAAGGCCAGATCTTTGCTATCTGGTATAGTTCTGGCTCTTCAGAGGACTCCCACTGACTCATAAGTAGCAAGCACTAGGGCAGAGGTGGGCAAACTACAATCTGGGGGCCACATATGGCCCAATCCCTGAGCTCCTGGCCGGGATGGCTAGCCCCCTCCTCCACAGCCTCAGCTCGCCATGCTGCTAGGGCTCTGGCCTGCGCTCCTGCTGGGCAGCACGGGTAGCATGACTGGTTCCAGACAGGTGGTGGGGCTGTGAGCTTCTGCTGCTCTGAGCCACATAAGGGGGCAGGAGGTCCTGGGGGCAGTTAGGGGACAGGGAGCAGTTGGATGGGGTGGAGGTTCTGGGAGGAGGGCAGTAAGGGGACAAGGGGAGGTGGATAGGCATGGGAGTCCCAGGGGGCCTGTCAGGGGGCAGGGGTGTGGATAGGGGTTGGATAGATATGGGAGTCCTGGGGGACCGGTCAGGGGACAAGGACCAGGGAGGGTTGGATGGGTCAGGAGGTTCTCAGGGGGGCAGGGACCAGGCTGTTTGGGGAGGCACAGCCTTCCCTACCTGGCCCTCCATACAGTTTTGCAACTCCAATGTGGCTCTTGGGCCAAAAAGTTTGCCCTCCCCTGCCCTAGGGGTTTGATGTTAGGTGCTTTGTAGGATGAAGACCTTATCTGCAAGTTCTTTGAAGCAGGGATCCGTCTGCAAACTCCAAAGCCATGTGTTAACGTGCTCCTTTTACTTAAGGGATTTGGTAAAAACGAAATGAGCCGACTCGTTTTTGAGTTGGTGACACACAGTGTGAAGCCAGGAAACCTTTACCAGTTTCTACGTCACTTGTTTGTGGTTTTGTTTGCTGTCTGTGCTGCTTTATTGCTTATTTTTACTGTTCTCTGTGTGTGAAGTATTAAATGAAGAGTTGACATACCAGAGAAATTGTGTAAGCCTGAGAGAATGCCTTTTACTCACCTTTCCAGTATCAGAAAATATTTTATTAATATTTGTGATCAGAGCATGACTATCTTTAGTTGACTCAGATTTGTTTAGCATCTTAAAGCTGAGCTATGAATGCAGATAATATGCATGCAAGAGGGATAGTTTTCTGGACTGCAAATGTCTGCAGCATGGTAGCATTTTGGCAGATAATTTTTTTGGAAGATTTAGTGATCTATGGTAGGAGTAGGTTATTAAATTGGGTCTCTGGTGCATATTTTTTATGTTTTCACTTTATGTCTTTATTTATAACTTTTCAGTATGCCATATTTTGCTGTGTTTACTAGCTTGAGTTAGAAAGGATGATACAATACATGTACTCCAAGGGCAGTGTTAATTTCTTTTTATTTGATTTCATTAAACAAACATCTTAAGCAGTGCACTTTATTAATTATCCCTTGTTTTAATAGTCTCTCCTTCCGTATCTATGAACTTTTTAAAAATATACACATCAAAGCAGGCAATCTATGGCATGCGTGCCAAAGCTGATTTTCAGTGGCACTCTCACTGCCCGGGCTGGCCACCGGTCCAGGGGGGCTCTGCATTTTAATTTAATGTTAAATGAAGCTTCTTAAACATTTTAAAAACCTTATTTACTTTACATACAACAAAAGTTTAGTTATATATTATAGAAAGAGACCTTCTAAAAACATTAACATGTATTACTGGCACGCAAAACCATAAAATTAGAGTGAATAAATGAAGACTTGGCACACCACTTCTGAAAGGTTGCCGACTCCTGATATACAAGATATCTAGGTTTTTTGTTTTTGGCACATATCCACACACTACCTTGATATTGGTGCACATACCAAAATTCAGTCTGCACATGGATAGAAAAAATTAGAAGGAATTAGACTCTATACTGTTATGGTCACCACTTTTACAAGATTACGATTACTTTTGTACAAAGCGTGCCTTGTGAGGTATCAATTGAAAGGTCAGTGTGGTGAGCGTTATCATCCTGATAAAACGTGAATCAACATTGTATGTTTCTACTGTATAACATTGCTGTAACATGTTCCAGATTTAGAAAGGCAGGCCCACACCAGTTTTTCCGAGACAAAGACACACTGGCTCCCCAAGACAAGTATCAAGGAAGTCAAGTGGGCTATCACTTACTTAAGCAGCCATTCTCCAGCAACAGGAAGGTGTGAATAAGAAATTTACATTGCATCACAGGAACATTTCAAACCTCATATCCACAATGGACTCTGTCACCATAACTCAGGAAGGCTGTTTCTAGTACAAAAACAGAGTTATAAAGGAGGAGGAAAATACTTGACTTCACCTCTCCTCCTCTGTGTCTCTGCTTCTGACAACTCCTCTCAAAGAGCTGAACTAAGGGTGTAGTGGTCCCAGCCTGGAAGGGGACCCAGCCTATTAAATTTACAGCAGCATATGGTGACAAAACCATTGCTTTTAAGGCCATTCAGCTTGTTAAGTTAGGTATTAGCTTGCGTGTTATTCTTTTTTTTGTAACCAATCTTGACTTTTTTGCGTTATCACTTGTAATCACTTAAAATCTCTTTCTCTAGTTAATAAACTTATTTTAGTGTATTTGGATTGAAGCACAGGGGAAGCTTCAATTGGGATAAGCAATGCTGGTGCAGATATAATTTTCCTTTGATGAACTGACAGACTTTCTCTGAGCTTGCACTGTTCAGTAGTGTGCTGGACAGTACATGATGCACTTTTCTGAGGGAACAGGCTGGGACTAAAAATTTGCAGGTGTTGCCCTGTATGTAATTCATGAGTGACTGGTCAGAGCGCTCCTGTATTTAACTGGGAGTGACTTTGCATGGTGAAGGCTGTGAGAGCAGGCCAGGTGTGGACGTTCTGACAGCACAGCAGTGTAAAAGGTACCCTAGGCTAGAGAATTAAGGGGATACGGCTGTTCAACCATCCAGATTGTACCCTGGGAATGTTATACAACTATACCGTTAAAAATCCTTTTAACCTTTTATTGAAGACACAGTAAAGGAAAGAAAAACAGTTAAAGCATGTGAAATGTAAATTATTAAATGAGACCTCCATTTTAACAGCATCCCTTCAGCTGAGGAGAGATTTTAAGAAGGAAAACACCCTTGGTTTGACAGTCTCCTAGATAGGATCACAGATGGTAACAACAGTCCTTTGGGAGAAAAGAGAAGTTCATTGAGAGGAGCTGTTGCTGCTGCGAAATCCAGGTGGTGGTTGGGATTCAGCTGGAGCTGGTAGAGGTGGTTATGTCATCTCAGTCTTGGTCAGGACATCTCAGGATTAAGATTGAGAAGGCTTGGGGTTCTAGGAGATAGTAGGGATGCAGCCATAATGGTGAAGCTCACTTCAGTAGCCTCTGTCTGTTCTTCTATATTCTTCCCTCCACTCCAAAGTCTCTCTCTTTAAGGACCCACAAACAGAATGGGGGTGGAATAGCCCATCCCCTCATTATTTTGTCCACCAATTAGGCCTAATGTCTAATATAACCGTTTGGGGCCATTAATTTCCAGTTCTACATCTTCTCTTTCTACTAAGTATGATTTTGATACAACTCAAGGATATTTAATGTGGGTTTTTTTGTTTGAACTAATTTAGTGGCTGTCTGGTTCTTTTGCACATATTTATAATGTTATAACATTCATTGTTGAAAGCAACTTGACCTGATTTCCATCAACATGTATGATAGGTTATTGTAAAATTTTATGGATTTTCATATACTTTTCACAACTGAGCTTACAATTAGGGTAAATTTGCCACCCCAATTATTACAACAGGATATTTTAAAAGTTTGTTTATGTTAAATACAAATTTTAATGAAAATCTTAGAGCTTTTACAAGAAAAATTATACTAGGTTTGGGTTGATTCCGTAATAAAATAGTGGAGTTCTGTCTAAGGTCCAGTAGCAAAGGCCTGAATTCACAAAAGCAGTTATGCATTGTGACCGTCCAATGCCTAATTAAGCACCTAGAAAACCACTGTGATTCACAAAGCCAGAAGTTACACCTTGGACTGCAATTCATAAAAGCTAGCATGCTAGGTGGAGTGCTGCCTAAGATAAATGGGAAATGCTGATGACATGGGTGTGTGCTACGTCCTGCCCCTGTCTTGGTGATAGGTGCCTGTGTCTGGGCTGCAAGGAGGCACATCTCTCTGCTTGGGATTCTCCATTACAAACCCTCTCGGTGTTGGGGCCTATGCCATTTTAGCAGGAAGCAGGGGAGATGGAGCTCATCTGGTTTAGTTTGGAAAAGAGAAAAGACAGAGGGGACATAGCAGTTTTCAGGTATCTAAAAGGGTGTCATAAGGAGGAGGGAGAAAACTTGTTCATCTTAGCTTCTAAGGATAGAACAAGAAGCAATGGGCTTAAACTGCAGCAAGGGAGGTTTAGGCTAGACATTAGGAAAAAGTTCCTAACTGTCAGGGTGGTTAAATACGGGAATAAATTGCCTAGGGAGGTTGTGGAATCTCCATCTCTGGAGATATTTAAGAGTAGGTTAGATAAATGTCTATCAGGGATGGTCTAGACAGTATTTGGTCCTGCCATGAGGGCAGGGGACTGGATTCGATGACCTCTTGAGGTCCCTTCCCAGTTCTAGAATCTATGAATCATTACTCTAACCACTGAGCTAAAAGTTTTCACCTGGGATGTAGGAGACACTCCTCCATCTGATGAGGAGAAGGGATTTGAACTGAGATCTGCCTAACTATTGGGCTATTGGATATTCTGACGAGGGGCGCTCTCAGTCTCTCTTGAAGCTGTTGCACTCTAGATAAACTAGAGTAATTGGAGAGTGAGGGACAGTTTACTGGTTCTCCTACCACTCATCTGAGTGCTCTAATCACCAGGCAACAGAGTCAGTCTCATGCATGCATGCATGCTCTTCCACTCTTCCTGAGTTGTTTGAGCTTACCAGCTCAGGCCACATATGCAACTTAAGTGAGCAAATGCCCACCTTCCCCTGGATTGTGAACTGCTCTGGGGCTTAGGCAGGAGTTGGAGGCAGAAACACAGACATCTAGGGAACTTTTACTGCAAACACTTGGGTGCCAAGTGAGTTTAGGCACCTACAGGATTCAGTGGGGAGTTCTTTGCATTGCATTGATGCCCGACTCCTTTTGTGCGTTCAGGTTTAAGTGGCCTCCAGAAGTCTAGCACTAACTACTGTTAAACTAGGTCAGTTCTCTCTTATGTGTAACAAAGAGCAAGAGGAAAGGAGAGGAGCACAGAGTCACCTATAGTAACACGAAGTTTTCTCCAGTAAAAAAAAAAAAAAAAAAAAAAAAGGTAGACAAAGCCCAAAGAAACATGTGTCCTGCATGAGGAACCTGATTTCTTAGTGTCAGGAAAGACCAAGCTAACAAGCCTCAGAAGTGGGCCTTAACCTTCTGCCCCCATTAAAACTCAAGCATCAGTCCCAGAATCTCCTATGTATGAAACTAAAGAAGTAGGATAGCCCTTACCAACTGTAGCTAGAATTTGGTGGCAAGGTGAGGTCGTACACTCCCCCCACTCTTTATATAGATTATGGGACATCAATCAACTCAGTCCCATTAATTACAAACAAACATTCAACCTTTCACATAACTCAGCAACTAGAGAAAACTTGTACTTTCAAGTATTGGATTCAGATAAAGTAGAAGGCTGCCTTTGGCTCCATTTCTTCAATTTGTGAAATAAAGAAGTGCTGGTACAGTCTCAGCTTCTGGATTCCACTCCTCTGAAGCATACAGATTTATTATACCTACACATAAATAGGATCTACAAATACACACATACATAGTGCACAATCTGAAGTGAACAGAACAGGTATTTTCAAGACTGGCTCAGCTTTACAACTGACTCAAGTCTCAACCTACCTTTAAAAACCTGCTCTCTGTGGCATATGATCACAATGGTGTAGTAAATGGCACTGGAAACAGGCCAAGTATGGTGCTAATTCAAGGTGAACTCATTCCTGGGAATTGCCTACTTTAAACAGGATAGTTATAGATTCAGATATGCAACACAGATTTTAGTGTCCCAAATTCATCTTCACAATGAAACTGAAGTCAACAGAATTTCTACATACACGAAAAAGCTTGTTTTGAAAACACTGTATTTTTAAAAGCATAATGAATTCAAGTCTCGTTTTCCTTTACATGTATGGACATAAAAGTAATGCTACAAACATTCTGAATCTCATCTGTAAACAAATTATAGCTAGCTATAGTGCTATGTAAACCTGCAAAGTTGAGCTATTAACTAAATGGTTTCCTTTTTAAATGAATAACTTTAATGACCATTGCCAAGTTTAAGCGATCAAAAGAGCCATTTTATTTTTAACTGTTGGTGGGAGAAAGAAGGGACAATCCCATTTTCCTACAATCCACAATTAGCTACCGCCACTCAGGAAATGAAAATTAATGTAAAATTTGTCAATTCTTCAGTATGTGTCTAAGCACAAGGCTTTGTAATGTTGCTATGTGTTGTTTTCAGAAGGATACTCAGGTATTGGAATGACTGGATAGATTACCAGCCCTGTAGTAAGAGATATTTTTTCTAGCTTCTTAAATGCTAAAATTCAAGAATCCTATATGTTTCTCATTTAATCATGCTGTAGTTTTGCTAAATAATTTGGTACGGTCTCAAATAACCACACTGAATTCAAACTATAGTACTTCAACCCCAACTCTATTGCAATATATGGAAAGTTTATAATTTACCTGCTATAAGACTTAGAGCACAATGAACTAATTCTGCAGTTTCTCCCTGGTCCTCTGTCGGAGTTTGGAAACCATGTTTTAAAAGGAGTTTCAGTTAATCTGGGCTACCCGGGAGTCAGAGCCAAGGATGTTAAACATTGTGGTCACCAGTTCAGAAAGATCGAAGTCATGTTTCCATCCCCAATCCTGCCGGGCATTGCTGTCATCAAAATTCATCGGCCAACTGTCAGCTATAAGGAAGGGGAAAAAACCCCCAAAGCATGAGATTTATAGCAAAGATCTTCCAACATTTCATAAGCAAGTACCAGAGTAGAGTTTCACACAGTACAGCAACCCTTCCAGATGTCATCAAGATCAAAACAAGCGACTAAGGAGAACACATATAGCAGATGGAGGGGGAAAAAGGGAAATATTGTTTTGTCCCAGCATCTGACTTCACCCAGACAAGTTTGATACAGGATCACTCAAATAGAATGAAAAAGCAGGTACTAACCAATGGCTTGCCTGACAGCATCCACAGTGTAGGTCACCTGGAGCTCAGGAATATGCTTCTTGACCTCTTGCACCAGCTCCTCAGGAGAGAAGCTCATGGCACTGATGTTGTAAGTCCTCATGCTAAGTGAAGCAGCAGGTGCTTCCATGACATCTAGTGTAGCCTTCAGGCAGTCATCAATATACATCATTGGGAGGCGTGTGTCTGATTTTAAGTTGCACTGGAATTTGCCATTCTTTATGGCATCATGGAAAATCTGGACTGCATAGTCTGAAGAAAAAAAAAAGTTTCTTTGCACTCCCCCATCTGTATTCATGTGTTGTCTCTTGTCTTACACTTAGATCATACACTCATTGGGGCAGGGACTGTCTTTGTTGTACTGTGTGTGTACACCAGCATAATGGGGTCCTGGTCTATGACATGGGATACTACATGCTGTGGCAGGGGAAGGCAGACTACAGCCCGCGGGCCGGATTCGGCCTGTCACAGCTTTCAATGCAGCCTGCGGGACTGCCAGCTGTATGGCGCAGCAGGGCTAAAGCAGACAGAGGGCTCCGTGCGCTGCCCTCGCCTGCAGGCACTGCCCTCCGCAGCTCCCTTTGGCTGGGAACAGAGAACCACAGGCAATGGGAGCTTCAGGGATGGTACCCGCAGGCAAGGGCAGTGTGCAGTGGAGCTGCCTGTCCCACCCCGCCCCACCCCACCCCCTGGAGCCACTGCCAGACATGCTGGCCACTTCTGGGAGTGGGGTGGGGCCAGGGCAGGCAGGGAGCTTGCCTTAACCATGCTGTGCACCGCTGCCACCCTGGAGCTGCTTGAGGTAAGCAGCACCAGGCCAGAGCCCGCACCCCAACCCGCTGCCCTAAGCCCCCTCCTGCACCCTGCACCCCTTGCCCTGAGCCCCTTCCTGCACGCCCTCCCACACTCTGCACTCTCTCCTGCACCGCCACCCTCTGCCCCAGCCCTACATTCATAGCCCTGCATACAATTTCCCCATCCAGATGTGGCCCTCGGGCCAAAAAGTTTGCCCAACCCTGTACTGTGGTAATGCAAATAAATTAAATTCTTTTCAGAATTATAGAAATGCAGCCATCTCTGGGGTGCAAGGTGGCAGATGACTGAGGCACAACTTGGTGCATAGTTGTTGAGGTGAGGAAGGAGGACAGATTACCAACTCATGTCACAAGCCACCAAACAGCAACCAGATGGTAATGACTTTGGGTCACTGCTGCATGGATTGGCTTTGAACAGTGAAAGGAATCAGATTTCATTCCTGCTCCGTGGGACTATCCAGCACCCCTCAGATTAATTTCAGCAGAAGTATGATTTGTATTTTCAACAGCATTTCCGGAGTTGTTTAGGTGAAGCAGTGTTTCACTTTACACAACCTTACAGTCCCCTGAAAGTTTCACTTTTCCCCCCCATGAGAATTCTTTTTTGAATAGGCTTAATCAGCAAAAATGCCCTCAAATGAATTTCACTGGACAATATATGCAGGTGCACTCTGAGTTAGACATTGATAGACATATTGTACAAAACATAGAAAGTGCACAATATTTGGTATTAAAATATGATACAACAGATTAATGGCCATCATATATAGGGGTAGTCACAGGCAAGAATTCATTTACATGACTGCATTTCAAAGTGACTGGTTAGTTGTTTCTCAGTAAATGAGGTCACCAGACAATTACACACTGATGTCCCTCTTATCTTTGCTGTGTGGGGCATTCAGCTCGCACACTGCAACGTTCTCACCTATAATACTGAGACATGGAAAAAAGTTTCCTACCAGTTGTTCCCCCACCAGGCTGAGAGTCAGCAGAGATAATTCCAGGATACCTCAGACATCGGAAGTCTAGCCCATACCTGTAGTGGTAGTACTGTTGAAGGAGGATACAAGCAAGGCTTTAGACATAAAACTAGGGGGCTGCATACTTTGTTACTTCTATAGACTAAATGCATTGCATACACCAACGGTTCCATGCATCCTTCCATTCCCCCCTCCCACACACAAGCTCCTTTCCCTATTTCACAGATTCACTACAACCCCTCCATCACTCTTTTAATCATGCCAGTGGCTCTGTGCGCACTCACGTCCCCATTCCCGACAGTGCTGTACCCAATTTCCCGCCCACTCCTCCATGCCATGGACTGTGCTACAATCCATTTCCACAAGCCAAAGGCTTTGTGTGACACCACCGCCTCCCCTAGTCCTGCTTCCTCATGCTGTTGGCACCATACGTCAGAGGTTAAGTGACCTCCATTCCCAAATACCAGAGGCACTGTGTACCCACCACTATTCCTACCCTTCCCCTCCTTTACCACGCCAGGATATGCAACATGTAAATAACAAATATAAATTCAATAAGAACAGTCAGTTATTTTGATTTGATTTAATCCACTCTGATGATCTGTATTCATTCTGATCTCTGGAGTCATTAGAAAATATATTGTAGGAAGACTTTCTGGTACTAATGTGCCATTACTTAGTTCTCCAAGCCATGCCACGCTGGTAACTGAGGCACAGGGAGGTTTAATGATTTTCTTAGGGTTACAGGGTCAGTAGCCGCACTGCATGCATCTGACAAAGTGGGTTTTAGCCCACAAAAACTTATGCCCAAATAAATGTGTTAGTCTCTAAGGTGCCACAAGTACTCCCCATTCTTTTTGCTGATACAGACTAACATGGCTACCACTCTAAAACTCAAGTGTTTGTTAACTTCCAACTTCATGCTAAATCTTCACATGAAATTTATATGATTTTCCCCATCTCAAACCCCTCAGGAAAAGCATCAACAGCTGCCTCACACTACTAAGAAAATAGGTCTGTAGGAAGAGAAGATAGGAAGAGGAAAGCACACTGCAGTGATCCACCTTCCATCAAGACTAACAGTCCATACAAAGTTCTTACTTCTCCCATGAGCTCAGCATGAACCTTGGAGACTCCATAGATTGTTCTGGGTCTCTGAATGCAGAGGTCTGGAGCTGGGTTTCGAGGAGAGGTGGGTCCAAAGGCTCCAATTGTGCTAGGGACAAAGAGTCTCAAACTGTGCTCAGCTGCAATATCTAGAATGTTGTGCAAACCTGAAACAAACAAATGATCAGAATCTAAACAAAATCTCCTCCAACCTCTACGGGGGTCATGAACTTGAAAGGCTAGTCAAACAGTGCTGTAATCACCTACCAGTAATGTTTACCGCTCTGGCCAAAGGAACATTTGCTTCTCCAACAGCACTGAGCAAAGCACTATAATGAAACAGCCAAGTAATTCGATTGTTCACCACTATCTCACGGAGATTCTTGTAGTCCAAGATATCAGAGTAGATAAAAGGACCTAAAGAAGTGAACCAAATAGAAAATTGGATGCTAAGATAGAGACTTTGGGACAAAATTCAGTAAAAAACAAGACGCCCAATGAGTTTGCAGGTTCCTGCCCATGTCTTTATTCAGACATACCTTTCAGTACACTTTATGCAGCAGATTTCTGCCTTCTATAGGCAGCAGCCACTAGAGCGCTCACTCTCCCTCTCTCAAAGATTCTATCACAAAGGCTCTGCAAATTTCTTCACAGCGTGGGTCACATCTTAATCAGGACACTTTCTCATGGACATCTGCTCTTCCATGTGCAATCACATAACATCTTTGTAGCAGCTTCAGCACTTCACAGAAGAGTATTTAACGTATTTTGTCTACATTTAGCACCTGAAGACTAGGAGAGCTAACACTGTGTAATTAGCCATATCTGCAGACCACAGGCCAGTTCAGGACCCTCTGTTCTATCAAATATACTCTACCATCTATTGGCATATACCTACAGTGCAGTGGTCACCAACTGGTCGATTGCAAATGATGGGTCGATCCTAGAGGATCTCCCAGTCCATCGCAATCTCGGCAGCACAGCATGGCAGCTGCTAAGACAGGCTCCCTGTCTATCCCAGCCTCAAACTGTTCTTAGAAGTGGCCCAGGGGGGCATTCCCTTCGCACACTGCTTCTGCCTGCAAGCACTGCCACCCACAGCACCCACTGGCCAGGAACGGGGAACTGTGACCAATGGGAGCTGCGGGGACGATGCTTGCAGAGAGGGGCGGTGCATGGAGCCACGTCCCCCCCCCGGGACACATTGGCCCCTTATGGGAGCAGCATGGGCCAGGGTAGCCAGGGAGCCTGCCAGATGTAAGTGCTGCCCAGCAGGAGGCCGCACCAATCCCCGGCTCCCTCCCGGAGCCAGGACCCCAAACCTCCTCCTGCACTCCAACACACTGCCCCAGCCCAGTGCACCCTCCTGCACCTAAACTCTCTCCCAGAGCTTGTATCTCTCATCCCCTCCTTCATCCCAGCCCCCTGCCCCAGGCTCTTCCTAGAGGCCCCTCCCACACTGTGAACCCCTCGGCCTCAGTCCAGAGCCCACACCCCTTCTCGAATCCCAGCCTCCTACCCCAGCCCAGTGAAAGTGAGTGAGGGTGGGGGCGAGCGAGTGATTGGGGTGGGGTGATGGAATGAGTGGGGCAGGGACATGGGGAAAGGGCGGGGCAGATCCCAGGTTGCCCTTAAATTCAAAAAGTGATTTTGGGCATAAAAAGGTGTAGACCACCACTGTAGTGTGAGATCAGAGACCAGCTTGCATAATATTATTCAAATGCCTGTAGACTCGTTCCTTTTAAATTTATTGTTTACGTCAAAAGGGAAGGAAAGGAGGCTAACCAAGTTCCAAGGCACTAATGCCACTATGTGAATCCATACTGGCAATCTTGTACGGATTTCAGCATATACCACATATAAGAAAGCGATTTCAGTATGGACAAACATGGATTTCATTTCCCAGTTCTTATTCTTTTGGGAAAATTTAAATTGCATCAACACTCAGGGCAGGAGCAAGAGGGTTAAGCCCACTGGGATGAAAGCCAGAGTCAATTAAACTTTAAGATTTATTTTGGTCAGCAAAAATCAGGAGGGAAGAAGAGTGGGAGGAGATATTCAAAAAGTGTGTTAGTGTATCTTGCCCCAAGGGAAAATTTTGCAAAGGAAAAACAATTCGATTTCTAGGAAGATTTCACAGAAATCAGAATGTAGCACCCAGAACTTTCAAGATCAAAGAAATACTTTGAAAAGTGGTTTCTCTGATTAATTTAAGGGGCAGGATCCCCTGGGAGAATAACATGAGGGGGAAAGGAGTCCAGGAGAGCTGGCTATATTTTAAAGAATTCTTTTTGAGGTTGCAGGAACAAACCATCCCGATATGTAGAAAGAATAGTAAATATGGCAGGCGAACACTTTGGCTTAACAGTGAAATCCTTGCCGATCTTAAGCACAAAAAAGAGGCTTACAAAGAAGTGGAAGATTGGACAAATGACCAGGAAGAAGTATAAAAATATTGCTCAGGCATGCAGGAGTGAAATCAGGAAGGCCAAATCACACTTGGAGTTGCAGCTAACAAGGGATGTTAAGAGTAACAAGAAGGGTTTCCTTCAGGTATGTTAGCAACAAGAAGAAAGTCAAGGAAAGTGTGGGCCCCTTACTGAATGAGGGAGGCAATCTAGTGACAGAGGATGTGGAAAAAGCTAACGTACTCAATGCATTTTTTCCCCCTTGTCTTCAAAAACAAGGTCAGTTTCCGGACTATTGCACTGGGCAGCACAGCATGGGGAGGAGGTGACCAGCCCTCTGGGGAGAAAAGTGGTTCAGGACTATTTAGAAAAGCTGGATGAGCACAAGTCCGTGGGGCTGAATGCACTGTATTCGAGGGTGCAAAAGGAGTTGGCAGATGTGATTGCGGAGCCATTGGCCATTATCTTTGAAAATGGATGGCTATCGGGAAAGTTCCTAGATGACTGGAAAAAGGCTAACGTAGTGCCCAAAATGGAAGGAGGAGGATCTGGGGAACTACAGGCCAGTCAGCCTCATCTCAGTCCCTGGAAAAATCATGGAGCAGGCCCTCAAAGAATCAATTCTGAAGCACTTAGAGGAGAGGAGTGATCAGTTCTGCAGAAAAGGACCTCAGGCAGGCCTGCACAACTCATAAAGCGGCGATGGTCACATTACTCCAAAGAAAACAGCTGAGGGCCGAAACACCCCGCCCCAGGGCCACCCAGCCCTGCAGAAACAAACCCTCCTTCCCCAGCACCGCCCCACCAAAACAGCTGTGGGCCAAAAAGGAAGGTTGGTGGTGGGGAGGTGATACTTTATTTTAAATCAACCAGGGGCTCCCAGCTGAAGAGGTGGTTGGGAGCTGTCACGGGCAAATTAAAGGGCCTGGGGCTCCGGTGGCTGAGGGAATCCGGCAGGGCCGGCTCTAGGTTTTTTGCTGCCCCAAACAAAAAACAAAAACAAAAATTTGGCTGCCCCCCCGTCCCAGCCCTGGGCTCCCCCCTGTACCTCCCTGCTGCCCCAGTCCTGGGCTCTCCCCCCACCCTCCCACACCCCCTGCCGCCTCAGCACTGGGCTTCCCCCTTTCCTCCCCACCCCGCTGCTGCCCCAGCCCTAGGCTCCCCCCCACCAGTGCCCCTCACACACACCTCCTGCCACCCCAGCCCTGGGTCACTGGTATCGCGCTCCCAGGGCGAGTCATTCAGCAGGCATTTTGGATGTGCACAAAACACAGATAGGATTGGTTCCCATATGGTTACAGAGCTGCAGTAAAGTGGAACAATTTTCAGCTTGTGTGATTGGAGGATATCTGGACGCATATTATAAGACTGTCCTCCATAAATGAGGAAAAGTTGAGGTGCCTTTATTATTCTCTCTTCCTATGGGGAATTTGTCAATGCAATACCCCGTCTTCCTTTCAAACAAACAAAAAGGCAATGGCTGTTGAAAATAGCAATTCCAGTCCTAATAAGTATTTCTTGCTCAATTTTATCCTACTTTTTCTACAGCAAGTTACAGTGGATCAGTATGTGTGATTTGGGAGAAATGAAGTAACAGCTGCCCAAACTGAGCTTGAGCACTCCTGAATTTTGAGGTGTTCAAATCTGGAAGGCAGGTGCTGGGGGGGAGCTGTGGGCTCCACGGAGGAGCATGGCAGCAACTGTCTGGAGCTGCAGGGAGCCAGACATGCTGGTCTGAGTGGCATGGTAAGGGGGCTGGGGGTTGGAAAAGGGGCAGGGGGTTCTGGGGGGGGCAGTCAAGGGACAGGGAGCAGGGGGGGTTGGATGGGGCAGAGGTTCGGAGGGGCAGTCAGGGGACAGGCAGCAGTTGGATAGGCATGGGAGTCCCAGGGATTTATCAGGGGACAGGTAGGGGGTGGGGTCCTGGGGGGAAGTTGGGGGGGGTCTCAGGAGGAGGCAGTTGGGGACAAGGAGAAAGGAGGCTTAGATAGGGGCTGGGGTCCCAAGGGGCAGGGGTCTCAGGAGGGGACAATCGGGGGACAAGGACCAGTGGTGCTTAGATAGGGGGTGGGGGTCCTGGGGGGCAGTTGGGGCAGTGGGCAATCAGTGGCAGTGGGCCGGGATTCAAAGGGCTCTGGGCTGCCCACAGAGCGCCTTGTGCGGGGGATTTAGAATCCCCCCGTGGGCCGCATGTTGTGTGGGCCTGACCTAGGGGTTACAGTGGACAAGAAACTGCATATGAGTCGACAGCGTGCCCTTGTTGCTAAGAAGGCTAACAGCATATTGGGCTGCATTAGTGGGAGCATTGCCAGCAGATCGAGGAACGTGATCATTTCCCTCTATTTGGCATTGGTGAGGCCTCATCTGGAGTACTGTGTCCAGTTTTGGCCCCCTCACTATAAGAAGGATGTGAAAAAATTGGAGAGTCCAGCAGAGGGCAACAAAAATTACTAGGGGGTTGGAGCACATGACTTATGAGGAGAGGCTGAGGGAACTGGGCTTGTTTAGTCTGCAGAAGAGAAGAATGAGGGGGGGGTTGATAGTTGCTTTCAACTACCTGAAAAAGGGGGGTTCCAAAGAGGATGGCTCTAGACCGTTCTCAGTGGTAGCAGATGACAAGGAGCTATGGTCTCAAGTTGCAGTGGGGGAGGTTTAGATTGTATATTAGGAAAAACTTTTTCACTAGAAGGGTGGTGAAGCACGGAATGGGTTACCTAGGGAGGTGGTGGAATCTCCATCCTTAGAGGTTTTTAAGGCCCTGGCTGGGATGATTTAGTTGAGGATTGGTCCTGCTTTGAGCAGGCGGTTGGACTAGATGACCTCCTGAGATCACTTCCAACCCTGATATTCTGTGATTCTATACATAGTTCAAATGCCTGGCTGTGTCTTGCTGCAGATGAGCAACATCAGAGGCAATATGAAGACTTCTCTATATGCTAATCCAGTCACTTACCATTATAAAAGACATCATCTGGTGGTTTTCTAATGTCAGACAGAATCACGTTGTTTTTTCCGAAACGCTTCCTGAAAAGGAAGGCACATGGTACAATTAGTTTGTACTCTTCAAGATAATGTGCCAGTCACTGTTCTGCTACAGTTGTTTTAATAGGAACTAATCTGGAGATGTCATTTGGGCAGAGTACATTTTATGACTTTGTCCAGTGCAAGCACTGATGTCCATCTATCTTATTAATTCTCAAGGTACGTCTACATTACAGCTGCTGCAGTGGTACAGCTACTGCTCCTGGGGGAAGTATGTACCAAAAAAATTCTGCAATGAAAAACTAAAATTTCTGTGCACAATATTTTAAAATTCTGCAAAATTCTGCATATATTATATGTCAAAAACCACAATATAATCACACCAGTTTCAATTATTTTTGGTCATTTATTTCAAAATACCTGTCAGCAAGTATGTCTGTAACAATACAGACAACAAAAAAGATTCAGGAAATGTTTTTTGACAAATAGATTCCTTACTAGGCATATTAATACAGAACTCTGAGTAATAATTCATTTAAACTACAATACAGAACCGTATTTCCCGCACCCTGCAGAAGCAGTGCAAAGGCTTGCAGGAGTGACGGGTAACAGAGGAGCTGAGGAAGAGGGAAGTAAATTGCTGAGAAGAAGCCTGGCCATGAACTTGGAGGGCTGTTGGGTATGGGTGGAAAAAGTACAGAACAGGTGTTTTGGGGAGGCAGGGAGGGATTTTTAGAGCTCTTCCCCCATGCAAACCATGGCTGACCCCTAGCCTCTCCCATTTAATCAAGTACATCAGCCCTTGTCCCCATACGTTCCTGCATCCCTACGTGTCCTTGCACCCCCGTCTGTGTGTTCCTCCACCCCGACCCAGACACCCACTCCCGCCCATCCCCATATGGCCCTGCACCCCATTCCCCTGTCCCCATGTGTCTGTGCCCCCGCTCAGCCACCCCTGCTCCCCTTCCCATCCCCATGTGTCTCTGTGCCCCCATTCAGCCACTCCCCTGTCCCTATGTGGCCCTGCACCTCCTCCTCTATCACCAATGGCCCTGCGCCTCCCTCCCCATCCCCATGTGTCTGTGCCCTCACTCAGCCACCCTCTGTCCTTGTGTCCCTGCACCCCCTATGCTGTCATGTGGCAATGCACCTCCCTACCCTCTGTGGCACTGAATGTCCACTCCCATTCAGCCCCTGCCCCAGTCTGTCCTCCCCCATTAGCCCTTCTGAGCCCCTATCTGACACCTAGTAGCACCACGCTCACTGCTCCTCATAGTCTGTCTCTTGACCTGGCCAACAGGCTCTCTCTCTTCCCTAGCTGGTTAGGAGCTGCTGCTGTGCTCTATCACCACAGTGCCCTCTGTTGGGCAAAAGACAGAATGGCACCAACATTTCAGCAGAAGCTTTTTTCTGTGCAAAAAAATTAAAAAATTGCATTGTGCATTAATTATGTGCACGCAGTAGTGAAGAATTCCCCAAGGAGTAAGCTACTGGGCTGCAGTTGTGTTGCTGTAGTAGAGTTGGTTCTTATATCAGTAGGAGGGTTTTTCCCCTCCAATCAATATAATTGATCTGCCTCTCCAAAAGGCAGTATCGTAGCTAGGTTGACACATTAGGATAGGTTGGCCTAACTGTGTTGCACAAGGTCCAAAATTTTTCATAGCCCTGAGCAACACATCTAGGTTGATCTAATTTTGAAGTGTAGACCAGGCTTCAGACTTGGTGTCAAAGTTTCTCTCTCCTCAGAAAATTTGCAGATAAAAACTAGGTTTAGTAGCAGTTAAAGGCTGCAGCACCACACACCATCCACCTATGTTAGAAAATGCCGGTAAGATGTTAAAGAACATGTACATTCTTTTGCACATTGTTATTGCCTATGATATTGGGGGAGGCATGGCTCAGTGGTTTGAGCATTGGCCTGCTAAACCCAGGGTTGTGAATTCAATCCTTGAGGCGGTCACTTAGGGACCTGGGGCAAAAAAATCAGTACTTGGTCCTGCTAGTGAAGGCAGGCAGTTGGACTCAATGATCTTTCAAGGTCCCTTCCAGTTCTATGAGATATACCTATCTCCATTTATTTTTTATTATTATACTCTTGATATCATACTCCAACACTCCTTAAGGTTTGCATTTCCATCTCCAACAGATACCAGGAAGCAATATGTAATCCCGCTTTACCAAACTGACATTCTAACACAAAACCTCAATAGTGACCTCATATGCTTTTATATCAATATATCAGCACATCTGACATTCGGGAAGTTACTCTACCTTAACATTGCTGAGGTCATTGCTAAGGTTGTGTGTTAGAGTGCAAGTTTGATAAAGCTGGGATACATATTGCTTTCTGGTATCTGTTGAAGACAGAAGTGAAAGCTGCTCCCCCCCACCAAAACAGCATTCAGACCGCCACACTGTCCTCATCGACTTTGGGGGATTTGTTTTGGTGCTCCCATTATGGCTAAAATGTTCTGTAGACAAATACTACCTCTATGTATAGCTGATATCTAGGAATCAGCACATGAGATCAAGAACGTGGATGATGGACAGCTCCTAGAGTGTTTTAGATTTCTTGTGAAAGCAATACAAAGAAAAAAAGTGAGATAATCCAGTGAAAAAGTGCCAGAAAGGATCATTTTATGCTCTTATTATTCTCTCTGCATCAATTCACTTTACATCAAACTACCATGAAAAATTCAATCATCATCAAAGTTTATATCTTACAGTTTCTTGCCCATTCAATTGTAAAATAAAATCTTAACATTCCATTATCCTTAACTATGATGCAACTATTGCACTATAAGAGATAGTAACTTAAAAGATAAATTTTTCTATCACTGAAATTCTCTTCAAGAAATACCATCAGTTATGGCAAGGTCTAAAAGTTTAGGTGTTTAGTAAGTTGGCGGGTTTTAGAAAACCCAAAGCGGTTCTCTAAAAAAAAAAAAAAAAAAAAAAAAAAAAAAAAAAAAAATACCAACAGAATTGTTGTTCATCAAAAAAGATCATGAAAAGAGATACACAAATTAAACATTTGCCTGAGGTATTGGGAACTCAAACCCAGCAGCACCATAGTGCATGAAAAACCAAAAAGGAAACTTACCACAAGCTAAGGACTTAGATTCTCAAAATATATGCTTAACTTTATGCACCCAAGTAGTTTCATTGAACCCAATGACATGACATGTACAAAATTACATACATCTGCAGGACTAAGGCCAAAAATACCAACAAAAGGAAGGATGACTGGTCATTTTTCAGCTCTAAACTCAGTGAAAGGTATAAGAACAAACACAAAAGGTGTAAAATTAGGTTTTGAGTTTTAGTTACAGCTTGGATTTCTGAAGTAATAGCAGCAGTTCTAAGGATATTTTAAAATATGGACTTTTAAATTTTAAATGTTCCATTCAGCATTATAAGATTCTTAGCTACAGTTTTCATAAGATTTTAGGTGCCCAACTTGAGACATTCAGCATAACTAGTCACTTCTGAAAATCTTAATCGTGGAGTTTTTAACTTCTTACTACGTATAAAATTACAAAATCCTAACATACCTCAAGAGTTTAGCGAGTCCCACCCCAAGTTGGCCCAGGCCCCCTAAAGAGGAAAAGAGATTGTAAAAACAAAAGCCAAGTCAAAGAAAAGGTAATGATATCGAAATATTGACTGTTACTTATATGTCCTTATAGACCAATAGAAGTTCAAAACTTAATACTTCAATTACATTGTTATGGGAACCAAAACAGAAGAGTTTTGTTTACACAGAACTAAGAAACTTAATATGCTATTTTAAGAGAAAGGGATGCTTTTACTATAGCTCTAAAATAAACTGGCCAAAAAGACCACAATATAGTTGCTAAATCTAACTGGGGGCATCAGGCACATCTGCAATACAAAATAGTACATAATAAATAAATAATAATAATCTAGAGAGATGAATACTTAAAACTCCTGGTTGTTCACATGGAATTTGTAGATGCTCAGCAACTCTCAGGATCAGGCCTCGGGAGAAAAAATGACTGCCAACTGAGAAACAAAAATAAGAATGAAGTAATTAAATGACTAACCTGTAATTAATACTCGAGGATGATCAGTCTCTGAAAAAGATACTGAATGGAAGCTGGCATCTGAGGTCACCTGACGTGGTGAGACACCAATACATCTAACTGGCACAATGGAAGTCTGACATCCACAACCGGGGCTCTGTAGCAACTGACTAAGGGTTCTGCCCAAGTTCTTTACAATCGCCATCTTTGTCTTAAATATGCTGTGAGAAGAGGGAAAGTATTAGTCACAAATTAGTCTATACAAAACCAACAGTTTCTCAACATTTAGAACTGTGTAGAACAGTCTGTGTTTAAGAAAAGTTTTATGCAACCCCAGTTCTGTCTGAAGTACTGAAACTTGAACTAGTGCCATGACCTGCTAAATGCAGCATATGAAATAGAATGAATAAAGGTAACATCACAAGCATGAGCAGAAGAAAATATTCACAAGTATAAAGAGTCCAGTGCAGCACAGTGAGAACCCAGGGTGGTGTCATTTCTGCTTTCTGCCTCAGTCCCTCTTGTGGTGAGCATCAGAAATCACGATTCCTACAGCAAATGGAGGTACAAGCTCAAAAAACAACAGTACCTCTACTAGGATTGGAAGCTGTCACTACATGGGTTAAATGGATACATTCTAGAGCAGTGGTCCCCAACACGGTGCCTACGGGCACCATGGCACCCACCGGGGCATTTATGCGCGCCCACAAAGTGCCCAGCATGGGAGAGAAGCTGCGGCCTCGTGCCTGCTGGTGACAGATCTCCGGAGCTGCAGGCACCAGTGTTCTCTGTCCTCCCGGCTTCTCTCCGCACTGCCCAAAAAACAAAAAAAAACCCTACCCCCAAACGCTCCGACTCTGCAGAATGGACGGAATGCCGCCCCGCAGCATGTGCTGCCCCAGGCACGTGCTTGTTCCACTGGGGACTGGAGCTGGCCTTCTATGTGAGTAATTGTTGGCGACCGCCACACTCTTCTGAAAACATGAATGTGCTACTGCCCACGAAAAGGTGGGGACCGCTGTTCTAGAGACTACCTACAGTCAAGTCATCAAACATTCTCATGGCCTAGCTTTTCTTAACATTGCATCAAGAAGCAGCAATTACATCAGTGAAAATTGCAGTAAATCTGTGGAACATCCCTGTCCCCAAACACACACTATTTACAGAATTAATGGAACCAGAGAAGCAAGCAAAAGGCAGAATCACTTATTATATATAAGGTTTGTTTCCAGGGTTTATTAAATCCCTTTTTTCAGGTTTTTTTTTTAAGCATTTTTTAGTTTTATGAAGATGTGCATAACTGGGGGCTTTGAGGGAGCTCCCTCTTTGAATACGTGGTAGTAAGTAACATACCCTAGTACACTTTAACATAATATTGTTTCAAACAACACTATGTTAAAGCACACTAGGGAGCCTTTAGTGCACACTGATAGGATCTACATGGACCAATTAACATGCAACACATTAGTGAACTAAATATCACTCCCCACAGACTGCATTATTGCTCCCTATAGACAAGTCCTTTGGCACAAGTTACCATTTCCAGTATTTTTCTGGTATTTAATAAAAAACAGATTATTAGGAGTGTGTGTCTTTATTGGCTTTAAGCCAATAATCAGAAGCCCTATTTATAGAGTCTAATCTACACAATTAGCCTAATCGCTTTACAATCAAATACTGTTTCGTAACAAAAATGGCACACAGTGCATGTAGTTCATGCTCAATTAGAGGCCAGTCAGAGAGAGAGAGAGAGAGAGAGAGAGAGAGAGAGACTGACTATCTCCATCTAGATCTATATCTAGGGAGGAAACAGGGAGGGAGACTGAGCACTGTAGCCTTCTTTATTTACTTGAATAGTTAATATTTACTTGATTAGTCTTCACCTCTAGACAAGCCACAACATGCAAGTTATTAGATGGCAGACCCCCAAGAAATAACAAATCTTTATTACAGTCCCTTGTGGTGAAACCTCAATCAGGAGAATGGGTACATCCCAGTTTCTACTGTCTAGTCATCCTGTTTGTTCCAGCTATGTTCTGAGTGCCACCCTCTCGTATATTATGTTACACTAACACCCATTTTATCCTATGCTTATTCAAAATTAATTCATGCCTTTTCTCCTTATTTGAACTTCTACACTCCACTATTTAGGGTCCTCACTTTTCAAAGGTTAATTATCCACTTATTTCACAATCATTAGCATTTGTATCACTAGCTGCTATGGCTGTACTGTGGTTACTATTATGGCTGTCCGTTACATATGCTCCTTAAAAGTACCCTAAAATATCAATAACTTGTTTGCAGTTTCTTATTTCATCCTAGTCAACTGATTTATTTCATTTGTTTATCACCAGTCTTCAGTCCAGTGACATCACAAGGTCACTTCTGTCATTTACTTATGTCAAGCTACACTTAAGCCTTTCCACTCATGCCTACTCTCAATACAGGTCCTTAGGCTAGGTCACTACTTGCATTGCAGCAGAAGCCACACCTTTAAGCATTACCTGAAATCCTACACATGCTACAGCAAGTATCCATTATGTATCCATTCTGAAATTACACTTTTTTGTTTTAATGAAAAATGTTGAGTTCAAATCACTGAAGCCCTTCCCATCTCCCTCCTACACATCCCAATTCTCTGTCAGACAGGTTGACTCAGAGTAACCTCACAGATGGTTTTATAGATGCTAGTAAAGAGGATTTCTTCTCTCCCCTTCTCATATGAACTCTTAACGTTTGCACAGTAAGAAACAAAAGGCTCCTGCTGGAAAGTCAGACAGCAATAGAGACTAACACGGCTACCTCACTGAAATCTGTCTTAAAAACATTTCCAGCAAAAACTGCATCATGACTCCAATATAAATTAGTAGCATCACTTAACAGAAGAGAGACATGAGGCACAAACTCAGTTCTCTCAATATCCAGGTCTTAATTTGAAAAGGCAGTTTGAAATCTGTTATTTTAAAGTCACCTGCATCACCTTACCACTTAAAGTAATTAGCAGTTTTGAAGATGGAAAGTGCTAAGTATTATTACGAATGTAACAAACTCCTTTTTTCAGGTAGCCTTCTCTTTCCTGACCAACCCAAAGAGAAAATATTCTTCTCATATTTCAAATGTCAAACATCCATTGCCACCTAGATTCTCTGACAAGCTCCTCATCCACTATATTAGCTTGTGAGGGAAATAAATAAAAGAATCAACAATTTGTTCACTATCTTAATTAAATAAAACCAAAGAGTTTCTCCAAAGAAGTGCGTGTACTGAATTTTAACAGTTATTTTTAATAAAATGAAATCAAAAAAATTTAAGATTATACAATAAATCAGCATTGTTTTGCTTCTATCTGAGCTTACCTCTTTCTTTCCCTTGGTAATTTAACAGAAGGAAAAGGGATATGTGTGTGTGTGGAATTTATAGAGCCCTGCCTCTTTGCTAGGCCAATCAAAATCCTAAAAAGAGTAGGAGTTGGCCTGTACCTATGAGAAAGGGGAAGAGGGAAGGAGAGATCTACAGCACCAGGAACACCTAAGAATCACATTTGTTTGGTTTAAGAGGTCTTCACGACACATACAGTGTTGTTGTAGCCTTGTTGGCCACAGGATATTTGAGAAACATGTGGGTGAGGTAATATCTTTTACTGGACCCAACTCTTTTGGTGAGAAAGACAAGCTTTCAAGTTCAAAGCTCATCTCTCTCACCAACAGAAGTAGATCCAATAAAAGATATTACCTCACCCACCTTGTTTCATCAGGTGATAGGTAGAGAATACTGAAAACATGTAACAAGATTTCTTAGCTCAAGGGAGTATACAACATATGATTATCACTAAAAAATCATTTAAAGAGAATAGCTTCTAAATAACTGATAGAGCAAAGCATTAATAAAAAAGCAAACAGGCTTGTGTTAAAAAGCAAAGCAGTAATTCAGTGCTGAATAGCAGGGAAATTCCAAGTTTTTTAATAAGATCATGAAAAAATATGTAATACCCTCACAACTGACAAGAATTTAACAAGTTAATCTTTCAGTCTGCAATCCTTTTTCTGGAGTCTGACAAACTTTACATGGGCTGATAGGGTAACATAAGCACCTGTTGCTGACATAAAAGACTAAGGCCTTGGCTACACTGGCGCTTTACAGCGCTGCAACTTTCTCGCTCAGGGATGTGAAAAAACACACCCCACTGAGCGCTGCAAGATACAGCGCTGTAAAGCGCCAGTGTAAACAGTGCCGCAGCGCTGGGAGCCCGGCTCCCAGCGCTGCAAGCTAATCCCCATGAGGTGGAGTACATGCAGTGCTGGGAGAGCTCTCCCCCAGCACTGGCGCTGTGACCACACTCACACTTCAAAGCGCTTTGAAGTTGAGTGTAGCCAAGCCCTAAAACGTGTTTATAAGTTAGCTGGCTGCTTTCCCCAATATCAGTTTGGATTAGGACTGTCAAGTAAGCACAGTTAACTCAAGCAATTAACTCAAAACAAATTAACTCAATTAAAAAAATTAATTGCTATTAACTGCAATGTTAAACAACAATAGAATATAAATTTACATTTACTATAAATATTTTGGATGTTTTTCTACATTTTCAAATATATTGATTTCAATTACAACCCAGAATACAAAGTGCACAGTGCTCACTTTAGATTATTTTTATTACAAGTATTTGCATTGTAGAAAAGATAAACAGTATTTTTCAATTCATCTCTCAGAAATACAGTACTGCAATCTCTTTATTGTGAAAGTGCAACTTGCAACTTACAAATGTGGACCTGTAGGCTTTGAAGTTTTATATTGTTTTGAGTGCAGTGATGTAAAAATTCTACATTTGTGAATTGCACAAAGATGGCATTACACTACTTGTATGACGTGAATTGAAAAATACTATTTCTTTTATCTTTTTCACAGTGAAAATATTTGTAATAATAAAGTGACCACTGAACACTTTGTATTCTGGGTTGTAATTAAAACCAATATATTTGAAAATTTAGAAAAACATCCAAAATATTTAAATAAATGGTATTCAATTATTGTTTGATCACAGTTTTAATTGCACTGTTAACCACCAAGATTTAAAAAAGGTATTAATCACAATTAATTCTTTTAATTGTTTGACAGCCCTAGTTTGGATATTAATGATTTTTATAGATCTCTAAGAAATAAGATAAGGGAACTTATGAGTTTAATTTGCAATAAGTAAAGTTTTTGCAAGCTTCAGCAATAAATTAAACTGAAAACCAAGCCCACGGCATAAAAAGAAAGATCTAATCCCAGAACATAAAATCTCAGCTGTAGCTTTAGTAGGCTGTACAGCTGTTGTATGCATGAGCGTAGCTGGGTCTCACACTAATTTTAGAGGATGTTCATTTTACCAAGAATACACAGTGTCATTGGAGGAGTGGGTGGAAGAAACTCACCACAATCTGTGCTTTCACTATTAGAAAATACAAATATACTGAGAGAAAAGGACCAAGTGAGCTGGTGTCAGAGGTGAAAGTAAGCTGGTACGGAGGACCCGTAAGAAAAGGAGACCGACTTAGGGAGGGAGAGAGAGAAGCCTGCTCCCTGCATAAGAATAGTTTAAACTCAGCTGTTCCCTGATGGTTCAGTCCCCAGGGCTAGGTTTCTGGCATCCTTGTTAATTTCACTCACAGCAGCTGAGGGTCGAGGGGAGGGTGTGTTTGAACATGGCAGGGGCAGTCCTTTTCTGCCCCTGGCTTACTTTCACCTCTGACTGTATGAATGTGTCTCAAACAATGCAGCTGCAGCCTGCCACCGATCATCAGCGACCCCAGCAACCGGCCGCTGCGGGGTCCAGTACTCTCCAATACTAACATACACAACAAATACAAGCATTTGGCTGCACAGCTTAAATCCAGAGCTAATAAAAGCAGGTGGAAGGGGAAAACTCACTGTCACATTGGTTTCTCAGCTCCTCCATTCCCCTCCTCCAGCCAGGCTGCAGACAAGGCTCTGCATTCCTCCCCCCACCACCACCCCCAGCAGGAGTGCTCCTCTAGGCTCTAGCTTGCAGTAGGGACACTAGCTGAGATGCCTGCTGCTGCTGCCTGCAAAAGAACAGTTTAAACTCAGCTGTTCCCTGTGCAGTTCAGTGCCCAGAGTTTGGAGCCGTTTCTGGCATCCTTGTTAATTTCACTCCCAGTTGTTGTTGGGTGTGTGTGACCATGGCAGGGGCAGTTCTTTTCTGCCCCCAGGATGAGGGGATCTCCTAAACAGTCAAAATCAGGAACCATTTCCAAGTTCAAATCTATCCCATTCCCTCCCCAGCAGAGGATCATGGTTGTGATGTCCAAACTGCTTGCAGATCCTCTTTGAAATGTTACTGTTCAAAAAACACAACACAAAAAACATGGAAAACATTGTGGAAAGATGTGTCATGATGATTAGGGTTTATTTTGGGCAAAGCAATTTTGCTAAAGCAACCCAAGATTCACAGAGAAAGCAAATAGCCTCCATAGACAAAACCACAAAAGGAGTAGAGGGGAAAACTGAATATTCAGGGAAATTATTGTGCCTCCTTTGAAAGAAATAGTAGTTTTCATTCCAATCCATCCTCTTTATATATTGATTTAAACACCTGAAATGTCCTTAGGACAGCTGGTGGAATCTCAGATCTCGTTTTGTTTTGTCCTGCCTGCAGAGTGCCAGAGGGCTGAAATTGACAAAACTTTCTCTAAATATCTTGTATATTTCATGAAGGCTATTCCAGTTGTCCTTCATTCATCCCTGGCTGGCTGTGGTTTTTGCCTTGGTTACTTACTCCTTGGCTGACCCAGCCCAGCGGCATCTGCAAACTCTCTGCAGGCAGCAGCCCGCAGCGGCCGGTTGCTGGGGTCGCTGATGATCGGTAGCAGGCTGCAGCTGCATTGTTTGAGACACATTCATACAGTCAGACGTGAAAGTAAGCCGGTCCAGTCCAGTCCAGCATGCCAGCAACAGGCAGTACGCCTTGCTGGACTGCATCGACTTCCACGGCGGGGATCGAAAGGACTCAGGGCTGCCTGCAGCTGCGGGCAGCCCTGAGCCCTTCAAATCCCAGCTGCAACTGAGATTTAAAGGGCTCAGAGCTCCTCGCCACTGCGGGCAGCCCAGAACCCTTTGAATCCCAGCCAAGGCTCTGGCGGCCGGGCTGGGGACAGGATTCTCTCAGCGGCAGGAGCTCTGGGCCCCTTAAATCCCTGCCCCAGCCCCGTAAAGCTTGGGGCTCCCCCTGGCGGCCAGAGCCCCAGGCCAGTTAATTTGCCCCTGAGCCCCGGGGGGCTCCCATCTACCTCTGCAGCTGGGAGCCCCTGGTTGATTTAAAGGCTCTGGGTCTCCCAGCCACAGCTGGTTCCCCAGGGCCTTTAAATCTTGAGAGGCCACGCCTCTTCCAGATGAGGCCACGCCCCCCTCAGGACTCCAGCAGTACTGGTAAATCCTGTAAGTTACTTTCACCCCTGGCTGGTGTTAAAGCAGGGAGTATGTGGGTGAACTCTCCTAGTCTATCTCTAGGGAGGAGAGGGGCAGCTCTCCACTACTCCTTCAACCTCCTGGTCAGGTAGTAGAAAGACTAAAAAGGGGGATTTTGCTACCCTCACCCCAGCACGTTTTTTTAAACCCCCCTTTCCCATATCTAGCTCCCTGGTGCTTGCCTCTTCTGCTGCAGCAAGAGTATGAAATGAACATGATTTTTATTTTCAGTGCTATATACAGGGTTTGGAATAGTAGCAGTGAAAGACAGGAATCACAGTTCTAAATATGCTGCAGTTTACAGCTTTCTTTGTCAACTGCAGAGGCACAAGAATTGTTTCTGCACACTTTGGAACACAGCTTTGAAGCATTAGGTCACATTAAGAAGACTACCTTCACAACTGCAGGGACCAAACACTGAATTATTTTAAAAGAAAGTTTAAATTCTTCAGAAATTGTTGGTTTAGTCTCTTTACTTTTGGTGAGATTATTCTTTTGCTAGCTAGTAGTTACAAGCCTTGAGTTACAGCATTAGGCTTTGTTCACTAGAGAACTACCTATCTATTTTAGTATCTCTGTTAAGTTGCTTGAAGGTTACTGGGGGGGTTGTGTTTGTTTCTGGAGTGGGTGGTGGGACATTCGGATAGAAGGGGTTTCAATGACCCATATCTAAAATCTACTTCTGCCTAGACAGGAAATTAGTTGGATGGGTTCATTCTATTCTATATGGTAAGGATGACACTATCACTCCATTCAACTGTCAGGGCTTGTCTACAGTTAAAACTCTACAGTGGCACAGTTGCGCCACCGTACCGCTTTAGCATTGAAACCACCTTTGCCGACAGGAGGGATTTTCCTGTCAGCACAGGTAATCCACCTCCTTGAGAGTTGGTATGTTGATCAAAGAATTCTTCTGTCAATCTAATGCAGTCTACACAGGGACTTAGGTCCATTTCACTACACCACTCAGGGGTGTGCATGATTCACACCTCTGACTGACATAATTAAACTGACCTAATTTGCTAGCGTAGACCAAGCCTCAGTCCCTGTTCAAGAGTAGCTCCAGACTAGAACAGTAAGGGTGTTACTGTACTAAGGTGTGCTGGGGGATCCAGAAGAGGAAGCTTGCAAAGCAACTGCCTGCAGTATGGTAGGCTTGTGTCCAACACTGTCCACCAGAGGCCAATCACATTATTTCACAAAGGTCAGGAAGCCACAATCAAGATTTTAGAATCTACCACAATCATAACATTTGTGCAACCCAGGTAGGACAATGGGGAGAAAAGCGACCTGCAAGTGAAGGAACCTCAAATGGGGTAGCCAGCTCCTACACCTCCCTCCTTGCTACACCAGCACAAGGAACATGTCAGGGCAGGGAAGACAAGAGCAGCAGGAGTGCAATGCACTCTGGTATCTCTAACTAGTGTGTGAGCTGTAAAGTAACAGCCATTAGATCAGCCTCTCCAAAACACATTCCTCCTCTTCTTTTCTCACTATGTGCCCCAATCATTTTGCACCACCATGGATGACAATGTGCCACACTGCTGCCCCCCCCCCCCCTCCACACCCAGAGAAAGAGACTGAGGTTCAGTATAATTGTGTTTTAAAACAAAGAAAGACAGATCATATCTGAGTTACAAGTTACTAAAAATATCAAGCTCTTGAAGTAGGTGACATGAGAAAGATCCTATCTCTACACTGGGACCTTCTTGGACCATGGTCTCTCCTGCCCCTCTGCAGTCCTTGCTTCCTCCCCACTGTACTTCTCCTCTGGAAGGATCAGAGATTTGAGAGAGCGGATTACCATTGTTTCGCCTTCTCCTCTGCAGTCTTTTGCTCATCTGCTTGGGCTCTCTATAGCATGCCCTCAGCATGAAAGGAACTACAGTAGTGCCTTTCATGCCCTTCACCCCAACATAGCAGCACTTAACCTGAAGTTGGTTGCTGAAACCAAGGGGGAAAAGTAGATTCCTTCAGTTACCAACTAAAGCATGATTTTAAAAACATGTTACAGTAAGGCAAAAAGAAAAGCTGTAACTACTTGCCATGTTTTTCTCAGGCCTGGTCTAAACTACGTGTTTAAACTGATTTTAGCAGCGTTAAACCAATTTAACGGCGCACCTGTCCACACTACGAGGCTCTTTATATCGATATAAAGGGCTCTTTAAATCGGTTTCTGTACTCCTCCCCAACGAGAGAAGTAGCACTAAAATCGGTATTACCATATCAGATTAGGGTTAGTGTGGCCGCAAACCGACAGTATTGGCCTCCGGGCGGTATCCCACAGTGCACCACTGTGACTGCTCTCGACAGCCATCTGAACTCGGATGCAGTGGCCAGGTAAAGAGGAAAAGCCCCACGAACTTTTGAATTACATTTCCTGTTTGCCCAGCATGGAGCTCTGATCAGCACGGGTGGCAATGCAGTCCCAAATCCAAAAAGAGCTCCAGCATGGACCGTACAGGAGATACTGGATCTGATCACTGTATGGGGAGACAAATCTGTTCTATCAGAGCTCCGTTACAGAAGACAAAATGCCAAAGCGTTTGAAAAAAATCTCCAGGCTACACAGTGCTACACGACAAGCGTAACGGAAAGCCAAAGAATCAAATGGACGCTCATGGAGGGAGGGAGGGGGTACTTAGGACTCCAGCTATCCCACAGTCCACAGCAGTCTCCGAAAAGTATTTGCATTCTTGGCTGAGCTCCCAGTGCCTGTAGGTTCAAACACATTGTCCGGTGTGGTTCAGGGTATAGCTCATCAATTTACGCCCTCCCCCCACCATGTGAAAGAAAAGGGAAAGAAATAGTTTCTTGACTTTTTTCAATGTCACCCTATGTCTACTGAATGCTGGTGGTAGATGCGATGCTGCAGCAGCGAAGAGCAGTATCTGCTCTTCTCCCCCCCCGGTGGCAGACGGTACAATATGACTGCTATCCGCCATCATCATCAGCCCGTGAGTACTCCTGGCTGGCCTCAGGTGAGGCTGGCTGGAGGCGCCTGGGTAAAAATAGAAATGATTCCTGGTCATTCCCAGTAGATGGGACAGAACGGCTGGTAACCGTCTTCATCACAGCAACTAGGGGCTGAGCTCCATCAGCCCCCTTCCTTTCATGTGTAAAGAAAAGATTCTGTACTGCCTGGACTATCATAGCAGCGGGATGCTGGGCTCCTCTCCCTCCCCACTGTTTAATGTCCTGCCTGGACTATCATAGCAGCTGGAGGCTGCCTCTCCCTCATTTAATCTCACTAACAAGTCACTGTTTCTTATTCCTGCATTCTTTATAACTTCATGACACAAATGGGGGGGACACTGCCATGACAGCCCAGGAAGGTTGGGGGAGGAGGGAAGCAATGGGTGGAGTTGTTGCAGAGGCATCCCCCATGAATGGCATGTAGCTCATCATTTCTGCGGGATCTGACATGGGCAGCTGTGCTCTCTGATACACTGGTTCTCTAGTACACTTGCCCCATATTCTAGGCTGGACTATTTTTAGAAACCATAAAGGAGGGATCGACTTGGGGAGTCATTCCCATTTTTGCCTTTGCGCCCCCGGCCGACTTCAGCCAGGAGCACCCATGATAGCAGCAGACAATACAGAACAACAGATAACTGCTTCTGCTATCATGCAAAAGCAAACGAATGCTGCTGTGTAGCGCTGCAGTAATGCCTCTGTCAGCAGCATCCAGTACACATACGGTGACAGTAAAAAAAAAGCTGAACTGGCTCCATGGTTGCCGTGCTATGGTGTCTGCCAGGGCAATCCAGGGAAAAAGGGCGCGAAATGATTGTCTGCCATTGTTTTCCCGGAGGAAGGAATGAGTGACGACATTTACCCAGAACCACCCGTGACAATGATTTTTGCCCCATCAGGCACTGGGATCTCAACCCAGAATTCCAAGGGGCGGGGGAGACTGCGGGATCTATGGGATAGCTACAGAATAGCTACTCACAGTGCAAAGCTCCGGAAATCGACACCAGCCTCGGACCATGGGCGCATACTGCCAAATTAATGTGCTTAATGTGGCCACGTGCACTCGACTTTATACAATCTGTTTTATAAAACCGGTTTATGTAAAATCAGACTAATCCCGTAGTGTAGACGTACCCTTTTGTTCATCTGCTTGGGCTCTCTATAGCATGCCCTCAGTATGAAAGGAACTACAGTAGTGCCTTTCATGCCCTCCACCCCAACATAGCAGCACTTAACCTGAAGTTGGTTGCTGAAACCAAGGGGGAAAAGTAGATTCCTTCAGTTACCAACTGAAGCATGATTTTAAAAACATGTTACAGTAAGGCAAAAAGAAAAGCTGTAACTATTTGCCATGTTTTTCACAAAAGCCCCACTGTCACTAAGGTCTGCTTTAGAAATTACAGGATACTTGTAGACAGAAACAACAGAAACTCATTTCTGTTGCCATGATGATAGGTCTAAACTGACAATTTACAGGAAACAGGTATGTTTAAAAACTCAGAATTATTTCAGTCTAATCCATACAAGAAAACAGCATCAGACAATGATTCACTAAACTAGGTAGGAATTTTTCCCCCCAGGTTAAGTTCTAGTAAATGGATGCTTCTAACTACCTTAATGATCAGAGACTATAAATGAAGTAACTGCATGGAGTATTAAATTCTTAACCAGCAGGTTCCATTTTGTAAAACGCTTTTAGATTATTTGGATGACAAGTACTAGAGAAATATTAAGTATTATTAATAACACTTATCTGTAAAGTCAAAGTCTCTAACCTGCCAGTGTTGGCACTTAGAGTGACACAAGTAACTGTCAGAATTAATCTAACTGCTTTTTTCCAGCTCTTTGGCTACCTTCCTTGTTAAGACCATGCCTGCTACATCAGTATGACACAGCAAGCTTTTCACTTTAATTTTTAAAGCAATTTGATCTTTCTAACGCACTGGCATGGCACGTAAGAGCCAAGCGTTGAGTTAACGCTAGCTGTGACTAGGTGCATTTGGCAAGAGCCCCAGCTTATGCTGAGGTTGCAATGCACAGCAGGCAGCAGCCCGGCCACTGATTTATAGGTCTTGCTTTATTTACCCCTTCAGCTGCCGCAGGACCCAAACGGGTTGGTGCAAGAACCTCAATCCAGGACAACCTGCCAACACAAATAAGACATCCTCTTAACCTTTAGAGTCTGGGCCATGCAAAAGTGGCCTCAACTCACCGTCTGGTCTCTCCTCACACCTTTAAAAGGTTAGGAGTACATGTGGCACCTTAGAGACTAACAAATTTATTTGAGCATAAGCTTTCGTGGGCTAAAACCAACTTCATCAGATCACAAAGTGGGCTGTAGCCCACGAAACCTTATGTTCAAATAAATGTTAGTCTCTAAGGTGCCACAAGGACTCCTGTTCTTTTTGCGGATACAGACTAACAGGGCTGCTTCTCTGAAAGCCTCACAAGGTTATAACCCGTGCCTAGGTAGCACTTGTCAGCAGCACCTCTCAACACACTTGATAAAGGAGGATCCTGCTAGAGCCCATTTCACCCCGGGAGGCCCCCAGAGCGAGCTAGGAACACAGATCCCCCCGCCCCTCACTGGGAGGAGCGGCACCTGGGGAGGAGGGGGGGTTAATTCCCCCAAGACCAGGCACTGATTGCGGGAACCCAGGAGTCCTGGCTCTCACACCCGCGCTGGCCCGCGCAAGGGGGGGTCTCTCCCCAATTCTCCCCTCCCCCAGTCCCAGCGCGCGCCCCTCTCCCGCCCAGCCACACACCCTCCCCCCCTCGTTTCAGCCCCCGCCGCCGCTATTCGCGGGGAGGGAGGAATAACTGCGGCGGCCACTAAACGCCGGCAGAGCTGGGGGGCGGGGGGGAGCGCGGGCCCGGAGCTGAGGGGGCAGGAAGGCGGCTGGGAGGGGGGAGGCGACCCGCCCAAAGCCGGGCGGAGCTGAGGAGAACCAGCAGCGGGGCCCGCCCGGGGCAGCCCCCCGCCCCTCCCATTCATTCCGAGGCAGCTGCCCGGGGCCAGACCATCGTCTCCCTCCCCGCTCCCGCAGCGGTACTGACCCCTCCAGCAGGAATACAGTTGGTTCCGCTCGCTCGCTCGGCCCGCTGCCTGGACCCCTCCACCCCCAATGGTACGTGGGCAGGGGCCTCGCGCACGCCGCGCTGCTCCTTTATCAAGCCGGCTCGCGCGGCCCCTGAAGCCCCGCCCCCACCCGGGAGACTGGGCCTCCTGATAGGCCTGATTCTTGGGGAGGCGGGGCCAGAGCGCTCCCATCCCCTCCGCAGTAACCGTGGAGACCGGCCAGTCTCTCCCTGCGTCTCAGCTTCGCCCCCCCCCCGAGAGTGGGGAAGGCTGAGTGGTGATGTCATCAGGTGACGTCCTGCCATGACATCACAGGGCCATGTTGAGGTTGTGCCAGAAGAGAGAGGATTTTGCGACAAAAATGGGAAGCACGTGGTCTGGGGCAGAGCAGGGGGAGTCAGGACTCCTGGGTCCTTTCTGTCCCCACCTGTGGGGTGGACATGTGGTGCTGTTGCTAGAGCATGGGGTGATGAAGAGCCAAGAGTCCTGGGTTCTGCCCCCACCGCTGGGGCAGACGGACAGTGTGGGGGTGGCTAGAGATCAGGGTGATGGGGAGCCAGGACTCCTAGGTTTTCTCCTCACCTGTGGGGCAGGCAGGTGATGCAGTCACTAGAGCATGGGGTGATGAAGAGCCAAGAGTCCTGGGTTCTGCCCCCACCGCTGGGGCAGATAGACAGTGTGGGGGTGGCTAGAGATCAGGGTGATGGGGAGCCAGGACTCCTAGGTTTTCTCCTCACCTGTGGGGTGGACATGTGGTGCCGTTGCTAGAGCATGGGGTGATGAAGAGCCAAGAGTCCTGGGTTCTGCCCCCACTGCTGGGGCAGACAGTGTGGGGGTGGCTAGAGATCAGGGTGATGGGGAGCTAGGACTCCTAGGTTTTCTCCTCACCTGTGGGGCAGGCAGGTGGTGCAGTCACTAGAGCATGGGATGAGGAAGCGCCAGGACTCCTGGGTTCTGCCCAGACCTTGGCAGGGAGAGTAATTGGAGACAGAGGATCCTGGTACCCATCAGTGGTATTACTCACCTGTTCTAATCACGACACACAGCTGGGACTAGAATACAGCTTTTTGAAAGTATATGCTGTTTAGGAGAGAGAGGAATAAACAGAAAGGTGGCAGGATAGCAGTTTACATCAACTAAATAAATAAGAAGTGGTAGTATGGTCAAAACAGAATCTGTTGGGGGTCAAAATCACTTTGGGGAAGTACGGTAAAAGAGCATCTGTCTGTTGGGATAGTGTGAGAGCAGGGATGGGCAAACTATGGCCTGCAAGCCATTTTAAGCTGGCTTGCAAGCCACAAGCTGCAACCACGCTCCTCACCTTGCTCCAGCCAGGGTGCTGGGGTGGGGGCCACACCGCACAGCTCAGCCCCGCTCCGGCCAGCGTGCTGGATCAGGGCTGGACCACGTGGCTCGGCCCCACTCCGACGCTCCAGCCGGGGCACTGGGTTGGGGCCACACCGTGTGGCTCCTGGACGCCAGGGCATAGCCCCGCTCCGGTTCTTACGCACTCCAATGGGAGCTGTAGGGGTGGTGCCTGCGAACGGGGCAGTGTGCAGAGCCACCTGGCCACGCCTCCGCATAGGAGCTAGAGAATGGACATGCCACTGCTTCTGGGAGCCATTTGAGGTAAGAGCCACTCGGAGCCTGCATCCCCTGAGCCTCTCCCCATGCCCCAACCCCCTGCCCCAGCCCTGATCCCCCTCGTGCTCTCCAAACCCCTGAATCCCAGCATGGAGCACGTTCCTGCACCCCAAACCTCTCAGCCCCACCCCAGAGCCCACACCCCCAGCCTGAACCTGCACCCCTTCCCACACCTCTGTGCCAGCCCTGATCCCCCTCCCGCCCTCCAACCCCCTTGGTCCCAGCCCAGAGCACATTCCTCATCCCCACCCTCAATCCCACCCCAGAGCCTGCACCCCCTCCCACACCCCAGCCCCAATTTTGTGAGCATTCATGGGCCGCTATACATCGGGTCAAAAAGTTTGCCCACCCCTGTGTTAGAGGTTTGCTGTAGACCCCCATGAGCAAACTTAGATATGGATAGAAATTGCTGTATTATTAGAAAAATACTTTTGGGAATTGTGTCATAAATGAAGACTTTAACTTTCCAGATATAGATTAGCAAACAAATGCTACTAATAGTAGTAGGGCCCAGTTGTTTCTGGAGGTGATAGATGGCAGTTTTCTTCATCAGTCACCAAACGAACAAGAGGTGATGCAATTTTAGATTTGTTTTGTGTAAATAGTAAAGACATCGTAGAAGGGCTGATCGTAGGAAATAACCTTGGGTTGAGTGATCAAAAGTTGATTCAGTTTAAATTAAATGGAAGGATAATCAAAGCTGTTACTACTGAGCAACACAGTATGGGGGGGAGGTGACCAGCCCTTTGGGGAAAAAGAAGTGTTTCAGGACTATTTAGAAAAGCTGGAGGAGCACAAGTCCATGGGGCTGGATGTGCTGCATCCGAGGGGGCTAAAGGAGTTGGTGGATGTGATTGAAGAGCCGTTGGCCATTATCTTTGAAAACTCATGGCGATCGGGGGAGGACCTGGATGACTGGAAAAAGGCTACTGTAGTGCCCATCTTTAAAAAAGGGAAGGAAGAGGATCCGGGGAACTACAGGCCAGTCAGCCTCACTTCCGTCCCTGGAAAAATCATGGAGCAGGTCCTCAAGGAATCGATTCTGAAGAACTTGAGAGGAAAGTGACCAGGGTCAGCGTAGATTCACCAAGGGCAAGTCATGCCTGATTAACCTAATTGCCTTCTATGAGGAGATAACCGGCTCTGTGGATGAGGGCAAAGCCGTGGACATGTTATTCCTTGACTTTAGCAAAGCTTTTGATATGGTCTCACACAGTATTCTTGCCAGCAAGTTAAAGAAGTATGATCTGGATGAATGGACTATAAGGTGGCTAGAAAGCTGGCTAGATCGTCAGGCTCAACGGATAGTGATCAATGGCTCCATGTCTAGCTGGCAGCTGGTATCAAGTAGAGTGCCCCAAGGGTCGGTCCAGGGGCCGGTTTTGTTCAATATCTTCTTTAATGATCTGGAGGATGGTGTGGATTGCACCCTCAGCAAGTTTGCAGATGACACTAAACTGGGAGGAGTGGTAGATACGCTGGAGGATAGGGATAGGATACAGAAGGACCTAGACAAATTAGAGGATTGGGCCAAAAGAAACCTGATGAGGTTCAACAAGGACAAGTGCAGAGTCCTGCACTTAGGACGGAAAAATCCCATGCACTGGTACAGACTAGAGACCGAGTGGCTAGGCAGCAGTTTGCAGAAAAGTATCTAGGGGTACAGGGAGACGAGAAGTTGGATATGAGTCAACAGTGTGCCCTTGTTGCCAAGAAGGCTAAGAGCATTTTATTTGCACTAAAGAGCAATTAATAAAAGCAATCTTTGGAAATATGTTTGTAAGTTGTTTAAAAAGGAAACCGAGAAACAGTAGAAATATGTACCTACCAATGGGAATATTTTATTTGCTCAGGCTGCAAAATGTAAAAATAATTCTTGGGGTTATGCTTGTTGTCTGAATACGTTAGAACCAGAGAACAAAGATAAAAAGTCAGGCTGCTGAGAACAGGCTGCACAAAACCAACTCCTTGCTGGCAGCCAGAAAATCACCGTATACACTCAAAGGATAGAGAAGAAAGAGAAACAAAGAGCAAAGGAAAAAATTAAAACAATAATTGCAAGGTGTAAGTAAATGCCTCCTTGTCTTGTAATTTGGCAAGAGGCAAGAAATAAAATTGGAGGAGTTCAGGAACAAATTAGTCAGAAAGCTTAAGAGAAGTCGCCATGGAAAAACCAGCTAGGAATCTCATAAACACAATACAGGGAGTACGATGTCCAGTTACAGCAGTGGCAAGGCTGGAAAGTAAAATAAGTAAGTAAAAATATTGGAGGAACAGGTCAAAATGATTAGAGGACAAACAGCCTCTAAATCCTTCTTCAAGTTGTTCTTTTCCCTCTCTCAAACTTATTTATAGCTGTGGGTGGTTGATGCAGCTGCTCCTCCTATGCTAATCTTGTTTGCTTTTTTCTTCTCTGGGTTGTGTAATGACCAAACTTTCTAAACTTCTTTAATGAGTACCCATCTGGCTTATGTATTCTTGTCTTACATTTATTTCTGTTGCCTGAAAGTGGACTTACAATGTCATATGTTATCTGAAAAATCATAATTGAACTATGTTCTAGGATTTAAATCCAACACCTTGTCATCCGGTTTTCGTTAAACTCTTTAATTGTAAGAAAATGATGTTTGCATTTGTGTATGTTGAGGCTGATTTAACAGTTATTAGCTGCTGAATCCATTTTGGTTTTTAATTAAGACTAATCTTTGTATTTTTTAAATGGTTAATTTTTGTTTTGTTGTTTAAATGTATGAGCTAATAAGAGCTATGAATTTTGTTAAATCAATATTCAGCTCTGTCCTGTGTGTTTCATGCTCACTTCATAGTAGCTGAACTGTCTTTGTGTACATGGGGGAGTGAGGAGTTCTTCAAGTGATTTTTTCTTTGTATCCTGACACTGTGTCTAAATATTAAACTTGTTACTAGTTTATCTTGTTATCTTAAATACTAGAGAAACTGTGTTAATTTAGAGGATATTTATATTTTAAATTTATAAGAATGTTTTGTGGCAAAGGTTTCTCTTGTCTCTACCCACCTTTTCCCCCTCCTTCTGTTTTTAAAGCAAAGCTTACACATCTGGTTTTGCAAAGAGTTGAAGGAGAGGTGAAAAAAAAATCCTTTAGCATAAATCGTAAGTTCTGTCTGGCAGACAGCACTGTAAAAAACAGAATACTTAATTTCTAAAAATAGTGTCATAAAAAGTATTAAATCAGGTGCAAGTAAAAGCAAAAGCAAAGTACCAAAAATGCTAAATATAAGTTTTTTAATAAGTCCAGTAAAACTAACAAGTAACAATTTTTAAATCCAAAGGTCAAACATGCAATATGATTTTCAAGCAGCAAACTCTTAACGTTGTTTTTTGGTAATCCTAGCATAACTACATAAAAGTCTCAAACGAATGAACATTTTTTTGAACATTTCCTGAGAGTTTTTAAATAAAAGGTAAGCTGCCTAAATCAATTTGTTTAATTTTTGTTGTCTAATTTTGGGTTCCTAATATTATTTTAATTAATTTAAATTGTAATATTTTGTTTTGTATGCAATACCACATTTGTCTTGTTGTGTGTGTGTGTATCACATAATTATTTGGTTTTTTATGTTGGTTCTTGTTGCAACCTTATATACATCTGCCAGAAAGTCTTCCCCAATTACCATTCTCTCTTCCATGTACAAGTGAAACGTGCACTGTTATTTTCTAAACCATCTAGGTCCCCCCACCCCGGATGTTAATAGCTTATGCCTTGCCATGTATACTCCGGAGGAACACTTCAAGCTGTTACCTGAGCTTCTAAAGCTACTACAACAAGCTGATCTAAAGTGTAACCCAACCATGGCACAGCTGGTAACTCAATCTGTTTCCTTTAAGAAATTATTTTGTCTTAAGACAGACACCATCTCCGTAAAAGATAAACCTAATTTTGCATTTGCTTTTACCTATCAGTGTCTCTACCTTATAATCCCTTCCTGGCTACCATAGACATTTGATACCTAACTTTGCCTATAGCTCTGGTCCCCTGTGCCGCCTTCTGAAGAAGGAATTGCAGTAGTGCTGAACAGCGGAACACACAAAGGCAGTTACTGTCTTGGGAAAAAACCTGTAATCTCTGCTACAGGACTGGTCCTACCACACATTTTTGTTTCCAGGTTACTACACAAGAAAGAGCACTATTTCTTTTTCTTGTACGCGCCATGCGACCCAGTATGCTTGTCATAAACAGATAGTAGGAGTTAATAGAACAAAAGTACTTTATATCTCTTTTGACTGTAAAGGGTTAACAAGTTCAGTGAGTCTGGCTGTCACCTGACCAGAGGACCAATCGGGGACAGGATACTTTCAAATCTTGAGGGAAGGAAGTTTTTGTGTGTGCCGTTAGTGTTTGGTGGTTGTTCTCTCTGGTTCTGAGAGGGACCAGACATGCAACCAGGTTTCTCTCCAATCTCTCCGATACAGGCTCTTATAAGTTCAGAATAGTGAGTACTAGGTAGATAAGGCAAGTTAGGCTTATGTTTGTTTTGTTTATTTGCAAATGTGTATTTGGCTGGGAGGAGTTCAAATGTGTATTTGCCTGGAAGGATTTTAATTTGTACTTGTATACTTAGGCTGGGAGGGTATTCCCAGTGTCTGTAGCTGAAAGACCCTGTAACATATTCCATCTTAAATTTACAAAGATAATTTTTACTGTTTTTTCTTTCTTTAATTAAAAGATTTTCTTGTTTAAGAACCTGATTGTTTTTTTTATTCTGGTGTGAGACCCCAGGGGACGGGGTCTGGATTCACCAGGGAATTGGTGGGGAGAGAGGAGGGAAGGGGGAGAGAAAGGTTAATTTCTCTCTGTGTTAGGATTACTGTCTCTCTCAGGGAGAGTCTGGGAGGGAGAGAAAGAAGGAGGGAGGAGGTGAATTTTCCTCTCTGTTTAAAGATTCAAGGAGTTTGAATCACAGTGATCTTCCAGGGTAACCCAGGGAGGGGAAGCCTGGGAGAGGCAACTGAGGGAAAGGGTTTACTTTCCTTGTGTTAAGATCCAGAGGGTCTGGGTCTTGGGGGTCCCCAGGCAAGGTTTTGGGGGGACCAGAGTGTACCAGGCACTGGAATTCCTGGTTGGTGGCAGCGCTACAAGTACTAAGCTGGTAATTGAGCTTAGAGGAGTTCATGCTGGTACCCCATCTGCACGCTAAGGTTCAGAGTGGGGAATTATACCATGACATGTTGTGCAGCGTGTGGGATAAGATAGAATCCAAAAGCCAGTGAAGTTTTTATTTCTCTCCCTGCTAGCTATCTGCAGGCAGACTGAGAGGTTTGGGTTTAGGAGCAAAAGCCAGTAGGATTTTTTCTTTCTCTTTCCCTGCTAGCTGTGTGTAAAGCAGGATAGAGGAGATTGTTTTTAAAAGCAAAGGTCTGCACGTTTTTTTGGTCTCTCCCTTCTGAGTACTCTGAAGGCATAGGCATTAGGTTTAATAAGGATCTTTGTTAAACAAAGGGACACCAGCAAAACACATTTGCAAATGAATGTTTTTTTTTCTTTCTAACTCTATCGGGAATAGCTAGGTAGAAGGAGTTAAAAAAAGACTCTGTTGCTAAGCAACCCCTAAGGAGGCAACAAAGAAGCAGCATTTCAGGCAGTAAATAGCAGAGGGCAGCCCAACACAAGAAAGCAGAAACCATGACTACAAAGGACACCCTGAAACAGGAACGGGCAAAACTGGAGGCAGAGGAACAAATCAAAGACGCAGACCACAAGCGAGACATGGAAAAGAAACTACAAGAACTAGAAATAAAACAAAAAGAGATGGAGCTGAGAGAAAGAGAAAGAGAGGCTGCCCACAAAAGAGAACAAGAAGAAAAAGAGGCAGCCCACAGAAGACAGATAGAACTCCAGAGGGAGGCCCACCAGCAGGCCCTGGAATTAGAACAGGATAAGCAGAACAACCCTTTGCCAGTTATTGTTCCACATCCCAAGAAATTTCCCACAACAAGGCAGGTAATGACACTGAGGCCTTCCTAGAAAATTTTGAAAGGACCTGCCATGGGTACAACATCTCTGAAGACCAGTACATGATAGAGCTGAGGCCACTGCTCAGTGGACCCCTAGCAGAGGTGGCGGCTGAAATGCCTAAGGAATACATGAACGATTATAAACTTTTTCAAGCCAAGGCCAGAATCAGAATGGGGCTAACACCTGAGCATGCCCATCGGAGGTTCAGAGCCCTAAGGTGGAAACCATATGTATCATTCACCCGACACGCCTACCCCATTGGAAAGAATTATAATGCCTGGATATCAGGAGCCAATGTTAAATCTCTGGATGACATGCACCTCCTAATACAATTGGAGCAGTTCTTAGAGGGTGTTCCGGAGGAAATAGAAAGGTACATCCTAGATGGGAAGCCCAAAACTGTCACCGAGGCAGGGGAGATTGGAGCCAGATGGGTGGAAGTGGCAGAAAAGAAAAAAGCTACTATCAAGGGGAGCGAATATCACAGAGGTCACACCGACAATAAATCCTATACCCGAGGGCAACCCAAGACCCCACCTACAAGCCAAGGAAAACCGCTGACGCCTATTCTCTCACCTCACCAATCTCCAGTAACCCACCTCGGCCCAGTTACCAGTCAGCTGGGCGATGCTTCAAGTGTAATGAACTGGGACATATAAAGGCCAACTGCCCCAAGAACCCCAACCGAGTGCAGTTTATTATATCTCCATCACTCCAAAGATCCCCAGGCCCAGATGCCTCTCAAATACCCTCGGAGCGAAGGGAAATTTTGAGAGTGGGCGGAAAGAAGGTTATCGCGTGGAGAGATACGGGGGCACAAGTGTCAGCTATCCACCAATCCTTGGTGGACCTCAAATTCATCAACCCAAAGGCCCAAGTGACAATTTACCCCTTCATGTCCCAAGCTGTAGACTTGCCTACAGCTAAACTGCCTGTCCAATACAAAGGCTGGTCAGGAATGTGGACATTTGCAGTCTACGACAATTATCACATCCCCATGCTACTGGGGGAAGACTTGGTCAACCAGGTAAAGTGGACCAAGAGGGTGAGAATGGTTACACGCAGCCAAGTCAGGCAAGCTTCCAGACCATCCCTGTTCCTGAGCTGTCCACAGGGGCCCTGTCTGTGTTAGCAGAGACCCAGACAGAGGTAGTGGACCTGGATCCCCTTCCAACGATTGCAACAGCCACAGTACTTCCAGTTCCAGTCCCAGACCTGAAAACGCAACCAGCACCAGAACCATTGCCAGCACTGACGCCAACGCTTGCAAATGCATCTTCAACCCCAACGCCAGAGAGTGCGAGCGAGCCTGAACTGGCAGAAGCAGCAGACAACCATGCCCAAGAGGCTCAACCGGAGCCTGAAATACCACCTGGTGCACCAGCGGGGAGCGGTTCACCAGCAACTGAAACAACACCATCACCTACATCGCTTCCAGAGGGACCAAGCCCAAGTCCACAGTCTAAGGAAGAACTGGTGTCTCCAGCCTCCAGGAAAAAGTTCCAGACTGAGCAGGAAGCAGATGACAGCCTTCAGAAAGCTTGGGCTGCGGCACGGAACACCCCACCGCCTCTCAGCTCTTCTAACCGATCCAGGTTTGTTATAGAACGCGGGCTTTTATATAAGGAAACTCTTTCTGGTGGACACCAGGAAGACTGGCATCCACAAAAACAGTTGGTGGTTCCAACTAAGTACCGGGGGAAGCTCTTAAGCTTAGCCCATGATCATCCCAGTGGCCATGCTGGGGTGAGCAGAACCAAAGACAGGTTGGGGAAGTCCTTCCACTGGGAGGGGATGGGGCAAGGATGTTGCCAAGTATGTCCGGTCTTGTGAGGTATGCCAAAGAGTGGGAAAGCCCCAAGACCAGGTCAAGGCCCCTCTCCAGCCACTCCCCATAATAGAGGTCCCATATCAGCGAGTAGCTGTGGATATTCTGGGTCCTTTCCCAAAAAAGACACCCAGAGGAAAGCAGTACATACTGACTTTCGTGGACTTTGCTACCCGATGGCCGGAAGCAGTAGCTCTAGGCAACACCAGGGCTAAAACTGTGTGCCAGCCCCTAACAGACATTTTTGCCAGGGTAAGTTGGCCTTCCGACATCCTTACGGATTCAGGGATAAATTTACTGGCCGGGACCATGAAAGAACTGTGGGAGACTCATGGAGTGAATCACTTAGTTGCCACCTCGTACCACCATCAAACCAATGGCCTGGTCGAAAGGTTTAATGGAACTTTGGGGGCCATGATACGTAAATTCGTGAATGAACACTCCAATGACTGGGACCTAGTGTTGCAGCAGTTGCTCTTTGCTTACAGGGCTGTACCACATCCCAGTTTAGGGTTTTCACCATTTGAGCTTGTGTATGGCCACAAGGTTAAAGGGCCATTACAGTTGGTGAAGCAGCAATGGGAGGGGTTTACACCCTCTCCAGGAACTAACATTCTGGGCTTTGTAAGCAACCTACAAAACACCCTCCGGCGCTCTTTAGCCCTTGCTAGAGAAAACCTAGGGGATGCTCAGAAAGAGCAAAAGACCTGGTATGATAGACATACCAGAAAGCGTTCCTTCAAGGTAGGAGAGCAGGTTATGGTCTTGAAGGCGCAACAGGCCCATAAGATGGAAGCATCATGGGAAGGGCCATTCACAGTCCAAGAGCGCCTGGGAGCTGTTAACTACCTCATAGCATTTCCCAATTCCTCACTAAAGCCCAGAGTGTACCATGTTAATTCTCTCAAACCTTTCTATTCCAGAGACTTACAGGTTTGTCAGTTCACAGCCCAGGGAGGAGATGACGCTGAGTGGCCTGACGGTGTCTACTATGAAGGGAAAAGTGACGGTGGCGTGGAAGAGGTGAACGTCTCCACAACCCTGGAACACCTGCAGCGGCAACAGATCAAGAAGTTGATGCACTCTCCCGTAAAAGTTCCCCAAAATCAACTGGTTAAAAATTGTCCTTACAATGTGAAGAATCTTGTAGTTTTACATAATTAGTGGCATATGTAAGGGTGCATGTGTTTATTGATCTGTTTATTTCAGAGTTCTAGGGAGAAATCACTGCCAGTGTGGTCCCACACTGTCAGCGATTTGGGGGGCGTGTCATAAACAGATAGTAGGAGTTAATAGAACAAAAGTACTTTATATCTCTTTTGACTGTAAAGGGTTAACAAGTTCAGTGAATCTGGCTGTCACCTGACCAGAGGACCAATCAGGGGACAGGATACTTTCAAATCTTGAGGGAGGGAAGTTTTTGTGTGTGCTGTTAGTTTTTGGTGGTTGTTCTCTCTGGGTTCTGAGAGGGACCAGACATGCAACCAGGTTTCTCTCCAATCTCTCCGATACAGGCTCTTATAAGTTCAGAATAGTGAGTACTAGGTAGATAAGGCAAGTCAGGCTTATGTTTGTTTTCTTTATTTGCAAATGTGTATTTGGCTGGGAGGAGTTCAAATGTGTATTTGGCTGGAAGGATTTTAATTTGTACTTGTATACTTAGGCTCGGAGGGTATTCCCAGTGTCTATAGCTGAAAGACCCTGTAACATATTCCATCTTAAATTTACAAAGATAATTTTTACTGTTTTTTCTTTCTTTAATTAAAAGATTTTCTTGTTTAAGAACCTGATTGTTTTTTTATTCTGGTGTGAGACTCCAGGGGACGGGGTCTGGATTCACCAGGGACTTGGTGGGGAGAAAGGAGGGAAGGGGGAGAGAAAGGTTAATTTCTCTCTATGTTAGGATTACTTTCTCTCTCAGGGAGAGTCTGGGAGGGAGAGAGAGAAGGAGGCGGGAGGTGAATTTTCCTCTCTGTTTAAAGATTCAAGGAGTTTGAATCACAGTGATCTTCCAGGGTAACCCAGGGAGGGGAAGCCTGGGAGAGACAACTGGGGGAAAGGGTTTACTTTCCTTGTGTTAAGATCCAGAGGGTCTGGGTCTTGGGGGTCCCCGGGCAAGGTTTTGGGGGGACCAGAGTGTACCAGGCACTGGAATTCCTGGTTGGTGGCAGCGCTACAAGTACTAAGCTGGTAATTGAGCTTAGAGGAATTCATGCTGGTACCCCATCTTTTGGACGCTAAGGTTCAGAGTGGGGAATTATACCATGATAATGCTAATCTCACTACTGTGTTGTGTACACTGAAACATTTTGCTTCTACTAATCTACAGTTGCCCTTCCTAACTCCACATGGGTCTGGAATGCCTTCCCAGAGTTTCTCCTTCTGGCAGTCTCACAACTTAGTATCCTCTGATGGATCTCCCTTGGCTTATGCCTCTCTCCTTTCTTGCATTGCTCCCCTTCCTTCCCCCCTCACTTTGTTCTTAATGATAAAAGCCAGAGTAAAATCACTGTTTCACTTTCAAAATTCTGCGGCTAATCCTCTTGCAAAATTGAAGTGCTCAAGGGGGCGAGAAATTAGACTTTTTCACACAAAATCATGAGCACCCTGACACCTCCAGTTAATATTCCAGAAACTCTGTCTGTTTCAGCAGTGAGCACCACAAAGACAGTGTCTGACTTGCAGTACTACAGAAGCACAATGCAGCATTATCAGACCTGTGATTAAACACATACAAAAAAATAGTCACAGGATTCACCCTCAACACCTTATGAATCAACATTGCAACAGAAAGCTGTTTGCTCAGGTACAAAGGCAATACTAACCAAACTGGTATTTTATCAGAATGAATCAGGAAGGATCTGATATATTTACTCCACGATGTACTTTCAGGAGGAAACAGGGAACAGACCAAACAATGCAGAGATTCAAAACACTCGGCTGGTGGCCACAAATGAAAAAGAAAGTAAAAGAATATTGTGGCAATTGTTTAATCCGAAACATCAGGGATGGCCAGGCCTGGAGATGCACCATTGGCAGGATCATCAAGGGCTCTGAGATGGCAGCAAACATTCTCTCTCTCTCAGGTGCTTGGCTGGCTGATTCTTGCTTACATCCTCAGGATCCAGCAATTGCCATATGTGGGGCTAGGAAGGAATTTTCCACCAGGTGAGGCAATGACTTGGGGTTTTTTCACCTTCCTCTGCAGCATGTGGGTGTGGGTCACTTTCCAGGATTATCTGGGTATATCTCACTTAATTCCTGCGATGGTGGGACCTGAGGCACTGGTGCACCTTGGTCCCTCCTATTCTCTGCCTGTGGCATGTAATAGTCTAGTCACCTGTGGGCTGTAATACTTTGGTCTCATTTTGATTGTTGGGTTTAGTGTGTGAGTGCTGGGTGCTGCTGGTGGCCTGTGATGTACAGGAGGTCACTCTCTGATCTTGTGGTCCCTTCTGGCTTTAAACTCTAGATGATTGGGGCCAAGAAATAAGGGTCCAGTGTTTACAAAAGCATTAGTTGCCCACCCACTGCTAAGATTGAAAACTAAGCCAAGCTGCAGACACAAAGTCACACCGGAATGTCTGTATAAAGGAAGAGGTACCATTCAGAGTTTCAAAAACAGGGATATCCAGGTTCAAGAACAGCCTGCGGCCTTGCCTGTGTGAGACGGGTATATAACTGGCCTGCTGAACAGGCTGCAATGGATATTCTTTAAGAATTTGATGAGGTTTTTAATGGCTGGGATTTATTATGGCATAATACAGTATATCCCATTCACATAAAATCAGTTTGCTGCCGAAATACGTGCACCACATACAGTCCTATTAGCAATAGGACTATGATATTCCCCAGGATGTTATCTGAAGGGCTGGACTGCTGTGTCCCCTTCGCTCTCCAGCCTATGATGCTTTTTACACTGCTTTGCTGGTGAACAGCAACCTTTCCAGGCTCTGTGCACACACACAGCCACCAGCATGTAAAATTACTCCTAGCTGGATACATGAATGGTATGCCCAGCCATCCATGAATTACAGACCGGGTGACACCTGCATATATCTCAGCTCCCGCCTTGCTCCCCAGAAATGTTCATCTTGTACTGCTCAGTAGCCCACTAGACACACAGTTCGTCATTCCAACACCAGGTAATAATTATGCACCAGGCTTATTGACCTAACTAGAGATTCTCAAACACTTCAACCAAAACACACTGGTTTAGATAAAACAATAAAACAAGTTTATTCAGTAGACAAAGATAGATTTTAAGCGATTACAAGTCTAGATGCTTTTAAGTCAGAATGAATTACAAAAGAAATCAAAGGATAAATGCGCAGCTCATTCCTCAATATTATCAAGGCTAATAGGTTTAAAAGCAAAAAAGGAGTTTCTCTCTCCAAAAGCCTACAGCAGTCTGTACTGGCTGGAAAACGTCCAGGCCAGGACCACTACCCCAGTTCAATTATGCTTCTTTTGTCTTTCAAACGATCTCACTGCCATGAGTAGTGATGAAGGGGGAGAGATCATGTGGAGGTCACTGACTTTTCTTTTTATACCCTCCTCCGTTCTTTGAGAATTACCCCACAGTTGGGTGCAGACAAATGGTCTCTCGTGTATGTGAGGTTTGAAGCATTTCTGGGATGAAATGGAAATTACCCTGTGGCTGATGAATAGCCAATTAAACATGTAATGGTGCTTTAGTACCTTGCTGGCATGTTAGGGAGTCTTTGTCTTTGAGAAATTGGTTTTTGGGTGTTACCAAGAATTACAACAAATTTCAGTAACAATCATACAGTAAAATCTCATAGTTTTACACACAGTGTTGCTATACACATTTTATCAGGACAATGATGTTCAGCAGATTATGAGTTTTCAAATGTTACCTACCAAGGCATACTTTGCACAAAATATAGAACTATATAAAAGTGGTGAAACTGGGGCACAGGCTTTCACAGAAATGGGTGTATAACTGGCCTGCTGAACAGGATGCAACTGCTATTCTTTAAGAATTGGACGTTTGTAATAGTTGGAATTTATTATTGCATAACATATCACACTCACATAAATTCCACTGTGCTGCCAAAATACACACACTACATAAAGTTCTATTAGCAATGAGAGAATGCAAATGCTGAATTTCAGTGGATCGTAAGATTAAATGTTTTTGACCAAAATCAGACACCAACTGACTTGACTAACAGTGTGGTCACTGTCATAAAAATAAGGTAAGGATTTGTATAGATGCATAAGATTTGAACAAGACCAGCAAAGGCAATTGTTATCCCACAAGGACAACTGAGCTCAGGCTTAAATTTCAAAAAGCAAGAGTATTTTCAGATTTGGATGGCAGGCAAGGATTTGGCAAGCTTGACACAACATAGAAAGTGCAAAGTTCTACTTCAGCTCCCCTTTTGGTAGAGAGATGATTAAGCAATATATCTTTGGGATAGCCTTAGCAGTACCAATGCATTATTGCCAAGTTCTTTAAGATTAGGGAGAGCATGAAAATAATTGTCAATGATCAGCAGCTTTGGGGTGGAAACAAAACCATGATATGAGAGAGCACAATATTTTGCCACATGCCAAAGCTAAGAACATTAAATTGAACAAGAATGAATGGCAGATCAGGCCAAATGAGATTAGGTATATAGGACAAATACTCGGTAACAAAAGAGCTTGACAGCAATTATAACAAACAAAAAGACTCCAAAACAAGGTGGCCTATCGGAGATTCATAGGCATGCTGACATATCTAAGCAAATACATCCTTAATTTGTCCCAATTCAGTACTTGACTAAGAATACTGCTTGAGGATATTACAGAATGGCACTGGGATTGTACGGGGAGATTTTGGAAAACCAGTAAAGTGCCTGAAACCACTATTGCTTACTGCTAAAAGTAGCCAAGTCAGCAGGTCCTAAATTGGTCACACAGTGGCCTCAGTGTAACCAAGGCATGAGGGGAGGAGGTTTTGGGGGCCACAGACAGTGTGGCTTGACCCCATGTCCTTCCTGCTGAGAATGTTGAAATTGCTGATACATGTATTTTAGAAAAACAAGAAGTCTGTTTATATGTGCCCCCAGGAATGTTTGTCAGGGCCCCAAGGCATGGACACTCTGAAAAAAACAACGGCATATATCTGGTTAAATTGATGATCAGAAGGAAACCTCTTGCTTGACCTTTAAAAACTGCTTGCTTAACAAGTTTTCCTTAAGTGATATGTCATTGCATTACTAATGTATAAATAAAGGGAAAAAGTTTAAGGTAAGGGGACTTCTCAGAAAGAGCTCTGCAGGGACTCTCCCTCTAGATGCATCTTATGTTCCCCACCGGCAGACGGGCTGATGCTGTGCCACTCGAGCACCACACTCAGCTTCGGTAATCATCAAGGGTTGGGGGTATCATACTAACCTGTTGCGGACGTGTGTAAGTTCTTGAGACTAAGTAAAGTTTCGCTTTAAGTGAAAGCACTCTTGTGTTGTCCTGTTTGTGCCAGCCATCTATCGGTCAGACGGCCGTGTCTCCCCTGATTTATTTCCTAACACCAGCTCACACAGAGTAAAAGTTACCAAAAGCTTTGGGTTGAAAGAACAGGATGATCAATAAAAGAAAGGCTTCTGTGAATTAAAAAATACCTCGTCTCCGGAGCGCTGATATGAGCAACATGAGGTGGAAGCAGACCTTCTCCAAGATGATCATCCAGTGGGTATATGCGTCCAAAAGCAATGACTAAGACAATAGAACTGTGATGCTGTATGGCATATGGGTGACCATTTGATAATATTATTGAGACCAATATTACAATGAATTGTACAAGATATACCATGTAAGGTATTAGTGGAAAAGTTTTGATTGGCTAAACATGATAGCCATGTTTATATGTATCATCTTTGTATTGTGAGTTACAAGTATGTGTGATATATTTGTATATCAAACTTGTGCTGTATTTCTGGGTGGCACCTAGAAATCCAGCCTGCTTCATGATCTGTCAAGGGCAATCAGCCGTAGAATGAACTCATTGAGAGAAGCCAGGGGCTACGTCTGTGAATCAGCAAGACACATAGGGACATGCCTGTGGATAGGGGACTCTAAGTGCTTTTCCATGCCCGTATGCTCATGTTCATTGTGCTGTGAGCTTGTGTTTGGGACAGAGGATGTACAAGCCACATGGCAAAACGATATAAAAAGGCCGCTGCATCTTCTCCATTTTGCCTTCAATCTTGCTTCTTATCTCTGGAGTAACTTCTGTACAAAATGCAGCTTTGAACAAAGGACTGACAAACCCATCCAAGTGTTCCTGAGGGACTTTGCAAGCCAGCAAATTCACCAGTGCTGCTAATAACCTGATGTATGGACTATGAAGTCTTATGTAGGTATCTGATTGCTTTGACCATTTAACAACTCTCTTCTTGTTCTTTTATAATAAAACCTTTAGATACTAGAGAATTGACTGGCAGTGTGGTATTTTGGGTAAGTGTGACATTCCCCTGGTGTTGTCTGGACCGGTGATCTGCTAGTCACTCCAATCCTTGACTCTGGGAGCCAGCCTTACCCTGCTCTGCTGTGAAAGCCCCCGCTCCCGGGCTGTTCACACACAGCCTCCGGCATGTAAGCTGCTCCTTGGATTGTGCAACGGAGTATTAGCGAGTATCTCTGTTCCCAGAAACAACCCTAGGAAACTTCGTCTTGCAGTGTCCAGTTATGTCCATTGGATGCTGCAAGCTTATATGAGTTTATCAGTTTAACAAAGAAATTGATATGTACCAGGCTTGTTCTCCCAAGAGAAGTCTCTGGCATGCTTCAACCCAAACACACTGCTTCAGGTAGAATAAACAAATATTTATTTTAAAAGATAAAAAGATAAATTTTAAGTGATTATAAGTCAAAGCACAACAAGTCAGATGAAAAAAAAGCAAAACACATTTTAAGCTGATCTTAACACTTTCAGTGCCCTTACAAATTTAAATGCTTCTCACCACAGGCTGGCTGGTTGCTCTTCAGCCAGGTTCTCCCTTTTGATTAGCGCTTCAGTTGCTTGGTGTGGTGTCTGTAGGCGTAAGTGGAAGAGAGAGAGAGAGAGAGCACGCGCCTGGAAATATCATGTTCTTTCTTCCCTCTTGGCTTTGTTTCCCACCCCCTCCTTCAGAGTCAGGTGAGCATTACCTCATCATCATCCCAAGATGACCAAAGGAAGGGGGATGACTCACTGGAGAGTCCAGTGGACCCTTTTGTTGCTGCCTAGGCCAGAGTCCTTTGTTCTGTGAGGCTGGGCTGGGCTTGTCCCATACATGCCCTGATGAGGAGTGAACTGCCTCTCTGCTGTTGGAGAGTTTTTGCCTGGGCTTATTTTAAGCCATGAAGACACATTTTCAGCCTCATCACTATATACATTAAATTATAACCTATAACATTACTATAACAACAATGCTCAGTGCATCATGAGCCTTCCTAAGACACCCAACGTTACAAACTTTGGATTGGCTACCACACAACCATTTTACAAGGAGGTTGCTGGGTGTTCCCCCTCAGTTACAGAGCGTCACATTAAGATCCAAACTAGTGTTGACCTGGTAATGTGGCTGGCCCTTTGGGGCTCAGAAGAACACTTGGTATAGTAAGCAGAGTTTTAAATAACACCCCACCTTACTGGACAAATGTACTGATTGGGAGCCAGAGAACTGGAATGCAATGAAGGGGGTTATGTGATTTTTTTTTTTAAGTTTCTTGATAATCAATGTGGAAGATCAAGAGCAGTTTGTGACTGGATGGTGAATCTAACTACAGTGTTACCCACCAGTTTGGGGAGAATCTGCTCTCCTTTTTGCAGCCTGCCCTGACCTTGGCATTTTCACTGTGGACTATCCTAGCAGCTAGGTCATATCTGATGAAGTGGGTTCTAGCCCACGAAAGCTTATGCCCAAATAAATTTGTTAGTCTCTGAGGTACCACAAGGACTCCTAGTTTTTTTACAAAATGGGGAATAACTGTCTATGCAGTAGTACTGCTGAAAAGAATCTGGAGGTTATAGTGGATCACAAACTGAATATGAGTCAACAATGTGATGCAGTTTCAAAAATATTCTGGAGTGTATTAACAGAAGTATTATATGTAAGACTAGGAGGAAACTGTCCCCCTCTGCTCAGCATGGGTGATGCATCAGCTAAAGTACTATGTCCAATTCTGGGCACCACACTTTAGGAAAGATGTGGACAAACTGGAAAGAGTCGAAAGGAGATCAACAAAAATGAGAAAAGGTTTAGAAAACCTGACCTACGAGGAAAGGTTAAAAAACCTGGGCATGTTTAGTCTTGAGAAAAAAAGACTGAGGGGGGAACCTGAGGATAGTCTTCAAATATGTTAAGGGCTACTATAAAGAGGACTGTGATCAGTTGATCTCCATATCCACTGAAGGTAGGACAAGAAGTAATAGGCTTAATCGGCAAGCATGGGATATTTAGGTTAGATATTAGGAAAAACTGTCTAACCATAAGGTTGGTTAAGCTCTGGAGTAAGCTTCCAAGGGAGGCTGTGAAATTCCCATCATTAGAGATTTTTGAGAACAGGTTGGACAAACACCTGTCAGGAATGGTCTAAGTTCACTTGGTCCTGCCTCTGCAAAGGGTGCTGGACTTAATGACCTCTTGAGGTCCCTTCCAGCCCTACATTTCTGTGACTCTATGATACATTCCAGGAAGCTGGGGAAGATGAAATACTACAACAGGAATGTGTAACAGGTCCTCTCCCACTGCAAGTGAGAGACAATGCTAATTTCAGTCTAACTGCTTGAGTAACAGCTATGCCATCCACAAAGATAGTAGGTCATAACCATCCCAGGGGTCAGTCTCACTGGGAAGAATAAAAGACATTTATTCAAAGCCCGAGGGGACACTGGCTGTTCCTTGAGCACAGCTAGAATATTACCATGCTCCATGTGGTCAGATGTAACTTATGTCCATATGGACACTGATAATGAAAAACTACAAGGAAAGAAGCCCTGGGTAGTGGATTCACCTCAGAAGCTGAACAGGCTACCAGAGAAGGAACTGTTCTGACAGTAGTTAACAGATAATCCAGAGAGGCACAATAATCTTCTCATCTGTCATAAGGCTACTAGTCATCTCTCTTTCCTTGACTCCTGGGCTCTATTCCAAGATTTGAGAAAGGAGTGGTCCTAGTGATTAGAGCAAGAGATTGGATGCTAGGAACTGGAGGTACTCCTGGGTTCTACTCCCAACTCTGTGGCGGGAACAAAGTCAAGGTCAAGTGGTTACTGCAAGGGAATGGACATCAGGACTCCTAGGTCCTATTCCTAGCTCTCCCACTGACCTGATGTGTGACTGTAAATCACTTAACCTCAGTTCCTCATTTCTAAAACTGGTCTAACAAGGTTTACCAACCACAATAGTGTGACTAGGTGTTATTTATTGTAAAAATCTGCAAGTTGCTCAGTCAGCATGTGCTAAAGGTGGGAGGGATAGTTCAGTGGTTTGAGCATTGGCCTGCTAAATGCAGGGTTATGAGCGCAATCCTTGAGGGGCCCACTTAGGGATCTGGGGCAAAATCAGTACTTGGTCCTGCTAGTGAAAGCAGGGGGCTGGACTCAATGACCTTTCAGGGTCCCTTCCAGTTCTGTGAGATAGGTGTATCTCCATATTTTTTTTGTTTATAGAAAGACAAGTATTATTTATCACGTTGTGTTGCAACAGAGCGACGATACACCAGCTCTAAATGTGATTTTGTGCACTCTGAATATCTGTAGCTAAATTGCTATATTCTCAGCAGGCTGGAGCCCGCAGTGAAGTTCACAGGGAGGAGGAATCCACTCGAATGTATCTGTGCCAAGTGTGAACATGTGTCAAGCCTTTGTTCTTCAACACTGCCTAGGGAGGTAATGCTACGTATGCCTCTGGAATGTGAAATAGTTTGGGGTAGAAAAAATTAATTTTGATCGCTAGTGTTGTCACTCAGCATAAGGAAAGGGAGAAAGTATTTGCCGTTGTGAAAGCTATTCACACCACTGCTAGTGGAAATCCTAGACTTGTGGGGCCTTGCGGTAAGGGGTGGAGTGGGGGTGGAGCAGGGGTCAAGCACTCCCTGGGAAATGATAAAGTCAGCATCTGTGTTTCTGTTGTCCCTGGTTCACAGGCTGTACAGGAAAGCATGAAGGGAGCAGCTCACCGCATGGCACCAATTCACAGCCCAATGTGGCATGGCAGCTCTCTACTTCTTTGGGCAACGGCCGCTTCCTTCTGTGCCGTGGCCCTCCAGCCAGGTCAGTTCTGAATCTCTCTCCTTCTGGGGTAGGCCATAAACCAAACACAAAGAAACCTGGTTAATATGTGAGTGGGAAATGCCTCCTTCTCAGGGTCTATCAAAAGCAGGTTTTCCCTTCCCTCAGGGAGGGACCTTTAGGCAGTTGTGGATGGGAGAGATCCTGCCTTCCCTCAGGCATTTTCTCAGGAGCTGCAAGGTGAAGGTACTTTCTCTTCCCTGGCCTGCACCCAAGCAACCTGTTCTGCTCCCTTTTACCTACCCCTCCAGCCTGTGCATCTCTCGCCGGTGTGGTGGGGCAGGGCTGGCTGAGCCCAGAGCAGCTCCTTAAACCCCTTGCCCAGTGTAGGGTTTGGATACCTCATCACTGCAGCAGAAGGCAAAAAAAAATCCCAAGGTCCCTGCCAGTCTAGCCTGGGGGGATATTCCATCCCAGTCCCAAATCTGGGCCCGTGAGCCTGGGAGCAAAACAAATCAGTCAGACATCTAAGAAAGAGGATTTGCTGTACTACGTCAGAGCCGTGACCTACTGTGACCATCAGAGCATCCCTGTGTGGGAAGGCAAGGAGCTCCCTGGTATCGAGCAGACAGTCTCAGCTGTCGTGGTCACCTCAGTACACCCCAACTCATTATTGTTATAAACTGCACAGGCACCGACCTATGGGTGGGTGCTCCAGGCCTCAAACACTCACAGAAAAAAATAATAGGAGGTGCTCAACACCAGTGCTCTGGTTCTGGGGCCCTGAGGCTGGCCACTGTTCAGCAGGTCCCAGAACTGGCTGCCGATCAGTTGTCTGGTGGGCCCCAGGGCAGGGGCAGCTCCAGGCACCAACGCAGCAAACGCGTACCTGGGGCGACAAGCTGCGGGGGGCAGCGTGCCAGTCACTGTGAGGACAGCAGTCCGGCAGCGTTCAGCGCCATGCCTGCGGGAGGTCCACCAGTCCCACGGCTTTGGCGGCAATTCGGCAGCAGGTACACCCACAGAAACACTACCGAATCTGCGTGCCCAGCGGAACACCCGCAGGCGTGCCGCCGAAGGCAAAAAACGAGCCGCCCCTGCCCCGGGGCAGGAAGACACGGAGCGAGAGCGGGGCCTTGTGGGAGGAAGCAGAGTGGAGCAGGAAGAAGTTGAGAGAGGGCAGGGTCTCAGAGGAGGGGCAGAGCAGGGGCAGAAAGCCATGGAGTGAGGACAAGATCTAGGGAGAAGAGGAGGAGCAGGGCTGAGTGAGGATAGAGCATCCACCAGGAAAAAAAAAAGTCTGCTAAATTGTATCTAAAAGGTGCCATGTTACGTCACTGGAAAACAACTCACTGATCATTAATATTCTTGCATCATGTATGTACGGTCAATCCACAAAGGATTATACATGTGTGCTGGAATTATGACTAAAATGTGTTTAAACCCCTCATGCCAGGAGAATTGATTCAAAAAACTTTTTCCAGACAAAGGAATGTGGTTCCACCTGCTTGAATGTGTATCTGATGTAAATTGAGTAAGGTGTGACCAAAGACAAAGAAAAGCACATTTGCATGCCAGGCGAACAAGACCATCAGGACAGCAAGTGGGAAAAAGTGATCATTTAACCATCTCACTGTGGAATGGTGACCACATCCCTAGGAATCCTTCCTGCCTCTTGAAGCAGGGTCAATGAATTTTGAGAGAGACACTTTTCAAAGGTTTCCTGGATTATAAAAAGTGGAGCAGAGAACTCCTGAGGCAGGGGTTCTCAACCTTTTTCCTTCTGAGGCCCCAGCAACGTGGTATAAAATCTCCACGGCCCATCTGTGCCACAACTGTTTTTCTGTATATAAAAGCCAGGGCCAGCGTTATGGGGTAGCAAGCAGGGCAATTAGCCAGGACCCATGCCACAGGGGACCCCGCGAAGCTAAGTTGCTCAGGCTTCAGCTTCAGCCCCAGGTGGCAGGGCTTGGAACCCCAGGATTCAGCCTCATGCGGTGGGGCTTCAGCTTTCCACCCTGGGCCCCAGCAAGTCTAATGCCAGCCCTGCTTGGCAGACCCCTGAAACCTGCTCAGGGCCCCCGGGCCCCTGGTTGAGAACCACTGCCCTAAGGGATCCTTCACCTGAGCCGACAAGGAAAACCAGTGCCTATCCCTTATATCTGAACTCTCCCTCTTTGATTAAATAAACGTTTTACTTTTTATCAATGCCAGCCCAGTGCTTTGATTGAATTGAAATGATTGGTAACTCTAGTCACGATAGCAAACTGCTGTTTCTGTCTCTTTAAAGGAGCAGCAAACTTAATCACTTCTGGGAATGTATAGTGACAGGGGCTGTGCATCACAGAGGCCTGGTCTACACTACACATTTATACCGAATTTAGCAGCGTTAAACCGATTTTACGCTGTACCCACCCACACAATGAAGCCCTTTATATCGATATAAATAGCTCTTAAAACCGATTTCTGTACTCCTCCCTGACGAGGGGAGTAGCGCTGAAATCAATATTGCCATCTCGGATTAGGGTTAGTGTGGCTGCAATTCGACGGTATTGGTCTCCGGGAGCTATCTCACAGTGCACCATTGTGACTGCTCTGAAAAGCCATCTGAACTCGGATGCACTGGCCAGGTAGACAGGAAAAGCCCTGCGAACTTTTGAATTTCATTTCCTGTTTGGCCAGTGTGGAGAGCTGTCATAAACAGATAGCTAAGGGTTAATGTCTCTTCCACCTGAAGCACCTGACCAGAGGACCAATCAGGAAACCGGATTTTTTCAACTCTGGGTGGAGGGAAGTTTGTGTCTGAGTCTTTTGTCTGTCTGCCTGTTTTCTCTGAGCTTTGGAGAAGTAGTTTCTACTTTCTAGTCTTCTGTTTCTAAGTGTAAGGACAAAGAGATCAGATAGTAAGTTCTATGGTTTCTTTTCTTTGGTATTTGCATGAATATAAGTGCTGGAGTGCTTTGATTTGTATTCTTTTTGAATAAGGCTGTTTATTCAATATTCTTTTAAGCAATTGACCCTGTGTTGTGTCATCTTAATACAGAGAGCCCATTTGTATGTATTTTTCTTTCTTTTTATATAAAGCTTTCTTTTAAGACCGGTTGGAGTTTTTCTTTACTTCAGGGAAATTGAGTCTGTACTCACCAGGGAATTGGTGGGAGGAAGAAATCGGGGAGATCTGTGTGTTGGATTTGCTAGCCTGATTTTGCATTCCCTCTGGGGGAATAGGAAAGTACTTTTTGTTTCCAGGACTGGGAACAGAGAGGGGGGAAGGGAAAAAGGATTATTTCCCTTTGTTGTGAGACTCAAGGGATTTGGGTCTTGGGGTCCCCAGGGAAGGTTTTTCAGGGGGACCAGAGTGCCCCAAAACACTCTAATTTTTTGGGTGGTGGCAGCAGGTACCAGGTCCAAGCTAGTAACTAAGCTTGGAGGTTTTCATGCTAACCCCCATATTTTGGACGCTAAGGTCCAAATCTGGGACTAAGGTTATGATATGGTGGCAGCGGTGGGATATAGACAGAATCCAGAAGCCAGTAGGAATATTATATTTTCTCTTCTCTGCTAAGGGCTTTTTAGCAGAGAGAAACAGTTGGTTTTAAAAGGGAACCAGAGAGAATTTTTTTTTTCTGCTCTCTCTGGCAGTTTGTGGCTTGCATGTTAAGCAAGAAGCCATTACCAGACTGTTAAGGGTCTTTTGTCACACAATAGCACTCCCATTGAGAGTCATTACCAGCACTATATATATATGCAAATAAAGTGGTTTTTCTAGTTTACGCTAGAGAGAGAAAAGGAAAAAAAGCACTGTTGCTAGGCAGACTTCAGGAGGCAACAGAGCCTGCAGTGCAGAAGATAAACACCGGAGGGCACCCCAACACAAGAAAACAGGAACCATGACTTCTAAGGCAAAAATTGAGGCCGAAGAACAATTCAGAGAAGCTGAACACAGGCGACAACTGGATATAAAACAAAAAGAGATGGAGATGAAAGAAAGAGAAGAACAGATCAAAGAGGCAGCCTACCAAAGAGAACAGGCAGCCTTCCAAAGAGAACAGGCAGCCCAAGAGGCAGCACACAAAAGAAAACTAGAAGAAGAAGAGGTGGCCCACCGAAGGAAACAAGCAGAAGAAGAGTTGGCCCACAGAAGGAAGCAAGAAGAAGAAGAGGTGGCCCACCGCCGAGACATGGAAAAACACCAAAAAGAAATGGAAAAACACCAAAAAGAAATGGAAAAACACCAAAAAGAGAATGAAGAGAAGGAAAAACAGAGAAAACATGAACTGGAGTTGGCCAAAGCTGGGCTGCATGTGCCAGCCAACCCTAACAACCCGGCGCCAATTATTGCTCCACAGCACAGGAAATTTCCCACCTACAAGGCAGGTGATGACACCGAGGCCTTCTTGGAAAATTTTGAAAGAGCCTGTCTTGGGTACAGCATTCCCGAAGACCAGTACATGGTAGAATTGAGGTCACAGCTCAGTGGACCTTTAGCAGAGGTGGCAGCTGAAATGCCTAAGCAGCAAATGAATGACTATAAACTTTTTCAAACCAAGGCCAGATACAGAATGGGGATAACCCCAGATCATGCCCGTCGGCGCTTCAGAACCCAAAAGTGGAAACCAGAGGTGTCATTTCCCAAACACGCCTACTACATTGCAAAAAACTATGAGGCCTGGATAACAGGAAACAACATTCAAACCTTGAAAGAACTGCACCTCCTCATACAAATGGAGCAGTTCTTGGATGGTGTTCCTGAAGACATCACACGGTACATACAAGATGGAAATCCCAAAGATATCGCTGAGGCGGGGGAGATTGGAGCCAAATGGATGGAACTGGCAGAAAGCAAGAAAGCTACTGTCAAGGGGAACGATTACCCCAGGGGGCACACAGACCATAAACCCTACAACCGAGGACAGCCAAAGACCCCACATACCACCCAAGTAAAGCCACAGATACCCTACCCTTCAACCTCACCAGTCTCCAGTAACTCACCTCGGCCCAGTGACCCATCAGATGGAAGATGCTTTAAGTGTAATGAACTGGGACATATCAAGGCCAACTGTCCCAAGAACACCATGCGAGTGCAATTCATTACACCACCATCACCCCAAAGATCCCCAGGCCCGGATGCCTCTCAAATACCCTTGGAGTGAAGGGAAAATTTGAGAGTGGGCGGAAAGAAGGTTACTGCGTGGAGAGACACGGGGGCACAAGTGTCAGCTATCCACCAATCCTTCGTTGACCCCAAATTCATCAACTCAAAGGCCAAAGTTACAATTTACCCCTTCATGTCACAAGCTGTAGACTTGCCTACAGCTCAACTGCCTGTCCAGTACAAAGGCTGGTCAGGAATGTGGACTTTTGCAGTCTATGACAATTATCCTATCCCCATGCTACTGGGGGAAGACTTGGCCAACCAGGTGAGGCGGGCCAAGAGAGTGGGAATGGTTACACGTAGCCAAACCAGGCAAGCTTCCAGACCCATTCCTGTTCCTGAGCCGTCCACAGAGGCCCCGTCTGTGTTACCAGAGACCCAGACAGAGGTAGTGGACCCGGATTCCATGCCTACCACTGAAACAGCCACAGCATCTCCAGTCCCAGGCCCGGAACTGGAACAGCAACCAGCACCAGCAAGTGCAACTACATCGTCAAACTCAACGCCAGAGGGCGCCAGCAAGCCACAACTGGCAGAAGCAAAAGACAGCCATACCCAAAAGGCTCAGCCAGAGCCTGAAATACCCTCAGGTGCACCAGCGGAGAGTGGTTCACCAGCAACGGAAACAACCCCATCACCTACATCGCTTCTAGAGGGACCAAGCCCAAGTCCACAGTCTGAGGAAGAACTGGTGACCCCAGCCTCAAGGGAACAGTTCCAGACTGAGCAGGAAGCAGATGACAGCCTTCAGAAAGCGTGGGCGGCGGCACGGAGCACCCCACCGCCTCTCAGCTCTTCTAATCGATCCCGGTTTGTTATAGACCAAGGACTTTTATACAAGGAAATTCTTTCTGGTGGACACCGGGAAGAATGGCAGCCGCAAAAACAGTTGGTGGTTCCAACTAAGTACCGGGGGAAGCTCTTAAGCTTAGCCCATGATCATCCCAGTGGCCATGCTGGGGTGAACAGAACCAAGGACCGGTTGGGGAAGTCCTTCCACTGGGAGGGGATGGGCAAGGATGTTGCCAAGTATGTCCGGTCTTGTGAGGTATGCCAAAGAGTGGGAAAGCCTCAAGACCAGGTCAAGGCCCCTCTCCAGCCACTCCCCATAATTGAGGTCCCATTTCAGCGAGTAGCTGTGGATATTCTGGGCCCTTTCCCAAAAAAGACGCCCAGAGGAAAGCAGTACGTACTGACTTTAGTGGACTTTGCTACCCGATGGCCGGAAGCAGTAGCTCTAGGCAACACCCGGGCTAACACTGTGTGCCTGGCCTTAACAGACATCTTTGCCAGGGTAGGTTGGCCCTCCGACATCCTTACAGATTCAGGGTCTAATTTCCTGGCAGGGACCATGGAAAAACTGTGGGAAACTCATGGGGTGAATCACTTGGTTGCCACCCCGTACCACCATCAAACCAATGGCCTGGTGGAAAGGTTCAATGGAACTTTGGGGGCCATGATACGAAAATTCATCAACGAATTCTCCAATAATTGGGACCTAGTGTTGCAGCAGTTGCTGTTTGCCTACAGGGCTGTACCACATCCCAGTTTAGGGTTTTCACCGTTTGAACTTGTGTATGGTCACGAGGTTAAGGGGCCATTACAGTTGGTGAAGCAGCAATGGGAGGGGTTTACGCCTTCTCCAGGAACTAACATTCTGGACTTTGTAAGCAACCTACAAAGCACCCTCCGACACTCTTTAGCCCTTGCTAGAGAGAACCTTAAGGATGCTCAAGAAGAGCAAAAGGCCTGATATGACAGACATGCCAGAGAACGTTCCTTCAAAGTAGGAGACCAGGTTATGGTCTTGAAGGCGCAACAGGCCCATAAGATGGAAGCATCATGGGAAGGGCCATTCACGGTCCAAGAGCGCCTGGGAGCTGTAAACTACCTCATAGCATTTCCCAATTCCTCACTAAAGCCTAAAGTGTACCATGTTAATTCTCTCAAGCCATTTTATTCCAGAGACTTACAGGTTTGTCAGTTTACAGTCCAGGGAGATGATGCTGAGTGGCCTGACGGTGTCTACTACGACGGGAAAAAAGACGGTGGCATGGAAGAGGTGAACCTCTCAACCACCCTGGAACGTCTGCAGCGGCAACAAATCAAGGAGCTGTGCACTAGCTTCGCCCCATTGTTCTCAGCCACCCCAGGACGGACTGAACGGGCATACCACTCCATTGATACAGGTAATGCTCACCCAATCAGAACCCCACCCTACCGAGTGTCTCCTCATGCCCAAGCTGCTATAGAACGGGAGATCCAGAACATGCTACAGATGGGTATAATCCGCTCATCTACCAGTGCATGGGCATCTCCAGTGGTTCTGGTACCCAAACCAGATGGGGAAATACGCTTTTGCGTGGACTACCGTAAGCTAAATGCTGTAACTCGTCCGGACAACTATCCAATGCCACGTACCGATGAGCTATTGGAAAAGTTGGGACGTGCCCAGTTCATCTCTACAATAGACTTAACCAAGGGGTACTGGCAAGTACCGCTAGATGAACCTGCCAAGGAGAGGTCAGCATTCGTCACCCATGCGGGGGTGTATGAATTCAATGTCCTTCCTTTCGGCCTTCGAAATGCACCCGCCACCTTCCAGAGGCTGGTAGATGGTCTACTAGCTGGACTGGGAGAATTTGCAGTTGCCTACCTCGATGATGTGGCCATTTTTTCAGACTCCTCGCCCGAACACCTACTACACCTGGAAAAGGTCTTTGAGCGCATCAGGCAGGCAGGACTAACTGTTAAGGCCAAAAAGTGTCAAATAGGCCAAAACAGAGTGACTTACCTGGGGCACCAGGTGGGTCGAGGAACCATAAACCCTCTACAGGCCAAGGTGGATGCTATCCAAAAGTGGCCTGTCCCAAAGTCAAAGAAGCAGGTCCAATCCTTCTTAGGCTTGGCCGGATACTACAGGCGATTTGTACCACACTACAGCCAAATCGCTGCCCCATTGACCGACCTGACCAAAAAGACCCAGCCAAATGCAGTTAAGTGGACTGATGAGTGTCAAAAGGCCTTTACCCAACTTAAGGCAACGCTCATGTCTGACCCTGTGCTCAGGGCCCCGGACTTTGACAAGCCATTCCTAGTAACCACAGATGCATCTGAGCGTGGTATAGGAGCAGTGCTCATGCAGGAAGCAACAGATCACAACTTCCATCCTGTCACGTTTCTCAGTAAGAAACTGTCTGAGAGGGAAAGTCACTGGTCAGTCAGTGAAAAGGAATGCTATGCCATTGTGTACGCCCTGGAAAAGCTACGCCCATATGTTTGGGGACGGCGGTTCCAACTACAAACTGATCATGCTGCACTAAAGTGGCTTCATACTGCCAAGGGGAACAACAAGAAACTTCTTCGTTGGAGTTTAGCTCTCCAAGATTTTGATTTTGAAATTCAACACATCACAGGAGCTTCTAATAAAGTTGCTGATGCACTCTCCCGTGAGAGTTTCCCAGAATTCAGTAGTTAAAAAGTGTTCTTAAAATGTAGAAGTCTGTTAGTTATATACTTAGTAGTATATGTAAAGGTGCATGTGTTGTAGTAATCTGTTTATTTTAAAGTTCTAGAAGGAAATCGCCGCCAGTGAGCTTCCCCACTGTCTGCAATTTGGGGGGCGTGTCATAAACAGATAGCTAAGGGTTAATGTCTCTTCCACCTGAAGCACCTGACCAGAGGACCAATCAGGAAACCGGATTTTTTCAACTCTGGGTGGAGGGAAGTTTGTGTCTGAGTCTTTTGTCTGTCTGCCTGTTTTCTCTGAGCTTTGGAGAAGTAGTTTCTACTTTCTAGTCTTCTGTTTCTAAGTGTAAGGACAAAGAGATCAGATAGTAAGTTCTATGGTTTCTTTTCTTTGGTATTTGCATGAATATAAGTGCTGGAGTGCTTTGATTTGTATTCTTTTTGAATAAGGCTGTTTATTCAATATTCTTTTAAGCAATTGACCCTGTGTTGTGTCATCTTAATACAGAGAGCCCATTTGTATGTATTTTTCTTTCTTTTTATATAAAGCTTTCTTTTAAGACCGGTTGGAGTTTTTCTTTACTTCAGGGAAATTGAGTCTGTACTCACCAGGGAATTGGTGGGAGGAAGAAATCGGGGAGATCTGTGTGTTGGATTTGCTAGCCTGATTTTGCATTCCCTCTGGGGGAATAGGAAAGTACTTTTTGTTTCCAGGACTGGGAACAGAGAGGGGGGAAGGGAAAAAGGATTATTTCCCTTTGTTGTGAGACTCAAGGGATTTGGGTCTTGGGGTCCCCAGGGAAGGTTTTTCAGGGGGACCAGAGTGCCCCAAAACACTCTAATTTTTTGGGTGGTGGCAGCAGGTACCAGGTCCAAGCTAGTAACTAAGCTTGGAGGTTTTCATGCTAACCCCCATATTTTGGACGCTAAGGTCCAAATCTGGGACTAAGGTTATGATAAGAGCGCACCAGCACAGGTGACCACGCAGAGCTCATCAGCACAGGTAACAATGCAGTCTCCTGAGAATCGAAAAAGAGCTCCAGCATGGACTGCACTGGAGGTACTGGATCTGATCGCTGTATGAGGAGAGGATTCCATGCTAGCAGAACTCTGTTCCAAAAGACGAAATGAAAAAACATTTGAAAAAATTTCCAAGGCCATGATGCAGAGAGGCCACAGCAGGGACTCAGTACAGTGCCGTGTGAAAGTTAAGGAGCTCAGACAAGCCTACCAGAAAACCAAAGAAGCAAATGGAAAGTCCGGGGCAGGGCCAAAAACATGCTGCTTCTATGCTGAGCTGCATGCAATTCTAGGAGGGTCCGCCACCAGTACCGCACCCCTGTCTGTGGATTCCAAGGTTGGGGTGGTAATCGCAGCCATGGCTGAAGAATCTGCAGATGGGGAAGATGAGGAGGAAGAGGAGGACGACCTTGTAGAGAGCACACAGCACTCCATTTTCCCCAACAGCCTGGAGCTTTTTCTCACCCTGATGGAATTACTCTCCCAGCCCTCCCAAGCAACTATCCCAGACAACGAAGCCATGGAAGGGACTTTTGGTGAGTGTACCTTGTAAATATAAGATATGGTTTAAAAGCAAGTGTTTTTTAATGATTAATTTGCCCTGAGGACTTGGGATGCATTCGCAGCCAGTACAGTTACTGTGAAAGTCTGTTAACATGTCTGGGGATGGAACGGAAATCCTCCAGGGACATTTCCATGAAGCTCTCCTGGAGGTACTCCAAAAGCCTTTGCAGAAGGTTTCTGGGTAGCTCTGCTTTATTCCGTCCTCCATGGTAGGACACTTGACCACGCCATGCATGTAGCAAGTAATCTGGTATCATTGCATGACAAAGCCTAGCTGCGTATGGTCACGGTAATTGCTGGTATTCAAACAACATCTGTTCTTTATCTCGCTGTGTTACCCTCAGGAGAGTGATATCGTTCATGGTAACCTGGTTGAAATTCAGGAATTTAAGTTAGGAGACAGAGATGGCCATTCCTACTGGGCTGTTTGCCTGTGGCTTAAAAGAATTCCTTCTCTGCAGGTAGCCAAGCGGGGGGAAGGACGGGGCGCGATTCGCGCTGAGCTTTTCCGCGTTTGGCTAGCAGGGATCTTTCCTGTACCAGCCACGTGGTTGTAGGGGGGTAAAAGGGGGTGTTTAGCAGTGATCTTCCATGATACCAGCCACGGGGTGGTTTCTGCTGCTGCATGTTAACAGGAAAGAAGCAGCACTCAATGGGCTTTGCTTGCTATTTGGGAAAGGAGGGCGCTGGATAGATGAAGGCTGCAGAAGACGAAAGACAATGGCTTACCATGGCCACATGCAAGCCGAATTCTGCTGCCTGCGTCTGTGATCTGTAACACCAAAGCCGCAGGCATTCAGTATTAACGATGCAAAATGCGACCTTGTAGTGAAAACACGTGCTTTGTAAGGTGAATAGTGTTGTTCATCGTGAAAGAGTATGACCATTGTTCTCTAAAATGTATCTTTTTAAATACTTCTCTCCCTTTTTTCCCTCCCTCATGCAGCTGCAAAATTTTCAAGCCTCCCTACTCCGTCCTGAAGCTATCTCAGATAAGGCGGCCGGAAAAAAAGAGGCGAGAAGAAATGTTTTCGGAAATCATGGAAGTGACCCGCAATGAAAGAGCTCATCTGAATGAGTGGAAGGACGTGGTAGCAAAGTACAGGAAAGATGCCGGTGACCGTGAGGACAGGAGGGACCAACGTGAGGACAGGAGGGACCAACGTGAGGACAGGAGAGATGCTCGAGATGAGAGGTGGCGGCAGGAAGATCAGCGGTGGTGGGATGCAACTCTGGGGCTGCTGCGTGATCAAACTGACATGCTCCGGCATATGGTGGAGCTTCAGGAATGGCAGCAGGATCACAGAGTGCCGCTGCAGCCCTTGTATAACCACCCTCTCCCCTCACCATGTTCCTTAGCCTCCTCACCTGTCAGACGAGTAAGAACTCATGGGCTCCGTGCACCCGCACACTCCACCCCAGTGGACAGCCAACCAAAAGGCTCTCATTATTTTGAGATTTTTTTAATGGCCTTTTCCTTCCCTACTATTCTCCTCCCAAACCCCACCTGGGCTACCTTCTCAGTTCACTCCATCTTTTTATAATGAAGTAATAAAGAATACATTATTTTTAAACGAGAGTGACTTTATTTCCTTAGAAAGCAAGTTGTGATCGCAGTGGGGAGGGTGGCTTACAGGGAATGAGTCAGTCGGGGGGGGGGGGGATGTTGGGATTCATCAAGGAGAAACAAACACAACAGTCACACTGTACCCTGGCCAGTGATGAAACTGGTTTTCAAAGCTTCTCTAATGCGCACCACTTCCTGGTGTGCTCTTCTAATCGCCCTGGTGTCTGGCTGTGCATAATCAGCGGCCAGGTGATTTGCCTCAGCCTCCCACCCCGCCATAAAGGTCTCCCCCTTACTCTCACAGATATTGTGGAGCACACAGCAAGCAGCAATAACAAAGGGGACATTGGTTTGACTGAGGTCTGAGCGAGTCAGTAATGTGCGCCAGCGCGCCTTTAAATGGCCAAATGCACATTCTACCACCATTCTGCACTTGCTCAGCCTGTAGTTGAACAGCTCCTGACTACTGTCCAGGCTGCCTGTGTATGGCTTCATGAGCGATGGCATCAAGGGGTAGGCTGGGTCCCCCAGGATAACGACAGGCATTTCAACATCCCCAACTGTTATTTTCTGGTCTGGGAAGTAATTACCTTGCTGCAGCCGTTTAAACAGAGTAGTGTTCCTAAAGACGCAAGCGTCATGAACCCTTCCTGGCCATCCCACGTGGATGTTGGTGAAACGTCCCTTGTGATCCACCAGTGCTTGCAGCACCATTGAGAAGTACCCCTTGCGGTTTATGTACTGGGTGCCCTGGTGCTCCGGTGCCAAGATAGGGATATGGGTTCCATCTATCGCCCCCCCCCCCACAGTTAGGGAATCCCATTGCAGCAAAGCTATCCACTATGACCTGCACATTTCCAAGAGTCACAACCTTTCGTAGCAGCAGCTTAGTGATTGCTTTGGCTACTTGCATCACAGCAGCCCCCACAGTAGATTTGCCCACTCCAAATTGATTCCCGACTGACCGGTAGCTGTCTGGCATTGCAAGCTTCCAGAGGGCTATTGCCACTCGCTTCTCAACTGTGAGGGCTGCTCTCATCTTTGTATTCTGGCGCTTCAGGGCAGAGGAAAGCAAGTCACAAAGTTCCATGAAAGCGCCCTTACGCATGCAAAAGTTTCGCAGCCACTGGGAATCGTCCCACACCTGCAACAGTAGGCGGTCCCACCAGTCTGTGCTTGTTTCCCGGGCCCCAAATCGGCATTCAATGGCTAGAACCAGCCTCATTACCAGCAGGATCTCCAAAGCGCAGGGGCCTGCGGTTTGAGAGAACTCTGTGTCCATATACTCATCACTTTCGTCACCGCTCTGCCATAGCCGCCGCCTCCTCACCTGGCTTTGCAGGTCCCGGTTCAGCATTGACTGCACGAGAATGCGCAAGGTGTTTAAAACATCCATGATTGCTGTCTTGAGTTCAGCAGGGTCCATGCTTGCCGTGGAATGGCGTCTGCACAGTTCACCCAGGAAAAAAGGTGTGAAATGGTTGGCTGCTGCTGCTTTCATGGAGGGAGGGGTGAGGCTGTACCCAGAAGCACCAGCAGCAATGTTTTTTGCCCCATCAGGCACTGGGATCTCAGCCCAGCATTCCAATGGGCGAGGGAGACTGTGGAAACTATGGAATAGCTATGGGATAGCTACCCACTGTGCAACGCTCAGGAAAATCAACACTAGCCTCGGTACAGGGACGCACACTGCCGAATTAATGTGCTTAGTGTGGCCGGTTTATGTAAAATTGGAATAATCCCATAGTGTAGACATACCCAGAGAGACATCTCAGAGGAACTGGGACTGGAGTTCACTGATTGTTACCTGCTAGGCAAGTTTTGGGCTGAGGAATTTGCTGGTGAGGCAGACAAACTGGTATGTCAGGAAGTTGTCACACTACTTGGCTGCAGCAAAGTTCCCACTTCCCGAGGCTGAGAGGGGTAGAACAAAGGCTCCCAGTTCTGGATGTCCTGAACAGCATATCACACCCACCTCTTCCAGTGTCTCATTTCCAGTTGTGGCCAATCCCTGGTGCTTCCTGGCCACCTAGTGACAATGCTGTGCATGAGGGAATGAGGGAGTATAATTTATTCCTGACTCCAGTGAGAACAGTGACCGCCTTTCACTCATATTGAAAACTGGCCTCCACTCAAGACTTGGAAAGTCACAGGAAAGCTTAATCTCTCCCCTCCGGTGGAACAGCCACCAGCAGCTCCCCTTCCTCTCTGCTAGCAGCAGGAAACTGTTCACAAGCTCTCCGTTCCCAACAGCAGCAACTTGTGATGTAACCACTCACAAGTCCTGCCAGACTGGAACTGCCAGGACACCTTTGACTTCGGAATTTCATTGTGGCATTCACAGAGCATAGAAAGAAGGGGCAAAAGCTGCTAAAAAGCTTAAAGCTGATTCAGCTTCTCATTTTACAAGTGGTGAAGTAGATATACAAGTCTGAATGTTATGAGCATCATAATAACATGAATTCCAGGCTCTGGGATCTCTCATATCTATCTGCTGACCCTGCTGCTTGCAGTTTTTACCAGTTGTCTTTGTAACCAGGACATAATCAGATAGGAGATCCTGGACAAACAGGTGTGTCTGGCAGCTCTTTCAGATAGGAGCCTGATTCATACTTGTGTTTCTGCACCCTGTGCATTTTAGAGATTCATGGTCACTACCATGAAAAAGATCTACCACCTGCATCCATGAGCTTCATCCTTTGAAAATGCTAAGTAATAGCATTGCTACCTTGCAGTAATATGGGTGAGCCAGATCTGAAAAGGAAAGCAACGTTTTGCCATAACATATGTAATATGATAGGTCTTTATTTAAATCACCTTCCATCATATAGTCAAACGTCCTGCCATCTTTATGGGACTGACTTAGAAGAGCGTCCTAGAATCAGGCGCAGTGATAATGCTCCTGGGTTTAGGAGCCAGCTACCTCTGCAAGAAGGCAAACAATGAAAGAGGCTAAGTGAAATTCCAAGAGACATTCACAGCATGAGACTGAGGGGTTTCCTTGTGCCATTGATGGATACCAGCTGGGTCAGTAGCAGCCACTCAGAATGAACTCCGTTTACCAAAGAGCTTTGAGATCTACAGCAGGAGCGACTATGTATTTTGCTACCCCAAGCAAGGCAGTCATGCAGCTTTCGGCGGCACACCTGTGGGAGGACTGCCAGTCCTGCGCCTTCGCCTACCCGTGGCTGAATTACCGCAGGACCGGCAGACCTTCTGCAGAAACGTCGCCGAAGGCAGCCTGACTGCCGCCCTCATGGCGACCGGCAGGCTGCCTCCCCTGCGGCTTGCCATCCCAGGCACAGACTTGGTATGCTGGTGCCTGGAGCTGCCCCGAATCTGCAGATATGTATAATGGCATCTGTTCCATTTAGAGGCTTGGGGAGAAAGAAATGGGAAAGTAGGGATTTGTATGCACGAGGCAAGTCTCTGATTTCCAAACACCTTCAGGAATCCTGTCCAACTCCATTCATCTCAGAGCACTTCTGCAGAGAAAATGCCTGGGCCCTGTTCTCTTCAACAAGTTTTATAGCTCAAGGAAAGCATACATGTCCCACCTCTGCGGGTCAGAGCCTTAATTTCAAACATCATAGATTAGCTAATCCATTGAGTGTTTGTCTTGAACTCTAGTTTTTTGTAACAATTTAACATCCATATTTAAAAACAACCTAAAAAAAATGTCCATTCTGAAAATTGACTCTGTAAAAGTGGCACTCCTCACATCCATCACTGCTCATTGATGTCTGTATCAGATTTGCTTAATTTACAAGTAAAAGTTTTTTTTTTTCTGAACTGCCAGCCCTACAGATTCACTCTGGAATCAAAGTAAAGCTGGGTACTTTCAAGCATACTCATCACCAGGCAATAAAAGTTCTGCATCGTGAACTTAAGTAACAGTTCTGTTGACAGTTATGTGGAAGTAGGGAAAGAATTGACAAGGATTTGTAGGGGATCTTAATGCATGTCAGTCTGTTAGCAAGAGTTAGGCCAGCTGTAACCCTAATGACGTGAGACTTGTAGAAGCGAAGATAGTGTGAGGTGAGTAGGAAAGAACTATGTGAGAAGTTATCACGACCTTGCACTGATAATCAAATACATAGACTGGCGCCCAGAAGTGAGAAAAATAAGATAGCAGGATAGCCTATGTATAAACAGAATGCAGCTGTTGCTCATTATTGTCTGTATTATTGCTTGTTATTTTCTGTAACAAAGGTATAAATGCTTGCTGTAATTGTTTACGTGTTGAGAGACCTGTCCAGGACTGGGGCGACCCAGTGTCCTAGGGCACTCCCTCCCTCTATTGCAATTGCTGGAGTCAGAATAAAGTATTTGATTTTGCTGCACCCAAACAAAAAGCGAGAACTGAGTTTTTCTCCGACAGTTACCCAGAAGAGAAGCTAGTTCATTCTTGGACACTGAGAGCTGTATTGCCTCTGCCTGGCTAATAGGAATAGAAAGTATTCAGTGGGCCCCATTTGTATAATCTGGTCCATGCAGGAAGACCTTTATGCCTGTATAGAGTCCCACTGAAATCAGACTCAACACAGGCACATGGGTTCATCCACATGGGTCATATTTCAGGACTAATGCTTTAATCAGGGAATTCAGCAGATATGGCTCTGAATATATTGGGAAGTAGGATGGATGAGTAAGGAGGTGTCATGTTTACATCATCCCTTTTGGGGCTAGAACCACAATTTACATATTGCAGTGGTGCAGCTCCTAAAAAGTTCAACACTTCCACAGAACTACATGATCCGAGCAGACAGAAGGAATGCTGGAAGAGCAGAGAGAGAGCCGAATCAGACAGAGGGAATAATTTTCTTTTATAAACTTCATGCAGAAGGAGCCTTGTTTTATCAACATAAGGCCAGAAAGACAACCCAAAAGCTAGGACATGTGAGAATGGCTCTAAATGAGTATGGTGTTGGTAGGTGTCATAAACAGATGGTTAAGGGTTAATGTCTCTTTTACCTGTAAAGGGTTAAGAAGCTCAGTAAACCTGGCTGACACCTGACCAGAGGACCAATAGGGGGACAAGATACTTTCAAATCTTGGTGGAGGGAAGTCTTTGTTTGTGCTTTTCGTTTTACTCGTTGTTCGCCCTTGGGACTAAGAGGGACCAGACGTACATCCAGGCTCTCCAAATCTTTCTGAATCAGTCTCTCATGTTTCAAACTTGTAAGTAATTAGCCAGGCAAGGCGTGTTAGTCTTATGTTTGTTTTCTCAACTTGTAAATGTTTCTTTTTGCTGGAAGGATTTTACCTCTGTTTGCTGTAATTTTGAACCTAAGGCTACGGGGGGCCCTTCTGGTCTATAGAAATCAGATTACCCTGTAAAGCATTTTCCATTCTGATTTTACAGAGACAATTTTTACCTTTTCTTTCTTTAATTAAAAGCTTTCTTTTCAAGAACCTGATTGATTTTTCCTTGTTTTAAGATCCAAGGGGATTGGATCTGGACTCACCAGGGATTGGTGGGGGAAAGGAGGGGGGATGGTTAAATTCCCCTTGTTTTAAGATCCCAGGGGATTGGGTCTGGACTCACCAGGGATTGGTGGGGGAAAGGAGGGGGGATGGTTAAATTCCCCTTGTTTTAAGATCCCAGGGGATTGGGTCTGGACTCACCAGGGATTGGTGGGGGAAAGGAGGAGGGATGGTTAAATTCCCCTTGTTTTAAGATCCCAGGGGATTGGTTCTGGACTCACCAGGGATTGGTAGGGGGAAAGGAGGGGGGATGGTTAATTCCTCCTTGTTTTAAGATCCAAAGGGTTTGGATCTGTGTTCACCAGGGAATTGGTGAAGCCTCTCAAGGCAACCCAGGGAGGGGAAAGTTTTGAGGGGACAAAAAGTGCCCCAAACACTGAAATTCTGGGTGGTGGCAGTGTTACCAGATCTAAGCTAGTAATTAAGCTTAGAAGGGTCCATGCAGGTCCCCCACATCTGTACCCTAAAGTTCAGAGTGGGGAAAAAACCTTGACAGTAGGTATATGACTAGGTTATCTACTATCATCCAGGATAGTTTGGTAGATGGAGATGTGGCAGATATGGGGCTGAGGTGGTACATAACAGCTGACATCTAGTTATAATGGTATGTGTATCCAGGCTGTGATACCTTATTTAATTACAGTATAGAACGCGTTGGACCAGAGCCTCAGCTGGTGCAATCTGGGATAACTTGGAGTTACGCTGATTTGCACCAGCTGAGGATCTGGGACATTAAGATTTTTGGTTGTTTTGTTGTTGTTTTTTTTAATAAAGGAAAATCCAACCATTAAAAAACCCCTCTTTGTCAAGGCACCTCAAAATAACTTGACTCACCAGAAATTAGAGCTGGAAAGTACTTATTAAATCATCTAGTCCAGGGGTTCTCAAACTGGGGGTCGTGACCTCTCAGGGGGTCACAAGGTTATTACATGGGGAGTCACGAGCTGTCAGCCTCCACCCCAAACCCCACTTTGCCTCCAGCATTTATAATAGTGCTAAATATTTTTTAAGTGTTTTTAATTTATAAGGGTGGGGGGGGTCACACTTAGAGGCTTGCTGTGTGAAAGGGGTCACCAATACAAAAGTTTGAGAGCCACTGCTCTAGTCCCATTTACTAGGAGCCATAGGAGGATTATTCCCTATAGAGCAGTCTCCAGTTCCTTGTATAGCTGAGTTTTAAGTGTTTTAAGTGATGGGGCTTTCACCTCTTCCCTATTATAGTCAGGTTCTTATATTGTGCTCATCACTGTAGTATCTGAGTACAGTACTTTCCGGTAGTGGATTAAGCATCTGTGAGACTACATGTCATGTGTGCTTGGGTAGTGTTTTGTTTTGACAGGGTGTTCTTGGGGTATATTTGGTAAATATATATGTTGCTCTGTATTTATGTTAGAGAAGAGGAGGTCAAAGAAATGTACCTTGTACATGAAGTGGAAGGTGGAGAGGTTTGTGATGGTCCTTAGTTCCTGAGGGAACTCATGCTACAGTTTCAGACCAGCCAGCCCCCAAGAAAGTTCTGTCTCCCACCCGTATGAGTTTTATCCTTATTTTTCTTCAAACACCTTCACCTGGAATCACCAATGCACTTGTGTGTGTAGAAGTAATGTTGAGTGTTCACTTTCCATATCACTGCAAGGAGTGTTAAATATGCTAGAAGATTAGCCACACCAGCAACATCTGTCAATTTGTCAATTTGCAAGGCAATATACAGATTCAGCTGCAAGCGTGACATCAGTTGTTTTTTCACATTATCGCTCATGTCATGTATTCTACTAGATAACATATTGTTTGGCAGGGAAATAATATCTAATTGCTTTCCTTGTTTTTCTCCTAACATTGTTTACCATGTCCTTCACTGCTATAAGTATTAGTTCTTCAGCAATCGCATGTAGTTTTCCAGCCTTAGCAATTCTATAGCTACCTTTAGATGAAGCTTTGAGAGCTTTACTATTGACATGGGTTGTGTTCATAACACACTGTGTTCCAGCCTTCAATGCACTTAATTTTCATTTGAAAATGTATACAGGCTTGTTTTTATACAGAACCTACTTTGTGACTAAATGATGGCTGAGTTTGCCTGGTTTTAAACACTCATTAGAAATCACTTAGGGTACGTCTACACTACCCGCTGGATCGGTGGGTAGCGCTCGACCTATCGGGGATCGATTTATCATGTCTAGTGTAGACACAATAAATCGATCCACGATCACTCTCTTTTGACTGCTGAACTCCAGCTAGGTGAGAGGCTGAAGCAAAGTCGATGGGGGAGCCGCAGCGTGGCACATGGATGCAAAGTAATTAATTTTAATTCGATCTATGATATGTCTACTTCAGCTACACTATTCTCGTAGCTGAAGTTGCATATCTTAGATTGACCCCCTCCCAAGGTAGACCAGGCTTTAGTAACATAACACACACTGTGGCAACTGTATATCTTCTTATATGGCACAGGTAAAGCCAAATTTAACATAAATCTCATCATACTTCCTCTTCTTATTTGTGCTTTCATTAAGTTTGTCACCTTCTGTATTTTTATCTTTCACCTCTGACAATTATTGATCAAGGATTTCCAATCACTAACTACACTTTTTTTGTTGTTACTTTGATCCTTGTTGGCCCAAATTTCACATTCTTTTTCAACAATAGAGATATTTTTATTTTTAAGGCTTTAATTTTGTAACCACTGATCCATTTTTGTCACATCACCCTTATTTTCACTCACTGAAATTATTTTCAGTAATCTTAGCTATGGAGCTGTTGTGATACCTCCAAAAATACACACACACACACACACACATACAGTTTAGTGGTCTCAGGATTTCCTGGACTCAGTTCCCAAAAGTCCTGGAATACAATTCTGGCATGTTATGGCCCTGACTTAAGGGATAGATCCAATATAACACATGATGGGAGACTATTTGGGAACTACTGTCTTAGAGTATGGACTGAATTGACAGATGTTGAGTGTTCATCTTCAAGCAAAGGAGACTGCACCATGACTGCATAGTCCTCAAAACATTTTCCTCTGTCCACTGGCATCACCTCTGTCTTGCTCGGGTTCGGCTTCAGACAGCTGCTCTTCATTCATGACTTGATCTCATCCAAGCATTGTGTCATCTTGGTGGTAGTTGTGAGGTCATATGTGATGAAGGATAAGTAGAGCTATGTGTCATCTGCAAATTGCTTGCCCTTGAGTCCATGTCAACTAACCAGGTCACCTAGGGCTTGCATGTAAATGCTGAAAAGAACTGGAGAGAGAATCAATCCTTAGGATAGCCACACAAGTGAGGGATCTAATGGCAGAGATGCAGTTTCCCCTGACTAATATTTTGGTGCATACCTCTAGAAAGGGCTCAAACCATTTTAGTGCATTCTTCTGGGCCCATGGTACCTCCCTGGGGTGAGACAGCAGTCATGGTTGACTGTCAGATGCTGCATAGAGATCCAGAAGGATGAGAATTGATGTCTGTCCATTATCCTCTATCTTTAAAAGACTATCCCACAGTAAGATATGTCACTGGAACAGGGAGTTTTGCTCGATATTCAGCCTACTTTTTTTTTTTAATTTAATCCCTTTGTAATTTGACTTGGACCCCAACCAAACGCCCACCCTTCAACACCCCTGAATGTAGAAAAGGAAGTTTGGAGTTGGATCCTGATTTTGAAGCTCCGTTGGGGACAGAGCTCAACTACAGCAGCAGACTTCAGAAAATGCTGGAAAGTAACAGTGGTTCTAGTAGACTCTAGGCTCTGGATCGTCATTAAAAATGGATTTTTTACATGGTTTTGAATAAATGATGATCGAGGCCCAAACTCAGCCTTTCAGATATGTACATACAACTCCCATAAAAAGCAAAGAAAGTTTTGTGCATCAATCCAAGGATGGAATTTGGAAGATTTCGCTGATATGAATGAACTATGACTAATATGAAAACATAGACAAAGTGCCAGAAAAACTTTCCCTACAGTAAGGGCTATAAGACTGTGGAGCTGTCTCTCCAGGAAAGTAGCAACATGGTGGTGGAAACCTCACGGTTTAGGACAATTAAAACAGAACACTAAGAAATATGTTGTAGAGAACAAATTCTGCACTGGGTGATACCAACTCAAGATGCACTGCAGATTCACGTAAGAGAATAATAGAATTTAGAGAAAGAAAAGATCTGTGACTATCCAACAGATTACAGTAGCCAACACTAATAAGTAATTCAATTAATAACCAGTTCTAGATGCTTTTGGTTTCTATTATCAGAGGGTAGCCGTGTTAGTCTGGATCTGTAAAAGCAGCAAAGAATCCTGTGGCACCTTATAGACTAACAGACGTTTTGGAGCATGAGCTTTCGTGGGTGAATACCCACTTCCTCAGATGCATGTAATGGAAATATCCAGGGGCAGGTATATATATGTGTGCTAGCAAGCAAGCTAGAGATAACGAGGTCAGTTCAATCAGGGAGGATGAGGCCCTGTTCTAGCAGTTGAGGTGTGAAAACCAAGAGAGGAGAAACTGGTTCTGTAATTGGCAAGCCATTCACAGTCTTTGTTCAATCCTGAGCTGATGGTGTCAAATTTGCAGATGAACTGAAGCTCAGCAGTTTCTCTTTGAAGTCTGGTCCTGAAGTTTTTTTGCTGCAGGATGGCCACCTTAAGGTCTGCTATAGTGTGGCCAGGGAGGTTGAAGTGCTCTCCTACAGGTTTTTGTATATTGCCATTCCTAATGTCTGATTTGTGTCCATTTATCCTTTTCCGTAGAGACTGTCCAGTTTGGCCGATGTACATAGCAGAGGGGCATTGCTGGCATATGATGGCGTATATTACATTGGTGGATGTGCAGGTGAATGAACCAGTGATGGTGTGGCTGATCTGGTTAGGTCCACCATCACAGGACCTAACCAGATCAGCCACACCATCACTGGTTCATTCACCTGCACATCCACCAATGTAATATACGCCATCATATGCCAGCAATGCCCCTCTGCTATGTACATCGGCCAAACTGGACAGTCTCTACGGAAAAGGATAAATGGACACAAATCAGACATTAGGAATGGCAATATACAAAAACCTGTAGGAGAGCACTTCAACCTCCCTGGCCACACTATAGCAGACCTTAAGGTGGCCATCCTGCAGCAAAAAAACTTCAGGACCAGACTTCAAAGAGAAACTGCTGAGCTTCAGTTCATCTGCAAATTTGACACCATCAGCTCAGGATTGAACAAAGACTGTGAATGGCTTGCCAATTACAGAACCAGTTTCTCCTCTCTTGGTTTTCACACCTCAACTGCTAGAACAGGGCCTCATCCTCCCTGATTGAACTGACCTCGTTATCTCTAGCTTGCTGGCTAGCACACATATATATACCTGCCCCTGGATATTTCCATTACATGCATCTGAGGAAGTGGGTATTCACCCACGAAAGCTCATGCTCCAAAACGTCTGTTAGTCTATAAGGTGCCACAGGATTCTTTGCTGCTTTTGGTTTCTATGTTTTCCAAACAAGGTATTGTAGCCAGGGAGAGTCAATATTGAGAGAGAGAGAAATTAAGCAGTAAAATGACAATCTGGTAAACCAGAAGGTGAGGAAAAAAACAACTTTCCTCAAATAGCACTGAAAAGCTTTAGATCTAATGTTTATGGGGTCTGACAAAACTAACAAACTCTGTGCTCATACAGGATGAGGGATCACACTGCATTAGCAGGCAGGCAGAAATAAGTTAGTTTAATTTCCCCTTGAAGGATGATAGGCATCGCATTCACACCAGAACTTAAATGCAATATCAGAGACAGGGATCTCTTCTGAAACAACCTCTCCTCAGGAGATATTTGTTGTCAGAGGTGTTGTCAGATGCTACCGGTGTGGTGCTCTGCTTTCTCCTTGTTGGTATCACTCGGCTGCGCGCGTGTTCCCTCTTGTGCTGTCCCAGCTCTGCAGATAGCTGACACAGCAGACCCGAAGAGAACCCCCAATGACCACAGAGTCTAGTAAGGTACGAAGGCACGTCGGCCAGGTTTATTGCCATATTGGATACAGTAGTAGTTCACCGCAGATTACTTAGTCTACCGAGCATACTACAAATATGTACCCACGTCAATGGACTCGGCTCGGTCAGTGGCGGGACTTTCCACTGCCCCCCCGGCCGGACAAAGACATCACCCCAAGCATGCATTCTTATACACAGGTACAAACAACTTACACATCACTCCTGATGTATTGAGGTACAACCCCTCTACGTAGTAAGGTGCTGCCTCTCACCTTGTACATGTTGGTTCAATCAAAACAACTCTATCCATCATATTACCTTTTTGCCCCTGTCATTGGGATGGGTCAATCTGTTCCTTGTTATCTGTGTGGAATGTGCAAGTATGTGAATGTTCTGATCTCTAGTGTTCAGTACCTTTTAGGTACGTATCTTCTTGTAGCATCAGCCCTTTCCTTGCCAGCTTCTGTGAGCAGGGCTTGCCTCTGGCTCACAGCTTCACTTTGCTTTATGTTAGCAAAGTCTTGACCATTACTTTAGTTCAGGCCTTAGGCCTCATACCGGGCCTTTATCAGGGCCTTCACTTACTACAATATTGACTTATAAATCCTTCATTTTAATTAAAGAAAAACACAGCCTAGGTATATTTAGAGGTTGTTCCTCCTATTAATGCTGCATTTACTGATAGAATATAGATATTCAGGCCTGCCTGCAAAGACCTGCACTTTAAGAACTTAGGTGTATTTTTATCACTTAGCTAGTTACAGGGGTATAAAAACAAAGAATCAAAATCACAGTCCACCTGTGTCTGGGCCTTCTCTCATTAAGATAGTCTGAGGCGTTGTTCTTGGGCTAAGGCCTTTGACTAAGTAGCAGGGGTAGCCATAAGCTGGGAAGTGAACTGTCACATCCTCACATCCCAAGCCAGTCACACTGAAATCAGGTGGTATTGGGCTGTTAGTAAGATAATCCTGTCCTGATAGTGTCCATCACCACCAGATCAATCAACAGCTTTCAAGATGCTTAAAGAAAACTTAGTTTGAGAGCATCCTGTCTGGCAAGAAATCGCTTATCAATGGTTTTATCTTTATGGCCCCCACTTTTCTATTTTTAATCTGTCTGGTTTTCTAATTGTTTCTGTCTGCTGTATAATTAATTTTGTTAGGTGTAAGTTAATTAGGGTAGTGGGACTGTAGTGGGTTGGTTACCCGCTCCTGCCCTGAAGGGTTTAAAAAGCGGCCTGGGAGGGTTTGAAAGCTGCAGCTCTAAAAGCTGGGCTGATTGGGGAAGTGGCCGCAGCTGGGCCACACCTCAATCGGGCCACAGCTGGCCTGTATAAAGAGGCTGTGAGCCAGAAGCCCAAACAGTCTCTCTCTAGCTGTAGAGTGAGAAGGTCTGGCTGCTTAGAGGCTAGAGACAAGGTACCTAGAGTGGAGCAGGGCTGGGGAAAGGCTAGGGAGTTCCTGCCTGGAAAGCCCCAGGCTGTGGCCCAGGGTAAGGCCAAGAGGTACTGACTGAGGGTTGTAGAGGGCAGCCCAGGGGTAGGCAAAGGCAGCAGGTCTAAACCCCTTTGGTGATGATGAGTGGCTGATACTGCAGTCGCCCCAGTGAACAGGGGCTAGATGGAGACTGGGCAGTAGCCAATACTGAGGCAAAGTGGGGATAGTGGGGTGGGGGTTCCCTTGGGAGGGGGAGACCCAGTTAAAAAGGCACTGGGGTCCAGGGAGGGACATGGGGGCCAGAAGACAGGTGGATCACCGGCCTGCAGAGGGCGCTCCTGGCTGGAAGTGAGCTAATTCCCGAGGATAACCAGCAGGAGGCGCCACAAGCGTGAGTCTGGCCCGTCTACAGGGATATAATTGGTTAGATAATTAGGTTACAATATGTTAGGATTGGTTTGTTAAATTTCAGTAAAATGATTGGTTAAGCTATAGCTGAGAATATTACTATATAAACTGGGGTCAAACAGGAAGTGGGGGGAAGGGAAATTGGAATCACGTTTGCTAAGGGGGGATAAACGGGAACAGGGACACAGGCAAGGCTTTGTGGCGTCAGAGCTGGGAAGGGGGACACGGGGTAAATGCTCTGCAGCATCAGAGCTGGGAAGAGGAACATGGGAACAGACTATCAGCATATAGAGATAAGCCTGACTGGTGTGAAAGACTTCGAAATATGCTTGCTCAGAAACTAGCCCCAACAAACATCGTGTTGTCTGCACTTTGGATTTCTGGTCTTCAGCTTTCTGTCTGTGTGACTAGAACCAGGGGAGGAGGTAAAGGGAAAACCCTCGAACATTTATCTCAATTATTTTATTTTTAGCGAGTGCTCTGTGAACTAGTGTGCCTCTTTTAATTTAATTCCTGGAATCATTCCAGGTCTCATGAACTTCTCCAGTGTAAAAACAGGCCTTAGCTCTGTAAGTACATTGTTTGGAGTTAGTGGGTGAGGATGGCTATTGCTCAGTGTGTGGTTAAGATCAGTCTGGTATTTCAAAACCCGATGGAGGATCTTTGCCTAAGTTGCAAAGGAGGGATATTTATCTCCAGGGCCAGCTCCAGGCACCAGCTCAGCAAGCAGGTGCTTGGGGCGGCCAAGAGGAAGGGGCGGCACATCAGACTCTTCGGCGGCGGGTCCCTTGGAGGGAAGGACCTGCCACTGAAGTACCACCAAAGAAGAAAGCAGCACAGTGGAGCTGCTGCTGATGGATCAGGTGACTCCGGGTACAGCCACACCAGCTGCTGTTCTGGCAGCCCCAGCCATGATCTCTGAGTGGCCTACCACAGACGCAGTCCATGGCCTTGGGCAGCAGTCCACGGCCGACAGGAGCAGCCGTGGTCCACTGGCACTGGTCCCCGGGTGGCTGGCAGGAGCAGCTGCGGTCCACTGGCCCCAGGCACTGGTCTCCAGCCAGCTGGCTGGCTGAGGCAGCCGCAGTCCACAACCCTGGGTAGCAGTCCCCAGACAGCCAGGATCCACTAGTGCCAGCAGCAGTCCGCAGCCCCTGGCAGCTAGTGCAGCTGGCCCCGGGTGCCCCTCCAGAACCTCCCCACATAAGTCCCCCAGCGTCTCTCCCCCTCATGATTTAATCACAAGTATTTTTAGTATAAGTCATGGCTAGGTTATGAGCTGTGAATTTTTGTTTATTGCCCGTGACCTGCCACAACTTTTACTAAAAATACCCACGACTAAATCGTAGCCTTACATATAACAGACCCCGTCAATGCCTGTTTTAGGGTGTGTGTATCACATGGGAACAAACAGTAACATAGGTTCTGTTTGCTCCAAGTTGCTTGTTTGTGAGTGTGGAAGTTCGAATTAAAGTATGTTTTCTGCCTGCACAAGGGAGAGGCAAATAGTGTTTGATACAGATTCCAGATGGTTTTGCAGCCTTCTGGCCAAATACCTGACTTGAAGTGCAGTTAGAACCTGAAGAAGCACCTTGCATTTCAACATGGCTGCCGCTTCCCCTCCTCTTCCCTCTAACAACTTAAAGCTTCCCCTCATCTTCAAAGCTTTGTGTAACTCAGCCCCTCCTTACATCTCTGGCTCAATCGCCTTCTGTCTCCTTTTCCACTCCCTGCTTCTCACCCACGCTTCTTTCATGTTCTCGCCCTAGGTCTCCTCTGCCTGCTCCCTAATTAGTGCCTTCTTTCATGCTACCCATTGTACCTTTAGATTGCTGGATACCACAGGCTCTTCCTTGCCTCTCAAATGGCCATCTTGGGACACACCTGTGTGCTAGGAACAACTCCAGCTGTAATAAACCTCAGTCCTTTCTTTGTACCACATTGTACCCACCGGAGCCTTTAGACTGCAAGATCTTCAGGGCAGGGATCCATTTGTTTAGCACGCTTTATCTATTAGGCAGCTCCAAGTAAGCTGACAACTCTAGTACAACGCAGAGTCCAGTGGCACCTTAAAGACTAACATTTATTTGGGCATCAGCTTTCCTGGGTAAAAACCCACTTTTTCAGATGCATGGAGTGAAAATTACAGATACAGGCATAAATATACTGACACATGAAGAGAAAGGAGTTACCTTAAAAGCAGAGAACCAGTGCTGACAGGGCTAATTCAGTCAGGGTGGATGTGGTCCACTCTCAATAATTGATGAGGAGGTGTCAATACCAAGAGAGGGAAAGTTGCTTTTGTAATGAGCCAGCCACTCTCAGTCCCTCTCAAGCCCAGATTAATGGTGTTAAATTTGCAAATGAAGTTTAGTTGTGTAGTCTCTCTTTGAAGTTTGTTTTTGTTGCAGGATAGCTACTTTTAAATTGGTTATTGAAGGTCCAGGGAGATTGAAGTGTTCTCTTACTGGCTTTTATATGTTACCATTCCTGATGTCAGATTTGGGTCCATTTGTTCTTTTGCATAGAGACTGTCCGGTTTGGCCAATGTACATGGCAGAGGAGGCATTGCTGGCACATATCACATTAGTAGATGGGCAGGTGAATGAGCCCCAATGGTGTGGCTGGGTCCTCTGATGGTGTCGCTAGAGTAGATATGGGGACAGAGTAGGCAACGGGGTTTGTTACAGGAATTGGTTCCTGGTCTTAGTCTTTAAGGTGCCACCGGACTCCTCATTGTTTTTGTGGCTATAGACTAACATGGCTACCCCCAATACAAACAATAATGGAGCTGTCAAGTATTACATGAGTGCCTAGAGGTGGCACCCATATGGAGAGTCCCATTGCGCAAGGCACAGTACAAAGTGTGAGAGAGTCCCTGCCTCAAAGAGTTCACATTCTAACTAGGCAGGACACACCCAAAGGGTGGGAGAATAGGAAAGTATCTGTGCTTACCTGAGAATTTCTGTTCTTGGAGTAACGCAGTCCACAGATCTGCTCCACTCTGGAGACAGCCTGCCAGGTTTGGTCCTGCCCTCAAGCTGCAATTAGGCTGAAGAACCAACTGTAACTGATCTGTGTTTGCCCACCGCTTGATGAAGAATCAACGTATCATTCCCATTCTAACGATGGGGAATCGAGGCACATGGAGGTTAAGTGACTTGCCCAAGGTCACTCAGGAAGTTGGTGGCAGAACCAGGAATTGAATTCAGATTTCTTGGTCCTAGCCCTATACCTTAATGACAAGGCCATTCCTTCCCATCTCAGAGCCCACTGCAAATTCAGGGCCTCCAATCACAGATCATTCACAAATACACGAGTTTAGACTTACAAACGCCCCTTAAAAATGCAATTTTTGAAAGTGAGAACCACATTCCCAGCTTGGGGTCCAATCCTGCAAACACTGACTCACTCAAGCAAGTCTTTACTCATGCAAGGAGCTTTGTTAAACTCAGTGGGACCACTTGGATGAATAAGGGATTGTAGAATCAGCCCCTTAGAGTTTAAGCTCTTCAAGGCAAGGACTGTGCCTTATTTGTACTAAATACGAGGGCAAACCTACAGGACTAAACAAGCAAGAATCCTTTAATTACCAAGAAGTACATCAAAGCTGCTATTTTCCTCCTGCAATGACTTAAAAAGCAGCTAATATAGTACAGAGAACGCAGAATCCTGATTGTTTTAGGTTGCAACCGCATCTATTGCAAAGGAAAGAAACTCCCAAGCCCAGGAGGAGCTTTTCATTTAATCTTGAAAAGGGGTGGGGGGAATCACCTATTTAAGGACATTTGTAAACTGCATGTGTTATTTTAAACTGTTTTGACCTCAAGCACTCACATTAGGTTTGGTGCACAAGCGTGTATACTAAGCAGTCAAAAAAAATCAACTCTTTATACGCCAAACACACCACCCAAAGTGGAAGCTGCAAAACAGAATTATTCACACACAAATGGGGAGGGGTTCGTTTTACTGTCCACTTTCTCCATTAAGCGGTTTCATTTCAGCCGTGCCCTTCTGAAACGTCTCCCCATTCATGCCGTAAAGGACACTTTCTTGGAAAGAAAATTTCAGTTTCACACTCCCAAGGAATGACCAGCCAGGAAAAGTGCTTAAAGTTAGAAAATATGCCTAGGGGAGGACCTGTGATGTGTTCCCTACCCTACCAGCGCATCAGAAATTCTTTTTCTGTCCCTGAGTGGAGTCCTTGTTTGAGCACATCAGACACACTCAGTAGTTTCTGCATGTCTAAATTAACCACTTGTAAATAAATAATTATAGCAGAATATTTCCCCCATAATAGGATTAGCCATTATACCCTTCCATTTTGGAGCTGTTCCTTTCAACAGAGTGTCTTATGTGTATGTAACAGGCCTAGCACAATGGCCCCCAATTCTATAATACAAACAGTAAGTGATGAAAACACACCCTCCCTGTCTTTTAAAACCCTCCTTCAAGTCTGTTACTGTGGAGAAGCTTTTGATTTCTTGACCCTGTGTATGTGAGGATCTGTCCCACGATCATTTGCCTGACTTACGACATCAGCTTCTGGAAGCAGAGATCACGTCTTAGCTTTGAGAAACACTAACTGAACAAAGCATGGTGTTCAGCTAAGGGCTTCTATGTCAATATCAGTTTGGAGGAAGATAGCATCTGCTAGGGTGCCATGAAAACTAGGCATCGTGAGTGTCTCCCCTCCTCACTCAGACTCGTAAATACAATGAATTATTCCACACCAGACAGGGCAAGGGAGAAAATATGGCAGATGTTTGGAGGGAGATGCAAAACGAGATGAGAAAATACAAATTGTACTACTTAGAGTTCAGAAAAGTTACTGCATAAGCTGGCACCAATATGCTGCTATAAGACTAAAAGGCCTGGGAGGTTAAATGCACAACAATCTGTAACCTGCCCCCTCTCCTTTGTCCTATAACCTACAGAGGTGTTACTTGCCCACTTCTTTTTGAATAGTTTCTTGCAACATGTGCTACTTCCTTATTAGGCTGGGAGCACGTGTGATTCTGTGGGAAAGTTAATGTTAAGAAGGGAAGGGAGGTGCCATTTGATTAGTAAACATCTACAGTCTCATAATTTCAGTGGCGTCATGCTCTGTGCTGTGGGCATGGGACACACGCTGCCCCTTGGGCTCTTCGTTCCAGGTCCTCTGATTGGTGGAAATTTGGTAACACAGCAGTGGAAGTAGGTCAGGTGGGCTCTCTCATAAGCACAAATGCACCAAAACACGAGAAGCCTAGAAATTACACTTTACTAGGAGCTTGTCAAATCCGCAGACCTCACAAAAGGTCAGCTGAGGCTCTCACCTGGCAGTACTGCGTTATCAGTTCACGCTCAGAACATGATACTTGATTCATTCTTTTTAATGCTACAGATCCCTATAAATGGAGCCTCCAAGCTGATTCGCTATCAACAGAAAAAAAAAAGGCGGGGGGGGGATTCCAGTGGTACTGATTATCAGCTTTATTATGCCAAAAGGAAGAAAGAGGCCTGGGTGAAGAGGTCAGCATGTAGCCAGAAATGACTGGAATCCATTTGCAAAGAGTATGCACAGAGTTGCACAACATACATTATACACCATCTTTAATTACAACCCCAAAGTCATTGATTGCAAAATCCATGTTTTTTTACTTTAAGCTTGATCATTTTTAGGCATCAATGGGGAGAGTGCGCCAACTAGTGGCTGAATCTCTGGAGAATACCACAGCATAGGACCTAGTTAAACACAATGCTCAGAGGCACCTTACATGCTGCAAGTGCGTCCATAAAATGAATTTGGCAAGGCTCACGAGGAAGTACATCGAGCATCAGGAAAAAGTTGAAGATGTCGGGACAAGTACCAACTGTGAGTGAGAATCGCCTTATGCTTGGTCCCATGGCGTACGTTTCAAGAACACTTCTCTTCTGCTGGAAGTTGGAGCCTACAGCCATTCAAAAAGCAGTTTCGACAGGTGAGAAACTATATGAAGCAGTCAGTCTTAGCAAAAACACACTGCATGGAAAGTAAAGTGAGTGCATGGATCCAAAAGACACCCACACACATGACGTCGCATAACACATCGCGTGCTACACCAATAATGTACATCATGTGTTGCACAAAAAAGGTGAAAGTAACAGAAGTAAATACTGGTTTTACGCCTGCGAACCTCGTGACTGATGTTTGAAGTTCATTTCTCAAAAAGTACAGGACTTGCGAGGCCAGTTCCACACATCTAGTGTACATTCTGCTCTCAATGATCTATGCGCACAATAGAGAGGGGGAACATAAACCTCATCTATTTGCTTGCTCCGTTCTGTGAATTGACGACAATGCCAATGTCTGGGATGGTACGGTGATACAGGAAGATGGTTGAGTCTTTGCTGCACTTTATTCAATCTGTCAGGACTGCTAATTGGAATTTGCACCTCGCAGCACTAAACTTTGTGACTCTTTTTTTGGTTTAACCAACTAATCTGTGAGGATTTCCTGGTACCTTGCTGAAATAAGAGCTGTAGAAAAAAGTCGGATGCTGATATATGGGAGGAATTTTGAAAAGGGAAATGTGTTCTCTTCTGTGCACTTGGTTCAGACGAAGCCCTGGAACATGAAAACAGGGCAATGCCGGGCCGGGGGAGTTGGTGGGCATAACAAAGCATCCAAACGCTCTTTCTTGGTATTTCCTGACAACCCCAGAACTCCTTCTAAGTTTAAAAAATATGAAGCATGGCTGGGACGACTTTCCCAGAAGTAACCAAACACCATCTAGACTCTTTAGGTGCTGTTCATTACCAAGGCTACTGTTCCATGCAGCCATCATCATCAGATACAGTTATAAGCAATGTACAACATCCTTTTAACAGAACAAAGGATCAACCTCTCTGGCTCTGACAACAAATACCTTTGATCTGCCCTGACATTCAGGTAGCAGCAGGGAACGTATGGCAACTGAATGCAGCCCTTTGCATTTTTCAATCAGAGCCTTTCCAGGTGATGTTCAGCATTTTGTTCTCTCTCTCAGTTTTGCTTCATTCCTTTGGGAAACTGACAAGGCTTTGGGGAACTTGACAAGACAAGGCAGAGAGCTCCTACAATGGCACTAAATTGGACTATATACATTTTAACTGAACAATGCATAAGGTAGCCATTATCCTCTCTGCATCAGTTTCCCTCAAAACCCACTCGTGCTTGATACTTTAAAAAACAGACCTAACTAATGATTTTTGGGTTGTGGGACCATCAGGAGTAGCTGATATTTAGAAAGCAAAAATAATAAAATGATTGAGAACCATTAAGTTGTGCATGCAGCTAGCCTGAGTTACCATGTGCTCTTACTGCTGTTACTCATCTTTCTTCCTTCTGTTTGTGGTTTCAACTAGTGAACTGGCATCTTAACACTAAGATTGCATGATCTTTGAGCAAGGATTGTGTTTGCATATTTGTTTGTACAAAGCTGAATGGAATCCCAATCCTGACTAGGAATTCTGGGTGCAACCTCACAACAGGTAATGAAAACCAGCTGTATGTCCACTGGAGAAAACAGAATTATCTAAACAGACTTCACTTTTAAATGGTACATTGCTAGGCAAACCGAGAAACATGATCTCCTCTCACCTCTCGCTCAATGATTTTAAAAGTTAAATCAGTCCTAATTTTCTTCCAGGAATGTTAATCGAAGTATCATACTTTGATCATTTGATTAGGAAAGCTAATTCATTGCATTTTGCAGATTTGCTCAGAAGGACAAGCATGAACCAGTCACGCCATTCAGGGGGATTTATATGACTATGTTAATTAGACAATAGACCTGATTCTCCATTACCTAGACCTTGTGCAGTCATTTACACCAGTGAGGTATAAAATGCTACCACATCTGAATAGCAGCATTCTCAATCCATTTTTTTCCTGACATAAATGACAGTACAAGGTAAAAGGACACAGAGAATCAAATCTAACGTCCCCATCAATATACATTTTTGGATACCCAACAGGATCCATTTTACAATCGTTGCAACACCACATTAAATTCCCCCTGTCCCAAAATACCAACAGGTTTAATCAACGTTGCCACATGGAGAGAGAAACACTAACTGTACAAAAAGCCAGCAAGCAAACTCGTCAGCCAGGGGAGGTAGATAGCTCCCAACCCCCATTCAATTTGTGTCCCTTTCCTTGAGGGCTGGTTTTATTATTAAGACACACAACCCCACCCCCACCCCAAAATACAGGGTAACAAAGGCCCTTCCTCCCACTTTCCACCAGCTAGGAAGGGAGAGGGACAGCTTTCCTGGTTATCCCATAAGACTCTTGCCACATCTCTGGGAGGAATTTCCCTCAAGCGCTCTTACCTCAACCCTCACCTTTCCCTGACTGAGCTAGGAGCTTTCCTTTATGTAGTCTCCAGCTGGCAGACATGATAATCAACTGAGCCCTTATCCATCTGTGGAGACTACAACTCCCAGCATCCTTTACTAGAAGGTCAAGCCTTGGAATAGGGCACTTGAATGTGAGGACATGCCCAAAGGCCAGCAACCTGTTATATGCCTCAAACAACTTAACTATTTTTTGTGCAGCCCTGCAATATGGAACTACCTTATCTGAACCCCAACCCCACACTGCACCAAACAGTTTAACAACATTTGCTCAGGCTGGAATATTAGAGACCATGTTATGGTTCAGTGTCTCTCTCTCACACACACAATTTATGACAACAGTGCTGACAAGAAAAAACCCAAGCTTTGTAATTCGAGGATTTCTTTTCAAGTTTTGAAGGTTTTAATTCAGACAATTTACACTAGGTTCTCAACAAGTCTAAAGCAAAAATTTACAGCCATTTTGTATCTTAGTTTTTCAAAAGAGCTGAACAGAATCTCAGCCAATCTATTTTCCTCAAATTCATTAGCCTTTTGTGATATATTCTACGTAGTGGTGGCTGGGATTCTGTTCACAAACAGCAGACATCTAACATAATAGCACATAATTCCTGTTACATAGTTCATCTTAAATTAAGTTTTATGCAGCAGCCAACTCTATTAGAGATTCCAGGTTTTCGGACAGAACGCACTTACTACTTAGCTCATACTAGTTAACGGATATATCACGTATAGTACGTAACAAACAGTGCTATTCAATATCACACCGTTACAAAAAAGGTAGAATTTCTAATATATAGACATTTTCCACTGTACAGGAACCTGTACATGATAGCACTTCCCAAGGCTTTAACAAAAGCATACATTACGGATGTTGATATGCTATGCAGTGCAAATTATATTGTATGTAACATGGACAATAGTGCACTTTAACAGATTGCCACATTCAAATGTTAGATCAATAATACAATCAAAATATCTGTCTATCGAAAGTATATATTCCCTTTGTGTTCACTACACTGTGCAAGTTCATTCTGTTTTTGGTAAACAGCAACATGTGTCCCCATTAAGTTTCTAGACTTCCTTGAGGTTCAGGAGCACTAGGTCCAGATTGTTAATTACATTTATAACTCTCTCTCTCTAGACATATATGTATGTACAAAAGAAAATTGAAGCAGTGTCTTGGCAACAGCACAAGGCACTGCCAGGCTGAAGAATCAAGCTTGGTTCTTACCACACAATGCTTACAGCTCAGGTCCAACCTGAAGGCAACTGACTACCTGCACCAAACAGCACTTCAGGTCTCTCATGGGGCAACACAGAAATATGTAACTGAGCACACCCAAAAGGAAGAGTGCTACGTTGCTGATCGTAAACATTTAATATGGGAGCAAACGTCGCAGCCCCAGAATAAAGATACAAGTGGGAGAAGAAGCTGAGGACCCTAGCCTGGATTATCTGTGGTCACCCCACCCCAAAACCTGGAAGGTGATAGAAAGGTGAAGAGGACTACTAGAGGGGAATTTTACATAGGGGATATTCTAAGAACACACAGGCTTGTTGGGGTTTGATCTTGCAAGGTATGGAGAACTCTGGGCCCTGATCTAGCAATCCTGCAAGGTGCTGAGCATGATCGCGCTCAATTCCTCAATTTAAAGGGAATGGGGAAGGTGTCCATTTAGAAGAAAAATAATTATCCACCTCCTCTGATTATTTTTTTTTCTGCTGTGAACAAAATTGAAATATAAAGGCTGAAACAGTGGGAATAATGAAAGCAATCAGTGCTATCAACAGTATTATGGTTGTGATCCAAACTAATGCTAAAATCGAAGTGAATACTCATGTCATTTGGTGTGAACGCAGGTCAGTAGCACAAGGTCAAGATGAAACACCAGCCTCACGTGAGATTTCTCTGTCTTTTGTTAGCTGTCACAGCTGGCTACCCAAAAGACACACGCAGTTTGCACGGGAGACTGGAACCACCATGCATTGAGGCCAAAAAGTCTCTTTGCTGCTGTCTTATATATCATTGATACATTTGGAAGTTACAAAACCTTTAAAAATGTGTTTTAAGGATATTTGGCTCTGTAATAGACTAAATCTCTTCTGAGCTATTCCAATATGGCTGGTAATTACATATTTCAGACTTATGGTATCCATAATAACAAAATTCTGATATTTGTTAAAAGGAATGTAACTGGACAGGTACAGCAAACTTAGCCAGGATTTTAAAGTAGCTGCTAGTGATTTGGGGCGGGGAGGGGGGTCTATTTGATACATGTGAAAGGGTCTGGACTTTTGAGGGCTGTCTCAGAACTTCTGAAAACCCTTCTACATGGCACCAACAGCCACTCGAGCTCACTAGTCACTACAGGAAAAACCTGGGCCCTGCATGGTCTTAAGTTTCAGGGTCCAAGGTGCCCTCCCACCCCACCCCCTCAAAAACAGTTAAAAAATGTTTAACATGAGAATCTGAACATACGTCCCCCCGGGTAAACCGTTTTAATTAAGCAAGCACTTTTAGGCAAATTGTATGTATTTTTCTCTTTCACTACCCTGTTAGATAAAAAGCAGCCAAGCTAGTGTTTGCAGTAAAATGAGATCATTTTGGGACTAAATTTAGATCAGCCCAGGGCAGAATATTTTAGAAAAAGGATTTTTATAATAAAAGGCAGCACAGGGGTATTTAGAGGTCACTCACTGTCAAGTAATATAGAAAATATTTTAAATCCTTGATTAGGAACATATTTAGAAACTAGGATTTTCTGCAGATTACATTCTTAAAGTAGTTTAGTCTTCATCATTCAAATATGCCTATTATGCAAGGGATTTCTTTTTTTAATATAAGCCAATTCACTTTAAGAATAAAAATACTGCAAAATATTGGGTTAAACACAAAGCAGGCACCCTAGAATGTGCCACACTGGTCTGATTCTACCCCTGTTGTCTTCACTGGGAACAAAATTAGGCCAATGTGGAGCACTAAAGAAAAACCAAAACCACCCAGCCCCATTGTCCTATTAAATTCAAATCTCCTGTTCCTTTGCCTTGGCCAGTAGTTGTGTTTGGTTTATTTCTTGTAACGACCATTTATGGACTAGTCAGTTTTGAAGTTTATAAGCTTTTTTTTTAAAAAAAAAAATATCATTTTAAGCCTCCATTCAGAATAGCCTCCAGTACCAGCTCCAAAGGGAACGCATTATACCTTAGTGGGAAAATTTTTCCATTGGTACATCTCAACAGTAGTGACGGGGTAATTGTGGCTTAAAGTCACAAAACAAAACAAAAATTGGAAGTGATACGTTCACTTTCAGGGCTTCTTTTCCAGCTAACACTAACATGACTGGTCGCTGTCCACTCAGAATGCTATTAAGGCTTAATTATGAAGGGATGTGCCTAGCTGCCTCATTTGATAGCACTTGCTTTAAACAGTCCAGCCTGGGATTTTTGGGGATGAATGCAGCAAAAAGAGCAGGGAATAATTCAACTATTCTTGCTACAGCTCTCAATTAAGGAAGCCACCTTAAAGCCAGATTTATGTCAAGTTGTGCTATAAGCAAACTGGCAAATGCATACCACTGTCATCCCCATGGCCAATCTGACAGAAAATAGCTTTCCTTGCGGCTGATACTTAAATGCTCCTGGGTTCTGCAGTGAGCAATGCACATTACTTCCTGTAGTAAAGGCTACGACATGGCGCACAAAGCAGACTGCAGCTATTCCTTTGCTAGGGGCTGGATCTGAGATCCACCCGTTCTGATCGCCATATACGACAGTGTCTCCTGGGAATGACTTGAGGGAATTCTAGGAGCATCCTCAGCTAGTCTCCTACATCCCAACAAGAACGTGTTCAGTCAGCAGAGTCCACGTACCAGGCTCTACTCCCTTCTAGAGGTGCTAAGCCAGGGAGAGGGGGAGAGGATCCTTGTGGGTTGAAGAGACAGCCCTCCACCTCCCTTAAGAGAAAACAATTGTTCTACAGACAAACACCAAACCACTTGATTCTAAGTGGAACTGTCTAGGTAAGTTAAATAATACACAAGACCAAGCCTTGGCCATCCCTTTAAAAAGGTGGGAAAAGTGAAAAAATGTTGATGAAAGCACAGACTAACCACAGAAATGCAGAAAGTAGCCAGAGAAATCAAACATTTTTAACATGGAGAATCGGACACTGCAAGCAGTTTTTAGCAGCTATACATTTTAATCGATAACACATTTCTAAGACGTTGCTGGATCACATTCAATTCCAACTTTTGCCAAAGCAGATAAAAGGCCTAGCAGAAGAATGCAAGACAAAAATACATCTGCAGCAAAAGTGGGTGTTTTTAAAAGTACCCATGGGGATTTTTGCACCTTAGCATCACAATGAATCAGTTAAAACCTTTAAAAAAAGGCCAGTGCAATCAGAGCTCCCAAAAAAGGCAGTGTGCGCTAGTTAGTAGTTTAATCACTAACAAATGAATGCTTCTGCTAGCTATTTGCCCTGTTTGTTGGGATATGAAGAGTTTACTTGTTCATGACACACAGAGACAATGCAACTGAAAAGTCAAGGCAGAGAGCCTGGCAGAACAATCCTTACGAGTTCTATACTGCATACAAACTTCCCACCTGGCTTCTGTTTCAAGTAGCCCCACCAAGTCAATTCCGGTTCCTTAATTCAATCACCACATGCTTATTTGTCAAGTGTACAGGAGGTTTCATGTAACTGCCAGAAACTGGAGGCAGTTTAAACCACTTACGCATCCTCATCGCCTTTCTGGATAAAAGGAACACAGAATGTATGAAACCCAACATCAGAACCAACCAAAAATAAGCATCACTGAAAACAACACAGCTTTAACTAATCTCAAAAAAGGCACCTTAGACAAAAATGCCTTCACTGAGCACTCAGAAAAATATTTAATACTCTTACAAATCAATGTTTAGAGGTCAAAAAAATGGTCCCCAACTTAAACTTAACACATCCATCTCCTGACCCATCCTAGTCTGTACAAACTTTGACAGAGGTAAGAGACAAAGCTTATGCAGAAACTGTACACAATTTATTAAAGACAGCAATGGTCAAGCGAGAACACTATGCTGAACAGTGCACTTCCCCTGTAAACAAAAAACAAGAGACCCATCCCAAACGGAAGAGATGTAGATCATGTAAAGTGAGGGTTTCGGCAGTGAAGGGTTGAGGAGCAATTGCACCAGAGGGTTTTGCAACACATGCACATTCTGTTTAGTCTTTAGTGTAAAGGTGAGTTGAAAGGAAAGACCTGGTGTCCAAAGCCTTGCAAGATCTCAGGAGCTTTCCTGCATCCCGTCATCTGTTTCCAGTTCTGCTAACTGCCTCCTCAGCGCATTGATTTTTGCCTGAAGTTCCTTGTTGTACTCTATGATGTTATTCATTTCTTCGTAGGCTTCGTCCAAAAACTTGGAGGATCTATTCCAACGGAGAAAGACACCTACGGCCCCAAAGAGAGGGGGAAGTCAGAATGGACCAGTGTCACCAGGAGGAAAACTGCTAGTTAGTGAAGATTCATACAGTGCTTTACAAATGCAGAGTGCTACAGACGACATCAGAATTCTTAAGGACTTACCTAAACAATGCTTTGAAAGATAGACAATAACCAAAATAGGTTCCCTACTCCTCTTTTTTTAAAAAGTCAGTGGTTAGAGAGATCTAGACTTTGCCTTTCCATGTAGCCTAGTCTGACAGGTCAATATTCAGTCTCCACCTTGGCCTGATTCCACCCCCTCACTTTAGTTTGGTGCTAACGTAAATCTTCGATGGCATCAGAGATTCACATTCAGAAGTTTGTATGGACAGAGGACTGAATCATGACTCTGTAGTCCTGGGAATGCTTGGGTGGGTGGGAAGGATAAAAGGAATGGAGAGGGAGCATTCTCCTTGGAAATATGTAAGGAACAACTTAGGTTGCACTACCTGTCCAAAAAGGCTCAGTCCGATGCCCTTGGGTAAGAACTTTCATAGCACCTGTAGTGCCTAAGAAGTGGTAGGAGGCAGCACCATGTCTCCTGGGCACTAGGTGTTAGAAGTCATTTGTAATAATTGATTTCAATGGGAGTTGGATCATGCCCTTAGATGTCCAGTTGTAGGCATGAAGGTAGGATGAGCGGACAATTAGGAGAATTTCTGTTATCGCAAAAATACACAATACAAAAGAAGCTTGATTTACCTTCCCAAAGCTGCAGGCTCTGTGGCGCGACAGAAGGCCAGATGACGAGACTGTTGGCCTCAAACAGAGGATTCTTGAATTTGCTCAGTTCCTCAGGCTGATTCACCCAAGACCACAAGGACATAGTCTTCTGTGACAGCTTCAGTTTACACCTGGGACAGACCAGTATTATTACTGAATTGTCTTGTCTTCAAAACTGCACATTCTCATTTGCGTTAATCAGGTAGCTCCCTGGGAACTAAAATATCTGCAAGTCTTCCACATGCTGTGAATGCTGAGGGACTGTGATAACTCAGATTGTTAATAAAGAGAGATCCAAGACAGTGAAATGATCCTGAAAGGTCATACTGGTACGCCAAGTTATTTCATTCTGCAGGGACAATTTCATGTCATTCAAAACAAGAGGGCAGAGAAGAGAGCTCATTTAGCAGTGAGGGTAGAAATCAGCCATCTTCACTTATGAACAACCTGACCCCTTGCAATAGTTTGACAATCATATTTGCTCTCTTTGCTGTTTGCTACTAAAAAGGAGTGGAGGGTGGGTCTGTGGATTCTGCCTCTTAATGCAATTCTTGGTATAAGTGAAAGTGAGGTGACTACTAGAGCTGTGTATAGGGTCCCTCTTGTGGCAGGACGCACCGCAGCACATGCTATCTGACAGAGGCCATTCAACAAGCAAGAGCTTTCACAATTTACTATCAAACAGACACAGGGAATCAAAACCTACACAGTGTGTGACCCTATCCTGGGTGGTCATATGCGGCTCTGTACCAGGACTTAGCGTAGTAAAGGGGCTTGGGACAGTTTGCATGCCAGAGGCTATATAAATTAAAGCTACTGACTACATCCTCCACTTCGCAGACTGAGGAGATGGTCCAGTGGTTCGGGCACTAGCCCAGGCCTTGGGAGAGCTGGGCTCAGCTACCCACTCTATTATAGGCTGCCTGTCAAGTCTCTTAGGCCTGGATGCAAAGGAGTTGCCAGGCGCTGTGATTCTCGGTGTCACAGCACCCAACTTTCAGGCTGTGAACGGTACAATCACTGGGATTCACAAAGCCAGAGTTAGGTGCCTGACTCCTATACACTGAGTGGGGCTAGATAGGCACCTTCGACTGCAATCCACAAAAGCCAGCGCTCTGGGTGATTTTTCACTGGAGCAGCGCGACTGGATCCTGGATGAGTGCTACAGAGTTGTTCTCATGCTTGTTCTTCTCTTCCAAGGAGTCCCAGGGGAGGAGTGGGAGGAGAAGAAGGGGAGAGGGGCAAGACAGCACGCGCAAGCATGAGAATGACTCTACACCCTGGGGCTTAGAGCACTCCTGTGGGAGACTCAGGATCCAGTCTCCCTGCTCCAGTGATTATTTATCCACAGTGCAACAGCTTCAAAAGGGAGACTTGAGCGGGCCCCACATCAGAATTTCCTGTAGCCCAATGCTTCAAGCGCTGATGTGGGAGGTAGGACATCCTTATTCAAATCCCTTCTCTCCATCAAAGAGAGGGAGGACTTAAACCAGGCGTTTCCTGCCACTGCCCAGGTGAGTATCCAAACCACTGGGCTAAAAGTTGTGAGGGAAGTCCTGTTCCCCCCACCCCCACACCTGAGGGGCCAGTCCAGTAGGCAGCTTCTGAGCACATCGACCGGATGAAGCCCCCACATGTGACCAGGCTGAATGTCTGTCTTCCCCTGCTTTGGGAATTGCTCTGGAGCTTAGACAGGAAACAGGCATTTGGACTTCTAGAGCAAGGCATTAGTGCGCATGCCCAGAGACTGATACAAAGACACCAAGGGAACTTTTAGTGCAAAAACTCAGGTGCTGAGTAAGTTTAGGGACTTAACAGATTCAGGAGGAGTTTTGTGCTTTGCAGCGGAGTCTAAACCAGACACACATGCTCAATTCCTTTTGTGCATGCAGGCCTTAGCCTCTCCATGTGTAAATAGGGATAACAGCCCTGGCCTACCTCAGGGTGTTGTGAGGAAAATCTATTAAAGATTGTGTGGTGCTCGCATACCACAGTAATAGGGGCCAGATAAGTATCTCAGACAGAACTTCCATTTATTTTAAAGGAAGAAGACTGAAAGATCCTGGATGTTTTAAAAACAGCCAGGTCTTTCAAAACTAGGAGACAGCTACCGGCCACACACACTTTCAACCAACAGAACATCTGTACCAAGGCGTGGCCTGATTTCTGGGAGCACCGAACAAGTCTCCTCACCAACCTTTCACTTTCGTTGTTGCCCAGAAACGTGCCAAACTGCGAGGCGTAGGCGTGTTCGAAGAGCATGATGAGGAAGTGTTCATTGAATTCAAAAGAGCAAGGGAACTGACGGAGGATCTGCCACACGCAGTCCAAGAAAAGGAAAAACACGGGGGACTCCCATTTCTGCTTGCTGTTGGAGTAGGCGGACTGAGCACAGCGCAGCCGAAATGGGTGACCAGCCTATAAGCAAGAAACAAAGAACAATAGATTATATACAGAGCAAGAGGAGGGGTATGTTATAGGAGGATAAGCAAAAGATTTCTGCAAAACTATTTCTATCTGTGATACCGTGTCCCACTGCATCATGTTAACATCACATAACAAGTGCAATTAGGCTTCAAGCTAACAATAGTGAATTGCCAGTGACAAAGCCACTGCACTTTTCAGTGACACTAGAGGTATGCAAGTAATGTCACATTTCATCAAATTACAAGAATATGCACTGAAGACAATTTAGCAGACTACAAAATTACTGACCATGCCTGGCTTAGAACACTGGCAGAACAGAATTATTTGTTAAAATTTACAACTGCAACAGTATCCTTGACATGGGAGAGGGGCTCGGAAATCCTCACATTGAGAGAGCCCTCTCAGAGCCAACGGGGAAGGACAGCTTGTGCATAACACTCCATTGACAGAAAGCCAATGGGAGACAGCTACACTGGTGCCCCAGGTATCAAGACGTGCAACAACAGTGGCCAGCACAATAGGGTCCAACATGTTTGAGGCCTGAGGCTCGATCGCAAAATACACACAGAACAACAACTTGTGAGTGCCTCAATCTAGTGACATCTCTCACCTGCAGCCACTCTCTCTCAACAAGAGCCTCAAAGCCACGTATTGTCCTGCACCTTGGATCCAAGATGATCTGAGCCAATGAAGTTATCTGGAGTGTAGAATCAGTTCCTTCAGTCCCGTGAACTAACACTGATGCTCCTTCCCTGAGAGAAAATTCAAGAGGGCAAGAATAGGAACACATATATGCAAGATGCAGGTAAATCCAGTTTCTCAGTACACATCAGCACAACTGCCATGGACTTAGACAACATAAGGTGGCTTACCAACCATCAACCATTCCTTCTCTCCCACTCAAACTCACCCCTGTGAGGGTGAGGAAAAAAATATTGATACTCTTTCCAGCCCCAGAGCACAGTGTCATCTATGCTTCACATCATTTAAGGATTCAGTAGAATTTCTGGCTATGTGCTCTGGGAATCCAGAATATTTGTCACACACACAGAAGAGGTCTTCCTATATCCATCAACTTAGAATCCACCGTATCAAATAGACAGTATCCAAAGACTGATCCCAGCTCAACTAGAAAAGGGATCAGGAGGCTGAGAAGCTCAGTTAGGCGTCTAGGACTCTCCTGGGAAGAACAGGCTACTTGGAAACCTCTTCAGAATCTTAACGGGGGACCATGTCTTCTTGGGTGTTTGTAGAGCATCGAACACTCCTGATGCTCCTTATCAGGGTATTTAGAAGCTACAGCAATACAAAGTAGAACTACAAATGGACAGGGGTAATATGTAATAGAAGGCTTGCCCTACAAAAGCACAAGAAATATTCTGGTTGATCGCTTAGCTCTGCCTCAGAGCCAAGCATAATGACTATCACACACCTCTCTGTATAGATGAATCAGAAGCCCACAAAGCAAGTGAAAAATCTAAGGAAATTATAGTGAAAGTAGAGTAATGGTTTACATCAGTGGTCCCCAAAGTGTGGGGCTCAGTTCCCTAAGGGTGGCACAGAAAAACTTTCAGAGGGGGGCCCCCCACACAGCGAGGCCCAGACCAGACCCCACGTGGGGCTGGGAGGGAGCATCACCCAGCCCCGCTCTGCCCCCAGCCGTAGCTCCATTTTGCCTCCACCCAAGCTCCAGCCCCAACCCAGTTCCGGCTCAGACCCCATCTCCACTCCAGCTATAGCTCCACTCCGTCCCCTGCTCTGACTCTAGCCCAGCTCTTCCCTCATTCCCTCTCTGTCCACTGGCCAGCTCTGTCTCTAGCCCCAGCTCCTTCTGCATCCCCAGTTCAACCCCCAGCTCCGCCTTCAGCCCAAGCTCTCCTGCTGAGCCAACCATACGATAATGGAGGGGAACACGGAAAGATTCCATTACTGGTAAGGAGGGGAGGGCCGATGACAGGAAAAGTTTGGGCACCACTGCTTTACATACAGCTAAGATTCAATATGCTCTTCCTCCCAGCTCCCACTGACTTTTCAGAACAGCCAATCCCCCTGCATTGTTATATTTATGTTCTGATACCACACCCGGCTAAGTGCCCCTAAACATCACACCAAGCTCCTCCTTCAAACTTCCTGTGACGTTATTTACAATTGTCTTATGGCATCTCCCCCTCCTGAAACATGACAAGATTGGCTCACTTGTGTAAATACCCTTTTAGCTTTTTTTAAAAAACAAAAAAACAAAACTAAATGGTAGGTGGTATTTGTTCATGTGCGGAGGCCTAAATTGAGCTATGAACTGTTAGTAAATAAGAGCAATCCATCAAGCAAGCGCCAGTGCTGATGCCAATGAATTGCTCTGCTGCTATTACTGCTTGTTTGGAGTAGAAAGCAGAGGCATAAAGATGGAGTCCATGGTAATGCTTTCATCTAGAATTAGCATAGTGTATCCAAAAGGAACTTGGGTGATATAGCTATGAATGAATTAATCTTTATGTATATATTTTTTCAGTTTGCTTTACAGTAGTTCCAGACTAAGAGCAACTTCATACCATTCTCTTCCCCCCTCTTCCAGTAAATGCAAAAGGGAACAAACATGTCCATGTGCTTCCTGTAGAATGACAAACAAGGACAATATCGTTCTGATCTTGCATCTTTCTTGATATAAGCATGCAAGAGAACATAAGAATGGCCATGCTGGGTCAGACCAGCGGTCCATCCAGCCCACTATCCAGTCCATCCAGCCCTCTGGGGCACCTAACAGGTAATGATCAAGTGATCTCTCTCCTACCGTCCATCACCACCCTTGACAAACAGAGGCTAGGGACACTATTCCTTACCCATCCTGGCTAATAGCCATTAATGGACTAAACCTCCATGAATTTATCTAGTTCTCTTTTAAAACCTGTTATAGTCCTAGCCTTCACAACCTCCTCAGGCTAGGAGTTCCACAAGTTGACTGTGCCCTGTGTGAAGAACTTCCTTTTATTTGTTTCAAACCTGCTGCCCATTAATTTCATTTGGTGACCCCTAATTCTTCTATTATGAGAACAAGTAAACAACTTTCCTTATTCACTTTCTCCACACCACTCATGATTTTATATACCTCTATCATACCCCTCCTTAGTCTCCTCTTTGCCAAGCTGAAAAATCCTAGTCCCAGGATGTAGATCCATCTCCCACCATTCCATTTAAGGGGATTACACAACTTCAGTGTGTTGTCTACTCAAAAGTAGTAACTAGCTTCCAACGGGGTTCAGAGCACAGAAATTCCAGGTTGTCCATGCCAGCTCCATATAAACTCAATCTGCTTCTTTCATCTGCTAGGAGTTACAAATGCTCCATTGTACTCAATGTAAAGGAGAAGTAATTGGCCTTCACCGTAGTAAAGGCAGAAGCAAGTAAATGCCATGGTTTGATGTTTTTAGCACAATCCTTGTGTTTCATTGTCCAAGGCTCATAGACTCAGACCTTAAGGCCAGAAGGGACCATCATGATCATCTAGTCAGGCCTCCTGCATATCAGAGGCCACAGAACCTCCCCCACCCACTCCTGTAATAGACCCGTAACCTCTGGCTGAGTTCCTGAAGTTCTCAGATCTTGATTTAAAGACTTCAAGTTACAGAGAACCCCCCATTTACTCTAGTTCAAACCAGCAAGTGAACTGTGCCCCATGCTGCAGAAAGTGATGAAAATCCCCAAGGGTCTCTGCCAATCTGACCTGGGGGAAAATTCCTTCCCAACCCCAAATATGGCCATCAGTTAGACCATGTGGTCAGGCAGTTGTATCTTGCCACCTGGGAAAGAATTCTCTGTAGTAATTCAGAGCCCTCCCCATCCAGTGCCCCTTCTCCGGCCATTGAAGATATCTGCTAATAGCAATCCTGGATGGGTCATCTGCCATTGTAGGCAACCTCTTCATACCATCTCCTCAATAAAACTTATCCAGCTCAGTCTTGAAGCAAGTTAGGTTTTTTGCCCCTGCTAATCCCCTTGGAAGCCTGGTCCATAGCTTCACTCCTCTGACAATTAGAAGCCTTCATCTAATTTAAAGCCTAAACTTGTGGATGACCAGTTTATATCCATTTGTTCTTTACCAACATAACTTAAAAAAAAACGTGCCGCCTCCCTGGTGTTTATTCCTCTGATATATTTAGAGAGAGCAACCACCTCTCCCCTCATTCTCTCTTTTGCTAGGCTAAACAAGCCAAGTTCCTTACGTCCCCTCTTGTAAGGCAGGCTCTCCATTACTCTGATCATTCCAATAGCCCTTCTCTGAACCTGTTCCAGTTTGAATTCCTTGCCGGGATATTTACTAAACCTAGCACCATCAGGTGTCAATGCCATGTCTTGATGGTTGGTTGCCATTTTCTTAACCAAACCGAATTACATTTCAGACCACAGATTTGCAAAGAGTATGTTTTTCCTGTTTGCAAAGAGGAGACGTAGATCCTCTGAGATGGGAGAAAATAGGCCCCTTCCCGTACAGCTGTGAACAGGCCACAGCTAGACTGCTCCATTCACATCTGCTCACCTAGATAAATACACCAGAGGAAATTTTGATAAAAAGGAAAAAACTGATTAAGGGGGTGAAAAATGACTCTACATATATACATGTAGCTTGGTTAAGTGATAGGTTAGAGGAGTCATGATCCTTTAAAAGAAAGGAGAAAAATTGCTTAGACTGATTGTCATAAACAGATAGTTAAGGGTTAATGTCTCTTTTGCCTGTAAAAGGTTAAGAAGTTCAGTAAATCTGGCTGACACCTGACCAGAGGACCAATAGGGGGACAAGATACTTTCAAATCTTGGTGGAGGGAAATCTTTTGTTTGTGCTCTTTGTGTTGTTGTTGTTTGCTCTTGGGACTAAGAGGGACCAGACATACATCCAGGCTCTCCAAATCTTTCTGAATCAGTCTCTCATGTTTCAAACTTGTAAGTAATTAGCCAGGCAAGGCGTCTTAGTCTTATGTTTGTTTTCTCAATTGTAAATGTTTATTTTTGCTGGAAGGATTTTACCTCTGTTTGCTGTAACTTTGAACCTAAGGCCAGGGGGGGTCCCTCTGGTCTATAGGAATCTGATTACCCTGTAAAGCATTTTCCATCCTGATTTTACAGAAATAATTTTTACCTTTTCGTTCTTTAATTAAAAGCTTTCTTTTTAAGAACCTGATTAATTTCCCCTTGTGTTAAGATCCAAGGGGATTGGATCTGAACTCACCAGGGACTGGTGGGGGAAAGGAGGGGGGATAGTTAATTTCCCCTTGTTTTAAAATCTAAGGGGTTTGGATTTGTGTTCACCGGGGAATTGGTAAAGTCTCTCAAGGCAACCCATGGAGGTGATGAAGTTTTGGGGGAACAGAGAGTGCCCTAGACACTAAAATTCTGGGTGGTGGCAGTGTACCAGAGCTAAGCTAGTAATTAGGCTTAAAAGTGTCCATGCAGGTCCCCACATCTGTACCCTAAAGTTCAGAGTGGGGAAAGAAACCTTAACACTGATAGAAAGGAGTATGAAGTAAATTTGGCTTGAATATCAAAAAAGCAGAGATATGTTAAACTGTCGGAAAGACTGCAAAGGAAATGATGGAAACCCCATTGCTTCAGCCATTTAAAATTAGACTGAGTACTGGACTAGCTCAATGGAAAGGATGTTCATAGAGTAAAGAATGTGCACGTGCATGGTCAAAACAGGATCAAGTTTAGCTGTCCCTAATATGTTGTCACAACAGTAGTTCAGTTGCATAAACTCTAGTTTTATTGGCGATACAGGTTAGACTGGGTAAAACATTAGATGACTCAGGAAGCAATCTTGACTAGTTGACCTATTGTCCATCCCTAATTGTTATGATTCCTCACTCATGCTTGTACTAATAAAACCTAGACCTGGCCCAAACTGCTCCTTCATGGTGGTGATAAAACGGTGTCTTACATGGAAATAAGCAAGAAAGTATACTGTAGTAAAATACCGTAGCTGCCTCCGAATGGAATATTTAACAAGCAGCATCACAGAGTGTAACCAAGAACTGAGAGAGGATTTACCTGTCGATGCACTGAGCAGCCAGACAAGCCGCAGTTAGTATCTCTTTAACGTGAGTCAGCCAGTTGGAGGCTTCCAGTTTACTAAGCCAGCGGTCCATGTTGTGCGATTGATCATTGCAAGCTTCCACAAGTTTGATGAGACTTTCCTGCAGAATATTATACCTTTGGGGAAAGCAAAGCCCATAAGCAACATTACTGAAGCTATTAGACCATGTAGATTTAAACACTAATGCTTCAAGAGAAGTTATGGTAAGAAGCATGACTTTATTAAAGTGATATTTTCTTGTTCAACAAATCTATTCTTATTGTGAATGCGTCACAATTTAGTATCATGGGAAAATACCAGTGCTTAGACTGGAGCAATTCCACTCCTTAAAAAGCATGTTCTGCTCTGAAATGTCCCGATTTGGGGTAGGGGGAGGGCAATAGCATCACCTTCCTGAATTTACCTGCATCCTGTGTGTTTTCTGTTATATCCACTGACTAAATAAGTTTTTGCTACTTTTTATTCCAGATAACATGGCTGAATCAATACTGGGAAGAAAAAAGCTGGATTCCAGTCTGGCACATACTGCAACACACTTGGTAACCAAGTTCCAACTGCAAAATCTTTACTATGGGTGCTGCAGAAGACAGAGTAGTAAAAAAACAAGTCTTTGCTTGTAAATTGAGAAGTTGTGATCTGAGGTCATTGAGACAAATGTAGAACCCCACCATCTCATTTTTACGGAGACACTTTCAGACTACAACCACCACACTAAGACAGACAGACTATGTACACACAAAGATATACTGAAAAAACGTTATACTTTATATTTACAGGATCTTATGACTTTCATTTGCAAGATTTAGCAAGCTGCAGTGCTCAGCGTGCTTTAGGTTGAACTAAATATTTCTCTTTGATCCTCTTCCTACTATGATATCTTAAGGCACATTTAGAGTTACAGATCTACTGATCATCGGACATTTAAATGTTACATGGCTTAATACCTATGGAGGGGAGGGGGAGAGAGAATGAATATGAATGTGGTGGTGGGAAAGTAAGAGGATGCAGGCGTGTGATGAAGAAGAGAGCATATTACGATTTGATATAAAAGATTTGGTTCCAAGAAATTAATAAGCAGAGAGAGAAAAATGAACCTGAACCTTTTAATTTTTGTTTAGAAAGGGGCATATAAAGTAAAATGCACCAACACTCAAGCCTGTCTGTAAAAACAACATCAAGTTCAACTGCTCACAATAGCTGTAAAAACATGGCAGCAATTCATAAAGGTTCTCTTCACTCCCCTAGTTCTCCAAGGTCATGCCTACCCTGAGGTTTTGGTTTTTTGCTCTAATGTAGCTACAATAATGGAGATGCATTAATGCAGCGTCAAGGTTCTAAGCCAAGATTCTTAAGAGATCAGCCCTTCGCACTGTGCAGGTGGCACAAAAGAACTGGACTATGGCCAAAACTGGCCAGCAAGGAATCTCCCTGCCATAGGAGCAGCAAAGAATCCTGTGGCACCTTATAGACTAACAGACGTTTTGGAGCATGAGCTTTCGTGGGTGAATACCCACTTCGTCATATTCACCCACGAAAGCTCATGCTCCAAAATGTCTGTCAGTCTATAAGGTGCCACAGGATACTTTGCTGCTTTTACAGATCCAGACTAACACGGATATCCCTCTGATACTTCCCTGCCATATGGCAACTCCCTGCTAGTGTGAAGGTACTGCAGCCAGTTCCTGCACCAGCTATCTCTGTACGCCCAACGTAAGTTGGGGGAGGGGGTGCTGCTCTGTTATGCCTATCCTCCATTGGTGCAGGGTACATTAAGAACCCTATACCAGTGGTGTGATTCAGAGCAGCTGAGAGGTCTTAAGTCTCACTGACCTTGAGAATAAGGGAACCATAATTAGCACCCTGATGATTGCTCACCTACCTCCCATCTGCTGCAGAAAGCAGAGCGCAGGCACAGGTGAGAATCTGGCCCCTGGTGTTTCCAATCAGGGAAGCCAACACTTTACGCCAGCACAGCACATCTACACTGGGGGTTAGTAGAGAGGCAGCTACACTGGTTCAAGAAAACCCAGTAAGCGGCTATGGGATTCCCTGACGGCCATCTTATTTCACCTACCTCTCAACAGATTTGTGAATTCGCCTCCACTGAGGATACTGCACTTCCTGCTCAAAGCCACCTCCTTTAGCTCTGGCCTGCTGAGCAACATTCAGGGAACGGGTATCAATGATGTAGCCACGCTTTCCTGCCCTCAAGGTGGCATTAATAAGTGCTGAATCTTCCTTACACCGTCTCCCATTAGTACCTGTGAGAGGCTGGCTGCTCCGCATCATTACCTAGGAGAAGAAACAAAGCATCAGCTGTTAGAGACGGGGAGATCTATTAGATTGTCTAGTCTGGGCCCATCAGTGGCATATTGCAGAGACAGCAAAGAGTCCTGTGGCACCTTATAGACTAACAGACGTATTGGAGCATGAGCTTTCGTGGGAGAATACCCACTTCGTCGGATGCATGTCGGGGAAATTTTCAGAGGCAGGTATATATATGCAAGCAAGAATCAGGCTGGAGATAATGAGGTTAGTTCAATCAGGGAGGATGAGGCCCTCTTCTAGCAGTTGAGGTGTGAACACCAAGAGAGGATAAACTGCTTTTGTAGTTGACTAGCCATTCACAGTCTTTGTTTAATCCTGAGCAGATGGGGTCAAATTTGCAGATGAACTGAAGCTCAGCAGTTTCTCTTTCAAGTCTGGTCCTGAAGTTTTTTTTTTGCTGCAGGATGGCTACCTTTAAATCTGCTACTGTGTGTCCAGGGAGATTGAAGTGTTCTCCTATAGGTTTTTGTATATTGCCATTCCTAATATCTGATTTGTGTTCATTTCTCCTTTTACATAAGGATTGTCCAGTTTGGCCGATGTACATAGCAGAGGGGCATTGCTGGCATATGATGGCATATATTACAGTGGTGGATGTGCAGGTGAATGAACCGGTGATGTGTGGCTGATCTGGTTAGGTCCTGTGATGGTGTCACTGGTGCAGATATGTGGGCAGAGTTGGCATCGAGGTTTGTTGCATGGATTGGTTCCTGAGTTAGAGTTACTATGATGTGGTGTGTAGTTACTAGTGAGAATATGCTTCAGGTTGGCGGGTTGTCTGTGGGCAAGGACTGGCCTGCCACCCAAGGCCTGTGAAAGTGAGGGATCATTGTCCAGGATGGGTTGTAGATCCCTGATGATGCATTGGACGGATTTTAGCTGGGGACTGTATGTGATGGCCAGTGGAGTCCTGTTGGTTTCTTTCCTGGGCTTGTCTTGCAGTAGGAGGCTTCTGGGTATACATCTGGCTCTGCTGATCTGTTTCCTTATTTCCTTGTGCGGGTATCGTAGTTTTGAGAGAGTAGAGAGTAATCCATCTGCCAGTGCTAGTAATCCACCTGCTAGTGCTTCAGCCAGCTTAGTTCCATATATTGTTAAAAGAAAGCAGAAACCCTGTTGGTTAACAGTCCCGTCCCTGCAGTGAAGTTAACTGCTCACCTCAGCCTTCAAACGCCTCTTCCAGCAACTTCAGGATCCAAGTCAAAATTGCCCCTTTAGTTCCTCCATGGACTTGCACCAGCCAAGCTCAGTCTTCTCTCCTCACTGTCCTTCCCACTCTCTTATCCTCTTGGCATTTACCTGGATAGTCCGGCTGCTGAAGTGGCCAAAGAGCTCTCTTTGGTAGAGTCTGCTATTTGAAAAAACCTGCCCATCTGTCTCTACCTTTCTTCCCGTTTCAGCTGCAAACCCTTGTTTTCCTCTTGCATGTATCTGCACTCTTCAGTTCTTTCCCATCTTTTTCATTGTCCTTATGTCTGAACACTAGATTAAATGATTTCTAGCTTCTTAAAAAATTATTATTCTGCAGGCCACTTTGCAGGAGAAAGATCCTAACACAGCCTCCTCAGCTTTCAGCTTATGATTCCCTTACCCACCACCTTCACCACCTCTGACTCCAGATTCCTGCTGAAACGTCTTTAATGGACAAACATTTGAAGGAGGGTTTTATTTTTAATCTATAGCCAATACTGTTTTAAAAAACATTTTAGTCAACTATGTAATACAAACATGTTCCTTAGCAGTATTTTTATTTGGTGGTTCTGGAAAGACCCATAAACCAGAGCTCCACACTTGTTTAAGATAAGGTTTCATGGAAGAAAGATTTCAGAGATGATAAAGCTATGCCTTTACTCTAATACAAGAGACAACTGAAAGCATGAGGATGATGAGTCAAACATATCTACTGACGCCCACAGACTAGAGTAGGGTGTAGCAATGCATGACAGAAGGCATTACCATCAGAAGTTCAAGCATTGCAACTTGAATGCTTGAAACATACAAGTATTAAGAGCAAAAATCTCAAGAAATCTCTCTCTCCCGGCCCAAGCAGGGAAGAGAATGGAAGCTCCACAGTGACAGGGAACAACATGAGCTACCTAACTCCTTCAGAAAGAACAGGAGTACTTGTGGCACTCTAGAAATTAACAAATTTATCTTCCTTTCCAAATGCAAACAGATGGACATCACACCAAAAGGACTGAAGGTAAAAAACCCATTACAATCTACATACTATGCTGACAGACTGTGCCAAAGACACTCTCAAAGAAACTGCGGAACCACCTGATCAACATCTTGTTACAGTGTGTATGGTAACACCCATTGTTTCATGTTCTCTGTGTATATATCTTCCTACTGTATTTTCAACTGCATGTATCTGATGAAGTGGGCTGTAGCTCACGAAAGCTTATGCTCAAATAAATGTGTTAGTCTCTAAGGTGCCACAAGTACTCCTATTCTTTTTGCGGATACAGACTAACACGGCTGCTTCACTGAAACGTAACTCCTTCACTGGTTTAGGATTGATTTGTCAACATGTAACTAGTTGATGATTTAACTCTAAGCCTGGGTCAAAGGAGAAATACAGGAAGTATCTATGTTGGATCAGACCAGTGTTCATCTAATCCAATGCCTTGCCTCCAACAGCATGCAGTACTAGATGCAAGGAATCACATAACAACCCACCTTCTGGGCACATTTCTTTGTAATCACAAGCAGTTAGTGGCTGGGTCAGAGAGGTGCCAGAGTCTCAGATTTTAACTACTTAAAAGTGGAGGGGGTGGGGAATGAGTGAGTGAGAAAATTCACTGCTCGTTAAAGGTGCCACATGGACAGGCCTGGAGAACAAAGTCCTCTGCTCGTTTACAGAACAGGTGCAGTGTAAGCAGAGGCAGTGCTAGCTTCACTCACACTGTGCCTCAGTCGTGACTCAGATGGACCACGTCTCAGGGTGAAAGGGTCATGCAGTTTCTGTGGGCCGTTCAGTCCATAGCCAATTGGCACAGGCAGCCAAGAAGTGCTCGCAACCTCCACAACTGGCATGAGGTGGACATCTCTCTGCTAAGAGATGACTCATTTCCTATCCACTACTGAACAGATGTTAGATAACCTTTCAGTCACTACCAGTCTAGACTGGCAGTCCTATATTCCAACAGCTAGAGTTGCCCAGGCTCCCTTGTTTAAATATAAATGGCTATGAAAAGACGGTCTCAGAATAAGCTGGGTAGTGACTGTGAGTTAACATCTTATGAGCTGCACTGAAAGCCTTCAGGAGATGTTATTTTTCAATAAACAGGGCAAAAGAGTTCTGAAGAGACCTTTATATTTTTGTCCAGCCCAAGAAAACCCACTCCTCTTAAGTGCCTAAAGCACTCAAACAAGACTTACCATCCCATTCTTCTTATGGTAATAGCTTAGAACAGGGAAGCGGCCACCGTGGCGAAAGGTTGCAACTCTCCGAAGGGCCTCATCATCAATTGATTTTGGGACAGTGACAGCTGGTGGGTAAGAGGGGCAAACGGAGAACTCCTTATTGACATAGCTCAGCCGCCATTCATTCGTCTGGAAAAAGGTACAAGAGAAAGTTTGTTGTACTCGCAAATGAATGCTGCATTGTTAGAAAGAAATGTGGGAAAGCCAAGACATTTTAAGTTAAAGTTAAAAAATACCATCTGAAAATCTACAGATAAGGTCACTTAGATTTTTAGTTTGTCACCTGTGCCTCACCCAAAACCAGGAGACAATTCCCCCCTCCCTCCCACAAACTATGCAGCTGCACTAAGGACCACACTTTAACAAGGCAAGCCAGTGCTGCCAAAAACTGATGGTTGCTATTTTTTTTTAAATCAGTGTTATTAGCTTCTTCGTAGCGAGCGTAGCAGTAGAATTACCTACAGATGCAGTCATCTTTAATCCCATATAAAGGGGATTCCAGCATTTATCAAACATGTGAACTCTCTGGGACAAGGACTTTTATTACAAGTCTGCAAAGAGCCCTTGATCTAGGCCTCTAGATAATACTGAAACACAAACAGCATCAACTAGTGCCTCTACCACCAGCAATAGCAACTGTGGGAAGATTTAGCAAGTTTCCCCAATATAGACCAAGCCAAAGAGATCGAGGGTCTATCTATGCTCGAAGACTGAACTGCTTGAGATTAAATACAGTAGTTGAACATTTCTAACACTGTTTTCTCCTTCAAAGGTTTGCTATGTGCGCAAGCTCACGTAAACCAGCATGCTGACTCCACACACAGCACTCCCTGCAACCACTGCTGTACCTGGGCACTGTGGGTCTCCCAAAGTACCTAGCCCACAGTTTTGCACAGTTCCCTGAAACTGAGATTGGTGATAGAACCTAAGTACTGAGAAGATACTGAATTCAGCCTGGGGTGAGGCAGCTCTCTGCTCAGCAAGAACTGGCAATGCAGAAACTGCTGGATATCTGGGGTCAGACACAGCAGCTGAGAATACAGTCGGCAGAGAATAAAGGCCTCTAAGTGTACCTCACTGATTAGAGTGCTGAGTTACTGAAGTCTATGCTACAACCACTGGCTGCTCAGGAGCTAGAGGGGCTCACATTGCATCTTCATACAAGCCCAGCTCAGGTGCCTGTTCGCTACGGACCTTTATCACTTTGAACGCCATGTTTGGACCAAGAGCAGATCCAGTACTTGGTGGATCAAGGGCATGCTGGAGGCCTGAGATAAGAACCAGTGGCCGCAGAACTTTCAAATGAGCAAGACCTCTCTCTCTGGGAGCCTGCCCTGACAGTGGAATGCCAGGCCACCGCGACCAGACAATCTATGGAAATGAGGGTGGAGGATGGGGTTACCAGCTTCAGTAGAGCAAACGATAAATACTCCGATGGGGTTGGGAAACCTATACTGGGGGCTGCTGTGAATGTCTTCCACTATGAAAAATTTGGCTAGGGAGGTGCAATTAAAAGTGCCCCTAAACGCAATAAGTTTTTTTGTTTTTTTTTTTTTTTTAAAACACACACACACTGCGGTGGCAAAACAGACAGCATGTATTGCATCCACCCAACCCAGCAGAGTATCTCAATCAAAAAGGCAACTACTGTGTATTGACATAAGCCCTTGTGGATCACTGGAGTCCACCATGTGGATATTTACATAAATTAACTTGGCATTTGCTTTGACTACAACGAATGCCAAGTTTATTTTCAAAAGTAGCAGACTGGCAGCCAGATATGCCTTTGGAAGGATCCTGACAAGAAGAGGTGTCTCCTGCCTTAAAAACCCAAGGCTGGAGATTCCACCACCTCCCTAGGTAACCCATTCCAGTGCTTCACCACCCTCCTCGTGAAATAGTTTTTCCTAATATCCAACCTAAAACTCCCCCACTGCAACTTGAGACCATTGCTCCTTGTTTTGTCATCTGCCACCACTGAGAACAGATGAGCTCCATCCTCTTTGGAACCCCCCTTCAGGTAGCTGAAGGCTGCTATCAAATCCCACTTCACTCTTCTCTTCTGCAAACTAAACAATCCCAGTTCCCTCAGCCTCTCCTCATAAGTCACAAGCCCCACTCTAATAATTTTCTTTGTCCGCCGCTGGACACTCTCCAATTTGTTCACATCCTTTCTGTAGTGGGGGGCCCAAAACTGGATGCGGTACTCCAGATGTGGCTACACCAGTGCTGAATAGAGGGAAATAATCATTACGCGTGATCTGCTGGCAGCGTTCCTACTAATGCAGCCCATTATGCATTAGCCTTCTTGGCAACAAGGACACCCTGCTGACTCATTCAGTTTTTCATCCACTGTAATCCCCAGGTCCCTTTCTGCAGAACTGCTGCCTAGTCACTTGGTTCCCAGTCTGTAGCAGTGCATGAGATTTTTCCATCCTAAGTGCAGGTCTCTGGACTTGTCCTTGTTGAACCTCATCAGAATTCTTTTGGCTCAATCCTCCAATTTGTCTAGATCACTCTGGACCTTATCCCTACCATCCAGCATATCTACCTCTCCCCCTAGTTTAGTGTCATCTGTGAACTTGCTAAGGGTGCAATTCATCCCATCATCCAGATCATTAATAAAGAACAAAACATGCCCCAGGACCGACCCCTGGGGTATTCCGCTTGATACTGGCTGCCGACTAGACATGAGGTTATTTAATTTATTGCAATGAGGTTGCTTGTTTGCATGTTCCTCTCTGTAAACATGTTTGTCTCTGCATGTTTCAAGTTCTCTTTCAATACAAAACATTCAGGTTTTCAGCCAGTGGAAAGTGTTGTTTGTTTCCCATAATGAAATATATAGCTGATGTCTTTGCATCTAAAAATTAGACCGACCTAGCTACATCACTCCCTGTGCAACGCAGTTAGGTTGCCCTAACCCACCTCCAACCTCCCTGTGGACAAAATTCTTCCATTGCCCTAGCTACCACCTATCAAACAGGTGGATTAACTACACAGTGGAAAACCCCCTTATGCCAATGCAGGAAGCATCTACACTGCAGTGTTACAGCAGTACTGTAGCTATGCCACAGTAGCACAGACATACCCTTAGTTCCATCATTTAGGGGTAGAATTTGCTGTTGTGAGGATTTATTAGAACAGTCATGCACGGCAGACACATGGCAAGAGTGCTGCTTCCCTGTACATCACCCGCTCGAGACAGGATCATTAGTACGTACATACACACATACAATGGCAGGGATTGGCAACCTTTGGCATGCGGCCTGTCAAGGAAATCCGCTGGCAGGCCGGGACCATTTCTTTACCTGCAACGTCCACCGGTTCGGCCAATTGCAGCTCCCACTGGCTGTAGTTCGCCATCCTCAGCCAATGGGGGCTGCGGGAAGCAGCGCAGGCTGAAGGACGTACTGGCCGCCGGTTCCCGCAGCTCCCATTGGCGAGGAACAGTGAACCCCAGACAGTGGGAGCTGTGATCGGCCGAACCTGATGACGCTGCAGGTAAACAAACCGTCCCGGCCTGCCAGATTTCCCTGATGGGCTGCGTGCCAAAGGTTGCCAATCCTGGTCTATGGTATAGTATCAGCAAATGACAGCAGATTGCAACTTGTAAATTGCTCCATCCTCTTTCAAGCAAATTTGCATTAAATATTCTTGCCACAGTATCCAAGACAACTCAAAACAAGAATATGTTGCAACGTAGCATGACTAAGCAACACTTGAGCTAAATTTCTGGAGTGCTGTACTTGAAGTGTAGTGTGAAATTGTCATCTTGCATTCGTAATATTCTGTCAAACAGTTTTACATGAATACAGTTACACATGGGGTACACACTCCAGGGGCTCAACAGAATCTATGCGACAACTGAAAAAGCTGAAGCAGAACAACTTTTTTGTAGTTTCACCTCAGTATTGTAAAACTAAGTTTCTCATACACAATTGAGTAAAATGTAAAATTATTACAATGCTCAGAGATATACTCTGTTTGAATTAGAGAGTTCCTGAAAAACAGTGATAATTACAGACCTACCAAATTCATGAGCCATTTTGGTCAATTTCATGGTCTTAGGATATTAAAAAGTGTAAATTTCATGATTTCAGCTGAAATGTTAAGATCTTGTAATTGTAGGGGTCCTGACCCAAAAGAGGATTGTGTGGTGGTCGCTAGGTTATCACAGGGGAGGTTGTGGTATTGCTACCCTTACTTCTGCACTGTTGCCTTCAGAGCTGGACCCTTGGCCAGCAGCTGCTGCTCTCTGGCCACCCAGCTCTGAAGGCAGGACAGAAATAAGGGTGGCAATGCTGAGATCCCCCCAATAATAAGCTTGTGACCCTGCCCCGCATCCCCATTTTGGGCTGAGACCCCCAATTTGAGAAACGCTGGACTCCCCCATGAAATCTACATAGTAAAGGGTAAATGTACACAAAAGACTAGATTTCACCGTCCCCGACACATTTTTTACAGCCGAGAATTTGGTAGGGCCCTAGTTATACTTAACTAGGGATAAAGGCAGAACAGTTCTAGCTTGATAATGCAACTAGAAATAGGAAGATGCCTCCTTGGATCTGAAACTCATTCAGCCCTGGGACTAAAATGTTAAAGCAGCTATTAGCTTGCTCCCTCCTGCTGACTGAAAAAGTTGAAGGAATAAGAAATATTTAGCCAACAGTCATTTCAACTGCTGTTCTTGAAAAGTAAGTAAGAATGGCCACACTCGGTCAGACCAAAGATCCATCCAGCCCAGTATCCTGTCTACCAAAAGTGACCAAGGCCAGGTGTCCCAAAGGGAGCAAACCTAGTAGGTAATGCTCAAGTGATCTCTCTCCTGCCATCCATCTCCACCCTCTGACAGAGGCTAGGGACACGATAAATAAATCTAGGTTGTTTGGAACAAGTAGCATACCACCACTTCTACAACAGCAAGTTGAGTGTAAAAGTTTGGAATACGAGATGTCAATTGATCTTTTTTGTTCAGAGTTCATGTTTTCATTCAGTAATCAATGGTTCCAAATGAAACCCAGCACCATAAAGCAGCGAATTGGAAAGTGCACAGAAAGCCAAGGGAGCCACTAATGATAAGTTTGCACACTACCGTTGGGTGTAGATGAGAACAGACACTGCATGTTTAACTAGCATGGGTAAAAACAGCAGTGTAAACAGTAAGGCATGGTGTAGGTGGGAAGAGCAGATTGCCCTACATGCCTGAACTCCTAGGCTATATACCAGGGGTAAGCAACCTATGATCAGCACACGAGCTGATTTTCAGTGGCACTCACACTGCCTGGGTCCTGGCCACTGGTCTGGGGGCTCTGCATTTTATTTAATTTTAAATGAAGCTTCTTAAACATTTTAAAAATCTTATTTACCTTACATACAACAATAGTTTAGTTATACATTATAGACTTATAGAAAGAGACCTTCTAAAAATGCTAAAATGTATTGTGGGCACATGAAACCTTAAATTAGAGTGAATAAATGAAGACCCAGCACAGCACTTCTGAAAGGTTGCCGACCCCTGCTATATACCCTACGCAGCTTTCTACACACCTAAGTGGTGCCGCCCACATCCATACTAGCATCCTGCTGCCTCTCCCTGCCACAGTGACTCTGGATTGCTTTAGTTTTCTAACGACCACAGCAAACAAAACTACGCGCTCTATTATCAGTCATATACAGGAAACAGCAAAGGTTACTTTTTTGTTCTGATGATGTACTAATGGATGTGGTATATGGCACATGAAGCACTGTGGAGACTCTGCTTGGTTACTGCAACTTTGAAGTCTGGAATATTCTGGCCTGGTGGAGGTCCCGCTGACTTAGCATTAGCACCGGTGGGAACCCCATGGCTCCTCTAGTCAGACTTTTTTTAACCACTGTGTCAGTTAAACTAAAAGTTTTTAACTACAAATTGATCCATCCACAAGAGCCTTGTTTACACTACAGATGTCGTCAATGTTAGCAGTGGTTCAGATGACCTGGTGGTAGTACAGGTGGGATTTATTTTTGGGAGGGGGTAGGGGGGTAAATTTCCCCATTGCAAACAAGGCTTTAGACTGTTTAGAACAGGGATGGTCAAACTGTGGCTTGCAAGCCACATGTGGCTATTTTACAATTAAAGTGTGGCTCAGGGAGCCCACCCTCCACCTGCCAGACTTGGGGGAGGGAGCCTGGAACCTCTGCCTTGCAGCAGGGTGGTAGGGTAGGGTTTCTGTCCAGCAGGGCAGGGGATCTTGGGGCTTCAGCTCCACAGGTCTTGCTTGCCAGGGCTTCAGCAGGAATGTAGCTGAAGCCCAAAGCCATGGCAGGAAACTCCTGCAGGGCTGAAGCCCCGAGCCCTGGCTCTTGAACTTCTGAAGATTGTTGTACGTAGCTCAAAGGGTCAGTAAGTTTGGCCACCCCTGGTTTAGAACTTTGTGTTTATTCCCACTCATTTCACTCAAATTCCTGAACTGCGGCAAGAGAAAGATCTTTAGAGACTAACATTCCAGTCCCTTCAATTAAGAGCTGGAAAAACTCCTACATTTCAATTCTCCAAACCCAGGAGAACTTGATTCAATTTATTGCCAAGGTCAAAAAAGCAATCTTTTAAAAGTCATCCAGGCTTCCTCTATATTTAAAAAAAGAAACTCCTCCTCCCACTCCCCATGTAACTTTGCAGGTCACCTTTAAGCAAATACTTAAAAACCCACTAGCACACGGTAAAGAATGGGTGCCAAACAGCCAGCCCAATAGCACACAGGTTATTTTTGGCCCATGAACAGTTTTCATTTTCCATCCACATGCGATATATAGCTGGTTTCACTAATAGCTTCGTTCTAGAGTGCTGCATGAAACAGCTCAGACTACATGCACAAATACATTCGGCAGGATCAAGTCCCAAGCGATTGTTTGACCTTCTCTGTATGGCTACAAAAATTCCTGATATCCAACTTACTACTGAACTGAGAAGTTCAAACTCTCGCTCAGGCAGGAAGGAGTGCCAGCCATCTTCGACAACTTCAAACATGGGCCGGTAAAAGAAGGGATACATTAGAGTGACAGAATCCAGGGTGGACAATGCCTGTGGAAAAAAAATGAAGCGTCAGTTTGTTCACTCAGGTGACCTTTCATGGCAAAAATGTCTGTATGATGTTCCCATCTTTTAGTTTTGACAATACAATTTGATTCAAAGTTTGTGCAGGACATCTGGATCTAGACACACGTCTTTTATTTACCCTTACACAAGAGTCATGGTATTTTACAGTAGCTAGTCCAAAACTCTATAGCTATAACTATTATTGTAGTACTTTTTTTTTTTATAAGGGTTTCTGCAGAACAGGCATAGCAGCGCAAGGTTCTCTAACACAGGCCACCACCAATGTATCTCCAGCCTCATCATAGCATATTATCTTGGAGGCTAAGGAGACAATTATCTTACCAGGGAAGCAAAAGATTGAACGGACAAGGAAGTAAATTGTGGGATGGATATAGACCTCTGTATGGAGTGGCCTGAGATCATCAGCTGATTTCACAGGGCACTGAACAGCCAGATGGTAACAATTGTCCAATACTAGGCCGGACTAACTAGTGTCCTAGTGGTGAAAGGTTCCATATCCTATTACCAATTCGGAACCACCTACTAAACTGCCATGGTTCCCATCTTTATTTTACAGGGCAGTACAATCAAATGAGCAAAAATAAAGTAGGGTTTGCTGAGGCCTTTTAAACACAGAAAGTGCAAAAAAATTTTATGAGGATTTTTTAAAACAACTAACAAAATCATCCAAAGCACAGGACTTGGTGGTCAACTACATGGACATCTGTTGGGAATATAATACAGCAGGACACACATTATCCAACAAGTTTTTGGAATGCTCTGGAGACCGTTTTTTATTACAGAAAGTGGAGAGGCTATTCTAGATTTGATTCTGACTAAAAGGGAGGAGCTGGGTTGAGAATTTGAAGATAGATGGCAGCTTGGGTGAAAGTGATCATGAAATAATGAGTTCCTGGTTATACGGAATGGTAGGAGGGTAAAGAGCACACTAAAGACAATGGACTTGAAGCTAACTCAGAGAATTGGTAGCAGCAAATCTAAGGGGAAAAAAGAATTCAGGAGAGCTGGCAGTTTTTTAAAGGGACACTATTAACGGTGCAAGAGCAATCTAGCCCAATGCATAGGAATGATAGGAAGTATGATAAGAGACCACCCTAGCTTAACGAGGAGATCTTCAATGAGCTGAATCTCAAAAAAGTGTCATACAAAAAGTGGAAACTAGATCAACTTACAATGGATGAATAAAAAACAAAAACAAAAAAAAACCTACTACAAGAATGTAGAGACAAAATAAGAAAGGCCAAGGCAAAAAAAAAAAAAAAAGATTAAATTAGCTGTGGACATGATGAGTAACAAGAAAACATTTTACAATTACATGAGAAGCAAGACAAAGACCAAAGACAGGGTAGGTCCATTATTCAGCGAAGAGGGAAAGACAACAACAGCAATGGCTGAAGTGTTAAATGCCTTTTTTGTTTCAGTTCTCACCAAAAAATGTTAGCGGTGATTGGACAACTAACATAGTGAACATCTGTGGAAATAAGGTAGGACCAGAGGCTAAAATAGGGAATGAACAAGTTAAGAATTACTTATATTAGGTAGATGTCTTGAAGTTGGCAGGGCTTGATGAAATACGAACTGGCTGAAGAGATCTCCAAGCTATTAGTGATTATCTTTGAGAACTAGTCACTGCAGAGTTGCTAGGTGACTGGAAAAGGGCAAATATTGTACCTATCTATAAAGAGGGGAATAAAGACAAAACAGGGAATTACAGACCAGTCAGCTTAACTTCAGTACTTCAAAAGATAATGGAAAAAACAAAATCAATTTGTAAGCACCAAGAAGAAAATAAGGTGATAAGAAAGACTCAATACAAAGTTGTCAAGAACAAATTATGTCAAAGCAACCTAATACTCTTCTTTTACAGGGTAATAAGCTTTGTGGATGGGGAAAGCAGGACATGGGATATGTCTCTACTTTATTAAGGCTTCTGATACAGTCTCATAAGACCCTCTGAAACAAACTAGAGAAATATAACCTAGACAAACCACAAACTGGGTACACAACTGGTTGGAAAAGTATATTCAGAGAGTAGTTATCAATGGTTCACAATTAAGTTGGAAGGGCATATTGAGTGGGGTCACGCAGGGGGAGCGTGACCTGTCCTGGTTCCAGTTCTATTCACCATCTTCATAAATTATTTGGATAATGGCTCAGAGAGGACACTTATAGTCTGAAGACAATATCAAGCTGGAGGGGTTGCAAGTGCTTTGGGGAATAGGATTAGAATTCAGAATGATATTGGCAAACTGGAGAAACGATCTGAAATTCAGGATGAAATTCAATAAGGACAAATGCCAAGTAATACACTTAGGAAGGAATAATCAATTGCACAAATACAAAATGGGGAATGACTGAGTAGGAAGGAGTGCAGCAGAAAAGGATCTGGGGGTTATAGTGGATCACAAACTAGTATGAGTCAAAAATGCAACACCATTGCAAAAAAAGCAAACATCATTCTGGGATGTATTAGCATGAGCGTTATAAGCAAGACTCAAGTAGTAATTCTTCTGCTCTACTCAACACTGACAAGGCCTTAACTGGAGTATTGTGTTCAGTTCTGAGCACCACACTCTTGGAAAGAAGTGGACAAACTGGAGAAAGTCCAGAGAAGAGCAACAAAAATGATTAAAGGTCTAGAAAACATGATCTATGAGGAAAGATTGAAAGAACTGGGTTTGTTTAGTATGGAGAAGAGAAGATTGAGGACGACGACATCATAGTCTTCAGGAAAGTAAAAGGATGTTATAAAGAACAGGGTGATAAACTGTTTTCCTTAACTAGGGAGGATAGGATAAGAAGTAATGGGCTTAAATTGCAGCAAGGGAGATTTAAATTGGGAAGTTTTTCCTAATGTCTAACTGTAAGGGTAGTTAAGCACTGAAACAAAATACAGAGGGAGGTTGTGGATTCTCCATCACTGGATGTTTTCAAAAACAGGTTAGAGGGACGTCTTTCCTGCAGCTCCCATTGGCCGGGAATGGCAAACCGTGGCCACTGGGAGCTGCGGGAGGTGGGGGGGGAGCGTGCCTGCGGACAGTCAAAGTAAACAAAATGTCTCACGTCTCACCAGTGGATTACCCTGATGGGCCATGAGTTGAAGGCTGCTGACCCCTGGTCTAGATAATACTTAGTCTTGCCTCAGTGCAGGGGACTGGACTAGATGACCTACGGGTGTCCCTTCCAGTCCTACATTTCTATAATTCTCTGGTTCATCTGATACTGTTCTGCAGATCCAGTTACTGGAACTAGAAGACAAGGCATAGCTTGAGAATATAAACTAAATGTATATAATTAGCCCTGAAAATGCACTGTATGTCACGTTAATTGCTATAATTTAAGCACAGTGTAATTTAACGGCAGTATAATTTACCTAACACAAAGTCAGTGGGACACACAAAAGCACTCCAAGACAGATGTATCTAGCACACTTGTGATGCTTACTTGCTTTCTGTGGGTATTTCCCATGCAATGTTACTCCTAAGGGTTGCATTTGCAAAATGGCACAACAGAAGTGTGGAAACAAGAGACTCATTAAACAGGAACACAGTCAAGGGAACTCATTTTAAATAACATTCACTCGTCTTAGTAAAAGCATTTAGTTATGCTACTTATTCTTTGTCTGTTATTTAGCTTAGACACAAAAAAACCAACAAACACAAAATCTAGAATAGTCAGCTTCACTTTCTTATTTTCATGTACGAGCACAGTTCTGCTTTGTTTTGGGAAAAACCAAACGCTGTGGTCAGAGGTTTAATGAAAAAGGGGGAATTATATTTTTGTTAGTAGTGTGCAAAAACCCAAACATACATCATACAATAATCCATTACTCTTCCAACCCCAAATGAGTAGTTTTACACTCTTTGTTCGCCTCCTAAAACAGTCTGAAGCCTGGTCTACATGGGGGAGGAGGGGGAAATCGATCTAAGATATGCAACTTCAGCTACGACAATAGTGTAGCTGAAGTCGACGTATCTTAGATTGACTTAGAATCACTTACTTTGCATCCTTGTGGCACAGGATTGACGGACACCGCTCCCCTGTCAACTTTGCTTCTGCGTCTGATGGAGCTGGAGTTCAGCAGTCGACAGGAGAGCGATCGGGGATCGATTTATCGCATCTACACTACACACAATAAATCGATCCCCGATAGATCGATTGCTACCCACCGATCCGGCGGGTACTGTAGATGTACCCTTACTGGCAATAAGGATTTACTGTATTACTATAACGTCCACTGGGTTCAGTTATGTGATTGATTTGGGGCCCATACAAGTTCCTTAATAAGAATTCCCTCCCCTGGGCTGCTTCAATCATCTGACAAACATGACTATCAGGATCTTTCTCAGTAACTTAAAATTAAAGCTTAGTTTTTACCCTTCTATAAACCGATATTCTGCTAGCCCCTTCTTCAATTACTTTGAATAGCTGTTCATAGTTAAGGTCTGAACAATGCTTTGAAAATATAAGTGCTATGGAAGTGTCATTTATTACTATGAATAAATATTAAAAGCTCTTACCTCAATAGAGCTAGCAATGTTCAAACACTCCTCCATTCCAGGTATATCCAGTTGAATAATCCGCAGATCTTTGCATTTTATAATGATGGTGCCTAACGAGCCAACAAACCTGCAGTGAAAGATACAGTATGTTGAACTATGAAGAGAAATAGCCTCTATGGAAGTCCAAATTCCTAGATAAATATACATGTGTCTTCCAGGAGCGCATACGTGCAGAATAAATTACTACTTGTTGGAGCTTTATCTGCTATGCATTCTTTTAGAAAATACCTGCTATTCAAATCTTTCAGCAAGATATGTTCTTTTGTAACTGTTACTTGCTAATGCTTTAGGGTAAGAATCTCTTCCCAGTTCACTTCTATAAAAGAGAAAGTAAATATTTAAAGATGGCCTGGAAAAAAAATGGGTGTGCGTTTTTGTTTTTTTTTTGGCTTCTGGTGGTGCAGGAGTATGTACATGTTGAGAGGGACAGAGGGTTAAATGCTTTCTTCCTGTTTTCTAATGTTTAGAAAACAACCTCCACCCCTCGGGTATTTCAGGTATGATATCTGCAGATTTTGCTACAGGGTGCAGACAGGGAGCTCTCTGCTCTACAATCCACTAACTGAATGCACAAAAAAGTGTTGAATCAAACAGATTTTTTTTAATACATTTGAGTTAATAAAAGTTAACTAAAAAGACAAAAATGTTTCAGTCTACTAAAAACCTACTCCCCCCCCCTCAATTAAATAGGTTTCACTTTCTTGACATCTACAAAGTCATAACTGTACTAGGTTCTCCAGTCCTCAAAGTCTTCCAGAAATAAGATGTACACAAGCCCTTAATATTTAATGTAAAAACATGCAGATAAAGGTACTTATTAAAAATGCCTCAGGTGTTCCTTATGCAGCAGAAAGAAGCGTATGTTTTGAATAAATAGAGGGTTTGTTTCCTTCATGTTAACAAGCCAAAAAAACCCAAAAACCACCAGTTGCTGTTAAAAATACAAAGGATGGAAGGAAGTGAGTAGGAAACTAAGGGCAAGGAGATAAATATTTAAATATCTCAAAGCACCAGGGTGTTAGCAGAAGCTGAAAGGGTTTAGCTAGACAGACAAGGAGTTCAGTTGTGGCCATGTTTAGACTGAACTAGGGTTGTACCATATCAGAGTAGAGAGAGTTATATATGTGAGACTCAACATAAGTGGTCTGGGTAGATTTGGTAGTATGGGTTAGTGAGAAACTGGGAATCACAACTCTGGGGGCTCTACTACTAGTTCTACCCAGCTGGGTGTGACTTTGACCACCTCACTTCACTTCTATTCCTCAGTTTCATCTGTAAAATGGGCATATAGTGGATATCTTCCTCAGAGATTACTTATGGAATGCTTCCCAAGCTATGTTTACAAAGATGATTGATTTTTAGAAGAAACATGGTACAGAAATATGAACTATAATACAGTCAGACTGATATTCAAACCAGGTCAGTTCTGTTTTGGCATTCCTTTATGTTTTATCCTCACAGTTCACGGTGGGTGCAATTTGTTGACAGCACAAAGCAGTCCTTGATGAAATGCAGGCCATGGCAAGCAGCACAGGCAGTATAGCTGTAATTGCACAGCTGTCTGTATGGGATGAGTAATAGCTTTTTGGCCAACATCACATCACTATATAAAACCTGAATTGTAACCAAACGACAAAATTCAGTGGGCCTGTAATTTGGTTTCAGAATTATTTCTGCTAAACCACTATTTCAGCTAAAAAAAAAAAATTTTCTTCACTGAGTAGTCATGACTTTCTCCAGCACTGAAGAACTGCAAGCATTGAGATAAATGAATGGACAGCTGTACAGTTTCAGTGATGATCCAATACATGTATTTACATGCCCTCCTGTACTGCTATTTCATAACTTCCTGTAGTAACAGTTAATACACTAGTGGGGCTGTTTTTCCTCTCTCTGAATTTCCTGAAGCATACTGACATCATCAGTGTCATTAACTACATCTCTTCTCCACAATGAGATGAATAGGCCGTATACTTAAAGAGAGCTGCTCAAGAATGGCACAAAGCCAACACACACACAAAAAAGCAGAAGCTTTGGAGCTAATGTCACAAAATGATTATGAAAAACTACCAGCCCGAGTACAAACATCCACTCACCCATCCTTATCATGATACAAAATACTGTATTTTACTTGCTCATCAAAGAGAGATTCACATCAGCAAGGTGGGAGAATGAAATTCTGTAAGCCTGCTCAATGCCACATTGGTTTATCTTAGGGTCATCACTACATATGAACTAAAGCAATGCACGGCTGGGACTATTTACCAAGCCCTACAGAAGGGCATATGTTGTAATCTATTTTTTTCTTCCCTCTCCAGCAGAGAACAAGGATATTTGAGAGATTCTCTAAATGGATCAGGTGGAATGGGATGGAATGGCTCAGTGAGAGAGTCTATATTGAAATACAGTAGCCAACATTCCTCAATTTTATCAAGCCACATGATCAGGGAGCTGTAGGTATAGTACCATTGCACTTGTCCATATATGGCAGCGCGGCCTCATGCAAAGAGTACTGCACAGGGTCTCCAAAGATATGGGTTCTATTCCTGGCTCTGCCATTGGCCTTGCTGTGCATCTGGGGCAAATCATTTCGCCTAATACTTCCAGCCTTTTTAAAGTGCTTTGAGATCCACAGATGGAAAGCACTGTACAAAAGCTAAATACTATTAAACTGTAGCCCCTTCCATTCATGCAGTTTGCACAAGTCAGTCATCCCAGGAAGGTAGGAAATTATCACCCTCATTCTACAGAAGAGGGAAACCAAGACAAAAGTGAAGTAATTCAACCAATGTCCCAAAAAGGACTAGAAACCAGCTATCCTGATCCTCAGTCCTCTATTTTAATCATTGGACTGCACCCTCCTTCAGACCTAGAGCTAAATCCTGAGATTCCCGCCACCTAATTCTTCACAGTGCTCCCGCCCATCCCTTACAAAGAGGAGAAATTGGATGGGGCAAAGAAGGGAATAAAATACCTTTTTTCAATGGAGTCAATGTTTGAGTGCAGCAGCCACAGCTCCTCAGCATTGTCCTGGCGCCGAGATGAGAGGATGAGGTGGTGGCCAGTCAAGCATAGTGTCCCTTCCACTGCTGGGTAGAAGGGACGGTGCAGGATGACATTATCTGCTCGCGGTGTCTTGATTAGCTCTGCAAACTCCATGTTTCTCTGGGGTTGGTACAGGCCTGGGAATAACCCTGTCAACTAACCAGCTGGGGGGGAAGCAAGCCCAACTCAGCAGCACCAGTACCTCCTGTTGGGGCCAAAAAGGGGGATCCACACAATCCCAGGGATCTTCCACTATGGCTGGTGCTAGCAGCTACCAGGGAGTCAAAGGGTTGGGGAGGGTCATAACTGTAAGGGTGATTCCCAGCTCCCACCTTAGGAGTGAGGGAGTCACGCGCCTCACTCCTGAGGGGGCCTCCAGGGAGGAGGTGGGGGGGGTTGGGGGGTGTCACAATCCCACCTCTCTGTGGAGGGAGGGGGAACAGGAGCCCACGGGTGTGGGAGGGGGGAGGTGAGGGTGTCACAATGTGCTACGGTCCCAGCTCCCAGGGCAGCTCGGCGGTGGGGGGAGGGGCAAGCACGACCCCTGCTCCCGGGAGGAGGTGACCCCAGTTCTAACACGCTAGGGGGAGGGGAGTCACAATCCCAGCTGCTCGGGGGGCCTGTCCGCGGGGGGAAGCTGCTCCCAACAGGCGAGGCCCCCTGCGGGACGCGACAGCCCCGCCCTGGGAACGGGGAGCCTGGCCTGGCCGCGGCCCCTCAGCCCCTTCCTGGCCGGCCGGCTCCGCAGCAGTAACAACAACCGCAGGAAGCCCGGTCCGCTTGGCCCATTCCCCGGATGGTGGGACACAGACTGAGAGGGGCACGTGCTTCGCAGGACCAATCCCCGGCCACCTCCCACACGTGAGGGCGGAAGAGATTCAGACACCCGCTTGGCCGAGCCTCTGCCCCTACCGGAAGTAGTTCCAACCGGAAAGGCTACGGTGCGCCCCATCCACCCTAGCACATCCGTTCCGCATTCGAACCCGCCCTGCCGTATTTCAGTGCGCGAGGGCTGCTATAAACCCACGGGAGGAGGGCGGGGGCCGGGGAAGTGGCGGGATCGGGAGTCTGTGCGGGCGGGGTGCCGAGCAATGGCAGGAGAGAGGGGCTGGGGGAATGACGGCGGGAGGGAGAAACAGCAGGTACTTGGGGACGGGAACTGAGGCCCGAGAGAGGAGCTGGAGGGGTGGAGCTGAGGGTTGGGATTGGCTGAAAGGGAGGGGAAGGGGCTGAAGAGGGAGAAACTCATTGGCGAGGCAAAGGGGGCGGGGCTGAAGGGGAAGGTGGGCGGAGCTGAAGGGGTGGAGCTCAGCAGCGGGATGGGCTGAAGGGGAGGGGGCGGGGCCGAAGGTGGAGGAACTCATGGGAGGGGCCAAAGGGGGAGGGGCTCATGGGGGAGGAGCCAAGGGAGGAGGAGCTAATGGGGGAGGGGCTGAAGGGGGAGGGGGGAGGAGCTCAGGGGTCAGATTGACTGAAGGGGGAGGGGCTAATGGGGGAGGGGCTGAAGGGGAAGGAGGGAGGAGCTCAGGGGTCAGATTGACTGAAGGGGGAGGGGCTCATGGGGGAGGAACCAAGGGAGGAGGGGCTAGTGGGGGAGGGGCTGAAGGGGAAGGAGGGAGGAGCTCAGGGGTCAGATTGACTGAAGGGGGAGGCGCTCATGGGGGAGGGGGCAAAGGGGAGCTGAAGGGAAGGGGGAGGGGCTGAAGAAGATGAGCTGGGGGGTGAGTCTGGCACTAACTCTGTTTGAGGTGGGGTAAGACCCTTCACTCCTTTGTGCCCCAGTGTCCCCATTGGTAAATGGAGAAATAGGGGTTATGATCTCTGTAGAGGGTTAAAAGATGTCTTGATGCAGACTTAAATCTCTGCTATAGGACACCAGTCTCCTAAAGAAGACTGGAAGAAACAGAATGGATAAAGGCCTCACGTCTTATGGAGCACAGAGGCAGAGCTTCCCATTAAGCAAACAAACACAACAGCACTGGTTCCTGTTGATCCCCAGCCTTCTCATGTCCTTCCTTCCACCCTCACTTGAGTGAGGGAGTCTGACGGCATCGCACCAGCCAATTGCAAGAGCCAACTTCCCTTTCAGCACTGTCATCACGTCCTGGGAGTTCCCACTGTTGTTTATGTGTGAGCAAAATGAAGGAAGACAGAAATGTTGATAATAGTCAGTGCATAGAAGTATACGTGTGATATTGCTCACCCGTCAGCTCATCTACAGTCAGGGCTGGCCCTAGATCAAATGGCGCCCCACGCAAGAAGCATTTGTAGCCCATTTCACGACTGATGCACAGTTTGCATGCATAATTTATTCCTATTGTATAAAATCATACATTTGAATGCTAGTGTAATGCTGACAGAGACTGGTCGGCAGAGGACAACCTCTAGAGCTTAGTGCATGAGCCTTTACTGTATGAGCTAAAAGCCAACTGGCTGTTCGTTAAGGCTGTAGAGCAGACTCATTTTATCTCTTTCTCTAAGTGCTCTCGGTGCCACTAGATGGGACACAAACACCACACCCAGAAGGTGTGTAGGTTACACTAGGATCTGTAAATCTGTATTTATTTGTGCCCTGTATAAGCAAATAAAAAATGCATTTCCTATTAGCTTATAGAAACTTGTGAATTTTAAGAATAACTGAAATGTAATAACATGAAGAAATTGTACTGTGCACCACCAGTATTAAAATAGTGTTACAATAGGTGATTGCACATATACGTGTGAGGGCATGGCTGACAAGATTCTAGGAGGTTCGAGGAAAATGTAATTCTCAGAAAGTCTGGAAGGTTCCATGAGATTCTACAAAGGTCCAGAACATTCTAGGAGGTTAGTGAAAAATGAATCCACATATGGAATACCTAAAACATTTTACTTCAAACATTCTGTTTCCCCTTTTGTTGCTAACAACAAAACAGCACCTCGAGCCTGACCTCCCCCCCCCCCAAGCCTGGCACCCCAGGTGGTCGCCTGCCCCTAAAGCCAGCTCTGTCTTCAGTGGACAAAATTCTGCTTAGTTACACCAGCATACGTTTCTATTTTCCTTTCCCAACAGGTAAAATACACATAATTACTTGGCAACATTTTCTTAACTTTCACCCCTCCCCTGGAATCTGTCAAATTCTACAGAGTAGCAATAATTCTATTTGTACTACACAAAAAATCTCTCAATTCACACAGAAAGGAATTAAAATTTTTCGACTCCTCATGGAGCAACCATACCTAAACGGCATCCCAGAAGGCATGCACAGGAGAGGCAGGTAGAGAGGCAAGGGGGTTGAATAGTGTGGTTCCAAAGGCTACTGGCGCCAAAGGGTGCCCTTTAGAAAGACGGAAACCCAGCCCAGGAAAAGCTATACAGACAGGAGCATGAATTTTAACTAGTAAAAAGGAAGATGGAAATTCAAACCACTAGGAGGAAATCTGAAGAGCAATTAGCCAAATATGCAGATCAGAAGCTGGTGCCTGCAAGAGAATGCGTAGCGCCACTGGGCTGCCGGGGTGGAAAGGGACATTTCAGGGAGGATAAAGACATTAAAGTGACATTACATTATTACTTTGGCTCAGTTTTGTTCACCGCAGAAGATGTTGGGGAGGTAACTACCGAACCCTACTCTCTTCTCGTAATAAGATACTGTCAGAGGTTGAGCTGGATAAAAGGGAGGTTTTGAAAGAAATCCAATAAGCAGCAACAGATTTCCAGGCCCAGGTGGATATGTCCAAGATTCCTGAAGGAGGTTAAGAATGAAGTGGCTGAGCTGCCACCACAAATGTGCAATCTCATTCGATTTACCTTCCTTTCTGGAGAACTAGGGGGTATGTTGTAGGGAAATTGGAGACTAGTAAACTTTACTTCTGTACCTCCTAAATTGCTTGCGATGATAATTAAAAATAGGATTATGAAACATCTAGTTCAACGGTTCTCAAACTTCATTGCACTGTGACCTCCTTCTGACAACAAAAATCACTACATGACCCCAGAAAGGAGGGGGTTAAAGCCTGAGCTTGCCTGAGCCCCTCTGCCCCAGGCAGGGGGGCCAAAGCCCCAGGGCTTCGGGCCAAAGCCCTGGGCTTCAGCCCCAGGCAGTGAAGCTCGAGTCTCAGTCCCAGACCCCAGCAAGTATAATGCCAGCCCTGGTGACCCCATTAAAACGTGGTTGTGAGCAGAGCTGGCTTCAGCTTTTTTGCCATCCCAAGAGGCGAAGAAAAGAAAAAGAAAAAAAAGATAAAGCCACGATCGGCGGCACTTCGGTGGGGACTCTACCGTGCCACTTCATTCTTCGGCAGCAATTCGGCGGCTGGTCCTTCCCTCCGAGAGGGACTGAGGAACCCGCTGTCGAATTGCTGCCGAAGACCCGGATGTGCTGCCCCTTTCCATTGGCCACCCCAAGCACCTGCTTCCTGTGCTGGTTCCTGGAGCCGGCCCTGCTTGTGATTCACTTTGGGGTCCTAACCCACCGTCTGAGAATTGCCGACCTAGAAGACCGTGATATACAAGGATCTAACCAGGACTGCTTCGGCAAAGGAAAATCATGCTCAGTAATTTTAGAATTCTTTGTACAGTGTTAATAAAATAGGGTATAAAGGTGAATGAGCTGGCTATTTTAGCCTTTCAAAAGGCCTTTGACAAAGTCCTTTACAAGAAGCTACAAAAGGAACTAAGGAGTAAGGGTCCGAGAGGCAAAGTATTGTCATGGCTGATAAGTTGGCTAATGCACATAAATGAAAGAGTCGGATGAATTTCATCTTGGCAAAAGATTAACAGCCGCATGCTTCAAGGTTCTATATCAGGGTAGGTGTTTAACATGTTTACTACTGATATGTAGATGGGGGCTTGGTGGCAACATTTTGAAATTACAGATTTAATTTAGTCGAGACCAGAGAGGTAGTGAAGAACTTTGGAGAGACCTAACCAAGCTGGATGAATGGGCAACGCAAGAGCACATGAAGTTTGATGCCTACAATGCAAGGTAATGACCTGTAACACACACTTCCCAGTGGGTTACATGCTTTCTCTGCTCAAAGGAAGCTTGTCCTGCGTGTCTGAGGCCCACAGTGATTCAAATCCCAGACAAGTCCTCATTTATGTGATGTCCACAATGTTGGTCGACACACTGGGGACTGAACAAGGAGCTCCAGAGCAAAAAGCATAAGCTGCTAATGCTCTGTAGCTGGGGACTGTAACAATTTATATCCTCGGTGGATCTTCATATTGATATGGATAATTAAGCTATCCAACATTTACATTAGGTAAGATTTTTTTTAAAGATTAAAGGGGATGTAAACCCTCATGCTCCAGCACAGAAGCAAACTTCGAACTGAGAGCTAAAGAGGAACCTTCCCCGAAGGGAGAGTTATACCACTGGCACCCACTAGGGTGTAGCTCGCAACGAAGCTGATGTCAGTAATAGGATACTGAGGAGATGGAGCAGTGGTCCGATCCAGAATAGCAGTTCTTGTTAACCTATCAGAAACCCAGAAATTCTTACTCCCAATCTTATGCTTTTCTTTGGAAAAGATCAAAACACCTAGAACATGTAGGGACCAAAGAGGGTCTTTAAAAAGAGGACTGGCCACTAGATTGAAAAAAAGAGAGAAACAGCTATTTTTATGATCGCAGCCATCTTCTTTTTCCTTCTTCAGCTCTGATTAGGGCCAGACTGCATATCCAAACAACATCTCTTCCTCTCAGAAGTTTCAACAATGAATTCACACCGAGTATGGGCCTATTTACAGTCATTACCAGGATGGCTGCAGTGACGTGTGTATTCACGGGTGCTCATCTCCTGCACAAGAGAAACAGTTTGAGGTTATTGGTGTAGGCACAAAACCACAAGCAAACAGGAATTTTCGTAACAGATCAACCCAGAAACATGCACACAAGAGAAGTTGCTCATTCATTGTTGGTACGCTGGGAACAAGGTTTTCAGACCTTGGTCTCTGGTTACATGCTTATCGTAAGGGCAAGTTACTGTGGGTGTAGCTGCATATTCACAATTGTCAGTACTAGCAGGGGAGGTCATTTGGACAACTATCAGATTTGCAGGTGCACTGGCCTAGCTGTCTGAGAGCAGCAACAAAACTACAGGTGCATAAACGGAGACTTGGTTAAAGCTGGGTGCAAATTTGCCCCAGGACATCTACAATAGCCCAGATTTGCTTTTGACGGCCGTAAGTATCACTATAAAAAATGAGGACACTGAAGTCAGCTCATTTTCCAACCCAAATATGAATCCCATCTCAATAGGGGAGAAAAAGGCACTTGCCTGCCTGACCTCACCCACTATGACACTGACCTGCTTTCCTTCGTGAAGGCTGGTAGCTCTACAAGAGGGGAGGTCTTTTATAACTTTCCAGGGTTACATAAGCAGATCCTCAGCTGGTGTAAGTTATCATACCTCCATTAAGGTCGATGGAGCTGTGACAATTTGCAGCAGGTGAGGATCTATCCCAAGAGGTCTTGGCAGGCTCCATCCACCCGGATCCCTCCCACTGAGTATCCAAGAGGTGCACAGTAGTTAGCTGGAATGTCAAAACTTTACTGAAGGTTTCAAGTGAAAGAGCAAGACTCCAATGGGTCTAACCTAAATTTATTCATGGACCATTAAAACAGCACTCCTCTAACAGAACCTCTGGGCCCTGCACTGTTAGCCTTTTTTCTTTATTGAAAGTGGAACATTTATTCCTATGCTCTTTGTTTCCTGTCTCTTAGCCAGTTACTGATAGATTTCTTCGCACGCTATGTGAGATGAAGTGGGTATTCACCCACGAAAGCTCATGCTCCAATACATCTGTTAGTCTATAAGGGGCCACAGGACTCTTTGCTGCTTTTTACAGATTCAGACTAACACAGCTACCCCTCTGATACGAAATAAACTATGTTATCCTATTCTTTTTTGTCCACTATTTTGTAGATGTTTGTAAATGTGGGGGAAAATTGGGGTAGCCCCAATATCCAGGCCTCTGCTTACTTGGCTGGGGCTCACCTTGCAGCTGGCAGGCCTAAGCCTGGGCCCAAAGCCTGAACCAAGCTAGGAGTTGTGCTCTGTAACCACTGTAATTGGTGAGGTGGGCAAGAGGAAGCAGTAAAAAGCCCCAGCAGCAAGAATAATTTGCCATAGGTGCCTGCTGCTTTTGAAATATAATAACCACTAGTGTAACCTATGAGTGTGAAGCAATTATCTAAAATGAGTAACCATGCCTCCCCCTACCCCATTTGTGTGTGGAGCACACTCATCTCTGTCATTGTTTGGGAACAGAGTAAGACATCCTAAACTCTACCACCCATGAGATAGTTCTTATTTTGGTGTTGAATTCAGGCAGTTGTATAACGACGGAAAGATTGACTAGGAGACAACAGACTTTTGTCTCAAAATCAGAGCCCACACAGAGCCAACCTATGCAGTGCAGGGTGTCCTGCTTACTGCTTTAGTAGTTAGCTATCTGAGTGATGGTGTTTGGGGACTTGGTGAGTCTTGCAGAGAAAATAAAGACACAATACACCATGCTTGGGACTGAATGCAAGACTGTCTTGATTTCCTGATTACACAGACTCATACCTCCTTGCTCTACATCCCTTAGTGATCGCTCTGATGTTCACAACTCACTTCACAGGTCTCAGAATGTAAAAGTGGGAATCTTCCTTATGCTGGAATCCCATAACCTGAGTGACATTTAATGAACAGTGCTGAAAAGCCCCCTAAATCCAGTCTGGCGATACAAATTCAGCCCCTAATGAGACTGATAATTCTGTTCCTGACACCGCCAGTATCCCTATTTACAGTGTCACCTCTTACCTGGAGTAGCCACGGAGTCTAAGAAGACAACAGCAAAGTGTAGAGGAGCCTCATGGCTGAAGGTTGGCTAGGATCCCAGTGTAGTTGGAGAGCTAAGAAACAGAGTCAGAGTGAGATCATTATGTGATAAAGATGATAAGATTCTGCATCTGTACAGGTTTCAGAGGGGTGGCCATGTTGGTCTGTATCAGCAAAAACAACGAGGAGTCCTGGTGGCACCATAGAGACTAACACATTTATTTGGGCATAAGCTTTCGTGGGCTAGAACCCACTTCATCAGATGGATGGAGTGAAAAATACAGTAAGCAGTATATATATTACAACACATGAAAAGATGGGAGTTGCCTTACCAAGTGGGGCGTCAGTGCTAGCAAGGCCTACTCAGTTAAGATGGGAGTGGCATATTCCCAACAGCTGACAAGAAAGGGTGAATATCAATAGAGGGAAAATTACTTTTGTAGTGCTAGCTACATTGGCCTCTTTAGCACTCTCTTCCTCATTGTTTTTGCATTTATATAGCGTTTCCTGAGACAGCGCAGGATATGGGGAGGAACATACATTAACTGAGCTGTGCACACTGCTTGCTGTTCACACAGCCTTTGTTGTCACTCGGCCCCAGTGCATCTGCTCACGACAATACTCAGCTCCCGTGTACTTCATCTCGTTGTGTCACTGGCCCTCCCACTGTATTATTAGCCCTTTCATGTGCCATTTGCACAGTTCATCCAGCTCCAGCATGCAGGCGTATGCAGGGAATTCTCCCTTCTTCCTATCCAGCTCAGAAAGAATTTGACAACTTGCAAATTAGTTGCAAACATGAAGATGTCAGCTGTGGGTCTAATGAATTAAGAAGAGTGCAAAGTACATATTGGAGCAGGTCCTGGGTTAGCGAGACCTGAGGTAGTTTTTTAGGGTCTAAGTATCAGTGAGTGACGATTGACAGCATAAGTAGAAACATCTCTTCTTCTTCTGTCCTCCTCTGTAAGGGAGATGTTATAAGTATGGGCTACTGCTTTGGCCGCTATCAATCCGAGAGACTCCCAAAGAATTATGTCCAAGAGACAAAGGGAAGTTCTAAACATTAATGCAAAACTTAGGTCGTCCTCTGGGCTTCTCCCCAGTGAGACTCAACAGGGCAAAGCGTATCCAAAATTAAATATGCCCATCGTCTCCAGTTCTTTTTATTAGCATAAATACTTTGCTGTGGTTGGATCACTCAAAAATAGGTGGATGTTCATATTTAATATTTATGTTATATTGGTGCCCAGAGTGCTCAGTCAAGATTGAGCACTTTTTGTCCTAGGTGCTGTACCAACAAGAACTACATCTCTGCCTTGAAGACCACACACTCCAAGAAGGCAAACAGCGTATGAAGGGTTGGGGGAGAGGGAGACATTCGAATAAATACCCTGTTCCTAAAGTCAAGACTGAATGCCTTTCAGACGCTTATGCAGCAGCTCAATCAGAGGTTACAGGTTTGATTCACAAATTACTGGGTGATCTTCTCTGGCCTGGGTTATGCAGGAGGCCAGATTAGATGATTATAAGGGGCCCTTCTGACCGTAGAAGGTAAGCAGAGGGTGCATTTTTTTATCCTATTCTTCAGTTGTGTAATGCCAGAAAAGTAGAGCTGGTGGTTCATTGTCAAGTGTTGTATTGTCAGTCATGGCCAGGGTTGTCAACGTGCTGGAAGAAATGGGGTTCACTGAAATAGTTATGGATTATGGGCCTCAGAATTGCTGAGAAACTCCACTACCCTGGTAGTCAGTAGGAAATGTGGGTACTAAATACAGGCTGCGTCTCTACAACTTTCCCAAGTGATTGATCGAGGGTATTGAGGGAGAAGGCTGAGTTCTTGAGTGTCCAGTCTGGCACACCTGAAGGGCACCCACTCACTGAAGCACCCCAAATCCATGTCTGCTTAGAACAGACAGTGGCCTCAATACATTGTTGCGGGACAGGTGGAGTCATTTGAGTCTGCGTGGCAGGACATATGATCCAGGAAGCCATAGTGCAATTTAAACCTAATAAGGGGGATGGCTGTGGGGAAGGCACCTACACAGTGCTGGCAGAGGCAGCAGCCTATGAGTTGGATAGTTAAGGCCCCATGAACCTGATATTTTCATATCTGGGACCAGCTCCTCAGCTTGTAAAAATGCCTCACAGCATCATAGATTCATAGATTTTAAGGCCAGCAGGGGCCATTAACTCATCTGGTCTGATCTCTTGCATAACAAAGGCCATTACATTCAACCCAGTTACCCCTGTATTGAGCCCACTAACTTGTGTTGGGCTAAAGCATAACATCCAAAAAGGCCTCCCGTCCTGATCTGAAGAGTCCCAGACATGGAGAATCCACCACTTCCCTTGGTAGTTTGTTCCAGTTGTTAATCGCCCGCTTGTATCTTAGTTCCAGTTTGAATTTGGCTGTAAACTGCCAACTGTTAGTTCTTGTTCTGCCTTTCTCTGCTAGATTGAAGAGCCCTTTAGTATCTGGTATCTTCTCCCTGTGAAGGTAGTTATACATTGTCATCCAGCCACTGTCATCCAGCCTCTTTCTGATAAGCTAAACAGATTGAGCTCTCTACATCTCTGAGGCCACGTCCAGACTACCCGCCGTATCGGCAGGTTAAAATCGATTGCTCGGGGATCGATATATCGCGTCTAATCTAGACGCGATATATCGATCCCCGAGCGTGCTTATATCGATTCCGGAACTCCATCAACCCCAACGGAGTTCTGGAATCGACAGGGAGAGCCGCGAACATCGATCCCGCGCGGTGTGGACGGGTGAGTAATCCGATCTTAGATATTCGACTTCAGCTACGTTATTCATGTAGCTGAAGTTGCGTATCTCAGATCGATTTCCCCCCCGTAGTGTGGACCAGCCCTCACAGAAAAGCATTTCCTAAAGCCCTTGAATTGTTTCTGTTGCTCTTCTCTACACCTTCTTCAGTTTTTCTGTAACCCTTTTGCCAGGTGCAACAAGGGCTGGGTTGAATATCTAGGGGTGCCGCTTAACAATATGACACAGAACCAGGTTGGCTCCCCCCTAGTAATCCGGGAAAACTAAACATGACCCCAGGGCACCTCTAAGAGGCAATACTTCCCCTCTCACAAGCACTGAGTCTGGGTATAACAAAAGGAAACGGTTATTAAAAGGGAGATGGAACTCAGCATTAATGTGGAAACATACTGCAACAATGATTCAAAAGCATTTAAACCATAAGTAAACACCCACCCCAGAGTACACTGGGCAGTGTCCTTCACCTCAGTTTCCCACCTTGTGGCGTGAAAATCCGCAGAACAAATGTCTTTGTAACACACCACTCTCCTCTCCCTCCACCACACCCCACTGCTGCTGCTGGCCGGTCCCCACTATCACTGCAATGCTGGGTTCTGAGGTTCCTCCTCTTAGCCCAGTTCTTAATGATTTCACTGGGTCATGGGGACCCTCATTACAACCTCAGCCTTTGCATGGCTTTCACTACAATATCGCCCCCACCGCAGATCTAAGGTTTAGCCTCTAGACCTCTACAACAGCAATTTCAGCTTTAATAACCACTGAACAGAAACAAGGACTCTCAATAGAGCCTAATCAATTCTCTCTTTAAAAAGTAAGGTAAAAAGCTAAATAGCACCTAGGACTCGACTCGACTCGACTCGACTCGACTCTTCTCTTCTCTTCTCTTCTCTTCTCTTCTCTTCTCTTCTCTTCTCTTCTCTTCTCTTCTCTTCTCTTCCACTCAGTAGAAACACTTGCCCCCATCCCTTGTGACAGACAGTGGGATTTGGCATCTGTACCCCTTGGTTAGCAAGTGAGGTTCAGTTTAGGGTGACCCCTCCAATCAGGGCAGGCTAAGTACAGTTCTGCTGCCCTTTACTCATAGAAGAAGGCTAACAACATTTCATTCCCCCTGCATTCGATACCAAAGTGAATTATAACCCCAAACCAGCCAAGCCTGGTCACTTTGGCAACACAGCTGAAAACCTCAGCAGAGTAGGTGTGTCAATGCGAGTACGGTCTGCTCCTGAAGCCCTTCCCCCTCTTCATCACTAGATGTCAGGGGAGAGCTCATTCAGCCCCTGCTCACATTTCATTCTGGACACCAGAACTGCACGCAGTCTCATCAGTGTGGAGGTAACATCACCTGCCTGCTCCTACACGTTACTTCCCCGTGTATACAGCCAAGGACAGCATTATCCTTTTTGCCACAGCGTTGCAGTGGGAGCTGATGTTGAGTTGTTTGTCTGCCATGCCCTAAATCCTTTAGGGTCACTGCTTTCCAGGATACAGTCCCCTGTTCTGTAGCTGTGGCCTGTGTTGTTTGTTGCTAGATACGTGACCTTGCATGTGGCTGTATTAAAATACATTTTGTTTGAAGGGGCCCAGCTTATCAAGCGAGGGGTGTAGTTCCATTGAAGTCAATGGAGTTATGCTGATTTACACCAGCTGAGGATGTGGGATCTGGATGGGAAGGAAGAGGGGACCTGAAATGAGTGGAAGCCATTATCCTATAGTATCAATTCATTTCTCTCCCCGTGGGTACAGTGATTTTTCTCAGCGAGGATTTGAACAGACCCTTATCGTGCAAGAAATTACAGGAGATAGAACTCCCCGATGCTCACATTCCTGCATATACATTGGGAATTATTTTTGGGTTGGTGAGCATTATTGTCCTCCTAAAGGTTACACTGAATCAGATCCTCGACTGATCTATGTTGGCACGGATCCACTGAAGTCAGTGGAGCTATGCCGATTTATACCAGCTGAGGATCTGTCCCACAGCCTCCAATTCTGCTTGATGGACACCAGATGAGGTCCATAACTGAGAGAAATAAGTACAACTGCCTTACCAGACGCTTAGGTCGGCAGCATTTCTGCCTTCCATTCTTGCAGGTCCCCAGCTCCACTTCAACCCGGCTATCGATCTTTGTGCATTTTGCTTTACAGTAACCATCACGTCTGATGCAAGATTGGGTATCTGGAAACCGCCGGTGTCCTACAAAAGGGAAAGAGTTCAGAGATGTGGGGCAAAAATTTGTCTGGGGGTTGGTTCTGCTTTGAGCAGCAGGTTGGACTAGATGACCTCCTGCCTGAGGTGCCTTTCAACCCTCATATTCTATGTTGAAGAGTATCTAATTGCCAAAGAATGGTACAGCACTTAGGGTGCTAACCTGGACCTCATGAGACCCAAGTTCAAAGTCCCTGCACTGCCACATGTTTCCTGGGTGGTCTTGGACAAGTCACTTAGCCTCTCTGTGCTTTAGAAGCCTAGCTGTACAATGGGAGCAACAGCACTTCCCTATCTCCTGGGTGGGGAGGGGGGGGACCTAAGACTCAATGAATTAAAGTTTGTGAGGCCCTGTAATGGTGGAGCCAGCTAACACATATAAAATGAGTAACAAAGATAGATTTAAACACAAAAATCCTGGCTTGCTGGGATTTGATTTAGAGGTGTTTGATACCTACGTATAGCAGAAACGAAACAGCAGGATGGGTTTTCTATTCTCACTCATGCGCCAGGTGCTGCAGAAGGGAATCACCCACCCTCTCCCATTACCAATTACTCATTCTTCTGGCACTTAGCAGGAGGGCAGACTGACTCACCGTGTGAGCCGCTGCTCCCAAGCCATCAATAACAGACCTTGAGTACAGTAACCGTGGCCCCAAATTTACATTCTCCTTCAAATCCCAATGTCTGGAACCTAATGCTCCAAATTTCCTATCTCATTCCAATACTGGGGACTGGAACTGTACCCCTCATCAGTGTAGTTTCCTAATACTCACTAGTGTTGTGGTTTACAGTTGTAGTAGTAGGATTTTATGTTTGTATTTTGTATAATTTAAATTAAAAAATAAAGAATAATAAAATAATAATGTACATGAAACTCTGGGGTCGTCTGGCCAAGACTTCCCTGGAGCACCGTGTCACAACCGACAGAACCCGGCTCCTACCGACCCACGATCAACCTAGCTAGCCACTAGACTGATCCAGACTCTGGGCTGGTAACTGTAACATCGACTGGCAGGACAATGTGTGTGTGTGTGTGCGTGTGTGAAAGAGAGAGAGAGAGAGAGAGAGAGAGAGAGAGAGAGAGAATGTATATGCATTTGTTGTATCCTCAATAAATGCAGCGTATTGCCTTTTCCCCTGAAAAAGATCCCGTGTGCTTCTTATAAGCATATAATTTTTGGTGAAGAATTGCAAAAAGGGAAAAGCATGCATTGTGATTGTTAAACGTACTGCTAAATATTGCTAAAAGGTATTCCAGCCATATAAAGTGATCGATCATTCAGGTGTGTACACCCCTGGTTGTAGAAGTGAGGGGCAATAGAGGGGGGATTAGAGTCCTCGCTCCGACCCGTCTGAGGGGAAAAATTGCCTAGGTGAATATATCCTCGGTTGTAGCAGGATTGAGCCCAAAAGTTAGGGGGCTTAGCATTCCCCCCTCCTGCTCTGTCAGGCAGTTTTTAGTGGGTATAGACTTTTTGTGGTGTGTAAGTCCCAGCATGAGCATGGGCATAGAAAAGTTATAAAAATAAAAGAGTCCCCTAAGAACAAAGCTCAAAAAGAGCAGGAAAAAATGCCATTGATACAGGAAATTACTCCTTTTAAACAAATCTTGCTCTGTTAAACCAAACTCTGAAGGATATAGGAGTTTGGGCAGTGTAGTATTTTTTGTGAGTGATATTGTGGTGATTTCACAATTAAAAAAAAAGTTTAAGGAAAGGGACCAGGAGGGGTGAGGGCTAGTTAAGGAGCTCACCCTCCTTGCTAAATTGGTAGTGAAACAAAGCCTGTGCCCATGAGAAGGAACGGTTCAGTGAGGAAAGCAAGATCAGGCCCAGACAAGCAGGCAGGCAACAAATGGTGATATCTGAACTAACGAAGGTGTCTTTTTGGAAAATAAGCAAGTGATTTAAGGAAAGAAAGTGAGACGTTAACTCTGCAGAGGCTGGAGGGAATTAAGCAGTTGAATGCTGTAAAAATGTTCCAAAGGAAAAGTGTTATTAAAAGAGAATTCTTGGTTTCTTTGCAGCCATTCTGGAGGGAAAATGGGCCCTTTTCCCAAAGGAATGTCTGTAAATAATCCAGGCAAAAAAAAAAAATCTAATTTACATAATTTGACTATGGACAATTTAATCAAATTTGCTAAAAGAATATGTAACCCTTCTGCCCCTCTAGTTGGCAGCAACAAGGGCCGGGTTCAGTATCCAGGGGTTCCGTTTCAGTAACACAATGCATAACCGGCTCGAGCCCCCACCCAGTGACCTGGGACACTCACATACCACACCCCCCTGGGCGCCTCTAGGAGGCAATACTTCCCCTCTCGCAAGCACGGAGTCTGAGTGTAGCAAAATCTTTTTTAATAAAGGAAGGAATCAATGCGGCATCCCATTGGAGAAACACCACAAACAGGGTTATAACACAAACCATAAACAAAAACCCACCTCCAAGTACGTTTGGCACTGTCCTTTTTCCGCTTAGGGTTTTAAGTCCAATCACCCCAAAGTCCAACAACCCAAAAGTCTCTGGTCAATGCCACCCCAGAGTTCGAGAGTCTATCTGTAGAGGTCCCTCCCCCCAGCCTGGGTAGAAAGGGGCACCTTACGTGGTCCAGGGCCAACTGCCCTGCCTCTCCGTGGGTTCTGCTTCCGCCTTCTCCACGAACTGCTCCGCTTCACCAGCCGCTCCACTCTGCTCCTCCAGCCGTCCTCAGGAACTGCTCCACTCCACCAGCTGCTCTGCTCCATGAGCTGCTCTGCAAAACTGCTCGGCTCCGCTCACTCTGTGGGCCGCTCCACCCGTCCCACAGCTACTCCGCTCTGCCAGCCGCTCTGCTGCCACCAACTGTCCCGTGATCCGCTCCAGCCGTCCCCGCAACTGCTCCACTCCGCCAGCTGCTCTGTTCCACAGCATATCTTCAGGCTCCCCCACTAGCTAGCACAATGCTCAGTGCTCTCAGCTAAGTCATTTCAGCTTTTTTGTGATTTCAACTCTTAGTGATCTCAGCTCTTAGTGGGGGAGCCCCAGTGCTAGTGCACCATTAGCCCAAAGTGAGTTCAGCTCAGTAACCTGTATTTAGATTCTTGAGGGAATAATAAAAGTCAACTCTGACATTCCACAGTGGAGAGAGGAGGGGGTGCAACTGGTGCTTCTGGCTCCACAAGGAGCCTGCACCACCAGGCACAGATACCTGTCCCCAGCCTCTCTACTTCACTGGGTTTTGGAACCCATGACCCTTGTCTAGCAAGTACCACCCAACTGAGGGTGAGTCATTTGTCACCAAGCAGTCCCACCGCTCAGCAATCTGGGATAGGGTAGGCGTGTCTATGCAAATAAACTCTCTGACATTCTTTCCACCAGATGTCAGGGTAGAGCTTATCCTGACTCTGCTTACAAATATAAAAGGTGTCTACTGGAATTTAACTGCCCCCAAATGTATATCAATGTATCTATGTACAGCTGTGTAAAAATTAAAGCAGTGTAAGGGATGTTAAGCAAAAAAGTATGTATGTATCTGTGTGTATAAATATATTGTGTAAATATGTGGGGTGTTTAGGACCTAAACCAATACTCCTGGTTTGTAAAACTCTTGTTTTGTAGGTTTAAAATAAATTGGTTTGGTTTTGTTTTTAAATAATACCACTAAAATCCATTTGAATCTTTCATTCAAAGTTGCAAAACTGACAGACTTTTTGCCGGACACAGGGAACTAGTGTTGTTTGGCTTTGGGAATTTAGCATTTAACCCGTAAGGTACCTCAATGATTTATAAAGATCAATATCTTTTTAAAAGCCAAAGTCGTGTCTGCAGCAGAGCAGTCAAACCCAGGAGAAAGGAAAGAGATTCTGGATTTGGTTTTTGGTAACAAAATAGCAAATAAAAGCTGTAGTACAAAAAACAAATTAATTAAAAAAAAACCCAGTGTCCTTCTGGAGCAACTGCAGGGGTGAGGTGCACAAAACAAAACAGAAAGAAACCTTAGGAACACTGAACCTTAAGGTAATCAAATTGTCACTTTAATCAGGGTACATAAAAGCTCTGTAAGCACAAGAAAAACCAAAACAGTTCCACCTTATGTAAAAATTAATATGGCTAATATTATAGAAGTTAAAAGATGAAAAAAAGGTGCATTTTCCCCAGAACATGTGCAGTGTATATTGTAGGAGGGGTAAAAGAAATGCAAAAACATACCATACTCCTTAATTAAAATCCTATTTGGGCTCCAAAGGGAGCCACAATAGGTTGTGTTTTCTTTTTCAGATTGCTGTGTGTTTTGAAAGAAAAAATTAAAAGTAAAAAGAAATCAAAACTCTGGTGAAAGTTAATTGTGTCCCTTTTAAGACAGAGTCTCTGAGCTACTAATGGCTTCGGATCCAAAAACAAGCCAGAAAGCATCTGTGTTAATGCAAATTACCTAACTGATAGTGGAAGGAGAAAACTGCCCATAAATGGCAGCACAAAGAAATCAAACCTAAAAATAAAAGAAGGACAGGTTAACCCTAAGCAGAAAAAATATATATACACCGGTACTTTTTTTGTGTGCATGTGCAGTGCTAAAATCTGAAGACAGGTACAAAAGGAGTCTCCTTATATGCATGATACCCCTACCTTTTAATTCACCAAAACACCCAAAATATAATTACATTAAAAAGCTTGTGCAAAAATTTCAAGAACATTGAACACACCGGCCTCAAAAACAAATTGTCTAAATAAAAAAACATGGTATAATAAAATGTATAGTGTGTATAATTTTTTAAAAGACCCTTTAAGGTCATACAATGCTTCTCAGCTATTACCTGTGAATAAACTTAAAGCTTAGCATAGCAAAAAAAAACATTACAAACTTGGTCTGCTGTATAAAAAAAAAACCTGAGGTACATCATCTCATAAATTTAATAACTGAACAGTGGAATAATTCACCCTAAACCCTTAAAAAGTAGAAGCCATTGAAACCTGGCCTGCCTATAAAACAAAAACACAGGAAAGTATGGGGGTAATTCCTCTGTTTTGCCTGCAATCAGCAGGGGTATTTGTAAAAAAAAGGGATATTGTAAGCAATAATCTGCCACCCCAAAAGAGGTAGAAACATGTCCTTTTTGTCTTTCAAATAATCAGGAAATGCTGGTACCAGCTGAAAAGCAACCCAAAATGCCATGAATCTACAAAAATTGTGTTTTGTGTTTTATGTTTTGTCTTGTGTTGTTTGTTTTGTTGCTAGCATTGTTGTGTATTGTGTTAAAAATACTGCATTAAGCAAAACAAAATAATAATAAGCATTGGAACTGTATTTACAAAAACCAATATTGCAAAAGGGCAGAGGTCAAGGAACTCCAGTCTGTTAACAGGGAAACATCCTCAGGTAGCAAACACCATATTAGGAGGGATTGGTTTTAAAGCAGGAATTATAAATATCATAGACCTGAAGGTATTTAAAAATAAGTTAAGTTCCTTGTCACAACTGCAAGATAATCTCATTCACAACCAGGCAAATACAACTGTGAACTTGGTACAAATAGATCTGGGAAACCTAAAAGCAACATGGAATATGTGGAGGTGGCTAAACACTATCTCCTGGCTGCTATATAACAACAAATAGAATTAGGGAATAAAACTGCCTTAGCCATAGGCAGCTTTATTCCCTAACATGCAAATTCTTAGTTTAGCAGCACTTGAACGTGAAATGTTTGGGGTAATATCTGGGAATGTTTGGGTATCAACGCATCTTTTAAAATAACGGAAGAGGTCCTTGTTCTTTACCTACAAATATAAATAAATGCAGCATGTTTCCAGCATGGTTAAGCCTGATTTGTTATTAGGTAAAATTATTGTTAAAATTGCTCACCAACAGTCTGTGGAGACAGAAATCTGAAAAGTGAGCCCGCTCCCAAAATTGAGCATGGGATCCTTTTGTCTTCCCCAGGTTATGGGTCAGTGGGCTGGGAAAAAGGAGAAATTATTGGACACTCGAGGGTGTATGAAGTGGAACCCTCAGAAATGGGTGTGCTTACCTGTAACCACAGAACCATGCAGCAAGGACACATCATTGGGAACATGTATGGGACGAACTGAAAAATGTGATACGTGTTTTGTACAACAAACAATGTGTATATGTTATATCCTGGGAAACAGTATTTTAAAAAAATGCAAGTATCAGTCAACCCCCAGTGAATGAATGGAGATGTAATGCCCAGGTATTATCTGCTAGCAATCACATGTACTATTTATCAAAAATTAAAAAAAGCACAAAGCACTATAACCACCACCCTGGTTAATTTGTCTGTTTCCCTGAGCCTGGATTGGCACAATCTAACTGATCACTTGTTGTCAGAAACAAAGGTGACTCAGTTTTTACAGCAAATACAAAGGAACACAGGGAAGCATGTCATTCGAATATTACATGCAAATAAAAACATGCTAAAATTACTAAATCTGAAAAAAACCTGACCGCCTATCATTGGAACGATATTTTTACAAGCTGGTCCCTGACCCCTAAAGGCATATTGTCTATTATGTTTCCCCCATTATTAGTTGTGCTAATATTGTCCTATGTTTGCTTGCTAGAAATGTGTTGTATGTACTACCGAACGAAAAGAATGTTTGTTAAATTATAACCACAAGCTCAAATTGTCTCTCAGTATATTGCTATAAAACAATTGTATAAAATATGACCCATTCAGGAATTGTTCTTGAGGAATTAAAAGGGGGACATGTACTGGTAGATTTTATGTTTGTATTTTGTATAATTTAAAATAAAAAATAAAGAATAACAAACTAATAATGTAGCATGTATTAAATGTATTGGTGTACGATCTGACCATATCCTGCCAGCCACCCTTTTGTAGTAGCAGAAAGGATGGCCTAACGTGCCATTGGTAGAGATGCATCAGCCAGAATTTCTTTGTGTCTGGACTGATTTCAAGGCAGTAACAGACCTTTGTGGGTCACCAGTGTGTTGTAGGCTTAGCATTTTAAAACAAGTAGAAGAACACCATGATTGTTTTGCTTTTGCATTGCAATTTGATGTTCCTGTTCAAAATGTTCTGTGTAAATCAATTCTGTTTTGTGTGGGAATGAGGAATGTGTGTTAAGAGAGAAGTGGAAGGGCCATCACTGAACCAGATGGTCTAGGGAGAAACCAGAACCAGATGCAAGGGCGCCAGGAAGCTGCAACATGCCCCTCTTGAAATGTCAGAGGTGGGCAGATTGACGACACTAAAAATGAGACAGGGACCTATCAAAGGGAACGAGATAGTTGTGATCAAAACCAGAATGGGGTAACTCCCTGAGAGACTTAATAAAAGAACAACATTAAAAAAAATAATAAAAAACCAAGCACTCATCAAACAACAATTAATTACAGCATGATGGTGCAAAACTCAATGAAGGAAAATGACTATACAAACAGGGTGCCTTGCCATGAAACTTTGGGTTCAACCTGCCAAGACTTCCCTGGAGCATCGTGTCGTGCCCAACGGAACCCGGCTCCTACCTACCTGTGATCAACCTAGCTGCCACTAGATTGATCCGGACTCTGGACTGGTAACTATAACATTGACTGGTGGGACAGTGTGAGTGTGTGTGTGTGAATGCATATGCTAATGGTTGTATCTTCAGTAAATGCGGTGTATTGCCTTTCCCCCTGAAAAAGATCCTGTGTGCTTCTAATAAGCATAACACAGTCCCCTACGTGTTTCAGTCTTACCTGCGGTCACCAGGGAGACCAAGAAGAGAACCGCAAACAGAATGTAAAGGATCTCCATGGCCAAAGGTGTGGCTGGCCCGTCAGAGGCACCGAGATAGATTGAGTGTGCAATTGTTTGAATGGCATATGTGAGAAGTCCCTGTATTTATAGAAAGTCCCCTACCAGAGAGCAGAGCACAAGGGGAGGAGCATGAATTAGTCACCCCCCAAATACAGGTTGCTGGCTTCTCAATCCCCTTTCAGGTCACTCTGACCCACTGGATCCACTCTCAGTAATATGCACGCCCTGATTATTCAGCATTCATGTCTCTCTCTCCTTTTTTTTTTTTTTTTTTTTGGCCCTTCCACATTGCCATTATGTTTCTCCCATGAAATATGCACAATCTGCTCCGCCCCAGCAGCTGGACAAGATGGGGTGAAATTCTCCCTCCCTCAGATCCGGCTCAGAGGGAATGTGACAAGTAGCAAGTTAGTTCCCAGTTCAACAAAACACTGTCAGGTGTAGGTATAATGAACAACGTGTAAAATAATGATGGGTTTGTCTGCACTTGAGAGTTTGTTGGTTTAACGATACCTGCATGAGAGGGGATGCAGAATGGCTAACATCAAGAGATCAAAAATCCTGAGTAAGATCCTCGATAATCAAGAGTTTGACTCCCCCCAAATAACCAGATGTGTTTAGAAAGGTGTTTTGGGCTGCCTCTGCCTTTTGATTTTTGAACTCCCCGGGCCCATCTTGAGTGTGGGTGTGTGACAGAGCTGCCCATTCTCCCAAATTTACTGGGTTAGGCTATTCTGGCCCCTGCTGCAGAAGCTCTCACCCCACATCTACCTGTCCCCCGCCCAGTAATTAATTCTGCTCCCAGACATCCAAATCAATCCTGTCTGCACAGCCTCCGCCTCAGTTTAGCACCCTCTAAGGCCCCAACCCCCATCAGTTTTGCCCCCCCTGCTCGATAGCTCCCTCCTCCCCCTTTCTCATCCTGTGAGATCGAGGTCACACTACTGAGAAGAGGGGCAGAAAGATCTCTTCTTATAGCAGCTCTGACTGGTTATTCTGCTCCAGGAGGCAGGGCAGTGGGGCAGGCAGCCAATGAGAGAGGGGTTTTCCTCACAAGCTGGGCTTAAATTCATGTGAGGGCTGGAGCATCTGGCATCATCATCAGACTGGACTCAGTCCCTGCTGAAAGGCTCTTAATTAGGAAAAAAAAATCACAAGAGTTGGCAACAACGGGAGTGTTGCCCCATCCACCCACACTGGCAGAGAAAGAGTTAACTGGAGCTAGAGAGCAATTAGTGACCCAGTTACACCTGGAGGGTGAGTGAGACCCAATTTAGGATTAGGCCCAAGTGGAGAAGAGCTGGGTGAGTAATGGAGGAAGGACTGACTCCAGAGCAGGAGAAATCTACTACTCGACAAGAATCAAAGCAGCACACAGGACACAGCAAAGGCCATGCCTCGTCCACTTGTGTAATAAGTGGACTGAAGACCCAGGAGTAGAACAGCTTGTTCTGTTGATTCTACTCATCTCCTCTTGGGTTTTTCAGGACTTTTGCTGGTTTCTACTGTTTACAGCATACCCAAGCCCCGTCATGGCAGCATCCAATTCTGTTTTTGGGAAAGGTACACGACAATTTGCACTCTCCACCATTTTTCACACAGTACGGTGTGTCCCGAGCTGCCCCAGACCCTGCATGAGGGAAAGAAAGTGTAGTTATGTAGTAAGGCCCTGTGGATAAGCAGAGCATTGCACACATGCAGACCACAAAACTTGTTGGATTGAATAGGCTGGGAGACGGGGGGGTGGAGTAGCCTCAGGCTCTCACCTCATTTCGACCATCAGAATTTGTCAGCTACGGAAGGTGTGTAGCCATGGGCAAACTAAACCTTGAGTGCCTGGGCGTTCGATCTCACTACCTGAGGCACAGCACCCCCTAGTGTTCCCCTTGGGCCAATGCAGCCCTACACCACCCTCAGTGCAGGCCATTGGTTCGAAGGTCACAGCTGAGCAGCAGGTGGCTTAAATTTGGTTTTCCTTGCTGAATGTTCATGGGAGGTAATTTCGGGGTAGATGTCATTCTGTCCCAGGTCTCCTCGCACAGGGAAGCTTCTGACCTTGGAAAGGAGGTGCTACTCCACATGGCCATTGCCACTTGTCTCTCCCCACCTCTATAAGTGCAGGATCCAATGAACCAGCTGAGGTTGTGGCTGGACTAGCTCATTTAATACGCTGTGAGCTAGATCCCTATCTGTGCCCCAGTAAGCAGAAGAAGCCAATGTAACTATAAAGCGTCCAGACGGGGGAGGACAGTAATTCAGAGGTGGTCATAAAGGCTGAAGAAGGTTTCCTCCTTGCAGCTCTCAATAAATCCTCTTATCTCTGGAATTCCCCTTCCTCCCTGGCACTCCTCTTGGGATGGTTCTCAAAGGAGGCCAGTTGCCTCAACTCAGATCATTCAGATACAGGAGATAAGGACCCACCCTTGCTCTCCTTTCAGCCCCAGAAAATGGGCAGGATCAGACTGAAGAGCAGAATCTGAACATGTTTGTTTCTTGGCAAATCTTTCTGATTTGTTGTTCAGGTTATCTCTGGGCGAGAAGTAAAGGGAGGTAGATAATTTGAGGCCCATGTCTCCTCACTTAAATCAGCTGTAACTGCATTGTTCTATATGGAAATATACCCATATAAAGCTGGTGTGATTGGACAATCAGGCCTTAAGTTCCCAAATAAGAGTCAATTAACATGGCTATTTTCAGTGAGGAGCATCAATACTCAGTCCTGTTTAGTAGTGAGGAACGAAAATCTCTTGATTTCTAGACTCCAACGCCAGAAGGTACCATTGTGATATCTAGTCTGATCTCCTGTATAACCCAGGCCAGATAACTTCTCCACAATAATTCCTAAAGCAGAGCATTTAGAAAAAAATATCCCATCATGATTTGATGATTGTTGGTGATAGAGAATCCACTGTGACCCTTGGTAAGTTGCTCCAATGGTTAATGACCCTCACTGACAAAAATCTTTGCCTTAGTTCCATTCTGAATTTATCTAGCTTCAACCTGCTGCCTTTGGAGCATGTTATACCTTTCTCTGCTTCACTGGAGAATCCACTACTATGTATTTGTTCCCTTAACCTTCTCTTTATTAAGCTAAATAGATTGAATTCTTTGAGTTTATTACTATAAAATATGTTTCTAATCCTTTATTAACATCCTTCTTGAATTGTGAACACCAGAACTAGACACAGTATTCCAGCAGCAGTTGCACCATTGCCAAATAAAGAGGTAAAATAACCCCTCCTCTCTGGCAGGAGATTCCCCTGTTTATGGATCCAGGAATTGTATTAGCGGTTTTGGCCACCGTGTCAAACTGGGAGTTCATGTTCACCTGATTATCCATCATGACCCCCAAATCTTTTCCAGAGTCACTGCTTCCCAGGACAGAATCCCCCGTCATGTAAGTACATACTTTGTTCCTGGATGTATACGTTTATATTCAGACATATTAAAACACACATTATTTGCTTGTGCCCAGGGCTGGTGCAAGTATGTTTCACGCTCTAGGCGAAACTTCCACCTTGCGCCCTCCCCCCGAGCACTGAGGCACCCCACCAGCCAACGCAGCCCCCTCTGCTCTAAGGCGGCCCATGCCCATGGCAGCTCCCCCCCTCCGTCCTGAGGTGCCCCCCCTTGCGGCAGCTCCCCACCCTCTGCCCTGAGGCACCCCCCGCCCTGCCCCAGCTCACCACTGCTCCACCCATGAGCACTCTGAGAACGCCGTAGCTGCTTCACTTCTCCCGCCTCCCAGACTTGCGGTGCCAATCAGCTTAGGCGCCGCAAGCCTGGGGGGTGAGAGAAGTGAAGGGGCCACAGCGTGCTTGGGGAGGAGGTGGGGCAGGGGTGAGCTGGGGTGGGGAGTTCCCATGCGTGTGGCCCCCCACTTACTTGCTGCAGGAGGCCCTCCCTGCACTACCCTGCCCCAGCTCCCTCCGCTAAATGTTGGCGACGACCAGGGCAGCCGAAGATACAGCCGCCACAGTCGCTGCCGAAGAAAATGGCGCCCCCCAAATGCCAGCGCCCTAGGCGACCACCTAGGTCATCTAAATGGTTGCACCGGCCCTGCTTGTGCCCATCTTACCAAGCGTTCCAGATAGCTCTGTATTAGTTATCTGTATTCTTAGTTATTTACCACTCCCACAATTTGTGTCATCTGTAAATTTTATCAGTGAATAAGACTGAGAATACATTATTGCCCTTATATAAATCCATGGTACGCCTATATCTCGAATACTGTGTACAGATGTGGTCTCCTCACCTCAAAAAAGATATTCTAGCACTAGAAAAGGTTCAGAAAAGGGCAACTAAAATGATTAGAGGTTTGGAGAAGGTTCCATATGAGGAAAGATTAAAGAGGCTAGGCCTCTTCAGTTTGGAAAAGAGGAGACTAAGGGGGGATATGATAGAGGTATATAAAATCATGAGTGATGTGGAGAAAGTGGATAAGGAAAAGTTATTTACTTATTCCCATAATACAAGAACTAGGGGTCACCAAATGAAATTAATAAGTAGCAGGTTTAAAACAAATAAAAGGAAGTTCTTCTTCACACAATGCACAGTCAACTTGTGGAACTCCTTACCTGAGGAGGTTGTGAAGGCTTGGACTATAACAATGTTTAAAAGGGAACTGGATGAATTCATGGTGGCTAAGTCCATAAATGGCTATTAGCCAGGAAGAGTAAAGAATGGTGTCCCTAGCCTCTGTTCACCAGAGGATGGAGATGGATGGCAGGAGAGAGATCACTTGATCATTGCCTGTTAGGTTCACTCCCTCTGGGGCACCTGGCATTGGCCACTGTTGGTAGACAGAGGGCTAGATGGACCTTTGGTCTGACCCGGTACGGCCGTTCTTATGTTCTTATGTTATGTTCTTATGATTTTATGTTTTCTTTCAGGTCATTAATAACAATGTTAAATAGTGTTGGGTCAAGAACCAATCATTGCAAAAGCCCACTAGAAATACACCCATTCAATGATGAGTCTTCATTTACAATTACCTTTTGAGATCTATCAGTTAGCCAGCTTTTAATCCATTTAATGCATGCCATTTTAATTTTATATCGTTCAAGTTTTTTTTAACTAAAATGCCATGCTATACCAAATCAAATGCCTTACAGATGTCAGAGTATATTACATCAATGCTATTACCTTTATAAACCAAATTTAAAATCTAAATAAAAAGAAAAAAATCAGGTTAGTTTCATGGGATCTATTTTCCATAAACCTATAGTGATTGGCACTAATTACATTACCCTCCCTTAATTCTTTATTTTTTGAGTCCTGTATCAGCCTCTCCATTATCTTGCCTGGGATCGGTGTATCCAGATAGGGGAGAGGGCAGTTACTCAGAGATGTTTATAACAGCTTCCCTTCTACTGCAGGGAGATTCATCCTAGCAGCTCCCCACAAAGCCTGTCATATCTGGAGTTCCCTTCCTTTCTTGGTGTTCTTCTTGGGAAGGTTTTCAAAGGAGCCCAGCAGTCTTAATTCAGTCCCATTCATAGACAGGAGATAAGGTCCCTCTTTTGCGCTTCTCCCAGATCCTGATTATGGTCAGGATTTGTCCAGAAAGCAGAATCTGAAACTGTTTATGTCTCTTGGCTCCTTTTTCTGATTTGTCATTGAGATGGTCCCTGGGGCGAGAACTAAAGGTAGGCAGATATTTGGGGCCAGAGTTTCCTTTTCCTTAAACCAAGACTAATTGCATTGAATTCAATGGAGCTAAAACTGCATAAAGCCGGTGTGATTGGACAAACGGGCCTTTCATTTCCAGATCAAAGTAAAATGACCGTGCTATATTCAGCGAGGTGTACCAATGCTTAGTCAAGTTTAATACTGAGGGAGCAGACTCTCCTGTGGGTATCACCACTGATATTATAGAATGTGGAATACATCATTATTTTGTCCTCATTCCCATCAGGATCCATGTTTGCCATCTGTTACGCTTTTCTCTTACCTTTAGTAGCCATGGAGACCACTAAGAGAACAACAAACACAAGGTAGAGAGGATCTTCATAGCTTGAGTCTTCTGGGATCTCAGCAAGCCTAGAGAGAAGGGGAACAAAGAGGGTCTTTAAATGATGAAGCAGAGCAGTCCTTGTATTTATAGAAAGTTTCCTAGTACAGAGCAGGGTGCAGGGAGGAACATAAATTAATTGATCTTCAGTTTCACATTGTTTGCAACTTATCACCCATTAATGTCAAGTTGACCCATTGTTTCAGCTCACAACACACACATTCCACCTATTCAATACTGATTGTCCATTGGTTCTTCCCATGTGACATTTACCCTGGAAGCCAGATTTGCAGGCAGGATTCATCCACCTTCACATCCAGTTACCTGTGGTTGGAGGGAATTTGAGAAATTGCAAGCTTGTTTCTATTAACAGAACAACCACTTAAATTGTGGCTGTAAGGACAAGGATGGTAATGGTCAACTCTTTGGAGTTGGGCTACAGGGAAATGGATGAGCCCAAACAGAATATGATCATGTGGGAACGGGGAATAGCAGCCTTCTGCAGACTTTACTTTTGTCCTCTTCTCCTGCCCACACAGGAGACATCTAGGGCTAGTTGTTCTGATGGAAAATGGCTGCTTTGTGGAAATAAAAATGTCTTTGAGAAATATCCATTTTCACTTAATTTTTTTAGGTTTAACTTGGTAAAAAAAATGAGAAGAGAAAAAAATTATGCTGCTTTCAACCCTCAAATTATGAGAATTTGGAGAAAACTGAGCAGCTTTGGCAAAACAAGGCTCTTGTTCTTGGTCAAAGTTTCCAAAACCCAAAGAAGTTCTGTTCTCATTATTGAGAAAAGTGTAAAAACTTTTGAAAAATATTGTGAAGAAAAAACTTTTTCTCAACAAGAAATCTATTTCCCAACCAGGTGTGGAGATACCATAATTGTCTCTCTGTTATAAATCTGAACCTCTACTTTTGGTGCATGGACGATGTGTCAGACAGAAGAATTCCAGCCATAATGAATCCATCCATAGATGCTCTAGATATGCTAATTGACATCAACGTGCCCGTCTGTTTATCCTCCTCTTTCATTGCATCATAATTGTAGAGATAGTGATTTCTCTGGGGCAAGGGCTGTAACTGCTTTTCTAATTTGTGCTTTACTCATATGTCTTAGCATATTGGACCCTGATTAGGGTTCCTAGATGGTAACATAAGACGAACAAGAATTCTTCAAGGCTTCTGCCAGACTGAAGAGAATGACTGAAATTGAACTGAAGACAGTTCTCAGATGTAATTAGTTCTAATGATTCAGAATGCTCGTCTCACAGCTGCCAACCCTTGCTATTGATTACAGCTCTCACGATATTTGGTGATTTTGTTAAAGCCCCTGGATTGATATCATTATGCTAGAAGGTGTTCATGGCTGCCATCAATCACAGACCTGGTTAAAAAGTCTCCAGGTGTGTTCCATTTTCAGCCTAATGGAAGGAGCAATTATGCCCCTTTATATACATAGATGGAAAGACTAGAAGGCTACTGCCCAAGGCACTGGGAGACACGACAAAAGCTGAGCAGAGTTATGTCACATGGTGGTCTCAGGGGATTATCTAGGACTGGTTGCAAAGCCAAAGGTTAGGAGATTGACTGGTGGCAGGTGTGTGAGAGAGGCAAGAAGCCACCCAGACAGTGAGAGAAGCACCTGTGAGTGGCCCTGAGAGGGAGCATTGGCACAGAGCTCCTTGGGCACAGGACTGGCTGGAGAGGCAGACTTAGAAATTGTGAGCAAAAACACCACCGGTGTTTCTACTGTGTTCAATGGAACAGGGCTTTGAGCACATTCTTTATAAATAAACAGGATTGCAACAAAGACTAGACCTGACTCCTACCATCAATTTCTCCTCCTAACAGAAACAACTCATCAGGGCTCCAAGTACTGGCCAATGGCTCAGGCCCAATGGAAGTAACAACTGGAATATGTGAGACTCTCAGCCTTCATTTAAAACAATAATAAAGGTAAGTTTCTAGCCTTCCTGGGTGTGGCGAGAATTTCAAAAACGTGATCCCTAAAACTCACCACACAGAAGAGCAAGAGCCCCAAAATGCATTATTTCTAGCATTTTGTTATGTTTTAAGCCAGTCTCAGGGTTTTTAAGGTCTAACTCACGATTTTTGAATATTTGGGGATGGTGGCATTCTTGTTTGATAAAACTGAAACTGATCAGACTGGGATGGACTCACAGAAGAAAAGTGAGTTAAAAATGAGTGAAGGCTGGAGAAAATGCCCTACAGGGAGAAACTTAAGGAGCTCAATCTGTTTATCTTATCCAAAAGCAGATTGAGACCCGAGGAAAGTGTCTAAATGCCTTTATGGGAGGAAAACACCAGGTTCTACTGGGCTTTTTAATCTAGGGGAGAAAAGAATAACAAGGACGAGTGATGGGAAGCTAAAGACAGAAGAATTCAAGTTCAAAATAAGATAATTTTGAATACAGAGAGTAAATAACCCCTGGAACAAGCTACCAAGGGAAGTGGTGGATTCTCCATCTTGGGATGTTTTCAGATCAAGACTGGATGCCTTTCTGGAAGACACAACTCAATCGTATATTCCTCAGCAGATCTGGTTCTTCTTCATGTCTTCCTGTTTCATGCCTGTTGTGCTCGTAAATTCATAGTTTTTAAAAGGCCAGAACAAACCATTATTTCATCTAGTCTGTCTTTCTATTTAACACGGCCAAAGAATCTCACCCAATTTCTTTTGTATTCAGTCTAACAAGTTCCATTGAGTGAAAGCAGCTCTTCCAGGGAGGTATCCAGTCTTGATTTGAAGATATCACCAGATAGAGAATCTGCTTCCCTCAGTCTTTTGTTCCAATAGTTAACCAAAGCCCTGTGAAATCACAATGGAGTGAATCACAGTTTAGTTGTTTCATTCTTTCCTTCCACCCCTTGAAGGGCCAGCTTAGGCATCCTGTCCCTGTGCATGGAAAGGTATAACAAGTGGGGTTCCGCACGTGTCTGTTTTGGGACCGGCTCTGTTCAATATCTTCATCAATGACTTAGATGTTGGCATAGAAAGTACGCTTATTAAGTTTGCAGATGATACCAAACTGGAGGGATTGCAACTGCTTTGGAGGACAGGGTCAAAATTCAAAATGATCTGGACAAATTGGAGAAATGGTCTGAGGTAAACCAGATGAAGTTCAATAAAGACAAATGCAAAGTGCTCCACTTAGGAAGGAACAATCAGTTTCACACATACAGAATGGGAAGAGACTGCCTAGGAAGGAGTATGGCAGAAAGAGATCTAGGGGTCATAGTGGACCACAAGCTAAATATGAGTCAACAGTGTGATACTGTTGCAAAAAAAGCAAACGTGATCCTGGGATGCATTAACAGATATGTTGTAAACAAGACACGAGAAGTCATTCTTCCGCTCTACTCTGAGCTGGTTAGGCCTCAACTGGAGTATTGTGTCCAGTTCTGCGCACCGCATTTCAAGAAAGATGTGGAGAAATTGGAGAGGGTCCAGAGAAGAGCAACAAGAATGACTGAAGGTCTTGAGAACATGACCTATGAAGGAAGGCTGAAAGAATTGGGTTTGTTTAGTTTGAAAAAGAGAAGACTGAGAGGGGACATGATAGCAGTTTTCAGGTATCTAAAAGGGTGTCATCAGAAGGAGGGAGAAAACTTGTTCACCTTAGCCTCTAATGATAGAAGAAGAAGCAATAGGCTTAAACTGCAGCAAGGGAGATTTAAGTTGGACATCAGGAAAAAGTTCCTAACTGTCAGGGTAGTTAAACACTGGAATAAATTGCCTAGGGAGGTTGTGGAATCTCCATCTCTGGCGATATTTAAGAGTAGGTTAGCTAAATGTCTATCAGGGATGGTCTAGACAGTATTTGGTCCTGCCATGAGGGCAGGGGACTGGACTCGATGACCTCTTGAGGTCCCTTCCAGTCCTGGAGTCTATGAATCTATGAATCTATGGATTTCTACACACCCAACATGCCAGTACAGGACCTGTGGGGTCACCAGAAGGATCTGTCATGGTGTGTGAACTTTCCTTTCCTATTAAGCAAGAAGATGTCTTGTTGCCTCCATGTGTTCTGTGTGTTTCTCTCACTCTTTTCTTGCAGCGGTATTACCACAGCACTGAGAGGCCCCGACTGAGATATGGATGCATTGTTCTCACTGCTGCACAAACACACAGTGAAACGCAGCCCGCTTCCCCACAGAGCTTAAGATCTCCATATTTAAGGGTGAGAGAAACAGGAGCCCAGAGCAAACAACCAGGGTAGCAAGTTAGTAGGTGACGAGGAACAAGCTGTGCTAGGAGGGTGCAGCATGCACACCCCTCCCTGCGTGCTGGAGTGCTACAGAAGGGTCTGATCCTCCCCAGCAGAATCATAGGCATCATGATTATTTCCACAAGTAGCCCTATTGAAGTCAGTGGGACGACTGACACCGGTAAGGATCACTGACACCAGCGATGTGCGCAGTATAGCACCCAGAATGTGGATTATCCCAATGGGATGTACATCCTGCCCTAGGTTTTGTAGCTTGGTTTCCCCTCAATCAGAGTCTTAGCTACTCAGATGACATCTCCTCCACTTACCCAGTTCACTCTTCCTTGAGGTGTTTCTGATGGCACGAGACCGTGTTCTCTCCCACAACACATCTCGTTGCTACCTGGGCGGGGAAGCCAAAGTACCCAGAGCAACCTCTAGAAAGATGGAATTCTTCCCTGCCTGCCTGAACCAGGGTAGAGATATTGAGTCACATCCTCCAACCCCATCAGCTGCACAGACTCACCTCACAATATCATTCCTAATGCTGTAACCAAAATGTGATTCACTCCATTGTGATTTCACAGGGGTTTAGTTTAGCCATTGGAACAAATGACCAAGGGAAGCAGATTCTCTATCTGGTGATGTCTTCAAATCAAGACTGGATACCTCCCTGGAAGAGCTGCTTTCGCCCAATGGAACTTGTTAGACTGAGGAACAGTCTGAGGACAGAGGAAATTGGGTGAGATTCTTTGGCTGTGTTATATAAAAAGGCAGACTAGATCAAATAAAAGTCTGTTCTGGCCTTAAAAAGCTATGATTTATGAACACAAAGGTTATGAAATAAGATCACATGAAGAAGAACCAGATCTGCTGAGGAATATACGACTGAGTTGTTTTCCGGAAAGGCATCTGGTCTTGATCTGAAAACATCCCAAGATGGGGAATCTACCACGTTCCTTGGTAGCTTATGCCAGGGGTTATTCACTCTGAGTTAAAAATTGTCCTATTTTTAACTTGTATTCTTCTGTCTTTAGTTTTCCACCACTTATTCTTGTTATGTTTTTCTCTTCTAGATTGAAGAGCCCTTTTTTACCTTGTATTTTCTCCCCATAAAGGCACTTAGGTACTGTGATGGGGCAAGGCCAGAGGTCTACAGTAAAGTAGAGAGGAACAGGTATGCTAACCCCAGGCTAAACAAATTTCTGGTACCATGGTAACCAAATGGCAGTTGCTCTGGGTTAATCAAGATACCTGGGGCCAATTAAGATCCTTCTAGAAGGCAGTGGAGATAGCTAGATTGATTGAGACACCTGAAGGCAGTCAAGGGATGGCTGGAACTAGTTAAAAGCCTCCCAGTTAGTCAGTGAGGTGTGGGTGTTAAATTTTGAAATGAACTGAAGCTCAGCAGTTTCTCTTTGAAGTCTGGTCCTGAAGTTTTTTTGCTGAAGGATGGCTACCTTTAAATCTGCTATTGTGTGTCTAGGGAGGTTGATGTGTTCTCCTTCAGGTTTTTGTATATTGCCATTCCTAATATCTGATTTGTGTCCATTTATCCTTTTACATAGGGAACTGGACACACAACAGCAGATTTAAAGGTGGCCATCCTGAAGCAAAAATACTTCAGGACCAGACTTCAAAGAGAAGCTGCTGAGCTTCAGTTCATTTCAAAATTTGACCCCATCAGCTCAGGATTAAATAAAGACTGTGAATGGCTAGCCAACTACAAAAGCAGTTTCTCTTCCCTTGGTGTTCACACCTCAGCTGCTAGAAGAGGGCATCATCCTCCCTGATTGAACTAACCTCGTTATCACTAGCCTGATTCTTGCTTGCATATTTATGTACAAGCAAGGGGTGAGAGAGAGCTCAGTGGGTTGAACGTTAGCCTGCTAAACCCAGGGTTGTGAGTTCAATCCTTGAGGGGGCCACTCAAGGATCTGCAGCAAAAATCAGTATCTGGTCCTGCTAGTGAAGGCAGGGGGCTGGACTCAATGACCTTTTGAGGTCCCTTCCAGTTCTAGGAGAAAGGTATATCTCCTTTTTTTTTTTTATATTTGACTCTGGAAATTTCCACTACATGCATCCGACGAAGTGGGTATTCACCCACGAAAGCTCATGCTCCAATACATCTGTTAGTCTATAAGGTGCCACAGGACTCTTTGCTGCTTTTGCAGATCCAGACTAATGCGGCTACCCCTCTGATACTTAACAGAGACTATGCAAGGGAGGGTTGCTTCTTCTCACCTCCCTTGCTGGCTTATGATGAAAATGTCTCAGTAGGCTGTGACCCTTGCCTGTAGAGAGAGAAGGGCTACTTGGAGGGTCACAGTGAGCTTCTGAGGCTAGGAAAATCTGCCAGAAAATGCAGAACCCATGGAGTTAAGAACAGTACTTTGTCACAGTACTGTCATCAACTCAGCTTTCAATCCTCCTTTTGCTATGTGGAACAGATTGACCTCCTTAAGTCTCTTCCTATACAGCATTTTCTCCAGCCCTCACTCATTTTTAATCCACTTTTCTTCTGTGTGTCCATCCCAGTTCATAGTCTAAAAGCTGACCTGTTTTATCAGAGCAGACCATCATCCTCAAATGTTCAAAAATGAACCAGCCCTTAAAAAAAACCTCCATTAGGTTAAATAGCGTTTTTTGTCCCCAGTATTTTCTCCGCATTAAGGCACTAAGAGACAGAGTCCAGGGTGTTAACATGACTGTCCCTGTACAACACTAAACAGTAAAATATGGTTTGGAAATCAGAAACTTTGGCCGCCTTAGTCCTCTGTCAAATACACCATGGAAAATCTTCTAATTTTGTATTAAAGATACAAAAAAGAAAGCAAAACAATTAAAGTAGGTAAGATGTAAAGTGTACAGTCAAGTTTTCATTTGAACAATATCCCTTATTCCCTTCCCTTTTAGCTGTAGTGTGTTTTTATAAGAAACGCCCCCATCCTTAGATGGTATCAAGGATGGAAGCTGCCATCTGTAAGCCCCTGGGGCTGAAGTCTATGCGAAAAGGGAGGTAACCGAGTGAGCTCTCTGCCAGAGAGTAAAGGGATTCCACTGAGAAACACAGTACCTCATGTACATATTATCTGTGGATAGTTTGGGGACATTGGGGTATAATTTGGCTAAGTTTTGTGTAGGGGCCAATATTTTGAAGATTACTCTGTTGGGCACCACCTAGACAATGACTGAGGACAGGGTCACCCTGATGGCTATTGATATGTGCCAAGGTTGGGTAAGAGACTCTGACAAGACCCTTCCCCCCAAAAGGAATGAGATTGCATCTTCTTGTTTTGTGACCAGGAATACTTCTCTGGGTGGAAAGGACTCTGGTAGGTCTCTTAGACCATGGATCTCCATGTTCCTGAAAGAGCTGAGTTGAGACCTGTAGCTGCTTTGTGTGGACAGATTTCAGCAGCAATTCTTGTTATTTAGCCAGGAGCAAGCAGAAGCCAGAGTCCAGCAGCACCTTCTGTCATAGGACCAGGAGGCAGAGCAAAGGAGCAGTTGGATCCACTACCCTGCAAGAGAGTAGCAGGCCGAATGAAGCAGCAGGCCGAGAGCAGTGGAATGAGCTATGGTGGAAGCAGATGAGTCCACGACATCTGTCTATATCAGCTTAAAGACTCTGTGAGGCCTCCCTGTTCTAGCTGCTGAAAACATTAGAGAAGGACACGTGGGAGAGCCCCATAGCTGCCTAAGAAAGAAGGACCCTGTTCCATGGGGCATCTGGAGCTACATACTGAATGGGGAAGTTGGGAACCCACAAACTGTGAGTAGGCGTGGCTGAGAGACAGCAAAACTGCATCAACCAATCAGCGTGCAGTTATTTGGGACTGTGACTCAAGCACCCTCAGGGTAGGTTCTACAAAGTTCAATTGCAAAGTTTGCTTAAGTTCACCTTGTCCCTTCCCCTGGCTTTCCCCACCTTCTTTGATTTAAACCCCCTTTCAATGTGTTTGCGACTGGATACTGATTTGCCCCCTAGAGTTGGGGGGAGGGGGACAGGGAGAAATTGAGCCAAAAGTAAGCAAACTGCAGACAATCCCCTAAAAGAAAGGACCCGGGCCTTGCTGCTGCTGATGCTATTGGCAGAAGGGTTACATGTGTTTTTTGAGGAAAAGAGAAACAGCTGAGATGGACTAGAGCTGCCACTGTTGTTGTTAAACCTAAATCCTGCATCCTTTCAGACAAAACAAGACAGACACACCCCTCAGGGAAGGGAGGACAGCAGGAACCCATGCCTCACATTGCAGAGGTTGCTCAGAAGCTAACCAAAGCTGCTACAGGTAGCAAAGTCCTTGGGGTCTGTCTCTCAGGCCCAGTCCTGTCAGGGATTAGAACAATGAAAGACCCATGGTATCTCAGTAGCTCCTGTGGTCCCACAGGATGATGGGAGTGGTCACCAAAATGGTGAAGCTCAATCCTTCTAGTGTACCCATTCCTCTGGCATCATCATTTCCCCCCAAAGTTGACCATAAGAACAGTCACACTGAGTCAGACCAATGGTCAACCAAGTCCAGTATCCTCTCTTCCTACAATGGCCAGTGCTGGGTGCCACAGAAGGAATGAACAGAACAGGCAATCAAAGAGTGATCTATCCCATCATTCACTCCCGGCTTCGGGCAAACAGAGGCTATGGACACCCAGAGCATGGGGTTGCATTCCTGACCATCTTGGCTAATAGACTTTGATGAACCTATCCTCCACTAATTTATCTAATTATTTTTAAAAAACCAATTATAGTTTTTGCCTTCACAACATCCCTTGGCAACAAGTTCCACCAGCTGACTGTGCGTAGTGTGAAAAAGTACTTCCTTGTGTTTATTTTAAACCTGCTGCCTGTTAATTTAATTGTGTGACCCCTGGTTCTTGTTACATGATGGGATAAATAAAACTTCCTTACTCACTTTTCCCACACCATTTTATAGATCTCTATCATAACCCCCCTTACTCATCTATTCCAAACTGAACAGTTGCGTTCGTTTTGATCTCCTCTCATATGGAAGTTGTTCCATACCCCTAATGATTTTTGTTGCCCTTCTCTGTAACTTTTCCAGTTCTTTGAGATGGGGTGACCAGAACTGCAGGCAGTATTCAAGGTGTGTGTGTATCATCAGTTTATATAGTGGCATTATGATATTTTCTGTCTTATTATCTATCCCATTCCTAATGGTTCCTAACATTCTGTTTTCTTTTTTGACTGCCAATGCACATTGAGTGAATGTTTTCAGAGAACTATCCACAATGACCCCAAGATCTCTTTCTTGAGAGGTAAGAACTAATTTAGAACCCATCATTTTATATGGATAGCTGGGATTGTGTTTTGCATGTACATTACTTTGCACTTGTCAACATTGAATTTCATCTGCTATTTTGTTGCCCAGTCACCCAGTTTTATGAGGTCACTTTGTAACTCTTTGCACTCTGCTTTGGACTTAACTATCTTGAGTAATTTTGTATCATAAGCAAATTTTGCCACCTCACTGTTTACCCCTTTTTCCAGATCATTTATGAATACATTGAACAGCACTTGTACTGGTACCGACCCCTGGGGGACACCGCTATTTACTTCTCTCCATTCTGAAAACCGACGCTACTGTTTGTTTCCTATCATTTAACCAGTTACTGATCCATGAGAAGATTGTTCATCTTATCCTATTAATGCTTACTTTCCTTAACAGCCTTTGGTGAGGGACCTTGTTAAAGGCTTTCTGAAAATCCAGGTACACTATATCCACTGGATCACCCTTGTCCACATGCTTGTTGACCCCTCCTCAAAGAATTCTAGTAGATTGGTGAGGCATGATTTCCCTTTACAAAAACCATGTTGACTCTTCCCCAACATATCGTGTTAATCTACGTGTCTGATAATTCTATTCTTTCATACAATTTGCCTGGTACTGAAATTAGGCTTACAAGCCTGTAGGCCAGCATCACCTCTGGAGCCTTTTTAAAAAATCAGTGTTACATGAGCTCTCCTCCAGTCATCAGGTACAGAGGCTGATTGAAGTGAGAGGTTACATACCACAATTAGTAGTTGTGCAATTTCAGATTTGAGTTTCGTGAGACCTCTTGGGTGAATACCATCTGTTCCTGGTGCCTTTTTATTTTTTAATTTATCAATTTGTTCCAAAACCTCCTCTATCAACACCTCAGTCTGGGACAGTTCCTCAGATTTGTCACCTAAAAGAACGGCTCAGGTGTGGGAATCTCCCTCATATTCTCTGCAGTGAGACTAATGCAAAGAATTCATTTAGCTTCTCTGCAACTTCCTTGTCTACCTTGATGTTCCTTTAGCACTGCCATCACCCAGTAGCCCTACTGGTTTGTTGGCAGGCTTCCTGCTTCTGATGTACTTAAAAAAAATTGGTGTTTAGTTTTTCAGTTTTGTCTTTCACTAGTTGCTGTTCCAATTCTTGTTTGAACTACCTAATTATTCTTTTACACTTGGCTGGCTAGAGTTTATTCTCCTTTCACTTTTCCTCGGTAGGATTTGACTTTCAATTTTTAAAAGGATGCCTTTTTGCCTCTAACCACCTCTTACTTTGTTGTTTAATTATGGTGGCATTTTTCTGATCCTCTTACTACATTTTTTTTATTTAGGGTATACATTTAATATGAGCCTATATTATGGTGTTTTTAAAAAGTTTCCAAGCATCTTGCAGGCATTTCTTTTGTGAATTCCTTTTAATTTCCATTTAACTAGTTTCCTCATTTTTTATTGTTCCCCTTTCTGAAGTTGAATGCTACTGTGGTGGACTTCTTTGGCATTTTCTCTCCAACAAGGATGTTTAAATTTAATTACGTTATGGTTGCAATTACCAAGCAATTCAGTTATATTCAACTCTTCTTTCAGACCCTGTGTGCCACTTTGGACTAACTCAGGACTTGCCTCTCCCCTTGTGGGTTCCAGGATTAGCTGCTCCAAGAAGCAGTCATTAACGGTGTCTAGAAATTTTACCTTTGCATCCCAGTCTTATGTGACATGAACCAGTTAATATGGGGATAATTGAAAGCCCCCATTATTACTGAATTTTCTATTTTTGTAGCCTCTCTAATCTCCCTGAGCATTTCACAATCGCTGTCGCCATCTTGTAAGGTGGTCGGTAGTATATTCCTACTGCTATCCTCTTATTATTCAAGCATGGAATTTCTATCTATAAAGATTCTGTGGTACAGTTTGATTCATTTAAGAGTTCTAGTATATTTGACTCTGCTTTCTTTCAAGTACGGTTCCACTTCCCCACCAGCACGACCTACTCTCTAATTTCTATATATTTTGTATCCTGCTATTACCATGTCCCACTGATTATTGTCATTCCATCATGGCTTTTATATCAATATCCTCATTTAATGCCAGACACTCAAGTCCACTCATCTTAGTATTTACTGCTAATGCATTTATAACATTTGTCAATATTTAGTTGTCTAAATATGATGTAATTGAATGGGACTCTTTTTCATTTGGCTGTTTCTCTTCAGCTCATACCTGTACATTATCAACTTCTAGCCTTTCCACTTTTCTAGGATATAGGGAATCCCCATTAGTACCTCCTTTCCTAAGGGATGTCTCTGTGCAAACCATGTGCTCCTCTGCACCTATTGGCTTTCTCCCAGCTCTTAGTTTAAAAGCTCTTCTATGACCTTTTTAATTTTATGAACCAGCAATCTGGTTCCATTTTGGTTTAAGTGGAATCCAGCCTTCCTGTGTAGGCTCCTCCTTTCCCAAGACATTAATTCCTCCATTCCTAATAAACCTAAAACCCTCCTCCCTGCACCATCATCCCATCCACGCATTGAAACTCTGCTGTTCTGCCTGTCTAAATGGTACTACGTGTGGATCTAAAAGCATTGCAGAGAATGCTCCCATGGAGGTCTTCAATCTCTTACCCAGCAGTCTATATTTGGCCTCTAGAACCTCTCTCCTATCCTTCCCTATGTCATTGGTACCTACATGTACCACAGCCACCGGCTCTGCCCCAGCACTGTACATTAATCTGTCCAGATGTCTTGAGAGATCCACAATCTTGACACCCAGCAGGCAATTCACCATGCGGTTCTTTCAGTCATGGCAAACCCAGCTATCTGTACTTCTAATAATCCTCCATTGTTAGCTAACAATTCACTGCAGTGAACTCACTGAGTTTGCCCTTTCAGTCCTCAAGACATGAAAACCAGTAAGCAGGGTCGTACTGCGATCACTTTCTTTCTCACCTTGTGCAGGATCCCCACCACCACTGCCACTTGCAACACGACAGTTTAAAAATGTCTCCATGTCACTGACTTCAAGGCTTACTTCTCTGACTAATGTACCCGCCATCCTCTCTACTGTAAAATGACAGTGACATGTTGGCATGTTGCTGTTCAAATGACTTTATTACAGAGCGTCTGCCACAAGAACCACAGGTTTGGCCAGCGCGGGGTCGCAGCACAGAATCCTGATGTTCTGATTCTGAAATCAAAGAGAGAAGCAGGGGTTCTGCTGGGGTGGAAAGGACCCCTTTTGATATTCCAAACAGCAGCCTAATCTGCAATGGCACTGATGGCTAACCTCGAATTAGTTCTGTTGGTCTGGGAAGATGTAGGCACAATGCCATTCCCTCACACTTCCCTCCCCTGGGTCTGGCATTTCCCAGAGAAAGGCCCGATCCAGGCAGGGACGATGATCAGCATGGGCTGTGGCCAGGAAAGGGTTACTGCCTTAGCGTGGACCAGATCTTGAGGGGATGGCAGCTCCCTGCTCCAGAGCGACCTGCTCCAGCTCCCCAACCATGGCACAGTCCTTTCCTGGAGGGGGCCCCCCCTTTCCAGATTATGGGACAGGGATCCCTCTACTCCAAATAGGATCCGGTCCCTTCTCCATCCCGGGGGCTGCAGTGACCATGTAGATGCCCCCACTCACCCTCTGACCCACGCCAAGCGCTACCTGTGGCCAGCTGCCTCATCTCTCATTGGCACCCCAGCCTCTGGATTGGAGTCACAGTGCCATCGGACACCTCGCTAATTATTAAGGACAAAGGGCATCTCCCTTCTGCTGCCACCCTCCTGCCCTTTCTCCAGATCTCTCTTCCAAGCACTGACCTGACCTATCTCCACCGCGGACCGGCACTGATGGCATCTGTGCCCATCCATCAGTTCATCCTCTTCACCTACTGCTTGGGTCCACTTTGGGGAGGAGGAGAGCTCCCTGCACCACAGCCCCTTAACTCCAAGAGTGAGCGGCAGAAAGTTGTGAGTCTGCGGAGCTGACCTGAGTCTGGGCCTGTCTGGCATACATGGGGTGGCCATGACTCATTGCATGTGCACGTCGCAGCAAAGCCAGGGGGTGGCGCGCATGGGCAGAGGTGGGTTCATGACAGCAACGCCAGGCCAGAGTGCAAAATGCTAGATGCAACCTGGTGTTTGCTGCAGCAAGTCCAACCCCCATGCATGCAGGTGCTGCCACCTGGTGTGGGAATGCTGCCTTGTGTCCAGTGTATGCGTGTGCACCTGACATGGGAGTCCGACTCCACCGTGACCCTTTCACACAGGCTGGGAACCCATTTGTGGGTCACGACCCATGAGTTTAGAAACCCAGTATTAGAACAACTTTGTTCATAGTACCATTTCCCCCTCAACTGGTTGGATAACTCACTGTGATGCAATATGGCCTGATAATCATACAACAATTTAACAACTTACTGGCACTGTCTCAGAAATAAGAGTTTACATGATTTTGTGATGGATCTGCTATTCAGGGGGCTCCAGTTCTCATCAGTGCCATCAGTACTGCACATCCCCTTCCTCCACCCCCAGCATTGGGCCCGACGGTCCCTACCTCTCGGTTGGACTGCCCCAGGGACTCAAACATTTACTGTTATGACGTTCTTTGAACTGTAAGTGTTGAAGCCTCTGTACCTAGAGTATGCAACTTTTCCCTTTCCTGCCAGCCCTGGTAAAACACTTTTTCCCTTAGCTGTGTGTCCAAGTGATTATTGGAACCCAACAGGGCTAGCAGCTATAAGACCGAGCTGCTGAGACAACTAACCAAGTTTGCCTTTGAGTGCTGGCACATCTGGGGTTTGGCGTGCTCCATTACTGAGCAGCCTCAATATTTGCAATTTGTTGATCCATTTTGATTCTACTGATTATGATAAAAATCCCCACCATTTCTAAAGTCTTACTTCACTCCTGGGAGCTGCCCTGGTCTGGCACGTAATTATTTCAACCACACGAGTAAAGGCACGTTCTTATTAGTCCACCAAGTGGTAGGAAAATCTCCACTGGTGTGAGGATCACCCATGATACCGGTTCTCTAACTGGCATGGCCAAACATCCTTCTGAGTTAGTGGGGGGTGGGGCACTAGCCCTTTGATATTATGAATTACTGAGCACCAATCCCCAACTAGGACAGTGCAGGTGTGTCACACGGATAGTCCCTGGTTGTCGATGGGTGGGATCGAAACTTAGACCTTTGAAGCTAAATGCATGAGCCTCTACTGCATAAATTAAAAGCCACATGGCTCTTAGCTAAGGCTATAGCAGATGTATTAATCTCTATGTTGGCTCGGTGCCACTAGTGGGGACAGAACATCACACCCTGGAGGTATGTGGGTTACAGGTGCACTGGGGTGGGTGCACAGCCCTTTCCCTACCCTCAGGACACTTTCAGAAGAGACAGCCATTGCTGGCATACATCTCATAGACTCGTAGACTCATAGGTCAGAAGGGACCAATCTGATCATCTAGTCTGACCTCCTGCACAAGGCAGGCCACAGAACCCCACCCATCCAATTTTGTACAACCCCTATCCCACGACCGAGTTACTGAAATCCTCAAAAATGGTTTGAAGACCTCAAGCTGCAGAGACACCACCAGCAAGCGACCCGTGCCCCACGCTGCAGGGGAAGGCGAAAAACCTCCAGGGCACCTGCCAATCCGCCCTGGAGGAAAATTCCTTCCCGACCCCAAATATGGCGATCAGCTAAACCCTGAGCATGTGGGCAAGAGTCACCAGCCAGCACCCAAGAAGGAGTTCTCCGCAGCAACTCAGTACCCATCACATGCAACATCACCCCGCAGACCATTGAGCAGACCTGTCTGGTGGTAATTCAAGATCAATTGCCCAAATTAACGATCCTATCATAACATCCCCTCCATATACTTATCAAGCTTTGTCTTAAAGCCAGGAAAGTCTTTTGCCCCTACTACTTCCCTCGGAAGGCTATTCCAGAACTTCACTCCCCTAATGGTCAGAAACCTTCGTCTAATTTCAAGTCTAAACTTCCTAATATCCAGTTTATACCCATTCGTCCTCGTGGCTACATTAGTACTAAACTTAAATAATTCCTCTCCCTCCCTAACGTTAACTCCCTTGATATATTTATATAGGGCGAGCATATCCCCCCTCAGCCTTCTTTTGGCCAGGCTAAACAAGCCAAGCTCTTTGAGTCTCCTTTCATAAGGCAGTTTTTCCATTCCTCGGATCATCCTCGTAGCCCGTCTCTGAACCTGTTCCAGTTTGAATTCATCCTTCTTGAACATGGGACACCAGAACTGCACACAGTATTCCAGATGGGGTCTCACCAACGCCGTATACAACGGTACTAACACCTCCTTATCCTTGCAGGAAATACCCCGCCTGATGCATCCCAAAATCGCATTTGCTTTTTTAACAGCCGTATCACATTGGCGACTCATAGTCATCCTGCTATCAACCAGTACCCCAAGGTCCTTCTCTTCCTCCGTCGCTTCCAACTGATGCGCCCCCAACGTATATCCAAAATTCTTATTATTAATTCCTAAATGCATGACCTTGCACTTTTCACTATTGTATTTCATCCTATTTCTATTACTCCAGTTTACAAGGTGGTTCAGATCTTCTTGAATAGTATCCCTGTCCTTCTCCGTGTTAGCAATACCCCCCAGCTTCGTGTCATCCGCGAACTTTATTAGCACATTCCCGCTCTTTGTGCCAAGGTCAGTAATAAAAAGGTTAAATAAGATCGGTCCCAAAACCGATCCTTGAGGGACTCCACTGGTGACCTCCTTCCAGTCCGACAGTTCACCTTTCAATACGACCCTCTGGAGTCTCCCCTTTAACCAGTTCCTTATCCACCTTACAACTTTCATATTCACTCCCAGCTTTTCCAATTTAACTAACAGCTCCCCGTGCGGAACCGTGTCGAACGCCTTACTGAAATCTAGGTAAATTATATCTACTGCATTTCCTTTATCTAAGTAATCCGTCACCTTCTCAAAGAAGGAGATCAGATTGGTTTGGCACGATCTACCTTTAGTAAATCCGTGTTGCAATTCGTCCCAATTACCATTGACCTCTATGTCCTTAACTACTTTCTCCCTTAAAATTTTTTCCAAGACCTTACATACTACAGACGTCAAGCTAACAGGCCTATAATTACCTGGATCACTCTTTTTCCCTTTCTTAAAAATAGGAACTACATTAGCAATCCTCCAGTCATACGGCACAACACCCGAGATTATCGATTGCTTAAAAATTCTCGCTAACGGGCTCGCAATTTCACGCGCCAGTTCCTTTAATATCCTCGGGTGGAGATTGTCCGGGCCCTCCGACTTCGACCCATCGAGCTGTTCAAGTACGGCCTCTACCTACATCTAACTTCAGGTCCCTGCAGTCTAATTATAGCTGCCTCGTAACAAGATTCCCTAGGGGTAGGGAAGGGACAATGTACTAGGGACTTACCCAGCCTGGCTCCAGGCCCATCCACTGCCTCACTTTCTCCCCCTAGGGCTCCCTGATACCTTCACCTAGGTCTGAATGTGTCAGACACCACCCCTTCTTGGGCTCTGCGTTCATGAATATGAGGTTTACAAGGAAGCACACAAGCTAGCGCACAGCCTTCCTAACTGGCTCACAACCACTGGGGCAGGGATCTTACTCCTGACCCTGCTGAGCCTTTCCCTCCAGGCTGGTTCCTGTTTCCTGCAGATCAAGCCTCCCAGACCCTTGACCAGGTTCCTTCGAAGAATCACTCTGCTTGAATTCAAACTGGCCCTATACTGCCCAGCAGGCCTGGTTCTTCATCACATGCTCTCTCACATCACCCTTGTATGCATAGATTTTAATCCTTATCCAGTCTGACCTCCTATGTATCACAAGCCAGAGAACTGTACCCAAATATCCCAGTACTGAGCCCAATGACTTGTGTTTGTCTAAAACATCTCTTCCAGAAAAGCATCTAGTCTTGATGTGAAGACAGCAAGAGATGGAGGATCCACCACTTCTCTTGGTTGATTTACTCATGTCATTAAGGCGTGGGAGGACCAGGCTCCCCATAGCTCCCCATCCTGCAGAGAAGGGCATGCATCCCGCCCCCTCCCATAGAGAAGCTTGTGCCGCTGTCCCCTGCTAACCACTTCCTATCCACTCTATTTGGCTTGGGATCTTATTTCTCCCATGCTTATCTGCTGAGCTTATAGCTCTTTGGCGTAGGAGTGTGTGTACCCAGTGGCAGATTAGGGCCCATGCTCAGGGGCTCTAGACAACTGTGGGGGCCCCCAGAAAAATGGATGCCCTGTGCCCCGCTCCACTCCACCCACCTGGCGCTGCTGCCAGGGAACAGTGGAAGCCCCCACATACTGACCCTGCTCCCCTGCAGGAAAGCCAGGTGCGGGGAGGGGCAAGTCAACATGCCTCGACCCCATTTCCTCAGCTGGAGAGCAGTGGCAGGGGAGGCAGGTGGAAGGGGTGGGAGGGACCCCCACGTGCTCTGGCCGAGACCCCACAAACCCCTAATCTGCCTCTGGGTGTACGTTTGCTATGTGTTAGTACAGTGCCTAGAACAATGGGCCCCTGATCTCAGTTGGTGCTATTGTAACACTCTTCTGCAGACAAGGGTCAGAAACACACAGAAACACATACAGGCCACATCACGGCTTCTCATTTACTAGTGGATTGAAGGTCACACAGTGTGACTGCACCTTCTGTTGATTTGATGCATCCTGGGTCTGGTTTCTTCAGGACTCCTCAGGGTTCAAGACAATTCTGGACAGCATTGCTGCTCGCCCTTACTGCAGGTTCCAAGTACAAATCCAGGGTCTTCACAAATTGTATGGCAGATACCATGTCTCCTCCGGCAGTCATGTGTGTCCAGATGTGTCCCGTAGCCTGTCCAAGGGAAAGGAAATACACAATTAATTATGATGGCCCTTTAGATACCAGAGCAACCCATACATACAGTTCACAGAACTGTCTCAATCATTGGATTCATAGACTCTAGACTCTAGGACTGGAAGGGACCTCGAGAGGTCATCGAGTCCAGTCCCCTGCCCTCATGGCAGGACCAAATACTGTCTAGACCATCCCTGATAGACATTTAGCTAACCTACTCTTAAATATCTCCAGAGATGGAGATTCCACAACCTCCCTAGGCAATTTATTCCAGCGTTTAACTACCCTGACAGTTAGGAACTTTTTCCTAATGTCCAACCTAAATCTCTCTTGCTGCAGTTTAAGCCCATTGCTTCTTGTTCTATCATTAGAGGTTAAGGTGAACAAGTTTTCTCCTTCCTCCTGATGATACCCTTTTAGATACCTGAAAACTGCTATCATGTCCCCTTTCAGTCTTCTCTTTTTCAAACTAAATACACCCAATTCTTTCAGTCTTCTTTCATAGGTCATGTTCTCAAGACCTTCAATCATTCTTGTTGCTCTTCTCTGGACCCTCTCCAATTTCTCCACATCTTTCTTGAAATGCGGTGCCCAGAACTGGACACAATACCCCAGTTGAGGCCTAACCAGTGCAGAGTAGAGCGGAAGAATGACTTCTCGTGTCTTGTTTACAACATATCTGTTAATGCATCCCAGAATCATGTTTGCTTTTTTTGCAACAGTATCACACTGTTGACTCATATTTAGCTTGTGGTCCACTATGATCCCTAGATCTCTTTCTGCCATACTCCTTCCTAGACAGTCTCTTCCCATTCTGTATGTGTGAAACTGATTGTTCCTTCCTAAGTGGAGCACTTTGCATTTGTCTTTATTGAACTTCGTCCAGTTTACCTCAGACCATTTCTCCAATTTGTCCAGATCATTTTGAATTTTGACCCTGTCCTCCAAAGCAGTTGCAATCCCTTCCAGTTTGGTATCATCTGCAAACTTAATCAGCATACTTTCTATGCCAATATCTAAGTCATTGATGAAGATATTGAACAGAGCCGGTCCCAAAACAGACCCCTGCGGAACCCCACTTGTTATATCTTTCCAGCAGGATTGGGAGCCATTAATAACTACTCTCTGAGTACGGTTATCCAGCCAGTTATGCACCCATCTTATAGTAGCCCCATCTAAATTGTATTTGCCTAGTTTATCTATAAGGATATCATGCGAGACCGTATCAAATGCCTTACTAAAGTCTAGGTATACGACATCCACCGCTTCTCCCTTATCCACAAGACTCCTTATCCTATCAAAGAGAGCTATCAGATTGGTTTGACACGATTTGTTCTTTACGAATCCATGCTGGCTATTCCCTATCACCTTACCACCTTCCAAGTGTTTGCAGATGATTTCTTTAATTACTTGCTCCATTATCTTCCCTGGCACAGAAGTTAAACTAACTGATCTGTAGTTTCCTGGGTTGTTTTTATTTCCCTTTTTATAGATGGGCACTATATTTGCCCTTTTCCAGTCTTCTGGAATCTCTCCCATCTCCCATGAGTTTCCAAATATAATAGCTAGAGGCTCAGATACTGCCTCTATTAACTCCTTGAGTATTCTAGGATGCATTTCATCAGGCCCTGGTGACTTGCAGGCATCTAACTTTTCTAAGTGATTTTTAACTTGCTCTTTTTTTATTTTATCTTCTAAACCTACCCCCTTCCCATAAGCATTCACTATATTAGACATTCCTTCAGACTTCTCAGTGAAGACCGAAACAAAGAAGTCATTAAGCATCTCTGCCATTTCCAAGTTTCCTGTTACTGTTTCTCCCTCCTCACTGAGCAGTGGGCCTACACTGTCCTTGGTCTTCCTCTTGCTTGTAATGTATTGATAAAAAGTCGTCTTGTTTCCCTTTATTCCCATAGCTAGTTTGAGCTCATTTTGTGCCTTTGCCTTTCTCATCTTGCCCCTGCATTCCTGTGTTATTTGCCTATATTCGTCCTTTGTAATCTGACCTAGTTTCCATTCCATTCTCCATGCAGTATGATAAGGCACAAGGATCAGGTGATAGAGATGCCAGGTAGAATTGCACACCCCGGGTTCCTGAGCAAAGGGGCGATTCTCTCTTATTTCCCAAGGGCACTGGATACTCCTGAGAGGGAGAGGAGGAAAGGCCACAGCTTCCTACTCTGCACTGGCCTTTCCGAGCCCATCAGCCACATGGGGGTATAACAGCAGGTGCAGAAGCCCTGCCTGCTGAGCAGTTCTGTGACAGCACATCTCTTGCTGATGCACAATGCTCTCTATTGGTCCACCTGGGGCAACTGCAGCTCCACACCGCTCTCAATGTGGGCCATTGGCTCAAAGGTCACAACTGAGCCAAAAGGGGAGTGAATTTATTTTCCCCTGTGTGATGCTGGATGGTTGAATGTGCCCATTTATATCGTTGCTATTGCCACTATTAAACAACTGCAACACATCTTGTACAAAGTGTATAGTGTGGAGCAGTGGTTTTCAAACTTTGGGTCATGACCCAGTACTGGGTCTCAGAGTGCAAGTCACTGGGTCTCCTTGCTCAGCACCCAGAGACCCTGGCGGTCGGCCAGGAAAAAACAATAGTCCCTACCTGTCCCTAGCAGGTCCAGCTCCTAGGCAAGGGGTTCACAGGGCTCTGCATGCTGCCCCTGCCCCGAGCACCGGCTCCGTTTTTGGGGTGCGGGGGAGGTGCCTGCAGGCAGGAGCCACATGGAGCCACTTGTGAACCTCTGCCTAGGAACCAGACCTGCTGCTGGCTGCTTCCAGGGCGCAGCACGGTCCGTGGTGCCAGGACAGGTGGGAACCCTGCCTCTGCACCCAGCTGTGCCACTGATCAGGAGCTGCTGGAGGTAAGCCCATGTTCAAACCCTGAGTCCCCCCGCAACCTGGAGCCCCCTCTGCACCCTAAACCCCTCACCCCTAGCCCAAAGCCTGTACCCCCAGCCCAGAGCCTTGACTCCCCCACCCCCTGCCCTGTTACATGGGCCTACACATTTACTCTAATTGTGAATTCAACTGTAAAAAGTATGTGAAAGTTCATAAGATGACACAATACCCTACAATAACAAAGGTTGGTGGGAAACGGTACAAAAGGGATGTAAGCAGAGTCAGGATGAGCGCTACCCTGACATCTGGTGGTGAATTGTAGAGAGTGTGGAAAGAATTTCAGGAATTGCATTGGCATCCACCCCCCACTTAGCATAACCCCACAGCAGCTTGGGATGGTTATTTTAACAGCTCTGGGATCCCCAATTTCTTTGTTATTGGGGCAGAAAAAAAGAAGTTTGTCATCCTGATTGTGTGAATGGGGAGCTGAGGGACTGCTTTGTGACAGAAAAGACTCAACCTCAGTTGGGTGGTACTTGCTAAACATGGGACATGGGTTCCAAAACCCCATGAATGGAGAGAGGTTGGGGATTGGTGTGTGTACCAGATGGTATGGGCCCCTTTTGAGGGTCTGGAACACCAATTGCACATTCTCCTCTCTCCAATGTTAAAGAGTAGAGCTAATTTTTAATTCTATTAGGAGTCTATCTAGAGACTGCTGAGCTGAATTCATGTTGGGCTAAAGGTGCACCAGCACCAGGGCTCCCCTACTAAGAGCTGAAATCACTGAAAGAGCTGAATTGAGATCATGGAGTGCTGTGTTAACTAGTGGGGGAGCCTGAAGACCTATTGTTAAGTGGCTGGCAGAGCAGTTTGCAGTGTGTTGGAGCAGCCCATGGACCAGTGAGTGGAGTGAAGCTGTTTGCAGGGATGGCTGAAGGAGTGGCACAGCTGGTGTGGTGGAGCTGGTCATGGTGTAGGCTGCAGCAGAACTCCACGGAGAGGCGGAGCAGTTGGCTCTGGCCCACGTAAGGTGCCCCTTAACACCTGGTGTGGACTCCCCCCCCATTTCCACCCAGGCTGGGCAGGGGGTAACACTCTGCAGATAAACTCTAGAATTCTGGGGTGGCACTGACCAGAGACTTTTGGGTTGTTGGACTTTGGGGTGATTGGACTTAAGACCCTAAAGGGGAAAGGACAAATGTACTTGGAGGTGGGTTTTGTTTATGGTTTGTGTTATAATCCTGTTTGTGGTGTTTCTCCAGTGGGATGCCACATTGTTTCCTTCCTTTATTAAAAGGATTTTGCTACACTCAGACTCCGTGCTTGCCAGAGGGGAAGTATTGCCTCCTAGTGGCACCCAGGGGGGTGTGGTATGTGAGTGTCCCAGGTCACTGGGTGGGGGCTCGAGCCAGTTATGCATGGTGTTATTGAAACGGAACCCCTGGATACCGAACCCGGCCCTTGTTGCTGCCAACTCAGAGGGGCAGAAGGGTTACAGGGAGACAGACTGAATTAATCCAAACAAAACGGCCTCCTGATATAACACAAGGCCTGTGCTGAGATCATGCCTGGTCAACAAGAAAATGTGGGTCTGGAAATTAATGAACCACAGTTGATGTGTTGGAAAGGAGGCCTAACTAGTGGACAAAATAGTGAGAGGATGGGCTAGATCACCCATCACTGCCTTTTGGGGTCTTTAACAAAAGAGATTTTGAGGGGGAAATGAAGAAGATCAGATGGAGGCTACTGGAGTGAACTTTACCATCATGGCTGCCACCTCCACCATCTCCTGTGACCCTAGACTTTCTTCTTCCTAATCCCGAGAGGTGTCCTGACCAGAGGGGCCAGAGAGAGAGAAAGAGAGAGAGAGAGACCCAGATGATATCACCTCCTCTATCGGCTCCAGCTGAATCCCAAACATGACCGGACATGTGAGATTTGTCCCATGTCCCCCACCCCCGTGTTGTGTGTTCTTTTCCTTCAGCACCTTGTTTTACTCTTTCCCACCCCTCTCCTTTTGCCTGTTGTTTAATAAGGATACGTCTAGATTACCTGCCCTATCGGCGGGTAGAGATTGATTTCTTGGGGATCGATATATCGCGTCTCATCTAGACGTGATATATCTATCCCCGAACATGCTCCCGTCGACACCGGAACTCCAGCAGCACAAACGGCGGTAGCAGAGTCAACGGGGGAGCCGTGGACATCGATCCCGCGCCATGAGGACGAGAGGTAAATCGATCTAAGATACTTCGACTTCAGCTACGCTATTTATGTAGCTGAAGTTGCGTATCTTAGATCGATCGCCCCCCAGAGTGTAGACCAACCCTAAGAGTCTGGCTTAGCTAGCCACCACTGCATACTTTGAAATTGTGCTGTGAGCCTGTGATCAGGAAGCTGCAGCCTGATGCTGGCACAGGTTTGCCAGGTCTCAGAGTGGCTGATAAGATTGTGTGCTGTGCCTGTGTGTTTCCAGCAGTGAGGTTGCAAGTGAGAGTCAACATCGGAGACAGAAGCTGCATTTTCTATCTTTGCGGTTCTTTTCTCTCCCCCTTTTGTGTATGTCTGTCTTGTTTTGGCCTTGTAGGAAACAGAATTGGATTTAAACAGCAATAGCAACAATGACTACCCTGCCCATCTCAACGAACTGCTTCTCCTTTCCCCAAAAAGGATGGTTATGAACATCTTTGATACCATGTCAAAGACCATCAGACAAGGAGTTTTTTCCTTGAAAGGCTCTAAAACGAAAGAGAGCAAGGAATGCTGTTAAAATGGAAGTCTAACTCGTACTTTACTTTTCAAATTCTTCATCTGTTTTTCCTTCTTTTCTTTATCTGTAAAAAAAGGTTAAAAGGATGTTTACTGGTGTGTTTGCCACGGTGCTAAGCAGGCTGAGGTCTCTTCCTCTCTGGGAGGGCATATTTAGTGGGGCACCGCAGGGGCTGGTCCTGAGTCTGGTATTATTCAATACTTTAATTAATGACTTGGAAATGGAGTGAAGAGTATGCTAATAAAATTTTCAAATACACCAAGCTTGGAGGGGTTGGAAGCATTCTGAGGGACAGGTTTAGAATTCAAAACAACCTTGACAAATTGGAGAATTGGTCTGGATTCAAAAGATGACATTCAACAAAGTCTAGTACAAAGTACTGCACTTAGGGTGGCACCCATGATGGTGAAGCTTACTCCAGTAGCCAGGTTTTCTTCCCAAAGTCTTTAAGGACCCCAAAAGGTCATGACGGGCAGAATAGCTCATCCTCTCATTATTGTGTCCCCTTATTAGTACTAATTTCCGACATACCAATTTTCGTTCATTGATTTTTGGTCTCACGCTGTGCTTGTTTACCAGGCACAAACTTAACACAGTCCTTGAATTATATTGGCAGGCCATTCTGCTTGGACTTTTTCAATCTGTCTCCCTTTTGCAACTTCTCCCATCAACATTTCATGTCATAGGGTATGAGGACACTTTATGAACGTCCACAGGTAGAGTAATTTGTAGACTCAATTATCCCACCAGGAGGCACTGCCTCCTTTTCCTGCAGCAGCCAGGCATTGAATGGGATCCAATCTAGTAGCCAGCCTCTGAGCACAGCTACCTGATTAGGCCTTGCCTGTGAGTTAGGCGGGTACATGTCCGTCTTCTCCAGGTTCATTGATCTCTCTGGGAATTGGGCAGGAGACAGGCATCTGGGTGCCTAGGGTGAGGCAGCAGGACACATGCCCAGAGGCACAAAGTTAGGCTCTGAGGGAACTTTTACCTTGAAAACTTAGACGCTGAGTGAGTTTAGATGCCTATGGGGTTTGGCAGGAGTTTGTTGATTGCAGTATCCTAAGCCTGAGTTTTAGTCACTGAAGTCTGGGGTTTAGGCACCTATGTACCTAAGTTCCTAACTCAGAGACAATTGACACTGCTGTCTACAGTGAGATGCAGGAATGCATCGTTGTGTTTAATACCAATGGACCCAAATCTCTTTTCGGTTACATGGATTCATGTCAATGGGGGTTGCGCTGGTGTAACCAAAAGAGAATTTGTCCCTAACCTGCCCATATAGCTAACCTCTGTTCAATACATTCCTACGACGTGACTTACCTTAGATGAGCACAGATGGTTCATAGGATATGCGCCACTTGACACACTTCTTGGGACTCTCAGTCACTACTGGAATAAATCATTCTCCTAACCCCCCACTGGATTCCACATTTGCCATTTGATACACTTTTATCCTACTTGGGATGGCCCTGGAGACCAGTAAGAGAACAGCAAGCACAAGGTATAGGACCCGCATAGCTGGAGATCAGCAGTAGTCTCAGTGAGTCAGGGGAGGAGAGTCTGTAAGGGATGAAGCAGAGAAGTCCTTGTATTTATAGGAAGTTCCCCAGGAGAGAGTAGGGTGCAGGATGAGAATAAATGATTTGATCTCGAATTACAAATTGTTAGCAGCTGATTACCATTAATGTCCCTCTGCCCCAGTGATCTAAGTCAGCTTTCAATCCAAACTTCCCATTGTTCAGTATCTATTGTTCATGGGCCCTTCCCGTGTGACATTCATGAGATTCCCCATCACCTGGGAGCCAGATATGTAGGGGAAATGCTCTTTCTGAACATCCTGCTCTCTGGAGTTGGAGGAATTTGAGAAATTGCAAATTTGGTTCCCATTAAAACAGAAGTCCCCAAACTTTTTACCTCATACCTCCCCTTACTCCTGTCCACGCCCTGCCCCCCTCTCCCAGCTGGGGCTGGGAGCAGGGCCACAACTCCGGGAGGCAGGGATGTGGACAGGGATAAGGGGCCGAAGCTGGGGCCATAACTGGGGGTGGGGCTGGGAGCAGTGCCCTGGGTGCAGGGCTGGCAGTGGAGCATGATGTCGGCAGCTGGGACCCCAGGTGCAGGGCTGGTAGCTGGGGCCAAGAGAGGAGCTGGGTGGTGCTCCCTTCCTGCCCCCTGTGGAGGCTGGCCTGGGCCCCAGCCATGCCCCCCAAACAGTTCTCCGCACACACCCCGGGGGCATGCCCCACAGTTGGGGGACCTCTGTATTAAAACAACAGCAACATAAATTGTGGCTGTAACATAAAGGGTGTAAATGGGTCATCCTTTGTCATCCTGCTGGGCAATGCAGGAGACTTGCAGAGTACGATCATGTGGGAGAAGGGATTAGTGTCCAAGCCTCTTCCGCCTCCTCTGCCCTCCACACAGGAGACATCTGTCAGGGATGAGGACTGGCAGTGGCATCTGCCCAGGCAGCCTCAGAGCACAGCAGAGCCACAGCCTGGTCAGCCGAAGAAGTCAGCAAGTGTTTAGCTTTGGGTTGGCCTTGGCTCACTCTCTCCCAGTAACCATGACAGGTACCCAAAGCCACCAATTCCCAGTCTTCTATGGCTGGAACACAGTCCTCCGTCCCTCCTTCCATTTTCTCTCTTAACCAGCCACACCCCTGCAGCTTTCAGCAACCTTCTGTATTAAATCACCTGATTCCCCTCAAGAGCATAAGCCTCCTCTTGTAATCCAACTTAGCTTAGCCACAGCCTTTCCAGCCCCCAGGCCAGCCACCCTGGCACACTTGATAATTTTTTGATGAAAACATATTTTTTTCACAACCACAGAAAACCTTCCCTGGCCAGCTCTGGAGATACCTCTGACATTGCACCTCATAATGCTTTATAGAAATATGCTTATGAGTGTAAATATGACATAACTGGAATATGTTTTATGCTAGATGTACCATGTAACATATCTTTTCAAAGGTTATGAGCTACTGAATATAGTCATCCTGTTTGTATGCATATATCATTTTTATATCTGAAGTTATGAGTGTTGCCTCTATGCGTATATTTAAAGTGTTTGCTGTAGGAAGCACATAAGGCAGATTTGGTCCAACATAGTGTGAAGGGGATGTTCGAGTAATTGGGAGTACTTAACTAACAATGGACTTTGGGGGACACCAATCCACATCTGAGCTTTCCTGGGAATGTTCAAATTAACAATAGCATCGGCCTGCAAAAGGCTGAATCATTCATGGACAGGTGACTTGCCCAGGGGTGGCTAGAGACCCCATCTTGTGGCTGTGATGTTGCACAATAGACAGAATATAAAAAGGCCCTAGAAACCCCTATATTTTGTCTTCAGCTGGCTCAAAAGATGGCCTCTCCACCCCAAAGAGATGCCTGAAAGAAACTGGAACAAAGGAGAGTAACTATGGGGGTGTGAGTGATTGCTGGACCCAGACTAGGAAGGAATCTGGTCTGTCAAGGAAACTTATTGAAACATCTCTGAGGGTGAGATTTACCTGCATTTATTTCCCTATCGTATTAGGCTTACACTTGTGTGTTTTATTTTATTTTACTTGGAAACTTACTTTGTTCTGTCTGTTATTACTTGGAACCACTTAAATCCTACTTCACAATACCATCCTTGCCTAGTCTCTAAATCTAGGCCACTGCTTTTGGTGCAGTGGCCATTATCAGTATATGATACTCCCAACGATGTGTGTATGAACGTTAGTGAGGGCTGGAGAAAGTGACTTACTGTTTACTCATAGACTCATAGACTCTAGGACTGGAAGGGACCTCGAGAGGTCATCGAGGCCAGTCCCCTGCCATCATGGCAGGACCAAATACTGTCTAGACCATCCCTGATAGACATTAATCTAACCTACTCTTAAATATCTCCAGAGATGGAGATTCCACAACTTCCCTAGGCAATTTATTCCAGTGTCTACTATAGCAAAAAAGAAGATTGAGAGGTGATTCCATTGCAGTCTATAAATATCCTTTTCAGGGGAAAATACCAGGTGCAAAAGGGCTTGTCAATCGAGCGGAGAAAGGCAGCACAAGAACCAGTGGCTGAAAGTGGAAGACAAAGTCAAGCTGGCAATAAGACACACCTGTGTAACAGTCTGGGTTATTAAGCATTGGAACAAGCTGCCACAGGAAGTGGTGGATTCTTTCTTTCTTGATGTCTTCAGATCAAGACTGGAAACCTTGCTGGAAGAGACGCTTGAGCTAAACACAAGGTGTTGGATTGAATGCCAAGATAAATAGGTTAAAATACGTCCTATGATATACAGGAGTTCACACTACACGATCTGATTATGCCTTCTGGCTTTGTTATCCAACATGGTAGGAGAATGAGGGGTGCCGGTTAGTCAAAAATTCTGATTAACTAAGTTATACTTACCAGTGGAGTTTGGATGTAGGAGGGGGCTCAGAGCTGGGAGTTGGGGTGTGGGAGGGAGGGGTGCGGGGCACTGGCTCTGGAAGGGAGTTTGGATGCGGGAGAGGGCTCAGGGCAGGAGGTTGGGGTGAAGGAGGGATTTCGGGGTGCTGGATACCTGTCCCTGCTGCTCCTAGGTGGAGTCGCGGCCAGGCAGCTCTTCACGCTGTGTCCATCTGCAGGTGCCGCCTCCTCAGCTCCCATTGGCCACCGTCCCTGGGCAATGGAGCTGTGCAACCAGTGCTCTGGGCAGGGTGGGAGTAGCACCTGGAGCTCCCATTGCCATTCCTCTGCCTAGAAGCAGCAGGGACATGTTGCCGCTTGCAGGGAGCCACCTGAGGTGACCTCCGCCTGGAGCCAGTACCCCAAAATGCCAGTTTCTAGAGCTTTCTGGTTGTTAAAGTGCTGGATAACACAGCTTTTGCTATATCTACAAAGGTCTGAAATTTATGAGCCCTGAACCACTCAGCCTCCTTTAGCCGTTGGGGTGGCCAAATGAACAAACAAGTGAACAAAGTTTGATTATCGAGGATTGCTTTGGGTCACGTTAAGCTCCAGCTGGACTCTGGAGCCATTTATGCTCTGCAGAGACTTTCCTGTGTCTGTATACCCAAGGTAACCTGCCTGCGGTACACCACTGCTCGTAGCAGGAGGCCCAGCTGCCTGACTGACTGATATGTGGGGAGCTCAGCTGCATTATTTCAGCCCCACTGAATTTTATATCCTTTCCCTGGGCTATACACTCAAGAAACAGCTCGTTGGAAGAACTCCAAGGGAATGTTCTATGGGAAGATGACTTAGGGGAGATTTTCAAAGGCATCATTAACAGTCAGGGGCTAGACCCATAGAGACATTTAGGCAGCTCACTACCACTCTAGGCACTTAAATCCAAAATTTAATTCCCCAAAACCCCTGCACAGCTACCCCCTAATATTGTAGATACCTAGATTCTCTAGGCATATGTGTTTTCACCAATGAAGCCCCTAAAAATCTACCCATGAGCGCATGTATATCTGCCTCTGTCTTGATGCTCACCACTTATATCCTGCCTAACTCCCAGTGGGATTGTCACACTATGTATTCCCCCACCTCACTCATTTGTGGGGCCTGATCTAGTAGGATTTCTAAGAGACCACCTAACAGCTTCACGCTGTGTAAAGCAGAGGAGGTGCCTGCTCTTTGACCTTTAGCCTCCTGCTCAGAGCACTCAGCCAATATGTGGGAGACCAACCTTCAAATCCTCATCCCCACCAATCTGATTCTGAGCAGAGATTTGAATCCATACCTGTCGCTTTGCTAGGGAGTGTGGTAGCCACTGGGCTATGGAGACATTCTCACGCTCCTTCTGGCACAATGACTATTTAATTATTCATAGAAAGAGGAACAGCTTCAACAGGAGCGCCGGAGAGAGCCCAGCTCTGCTCTACCTCATAGTCCTGTGGCTAGGGCGTGCTCCCAAGAGGCAGGAGATCGCAACTTCAAGTCAGGCTGAGGTGGGATTTGAACCTGCTGCACTCTAGGTGAAGGCACTCGCCTCTGAGTTAAAGGGGGCATTACATGGACCATTGTTTTTTGTTTTTTTTTTTGCAATTTCGGTGTCTATTCCAGGAGAGGTTTCATGGCTGTGAATCCTGAGCAGAGACAGGTGTGCCTCTCCAGCCTGGATGTGGACTCCTAAAACTCTTCGAGGGGTGGAGCATAGACCACACCCCTCTTCTCTGCATTTCCTATCGGCTAGCTCAGGCAGCTCTCTGTGAGCTTGCTGGCTTGTGTGGCTTTAACTCTCTCCCTGTGCTATACAGGGAGCCTAAGTACCTGTGGCTGGGCTGCGGCCTGCATCAGGCGGCAGGACACTGACTGTGAGGTATTGAGATGCTGAGCCCAAGTCCTCTTTGTTCACAGTCCCATTTTCCCCACAACTGTCCATACAGCTATTAGGAGCACTGGGATGCATTAAGACTTGATTATCCCATGACTGATTGATTTAATGACTTCCCAGGGACATCCTGGACATGAAAATTTGCCTGATGTTTTGTCACACTCTGATTCTATTGACATTGTGATAACACAGTTTTTAAATATAATCTGAGAAGCTCCCCTGGCTTGTCCTGCAGTTCTTCTAAAGTGTGATTAAAGAACTACCTTTAATCATCCACTCAGGAGCAGGAAAATCTCCCCTGAGGGGAGGATCACCTGTGCTATTTAGTCTGTTCAAATCCCCATGCAGATTGCAGTATGGAAAAGAGACCAAAAGAGCTTTAAATCTTTAATGAATGACTATCAGCCCGCAGTTAGGACAGTGCAGATGCACTGAGGTGGGTGGGCTGCCCTTTCCCTACCCCACAGGACACACATACAGGAGGCCACCCTCATTAGGATATCTGTGCCCCTAGCTCCCTGTATCCCAATAGGATTCTGTAGAGCTGGGGAGGGGTAGTGTAGCAGGGACTTATCCAGCCTGGTTTGGGGTCTGTTTGCTTCTTTCACCCTCTTGGGCTCACCCCCAACTTTCCATAGGCCTTTATGTGTTAAATATCACACCTCTTGGGGTCTGGGTGGTTAATAGAAAGTTCAGAAGGGAACACCATCCCCCCATATCCTCCCCCCACCACACACACACACACTCTCTCTCTCTCTCTCTCTCTCTCTTCCTAGTTGGGCTCCCAGCTCGTGGTGCAGGGCTCTAGTCCTATCCTTCCTCAGGCTTTTGCTAGTAGGCTTGTCTGTTATGAATCTCTGAGTCCTGCATTCCCCAGCCTTTGGGGAAATCACACAAACAAAGTATACAAGGGTCTGCTGTCCATACACACCTTTGGTACGTGCTGAGCTCCAGTTCGACTCTGGGGTGATTCACCCTCCACCTGTTCTCTGCAGAGATGCCCCTGTCTCTGTATCCCCAAGGTAACCTGCCTTCTTGTAAACCGCTGCTTACAGCCTGGGGCTCAGCTGTCGGCTCTGACCATGAGACACTTGGAACTCAGCTGGATTCTTTCAGCTCCACTGAACCAAGCAAAGAGACTCCATGGATCCAAGCTCCCCCGGGAGTAGAAGGGAACTGCTGAATCAATCTCATGTTTCTGAGCCATCCAGCCTCATTACACTTCCTGTCCTAGGTTAAATTGGGCAGGGTCAGTGGTCCGGTCAAAGGCCCATTTGGGTTCCCATAGGCATCGCTCAGTGCCACTGACACATGAAACAGATTCTGGGGAGAACTAGAAGAGAGTTTTTATCTGTCTATGGGAAAATGTGTTGGGGGAAGATTTTCAAGATGCACAAATGACAGCTAGATGTGTAAACCTCCCTGGCAAGTCTGTGGGGATATGATAGGTGCCCCGATGATTTGCAAAAGATCTAATGTTTTCTTCTGGCCTTAAAAATCTAGGAGTACAAGGATTGTGTGCTAGGAGCATGTGACCAGACACCACGGGTGATGGGAATAGAAAGGCAGCTTGAATTCAGCTAAAGAGCGGTTCTCCATGTCTCTTTCAGCTCAAAGGAATTTAGGCACCCAACTTCAATTTAAATCAATGGGAGTTAGGTGTCTTAATACCTTTGAGGAGCTGGGCCCTTTGTTCCCAAGGAAATGTTGATAAATTGGAGAGATTTCAGCAAAATGCTAAATTATTAAGGATTGGGAAACAAGTCTGACAGACCCCAGGAGCTCAATCTGTTTAGCTAAAAAAAGAGAAGGCTCAGGGGTAACTTCGTCACAATCCATAAATATCTACACGGGGAAGAAAACTTTGACGAGGGGCTCTTCAGTCTAGCAGACAAGATGTAACAAGATCCAATGGCTGGATCATCCCTTGAAATTTTCACAGTTCCAGCACTATGCAGGAACAATTCTCCCTGCTTCAGCTTCAGCTACCTGGGTCAGAGGGAATTTGTCAAATTTGTACTGAAAATAACTCAGTACATGAAAATGCCCCAGCTGTAACTAATGAACAGGGAGAGCGTGGAGAAGAAGCTCCGTGAGGCTGGACTGCTGGGTTATGAAGACCTGATGGGGATTTGTAGGTATGACTGTGAGAGGGAAGGAATTAGCCACAAATGCAGGGGCCGCTTCCCCTGCCAAAGAGAGACTTGACCATTGCACATACTATAGGTCTGTGGTAAATTTTCCAAAGGTGACTTAGGGCTAAATTCACAAAGAAATGTAGGTGCCTCAGAAAGGGATTCACAAAAGCCAGCATGCTGGGCTAAGCCAGCCCTCTCTTGGCATTAGGTGCCTATGCCAATTTTGCAAGAATCTGCAGCTTCCTTGTAACTGGTAGGCCAGGGTATGGTACTCACCTAGGATACGTGAGGCCCCTGGGTTCAAGTTCCCTTTCTACCAGAAGGGAAAGAAGGGATTTGAACAAGGAATCTGCTACATTTCAGTTGCGCGTACTAACCACTGGGCTATAGGATAATCTGATATGGGGCTCTCTTAGCCTCCCCTCTTGAAGCTGTTCCACTGTGGAGAAATAATTAATCTTTCATTATTTATTCACTTGCATCAGCTTTGCAGAGGGCTGTGCAGCCCTAAAGCTGAGAAGTGAGTTACGCTCCAGGGAGGTTGGAACTTGAAGAAACAGTCCCAGGAAGAGGGCTGTGAGACTGCAGGCTTGAGGGGCAAGCTGCAGGCCAGGGAGGCCAGGGCTGGAAGCATAACACACAGTGGTAGGAAGGAGAGCTGTGGAAAACCCTTCAGTCTGAAGAGGAGAGTCTACAGGCCAGGGTGGCTGATGACAAGAACATGTAGGTTCCAAGAGAGAGGGCTGTGAAACCCTGCAACTAAAAGGGGAGCTGAGTAATCTGAAAAGGATGCCCAAGGGAGGGGGGACATTGTTTTGAAGACTCTAAGTGAATTATTTCAGGACTCCATAGGAAACTGAGGCAGGGTGCATGACGGGCCAACTCAGGCCACGCCTTAAGATGACACCTACCTATAGGAAGCAAAAATGACTCTTCTTCTGTGAGGGAAGTTGAAAGAGCAAAGAGACATGGGGTCTGGGAAAAGGGGGGATGGTCATTGTCAGACACTTCCCTCACCAAAATTCCTCCTGGCCAAACGAAAGGAGAGCTAGGGTGCACTCCTGGTCCTGCCAAAGTCAATGACAAAACTCCCACTGATTTCAGCAGGGCCAGGTCCTTAAGGGTTCTACACCTCTTCCACTGAGAACACTATCTTCACATGAATATGCAAGAGGGAGAGGCATTAAGATTGCCCAGACAGATTTAAGATTGCCATTTGCTGCCTTTGGAGTGCTCTGCTGTAAATTGTGATTTCTTGTAGGTTTTGGAACTGATGAAAACTTTTCAGCCACTTTTAGTGAGCCTGGGCTTTTATCAGTCAGAATGACCGACCACATTCCCAACTTTTGCCCTTTGTTTCATCTCTCTCTCCCATCTGCTATGATGCTCTCAGCTGTGGACAAAGACAACCGGCCATCGCATGCCAAGCCAGTGCTATGCTGTCCGCCAGTGTGTGTGCTGGGCAGCACGCAGAAAGGGAACCTCTTGACAAGTAGGGTGACCAGACGTCCCAATAAAATCAGGACTGTCCCGATATTTAGGTATTTGTTCAGGATGCAATTTGTCCCAATATTTTGCTCTGCCGGCAGCACTCGGCTTTTTTTTTTTTCGCTCCACCGGCGGACACCCTCCCCCCAATGTGTCCTGATATTTTCTCCCTCTCATCTGGTCACCCTATTGACAAGAGGTGTTTGCACAAAGGGTGAGAAGATCCCACTCTGACATGGAGAGCAGATGGGAGTGGCAAAAGCAGGGTGGCATCTATTGAGAATCCCCTCCTGAAACAAGGGTTCTGGGGAAGGGTATAGTAACATGGCCGAATCTAACACATTATTGGCTTCCTGTTAAGGTGTATGGGGGGAAAATGGGGACACTGAGGCCTGTCTCATTGCACTGCGATGAGAAGGAGTCTCTCCCCTCTCTGTTGACAGGTTAGTTCTGGCCTGGATGACAGTGGCTAATAAAAGCTAGCATCTGATGGGAGTTTGGTGGCCACTACATTAACAGTGAGATCCTGGTCTGAGTTTATAGCAAAAATCACTGAGCTGACACAGTGAAGAGAGATTTGGTGGTCTCAGCAGAGAGGCCAAGCACTGAACTAGCCTCTCCCCACTGGAGAGGGGCCCTCTGGGAGGCAGGTGGGGAAGCATGTACCTGAACTATCCCGGCATCTATCCCCACAATGCAACTGGCAACCTTGGTGGGGGGCCCAGCAGGGCAGTGCAGGCCTGAGTGGGCTTTGGAGACTGAACTCTGCCCTGTGCCCTAGAGGTGATCCCACCAGGTTAGAACCCGGGCACGCTGGGCAGGGACAGGCAGTGTAAGGGAGCTTTTCCTCACACAGCCTCTGTCCATCCAGCACCTTCCACCAGCACTACATTCACTGAGGGAAAGTGACAGGATGAAGCCCACAAGTTGCTTCTCTTTCTCATGAACCATTTTGCAGACACGGATCTGGGATAACTGGCCCTTCCCTGGGCCATCGGTAACAGGCTTGTTAACGGGCCATTGGGCCCACTCTGCACGAGACCCCTGAAAGATGAGTGAGCCACACAGCACATGCCAAGGCCAGAACTGCTCTTATTTAATGAAAGGAGTGAACAACATTTCTGCTAAACAGCCAGGAACCCGCTGCCGCTGCTGCTCCTCTTCCAGAGCGGGTGGAGCCCTCCGTGCTCATTTCACCTTTTTTATGAAGATACAGCAGGTTGCTTTGCAGTCTGCATAGCTGAATTTTGATGGCACCTCATATTTGCTACATTTTGAGGAGCAGCGACCAGGACAGATCTTCTTCTGCCCATAACCTGCAGTAGACACAGAGAGAGAAAGAGAGTCTAGGGTTAGGTAAGAGAAAGGAACTGTGCTCACACTCAGTTCGGGTTGCCAACTTTCTGATTGCAGAAAACTGAAGACCCTTGCCCCGCCCTTCCCTAAGGCCCCACCCCCACCCCACCTCTTCTCTAAGGCCCCACCCCTACTTAATCCACCCTACTCTCTTCTTTGCTCACTCTCCCCCACCCTTGCTTATTTTCACCTGGCTGGGGCAAGGGTTTGGGATGCAGGAGGGAGTGAGGGCTCCAGCTGGGAGTGTGGGCTCTGGGGTGGGGCTGGGGATGAGGGGTGTGAGGTACAGGAGGGGGATTCAGGCTGGAGAGTGGGGCTAATGGGTTTGGAGTGTGGGAGGAGGCTTCGGGCTGGGGCAGGAGGCTGGGGTGCAGGAGGGAGTGAGGGCTCCAGCTGGGAGTGCGGGCTCTGGGGTGGGATCAGGGATGAGGGATTTGGAGTGCAGGAGGCGGCTCTGGGCTAGGGATGAGGGGTATAAGGTGTAGGGAGGCTCCGGGCTCAGGAAGGGGGTTGGAGTGTGTGTGTGGGGGGGTTGGGGTGCAGGCTCTGGGAGGGAGTTTGGGTGTGGGAAGGGGCTCAGGGTTGGGGCAGGGGGTTGGGGTGCAGAAGAGGATTTGGGGTGCAGGGTCTGGACAGCGCTTACCTCAGGTGGCTCCCAGAAGTGTCTGGTGAGTCCCTGTGACCCCTAGGCGGAAGCACGGCTAGGCAGATCTGCATGCTGCCTGCACCAACAGCCCCACCCTCGTAGCTGCCATTGGCCATGCTTCCCATCCAATGGGAGCTGAGGAGCTGGCACTTGGGACCGGGGCAGTGTGTGGATCCTCCCAGGCCACTGCTGGCCATTTCTGGGAGTTGTGCAGAGACCGGACCAGCAGGGAGCCTGCCTTAGCTCTGCTGTGATACTGACCAGACTTTTAATGGTCCCTTTTCAACCAGGCATTCCGATCGAAAACCAGACGCCCGGCAACCCTACAGTCAGTTCTCACTGGAACAGCTCCCCCAGTGGCTCAGGTGCAGCACTGATGGGTGGGGCTTGGCTTTGGGCTTGAGTCCGCACAGGACAAGACCCTCACATTCATGCTCAATCCCAAGAGATGAGACTGACTGGGAAGCTGAATGGTAGTTACTTGCCCAAGAGGGGAAGGGCTGCTCACCTCGCCAGTGGCTGCCTTTCCCTTCCTGAGGCCTCTCCCTTTGCATGGTTAGCATCCCCTTGAGAGCACCAGCCCAGCACCAGCCTCTCTATGAGATCTGCCCCTATATATGCCTGATGTCCTGAGAGACACCAGAGTCAGTGATGAGATGGGGGAGGGGTATTGGGAGAACCCCTTGGAAAGGAAAGTGGGATTCCTGTAGTTCTGATGGCATCTCACTGGGAGAGACTCACTAGCCAGGGGCCTGGTGTCTGGGAGGGTCCCCCAGGACAGGCGAAAGCAGACTGCCTTTAAAGCTGGGGGGACTTCAGAGGTGGAGACAGAGCAAGGAGTGATGGAAGGGGCTGGTGGGGAGAAAGGGGAAAGAGAAGGAAATGGTGGGAGTCCCAGGGCTAGTGGGAGGGGGGTTGGGATGGGAAGAATGAGAGAAAAGGGGGAAAGGATGAGGGAGTGGGAAAGATCTGAGGCAGAGGAACAGGGAGTGGGTGGGGAAAAGGAGAGGGGGCTGGTGGGGAGTGGGAGAAATGGGGGAAGCAGAGTGAAGGGGAGAGAATAGAGTGAGGTGGAAGGGGCGGAGTGGACAGAATGGAAAACAAGGAGATGGAAGAGGGGGAAGGACAGTGCGTGTGGGAGAGAGGAGAGGATGGGCAGGGTTTGGGGGAAGGTGGAGCGATGTGAGGAGGGGAGATTTACTTCTGTGGAACCTCTGTCAGATCTTGGCACTACCAGCACAGCGATGGTGGCAGAACCCAGCTCCTGTCCATTTACACAAACAGTTCTGGGAATCAAGTGGGCAGGATGGTCATATTCATTGAGACGTAAAGTTAAAGGAATTGGGGGAAGGGGGTTCCGTTGGTCTTACAGCTGTTTCAGGCTCTGAAGACACAGTGAGGCAGCATTGTTACACCTGGTTCGAGTTTGAGATGTGACCCTTAAAATCATAAGAGGAAAAATTGCTTCTCTTGTGCTCCACCAGTGACTCTATGGCAGACAAATCTGATTTGTGAACACACTCTGAACTGCACTATCCAAAGGGGATGCTGGGACATTTTTGGCTTATACCCTAATTCAGGCTGAATTTTTGGGAGTGGGAGGCTGGAAGGGCAGCACAGATTCTTTTCTCTGCAGCAGAGACCTCCCTAAAACCAGAGCCCACAGGACACCCACTGTTCAGTCCTTCCCTTTGGAATTTGGGGCCAGCGTTCTCGCACTTGAATGCTCACTGTCAGGCTCCTAAGTCCATATCATAGCACCTACATAAAAATGGCCTAATTTTCAGAAGGAACCCCAAGGAGATGGGGGCACTCAGGACCTCTGGAAATCAGGTCTGTTTGATCTTTGTGCCTAATGTGGATCCAGGTGTTTAACATTAGGATCACAGCCAGGTGTGAGAGTGCTGACTCCGGGTGTCTGAAATCTGATGGTTGGAGAGAGGGTGGAATTCTCTGCTTGTCCTTATGGGAAACCTCCATACACAGAATCCCATAGTGACTCGCTAGAGAGGAAGCCAGCAAGTCAGATGCTCCGGGCTATCTATCAGCAGCTGCACATCAAAAAACGCACAGATAATTGGACACCTAATTTGTGCTCACAGTTGTCCTGGCACAGATCGTCCACACAACATCTCTGAATACTGCCTGAGAGCCTGAGTCCATAATGTTATCCTCAGATCCCCTTCCATTGTCCCTATTTCCACCCCACACAGGTTGACATCTCACCTGGAGTGGCCAAGGAGACCAGCAGGAGAACAGCAAACACAAGGTAGAGGATCTTCATGGCTGGAGGTCGGCTGGGATCTCAGCAAATGTGGAGAGAAGAGAAGTAGAGAGATGCTGGATCTAGGAGCGGTGAAGTGATGAGGCTGGGAATCCTGATATTTATAGAGCATTTGCTGACAGAGAGCAGGGTGCTGGAGGAGGAGCATGAACTCGGTAATCTCCAAGTACGCATTGTACACTGCTTGACACACTGTAATGTCGCTGTGGCCCAGTGGGCCCACTCACAATGATGCCAACCTGCCACGTACTTAGGACCCATTGTTCACTGTCCCTCACATGGAACATGCACAGTTCGCTCCCACACACGCACTACACCCGGACTTGTGGGGGAAATTCTCCCTCCTTCACATCCGGCTCCCAGGAGTTAGAGGAAATTTGACAAATTTTACGTTACTTCCCAAATAAACAGAACGCCACCAACTGTAGCTCCACTGAATTGGTGGAGGCAGGAGGTGGAGGGCGGGATGGACAATAGGGAGCTGGCTGGAGCAGACTGCTGGGTCAGAAGGACCTGATGGAGATTTGTAAGTATGACTGTGATGAGGAAGGAATCAGCATCACCAGTTCAGGGGCCTTTCTCCTCCTTCACCTCCGTAAGAGCAACTTGACCAGTTCATGTGTTACAGGCTTGTGTTAGTGTGTTGGCTGCATTCAGCATTGTTAATGGTGGAGAGTCTTTCCATGGGGGTTCTATGGGGCTCTGTCCTGGTCCTTTTCACATCTCCCTGTGCACCTTGTCATTGGGTATTGTCCTCCATGAACACAAATTCATGTACCAATTCTAGATTCATGACTTGCAGATCTACCTCTCTGCTCCAGACCTGCTGTCCAAAGGCAGATCTTGGCCTGCCTCTTCGACATGTCTGTCAGCTCAGGTTAAATCAGAGATTCTAATCTTTTTCCCAAAGATTGCTTGGCATCCAGGCCCTGAATCTGGGAGTCATTTTTGACTCAGGCCTCTCTCTAGATCAGTGGTTCCCAAACTTAACCAACCCATGAACCTCTTTCACAAAAATATCAAATCTCGCGAACTCCCTCCTAAAAAGGAACATTTCCAGGGATTGTCACCCTTACCTGAGTATAAATGATAGAAGCAGTGATCTTGGAAATAATTTGGTTTTTTTACTACATGCTTATTACATACTATTTATTATTACATTATTATTTCTCATTACATTATTAATTTTGTTACATTATGAAAATGGCAACGCTCTTCCAAGATTTCACTTCTGTAGTTTATATCACTTTGATTAAACCTCCTACATGTTTCATCAAGGAGTACCAGATGTGAAACAGCATGAAAGTATTTAAGAAGCCAACTCAATTAAAGCGTTGCTCCCACAAACATTTGGGTCTTGAGCAGTTCAGGCAAACAATGCACAGCTACAACAAAGCTTAAACTTGTTCTGCCAGAAATTCCGGGTCCCAGGGCTCGGGCTGCCGGCCCCCGCCCCCAAGGTCCCTAGGGACGGCTGCGTCTGCCATTACAGAATTTTTTTCTGAGAACCCCCTGATACATTTTGCGAACCCCCAAAGATTCACAAACCCCAGTTTGGGAACCACTGCTCTAGATCCTCCCATCTGGGCTCTATCTAAATCCTGCCAATTTTTTGTGCATAACATCTCTACGATACTGCCTTTCCTATCCATCTACACTGCTAAAACTCTCCGCATCTCACACCTCAATCACTGCAATGTCCTTCTTTCTGGCCTCAGTAAAAGCAATCTTGCCCTGATCATCTCCATTTGCAATGCTGCTGCAAAGATCATGTTCCTAGCTAGTCACTTTGATCACCCCCTCCCTTGGCATCCCTCCACTGGCTGCTCCTTCTTTAGCCCGTCAAACATACGCTACTCATATTCACTTTCAAGGCCCTTCATAGTCAATCCACAGCCCTACCTATCATCTCTCATTCACTATCAAGATAATCAACTCTTGTCTCCCATCAACCCGGGATGCCAGCCTCCCTCATCCACTTGTTCAATTTCCGTGTTTTTTCCCATGCTGCCCTCACACTTGGGAGGAGCTCCCTGTAAACATCTGCCAAGCCACCTCAATATCTACCTTCAAATCCCTCCTCACTCTCCTTTGCCCCAATGCCTACAATGGTCAGGCTGCTGGTGTGAAGAGGCCGCTGCCTGTCATGCTGACCACACTGTTTCATTGTTTCTTTGTACTTCCCGCATCAGACCATAGGGGCTGGATCAGCCACGGAAAAAAATTGGTGAGTGCTCAGCACTGACTAATAGCTCCCCACCCTATCCCTGCTCCAGCTCACCTCTGCCTCCTCCACAATTGTGCCCCCATGTCCTGCTTCTCCCCTCTCCCTCCGAGCACTTGTGCCTTGAAACAGCTGATTTGCAGGGCAGGGAGGGAGGGAGGAGGTGGGGGAACACGGCGCACTGGGGGAAGAGGCAGGGCTGGGGTGGGCATTTGAGGAAGGGGTCCAATAGGGGCAGGGAGGGGGTGGAGTTAGGTCGGGGACTTTGAGGATGGGGTTGGAATGGGGCGGGGAAAGGGTGGAATCAGGGCGGGGCCAGGGGCAAACCAGATGTCAGCTCATGCCGAGGTCCCCGTGCTTCAGTGGAACACTGACAAATACATAACTGAGATCTATCTGGCTCACCTGGGTGTCAGGATTGTTAAAATAGGTATTAGGATTACAAGAATGTGTTGCATGTTTAGATTTTATTGAATGCTTGTGAGTTGCTGCATGCATTCATTTCATTTCTAGCTTCCATATCCCATATTATAAGGTAATATCCGGGCGTTGGCATTGTAAACCTCTGTGACTATGACCAGGAAGGAAAGAGACATTAAACTAGCGTGAAGTGCCAATTTACAAAAGAAGGTGTCACGTCCTGCCCAACAGAAAAGGCCCATTGACACCAGACTATTATGGTTTTTAAAAAGGGCAAAAGAGTTCATTGCTCTGCTCTCTCCCCCGTTCCTCCACATGAAGATGACTCATGTAATTTGTAGATCTCTGATGATGCGTTGGAGGGGTTTTAGCTGGGGGCTGTATGTGATGGCCAGTGGAGTCCTGTTATGCCTACCTTCATGCCTCCAGCTTCCATCCCGGGCACATCACATGATCCATTGTCTACAGCCAAGCACTGAGGTACAACCGCATCTGCTCTAACCCCTCAGACAGAGACCAACACCTACAAAATCTCCACCAAGCATTCTCAAAACTACAATACCGGCACGAGGAAATAAGGAAACAGATCAACAGAGCCAGACGTGTACCCAGAAGCCTCCTACTGCAAGACAAACCCAAGAAAGAAACCAACAGGACTCCACTGGCCATCACATACAGCCCCCAGCTAAAACCCCTCCAACGCATCATCAGAGATCTACAACCCATCCTGGACAATGATCCCACACTTTCACAGGCCTTGGGTGGCAGGCCAGTCCTCGCCCACAGACAACCTGCCAACCTGAAACGTATTCTCACCAGCAACTGCACACCGCACCATAGTAACTCTAGCTCAGGAACCAATCCATGCAACAAACCTCGATGCCAACTCTGCCCACATATCTACACCAGCGACAACATCACAGGACCTAACCAGATCAGCCACACCATCACCGGTTCATTCACCTGCATGTCCACCAATGTAATATATGCCATCATATGCCAGCAATGCCCCTCTGCTATGTACTTCGGCCAAACTGGACAGTCACTATGGAAAAGGATAAATGGACACAAATCAGATATTAGGAATGGCAATATACAAAAACCTGTAGGAGAACACTTCAACCTCCCTGGCCACACTGTAGCAGACCTTAAGGTGGCCATCCTGCAGCAAAAAAATTTCAGGACCAGACTTCAAAGAGAAACTGCTGAGCTTCAGTTCATCTGCAAATTTGACACCATCAGCTCAGGATTGAACAAAGACTGTGAATGGCTTGCCAGCTACAGAACCAGTTTCTCCTCTCTTGGTTTTCACACCTCTACTGCTAGAACAGGGCCTCATCCTCCCTGACTGAACTAACCTCGTTATCTCTAGCTTGCTTGCTAGCATATATATACCTGCCCCTGGAAATTTCCACTACATGCATCTGACGAAGTGAGTATTCACCCACGAAAGCTCATGCTCCAAAACGTCTGTTAGTCTACAAGGTGCCACAGGATTCTCTGCTGCTTTTACAGATCCAGACTAACACGGCTACCCCTCTGATACTTGACATCATGTAAGTTGATTCCTCCCATCAGCTGAGTTTTGCATTTCAGTGCACAGGGCAGGAGGAGGATAAATACCATTAAGTCCATGCTGCTCAATGGACTCTGGAGGGCAAGGTTTGTTAGGCATAAGCAAGAGATCCCCAGCTGTTTAGTCTAGGTTAGCCCTAACGGACATACAGAGATTGCTTATTATAGAGGTGTTTTTTATCTTTTGAAACTTAAGATTATAACTCATAACATTACCTGCTTTAACCTTGTGAAGAACTCTCTGGTTTCTTTTCCTATTAATAAATCTTTATATAGTTTATAGGATTGGCTACAAGTGTAGTCTTTGGAGTGAGATCTAAGGTGCAATTGATCTGTAGTAAGTGACTGATCCTTTGAGATTGGGGGCAAGCTAAATATTGCTGTGATTCTGGCTGTAAGTGATCATCTGTCACAAAGGTCTGCTCACCTGCAGGGCCACCCAGAGGGGGGCAAGTGGGGCAATTTGCCCCTGGCCCCGGGCCTCCCAGAAGCCCCCATGAGAGTTTTTGAGGGCCCCTAGAGCGAGGTCCTTCACTCACTCTGGGCCCTCCAGAAAATTCTCGCGGGGCCTGGGCCCTCGAAGCTTCTTCCTCTCTGGGTCTTTGGCGGTGGGGGGTCCTTCCACTCCGGGACCCGCCACCGAAGTGCCCCAAAGACCCGCAGCAGGGGGTCCTTCCGCCCCAGGACCCGCTGCCGAAATGCTGGGTCTTCGGCGGCAATTTAGCAGCAGGGACCCTCCACCGCTGAAGATCCCAGGCCCCCTGAATCCTCTGGGAGGCCCTGCTCATCTGGGGGGCAAGCTAGATCAGAAGGGACTGTCTGTGACTCCATGTTACAGCTGTTATAGTGCCTGAGGAGTTTACATTTGATAATTGCTTGGTGAAATCCAAGTGTAGAACTCACAGCCAATTTGGGGTTTGTGTCCTGCTTCCTAACAATCTGCCCTGAGGTTGGTACCCACACTCGAGTCACGCAGACAGTTTGACAACCTATTATCAGATTTCTGCTTCTCAAGTAGCTTTTTATATACTGTTATCAAGTCACCCCTTAACCTTTTCTTTGATAAAATAGATTGAGCTCCTTGAGTCTCACTATGAAACATGTTTTCTAATCCTTCTCCTGGCTCTTCTCTGAACCCTCCCCAGTTCATCAACATTCTTCTTGAATGGTTGTCACCAGAACTGGAGACAGTATTTCATCAGTGGACACCTCAATGTCAGATACACAGGTTATTTTACCTCTCTTCTTTCACTCAGGATTCCCCTATTTATTCATCCAAGGATTCCAGGAGCCATTTTGGCCACAGCATCGGACTGGGAGCTCTTATTCAGCTGACTATGTACCATGTACCCCAAGTCTTATTCAGAACCATGGCTTCCCAGGAAAGAGTCTCCCACCTGTAAGTATGGCCTGCATTCTTTGTTCCTCCACGTGGATACATTCACACTTAGCCATGTTACAACACTTACTGTTTGCTTGCACCCAGTTGCTCAAGAAGTCGAGATCCCTCTGTATCAGTGACCTGTCCTGTTCATTATTTACCACTTCCCCCATCAGTGTGTCATCTGCAAACTTTGTTTTCTTCCAGGTCACTGATGGTGATGTTCAGTAGAATGGGACCCAAGACCAGAAGTGCATGGCCAGGCTGGAAATCCTGCCCCACCACAGTAGGGGAGGAGCATAGGTGGGGCCATGCCAAGCCCATGCGACACACCACCCATGGTGGTAACAAGAACCCAGAGGGGAAGGGAGAAGCAGTGTGTGTGGGGAGGTGGGGAGGGGGAAGCGTCAGGTGCCTGGAAGGGTAGAAGCAGGCAGCTGGAGATTGTGTGAGGGGAGAGGAAGAAGGGACTGACAGAGGCCTGGAGCATTGGGGTGAGGGGAGGAAGCAGGGACCTGGAACAGGGAAGTGGGTGGATGGAAGCAGCGACTTGGTGCAGGGGAAGATCGGTGGAGGAGCTGGGACAGTTTCCCGTGAACTCTGGGTTTATCAGTTTAACCTCCCCAAATACTGACCGTAGAAGGAGACAGTGGGGGGATGAGGGGTCAGCGATTCCCAGCCAGGGTTTGGTGGTAGTGGTGAGGGGGGTAAAGGAGGATTCAGAGGGGGTGAGAAAGGAGTGAATTTCTGGGGTCAGGTGGGACAGGAATGGAGGGCAGGTTAAAGAGTAACTGGAGGATAAAGGACTGAGCAATTCTGAGTGCAGTGGATAGGTGGTATCCATAACTCCACCATAAACCCCATCTCCCCTGGCTCCTGTTACCCTCCCATATTCCCCACACACTCCAACAGCTGTAGTTAGAGGACTCCCTAGTGCCCCCTGCTGTTGCCTGGCAGGCAGCAGCTGAACATGCGACTCTCTCCCATTGGGTGTACTGCTCGTACTACAGAAGCAGCCAAGCATGCAACTTTCTAGGGATTCATATAATTAAATGTGTCTATTTTTATACTGCAGGTCTCAATGAGTCGAATTCTAGTGTACTGGGCACAGTACAAACATATTTCAGCTAAGCTACGTAGAGGCTGAGGGAACTGGATTTATTTAGTCTGCAGAAGAGAAGAGTGAGGGGGGATTTGATAACAGCCTTCAACTACCTGAAGGGAGGTTCCAAAGAGAATGGAGTCAGCTGTTCTCAGTGGTGGCAGATGACAGAACAAGGAGCAATGATCTCAAGTTGCAGTGTGTGTGTGTGGGGGGGGTCTAGGTTGGATTTTAGGAAAAAGTATTTCACTAGAAGGGTGGTGAAGCACTGGAATGGGTTACCTAAGGAGGTGGTGGAATCTCCATCCTTAGAAGTTTTTAAGGCCCGGCTTGACAAAGCCCTGGCTGGGATGATTTAGTTGGTGTTGGTCCTGCTCTGAGCAGGGGATTGGACTAGATCAGTGGTTCTCAAAGCCGGTCCGCAGCTTGTTCAGGGAAAGCCCCTGGTGGGCCAGGCCAATTTGTTTATCTGCCGCGTCCGCAGGTTCAGCCCATCGTGGCTCCCACTGGCCGCAGTTCACTGCTCCAGGCCAATGGGGGCATCTGGAAGCAGTGCGGGCCGCTTCCCACCGCTCCCATTGGCCTGCAGCGGTGAACTGCAGCCAGTGGGAGCCGCGATCGGCCGAACCTGCGGACGTGGCACCTCCCTTCTCCCATGTCATCCTACTTGGCTCTAGGTGGTTTAAGAAGGCACCATCCATCTCTGTTGTATGCAAGTCCTCAAAGGTCTCTCGTAGCTCCTGCCTTATCTTTAGGTTGTTATTCATTGGGCACTCTTGATAGGTTATGTGGTCTGGTGTCCCTGAGGCAGCTGAGAGACCATCACACCTCTGCTCCGGTCTTTATAGCAGTGTGTGACACAGCAGTGTTACCAACCCCCAGGGTTCCAAAATCATGAGCCAGACCCCCAATGAAATATCATGATATTGGCACAAAAACCATGGGGTTTGTTACATGATCATACTGTGTTTTCAGTCTATCTGTTGACTTTTGAACTCCCGTCTTTCTCTGCTTGTGTGTGACAATAAGTGTTGCCAAAGTCTCCATGTTTATTAAGGTGATTTTGGCCTCCGTTGTAGGAACTCTCACTCCCACATCTATCGGTCCCCTTGTCCAGCAATTCTGCCCCTCTCCAATCAATTCCCCTCCCCACTCCCTCTGCTCCTCATCTCTGCTCCTCCTGCAGCTCTCGGGGTCCCCTCCTCCAGTCTCTAAGGGGTGCTGCTGTGGGATCCTCTCTCCCCATTCTTAGGAATGATGGGAGCAGAGGAGCTATCCCATTGCTCACAGGAGATGGGTGAGGAAGGAGTGGAGACGCCCTGAACTGCTGGCTTTTTCTGGTCCCTCCTGCTCCCTCCCTCATATGAGCATGGTACTAGCACTAGAGGGGAGGTGGGTGATAGCTCTACCTGCCTCCTGCAGAAGCCTTGATTGGCTGCTTTTGCCCATGAGGCGGGGCAATTGTGCGACTATCCCCAGCTCCAACCAAAATTCCATCACTCTCTAAAAAAAGCAAAAAACATGCGAGTTGGCAACCCTGAATAGTGCAATCTTGTGATATGACAGGGACCAGCTGGCACCAAAGCAAACACACACAGTGGGAAATAACTCATGAACAGATGGGTGCATAAGTTACATTAGGTTATATACTAATGTATATAACATTAGAAGCTGGCTATGAGTCAACAGTTTGCTCTTGTTGCCAAGAAGGCTAATGGCATTTTGGGCTGTATAAGTAGGAGCATTGCCAGCAGATCGAGGGACATAATTATTCCCCTCTATTTAGCATTGGTGAGGCCTCATCTGGAGACTGTGTCCAGTTTTGGGCCCCACACTGCAAGAAGGATGTGGAAAAATTGGAAAGAGTCCAGAGGAGGGCAATAAAAATTATTAGGGGCTGGAGCACAGGACTTACGAGGAGGGGCTAAGGGAACTGGGATCATTTAGTCTGCAGAAGAGAAGAATGTGGGCAAATTTGATAGCTGCTTTCAACTACCTGAAAGGGGGTTCCAAAGAGGATGGATCTAGACTGTTCTCAGTGGTAGCAGATGACAGAACAAGGAGTAATGATCTCAAGTTGCAGCACGGGAGGTTTAGGTTGGATATTAGGAAAAACTATTTCACTAGGAGAGTGGTGAAGCACTGGAATGGGTTACCTAGGGAGGTGGTGGAATCTCCTTCCTTAGAGGTTTTTAAGGTCAGGCTTGAGAAATCCCTGGCTGGGATGATCTAGTTGGGGATTGGTCCTGCTTTGAGCAGGGGGTTGGACTAGATGACCTCCTGAGGTCCCTTCCAACCCTGATATTCTATGATTCTGTGATTCTATTGCTCCTGGTCCCTGCCAGGGTGTCTCACATAACTCACCAAGGCCAGTTTCCAATTGGGCGTCAAATATACAATATTGAAATTGACATTTGGAGAGCAGTAATGACTTCAAGCTGTACATTTACCAGTGTTATTTGTTGCTGCAAATAAAACCGAATGACTCTAGTAAGTGTGCACTGGGGGAACCTGGAAAGTTGTGCTGAGCTTTGGTGGGGATATTTGAGCATTTGAAGTGTTTCCACTCTTTTCTCATTTCGTGTTATGACCCAGTCGTGTAAGCCCTGGATGGAATTATAAAATCAGTGCTGGTCAAAGTTTGCAGCTGATGCACAGCATGGTAAATAATGGAGCAGACAGGTCACTTTTACAGAGCAATCTGCATAAGTTTGGTAAGATGGACCCATTCAAATAAAAGGGGTTTAAATAGTAGGGTTGCCAGTTTTGGTTGGACGTATTCCTGGAGGCTTCATCGCATAAGATTAACCTTTAATTCCTGGAGATTGCAGGGCAATTCTGGAGGGTTGGCAACCTTACTTAATACAGCTAAATGAAAGATTACAAATCTAGGAACAAAAAGCACTGGTGATATATATGGGATGGGGGACTGTGCCCTGGAAAACAGTGACTCTGAAACACACTTAAGGGTCATGGTGGGTAACCAACTACACATGAACTCTCTGTGCGATACTGTGGCTAACAGGGCAAGTTACAGTATAAGGAAGTGACTATCAAGGAAGAGGAGGATGGTGCTATTACTCGTCTGAACAGCATGGGTGACCCCATCACTGGAATACTGTTCTGAGTTCTGCTGTCCACACTTTACAAAAGAAGTTGAACAACTGGATTGAGTTCTGAGAAGAGCCACAAGAACAATTCAAGGGCTAGAAATGCCATCCCAGTGTGAGAGACTCAAGGAGTTCCAGCTACTTATTATAAGACCTGGTTACACATGGAAGTTGCACCATAAGAACATAAGAACGGCCCTACAGTGTCAGACCAAAGGTCCATCTAGCCCAGTATCCTGTCTTCTGACTGTGGCCAGTGCCACGTGCCCCAGAGGGAATGAACAGAACAGTTAATCATCAAGTGATCCATCCCCTGTCGCTCATTCTCAGCTTCTGGCACACAGAGGCTAAGGACACCATCCCTGCCCATCCTGGCTAATAGCCATTAATGGACTTATCCTCCACGAATTTATTTAGTTCTTTTTTGAACCCTGTTATGGTCTTGGCCTTCACAACATCCTCTGGCAAGGAGTTCCACAGGTTGACTGTGCGTACGTGAAGAAATACTTCCTTTTATTTGTTTTAAACCTGCTGCTTATTAACTGGTATAAGATAGACTGGTGCTTCCAAGGTGGAACCAAGCTTCTTAAAACAAAGACAGAGGTGACTCAGGTGCACACATACCATGGTGCTGGGCTCAGTGTAAGACCTGCATTGACTGGACCATGGTGTCTAACGGCTACATCCAAGAAGGTCTATAGATTCTGCAGTGTTCAGTGTTGCAGCTCCTAAGCCTTAGAGCCCCTATCACATTACACCCCATATTCTTCATAGAAATATTGTTATAATATGATTATAGCATTACTGTGATACGTTTTATGCAAGATAAGTCATGTGAGATATAATTGGAAAGGTTATGATTTACCGAATGTGATTATCCTATCTGTATGTATGTATCATTTCTGTATCTAAAGTTAGGAATATTGACTATGTATGGGGAACATCCATCAGACAAAATGCAATCAGTCTGGCTGGTTAGCTGGTGAAAAGTCAATGAGTCATTAGGGAGGACAATAGGTCTTTGAAGATGCTCATCTCCCACCTTCCTGAGAAGCTTCCTGGGATTCTACAAATGGCCTTTGACTCATGGCTGCTTTGACACTGCAGGGTCAGGTGATCATGTCACCTGATACTGGACTCAATCAGTATTTTTCCACTGAGGGTGGTGGGAATGACACTGAAAGACAAAGGATTCCCACCATATGGAAATCCTATTTAAGGGAGGGAAGGGAGTTAATCAAGGTTCATTCTTCACTGAATCCCCACCCAGGATGATTGTTGGAAACATTTAAGAAACAAAGACAAAGCGGGTGAGGGGAGGACTGAGCCCAGGCTAGAAAAGTGTCTGGCCTGTGAATGAAATGCCTAGGGTTTTTGAGCTGCAAGAAACAGCAGCTTGTCTTCAAGAACCTCTGAAATCTGCCATAAAACAACATTTAGGGTGAGAAATTACTACTTGTAACCCATTTCTTTAGTGTATTAAGCTTAGTTTACGTTTGTTTTATTTGCGCAGTAATCTGCTTTGATCTGTTTGCTATCCCTTATAATCACTTAAAATCTATCTTTTAGTTTGTACAAGTTATCTTGTAGTTAATAAACTTGTTTTTGTTTTCTCTGTAACCAGTTTGTTGAATTCATAACTGGGGAGGGAATGCATAAAGCTTCCTCTACATTGAGGGAGGAGGCGAATTTCAGTAAGGTTACACTGTACAGTTCTCTGTGCAGTGCAAGATGACATAAGTTTGGGTTTGCCCCCCCAAGGCTGCACTTGAGTGCGGGGCAATTCCCTAGCTGTGTCTTCCCATGCAGAGCTGATTTCAGTGATTTCAGTGTCTGTGTCTTTCTGTAGCCGGGTGTGTCCCTGGGTGTGCACTGGAGGAGGCTTGAGGGCCTGGCTCAGCAGGGCAGTCTAAGGGAGCCTAGGCTTCTGGAACAGGCAGACTCAATGGTACCCCAGTATATCAGGTGGCACCCTGGAGGAGTAGGCAACCCATGACACCCCCTTCTGGGATCCTCAGTCTGAGTTAGGCACCCAGGCTCCCTGCCCAATGCAGAGGAAGAAGTAGGTCACAGGAAAGGACTCCCAGAAGACAACAGACCTAGCAAGGATGTGCCTATACTAGCCAGGACTGAAATGCAGAGGAAAGGCCTGGAGTCTACACCTGTCCCTGGAAGGGGCTGCATCCCAGCTCTTCAGTGGTATTTAGGCACCTAACTCTCATTGACTCAAAGGGTGTCAGGTGCCTAAATACTTTGGAGGGCTTGGGTCTCTTGGCACCTGTGTGCTTGGCCAGAGGGAGATATCTGTCTCATGAGGGATTCTCAGCCATGATGCCTGGTCAGCCTGTGCCCTAGCAGATATGGCAGAAAGAGTGAGAGCTCTATCCCCTTGCAGCCAATAGCCCAGAGGGCAGGGCACTCACCTGAGCTGCAGGAGGCCTCTTTCAAGTTCTGCTTCAAATCAGGGACTGCCCACTGGGTGATGGGCTATGCTGGGGTGAGTCTCTCCTGTCGGAGCTGTTCCACTTTGCATAAATAAATAAACTTTCCTCAGAGCAGGGACTAGAACCGGCATCTCCCTCTCTCCTAGGTGAGCGCCTGTTGTAACAACTGTCTGGGCCCATATAGTCCCTTGAAAAGCAAACAGTCTGCCCTAAACACCAGGCATGTACACATACACTCTCCTGACCAGCTCCCCGCCAGCTGTCTTTTGAGACAGGCCCACTCCTGTATGGGTACTCTGAGTGTGCCTACAGGATTGTGCCCCCCCGGAGAGGAAGGTGCGGGAATACCTAGCCTGAGAATCCTACTTCAGCTTCAGGGAGGGATCCGAGCAGCTCAGTCGCCGTGAGGGTGGCACCAGCGACTTAGACGACTTTGTGCATGTATCTGGCGGGAATGTAGGTGGCAGCTGAGCGTTGGTTTGGGGGATGTTGGCGGTACCTCAATGGTGGATTTAGACACTGAAGTACCTCAGTGGATCTAGTGGTCAGGACCTACACAGTGAGATGCTAGCCAATGCTAGAGGGCTGTTTAGTCTAGCAGACTAAGGCACAGCATAGCAAGGTCCAGTGATAGGAAGTTGAAGGTAGAAAGATTCAGACTGGAAATAAGGCACATATTTGAACACGGTGGGTAATTAACCAGTGAAGCAAACTACCTAGGTATAGGGTTGCGTTCTCAATCCCTTGAAGTCCTTCTATGAACATTGGATGTCTTTCTAAAAGGCACATTGTTGGTCACCTAGAGGTATTTAGGCTTGGTGCAAGATTCAATTGGTGAAATCCTCTGGCCTGGGCTAAAGAGGAAATCTGACAAGATGATCACAATGGTCTATGATACCCTTTCAACTGATCTTCAAAGCCAACTCATGCAACACAGCTGTCATAAAGCTGGGATATGCTTCTCCAAACCCACCCTTCATCATGGGGATTTCATGTACACAACCTTGCAAAGATGGTTTAGAACATTAGTCTTTGGGCACCAATATTCTTCTCACACATGACAGACATAGGCCTGCCTGAGAGCTAATTCCATGGCAAATGTGATGTGAACTTGTTTGAGTTTGCAAATGGAATGCATTATGAGCACTGAAATACATCTGTACTGATGCTAAGAGCTGCAGCTAAGAGCATGTGTGTAAATGGGATATTGGTTTATCATACAGGACTGAGTGATATCAAAGACCTACAGTTGATGGCTTTTTGTTTAATTAGAAAACAAGGTGTAATTTGTCAAATTCCCTCTAAAACTGGGGAGCCGGATGTGTGGGAGGGTGAATTCAACCCACACATCTGGGTGCTGGGGGGAGGGAACCATGCATGTTCCTCATAAGCAGCAGGGGCAGTGAACAATGGGTCCTGAGTACGTGGCAGATTTGCATCATTGTGAGTGGGCCCACTGGGCCACAGCGACATTACAGTGTGTCAAGCACTGCACAACGCGTACTTGGAGATCAGTGAGTGCACGCTCCTCCCTCAGCACCCTGTGCTCTGTCAGCAAACTCTCTGTAAATATCAGGATTCCCAGCCTCATCACTTCACCGCTCCTAGATCCAGCATCTCTCTACTTCTCTTCTCTCCACACTTGCTGAGATCCCAGCCGACCTCCAGCCATGAAGATCTTCTACCTTGTGTTTGCTGTTCTCCTGCTGATCTCCTTGGTCACTCCAGGTGAGATGTCAACCTGTGTGGGGTGGAAATACGGACAATGGAGGGGGATCTGAGGGTAACATAAAGGATTAAGACTCTCAGGCAGTATTCAGTGGTGGGGGCATGTTTTGTGAACGATCTGTGCCAGGTCAACTGTGAGCACAAATTAGGTGTCTAGATGTGCAGCTGAGTATCTGGCTCTCTGAGTTCTTTCTAGTGAGTCACTATGAGACTCTGTGTAAGGAAGATTCCCATAAGGACGATCAGAGAATTCCACTATCAGAACTCAGGCACCTGGGACCAACACTCTCACCCTTGGCTGTGATCCTAACATTAAACACCTGGATACACATTAGGCACAAAGATCAAACAGGCCTGATTTTCAGAGGTTCTGTACAACCCTGACTCTTTTGGGCTTCTTCTGAAAATCAGGCCACTTTTATGTGGGTGCCTTGATATGGATTAAGGAGCCTGACAGTGAGCATTCGAGTGCGAGAACGCTGGCCCTAAGTTCTAAAGAGAAGGACAGAACAGTGGGTGTCCTGTGGTCTGGTTTCAGGGACGAAATTCAGTGCTACTCTTCCAGCCTCCCTCTTCCAAATTCATCATGAATTATTGTATAAGCCTAAAGAGTTCTAGTACACCCCAAGGACTGTGCAGTTCCGAGTGTGTTCATGGATCAGATCCTGCTTCCATACTGTCACTGGGATTTTAATGGTAACATCTCAAACTCAAACTCGGTATAACAATGCTGCCTGACTGCATTTTTAGAGCCCGAAACAGCTCTAAGACCAACAGGAAACTCCCGTCCACTCACCAATTCACCTCGATGGCACTTTAACTTTACGCCTCAATGAATACAATTGTGTGTCCAACCTGCCCACCTGATTCCCAGAACTGTTTGTGCAAATGGGCAGGAGCTGGGTTCTGCCATCATCTCTGTGCTGGTAGTGCCAAGATCTGACAGAGGTTCCACAGAAGTAAATCTCCCCTCCTCACATCGCTCCACCTTCCCCCAAACCCTGCCCATCCTCTCCTCTTTCCCACACCCACTGTACTTCCCCCTCTTCCATCTCCCTGTTTTCGATTCTGTCCACCCACCCCTTCCACCTCACTCTATTCTCTCCCCTTCACTCTGCTGCCCGCTCTGGACATCTTCCCTCTCTCTCACTCCCCACCAGCCCCCTCTCCTTTTCCCCTCCCAATCCCTGTTCCTCCATCTCAGATCTCTCCTGTTCCCTTGTCTTTTTTCACCACCTTTCCCCCTTTTCTCTCATTCTTCCCATCCCAACACCCCTCCCACCAGTGAGTAGGGGTGGAGCTCACCAGGAAGGGGCTGGCACTGGGGTGGGTGCTCTCAAGGGAGACACTAACCATGTGGAGGGAAAGGCCTCAGGAAAGGGAAGGCAGCCGCTGGCATGGTGAGCAGCCCTTCCTCTCTAGGCCAAGAAATTGTCATTCAGCTTCCCAGTCAGTCTCATCTCTTGGGATTGAGCATGAATGTGAGGGTCTTGTCCTGTGCGGACTCAAGCCCAAAGCCAAGCCCCACTCATCAGTGCTGCACCTGAGCCACTGGGGGAGCTGTTCCGGTGAGAACTGACTGTAGGGTTGCCGGGCGTCTGGTTTTCGATCGGAATGCCTGGTCGAAAAGGGACCATTAAAAGTCTGGTCAGTATCACAGCAGAGCAAAGGCAGGGTCCCTGCCGGCCCTGGCTCTGCACAGCTCCCAGAAGTGGCCGGCATGTCCCTGCAACCCCTAGGCACAGCAGTGGCCTGGGAGGCTCCACACACTGCCCCGGTCCCAAGTGCCAGCTCCTCAGCTCCCATTGGATGGGAACCATGGCCAATGGCAGCTACGAGGGTGGGGCTGTTGGTGCAGGCAGCATGCAGATCTGCCTGGCCATGCTTCCGCCTAGGGGTCACAGGGACTTGCCAGACACTTCTGGGAGCCACCTGAGGTAAGCGCTGTCCAGATCCTGCACCCCAAATCCTCTCCTGCACCAACCCCCTGCCCCAACCCTGAGCCCCTTCCCACACCCAAACTCCATCCCAGAGCCTGCACCCCAAACCCCCCCCACTCCAACCCCCTTCCTGAGCCCAGAGCCACCCCTACACCTTATACCCCTCATCCCTAGCCCAGAGCCGCCTCCTGCACTCCAAATCCCTCATCCCTGATCCCACCCCAGAGCCCGCACCCCCAGCTGGAGCCCCCACTCCCTCCTGCACCCCAGCCTCCTGCCCCAGCCCGAAGCCTCCTTCCACACTCCAAACCCATTAGCCCCACTCTCCAGCCTGAAGCCCCCTCCTGTACCTCACACCCCTCATCCCCAGCCCCACCCCAGAGCCCACACTCCCAGCTGGAGCCCTTACTCCCTCCTGCATCCCAAACCCTTGCCCCAGCCAGGTGAAAATAAGCAAGGGTGGGGGAGAGTGAGCAAAGAAGGGAGTAGGGTGGATTAAGTAGGGGTGGGGCCTTAGAGAAGAGGTGGGGTGAGGGTGGGGCCTTAGGGAAGGGTGGGGCAAGGGTGTTCAGTTTTCTGCAATCAGAAAGTTGGCAACCCTAACTGAGCGTGAGCGCAGTTCCTTTCTCTTACCTAACCCTAGACTCTCTTTCTCTCTCTGTGTCTACTGCAGGTTATGGGCAGAAGAAGATCTGTCCTGGTCGCTGCTCCTCAAAATGTAGCAAATATGAGGTGCCATCAAAATTCAGCTATGCAGACTGCAAAGCAACCTGCTGTATCTTCATAAAAAAGGTGAAATGAGCACAGAGGGCTCCACCCGCTCTGGAAGAGGAGCAGCAGCGGCAGCGGGTTCCTGGCTGTTTAGCAGAAATGTTGTTCACTCCTTTCATTAAATAAGAGCAATTCTGGCCTTGGCATGTGCTTTGTGGCTCACTCGTCTTTCAGGGGTCTCATGCAGAGTGGGCCCAATGGCCCGTTAGCAGGCCTGTTACCGATGGCCCAGGGAAGGGCCAGTTATAGACTCATAGACTCATAGACTCTAGGACTGGAAGGGACCTCGAGAGGTCATCGAGTCCAGTCCCCTGCCCTCATGGCAGGACCAAATACTGTCTAGACCATCCCTGATAGACATTTATCTAACCTACTCTTAAATATCTCCAGAGATGGAGATTCCACAACTTCCCTAGGCAATCTATTCCAGTGTTTAACTACCCTGACAGTTAGGAACTTTTTCCTAATGTCCAACCTAAATCTCCCTTGCTGCAGTTTAAGCCCATTGCTTCTTGTTCTATCATTGGAGGCTAAGGTGAACAAGTTTTCTCCCTCCTCCTGATGACACCCTTTTAGATACCTGAAAACTGCTATCATGTCCCCTCTCAGTCTTCTCTTTTCCAAACTAAACAAACACAATTCCTTCAGCCTTCCTTCATAGGTCATGTTCTCAAGACCTTTAATCATTCTTGTTGCTCTTCTCTGGACCCTCTCCAATTTCTCCACATCTTTCTTGAAATGTGGTGCCCAGAACTGGACACAATACTCCAGTTGAGGCCTAACCAGCGCAGAGTAAAGCGGAAGAATGACTTCTCGTGTCTTGTTTACAACACACCTGTTAATGCATCCCAGAATCACGTTTGCTTTTTTTGCAACAGTATCACACTGTTGACTCATATTAAGCTTGTGGTCCACTGTGACCCCTAGATCTCTTTCTGCCATACTCCTTCCTAGACAGTCTCTTCCCATTCTGTATGTGTGAAACTGATTGTTCCTTCCTAAGTGGAGCACTTTGCATTTATCTTTATTGAACTTCATCCTGTTTACCTCAGACCATTTCTCCAACTTGTCCAGATCATTTTGAATTTTGACCCTGTCCTCCAAAGCAGTTGCAATCCCTCCCAGTTTGGTATCGTCCGCAAACTTAATAAGCGTACTTTCTATGCCAACATCTAAATCGTTGATGAAGATATTGAACAGAACCGGTCCCAAAACAGAACCCTGCGGAACCCCACTTGTTATACCTTTCCAGCAGGATTGGGAGCCATTAACAACTACTCTCTGAGTACGGTTATGCAGCCAGTTATGCACCCACCTTATGGTAGCCCCATCTAAATTGTACTTTCCTAGCTTATCTATAAGAATATCATGCGAGACTGTATCAAATGCCTTACTAAAGTCTAGGTATATCACATCCACTGCTTCTCCCTTATCCACAAGGCTCGTTATCCTATCAAAGAACGCTATGAGATTAGTTTGACACGATTTGTTCTTTACAATTCCATGCTGGCTATTCCCTATCACCTTACCACCTTCCAAGTGTTTGCAGATGATTTCTTTGATTACCTGCTCCATTATCTTCCCTGGCACAGAAGTTAAACTAACTGGTCTGTAGTTTCCTGGGTTGTTTTTATTTCCCTTTTTATAGATGGGCACTATATTTGCCCCCTTCCAGTCTTCTGGAATCTCCCCCGTCTCCCATGATTTCCCGAAGATAATAGCTAGAGGCTCAGATACCTCTTCCATTAACTCCTTGAGTATTCTAGGATGCATTTCATCAGGCCCTGGTGACTTGCAGGCATCTAACTTTTCTAAGTGATTTTTTACTTGCTCTTTCCTTATTTTCTCTTCTAAACCTACCCTCTTCCCGTAAGCATTCACTATACTAGACATTCCTTCAGACTTCTCAGTGAAGACCGAAACAAAGAAGTCATTAAGCATCTCTGCCATTTCCAAGTCTCCTGTTACTGTTTCCCCCTCCTCATTGAGCAGTGGGCCTACCCTGTCCTTAGTCTTCCTCTTGCTTCTAATGTATTGATAAAAAGTCTTCTTGTTTCTCTTTATTCCCATAGCTAGTTTGAGTTCATTTTGTGCCTTTGCCTTTCTAATCTTGCCTCTGCATTCCTGTGTTATTTGCCTATATTCATCCTTCGTGATCTGACCTAGTTTCCATTTTTTATATGACGCCTTTTTTTTTTGTAGGTCACGCAAGATCTCAAGGGTAAGCCAAGGTGGTCCTTTGCCACATTTTCTATCTTTCCTAACCATTGGAATAACTTGCTTTTGGGCCCTTAATAGCGTCCCTTTGAAAAACTGCCAACTTTCCTCAGTTGTTTTTCCTCTCAGTCTTAATTCCCATGGGACCTTGCCTATCAGCTCTCTGAGCTTACCAAAATCCGCCTTCCTGAAATCCATTGTCTCTATTCTGCTGTACTCCCTTCTACCTTTCCTTAGAATTGCAAATTCTATGATTTCATGATCACTTTCACCCAAGCTTCCTTCTACTTTCAAATTCTCAACAATTATCCCAGATCTGTGTCTGCAAAATGGTTCATGAGAAAGAGAAGCAACTTGTGGGCTTCATCCTGTCACTTTCCCTCAGTGAATGTAGTGCTGGTGGAAGGTGCTGGATGGACAGAGGCTGTGTGAGGAAAAGCTCCCTTACATTGCCTGTCCCTGCCCAGCATGCCCGGGTTCTAACCTGGTGGGATCACCTCTAGGGCACGGGGCAGAGTTCAGTCTCCAAAGCCCACTCAGGCCTGCACTGCCCTGCTGGGGCCCCCTCCAAGGTTGCCAGTTGCACTGTGGGGATAGAGGCCAAGATAGTTCATGGACATGCTTCCCCACCTGCCCCCCAAAGTGCCCCAGTTCTCCCCCAGAGAGCCCCTATCCAGTGGGGAGAGGCTAGTTCAGTCCCCATGGCTTAATCAGTGTTTCGCTTCTCTGTTGAGACCACCAAATCTGTCTTCACTGTGTCAGCTCAGTGATTTTTGCTATAACTCAGACCAGAACCTCATTGTTAAAACACCCATCAGATGCTAGGTTTAACCAACCACTGTCACTTCCACTAGTCAATAGATAGGAGAGACTCATTCTCCGCCTATTGCAAAGAGACAGGCCTCAGTGTCTCTACTGTTCCCCCTCAACATCTTAACATGAAGCCAAATGATTTGTCAAACAGAGTCACATCACCAGACCCTTCTCTGGTTACTTTTGCAGACAGGAACAGGAGGGGACTGTCAATAGAAGATGACACCCTACTCTGGACCACTGCAATCTCTATCCATATGAGGTTGCAATCTGGCTCTTGTCAAGAGGTTCCCTTTCTGTGGGCTGCACAGCAGACACACTGATGGTCAACAGAGCGCTGTCCTGGGGCATAGTGGCCAGTTCTCCTTGTTTACATTTGAGAGCATCAGAGCCGATGGGAGAGTAAAATGAACTGTTGGGCAAAAGTAGGAAGTATAATGGACTATTCAGATTGCTTAAAAACCTTGGCTCACTAACGAAAGTTAAAAATATAGTCACCAGTTCAAAAACCTACAACAAATCACCACATGAGGTTTAGAGTGGAGCACTCCAAAGACAGCAAATGGTAACACGAAGTCTGTCGGTGCAACCTTGATTCTCCTCTTTTTGCATATGCACCCTAATGGAGTGTTCTCAATAAAAGAACTGTAGAACCCCAGGGGAGAAACCCTGGCCCCATTGAAATAAATAGGCATTTTTGTCATTGACTTTGAGAGGCTCAGGACTGCACCCATGGTTTCCTGGCTCCCAGCCCAGTTCTCCCTTCCCTTAGCTAAGAGGTGTTTTGGTGAGGGGGTGTTTGTACATGATCATCATCCCTTTCCCCAGACCCCGTGTCTCTGCTCTTTCTACTTCCCTCACTGGAGGCAGGTTGCTTTTGCTGCCTCTTATACTCCACATACAGAAAAGTACAGTTCTCCTATGAACCTACCTAAGTTATACAGGCAGGTGCGGGCCCAGTAGGACATTGGCTAGCTCTTAAGAGATGACTTTGCAAATTCCAAGCTGCATGTGAAAAGCAGATTGTTTAAATCTCTATAATTTCAGAAAAAACACAATTAATTTTCTCTGTACCCTTGTAGATCCAAGTCTCAGTTACTGGGCACTGCAGTACTAGAGATGTGTAAACCACGTTGGTATTCTAGCTTGTGTAGGGTCTACTGTTCTCATCACTGTAGTATCTGAGTATCTTCCAGCAACTCGTTAAATGGCACAACTAACATTGGCGATGAGGTGGGTGAGGTAATAACTTTTATTGGACCAACTTCTGTTGGTGAGAGAAATAAGCTTACACAGCTTGGTCTCAATATTATTACCTCACCCACCTTGTCTTTCTAATATCCTGGGACCAATATGCTACAGCAACGCCGCATATGACCAAAATGTGCCAAGTGTGATTCATTCTTTCTCTCATCTTCTCCTCAGGGGGAGAATTGTGTGGGATGGGAAGGAGATTAAATATAATCTAGGCATGGGCCCAAAAACTAAACAAAAACTTGGCCTGGTTTTCAGTTACAATGATCCAGGTACATGCAGACAGTATGGCTGGTGAAAATGAGGGCATAGAAATGCAAATTCCATCTGAGATGGAAGAAAATTTTAAAGAATCAGCAAGACCAGATAACTTCCACATGAGAATGGTGAAGGGAATGGCACTTGAGATTGCTAGTTTGGTAGCAAGGATTTTTAATGTAACTCTTCTGCAAAGTGGAGTCGGCAGCAATAAGACTAGGTTCAATATCTAGGGGTTCCTCTTAACAATACACAACAGAACCGGCTCATGTCCCCACCCAGTAATATGGAAAAATTAAATACCACTCCTGGGTGCCTGTCAGAGGCAATATTTCCCATCTCACAAGCACTGAATCTGTGTATAGCAAAGAAAACTTTTAATTAAAAGAGAAAAGGAACCCAGCATTAATTTGGAAAAATACCACAACCATGATTTGAAACATATGACTATGAGCAAACACCCACCCCACAGTACACTGGGCAATGTCCTTTGCTTCAGTCTGTCACCTTGTGGTGTGAACATCTGTGATAGGGTATCTACCTCATGAAAGACTGGAAGGGGTTAAGGTGGCCAGGTAGGCTGATTAACTGCCTAGGCTGCCTCTGTCTCCACAATGCAACTGGCAATCTTGGTGAGGGTCACAGCAGGGCAGTGAAGGCCTGAGCGGGCTTTGGAGACTGAACTGTGCCCTGTGCCCTAGGGGTGATCCCACCAGGTTAGAGCCCAGGCACGCTGGGCAGGGGCAGGCAGTGTAAGGGGGCTGTTCACTGCTTGACATGCTGTAATGTGGCTCTGGCCCAGTGGGCCCAATCACAATGATGCAAACCTGACATGTACTCAGGGCCTTGCCCCGTCCCCTGCCCCAACCTTTCCCTGAGGCCCCACCGCTTCTCTGTGGCTCTGCCCCCACTCACTCCAGCCCTCCTCCCTCCATCACTCACTCTCCCCCACCCTCACTCACTTTCACTGGGCTGGGGCAGGGGGCTGGGGTACAGGAGGGGGTGAGGGCTCCAGCTGGGGGTGAGGGCTCTGGAGTGAGACTGGGGATCCAGGGTTTAGGGTACAGGAGAGGGCTCTGGGCTGGAGCCAAGGGGTTTGGTGTGAGGGAGAGTGCTCAAGGCTGGGGCAGGGCGTTGAGGTGTGGGAGGGGATGCAGACTCTGGCTGGGGGTGTGGGTTCTGGGGTGGGGCCAGGGATGAGGGGTTTGGGCTATGGGAGGGGGCTCTAGACTGGGACCAAGGTGTTTGGAGTGCAGGAGGGGGTGCAAGCTCTGGGACGGACCTGGGTTGGAACCCCCTCCAGCACCCTAGTTCCGTCCCAGACCCCGCATCCCCCATTCTAGGTAGGTGAAAGTGAGTAAGGGTGGGGGAGAGTGAGTGACAGAGGAAGGGGGGCTGGAGTGATTGGGGGCGGGGCCTCAGAGAAGGGGCAGGGCCTCATGGAAAGGGCAGGGCAGGGAGTGGGGCAAGGGTGCTCTGCTTTGTGCAATTAGAAAGTTGGCACCTCTACCAGGATGGCCAGGAAGAGGCACTACCTGCAGTGAATGGGACCCATCACAACGTCTGACAAACAAATGTTACTTTAACATGCCACTCCCCTCTCCCTCCACTGCTCCCCCTGCCCAGCTATTGTCTGTGGTCAGCGAAGAACCAGGCTTCAGAGGTGCACTCATGTGAGTTCATCTCCCCTCCCATCAAACACCACCTCGGCTGCCGCTGCTGCAGCTGGCTCACAGTTGCCGCCGTTCACGCTGCCGTCATTGCCGCAGCCATTCGCTCTGCCGCCACTGGCCGCTGCGCCATCGTTCACACTGCTGCCACTGGCCACTGTCCTGCTACCACGGTCTGTCTGCTGCAACATCACATTCTGATACAGGCGAGGCATGCGGTGGGCACAAGGGGTCATATCCCCCCCAGATCTCTGCCAAGGGGGTAATTTGGCTGAGTGCAGCTGAAAGGCCCCAGCACCTAGCACTCCCACTGAGCCCCACGAGGTGGCACCCAGAGCAGGGATGCGAAACCGGGCTGGCAGCACAGCTCTCTGCCGAGGGTGGGGAGGGGAGGTGGGGAAGCTTGCTAGGTCTGTCCCTTTGCCGGTAGATGCAGTTACCTGCTTGGGTACTTCTGAACTAACCTGCCTAGGGCATGCAGAAGGGAGCTCAAGCAGTTGGGGCAATGTGGGGGGAGGCAGAGGGGTCTGGGGGTGCTGGGGTTGCGGTGGGGAGCTCAGGGAGAAGCAGGAGCCAGGGGAGAGTCTGGGGGAGGCAGCAAGGGGGTCATAGGGGCTGAGAGAAGCAGCAGGGATTGGTGTGGGGCTGGGAGACTGGGGAGGTAGGGGGATGGGTCTAGGGGATGGGTGAGGCAGACCACACGAGGATGGGTGGGGAGCTGGGAGAGGCAGCAGGGGCCAGGGCACCAAAATACAAGTTCACCAAGGGAGCTATTTTCCCTAAGGCTGACCCTGGCAGGGCCAACCTTAACATGAGCGACGAGCAAGGGCACTGTGGTCAGCGGAGGTTGTGGGTGGCCATGGTCAAGAGGGTCTTGCTGGAGGGTGCCTTGGCAGTCACCAGGAAGTTGACTGTGACTGTGGTGGTGAGGAGGGGGGCTGCCATTTTGCCCCCTCCCCCCACTATCAGCAGTTACCAGTTGCCCACTTAACCTCTCAGAGATTTCAATGGGCAGTGGGGACCCTCACTGCTACCACAGTCTCTGTCACTGAAACACTGTCCCACCCTCAGTCTAATGCTCAGTGTGACATGACGCCCCATACTCTTTATAGAAATATTGTCATGCTATACATATGTCATAACTAAGATATATTTTATGCAAGATGGGTCATGTGAGATATCATTGGAAAGGTTATGATTTACTGAATACGATTATCCATTTTGTATGTGTGTATCATTTCTGGATCTGAAGTTAGAAATTTTGACTATGTAATAATTACAACTGTGTTTTCACCTGGAGAACTCCCACCAGACAGTATGCAAACGGTCTGGATGGGCCATTAGGAAGGATAATAGGACTTTGAAGATATTGATCTTCCTCCTTTTTGAGAAGTTTCCTGGGATGCTGCTTTATCACTACAGGGTCAGGTGACCATGTCACCTGGTACTGGACATCATTTTTGACTTCTGGTATTTTTCCACTGGAAGGAGGGGGTGTGTGGGTCAAACAGGGAAACAAAGGATTCCTGCCATATGCAAATCCTATTTAAAACTAGTGAGTGAGTTAATCTGGGCTCTTCTCCACTGCCTCCCCACTCAAGAAGAAAAATTGCTGAAAACACCTGAAGAAACAAAGGATCTAAGCTGGGGGAGGCAGGGGCTGAGTCCAGGTGAGAAAGGTCAGCCTGTGAAAGGAATACCTGGAGTTTAAGCTGCAAGCAGTGTATTTTACCTTGAAGAAACTCTGCAACCTGCATAAAACAACATTTAGGGTGAGAAATTACTATTAGTAGACAATTTCTTTAATGTATTTAGCCTAGTTTGCGTTTTGTTTCATTTCTTCAATAATCTGCTTTGTTCTGTTTGCTATCCTTTATAATCACTTAAAATTTATCTTTTATAGTTAATAAACTTGTTTTTGTTTATTCTAAAACCCAGTTTGTGCAATTCATAATTTGAAGGGCGGGGGAGAAGCTGTGCATATCTTCCTCCACATTGAGGGAGGGGGGAAATTTCATAAGCTTATGCTGTGTAGATTTCTATATAATGCAAGACAATATCATTTTGGGTTTACACTCCAGAGGGTGTGTGCACCAGAGTGCTGGGCAGTTCCCTGAGCAGAGTCTTCCCACACAGACTCTGTATAGTTCTACATCAGGGTGTGTGTGTGTGTGTGTGTGTGTGTGTGTGTGTGTGTGTGTGTGTGTGTGTGTGTGTGTGTGTGTGTAACAGGATGAGGGAGCCCAGGCTGGTGGAATGGGTGGGCTCTGGGCTCAGTGGGACCACAGCACATCAGGTGGCACCCCAGAACTGGGGTCCAACCCATCACAGTGGCACAGCGAGCAGGATAGTGTGCACAGATTATTGCTCTGAGACACCGGTGATGATTTTAAGTGAGTTTTAAGTGTGTTGGCCTGAGAACAGACCAAGTGGTTACTGGTTTGTTATTTTCTGTTTTCTTATTTCAGGCAGGGGAAGTAGGGGCAGAAAAGTAGGAAACTGAGTGTAAGTGAAGCTACCAAAAAGTTGGAGCTCTATAGACTGTAGACAGAAGAAAGCAAAAGTGAACACACAAGACACATGGAATTCCGGAAAGCAGAAGACGACAGACAAAAAGCAGCCCACGAGAGAGCCCTGGAAGCCTGGAAGCTAGCCATGGAACTACAAGCCAAAGAAATGGAGGCCCAGAAGCAAGCCAGCCATGGAACTGAGGCATCTAAAGGCTGATAAAGAAAGTGAAGCCCAGAAGCTAGCAATGGAGAAGAAAGAAAAAGAGAGAAAGCATGAACTGGCCTTAATGGAATGGAGGAAACAGAACCCCACACCTGGGAGCCCCACCTCTTCAAAAATCAACAAGTGGGAGCAGTTGTGTCCTGCATACAGAGAGACTGGGGGCATTGCTGAATTCTTGATCACCTTTGAGAGGCTGTATATGCTCCATGAGATTCCTGAGGATTAACGGATGACCACTTTGGTTGCAAAGTTGTCTGAGAGAGCTCTGGATATATTCAATAAGATGCAAATGGGTGATGCTTCAAACTATGGTAAATTTAAGGAATTGGTTTTAAAACAAGTTCAGATTACACCTGAAATTTATAGAATAAAATTTAGAAGCCTTAAGAGAGGGGCTTATGTAAATCAAATGAGAGATTTACTGGATAAGTGGGTAAGGGGAAAAGGTATTTCAAGCTTTGAAGAAATGTGTGATTTGGTTGCTCAGGAACAGTTCCTGAATATGTCTAGTGATGATGCAAAATGGTTTATGGGATAAAAAGGTAAAAATGAGCAAAGAACTTGCAACTTTGCTGATAAATTTGAACAATCCCAAGCATCTCTTAAGAATAAATCACAGGTGGAGTGGTTTAAGTCTGGTGGGAAGCAGAGTTCTCATTTTACCCCTGGGAAGAAGGATGGTGGATGGGAGGCTGGACGCTAACCTCCTCAAATTCATTCTTCTAGTCCTTGTCCCAAATCTCCTGTAAAAACAGAAAAGCCCAGAAGGTGCTATCATTGTAATTCCATTGAACACCTGAAGAATAAATGCCCTGCACTGAGCGAGAATAGGCAGCAGGCATCTCATGGAAATGCTGCTACCCAGAGCACAGAGGTAATTGCCTCTTATCCTACATGGTGTGTAAAGATTGCCACTGCACAAACTGGCAAGAAGCACATAAAGGCTGTCTAAGTAAATGAATGACACCTTGCTCCCCAGATAGAGAGATACTGGTGCAGAAATTTCTGTGGTCAGGAGAGACCTTGTTCAGGAGAAAGACAAGCTGCCAGGACAGATGACAGAGCTTTTGTTAGTAAGAAGTCACAAAATCCTTGTGCCTTTGGCTAAAGTGCACATGGAAACTGAGAATTTGCAAGCTGAATTAACAGTTGCTGCTGTTCCCCATAACTCAACTGAAATATTATTGGGGAACAACTTTTTCAATGTGGCTCAGGCTGTCCAGGGGTCTATCAGCAACAAGGAGGGATCTTGTGCTGAAGACCCAGAGAGAAAGAGTAAAATCACAGAAACTGCCTGGGAAATAGGAGAATGTCTCTTTAATTCCTCTGCAGCCGTGAAAAGCAGTTACCTACCAGTGTGGTTGAGACCAGATCCTATGGCCCAGTAGCTATTTCCTTGGGGGATGGGAATGTTTTTTCTGACTGTAAAAAGACTGTCCAGGTTACTGGCTGCCAGGAGGTTGCAGTTAAGCAAGGAACAGACCTCACTCTAGAATGCATAGGGATATGTGTTGTAGAGGGAACCCTTCAAGAGGATGATGGAATCCTAGAGACTGCTGTGGTGGGTGAAGATTCCATGGGCTCTGTAACTGGAGGCAAACTCAATTTGAAGAGGGAGGAGAGTACAGTCCTTGCCAGTGAAAGGTCTGTTCTGGCTGTTAGATGTGAGCCCACAGCTGTGCTGGGGATAGAATCCACTCTAGAGAGGACAAAGGTGTGTGCCTTAGAGAGGGGCCCAAAGAAGGAAGTTAGGCAGGGATGTGGGGAAGTACAGGAATGTCTCCTCACTAATTACCTGGTAGGGTTTACCCAGGAAAAGTTTGCTGGATCTGCATCTGTGCTCCCAGGCACCCTACCAGTGGCTCAGGTCTTCAGAGGGAACTGTGTATCTGACCTCCCGGAGGGGAGCAGTCGTACAACGGACCTCTTGGGAACAGAGAGAGGGGTGACAGACGGCCTCCCAATCCAGATCCCACTTTTGCAAGATGTTGTTCCTAATGTACTTGTAAAAACTAACTCTGCCTCTTTAAGGCAGGTAGAGGGTCTTTCCAAGGACTCAGGTGTCAATGAAAATGCTACTGACCCACCTGACAAAAGGGAGGAGGCAGCCATTTCCTGGATAGGTAAACTCCTCCCAACAAGTAAGCATGGGACACTGAGTAATGGGAGTAAGAAACACAAAGGAAGCCCAGGAGGGGTGATGGATTGATTCTGTGCATTGGCTTAGCCCTGGAGATGATGTGCAGCTCCACAGGGGGTTGGCCTGTCTCCTTGAGCCTCCAAAACATTCATGAACTAAGAACTTTTACTAAAGAGAAGAGAAAATCTGTATCTGAACACATACTTTGGTCCACGAAGAGGTTGGAAAACGTAATAAATGCTGAACAAACTGGACAGGAGGTGTGATATGATAGTCATATTTGGAAGTGCTTCCCTGTCACAAATTTACTGGTAATTTTATGTCTCCTTTGCTGGGATTTGGCATCCCTGCACCCTGCTTAGCAAGTGAGGTTCAGTTTAGGGTGACCTTCTCACTCAGGGCAGGCTAAGTATGGCTCTACTGCCCTTTGCTCATACAATAAGGATAACTTGTCATTGCCTCTGCACTCAAAAGTGATTATTTTGGCAAAGCAGATCCATCATGCTGTGCACCTAGGCAGAGTGGGCGTATCTATGTAAACAAAGGCTGTTCCTGAAGTCTTTTCCCCTGCTCATCACTAGATGCCAGGGGAGAGCTCATTCAGACCCTGCTTACATTAATAAATCTGACTATTTGGTGGGAGTACCATATGAGTGAAGAACAGCTAACATTGTACCTATATTTAAGAAAGGGGGGAAAAGTCAACCAGACAATTACAGACCTGTTAGTTGGACCTCAGTAGCATGCAAGGTTTTAGAACAAATTGTGAAGGAAAGAATTATTAAATTCATAGAGGCAAATCATAAAAATGATGCAATCCAACATGAGTTTACCGAAGGTAGATCATGCCAGACTAAGCTGATTTCCTTCTTGAGAAAATAACTGATTTTTTTAGATAAGGGATGTGCATGGTAAGATGGTGCCATGTGGGAAATTATTAGTTAAGTTAGGGAAGATGAGCATCAGTATAAGATGAGAAGCAGTATAAGGTGAATAAGGAATTGGCAAAAGGGGAGAAGGCAACATGTTGTGCTGAAAGGTGAATTATCGGACTGGTAGTTACAAGGGGAATTCTTCAAGGACCAGCCTTGGGACAAATCTTATTCAATATTTTTATCTTGGTACAAAAAAGTAGGAATGCGGTAATGAAATTTGCAGATGATACTATGTTGGGAGGTACTGTCAATACAGAGCAGGATAAGAACATTATATGGGAAGATCTGGATGACCTTGAAGACTGGAGTGACAAGAACAGGTCATACACTTAGGATCTAATAACGAGAATTTCTGCTGCCAGCTGGAGGCTGATCAGTTATTAACAACAGAGGAGGAGAGCGACGTGGGTGCGTGGGCTGATCACAGGATGACACAATGTGGCGTGACTGTGAAAAAAGGCCAATGTGATCTTAAAATGTATTAGCTGAGGCATTTCCAGTAAAGATAGAGAAGTATTAATGCCATTGTACAAGGCATTTGCAAGAGCTCATTTGAAGTACTGAGCACATTCTCGTCACCTATATTCAGGAAAGATGAATTTAAACTGGAACAGGTGCAGAGAAGAGCTATGAGGATGATCAGAGGAATGGAGGACCTATCTTATGAGGGAAGACTATGAGAGCTTGGCTTGTCTAGCAGAAAGAAGGCTGTGCGGGATATGATTGCTCTCTATGAACACACTAGGGGGATAAATACTAGGGAGAGTGAAAAGCTATATAAGCTAAAAGACAATGGTGGTGCAACAACACATTGATATAAACTGGCCACAAACAAATTCAGGCTAGCAATTAGAAAGGGAGGAATTTAAGTGGATGGTATGGGGAAGTAACTGCTTATGAGCCCGATTCAGATCATTCACTTCTGTTCCCTTTCATTTGTCTGGGGAAACAGCAGAGTTATTGAGCTTGGTAGAGCATGATGTGGGTCCATTAAATGCCATAAGTAAATAAATTATTGGCAGAGCACAGCAGAGGTCTGATGAACGCCACTGAAATTTTCAAAAAATAAGACCCATTGGCAGCCATGGAAAAAAATATCAAGGGTGTTTTGTTTTGTTTTAGCCTAGGGCAAAGAAAGCCCAAATTGAAGCAGCAGTTTTATGAGGAGTATTTCTAGTGGATAAAACTTTACCAGCCACCTTGAGAAATGAATTCAAAAAGCAAATCAGCATTGTAGAGGAAGAAATAAATGAAGTGGACAAGATTCCTGAGAAGTCAGGGAGAAAACAATGACTGTTACTTTGCATAAATCCAAAGCGAAAAGCACCTGTCCTTCAAGAACTGTATTTAGTGAGTACGACTTTGCAGGTAAAGTGTATGAAGTTAAGAAATAAGTGCAAAAATCCTAAAAAATAAGCTTAGTGCTGCCGAGAAATAGTTGGCTAAAATTTTTTTATTCTAAAAAAATAAGATAGAAAAGTTACGGTCCCAGAGTTTAGAAGCTAATGAGGTGTTTAAAAGTGTTTTACTAAATAGTGAAAACCTGAAGTGAGTAATTTAAAAAAGAAAAAAGTGCATGCACTGCTTAAAAAAAAAAAGGCTTTTGCACAAATTAACACAGCAGAGCAATGCTCAGAGGGGACTAAATAGTCTGGGGTAGTAAAAGTGGTAGTGTTTTTTTAAAAAGTTAATGTTAAAAAAAAATTCCTTGGGAACATGATCAAGTATTTCAACAAAAGATAGCAGCAAAAGTACTGCATCAATTGAATGAGAAAACCCAAGAACTCGTTAATGAAGCTTTGTTAACTGTGTGTAATATGCAATAATAGGTCACTGGAAAACGATTAACTCACTTATCATTAATATTCCTGCCTGATGGCTGTGCGATATTAAACCTTATGGATGTATGCTGGAATGATGATTAAAATGTGTTGGGGGAGTTGGTAAATGGGTCTGCCCTAGACAAAGGAATATGTGTTTGCTTCTCTGATCAGCCCAGGCGTCAGGAAGAAACAATAAATGTCTATTTAGATATTAGGTAAACAAAGCTATCATGCTAACAAGGGGGGGCGGGCAAGAGACAGCTTCCTGCAGGGAAGAGAAACTTTATCTTGGCTATTAAGACAAGGGGATCTGAACCTCAAGTGGTAAGCAATTGAACCAACTGATTGTACACAGTATTACTGCATTGTAGCAGTTTATCCAGTGAGGTGTTTTATGAAAGCCTGTTACACATTAGAGATTATTATTAAGTCCGGTCAAAAAGAGAACCTGGCAGTGGCCAGTCAGATGTACTGACTGGACACTAAAAGTCTGGTTACCGTAGGCATGGGGGTAGTGGAGGTCTGTAGCCTGACCCTGAAGTGGCAGCATACAGGCGGCCCCTTTCAGGAGTATGGTTTGCAGGGCTGTGGCAAAAGACAGAGTGCTGGGACCATGGTGAGTGGGATTAAGGCTCTCAGTGAGCATGGGATATTCCCCAGGCAACAAGGAATTCAAGCTGCCCTGCCAGCCTGTGCTTCCCCTGGCCCCTCTGGGGTGGGGATGGCTCAAATGGGATGAGAACGGGGCTGCTGGGCAGGCAGCACAGAGGGAGGCGTGGGGCTGTGGTTCAGGAGGGCTATGTCTTAGCTTGTCCCAGACTACCTGGCTGCTCCTGTGTGGCTGCAGCGCTCTTCTGACCTGCACTCCAGGAGGCTTGCTGGAGCTGGGATTTGCAAGTCACTTGGGTCTGCTCATGCTGGAGTTGAGTGGGGAGAGCCACGAGCATCAGGGAGGAGTGGGGGAGAGGAGCAAGCGGGGTGGGCAGGGCCACATGGGAGAGGTGAAGCAGGGGGTGGGGCCTCATGGAAAGAGGAGCAGGGGGTGGGGCCTCGGGGGCAAGAGGCAGGGCAGGGGGGTCAGTTTTTCAGACTTTAGAAAGTTGGCCACCCTAGTTACAAGGCAGGTGGTGAAACAACCCCGCCCTGGTCTGGATTGCACTCCCGAACCCTGTGACCACACTTGATGCTCTTGACAGAGGCCAAGGACTGAATGAGCCATGGGCTCTCCTTTCTAGGGAGGGGCCCAACAGGGGAAGGCTAGTGGGCATGGGGGGAATTTAATTCTAACACCTCCTGGCCTATCCCTGTTCTGCAAATAAACCGAGAATTTAGCACTAACCTCCCTTTAACAAACTGAGGGTAAATCCGCTCCCGATAGGGTAAATCCGCTCCCCATTACTGCTGTTTCTTTTCTCAGGAGCCATTTTTCAGACACAGATCAGGGATTATCAGGATTTTCCCTGGGCCATCAGCAACACTCCTGTTAACAGGCCCTTGGGCTGGGCTAAAGAATCTTTCCTGATGCTCCTATGAGACCCCTGAGAGACGAGTGAGCCACACAGTGCATGCCAAGGCCAGATCTGCTCTTATTTAATGAGAGGAGTGAACAACATTTCTGCTAAACAGTCGGGAACTCGCTGCCGCTGCTGCTCCTCTTCCAAGGCAGGTGGAGCCCTCTGTGCTCATTTCACCTTTTTGATGGGGATACAGCAGATTGCTTTGCAGTTTGCATAGCTGAATTTTGATGGCCGCTCCAATTTGTGACATTTTGAGGAGCAGCGACCAGGACAGATCTTCTTCTGTCCATGGCCTGCAGCAGAGAGAGAGAGAGAGAGAGTCCAGGGTTAGGTAAGAGAAAGGAACTGCGTTCACAGTCAGTACCCACCACTACACACCCTGCCCCCATCCCCCAGCAGTTCATATGCAACATTGATGGGTGGGACTGGGCTTCAGGTTTGAGTCCAAGCAGGACAAGAGCCCAGTTTCTTCCCCAGTGGCATCACGCCCATTCCTAGACACTCACATTCATGCTCAATCCCAAGAGAGGAAACTGACTGGGAAGTTGAATGGCAATTTCTTGGCCTAGAGGAGAAGGGCTGCTCACCTCGCCAGCGGCTGCCTCCTGCTTCCTGAGGCCTCTCCCTCTACATGATTAGTGTCCCCCTTGAGAGCACCAGCCTAACCCCCTCCCTGGTGAGATCCTATAGGTACCAGGGCTCTAACCATCTCTCACCTGATGTCCTTAGAGACACCAGAGTCACATATTGGTGGATGGGTATTGGGGGAGCCCCTTGGAAAAGAAAGTGAGGTTCTTGTCATTCTGATGGCATCTCACTAGAAGAGATTCACTGGCCAGGGGCCTAGTGTGTGTGAGGCTCCCAGGTTGGGTGAGTGTCGACTACAGGCAAAAGCAGGAAGGACTTCAGAGATGGAGACAGAGACAGCAAGGAGTGATGGAAGGAGCTGGTGGAGAGAGAGGAAGGAGGTGGATGTAGGAACTGGATCTGGGGGGAAGGGGCATTGGCAAGGGAGGAATGAGAGAAAAGGGAGAAGAGCTAGAAGGGGAAAGGACCATGAAAGAAGAAGAGAGAGATTTTGGGGAGGCGACGGTTGGTGGGAAGGGAAGGGGAAATGAAAATGGGGAGGGATTCAGTGTGACAGCTCAGGAGTCTGGGAAGAGGGAAGAAAGAAGAGGGAAGGAGAGGTGGAAGGGGACAGCAGAGCGAAGGACAAAGAGTAGAGAGAGGTGAGGGCAGCTGGGTGGAGACAATGGAAGAAGGCGAGATGGAAGAGGGGGGAGGGCCGTGGGTGGGTGAGAGAGGGGACAATGGGGGCTTGGGGAAGGAGAGGACCAAGTTATGGGGAAGGCAAGAATTACTTCTATGGAACCATTGTCAGACACCTAAATCTGCATCAAGGTATCCACATAAAAGTGGCCTGATTTTCAGAAGGAACCCAAAGGAGTTGTGGGTGATCAGGGCCTCTGGAAATCAGGTCTGTTTGGTCTTTGTGGCTAATGTGGATCCAGGTGCTTAACATTAGGCTCACAGCCAGGGGTGAGAGTTGACCCAGATGTCTGAAATCTGATGGTTGGAGAGAGGGTGAAATTCTCTGCTTGTCCTTAGGGAATCCTCCATACACAGAATCCCATAGTGACTTGCTAGAGAGGAAGCCAGAGAGTCAGAGGCTCAGGGCTATCTATCAGCAGCTGCACATCTAAAAATGCACAGACAATTGAACACCTAATTTGTGCTCAAAGTCGTCCTGGCACAGATTGTCCATAAAACACAGATTGTCCACAAAACACTGCCTGAGAGCCTGAGTCCATAATGTTATCCTCAGATCCCCCTCCATTATCCCTATTTCCACCCTACACAGGTTGACATCTCACCTGGAGTGGCCAAGGAGACCAGCAGAAGAACAGCAAACACAAGGTAGAGGATCCTCATGGCTGGAGGTCGGCTGGGATCTCAGCAAGTGTGGAGAGAAGAGAAGTAGAGAGAGGCTGGATCTAGGAGCGGTGAAGTGATGAGGCTGGGAATCCTGGTATTTATAGAGAGTTTGCTGACAGAGAGCAGGGTGCTGAAGGAGGAGCGTGCACTCACTGATCTCCAAGTACGCGTTGTGCACTGCTTGACACACTGTAATGTCGCTGTGGCCCAGTGGGCCCACTCACAATGATGCAAACCTGCCACATACTCAGGACCCATTGTTCACTGTCCCTCACATGGAACATGCACAGTTCCCTGCCCACAGCACCCGGACGTGCAGGTGGAGTTTACCCTCCTTCACATCCGGCTCTCTGGGATTAAAGGGAATTTAGCAAATGTTGCATTCCCTCCTAAATAAACAAAGTGCCACCACTGTTGCGCTAATGGACGGAGGGTGGGCTGGAGTGGGCAGCTGGGTCAGAAGGGCTTGATGGAGATTTGTAGGCATGAGTGCAATGGGGAAAGATATCAGCATCACAAATGCGAGGGCCTTTGTATTTCTCCTCCACAAGAGAAACTTTGCCATTCCACTTGCCATAGGTCTGGGTTGGTGTCCTGGCTCCACTGGCCATTATTAAGGAATGACACTGCCGAACAGGCTGTCTCCAAGGGGACAGCGAGCATAGCTAAATATCCTACTCGCTCGTCATATGTTATAGTGATGAGTATAATAAAAAAGCCTATATTTAAAATATATCCTAAGAGCAATGCATTGGTTTCTCCCCAGTTGGAATCCCTACTGAGGGGCAGGCTGGAGAGTGACCCAAACTTCCATTCAAAGCATCAGCTCCCAGCTTTATATGTTCAGAGATGTCTAAGTTCTATAAGTTCTTGTTGAATGACAAGTCATTGGACTTGATGCAGGAATCACCGGGTGAAGATCTGTCATCTGCATGATGCAGGGGACCAGACTGGATGATCACCATGGTCCATTATGTCCATCCATTTCAGTGACCTCACGTAACTCAAAGCCATTTAGTTTTCAAATTTCACCTTTGCAGTAGAATTAGTGCTCAAGGAGGGTAAGTGTCTGGAGTATCTGTTCTGGTACACCTTTACCCTGATATAACGCGACCCAGTATAACACAAATTTGGATATAATGCAGTAAAGCAGCGCTCCGGGGGGGCAGGGCTGTGCACTGCGCTGGATCAAAGCAAGTTTGATATATCGCAGTTTCACCTATAACGCGGTAAGATATTTTGGTTCCTGAGGACAGCGTTATATCGAGATAGAGGTGTATTCCATACCTTATCTATCTATAAAGGCTGTTTTTGTTACTATATAACCCACTTGCTGCTGTGTGTTATGCATCCCCTTCTGTAGCCTGTTCAGAGGATCACAGTGTGTTACAGGTCAAGCTACAGAGACTTGTGCTATTATCTCTAGAGGTCCCTGGTATGTCAGCTAAAATGATAGCTGTCACAATTTATAAAGGAGTGTACTGATCCAATAAGGTGTATGATGGCCCCACCCCATACTCCTGGGCCACTTCTAGCTTTTCCTGGGAAAACACCTGTGGGAAGAAGTGATCTCAGGGAGGCACTCCAGGGTTTGTAATGGGTCCTGCTGACGCCTTTAACTTCCTAGATGATAAGGGCAGAAGGTCCCACTGTGATCATCTCATCTGAGCTCCTGCATAAGACACACCCTAGGACTTCCCTGAATTAATTTCTGTTTGAACTAAGCAGCTTTTGTAGAAAAACAGCCAGTTAAAGATTTCCAGTGATGGAAAAAAATCCATCACAGCCCAAATTGTTCCAACAGTTAAGTTACCCTGGGTGTTAAATATTTGCACATGGTTTCAGACAATTTGTCTGGCTTCAACATCCAGTCATTGGTCCTTGTTGTACCATCATCTGCTAGAGTGAAGAGCTCTCATCACATTTGTTCCTCATGTAAATACTTAGGGCGAGTCTACACTTAAAACACTGCATTGACACAGCTAGGCCACTATAGTGCTTAAGTGAAGATGTTCCTATGCGGCTGAGAAAGCTTCTCTTTTAATCTACCTCCAGGAGAGGCGGTAGCTATGTCAATAGGAAAAGCTCTCCCATTGACATAACGTGGAGGGTAGGGGGTTAGGTTGGTATAACTACAGCCAGGACCGGGTTTAGGCCGATTCCCCCGATTCCCCGGAATGGAGTCCCGCTCCTAAGAGGGCCCCGTGCCCGAGCCTAAGAAGGCCCCACGCCTTAGGCACCTTAATAATTTTTTTAATTGTTTTACTCACCTGGCGGTGGTCTGCTCCGGGTCTTTGGAGGCATTTTGACGGCGGGGGAGGGGTCCACTCTGGGTCTTCAGCGGCATTTTGGTGGTGGAGGGGGTGCTCTGGGTCTTTGGTGGCATTTCGGAGGCAGGGGCTCCTTCGGTGCCGCAGAGACCCAGAGAGGACCCACCGCCGCCATGCTGCCGAAGCCCCAAACCACTGCAGGGTATTCGAATCAGGCCCTGCAGTTCGTAAAGCCTACCCTGACTACAACACTCAGATGTGTGGATTTTTCCTACCTCTGAATGATATAGTTATACTAATATAAGTCTGTAGTGTAGCCCTGGCCTTACAAAATGTAATCAAGAACCTCTTCAAACATTGTCTTTTTTTAAAACAAAATAGATTGAACTTCATTGGTCTTTCGCTGTAAAGATGTTTTCCCAATCCTTTAATCTTTCTCGTGGCTCTCCTCTGAACTCTCTCCCATACGCCAACAGACTTCTGAATTAAGGATACCAGAACCAGTAGCAGCCACACCAGGGCCAAATACAAAGGTAAAATACATTTTCGATCCTACTCACTTGTCCTGTGCTCATGCATCCAAAGACTGTATTAGCGCTTTTGGCCACTGTCAAATTGCCTGGAGTAGCTCACGAGCATGAGCACCAGGGCACACTGTTAAGAAGCTTGGCACAAATCCCACACTGGTTGTGAGTTCTAGACTTGGATTTCATTAATCAAGTACCAAGTGTTAACGCTAAGGCACTACAACAGCCTTAACATGGAGTCACAGACAGTCTCGTTGAGCATTCCGGTCTATCTTGCTGGACAGGCAAGCCTGACTTTGTGATAGATGGTCCATTACACCAAAAATCATAATAATATTCAGGTTACTCCTTGCCCCAGAGGATCAGTCATTTATCCCAGGTCAATTGCACCTCACGTCTGAAATCAGACAATGTTTGTCACCACTCCTATAATAAGTTACCTAAAGATTTATTAACTAAGGTAAAGTAGTGAGTTATTTACAGTGTTAAATCAGGTAAACATATGCACATAATCTGAGGTTTCAAAAGCTAATAGAAGCTTCTATAATAAGCAAGGTCTTTATGTCCTTCAGGGCTAACCCAGGCCAAGCACTGGGGAACTCTTGCCTATGCTTAGAAATCTTTGCCCCCTCAGAGTTCCAGCAGCATGGAGATAACAATTTCTTCTTGACAAGCATTTTTATTGCCTCCCTCTCTTCCCTCAGAGGTCAAGCTGATGGGAGGAGGGCTTGTACTCATCTCCTCTTCATGGGTGTGGAAGAAGCAAATTGAAGTCTTGTTCACTGATGTTCCACAATGGCTTAATCATAGAATCAGAATATCAGGGTTGGAAGGGACCTCAGGAGGTCATCTAGTCCAAGACCCTGCTCACAGCAGAACCAGTCCCCAACTAAATCATCCCAGCCACGGCTTATTCAAGCCTCACCTTAAAAACCTCTAAGGAAGGAGATTCCACCACCTCCCTAGGTAACCCATTCCAGTGCTTCACCACCCTCCTAGTGAAAAAGTTTTTCCTAATATCCAACCTAAACTTCTCCCACTGCAACTTGAGATCATTACTCCTTGTTCTGTTATCTGGGAACAATCTAGAGCCATCCTCTTTGGAACCACCTTTCAGGTAGTTGAAGGCAGCTATCAAATCCCCCCTCATTCTTCTCTTCTGTAGACTAAATAATCTCAGTTCCCTCACTCTCTCCTCATAAGTCATGTGCTCCAGCCCCCTAAACATTTTTGTTGCCTTGTCTGGTATCTTTGGGCCTTCTTTTGTCAGAGAGGAGATGACACCTCTTTTGGTAAACTAGTATTTCACACTTGGTAATGCTTTTCTCCAACTGGGTTTACAGTTTCAGACCAAGTACTTTAATACGACCGTATGATATGTGATACAGATATTATAGGTGAGATAAGACATGCAGCAACACACAGCCATTTCATAAAGTCTAAACACATTTTTATAAATCTAATTCCTATTTTAACAATTCTAACACAGGTAAGCCAGCTATGTGTAACATCAACAAACCCTGATCGTCAGCGGAAAGGTTCGAATATAGGACATCTGGAGCTTAGTGTGTGAGCCTCTACTGCATGATCTAAAACCACATGGCAAGCTAAGACTGTTGCAGACTCATTCATCTCTAAGTGATCCTGGTGCCACTACATGGGACGGAGCATCACACACAGGAGGTGTGTGGGTTACATATGCATGTGTCAGTGCAGGCTAGGGCAGGGCCTTGGCATGAGTTGGCATGTGGACTGCTAGCATCACAGCCACATCATCGCTTTGGGAGCTCATGTTCAGCTGATTGAAAAGAACTTGAGTCATAGTGAATAGAGTCCCTGCTTCCCAGGAAAGAATCCCCCATCCTGTAAATGTGACCTGCTTTCTTTGTTCTGAAATAAAAGACTTCACATTCGGCCTTATTGAAACACGTATTGTTTTGCCTGCTTACCAAGTGATCCAGAACACTCTGTATCAGTGCCCTGTCATCTGCAAATTTTATGAAACATGATTTCATGTTTTCGTCCAGGTCAACGATAACAACATTAAACAGAGTAGTGAGAAAGATCAGAGGTTCTTGACCCAGGCAAGAGCTCCCATCCCTCCATAACAGAGCTGGTCAAAAACACTAAAACACTTTTGTGGAAAATTTTAAAAACAAATAATTGTATTGAGAATTTCAGTGATGTTCTCATTTTTTGAAGGAAAACTGAACTGAGTTTTTGATAGGGGCGGGAATAATTCTGAAGGTGGGTCACTGTTAGAGAGTGTGCTGTCTATGTTGGGTAAACTGGGCACAGTCAACCAAAATGTGTTTTAATGCAGCCAAATGCAAGGTCCTAAATCTAGGAACAAAGACTGTAGTTTCACAGCTGCAGGACTGGGGACTGTAGCCTGGAGAGCCCTGACCCTGAAAGGATTTAGGCATCATGGTGAGTAACCAGCTAAACATGAATTTTCAGTGCGATACTGTGGCTAAGACAGCTAATGCAAGCGTTCGATGTAGAAGGAGGGAAATATCCAGGAAGAGCAGGGAGGTGATATTACGTCTCTGTACAGCCAAGGTAACCCCATCACTGGCATACTGTATCCAGTTCTGGTGTCCACACTTTACAAAGGATGTTGAAGAACTGGAGGGCATTCTGAGACGAGCCACAAGGATAATCTGAGCCTGGAAATTCTGCTCTAGAGCAAGATGCTCCAGGAGCTCACTCTGTTCACCTCCGGGCTGCGATACACCTGGTAGTTGCATAGATATAAGTTTTGTTGACATAGTGCAATTAAAAAAAACATTTTGGCATAACATTCATGCTATACCACAAGCGCACAGGCATGAGGCAATGCATGTGTCTCTACCACAGCACATTGCATTGATCCAAGTGGGGTGCACTGGGGGTAGGTATCCCACTGTCATCCACATGGACTGCAGGCTTACCACCCTTGGGGAAATTGTGCATTGTGGGATACCTGCCCTGTTCTGTGAAGTATCAGCTGATGTTTTAGGGAATTATGGGTATTTGGGGCTAAATGCCCAGAATTCCCCCTGATCTATGCCATAATTCACCTCTCTGCCCATCCGTTTCCAAATTGCCCACTGCAATCACAGCTGAAGTGCACAGGAATTCTGTCTCCTGCTTGTTGTCAGGACAGGACAGATAATCCTGTTTTACTGGGAAGGATATAGGTGGACTCAGAGGAATAGTCACATGGGAAGGCAGAGGATGGCTCTTGTTCTATCCATCGTGGAACAATTTCACTCTGTTCAGTAACATTTTGGAGTCTGTCCAACAAGCACAGACTAGCAGGATGTGACCGTTACACAGTCCTGGTTTGGCCAGCAATGCCTTCAGCATACATAAGGCCATATTCCAGGGGCATTGTCCCATGTTAGCTCCTGGCCTGCAGAGCTGAAACCCCAGGATGAGAGCTGCTGTTACAGTCAAGAAGTGATTAGCCACCACAATATGGAAGCCAGAAACAGCGGAGGTGACTCAGGCTCTTACATGCCATGGAGATGGGCACGGTAAAAGATCCTGGACCAAATAAAATACACATGACCATGGTCTTGAAAGGCTAAATCTACGAAGGGAGTTAGGTATTGCAACACTCAGCGTTGGACTCCCCCTGCTGCCCCATAGAATCCCCAGCCCCACATTACGTGCCCAGGCTCCCCATCCAAGGCAGGGGGTGAGTTAGATGCCTAAGGAAGGGATTCTCAGTAGCCAGCAAGCTGAGCTGCCTACAAGAACCAGGAGTGCCATGCAAAGGAAACCCCACCCCCTGAAGGGATGTAAGCCTGGTCTATACTGTAGAGTTGGTCAATATAAGGCAGCTTATGTCTGCTTAATGCTAAGCATCTACACTACAACGTTGCTCCTGCCGCTGGAAGTCACCCACTACACCAACCTCTGGGAGAGGTGTAGCACTTAGGTCGATGTAGTTCGGTTGACACAGTGTCAGCGTAGACATTGCGTTGACGGTTCCCAAGTGGTGCGGCTCCTGCCGTCAGTGCCCCACTAGGTCAGTAAAATCAGGGCAAGTGCTCTGGGTGAGGACAGAAGGACCAAGTTTGGACGTGTCAAACCGATTGAATCCCTGTGGTGGCTGTATGCCGATGTGACTTGAGTTGACAAAACTTTGTACTCAAGACTTGCCCTTAGGCACTTACCTCGCATTGACCTGAGCCTCCAGGCCCTGACTGACAGGACACAAGGAGACATTACTCTTGCTCAGGTTTTTCAGCTGCATGCCCTCTCCTGCCGTTCAGTGACTAAAGCAACTCAGCCTGTGCCCTCACAGCTGAAACCCAGAACTTGCTCATGAAAAACAGAAAGCAAGAGCAGCCCATTAAAACTGATAGCCCAGTGCTGAGCGTCATTCAACCAGCAGTTAGCGACCTTGATGGAGGAACATTGCTGGGTGGAATTGCAGGGCCTGTGCTAAGCAGAAGGTCAGGCTGGATGATCATACTGCTCCTTCTGGTCACAGCCTAGGAAATGAATAAGAGGGGACATTCTACCCTTTTATTTCCAAAGCCAACACCTACAACACTGCCTTCATAAAACGGGCTAGGCATTTCCACCCACACCCCTCAGGAGTGCAGAGATATGGAACAGCAGCACAGGGACCTCATGTACACAACCTTGTAAACACTTACGTAGGAACAAACGTTTCTGCCCTGTTGTAGACATGGGGCTGCCTGAGGGCTAATTCCATGGCAAACATGATGTGAACTTGTGTGAGACTGAGGTGAAATGGATGATGAGTCACAGCAAGCATTCACTGCAATGCAGCAATACTCATGCTCAGAACTGCAGCTGAAAATGTGCAAATTCATTTTAGTGTCACTCTTTGGCCTGAATAATATCAAAGACCCTCACCGGGTCAAGCCCTCAGAAGAAAACAAAAGGTCTTACTGTTTATTTTATTTATAAGCTTTCCTACATTGGAACTGGAAAAGGTTCAGAAAAGGGCAACAAAAATTATTAGGGATATGGAGCGGCTTCTGTATGAGGAGAGATTAATAAGACTGGGACTCTTCAGCTTGGAAAAAGAGACCACTAAGAAGGGGGATGATAGAGGTCTGCAAAAGCATGACTAGTGTGAAGAAAGTAAATAAGGAAGTATTATTTACTCCTTCTCATAACACAGGAACTAGGGGGTCACCAAACAAAATTAATATGCAACAGATTTCAAAACAAAAAGCATTTTTTCCACACAACACACAGTCAGTCTGTGGAACTCTTTGCCTGAAGATGTTGTGAAGGCCAAGACTAACACAGTTCAAAAAAGAATTAGATAAGTTTATGGAGGATAGGTCCATCAATGGCTATTAGCCAGGATGGGCAGGAATGGTGTCCCTAGCCTCTGTTTGCCATAAGCTGGGAACGGGTGCCAGGGGATGGATCACTTGATGATAGCCTGTCCTGTTCATTCCCTCTGGGGCACCTGGCCCTGGCCACTACTGGAAGACAGGATACTGGTCTAGATGGACCTTTGGTCTGACCTAGTATGGCCATTCTTATGTACAATGCCCATCTCAATGGACCCTGAGTACCTAACACAATAGTTAGTTTCCTTGACATGACTCTTTGGGAGAATATTTCATGGATAATGGCCAATGCAGACAGACCAGTAGCCCAGACCCTGTAATATGAAAATTCCTCAATTCTCTGTTGTGGAGAGAAAGGAAACAGACAACTGCATTAGGGAAGCCGATTCCCTCCCCATCATATTCAAATTAAAAAACTCCATCAGATCCTTCTGAACCAGAAGCCCACTCCACACCGCTCTGTTTGATACTCCTCATTCTCTAGTTCATGGCTTTTTGTTCATTTGTGAACTAAGTTTAGTCAGCCAGATGTGTGGAAGGGTGAACTCTCCCTGCACGTCCAGGTGATGGGTGGAGGGAACCATGCACATTCTACATGAGGGGCAGTGGCTTGGGCAGCGAACAATGGGCCCTCAAATACGTGGCAGGTTGGCATCATTGTGAGTGGGCCCACTGGGCCAGAGCGACATTACAGTTTGTCATGCAGTAAACATGTACTTGGAGATCAGTGAATTCATGCCCCACCTGCCACTGGCCCCACCAGAACCCTGCTATGTCAGCAAAGTCTCTATAAAACCCCAGGATTCCCAGCCTCACCACTCCTAGATCTAGCCTCTCTCTGCTTCTCTTCTCTCCACACTTGCTGAGATCCCAGCCGACCTCCAGCCATGAGGATCCTCTACCTTGTGTTTGCTGCTCTCCTGCTGGTCTCCTTGGCCACTCCAGGTGAGATATCAACCTGTGTGGGGTGGAAATATGGACAACGGAGGGGGATCTGAGGGTAACATAAAGGATTCAGACTCTCAGGCAGTATTCAGTGGGGGGAGGCATGTTTTGTGGACCATCTGTGCCAGGACAACTGTGAGCACAAATTAGGTGCCCAATTGTCTGTGCATTTTTAGATATGCAGCTGCTGGTAGACAGCCCTGAGCATCTGACTCCCTGGTTTTCTTTATAACAAGTCATTATGGGATTCTGTGTAAGAAGGTTTCCCATAAGGACAAGCAGAGAATTCCACCCTCTCTCCAAGTATCAGAACTCAGACACCCGGAGTCAGCACTCTCACACCTGGCTGTGATCCTAACGTTAAATACCTGGATCCACGTTAAGCACAAAGCTCAAACAGACCTGATTTCCAGAGGTTCTGATCACCCCCAGCTTCTTTGGGTTTCTTCTGAAAATCAGGCCACTTTTATGTAGATGCCTTGATATGGATTTAGGAGCCTGGCAGTGTGCACCCAAGTGTGAGAACGCTGGCCCCAGATTCTAAAGAGAAGGACTGAACAGTGGGTGTCCTGTGGGCTCTGGTTTTAGGGAGGTCTCTGATTCAGAAAAAAGAATCCGTGCTGCCCTTCCAGCCTTCCACTCCCAAAAATTCAGCCTGAATTAAGGTATAAGCCAAAAATGTTCCAGTAGCCCCCTTGGATAGCGTACTTCAGAGTGTGCTCATAGATCAGATCTGGCGTCCATAGAGTCACCGGGGGAGGGCTAGAGAAGAAATTAATCTCTTATGATTTAAAGAGTAATCTCTGAAACATGAACTGAATGTTCTTCAATGCAACATTGTCTTCCTGAGTCTGCAGATAGCCTGAAACAATAGCTTTCAGAGCCATGGAAAGTGCTTCTCTCATTCAACTCAATAGAATTTTGTCTTTGTGCCTCAGCTAATGCAATTATGTGTCCAGCCTGCACACAAGATTCCCAGAATTGTTTGTGCATATGGGTGAGAGCTGGGTTCTGCTGTGTAGTGCCAAGATCTGTCAGTGGTTCCACGGAAGTAAATCTCCCCTCCCCATCTCTGTGCCCTCCCCTTCCCCCAAACCACCATGCTGTCTTCCACCCACATCGCCCCCTTTCTCTTGGCATCAGCCCCTTCCATTACGCCTCACACACTCTCTCTACCACCACCCCATTCTTCTGCAGCCTGAACTCACTTGCCCTAGGACTCACATACAGCAGCTCCTAGCCACTGGCGGGCTCCCTGTGTGTCACCATCTGAAATTCAGGGAATGGCAGGAATCTACTTTCCAAGGGGCTCCCCCCAATACCCCTCCCCCTATAACTGACTCTGGTGTCTCTCAGGACATCAGGCAAGAGGCGGTTAGAGCCCTGGTACCTGTAAGGGCAGATCTCACCCTGGAGGGGCTGGGATTGGTGTTTTCCAGGGGGAAGCTAACTGTGTGGAGGCAGAGGCCTCAGGAAGGGGAAGGCAGCCCCCGATGTGGTGAGAAGCCCTTCCCCTCTAGGGCAAGAAATTGGCATTCAGCTTCCCAGTCAGTCTCCTCTCTTGGGATAAGGCATGAATGTGAACATTCAACAATTGCTGTGATGCTGTTGGGAAAGCCCAAAGCCCAGCTCCTCCCGCCTCACTGCCCCACATGAGCCACTGCAGGGCAGCGGGTGTGAGGGGGAATTCTGGAGGGCACCAACCACAAGCACAGCTCCTATCTCCTGCCTAACCGTGGACTCTCCCTCTCTGGTGCAGGTTACGGGCAGTACGGATATCATAAGGGTGGCTGTCCTGGTCGCTGTGCCAAGAGCTGTGCCAAACACGAACTGACGTCTAAAACCTATGACTGCAAACACCTGAAATGCTGCACCCAGCCCAAGAAAGGGTAAAGAGCGCTAAAGTTTCCACTCGCACAGGAAGAGCAGCAGTAGCAATCTGATTGTTTATTAGAAATGTTGTTCACATTTCATTAAATAAGATCAGATCTGGCCTTAGCATGTGCTGTGTGGTTCCTGTCTCCCAAGGTCACGTGTAATGCATCAGGAAATGTTCACTCAGCCCCGTGGCCTGTTGCCGACGGCCCAGGGAAGGTCTCGAGAATCCCGCGTCTGTGTCTGCAGAATGGCTCATGAGAAAGGGAACAGCGAGGGCCGGGAACAGATTTCCCATCTGTTTGTTAGAGGGAGGGTGGTGATGAAGGAAAATGCCCAACTGACACCAGCAAGACTCAGAGCCGTGGTTCATTTGTGGAACAGGGACAGACCAGGAGGTGCAAGAATGAAATCCCCCCCTACACACACACACACACTTCCTCCAGCCCTCCCCTGTTGGGCCCCTCCTTAGAAGGGAGAGAATAATTCAGTCCCCATGGTTCAGTCACTCCTTGGGCTCTCTGCCAGAACACAGGCCAGAATGGTCGCTGTGGTAGCTCTGTGATGTCTACTGTAAACCAGACCAGCATCTCACCGGTAAGCACAGTCTCTGAACGATCCTCAGCTAGTAGCAATTATCAGCCAACACCAAGCAGACATCATTACCTGACAAGGTGCGACTGCAAGGTCTGATCCCCAGGCTACCCAATATACCACAAACACCAGCTCCTTCAGCTTGGAGGACCACAGACATTCATGTAGAGACATTTCATTATCCCTTCCCTTCCGTCTTGGTAGGCTGGGGCAGGGGCTCAGACTTGTTACTCTGCTGGGTTTTGTTTACCACAGTCTTGCGCAAGTTTATATTAACACTAACAAGGCCGAGATTCAAGGACCAGAGATTTAGGGCACTCTACTGGAGACATTGTGAGAGGGACTGATCAAGTCTCAGAAAGCACGGAGCGACCTCCCTGTGAAAACCAGGCTCTGAAGGGGAAGGTGGCAGGCCTCAGGGCAGCTATCCTTATCTGAGGAACATACATATATAGATCTCTCTATCTTAGGTACATTTATGGCCCAGTAAAGGATTGGGGCCTATATTATAGTACCCTCCTCCAACTGAGCCAGGTTTTGCTCTTGATGAATCAGCTCACACCCTGGGGTAATTCTGCCTGGGCTCTCTTCAAAGAATCCGGGGAAGCAGTTTCCAGCTGGGTTAGTTGTTTATTTTAACCCCTTCCTAACAAACCCAACCTCACAGATTCTTCCCTCAAGTCTACGTGGGCTGACCAGTTCCTCTGGCAGGTCTGTCCCTCACACCCCTACCTTCAGCAACCCCAAATTCCTGTGTCTGACCTCAGAAACCAAGGGCTTTCCACGTTCTCTCTTCTGTCCAGCTGGTTTCTGGAGCAATTCCTCTCTGCAGTGGCTCCAGTAGCTGTCCATTGGGAATACAGCCCCCTCCATTTTCTAAAAGGTGCTGACATCTTCTCCCTCCAGTTTCTGCTGCCCTCTTTTGTAAGGATCGGCTAATTAGGGTCCCTCTCGCCTCTCAGGTGCAGCAGATGGGGCTAATCAGCCAGGCAGCCAGCTGCAGGCCTCACATCCCAAAGCAAGGGTATCCTTCGTACCTTCGCAAACCTCCACTGCCATAGTATTATCTCCTGTACTGCAACAAGGGGACTGGGGGGACCCCTGGGCGCTCGGTCAGCGCATGGATCTCTCCACCCTTCTGACCTCCCTGCTACTCCAGGAGGTGGGGACGGCCTTATCGCCCACTTCTCTCGTTTTCCTGCAGTGGGCCCTGCGTGAGGGAGCTCCTCGCCCACCCCTCACCCCGGGCCCTCCAGGCCTTTTTATTGGGCCCCTGTTCCATGAGCACCCCCAGCACCCGCCCCTTCACAATCCTAGTCAGCTGCGTACCCTGCAGCCAGTCTGCTTTCAAACTGCGCCTAGGGATTAACTGTACACGCTCATGCTCCACACCTTGCATCTCCTCACCCTCGTGTCTTACCCCAACACCAAATGGTGGGATTACCTTCCACCCAGTGGGCCAGCCTCTATTCCACATTAGTCCCACACCCTGCCGGGGACATCGATTGGCGGCTCCTTCACGGAGCCGTGAGTGCTGGCATGTCTCTGGCGTGGTTCACCCCCATTCCCGAGGCCTGCCCCTTCTGTAGCATGAGGAAGAACCTGATGCACGCCTACCTTGAATGTGCCAGGTTGCAGTCCCTATTCTGGTTCCTCCAGAAACTCTTCCTGAGGTTCTGACTGCACTTTTCCCCACACCTGTTCATTTTTGCACATCCTGTTTATGGCCCCACACAGTCGCAAGACCTCTTCATCAACCTCCTCCTGGCCCTGGCCAAGATCACCATCTACAATATCAAGAGGAGGATGCTGGACGAGGGGGTGCTCTGAGACTGTGGGGCCTATTTCAGGTCTTCCCTAGTCTCGTGCCTCTGGGCAAAGTTCCACTGGGCAGCGTCCGCTGGCTCCCTAGACACCTTTGAAGAGCAGTGGGCACTGTCCAGGGTCCTCTGCTCTGTGCCCCCATCTGGATCCCTCATTTTGAACCTCTGATCACCACACCCGACACTGTTTTTCATTAGTTGTCCCAAGTAATCATATGGAAACTGTGTCCAGTGGTCTCTCCGGCCAGGCTGGGGCAGGAGCCTTTTGAAGTGGGTGGGTGCACCTACCAGGATTTCCAATAACGCCATAGTATCTGAGCACCTCACAGTCTTCTGCGTTTTAGTGGAACAGGGTCACAGGCCTGAGGGTGGCATCCAGTGGGTGAGACCAGAGCATGAGAAGGCTCAATCAGACTGGGTGAGCAGGGCCGATTGGCCAGGATGCCCTGAGCTCTGGACACAAACTAGACTGCGGTTCTTGGTCTTTTCCAAGGGTAGATTGTTGGACTCCTTTGGAGGTGGGAGAGACTAAGAAAAGGGAAGGCTTCAATAGGACTACTCAGAAGAGAGAGGGTATGGGAGCAGACCCCTTCTGAGGTAGTAGGCATGGCCCACAGTGTGCCTGGGTAGTGCTAGCCATGCTCTGTCCAGGAAAGGAGTCCCAATGTGGTGTGTGATACTGAGAGGAATTCCTTTTCCAGACAGCATTGAAATGCCACTGAAGTCACTGGGTTTGCACTGCTGCACGAAGCTGATCCTACACCCACTGAAATCACCAGCAGGGTTCAGGTTGACTTTAATGCTGCAGGATCAGCCCCTACTTAAGAGGACAATTTAGCCCAACATTCTGTGAAGTGCTTTGTGTTACAGTCTGAGTATAAAAAACTCTCTATAAGTCCAAGTTCTGTAGGACTGGATGCTCCAGGGTTTAACAGTGAGGTACAAAACCCAAGATAATCGCTTGAATCCAGCACAGGATGAGATGGACTGAAGAAATTGCCCCCAGCTGCCACTTATTCACATTCCCACTGAAGATTCAATGTTGCTGTGATGCCCACAACTAACTGGGGAGACAACATGGCCTAGTAGTTAGAGCACTGACTTGGGTTCTGTGACCAACTCTGCAACTGACCTGCTGCACGTCCTTGGGCAAGTCACTTCCCCACTTTGTGCCTCAGTTGCCCCTTTCTCCATCTTGTCTGCTTTAATTGTGTCAGCTTATCGGAACAGGACCCTTCTCTTGTGATGTGCTTGCACAATGGGGTCCCAATTCCTATTGAGGCCTCAATTTGCTATCATCTTAATCCCTCCCATCCCATCAAACATGGCTGAGGGTAAAAAGAAGGCTCTGCTCTCCCTGTCTACCATGCAGTTTTCAGGGATGGCCACCTTGTTGCATTTCTATAACAACTTCTCTATAGGGCCAGATATTTCTGCTGGCATAGCTATTAAGGTCCTTGGAACACACATGCCTTTCCACTGTGTCAAGGTGCAATCTGCAAACAGTAAAAACCCAGGAGTGCCCTTGTATCAAAAATTTCCAATATGAAGTGGATCAAAGCACCAATTTGACATTGGTGGCTAAGTTGGAGCCCTCCCCTCCTCCTGAGGTCCCTTCCAACCCTGATATTCTATTATTCTATTATAGTAACCCACTTGATAAGCCAACGCCACAGTATTTTGGGGCACTACAGGGATCTTTAGCTTTAAATAAGAGAAGCGCTGCTGCAGGGTAAATGGAGAAGTGAAAAACACAAAAGAGTAAAGTTCAGAGAGTGAGAAAGGGAAGCAACCAGCTTAACCATAAAAATTATTTGTTAAATAATAGTGATAACCACACAAGGAGAGCCTAAACAAACATAACATTTACATTATTAATGGTTACAAAAGTCATATATAGAAAACTATACCTTCCTGAGGTAGAAAAGAAAACACAGCGAGAGAGCTGGGATCTCACCACTCCATGAAGTTTGAACTGGTCGGGATTCCCAGGCGATGGTGGTAGCTCAGGGTCCTGAGTGCTGGAGACAGGCAGAGCCCCCAGCACGATCAGTCAGAAGATGAAATCCCAGTGGAACTGATGCAGAGTTGGATCCAGGCATCAGAACACACTTGAGTGAGGGTAGGGTTTTTTTGTAGGGAAACAACAGTGGTTCAAGGGAGAACACTGGATTTGTTTATGGGTAAACTGATGACTCAAGGGTTTTCTTTAGGCTAGACAATAGGAGCTGATCACTCTTGGCTATGGGCGATGTTCCTTCCAGGGAGCTCAAAATGCAATTAGGCTGCTTCAGTATTTTGGATATCAATCAAAGATTCATTACTAGAATTGGGCTGATAACTACTGAGCTGGGTGTGGGCAGGCATAGGTTCATTAACAGCTGGAGCAGAGATTTCCCATGATGCAGTGTTTTCCTGCTCTTCTGGTCCCAGAGTTCCGTGCAGTTCTTGCCTTGGAATCTCTGTTCTCCATTCTGTATCCTAATAGAAATGCCTCCCTGTCCCATCTTTGATGCAGACAAGGCTAGGGGAGTTGCCTTAATCCTATCATCCTTGTCAGGAGGGGTCTAGGTGTGTATCCCACTCCCCTTCACTGCTCTCTGCACGTCTTTTTTTTGATCGGTTTTGGATTAAGCCGAGGCTGGGGAGAGGGTGTCCTTTATGGCTGGATGACAGGCTGGATACTGCGCCCTGGTGTCCCAAGAACAGAGAGCTGACTGGTATCACTGGAGTTTACCAGGTAACCAGCTGGTCTGGCTCCAATGCAGCAGCTCTGGTCCTAAAAAATTAATCCTGCAAAAATGGAAAACTCGACCCCAAGCAAACACTGCCGCCTGGCTCAGTGATCAGGCTGGTATTGCAGCTAATGAACAACAGACATTCCAAAGCAGGGCAATGGCCAAAAAAATACAGAACAATTGGGGCTGAGTATTAAGAGTCTATGATTAATGCAGAATCTGAAGCTAGATATGTCACTTCCATCTCTTCCCTTCGTCCTACCTCCCTTTACTTTGTGCTTTGTGGTAATTCTGGTATATTGGTTGTATTTGAAATATATATATAAAAATATGAAAAAAATACAAACCCATGTTGTCATCTCTTCTACACATTGTTACTTGAGAAGAGAAGACAGATCACACTGACTTAGACATCTACATTAGCTCCCTTCTCTGAGAGGCTCAGGGTGTATCATCTTTTCTGTTGAGCTGTTAGACCGTAAAGCTGCTCTGGGCAGTGACTCTATTTACCTATGTGTCTTGTACAGCCCCAGCCATATTACTGGTGGGAGCAGGTGGAGGAATTTGCCATCTCCTTGCTCCTGCTCTGTGAAGCCAGCAGATTTCAGCCTCACCAAATCCACGTCAGCAGGTTTAAAGAGAAACAAAAGATCTCAAACTCGTCCAGGAGGTGAAATTCTCCGCTGACGTTAAGTAGATGCAGCTGCAGGGAAGTCAGTAGAGCTGCACCCATTTATACCAGCAGAGACTCGGGCCCCAGATTGTGTAGCATTTTGAAACCATGAGGGATATTATGGGAAACTTTTCTAAGCCACCGATAATTGGTCCAGTAGGAAATTGTTGTAGGGCTCTAGCAGGTGGTCAGAGACACCACTGTCCCCCTGCCCCCGACAAACTCACCTTTGATGTTCGTGTATGTTCTGCTTTACCGGAGGAAAAGAAAAAGCAGCCTGCAGGAAATTGAACAGCCAGAACTTTTATTTAGAAGGAGACCAGGACATGAGCAGCCTCACTATGGCCTTAGATTTCGTGCACCCTCTTCAATTTCTGTAGCTGTCAGCCCCAGAGTTCAATGCTGCAAAACGTCTTCCTGGTCTTGCACATTCCATGGAGCAGGCCAGCAAATCAACAGATGGGAAGTAGATCACAGAGATCTATGGGTAGCTCTGCATAGCCTGCAAGGGAAAGAGGGGCAGGTTATCTGTTTGTACACACAAATGGAGGAAAACAGGAAATGGGAACACAGGTCAGTATAACAGCAACACATTGTTTGCATGGGGGCTTGTAAGTACTGCCTGTCGGTGAGCCTCATCCTGGGGTCTTGAATGGAGCTTTGATCCATCTCAGATAACAACAGCAGGGAAGCCTCAGGGCTGCCGAAGCCTGCTAGGGCCCCTGGGGGCATGTGTAACTGCACTAACACACTCATGGCTGGCCCAGGTCAGCTGACTCAGGCTCGTGGGTGTCTTGTGTTGCTGGGGTATAAAACAGCACAGCAGGCAGTAGGGCTCAGGCTGGGGAACAGGCCAGCTGTCGGTATTGTATTGCAGTGTAGACATACCCTGGGTATCTACTCAACTCACTAGTCGGTGCTGCTGCAGCGTCACTGGTATTTGAGCTAGCTAGGGTGAGTCTACACATGCTCCAATCACACCTCTAATTCCAGTGCAGGGAATCCCAAAGTCTTAACAAACCTAGAGCTTCACACTATGAACTCATCCCACCAGGACAGAATTAGGCAGATTTCTCGGCAGCCCCTGGATTTTCCCAGAAGTGGTGTCTATCTAGTTTAAGGACTTAGCCAGCTCCTGTTACCACAGTATGTGTGCAACCTACAGCCTGAAATACATTTCCCCTCACCACACTCTGTGAGCGAGGGCAGCGCTGTCATCCCCACTGTACAGATGGGGAACTGATCCACACGGAGTTACGGGCCCACGATCACACAGGGAGTTTATAACTGAGTTGAGAATTGAACCTGGGTTTCCAAAATCGGCAGCCCAATCATTGCACCATTCTTCCTCTCTCAGGAAGAGTCACTGAAGGACTTCTGAGGGCCTGTCAACATTACACGGCATTACCATGTGCCCCAGTGATTGTGAAGGATCATGTTAGCTGATGTGCTGATAACAATACCCTGGCAAACAGCATGGATCAGGATAGCTCCTGGGAACCCTTGTGCCAGTTAGCAGTGATTAAACCCTACTTATTGCACATGTTATGGTATCATTTAAACCACACAGCACCTGTGTGTACGTTGCTAACAAGCAGGTCTCTGGCCTTTCTTATGGGAATATATGAACAAGGAGGGCCTTTACCCGTTGGTGGGGAAGAGCTTTCTAAGGAGAACCTCTCCCCACGATAGCTAAGATGTATCTGCACCAGTTGTACAAGTGCTTCTGGATGCACAGCTACCACATCTAGACACAGACTTCCTCCTCCCACATCCTTTACAGCTGGGACCTGCCGAACTACAACAATGGGGAGAGTGGTGTCAAAGGGTCACACTTGGTACCAGGGGCATGATAAAATAGAGCTGGCTGAAAAATGGAACAATCAGGTGTGTGAAGAACTTTGTTATTTCAAAGCCATTTCTGCTTCACTAGATTCAAAATGAAACAATTTTTATTTATTTTTTAGGTAATTTTCATAAAATAATTTTAAACATTTTGAATTTTCAAAATCTGCATTTTCATTTTTTTCTCTGATCTAAGAACGGCCATACTGGGTCAGACCAAAGGTCCATCTAGCCCAGGATCCTGTCTTCCAACACTGGCCAATGCCAGGTGCTTCAGAGGGAATGAACAGAACAGGCAATCACTGAGTGATCATCCACATTTCTCCCTTGCTTTTCCTTTTTATCACAGAATGCAGTAAAATCATAGAATCATAGAAGTGTAGGACTGGAAGGGACCTGGAGAGGCCAACTAGTGCAGTTGCCTGTACTCAAGGTAGGACTAGGTATTATCTAGACCATCCCTGAGAAGATATTTGTCCAACCTGCTCTTAAAAACCTCCAAAGATGGAGATTCCACAACCTCTCTAGGCAATTTATTCCAGTGCTTAACCAACCTGACAGGAAGTTTTTCCTAATGTCCAACCTAAACCTCCCTTGCTGCAATTTAATCCTCTTGCATCTTGTCCTATCCTCAGAGGTTAAGGAGAACAATTTTTCTCCCTTCTCCTTTTAACAATGTATTATGTACTTTAAAAGTGCTGTTACTTCCCACCCCCAAGTCTTCTCTTCCCCAGACTAAACAAACCCATTTTTTTTCAATCTTTCCTCATAGGTCGTCTATTCTACACCTTTAATCTTTTTTTCTGCTCTCCTCTGGACTTTCTTCAATTTGTCCACATCTTTCCTGAAATTTGGTACCCAGAATAAATGAATGAAGTCTAGTTCTTGGGGATCTACACACACACACACACACACACACACACACACTCTTCCTTCTCTGCAAATTCTCTAACTTGGAAGATGTTACCGAGTGGCCTAAGGAACAAGGAAACTCTGGAATTCTGCCATGTGAGAACTTCTCACAGTTTTTCCAAAGCTCAGGGAGTTTTACAAAGTTATTGAAAGGCAAAAAGAAAAAAAATGTGTGGGAAACCCCTAGCCATCCTTCAGTCTGTTGCATTCAGTGGTAAAAAGGGGGGAAATGAGTGGAGAAAAGGGAAGACACCACCAAAATCTTTAACATTTGAAATATATCAAATTAAAAAATTTTCAAATTTTTGGTTGAAAAATAGATTAATAACAATAATAAAGCCTTAAAAAAACCAGAAAAGGTCCTTTGTAGCAGCTTTCACTGTGGTCCTAATTTACAACACCTCACAGGCAAATTGTACAGCTACAGCAGCTTTCTACGTATTGTTAACTGTTAATTTTCTATTTTTGTGGGGGAGCTATGAAGCGATAACTAAATAAAAGATTAATTACAGAATGTAGGAAGATGCTGATATTTTAATTCTCCAGGTGGGATCCCTTAATCTGGTTCAGTCTGATTGATTCGAGATTGGCTACATGGTCCCTGGGAACTAGAATTCAACCCACCGCGATCTTAACTTCCTAACTTCTACCAACACCTTGTTTACCACTAAATACCAGTTTCCATGTGACCTGAAGCAGCCAGGGAGAGCAAGAGAAGAACAGCAAATGGAAGGTGAAAACTCATCATGGCTGGAGGTCAGCTGGGATCTCAATGAGTCTGGAGAGGAGAGAAGCACAGAGAGATTGAGCCTAATTGAGAATGATCAGAGGGCGATGCAGGAAAGTCCTTTGATATACAGAGGTTGGTGCATTGGGAGAGGAACATAAATTAAAAGCTCTCCAAGTACAGGTTGTTTGCTGCTTAAAACACTTGAGTGTCGCTCTGACCCAGTGGATCGGCTCACAATGCTGCACCCCTGTTACATGGTCAATAACAGTCATTTGTTGGCTCTCTGGTGGCACTGGTAGGCTTTTCATGTGAAATGTGCACAATTCCTTTGTCCCCAGCAGCCGGACATAATGGGGGAATGCTCCCTCCTTCACATCCGGCTGCCTGGCTCCAAAAGTAGCAAACTAGTTCCCACCTAGTAAACAAAATACATGAGCTGATTCTAATGATGAGGCTGCTGAAGTGAGAGGCTCAGCACCTCAGATGGAAGTGCCTTTCCCCCCTTCAGACAGAGTCTTGCTAATTCCACCACATCTTAACACATCTGGACTGCTGCATTGGCTCTTATCAGAGTATGAGAACCGCCTTTCCACGGCTGAGGTCCATCAGGGACCCAGAGGGAAAGTAGCTCGATATGAGGAAGAAGCTGAAGGTGTCCTCTGGGCTCACCATTCTTTTATAGGACAACATGAGACACAAAACAAGTGGATCTCCTCACCTTCCAGCTGAAATGTCCGTGTATGAAGCGAGATGGTTTTCTGCCAGCCCTCTGGCTCTTAGCAATGTCCCTAGCAGCATTTGCATTCCAGAGAGAAAGGAGAGCAGCCAGTGTCCAGCGAAGGAAGGTTTAAATGACACTGGCCCATCGGGGAGCTTGTGATGGGGTGCAACCTGGATTGTGAGACTGCTGTGCCTTCTGTCCCACCCACCTGGGCTCCCTCTCACACTATGATGCTGTGTAACCCAATTAAGGTGGTGGGATATAATTGGTTAAATAACCATGTTACAGTATGTTTGGATTGGTTAGTTAAATTTCAGTAAAGTGATTGGTTAAGGTATAGCTCTGTGGTGTCAGAGTTGGGAAGGGGAACACTAAGGAAGGAAACTGGAATCATGCTTGCTGGAAGTTCACCCCAATAAACATTGAATTGTTTGCACTTTTGGACTTAGGGTATTGTTGCTCTCTGTTCATGTGAGGACCAGGGAAGTGAGAGGGTGAAGGAATAATCCCTCTAACACACCTCACTCCCTAGGACTCTGCTCTCATTGCGGCTGCTGAGCTAGTCCTGCTATGCTGCAGGGAAGGTGCACCATGGAGCCCTCCCTGCATTCCATCCACACCTTCTGCTCCTGCAGACCAGCTACCTGCTTGCCTGCCTGCCACCACCCACCTACCCCGGGACTGGCTGCAGTAGGGACTCTCATTTTGCAAGCTCACAAGAGTGCACGTGCACGTGTTTGTATGGGGCTGGTGGGCATCCTCCTCTTCCTCCCTTCCCACCAACCTCCACCTAATAGCTTGCAATCCCCGCACTCTCACATGGCCCCCTTGCAGTTTGCTGCTTCCTCCACTGTTTCGCGTAGTCACTCTCTTCCCCTTACCATTCACTGCTCCCCCCTCTTGCATGTCCCCTTCCCCTTGCAGGTTGCTGCTCCTGACCCCAACTTATTACTGCCCCACCTGCAGCTTTCCCCTTATGGATTGTTACCTGCCAGCCCTACAGTCTCCTTGCTGGTAACACTGGTCTACAATTTTTGAGAAGTCGTCTGCTTCAGAGATAAAATGTGATATTTATTATGTATTTTGATGTGCTAAATTCAAATATGACAATTAAAACAACTGATTGGCTACTGTTTCTAAGATATTTAAGTTTTTACATTTTATATCTATGTATATTGTGTAGAGAGTAGAGTTTTAATCATAAATTGTAAACCTAGGTCTTTTCATGTGTTTATGGTTGCTTACATGATAATATTTCACCTGTCCTGTTTATGTAATGCTTTAAAAATCAGTAAAAGGGTTATATAAATAACATTTATTATGAAACAAAAGGCAAAAAACTATTATGTACATAGTTTAGTCCTATTCAGTGTCTACTCGGCGCTTCTTGGCTTGTCTTTTGTATTCATTAAATGGAGCATCTCTTGTTACTGTCCAGCAATAATCTGCAAGCATTGATGGGCTCCATTTGCCCTGCTGTAGTCTGGAGCCCAACAGCTCTGCCTTACTCTTGGGTAATTCCAAATCCCTGACAAGGTCATTCAGTTCACCTTGTGTTATGAGGTGTGGTTCAGAGGAGGAGGAGGGGAGAAAATGTGGGTCCTGTGACATTGATGGTTCAGGACCAGAAGTTTCATTCTCTTCCTCTTCCTCGTCTGACTCAAGTGAGAATGATTCTGGTGCATCAGGAACCGGCAGTCCTTCTCCGTGGGGTACTGGGCGTATAGCTGATGGAATGTTTGGATAATGCACAGTCCACTTTTTCTTCTTTGACACACCTTTCCCAACTGGAGGCACCATGCAGAAGTAACAATTGCTGGTATGATCTGTTGGCTCTCTCCAAATCATTGGCACTGCAAAAGGTATAGATTTCCTTTTCCTGTTCAACACTGGCGAAGATTTGTTGCACAAGTGATGCAGCATATGTGTGGGGCCCACCTCTTGTCCTGATCTCCAATTTTGCAGCCAAAATAAAGGTGATAGGCTTTCTTAACCATAGCGGTTATACTGCGCTTTTGTGATGCAAAAGTCACTTCACCACAAACGTAGCAGAAGTTATCTGCACTGTTCACACAAGTACGAGGCATCTCTGCTCACTTTGGCTAAACAGAAATGTGTTCCTTTGCAAAATCAAACACTAACAAATAAGAGAGCACGACACTGTATGATTTCTAGAGCTGATATAGGGCAATTTGTTCAGCAGAGTGATGTAAGCTTCGTTATGATTGCATCATCCATGACTTCTAGGAATAACATGATGCAATTCGTATCATGTATGACGCAATACCAGCTTCAGATTGCATCATTCATTGTTTTGCCTCAAAAGCAAGTACTGTCCAAGCCCAGTCATAGATTTATTCATAGATCCAGTCAAAGATGTATTTTAGTCATTTCTGGTTTAAACTGAGATCCCTTCCCTTTATAACTCACTTATCCTCTGCCATTCCCATGTCAAGGGTCGTATATACTGACCCAATAGCATATCTTGAAAACTAGAGCCAATCAACAATTTTAAGCATCATTTTCGTTCTCAGGGACCCAGAATTAGTAAAGTTGGACTACATTTATTTCAGAAGCATTTTGGCTGTAGAACAATGTAATTTATCTGCCTTGCCTGGCTCACCTTCTGATACACTCTGTGGAGGGAAGAATCCCCAGGGTGAGCAGCCAGGCACCTCTACAGCCCCCAACCCTCCCACTCCACCTGCTTTATCACAGCATCCCTCCTCCAGCTGGCCCCCTGGATGTAGTCACAGCTGAAGAGCCAGAAGCGGTCCTTCCTCACTTCCCACCACTGCTGCACCAAGGGAAAGGCATGCCTCTGCCTCCGCCAGGCCAGCCAGAGCAGGTGTCCGACCCGCAGCATCCCTGCAGCACAGCCAGGGCTGGGAAGGAGGCCTGGGCCATGTGAAGAACAGACTGAAGTGTTCTGACATTCCAGAGATGCTGGCTGTGACGTCCCTGGGCCCACAGAGCAGGGTGATGTGTTTTCCTTTAACCTTTCCTGTTTTTTCCTTATTTGTTTACTTAGCTGCAGTTTAATAAATTTTGACCTAAGTGTAATGTTCAGTGGGCCAGGGAAGCGTCCAGAATGGTGAGAGCACCCTGAAGCGGGGACACCCTAGCCCCTGTCCTAAGTGACTACGACAAGATTGGAGGTCGAGCCCCCCAGGAATCCTCGGCCCAGCCTTGTCAGAGTTACGAGGACTCTGCCACACAGGAGAGTGGAAGGGGAGTCCTCGAGGGCAGGCAGGCCTTTCGCGAGATCCTCAGATCCTTTCGCTAGCCCACTTCACCGTGGTCGCATATAAGCCTGGAAAGTTCCCCACAATAATGGGATTGTTCCCCTGATTTTACTTTGATCCAGCTAGCGCAGATAACAACAGCAGAGAAACCGCAGGGCTGCCAACGCCCATGTGGGCCCCTGGGGGTATGTGTAACTGCACTAAAACACTCCTGACTGGCCCAGGTCAGCTGACTTATGCACATGGGACTTGAGCTGCTGGGCTATCAAACTGCAGAGCAGGCACTCGGGCTCAGGCTGGGGAACAGGCCAGCTGTTGGTGTTCTAGTGAAGCATAGACATACCCTGGGTGTCTACTCAAGTCACTAGCTGGTGCTGCTGGAGCTTCACTGCTATTCGTGTTTGAGCTAGCCTGGGTGAGTCTACGTGTGTTGCACTCACACCCATGATTGCAGTGTAGACGGTCTCTAACTATTAAGAAATCTGGAGCCTTGTGCTATGAACTTGTCACACCAGGGCAGCATTATGCAGACTTCCTGGAAGCCCCTGGACTTTCCTGGAAGTGGTGTCTATCTAGTCTAGGAACTTAGCCGGCTCCTGTTACCACAGTATGTGTGCAACTCACAACCTGAAATACATTTCCCCTCACCCCACTCTGTGAGCGAGGGCAGCGCTGTCATCCCCACTGTACAGATGGGGAACTGAGCCATAGGGCTGAGAGGGACAGGCCCAAGTTCAGACAGCAAGTCTATACAGAGCTAAGGATTGAACATAGGTTTCGCAAATCAGCACCCTAATCACTGCACCATCCTTCCTTTCTCAGGAAGAATCACTGAGGGACTTCTGAGGGCCTGTTGACATTACACAGCATTACCGTGTGTCCTGGTGGTTGTGAAGGATCATCTTAGCTGATGTGATGATATACCTTGGCAATCAGCATAGACCAGGACAGCTCCTGGTCACCCTCGTGCCGGCTACCCATGATTTAACTGTCTTATTGCACACACTATGGAATCATTTAAATGACATAGCACCTGAGTCTACATTGCTAACAAGCAGGACTCTTGCCTTTCTTATGGGGATACCTCAACAATGAGATTATTTACCTGTTGCTTGTGGAGAGAACCACTCCTCACCATAGACAAAATGTATCTGCCATCCAAGTGTTACTGGATGCATACCTAGCATATCTATACGCATACTTCCTCATCCCAGATCTTTTATAGCTGGGACCTGCTGAACTAGAGGAATGGGCAGTGTGCTGCCAAAGAGTCACACTTGGTATCAGAAGCATGAACATATCAAATAAATAGAGCTGGTTGAAAAATGGAACAATCAAGTGTGTGAAGAACTTTGTAATTTCAAAGACGTTTCTGCTTCACTTGGTGCAAAATGAAAGAATTTCTTGTTTTTTTAGAAATATTCATCAAACATTTTAAAAGATTTTGAATTTTCATAATTCTGGATTTTTAGTTTTTTCCCTGTTCTCAATATTTCTCCCTTAATTTTCTTTTTTGCCACAGAGTGCAATAAAATCATAGAATCATAAAAGTGTAGAACTGGAAGGGACCTCAAGAGGCCGTCCAGTCCAGTCCCCTACACAAGGCAGGACCATGTAATAGACCATTCCTGACAGCTGCTTGTCTAACCAGTTCTTAAAAACCTCCACAACCTCCCTGGGCAATTTATTCCAGTGTTTAACCACCCCAACAGTTAGGAAGTTTTTCCTAATGTCCAATCTAATCCACCTTTGCTGCAATTTGAGCCCATTGCTTCTTGTCCTATCCTCAGAGGTTAATGAGAATAATTTTTTCTCCTTCCTTGTAACACCCTCTTTTACCTTTAAATTGTTATGCCCCGCTCATCCATCTCTTCTCCAGACTAAACAAACCCAGTTTTTTTCAATCTTTCCTCATAGGTCAAGTTTTCTAGACTTTTAATATTTTTTGTTGCTCTTCTCTGGACTTTCTCCAATTTGTCCACATCTTTCCTGAAACATGACACCCAGAATGAATGAATAAAATCTGGTGCTTTGGGATTTCCACACACACACACACACACACACTCTTCCTTCTCTAGCTGGGAAGATCTTACTGAGTGGGCTAAGCAACAAGGAAATACTGGAACTCTGGCACATGGGAAGTTTTCACCATTTTTTCCAAAGCTCGGGGAATTTTAAAAAGTTACTGAAGGGCTAAAAGGAAAAGTGAAAATCTGTTTGGGAAATCCAAGCCATGCTTCGGTCTGTTGCATTCGGGGTGAAAAGGGGGAAAATGAGGGGAGAAAAGAGAAAGTCCCTCAAATCTCTAACATTTGAAAATTTTGGTTGCAAAATAAATTAGCAACTATAATAAAACCTAAAATAACCAGAAAAGGTCCTTTTTAGCAACTTTCACTGTGGTCCTAATTTACAACACCTCTCATGCAAATTGTACAGCTACAGCAGCTTCTGTGGATAGTTAATTGTTAAATTTCTATTTTTGAGAGGGAGCTATGAAGGAATATCTAATTACAGAATATAGCAAGATACAGGTATTCTAAGTCTCCAGGTGGGATCCCTTCTCATAATCTGGTTCTGTCTGATTGATCTGAGATTGGCCACATGGCTGCACCAGCCCTTTAATAATCTCAGAGAACTAGAATTCAGCCCATCTTGATCTCACTCCTAACTTCTATCAGCACCTTGTTTACCACTAAATACCAGTTTCCATGTGATCTGAAGCAGCCAGGGAGAGTAAGAAGAACAGCAAACGGAAGGTGGAAACTCATCATGGCTGGAGGTCAGCTGGGATCTCAGTGAGTCTGGAAGGGAGAGAACAAAGAGAGGTTGAGCCTAATTGAGAATGATCAGAGGGAGATGCAGGAAAGCCCCTTGATATATAGAGATCGGTGCAGTGAGAGAGAAGCATAAATTAAAAGCTCTCCAAGTACAGGTCGTTCGCTGCTTAAAACACTTGAGTGTCGCTCTGACCCAGTGGATCGGCTCACAATGCTGCACCCCTGTCACATGGTCGATAACAATCATTTGTTGGCTCTCTGGTGGCACTGGTAGGCATTTCATGTGAAAAGTGCACAATTCCCTTGGCCCCAGCAGCCGGACATAATGGGGGAATGCTCCCTCCTTCACATCCGGCTGCCTGGCTCCAAAAGTAGCAAACTAATTCCCACCTAGTAAACAAAATTCATGAGCTGGTTCCAATGATGAAGCTGCTGAAGTGAAAGGCTCAGCGCCTCAGATGGAAGTGCCTTTTCCCCCCTTCAAACAGAGTCTTGCTAATTCCACCACATCTTAACACATCTGGACTGCTGCATTGGCTCTTATCAGAGTATGCGAACCGCCCTTCACTGCTGAGGTCCATCAGGGACACAGCGGGAAAGTAGCTCAATATGAAGAAGAAGAAGAAACTGGAGGTTTCCTCTGGGCTCACCATTGTCTTGCTGCACAACATGAGATGCAAGACAAGTGGATCTGCTCAGCTCCCAGCTAAAATTTCCATGTGTGAGTTGAGATTGTTTTCTTCCAGCTCTCCGGTGTAGCCCTGGCTTGACATAAGTAACTTACCTCATTGGGCATGTTTGACTCTGGTTTTCCTCACTCAGTTTCCTTTATTTGGCATACAGCAAAGCTACGCTGAGTTGATCAGACTCAAGTCTAGAGGGTGGGTATAGGATGTACTACACATTCTCTGTTGATACTCACACCTTCTTGTCAACTATTGGGAACGGGCCACATCCACGCTAATTGAATAGGCCTTGTTAGCACTGACCCCCCCACACACACACACTTGGTAAGGCAACTCCCATCTTTTCATGTGCTGTATATTTATACCTGCTTACTGTATTTTATACTCCATGCATCTGATGAAGTGGGTTTTAGCCCCTGAAAGCTTATGCCCAAATTAATTTGTTAGTCTCTAAGGTGCCACAAAGACTCCTTGTTGTTCTTACTGATACAAACTAACATGGTTACCCCTCTGAAATCTTCACATCCAAAGTTACAGAGACCACCTCTTCCTTCATAAACATTTACATGTTGCATTTGCTATACATCACAACACCCATTTTTTGAATGGTTTGGTTACTTTTCAGGAACCAATCTCAGTCCAGCATGCTCTGTCCATGTGCTGTTCACGTGAGACCTGATCTTCACATTCCAGGTTTGTCTCTCCATGGTCCCTAGCATTATGGTGTTGCTGCTTATCTTAGCTGGCACAGACATCCTGACTCCAACCTACAGTTTGTCAAACCCCTGTTTACAACTTAACCTTCCATTCACCTTCCCAAATATGTCCATAAAAATTAGGCAAGTTACTTACTTCAAGCCAGAGCTACTCTGGAGGGCTGGCAGAAAACAATCTCAATTCACACATGGAAATTTCAGCTGGGAGCTGAGCGGAAACACTTGTTTTGTGTCTCACGTTGTCCAGCAAGAGAATGGTGAGCCCAGAGGAAACCTCCAATTTCTTCTTCAGATTGAGCTACTTTCCTGTTGTGTCCCTGATGGACCTCAGCAGTGGAAGAGCGGTTGTCATACACTAATAAGGGCCAATGCAGCAGCCCAGATGTGTTAAGATGTGGTGGAATTAGCAAGACTCTGTTTGAAGGGGGGGAAAGGCATTTCCATCTGAGGTGCTGAGCCTCTCACTTCAGCAGCCTCATCATTAGAATCAGCTAGGAACTAGTTTGCTACTTTTGGAGCCAGGCAGCCGGATATGAAGGAGGAAGCATTCCCCCTCTGTGCCCGGCTGCTGGGGCCAAGGGAATTGTGCACATTTCACATGAAAAGCCTACTGGTGCCACCAGAGGGCCAACAAATGACTGTTATCAACCATGTGACGGGGTGCAGCATTGTGAGCCTATCCACTGGGTCAGAGCGACACTCAAGTGTTTTAAGCAGCGAACAACTTGTACTTGGAGAGCTTTAAATTTACGCTCCTCTCCCACTGCACCGATCTCTATAAATCGAAGGGCTTTCCTGCATTGCCCTCTGATCATTCTCAATTAGGTTCAATCTCTCATTGCTTATCTCCCTTCCAGACTCACTGAGATCCCAGCTGACCTCCAGCCATGATGAGTTTTCACCTTCCGTTTGCTGTTCTTCTCTTGCTCTCCCTGGCTGCTGCAGGTAACATGGAAACTGGTATTTAGTGGTAAACAAGGTGCTGGTAGAACAGGGGTAGGCAACCTGCGGCACGCGAGCTGATTTTCAGTGGCACTCACACTGCCTGGGTCCTGGCCACCAGTCTGGAGGGCTCTGCGTTTTAATTTAATTTTAAATGAAGCTTCTTAAATATTTTTAAAACCTTATTTACTTTACATACAACAATAGTTTAGTTATATATTATAGACATATAGAGAGAGACCTTCTAAAAACATTAAAATGTATTACTGGCAGGCAAAACCTTAAATTAGAGTGACTAAATGAAGACTCAGCACAGCACTTCTGAAAGGTTGCCAACCCCTGTGGTAGAAGTTAGAAAGTTAAGATCGCGATGGGCTGAATTCTAGTTCCCAGGGACCATTAAGGGGCTGGTGCAGCCATGTGGCCAATCTCGGATCAATCAGACCGAACCAGATTATGAGAAGGGATCCCACCTGGGGACATAGAATACCAGTATCTTGCTACATTCTGTAATTAGATATTCTTTCATCGCTCCCCCTCAAAAATAGAAAATTAACAATAAGAATATATGCGAAGCTGCTGTAGCTGAACAATTTGCATGTAAATTAGGATCACAGTGAGATCTGCTCAAACTGAATTTCTTTGGAATTTTTAGGTTTTCTGAATATTATTATTGTATTAGTATTTTAATATAAATTTTGCAACCAAAAATTTCAACATTTCAAATTTTTTCAAAGAGATTTTTGTGCTTTTCCCTGTTATCCACTGATTCCCTCCTGTTTCACCACTGATTGCAATAGAATGGAGCCTGGCTAGAGTTTCCAACACATATTTACACTTTTTTTTCTTTTTGCCCTTCAGTGACTTTGTAAAACTCCCTGAGCTTTGATAAAGTTGTGAGCTGTTCCCAAGAGGCGGAGTTCCAGAGTTTCCTGGTTCCTCGGGCCACTCGGTAACATCTTCAAAGTTACAGAAGTTTTGCAAAGTTAGAGAGAAGGAAGCATGTGTGTTCGGAGGAACCCCAAGGGCTTGACCTCATTCCTTGTATTGCACTCTGTGGCAAAAAGAAAAGAAAGAGAGGAAAATATTTATAAATGTTTAATGAAAATTTAAAAAAATATATTTTTTTTTCATTAAGAACCTAGTGAAAAAGAAACAGCTTTGAAATAACAAAGTTCTTCACACACCTGATTGTTCCATTTTTCAGCCAGCTCTGTTTGATATATTCATGCCTCTGATACCAAGTGTGACCCTTTGGCACCACTCTCCCCATTGTTGTAGTTCGGCAGGTCCCAGCTGTAAAGGATGTGGGAGGAGGAAGTCTGTGTCTAGATATGCTATCTGTGCATCCAGTAACACTTGTACAAATGGTGGCAGATACATCTTAGCTATGGTGGGGAGAGGTTCTCATTAGAAGGCTCTTCCCCACCAACAGGTAAAGGCTCTCCTTGTTCATGTATTCCCATAAGAAAGGCCAGAGACCTGCTTGTTAGTAACGTACACACAGGTACTGTGTGGTTTAAATGATACCATAACATGTGCAATAAGTAGGGTTTAATCACTGTTAGCTGGCACAAGGGTGACCAGGAGATGTCCTGATCCCTATTGTTTGCCAGGGTATTGTTATCAGCACATCAGCTAACATGATCCTTCACAATCATTGGGGCACATGGTAATGCCGTGTAATGTTGACAGGACCTCAGAAGCCCCTCAGTGACTCTTCCTGAGAGAGGAAGGATGGTGCAGTGATTGGGCTGCCAATTTGGGAAACCCAGGTTCAATACTCAACTGTTATAGACTCCCTGTGTGATCGTGGGCCTGTCACTCCCCATGGCTCGGTTCCCCATCTGTACAGTAGGGTGACAGTGCTGCCCTCGCTCACAGAGTGTGGTGAGGGGAAATGTATTTCAGGCTGTGGGTTTCACACATACTGTGGTAACAGGAGCTGGCTAAGTCCTTAGACTAGATAGACACCACTTCTGGGAAAATCCAGGGGCTGCCGAGAAATCTGCCTAATTCTGTCCTGGTGGGATGAGTTCATAGCGTGAGGCTCTAGGTTTGTTAAGACTTTGGGATTCCCTGCACTGGAATTAGAGGTGTGATTGGAGCATGTGTAGACTCACCCAAGTTAGCTCAGATACCAGTGATGTGCAGCAGCACCGACTAGTGAGTTGAGTAGATACCCAGGGTCTGTCTACACTGCAATAAAACACCGACAACTGGCCTGTTTCCCCAGCCTGAGCCCTAGGGCCTGCTGTGCTGTTTTATACCCCAGCAACACAAGACACCCACGAGCCTGAGTCAGCTGACCTGGGCCAGCCATGAGTGTGTTAGTGCAGTTACACATGCCCCCAGGGGCCCGAGCAGGCTTCGGCAGCCCTGCGGCTTCTCTGCTGTCGTTATCTGAGATGGATCAAAGCTCCATTCGAGACCCCAGGATGAGGCTCACCGACAGGCAGTACTTACAAGCCCCCATGCAAACAATGTGTTGCTGTTATACTGACCTGTGTTCCCATTTCCTGTTTTCCTCCGTTTGTGTGTACAAACAGATAACCTGCCCCTCTTTCCCTTGCAGGCTATGCAGAGCTACCCATAGATCTCTGTGATCTACTTCCCATCTGTTGATTTGCTGGCCTGCTCCATGGAATGTGCAAGACCAGGAAGACGTTTTGCAGCATTGAACTCTGCGGCTGACAGCTACAGAAATTGAAGAGGGTGCATGAGATCTAAGGCCGTAGTGAGGCTGCTCATGTCCTGGTCTCCTTTTAAATAAAAGTTCTGGCTGTTCAATTTCCTGCAGGCTGCTTTTTCTTTTCCTTCGGTAAAGCAGAACATACACGAACATCAAAGGTGAGTCTGACTACCTGCCACAGCTCTACAACAATATGTTACTGGGCCAGTTCCTGGTGGCTTAGAAAAAATTCCCATAATCTCTCTCATGCTTTCAAAATGCTACACAGTACGGGGCCAGAGTCTCTGCTGATGTAAATGGGTGCAGCTCAACTGACTTCCCTGCAGCTGCATCCACTTAAGTCAGCAGAGAATTTGGCCTCCTGGACAAGTTTGAGATCTTTTGTTTCTCTTTAAACCTATTGACGTGGATTCAGTGAGGCTGAAATCTGCTGGCTTCACAGAGCAGGAGCAAGGAGATGGCAAATTCCTCCACCTGCTCCCACCAGTAATAACGCTGGGGCTGTACAAGACACATAGGTAAAGAGAGTCACTGCCCAGAGGAGCTTTACGGTCTAACAGCTCAACAGAAAAGATGAGACACCTTGAGCCTCTCAGAGGAGGGAGCTAGTGCAGATGTCTAAGTCAGTGTGATCTGTCATCTTCTTTTCTCAAGTAACAAAGGTGAAGATGATGGCATGGGTTTTAGATATAAATATATTTCAAATACAGCAAATATACCAAAATACCAGAATTATCTTAATACACAAAGTAAAGAGGGGTAGAATAAAGGGATGGGAGGGGAAGTGATGTATCTATCTTCGGTGTCTGCATTAATCATAGACCCCTAAAAAGTCAGCCCATCTTACTTTACATTTGGGGGCCATTCCCCTTCTGTGGAATATCAGTCATGAATTGGCTGCACAGTCAGCCAGTTCACTGAGCCAGGCAGCAGTATTTGGTGGGGATCGACTTTTCCATTTTTGTAGGTTCAGTGACTGGAGCTGTACATTGGAACCTTGTTACTTGGTAACCTCCAGGCATCGCGAATAGATCCAAGAACAAAACTTAAAGGGGAGGGCTCCAACTTAGCAGCCAACATCAAATTGGTGCTTTGACCCACTTCATGTCAGAAATTCTTGATACAGAAGCATTCCTGGTGTGTGTGTGTGTGTGTGTGTGTGTGTGTGTGTGTGTGTGTGTGTGTGTGTGTGTGTGTGTGTGTGTGTGTGTGCGCACGTGCGCGGTCATAACGCCTCCCACCCTGTGGACTGTACCTTGACACAGTGTTCCAAGGACCCTAACAGCTACACTGGGACTTCTCTCCTGGACAGAGCGTGCCTTTAGCACTACTCGGACACACTGTAGGCCATGGCTACTACTCAGAAGAGGCCTGGTCCCATAGTGTTACTCATCTGAGTAGTCCTATTGAATCCAGAGTGAAAGCCCACTACAGGGCCGGACTTGTTCGGCCCAGTAAGGGGTGCACTTGTGCTTCTTTCATTCCTTTTCCCATGTGCTAATCAGCGGTTCTCCTCCTTTCCAGAGGACTGTACCCCTCTCAGGAGTCTGATTTGTCTTGCATACCCCAAAGTTTCACTTCACTTAAAAACTACTTGAGTACAAAATAAGACATAAAAATACAAAAGTGTCACAGCACGTGATTACTGAAAAATTCCTGATTTTCTCATTTTATCTGTAGGAAATTTTAGTTTGTACTTATTTCACTACTGTTTTTTATGTAGCCAGCTGTAAATCTAGGCAGCTATCTAGCTGTACTTCCTGGAAGACCTCTGCGTACCCCTAGGGGTACACGCACCCCTGGTTAAGCGCCACTGTGCTAAAATATAAGCAGTTATTCTCATTGTCTGGAACACAACAGTTATGCTCCTTGAAATTTCAAAGTAGCTGCTGGCATGGTGGCAGAGTGTCACTGGGCCTCTGGGGAATGTTTGTAGGGGGAAACCTCTTAAGTCAATGAAGTTTCTTTGCCTGAGTTGGGGCCAGTTCCTGAGTTGGGCTGGGGGAGGGGGAGAAATCTAGGCTAGACCTTATCTTCCCTTTCCTCAATCTCTCCCATCTCCAAAGGTGTCCAACAATCTATCCTTGGAGGAGACCAAGAAACATTGCCCAGTTTGTGTCCATAGCTTCCTTTCCCTCAGGGCATCCCAGCCAATCTGTCCTGCTCACCCAGGGTCAGTCAACCTGACTTAGCCTTCCCATGCTCTGGTCTCACCAGCTGGATGCCACCCTCAGGCCTGTGGCCCTGTTCCACTAAAACACACAGAAGACTGTGAGGTGCTCAGGTACTATGGCAACGGGGACCGGAGACGCACCTATTGTAGAGAGATCTATACCTCTTCCCAAGATCAGGTCAGCCGCCCCGCCACCTTCTCCTTCAGAGTCAGGTTTTCAGAGCGAGGGAGCACAGTGATTTCTCAGACTCAATCAGTCCCTGTTAAGATGTGTCCAGTGGGGAACCCTAAATCACTAGTCTTTGAAATGTTGGTGTTCTCTTAATGTGGATTTGGGCAAGATTGCTGTAAATAAAACCCAGCGGAGTAACAAGCTACAGCCCTTGCCCCAGCCCAAGAAGATGGGAGAGAAGGGATAACAAAACACTCCTGTATGGACACTTATGGTCCTCCAAGCCAAAGGAGCTGGCACTTGTGGCATATTGTGTAGCCTGGGGATCACACCTTGCAATCGTATCTTCCAGGTAACAATAATATCAATTTGGAGTTGGCAGATGATAGCTACCATCTGAGGGGCGGTTAGAGGCCAGGGCTTTATCAGTGAAATGCTGGTCTGGTTTATAGCAGACATCAGGCTGAGGCTGATACCCAACATGGAAAATTTCAGGCCAAATGGTTAACACTGGGAAAATTACAAGCAACTGAACATGGGACCTTATGAAGGGAAATGCTGGACAACTTTAACAGGCCCTGGCTATAAATATGATAATCAGATACAGTAACTACTGTAGTTATGTATCAGAGGGATAGCCGTGTTTGTCTGGATCTTTGTCATGCATCTGACGAAGTGAGTATTCACCCATGAAAGCTCATGCTCCAAAACGTCTTTTAGTCTACAAGGTGCCACAGGACTCTTTGCTGTTCCAGGCACCAGTGAAGGAAGCAGGTGCCTGGGGTGGCCAATAGAAAGGGGTGGCACTTCATCCATTATTGGGGTGGCACGTCCATGTCTTCTGCCACAATTCAGTGGCAAGTCCTTCACTCCCTCTCTTCCTCTTTGGCGGCACTTCAGCAGCAGCTTAATTGGGTTCTTCTTTTTTTCTTTTTTTTTTTTTCCTTCACTGCGTGGGGCAGCAAAAAAGCTTGAACCAGTCCTGATTGGGAGGCCAGGTACGGGGAAGAACTGGTACAATGCCCAGAGTGATGCAGCCAAGACGGATCGGCAGGGAGTGTGGCGGGTCCCAAATGGAAAGAGATGGCACCTTCGGGTGCTAAAGGAGGGCTAGAGAGGAGCTTGGCACAGGTTTATTTGCCCAGTGGTGCTGTCTTCTTCCCTCTTGGGGGTATGAGAAAGTGTTTTTGTTGAAGTTGGAGCTCTGATGAATGGGCTGCACAGTCAGTGAGGGGCTTTTAGAAGAGACAATAGCTTAGACTCCAGAGTCTTTGGAGCAGGGACTGTTATTTGTTGTGGTAGCACCTAAGAGCCGCATTCATGGGCCAGGCCCCCTTTGGGTGAAGTGCCATACAAACGGAATAAAAAGATAATCCCTGCCCCAAAGCGCTGGCCACACAACATCACCAATTTATCAGGAGGAACAGCTCTCACAAGGTGTTGCCGATGTAAGCAGAGACTGAATGAGTGTTCCCCTGACATCTAGTGAGAAGCTGGGGGAAGAGGCTTCAGGAACAGGCTGTGTTTGCATACACACGCCCACTCTGCCTAGATGTGCAGCATGACAGAGCTGCTTTCCCCAAATGATCACTTTTGGCTGGTGCTGGATTACAGATCACTTTGTCATTGAGTGCAGGGGTGATGAAAAGTTGTCCTTGTTGTGTGCAGTGGGAGTTGGCAGAGCTGTGCTTGGCCTGCCCTGGTTGAAGGAGTCACTCTCAACTGAACTGCACTTGCTAAGCAGTGAGGAATGTGCCAAAGCCCACTGTGGATGAGAGAGTGTGGGGACAGGTGTTCCTACTTGGTGGGGTGTGAGCTGCTTGAGAGTCCTAGATGCTATCTGACCCTTGGGCTGTCTCCACTGCTTTCTGACAAAGATGATTAGACTCAATTTAAGTTCAGGGTAAGGACTATTTAGAAAATCTGGACATGCACAAGGCCATGGGGCTGGATCTAATGCATCTGAGGGTGCTGAGGGAATTGGCCAATGCGATTGTAGAGCCATTGACCATTATCTTTGAAAACTTGTGGTGATCAGGGGAGATCCCGGGCAATTGGAAAAAGGTAAAAATAGTGCTCATCTTGAAAAAAGGGAAGAAGGAGAATCTGGGGAACTACAGACCGGTCAGCCTCACCTCTGTCCCTGGAAATATCATGGAGCAGGTCTTCAAGGCATTTTGAAGCACTTGGAGGAGAGGAAGGTAATCAGGAACAGTCAACATGGATACACCAAGGGCAAGTCATTCCTGACCAACCTGATTGCCTACTGTGATGGGATAACTGACTCTGGATATGGGGAAAGCAGTGAACGTGCTATATCTTGATTTTAGCAAAGCTTTTGAAATGGTCTCCTACAGTATTCTTGACAGCAAGGTAAAAAAAGTGTGGATTGGATGAATGGATTATAAGGTGGAAAGAAAGCTGGCTAGATTCTAGGCTCAGTGGGTAGTGATCAATGGCTACATGTCTAGTTGGCAGTGGATATCAAGCGGAGTGCCCCAGGGGTTGGTCCTGGGACCAATTTTGTTCAACATCTTCATTAACGATCTGGATGATGGGATGGATTGCACCCTCAGCAAGTTCACAGGTGACACTAAGTTGGGGGAAGAGGTAGGTATGCCAGAGGGTAGGGATAGGGTCAACAAGGACAAGAGGGAGGTTCAACAAGGACAAGTGCAGAGTCCTGCACTTAGGAAGGAAGAATCCCATGCACCGCTACAGTCTGGGGACTGATTGCTTAAGCAGCAGTTCTGTGGAAAAGGACTTGGGGATTACAGTGGACAAGAAACTGGATATGCGTCAGTGTGCTCTTGTTACCAAGATGGCTAATGGTATATTGGGCTGCATTAGTAGGAGCATTGCCAGCAGGTCAAGGGAAGTGATTATTCCCCTCTATTCGATACTGGTGAGGCCACATCTGGAGTACTGTTCCAGTTTTGGGCCCCCCACTACAGAAAGGATGTGGACTAATTGAAGAGAGTCCAGCAAAGGGCAATGAAAATGATTAGGGGGCTGCGGCACATGACTTACGAGGAGAGGCTGAGGGAACTGGGGTTATTTGGTCTGCAGAGGAGAAGAGTGAGGGGGGATTTGATAGCAGCCTTCAACTGCCTGAAGGGGGGTTCCAAAGAGGATGGAGCTTGGCTGTTCTCAGTGGTGGCAGATGACAGAACAAGGAGCCATGGTCTCAAGTTGCAGTGGGGGAGATCTAGGTTGGATATTAGGAAACATTATTTCACTAGGAGGGTGGTGAAGCACTGGACTGGGTTATCTAGGGAGGTGGTGGAATCTCCTTCCTTAGAGGTTTTTAAGGCCCGGCTTGACAAAGCCCTGGCTGGGATGATTTAGCTGGTGTTGTTCCCGCTTTGAGCAGGAGGTTGGACTAGATGACTTCCTGAGGTCAATGATTCAATTGAAAGTCTTTTGTTACGGATCCCTGGAGCTGGAATCACTGATAACCAGGTCTCAGTGCTAAGGCTTAGAGCTGCTGTGGGCCAGTGTCTCTGGTGAAAGAGCCTGCCCGGCCTGCACTAGCACTGAGCATTCCCCACTAACTGAAGTCACTGGGAGCTCCCGTGGCACCTCAAGCCATCCCAGAGGTTGCAGTGGAGCAGCGAATGGTGGTGGAGCATCTGACAGCAGGGTGAAGGATGGCAGAGTGAACGACAGTACAGCGGTAGCAGCGATGCAGAGGGAACAGCATGTAACTGTGCCTCTGAATGCTGGGTCTTTGCTGACTAAGGACAGCAACTGTGAGCGGGATGTGGTGTGTGGAGGGAGGGGGGAGTCATGTGTTAAAGGTACATTTGTTTGTCAGATTTTCACACTGCAAGGTGAGAGGCGGAGGCAAAGGATGCTGCCCAACACTTTGGGGGGGATATTTTGCTCCAGGGTGTAAGTTTTTGAATCCTTCTTGTGGTGTTTTCCCACATAGGTGCTGGGTTCCTTTCTCCTTTTATTAGGAGTTTTCTTTTCCAGACACAGACTCTGTCCTTGCAAGAGGGGAAGTATTGCCTCTTAGAGGTGCCCAGGGGGTAGTGTGTATTTTTCCCAGGTTACTAGGTGAGGGCTCAAGCCACTTCTGTGTTGTATTGTTAAGAGGAACCCCTAGATATTGAAATTGGTTGCTGTCAACCAGGGGTGAAAGTAAGTCCGGACAGTATTTGGTACAGGGCCGGGGGAGGCTCCAGCCCCCAGAAGGGGCAGGGCCTCGGGCAGAAGGGACAGGGCTCAGGGGTCAGCATCCCCCAACTAGTCCTTCCAAGCCACTTGGCCCGCGCCGCCCAGGGCTCCCATGTTGATTTAAAGGGCTTGGGGCTCCGGATGCCGCTGCTGCATTAGTGGCAGCTGCGTCCGGAGCCCCAGGCCCTTTTAAATCGCGGGCCCCAGGGCAACTGTTCCCTTTATTTCCCCCCCCCCCCCCCACCAGCTTTATAGAATCAGGGAGGAATAGCTCAGTGGTTTGAGCATTGGCCTGCTAAACCCAGAGTTGGGAGTTCAAGCTTTGAGAGGGCCATTTAGGGAAATGGGGTAAAAATCTGTGTGGGGATTGTCCTGCTTTGAGCAGGCGGTTGGACTAGATGACCTCCTGAGGTCCCTTCTAACCCTGATATTCTAGGGTCCTTTGCTGTGGCAGTGCTCTAATGTTGCTCCCTGTAAACAGGTTGGGATTCACCACTGGCAGAGCCTCCTGCTGGTGACTCCAGGAATTAGCTCGATTCCAGTGGAGTGTCCCATCCATAGTTCTGCCCTCTGCTGCTGTCGCTGGACCCGCATTGCTCCCTGCTCGGCAGCATCCTCTTCGAGGACACTGCCCTCCAGCAGTGTCCCTTAGTCCATCTGGACCCCCTTCCAGGGGTTGATGATCAGCAGTCGGACATTCCAGCCACCAGGTGCAACCACACACCCCAAGTCTAATCCCTCTTGTCAGGGATCAGGCGTAGTCTATAATGGCCGCTCCCTACGGCCAATGGCTGGGTGTACTGCAAGGAGGAAGGGGGGACCCAGGCCCACCATCTACTCTGGGTCCCAGCCCAGGGACCCTCTGGCATCAGCTTCGCTGTCTTCTTTCTTTCCCCTCCTCTGTCTGTTTCCCTGGGCTGCTTCCCCTATGGCCCCTTGCACCCACTAGGCTCTTCCCTTCAGGGCCTGCAGCCTGGCGGCTATGGGCTAGAGCCTTCTAACCTCCCTGAGCCTGCCCATCACTGAGCTGTCCGTGGTGCTAGTCTCTCCCTTAGAGACTGACCTTCCCCTGTCAAAGGCCTGGGACAGACTGACTGCTCCTGCTCCGGGCAGCCTTTATATATGGATGAGCCTGGCCCTGACTGGCTCCCCATAAGCCCTTTTCTGATGGGCTCCCAGGCTGCGCAGGCTCCCTGGCCTGCCACAGCCCATCCTCCCAGGGTGTGGGGCAGTCCGCCTCACTACACTCCCCCTTCCCTCCTGTTGGCAGGCCTACCAGAAGGGCTGCTGACAGGGGAAGCAAATGGGGCAGGGACATTAAAGTGCTGCTGCTGCAGTACTTTAGTGTGGACTGGGTATGGGCGGGTGCAGGTTCAGGGCTGCGCGGGGGGGAAGGACAAGTGAGGCAATTTGCCCTGGGCCCTGCGAGCCCTGGCCTGGCGGTGGTCCGGGTCTTTGGTGGCGGAGGGGGGAGCCTTCAGTGCTGCTGAAGATGCGGAGCGACTGAAGGGCCCGCCAACGCCGAAATGCTGCCGAAGACCCAGACCGCTGCCAAGTGAGTACAAGTGCGGCAGCTTTGCCCCAGGCCCCCTGAATCCTCTGGGCAGCAGCCCTGTACAGGTTCTTACCGGAATGGAGTACTGGCTCACTTTCACCCCTGCTGCCAACTCCACCAGGCAGAAGGGTTACACAGGACAAAGTCTTATAACCTTCCACCCCCTTAGCCAGTTCAGCAGAGTGACTTACAGCAAACCTGGATTTGACTCTGGGACTCTCTCATGCTTTCTGAAGTCACAGTCATTAAACCTCTGAGGTTGATGGCTTCTAAAGCTATGTCTACACTTACAGCGGCGTGTAGACTATCAGACCATGCATGTACTCCTACTATGACAGTGCAGAAATTTCCATTGCTGAAGCAAGTGGAGTAAAGACACACCAGAAGTGTAGGGTGTATACCCTACATGGCTCTCTGCCTGCCCAAGCAGCGCCTCCCTGTCTACCTTGCTATTTTTATCAGGGTAGTGTCTAACTGCTGGAGCCCTTCCCCACTGCCTCCCTCCACTGGAGCCTTTCCCTGCTGCTCGTAGCTACACAGGGCAGACGTGAGGGCACAGCTTGCTTTTCACGGTGGCATATAGCTACATGTACTCCCCATGTTGCCATCAGGGTTAGGGTGACCATATGACAAAAAGAAAATGTTGGGATACATGGGGGGGGGGGGAACCAAAGCAAAAAAAAAAGCTGCAGCGCCACTGAAGCCATATATCAAGACAAATGGCGTCCCAATAATACATCCATTGGGACACTGGACAAACAGCTGAATATCCAGACGTCTGGTCACCCTGATCAGGGCAGACAAGGCCTAAGGAGGCCTCATGTTGCTCAGTAGTGACATCTGCTCAGGAAAATCCTGCCCAGATGACTGCAAGATAGTGTCACGAGATCTGTGCCTGGGGAAAAGCACAGTTACATGATTATTTCTGTTACAATGACACCTAGAGGCCCCGACCAAGATCAGAGCCTCATTGTGCTTTGCTCTGAACATACACATAATGACAAGCAGTCTCTGTCGCCCCAGGGAGTGACTTGTCCAAGATCATGCAGTAGGTCAGTGGCAGAACCAAAAACGAAACTGAGGTCTCCTGGCTCCCAGTCCAGTGCTCTCTCCACTAGAACAGTCTGTTTCTCAATATAGGCTTTTGTTTATTGCCATCCCCTCCTCCGCCTGTCCTTCTCTCCATTTCATGACCTGACCCGTTCCCTCTCAACATGGAGTAGCTCCTGCTCTGCAGGAATTCTACATGGATACTACCAGTCAGTCCATGGCTTCTAAGGTCAGAGGAAAATGTAGCATGTGCAGCAATACTATTAATTTCTGAAGATCAGTTTCATCACAGATGAGGAGGAGGAGGAGAGAGCCAAGCAATAATATTTTAGCAGTGTCACCTTTTCAGGAAGTCAACAATAATGCAGCTCGTACGGAATCCTAACAGGTTTGCTCCTTAAAGACTTTCTCTTGTCATTTTTGAGCCCTGTCTCCTGTGGGTACTTTCCCTGCTGTTTTGGGCCTAGGCAGAAAGTGCAACAGGACTTCACAGCCCAGCGTGGCTTAAAAGTAAAAAGAGAGACTGTTGCCACCTTTTGGCTTATTTTATAACTGAGTCTTCTGAGAAAGTTTGTTTGCCAGATCAGGACAGCTTCCAGGGGCGGCTCCAGGCCCCAGCATGCCAAGCGCGTGCTTGGGGCGGCATGCCACGGGGGGCACTTTACCAGTCGCCGGGAGGGCGGCAGGCACGCCGCCTTTGGCGGCATGCCTGCGGAGGGTCCGCTGGTCCCGCATCTTCGGTGGAGCCGCGGGACCAGAGGACCATCCGCAGGCACGCCTGCGGGAGGTTCACCGAAGCCGCGGGACCGGCGACCTGCAGAGCGCCCCCCGCAGCATGCCGCCATGCTTGGGGCGGCAAAATGTCTAGAGCCGCCCCTGACAGCTTCAATCATTTTCTTGGAAGAAAAACGTCAGTTGCGGAAACCTGAAGTTACTTGGTTTTGAACCTTTCTGGGTGCAAAAATTGACCTGGATCTGAATTAAGGGCATGCTCTTATCACAGAAATCAGAGCTGGGCAAGAGCTAGCCGATCATCTAACTCATGCTTCTGCCAGTGCAGAATTCAGATACCATCGTGAGGGCGTGATGTGCTCCTTCCACAACAAACAGGAGATGAAGGACCTATCCAGGCATGATGGGATCCAAATCACTACGTTGACTAAATATACACACTGCTGCTCTGGCTGGATTCTGGCAGCTTCTAAAAACACAGCACATGGTGAGCGCTACTAAAGGGCTCACAAACTATTTAAAGGAATGTTACCCTACTATACATTGCAGTACGGTATGAATGCCTGGACACTAGGTTATGTACACTGCAGTTGTGTGTACACGAGCTGCAAAGTACGCATGCCTGAGCTAGCTTTAATCTAGCTAGCTCGCACACCAAGAGCAGCGATGTGATGGCAGCACAGCCTTCTGCATTTGCACCTTGGTTAATTACTTGTGTGGTTAGCCTGCACTGAAGCCCAGGGTTTCACTGCCAGTACCTGAGCTGTTCAGATTAAAGCTAGCTCAGGTATGTATACACAAGTTGCTCTCACATCCTGTGAGTGCAGAGCTGACTTACTCTGGAGAGGGGGAGAGGGATGGTCTTGTAGTTACAGCACTGCTGGAGGACTCTGAAAATTGGCATGAAATTCCTCTCTTTAATCTGGCCCAGTCAATTCCAGTGTGCCTCACTTGCCTATTGATAAAACGAGGGTGTTGTATTTGTGAGGTGTTCAGGCACTACCGTGGAGGAAGAGGTGGCATAAATACCTAGATCTAGAGAGTGAATTCCTTCCTTAGCTTTGTCCTACCCTGGAGCTGAAAGAGTCCAAGGTTGTTTAACTTCCAAACAAGCTTCAAGGCCCATCTCTTTATGGGAAGCCTTTGGAGCAGGGGATGTGATCTGAGGGCACTGTTTAGTGGGACTAGGGTATTCCTCCTCATTTCTCCTCTGCTCTAGAGGTTAATCTGGTCCTGCTGTGGATGGTGCATACACATAATGACAAGCAGTCTCTGTTGCCACAGGGAGTGACTTGCCCAAGATCACACAGTAGGTCAGTGGCAGAACCAGAAATGAAACGGAGGTCTCCTGGCTCCCAGACCAGTGCTCTCTCCACTAGAACAGTCTGTCTTTCAATATAGGCTTGGAAATCTTGGCTGCACAAAGGCCTGTGGGAGTTTTGCCATTGACTTCACTGAAGCCAGGACTTTGCTCTGTTTTTAAATAATGACATAAGATGCTTATTGTCTGGGCCAGGAGGCTTTGCTGTGTCTGTCCTTAGAAATCCAAATAAATCCTCTCTGGGTGAGACTTTTCCTTATTCTCTGATGAGAAGCAAACTCTCCTTCCCACTTCACTCCCCTGTTTTACACTCTTCCTCCTGAGTCTGTAGACTTTGCCTCTTCCTTTCATTGTCTCCTCCTACCTCTAACTGCTTCTACCACTTCTTTCTCACACAAAACCATTTTAGAAATCAGAAGCTGCTTTATGGCCTTAAACTCACCTGTCCACTTGGTGGCCCACTTCGCTGCAGTTTAAACACTCTTCTAATGACCATAAGTGACCTCTATGACTGTCCTGGTAGCAAATGGTTCCCTGCTGTTATTGCCCACAATCTCACAAAAAGATGGGAGGTGTCTTCTGTTTTCTCAGTGCTTTGTGCAATCCAGCCTCCATTTTTGTCTGCTCTCTGGATCTGGGGCTATGTGGAGGGTGGGATGACTATGCGCCCTGTTTTCATCATCCCTATTTAGGGGGGGAAGTTCCATTCTGGACATCCATTTTCAAGAAAGATAAATTTAACCAGGAACAGGTGCAGAGAAGGGCTACTAGGATGATCAGGGAATGGAGAGCCAGTCTTATGAGGAGAGACTGGAAGAGCTTTGCTTCTTTCGACTAGCAAAAAGGCAGTAGAGAAGGGATATGACAGTGCTCTATAAATACAGTGGGGCGAGGGTAAACATCAGGGAGGGAGAAGAGCTATTTAAGTTAAAGGACAATGTTGGCACAAAAAGAAATGGCTATAAACTGGCCATGAACAGATTCAGTCTGGAATTTAGACAAAGGTTTCTAACCATCAGAGAGGTGAGGTTCTGGAATGGCCTCCCAATAGCAGTTGTGGGGGCAAACAACTTGATTCGTTTTGAGGGTATGTCTACACTGCCCACTGGATTGGCGGGTAGTGATCGATCTGTCAGGGATCGATGTATTGCGTCTCATCTAGGCGCGCTACATCTATCCCCGAACGCGCTCTCCGTCGACTCCGGAACTCCGCCAGGGCGAGAGGCGGAAGCAGAGTCGATAGGGGAGCCGCGGCCGTCGATCCCGCGCCACGAGGACGCAAAGTAAGTGATTCTAAGTCAATCTAAGATACGTCGACTTCAGCTACGCTATTCTCATAGATGAAGCTGCGTATCTTAGATCGATCCCCCTCTCCCCCCAGTGTAGACCAGGGGTAAGAGAGTTGGGCAAATATATGAATGGAATTGTGTGACATGATTGCTCTTGCCTGTAGGGGGCAGGGCTCAGCAGCCCTAGGGCTCACTTCTGGTTTATGTCTCATTTTCCTAAAAGTTCACGCTTCAGGGTTTCAGCCAGCCACCTGCAAGGGTCAGCAAGGGATTAGCCCCTTCCCCTCAATGCATTCTGGGAAGGTGTTTTAACTCCTTCCTCTGATGCCTCAGGGCCGGCCATGACTGGAGAAGGGACACTGGGCAGGGAGGGCCCGGGCTCTGAGGTGGCGTTGAGCATTCTCTGTCTCAGATGCCTGGCCGGCTGGTTCTCGCTCACATGCTCAGGGTCTAACTGATCACCATATGAGGGGTTGGGAAGGAATTTCCCCCCAGGTCAGATTGGCAGTGACCTTGGGGGCTCTTTGCCTTCTTCTGTAGCAGGGGGTGAAGGTCATTTACCAGGATTATCTGAGTACATCTCATTTAATCATTTCTCTGCCATTGCTTGGTTTCTCATGTGCCACAGGCAGAGAACAGAATCGTCTAGTCTCCTGTGGGCTGTGCTACTTTGGTCTCACTTGGGTTGTTGTGTTTCGGGTGCAGGTATGAGGTGGCGTTGGTGGCCTGTGACATACAGGAAATCAGACTAGATGATCTGGTGATTTATTCTGGCCTTGAACTCTGAGTCAGCGGAGTAAGCAGCAGACTGGGATTCAGGAGACCTGAGTTCTACTACCAGCTCTGTAAAAGCAGCAAAGAATCCTGTGGCACCTTATAGACTAACAGACGTTTTGGAGCATGAGCTTTCGTGGGTGAATACCCACTTCTTCAGATTCATGTGGTGGAAATTTCCAGGGGCAGGTATATATATGCTAGCAAGCAAGCTAGAGATAACGAGGTCAGTTCAATCAGGGAGGATGAGGCCCTGTTCTAGCAGTTGAGGTGTGAAAACCAAGGGAGGAGAAACTGGTTCTGTGTTTCTCCTCTCTTGATTTTCACACCTCAACTGCTAGAACAGGGCCTCATCCTCCCTGATTGAACTGACCTCGTTATCTCTAGCTTGCTTGCTTGCTAGCATATATATACCTGCCCCTGGAAATTTCCACCACATGCATCTGAAGAAGTGGGTATTCACCCACGAAAGCTCATGCTCCAAAACGTCTGTTAGTCTATAAGGTGCCACAGGATTCTTTGCTGCTTTTACAGATCCAGACTAACACGGCTACCCCTCTGATACTTGATACCAGCTCTGCTGTGTGACCATATGCAAGTTCTTTCTTCCTCTGTCTTGTCTGTTTAGACCAGGGGTTGTCAAACTAGGGGTCGTGACTCCTCTGGGAGTTGCAAGATTATTACATGGGGGGGGTTGTGAGCTGTCAGCCTCCACCCCCAAACCTTGCTTCACCTCCAGCATTTATAATAGTGTTAAATATTTTAAAAGTGTTTTTAATTTATAAGGGGTGGTCGCACTCAGAGGCTTGCTGTGTGAAAGGGGTCACCAATACAAAAATTTGAGAACCACTGGTTTAGACTGTAATCTATCTGGGATCAAGACTGTCTCTTATTAGGTGAATGTACAGGGCCTAGCACCATGTGGCTCCCATCTCACTTGGAGCCTCTGGGTGTTACCTTAATGCAAATAACAATAATATTTGACAAAACCAAAAATCAGATCAGAATCAAAGCTTTCAGTGTCAGGGTTCCAGGAACTCCCACTTCCCTTCTGCAGCTCTGTTGCTCGCTCACCCAGCCTAACCTTTCCCTTTACAGACCCTCCCCGGGTTACGCAAGACCCAACTTAGGCAAATTCACACTTACGGAAAAAGTTCCATAAGCCAGAAACAGGATTTTCAAGTTGCGGAAATTTTTGCATAATATACAGTTCCGGCTTACGCAAAATTCGAGTAATGCCAGGCTTTCCAGAATGGAACGATTGCGTAAGTCAGGGGACATCTGTATATTAAAGCTATGACCTTTGCTCTAAATGACCTGTGCGCCCACAAACGCATCTAAGGAAGATAAACACGGAGCATTAAGAGTTTTCCAGTACCTCACAGTCCAGAATCAGCCAACTCCAGTTACTAACCCCAGTAAGACAAGCACAGAGCTGTGGACTAGGTTGTCCTATCCTAGGAATGGCTGGCTGTGGAAGAGGAGGAGCAGCTGCTCAGGGGATTGGGAACTGCTGAAATGGAGCCCCTCTCCCAAACCACCTTGCCAAATGGGGCCTGGCGTTGGTACCAGCTACTGTAGAAACTCCAACAGTGGAAGACAGAGGAACTGGGACCTGTTCCTGATTGCTTCATTTCTATAATTAAAGCAAACAATACATTGAGGAAACAAATGATGTCCGTCTTATTAATAGTCTCTAACTATCAATAACGTCACTAATAGAAAAGACAGAATCTGTACCACAATGCATTGAGACCTGGGCAAGGAATTACAGCAGCAGAACATCCCATGCCCTAAAACCTAGGAGATTCATCTAAAGCTTATGATATTAGTGGGGAACAAAGAGCCAGTAAGACCATGTAATGCTAAAGCTTGACTAAGCCATGGCCCCTCAAGGATTATTGAAGGAAACAATGTGGGGAGGGAGGAAAATAGCTCAGTGCCTCTTATGATGATCTTATCATTACAGCACCATAGAGCTGCATGGCGCTGTGTGGACGAAAGCCAGTGTCCCAGACCCTGAAGAGCTTACAGTCTGCTGGGACATGAAGATGAATAGTAAATGCTGGCAGTGTAGAGGGATGGAAGGATGAAGGTTTCTGCGAGAATATCATGCAATTGCTCTGGTCAGTGGTGGTAACCCCAGCCCAGAGGGGTGGCTTAAGCCTCTTCCCAGTTGCCTGCTGCTTGGAGATGCTTCTTCCTTCTCACTTCAGGTTATGGATCCTGCGTTCTTTCTCTTGGTGCCTGTTGCCTCCACCCAAATAGGACCCCCTCCTAGTGCTTGGAACACGAGGGCGGCTGTGCCGTGGGAAAATATTTACGACAGTAACTCCTCGCTTAACGTCGTCCTGGTGAAAGTTGTTACGTCACAGGTCTATTAGAGAACATACTCATTTAAAGTTGAGCAATGTTTGCTTATAACATTGTTTGGTCGTGGGAGCTTGGAACCAGGGTGGGCCAGCAGCCCCCATCAGCTCTCCTCCACTCCCCCTGCCCAGCCCGCCTCCTGGTGGCCCCTCCACTCCCCCTGCCTTCCGCCCCCCAAGTGACCTCGCAGATCAGCAACTTTTCCCTCCCTCCCTGCAACTCCTGCCTGCAGCAATCAACTGTCTTGCAGTGTTCAGGAGGCTCGGGGAGGGAGGGGCGAGATTGCGACGCGCAGCTTCCCACCTGAGCCTCTTGAACTCCTAAAACAGCTGATTGCTGCAGGGAGGAGGCGTGCAGCCTCCTCACTCCCTACCCCTGCCTGCCACCCGCAACAATCAGCTGTTTTGTGGAGTTCAGGAGGCTAGGGAGAGGGATGAGGTGAGAGGACGTGATGCGCTCGGGGGGGAAGGAGTGGAGCAGGGGCAGGAAGAGGCAGGGCAGGGTGGGGCTTGGTCAAGGGATGGAATGGGGGCAGATCTGGGGGACTGAGCACCCCCCAACACTTTGGAAAGAACAGGAGGAGGAACAGCCGGATGATCCACCCTTTTTCACCCTCTGACTCCATCACCTCAACCAAGCTTCACAATCATCATTGCTGAGTACAGTATTAAATTGTTTGTTTAAAATTGTTTAAAACGTATACTGTATATGTATATAATGTCTTTCGTCTGGCGAAAAAAATGTCCCTGGAACCCAACCCCCCTTCTTTACATTAATTCTTATGGGGAAATTGGATTTGCTTAACATTGTTTCACTTAAAGTCGCATTTTTCAAGAACATAACTACAATGTTAAGCGAGGAGTTATTGTACCAGATAATATACTAGAAGTATAGCCCAATACACAAGGAATGAAACAATGATCACAATCCCCAATGTAACCCTGCAGCAACATGGGACAGTTTGTTAGGTAAAAGGGACAAAGAATAAGGAAAGAACAACAAGTAACTACATTAATAAAATAGCATCAGTACCTTAACCCCTTTGCCTATCAACATTTACAATGGGCCCAAATCACCCTGCTCCCTCCTGACACCTGCCTAGGCAGATAGTGAGTTGAGAGTCAGTGAAGAGCTGTAATTGTTGGCCAGCAGTTGTTATGTTCAAGATTGGATCCATAGGGAAGCGGCTGTATGGATAGGTGGATAGAAAGCTGGCTAGATCCTCAGGCTCAATGGGTAGTGATCAACGGCTCCATGTCTAGTTGGCAGCCGGTATCAAGTGGAGTTCTCCAGGGGTTGGTCCTGGGGCTGGGTTTGTTCAACATCTTTATCAATGATCTGGATGATGGGACAGATTGCACCCTCAGCAAGTTTGCAGATGACACTAAGCTGTGGGGAGAGATAGATACGCTGGAGGGTAGGGAGAGGGTCCAGAGTCACCTAGAGAAATTGGAGGATTGGGCCAAAAGAAATCTGATGAGGTTCAACAAGCTGTTTCACGGCAGCAAGCACTAGGAGCTAGGGGGAGAAGCGGAGATGCGGCACACTCAGGGGAGGAGGCGGAGGTGAGGTGAGGTGGGGTGGAGGCAGGGAGGGGACCTTGGCTGCCGGTGGGTGCAGAGCACCCACTAATTTTTTCCTATGGGTGCTCCAGCCCTGGAGCACCCCACAGAGTTAGCGCCTATGTCCACTGTTAAAAGTGGGAGCACTGGAACCCAATACTTATGCCAGCTTTCTCTGTGCAGTCACAATGCAGCAGAGATTCTGGAACAACATACAAAGAGGAGATCAACAGGACTGACAGGCATTTTTATTGCCCCAAGCAAGGTGCAGAGTGTGTGCTCTGCTCAGCTTCCCTTCCCTTGCACAATCCACTCTCAGCAGTACCTGAGTCCCCGCTTTCGTCGGGCTACAGCCTATTGTGTGCAAATGCCCCGCAGTGTGATCTAGCTGAAACGCTTGTTCCAAAGCTAAACAGGTTCCATGATGCATCTTTGCTTAAAACCAGAACGTCTCTTCTTTTTAAATAACTGGGGCCCTGGTCACTTGTGGTCATTAATGGTTCCTTGGCATGTCCCACAAGAATAAGGACATGAACCCTGACATCCTGGCCAAATGCCAACCTGAGTAATTGCATTTTCCATGGCTAAAAGAAATCCCTCCTGGAGCTTCAAGTGGGTATGAAAGTCTTAGAATATCAGGAGGTCATCTAGTCCAACCCTGTGCTTAAAGCAGGACTAACCCCCAGACAGATTTTTACCCAGTTCCCTAACTGGCCTCCTCAACGATTGAACTTACAATGCTGGGTTTAGCAGACCAATACTCAAACCACTCAGCTATCCCCCTCTTCTTGACTTGACTTGACTTCCTGTCTGTGATTCAGAATCTACCTACCCCAGGGAACACCTCTCTGCTTCTCTATTACTATGATGTCAGAGATCAGCTGTGGTGCTTTTGCTGATAATCCTTAGCTATTCACATACAGTGCCTATTCTTGTCAAGAAAGCCAAAGGACATCCTGGAAATTACAGGGGTGATGTTTGCTTTTGTTCCAATAAAACTGAGGAAGAATCTAATTCGGTCTGGAAAGGTCCATGGAAGGGCAGTGAAGGTGGCAAGTGGGATGGCATGAGTGATGTGTGACTAGAAAAGAAAGTTATTAACTAGGCTTATTTAGTCTAGTCAGGAGCAGAGTTAGAAGAGACTCAACTGAAGTACCAGAAGGGCATGGTGAAAACCAACCCATCTTTGGGGGTTTTTTTTACCCTGCATTTATTGCAAGTACAAGGAGTTACTTGATAAAGTTCAAGTGCAGAGAATGTAGAACAAATAAGAGGAAATATTACTTTACCTAGTGTAGCTAATTTATGGCATTCAGAGCCAAAGGAGGTCATCCAGTCATCTATAGTGGCTTGATAATGTCATGACCACAAACAGTTGTAGATATATAAGCTAAGATCCTGTAATAAAGGTAATCAAATCTCATGCTTCAATGTATAAACTGACCTCCTGAGGCAACGAAGGAAGAATTTTTCCACCCCACCCCATTGACATACAGAACTGTACAGCTAGGTGAATTATGGAGGTAACATTTGCCTTCCTCTGAAACCTCGGCCACTAGCCAGTGCTGGAGGCAGGAAAGAGGATTTGATGAGCCAATGGTCTAATTGGGTATGGCAAGTCCTATGTAAGAACTGGGGAAATCACAAAAGGGAAAGTGTGCAATTAATGCGCTGTAGTGAACCATTTTGCTGCTGCCTTCAGAAATCTATGCAGTTCAGGAAATAGCCTGGGAGGTAAACTGTATTCAGACACAGAGGAATAACAGGAGGGAGTCTGTGCAGTGGAATCTAGAATGTGCTCAGATATTGGAGTGTGTGGCTTGCTCAGACCAAGGATAAGGACCAATGGCCTCAAGAAAAAGTCCTTAAGCCAAATTCATCCTTAGTGCAACACTACTGATTTTCAATGGCATTACACTAGGGACAGACATGGCTTCTTTACCTGAAGAGCAGTTGGATGCCATATTATCCAGGGAGGTGGTCACTGCACCCTTTCACTGCAGGCAATCCAGAGGTTAGATAAAATATTGGTGAGAATTACGCAGGAGATCAGACTGGGTGACCTATGTGGCCTTTTGGCTCTGTTATTTTGGGCCAGATCTTGAAGGTCGGTGTCCTCTCAGTCCTTACTTGGGCAAACTCCCATTGATTGCAAGAGGCATTTAGTAAAACTTGATCTCAGTGGGATTGCATGGGGTGTAATTCCATGCAGAATTTGGTTCTGAGTGAGCACCTCAGGATTTGGTGCCAGGGTTAAGAAGATCTAGGTGAGTAGCATTCTCAGACAAACATCCAAACTCTGTATCTTGCAATGTCGTGAGCACTACCATCCTGAAGTAAACAGAGATGTGACGTATACTATTGAAAACTACCACTAAGAAACCATTCCCGTATGGCACTGAATAATTTTACACAGTACTGGAGACTTTCACACAAATGCATGTAAACAATGATTCAGAAAGGCACCTTGCTGAATAGTAGTTGCACCTCCAAATGGCAGGGTCATCCCAGGTGGTACTTTAGATAACTGTTAGCATACAAACTTTGCTGTTGTTGACACCAGTTCACAGGCTGAGATGCTGAGGTCCCACTATCACTATCTCTATTCACAAAGAATTAGCTTAAACTGTATATAACTCTAAAAATATAATCTCTGTTGAAGCTGGCAAGAACCGTGGCATTCAGCCACTGCCCCAGCCATAGGTGCTTACTCTGTGGGTGTTCCAGGCTGGAGCACCCATGGAGAAAAATTAGCGATTGCTTAGCACCCACTGGCAGCCAAGCTTCCCCTTTCCCCCTAGTGCCTCCTGGCCACTGGCAGCCCTGCTGATCATCTCCAGCCCCTGCCTCCAGGCATCTCCCGGCTGCCGCGATCAGCTGTTCTGCAGTGTGAAGGAGGTGCTGGGAGGGAGGGAGAGAAGCGGGGATGGGACACGATCAGGGGAGGAGCAGAAAGAAGTGGGGAACAGGCGGGGGCAGAGCAGAGGTGGGAAGAGGTGGGGCGGGTGGGGGCTTGGAGGAAGGGTTGGAGTGGGGTTGGGTCGGGGCCGAAGCATGATTGAGCACCCCCAGGTAGAGAGGAAGTCAGCACCTATGGCCTCAGCATATAGCTTCTGTGTATAAACAGATGTCAGTCTTCTTGTCTCATCCAGCATCTTCCACCAGCACTTTTGTCTATGAATTTTTAGGTCATTGATGCATCATGTCATGGGGTTTCTCGCCATTGAGGAAAAAGGTCGGGGTGGCGAAGCCTAGCAGCCAAAGTCCATAAAGCTGCCCTGGTCCTCAGAGCAGCACGGCCTAGCAGCCAGAGTCAATAGTCTGGGGCTGTAACACCCAGTGCCTATCGCCTCAGGTGGTAGTACCCAAGATTCATAGTTTTGGGCAGAAGCACCTCATGCCTCAGGCATGGGCACCGGTTGAAGCTTCCTCTGTGGGAGGCTAGCTCCCTGTCCCATGTCTTCCAGCATGGTCCCACACTAACCCCAGGCCCTGCCCCTTCCTCCATTTGCCCCCCTCCCCGCTTAAGCCCCTTCCATCACTTGCCATGTCCCTCCAGTCACCCGCAAGATACTCCCCCTCCCTCATGAGGCTCCTTGTGTCCCAGGGCCCTGTAGAACCAGTAGTCCTGATTTCAGGTTCAGGTTCCTATCTGAACAAACGCGTTCCCTGGGTTGCTTCCTACCCTTGATTCCAGCTTTGGCAGTTCCCCTGTGGGCAGCAGCCGCCTGTCTCCGCAGTCAACTGGGGTTCTGCAGTGGACTCGGCATGTTCGTCCTCCGCAGTCTGGAGCTCCGGCAGCCTCCTGGCAGGAGTCCATAGCATGAGTCTGCCCTCCTCCTTAGTCAGCCCAGACTGAGCCGAGCGGCTTCCTTTTATATCCCGCTTTCAGCTGGAGCATGCCCAGCAAGGGCAAGAGGGCACAGTGCCTGGTTAGCCCTCGCTGGGCTAGTGTGGTGTTGGTATACCCTGTCACGCATTGTTAAAGCAAAGCAAACCTCCTGTCCAGAATGGAGCGGAAGAGTGAGATCATTCCAAACGCGTCCCTTGCCTGTTGGACAAAAACCCAAACCTGAGCCAATGACATGTTCCGGCAATATGAAGATGAGACGACGGCATAGTCATGCAACTGTTTCTTGCTGCAGTGAAATCAAGGATGAAGGAAGGTAGATTCTTGGCACGCTTCTTCAAAATGGATATTTCATTAGCTTCCCTCTAGTCCATCCGCAGCTGCCATTTCAAAGAAGTTGCATGTGCGTTTAAGGATTCCATCAAAGGCTATGTCCCTACTTATGGCGGTGTGTAGAATACATACCCTGCATGCCCTAGACACAGGGATAAATATCAGTAATGACAGCGAGGCACTGCTTTGGCAAGTACGGTAAAGACACACCACAGCCTTAGCATATGCACAGTGCATAGCTCTCTACACACCCAGGCAGTGCTTCCCATGTGTACACTGCTATTTTTAGCAACGTAGTGACCCGCTGCCAGAGCCTTTCACTGTGATGTGTAACTACAAGTACCCTACATACTACTGCCAGTGTAGACAAGGCCCAAGGTATTGAAATAGCGCTCATTGGTGTAGTATCTGAGTACCTCACAATCTTTTAATGTAATTATCCTCACAATAATCCTATAAGGGAGGAAAAGGCTGTTATTCCCATTTTACAGATGGGGAATTGAGGCACAGAGAGGCTAAATGACCTGCCCAAGGAAGTATAGCAAGGACTAGAACTCAGGTCTTTTGTATTCTAGGCGAGTGCCCTAACCATTGAATCTTACTGCTTCTCCTTCACCGTTTTGATTCGCTGTGCGCCTTTAAGATACACTTAAAGGTATGGGGCTACTTTCAACTGTCCTCCCTTCCATCTTTGCTTCCCCAAAGATACCAGCCAGCGTACCCCATTTGCCTGCTTCTCCCCCAACTGTTTTGATGTCTTCATCCAGGCTGATCCCTGCTCATGGAATGACATCCCTGAACTGATCCATACGGCAGCTACCCTCCCTTCTTTCACATCCCAGCCCCAACACCCACCTCTGCAATGGCGCTGACAAGGAATGGGCCAGCCAAGGCCCTGATTCAGCAAAGCAGTTAAGCACACGGTTAATTTTAAGCACATTTATGTCCCATTGAAGCCATGGCACTTAAGCACATCTTAAAGCTAAACATATACTTAAATGCTTTGCTGAGTAGGGATAGCGTTTAGCACATGCTTAAAGTTAAGCATGTGTTTAAGGGCTTGGCTGAATCAGGGCCTAATAATGGAGTTGTTGGAAACAGAGGATTATTGCATCCTTCTTAGTCAGTATATGTTATTTGGAGCAGGGACTGTCTGTGTGTGTGCGCTACTGCCTAGCACATTGTGTACTTACAGATGATAACTTGCTTCTTTCTAACCTGTGTGCACAGCTCGGCAGCCATCTAGAATTAAAAACCACCTTGCAGCCAGGAGATAAAACAAACGGGCATAAAGTAAGTTTTAGCCTGTACGAGTGGAAATTGCAATTCCTCTCGGAGATGTTCATCAATAACAGTGAGTGCTACAGCTATGTAGCATCTTCAAAGCACTTTAGAAACAGCAGCCTGGACTCCCTGGGCTCACCAGTGCTCACTTACTCAGCAGGGGACAAGAATTCCCTCCATGGCAGGAATGGCTGGGTGGGGTTCTCTGGCCTGTGCTGTGCAGGAGGTCAGGCGGCTTGGGGATCATAATGGTCCCTTCTGGCCTTAAAAACCTAGGAATTAAGGCTTGCAGTGTCCCAAAGGGATGGGTGATCATCATTATCCCTCGCTTCTAGATGAGGCACAAGGAAGTGACTTGCCAAGCACACAGAAAGACATTGTCAGAGGCAAAATTAGAGCTCAGGATTTCCTGGCTTGGAGTCCTGTAGTCAGCCAATGCCTGTCTCAACGGGCCAGATCTTGCTGCCTTGCCCTGGCTAAAACGCCCACTGGAGTCAATGGGGAAAGCTGTTGAGTTCAGACAGCTGCTGGATTTAGATAAGTACATCAGAATGACCATTCTGGATCAGACCAACAGTCCATCTGGCCCAGTATTCTGTCTTCTGACAGTGGCCGATGCCAGAGGCTTCAGAGGGAGTGAATAGAGCAGGGTAGTTTATCAAGTGATCCATAGTTATTTTCCTGTGAGTTCAGCTGCTTCTTTCATTCTAGCCTAAAAATGCCAACATTTATTATCCTCTCGGAGTTGTAACTTGAGCATTGTACTGCAGAGTCACCCACCCACTCCTTCTCTCAGCCTACCTAGCAGATCGCTGAGAGCCTCCTTCTCCTGGAGGATCCCCTGCCATCCTCTGCTAACGCCCTTTTACTTCACTCTGCATCAGACTGGCCATCAGTCCAGCGTAGGAGGGCTGCAGACTGCTCCCTCTGGAGCCTGCCAGGGCCACCTTGAGTTAGCTGGAGGAATCACTGACTCTCTCCTAGGCTGACCCCTGAGCTCAGAGCTCTGGGCTGGTTGCAGGGTGTTCCTCTGCCACCAGCATGTCAGGCTAGCCCCTCTGATATGGCATCAGGTCAGCCTGTCTCGCTAGATCAGCCTGACTCCGTATAAAGCAGCGTTCCTGCTCCTCTGCCAAAGGGTCAGAGTTTTACAGAGCTCATCAAGGCAGCAATTTGTACCTGCTCCTTTGCATTTCTTCCCACCCTTTACCAGGCAATCTTCAGGATTATTTAGTGTCTTCTTCCAGCCTCTGAAATGCCACCAAAGTGCCTGTCATCCTAAATCAGGGACATCAGAGCTCATTTCCCCACTCCAAGCAGTGTTTCTAACTAAGAAGGAAAGCAATATCTGCCCCGTGAATGTCTGCAGAGCACACATCCGTTCCAGATGGATCCCACACAGACTGACAAGTGATGCACTGCAGAATGAATCCTTTTTGGATGATTCCCTGCTTCTCTGCTGCAAACTATTCCAGGTGTGTTGAGATAGAACACACCTGCTGCATGGGCTGGTATGTTCTAACACACGAGTGATGCTTCATGTGCCATAAACAACATGGCCTACCATTCCAGCCACAGTGATTAGGTGACAGAGATATTGACATGATTGTGAGTACTGAAGAACACAACATTTAGAAAGGGCAGGCCATTAATGATTAGCTGAGATCTACAGACAATAAGAAAAGGTTCTGAACTACGCTAGCTCTGATCACCAGAGAGCATGAACTGGATGGTAGGACTCAGTAAAGCAGATATATAGACGATCTTGAAACAACCAGGATGATCCAACAGAAGGGAATGAAAGCTCTTTCAATCTATTTTTATTAGTCTGTTACATGATAGGGGGCAGTCCTATACAGCCACCTATCTGGGGGATGCACCTTATATACTGTCCCTTACACTATGCTTCTCATTGATTCCATATGCTGACACTCTCACAGAGCTCTAATCACAGGAAAACTGGTTTCTTGCTGTTGCGGTAGGACTCACAATTGTTTTTCATGCTTTTTAACTAAAAAAACCCAACCCTAACAATGTTGAATCCAAACCAGGATGATGCACCCTGAGTGTATGTAACATTCCATGTATTGTACCATACCTAGATTTTCGAAGCACTCAACATTGGCCTAATTCTGCTCCCATTGAATGAGAGTTTTGCCATTGATGTCCATGTGAGCAGAGTTAGGCCAGCACTGAGCATCTTATAAAATCCTACCCATAATGCACCACTGAACACCTTTCTCCTTGTATACTTGTATTCCTGTTCCTATTGCAGTCAGTGACAAAGCCTCCGGTAATTTCAATGGGCGCAAGACTGGCTTATTGAAAGTCACTATATATCCATACGGCATCAGATTCCTTGTATCGCTACTTGAGTATCCTTCCATACTAAAACATATATGGTACGGAAGTGTGCAAATTCAAATACAAACCATTGTACCAGCTTTCCCCTCCAAAATGTTCTGTCTTCTTCCTCTGTACCAGATACCTACCTTTGTAAATGACAATGTGATAGTGCATAAATGGTATTGACATTAACAACTAAAAATAAATATAACCCTGAGCAACAGAAATTGTGTGAAGTAGGGAGGAGATACAATTCATAATCATTAGAGCTGAGTGAATAATTCACTCAGAAAATGAATTCAGTGTTTTTTTCCCCCTGTTATTCTCCTCAACTGTCTGAACAAATTGTGAAATTCTTGAAGCTATTCCTGATTCGATATTATTCATGCAAATTGTTTTGGTTTAAAGCAAATGGTTTCCTTTGTTTGAAGTGCAAATACACAGTTAGGCTGTGTTGTTCAGTGACAGTCACATGGTGTTTCCTCTGTTCCCTCATTGGAACTAATGGAGAGTGCCTTTCAAATGTTGACATTTACAATTATTAATTTGTGCTGGGTTAGTTCGTTAACTAAGTCACTCAATCAGGTAAGTGAAAAATGTTATGGGGCTGTATAAAGAATGGAAAGAGTACAGAAAGCAAGTGTTACAATTGAACACACCATCTGACGTTTGCTTTTGGCAGATAATCAAGTATTGGAGCTAAACATTCGCTTTGAAAACTCACAAGTTCACAGAAAGTTGAGCACAGTCGAACCAGCATTCTCTTTCAACATCAAATGAATTAGTTGAAATCCAAGGGTTTGCTCATCTCTGATAATAGGCAGCACTTATGTAGCACAGATCCTCAAAACACGTTATGAATATGGACTTACCAATAAATGTGCTTAAGACCCATGAATAGGGCCCTACCAAATTCACGGCCATGAAAAATGCATTGTGGACCGTGAAATCTGGTGTCTCCCTGTGAAATCTGGTCTTTTGTGGGATTTTACCCTATACTATACAGATTTCAAGGGGGAGACCAGCATTTCTCAAATTGAAAATTGCAGGGGGGTCTCAAGGTTATTTTAGGGGGAGTACAGTGTTGTCAGAGGTGCTGTCAGATGCTACCGGTGTGGTGCTCTGCTGTCTCCTTGTTGGTATCACTCGGCTGCGTGCATGCGCTCACCCCGTGTGCTGCCCCAGCTCTGCAGATAGCTGATGCAGCAGACCCGACGAGAACCCCCAATGACCACAGACTCTAGTAAGGTGCAAAGTCACGTCTGCTAGGTTTATTGCGATCTTGGACACAATGGCAGTTCCCTGTAGGTTTCTTAGCCTAACTCAGGGCATACTACGAGAAAGTGCCTCTTGGCAATGGACTCGGCTCAGTCAGTGGCGGGACTTTCCACTGCCCCCTTGGCTGGACAAAGACATTTCCCCAAGGATGTATTCTTATACACAGGTACAAACAAGTTACGCATCACTCCTGACGTACTGAGGTACAACGCCTCTACGTAGCAAGGTACAACCCCTCTACGTAGTAAGGTGCCACCTCTCACCTTGTACATGTTGGTTTGAACAAAGCAACTCTACCCATCATATTACCCTTTTGCCCCTGTCATTGGGATGGGTCAGCCTGTTCTTTGTTATCTGTGTGGAATGTGCAAGTATGTGAATGTTCTGATCTCTAGTGTTCAGCACCTTTTAGGTACGTATCTTCTTGCAGCATCAGCCCTTTCCTTGCCAGCTCCTGTGAGCAGGGCCTGCCTCTGGCTCATAGCTTCACTTTGCTTTATGTTAGCAAAGTCTTGGCCATTATTTTAGTTCAGGCCTCAGGCCTCATACTGGGCTTTTATCAGGGCCTTCACTTACTACATACAGTATTGCCACTCTTACTTCTGCGCTGCCTTCAGAGCTGGGTGGCCAGAGAGCAGTGGCTGTTGGCCAGGTGCCCAGCTCTGAAGGCAGAGCCCCGCCAGTTGCAGCACAGAAGTAAGGGTGGCAACATCATACTATGCCATCCTTACTTCTGCACTGCTGCTGGCAGCGGCTCTGCCTTCAGAGCTGGGCTCCTGGCCAGCAGCCGCTGCTCTCCAGTTGCCAGCTATCAGGCAGCACCACCACCAGCAGCAGTGCAGAAGTAAGGGTAGCAATACCACAACCCCCCTCCACACACAATATCCTTGAAATATCCACCCATTTAACTCCCTTTTGGGTCAGGACCCCTACAATTATAACACCGTGACATTTCAGATTTGAATAGCTGAAGTCATTAAATTTACGATTTTTAAAATTCTATGACCATGAAATTGACCACAATGGATCCTGAATTTGGTATGGCCCTACCCATGAGGAAGGGAAGAGTTTTACAGATAGGGAAACAGAGGCAGAGAGTGGAAGTGACTGTTAGCCATGTCTCACAAGGAAAGTCATGTTACTGCCAGTATTAGAACTCAGGAGTTCCTGCTCCCTCGTCCTGAACTCTAGCCCGATACAGCAAAACAGGTCACTATCCACTAAAGTCAATAGGACTATTCTCTTGCTTCAAGATAGCATGTCCTTCTGTGTTTTGTTAGATTGGAACAGAGTGTTCAGCACCTTCTAGCACTGATCTTCTCTGCTTTGCTGTGGGATCAAAGTAGAAATAGAAGGAACTCCCGTTCCTCAACAAAAGCTCTCCCTCACTCCCCTCAACAGCATAAAACTAAGGCTAACGCTTTTGTTATGGCAGAAGTTTACCCATCTGAGGCGTTCACCACCACTGAAGCTCCAACCAGGGCTTTAAATGGAGCAAGTGGCTTTGTGTGAATCCTCACTAGGGTGAATTTCACCCTCCCATGTTTTATTGTTGTGTTAGGGAAACCAGACAAATCTTTAGACAGGGAATACGGAAAGATTTAGGAATGATCTGGAAGCTTTATAGACAAACACCCTTTGGGAAGACCATGCGTTCAACAGACCTGTCAAGGAATCAAAATAAGCCGCGTGTGCTGATCAAAGGCTTGGATTACTTAAGACAAATGCCTGTCTGTGTGCTAAATCATTGCAAATTGTGCATGACCACCACATGAAACATCCCTTCAAGATGTCCCCAACAGCCCCCAGTCAGCTACAGAACACATTATAAAACAGCAGTTTAAGTTACCTGAAAATCACACCTTCTGTTTTGAGGCTTATTTCATAGGCAGTTGATTGAAAATGTTAAAAAATTGTTCTTATGGGGCAGTTTGACGAAATGATTGCTATAAGCGCATTAAAGCTTTTGCATTGTCTTTGACATTTCAGGTTAGTAAAGGATTATATCTATAGACTGTGGTAATCCCTGTATACTCAGAAAATACATGCCCGACTCTCCAAACGTCAGACATCTGCCCCATTGTGCTGCACATCTGCCATTCCTGCGGATTTTTGAACAATTTTCTTTGATGAGCAGGTTTACTTCCATGCACGTCTACAAATGAGAAAAGCTCACATTTCCGTCTGTGAGTGTGTCAAGTCTGCAGTTTTATAGCTTAACGTTTTTATCCAAGAAAAACATGCAGTCAGTCTATTTGGACATCGCTGTTCCACAGGCTTTCTATATATATAAATATAAACCTTTAGTTACAATATGTTTTTGGAACCAACCTTTTTAAAGTAAAAAGTAACATACAATTCTTAAAACACTAACTGCTTCTTGAACGTAGAACACAAATTATTAGTTTAGCATTTTCAACAGCAAAATACCAGCCAGCCCCTATTTTTAACTATTGACTAATTACCAGTAGATCTTAATTATATGGTGTGCGGAGGCACTAATAAGTTTACAAATCTGCCAACAACACTAAACACATATGTCTTTACAAACATTAGCTTTTTTCCCCCCTTTAATCACTATGGCAACAGAAGATGCTGGAAAAGGCTGTAATTGTGACTAATTAGGACTGCGCCGTCTTAGCACACATCTCTCATGAGGATGGAGGAATGGCCCAAAACAAAATGGGGAATGGGAACCAAGTGAGCATCAGCGGAGCTTGGAGCTAGACATGGAAAAATGGGGGAAAGGGTGTCTTTAAAGCTGCTAACCACTCATCTTTTTTGCTAAGACCTTGGACTCCGGTTTCATGGGGACATAAACGTCCGAAGACATTTTATCATTGAGTTTTGCGTAGAAAATGATGGCACAGCATGGCCCACGGTTTACCCTGGTACTGAAAAAAGGAGCAGATGGAGCAATACATGTGAGTTTATTGACCCTGAATCCTACCTGAAAATGTTTTATTAGCCACAGCATGATTCTCCTTCCCTTGCTTTTACTGAGTATACCCCTAGGGTGAAACCTCTCCCCTCCTCTCCCCCAAGTCAATGGGGGTTTTGCCAGTGTCTTCAATGGGGCCAGGATTTCACCCCAACTCCGCTTCAGTGGAACCGTTTGTGCTGTAAAGTACTCTCGTGTAAGGAAGAGTGGCAGAATTTGTCCCTATGTGATTTTACTGTGCATATTATATCACGTGATTCGCAGTCTGTATGTTTCATGACACAAGGATCAGAAGCTCCAGGAGAAAAAAAAAGAACAATAATCAATTATATTATAATTACTGGGGCTCAGAACATCTAAGCACCTTTGAGGATCTGGGTATTCAAAAGTGCTCCTTCACCCAAAGAACCCTGATCCTGCAAAACACTTACTGCAGGTGGGGAACTGTCACTCACCTGCAGAGGTGCAAAGTGCGGGGAGGAGGGGAGGGTTAGCCCTTGCGCAGGGCTGGGTGGCATAACAGCAGAGCCCCTTCCAATCCCCTGCACCAGTTCTCAACGTCACTCACACTTGGGGTGGCTGGGCAGCTAACTTGGGTCCCCTCCTTAGCAAAATTCTGGTTGCCCCCCTCCAGCTCACCTGTGTAGTCTCACTGGCTTCAATGGGACCACTAGCGAGACCAAAGTCATGCATGTGATTAAAGAATTTAAATTAGATCAATAATTTGCATTATACTTAATAGATCCCAGAATCTTAGGCTTATATCAGGTTTTGTGTCCTGCAGGAGCGTTAGATTGCACTGGTCTCATGACAGTAACCACTTACTCACATGAGCAGGCCAATTGACTGGAATGGGACTAATCATGTAAGGTTAGGGTGACCAGACAGCAAATGTGAAAAATCAGGATGGGGTGGGGGGTAATAGGAGCCTATATAAGAAAAAGACCCCAAAATCAGGACTGTCTCTATAAAATTGGGACATCTAGTCACCCTATGTAAGGTATGTAGGCTCCTAACTTCCATTGAAATCAATAGGAGTTAAGTGCAAAAGTACCTTTTGAGGCTCTGGGCCTAGGCATTCATTAGCATAAGGAATGGCTCCACCATCTAGCCTTATACATGGACTAGAAAGCTATTTTCTCTACCAATTCAGGCCTTTCCCATTTCTCAGACATTGATACATTTCTGTTTCGAATAGAGATAAAATACCAGCTTGTGGCCCGCTTCTCCTTGCACTGGCATAACGTGTCAAAATTTCTTGATTTGCACACCAGCCTCAGCCACAGATAGTGGCGGGACGTTGAAACTGCTAGTGTTAGCTATTTAAAGGCCACTGCTCCCTGCATATTACACTAGTGCTAATGTATGCTGCAGGGTCTTCTGGGAGCTCCTTGTTACCATTTTGCTTCCAAACCAAACTAGAGTTTGTGGAGGTTTGCCTGTCTCTGACAGAGTCACCCCCTCTTTGGATGCTGTTAAATCTCCTTTGCTAGACAGGGCTTCTACATTACAGAAATACTTTTGAAGAGCAATTTGGTTTTTGCCTTTGGAATGTAACATACATCAAATGTCAAGTAACTCCCATTTTTTTCTGCTGGGCAGGAATATGCCTATACTCTTTAAAAGGCCTATTTCAAACTAAGCAAATTGACCACTATGCTCTGTAAACACACACAGCTATTTGTCTGGAACAAAGTATGCATATTTCCAGCATGTGGCAATTAATATGACCTTGATCCAGCAAAGTAATAGGACTGTGTAACCCACACACCTTCTGAGTGTGGTGTTGTGCCCCATGTAGTGACACCAAGACCACTTAGAAAGAGAGATAAAATGAGCCTGCTATATAGCCTTAGCTAACAGCCAGCGGGCTTTTAGCTCATGTGATAGAGGCTCATGCACTATGCTCCAGAAGTCCCCAGTTCAATGCTGCCTGCTGGTAACCAGAGTCTGTTGGCTTTATAAGTGCTCACATGCATGCAGTTACTTATATGAGTAATTCTTTGCAGGATCTGGGGCCAAATGTGTCAAGTTCCAATGACGACTTCTTTGGTTGCATTATGAGAAAGCATATTTATTTAAAGTTAACTCAGCCCAGCCTACTTGGCAAGCATGTGTAACCACCCCTGCTACACAGGGTTTATTGCAGGTTCAGTAGGCTAATTTTTGCAGGAGGCACTAATTTAACGTTGCTTGAGGAGTAGTGCAAACTCTGAATCAGAGAAATATCAAAGGGAGGAATTTACAGTTGAGGATTTTTTTTGAAATGTAAATTGTTTCAGTCATCTACCGAGGACAAAGTTAATCTTCATAACTCCAGATATAAGCAAACAATGAAGGATTTGCATTCCCATGTTAAAAATTTGGGGCTGGATTTTGTTTACATTTACATAAAAGTGGATCCCTGGGCCTAGAGTATCTCCACTGAAACCAATGGAAGGTATTCCAGTTTTATGACAGTGCAAACGAGAGCAGATTTCTGCCTTTTGTATCGATTTTCTATATGCAGTATGTGCCGTAGGTGATGATTGTTTATTTTCACGTAATGGAGGAGAGGGTGCTGTTGTCAATGGTATTAATGAATTATGGCAGTGGTTGTCACCTTTCAGACTTTTTCCTCACTGAATCTTTGTTAGTAAATACTACACCTTACAACGATTGAAATGTGTGTGGGATACAACTGAAACGGGTACAATTCTTTAGTTCCAGTGGAGAAATTACAAAAGCAAATCCACACAGAATCAGCATAATTTTCCTGAATAATTTAGATTAATTATGGACAAGCCACACATTTGCTTTTGCAGCAGCAGGCTGAACCCGTTACTCTGACAACTTGAAGAGAAATTTCAGTTTTTTAATTAATGGTTTCAGAAATACTGTACACGGCAGGAGATGGAGGAAACTAGAATAGAGTGGTCAGATATTGTAGGGATGGGCATGGTATTAAAAATCTTGATCAGATGGACAGACACTGCAGATGAACAGAAAAAAATGAGATGACAAACAGAGCATGATTGAACTGAAGCATAATAATATATAATACTTAACTCTTAGGGCTTGTCTACACAGGGAAATTGACTGCAGAAGTGTAGACAAGACCTTATGTAGCATTTTTCAACCATAGTTGTAGAAGTGCTTTGCAAAGGTGGGTAAGTATCATTCTTCTCTATTTACAGATGGGGAAATGGAAACGCAGAAATTAAGTGACTTGCCCAAGGTCAAATTAATGAAGGACATAAAGGAACAGAGAGAAAATGTGCATGTGTATTTATGGTGGCAGCAGGGGACTAAAAAAGAACCTTACCTAGTCCCTAATCCAGAGATTCTTAATACCCATGGGAATTTTTATTAGAATAAAGACTATAGGCTTAATACTGCCCCCAGTGAAGGCAAGGACAAACCCCCCAATGTCTTTAACGGGTGCAGCATCAGGCCCAAACATATTAGCTTGTTATAACCTTAGTCCCAGATCTGGACCTTAGCGTCCAAAATATGGGGGTTAGCATGAAAACCTCCAAGCTTAGCTACCAGCTTGGACCTGGTACTTGCTGCCACCACCCAAAAAATTAGAGTGTTTTGGGGCACTCTGGTCCCCCTGAAAAACCTTCCCTGGGGACCCCAAGACCCAAATCCCTTGAGTCTCACAACAAAGGGAAATAATCCTTTTTCCCTTCCCCCCTCCAGGTGCTCCTGGAGAGATACATAGACACAAGCTCTGTGAAACTACACAGAGTGATCCCCCTCTCTGTTCCCAATCCTGGAAACAAAAAGAACTTTCCTATTCCCCCAGAGGGAATGCAAAATCAGGCTAGCAAATCCAACCCACACACAGATCTCCCCTGATTTCTTCCTCCCACCAATTCCCTGTGAGTACAGACTCAATTTCCCTGAAGTAAAGAAAAACTCCAACAGGTCTTAAAAGAAAGCTTTATATAAAAAGAAAGAAAAAATACAAATGTTCTCTCTGTATTAGATGATACAATACAGGGTCGATTGCTTAAAAGAATATTGAATAAACAGCCTTATTCAAAAAGAATACAAATCAAAGCACTCCAGCACTTATATTCATGCAAATACCAAAGAAAAGAAACCATAGAACTTACTATCTGATCTCTTTGTCCTTACACTTAGAAACAGAAGACTAGAAAGTAGAACTACTTCTCCAAAGCTCAGAGAAAGCAGGCAGGCAGACAAAAGACAAAAGACTCAGACACTCAATTCCCTCCACCCAAAGTTGAAAAAATCCGGTTTCCTGATTGGTCCTCTGGTCAGGTGCTTCAGGTGAAAGAGACATTAACCCTTAGCTATCTGTTTATGACATAGCTCTACTCAGAACACAGGGAGGGAGAAATCAGTGTTTTGTACATGGAAAATGTCTTCTAAATGGAGAGTGATAGGTGGACCATAGTGAGCAGGAGAAGCTTCCGAGGTGTGTAAGAGAAGAGCTGAGACAGAGAGGTGAGAATGAGGATCCTGACCTTGAATTGGGACAAGAAAGGAAGCCAGTGAAAGGACCTGGGGATGGGGGGTGGGTGGGCATGATACGGTCAGAGTGGCAGAAGGGGATTCCCACTACAATATTTTCAAAGAATGTGAAAAAGGAAGGACAGAGAGGAGAGTTAGTAACCTAGGTGTGAGACAGGGCTGGCAAGAAGGGAGACAATTATACCAGGGTCCCAAGCACAGCCCTTCCCCGCCCCCCTCAAAAAAAAAACATTTGTAATGTCAATGTAAATAAAGCAAAATGGGAGGGGATGGGGCCTCAGTGATTATGGTGTAACCGAGCCCCAAATTTCTCTCAGTGGGCCTGGTGAGAGAAGACTAGTGCATGGGCCTATGTTTCGCCAACAGAGACAAAGACGAACAGGCAGACTTTGGAGACACTGTAGTTACTATAACTGCTACAGCTAGCAACTATTTTCTTGTTTTCCAAGAGAGATCCAAGCATGCTAGGCTTCATGCAACATCCTGTCCTTACCTGATTTACTAGAAAAGGTCATGAATTTAATTAACAGCTCTGCAGCTGCAGTATTAATTATGGGACAACGCTTGATTCTGTCACTGGCATGGGGCTGGTTGGGTTTCACGGCATTTTCAGTTATTAACATGAATATGAGGATGAGTAGAGTTCACTGTCCAGAGGGATATCATTTTGATTATGGTATAAAAACCTGTTCCATGGTCCAAATTCCAAATTCCACTCAAAGATAAGTGTGGGCAGTTCCAGTTGGATCAATCATCTTGAGGAGTTATATCAACATATGACATTCACAACAGCTATTGACACAGCCGCCAAGTCGATGCGCTTCCATGCGTGCAGTGTCAACGTGGAAGGGAAGATGCTCATCTGTGATACTGATTGGTCTTCATTCAGTTTCACTTACTGAGAAGTTAGCTGTGCTCTGAGGGTGGCAGCCAACCACCAGTCATACACTCCATGGCCAATTGAAGCCAGGGGGGAGACATTAAGTCTATCATTTGTACTGCCCTTCAGGAGCTGTTAGTGGTCATTAGGCCCTTGCTCAAGAAACTACCTTGGAAGTTAACAATTTCATTATTTACCCACCTGCCTCTTACCACCAATGTTTATGGCAAGTAATTGAGAAGGAGGCTGTACAGCAACTCCCTCTATGCTTGGATACCTATCGTTTCTCTGATCCTCATCATTCCAGGTTCAGACTGGGGCATACAACTGCAACTGTTGCTCAGTAGCTGCTTGTCTCCTCCTAGCAACAGAAAGGGAGAAGATGGCCATGGCAGTTCTCTTAGATCTGACAGTCACTTTAGGAACTGTTGACCAGATTATTGTTAAATCCCTGGCAGTATCTTGTGGAAGAGATTGGAGGTATTCTCCAGTGGGTTTGCTGCTTCTTCTCAGACAGGTCCTGCATGGGAAGGCGGTGGTGCTGTGCAATTGCTTATGTACCCTAAAAGCCCTTCATGGGGGGTGGGGTCCCAATGGCACACCCAGGCTGGAGCTCCCAGATGCACCAAAGGACACACGCATTGCAACACTTCCCAAGGGGTGCAGCATACATTCCCCTCCATGGCTGGCCAACTCTACTGGCTGATGTGGAGAGAGGTGAGATCACACTTGCTTCAGGGAAACTTGTGGCCCAGGAGGCACAATCAAGGAGCTGTGCTTAAGCTCCGGTTAGTGAGGGATGGGCTGGCGGGGCGGGGGGGGAGGGGAAACGGGATGGGACGACTGCAATAGTGGCTAGGTGGTAAGGAAGGAAGGCTTCTTGCAGCCTTCCTCTCCCATATTGGACAGTCCAGTCTGGCCCTATGATTGCATACCTGATGTCACTAAAATTACCTGATTGTACAAGGAAGGTGTCACATGAAAGCACGTTTCTGAAGCAGAGATACCGGTTCCTTCTGAGGCACTATAATGAATGAAAACTGTTGCTGCTCTCAAGAGATTAACAGAAGAATGAAAATAGCTAAATAAACTGTGTCAGCACCGTGAAGACCCAGATAATCAGAGCAATCGCAGTTTGCCAAGTTTGGTAACACACACACTCACGTTTCCCAAATTTACAGGAACTCTTAAATTCACCAGGAGTTGTACAGGTGCCTGTACAATGAACGAGGACAGCTAGGTCCCTTAGAACGCACTCCATAAAAGTCACTAGGCGGGGAGCCCCCTAAGTTAGCCAATGGGAGATGCTGACCAGAGGGGGGGGTGTTGCTAAGCTCTGCCCCTCTGTCAGAGATAGGTGCTGAAGTCCAGGCTGCAGGGCCCAACAATTGTTCCGTTGTGGATAAATACTGGGGTCGGGCCCCCATGGGTAAGCTGGGAGACCCTGGGATCAGTCCCCCTGCTCCAACTTCTCTTGCTGTCTTTATCCAAAGTGGAACAGATTTCAACAGGAGAGACTGAGGGAGCCTCACATCAGAATATCCCAGAACTCAGTGATTAGAGAGGTGGGAGACCCCTATCCAAATGCTTTCTCCCTCTCTCGCAATGAGGCGGGAATTGAATTGGGGTCTCCCACATTCCAGATGGGTGCTCTAACCAATAGGCTAAACGCTATAAGGTGGAGACCTCCTCCTCTGCCAGATTTTGAAGGGGACCTGAGAACACCTGCCAGACTGGGACCCGGATGGCAGCTGAGTACTTTTCTTCTTGTGATTCGTGAATTGCTCTGGGGCTTAGGCAGGAGACAGATTCCTGGATACCTACAGCAAGGCAGTAAGGTGCATGCCCGGAGGGAGAAACCTTGTGCCAAGGGAACTTTTACTCTACTAAGTGCTGAGTGAGTTTAGGCACCTACCGACTTCAGTGGCAGTTTTCTGGCTCACAGTGGAGGCAAAACGGGGACTTAGGCGACTAAATCCAAGAGTTAGGTGGCTAAGTCTGTGGTTTAGACACCTAAGTACTTTCATGGATCCCAGCCCCAGGGACAGGACCAAGGCTAGAACCCATTTTATCTGACTCTTTGGCCTGTCCTATAATCCCAAGACAATCCTTCTTCCTAGGAAAGTGAAACTTCCTCGAAACCAGCAAGTTTCACCCCACATTGTAAATAATTTATCAGGGATGAAGTGAATTGAGAACCAGTCCCCTGCGCTGACTGCTAGCCTGCACTCTGATCAATTATTTTAAGCCACCAGTAGAGGCTAATACAGAGTCATTAATCCTGAGTGATACGCTGAATAATCAAATGCATTTTTTACACTAAGAGTCAAGGACAAGCCTATAACATTAAAATGAAAGGCATCAAAAGCACTATGCTTTTTGAAGCCTTAACCAAATATTCTTCTGATTCCTTTGGATTCGGTTCTTAGTATGACTGAGTTGGATTTTTAATACATAGTGGTTTGCCGCTGCTGTGCCTTGCCTAACACCACCAAGTGTTGTTGAAGCGGAGTTATTACGGTGCGGCAAATAATTGAATAAACAGCACCTTGTTAATACACAGATACACTCCCTATGAGGTATCTATTCTTCTTGATGTGGGCATGTGGCACTCAGTCAGGCAGATAGAAACTATGTAGGTGAATTGACCACTGGGTGTCTTCTAAGTCAAACTCATACTGTACCTGTTCGGTTTACTAACACCTCCAACTTTCAATACAGCAGAGATTCTCTCTCTCACCATGGAAGAGTGAGCTGGATTCTCCACTGCCTCATGCCTGAACAACAGAGCACCCTGCTAAGTTCCAGCTGAAGATGCTTTATTGTTGGTGCTAATGCATGAGGCAGAAATAATAGTTTGATGTTCAGACGTTGTACTGAACTGAACTGGCAGTGCCATCTTGTTTCCCTTGTAAACTGCGTGGGGCTCCCTCAGGCCTTGGCTACACTGGCGCTTTACAGCGCTGCAAATTTCTCGCTCAGGGGTGTGAAAAGACACCCCCCTGAGTGCAGCAAGTTACAGCGCTGCAAAGCACCAGTGTAAACAGTGTCCCGGTGCTGGGAGCACGGTTCCCAGCGCTGCAAGCTAATCCCCATGCGGAGGTGGAGTACGTGCAGCGCTGGGAGAGCTCTCTCCCAGCGCTGGCGCTGCGACCACACTCACACTTCAAAGCGCTGCCGTGGGAGCGCTCCCGCAGCAGTGCTTTGGAGTTTCGAGTGTAGCCAAGCCCTCAGTCTCTCCTGTCGACTTGCAAACTGAGCAACCCTGGAAAAAAATTGAGGGGAAAATTATATGATGCACAAGGATGTCATTTTTCTGACCCTTGCTACAATGTTTAAAACAAACCGTTTAATTATAATTATCCATAACATTAGTTGGACTCTGGGTCAGCTCCTCAGCCGGTATAAATGATGTACAAAAGCGCAGGTGCTGGCCCATAGATGGCAAATATATATTTCAGCCTATATATCTACGGAGACAGATTTCAAGTGACGTCCTCATCACCTTGCTTTGTAGCTTTAAACAAACACCAGTAGCATAATCAGGGCCGAATTGTGCTTAGCCCGATGCAGGTCCCCAAGGGTGAAGGGGCAAAGAGTTTCCCTAGCACCCGGCTGCAGTGACCATCCACAGTGAGGTTGTAGAGTGCAGCCACTGTTCTTGGCTAGTGTGGGCCGCATAGCTAGCCACATGGACCTGTGTGTCCCTTCCCTCCCCCCGTGGCACAGGATAGGGGAGAAGAGAGCATGCTGCATCCTTTATCGAAGGTTGACAGTGCTGTTGCTTCAGTGTGCCCTGCCTTGGAATCTCTGGGGGATACTGCCTGAGTCAACTAAAATTCCTCCAAGTTCTCCTGCATTCTCTCTCCTCTTCAGTCCCACAGTGACCACATCTGCCCCAGGTTCCCCTTCCTGCCTCTGTGGTTTTGTAATCACATCTTCCTCTCTTATTAAATGTTTTTCTCTCCCTTGTTTGCAGTGTTGTTGTAGCTGTGTTGATCCCAGATATTAGAGAGACAAGGTGGGTGAGGTAACACCTTTTACTGGACCAAGTTCTGCTGGTGAGAGAGACAAGCTTTCAAGCTACACAGATTTCAGAGTAGCAACTGTGTTAGTCTGTATCTGCAAAAAGAACAGGAGTACTCATAGCACCACAAGTACTCCTGTTCTTTTTGAAGCTACACAGAGCTCTTCTTCAGGTGTGGAAAAGGTACTGACAGGGTGACAGCTAAAATACAAGCTGGCATAGATTGTTTAGCATAACTAGTTAACACAGGCTGTAAGAGGCTATGCAAAGTGAAGTAGCCTGTTAACAATTCTGCAGTCATAGAGCAAAAAAAGGTGGGAGGGACTGTGGGTTACAGACTGTTGTAATAAGATATAAATCCAGTGTTGTTATTAAGAGCATGATTTTGAGTGTCTAGCAAAGTTGTGAATTTAAGCTCCCAGGCTCGTCTTGAAGGTGTCATGCAGGTTTCCTTTGAGGACAATGTCAGAATTGGAGTGATGGTTTTGTGAAAAGTGTTCACTCATTGGTGATATGTTGTTTTTGTCTTTTATCGTTTTTCTGTGCGAATTCTTTGTTGTTTTTGAAACACCCTTTGGAGATGAGGGGGCGGGGGAATGGACTATACACTGGGAAACCAGTGAAACAGAGAGCTGTCAAAATGCACTAAGTAAATAAACGGGACAAAAATAGAGAAATTATTTATTTTCTCTAATCTCTTTCGGGTAGAGTAATTTTAGGTAGCAATAATAGGTAAAACAGTTTCAGAAAGAAAGACAATTTTTAAATCAAGTTTCTCTTTATGCATCAATCGATAGGATCACTTATTAGGAAAAAATGTCTCTGGATGCTGTCAGCTGACAAGAATATCCCTGTTCTATGGTCCATCATACTTAGGGGGAAGACAGGCTATGTCTAATGAAATGCTTTCCTAAACATGGCCACTAATGTATGCTAAGTGATAGTTTTCTCCTCCTCCTTAGTGCTCCTTTTGTCTCCTTATCCAACACTTGACTTCACAGCCACCTCTGTCCCCCACACTCCTTTGTTGATTTGGAAGATCTTTTCTCCCTTGTGCAAAGCAACTTCCTACTCCTCCTGCAAATCTCTCCTTAAAATCCACTTCTCCTGGTTAGCCTTCCACTGTTGGCCCCCCTTCATTGTTGCCTGCTGTGCTTCTCATGATGGATCTTAATTGTTTGAATTGCTTTTGTGCCAGTGAGATTGTTAAGGGTCTTGGCCTCCTTATGTGCCAATGACATGCAGCAGGCATCTATAGTGCTATACAAATAATGAACACAACAGATACTTTCTGTGCATCCTTTTTAAAACAAAATGTAACCAACTGCAATATGGTATAAAGTAGAAGTGTTTCCACTCACCTTTAAGACTGTGAAACAGTTTAATCCACAATAAAGATGCTTCTCAGCAATAACAGGTGTCAGGGTCCTTAGTCTTCAGAATTGGCCTGCTGATTCTCTGGTTTGCTCTTCAATTGCAAGGCGGAAGAATGATCCCCAAATATAAGCATTTCTCCTCTGAGTGTAAGTTAATTTTTGTCAGCCAAGACAGAGGATTAGGGTCTCAGTGTCATTTATTTCCATATTCATAGTTCTGCCTGGTCTCATAACATAGCTTAAGTCAGAAGAAAACAAGAAAAATCTTGTGGCCTTTGAAGTCTGTAGTATGGGATCCTGCAGTATTCTATCATGTTCTCTTTGTTCCAAGAATGTTTAATACTATTGCTCTCCACCAAAAGAAATTTTCATTAGGTTCTCATGTAGTACTAATGACCTCTGACCTGACCCCATACACAGAGCGAGTGACTGCCTAGACAATATATAAGGCTTTTCTTTTAACTTCCTATCCTCAAGTTATCCAGTGCCAGCTCATCTGACTATTTCAAGAGCAGCAGTATGTTTTAGAACATCATGGAACTTTTGAACTTCCCATGAATCATTTGAAAAGGGCCGCAGACTTGTTTCACAGATCCCTTTCCTACCACACTTCGTTTAATATTTACTTCAGTTCTCTCACTATTCTTAAGTTCAAGCGACTTCTCTCCTCTCCTCCATTAGCATTTGTGAGCCAACATGGGTGAAGTATTATCTTTTATTGGAACACTTTCTGCTTGTGAAAGAGAAAAGCTTTTGAGCTTGCAGAGAGCTCTTCCTCGGCTCCGTGGGGCTGGAAAGTTTCTCTCTCACCAACAGAAGTTGATCCAACAAACGATATTACCTCACCCATTAATATCATGGGACCAGCACAGCGACAACAACACAGCAAGCTACCATTTGTAACTGTTTGTACTTTTTCTCAGTCCCACCCCCTTGAGATTAGCTTTGCAGTGCGCAAAATGTCACACCACCACCACATTACCTGATCCCTTTGGCAAATCTTCTCTGGTATTTGTCACCAATGTGATTTCAGGAAGAGAAAGAACAGAACATGCAAACACAGGTCTTCGGAAAGAGAGAAGCACCTGCCCACAAAGAGAGCAAGAGAGACATGGAGAACCAGAAAGGGAGGGCATGCCTACGGAAACAGATGCAGAAAAAGGAAGAGGAGAGTATACCCAAAGGGGAGCGTACAGGCCCGTACAGAAAAAGCAAGAGAGGGAAGGGAGGAGAGCCTACAGGAGACAGTGAACTTCCAAGAAGAAAAAAAATGCATCTGAGCGTACAAAAGAGCCAGTATAGGGATGAAAGATCAAGCATGGAATAAAAGTAAGTGCAAGTAAACAGAGGAGATGGAACCAATGGCTAAATTTCTCCACAAAATAGTTGTAAAGAGAGGTGCACCCAACCCCAATCCAGGAAAAGACTAGGGGTCTATCTTTCATTGCAAACAGGTCTTTTGAAGCATCCTGCTTTTCATGGCCAAGGTTAAGGCTAAGGACAGGAAAACCCTGCCCACTCTGGGGGTGGAGCTTCCCCAGGCTCTGCCTATAAAGTCTGAGCAGGGAAGCAGCTCTTTTGTTTGCTAAGAGGGGGGTGTTTTTTCTTTTTGAGAGGTGGTGATACTGGCCCAGGATTGCTCAGGATTGTTGGAGAGGAGGATGAGCTGGTTGGAATGCCTGCTCCAAAATACTGGGGGTAGGCTAGTCGGTGTCCCTTGGCAATGAATGGGATGGCTACCTGGTAGCCTCCAGGAGGTGGAGGAAAGGCTCCCCCTACCCACCCAAGCTAAACAACAAGTGATGGACTAAATTGGGGAGCAGAGAGCTGGCTTTATGCTTAAGTAATAACAAGGGGATTAGGAGAACCAGGTGATGTGAGAAGCACTGGAGGCTGAGGTGCATGGTTTTGGGGTGCCATGAGGCAGCTGAGGCTGATTTGTGAAGGCACCATTGGGGTCTGGGATGGTGGAGGTAGCTGGCAGCCAAAGAGTGGCTGAAACCACCTGGGAGTATGTATTTCGGGTGGGGGGGACAAGGGGTGGCTGAGGTGCTGGGGGACACTAGGGACTTGGAGGTAGCGGGCACCAGGGGAGATGGTATCTAGGAGGCAAGGGAACTGGGTTCAGGGACCTGGTGGCCTGCAGTACCCTGGTTTGGTAATGGGGTGTGGGCAGCCTGTGCAGAAGGTCCCAGGGCATCGTTAGGGGTGGAGAGTAGCAGGGCATCAGAGGTGTGGGGCTGGGGTCAGGGGGACCTGGGTGTGGGGGGTGTAGGGTGGGAAAGGGCAGAGCAGAGAGTGAGTCTCACGACTGGGTCAGAGAGGGGCAGGTCTGCTGAGGTTGGGCAGGGGAAGCTAGTGGAGCTGGGGAGGGAGCAGCACGGCTAGGGCAGCAGAAGATGTGGGAGGGAGATTGCTAGGTCCCAGGGTTAACATTACTGAAACAGGAGGTAGTCTGGCAGGGTCCCTGGTGCCAAGAGTAATGGAATTGGGTGCTGGGGGGATCCTGAGTTGCAGTTGCACCAAGGACCTACTGCTCCCCCAGGACTACACTGGGGGAGCAGTAGGTCCTTGGTGCAAAAGGGCTAGGGTAGAGGGTCCCGGGGGAGCTCAGGGGTCCTTGGTGCAGGAGGGCTGGGGTGGTGGTGGGGTCCCGGGGGAGCTCAGGGGTCCTTGGTACAGGAGGGCTGGAGTGGTGGTGGGGTCCCGGGGGAGCTCAGAGGTCCTTGGTGCAGGAGGCCTGGCCTGGGGGGTCCTGGGGTAGCTCAGGGGTCCTTGGTGCAGGAGGGCTGGGGTGGTGGTGGTGGGGTCCTGCGGGAGCTCAGGGGACCTTGGTACAGGAGGGCTGAGGCGGGGATCCCAGGGGAGCTCAGGGGTCCTTGGTGCAGGAGGGTTGGGCTCGGGGGTCCCGGGGTAGCTCAGGGGTCCTTGGTGCAGGAGGGCTGGGCTGGGGGGTCCCGGGGGAGTTCAGGGGTCCTTGGTGCAGGAGGGGTGGGGTGGGGATCCCAGGGGAGCTCAGAGGTCCATGGTGCAGGAGGACTGGGCTGGGGGGTCCCAGGGGAGCTGGGGGGTCCTTGGTGCAGGAGGGCTGGGCTGGGGGGTCCCGGGGGAGCTCAGGGGTCCTTGGTGCAGGAGGGGTGGGGTGGGGGGTCCCAGGTGCAGGAGGGCTGGGCTGGGGGGTCCCGGGGGAGCTCAGAGGTCCTTGGTGCAGGAGGGGTGGGGGGTCCCAGGGGAGCTCAGGGGTCCTTGGTGCAATAGGGCTGGGGTGGGGTGGGGGGTCCCGGGGGTCCTTGGTGCAGGAGGGGTGGGGGGTCCCAGGGGAGCTGGGGGGTCCTTGGTGCAGGAGGACTGGGCTGGGGGGTCCCAGGGGAGCTGGGGGGTCCTTGGTGCAGGAGGGCCTGGGGGTCCCAGGGGAGCTGGGGGGTCCTTGGTGCAGGAGGGGTGGGCCTGGGGGTCCCAGGGGAGCTCAGGTGTCCTTGGTGCAGGAGGGGTGGGCCTGGGGGGTCCCGGGGGTCCTTGGTGCAGGAGGGGTGGGCTGGGGGTCCCAGGGGAGCTCAGGGGTCCTTGGTGCAGGAGGGCTGGGGTGGGGGGTCCCGGGGGAGCTCAGGGGTCCTTGGTGCAGGAGGGGTGGGGTAGGGGGTCCCGGGGGAGCTCAGGGGTCCTTGGTGCAGGGGGGGTGGGTCTGGGGGTCCCAGGGGAGCTCAGGGGTCCTTGGTGCAGGAGGGGTGGGGTGGGGTGTCCCGGGGGAGCTCAGGGGTCCTTGGTGCAGGAGGGTTGGGCTCGGGGGTCCCGGGGTATTTCAGGGGTCCTTGGTGCAGGAGGGCTGGGCTCGGGGGTCCCGGGGGAGCTCAGGGGTCCTTGGTGCAGGAGGAGTGGGGTGGGGGTCCCAGGGGAGCTCAGAGGTCCATGGTGCAGGAGGACTGGGCTGGGGGGTCCCAGGGGAGCTGGGGGGTCCTTGGTGCAGGAGGGCTGGGGTGGGGGGTCCCGGGGGGCTGGGGGGTCCCGGGGGAGCTCAGGGGTCCTTGGTGCAGGAGGGCTGGGCTGGGGGTCCCGGGGGAGCTCAGGGGTCCCGGGTGCAGGAGGGCTGGGCTGGGGGGTCCCAGGTGCAGGAGGGCTGGGCTGGGGGTCCCGGGGGAGCTCAGGGGTCCTTGGTGCAGGGGGGCGTGGGGGGTCTTTGGTGCAGGAGGCCTGGCCTGGGGGTCCCAGGGGAGCTGGGGGGTCCTTGGTGCAGGAGGCCTGGCCTGGGGGCTCCCGGGGACTCCTTGGGGCAGGGGACAGCGGAGACCGGGGCGGCTGCCGCTGCTGCGGCCGCTCCTGGGCAGCGCGGGAGCGGCGCTTCGCCGGGCGGGCGCTAGGGGTCCCCCCTCCATCCTGCGCGGGGCCCGGCAAGCGCCTCCCCCGGAAGCGGCGGGGGGGGAGCCCGGCGAGGGGGCCGGAGAAGCGGGGCGAGCGGCGGCGGCGGCAGCAGCAGCAAGATGGCGGCCAAGTCGGACGGCGGGGGCGCGGGCGCGGGGGTCGGCTTCGCCCAGCTGCACAACCTGGACGAGGCGGCGGCGGCCGCGGCGGGGGGCGGCGGCGGCGACGGGGCGGACGAGCAGGGCGGCAGCAGCTCCCTGCACATCTGCCACTGCTGCAACACCTCGTCGTGCTACTGGGGCTGCCGGAGCGCCTGCCTGCGGAGCCTGCTGGGGCGCGCGGGGGGCCGGGCCGGGGGCGGCGGGGGCACGGACCCGCTGGCCCCGGGCTCCTCCTCCGAGGGGCCGCCGCACTCCCCGGGGGGGCCCGGCGGCGGGGGCGGCGGCGAGCGGCCGTGGCTGGACTGCCTGTGGATCGTGCTGGCGCTGCTGGTGCTGCTGGGGGACGTGGGCACGGACCTGTGGCTGGCGCTGCATCACTACGGGCGGCGGGACTACGTGTGGTGCGGCCTGACCCTGGCCTTCGTGCTGCTGCCCTCCGTGCTGGTGCAGATCCTCAGCTTCCGCTGGTTCGTGCAGGACTACACGGGCGGCGGGCTGGGCGCCGTGCAGGGCCTCAGCAGCCGCGGGCCGCCCATGATGGGCGCCGTGGGCACCGCCACCCCGGGGGCCCAGCGCCTCTGCAGGCTCTCCGTCTGGATCTGGCAGACCGTCATCCACCTGCTGCAGATGGGACAGGTCTGGAGGTAAGGGGGGGGCGGGGAGAGGGGGTCGCCCCCCACCAACACACACACACACTGCGGGGAAGGGCTTGCAGAAGGGGGTCAGCCCCCCACGCACACGGGAGGGGGAAAGGCCTGGGGAGAGGAGGGGTCACCCCTACACCTACACAGGGGGGAAGGGCTTGAGGATAGGGGTTCACTCCCCACTTACACTGGGGGGAAAGGGCCGAGGGGGAGTCATGACCCCACTTACATTGGGGGGAAAGGGCTTGAGGATAGGGGGTCACTCCCCACTTACACTGGGGGGAAAGGGCCGAGGGGGAGTCATGACCCCACTTACATTGGGGGGAAAGGGCTTGAGGATAGGGGGTCACTCCCCACTTACACTGGGGGGAAAGGGCCGAGGGGGAGTCATGACCCCACTTACATTGGGGGGAAAGGGCTTGAGGATAGGGGGTCACTCCCCACTTACACTGGGGGGAAAGGGCCGAGGGGGAGTCATGACCCCACTTACATTGGGGGGAAAGGGCTTGAGGATAGGGGGTCACTCCCCACTTACACTGGGGGGAAAGGGCCGAGGGGGAGTCATGACCCCACTTACATTGGGGGGAAAGGGCTTGAGGATAGGGGGTCACTCCCCACTTACACTGGGGGGAAAGGGCCGAGGGGGAGTCATGACCCCACTTACATTGGGGGGAAAGGGCTTGAGGATAGGGGGTCACTCCCCACTTACACTGAGGGGAAAGGGCCGAGGGGGAGTCATGACCCCACTTACATTGGGGGGAAAGGGCTTGAGGATAGGGGGTCACTCCCCACTTACACTGGGGGGAAAGGGCCGAGGGGGAGTCATGACCCCACTTACATTGGGGGGAAAGGGCTTGAGGATAGGGGGTCACTCCCCACTTACACTGGGGGGAAAGGGCCGAGGGGGAGTCATGACCCCACTTACATTGGGGGGAAAGGGCTTGCGGATAGGGGGTCACTCCCCACTTACACTGGGGGGAAAGGGCCGAGGGGGAGTCATGACCCCACTTACATTGGGGGGAAAGGGCTTGAGGATAGGGGGTCACTCCCCACTTACACTGGGGGGAAAGGGCCGAGGGGGAGTCATGACCCCACTTACATTGGGGGGAAAGGGCTTGAGGATAGGGGGTCACTCCCCACTTACACTGGGGGGAAAGAGCCGAGGGGGAGTCATGACCCCACTTACATTGGGGGGAAAGGGCTTGAGGATAGGGGGTCACTCCCCACTTACACTGGGGGGAAAGGGCCAAGGGGGAGTCATGACCCCACTTACATTGGGGGGAAAGGGCTTGAGGATAGGGGTTCACTCCCCACTTACACTGGGGGGAAAGGGCCGAGGGGGAGTCAAGACCCCACTTACATTGGGGGGAAAGAGCCGAGGGGGAGTCATGACCCCACTTACATTGGGGGGAAAGGGCTTGAGGATAGGGGGTCACTCCCCATTTACATTGGGGGGGAAGGACCAAGGGAGAGGGGGGAGTCACAACCCCACTTACATTGGGGGGGAAGGGCCAAGGGAGAGGGGGAGTCACGACATCCTCCCACACATTGGGGTAAGGGGCGAAGGGCCAAGGGAGAGGGGGAGTCACGACATCCTCCCACACATTGGGGTAAGGGGCAAAGGGCCAAGGGAGAGGGGGAGTCACGACATCCTCACACACATTGGGGGGAAGGGCCTGGGGAGCAGAGGAATCATCCCTACACATATATAAAGGGGAGCAGCAGGTGATGGGCCTGGGGAGAGAGGGGGAAGGGAGGATTATAGGGTTAGGGGTGAATCCCAGGCAGAGGAGATGATGATGATGTGGGGTGGAGGTCATTCCCAGACGGGGAGAAAGAACTCTGTTGTATTGCTCCTGTGCCAGAGGGGAATGTTCCATGAAATATAGCTGGGGTTGGGAGGTGAAACTGATAAATCCCAGGGTTAGCTCAAGGTATGGGGAGAAGCGATCCCCACCACATGTGGACATAGTTTGAATGGATTATGTGGTGTAAACAGGGATTGCTCATTTCTACCCCTGGGACAACTTCTGGGCCTGGATCTGGGATTGTGGGGGGAGAAGTGGGTTCACATCCTTACCTGCATTCCGAGTGAGCTCTAGAATATGGGTCTGCAAGTAAGGGAAAGAGAGGAAGATGTCCCCCACGGTTAATCACACTCTGCAAAGAGGGGGGAAGCAGGTCGTTATTTGGAAAAGGGAAAAATGTAGTGAGATGTCCTGGATAAATCTTTGGTAATAGGAGAGAGATGCCACTTCAGCAGGTGTAGGGGAATTGTGGAGTGTTTTTAGATTTCCGATGTAAGGGACTAGAGGTCAGAGATGGGGTTTGTTCCCTAGACAGAAGCTATGGGTGTGTGTGTGGCAGGGGAGGAGATGGGAAGGTAGGAAACACTATTCAAGGGAAGGATTTGAATAGCAGGGGGAGCGGGGATAGGGAAAGGAAAATTTCCAGGGTTGGAGTGGAGGGAACAGTTTTGGGGGTGAAATCTCTGGGATGACTGTGGAGGTCAGCATACCCCCAACAAAGATTTGGGAGGGAGCATGAAGGGGTTCCCTAGAATGAGCTTGTAAAAATGAACTCCACAGAGATAGGATTTTGGGGAAAGAGGTGATCTAAGGATAATTGTACCGAGCTATTTTGCTACATGTCCTCTAGGACAACTCTGTGTGTGTGGAAAGGGGAGACTTCAGAAGTGAGGCTGGAGGATGAGAGGCATGGATGAGAGAGGATGGGATGAATGTGGAAGTAACAAGCATCCAGATCACAGACAATATTTAGGAAGGAGCTTTGGAGGAATAGTGATCCGATAGGGCAAACAAATGGTTAATTTGGCCTCTTCAGATATTTTCCAGAAGAGGCTAGATATGTGGAAAAAACTAATGAGACATTTTATGTGATGGGGCACAGGGGAATCAAAGGGCTTGTTGCTGATGGGGTTAATTTTATCCTTGCACTGAAATCTCCAGGATAAATCCTGTAGATAAGACATCAAATGGATTTTAGAGGATTGTATTTTTGCTGGTATGAGGGGGAGGAGACAGCAAGGGCTGGTGAGATAGAAGGCAAGTATTTTGTGGATGATGTATGAGTAATTGAAGGGGTTAATTTTGCTGCTAAATGAAATTTCTGAAAAAGTGGCTGAAGTTAAGATGGAGACAGCACATTTGAGAGGGTTTGATGTTTCTTCTTAGCGTAAAAATCTTGAGGTAAAATGGAGATACCACAGCAAAGAAATTTTTTTTTTGAGGAGGGGGGCAGGGAGGAATGTGTGGGAAGGTTCTCTGGAATCGCTACCTAGGAAATAAGCTGGTGAAATCATGCAGTGCAACAGAAACAACATTTCTGTTCTATCGTCTTTTCAATGTCATGTGCACTTATTTAAGACAAATTCCCTCTCAATGGTTGTGGATATTTTTGCAGCCATGTCTAGGATGCGTGGGCAGGGATGTGTTAGGAGGAAGAATCAGTTCACAAACCTTTCTGCCTCCTTCCACCAGCTGTTATCCCCAAATGCAGATCACATCGGCAAAAGCAGCTTGGTGCAGATGCTCCTTTGGCAAATTGGGGGTGTCTCATCATGCAGCCAAGCAAAATAAGCGATTATGTATTAAAACCAAATCCACAAGACATTTGAGTGAATAGTGGGGGGAAAAAAAACAAACTATGCTGCTTAGGGTCTCTAGTCATGCATGGAAGAGTTGATGTGTGTGTGGCTTCTATGAAAAAAAGAGGCTTAAGTTGCCCAGATTTAGCAGTGACTTTTCACTGCAGAGGAGGATTTCAGTGCTGGGAATGTGCAGGTCCGGGGTTGCTGACACAGGGACTGGGAAGGGGCTCTCCAGACCAAGGCCATGGCTACACTGGTGTGTTACAGCGCTGCAACTTTCGCGCTCAGGGGTGTGAAAAAAACACCCCTCTGAGCGCTGCAAGATACAGCGCTGTAAAGCCTCAGTGTAAACAGTGCCGCAGCGCTGGAAGTGCAGCTCCCAGCGCTGTAAGCTACACCCGTAAGGGATGTGGAGTACGTGCAGCTGGGAAGAGCTCTCTCCCAGCGCTGTCGCTGCAACCACACTCGAAACTTCAAAACGGTAGCCATACCCCAAGTCATGTTAGCTGAAATAAGAGAGCTCACTGTGATCCTATCTGTTACTTGAATCACATTCCGATCTTGCTAAACAGTGCAGTGGACTGAAGCTGGATCTCAGGGTCTGACTTAAGAAAGCAGAGAGAGCTACGATTGAAGGAATTTGTGGACTAACCATTGTGACTATTTCGAGGGTGTTTTTACGCTTCTGCCATGGCTGTTGCAACTGTCATGAAAATTAATCTTGAATGCAGTGATGGGACTAATACTGGAAAGCACTATTTTAGCAGTATTTGCCTGCGGCTATATCGTTTCATGCTGGTAAGAAGTTTATGTTAAGGGAGGGAGGGGGACAACTTAAACAATGTATGTTCAGAGTGTGATGTGCTGAGCTTAAGTTCCTTCATGAGAATGGATATAAATTGTGCAAATATAGTACGTAGTGAGATCAAAAATAAATGTTGTGCAGAAACTATCTGTTGCCCTGCAGCTGGAAGCAAAGTCATGGAGGATAGGGAGAGTAGAGCTGAATTGTATAGAGATGTAAAAGCAGCAAAGAATCCTGTGGCACCTTATAGACTAACCGACGTTTTGGAGCATGAGCTTTCGTGGGTGAATACCCACTTCTTCAGATGCATGTGGTGGAAATTTCCAGGGGCAGGTATATATATATGCTAGCAAGCAAGCTAGAGATAACGAGGTCAGTTCAATCAGGGAGGATGAGGCCCTGTTCTAGCAGTTGAGGTGTGAAAACCAAGAGAGGAGAAACTGGTTCTGTAGTTGGCAAGCCATTCACAGTCTTTGTTCAATCCTGAGCTGATGGTGTCAAATTTGCAGATGAACTGAAGCTCAGCAGTTTCTCTTTGAAGTCTGGTCCTGAAGTTTTTTTTGCTGCAGGATGGCCACCTTAAGGTCTGCTATAGTGTGGCCAGGGAGGTTGAAGTGCTCTCCTACAGGTTTTTGTATATTGCCATTCCTAATGTCTGATTTGTGTCCATTTATCCTTTTCCGTAGAGACTGTCCAGTTTGGCCGATGTACATAGCAGAGGGGCATTGCTGGCATATGATGGCGTATATTACATTGGTGGATGGGCAGGTGAATGAACCAGTGATGGTGTGGCTGATCTGGTTAGGTCCTGTGATGGTGTCGCTGGTGTAGATATGTGGGCAGAGTTGGCATCGAGGTTTGTTGCATGGATTGGTTCCTGAGCTAGAGTTATTATGGTGTGGTGTGCAGTTACTGGTGAGAATATGTTTCAGGTTGGCAGGTTGTCTGTGGGCAAGGACTGGCCTGCCACCCAAGGCCTGTGAAAGTGTGGGATCATTGTCCAGGATGGATTGTAGATCCTTGATGATGCGTTGGAGGGGTTTTAGCTGGGGGCTGTATGTGATGGCCAGTGGAGTCCTGTTGGTTTCTTTCTTGGGGTTGTCTTGCAGTAGGAGGCTTCTGGGTACACGTCTGGCTCTGTTGATCTGTTTCCTTATTTCCTCGTGCGGATATTGTAGTTTTGAGAATGCTTGGTGGAGATTTTGTAGGTGTTGGTCTCTGTGTGAGGGGTTGTATTGAGATGCTGTTCTGAATTTCCCAGGGCCCTTTCTTGGTGAATGTCACATAATTTGTATTTAATGCGTGGGGATCAAATATGGTTTGTCATCCTATAGGGACTTCCTTTCCTAAACATTGATGAGACTTGCAAATAAAAAGATTCATAGCTTAAAATTCCTACAGCAAGCATACAAGCTTCTATTGGAATGACTGTGTTGGGTTGTTTTGGTCAGACATTGGAGCATTAATATCTCCATTAGGTCTTGGAATTGTGGAGGCAGTGTCTAGCAGTTTCAGTACAAAAGAGGGAGGCCTTTTTGGAGATTTGTCCGTTATTTGGTATTTTTGTACTTGCACAATCACATGCAGAGTTTAGGCTTTACCAAGAGAGAGGTTAATGAAAGCGTTGATGAGAGATGGATTAATTTGTATTTCCAGATTCACTCAGTTTGCTTCTTGCTAATATTTTCATTGTCCCAATCATTGCATGAGCAATATGGTTTTAAGCTTGTATCATTACAAATGTGCTCATGTACCTATTCCTATCTTATTTTAACAGTCTACAGTTTTTACTTTTCATCTTTATTTCTTAGGTAATCTTGAAGACTAGAACATTTCAGCCAAACTGTTAAAGTAAAGGATACCAGTCATGCATATTATGCTCTTTTGTGCTTCAGCACTACAAAACTGCAGAAGGGATGTTCATTGAGGAAGAATGTTGCAGTGCCGTGGTGTTACCTGAAATAGACTGGATTCAGGGTTATGCAGGGTTGCCTTTAAGGCTTCCCAGGGTTGTTGCTTCCACTGAAGTCATTCATCTGTGTAAATTAAGGAATAGACATTTTGACTTGAAATATTTAGCATCTTGGCTAATTAGCTGTATTAAAAGTGCTCAACAATATTATTTTTGTATCTTTACCTCTTTCTAATCACTGTTGCAAGTAGCTTAGTGGGTCATGATTGCATTCCTTAAAATGTACAAGGTTTAGTGTGTAAACTGTGAAACTTCATGTAGCACTATACTATTAGGTTAGATCTAGGAATATACCAGTAAAATCCAATGGAATAAGAGTAACCTGAGACTGACAGGTCTAAAATGAAAGCTGATCAGTTGAAAATCCTATTCCATTGTACCTCACAGAAATTCTAAGAAATGTTACCTTACATGTAATGCATTCAAATAAGTTTTTAAAACAAGAACAATAAATGTACATGTTATGAAGAAAACTGGACTGTAAGAAAACCTTGTGGTCCTCTTTCCCTTGACATTAAAAATTTATGTTCTACGTGTGTTATGTAATCCTACAATCGCGGTAAAGACTTGACTATTTTCTTCACTAGTTGATATACCAAATGTGGGAAACTCTCATGTTTTGCAGAAGGTTGTGTGGGATATGGAAAGATAAATATTATTTGCATAGGTTGTCAAACTAATCTGTCAAGGAGCTGTCATGATATAATTCCCCACTCAGAACCTTAGTGTCCAAAAGATGGGGTACCAGCATGAATTCCTCTAAGCTCAATTACCAGCTTAGTACTTGTAGCGCTGCCACCAAACAGGAATTCCAGTGCCTGGTACACTCTGGTCCCCCCAAAACCTTGCCCGGGGACCCCCAAGACCCAGTCCCTCTGGATCTTAACACAAGGAAAGTAAACCCTTTCCCCCACCATTGCCTCTCCCAGGCTTCCCCTCCCTGGGTTATCCTGGAAGATCACTGTGATTCAAACTCCTTGAATCTTAAAACAGAGGAAAATTCACCTTCCCCCCTCCTTCTCTCTCTCCCTCCCAGACTCTCCCTGAGAGAGAAAGTAATCCTAACACAGAGAGAAATCAACCTTTCTCTCCCCCTTCCCTCCTTTCTCCCCACCAAGTCCCTGGTGAATCCAGACCCAGTCCCCTGGGGTCTCACCAGAATAAAAAAACAATCAGGTTCTTAAACAAGAAAAGCTTTTAATTAAAGAAAGAAAAACAGTAAAAATTATCATTGTAAATTTAAAATGGAATAGGTACAGGATCTTTCAGCTGTAGACACTGGGAATATCCTCCGAGCCTAAGTATACAAGTACAAATTAAAATCCTTTCAGCCAAATGCAAATTTGAACTTCTTCCAGCCAAATACACATTTGCAAATAAAGAAAAACAAACATAAGCCTAACTCGCTTTATCTACCTAGTACTCACTATTCTGAACTTATAAGAGCCTGTATCAGAGAGATTGGAGAGAAACCTGGTTGCACGTCTGGTCCCTCTGAGCCCCCAGAGTGAACAACAATCAAAAACTAGCAGCACACACAAAACCTTTCCTCCCTCAAGATTTGAAAGTATCCTGTCCCCTGATTGGTCCTCTGGTCAGGTGACAGTCTGGCTCACTGGTCTTGTTAACCCTTTCCAGGCAAAAGAGAGATGAAGTACTTCTGTTTTATTAACTCTTACTTATCTGTTTATGACAGGAGCTAAGTTTGTGCTTCAACAGTTGGTTTAAATGGAATATTTGCTGTTAACGTGTGCATGATAAATGAGGATTGTTTTAGTTACATTAGAGAATTTTGCTCTAGAATTAGTATTGTGACATAAACGCTCATTATATTCAGGATACATTGGATTAGAAGTGTTTCTAAATTATGTCTGCAACTCCTGGGCTTTTAGACCATGTCTGGGTTGTTTAAGATGAGAAGATATCTATCTGTGAAACGACCGGGTAGCTGGAAGTACCCATCCATGAATCTTGTCAGATTCTTCTGTCTTGAGTACTCAGATTTCTAGACGTTTTCTGCACATTTGCTGTCTTTTCTGGCAGACTTACATATTTTGCTACTTTTCTGCTTAGCTTGTCTGGCAGCTGAGTTCTTCCTCTTTAGGATAAGCTGTGAAACCTTGGCTGTAGCATAGAGTTCTGTCAGGCTCTGAAAATGCCTGACAGAGGGAAGAAGCACTGGGGTAAATGACAATGCTGTGACAAGCTGAGTTGCACATAAAACCAGATATTGCAGAGAGAAATTCCCCTCTTCCATTGAAAAGGACCTCTGTGTAAAATGACTCTACAGAAGAGAATTCTGAACATCTACCTCTAATACCGCATAGTATGGGCTCTCTCACCTTAAGGAATCTCTGTCTGCAGACATCATTCACATTGATTAAACAGCACAAAAGGTATTGATGCCTAGAATAGAGGACATCTAGGCTCTTAAAGGGAACTAATCACCTGAGCAAAAGGAGACTCTGCATTGGCTGTTAACTGGTAGTGAGGCTTACTGCCTTGTTGTGGGTTACCCACTAGAGGGGGGTCAAATCACAGATGTTGAAGCAGATCTTATGGTATTCTAGCCTTTGGAGAGAAGAGTTTTCCATAGCCTTATCAATGGGTGGACTGCACCTTTGCAGTGTGTTCTGGACTAACTCCCCTCCCACACAATCATATAACATCTCTTTGGCAGCAATGTAATTTGCATATGTGGAAAAACACTAGTGTGTGTTGGGGGTGAGGTGGGGGAGGTGAGAGACCTTGTTCAAAAGAAGTGATGTGGTGGTGGTGTTGTCTTGAACCTATCATAAAGAAAAGACAAAACAGAAGCATTTCCAGTCGTGTGGGACAGAGCCTTGTACTGGGCAAGATGGTGGAGGTATAGTATGGAGACATCTGAATCCCTCAAATACCTTATTTTTCCCTCTTCTTAAATGCTTTCTTTATTTCCATTGAATCCTGACTTGATTTTTAGCAGCCACTGTCTTGAGAAGCGGTAGGGGTAGAAACCGAAGCTTTATACTATCTGAAAGCTTTTAGCTGGTGGAAAGTATTTATCGAACAGCTCATGAGAGAGAAGCAAAAATCATGCTTGAATTAAAAGGGGAGGTGAGAGAAATAGTGACTTTTTTATGATCCACTGTCTAGTGATCTTCCATGAATAGAAAACAGTTTTCAAGGTTAGTACTGATCTTTTTTCAAGACCAACAAACTTTTTCAAGCATTGGAGCGAGGACTAGAAATGGAGGAGGGGGAAAATTAGATTTCGGGCCTTCCTAGCCTGTTAAAATGGACTGAAGACTTTGGTTCTCTGTGAAGGTGGAATTGATATATATAAAATTCCCCTTTATTGCATATTCTTTGATGAATCCATTGAAATATATAGTCAGTTCAGTAGTCATCAGCCAAGGTTGCCAGAAGGCGATTGTGGTAGAAGGCTTGGAAGACAGATGGTTACGCTAAAGTGCTTCTTGGTATTAACAAAGATTTCTGAGGTTTAAGCAGTTTGGGAAAACCCTAGAACAAATAGTTCCAGAAACAGTGTTTGTTTTTTTTCAAAGTCTTGTTCTCTTCAAATAAAATCTACACAGATGGGAACAAGGCATTCATATGCACAAATGAATAGTTTTCAGATAGAGTTTTAGAAGGACAAAAGTGTTATAGAGGAGGAAGACCTGCACAGGAATCCAAAATGGAGCCTCTTATTAAAATCAGTGCACTGAGCACTACATTTACAATATACTGATCAAGTGTGTGTATATATACACCGATGCTGTGTTCCTAGTTTTAGTAGCAATATGTATATGATTGTTGGTATTACATAGCGCTGTGGGGCCCTAAATGAGGTTGGAACACCAAGATCTATAAATACATATAGTAAAATACAGATTCTGCTCAAACAATTTACAGACAAGACAAAAGGAAGTATTAATAGCTTCTCCCTCCTTTTTAACAGAGTGGGAAATGAGGCACAGGGAGATTGAGGGCCAGATTTTGAACCCATTACTCTTACTGAAGTCAGTATGAGTTAATGCTTGCCAGCGGAAGTAAATATTCAAGTCCTACAAAAAGGGTCTGGCAGCTAGGTGTCTAGAGAACATGACCTATGAAGGAAGGCTGAAAGAATTGGGTTTGTTTAGTTTGGAAAAGAGAAGACTGAGAGGGTACATGATAGCAGTTTTCAGGTATCTAAATGGGTGTCATAAGGACGAGGGAGAAAACTTGTTCATCTTAGCCTCTAAGGATAGAACAAGAAGCAATGGGCTTAAACTGCAGCAAGGGAGGTTTAGGTTGGACATTAGGAAAAAGTTCCTAACTCTCAGGGTGGTTAAACACTGGAATAAATTGCCTAGAGAGGTTCTGGAATCTCTGTCTCTGGAGATAGTTGAGTAGGTTAGATAAATGTCTATCAGGGATGGTCTAGACAGTATTTGGTCCTGCCATGAGGGCAGGGGACTGGACTCGATGACCTCTTGAGGTCCCTTCCAGTCCTTGAATCTATGAAACCCCAAATCTCCTGAGTTCCAGCCTAGTGCGTGAACCATAAGACTTTTCTTCCTCTGTAATCGTGTTCACACACGTTCTGTGTTAGAGTCGATGGCTCAAACCCTAGTCTGAGGATTTAGATACTTTACAAATTAGTCACGTGTCCGCATTTAGGTTGTCATCTCTATTCCCTGAGTATGTTTTCCAGACCTGAAGAAGAGCTCTGTGTAAGCTCAAAATCTTGTCTAACCAACAGAACTTGATCCAATAAAAAGTATAGCCTTACCCACCTTCTATCACGAATTCAATGCAGTCTGATAACAATCATGAATGATGAGATTCCAAGATGAACAGGTAAAATGCTGAACTGATTTGTGTGATTGACTTTCATGCGTCAAATGCAAATTTGCCCCTTTGACTTGCATTTCCCATCAATGTTTTTTCATGACCACTATTTGAATATTAGCTTTCCTAGGGTCCTTTTTTCCGGAGGTTGGCTTGGTTGTAGTGCTTCTGGGACTGGGTTCATTGAATACCTAGGATTTTCTGGGCAGGGGTTAGATGGAGCACAGGTGTGGATTATGTGTTTCAGCATGGCTTCGCTCTTTCTCCACTCTCTGTCTAGGTACTTGTATAGTTCTCAGTGCAGTAGTATCTGACTGCTTCACAGTCATTAATGGACTTTACATTCCTACCGCCTCTGAGTAGAGTGGTGTCCTCTGTTACTGATGGGGAATTGAGACACTGGGTAGATTTAAGTCCATTGCCCAAATGACCCACAGGAAATATGTGGCTGTCAGGAATTAAAGCTACATTTCCTGAATCCCAGTCTAGTGACCAATCCACTAAAAAAGTCCTTCCTGCCACTCTACAAGTGTCTTCTCTCAGACCATTTCTACACTGGTGAAATTTACCATAAAAATTCCTACCAGTTCATCAGAACCAATATTAAAACCATGAGGAGCTGCAGGGTAGACAAGGATCCTGAAACTCTTTGCCACCCTTTTAGCTAAACCTGTAGAAAAGCAAATCTAATCAAAATGCTGGTGAAAACAGGGCCGCCTGCCAGCATCTTGTCTAGGCAACTGCTCCTACCAATTCAGCTGAATTGGTACGGGAGCCAGGGGAATTGGTCAATTTTTTCCCCATAGTGCAATAGTGGGGTCAACTTCAGAAGAGTCAGCCTGTTTACCCTCCCACCTGAATGATGAAGGGTGGCATTTACAGCTATCTAAAGCCAAATCATTTAGCAACTTTCTCTGGAGTTAAAGGGGAGAGAGGTCTTGGGCTAGCTAGAGGTGGGAAGTTAAAATTTCCTGCCATGTGTGGGACAGACAAAAAGACTAAGGCTGAGATATTTTGTACTTTTTAAAACCACATGTAAGGTGCTCAGAGACGGTGTGAATGGGTATGACTTAGAATTCTACGTAAGCTCTTGGGGACAGGGAGTCTGTGTGCATATATGTATGTATAGTGGTTAGCATTTTTAGTCTCCCTTCCTAACTGATACACGTTAGTGAATCCTGTGTGCATCTCAAAAAGATTTGGGAGTGACAAATGTCCTAAATCAGCAGTTCTCAATCAGGTGTCTGGGGCCCCCTGGAGGGCCAGCATTATACTCGCTGGGGCCCAGGGTAGAAAGCCGAAACCCCATGGCATAGGGCTGAAGCCCAGGGCCCTTAACCCCACCCCCTGGGGAGAGGGATAGCTCAGTGGTTTGAGCATTGGCCTGCTAAACCCAGGGTTGTGAGTTCAATCTTTGAGGGGGCCATTTGGGAACAGGGGTAAAAATCTGGGGATTGGTCCTGCTTTGAGCAGGGGGTTGGACTAGATGACCTCCTGAGGTCCCTTCCAACCCTGATATTCTATGATTCTGTGAAGCCAAAGCCTGAGCAATGTAGCTTTGATAGAGCCCCCGTGGCATGGGACCCCAGGCAGTTGTCCTGGTTGCTACCCCTTGACACTGCCCCTGGCTTTTATATTCAGAAAACCACTTATTGTGGCACAGATGGAGTTTTTATTCATATTAGGGGGGCGGGTGGCTCAAAAGGAAAAAAGTTGAGAACCCCTACCCAAAATGAATTTATAGAATTACATTGTATGGGAAAACTTGTACCCTGTTTCTCTCTCTGGTCCTTCCATGCTGGTAGGAAGTGGAGGAATATTTTAACCGTTTTGCAGCTGGTTCCTCACTGCATCTGTGAAGAAACTTGTGGTAGTGCTGGAAATGCATTTTGCCTTCCATACCACACTCAGCAGTAAAACATCTCAGGAATGGTTTGAGATTAGGATTGGAATTTATCCCAGTTATGTCAGCCAGGAAAAAGAGCAACAGAGGCTGATACTGTTGAAGTAAAAAGTGTTGTAAGCAGAAGGCATTTAAAAAATATGAACAGTCTGGTGCAAAATGAGTAGTGGGAGGTGTTCCAAAAATAAGGAGAAAGTAGTTTAAAAACATGGCTAAAAAAACCCCTTGATTCTTGAATGCCAGAGAATATTGCAGTTAGTTTTGCCAATATTTACAACAGAATTGTAAGCATCCATTAAAAATACTAAGAGTCCAAGATACGGAAATGAGATTCAGGCAATTGGCAGGATCCCATAAATAAGGATCATATTTCCAGGGAGGTATTTGGTTATACTCGGAGAACTCATAGATACTCATAATATCATTAAGGGAAGGAAATGTAGACTGTTGGTTAGAGCACAGGACTGGGAATCAGGAATTCAGTGCTCTTTCCCAACTCCACCACTCACTTGCTGTGTGACCTTTGGCAAGTGAATCATTTTCTGATTAGTGCTCTGTAATTTTAATAAAAAAGGTATATTTTTGTATTCCTTTGCAAGAGGATTTTATCTGGTGTTTAGGGAGCAGAAATTGGACCTGCTCTTCCTTTTTCCTTACTGACTAACCTAAATAAATAATTCCAGAGATCAAAGGTCAGACTTTCAAATTTAGGCATACCCAATTATGACCATATATTTGCATGTGCCTAATTTATACACACATACCTAATTTGCATGCATAAGTAAAGTACACATATACACCTCTTCCCCGATATAATGCTGTCCTTGGGAGCCAAAAAATCTTACTGTGTTATAGGTGAAACTGCGTTATATCGAACTTGCTTTGATCTGCTGGAATGAGAACCCCCGCCCCAGGACTGCTTTACTATGTTATATCCGAATTCGTGTTTTATGGGGTCACGTTATATCAGGATAGACGTGTATATGTGTGCCTAAATTGGAATCTGGCCCATCCTCTGCATACCTCACCCCCTGGAGAAAGAAAATTCAGTTGGATAACCAGCCCTATTTTAAGGGGCATTTATGAAATCAGCAGGTGATAGGAGAGAAAAGAGAGACCCTCACTCAAACCAAAATTTAATGAACTTCCTGGATTTGTATAAAAGCATTAAGCAGCATGAAGCTCTGTATCGGAGCTCTGCAGTAATTTGAGGCCCTTTATGGTTTGAATGGAGAGATAAAATGGAACCTGCAATTACACTAATTCTTTCTTACTGAATATTTCGATTTTACTCTTTCCCTTTTAAAACACACCTGTGTAACTACTAACCTTCATAAAGCTGCAGGAATATTTGTTTCCTCTTTTTGGTGAGCAGTGTAAATGTACTTTTTTATTGGACATGCAGTTCATTTCCTTATTGCTAGAAGGGCATACCCAGTATAACTGCTTTGGAAAGTGGTGGACAATGAACATTTTTCTGCTCATTTTAACTGTGCTGTCTTTATCACTGGGCTGTCTTAGTTTACCATCTGGTGTAGAGGGGATTGCTGTGCTGCGGATTGAAAGCTTTGAGTCCCTGCGTGTGGACCTGACATGATTTTGTCAGGTATCTTTTTAATTAATTTATTATCCACACAGGGCTTGTCATCAAGAGTTACAGCTATTTTTTTTTTTTTCCCAATCCTGAGGCCATGTTCAGGGCAGGCAGACAAGATCACTGACTTCTGCCATGTAGACTTAGTTTGGGGATGAGGATAACAAAAGGGCATGCTAAGTCTTGCTTGAACAGAGCTTGGTAAAGGTGAGGAGTTATGGAGTTGCAACTACTTTCTCCCAAGGTCTGTTGTAAATTAATTCACATCTTTAAGGAGACTCTGTCTTAATTTTTTGGAAGCAAAAGTTCGGTATTGTGTTTTGTTGTAATTGGCAGTTGGACAGGCACCCGTGAAAAAGTTAAAGGTCTAGATCCTCAGCTGATGTACACTGACATAGGTCAGTTGAAGTCAATAGAGGTATGCCTTTTACACCCACTAAGGATTTGGCCCAGAATGTTTCTGTAGATAGGTGGTTTATTATTAGAATGGTGAAAGGAGAAGGGTAGGGAGTGGGATGAGAGGGTAAGTTTAATTGATAATTATATTATTGGCTATTTATTACTGGGTTTTGGAAATAACCATTTTCAGTAACATAAAATGAAAGCTTTTAAAATGTAAGTTCATATTTTCAGCTCAAGCATCAAATAGAAAAAATTAGACAAATTAATATAATTGCATTGTATATTCTCTGTACTGAATCTCTGATTTAAAGAGCATTCTACTGATATTTATTTCATACACACACTAGCGACTGGATGCTATGCTGTCCGGTAACTGTTTTCTAGTCCAGTGGTTCTCAGCCTGTGGTCTGAAGACCCTTTGGGGTCTGAAGACTGTTTGATTTCTAGAGGGGTCTGCACCTCCACTTGAAATTTTGTAGGGGTCCACCAATGAAAAAAGGTTGAGAACAATTGGACTTTTGTTTCAATAAACTGCTTATCTCATACAGTTGTCTTTTCATCTAGTGTTGGTGGTGTGTGACTGCTGATTGAAGGCACAACACTGTAATTCATTTATTAATAATTATAAATGGAAATAATTTGGAGCAGCACAAAGCACTGACAACAGAAATTGATCCGCCCTTCTCCCAGGGGAGTCTTACAATGACAAGTCGTATTCTAAGCAAGGAAAGATGAGAACTTGCTTCACTTGCAGTGTAAAGTCACTAGCATGTTGTCATGCTAGTGGACTAACTTCAGTCAGCAGCAAGAAATTGTTCTAATCTTTCTTTTCCTGGGTTTCCTGTGTTGAGGGGAACAATTCCTTCCTTCCTTCATATTTTTCAGAAAACAACCAAGAGTAAGTTTGAGAGGAAAGAAGCATTAGTATACTTATTGCTTTGGAAGAGTGTTTACTGATCATGTGCATTAAATCAGTAGATGTTAGGATCATGGTTGTTTGGTTTTTTTTTTGCTTTGATTCTGTATCACATCTGCAAATGCCTTTTATTGAAAGAGGACACAATGGCTTACTTATAACATTGTTTTCTGGGAAGGACATGTTTTTTTCTTGGCAATTCAATCTTATTTCAGTCTGTTCTTGACACTCAAGCAGGGTAATAATGTGAATGTATATTTTCGATGCCAAGAGAAGGATTTCAACCTCTTAACCCAGAAAAATCAAATGTATTCTTCTCACAAACGAAACTGAAATCTTTGACTCTCAGGCCATGTCTACATCTACAATTTTGCAGCGCTGGTTGTTACAGCTGTATTAGTACAGCTGTATAGGGCCAGCGCTGCAGAGTGGCCACACTTACAGCAACCAGCGCTGCAAGTGGTGTTAGATGTGGCCACACTGCAGCGCTGTTGGGCGGCTTCAAGGGGGGTTCGGGGAACGCGAGAGCAAACCGCGGCGAAGCTGGTCTCCTTTCCCGGTTTGCTCTCGCGTTCCCGGAACCACCCAGCAAACCTCAGGGAAGGAGACCTGCTTGCTCGGGGTTCGGGGAACGAGAGAGCAAACCGCGGCGAAGCTGGTCTCCTTTCCCGGTTTGCTCTCGCGTTCCCGGAACCACCCAGCAAACCTCAGGGAAGGAGACCTGCTTGCTCGGGGTTCGGGGAACGAGAGAGCAAACCGCGGCGAAGCTGGTCTCCTTTCCCGGTTTGCTCTCGCGTTCCCGGAACCACCCAGCAAACCTCAGGGAAGGAGACCTGCTTGCTCGGGGTTCGGGGAACGCGAGAGCAAACCGGGGAAGGAGACCAGCTTGATTACCAGAGGCTTCCTCAGGTATGCTGGGATACCTGCTTATTCCACGGAGGTCAAGAAAAGCGCTGGTAAGTGTCTATATTTGATTACCAGCGCTGGATCACCAGCGCTGGATCCTCGACACCCGAGACAAAACGGGTAACTCCCTCACCAGCGCTGCAACTTTCTGATGTAGACAAGCCCTCAGTCTAGTCTTGTCATTCTCCTTCCATTCAAGCCACTCTCTTGAATAATAGACCATCCCTCGAGGAATTTCATCCTGAGGTTACCACCTATTAAGACATGCCAGAGAAGTCCTAGTGCCAGATACTCAGCCAGTGTAACTCTATTTTGTTTACATCAGCTGAGGATTTGACCCCAAGATAGCTTTCAAAGTCTAATGAGGAAGACATTTTTGCCCCAGTTTTGATTTAATTTTCTCTAGTTTTAAGAACAGTGTTTGTTTGTTGTCTCTTGACATATGCTTGCCAATATGGCTTATTGCAATCTGTCATAGATTATTAGGGTTGGAAGGGACCTCAAGAGATCATCTAGTCCAACCTCCTGCTCAAAGCAGGACCAATCCCCAAATGGCTCCCTCAAGGACTGAACTCACAACCCTTGATTTAGCAGGCCAATGCTCAAACCACTGAACTATGCCTTCCCCTCTTTACTTATCCTTTAAAAAAAAAAAAGAAAAGAAAAGAAAAAATTTTGGGTCAGAATTCATTTCTTACCGCTAGTGTGTATGTCAAAATTGCACCAGTCTCAACCACTAGTCCTTTTTTTGGCTGAACTATGTAAACTTTATGTGTACAGGGTGTTAAGTTCAGTGTGTGATTTCAAGAAAAATACCTCTTTCTGTATATCCTCCCCTGACCCATAACACCCTCCTCTCAGCACAAGTGTGCCTCAGCTTCTGCACAGCACTACTTTTCTGGTCATGCTGGTGGAAAATTGCTGCTGTTCATCTAGATGTCATAACACTAGATTCTTCCCTCCTCTACAGATGACAACTGAGGGAAAGGACAGGATAGTAGTAGAAAGAGGATGGAACATGCAGTGCAGAGGGTTTGGTGGAGAGAGAAACTGACAATTGCTATTGGGAAATAAACTTGTTTCATATCTTTACTGTTTAGACATAAAATTCCAGATGGCAGAACTTATTTTTTTTTTAACCTCTGCTATCTGTGAATTTTATTTTTTTAGCTACATGTTCATTAGAGAGAGACTTGAGCCACAAAGTTTAGGTCCAGATTTGAACCTCCCTGAAGTTTGAGGGAGAATTGGATCCGGTTTTCTGGCTGGGCCCATCTCCATTTGAAATTCAGGTACATTATCCAGGTAAAAGTGAACCCCAAGCACCTCCGCCTCGCTAATCACATGTAGAAGGAGGTAGAGCGCTTGCTGGTGCTCTGATGCTGTGACGATGTTTGATTATACTGCACATAATACATCATCGGTGTGTTATGCTTCCATCAGGATACCACAATTGCCAAAAGATGATCCTTTTGATTAGTAGGTACTGTTCAGTATCAGCTCTGTTTCTAGCCTTTTTGCATTAGGTCTTTGAACACATAGTTTTTTTACTTTTAAATCACACTGTTTAGGTCTTGAATAATAAAACATTAAGGTAAAAACTATACTATGGAAAAAAATTCAGAATGCTCAGTGGGACTTCAGGGAGATTAGGTAAATGCGTTCTGTATTTAATCTCTTATTTTATATCAGTGTCAGTATGAGACCACTTCATTTTACTGCTTTATCAGTATATAAGAATTAGTTAGTGTTTGAAATATTAAGAAAACGACAGATACCTGACAGTAGCTGATATGATCCTTCTTTAACAGTTATTGATTCCATCCAAAAGGCTCCAGGTAATATCATCACATCATGTATTTTGTATGTCAGGAGTTAAAAACTATCAGCTATTTCGGATTAAAAGTAATCATAGGTTTGCAATTTAATTATCAACTAACAGGTACATATAACTAACAATTAAGATGTCACAGTTTTTCTAAAATTATGATTGATGTGTGACAGTCATTCAGTGTGAAAATCTCAAGGACCAGACTTCAAAGAGAAACTGCTGAGCTTCAGTTCATCTGCAAATTTGACACCATCAGCTCAGAATTAAACAAAGACTGTGAATGGCTAGCCAACTACAAAAGCACTTTCTCCTCCCTTGGTGTTCACACCTCAGCTGCTAGAAGAGGGCCTCGTCCTCCCTGATTGAACTAACCTCTTGAAGTTTTTTTTGCTGCAGGATGGTTACCTTTAAATCTGCTATTGTGTGTCCAGGGAGATTGAAGTGTTCTCCCACAGGTTTTTGTATATTGCCATTCCTAATATCTAATGTGTCCATTTATCCTTTTACATAGGGACTGTCCAGTTTGGCCAATGTACATAGCAGAGGGGCATTGCTGGCATATGATAGCGTACATTACATTGGTGGACCTGCAGGGTGAATGAACCGGTGATGGTGTGGCTGATCTGGTTAGGTCCTGTGATGGTGTCACTGGTGTAGATATGTGGGCAGAGATGGCATCGAGGTTTGTTGCATGGATTGGTTCCTGAGTGAGAGTTACTATGGTGCGATGTGTAGTTACTGGTGAGAATATGCTTCAGGGTGGTGGGTTGTCTGTGGGCGAGGACTATCCTGCCACCCAAGGCTTCCTATCCACGTGCTCACCATGTCCATCCCTGTTTAGATTCAGATTGGCCTGTATCCCTTCCTACTGGATGCTGATCACACATACGTTGCAGTAAATCTGTAGTGCAGTAATAGAATAGAAATATTTTAATTCGTTAGTGCCTACTGTACAGAGTTTTTCATAGCACATTCATTGACTATACAGAGATGCATTGTACTCCCAGATGTGTAAAAGTGATTTTTTTTTTGTGACGAGAATAGTAAGAAGGAAAACTTCAAAGTCAGAAGATGAAAGGGAATTTCTTAGTCCACCGAGGGTTTTCAGAGTTGGGCAAATTTTATTCAGTGTTTGAGAATTTTATTTTTGTTTTTTCTCCCTCCTGTATGAATAGGAGAATGAGTTTTTAAGGCTTGAAATTTTGAACTGCTTTCATGGGCAAACATTGAGAAAGACATCAGTTGATGCTGTCTCATTCACTGATCTTATAAATTCAAAATGAAGTGGGACGTTCACTGAAACGGTTAAACGTAGTACACATCATACTGTTCTGCTGTAACTGAAGCAGGGACTCAGAATTCTCGCCCATGGGAGATGCAATTTACACCTGGTAAAGAAATTGCTTTCCCCACAAATTGTGGGACAATACCTATAGCTTTAAGAGTGTAATAAAGCATTTAATTTAGCTTTGTTCTCAAATCTAGACAGTGTAGACTTGCAGGGCCAAATTTCCACTGAGCAATACTCTATTGATTTCAGTTAGGTTATGCTGGCTGAGAATTTTGCCCCTAGTTTTGGATATGAAAGGGAGAATTCTTAAAGGTCCTCACAGTTTCCAAAGGTATATTTGTGAAACATGTTTTTTTTTTCCGAGGGGGGGCATTAATTTAGCTTGAGTCTACAGTAAAATGAGTGGATGGGTTGAAGAGGAAAGAGGAAGGTTGGGCAAGTGCCTTTGTACACCATTTTTTCCCCTTTTATCATCACACATGCCTGGTACTTCATTGTAAGTAACTACTCAGTTATTCACTGCAGAATGTTATTCACCAAAATGCAATACTGACTTTGCAATTGAAGCAAATTACCTGCGGAGGATTTTAGCTGTTAGATTATAGTAAAAAAACAAACAAACAAACAAACCCCTAAATGTTTAATGGGACCAAATGAATTGAAAGAGTAACTGTGTTTTAAAAGAAATAATGTAATATCTCTGTTTTATCTCAGAGGCAAGGCTTGAAGTAATAGGGTCTGGTTTTCTTTTATACAAAAGCCTTGTCTTCACTTGGATTAAAGGGTGTGCTCTTACCACATGGTAGCTAGTGCATGGTAAATAACAGGAGGTAAGATCATAGGCCTGGTCTGCACTGAAAAGTTATATCGGCTTAGCTGTGTTGGTTAGGAGTGTGAGGGAAAAAACATATCTCTGATCGATGTCGCTATGCTGGCATAACCTCCACTGTAGATGGACAGCTACGTCAGTGAAAGGGCTTCATTTGGGGAGGTGGTGTTTCTACACCAACAGAGAAACCCTTCTGTCGGTGGGAAGCTGCATCTGCATTATGGGGCTATGCCAGCATAGCTAGGTTAGTATAGTCTCTGTAGTGTAGACATATCCCTAGTGAAGTCAAGTCAATTGTAGTTGACATGTTAACAGATAGAAGTGAGTGTTTCCCTTAACTTGCTTGTGTGTGAAAACTACAATTACCTTGTCTTGACTGAGATTTATCTCTGTTAGTTACCATGTGGTAGCTAGCATGTGACAAGGACACACCTTTTTTCCTAGTGTGGGCATACCCTTGAGATACTTTACATGGTTCTAGCAGTGTCAAAGTGTCTCAAAGAGGTGTAATATGCCCTTGGTGTTAATGAGAATCAGGCCCTTTGACTTCTCAAATGAAAGTCTTCTTAATACAATTTCACAAGGTTGTTTTTGCTTTAGGTCCTGTTCACATTAGAGGCATTTACCCTTGTGTAACTACATCACTATTTTTGTTCTGGTGCAATTCCCCAATACAGGTGCAAGCAGATTTTGCACCAGCGCAGCTTAGGCTATGGCCTTGGCTACACTCACACTTTACAGCACTGCAACTGGGGTGTGAAAAAACACCCCCCTGAGCGCTGCAAGATACAGCGCTGTAAAGCATCAGTGTAATCAGGGCAGCAGCGCTGGGAGCGCGGCTCCCAGTGCTGCACGCTACACTCGTAAGGGATGTGGTTTACATGCAGCGCTGGGAGAGCTCTCTCCCAGCGCTGCCGCTCTGACTACACTCACACTTCAAAGCACTGCCGCGGCAGCGCTTTGAAATTCCAAATGTAGCCATACCCTTAGTCTACATTATGAGTGCAGCAGTGTCACAGCAGCTTTGCTGCTATGGCACCATAGTGTAAACACGTCCTACAGCAACAGAAGGGGTTTTTCTGTTGCTGAGGGCAATCACCTCCCTACGCAGCAGTAACTAGGTTGATGGAAGCATTCTTCCGTGAACCAGGCTGTGTCTACATCAGGGGTTAGGTTGGTATAGCTGTGGTACTCTGGCATCTGAATTTTTCACAACCCTAACTGCTGTAGCTACGTTGATCTAAATTTTGAGTGTAGACCAGGCCTTACTTGGATAGTTTACAGGATTATGTCAGTGGTTCTGCATTACACTGGTGCAGGATGTCTATTCTGGGGGGTAGTTAAACTTGTGAAAATTTCTCTTATGACAATTGTAGACAGTGCCTTAATGCACTGCTGATTATCCTTGAGAGATGCATCCCAGTAGGGCTGTAAATTATCTGCTAATGGATAGCGAATACCATTATAACACCAAGCAGTTCCAGAAATCTTAAGCTCTAGGCACTTGCTATTGTCAAACTCTTAGGCCTTGTCTACACTAAAGGAAAAAGTCGATCTAAGCTACGCAATTTGAGTTATGTGAATAGTGTAACTGAAATTATCATAGCTTAGATCTGCTTACTGCGGGGTCCACACTACGTGACATTGACAGCACACGGTCTCCCGTCAACTCCCCTTACTCTTCTCGATCAGGTGGAGTACAGGGGTGAGTGTCTCTCACCAACATAGCGCTGTCCACACTGGTGCTTCTGTCTGTTGTGATAAATCCAGGCCAGTTGGGAAAAGCAGAGTAGTAGAAGGGAGATGATATACTGGCCACTGGATAAGCAGTTTTCTGTTCCCTGAGTGACCAAAACAGGGGCTGCTCCAGGCTAATGAGAACACCTGACTCTAATTAAGGCCCCTCTTATGCTATAAAAGGCCTCACTCCAGTCAGGCCAAGGAGAGCTTGGGTGCCAGAGGAGAGGAAGTGCGTGCAAGGAACTGGAAGCAAGAGGCATGCAAGAAGCTGAGAGTGAGCAGGCATACTGCTGGAGGACTGAGGAGTACAAGCGTTATCAGACATCAGGAAAAAGGTCCTGTGGTGAGGACAAAGAAGGTGCTGGGAGGAGGCCATGGGGAAGTAGTCCAGGGATTTGTAGCTGTCGCACAACTGTACCAGGAGGCACCCTAGACAGCTGCAGTCCACAGGGTCCTGGGCCGGAACCTGGAGTAGATGGCGGGCCTGGGTTCCCCCCAAACCTCCCAGCTCCTGATCAAACACAGGAGGAATTAATCTGGACTGTGGCTTCTACCAGAGGGGAAGGTCTCTGGGCTGTTTCCCGACCCACAGGGTGGATCTGTGAGTCAAGCAAATCCTCCAATAAGTGCAGGACCCACCAAGGTAGAGGAAGAGCTTTGTCATTCGGTGAAATTTATGTTGGTTAAATGCGTGTTTTTTTCATACCTCTGACCAACAAAAAGTTTTACTGACAAAAGTACTAGTGTAGACACAGCCCATGATACATTGTTTCATGAGTAACATGCCTCTTCTTGAGAAGAGGGCAAAGCAATCCTTAATGAACAGAAGTGGTCAGGTGCCTGGTTTCATATCTCATCTGAAAGATGGCAATTCCAGTAGCACAGTGCATCCTAGCAGACCAGATATAGCAATTTTGAGAGAAAGGAGTGTTATCTCCTGAATTTCCAAACCTGATGGTCTGTCTGTGAAGGTCTCCCACCATAGTACTAACGAGACTCAGCCCTGTTGTGCTTTTGGATCTGAGGAGATCACAGGCTGGAGACCGATCATCTTGGAGGCTATAAAAGTATTGTAATATTACAATTACAATTGATTACAAGTGTTTCTTAGGCCTTTTTTACATTTGTTAACGGGGATAACACTAGAGATGAAAACTAGTATGTTAAGTTGTTTCGGAGAAAACTAGATATTAATAAAAACTATTGGCGATAAAATGGAGTAGATGGAAAGCTGGTGCAATCAATATAAGAGTCTGAACAATCAGCCTGTTTAAATTAGTGTGCAGATTCACTGTGGCTATTTCTGATTGTCGTGTTACTACCTGTGGTCATTAATGCTATAATAGACCTGAGTGTTACTGAGGCTGTGTCTATGCTGAAAATAGGTGTGCTCTGACATTGAGATAGCTATCTGTATGTAAAATCCTAGTGGAGACCACCCAAAGTTCACTTTTACCTTAATGAAGCTAATAGAGGTTAGCCTAAGATGAGGGATATAGGGACATAGAATTAATTATAGAAATGAAGGGATTTAAGAGGTTGTAAGTAATAAGACAGAACAAAGTAAGTTACTAAGCAAAACAAAACACATAAATCTAAGCCCTAATACATTTAAGAAACTGAATGCAGGTAAATCTCTCCCTCAGAGATGTTCCAATAAGCTTCTTTCACAGACTAGACTCCTTTCTAGTCTGGGCCCAATCTTTTCCCCTAGTACAGTCCTTGTTCCAGCTCAGGTGGTAGCTAGGGGATTTCTCATGACTGCAGCCCCCTTTGTTCTGTTCCACTCCTTTATATAGCTTTGGCACAAGGCGGGAATCTTTTTGACTGTCTGGGTCCCTACCCTTCCTTCTAAATGGAAAAGCACCAGGTTTAAAATGGATTCCAGTACCAGGTGACATGGTCACATGTCCTGTGAGACTCCCCAAGCCTTCATTCTTACTGGCCTAACTCACAGGAAGGCTTGCAAGTAAACAGCCATTTACAGCCAATTGTGCTAGTTGGTGGGAGCCATCAAGTTTCCAAACCACCATTAATGGCCCACACTTTGCATAATTACAATAGGACCTCAGAGTTATATTTCATATTTCTAGTTTCAGATACAAGAATGATACATTTATACAAATAGGATGACCACACTCAGTAGATTAGCTTTGTAATGATACCTTACAAGAGACCTTTTGCATGAAGCATATTCCAGTTACAGTATATTCACGCTCATTAGCATATTTTCATAAAATCATATGGTCAGAGAGCCTGCATGTTACTGCAGCTGTGTGTGTCCCTATCTACGTGAATGCTGGTAGAAATGTAGGACCAGGAGTGGGTCTGCAACTTGTCACAGTAGCACAGTGAGAGAGGAAGCCCAGGCTGGTGGGACAGAGGGCTCAGTGGTACTCCAGTTCCAGGTGGCACGTGGGGGGGAATCTGTCACAGTCTCATCTGTAGATTTTTATAAGCATACTCTCCATTGTCCATTAATGAAAATATTGAATAGTACCGGAGCTAGGACTGACCTTTGTGGGACCTCACTAGATACACCCTTCCAGTTTGACAACAAGCCATTGATAATTACTCTTTGAGTACGGTCTTTCAACCAGTTGTGCACTCATCTAATGTAATGTAGCCTGTTTTCCCCTAGTTTGCTTATGAGTGTGTAATGTGGGATTGAGAACATAAGACTGGCCATATTGGGTCAGACCAATGGTCCATCTAGTTTAGTATCCTATTTTTTGACAATGGGCAGTGCCAGATGCTTCAGAAAGAATGAACAGAACAAGGCAATTTATCAAGTGATCCATCCCTGTCGTTCAGTCCCAGATACTGGCTGTCAGAGGTTTAGGGACATGCAGAGCATGGAATTGTCTCCCTGACCATCTTGGCTAATAACCATTGATGGACTTATTCTCCATGAATTTACCTAATTCTTTTTGAAATCCAGTTATACTTTTGGCCTTCACAACATCCCCTTGCAAGAGTTCCACAAGTTGACTGTGTGTTGTGTGAAGAAATACTTTCTCGTGTTTGTTTTAAACCTGTTTCCTATTAATTTCATTGGGTGACCCCTGGGTCTTGTGTTGTGTGAAGGGGTAAACAGCACTTCCTTGTTCACTTTCTCCACACCAGTAGCATACCTCCGCCCCCTCCAGTCATCTTTTTTTCTAAACTGAACAGTCTGTCTTTTTAATCTCTCCTCATACGAAAGCTATTCCATACCCCTAATAATTTTTGATGCCCTTCTCTGTACCTTTTCCAGTTCTAATATATCTTTTTTGAGAAGACGTGACCAGAACTGCACGCAGTATTCCAGGTGTGGGCGTACCAAGGATTTATATAGTGGCATTTTGATATTTTCTGTCATCTATCCCTTTCCTAATGGTTCCTGCCATCGTTAGCTTTTTTGGACTGCTGCTTCACATTGAACAGATGTTATCAGAGAACTTTCCATGATGATTCCAAGATTTTTTTTTTTTCTTGAGAGGTAACAGCTAATTGAGAACCCCATTGTTTTGTCTGTATAGTTGGGATTAAGTTTTTCAATGTGCATTACTTTGCATTTATCAACATTGAATTTCATCTGCCATTTTGTTGCCCAGTTACCCCATTTCGTGAGATCTCTTTGTAACTCTTCACAGTCAGCTTTGGACTTAGCTATCTTGAGAAATTTTATATCGCCCCAAACTTTGCCACATCACGGTTTACCCTTTTTTTCCCCAAGATCATTTATAAATACGCTGAGCAGCATTGGCCCAGTGCAGATCCTTGGGGGACCCTGTTATTTACCTCTCTCCTCTGTAAAAATTGACGATGTATTCCTACCTTTTGTTTCCTATCTTTTATTCATGAGAGGATCTTCTCTCTTACCCTAATACTGCTTACTTTTGCTTAAGAGACTTTGATGTGGGATCTTGTCAAAGGCTTTCTGAAAGTTCAAGTACACTACATCCACTGAATCAGCCTTGTCCACATTTGTTATCCCCCTCAAAGATTTCTAATAGATTGGTGAGGCATGATTTCCTTTTACAAAAGCCTTGTTGATTTTTCCCCAACATATTTTGTTCATCAAAGTGTTCGTTTGTGTCACAAGTCAAGATATAGCATGTCTACTGCTTCCCTCTATCCTCTAGGCCAATAACCCTGTCAAAAAAGGAAATTCGGTTGATTTGGTTTGATTTGTTCTTGACAAGTCCATGCTGGCTATTCCTTATAGCCTTATTATCTTCTGCGTGATTGCAAACTGATTGGTTAATAATCTGTTCCAGTATATTTCCAGGTATTAAATTTAGGCTGACTAGTCTTCAATTTCCTGGGACCTCTTTGTTTCCCTTTCTAAAGATCGATACTATGTTTGCCCTTTTCTAGTCCTCTGGGACCTTTACCCCTTTTCCCAAGAGTTCTTAAAGATAATTACTAACAACTGACTTTGACTAGTGACATGGAGGTGTAAAAATTACTTGTTCTGTGTCTCCACTAGGATTTTACCTTGTCATAACTAACGTGTGTTAAGTATCTCACTGTAAACGCACACCTTTTTTTAATTGAAGACATAGCTGGAGCAGCTAATTTCACTGTGTGTAGTTCCTTAATATGGTGATTTGCTCGAGAAAGAGATGAAGCGAACCGGAGCAAAACTTAAAATTAGTGTTAACTATGGTGATACTAACTAGATCTCTTTTTTAATCTACCATCACAAAAGAGCTACCTAAAGATAAGTCTTTTCCTTCACATAGGAATGGTTGGGGTGTTTTTATGAGCAGTAGCTGATTATAATTTATTCTGCTGTTACATGGTGTGTCAGCTACTTTCTCAACATCTGATTTTTATCGGAGGTTAATGAAGTGATGGGAGGCCAGTGCCCGAAGGTTACTACTGGAAAGTACTGTGCATGGGGCTTTTATTACAATGGTGTTGTCAGAAGTGAGCTGGGATATGAGAGCAGGCTAAGCACTTATTATCTGCATCCACTCCAGGCAAAGCGAGTGTGGTCGGTGTCAGCTGTAATGGTACTGAATGGTGGAGGTGATAGTTAACTCTGCTTGATAGAGGTGTGTTTGTGAGATATGTGGATTCCTTTGACATGTGACAGAGCTGTGATTGTGATATGAGATCTATGTTTTGTACTCGTGTGTGTAAAGGAAAGAGGAATATGTGTACCTGCCCACTACTGAACCTAGCCCCCTTCACAAGTAGGGAACTTGTTCCCCTGAAGTCTTCACTCCTTGGTACATACATGTTCCTCTTGCTGTTACTCTCCTGTTCCTATAACTTGACTCCCATGCAGTGACTAAAGCGAAGGGAAACTGTCTTACGGTAAATGGTGTTCCTGGCCATGTTTCAGAATGGTTGTGGTAGGGCTCGCAAGAGAAATCAGACAGGGCTTTTACTACAAACTATTGAAAGTTTTATGTTGGGGGAGAGAGACTCTGATCCTTGTCCAAAAGACATGACCCATCTACGAGACACAGTCAGGTGTCAGAACTTGTAATGTTTCTGTGCCATACATTACCCATTTTCAGCCACCAACTTGGCTCCTCCCCACCTAGTATGGCAAAAATGTTGCTTAGATTGCCTGCTGCTGACAATTATGCTGTGTTCATAATAAACCTTCCCATGAACAAAAACACGCTATGATATAACAGGTAGCTTGTAGCAAGCAACTTGTGTTAGTAGTGGGGCATTCACTGGGGCAGTGGCGTCGGAACATTCCTTCGATCTACCCAGGCAACCATAAAGTGGCTGCAGAGAAACCCTCATGTTTTGTTGTTTTTTTCCTTCACTCGGGCACATGAGTAGTGTAATCCTTCCAGACGGCACATCTCCAAGTGAAGAAGTTAACATGTTCTTAAATACAGTTCACAGTCTGAGTCCCCCAAATCCTATGCATTACCTTAGGTAAAAATTGATCAACTAACACCATTTTGATTCGCTTCACAGGAATAGTTTGATCTCTAGCTCTACGCAAAGTAAAAAACCAAACCAAAACAAAAAAAAGTACATAGTAGCTTTGAAGAACTTTATTTTTTGCTGTGCTGACATCTTCATATATCCTGGCTCAAGTGATTCCAAATTTCAGTCACTAACCCTACTCTGCACTTCCACAAGGCTCAGCAAATTTCAAGAAAATCTGTGCAAACATGCAGATTTTAGAGCATTTAAAAGCATTGTGCATTAAACAGGAGGGATAGAGGAATGATGAAGGAAAAGCATTACACTACATATCCATCTGTAGCATAGGAGTTTCTGAAAGGCATGAAGTGACCTGTTCATCTCCATGGGATGTTCTCAGCTCAGTAAGAACAGACTATAGAGATGAATAAAACCTGAAACAATAACTCAGAGGTGTGAACTGCTTCATTTATCTCAGCAGCTGTTCCTTTCCCCCTTCTGAGTGCTTCATAGCCTGTGATATGCATGAAGTATGCCCGTTCTCAACTCCCCCATCCAAAGGGGAAGGACTTCCCCAGGTCCTGGCTTACATGGGGGCAGAGAAGGGGGCCTCAGACTTTCCCAGAATCGAGCTCACGTGAGTAGGGCTACAGAAGGGGGTCCAACCTCTGTAGATTGGCACGGATCCCCCGATCCTGGTGCACACATGGGGAACGGCAAGAGGGGCTCAGACACTCTAAAGGGGCAAGGCCCCTCATATCCCCACTCATATAGGAGGACAGGGAGGGGACTCAACCGCCCCAGAGGTGCAAGAGCTGCCCCTTCCCCCATCTGTGTGCACACAGAATGGAGACTGACAGGTGCCCCTGTTCCATTTCTTCCCTCATCCCTCTGCCACTCATCCCCACATCCCCCTTCCCAATGTCCTTATTTTAAAGATAGGACACTGAGGCACAGAGAGGTTGACTTGGCCAAGGACAAATGAAGGAATCTGTGTAAGAAATAAGATTAGAACTCCAGAGGGTCTGATTTCTATGCTGTGACTGGTCCTAAATCACGCTGTATTCATTATAGACATTTCTGTGGTGCTCATTATTGTAGTATCCCAGCGCGTCAGAAACGAATTTATCAGCAGAATGACCCTGTGAGATAGTGAAGTATTTATTTCTACTTTGCAAGAAACAAAGAGACAAATGAAGTCAAATGGAAACAATAAATCCTTAGCACTAGGTAATTATTTTAAAACTAGTTAAACATTCTTTTGTTAAGTTTAGAAGTGAAAGAGTAGGGAGTCAAATATATGGCTTTCTTAATGGAGTGTATTCCTCTTTTCTGGTGCTTAATGGGCCACAGCCCATTATGTAGTTATGGCAGACTGCAGAGGTGGCAGAGAAATGGGTAAATCAGAGATCATATGCTAGTTATGGGGGAGATGATCCTCAACCAGTTTTCATGTGTGAAGAGTGGTGTGTTTAGATCAGGGGTAGGCAACCTATGGCACGGGTGCCGAAGGCTGCACATGAGCTGATTTTCAGTGGCACTCACGCTGCCTGGGTCCTCGCCACCGGTCCGGGGGGCTCTGCATTTTAATTTAGTTTTAATTGAAGCTTCTTACACATTTTAAAAATCTTATTTACTTTACATACAACAATAGTTTAGTTATATATTACAGACTTTACAAAGAGATCTTCTAAACATGTTAAAATGTATTACTGCTCTTAAGTTAGAGCGAATAAATGAAGACTCGGCACACCACTTCTGAAAGGTTGCTGACCCCTGGTTTAGACATTCAAGCAGTGCGAACAGCCTTCTATTAACTATTTTTGTTTTGTTCTTGCTCAGAGGTTTAATCAGTGTGATTAAAATGCTTAGCTGCCATGGAGATAAACAGTGTATCAATTAGTAAGTAAGCACATGCAAACAGATGGGATGGGGAACATTAGTGTCTCCCGTTAGTTGGGGCTATTGGAGTTTTACAGGAGGTGAGACTAACTCTTTCACCATGAGAGAGATGCTGATATAATCAATCAGTTAGAAGGATCCATTCAGACCGAGGATGAGTTCTCCTGCAAGAGGGAGTTTATCAGAGCAAGAAACAGAAGTGTGACAAAGGGACCAGCAGTTGGGAAAAATACCTTATTATACCTGTGAACACTGGAAGTTTGGTGGGGCAGCTGTGGAGACCCAGCAAACTCAAAACCCCACCATGTCATTTTTATAGTCGCTTACTTTATTTCAGCTCTGATTCTTTAAGTGCAGCATTTACCATGGGTCTTAAACATGAACAAAGAACTAATGTTTAAAGCAAGATAGGTGCAAGGAGGTCACAGTTAGGCCGCTTTAACAGTTCTCTGAGTTCTTCCTAATTTTGTATCTGTTTTTCTTTGTAGCAGCAAAAGCCTGAACAAAAAATAAAAAAGGTGGTTTTGAGGGTGGAAATTTTTTTTGCCTTGTGCCTCTAATCACTGGCAGGATTTCCAGTTTCCAGTCTAAGCAACAAACTTGTTAAATCTTTCAAAACTGCTGGTTCAGGAACTCTGCTCTCGCACTGATACGTTTGTTTCTTGCTTATGTCCATCTCTTTGAAAACTAAGGTCGCTATGGCACAACATGCACAGTACACTGGAGAAGAGCTCCAGGTGCCCAGCGCGGTTTGCTGCTGACACTGCTCAGAGTGCTGCATGATGCAGCTTTGTCAGGATGCCTGTCCTGTGAATACAGTAACTTCTGCACATGCTACTATAGCGAGGCACCACGTGCTCCTGGATTTTGTGGGAATCTGCTGTGGCAGCCTGGAAATTTTGTGGCAGCTTTGCTTAAACAAATCAGTGAATTAAATATGAGAACAATTGATTCCATTACTCCAGTAGTCCTCAGTTGCCTTTGTTGATATGAAACTGAATTTTTATTTTATGCTGTCCCTTCATTTTCTGTTTTAGACGTGCCAAAGGTTTTTGCATTGGCAACACATAATTGTATCATAGGAGTGGGCGGGGGAACCTGAAAGATTGGTTTCTGGGGAACAGACAGTGAAGGTTGTGACAGCTGGGGAGGAATGGGAGATGCTTTGGGGTAAGCACATTAGCTGGATAAAATGATCAGCAGTAAAACAGTTAACAAAGTTAGAACTTAAGAACGGCCATACTGGGTCAAACCACAGGTCAAGCTAGCCCAGTATCCTGTCTTCTGACAGTGGCCAATGCCAGGTGCCCCATAGGGAATGTACAGAACAGGTAATCATCAGGTGATTATCCCCTGTTGCTCATTCCCAGCTTCTGGCAAACAGAGGCTAGGAACACCATCCCTGCCTATCCTGGCTAATAGCCATTTCAAGTGCCACCGTCAGAGTTCAAGAAGTGAAAATGAAAAGAATTGGGCAGTTCACACCCCTTAAAGATAGTGGGTGAAATCTTGGCCCCTTTTAAAGTCAGTGGGAGTTTTTCCAATTACTTAAGTAGTGCTAGAATTTCGCCTACTGTTTTGGGCTGTATTCCATCTCAGAAAGACATCATGTGTCAGTTTACACGTGCTGCTTCTTTGAGTGCTTGCTCATGTTGATTCCATTGTAGATGTGCATGTGCCCACGTTTGTGACTGTTGGAGACATTTGCCTTAGCCTTACCCGTAGGGCCGGCTGTGGCATGGTATATCAGGCGCCACCAGCCCTGTGCCCTCTGTTCCTTCTTATCGCCCAGGGTGCTCATTCGGAGCACTTCTGTCCCTTGCTTTGCTAGTGGTCAGCAGTTTTTCTTCTGGCCTGCTAAACCCAGGGTTGTGAGTTCAGTCCTTGAGGGGGCCATTTAGGGATCTGGGGATTGGTCCTGCTTTGAGCAGGGGGGTGGACTAGATGACCTCCTGAGGTCCCTTCCAACCCTGATATTCTATGATCTATGATTATATCAACAGGCAGGGTGGCAGCAGGTCTTTGGCTGTCTTTCGGGAAGCGCTTAATCTTTGGGGCTTTTGTGTATGTCACGACATTCATCAGGTGGCTGCCCACCTGCACGGAGCCAAGAACGCCCTGGCAGGATGGATCGCCTCAGCAGGATCTTCTCGTCTCACCACGAATGGTCGATCAACCCAGAAGTGGTCAGTCTAGTCTTCTGAAGGTGGGGTACTCCCCCGGTGGACCTGTTTGCGTCCAGATAGAACAGGAAGTGCCACATGTTCTGTTCTCTGCAGGGCAGGGATGAGGGCTCTCTGTCAGACGCCTTCCTGATCCCATGGTCTGGAGCTCTGATGTACACCTTCCCGCCACTGATCCACAGGGTCCTGCTCAAGGTGAAGTGAGACAAAGCTTTGGTCATCCTCATAGCCCCAGCGTGGCCTTGTCAGCACTGGTTCTCCATGCTCTTGAACCTTTCGGCAGCCACCCCATTACAGCTGCCTCTTCGGATGGATCTACCTTGCCAGAACCATGGCAATCTGCTGCATCCAAACCTGGCAGCACTGCACCCGATGGCCTGGTTTCTGAGTAGAGAGGAGCGGCAGTGTTCTGCCGGGGTGCAAGAAGCCCTCCACCAGGGCTACCTACATATCAATATGGAAGTGGTTCATGTATTGGGCCATGGATCACCATATCTGAGTGGAGGAGGCACCCCGCAGGATGTCCTGGACTATTTGCTACACCTGAAGCTCCTGTTGCTGTCCTCAATCAAGGTGCAACTGGCGGCCATTTCAGCTTTCCACTCTTCGTTTCAAGGCAGCTCGGTCTTCACCTATCCCATCACGGCACAATTTCTCAAAGGTCTAGAGTGCCTTTACCCACATATGTGAGACGCAGTCCCCCTTTGGGACCTGAACATGGTGCTCTCCAGGCTAATGGGGGGCCCTCCTTTTCAGCCTCTTACTTTCCCTTCTGCTGTTACCCTGTAAGGTCTCCTTTTTGGTTGCTGTAACAGTGGCCTGTAGGGTGTCTGAGATCAGGGCGCTCATGTCAGAGACCCTGTATACGATCTTCTATAAGGACAAGGTCCAGCTGCATCTGTGCCCGACCTTTCTGGCCAAGGTCATCTCCCAGTTCCATGCGAGTCGGGATATATATCTTCGGTCCTTTGCCCAAAGCTTCATGCGACAGATGAGGAACGCAGGCTGCACATCTTGAATGTTAGGTGGGCTCTGGCTTTCTACATAGAGAATGAAGCCGTTCTGTGAGTCTGCACAACTGTTTGTTGCTGTTGCGGACCAAATGAAGGGTTGTCCAGTGTCCACCAGCGGATCTCATCCTGGATCACGACTTGTATCTGCTACTGCTGTGTGCTGGCGAAGGTGCCCCCGCCATCGATTGTGACGGCCCACTCCACTAGGGCACAGGCCTCGGTGGCGGCCTTCCTCACTCAGGTGTCGATCCACGAAATCTTCCGTGCCGCCGCCTGGTGTTCCGTCCACATGTTTGCTCGCACGATGCGCTGATCCAGCAGGCTCAGGCTGACACTGGTTTTGGCAGGCCAATACTACAATCTGCAAGACTGGGAACTCTGAGCCCACCTCCTGGGATTCTCTTGTGAGTCACCTACTGTGGCACTCGAAGAAAAAACAGTCAGTCACCTTTTTGTAACTGTTCTTTGAGATGTGCTGCTGATGTCCATTCCATTACCCGCCCTCTTTTGGAGTTGTCGGCAAGAAGGACCTGAGAGGGCGCAGGGCTGGCAGCACCTGATATACTGCGCCATGAGCGTGGCATTCCAGAGGGAACCACAGCTGGCCCTACAAGTATCACTAAGTCAAAAGTCTCTGACCACGCACACCATTCCACTACAGTGGACATGAGCAACACATCTCAACGAACAAGAGTTACAAAGGTCAGTAATTGTTTTTTCATGTTGGAGGTTTTCCTCATGGCTTTAAGCGTTGAAAACGTGGGTGCTCTACCCTGCTCTGCCCTGAGGCCCCCACTCCACTCTCTCCCCTGGGGTCCTGTCCTTGTTCCACCTCTTCCTGTCCCCATTCTGCCCCCTCCCCTGGGCCCCTGCCCTGGGTCTTCCTCCCCAAGGCCCGTGCCTGTTGCTCGCTGCTGTCTGCCTTCCCTCAAGCCCCTCCCTAAGCTACTAAACAGTTCTTTGGCTGCACCTCCAATCAGCTGTTTGGTGTCACCCCTGATTAGCTGATAGGGGACACCGCCCAACAGCTGTGGCTGATGGGTGTTGAGCACCCACTAATTTGTTTTCCATGGGTGCTCACCGAGTCCATGCCTGTGGTTGAAAACTTTTTTTGTTTAAATGAAAGCTTAACTTCTAGAGCTGGATTCTGAGACTGAGTATGTGGCCGGGACGGTAAACAACATAGAATGGAAGGGTTGTCTTTTAATAAAGATAGTGCTGCAGAGCTCCAAATGAACAGTTTTCCAGACAGATATCACATGCTTAATGAACTCAAAGGGAGTGAGTTCCTGGCTCCCGACTCTGTGCTCAGACCTCTGGACAATGCTGCATCTCATGGGACGTCACCTCCTTTCTCTCAATATTTTCATCCTTTTTCTGCTCCCCAAAACAAAGATTTTAGCCTCCTGCATCCGTTGTCTGTGTAAAGCCCAGTGATATGATCGATTTCCCCCAACCTCGCACAGAATGTCCATCCTTGTCTTAATTGTTCTAGTCTGTCTCATGGCTTGGCTACCAGTGCAGGTTCGGTGTCGTATAAAATGAATTACTGTGACTCCTTTGTCTGCCCTCCTTCCCTATTTTTCATCTTTTCTCAGTGCTTTCAGGGCAAGTATTCCTGTGTGTGAGTCTAGCCTAAATAGGACTAATTAAAAAGATGTAGGATTTTTCTGAGGGTAAAACATGGCATTTCCATGTTCCTGTGCCACATTTTAAACCAATGAAAGTATGGGTTTATCCAGCACTCCTGAAAGCTGGGGGGGAAAGGCACTGTTCAAACACATGAGTGTATAGCAAAGTCAGTACAAATCCCTCATTATAGAGTGGCCAGTGTTCAAAGGAATCACAAATATTTTTTCAGTGTGTTAATTTTTTTCAGAAATGACTGTATTATTATTGCCATAAAAATACCAACATATTTTATGTAACACATCAAACGTGTGTGTTCATTTTGCAGAACTGAATAATATTGCTCTGGCCAATTGTTCAACGCAGCATTTTGCTGCGTTCTCTGACATGCTTCATAAAGATGTTTTCATGAGGCTTGATTCAGTGTGAATCCCAATAAGGGCTGACTTCCCAAGAAGGCAGGAAGGCAGCTCATAATGGCAGACTTGGCAGGTCTTGTTCAGTAGCCATTAGATATGACTTCAGGTCATTTAAATCCTGAAAATAATAAGCACCTGTGCTGCTTGAGGTATCCCAGGCTGGCATGTTTCTGTAGACCTGTGTTCTGTGAATTGATTTGCCTATCAATTAGGATAAGGCAGTGCTGGGGGGCATGTAGGCAGGGAGTTAAGGAAGGTAGGTCTGGCAGGTTCAGTATTCTGGCACACACAAAGCTGGCAGAGAATAGAATGAAAGCGTTGGCTGTCAGCCGTGGTTAGGGTCATCGTGATATCCATGTGTTCCCTTGGCACAGTTTTAAATCCAGACTTGCATACCTTGCAGCCAGAACATGAAATCCTATTGCTAGTCGAATGAGATTTTTGGATAGAATTTCTTATTGTAATTGGCTTAGCTTGAATTCATATTTGCACATGAAAATTTTCCACGGTGAATGCTGACAGGAAAAAACTGAAAAGCAGTTGCAATCTGGAAATGTAGTGTTAGAACCTTCTCTAGAATTGTGGAGTCTATTCTTGAAGGTAAAGTTTTGATATATGGGAAGAAAATGGTCTCATCTTGGGACATTTAATCAGATGAGGTTCAGAATATTGAGTGTCACATAATTGTCATTAAAAAACTACAATGCGCCAAGGTTTTTCCTCTAGTATGAGGATAGAAATGTGGTTAGTCTTGTCAATTGTATTAAGTTTGCAGATGCCATGGAAAGAGTTTTTGTTAATGATGAAAAGAAATGGCAAGCAAATGAATGCTTCGGAAGAACTTGATTGGCATTTTTATAAAATATTGGTATAATTTTCTTTCAAGGAAAGTAAAACTAAGTCATACATGAGAGCCTAAAAAAAGTTGCTTAAAAAAAGTGTGAGGCAGTTTTGCATAATCTTTTAAAGAAGTAAATATCAAAATTTTAAAATAGAAGCTTGTTTACAAGTGATCTGAGAATTTTCTTTGCATGTCAAGACCTGAGTTCAGGGTTTTGTTTTTCCTGATGCAGCTGGTGACATCACTGACTTGAAGTACACTAGCGTAAGGAATGCCACGCTATGCATTATTTTAAGGTGCTTGTGATGGATTTGGAGTTATCCCGTTGTAATTAATGAATACTGTATGTTGGGCTGGTTGTTGTGATTGTCTGATTTATTGTCTTGGTTTAACTTATTGGGAGATTGTCAGGAAAAAAAGCAAAACAGGTAGGAATGACAAGAATGGCTCGAGACAGGCACCTCCCAGCGAACACTTGAAAGTCATTGAAGGACAAAGAACTATTAGCTTTGATTTTGCTTCCTCTCCAGCCAACCTACAGAACTGGCTTTGATCAGGACAGGAGAAGACCACAAACACAGAAGATGAAAGGGATAAAAAAGGGACCCTTTTCACAAAGGGGCTGTAGTCATTTGTGCCTGCATTACATCACAGGATGAGAGGGTTTTAAGATAGGTGAATTTGTCATGCGTCGGACAAAGTGGGTATTCATCAACGAAAGCTTATGCTCCAATTCGTCTGTTAGTCTTAAAGGTGCCACAGGAGACTGTTGCTTTTTACAGATCCAGACTAACACGGCTACCCCTCTGATACATGAATGCAGGTGGTTAATATGAAAATCCTTTTTCTCTGCAAGCTTTTTTTCCTACTGCTAAAATAAACAATACTTTGGTTTAAGAAGGCAGTCTGATCCCTGGATACCTCTGGTCACAGAGCCCTGAAGGGAAGAACTACAAGTGCCAGAACTCAGGCAGACCTCCTGCAGGGTGAGAATGGTTGATGCACAGGGTAGGGCTAAGTGTGTGTGAATTTCAGACTGTCACCCAGGAGAAGTAAAGGCACTCAGCCTAACACCTGAGGGGGTGTGCTCAGAGAGATGGGAAAGGAGACAGAGGAGCAGCTAGCCCTGTAACCATGACGATGTTTATGACATAATCTTCTGTAGCAGAAGAAATATAATCCTGAACTCTGATCTTGGCTGATAAGTAAGCAGGAAACTGATTTTTCAGTTGCTGTTTTGTACTTCTCAGACATACTTATCTATATTCTCAATAATTTGGGATTTTAAACTGGTTTGATTTTATTTATAATAATGATTTCAGTGCACTGTTTCAAATGGAGAGGCTTTTAGATTCCTGTATCTGAGACAAATTTAAGTATTCAAAAAGAAAGAGAGCAAGACTGGCTGTTTTTAAAACCAAACTCTCCTAACCATTGCAAGTGATCATGTCAATTATTTCAAAAGTCTGGTAACGGTGAGGTAATGAAAAGGAGATTTGATTGCTGAGGCAAATGTAATTTATACAGCACTAAGTTCTGTCCAGAGGCTGCGTTCTAAGTCACTAGATAGCATTCTTATTGTGGTTTCCATTGCTGTGCTACAGAGACATGCAGCCTTGTTACTGTTCAGGTCAACTAGTCAGGGTACAATAATATACCCCCTACTGCTCCCTGACAGCTATAATTTCCATCCAGATTAGAACAAAATGTCTGCATACAGAAACATATAATTACTCTGGCTATTGATTTTAAGTTGTTTAGAATATATACAGTGAAAATTAGTGGTGGAGTTTGTATGTCTCCTATTCATTGCAACAGGTTTGGGAACTTGACCTCACCCCGAGAAGACAACAAAGTTTGTCGCCTAGACTGAACAGTTCATTGTTACTTTTAAATGAACCTGCTGCAGAGGGAGTTTCTCTCTCAATATTTTGAATCTGTGTTCTTTTTCTTGGAAGAAGCTAATAGCAGGGTTAGGGCTTGTAGGATTTAGTGTCACTAGATAAGTCGTGTTTTATCTGTATATAATATATTCCATTTAGGCCTTGTCTGCTGTAGTCTGACCACTGGTTTAGTACAGAAGCTCAACCAATGATAACCGTGCAAGTCCTCAGGTAGAGGAAGGATGATTTTATGGATGTGCAATCTAGATCCCCTTTAGAGCAATGCTTCCACTGTTCCTAGATAAATGGCGAGAACAAAAGTTTCTGTAAGTGCAGCCTAAATGCTATAGGCCTAAAGAAGAAGGTTTGAGTAGAAGAGATCAGTAGGGCTGACAACTGAATTCTGCTTTTCAGAGTTTTATGTGCTTTGATCCCCACTCTGTTTCTGAAAACAAACTCCTCTTAATTCTGCACCGCAGAACATTCCTCTTCTCCTGAACTTTTCAACAGTGTAAGTGGCTGCAGAGGACTGGTAGTTTTGAAGTTGTTTTCTTTCTGTTCCAGTGATATGCTAGGGGGAAAAATCTCCATGTTACTTTAAGCTTCTTAAGTTCAGCTCCTGACCATGGTCCTTAGTATTGTCTTGAGCACACCTTACGGGTACCCGTCCATCTATGTTGTCTAACCTGTTAGCTCTCCTTAGAAGTCCTTTAACGCTTCCATGAGAGACTGTGAATTTACTCAAACAATGTAAGAGCTCAAGGACTCTATTAAACAACATTTATTAGAAATAGAGAGAAAAATCACATTAACATAAAATGAATGGTCTGAAATCGTAACTAGTTTTAAATGGAGGGAGAGCTATTATGGCTAGGCATAGTCTGTGAAATTACACTGTAAAAGAAAATGCATCTGTCTCTTTGGTTTCAGTCACCCAACCTTTCAAGCCTTCTCTATGCCAGAGAAATGAACCAGTGGAGAAGCGCTGGCATTCATACCAATGGGTCTACGTGAGCCACTCTATTTTGGGTAGAGGTTATCTGCAGTTTTGCCATGCATCCAAGTTAGTGTTGAATGACACATAGCAGTGGAACTAAGGTCTGCATACACATCCCACAGTTCCTGAAAGCAGGGACATGTTTAAACTGTAAAATAAACGAATAACATAGGCCCTGTCTACATTAAGGAAATAGGCACCAGTGTCACTACACCAGTGTGACACTGGATCTGATTCCTAATGTAGACACACTGCACTGGCACAAACACTGGTGTAAACCCTGCTATATTAATTTGGTAACACGCCAAAATAAACTGTGCCAATGCAGTATCTGCATCACAGGGTTGCCTGGCCCCTGCCCCAAAGAGTTAAAAATCTAATTTCAGACACAATAAGTGAATGTAGCAAACCATAGGAAGGAAGCATAGGAAGGAGAGCAAGGGTAGTAGTAATATAAACGTGGTGGCATTGCCCTGGTCTCTGCATGACTTGATGGTTCTAGATCGGTGAAAAGGGTTTTCGTTAGCTTGCTTTTAAAATATAAGTAATTAAACAGCAACAATCCCCATAGTCCTCTCTATAGCTGTTGTCAGTTTCTAATTTTTTTATATATCAGAGGGGCAGCCGTGTTAGTCTGGATCTGTAAAAGCAGCAAAGAATCCTGTGGCACCTTATAGACTAACAGACGTTTTGGAGCATGAGCTTTCGCGAGTGAATACCCACTTCGTCAGATGCATGTAGTGGAAATTTCCAGGGGCAGGTATATATGTGCAGGCAAGCTAGAGGTAATGAGGTAATTCAATCAGGGAGGATGAGGCCCTGTTCTAGCAGTTGAGGTGTGAAAACCAAGAGAGGAGAAACTGGTTTTGTAATTGGCAAGCCATTCACAGTCTTTGTTTAATCCTGAGCTGATGGTGTCAAATTTGCAGATGAACTGAAGCTCAGCAGTTTCTCTTTGAAGTCTGATCCTGAAGTTTTTTTGCTGCAGGATGGCCACCTTAAGGTCTGCTATAGTGTGGCCAGGGAGGTTGAAGTGTTCTCCTACAGGTTTTTATATATTGCCATTCCTAATATCTGATTTGTGTCCATTTATCCTTTTCCGTAGCGACTGTCCAGTTTGGCTGATGTACATAGCAGAGGGGCATTGCTGGCATATGATGGCATATATTACATTGGTGGACGTGAAGATGACTGAACCGTTATGGCCGACCTGGAACAACGTTTCCTCAGCTCTCGTCCACTCACGCCCCTTCTCTACCTACGCTACATTGATGACATCTTCATCATCTGGACCCATGGGAAGGAGACTCTGGAAAAATTCCAACACGATTTCAACAACTTCCACCCCACCATCAACCTCAGCCTGGACCAATCTACACAGGAGGTCCACTTCCTAGACACCACGGTGCAAACAAGTGATGGTCACATTAACAACACCCTATACCGAAAACCTACTGACCGCTATGCCTACCTTCATGCCTCCAGCTTCCATCCTGGGCACATCACACGATCCATTGTCTACAGCCAAGCACTGAGGTACAACCGCATCTACTCTAACCCCTCAGACAGAGACCAACACCTACAAAATCTCCACCAAGCATTCTCAAAACTACAATACCCGCACGAGGAAATAAGGAAACAGATCAACGAGCCAGACGTGTACCCAGAAGCCTCCTACTGCAAGACAAGAACCCAACAGGACTCCACTGGCCATCACATACAGTCCCCAGCTAAAACCTCTCCAACGCATCATCAGGGATCTACAACCCATCCTGGACAATGATCCCACACTTTCACAGGCCTTGGGTGGCAGGCCAGTCCTTGCACACAGGCAACCTGCCAACCTAAAACGTATTCTCACCAGTAACTGCACACTGCACCATAGTAACTCTAGCTCAGGAACCAATCCATGCAACAAACCTCGATGCCAACTCTGCCCACATATCTACACCAGCGACACCATCACAGGACCTAACCAGATCAGCCATACCATCACCGGTTCATTCACCTGCACGTCCACCAATGTAATATACGCCATCATATGCCAGCAATGCCCCTCAGCTATGTACATCGGACTGGGGGCAGGGTCTCTGTTCTGGAACTTGATTTCCCTCCCGCTACGCTACCTGTTGTTCTTTGTTGTGAGGCCACCACTTGTTCCAGACTTCTGCCTGAGATGGCTTATTGTGAGAGTGACATATCGTTAGCGAGGGATGGATTGTTCAGTGTTGACACTGGTCAGCAAAAATGAGTTATCGTTCAGCCTACGGAGACTTTTATACAATTCATAATGTATCCGAGATCAAAATGATGGTGTTCGCTGTTAAGGAAGACACTTAAGTTGGGAAATAAGATCCACGTGTAGTGTAAGAGGGCTGCTTGTTTCACACAGTTAAGCAGCTGTTCACACATAGGGACTCTGCTTAAGCATTTCTCTGCGTTTTGGGTGGATCCGGAAGCTCTGCAGCTGAAAGTGGGGTGGGGAGGAGGATTTTATTTCAGCAGGGATGTAAAGAGTGTTTGGACAGGAGCTCTGAGCCTGATTCTCCACTGTCTTGCACCTTGTGTAGTAATTTATATCTGCTGTCAAATGTTTTTTGCATCACTCCCGCTCTGCACAGGTGTAATGGCAACACATAGTGGAAGGCAATGGAGAATCAGGCCCTTTTAATGTTTATGTCTAAAGACTCAGGGCCTGATTCTCCTTTACTCTGTCGCCACTTTATGCTGCTGTAGTTGCATAAAGGGGCCTTAAATTGGGTGTGAATATAATGTATTCCCAATTCAAAGCCCCTTTCAACTGCCGAGTGGCCTTAGTGTAAATGAGTCTCAGATTCCATTTTCTTGTTCTTCCTTGCATAATTGAATTTCCTGTTGTTTATGATCTATGGAAGAATGACACAATCAGATACACTAGCCTTTAACCAAACACTGTAGCGTTTTGCTCATTACCCTAATGCACAGTAATGCCTGGGAGACCTTTTGCAGAGTGAACAGAGAATAAACAGGTAAGGGTAAAGCATCGCTCTGTTCTTTTACTGTGATAATTTTAGTTTAGTTTTAGTTTTTAATATTTAAATACATTATAATGTATTATGTCCGCAGTGCTATAAATGTGCACATGCCTTAACTGTCTGTTAAGAGGAATGATCCCTGCACAAACTTCTTACTACTAAATATACTATAGAATATTTTGTAAAAGTAGTGAAGGCTTAAATAATATGAGACCTCACTATAAGGAGACATCACCTTTCGTGTTTGCAAATTATAAGGGGTGGCAGTTAGCAAAGAATGAGCGTGTAGGACAGACTACAGTAATTGATGGGACAGAAGGTGGATACAGTGATTGAGAGCTTTTCTTCCATTTTCACAGAAGCTTTCTAATATATTATCTATGGAGGCCTGCAAGAATGAACATAGATTGCCTTTTATCATCCCGTAACGTGCTTTCTTCACCCAGGAGGAATATGTGATATTGATACTGAGTTGGTACCAAGAGAACAATGTAGAGACATTGTTGACAGCTCCATAGTTAAGGCTGGATTGAGTTTCTCGGTTAAAGTGCAACTTGAATTCCTTTGTTAAGGATGAAAAAACATATACTGTCACCAAAATTACGCTGCTTACTCCCAACGCCCAGGCTTTCCTATAAAGTTATAAGTAAATTGATTCAGATGTAGAAGAGTTAAAAACTGTTCCTTTTGGAAATTTCAAGGATGGCAGCTATTGGATTTTTTTCTCTCTCTCAGATAGAAATGGCTTTTTCACTCTTGAATCTTCAGCAAGATGGAGATGGAAACAAAATCTCATGCACTGACTATTTAAAATTCAAAATAAACTGACATTGCTCATTTTTAGTAAGCACTTTTCAGAGAATAACTTTAAGGCATTGAAAGGTTGTAAAACACCTCATGTTTTGTTGAGCACACTTCCACTTTTCACTAAGAGAATGTTATGCATTATAGAACTTCTCCACCCTAGACTTCAGTATTTTACCGTTTATAGTGCAAATTGTTCTAATGGCAGAGACAGAAGATGATTAGAAGTCAGCTTATAGGTTAAAAATACATTTAGTTTTCTGAGCTCTTGACTTGTTCATCTGAGACAACCCGTAAAGCCAAGTAAAGCATAGTGTTTTATCAGATGGTAATATGGAGGTCTGTAAAATATATGCTAAGGCAATTAGAACATGAAGGCCTATTAGAACTATCACCAAACCCATTCCAGTAACTATTTAAACAGTAAAAAAAATTTTTTTTAAAAAGTCTTTGATGTAACACAAATGGTAAACACACAATTCTCCCTGCTTTCAAACAAAATGAATGCAGCATATGCTTTTGCAGACTAGCTTACCATTCTGACATGTTACAGCTCTGTTGTAGTTATGCATCATTACCCTGTGCTGTTCTGACATTCTCTATCTCAGCACACTACCGTCAAACAGTTTTAACAATTGGAACCAGTTGTTATGGCACCTGCCAGTATGGTTACAGTTAAGTTTCTGTCAGGATTTCCCTTGGGGTTAGAGAGCTCTGCTGCAAAAAGGGGTGCTTGTTGCGTCAGTTGCCAATGGATTGTGGAGCTGTCAGGCCTACCCCTGGTTAGCAGGGTTGCTATTGATCCAAAGGATTGTCCTGCAGCTGTCAGGGACCACCAAAAGTTTGTGGCATGTAGCATCAGCTCTTTTCCTGCTCCTAACCGTTCGCCATAGGAATACCCACCTGCCTCCCTTGCAGTTAGGTGTTCAGTGAGACAGGGTGAACTGTTTGCCTGATTGCATGCAATTCTACGCTTTTGCCACACAGCGAAATGCCTATTCTCTGGTTTGCTAACCTGGATCCATTTTTAGAACTTGCTGTAGATAAATGTGTCCTAGCAGGAGTTTACTTCCAAGGCAGGCTCCTCCTCCTGCTCCTGCCAGTGTGCTGTTTAGTCTTCAGAAGCGCTGTCAGTTTTTTTTTTAAGAGCTGGTTTCAGGTGGCACCTTTTATAGCTCTACAGAGGAAAGAGGATATTGTCAAAAACCAAATGGACAAGAGTCTTGCTGTTGCTGGAAGGCAGGGGAAAAGGGCTCTTCACTGAAAGAGAATCATGCTTTTATTTCTTGAGTGCTCCATTTGCCCCTCCTGCGAAGGCCCTCGGAGTGCAGTACAATAGCACTTCTAAAGATCTGCTCAAATATTAGCAAAACCCACATTCACTAACCCTAGAACAAATCTGAGGGACTTTGAAACGGGAAAGGGAAATAGCAGGGGTACAAAAATGACTTTCTAATAGTCATTCGTAAACAAAAATCCTGAGGGAGAAAACAAATTATTAGGAATTTAAGAATGAGGGAGATGAACTTAGGCAAATTTTATCAGTGAGAGACACGCACTCTAGGACCTGCTGTAACAGTGGCACGTATGCCTGCCAATCTAAAGTGTTAATAGCAGATTCCTAAAATGTGGGTGGGTTACGATAAGGTGGGGTCCCTATAACATAGTCTACAGTTAAGCACACTTGAAAAACCAGCAGGTCCAGGCTATAGTCAATCTATTACTTAAAGCTTTATAGGTAGCCAATGTTAAGAACCCAGGGCAAGCATGATATGCTCAGAGGTGCTCATGGCAATGAGCAAAAGGGCTGCATTCTCTGGAACAAGCTGCAATTAATGGTGAGGGGTTATTAAAAGGGAGTTAAAAAATTCAAGCCTGGTGGTCCACTGTGTTGCTCTTGCAAGGTTGCTGCAGGCTAAATAATGCTACAGCTTTTGTAAATGGTATTGCAAAGATCTGATCTGAGATTCCCATAGAAGGATATCGTCAAAAATAGCACCAGGATTCTTCACCTGCCTTCCTACCCCTCATTAAGCGGAAACGTGAAGGACCAAGGATGTGCCTGGTATTAGTCTTAAATGCTCAGCATTCACACTGCAAAACACACAAATGTAAAATAGCATTATACTTCCAGTGTCAGCACACACAAGTCAGGAAGTGTGCGTGTGTGAGAGAGACTGAAACTCTTGTCTTTTTCTCCCCCAGGGCAGGCTCTGGTACGCCCCCTGTGTTTTATACATTGCAGCATATGGAGTACAAAAATCATAGACTAACTGAGATCTGTTATAATGGACTCTATCCACTGCCTACTTTACCTAGGCAGCACAAAATTTCAGCCAACACGGACTTTTCTGATGGAATTTGTGGGTTGAAGTGTGATGTGAATATATTAACACACAGAGAACTGTGGAATCCATAGTTAGCATCTTAAAGCACTCTGCAAATACTATACACATGCTGCTACGCAAGTGCAGGCACCTTTGATTTGAAGCCAGGCATGCCACACACTCAGCAACACACACAGAGAATTTTGTTTGAAGAAATCCGGGCACAGCTTTGCTCTGCCAGAAGAGCGACTGTTCAAGGATGGCGTAAGTTAGAGCATCTCTAAGGGCATTCTAACACTGCGCAGAAAGAATAGCTTGCACAGAGCTGCACCAGGATCAGTGCAGTGCAAAGGAGAGTCTGGAGCCACTTTACTGCCCCCCACTCTCTTGACTTATGCTCCAAGGCCAGATTCACCATTACATTATATCTTCTTTGCACCACTCAGCGCAAAGGGGATGGATCTGCCTGTAGCTGGTCAGCAGGAAATTTTCCTGGCAGACAGGAAGTCCTCCAGACATAAATCATCATAGGCAGCTCCTGCACCAACTGCTTCTGCTCCCCACAGTGTAGGGGATGCTCCCGAGGGAGTCAGTGGGCAGAGTGCAGATCCAGTAGACAGTATGTTAGTGGCATAAGTTAGAGGAGCCCCAAGTCTGATCTGACTGATGCTGGAAATGTGCTGGTGAAGGATCAGGGAACTGTGAGGTTGCCCTGCCCATCAAGTGTTGAATAGAGCTCAGACCCAGAGGAAAATTGAACCCTGTATATTTTGCCCACACCCGTGGTCCCAATTATATTATTAGGATTCAAAGAGGCAGTTCCAAATAGACAAGGCAGTTTCAACCAGATGCTCAGACCAGTAAGATATCCCATCTGGCTATACAGTAAACTTATTCTTTATTTTAGTGTAAAGGAAAAGCCCACTAAATATTGAGTGAAGGTTGTTTAAATATGTATCTCTTCTTGGAATCATTTGCCCACTAAAACAGTGTATTGTCACTCATGAGCCAGGGTTTGTTTCCACGGACAGCCGGATGCTTTTTCTGCTTTCTTTGCTGTTTCCTGATAATGGATGTGCTAAGAGACCCTGTGGCCCACCTGTGTTGGAAAGCGTCAGATCATCTAAGAACTGTGCCATTTCCACTCTTTGAAGGGATTGCTTTGCTAGTCAGCTTTCTCTTGCTATATCTGTCTGCTTTGCTTCAGCCCCAGTAAGCAGTCCAGTGTTACAGAGGCCCCTGCTGTTTAAGAGAAAAAACAGCCTTGTTTGCAGGTTTCCTCTTGTTTCCCACTCTGCTGCTGCAAGAATCCCCTCTTCCTGAGACTTTGTGTTCTTCTACAGTACAGACCTAACAAATGTAAATTTAGTGTGAGGCCCTATTTTCTTACCTCCTTCTTTTGATATCCACCCTTTGTCAAGCTATATTATAATATTTATTTGACTTACAAAAATACCTGCTAAGATCGGGCCCTCATTGTACTAGGTGCTGTGTGGACATATAGTAACATTCTCGGTCACCCCAAAAAATCTCATGTAGATGTAATTGTGGCTTTAGCAAAGAATCGCAAAACATCTGTCCTAACAAAAGCTATAGGTGTCCTGTACTGGACATTAACTAGTATGTGAGAATACATACATAAACATATAGTGTCTGTATGCATATACTGTATATAGTGTATGCACATGGGAAAGTGTAACCCCTCCTCCTAGGCCACAGTTGGGTGCTGCATCAGAGTTCTAGCTCTGTGCCTGGGAACATCATCCAGATGGTCAGCATGTCAGCGAGTTCTGTGGTGCTTGGTGCAGATGGAATAGTTGGAGATTTTAGCTCCAAGCCTGTAACAAGCTCTACTGATCATGTGCAAATGGCAATTTTCAGAGGCTTGTAACTCAGTTAAATGTGGCTGGATTTCAATGGGTGGCAGCATGTGGCATCTCTCTGCCCCCTAGACTAAGGCCCTGCCAAATTTCAAGTTCCAACTCCAAATCTTGGATGTGTTAGAGCTGTTGAAATAAAAGGTGGAAGATGCAGGGAATTGGCATCAGCAAATTGGCCTGTTTTTCCCTAGCCTATTCCTAGAAGTGGCTGAACCATTTTTGCTGAAATTTTCAAAAACAGATTCTGCCTGAGGCAGAGAGCATGCATGGGAAAAGTTCAGCCCAAATGGCTAGTTTGGCAAAGTTACGAGTAATCAAAAAAGGGACTTCTAGCTGCAAGAGTTAGGTAACATTAACTATAGGTCTTGCTGACAGCTCCATCTTTAATTATACAACAACAGCACTCAGAAGCTTTGATCAAGGTTGAGGCTTTGTTGGAAGCTGCCCTAACAAAGGTAGACATGCTCCCTGCACTAAAGGGCGTACATCTAAGATGACAAGTAATGGGAAACGTGGGAAGGGGGAAGCAATCAAATATTTAGAATGCCTGTATACAAGTGAGATATATGTTAGTCTGTCAGTTACATAAATGCTATTGAGTTTGCCAATTGCCCTTCAGCCTAGCCACTGTTTATTGGCTGATTTCTTAGAGGTGTCGAAGCAGATGTGGGGTCTTGAAGAGGGAGTTGAAGGAGGAGGGGTGAGCGAGCTTGTAAGTAGCTAGTGAATAACTATTTCCGTAATCTCAGGGAATGTCAAATTTGACTTATTTCGCAGGTGGTCATATTTAATGTAAGCCACTGTTGAGTGACTTCAGTTCTGTTCCCAGCTCCCACATGTGTAAACATGTCACTACAAAATGTAGAACAATTTGAAAGGTTTCTTATTAAAGCAATCATTAGGGAGTTAATTAACATTTCAGTGTTTGGGCTCATCCCATTTAAATTGGCCTGATCTTGTTGGAGTGTTAGGCTAATGCCTACTGGTCTGGCTTCTAATGGAGTGGTGCCAGTTTGCATCAGCTGAGGATCTGCATTTATTATTTCTCCACTGCTGAATTGTATGTGGGATTGTGATGGGGTGTATAAACCCTTGAGGCTCAGGGAGCACCTGCAAAGCATGCCAGTCTTGGAGGAGGAGCCCTGAAAGGGAGAAGCCCAGTTCAAGGGGGCCCAAACTTATCCCCACTAGCTACTAGGAGGGAGACACCGTTAAGAGAAGACTAGCTTGCTGAGCTGAGACTGACTGGGGGAAAGGCGCCAGCTGCAGGAGCAGTGAACTGAGGCCTGACAGCCGGCCCAAGGTATAAGGCCAGCTCCATGGCGGGGAGCTGGGAGACTCCTTTCTTGAGGGAGAAACTGAGAGTACGTCTACCTGCAAAGAAACCCTCCAACCCGTGGCAGCACATCTCGGAGCTCAGCTCAACCAACTCCAGCTTGCCGGCTTGTGCTACAGGGCTAAAAATAGCAATATAGACATTCTTGCTTGGGCTCTGAAACCCGGCAGCAGGGGAGGATCTCGACATTCATCTTGCTATTTTTAGCTACCTGGTGAGCCTGATCAGTTGATTCAGGCTTTGAGGCATGTTGCTGTGTGTTGTCGTTGTTGTTTTTGTGGTGTCGACATATCTAAGAGACGACCTGAACTACAACCTCATCTCCGCAAGGAGTACTCGAGGGGTGAGGGTGGGGAAGGAATAGGGGCAAAGGGGGCTAGTTGAAATACAGCCGAGCTACTGCTGGAGAGGCTGGGAGCAGCTTTGCAGAAGTGCCTCAGTAACCAGCTGGGAAGAGGATGCAGGGAGCCACAAGCCCATGGTAGGAATAGTGGCATTCACAGAGCTGGGGAAGATGATGACAAGCAGGGAAAGGCAGGAGCCGCTCAAGGAAGCTATGGGGGAATTGCCTAGCTACCTAAAACAGGGTCCCTAGGTTGGAACCTAGAAGAGAGGATGGGCCTGGGTTCTCCTACCTCTCTTCCAGACCAAGAGGAGAACAAAAGGGTTCCAGACTGAGAGGTCAAGAACAGCAAGCCTCAGATGGAGGCCGAGGGCCTGTCGTAGAGGCTACCAGGCTTTGGGGTTTTCCTGTCTTTTGGGATGGACTCTGAATTATCCCAAAGGGCAAGATAAGAGTGACCTGGCTGGAGGGCCATGTCGCAAAGCAAAGGGGACGAACAGCAAGTCTGGGTGGCAGAACTAGTGGCTAAAAACTGTGCAATTCTGCACTTCGCTGCACGGGAGCGTCTGGCTGGCAAGTCACTTTGTCACAGGGATGTAATGCTTTGATGAATGGAGCCAGGGTTTCCCATTCTTAGGTTGATCTGTGGGTTCGGGCTTTTTTAAGACAAAATCTGAAAAGACGAGTTGAGCTTCTAGAGATATGCTTGTCTGATTCATGCTGAGTGTTGAATGACTTTAGAGAGAGCAATGTCCAAGTTTCTTCAGCTTGAAGTGGGGCTGCTGGGCTGCAGGGCCCCTCAGTATGTTGTGATGGAGGTGGGAGAAAATGTATGTGGTGGTGAAATGTAGAAAATAACCAATGGGGGCTGTTGTTCAGAAAATAACCATGTTGGGAAACAAAGTGCTGGATTATAGACTATTTAGATATTAGAATATTTACTGGGTAAACTTACTAAGGAGAACCTATGAATCTTCTTAAGTAGTTAACAGAATTCAGTGGCGAATCCTATGCATTCAGAAAATTAAAGAAATGTCCAGGAAACTAAAACAAGCTCAGGAAATGTTGATCATGGAACTCATTTTAAACTATTTCATATCCTTTAAACAGTGATCAAACTAACTCTGTGACCTCATAATGGCCTTAATGGGATGGGAGTTATCACACACGATTTTCTATGGGCATTTGAAGAAGAGGAAATGAGATGTAATAGTTAAGGAATTATTTTTACAAGCACCCACTAATTATAATTCTTGAGGCAGAGGGGAGTAATTAAGAACCCAGACCTTCATGGCACTGAGCACTCTGATCCTGCTCAAACAAAGCGCTTAAGCACATGCTTGACTTAAAGAAAGCAAGTAGACTAGGACGACATAAGCACATTCTTACTGCTTTACTGGAGTTGTCAGCACTCTGCAGAAACAGGACCTAATATTGTAACTGTTAAGCTACTGCTTTTTGGAGGACAGCAGAAAGTTTCTTTCCATGTTTATTTTAGAGGCAAAGTCTTCTCAAGGAGGAAATTGGGATGGCTAGTGAGTATCTGTAATGGGTGGGAAAAGTCTGTGGTGGATGGGCAATGTTTTCTCTTAGGGAGCATAAGAAGTCTGATCTAAAATGTAACATGGAAGAGCTGGAGGTCTCAGATGAAAATAGCTCTTTGTGAGAGAGCTGTGGGAAGAATGATGCTAGGATTGTGTGGCACTTCGTGTTCTGTTTATGTAAAAGTGTGGTATCCCAGCAGGGCTTCATCTCCAGTCTGTCTGTCTAGGAATTCCTAAAGCATCTGTCACAAAACTATCTAGGTGCTGATTTACTCCTGTGATTTTTTTTACTACTTCTGTTTACAAGGCACTAGCAACTTAATGGGGCAAATCTCCTCAAGGAGAACCCTCCTGTCTAGTTTGTCAGAGTGGCTGAAGGTCTGTCCCTTTGGCCCATAGGAGTGCTTCACTGTCAAACACAGAGTAGGAGTTTGATGTGCTCACCCCTTGAGCACCCTTGCAAGGGGCTCTCTGGCTGAAAGAGGGTAGCTCTTCTAGGTTACCAAGGGAGGTTCTGAAATGAGAGAGGAATGTGAATGCAGTTCTGGGAGGCAGTGTGGCCTGGTGGATAAAGAACTCGACTGCAACTCGAGTCTCAGGTTCTATTCCCAGCTCTGTCCCTCGCCTGCTGGGTGACCTTGGGCAAGTCAGTTCACCTCTCTGTGCCTGACTTTCCTCCTGTAAAATATAGATAATGATACTGATCTCCACTGTAAAGTGCTTTGAGATCTGTTGATGAAAAATGCTGTGTCAGAGTTAAGTAGTATTATTATTAAGACTACATTTATATCACTGAGGTCATGGGAGACCTCTGTGACATTCTCTGCTTCAGCCTCGGCGGTTGTGGGGACTCTGGAGCTGTCAGCCAATGGGACCTGCAAGGTCCAGCGACAGGTGACAGCTTGGAGTGAGGGGGATGCCTCGGGCGAGCTGCTGGGGGTGTCTTGTTTTCTCTTTGGGAAATATTGTCACCCTGCAGCTTCCAGCTGCTGTGGACAGAGGGGGAACCCCACAACTCCCAGCCACCATGGCAGCAGAGGAAACCATGGAGCTGTGGCAGCAAAAGTCACAGACAGGTCACAGCTTCTGTGAATTTTTGTTTACTGCCTGTGACCTGTCTGTGACTTTTACTAAAAATAACCATGACAAAATCTTAGCCTTAGTTTTTATTAGGGCTGTCAATTAATTGCAGTTTAACTCATGCGATTAACTCAAAAAAATTAATCATACTTATAACAAGAGAATACCAATTGAAATTTATGAAATATTTTTGGATGTTTTCTACTTTTCAGTATTGATTTCAATTACAAGACAGTCCACAGTGTTCACTGTATATTATTTTTATTACAAATATTTGCACTGTAAAAATGATAAACACAAGAAATATTTTTCAGTTCACCTCCTGTAAGTACTGTAGTGCAATGTCTTTGTTGTGAAAGTGCAATTTACAAATGTAGAATTTGTTTGTTACATAACTGCACTCAAAACTAAAACTGTGTAAAACTTTTTAGAGCCTACAAGTCCACTCAGTCCTGCTTCTTATGTACAGTCTCATCAGAAAATGAGGACAGGCGTTCGCATGGCATGTTTATAGCCGGCGTTGCAAGGTGTTTACATGCCAGATATGCTAAACATTCGTATGCCCCTTCCATTTTTTGGCCACAATTCCAGAGGACAGGCTTCCATGCTAATGATGCTTGTTAAAAAAGTAATGCGTCGATTAAATCTGTTGACTGTACTCCTTGGCGGGGGGAGAGGGGAATTGTATGTCTCTCTTTCTGTTTTACCCGCATTCTGCATATATTACATGTTGTAGCAGCTCGGATGAAGACCCAGCACATGTTTGTTTTTAAGAGCACTTTCACAGCAGATTTGACGAAATACAAAAAAGATACCGATGTGAGATTTATAAAAATAGCTACAGCACTCAACCTAAGGTTTAAGAATCTGAAGTGCCGTCCAAAATCTAAGAGGGACAAGATGTAGAGCATGCTTTCAGAAGTCTTAAAAGAGCAACACCCTCTGATGGGGAAACTACAGAATCCAAAGCACCAAAAAGGAAAATCAACCTTCTGCTGGTGGCATCTGATTCAGATGATGAAAATGAATATGCGTTGGTCTGCACTGCTTTGGATCGTTGTCAAGCAGAACCCATCGTCAGCATGATGCATGTCCTCTGGAATGGTGGTTGAAGCATGAAGGGACATACGAATCTTTAGCGCATCTGGCACGTAAATATCTTGCAATGCCAGCTACAACAGTGCCATGCGAACGCCTGTTCTCACTTTTAGGTGACATTGTAAACAAGAAGCGGGCAGCATTATCTCCTGCAAATTGTAATCAACTTTGTTTGTCTGAGTGATTGGCTGACCAAGAAGTAGGACTGAGTGAACTTGTAGGCTCTAAAGTTTTACATTGTTTTATTTTTGAATGCAGGTTTTTTTACATAATTCTACATTTGTAAGTTCAACTTTCATGATAGAGTGCTTGTATGCGATGAATTGAAAAATATTTTTTGTTTTTTATGGTGCAAATATTTGTAATAAAAAATAAATGTAAAGCAAGCGCTGTACACTTTGTATTCTGTATTGCAATTGAAATAAATATATTTGAAAATGTAGTAAATATCCAGAATATTTAAAATTAATGGTATTCTATTGTTTAACAGCATGATTATAACAATTTTTTTAATTGTTTGATGCCCTAATTGTCGTCGTCGTCATCAATCACGACCACCAAGGGGTAGGAAGAATTCAACTGTTTTCTTTAGAAGTGAGGCCTGGAAGAGCCAGGATACAAGGAAGAGGAGGCATGGAGATGTGTGGTCAGGGAGCCAGGAATTCCAGAGTCCTGTTCCTGGCTGTAAAACCATCTCTGTCCATTGTCTTTAGCTAGTCTTTTAGCCCCTCTTGCGTCTCCATTTACAAAATGACAATATTTACCTATGGCACAGAGGAGTTGTGTGACGATTAGTTAAAGGCGAAAATATTTACATAGTGCTTTTTAACATCAAAGGTTTTTTACATGTGTGAAGTACTATTCCATAATTTTTTACAGGAGTGGGTTATTAGCCCCTCCCTACCAGGAGAGACGGTAGTCTGCCTTTAGTCTGGCTCCTACCCTTCAACCTCTGGTATGGGTGACCTTACCAGGAGTTATGCTCCTGCCAGCATAGCTTTTAAGGTCATGGTCTGCCACAAGCCCTTCCTGCCACATCACCACACAGTCCATGGGGACAGAAGTCATTATGGAAACTTACACTGCTGCTCAGTTCAACAAATTCAGTCCAACTCAACTCAATTCAAACAGACCTTGAAGAGAGATAATAATGCAAAGTGGCCAAACCCACAGGAAATCTATTATGCTGATGAATTTGCTGTCTCTTAAATCCATAACTAAAATTAGTATGTGGAATATGTGGACATTGTATGAACTCGGTAAAATAATCCAAGTAAGAAAAGAAATGAACAGAGTTAAACTAGATGTACTAGGCCTAAGTGAAATCAGATAGGTATCTTGAAGATACATAGCTCTGTCAGCTGGACATATCTTACTGTATTCTGGGCTACGGAATATTAGTAATGTACAGAGATGACATTGGTCTGATACTATTAAGGAGGGCAGTCAATAGCCTGACAAAATTGTCACCAATTTCTAAGAGGAATATAATGGTGTGATTTACCTCAAAATTCCAGAAAATGTCAAATTTTCAGTGTTATGCTCCAACAAATCAAGACAGCTGAGAAGAAAAACAAAACTTCTACAAGCAGCTACAGAATATAAAAGACAAAATCCCAAAAAGAGTTGTCTTCCTAGTAATTGGAGATATGAATGTTAAAGTAGGGAGCAACTGGCAGGGAAGTAATTATGGGGAAATTATTGAAATATTTATTGTGGTGGTTTTTCATAGAATCATAGAAGATTAGGGTTGGAAGGGACCTCAGGAGGTCATCTAATCCAACCCCCTGCTCAAAGCAGGACCAATCCCCACACAGATTTTTACCCCAGTTCCCTAAATGGCCCCTGCAAGGATTGAACTCATAGCCCTGAGTTTAGCAGGCCAATGCTCAAACCACTGAGTTGTCCCTCCCCCAGAAGTTATTTTTGGCATAAACGATTTGGTTATTAGAGTAACTATCTTCTCCCACCATTCATATGATAACTTGGAGGAGGTCATCAGATCACAGAACAGGATACCAAATTAATCACATTGCAATTTGGAGCAAACAGTGAAGAACTTTGGAAGATGTATGTAGCAGGAACAGATGTGGGAATGGAGCGTGCACTACTGCTAGCTATATTGAGAATAAAAATAAGAACAAAGGAGTGATCTGAACAACAGAGATGCTCTCATTATAACATCACTTAGAGAAAACAGATGACAGCACAACAAGAGTTTAGAATTGTGCTAGCAAATAGATACCAGGTGCTTGAAGGTGGTGAAACAGTAGAAGGCAAAAGGAAACTTTTCCCTACAACTTATGGAAAAAGTGTTGGGATTCAGGAAAAAACATCAATGAAGGGGTTTTCTGATGATACATATCAGGGCACAAAATGAAAACTAAGTCAAGAAAGAACAAGAGCACAGACACAAACTCCAGAAGGAATATACCATAAAGAACAAAGGGGTCAGAAAGAGTGATAGGGAAGATAAATGATACTTTATAGACAAAATGGCAACAGATGCACAGGCCGCTGCAGCACAAAATGACAGGAAGACACTGTACAACATCATTAGATAGATGTCAAGAAGAAAATCAAGTACCAGCTGACCAATTCAAGACAACAAGGACAAGCCAATATTTCAGTCAACTACTGAATGGTGAACCAGTGGCCAGTTCCCCCATATGTAGAGGTATGAGAAGATCTGGATGTCCAGCTAGGATCTATCACCAGAGAAGAGGTAGAGAGGGCAGTCAATCTGTTAAAAAGTAGAAAGGCACCAGGTCTGGATAACATTCCAATGAAGCAGTGGTTTTCAATGTTTTTTCATTTGCAGACCCCTAAAACATTTCAAATGGAGATGCAGACAACTTAGGGATCCCCAGGGGTCTGCGGACCACAGGTCAAAAACTACTGAAATGAAGTTCTTAAGGCATACTTGAATGCAGTAGACACTTTGATAGGCCTCTTACAAAAGATATGGAAAGAAGAAAAAAATGCCAAACGAGTGGAAGAAGTGTGATACAGTACAGCTTCCAAAGAAAGGAGAACCTCAGTCAGTGTAAAACCTGAAGGAGCATTCAATTGCTGTCTATCTCAAGTAAGGTATTTACGCATCCTTTATTCTGTGTAGAATAGTAAGTGGTAGATTCAAGGTTACCAAAAGAACAGGCAGGGTTTAAACAGGGGAAATCACTTATAGATCAAATAGAAGCCCTACATATCATCATAGAACTGTTGATTGAATAGTAGTCACCACTTTATGTTAATTTTATGGATGTCCAAAAAGCTTTTTATGTAGCGTTTTTTCCAACTTTTTTGTGCTGACGACCCTCTTTGGACTTATAAAAGAAATCATGCTCCCCCTACTCAGACTTGAAAAGGTAGGAAGCTGCAGCCACCAGAGCCTGAGCCCCACTGCCAGGGGTTGGGACTAAAGCTGCCTGAGCCTGAGCCCCACTGCTGTGGGCTGGCAGTCAAAGCCTGTGACCCCCCCAAACCCATCCCATGCCCCCCCCCCCGGTTGAGAATCACTGATATAGTGGATGGAACAGTTTTATGGACATAGCTGCGCACCTATGGAATCCCTCCATTCAGAGTTTCAATGAAAGTACCACATGCCAAGTAATACATAACAGTGAACTAAGACATTCAAAGTTACTGCTGGCATCGGACAAAGATGTTATGTCACCCATTATCTTTTTACTGCTAGTGGATTGGATAATGAAAGCAACCTTGGAACAACCAAAGGGCATACAATGGATTTTCACACAGACGTTAGAGGATTTTGATTTTTCAGATGACATCAACTTGCTATCCCATTTTAGGGACATGCAAGCCAAAACCAATGATCTCCAGGCCTATGCACAGTTAATAGGGCTAATAATTGGCACACAGAAAACTAAAACCTTGGGAGTCAATATACAAGAAACACCAGTGGCACTCTCTTGAACATACAAGATGAGGGCCAATGTTTCACATATCTCGGCATCATTGTGAACGAAGACATTAAAGCCAGAGTAGTGAAGGAGAGACATGTCTTTGTTGTTTTAAAGCCAGTCTGAAGAAATCTTGCCCTGCTAACTAAACTTGGAATATTTAAAACCATTATAAAGTTGGTCCTATAGGTTGCTGAAACTTGGAGACTTAAGACCTTACTATCCAAACTCCAGGTTTTCATAAATAGCTGCCTTAGACAAATCATCAATATCTTCTGGCCACACAAAAAATAAAAAATCGATAGGACAGGAAATTACAGAACGAAAATGGAGATGGCTAGGACACACACAGAGGAAAGACCCGAATAACATAACATAAGACAGGCATTCAACTGGAACCTCCAAGGCAAGAGACAACAAGGCAGACCAAGGATAACATGGAAGTGGACAACAGAAGCAGAATTGAAAGCTAAGACTGCAGAAGGAGACCAGCAAAAATGGAAAGCAGTGTTGAAGGCCCTTGTCACAGGGCGGCTGGCTCCTGTGAATACAGTAGGTCCAGTTCCCCTGTGCTAAGACAGGTTGTCCTAAACAGATAGCTAAGGGTTAATGTCTCTTTCACCTGGAAAGGAGTAACCTGAAACACCTGACCAGAGGACCAATCAGGAAACAAGACTTTTTCAAATCTGGGTGGAGGGAAGTTTTGGGTGTGAGTTCTTTGTTCTTTGTCTTGTGTCTGACCCTCTTAGCTATGAGAGTGATTTTTCTATCTCCTGGCTTTCTAATCTTCTGTTTCCAAGTTGTAAGTACAAGATAGTAAGACAATAAGGTTTATATTGTTTTCTTTTGTATTTACATGTGTGTAGTTGCTGGAATGTGTTAAATTGTATTCTTTTTGGATAAGGCTGTTTATTCATTTTTTTTTTAAGCAAATGACCCTGTATTTGTCACCTTAATACAGAGAGACCATTTTTATGTCCTTTTCTTTCTTTTTTTTATAAAGCCTTCTTTTTAAGACTTGTTGGAGTTTTTTCTTTAGTGGGGACTCCAGGGAATTGAGTCTGCAGCTCACCAGGGAATTGGTGGGAGGAAGAAGTCAGGGGGAAAATCTCTTTGTGTTAGATTTACTAACCTGACTTTGCATACCCTCTGGGTGAGGGGGGAAGTACTTGTGTTTCCAGGACTGGAAACAGGGAGGGTGGAGTCCCTCTGTTTAGATTCACGGAGCTTGCTTCTGTATATCTCTCCAGGAACCCAGGGAGGGAACACCCGGAGGGGGGAAGGGAAATGGTTTATTCCCCTTTGTTGTGAGACTCAATGAATCTGAGTCTGGGGGTCCCCCAGGGAAGGTTTTGGGGAGATCACAGTGCGCCAGGCACTGTATAGATTCCTGGCTGGTGGCAGCTTTACCAGGTCCAAGCTGGTAACTAAGCTTGGAGGTTTTCATGCTAACACCCATATTTTGGACGCTAAGGTCCAGATCTGGGAAAAATGTTATGACACAGGTGCTCTCTTTTGGCCAGTTAAGAGAGTGGGGAAGCACCTGTGGGCTATAAAGGGCTAGAGAGAATCAGACAGGGAGAAACCCAATGAATTGGAGAGGCCTGGTGAATTAATGTTGGCTGAGTGGGAGTCAGGGGCAGCTGAGAGCTGCCAGAGATTGTACATTTGGGACCTGAGAGAGCAGCAAGAGGAATTTGCTAACTGGCATCCCCAAGCCAGAGGGCTGAAGGCAAGAGGAGCAGCAGAGGGAGATGTTTGCTGGCTCTAAGCTGGAGAGCTGGAGCCAAGGGCCAGAGAGGGTAGAAGGCAGGGGAGCAGTAGAGTAGCTTATTCACTGATGTTTTCAGGGCCAGAGAGCTGGGTGCAGAAGAACCGTGAGAGAGCCAGGGAATGAGAAATGCTTACCTGGTAAAGATGATCTTCCAAGAAAGAAGCTGAGGGTGCTCCCGCTAAGAAGTGTGTGATGAAATTCTAGTAGGAAGAGCAGGGGTAGCTGTCCAGGTGCAAGGACAAGGGAGGTCTGCCAGAGACTCTGGGCTTGATTGAAAGTGCAAGTGTGTGATTTGTGGGCCATTGTGGTACAGGACGGTGGGAGATCTTAATGACTTTTTGCACTGGGGTGAGAAATGAACTGTCTGGGTTTAGGCCTTATGTTTTCAACCATTTGCACAATGTTTCATAATAAACCATCCCAAGAAGGGTGGTGTTTTCAAGAGCTTGCCTGGAGTTACTGACTCTCTGAAAGGGGAAAAATGAGGCAGGTGTTCGTCATGCTGCAGCCTGTTGTAGGAGGGCGCCTCAGGCGGACGCCTCCCTAGAGAGGCATGAAGAGACATTTTTATCAGTAAAATCTGTTGACAATTAATAAAAGGCTAGAGGAATTTTTAAAAATTAAACAATGAAGACAGCAAGAGAGTTCACTTTTAGTTCAAAGTGTGCCATTCATAGGACTATTCATGAGTAGCACCAGCCCTCCAGTGCAACTCAGATTTCAGACACCTTCTCTGGGTTCAGTTGTTTTTCTCCACCTTTAGATTTAAATCCTCTGTCTTCAGTGACTGACAGAGTTCCAGGAGTTGAAGTGGGTCAGTAACCCAACCTATATATTGGACTCCTAAGGGTAATAGAAAACTAGGTATGTCATGGAGACTCAAATAATGCACTAACACACTAGGATGTAAAATAAGTATACAGCAAGAGGCGTGTATTGCTATTAACTTTCACATCCTTTACTCGTCTTAATTCAGCAGCACAATTGGAGCAGGTGTGATTAGTTAATAATATAATGCACTGATACATTGGTACAGTAGCCCCGTTTTAACAGGGCATCTAATGCAGTCAGTTTACATACATTTCCCTAGAAACACCAAAGACAGATTTTCTTATTCCAGGTCTGCATAGTTTGAGTGAAAACAAATAGCCTAATTACTGTTCAGTACTTACTGTCCCGGTGTCCTTAGACTCCCTGCTGCTGTAATGGCTTGACCTCGGCAGCCAGGTAAGCTTTGGAGTTTCAGTGAACTAGAGTAGAAAATGTTGCTAATGTAACCCATGCCTGCTGGGTGTGGTGCTCTGTCCATCTCCGGTGGCACTTAGACCATCTAGAGCAGCAGCCCCAAACTTTTTAGGGTCATGCCCCCCCTTACCCTGTCTGCATATCCCCTCTGCAGGCCAGGAGCGGGGGGGTGGTGGTGGGACATAAACAGGGGTAAAAGGGCCAAGGCTGGGGGTAGCTCTGGGAGCAGGGGCGGGCGTGGAGCTGCACCAGGCTGCAGTGGGGGCTGGCAGCTGGGCCCAGGGACAGATGCTGCTCTGCTCCGAACCCTGCCCCTCGCCTCAGTCCTGGGCCAGGAACTGAGCAGTAGTCAAGGCTGGGGGCTGGCACAGGGCTGGGAGCGCATCTGTGCCGAGGATGGCACCAGAGCTAGGCTCTGGGCCAGGAGCAGGGATGTGACTAGTGGCCAGAACAGAGCAGAGCAGGGGGTGGAAAGTGACTGGGTGGTGCTCCCTTTCCAACCCCAATGGGAGCTAGGCCAGGTTCCACCGAAACCTGCTGGACGTTTCTCCACACCCCCTGAGGGGGCATGCCCTACAATTTGGGGACCTCTGACCTAGAGACTGAGTCTGCTACAGCCTTAGTTAAGCCTTTAGCTCATGCAATAGAGGCTCATGCATTTAGCTCCAGAGAGCCCAGATTAGATCCCGTCCGCTGACAATTGAGGTTTGGTGTTTCACTCATACTTCCTTGGTGTTAGTGTGAGGTTCTGACACTAGTAATGCCTTAAAAGCCCTTCATCAGTTACCACCTTAGCTCTCCTCTTTCCATGTTAATTGCAGTTCCAGAGAACACGTTTTGAAAACAAGCCACCGACCTGCTGCCAGAGGGCAAGTCACTTCACCATCCTGTGCCTCAGTTTCCTCATATGTAAAATAGGGATAATGACACTCAGCTCCTTTGTAAAATGCTTTAAGACTGGTTCTCAAAGCCGGCCCGCCACTTGTCCAGGGAAAGCAGCTGGCGGGCCGGGCCAGTTTGTTTACCTGCTGTGTCTGCAGGTTCGGCTGATTGTGGCTCCCACTGGCTGCAGTTCACCGCTCCAGGCCAATGGGGGCTGCTGGAAGGGTGGTCAGCACATCCCTCGGCCCACGCTCCAGGCCAATGGGGGCTGTGGGAAGGGCGGCCAGCACATCCCTCGGCCCGCGCCACTTCCCGCAGCCCCCAGTGGCCTGGAGTGGTGAACCCCAGCCAGTGGGAGTCACGAGCAGCTGAACAAGTGGCGGACCGGCATTGAGAACCACTGCTTTAAGATATACTGATGAAAAGCTTTATATAAGTGCTTTCTATTATAATTATTACTATGTTTAAAACCAGTTTTTTTAAGTAACAAGAGTAAATGTCTTTGCAATCTCTTCCAATATGTTTGAGCAGCATGTAACACAATGGACCCTTGCTGCTGATTGGGCCTCTAGGTACTGTCATAATGTTAACAATAATACACAACAGCTAATTTTGTCTTTTTGTAAATGTAGTTAGGTGATACAAGGTTTTGTTCATTGACCTCAGAAGTGGGTAAGAGAAGTTCTGGTTACCTAATCAGGCTGAAAATTTCTCCAAACATCCTCCATTTATAAATCCATGTTTATCAGTACCCTTTCTGAAGTTTTACTTATGAATATTAGAACTGGGCTTGTAACTGTTCTGTCTTGATCCATCAGTCCACACTCCTCTTTTACCTTGTGAGCCATGATTCTTTTCTTTATGACACTGACACAAACAATAGAGGAACTTGACTGTTCCTAACATAAATGAAAAGAAATGTACACACGAGATATTAAAAAAACACAGGTTATTTCCACAGTACCAGTCTGAACTGATAGAGATGGCCTGGTACTGTTCCCAAAAGTATAAGTGTGACCTTGTAATGGAGGCACTGGACATAAATAATTGCTTAAAGCAACTTAGCCCAAAGTCTGAATCTTTTCCCTCCCATTTTTGTTTCCTCTTGCTTTCCCCCACCCCCCTTCCTCCAGTCTGACTCAGGAATGGTAAGGAGGTTTATATATAGACTTTCACATGGCTTCTTTTCATATCTTTTCAGTTAACTTCCCACTGGACTATCTACAAATATTAAAAGATGTTTGAAATTATCCAACCCTAGTGCTGCTTGAAATTGAGTCATGTTCTGTTGTGTCAACAAAATGTTCCAAGTGGTGATTGTAGAGACTGAAATAAAGGCTGCTAGTGATAATGCTTCCCACAGTGCTGACATACTAAGAAGAGGAGAAGGCTCATCTTCTGGTAGCACGGGTGTGTCACTCTGGTTTACCTATTTGCAGTGTGACTTGGTTCTCCCGGGCCTCTTTAGACACATGCTTTAAGCATTGCTCCAAAGTCATTTAACATCTACAAAATTGGTCATTTTTTATTTGGCTACATTGTGTTGGTCATGGTTAAGCCAAGAATTCGGCTGTTAGAAGTTGAGTGCCAACAGAACAGATTCACACCCACTGAAAAACTCTAAAACACTTTGCTTAGTGCATTTCTCCTTACTTATGATCTTATTGGCCTAAATTTTCCAGTGATTTTGGATGCTTCTGTTTTTGAGTGCCCATTTCTTGTCCTCTGAAAATCAGGCCCTTTTCAAGTGTCTCAAGCAGGGCACCCAGAATTTGAAACACGTAAAATCATGAGTCACTTTGGAAAACTTAGTACTTTCCTGTGAGTTTCTTAGTAAGGATATTTGCATAAAAACGGGATCTTTGTTCTGAAATCTAGTCTCCACCTAAAGATATCCTTTCTTTGGACTTGCACCAAAACACAATGACATATCTCTGTCCATCACATTTAGGGCTTGTCTACACAAACACTTGGTTTGCAGCAAGCTGGGGGACAAACCTACCCGGCACTAAAATGTTGTGCACTAAGTATAAGTGTCGTCACAAAATGCCGCTGTGCACTAAAAATTTCCTGGTGTGCTTTAATCTCCCATTCCAAAGCAGGGTAAATCAAAAAGTGTGCTAGGGAACTTTTATTGCATGGAAGCAGTGTCCACCCTCACACTTAGTGCACAAGATTTTATTGTAGGGTAGGTTTACTCTCCAGCATGCTACAAATGAAGTGTCTGTGTAGACGAGCCCTTACTGAGGGTATGGCAACACTTGGAACTTCAGCGCTTTGAAGTGTGAGTGTGGTCGCAGCGCCAGCGCTGGGAGAGAGCTCTCCCAGTACTGCACGTACTCCACCTCCTCATGGGTTTAGCTTGCAGCGCTGGGAGCCGCGCTCTCAGCACTGCGGCACTGTTTACACTGGCGCTTTACAGCGCTGTAACTTGCAGCACTCAGGGGGGTGTTTTTTTCACACCCCTGAGCGAGAAAATTGCAGTGCTGTAAAGCACCAGTGTAGCCAAGGCCACAGTATACATTCCTGATCCTGGCCCTCCTCAGTTCTCATCACCACAGTTTGAGATACAGATGTTCTAGGTAGAGGGAGTTGAGAGGAGTGGGGAAAGGAGAAATTCGAGTGTCAAGTGGATTCTTTTTTGTTCCCTATCCCTGGAATGGTTTATCCTTCTTGTATTCCTGCAGAACATATCCAGCGTGCTGCTTCATGTAACGCATCTGCTGAGATTAACGTTTTGAGTTAGGCTAGTAAATTCATCATTCAGATTATCACATGTAACTTGTCTTTTAAAATGAAGGTTAGCAAAAGAATAGATTTGGTATCATCCTGCAATGTAAGGTAGCATGGTACTTTCAGTTATTTTCATGGCAAGGTGGAAGAACAGCTGGCATTGACAATACAACGGTTTTTTTTCCCTTATGTTTTTATATATAACTTAACAACAAATCCTTTCGTAGTCAAATATTGCTTTTGTAGGATGTGGTCAGTCGCCACCTTCAGTATTTACTTGCGTGTTCTGGCACGTTCCCCTGCACTTAATGCTTCTTTCCTGTCTTTTTAGGTTGTGAACTCTTTGGGGTAGGGAGCATGCCTCCTTTTGTTTATATAACAATTTGCACATTGTGAGTGCTACCATAAAAATTACTACCTTCACCTAGCTTTATCGTAGCTTAATTCTGGTTGCAGGGATAGCCTAAGTCCAAGTGCTTGTCATCTGTTGTACTGTCTGTCATTTGGGACACCAGATGTTGTGGGTAAGATTGTATTTGGCATTGTGTTGCAACCGCTCGACAATCTTTTAGTACTGACCCATCTCAGGATTTCTTCTTCCACTACAATGATTTATCTAATATGGAAGAGTTGTGGTATTTTTGCAGTGTCAAGAAATTTGAAACCACCTCTATTTGTAGGTTGATTAAATCTTAATGAAAGTTTTAGCTGTATCGGCATAGAAGACCCTTTGAAAAATGATTTATTTTTATTAAAATAGCATGCTGGACTTTCAGTTAGTAGGGAGCTGTTATGATGCTGGAAAGATGGTAAAAAATATCTATCTTTGTTCCTGATTTCCTGCCCAACCCCTCTTCTTCCCAAAGGGAAAATAATTGTCCCACGTGTTTTGTCATGTCCAGTGGAATTTATTAGGGGTCTGTGGGCTATTGTATTTAAGTCCTGTAGATGTGTGGGATTAGTCAGCATTTCTGAGTGCATCATTTAGTTTAGGCGTATGCATTTTGTGATGACAAATTAAAAGTTCTAGTTCTCATGTTTTGTAATGCTCCCAGGACCCAGGAAGTATTACAGATTTTACCAGTTGATCTTTTCACCTGACATTGCACTGAACTAGTCACTGTTTTTGTTTGTTTGTTTTGTTTGTTTTGTTTTGTTTTTTAAAACCTGGTTTTCAAGAACATGAAGGAAACACAAATGATAAACTATGCTCCTTGAAAATTGTTGGGGCTGTAGTGAGTTGCATTGTATCAGTCACATCATTATGCAAAAAGTCAGCAGATTGTCAGGAACATGTTCTGGTGCACGTTTTCCAGGTTATTCAAAATATATTTTAATTTTAATTATGTATGTGCTTCAATACATTTGCTATTTACAAAAGCTGGCTTATAGTTTGTCTACTAATAATGAACAGATTTTTCTCATTAATTTCAGACTCCGTTATCTCTCAAAATTTCACATGCAGCAATAATCTCCTAGAGTACAAAAAGCAACAGCGGATTATACTCAACATTTCATTAGCAATAGTAGCCTGGGCACAAGAGTTTATTTTAAATTGGACATGTCTCATGTGAGGAATGTAAAGTAAAAAAGCAAAAGAAGAGATCAGATGAAACAGATTCTTTAACAAGGGGAAGATGTAGAAAGGACTGTGCTAGAGAACAGGGTAGGCTCTAAGACAAAGCTTAGAGAATAACAGATGCTTTTGGTTTCTGCACCCTTGTGTCCAACCGAGTAGACAAACAAAATTGGATTTAACAGAGTTTTGCTCAGAGATTAGAGAGTGGTGATTCTAGGGATGCAGCATCCAAACTCACCCTCAACAGAAGTGAAGCGGACAGTTTTGCTGTGCCCAGTGAAGGAGTACAAGGAAGTAGAATTACACTTATATATATATATAGCACATTTCTGCTATAGAGACCACCTCTCCCCTCTGTCTTCAGGAAGAGACCACAGTCTTGATGCAATGAAACTCAAGTTTAAGGGCACAAAACTGTTTTTACTGAATGTGTCCAAGATAGAGTGTCTGTCTAATATGCACTTGAAAGCACTGGGTCCCCTTCTTTGGTTCCTCCCAGGTAAGAACCTATTGGAGGCCAGAATCTTGCCAGATAAAGCATACCTAGTCTAACATCTAGTGAATGTGATTGGCTTGGGTGGAGAAATGTGGAAGAGAATACCTGATCAAAAATCCATGGAGTTTGGTGGAAAGGCCCCTCACTGATTTTCCATGGGCTTCGGATGAGGCTCATAGAGTCAATTGGGCCAGATTTTTAAATATATTAAGGTACTGAAGATGCAGACAATTGCCTAGTGAGATTTTCAAAAGTGCCTAGGTGTTTAACTACCATTGATATCAGTGGCTGCTATTCTCATGACTCATTGACTCTCAGGGGAAAATAGGTTTCCAGCCCTTGATTGTTTTGTCACAGTTCTTATGATTGGTGAGGTGAGTACATGAGAATATCAGGTAGGTTGCACCATTGGAAAAAGTAAATTTCTGCTCTTGTGCTTGTTAGGAAAAAGGCTTGCAAATATGAGAACTAAAGGCTCAGAAATCAGAAGTCAAACTGAGAGTGGCAGCAGTAAAATTCATGTGGCTATGATGTAGCCATTGTGGCATGTAGAATGGACATTTACTTTGAATGGGCCCTTGCAAGTCTTCTGCCTTCAGCAAGAGTCAGTATAGGAGGGTTTTAGGCTTCTTAAATCCATCAGCATTGTGTCTTCCAAGAGTGATCATTCTCTTGCTTTGCATCCTTTGTCCTCAGCTCTATAAACCTTCTGTAAAGTATACCTTCTTCTGCACATTGGACATGACCCCACCATTGTAGTTGTCTTGTTCTCAGCTGGTACAAGACTGAAACTTGCTGGGATCATTTGAAGTATACCTTCATTTTTGACAACATCAATCCAACGGATGTGAAGAATACACTGTAACTTTTGACACGGAAAACTCTTTAGTTTCCTCTCCTTGGCTGTTTTTAACGGCCATGTTTCTGCTCCATATAACACAGTTGTCATCAGTCCTGCCTGGAACACTTGTATCTGAGTTGTCACACAGACATCCTGCCATCCAAATATAGGCCTTTGAAGGCACTGAAGTGCCATTGACACAAGACCAATCTGAATATCTTGCTGTTAACTGACTACCCAGATAGATAAAACTGTTCACCCATTCAGTGTCATTGCTATCGACATGCAGCGCTGGCAGATCATTCTTTTCCATTTTATAGGAAGGATACTTTTGTTTTATCCCCACTGATCTTAAATCCTGTTGATTCTGCAGTTTTTCGTAGCTCTTCCAGCATTAGCTATAGTTAGTCAGTAGTCTCTCCAAGTAAGGCATAATCATCCGCGTACTCAAGATCCTCTAAAGATGAATCTTTAAATTTCGCACCTTTTACCTTGGCCACAAGCAGCTTTATCATCAGATCGTTTATTAGAACATTAAATAATGTAGGTGAGAGAACACATCCCTGGCATACTTCTGGTTCTCCAAAAAAAAAAAAAAATGATGTCTGTAATATAACTGTTGACCCTCACCCACAGAACAGTTCCTGTACTGAGCACAATAAGTCCTCAGGCACCTCATACTGGTATAGTGGTATCCACAGTAGTGATTGATGTACTGAGTCAAAAATGGCTGCAAAGTAATCAACCTAATGTTAGCTTATTTTTGTTACTCTAGTAGTTTTCCAGTAACATTCTGCAGAGCATATATAGTGTGGATTGTGGATTGACCAGTATGGCGATCATGCTGGTTATGTCTCATTTTTGGGTTGAGACAGCAAGTCAGTCGAATAGTATGATTATGAACACCTTCTCTGGGACTGACAGCAGCATTGTTCCCCTATAATTTGAGCATGATGTTTGCGCTCTTTAAAAAAATAAAAGGAAGATGCAGCCCCTTTTTCCAGTTGTACAGAATGGAACTGGTTTCCCAAACTTTTAAGACAGCTCTTTGAAGCCAGTGAAATAAATTGACGCCTCCACGCTTTAGTAGTTCTAATGAAATATTGTCAAGACTAGACACTCATTTTGCATCTGTTTGACCACAACCATCACTTCCTCTAATGTCACTAGCCTGTTTTCTGCTGGCTTCATTTTCTGACTAAGTTGTAGTTTACATCTTGCTTTGGATCTGTTCATTAATTCACAACACTACCAACACCAGCACTTAAATCATACAAGAGTATCCTGGCTCTATTCTCCATTTTTGTCCTTACCTGGCAGAAGCCAAAAAATGGATGTCCAATTAGGACCTTCAATGTCTTGAATACCCTTGTCAAGTCATGTCTTTCAGAGGCTTCCTTAATGCACCGCATGATATTATTCCACTATGGATTATGATGGTTCAGACAGACCCTCTTGACTGCTTGTTCAAGACATTTTTTCCTCCATTGCCAATTTCCTCCTCTCTTCATTGACTTGACTCTGACCTTCCAGCGCATCCATTCTGCACAGCACTTTCCTTTCCTATTATTTGATGGTATTGTCTGTAATCTAGTGTTACGTTTTCATTCTCCTTAATCCCAGTTCTGCTCCGGCAATCTCTGTGATGGAATCCCAAAATAAAGTGCACTCTTACTCCAAAGTAGACAACTGGTCATCCAATATAGAATATTTGTGGGAAATCATTACAGTATTACTGTTAGTAATCTCTTCTTCATGAAGCTTATTATCACAAAAGTGGAAGAAGTCAAATTAAAAGAACCCCAAATGTATAATTTTTTTAAATGATCTTGATTTTTTTTTAAGACAATCTCATGGGTTTTTGGAGGTTGAGGGCCCTGTTTAATGATTTTTGAATGCTTGCAGTTGGCAATGCTGAAATAATGGAAGATAAAACCAGGATTTTTAAGGATAGTTCTTAAGGAGAGCAAGCTTGAGTCAATATGGGACCTAACCCAGCAGCCAAAAAATCAAGCTAAGAGGCCAATGTCTAACAGATCCGAGTTCTCAGATTCAGAAAAAAAAAATCTTAACAGAAAAACACACATTTTCTATTGGTGTAGGACCTGGAAAATTGTGTAGACAAGTAGAAAGAAGATGAGACTGCTTGCTAAAGATTCAGAGTTATGTAATTTATTTTATAGATAGCTTTGAGAAAGAAGTGGAAATAAAGACAAAAATATATATACTCCGCTTGTGAAGACTGAAGGTAAATAACTGAAAGCAGAGATGTGAGTGCTAGCATTTATTAAGATTGAAAGTAAGGAAAAAGAAAATCCAGCTTCATATGCACAACAGGTAAGGATGAAAATGACTTACAGAAATAGAGATCTGAGATTTGAAGATGAGCATGAAAAGTCTCAGCTGGAGTCAAAAGGAAGAAGGCATAAAGTGATATTGTGTCTTGAGTCTCTACCTAAAAATGGTATCAAATCTGAGATATGAATAAGGGTGGTGCAAGATAGATTTAGGATCTGTGGCTAAGAGAATATTTGGGGTTTAGACGTGAATGGTGCATAGTGTAGAGCAGGGCTGCATCTCCGCTGTGTAGCCGCAGACTCTCTAGTACTCCTAAGTGCTGTAATTTTTATAAAGTAGAGGTTGGTGGAGGAAGGAATATAGTGCAGACATGCAAAGGGGTGGGGGAACTGCATGATAATAAATCTGTGAAAAAGAGAGAACTAAGTAGTAGTTTTCAAATAAAAAGCTAGGAAGAAATTTTCTAGTCACCGGATAATTTTTTGTTTTGTAAGCAAATGCAAAGGGTAAAAAATCTGAAATAGTAGAACTGTCCAAAGACATTTAAGAGGAAAGTAATCAGAGTGAAGAATGGTCTGCAAGAAAGTGTCAGAATAACCTGGAGATGTTGTTATAACTGACATTACATACTCCAAAATGAATGCTCATTCAGTCTATGGAGAAAATATTTGCTTCTAAAGGAAGATTTTCAAAAACACCAAAGGGGTTTAGGAGTGAAAGTCCCACTGAAAATCAGAATACAAGAACGGCCATACTGGATCAGACCAATGGTCAATCTAGCCCAGCATTCTGTCTTCCGACAGTGGCTGGTACCAGATACTTCAGAGGGATGAACAGAACAGGGCAATTTATTGGGTGATCCATCCTGTCATGCATTCTGAGCTTTTGGCAGAGGTTTAGGAACATCCAGAGCATGGGTTGCATCCCTGACCATCTTGGCTAATAACCACTGATAGCCTATTCTCCACGAATTTATCTAGCTCTTTTTTAAATTCAGTTATTCTTTTGTCCTTCACAATATCTCCTTGCAATGAGTTCCACAGGTTGACTGTGCATTGTCTGAAGTACTTCCTCATGTTTGTTTTAAATCTGCTGCCTATATATTTTATTGGGTGACCCCTGGTTCTTGTATTATGTGAAGGGGTAAATAGCACTTCCTTATTCACTTTCTCCACACCGTTCATGATATTATAGACTTCTATCATATCCCCTCTTAGCCATCTCTTTGGACTTATTCAGCTTGAAAAATGTTTTAATCTCTCCTCCTGTGGAAGCTGTTCCATACCCCTAATTATTTTTGTTGCCCTTCTCTCTCTACTTTTTCTAATTCTAGTGTATCTTCTTTGAGATGAGGAACACCAGAGCTGCATGCAGTATTCAAGTTGTGGATATACCATGGATTTATAGTGTGGTATTATGACATTTTCAGTCTTATTATCTATCTCTTTACTAGTGGTTACTAATGTTCTTTTAGCTTTTTTGACTTCTGATGCATGTTGAGCAGATGATTTCGGAGAACTATCCATAGTGACCCTAAGGTCTTTCTTAAGGTCTAACTTAGCTGTTAACACTTATCATTTTATATCCATAGTTGTCATTATGTTTTTCAACGTGCATTACTTTGCATTTATCAACATTGTGTAAATGTGCAACAAAATGGCAGATGTAGTTCAGTTTTATGAAATTCCTTTGTAATGCTTCATAATTGGCTTTGGACTTAACTATCTTGAGTAATTTTGTATCATTTGCAGACTTTGCTGAGTCACTTTTTACCCATTTTTCCAGATCTTTTATGAATATGTTGAACAGAATGGATCCCAGCACGTATACTTGGGAGACCCTGCTATTTGCCTCTCTTCACAGTGAAATCTGACCATGTATTCCTACTCTGTTTCCCCGTGTTTTAACCAGTTGCTTGATTGCTTGTGAGGACCTTCCCTTTTATTACTGCCTACTTTGCTTAAGAGCCTTCAGTGAGGGACCTTCTCAAATGTTTGAAAATGTTTGTTTGTGTCTGTAGCATGTCTCTCAGATATAATGGGTTAGAGCCTCAGCTGCTGTAAATTGTCATAGCTCCATTGAAGTTAATGAGGTTTCAAGAACTTAGGGCAGAACCTCAGCTAGTATATCGTCACTGTTTTCCTTTTCCTTCTGCAATGTGAGCTTTGAGCACACACTTAGAGCTTTTAGCATGCTATTCATGGGAGGTTTTCTGCAAGAAAGGGTATTATTATAGCACATCAATGTACAATATAGCGGTGTGAACAAGCCTACTTCTGGCCTTTTTTCAAATATGTACCTCACATCACCTGGTTATAACACCACTCTTAGTACAGTCTGCTGTGTGACTTTACATCAGAGTTGATCTGTATGTTACAATAGAATTGTACTTTACACTAATTACTGGGAGACCCGTTGAATGTTACTGAATTTGTGGATTAGTAAATAATTGAATAATCACAATGTTAAAAAAACAAACAAACAAAAACCTTAAGCATAAGGCACCACAAAAAGAAGTGTGTTGATTTATTTTCATAATTGTAATTTAGTCCAACTATTTTATAGTTTACTGGTAAATGACACAATATACTACGTATTGGAAACAGTACTATCAGAGCCCAGTCTGCTATTGCACCTTTGCTGAGAAGTGGGGAGAGAGTGTGTGTGTGTGTGTGTGTGTGTGTGTGTGTGTGTGTGTGTGAGACAGAGAGAGAGAGAGTTTTCACTGTAATTCACGTTAATAATTAAGCCTGTAGAAAAGAGCACTGCTGAACACTGTGTGACCAAAAATGATTTCAAACAAAGTCAGTCACGACAGCAGAATGCTGTTTTTCAGAGTTTTTTCCTCTTAGTAACCTCTGAATATTACAATTTATCAAAGAGGAAAAGGAACGGTTAAGAAGCAATTGCTGTTTGTTTTTGGTCAATCATTGCGCAGTTGGTCTATCAAAAAGTCATTCTTGTAATCATCCTATAAAACCCTTCAGTAATTTCATTTGCAACTCTGATTCTTATTTTTGCCTAGTTGTCCAGAATGTCAGCCATCTGACAGGGTGTAAACTGGGGAGATGATGTGTAGCGTTTGTATTCCCTGCACTAAACTTGGTGCTGGAATTTTTTTCTAACCTGTTGGAATGTTTGTTCTTCTTAAATGGAAAGGTCTACTGACATTCATAAAATTTTTGAAAGATTTGACTCTCTCAAATCTCAAACTTGAAAAGAAAGGATTTTGTTCCATTAAATCCCAGTTGGTAGGAAAAGTAGTTTGAGAGCTGGGTAAGTGAATTAACGTGGGTTAAATTTACAATAGAAAGGAGTACGTGGGAGATGCCTATTCAGACTCTATTAAGGAAATAATAGGATTAATTCTTATAGTGTCAACGCAGAAAATTTAAAATGCAGCCTTCATGCCGATGTGAAAACTTTATATATTATTAGCTGGATCTTTGCGTGAAATCAAGGAGAATGACCATAAAGATGACTTTGCTTTGAGACAGTCTATTTGAATATTTTAAGGTGGCACTTTTGCGCGCGTGCGCTCGCGTGCATGCATACACACATGATGAATTGTATGTTAAACAGCCCACTGATTATTTCCACCAGATGCTATTATTTGCAGTCAACATGATTTTGATTGGTACAACATAACTGGTAAAATGTCTCATAACCTAAAAGAATGATACATCAGTGTCAAACGTTTCTTTTTTTTTCCTAAAGCCAATTTTCATTGCTGTCCTCAGATGTTAGTACATGTAATGGAAATACTGGGCCAAAACTTAATGGCAATATTTATTTTTTGTTAAATGAAATTACACATTCATTGTTCATATGTATGTACTGTAAATGTGTATACATTTTTGTCCATCCTTCCAGATAAGAATGTCTTCAACTCTTCATATACACTGTGCATTAATCGAGCTGCCAGATACAGAAAGCATTATTTTCAATTTCATGTTTCTTTTATCATTTCATAATCATTCATATGTACCTTTATTTTTAGCTTAAGTGAAAGACATGAAGCATTAAGACTGAATTGAGGTTATTTTGAGATCATCCGATTCCCTGCTAGAAGTTGCTGTGAGATACCATCGCCCTGAACAACTTCACACAGAATGGTAATGAAAAAAGATACAGGGCTTTTTGTTCTTTCATTTCTGTGTCTTCATACCCTAATTCCTCCTCCATTAGAGAATTGGTCCTTATTACCACATAGGTTGTAGTTTCGTGAACACAGAATTTTACTGTCCCATAACTCGTCATTCTGTGACTTCCCCAATAGCAATTGCTGTTGGAACAGAAGGGGAGGTAATGCAGCATTTTACCAGACAAAACAGCTCGATTAAGATTACTGGATGAAGTGTGTGTTTAAAACAGAGTTTACGGAATTTGGCTTGTAAATAACCAACAGATTTAAGCCTGTATTCAAGAAAACACTGAAGCACAAAAGTGTGCCTAGGCACAAAGTTTAGGATATGCGTATGTACTTGTCTGAATTGGGACCTTAGTAATGAAGTAAAAATATCTGTTATTTCTCTTCAGATTGGTTTGTAACAAGTACACAAAAATATCATCTCTGCTGCTTTGAGTGCTTGGTAAATTTAGTATTTGTATGTGAACTTTTAAAAAGAAATAATCTCACTTTGGGATGAAAGTCTCATAGAACTAATGCTGCTGTTTGTCTTGATTTGCAGCTAAGCTAAGCATTCTTTTAAATTGGTCAGTGAGTATTAATCCTAGATTATTTCATACCATTTGAAATGCTGTCCTCAGAAACTAAATGATCTTACGATCCTGGAAGACAGTAATATATAGTAGTGAATAGATCGTAATTCAAAGTTAATAAAAATTCCTATTAAAATAGGAATTTATTCATGATGACCATGCTAAGTTTTATATATATATTATAATAAACACAGAGGGAAGATGAGAGTGTAGTGTTTCAGGCATGTCCAAGTGTATAGTGCTGTAATCTGATGTATACAGTACTTTTATGTTTTTTTTTATTTTTATATATATATATATATATATATGTAATAAATGTAAAAGTACTGTATACTTCAGATTACAGCACTATACACTTGGACATGCCTGAAACACTACACTCTTGTTTTCCCTCTGTGTTTATTTCACTTCCATTATGGCCAATGGGAGTTAAGCACTTGAAACAGGAGGTAATTATCATCCATATATACGTATTTAATCCAGTATATGATTTTGAAGTGTACTGGTCTTTATATGTACTAAATTCTTTGTGCCTTTGCCAATGCCGACCATGTTTCTAGAATAAGGCCAGGAACCTACACTTGAAAACATACCAGTGCAACTCTGTAGTTTGGGGGCAGAGAACTGATAGCAGCAGAGTTATATTTGTATAACATCTAACATGGACACAGTTATAGCATATAAAAGTGCCTTACATAAGTATAGTTATTCCCAGTTTCACATGGGAATAGCCACAGCGGGCTATGTCTACATTTAACATGCTACAGTGGCACTGCTTACTGCTGGGGAAATCTACACCCCAAAATTAAAAATTCTTCGTACGATATTATAAAATTTTGTGTATTTGATTTGTCCAGATAGCACAATATAATCAGGCTGGTTTCAATTATTTTGGTAATTTATTTAAACTATAATATAGTGGATGGAGAATGGGTTTGAAGATTTGAGCAACTCCCCAAGCCCCCTCTGTCTAATAGTAATATAGCTAGTATTGACCCTTTACTTCTAGTTATTGGTCAACAAATATATGCAGCCATACGCTCAGCATTACATCATACGCAACTGAAAAGCAAGTGAGGGCTGGGGCCTCAAACTCACCATTTATATTGGCTGCTGACCATCTCCGGAAAGGTCAGTAGCAAACAGTTCATGGAGCATATTTAGTTAGGAAATTTTTTCAGTCCAAAAATTTAGACCAGTTCTAATCACTAAAGCACCGTAAGCATTTATAAGGCCACACCGTCCTTTACAATAAGGCTCCTTTACACCAGCTTTAGAAAGCCGGCTAGATCGTCGGGCTCAATGGGTAGTGATCAATGGCTCCATGTCTAGTGGGCAGCCGGTTTCAAGTGGAGTGCCCCAAGGGTCGGTCCTGGGGCCGGTTTTGTTCAATATCTTCATTAGTGATCTGGAGGATGGCGTGGACTGCACTCTCAGCAAGTTTGCAGATGACACTAAACTCGGAGTAGTGGTAGATACGCTGGAGGGTAGGGATAGGATACAGAGGGACCTAGACAAATTAGAGGACTGGGCCAAAAGAAACCTGATGAGGTTCAACAAGAACAAGTGCAGAGTCCTGCACTAGGGACGGAAGAATCCCAGATACTGTTACAGACTAGGGACCGAATGGCTAGGAAGCAGTTCTGCAGAAAAGGAACTACGGGTTATAGTGGACGAGAAGCTGGATATGAGTCAACAGTGTGCCCTTGTAGCCAAGAAGGCTAACGGCATTTTGGGCTGTATAAGTAGGAGCATTGCCAGCAGATTGAGGGATGTGATCATTCCCCTCTATTTGACATTGGTGAGGCCTCATCTGGAGTACTATGTCCAGTTTTGGGCCCCACACTACAAGAAGGATGTGGAAAAATTGGAAAGAGTCCAGCGGAGGGCAACAAAAATGATTAGGGGGCTGGAGCACACGACTTATGAGGAGAGGCTGAGGGAACTGGGATTGTTCAGTCTGCAGAAGAGAAGAATGAGGGAGGATTTGATAGCTGCTTTCAACTACCTAAAAGGGGGTTCCAAAGAGGATGAATCTGGACTGTTCTCAGTGGTACCTGGTGACAGAACAGGGAGTAATGGTCTCAAGTTGCAGTGGGGGAGGTTTAGGTTGGATATTAGGAAAAAAATTTTCACTAGGAGGGTGGTGAAGCACTGGACTGGGTTGCCTAGGGACGTGGTGGAATCTCCTTCCTTAGAGGTTTTTAAAGTCAGGCTTGAGAAAGCCCTGGCTGGGATGATTTAGTTGGGAGTTTGTCCTGCTTTGAGCAGGGGGTTGGACTAGATGACCTCCTGAGGTCCCTTCCAACCTTGATATTCTATGATTCACTCTGGCAATGTAAAGGAGCCTTAAAATTTTTACACCTGTTTTATACTCCTGAGGGAATTTACTAAGAATAATGGGAACAATTCACTAAGCAGGCAGGCTGCTACATTCTGCTCTGCCTGAGATGATAGAGGCTGCCCCACGCTTGCCTCCCCAGAAACACCCCATAGCCCTGCCTTACCACGTTGAAATGCCGCAATATTGAGTGAGAGGGACAGAGCATCTCTCACACACGCATGACTGCCCAGCCCCCCTCTACTTCCCTGGTTGTGATTTATGTCTCTAGCAGTCACTCTGGGCACCCAAACCGACCTGCTTTGACTGCCAGGGAGGGGCTCATGACTGCTCTTGTGGCTTCCCTTTGCTTCCCCGTCAGAAGTAATTTTTCTGCGAGGAAGCAAAGAAATCTGCAGGGGCCGTAATTCTGTGCACACACAGTGACACAGAATTCCCCCAGGAGTAACAGCTGTAGCACTGTACACATTCATTACAGCAATAGGAGAAACTCTCCCATTGCCACAGGTAATCCATCTTCCCAAGAGGTGATAGCTACGTGGACAGAAGAATTCTACTACTACTTCACTCAGGAGGGTGGATTTTTTACACCCAAGTAATGTAACTGGGTCGACCTAACTTTTTAATGTAAACCTGGCCTAGTATAAAGCGTCTTTATTCTAGTATAACTGTGTCCGCACTACAGGATGTTCTGCCTTAACTATACAGGTGTAGTTAAAGTGATACAACTTACTAATGTTGACAAGTTTCAGATTGGTAGTCGTGTTAGCCTGTATCAGCAAAAACTACAAGGAGTCCCTGTGGCACCTTTGAGACTAACAGATTTATTTGGGCATAAGCTTTCGTGAGTTAGAACCCACTTCCTCAGATGCATGGAGTGGAAAATACAGGAGCAGGTATAAATATATGAAAAGATGGGAGTTGCCTTACTAAGCGTGGTAAGGCCTTGTATGAGGGGAGATTTTCAGAAGGCAGTTAGCCACTCTGTTCCCATGCGAAATCAGTGGGAGCTGGCCTCCCAACTCTCCTTTGTGCTTTTGAAGATCTTTCCCATGATCCATATAGCAAAAGTACAATTCACTGATAGCTACATGTCTCAGAATCCTTCTTATCCACCTGCTTCAAAATTTATAATGAAGCCTACGTTTGGAACCCTGTCCCAGCGCATCCTTGACCTTTGCCACAGATAATTTCATATGCAGATACCAGTGTGGCCCATATACCTAGGCGTATGTTATAAATACAGTTGGATATGTATCAATATTTGTTTTAATCAAAAACATCTGCTAATATCTTAGTCACTGAAGATGCCCTGCGACTCTCACTGTGGATTTTTTTTGCTGAACAAAAGCTATTCTCTCCATGAAAGCCTTAATTAAAAGACATCCCCGAACAGATTGGACCTTTGAGAGCATGAGTTCCATATGGAAAATATTACATCCTGACTACGAAAAGTCATCATGAATTGTGGCAAGAACTCAAGGACACCATATGATTTTGTTGATGTCTGGTTAGGCAACCACAAATTATACATAGTTGGAATCAACAGCTGATTTCAAAATGCTGTTTTCAATCATCCGAAAACCCCAGGATCTCCCTCTGTAGTGGTGATGTTTTCTTTAGCAGTAAAGTCCAGCAGCGGACAAAATAACTCCTTACGTTTCCTTCAGTTAGGACAAAGTTCTGGCCCCAGTGGAAAAACTGCAGTGGAAGCGACTTTACTTTGGCTCTTTATCCGGCTGTGGGAATCACTAGTTAGGACCCCTGCACCCTTGCAGAGTCCTGTGGGCAGGAGCACCAGGATCCACATGCTAGTGGATCGCATTGCAGGACCAGGGCTCTACTACTGGAGTTGTTCTAATCAAATCCCAAAGAAAAGTCTGTAAATCTACACTGATTGATACTGACTGAGGATCTGGCCGTTAGTGGCGCAGACACTTGAGCTCTCAGCTGAAATCTTTAAATGTCCTGTCTGCAGCAGACGTACACATGTATACAATGGCCATTTTAATTTACTTTCTGTAAAAATTCATTTAAAAAATGAATGTGAATGTAATGCCAAAACCCAGGGAGTATCTGTTGAAAGCCAAGAGTTCACGAGTTCTGTTTTGGAGAGGACACGCTTTGACCAGCTTCGGTAAAGTCATGTAGTAAATGTCTGTGTCTTGAAGCAGTGACATAAGGGTACGTTTTGGTTATTTCTGTTTTTCTGTAGGTTTGAAGCATTATGTTGATCTTTATTTTGCAAGTTTTAATTTTTTTACTTACTGATGGTGCATTAATTCATTAATGTTTGTCAAGTATCATTTACTATTTATTTAATTCTTTTCTTTTCTTTTTTTTAGGTCTGAAAGGTTTTTATTTGGTGATGGCATGTTCAAGAACATGGATCAATACATTGAATTTAATGTTAGGAGATGGTTTTTAAGTTTTCATATTTATAAAAGTGACTTTCAGTCTAGAGCATCCCAATGTGCTTTCAAAGGGTGTATACATACTCACAACACTGCACAGACGCACAGCAAATGCAGCCACCTCTGGGGTGGGAGGGCAACCATGAGCTGCCATGTTGACCTATAGGTGAGCTTTTGGTGAAGGACCCAGGGCAAACTTGAGTTTTTTACCTGTTATGCCATGCAATGTGTTAACAGCATGCAGAGCAGACAGGACCTATTTTATTTTACCATCCCATCCCAAAAACAGACACATAGTAAATGGCCTCGTTCATAGTTTATCTATCTCAGAAACAGGAAGAGCCGAACCACCTCTGCCCTGCACCAGTTTAGTATGAGGTCCAGGTTTAGTGAAAGCTCCAGGATGATTTGAGGAAATTTAAACAAAAGAGAAGCTTGTGCTCCAATCCTTACAAGCCCAGGCCAGGTTAGGATGTGTAGGGGCTCTATCCTCACAGCAGCGAAGTCAGCCACTAGAAGCTTTGGGTGGAATTCCAGCCCTGTGGAAGTCAATGGGAGTTTTGCCATTGATTTCAGTAGGGCAGGATTTCACGCCTCCAGTCCACAAGCTTTTAAGCACGTTGCTCATTAACCTCACGTTTAAGACTCCCTATTCAGCAAAGCGCTGCGGGTATGTCTACACTGCGGTCTTGGGGCGTGATTGCAGTTTATGTAGACATACCCAAGCTAGCTTTAATTTAGGTACTGGATCAGTGAACCCATGGTAGCACGAGCTTTACAAGCCTGCCTGGAACCCTGACTAATTACTCTGGCAGCTAGCAGAAGCCCACACCACGCTTTAATTCTCCTAGCTGCACTTCAGTGTCACTTGGGTGTGTCTGCATGAGCTGCAGTCACACTTGATGATTGCAGTGTAGACGTACCCTTAATCACATGCTTAACAGCTTTGCTGGGACAGGACCAGAATCAATGCGATAGTTGTCACATGCAGAGTAACTTCTGGTGTAATGCTGAATCCCTACCGCATTGCAAGTGGAAATTATGTGAGTGCAGGCGGGAAAATGAACTTCATGAAGGTTGATTTTAGGGTTCCTGCGCTGTGCTCAAGTGTCATGTGCCATGAACAGCATCGTTCTCACTGCACAGGATAGATAGGCCTGTGTAGTAAAGATGAGGAGAAAACAGAAACAAGCCCTGTGTGCATGTATTGTGGGGATGTGATTCTCCCTCTGTTGGTAGCCTCTCTCCCTCTCCATAGAACTCTTCTTTTTTTTTAAGCAACTTTTCTTTTAAAAAGCCTATTAAAGGCCGCTTTGATATTTGAGTTTTGTTCAGCTGTATATGAGAAATGTATACGGTCTGCTGCCATATAGCCCTGCCCAGGTGCAAACTGCTATGAGATTCTGAAGGGGCAGATAGTCATTGCTGAGCCTTATAAAAAAGACAGCTCAATTAAAAGTGGAAGTAGTTGGGGAGGGATAGCTCAGTGGTTTGAGCACTGGCCTGCTAAACCCAGCGTCATGAGTTCAATCCTTGAGAGGGCCCCTTAGGGATCTGGGGCAAAAATCAGTACTTTGTCCTGCTAGTCACCTGGGGGTAAGTGTCGTCATCGAGAGGCATCGCCGCCAAATTTATGCGGCGTTTCTGCGGCCACGCCTCTCGATGACGCCCCTTGCTGACAGGCGACGTCAGCAAGAGGCGTCGCTGCTGAAACGCTGCCGAAATTCGGCGGCATTTCAGCAGATGCTCCACCGTCGTCCAGGATGCGGGTGCATTTCAATGCCCCCGCAGGCGCCATGGCGTCCGCAGACACCGTGTTGGGGACCCCTGAACTATGCACTCTGACCACAGTTCAGCTTAATCACATGCTCAGTTTTAAGCATCTGAGTTCTACTCTTGGGTTTAAATTAAGCATCTCCTTAGCTGGATTGGACCTTGTAGAACCCCTATCTGACAAGAGACACTTATGACCCCTATCGCTGTAATAGCTGAACACATCGCAAGCATTCATGAACTTATCCTCACATAGCCATGCACAGTAAAGAAGTACTATTATCCCCATTTTACAGATGGGGAATTGAGGCACAGAGAGACTAAGTGACTCGTCCAAGAGCGCACAAGAAGTCTGTGGCAGATCCAAGACTAGACTCCAGGTCTCCTAAGTCCCAGGTCAGTGCCTTAAGCACAAGACAATCCTCCTTTCCTGCAGGAAACAAGCACGCAGCTCCCATATTGAGAATATTGCAAAATTTTTTGAAGGGTGGCAGACAGTACGATAATTAAGGTTGAGTACAGTAGGTGGTGAATCTATTAAACTGTTTACATTATTAAAAGACTTGATATGGTCCTTACCAGGAGGATTTACTATATTACAGTAAATCAGCACATCAATACCCATTATTTTAGAAGAACTAATGAATTTCAGGCATTTTTGAACAGCGTGGCAGACTCATCCCTAATATGTTCTTTATTGTAGTATATTGTTCATCTTCATTTTCAGATCGGTATTCCTTAAATACAAACACTCCTGCACTTGATCAAATGGAATAAATGAAATCAGAAAATCAGCTGCTCATGGCGTTTCCATGCATATGTTACGTGTCGTCTCCCATGAAGGAGAGGCACTTTAAGAAACATCCTCATCCATTTTAGCATGTGATTGGCCAGGTCTTTCTATGTCATTTTGCTCATCTAAGAGTATCATCTTTAAAGAACTGAGGCATTTTGAAGTGAATTACAGGACTGTGAAGATTGCAAGACTGAATTGCTTACCTTGGAAATTGTCTTTCTTGAAGATTACTTTAGATACTGAGTAGCTGCACACTGCGTATGTACCCCCAATAAAGAATCTACCTGACTGGTGACATTCTTTAAACAAAAATTCAGATACATGGGCTGGGCTAATTAATTTAAAATGTTTGGCTTATTTTTTTACACTTGTCCTTATTTTTAAGTAAAGTTTTTTTTGGCCCTTTGGGTATTTTATGCTTTTATAATCTTTACATAATCACGTTTACAAATCTGCTTTTGAACTGCTGATATATTAAACCTTGCAAATTGAATCCCTTTGTGTTAACCTACATTTGTATGTTGTCTTCATTCCTTTTGGCTGTAATTATCCAAGTTCTCGTATCAGGATTAATCCAAGAGCTGCTGAATTATGCTTGTCATTTTTGTTTTCTCTGTAGCAAACTTTCTCTTCTTTATAAAGAGGCGTGGCAGAATTTAATTCCAGTGTTCTATAATTTCAATGGATAATATTGATGAGTTTTTAAACTTTTTTCTATTTTTATCCATTTTAAATTTTCAGTTATGCAAAATTATGAGTTGTAAGCAATTTTTATGTAAATGTTCACAATTGCGGGAAATTTCAGGGGTGGTGGCAGACAATGAGATGGTTAGACGCTACCGTATATACTTGTTCATTAGCCCGTTCAGTTATAAGCCAACCCACCAAGATGGATTAGTAAAAATAGTAAAAACTGTATGACCCTTTCATAAGCTGACCCTATATGTCAGGGGTTGGAAAACTTTGGCTTCCAGCCCATCAGGATAAGCCGCTGGTGGATTGGGACGTTTTGTTCACCTGGCGCATTCACAGGCATGGAGCTCCTCAGCTCCCAGTGACCGCGGTTCGCCGCAGCTCCCATTGCCACACAGAGCTGAGGTGCTCCATGTCTACAGATGCTCCAGGTAAACAAGATGACAATGTATTAGATATTCAATTCAATGATTCCATAGAGTTTAAAATAATCAAATTTTGGTGTAGACCCGTTTGTAAGCCGACCACCGCTCTTTGATACGTCACTTTTTTACCAAAAATATTTGACTTATGAACGAGTATCTACGATAATTATTTAATGCCAGTAGACATTGAGACTCAAAGTTAAAGCTTTATACCAAAAAACAATTTGTATATTTTGACATGCAGTGTTGACAAAATAAATATCCTTAAATCAAACTCTAAATGTTCTCAGGCAGCATTTTTCTTACTTTGCCTGTCAGTAAACTTTGATTATCGTCGATGGAAATATTTTCATTGATTTGCGTGTCTATGGTGAAATCAATGCTTATGGACATTTGCAGATAAAAATTGAATCCTTCCCAGCCTCTGAAAGCAGTGCCCATGAAGCAGTTTTAACTGTTGAGTCTCAGAAGTGATGCCCAGGAGTAACAGCAAAGGTTCATTAGAATTCAGGATTGTATCAAAATGGGAGAGCTACTGGATGGAGACAGCCTCAAGTGTCACGAGGTGGCTGGCCCCTTCAATCACAGTGGTCCCTTCTGGCCTTGGAATCTATGAATGTGAGGGGAGTCAGGGCCCAGTATCCCTGTGCTGGGCTTCTTGAAGAGGAACAAGCCCATCTTAGCCCACCTGCAAGCAGTTATCAGTCAGCCAGCCACCTGGGCCTGAGGAAAGCTCAGCTGGAGGGAAGTGACCTTTGAGAGAAGTGCTGCCCAGGATTCCAGCAGGAGCATGATGATTGAATCTCTCCATGCTGACCGGAGTGAGTAAAAAAGGGCCAGCATGAGAGACGTGACTGAGGGATACAGTTAGCGTGAAGCACAGCCCCGCTCCAAAGGGAGAGCAGTGCATGTCTTACCTCAGGAGCTTGAGTTCGTTTAGAATGAGAGCTCAGCTCCCGGAGGAGGGCTGGAGACGCCTGAGGTTTGGGAGAGGGTTAGCCCCCCAGGGCCAGAAGATGAGTTGGACTTGAGGGGTTAACAGAGCGGGGGTCCTACTCTGTACAATGACTTAATAAACAAGACCCCATAAAAGGGGCATCTTGTTTTCCATTTGGAAAACCTTTCCCCACAAACAATCCTACTGATTTCAGGATTAATTTATTTATATTACAGTAGCACCTTGGAGCCCCATCATGGACCAGGATCCCATTGGGCTCATTGCTAGATGAACAGAGGACAAAAACATGCCATACGGTTCTATCCAGTGTGAGCAAAAGCATCACAATCTGGCCCTGCTTAAGTACGTTAAGGCCCTACTTAAGCCTGCTTGACTTCTTTGGTCCTCTCCTTAGTAAGCAGATTAGTTTTTGGTGTGGGTAAGTCTTTATACGTACAAGAGGAGGAATATTAAATGGCTTGTTAAGAGTTACTGTAATGTGTAAGCTTGCGTTATTGTTTCAGTGCCCCAAAAGCATGCCAGGTGCATTACAGAGCAAATATCCACATTCCTTCCTCCAAAGAGCTTAGCACCTAATATTAGATGCTAGCTGAGAAGTGTGGAATAACAAACGGGATGGTACAAAGAAGAACAGGCTTTCCCCAGACAGGATCTGTTTGTTCTGGCCTCACTTCAGCAAGGTACATAAGCACAGGCTTTCACACTAGGGAATGGAGTAGTCCTTTTGGAGGCAATGGAAGTATGCGCTTGAAAATGAGCATGTGCTAACAGCCCCAATTCAGCAAGGTACTTATTATATCTGTTCTCAGTGCCTGGTATAATACGGCCCTAGGCTCCAATTAGCACCCAGTTTTGTTACCCCTCAATCTCTTAAAGCTCTATATGGACACCCCCGCTTGTCACATGAGGCTGAGATGCTCCAGTTTTCGCTGCGGCTGAAAGCGCAGTCAACACATAGACAGGTCCCAGCCATACCTGCTTTACTCAGAGAAAAACAGGCACGGCTAATGTCCATAGAATCATAGTATCAGAGTTGGAAGGGACCTCAGGAGGTCATCTAGTCCAACCCCCTGCTCAAAGCAGGACCAATCCCCAACTAAATCATCCCAGCCAGGGATTTGTCAAGCTGGGCCTTAAAAACCTCTAAGGATGGAGATTCCACCACCTCCCTAGGTAACCCATTCCAATGCTTCACCACTCTGAGTGAAAAAGTTTTTCCTAATATCCAACCTAAACCTCCCCCACTGTAACTTGAGACCCTTACTCCTTGTTCTGTCATCTGATACCACTGAGAACAGTCTAGATTCATTCTCTTTGGAACCCCCTTTCAGATAGTTTAAAGCAGCTATCAAATCCCTCCTCATTCGTTTCTTCTGCAGACTAAACAATCCCAGTTCCCTCACCTCGCCTCGTAAGTCATGTGCTCCAGCCCCCTAATCGTTTTTGTTGCCTTTCGCAATTTCCAGTTTTTCCACATCCTTCTTGTAGTGTGGGGCCCAAAACTGGACACAGTACTCCAGATGAGGCCTCACCAATGCTGAATAGAGGAGAATGATCATGTCCCTCAATTTGCTGGCATTGCTCCTATTTATACAGCCCAAAGTGCTGTTAGCTTTCTTGGCAACAAGGGCATGCTGTTGAATCATATCCAACTTCTTGTCCACCGTAAACTGTAGGTCCTTTTCTGCAGAACTGCTGCCTAGACGCTCGGTCCCTAGTCTGCAGCAGTGCATAGCGTTCTTTCATCCTAAGTGCAGGACTCTGCACTTGTCCTTGTTGAACCTCATCAGGTTTCTTTTGGCCCAATCCTCTAATTTGTCTAGGTCCCCCTGTATCCTATCCCTACCCTCTAGTGTATCTACCACTCTTCCCAGTTTAGTGTCATCTGCAAACTTGCTGAGAGTGCAGTCCACGCCATCCTCCAGATCATTAATGAAGATATTGAACAACCCTTGGGGCACTCTGCTTGATGCCGGCTGCCCACTAGACATGGAGCCATTGATCACTACCTGTTGAGCAGACAGGGAAGAATGGCAAAAAAGCCCCTACCGCTCTGAGTTGATCCTCCCCGGGCTGCATAAGCCACCTTAGTAGTACAAAGCAACTGCCCCAGAGATTTCAGCCCAATGTCTAGAAACTGAAGTCTTTCCCAGAACACTACCTGTCTCCTTTCCACACGTGCAAATCCTCAACAGGGTTAGATTAATCCAGGCCATTTGTACAGTGATTAACATTTCCAACTTTTAAATGGCCCCAGATCAATGCTGTGCTATATGCTCTGTTGTGGCGGGGGAAGAGGTCGCATGTCCTTCAGAAACATTTCCCATTGGGCTCCCCGCAATCCCAGGAGAAACTTTCTGTAGGTATTGATTTGCAACCTATTAAAGCTGAATGATTGTGTGTGGAGCTGCACAGAGCTGAGTTTACCAATGCCAGCACGCCTGCTGTCGTCATTAAAAGAGAATCCCAGAGATGAACTTGAGTGTTTTGTAAAATGGAAGTTGATTTCATTCTTCAACTGTAGCATCTCTAGAGATATTTGCTATGCATTGGGGAATGACCATAGCATTCTAGCACTTCCTCTTCCCATGTACTAAATAGGTGATCTATTCTGTGTAAACATAGACTTAAAACGAGGCTTTTCAAAGGAGCATGATGGAATCGGGTGTCCAGCTTCCCTGGGTGCCAAAATTGGTGTGAGATGCCTTTACATTGGGATTTTCAAATAGTATCTTGTAACAATCAGTTACCCCAAATATTATCAAACTATATGATGTAAAACAGAAAACTCTAGTGGTGGAAAGTATTAAAACAGAGTGACTCTCTCCAATATAGCCCACGACTGCATCATCGCATTCTTTGCTTCTATTGAAGCCAGTGCAGGCTTAGTACCTTTGAAAATAGAAAGGCTTTTAGCTAGAGCCCTAGGCTCCTAGATCCACATTTAATGTTAGGGGTCTACCTTTAAAAAATGTACCCTATGCTCCTGTGGAAGCAGCAACCCACTGCATAGCACATCTTGTATATCAACCCCAGAAAGAGGAACACCCTGTACAGATGTACACTTGTAGCAGGGAAAAAGAAATGGGAAATGTTGCCTATGTACAACCTGAGGTGCATTAACAGAGTCCTTTGCATTTAATTCCGTAAATGTTTTCAGGAAACCAGAACCCCATTGCCTACCACGTGGCTGATTCATGTTTATCAACAGTTTCTAAACAGAGTGCTTGTAATAGTAAAAGGCAGTGGTTGTCCAACAGTTAAGGCACCTGTGAGTTATTGAAGCATCTTTAAGGGCAAGTGGCTCTCAACAGTTCAAATCTTGGGACAGCTGGCACCCTGGGGTGGAAGTGGAGCCCCCTAGAGCCTACAGTTTTAGCTGAAGAGTCATGCCTTGTAGTTAGGGCAGTAACAGACTTCTCTGCTCCGCGGATGAGGCATTGTTGGGGCTGTGCAAAACATACATTGGCCAGTGCATTGCATTAGTGTCTAAAGGCCCCATCCAATCTCAGAGCCCCATTGTGCTAGGTGCTATACAGATAGAGGCAGTCCCTGGCCTGAAGAGCTTACAGTATAATAGCTAGGTCTCACAAAGGGTGAGGGCAAAAGAAGAGAAGATATTTTATGACCTGAAATGGTTCAGTCCCATTTCCTTGAATTTCCCTCCTCTTTTCACCCCTCCCAAATCCCCACTGGGCTGAGATCAAGCTTGGGATGTTTCACGTGAACGGGAGAAATTTTCAGGCAGGCACAAGCTTCAGAAAATTTGTTAAAAAGGCTTTGCAACATTAACTTTGGTGCTTGCTGCCTGTGAATTCTACCCAGGACCTGTTAAACCAGATTGCTCTTGTCTGAAACCTGCGTCATGAACCGAATAAAGCTAGTTTAAAACCAAAACCAAAACCATCTGTCTCAGGCACAACTTGATTCAATTTAAAAACGTCACTTTACTCAGTGCCTAGTGGGGGTGGGTTCTTTGGTACTTTACCATTGGAGACTGCATGGGGTCCATGCACAGCTGCAGAACCACAAGGGAATAATACAGCTATACGTCTCATCTTTCTTCTGCTTCCAGACAGCTATGGTGAGACATAATGAAGCAGAGAAGGGAAGGCAAGATAGAAGGGAAGGAATAAGAATTGCTTAAAGTGTTATTGCATGTTTTATTTGATTTAGGGCATTATCAAGCCAGTGCGGAATCATATCTGCAGTTTATAGCAAACCAGATCACAGAGTACAAACTGGGCATTGTTCTCTTTGCGTGTCTTCACGCTGTGGGAAGCAGCGTTGGGGAGAATACCAGTGAAGGTAGCGGAATGATCTTGCACTATAATTTATTGACTTCGACATCTTCCTATAAGCAGATAAAGAGCTCGATTACAGCACTACATTTCCCAGAGCTGCCTGGGGGCGGTTATTTAAACTGGTTTTTAACCAATGTTCAATTTATGTTCACGTCAGTAGCAATTTTCACCCTAAATCGTATCTCAGTTGCCTCTCTGGGTTTGAAGACTTCGCTGCTTTTAAGGCAATACCCCTTTTGACAATACGTGGTGTCCTGTGTAACCTATAACAGGATGGCCTAATTGCTGCAGCCAGACCCTTGAAGTGCCCAGTCCTGAATGGGGTTCTCATGCTGTGGCTGCGTGCAATAGATGTGAACACGTTTCCTACTCTATAAAATATTAAAACAAATCACAGGGCAGTAGGTTGTAGGGATGTCAGATTGTGCTGGGGAGTTCAATAATGGTTTCCATTGAAATAAACTTTCTGAGTGGAGACAAATTGGTAGGAAGACAAATCCTAGCTTGGAAGAACAGCCATGTTATAGTGAGGGCCTACTTTCAACTTCCATATCAAGCTATTAATAAAGCGCACAGTAGCGAGAGAGAGCAGAGATCACCTGAACAGTACCGAACAGCACCCAAATATAAGCTGGCCATGGGGATGCATTTTGAAGAAGCAGTTTCTCAACTCCGTACACGACTGATTCTGGGAAGAGCTGCAGTAAGACCATGTCTACACAAAGAAGTTGTACCAAATGAACATAAGTAGTTTAAGTCAAAGGGTGCAACCCGTTGTGTGGACACTTACCGTTAGTTTAAGCTAAACCAAACTGAGAGTCCATGTGGGAGATAGCACTGGCACAGGTTATGTCTTCACTGCAGACTTAACTGGAGTCATCTGCACTTGAGTTAGCCTAACTTGAGTGAGAGCCGCCAGGCTACGAAATTACACTTGAGTTGCTGTCTCTGCTCGCTGGTGTGGTGCTAAGACTTTCAGGGATGCATCCCTTGGTTCTTAGCAATGTGGGAAGCTGAGCTTCTCTATGATTTTTTTCCCTGTGAAATGTGGTGAAACTTGTCTTCTCCTTGCAGGTCGCATGGAGGGGATTATGCGAAGGCATTGGAGGGCGAGTGTCCTTCAAGTAGCCCTCGCCTGCATCTGCACTACAGAGCAGTTGTGTCAGCAGCTTACTTGAATTTTAGCCTGTCCTTCCTTTGTGCCAGCCAACTGGAGTTAGACGAACCACCACTTCTGCTTTGCCTTCCCAGTGGGAAGCAGTCTGTACCTTCTCTCCCTACACCCTCATGAGGTCCCTCATTGTCTTTCCTACGTGGCAGGGGAAGAGTCAACTTCATGTGGCTACACACACACACACACGCTCTCTCTCTCTCTCCCCCCCCCCCCATCATCCCCAAGCAGGCTTTCTATTTGACTCTCTCCAGCTGATGAATCAGCTGCTGCCTCACAGAATTCACAGCCTCCCTGTGCTTTTATTCCCCCCCTCCCAGTCTTGGGTCAAATTATGCAGCATTTCATTGAAATCCTAAAGAGGCTGAAGAATGAGCTCATCTTATTCCATGGAAATTCATATTGTTTACAGCCAGAAGGTATCATTAGACCATCCAGTTTGGCCTCCTGTATAACACAGGCAGGAGAATTTCACCTGTGTTTTGAGCCCAGTAACTTGTGTAGAACTAAAGCATAATTAATGTTTGGCTAAAGCACATCTCCCAGAAAGGCACCCAGACTTGACTTGAAGACGTCAAGAGATCGAGAAGCTAACCCTCCCTTGGTAACTTGTTTCCCACAGCTAATCGCCCTCGCTGTTTAAATCAAATCAAAATGCCATTCTTGTCATTTGAATCAGTGACATAGACCAGGGGTGGGGAACCTACAGCCCTTGGGTTGGAGCTGACCTTCTGCTTCATTTCATCTGGTCCATGGCAAGTGTCCTTTCTGCGGGCTGGAAGCCCTGAGGCTTGGTGCCCCCACATAGACACAGGGCTGGAGCCATGAGTGCCGGCTTGCCCCACCACTGGGGGAAGCCAGAGTGGGCTCCAGCTCCCGTAAGTGACTGGCATGTCCCTGTGGCCCCTAGGAGCAGGGACAATCAGGGAAGCTGTGCGCTACCCCCAGCACTGGCTCTACAGCTCCCATTGGCTGGAAACCATGGCCAATGGAAGCTGTGGGCGTGGCGCCTGTGGGCATGGGCAGCACACACTGCGCAGAGCCCCCTGGCCCCTCCCCTAGGCCCCAGACATAGCGGCTGCTTCTAGGAACAGCGTGGAACCAGGGCATGTTAAATCATAACACAAGAACTAGGGGTCACCAAATGAAATTAGTAGGCATCAAGTTTAAAACAAACAAAAGGAAGTATTTCTTCACACAACGCACAGTCAACCTATGGAACTCCTTGCCAGAGGATTTTGTGAAGGCCAAGACCATAACAGGGTTCAAAAAAAAAACTAGATAAATTCATGGAGGATAGGTCCATCAATGGCTATTAACCAGGATGGGCAGGAATGAGGTCCCTAGCCTCTGGTTGCCAGAAACTGAGAATGAGTGACAGAGGGACTTGATGATTACCTGTGCTGTTCATTCCCTGTGAGGCACCTGGCACTGGCCACTGTCGGAAGACAGGATACTGGGCTAGGTGGACCCTTGGACTGACCCAGTATGGCTATTCTTATGTTCTCATCCAGAAGGGGCAACAGGTGGCAAAAATATCTTTGCACTCTGCCCTTGACGTCACCAACACAACTGCCAAGACCATCTCCATGGCTGTGGTGATGAGACGAGTGTTGTGGCTTCACCTCTTGTGATTCCCAAAGGAGGTGCAGACCACAGTGGAGGATCTCCCTTTTGAGGATGTGAAGCTCTTTGCTGAGAAGACCAATGCCTCTCTCTAATCCTTAAAGGATTCCACAGTCAGGTTAGGTTACTGGAAATCTACACACCAGGGCAGAAGAGACATTTTAGCCCTCAATACCAACACAGGTAAAATTTGTCCCAATTCCTGTCACAATGGAACTATGAGCCCCGGAGGAAAAAGGGAAAGTTCTCAATGTGAAAGCCTTCAGGCTCCCAGTCCTCCGCCCAGCCACCTTCCCCTAAGAACCACTTTTGATTGGCAGGTTAAGGAACTGCAAGACCACACCCCACTTCTGTTCGTGACCTTGTACCCATTTGGCAGCTTTCCACAGGGCTTGGGAGTGCATAACCTCGGACAGATGGGTCCTAGAGATCATCAGAGATGGCTATACCATCCACTTCACCTCTTTACCCCCTCCACAACACCCTTCCCCATCCCTCTTCAGGGAGCCTTCTCACAGGAGTCCACTATGGCAGAAGACAGACTGCCTACTGCAGTGAGGAGCCATAGAACCTGTACCCACGAGGTAAAGGGTTCTACTCTCGCTGCTTCCTAATACCAAAAAGGAAAGGAGGTTGGAGACCCCTCCTGGACCTCAGAGCTTTCAACAAGGTTGTCAAGGCTCAGAAGTTCAAGATGGTCACCTTATCGACGATCCTTCCATCACTGGAACAGGGAGACTGTTTTTTGGACTTCAACCTTCAAGATGCCTACTTTCATATTTCAATACTACTGGCTGACAGATGTTTCCTCAGGTTCTTGGGGCATGACCATTACCGATACAGAGCCCTCCCCCTTAGACTTTGATCGGTCGCAAGAGTATTATCCAAAGTTCTCTCAGTGGTGGCTGTCCATCTATGATCACAAGGGATCATGATCTACCCTTACCTGGACGACTGTCTCCTCAGAGCCCAGTCACTTCAGGAGGCTTAGGACATGATATGCTTGTTACAGATCAATTCGCAGAACTCAACCTTCAAACCAGTGCAACGCCTAGAATTCATAGGAGCTGATCTAGACACGCTACAGGCCAAAGCCTTCCTAACTCAAGATGGGTTTCAATCCCTGGTATCACTTATAAACACGGCTCAATGCAGCCCTTAAGTTCCAACCAGAACCTGCCTCCAGCTCCTGGGGCATTTGGCAGCTGGCACGACGGTGATTCCGCACACCAAACTTCACATGCAGTATTTACCGCTGTGATTCATCTCAATTTATAGACCAAACAGAGACAGTCTGGACAAACCCCTATCACTTCCCACAAGGATCAGGAGCTCCCTGGAGTGGTGAAAGAATCTGGCCAGTGCAGGAAAAGGGATCCCCTTTTTTCAGGCTCCACCTTCATCGCTTCTTACCACAAACACACCCCTCATAACATGGGGCACGCATTTAAACGGCCTCACAGTGCAATACAGATGGTCACCCGCGGAGATATCCCTGCACAGGGGCATGCACAGGAATTTAAATTTGACCTCTTTTGGAGGGCATATTCTGTGCCCTGTTAGGAGCTCACTCTCCTCCCTCACCCTCCCCTACCTCAGCAAGAGCTCGCCCGTCCCTTCCCTCTCCCTGCCTCAGCCCTGGCAGGAACTCGCTCTGCCATTTCCCAGGCCCCAGAAGGAGCTCATTCTTCCCTCGCCCTGGCAGGAGCTCACTCTCCCTCCCATCCCAGCAGGGCCAGAGAAGTTCTGTGCTCCCAATGATTATTGGGGGCAGCATGCATGACCGTGTCCCTGCATATCAATCTCTCGAGTTGAGAGCAGTCAGGAATGCCTGCCTGCTGATAACTTCCTCCCGCTGATAACAGGATCACCTTTAAAGATCCTAATGGACAACATAGCCTACATGTATTATATCAACCATCAAGATCACGCCATCTTTGCATGGAGGCAATGAAACTGTGGAGCTGGTGCATCTCTTACAATGGCAGCTTTTTTGCAGCTTACCTCCCGGCAAAAGGCAATAGTGGACAAGCTCAGTCGCACATTCCCACATGACCCTGGGTGGGAGATGCACCCATCAGTACTTCACGACTTGTTCACACGATGGGGAACACTTTCCACAGGTCTGTTCATCCATTGTCTGTGATACTGTTCCAGGGTGGGGATAAAACATCACCATTTAGGCGATGCCACCCTCCTCTCGGACCTTCTTTACAGCTTCCCTCCATTTCCTCTTCTGCTGAAGGTTCTGCTGAAAAAAAGTCTCACGAGACAGACCTGGTACCCTTACCTGACGCAGCTTGCAATGTGCCCACCGATCTCCCTTCTGGCCACTCTGCATCTTCTCTGTCAGGACAAAGGGCAGAACCCCCACTTTGGGTTCCTCTGCCTCAAAGCATGGCTCCTATGTAGTTCCAGCACCTAGAGAGCTCATGCTCTAAAGAAGTACAAGAAAGACCTCCACACGATGCGCTTACTTGCAGAAATGGCCCAGGTTTCAGATTTAGTGCATGTCCCATCAGCTGTCTCCAATGTCAGCAACTCTTCCACATATTCTAGAATACGGCCTGACCCTTAAAAAATCAGGGTTATCCTTGAGCTCTCTGAGTCCACCTAGCAGCCATTACAGCATTTCACCAACCCATAGAAGGAGACTTGGTATTATGGCATCTGACCACTAAGAGGTTCCTTAAGGGAATAACAAACCTCTTCCCTCAGTCTCTTTTTCCTACCCCTCATGGGACCCAAACCTAGTGTTGAAAGGGCTGAGTAGGCCCCCCTTTGAACCTGTGGCCACCTGTTCGCCAGCATACCTATCGATGAAAGCAGTCTTTCTGGTTGCAATTACCTCCACTAGAATAGGGAAAATAGCAGCTCTGATGACACATCTTCTTTACACTGTGTTCTTCCCTGACAAGGTCGCACTTAGGCCACATCCAAGGTTCATCCCTAAAGTGACCTCCTCATTTCACATGAATCCATCTATTCGCCTTCATGTCTTCTACCCCAAGCCTCACCAAGAAAATAGGGAGGCCATACTGCGTGCCCTTGATGTCAGGAGAGCCCTTGCATCCTACTACGATCGGACAAAGGCCTTCAGGAAGTCCCCATGACTATTTCTGTCTATGGCAAAAAGATCTAACTTAGTAAGATCAGCCCAAAGATTCTCCAAGTGGGTCTCAAATTGCATCAGATAGTGCTACGAAATTAGTAACATGATCCCTCTGGACTCGATCCGTACACATTCCACAAGATTAATCTCATCTGTCACCTTCCTCAAGAATGTCCCCACCTCAGAGATCTGCAGAGTGACGACGTGGGCATCAGTCCACACCTTTGTAGAACGTTATGCCATCAGCAGGAACTCTGCCTCGGATTCCATCTTTGGTTCCACAGTACTGTCATAGGTGACGAATCCGACTCCCAAATCCCAGCCCTCCAGGGAGGGTACTGCTTGGGAGTCATGTACAATAAAGCACCCATAGGGACACTACTCGGAGAAATTGTTACTCACCTTGTGCAGTAACTGAGGTTCTTTGAGATGTGTCCCCCTTTGGGTGCTCCACTGCCCGCCCTCCTCCCCTCTACTTCATAGTTCTCGCTATGATTCTGTGGTAGAGAAGGAACTGAAGACGGTTATCCCACACTCACTGACTAGCCTCGTAGCACAGCACAGGAGAGACAGTGCACGTGCAGGCCCAATGGACACTGCTACCAAAGTTCTCCAATGAGTAGCACAGGGACGCAGACACACCTGTAGTGGAACATCCATAGGGGGACACATCTCGAAGAACCATCGTTAGTGCACAAGGTGAATAACTTCTTAGTATAGAAGATCTGGGGTTCAAACTCTATTGATGGCCCATGGTGGGGAGTGTTACCCTAAGGAAATAAGAACATAAGACTGGTCATACTGGGTCAGATCAATGGTCCATCTAGCCCACTATCCTGTCTTCTGACAGTGGCCAATGCCAGATACTTCAGAAGGAATGAGCAGAACAGGTAATTATCAAGTTATCCTTTCCCTGTCACCCATTTCCTGTTTCTGGCAAATAGAGTCAGAACATGGTTTTGCATTCCTTACCATTCTGCCTCATAGCCATTGATGGACCTATCCTCCATGAACTTATCTAGTTCTTTTTTGAACCCTGTTATGGTCTTGGCCTTTCCAACATCCTCTGGTAAAGAGTTCCACAGGTGGACTGTGCATTGTGTGAAGAAATACTTCCTTTTGTTTGTGTTAAACCTGCTACCTATTAATTTCCTTTGGTGACCCCTAGTTCTCGTATTATGAGAAGGAGCAAATAACACTTGCTTATTTACTTTCTCCACACCAGTCATGATTTTATCATCTTCACCCCTTACTCGTCTCTTTTCCAAGCTGAAAAGTCCCAGTCTTCTTAATCACTCCTCATATGGAAGCTGTTCCATATCCCTAATCATTTTTTCCCCTTTTCTGTATCTTTACCAATTTCAATATATCGTTTTTCAGATGGGACGACCAGATTTGCACACAGTATTCAAGATGTGGCCGTACCATAGATTTATATAGAGGCAATATGATATTTTCTATCTTATCTGTCCCTTTCTTAATGATTCCCAACATTCTGTTTGCTTTTTTGACTGCTGCTGCACGTTGAGAGGATGTTTTCAGAGAACTACTTTTATGAAGAAGTGCAGAGGTGGGTGACCACAGCACCGAGCAGCATATTAACAGCTGCAGATACTTCCACTAAGCAACTTTTAGCAGGATCAAGCTCCCTCCTATGTTCCTGAAGTGATGAGGATACATGTAGCTTTTGCAAAAAAGTGAGAGGGTCAGACTGCTCTGTCACACTTATTACATTGCCCAGCATATTGGGGCCCAGTCTGTGAGTAAGATCCACCATCCCCACTCACAGACCTAGAGGTGTGGTGGTGATGAAGTGGAGAATGGAATGGAAACTTCCTCAACCTGTCAGCTGCAGTCCATCCACTCCACATCTCTAGCTGCCCCACTCTGTGGCTACCCATTTTTGTCCTGTAATCTGCTCCATTACTGCTGGCTCCATCCCCTCTCTGCTCCCAACTCAAATTTTGCACTCCGTACCCAGGGTCCACTCACTTTCTTTGAGTTACTTTCTCTAGGCTAGATCTTGCACCGTTCATAAGCCCATCCATAAATGCAGTTCCAATAAAAAACTGGTGTTATTCAGAAAATCAGAACATAAAAAATATTTGTCCTGATAATACAAGGGAACACTCTGTAGGGAACTATGGGTATGCAAATTTCTTTATGTAAATGAAACCTGCCAACAGCTAGACTTTCCTTTCTTCTCTTGTAGTGGGAAGCAGAGAGTTCTGTTCTAAGTCTGGCTCTAATGCTGTATTTATTTAAGTTGAACATTTTGTGTGAAATCTGTATAAGAATGTGCATCCACCTTTATTTATGTTTTTGAAATACAATAGGAATTGCAAAACTGGATTAGGCCCGAGGTACCGTCCAGCGCAAATCTTACCTCTGACAGTGGCCAGACCCAGATGCGTCAGAGAAAGGTATAAAGAACCTTGCAACTGCTGATGTGGGATAATCTGCCTCCTACTTTAGGTGTCTTCCTCATCTCTCTTAGTTAGAGACTGGCCTGTGCCCTGAAGTGTGAGATCTAATATCCCTTCCAGAATGTTTGTTAATAATTCTAGTAAATGTGGATACTGTTGATATCCATATAAATATTATCCCGTCCCTTTTTTGAATCTTGCTAAGTACTTGGCCTTGGTAAGTAATGTATTTCGTAAACAATACACTTATTTAATGTCTTTTAAAATGTCTTTCTTTTAAAACTTCGGAATTAAGAAAAGTCCCAACATGTGATTGAACCTCACTGCCCATCCCAAATGTTTCTTACTTTGAAAATGGGAAATGGAAAAACAGTAGCTTAAAAAAAAAAAAGTGGGTTTTTTTTTTTTTTAATTTTAAAAATCTTCTGCAAACCCTTTCCAACTGGCTGTGAAAACAAGTCAGGCTCTTCTTTGCAACTGAAAGGCTCTTACCTCTGGACTCCTTCAAATTCGAAGCTGAGATGCACCTAGCATTGGTCTGTATGTATGCTACCTTTTAAATAAAGAAAAGAAAACTTTCCAACCACTTATTCCCAGGGTAAAACTCGCGACGCCTTGTGGAATCTAAGAGGATTGGCAAAAAGTTGCAACCAAAATAACGGAGAGGAAAAACTTCCAGACTTATTCAAAATCCCATTGCTGTTATCAAGAGGATTAAGACATGAGGCTGCCTGGATTTGTAACTGGTGAAAAAGCCACGTGGCCAATCATTGCCAAAAGAAGAGTCCCAACAGCCACCTTGCAGATGGTATGTCAAGACCTATACTGCTGTCTCTGAGAAATGTAAGCCACTTCATGTCTGCAAAAGCCTGTGATTAAACTTGGCAGCGAGCGCTCTCTCTGCTTGGCTGCAGACTTTCATACAACAATCAGCAACTGCTGGGTGCTGAGCTCGTTTGGAGAACTCTGTCCTCTATTGTTCTGATTCTTTTGTATTGTGCTAGTGCCTAGAGGCTGGGAGAGTTCCCGCCCCTGTGCGTTTACACTCTAAACTGCGGAAGGCTGGGAGGAAAAACAGAGCTGGGCCTGATGTCCTCCTAGTTCTCCAGCTGAGCCATCTTCAGTAGCATCTATCTCCTCTTAACTCAGAGAGGCCACTGGGACGTTGAGTGGTCTATCCATGTGTCAATGGAGGTGTATAGAACACACTAATAAATCTCAGCATGTTTTCAAGGCTAGGCGGGGTGAAAGCCAGGGAAACTCTTGCAGGCAAAGCCACTTCTCGCAGGATTAGAATAGTTGTTAGCCAGGGTTAGGGCAACCACACGTTCCATTTTTAAGCCCTCCTCCAGGTGTCCTGACATTCTTTAAAATGGGCAAATTGTTCCGTATTTTCTGTCTCTCCCTCACTCCATCAGTACTGTTGGCCCTGCTGCTGGCTGGATCTCTGCTTGCCAGCCGCCCACCCACCCAATAGTGGGGTGAGGGTAACCACTGGCCCACGATGAGGGTGGTTATGCAAGACTGGTGGCGGGGCCAAGATGCAGCGTGCCGGCTCCTGGCCAGCAGCGCCCCACCCCTCATCCCATTTCTGACCAGCACCAGCTGTGAGCTGCAGTGGCTGGTGAGTGTGGGCAGTTGCTTCTTTTGCTCACCCTTCGGCCCTTTACATGCTCCTCCTCTCGCTGTCCTCTCCCTGCTTTGCCCCTTCGCCTGCTCCTCCATATCCTCCCCGATGTAGCGCATCCCGCTCCCAGCGCTGGGCAGAGAACCAGCCCCTGGTCTGAGTGCTTAGCTTGCCAACAGCCTGGCTGGCAGGCTCCTTCCTTCCCCCACTGCCTCTGGCTGGGCTGGTGCCCTGGGAAAGCCCAAGACCCTCTGGCCTGAGGCGATGGCCAGGAGGAGCCGAGCTCTGCATGTGCCAATGCCCTGCATAGTACTGGCATGAGGAAGCCTCGCTGCCCCTCAGCTAAGCTCTGGAGGGGGGAGTGAGGGAAACGATTTCCAGGCTGTAGTTTTTAAGTGAGGTGAAACTTGGGGTACGCAAGACAAATCAGACTCCAGAAAGAGGTACAGTAGTCTGGGAAGGTTGAGAACCACTAAGTCACATGCAGGGCCCAATCAGCAGCTGTGCTCAGAGGTGCCTACCAGCTCAGGTCCCTCAGCAGAGGGGGGAGAAGGCAGAGCTCCCATCTTCCTTTTAGCCCGGTGGTTAGGACACTCCCCCGGGACTTGGGAGACCCTTGGTTCAAGTCCTGATGGAGAGAAAGGAGTTGAATTGGGTTCTACCACCTCCTAGCTGACTGCCCTAGTTGTGGGCTATTCTGATTCTGTCCCTTACGTTATAGCTGAATAAAACAAGGCAGAGTGACTAGTCTTCTAACATTGCAGTGAATCAGTGTAGAGGTGGGAAAAGAACCCAAGAGCCCAGGGTGAAATCGTGGTCCTGTAAAAGTCAACGGCAAAACTCCCATTGTTCTCAGTGGGGCCAGAGTTTCACCTATGGTGCCCATTTCTCCCATTCAAGCACCACTCCAGCTCTCTGTAAGGAATGACAGAGAACAATAAGAGTCATTTCTACTACCAGGTTTCACTTGAGCTGATTGCTGCAATGGCATCATCTGCTTCCATGGGTTCTGTGCAAGGAGAGGAAAATCAGAATCTAAGAAATATACATATCTCATTAGCTTTGTGTAGGAAATAGTCATAATTGCAGCTCTAAATGAGTCTTAGAAGCTGCAAATCAGTATCACAGCAAATGTGAAGAATCAAATTAAACATCTAAGTGGGGGTTGGTTTCCTAGTAACTTGTGATTCGGACAAATGTGTTGATATTGTAAGTAACACTGTGATGCAGCCTGTGCTTTCATTTTGCATTAGGAATTGTGGCTGCTAAAAGGTATTGTTTTTTAATCTCAGAAGTTATTCCTTACTTAGGGAATATTCACGGGGTGATAATATCAATAAACAGTATTGCTCTGAATGCCAAAGGCCAGGGGGTGTATCTTACATTTTCTAAAGCTAGAGTTTCTGCTAGTTTCTTTACAGGCAATAACCGTTTTTTAAGTGTTGCTGAGAAAGGCAGCGTGGCCCCGTGGCTGAAAAGGCACTGGACTGGGACTCAGGAGATGTGGATTTGCCACTGACCTGCCGTGTAAACTTGGGCAAGGCCTTTAGGGCAGGGACTGTTGGTTGCTACAGGGTTTGTACTGCCCATCGCACAATGAATTTGGGTGCTACTGCAATAGAAATAACAACTTTCCCTCTCTCTTACTCCTCTTGCTCTTTGGCTGTCTTATCTGTTAAGTCTGTAAGCTCTATGGGGTAGAGACTGTCTCCTCTATTCCTAAAGGTGGCTCTAAACTAATCCTTCCTGACTGGTCATTCCAACACCCAAATCAATGGAGCAGAGGGGTCCCTAACCCAAATGTGAAGAGATAGGGGTGGTGTAAAAGCCATTGCAGTAGCTCTTCTGCACTTGGAGACAACCTCTACATCCAGGAAAGCTTGAGAAGACCAGAGAAGCATGAAGCAGCCATAGCAGACCTGTGATTAAAGTCTGCTATCCCGCTGTCTAATTTGAAATGCCCTTAAGAGTGTAGTTTCCACCATTTCCCTGCTTAAATATCTATTACCTACTTTTGCCCCAAATGATACCAGCATAATTACTCTCACTGTTTGCACAAACTACAGTAACTGCCTTTGTAAATGGCCAGTTTGATGTTTAACTGGGAATTTGCAGACACTTACCCAGTTTGTGCACCAAGTCACAATAGCTGCATGTATAAATTAGGCATGCAATTGCATGTGTGCATTGACAGGCATAGTTGCATATGCAGTGTTGAAAATTGGGCCCTCAATCCTGCTATCTGCAGGTGCAAAACAAAATCTAAGTTTCTACAGGCATGGTGGTTCTAGTGCAAAAGACAAGGTGAAATTCTGAGACTAGGTGACTTCCAAGGCTAGGTCTTTGAAAATCTGGCTCAAGAGGTTAAATACCAAACTCCAAAACACTCTCCCATATGCATATGCAGTGATTGTTACCTTGGTAGTCACCAGAGATTGAACTCAGGACCTGTAGAGGTAGGAGAGAGAGTTTAAGGACAAAGGATATGTCTATAGTACAATCATGGGGTGTGATGGCAGCTTGTGTAGACACACCTAAGCTAGCTTTAATCCACTTCTCTTGAGTACCAGAGCAGTGAAGTCTCAGCAGCATGAGCTTCAGCGTGGGTTATACAAGCCCACCTGGAACCCTGGGTAATTACTTGAGCAGCTAGCCCACAGTCAAGCCCACCCTTACAGCAGGGCCCCCAGCAGGGAGCAGGAAGGAACAGCTGATGCCCAGCAGACCAAATGGAAGGCCCACGAGGGCTGGGTCTGGCCTGCAGAGCCTCCAGTTGAAGAACATTGGCGTATGCCCGCTGCTTGGTGGGGATGGAGAGCTAATAGATGACCCAAAAAAACACAGATGTTCCATGCCTGTTTTGCTTCACTAAAAAGGTCAATGGTGACCAGGTACTCAACATTAACAACAGCAAGGGGGAAGGGACAGAAGCCAAAATAGGGAAAGAAGGTTAAAGGTTAAAGAATATTGAGATTAAAGGTTAAATAGAGGTTAAAGAATGTTTAGATAAGTTAGATGTATTCAAGGCAGCAAGGCCTGATGAAACTCACCCTAGGGCACATAAGGAACTAGCGGAAGCAATTTAGGAAGTGTTAGCGATGGTCTCTGAGAACTCATGCAGAATGGAGATCCCGGAGAAGGCAAGCATGGTACCTGTAAAAAGGAGCGAGGTGGGGGAGAAGGGAACAAAGAGGACCTGAGGAACTATTGACCAGTCCTCCTAACTTCAATAACTGGAAAAATACTGGAATAAATTATTAAACTATCAATTTGTAATCACTTACAGGACAATAGGGTTATAAGGAATAGCCAACATGGATTTGTAAAGGACAATCAGGCCAAACCAACCCAATTTCCTTCTTTGACGGGGTTACTGGCCTAATGAATAGGGGGAAGCTGTAGCTATGATATATCTTGCTTTTTGGTAAGGCTTTTGACACAGTCCCACATGACATTCTCATAAAGCAAGCTAGGGAAATGTGGTCTAGATGAAATGGCTCTAAGGTGGATACAAAACTGGTTGAAAGACCGTACTGAAAGAGCAGTTATCAATGGTTTGCTCTCAAACTGGGGGAAAATATCTAGTGAGGTCCCACAGGAGTGTGCCCTGGTTCAGATACTTTCATTAATGACTTGGATGATGGAGTGGAGAATATACTTATAACATTTGTGGAGGACACCAAGCTAGGAGGGGTTGCTAGCACTTTGGAGGACAGGATTAGAATTCAAAATGACTGTGACAAATTGGAGAATTAGTCTGAAATCAATAAGATAAAATTCAATAAAGACAAAAGACTATATTTTATAAATATGTACACACATATACACAGTATAAGTTTTAAACAAACAATACTGTACACAGCAATTATGGTTGTGAAGCTTGGTGAGGAGATGAAGTCAGAGGGTGGAAGACGGAGGGATATTTCCCAGGGAATTCCTTGCTGCTAAATGATGAACTAACACTCAGCTGAGCCCTCAAGGGTTAACACATTGATAATGTAACCTCACACCCTACAAGGCAGCACAAATGGAGGGAGGGGAGACAGTATGGCAGAGAGATGGGGGGGGACATAGTTTTTGAGAGAGAGAGATGCACATTGCCCCTTTTAGTGTGCTGACCCACTCTAAGTACACTGCCTTTTTAAGTAGATCGGCAAGCTGAGACAGCAGCTGCTGCCAGCAAGCTCCTTCTATCATTAGCAATGTTGTGTCCCCCCCACCCTGCTCCGTGGAGATGGGGTAAAGGAGCAGGTGGCAGGAGCGGGGGGGAGGGGGACACCATGCCATTTACACCCCTCTTTCCCCCCACCCCTGCACAGAAAGTAGGAGGCTCCCGGGAGCAGCTCCAAGGCAGAGGGCAGGAACAGCACACGGTGGTAGTGGTGGGGGGACACCTCAACAGCCTGCTGGGCAGCTGGGAACTTAGGGGAGTTGGGAGCTGATAGGGGGGCTTCCAGTCCACCCTGTTCCAAGCCCCCCCTAGCTAGCTCCAATGGGCTGCTCTTCCTGCAAGCAGTGGACAAAGCAGGCAGCTGCCAAACAACGTTAGAAGGGAGCATTGCACAACTTTAAATGACCATGGTTTCTAATTGATCAGTAGCATAACAATGGAACAACGTTAACCAAGACGACTTTAAGTGAAGAGTTTCTGTAATTGTCCCGTTCTCCTCGTCATTGGTGAGGCCTCACCTGGAGCATCGTATCCAGTTCTGGGGACCTCACTTTAGGAAAGATATGGACAAATTGGAGAGAGAACCGAGGAGAACAACAAATGTGAGAAAAGTTTTAGAAAATCTGATCTAAGAGGAAAGGTTAAAAAAATTGGGCCTGTTTACTCTTGAGTAAAGAAGCCTGAGGGGGACCCGGTAACAGTCTTCAAATATGTTAAGGGCTGTTTATAAAGAGGATAGGGACCAGTTGTTCTCCATGTTCACTGTAGATAGGACAAGACATAATGGGCTTTATGTGCAGCAAGGGAGATTTAGGTTAGATATTATGAAAGACTTTCTAACTATAAGGGTATTTAAGCTCTGTAATAGGCTTCCAGGAGAGGTTGTGGAATCTCCTAGCAGCTTGGTGTCACCTGCAAACATTGTGCCATGCGAATGGCTTCCAATGTGTGGTTCCTTACACAGAGCTCTTAGCATGCTGGAAAACTAAACACTAATGGAATGTGAAATAAACAAGGTGAAGAAGCAGCAGAGGCTATGCCAGAGCTTTTGCAACTCTGGAGGGTTGGGGGGAGGATAGGGAAATTATTAGCTGATAGGCTTAATCACAGGGAAAATGATAATAAGATGTTGACTATCCTGGCTGCTAATAACAACAGGGATGCAGTTACAAATGAAATACATCATGCATTTTAAACTTTCTATTCAGGAATTTCTACAGTGGGGAAGATAATAATAGCATGAGTTTGGTGGAATACAACAGGGTTCGTTTGAGGCAACTGAACTCCCGCAGATATCTGAAGAAGAAGGGAAAAAAAACCCAGCTGGATAGGAGCATAAATGCAGAGGGAATGCTGGAAGCAATCCAGTCCTTGAACATCAGGATTCTGGGTCCTGATGGATTCCTGGAGGAGCTTAACAAAGAAAAGAATATAAAGATATGTTAATGCCTTTTCTCAGGGAAATGTATGAATGAGCTGTGGACTGTAGTATTCCTCCAAGCCTAAAAATAGGTTAATTGATGCAATCCTCACACTAGGGAGTGCATGAATTGACTGCACAAATTATAGATCCACTGCCTTAAGAAGTGGAGATTGTCAAGTATTGATATTTGGTTCTGGATAGCAGGTTAACATAAATCCTCTCATGGCTATTTCTCCCTCATCATCAAGACTACTTCTTCTATGATGGGCCACTGTCTGTCCTCTTGAACGAGGACTTGGGGCAACATGGGAGATGTAGTCTATCTGGGAACCCTGGTCCACAGAGAATGGGGACATGAAGGAACCAAACTACAACACCCATGAAGCACTACAGCAGTATAGCAAACCAAAATATTTTGTTTTTTGATGTTTGGTTTTTTGCTGACTAACACAAATTTTTCATTGAAAGCAGATGATTTTCATGACTATTTTTGTTTACTCAAAAACCCAATTTTCTGTCCAAAGGTTTTGATGTTCAACCAGACCTACTAATAATGATTTATTTGTCTGACTTGTCTATTTAGATAGTACGCTTTTGAGGGCAGAGCTATATTGTATATATCTACAGTGGCCAGTTTTGCCAACCCCATGAGATTGGCTTGAAAATTGGGATTTTTAAGAAATAGTAAATAGTCAGTTCTCCTTATTATCCTTCTGGCATTTGAGTGTTTAGGATGCAGTTGGATCAAATTTTCAAGTTTTTTCTCCCCAACTATGTAAGCTAGAAACTTTTTTTAACATTTTCAATGAAAGTTGAGATTCTTATGGAATGACATAATTCCAGGAGCTGGGTCTGTAAGAAAAATATCAAAGACCGTGAGAGTTGGTAACACTGTCCTTGCTCAATGGGCCCCTGATCGCAACTGTGTCCTCTGATTGTTACTGTTCTACAAATCATTGAAATAAGTCCATGGAAGAACTAGAATCATGGAGTTCTGACACATAGATGTTGCTCTTGCAACTAGATTAGAGTCCATCAGGTCTAAGGACAAAATGCCTGTGGTGGCCGATTCTTTAGATGCTCAGAAAGCATTCTGACAGGGTGAAGTGGGATGGAATATTTTACATGTTGCATCAGTGTAGGCAGGGTAATGACTTCTGTGCATTGGACAAACCTCCGGACAGTGGAGCAGAAAGTTGTATGAATGGGTTAATATCAAAACTATGTTGCAGTAGGGTGAGGCACTTGCTTGAGGTACCCCCCTCCCTCTCTTCTGCTCTATCTGATGGCCCTGGAGCCGCTAAACTGCAGCAATTCACCCAAATCCCCAGTTAATGGGGTTTGCTATAGGAGGGCAGAGAGCATGAAGAAAGGCTTTCACCTCATTACAGTTCATTTATTTTTGGAGAGGGATGGCATCTGTATGCAGTCACATACAGCTGCGTAAGGGAGGGAAATGGTGGGGCTTAAGGAAGGATCATAAAAAGGCAGGAGGCAAGGGGAAATGCAGATGGGAGAAGCGTAGCTATGAGAAATAAGTCTGTGATATAGTAACGAGAATTTGTGGAGGCCTTCCAGCTATGTAGGGAGCAGCCTGCCTCCCCCCGCACACACACACTTAGCCAGGTCCTTTTGTGCTCTGGTGGTAGCTAGAGAATGGCTGCTGCATGCATCTGATAGTTTTATAGCCCATCGAGGAGCCATATAGTCTACAGAAGAGTCCAGGCTGAGGGGGTAGAGAAGAGTGATTGCCCTCTCACTCACCCTGACCCATGCTCTGATGGGGCTGGCAACAGAGGCTGATGAGTGGCAGCAGACCAGAACAGGGAGGTTTTATAGTAAACCCAGGAGCCACTTGGAACTCTGGGTTGGAAGCAAGAAGTGGACAGTGGACTGGTGTCTGGATCCTGTAAGGATCTGGCAGAAACAGGTTGAAAGTGGCTACAGCCTGGTCCTAGGGGCTCTTACAACTTTTCTGGGCAGAGTACATGGTCTTCCTAGGATCTAGCACAACTGGGTCTGGTAGATGTTACTGCAGGTTAGGAGCCACAGGTTCGAGCAGAGGAGTCTGGGTTGGGGACAGGAAGTGAGCATCCTCAGTGCCAGGGTCTGAAGTGCTTGGAGATCTTTGTGCTGATGATTATATATGACGCTTTATTTAGCATTTATATTTAATGTGTCATGTCTTTTAAACTGCTTTGCAAATATTAACAAATTAATTAGCAAATGACTGCAGTGCATATCCAGTGTAGAACACTGCTCCTCCATTGAAAAGGCTCAGTCCAGTATCCTTGTTTACATTTTTTCTTTCAATTACATTCCTTTCAGCTACATTTCTCTGAGGAGGAAAATCCTGGATTCAGCAAAACTTTCTTTCTTAGTGAGGGAACACATGGCCAACATGCTCTTGAAAGACGTGATGCGTTTAATTTCCTGTTTTAAAACGAGTTAAAGGTGGTTTTTGTTTTGTTTTGTTTTGTTTTGAACAGTGATCAAATAGCATTAAAAACAGACTGGGAATGTATCTGTGATTCATTGCACTACAGATAGTAATACCATTTCAATAAATCCTCCATGCACGTTTTAGACCTTAATCGAGGGGTAACCTGTCTGACACTTCATCGCAGTTAGCTCTGTAATTTCACCCCTGTGGAACAGGCTTATTCCACAGAAGTGATTAATGAATTTGGCATTGTAGGTCAGTCTGCTATTACAGTCACTGTGATGTGTGTTTCTCTTTCATACCCATGTCTTGCTGGAAGGCACGGACCTAAGAGATTTTCATCCAAGCAGCCTTCTCAATGGGGCATTTTTTATTCATCTTCTCTCCAGAAATACCCCTGTGCACCTAATTCTACCAACATTAATGGGCTTTTTGGGGGAGGGGGGGCATTTAGAGAAAGGGAGTTGTGATGCAGTGTTTAGCCACACAGACCCTGTTGAGGTTAATGTGGTCTGAGAAGACCCTAGCAGGCAGCATAAGCTCAGGAATCCTAGACCTGAAAGAAGGGTCAACCCAGAGAAGTTACAGGGAAGAAACCCTGAGAAAGGCTGGGTAGGAAGATGCCCAGGGAAACAGCAGCAAGGAGAGGGACTGTGCAGACATTGGCTTCTGGTTATAGTGTCCCTGGGCTGGAACTCAGAGTAGAGGGAGGGCTTGGGTCCCCCTACCAACTACTGGGAAAGCATCCCAGAATCTGGAGACTTGGAACGGAGACCGTCTGGGACAGTGTTCAGACAGCTTGTCCGGGGGGCTTTGTTACCACAGAAGGGAGGGGTCTATATAGTGTCCAGGTCAGAGGGCTGAGTCACAAAGAGAGAGCACCCTGAGTGGCAGAGAGAGAGAGAGAGAAAGGGGCTGCATTGCAAGCGACTGATGGCAGAGGGTGCCAGAGCTAATTCCCACACTTAGCCACAAGGAGCTGCACTTGTGGTGAGTGGAATCCCTTTACTGGACTATTCCAGGAGCTCCCCTGTGAGGATAAATCCTTGCTATCAAGTAGCAACCTCCAGTCTCCCCTGCTAGGGAGAACGAGCCCAGTGGTCATTGAGCTTGTCCGAAGCTTTTGTTTCTCCATCATCATTGCAGTGATTTGTGCTCTTCTGCTCTGTGCGTCTGAGGATGATTTATTGCCAAATTGCTTGAAATGAACAAATTAGTCAGGTCAGTGGAGTCACGGGAAATATCTCTGTTGACATTAAGGCCCTGTCCGCACTGGGAACTGCACCATGGTAGCCGCTATGCTGGAAGTTCAACTGGAGCTATCACGGTTTCAGTGTCTCGCGTAGGCAGGGATGTCAGGTTAGTAGTTTATATATTTATTTAAGCCACCACGGCTGCACCACCACCCTGATCAGCGCTCTCCCATGCTTCCTGAGCATAGTCTGAAGCCAGGCAGAGGGGGAGGGATAGCTCAGTGTTTTGAGCACTGGTCTGGTAAACACAGGGTTGTAAGTTCAATCCTTAAGAAGACCATTTAGGAATCTGGGGATTGGTCCTGCTTTGAGCAGAGGATTGGACTAAATGCCCTCCTGAGGTCCCTTCCAACCCTGATATTCTGTGCACACAAACCAGCTGGGTTTGCAATTGTTCTTGAACACTGGTACTAGCCTCCATGTGGACAGAGCCTTGTTTTCTACCCACCACCTGAGCAACGTGGGCCGGGAGGGGGCTGGAACAGTTTTTATAGTGAGGGTGCTGAGAGCCATTGAACCAAACCACAAACCGTGTCTATAACAGAAACCACTTCAAGCCAGGGGGTGCAGCAGCACCCCCCACACCCTTAGTTCCAGCATCTACAGAGCAACTCGTTTAGGACCAGATTCCACTGACTTTCTTTTGATGGCTCAGTGGGCACCAGATTTGACACACACGGGGCCTGATTTTCAGAAGCACCGATCACCTGCATTTCCCACTGTCTTCGATTGTTCACTCTGTCCTGGCTGCTTGTGCCATGCTACTTCCCGTAGCTCGTGCTTCCAGGAATGAAAGCTTTCAAAGTGGGCCTATGCACTAGTTTAAAGGTGGACTGTGACTGACTTATCCCTGGAACCTTCAGACATCAAAAAATCAGTCCAATAGGAGGCTCATGGACTTTTCATAGTTGCAAATTTGGGAACTGGTCCAATGTGCTTTGTTTTTATGGTTCACTCTGTCCTATTTATTAAGTCACTGACCTCTGGGAGGTGGGCAGGTTTCACGGTGGAAAAACTTTTCCCACTATCTAGCTGATGAGGCAGTGCCTAACCTAAAGAATCTTTTGGGAGGCTTTATTACAAATAACCTCAAGATCCTCCTTTACTGTCCCCACTATGGTACAGTTTGGAGACCAATAGGTGAAGTCTGCTCACTGACGCTGCTACTTTGGATATAGCGTGTTTCCCTAGCATCCTGTCTGCTTTCTTCATGAGAATTTCAAAATCCTTTTATGCGCTAATCTCTCTGCTGATTAATTTGCTGCAGTCCCTTTCTTTTTAACAAATATGTTCTTTCTCATACAAAATGTGGTGAGAGAACTATTTGTATATTTTTACAGTGGCATAACGATGCCAAAATAACCACACTGAGAAAAATCAAAGGAATGGATGAGACATTAAAAATGCCATTTTTGGAGGAGGAGCGATATCATAGAATCATAGAAGATTAGGGTTGGAAGAGACCTCAGGGGGTCATCTAGTCCAACCCCCTGCTCAAAGCAGGACCAATTCCCAACTAAATCATCCCAGCCAGGGCTTTGTTAAGCCTCACCTTAAAAACCTGTATGGAAGAATATTCCACCACCTCCCTAGGTAACCCATTCCAGTGCTTCACCACCACCCTAGTGAAATAGTGTTTCCTAATATCCAATCTAGACCTCCCCCACTGCAACTTGAGACCATTGCTTCTTGTTCTGTCATCTGCCACCAATGAGAACAGCTTAGCACCATCCTCTTTGGAACCCCCCTTCAGGTAGTTGAAGGCTGCTATCAAATCTTCCCTCACTCTTCTCTTCTGCAGACTAAATAACACCAGTTCCCTCAGCCTCTCCTCGTAAGTCATGTGCCCCAGCCACATGATCATTTTCGTTGCCCTCCATTGGACTCTCTCTCTAATTTGTCCACATCCTTTCTGTAGTGTGGGGGGGACCAAAACTGAACGTAATACTCCAGGTGTGGCCTCACGAGTGCCGAATAGAGGGGAATAATCACCTCCCTCGATCTGCTGGCAGTGCTCCTATGAATATCCCTATGAAATGCATTGAAATTGATTTCGGTTGTTCCTTGTACCACAGCCGTTGCTCCTGCCTTGCTGGAAGGATCTCATGAGCCTGTGACTCCAGAGACTTGGGTTCAGTTCCCTGTTTTGCCAGAGTTTTCCTGTGTGACTTTGGGCAGATCATTTAGTGTTTCAGGGCCTTGGTTTTTCATCTATAAAATGGGGATAATGGTACTTCCCTACCTCACAGGTATCATAAACCTAGTCCCAGATTTGGACCTTAGCGTCCAAAATATGGGGGTTAGCATGAAAACCTCCAAGCTTAGTTACCAGCTTGGACCTGGTAAAGCTGCCACCACCCAAAAAATTAAGAGTGTTTTGGGGCACTCTGGTCCCCCCAAACACCTTCCCTGGGGACCCCAAGACCCAAATCCCTTGAGTCTCACAACAAAGAGAAATAAACCTTTTCCCTTCCCCCCTCCAGGTGTTCCGGGAGAGACACACAGAAGCAAGCTCCGTGAATCTAAACAGAGGGATTCCACCCTCCCCGTTCCCAGCCTTGGAAAACAGAAGTACCGAGAGCTAATCTCTCTTCCCCCCTCACCCAGAGGGAATGCAAAGTCAGGCTAGTAAATCTAACACACACAGATTTCCCCCTGACTTCTTCCTCCCACCAATTCCCTGGTGAGCACAGACTCAATACCCTGGAGTTCCCTACTAAAGAAAAAACTCCAACAGGTCTTAAAAGAAAGCTTTATGTAAAAAGAAAGAAAAAATACATAAAAATGGTCTCTCTGTATTAAGGTGACAAATACAGGGTCATTTGCTTAAAAGAATATTGAATAAACAGCCTTATTCAAAAAGAATACAATTCAAAGCACTCCAGCAACTATACCATGTAAATACAAAAGAAAGCAATAGAAACCTTACTGCCTCACTATATGGTACTTACAACTTGGAAATAGAAGATTAGAAAGCAGGAAACAGAAATCACTTCTCATAGCCGAGAGAGTGCAGGCTGAAGACCCCAGAACAAAGGACTCAGACACAAACTTCCCTCCCCCCAGATTTGAAAAAGTCCTGTTTCCTGATTGGTCCTCTGGTCAGGTGTTTCAGATTACTTCTTTCCAGGTGAAAGAGACGTTAACCCTTAGCTATCTGTTTATGACAGCAGGGAATACGTTAATTAAAACTAGTGAGTTGCTCAGGGACTGTGCTTTCACGGACCCATATAAATGCCTAAGATAGATAGTACGAATTGTGGCTGAGGCATCTACAGAAGTGCTACTTTAACTGGCATCATGCTCTTAAAAGCCCCCATGCCCCAAAACAAGATGAGCAACAAAGGCAAATGGTACAAAGGATTCCCTCGCTTCTTCCCCCTCTTTCTTTTTTCTTTTTCTTTCAATTTTAGGAACTCGGGGGTGTATTGTGGCTGACACAGATTTGTAGCCATCACCATGGAAACAGAGCGATGCCAGTTGTATGCTGAGCATGTTCATTGTGAAGATTCTAATTTCAGAGAGGCGACTGGATTTCTTTCCACTGTTTTACAATTTCCTGGAGAGAAATCAGGGCTATTGAATACCCACTTCCTCTCCCCATCCTTCCAGTCTTCTCCATGCCCCTGCTTATCAGCTACTGAACTGCTCTCCTTGGTCCAAATTCAATGGGCGCTTCACCCTGGTCTTTAAGGCTTAGCCTGGCCATACGCCCCTGCCTGTCTGTCAGTCCCCATAGCTATTTATACCCCTGCCCTCTTTCCATAGACCCTGAGGTTTCCAAAGTTGTTGTTGTTTGTACTATGGCAGCCCCTACCCACCTCATAGTGCCAGGCGCTGCACAGACACACAGTAAGAGATAGTCCTGGCCCCATTGTGCCAGGCGCTGCATAGACACATCCCAGGTCCATGGTTTAACCACAAGCCCATTTTCTGTAGAGAGAGCTTGTATTAGAATTCTTGCATTTCTTATTTAAAGCTTCAGTTACAATGAGCTGGGATGGGCAGGTTCTAGAGGGGTGACAGCAGTAAAGGCCTTCCTGCCATGGAGGCAGAGGAAAGAAATCACTTTGTTTTATAAAATGTTAAGAAGGAGACGTGTTGTCAAGGGTCGTGGTCTGGATGTAGGACTGGAAGTGATGAGGTCCTGAACTCTAATCCCAGTTCTAACATGGGTCTCTATCTTTGGCTTTAGGTGAGTCTCTTCCTCAATTTCTTCGTGTGGAAATCATTGCCACAAGAAGTCTCTGAGGCCTAGAGTTTAGCAAGATTCAGAAAGGGATTGGATGCTTATATGAATAGCAAGACTATCCAGAATTATAACTCATTGCTAACAGAGCTTTTGGAAGGGATACTAAACTTCCTGTTTCAGGATTTAAACCATTCTCTGGCTATTAGCGATCAGAATGGATACAACCTGATATGTGGAGCAGATTATCCCACATCTGCTACGGTAGGGTTCTTACACCTTCCCCTCAAGCATTTTGTGCTGGCCACTGTCAGAAATAGGCTATTGGTCAAGATGGAAGTCTGGCAATGTCATAACTTAGTCCCAGATTTGGACCTTAGCGTCCAAAATATGGGGGTTAGCATGAAAACCTCCAAGCTTAGTTACCAGCTTGGACCTGGTACTGTTGCCACCACCCAAAAAATTAGAGTGTTTTGGGGCACTCTGGTCCCCCCCAAAAACCTTCCCTGGGGACCCCAAGACCCAAATCCCTTGAGTCTCACAACAAAGGGAAATAATCTTTTTTCCCTTCCCCCCCTCCAGGTGCTCCTGGAGAGCTACACAGAAGCAACCTCCGTGAATCTAAGCAGAGGGAGTCCACCCTCCTCGTTCCCAGCCTGGAGAACAGAATTACTTCCCTCTTCACCCAGAGGGAATGCAAAGTTAGACTAGTGAATCTAACACACACAGATCTCCCTCTGACTTCTTCCTCCCACCAATTCCCTGGTGAGATGCAGACCCAATTCCCTTGGAGTTCCTCACTAAAGAAAAACTCCAACAGGTCTTAAAAGAAAGCTTTATATAAAAAGAAAGAACAATACATACAAATGGTCTCTCTGTATTAAGGTGACAAATACAGGGTCAATTGCTTAAAAGAAATATTGAATAAACAGCCTTATTCAAAAGAATACAATTTAAAGCACTCCAGCAACTATAGACATGTAAATACAAAACAAAAAACCAACTTTGTACTCACAACTTGGAAACAGAAGATTAGAAAGCAGGAAATAGAAATCACTTCTCAAAGCTGAGAGAGAGGCAGAAAACCAAAGAACAAAGGACTCACACACAAACTTCCCTCCACCCAGATCTGAAAAAGTCTGGTTTCCTGATTGGTCCTCTGGTCAGGTGTTTCAGGTACTTCTTTCCAGGTGTAAAAGACATTAACCCTTAGCTATCTGTTTATGACAGGCAACCTCTGTTTTCTATGCTTTATCTGTAATATCCAGTATGCCTTCCCGCACGCTGAGGTGTGCTGCTCTTCGTAGTGCCAGGCTTCTTTGTGCCACAAATGCACAAAAAATGTACAGTGTATAATTCTTAACTCTCTTCTTTGGAAAATAGTAGCCATTTGAGGCACAAGGTACTGAGTGCCCTTGACTCCCACTGCAAATTGGGGATTGTTCAGCTATTCACTGGAGATGCTTCGCACCTCACTGGAAGAGCACAGAGCAGCTTTTGCTGCAGCTTTTTCTGGAAATGGATATAGCGAGCATGTTTCCTGGGGTGGCGGGGAAAGGGTTAGGGAGAACGGAACATAGTGTTGGCTTTTGATCAAGTGGAATCTTAGTATGATACCACTGTGGGAGGGGCTAGAAGCAATACAGAGTCAATAGGATCTGTGACTTAGGCCTGTCAGGGGTACACAACCGGGCTGACTGTGTACTGGATTAGAAAGATCTTCAGCCAGTTCTAATTTTCATCCTCTTAAATCGTCCTCCTACCAGGTCACTAAGTCCAGGCTTCAAGTCAGCCTGCGACAAAGTGCTGCGTGCTGCTGTGCTCTTGGCAAAATGCTGCCCATCTGCTGTCACTCCCAGTGCGGTGGGGGAGGGGGGCTAACCCAAAAAAAAACCCTCCCGGTGATTGCTCGGTGATTTGTACTGCTAACACTTGGAACGTGCTGAAGGAGGATGTTCAGCAGTTACGTTTTAGGGCACTCCCTCTGTGGCTGAGAGAGGTGTTCATTGTCCATGCCCATTCAGCCCTGGGTCTCTCAGCCAAGGCTTCTTGTGAGGCTGCAGACTAGTTCTTTGTTGTGTGGCCTGAGACCACCAGCTCCCAGCCCTGGCTCTGGGGGTGGACAGGCGTAAGGGGCACGAGGCTGGGGCCGCAGCAGGGGGGAATCTCAGGCTGGGAATGGGGCTGCGGCCAGGGCTGATGCTGGGGGCATGAGTGGAAACGGAGCCGCAGCCAGGCTGCGGTGGGGGCAGGCAGCTGAGCCTGCATCCAGGTACAGCTCCACTCCTGGCCTCGCCCCCAGCCTCAGCCCCGGGCCAGGAATCGATCAGCGGCCAAGGCTGGGAGCTGGTGCAGGTCTGGGAGCCACGCTGAGGCTGGGGACAGGGACAGGAGCTCGAGAAGCGGCTGGGAGTGACCGGAGCAGAGCCGGGGACAGGGAGGGGCTGGGTGGTGCACTCTCCTCACCCCCAATGGGGGCTGGCCCGGGCCTCGCCGGCACATTCCTCCTTGCCCCCTAGGGGGGTGCACCTCACAGTTTGAAGACCTCTGCTCTAGCTCATTCACTGTCATCGACATCCCAGCATCTGCCTAAGTGAGTAGTTCTCTAGCTTTCAGGGACTAGTGGCCCAAACAGAGCCAGCAGCCTTGTGTAGGAACATTTGACAGCACATTGGCTAATTCCCTGAGTCATCAAGTCTCCCTGTGCTTTCAGTGACGACAAATACTCTGTCCTGCTTTGTGGTGGTGGTTATGGGGCAAGGCGTATGGCTTTGAGGAGGCTTTAACAAGATCATGGGGATGATGCTTGACCCATGTCACAACTGGTTATCTCAATAGGTGACTATTGCTTGAGCGGTCCTTATTGGGATATGACTGGATATTATCACTTGGTCATACCACTGGCTATGAGCGATAGATGTGAAGCAAAATGTTGGCCCCTGATATGTGTCTTGGATTTCTGTGACATGCCAAGTTCTCTGCTCACATGGACATTATCTAATCAGACTCAGGCAGTTTATCCAGCACAAAGGAAAAGCCATTCCCCCAAGTGAAAAGACCCTGATTCAACCTGTGCGAGACCATATTGCGTACAACCAGAAAAGTGTCTTCTCCCATGGGTTGTTAGCAAAGTACAGGATTTAACATCTCTTCTGTTGTTGTCTTTTAATCCCAACAACGGTACATCACATTGCCTTCCCCATGGACTCAGCTTTCTGTCTACCAGGCAACGTCCTCACTCTGCTAAACATCTGCGCCTCTCTGGGTATTTCTGAGGCGGAAGGAATAGAAGGTCTTTTTTCCTTCCAATTTGATGTTAAGCTGCAGGAAAGTGGATTGCTCTTAGAATACAATTGGTGTCTGGTTTGTGTTTAAATACATGAGTCTTGAACTCTGGCAGAAAAGGCAGAATCAAATGGTGCTCTTGGACCCTAGCTGTGTATGATCTGTTTGAAAGTCGTACATCACCAGGTCAGCATGTTCCATGACCTAAGGCCCCTTGAGTGTGTTAATTGAATTAAGCCTCTTTATATAAATCATTGGACTCTTAAGGTCAAGTGCAATTAAATACAAGGCCATAATTAAGGTATTCATTCATGCATGTGTGTGCTGGAAGGACGGCTTGCTGACAGATGTATCTAGTGATGCAGTCTCTGGGTTAGGGTTTGACTGACATTTCAGTCTCTGCTGATTCATTTATGGGGAGTCTTCATCCTTCCTACATCCAGAAATGGATTGCCTTTAAATATAAGGGACCTGATTCTACACTCTCATACTCACGCGAACAAAAATCCAAAGTCACTTTGCTGACATCAGCGAGGTTACACCAGCAAGAGAACAGAATTAGCCCAGTCATATCCTTGTTAGGACCATGTCTGCACCATCTCTTTTAGATGTTTATGGGCCTAACTCTTTGCTGGTGCTAATTTGCCCTGCTCCACTGGTCTGCACTTGTTCATTGAAGCAGGAAACACAACCCTGTATTTTTCAGTGCTTCGGAGTTTCAGTTGTTTACATATTGTTGTGGTGGTGGTGCTGGTCCCAGGATATTAGAGAGACAAGGTGAGTGAGGTAATATTTGTTATTGGACCATCGTTTGCTGGTGAGAGAGACGAGCTTTTGAGCTTATGCAGAGTTCTTCTTCAGGTCTTCTTGCAGATTCATTGCTGTGCTGCCTTTTGAAATTGGCATTTTCTTAGGAGAGAGAAATGAGTGGTTGACAGGAGGAGAGATTAAATCCATTCAAGAGAGAGAACCCCCTAGCTGGAGCCTGCAATTCTTGTGTGAGGTTTATAGGAAGATGAAAGAGTTTTTTGGAAGAATTAACAGGCAGGAACACTTGCATATCTCAGTTTATTGTAATTCCTTTGGCTGCCAGAGAGAGAACATGATGTTGCTCAAAGGGGTTAGTGTCATTACAGGACAGGTAACGTTGCGGGACATCCCTGCCCCCAAGGAACTTACAACGGCCTCTTCTCCTGACCCGGCTAGTCTCATTGTTGTGCTCCCCTCTCTGGCTGTCCTTACCTGCTATGTCTGCTTACAATCAAAGTATCAGTCTTTTGAGGCGGGGTCTTTTGTTATGTTTATACAGCACCAAGCACGGCGGGGTTCTTCCTCCACAAGTGGTGTTCTTAGGTGCTGCGGTAATACAAATAATAAATAGTAATAATAGTGATTGTGATGAGTGTGATCACAGTGGTCACAGCCTTGGGGGGATGGACACAGGCTGAAAGGATGCACTGCCAAGATAAAAATGACAATGTGAGCAAACGAGTTATTTTTCCTAAATTCTTTAACAAGTGCTTTCGTTTTTACAATGTAAGGAAGTTGAAAAATACGATTTTTTCTTCCACTATTTATGCCTCTTGTTTATTTAAAAAAAAACCTCTTAGCTTGGACAGTGAAAAGGAGCCCGTGTTTTTTGCCACACTCTGATACCCTGGTGATGAGAAATTCCTGGATAGGAAACAGTGAGGTGGATTTAATTTTTAGATTCCCAGCTGGTCGGAAAACAGAATTTTCATTCTGTGGGAAAGTCTGGCATTTTGAAATCAGGTTCTGCCTTGAATTGGAACAAAAACCTAAAATTTCAAAGTTTCCCACAGAATGAAAATTCTGAACACATTTGATTCAGCTCTGTGGAATCACTTTGTGGCAATACTGTTTCATTTCAATAATGTTGAAACATTATATAAAGTGTAGTATATTTCATATAGCATATCATTAAAATAATATTCTAATATAAAAGACAAAAATGAATACAAACAGTACAGTTGAAACAAAATATTGTGACCTTATCAAAATGTTTTGATGTCATTGAAATGAAACCTTTTGGCAATAATGAAATGAGAAAGTCAAAATGATTCATTTTGAATTTTTCCCCCACTGAACATTTTGTCAAACACATTCTCATGAAATATTTCGATTTTGACAAAACTGCATTTTCCAATGGAAAACTATTCTGTCAAACTTCCCTCTGAGCTCTGATTCCCAGTATCTGGAATGCTTGCTTAGAAACCTGCCCTGGACCTTTAAGAGAATTCAACAGAAATGTTTCCATTGGTCTTTGGTCCTTTAAGATCCAGCTGTCTCCAAAAATCTAAATTTGGGGTCAAATTGAATTTGTCATTGTCCATGTAAGTGGCTTGTCCTGGGTCACACATCAGCCTAGTGATAAACTATATACAAGTAACCTGAATCCAAGTCTCTAGCTGTAACCACTACAGCCGTTATTAGTGCCCTGCACACAAATAACTATTCTATTGTTTTTATATTATGCCATGTGCACAGTGCTTAACAAACGAACCAAAGACATGAGGATGAAATCATTACCCCATTGAAATCAATGGCAAAACTTCCACTGACTTCAGAGGGGCCTAGATTTCACCTATTGTCTGTTTGTTAAAGAATTTACAGTGCTAAGGGCTTGAATGTGCAAATGCTTGTGTACGTGCTTAATGTTACTCATGCGAGTAGTTCCATTGACTCTAATGGGACAATTCACTGGAGTAAACTGAAGTACCTGCATGAGTGTTTGCAAGGCCTAAAGATTTAATCATGCAAATGTAACGCCAACAGACCCCGGTTATCAGCAGGCAGGATCGAACCTGGGACCCCTAAAGCTTAGTGTAGGAACTTCTATCACATGAGCTATAAGCCAACTGGCTGTTAGCTAAAGCTGTAAAACAGACTCATTTTCTCTCTCTAAGTGGTCTCAGTGCCACTAGATGGGACAGAACACTCACCCAGGAGGTGTGTGGGTTACACAAACACTTCCTATACAGTAGGAGCAGCAGTGCTCACTCCTAAATGTGAGTAGCCCCACTGATTAGTAGTAAGCGCTATGCTTGGCAGTAAATTAGCAGGATTAGCCTATATCTGGGTGCACCTATGGCTCCCATGGGCATAGGATCTGCACAGTCCTTAGCCGCCAAGTAAAGACCTACACTAATTTTGCCAATGGTGCTTACAGACACTGAGGTCGGGGGGGAGGAGGATGAGAGGAGCAGCAGTAAGACCATGAAGTGGTCTTGATGATGTGGGCTTCATGGAGGTTCAAAGCATTTACAGATTGCATGTGATAAAATTCACTAGTGAGACAAGGTGGGGCCCACTTCTGTTGGCAAGAGAGGGCAGGTCTACACTGCAAATTGACATTGGCGCCACTGCAGCACGACAGGAAAGAGCTCTCCCAGTGGCTTAGTAACTCCACCTCCGTGAGAGGCAGTAGCTGTGGTGACTGGAAAAGCTCTTCTGCCAACATAGCACTGTCTACGTTGTGGCGGGGGGTTAAGGTCAGTATAACTATGTTGCCCTGGAGTGGATTTTTCACACCCTTGAATAACATAGTTATACCAAAATAAGTAGTAGTGTAGACCAGGGGTAGGCAACCTATGGCACGTGTGCTGAAGGTGGCATGCGAGCTGATTTTCAGTGGCACTCACACTGCCCAGGTCCTGGCCATCGGTCTGGGGGGCTCTGCATTTTAATTTAATTTTAAATTAAGTTTCTTAAACATTTAAAAACCTTATTTACCTTACATACAACAATAGTTTAGTTATATATTATAGACTTATAGAAAGAAACCTTCTAAAAACGTTAAAACGTATTCCTGGCACGCGAAACCTTAAATGAGAGTGAATGAATGAAGACTCGGCACAGCACTTCTGTAAGGTTGCCGACTCCTGGTGTAGACCAAGCCAGAGCCAAGCTTTCAAGCATACATAAAGCTCGTAAGTTCAAAAGCTCGTCTCTCTTGCCAACAGAAGTTGGTTCAATAAAAGATATTACCTCACCTGCCTTGTCTCTATAATATCCTGGGACCGACAGTCCTCCTGTCAATGAAATATTGTCCGTAAAATAGAAGAGAGTATGACAAGAATCTTTCTGTACAGGCTCTTGTACCATGCTCATTACCTTACCTTAGCACCTTCCAGTAGTGCAGTAACATTTGGCACAGGGTGTTCATTCTCTCCAGTGGCATAGCCAAGTTTTAACAGCAAGGGGAGCAAACAAACATAAAAAAGGTGCCCCCCTTGGCTCCGCCTCTGACCACACCCCCCAGCTCCTCCAGCCCCTCCGTGCCCCACCTCCCCTTGGCTGGCTCCTCCGGCCACACTGCGGCCATGCTGCGCCCCCCGGCCATGCCACCCCCACCCCATGGCTGTACAGGGAGGCTGGCAGAGGATGGAGGTACGAGGGGAGGTGAAGGGGAGGGAAAGGCAGGGGCACGGGATATATGGGAGGGGTACACGGGGTATGGAGCTTGGGGAGGGGTTACTGGGGATGGGAGTGGGCTGGAGTCCCCAGGGCTCTCTGTGCAGAGGGGGCTGGAGCTGCCCCCAGGACTGGGAGAGCCTGGGAGGGGCTCGCCGCGTGCAGCACCAGCCCAGCTCAGCGCTGGCCCTGCCTCTTTGGGGGTGGGGGAAGAAGGCAGCGAGCCCCACCAGGCGTGGTCTGAGCGAGCTGCTTCCGCACCGGCCTGCTGCAGCCGCCTGCCCCACGGCTCCTTCGGCCATGTTGCTGGAAGTGCTGGCCGGCAGGCACCGCTTCCACCCCGCGATCAGCTATCTCCCTCCTGCTAGGGGACACAGCTGATCGGCGGGGGCGGGGTGGAAGCCAGGCAGGCCGTTCAGAGCGGAGCTCGCAAGGTGTCGCTTTTTTAAAAATGTGGGGAGGAGAAGCAGCTGCTTCTGATGCATCCCACTAGCTACACTGCTGATTCTCTCCTCTCTTCCCAGGAGAGGATTTAGCTACAACGAGTCAGGAAAAAGATCTTGGAGTCATCGTGGATAGTTCTCTGAAGATGTTCATGCAGTGTGCAGAGGCGGTCAAAAAAGCAAACAGGATGTTAGGAATCATTAAAAAGGAGATAGAGAATAAGACTGAGAATATATCATTGCCCTTATATAAATCCATGGTATGTCCACATCTCGAATACTGCGTACAGATATGGTCTTCTCATCTCAGAAAAGATATTCTAACACTAGAAAAGGTTCAGAAAAGGTCAACTGAAATGATTAGGGGTTTGGAACAGGTCCCATCTGAGGAGAGATTAAAGAGGCTAGGACTCTTCAGCTTGGAAAAGAGGAGACTAAGGGGAGATATGATAGAGGTATATAAAATCATGAGTGATGTGGAGAAAGTGGGTAAGGAAAAGTTATTTACTTGTTCCCATAATACAAGAACTAGGGGTCACCAAATGAAATTAATGGGCAGCAGGTTTAAAACAAATAAAAGGAAGTTCTTCTTCACGCAGCGCACAGTCAACTTGTGGAACTCCTTGCCTGAGGAGGTTGTGAAGGCTAGGACTATAACAGCGTTTAAAAGGCAACTGGATAAATTCATGGTGGTTAAGTCCATAAATGGCTATTAGCCAGGATGGGTAAGGAATGGTGTCCCTAGGCTCTGTTTGTCAGAGGATGGAGATGGACGGCAGGAGAGAGATCACTTGATCATTACCTGTTAGCTTCACTCTCTGTGGGGCACCTGGCATTGGCCACTGTCAGCAGACAGGATACTGGGCTAGATGGACCTTTGGTCTGACCCAGTACGGCCGTTCTTATGAGAAGTGTGTGCGGTGGAGTGTTTTCGTGTTGGAATGTTTTTAATCTTGTGTAGACGCGCCCATGTTGCTCTATGTTTATGTTAGAGAAGGCAAGGCCCATGATGTCTGCCTTGCACATCAAGCAGAAGGTGGGGAGGTTTGTGATGGTCCATTCCACTGTCTCAGACTGGTCCCCCCAAAACCTCTGATTCCTGCACAGATGAGCTTTACCCTTATTGTAGAAAGTTCCATTACACCCAGGGAGCCAAGTTTTCAGCCACAGGCTTCATCCCAGAGCATTAGATGATGTTTTAGGGAACCTGAGCCCAAGCCATTGAGTGCCTTAAAGATAAGGATTGAGACGCAGTGGGGCTGGAACACTTTTTATATTGGGGGGTGTCATAAACAGATAGTTAAGGGTTAATGTCTCTTTTACCTGTAAAAGGTTAAGAAGCTCAGTGAACCTGGCTGACACCTGACCAGAGGACCAATCGGGGGACAAGATACTTTCAAATCTCGGTGGAGGGAAGTCTTTGTTTGTGCTGTTTGTTTTGTGGGTTGTTCGCTCTTGGGGCTAAGAGGGGCCAGACTTTCAACCAGGTCTTTCTCCAATCTTTCTGAAATAGTCTTTCGTGTTCAAAATAGTAAGTACTAGCTAGAAAAGGCGGATTAGTCTTATGTTGGTTTTCTTAACTTGCATATGTGTATTTTACTGTAAGTATTTTTACCTCTGTTTGCTGTAACTTGTATCTTAGGCTAAGGGGGAGGGAGTCCCTCTAGTCTATATAAGCTGAAGACCCTGTAAACATTTTCCATCCTGGTTTTACAGAGATAATTTTTACTTTTCCTTTCTTTAATTAAAAGCTTTTTTTTTTAAAGAACCTGATTGATTTTTTTCCCTTGTTTAAGACCCAAGGGGATTGGGTCTAAACTCACCAGGGGATTGATGGGGGGAAAGGAGGTGGGGGGAAGGTTAATTCCTCTCTGTTTTAAGATCCAAGGAGTTTGGATCAGTGTATCTCTCAGGGTAACCCAGGGAGGGGAAAGTCTGGGAGGGGGAAGGAGGGGGAATGATTTATTTCTCCTTGTTTTAAGACCCAACGGGTTTGGGTCCTGGGTCCCCCAGGGAAGGTTTTGGGGGGACAGGAAGTGTACCAGACACTGGAATTTCTGGTTGGTGGCAGCGCTATCGGATCTAAGCTAGGAATTAAGCTTAGAAGGGTACATGCAGGTCCCCACTTTTTGGACGCTAAAGTTCAAAGTGGGAAAAATACCTTGACAGGGGGCTAAAAACCAGCTAAGGAAACTGTAAAGCAGTGTCCCCCAAACATTTTACCTCATGCCCCCTTGCCCCTGTCTGTGCACCCCACCTCCCCAGAGCTGTGGCTCCAGGAGTGGGGGACATGGACAGGGGTAAGGGGGCCAAGATTGGGGCCACAGCTGGAGGCAGGCATGGGGCTGGCAGCTGGGATCCCAGGCATGGGGCCAGGAGTGGAGCCCCGGGCACGTGGTCGTGAGCCAGGATCCCGGGCGTGGGGTCAGCAGCGGAGAGCTAAGTCCCAGGCACGGGGCCAGGAGCAAAGTCCCAGGCGTGGGGCTGGCAGCAGGATCTCAGGCATGGGCCGGGGATGCTACAGCACCCCCAACACTGATTCCTACATCTAGGCCGAGACTTGATTTAATGTTCTGTGAGAAGCCAGTAGAGGGAGAATACAGACCATAACTTCTACTTGAAAGGCCTTAGAACCTTGATGCACCCACAGCAGAAAATCACACCATTTAGTTTTAGGCTGACTTGGAAGAATGTCAAGAGAGCCATTTCATAGAATCATAGATTATTAGGGTTGGAAGGGACCTCAGGAGGTCATCTAGTCCAACCTCCTGCTCAAAGTAGGACCAATCCCCAACTAAAGCCCCAAATCACAACCCTAGCAGGCCAATGCTCAAACCACTGAGCTATCCATTTCCAGAGTACGGTGATGTGAAGATTCTTCTTTATAAGGTCATATTAAAAAAAAAACCAAAAAACTAAGCATGAAGGAGGGTACATTCAGCTGTTCTTTGAAGTGAGTGATGTGCTTCAAATGATGAGAACAGTAGAGAGAACTATTCAGAATGCAGATTTGAAGCATATAGGGAGAAATAAAAGAAACACTGCTGTATGTCATGAAGTGGTGAAGAAATCAGGCCAGCGGGAACCAATAACAACCATTAGTAGTAAAAACCATGCTAGCAATTAGCTCTTTAAACTCTAGTAATGAGCCACATGCTTCTCTCTTCCCCACCACACCCTGTGTCACCAGCAAACAATGTTAAAGCAGGGTGCCAGATCTGAGACTAATTCAGTCCTTTTTGACACGATCGCATGAGGTGAAAATCGCTCAGCGCTCGTAATCTGGAAATGACCGGTGGTTTTTTACAAGCCGATGTCTAAGTTGGTAAGAAACCGATTAACTTGAGGATGCTAGAGCGGAGTCACACTGCAGAATTCTGACCCAGATCATGAACCACTCCAAAAGTGTAGGTTTTCGGATCCAATTCCCTCATCTGGCCAATTCTAAAGGGATAGGCCTCGGCCATGGGATTCTGAGGTAGGTCTGGATTTAGAACCTCTCCAGTGTTTGGGAGAGAGAGGCATTGGTTTCAGTGCTGTGGATTAGACCTCTGTCCTGGAGAAACTTCTCTTCTCCATGACTCTCAGGCCTAGGGTCTTCTTCCATCTGCTCAGCTCAGGGGAGCTGGAGGTGAGGCCGTCAAGGAGCTGGTTACAGCTCCCTGATATGGGGAACTCATCCGTGCTGGCCCTAGCATAAATTAGAGCAGTCTAGGAGCCAAACTGGCTTACTGTTCATAGGAGGAGCTTGTAAGTGGAGGATCACCATGGTCCACTTGGCCCTGACATACCTGGGTAGAGCACCTAGTGCTGAAGCCCAGTGTCACACTACCAGAGCACAGGGGAGCACTCTGCTGTTTGCAGGCAGAATTTGACCCCTTTGCACCACTTGAGAGTTGCAGTCTCATTTTTTATGAAAATTTTTCTCATGTGAAAAATGTTGACCTGTTCTAGTGGATAAGAATAAATACTCCCATTTTACAGATAGAAACGGAGACACAACTACCGAGCACAATGTCAGGCAGAAGGTCAGTGACAGACCCACCAATTGAACCCAGGAGTCCTGGCTCCTCGTCCTGTGCTCAAATCACTGCAGCATTCTTCTTCTCAGCATAGAATAACTGAAACCAACCAAGTGAGTCATTTCTTGCACACATGAAGGAGGAGCTGCTGCAGCTTCCACCAGTTCGTTGAGGCTCTGGTCGGCTCCCTGACTTGCATTTCTGTATCTACAAGGTTACCGTGATATGTTGCAAGAACATGCTTGTTAAATGCCCCTCCCTCCAAATCACCATTTCCACGATGAATGGGCAGATTCTTTTTATCAGCAGGGACATGCTCTAGCAGCCATTGAGGTCAATGGCAGGATGTCCATGAAATGGTCATTAGACCAGGAGAGGCTGAGATGTTTGTGGATCTGTGAATAGGAGGTGGGAGAGTTTGAGCTGTGGAGGAGAAGTGAGAGCTGCTCATTGTGTAAGTACAGTAGCGTTAAAGGAGGCTTCTGCCTCATGGTGAATAAGGACTAGGCATGACAAGGAGACATTTTAAATGGGCAGAACTGAAGGTCTAAAAGAGAAACTCCACTCGCTTAGGGCGGACGGGATCTCACGCATGATCATTAACCCCTTCATTCCTAAAACGGATGTTCTGATGGTTCCTGCTAATTGCAGGAGGCTGACATTCCTTGTAGACAGTACAGGCTTGTCTACACTTAGAATGCTGCAGCTGCATCAACACGCCGGTTCTCCCATTGGCATAGGTAATCCACCTTCCTGACAGGCAATAGCTAGGTTGACAGCAGAATATGCCCCTCAAACTAGAGCTGTCTACAGCAGGGCTTAAGTTGATATAACTGCATTACTCAGAGGTGTGGATTTCCTAGTGTAGACCAGGCCTGCCATGCCAGGGGACTCAAGGACCTGCTTCTCCATTACTGCCCCCAAAAGAGTTTTTAAAGTATTGCTAACTTCCAACCTAGGTAAGAATATTTTTGCCTTATTAATATGGAACTGCGATATTTCCTGAGATGCGTATGGCACAACAGGATGACTGCTACTTCCAAGCAGCTGAGAAGACTAACAAACCTCCCTCATTAGCAGGGCGCTAATAAAAATGGTAGCATCCCCCCGAGAGACTTACAGAATTAATCATGTCCAAAGTGATAACCACAAAGTAGCAGTAGTAAATCCAAATGACAAAAGCTCTGCACTGCTCTCATAATTGCCTTTATACATTCTCGCCCGTCATCCTCTTCCCACCTGCTCTCTCTTAGCCGTCAGATTATCGCAAGTAGAATTGGGCAATATTTTTTTAATGAACAGTAAATTCTCTGAAAAATGCATTTTGGGGGTGTAGCTGATCACTGACTTACCGCTGCGGTACCTCCTGCTGGTCAGTCCAGGAACTAGCTCTTTCAGAGCGCCTCCTGCTGGCCAGTGTCCCTCCTGCCTCAGGCCCCTGTGACCCTCCCAGACCCCAGTGCCCCTTACCTTGGGGTGCTGCCTCGCAGCAGTGCCCCCATACTCTGGGTCTCCCTTCCCAGGGGAACCCCTTCCCCCTAATCCCACCTTGCCTCAGTGGCTACTGCCAGTCGTCATCTAGCCCCCTTTCTCAGGGGCAGTTTGTAACGGCCACTCATCACAGGCAAGGGGGTAGGACCAGCTGCCTCTGCAGCCCCAGTACCTCCTTAGGCCTTTACCAAGGCCTCAGCCTGGGGAGTTGCCAGGCTGGAGCTCCCCAGCTCCTCTTGCCTTTCCCCAGCACTGTGCTGTCCAAGGTACCCTGTGCAACCTGGTCTTTCCCGCTCCAGACTACTCACAGCCCTCTTATCAGGGCCAGCTGTGCCCTTATTGAGCTGGCCACACCTGTAGCCAGTTACTCAGCCAACCTACCTCAGCTGCTCTCACTCTTTTTATCCCTTTTAACCACTGCTACAGGGGGGCACTGAAACTATTTGTGAATTGAGGTGAAATGTGGCAAACAGTTTCAGCTGAATGAAAACCTGAAAAAAGAAATACTCTTGGGAATGTCAAAGCAGTTTGTCTGGAAAATCTCCATTCGAATTGCGATTTTGTGACACTTTGAAATGACCTTCCAAATGTTTTGTTTGGACCTGAACAATTTTTTTTGTTCAGTTTCCCATTTTGGCAAGAATAACCTCAAAATAACTTTTGGTTGGAAACTAACCCATTTTTTTTCTAGAGTTTCTGGGTAGGCAACTAAGCCAAAAAAAATCCCCTCTTTGCTGCATTCTAATTACAATAGCAGCTAGAGCTGAGGGCCCACCTGCAACTGGGACCTCAGAGGCCTAGGTGCTGGTTGTATTTAGAGTTCCTGCCCTTGAATCTCCAGCTGTAGGGTAGGGTTACAGCACTTCCCTACAATGTGGGGGTGATGAGCGGTAAATACATGACAGCTCTGTTATGAGGCACTTAGCTATCATGGTAAAGGGGGCTACAAGTGCCTCAGGTAGATGCTATTCTACCTCTGGATCTGTAAAAGCAGCAAAGAGTCTTGTGGCACCTTATAGACTAACAGACGTCTTGGAGCATGAGCTTTCATGAGTGAATACCCACTTTGTCAGACTTACGCATCCGACGAAGTGGGTATTCACCCACGAAAGCTCATGCTCCAAAACGTCTGTTAATCTATAAGGTGCCACAAGACTCTCTGCTGCTTTTACAGATCCAGACTAACACGGCTACCCCTCTGATACTTGATACCTCGGGATCGTTAACACCGGGTGCCAGTGAAGTTTTTCTAGAACTGCTGTTGATAAGGTAACTTGTGATCAGTCTGGTTGTTTTGGATAATGGAGCGCGTGTGTTTTAGCACAGTTTACAATCTCTCTTCCCACTGCTACAGTCTCTCTTCCTGAAACCCAAGCTAGTGACATGGTAACCCAGGATGAGATCTGATTCCCCGAGTCCCATTGAGCCTGGATGCAGGCCCCGCCCCTTCTGAACTGAAAATACCTTAGAGACGAGGCTGATCAGAAGGGACCTCATAAAAGTGTGCAGTATAATGAATGGTCTGGAGGAGGTAGAGCAGAAATTTGTGTTCACTCTGCCCCATAATACAATACAAGGGGACAGCCAACACCATGACAAAATTAAAACCCATAAAAGGAAATACTGGTCTCACAACACACAATTAGCCTATGGAACTTCTTGCCACAAGACATAACTGAGGCCAGTGGTTTAGCAGGATTCAGAAAGCAATTAGACATTTATATGTGGTAACAAGAATATCCAGCATTATTATAGTACTATTAAAAGCTAACCCACAGTTTTGGAGGGGATCTAAATTCTCATGCTCTGTGGTGAGCTGGCCGGGAGCCCCTTGCTCAGTAGTTCTCCAGCAGCTGCTGTCCCTTTATCTTCTCTAATCCCTGTTGGCAGAGTGCTTTTGCTTCCTCTGCTTTGATGTTACCTCTGTCAGTTACGTTTACACAGAACAACTTTCCCTGAATGGTTTTCAGTCCCTCTTCCTCTTGGGCCTCAGTCAGAACTCGATTCTTTTTACTAATCCCACCAAAGCACAGGCTATAGGGTGTGGGTTTGGGTTTTTTGTTTTTTTTCCCCTTGAACAGATTTGAACTTCATTCTGGTCACCTTAGTTAGTTCCTCTGGCAACCCACTTACCTCAATGGTGGTCTTTATTTGTTAGAGGTTCTTCTTTCTTGTATGAAAACCTCTGTAACTTGCTTATCTCTGTGGATTTCCAAATCAAGATCTTTGCTCGCTGCAAACAATTCATCTCACAATGATGCTAAAAGTTCTATCAGACTGATCCCATCGGTGGGGTTGTCCTCTATCATCACATTAATAAGACTCGTCCTCTATAATTACATCACTCCCATGCAACACTGTATCTTATACCCAAGTTCGGTGCAAGGTGCTGTACAAGCACATAGGGCTTATCTACACTTAAAATGCTGTAGCAGCGCTACTGCACCACTTCAGTGAAGACATTACTTATGCTGGCGAGGGGTCTCCTCCTTGTAGTTCTCATTTAAAGACTCCAAGTGATAGAGAGTTTACCACATTCCTTGGTAAGTTGTTCCAGTGGTCAGTTACTATCACTGTCAAAAAATTATTTCTCCATTTCCAGACAGAATTTGTCTAGTTTCACTTTCCAGCCATCGGATCTTGCTCTACCTTGGTCTGGTAGAGTAAAGAACCGTCTGCGATCAGACATCCTCTTCTCACATTGGTACTTGTAGAGTGTGATCAGATCACCTCCTAACCTTCTCTCCCGTAAGCCAAATAGATTGAAGGCCTTAAATCTCTTTCTCTGAAGGATAATAATGTAAGTGCCGTAGTTTGTAAGGTGCTTAGCTCATCGTGGGTGCTCCCCTAAGTAAATAATCATACTAATAACTTTCTCTTATGTTTTAGAAATTATTGAGCCTGGCAGCACTGACTCCAGCAAGCCTTCACTCTGTGCTGCCTGACCTCCGGTGCTGAAAGAGTTTGTGGTACAGGCTGGCAGGCTTACAAACAGGAGCTGTCGGACGACCATATATCTCACGCCAAGGCAGATAGGTTTTCCAATTAATTTTTTTTTGTTTTAAGAACCTTGGCCAAGCAGAGAGATTCCTATTGTCATAACTATCAGAAGGACAAATCCATTCTTCTTACCAGCTTGTGAGTCCCAATTCCCCAAATATGAATAGAATGCTACAGATAACTGTAAAGCACTTAATGGCCAAGGCTAAGTCTTGGGCGTATTTTTAGCCATTTTGGCAAGGAAGTCAGAACAGAAGAAAGCTCAGATTATATCTCGTCACTTTCCCTGCTTCTTAGTCTGTAGTTCCTAGAAAATAATATGGTTCGGTTACAGAGAAATGTTAGAGAGTTTATTCCTTCACTCTCACCCTTCTCTGGTCCTTCTCGCATGAACAGAGAGCAACAATACCCGAAGTCCGAAGGTGCAAACAATTTGATGTTTATTGGGGTGAACTTCCAGCAAGCTTAAATTCAAGTTCCTTTTTCTTATTTTCGAATCCCAACTTACTTCCTGTTGGCCCCTAATTTATACAGTAATATTTTCAGCTATACCTTAACCAATCATTCTACTAAAATTTACCTAACCAATCCTAACATATTGTAACATGATTAGCTAACCAATTATATCCCACCACCTTAATTAGTTTACACCTAGCAAAATTAATTATATAGCAGACAGAAACAATCACAGAACCAGACAGAGACCATGCAAATAAACATACAAAACAATACAGAAGTAAGGATTTCACAACTACATCTATACAGACATAAGGGTTCTCCAGCTGTGTCTATTGTTAAGTGAGTTTTTACCACACAGAAAACTATCAAACTAAATTTCTAGGCTCTTTCCTTTCTCTGGAGGTGATAGATCGAACCACCTTCCTAACAGTCCCAGATTGCCTTATTTTAATATGACTAGTTTGGAATGTGAGGACATGACCATACATTTCCCAGTTTATGGCTGCTATGGAACCAGGCCTCAGACTGTCACAGTAAGAAAAGGCCACTACACAGACAGTGATTTTTGATTCTTTCTTTTATACCTCTATAACTAGCTAAATGATAAGAATACACCTAAATTTTTAAAGTATAGGCCTTTGCAGACAGGCCTGAATATCTATATCCTAACAAGAAACAGAGACCAGCCTGAAATCTGCGCAGCTTAAACCCAGAGCATATGCATTGCCTAAATTTCCCTGTTTAGAGATCTTTGTTTTTTGCCCCATAAATATTTATCTGGGCACTGTGCAGACACATAGTTATGAGACAGTCGCTATGCCAGAGAATTTTAGTCTAAGTAAACATGGCAGATTTATCACCTCCCCTTTACATATGGGGTACTGACTCACACAGAGATCTGTTGGCTTGGTCAATGTTGCACAGCAAGCTAGGGATAGGAGCAGGAATTGAACTGAGAAAGTTGCATAGACCTAATTCTCAGCCTTAACCTCGAGACCATCCTTCCCTATTGTAAAGACAGTGATATACAGACCTTCATTTAAGCTTTTACTTTTAAGTCTCTTGTCCCTCCGGATGCAAAAATGGCCTCCACCATGTTATACAATTCAATGTTTAAGCGTGGTTGTTGTAACACATCTAGAGCTGCCTAGCAATTTCACAGCTGTCATTACGCTGCACAATGTGACTGGACGCTGCCTCTTAACTCCTGAACTAAAGGAGATTCTCCATGACTTAGCAGTATAAGGCCTGTTTTGCAGTTCTGGTTCCAGCCAGTAGAGGGTAGTGGTGTGTATGTGTTGGCCACCATCTTGGTTGACATAGCAGGGATTGAACTAGGAACCTCTGGAGTTAAAAGCATGAGCTGCTGCATTGGGAGCTAGAGCCAAGCCCCTGTAGCAGTGCACTGTAACAACTCATATCCTCTCTCATCAGCGCCAGGGAGGGGTCCTGTATCCCCTGCTCACCAGCGGGTTCAATGTACAGAAGTGTAATATGGTGGAAGCCATGTGTATATGAGGGTAAAACCTACCTACCTCACAGGGCTGTGGTGAGAATTAATTATCTAACAGAGCGGGTCAGAAAACTTTTATGGAAATTTGGAGTTTTGTCCTTTTGTCAAAATTCTGTTTGGATGGAAATTTTCTGCCCAACTCTGTTATTAAATGGTTTTGAAGCAGCAAAGCTGTACAGAGAGTAAGGGCTTGATGTTTCTCCCTCAGATACAATGGGCTTTTCCCTATTGATTTCCATGAGAGCAGGATCAAGCCTTAAGGAATTATTATTATTTCTCATTATTTAACTGACAAAACAGGTTTCTCCTAGTGGGTTGCAGTCTTTACTCAGGGCTCTAAACTCACATTGGGCAGGGGCCAGAAAACGGTAAGAGTTTCCCCTGAAGGTGTTGCCTCTGAGCTCTTTCAGTGTGGGGAGTGGTCTCCACTGGTGACCCCTTAGCTCAGAGATTAACTAGGTTACTGTATTGTTCTGGGACTCAGGAGAGCTGGGTTTTATTCGAGGGTTGAGATGATCCTTAGTTCTTGGGAGTTTGTTTCACAGTCTGGGATTGGCCCCGTAAAAAGATCTGTCTCTTATACAATCAAGCTTTACCCCTGAAGTCACCATACATCCCATTTTGGAAGGGATAGTCCCTTTTTTAGGGCCTGTCCTGGCTGGCCTGACTTTTTGGGTAAAATTGGGCATTTGTCCCCCAAGAGCAAACTGGACAAATGCACAGTTTTGCCAAAAGAGTGGGATGCGACCCTAGCGGGGCACAGAGGAACATGCGGGAGAGAGAGAGGAATGAGTGGCAACACCTGCCCTGCATGGGAGGGCGTCTGGGCCAGCCCCACACACAGGGGTAGAGGGGCCTGTGTGGGTGGGCTTCTGGGGGGGGCTTGGGCTGATCCTGTGCATGGGCGGGTGGCAGGGGGGCTCAGGCTGGCCATGTGCAGGGGGAAGTGGGAAGTCTCGCGCTGGCCCTGGGCAGGCGTTGGGGCCTCAGGCCAGCACCATGCGGGCAGGCAGTGGGTGACTCAGGCTGGCCTCATGCAGGCGGGCGGCGGAGGGGGCTCGGACTGGTCCCACATGGGAGAGGACAGAGGGGGGCCTCAGGCTGGCCCCCTGCAGTGTCCTGTTTTCTCTTTGGAAAAATATAGTCACCCTATTTACCCCTATGGTAGGAAGTCCCCTTATGCAAGAAGAGGGAAGTTGTTGATCAAATGCCAGGTACATTTCTTCCTCTTCCCGGGAGCCCAAGAGCTGATTTCCATCCCTTCCCCTCCCCTGCAAAAAAAAAAAAAAAAAAAAAATCCCATCACCTTTCCCCTATCACACCTAAATGGTTCATAGCTAGAGGCTCTTTGGTTGAAACAGCCTTGGAATTAGCCAGAGGCAACTTCATACAACAGTCATCAGTCAGTTCTAGACACCATCAAGGCCTGGGATATAAAGGACTGAATTAAAGGGGAAGGGACGGGGGAAGTGCATTCAATTTCTGTCCCCTAAGATCCGATTTTATGTTAAACATTTTCATCTTTGGAGTGAGCATTAACAGCTGATCTTCAGCACCTGCTCCTTCCACTCCCTTGCAAAACACAGTCTCTCAAAGAGACAGGGGATACCCTCGTCTGAGAGAGATGAATAGACACCAGTGGCATAGATCTGGGACCTTGCTACAATTCAGGTCTGTCAGTTGTAATGAGGGCCTGTGGGAGAAGGCTGGTATTCCTCACTTGCTCATATTTCAGTAACGCAATCAGTGCTGAAAGAGGTTTTTCTCTTCATCCCGACGGCATGCAGACATCAGAGAGTTCAAGGCGCCTGGCTGTGATGGAATCAAAGCTGCTCCGGACTCGTGTGTATGTGTGAATGAAAAAGGAGGATTTCATTTTGTGGAAGCGGAAGAAAAGCACCTGGGGGGAAAAAAAATCCAAAAGGGTGTGGCGGCCTTTTGTGAGTAAAGATCATTAGTCAATGGAATTTAAAAATCTATATGACTGTATTTCTTTTGAACCCTCTGGGCTCCGTGGTGTTGAGAGCTACGAGAGGCGAAAACTAATGAAAGGGGAGTGAGGGGACAGAAAGGCAGGCATAGCATTTCTGAATAAAACTGGTAGCTCAGAGATGCATGAAAGGGCTGGGAGGGAGCAGATCCTCAGCAGGTGGAAAGCCTTAATGACCACACGGGTCCAGGACTTTACACTGATGCCTCATCTGCACCGCAGAAGCTCCTATCTTCACCTGGTGTCAACCAGCATAGATCTGCTGAAGCAATACCGATTTACAGCAGCTGTGGATCTGGTCCAGGAGATGAGCTTCCTACTCACAGATTGGTTAAAAGTGTTTCCTCAACAATAGAAAAATTCAGTGAGCCACATTCCATTCCCAGTCACCCAGGTGGAAATCTGGAGTAACTCCCCTGAAAAATCCACTTGAGTTTAGCTGCAAAGGGTCTGTCATCTAGTGGAGCAGTTCTGATCCCCACCAGTGGAGGGCGGTGGTGTGCATACATATTAGCCAGCTCATTGCAAAGCTGCCTTTGGCAAATGGCACTGATTTCACCACAGAGAATGTACTCACGTACGCTTCTCCCGTATCTGCTAGAGCCCGACAGATATGATCATATCGGCCTGTGCATCTCATGGCTGGGCTGCAGGACCCTTTTCTGGTTGAAATGTTGACCCTATGGCCAAAACACTTCCTGGGCTTTTTCTTCTGCCTTTGCTACCTTTCTGTGCTAACAATCACCCGGCCTCTTATTTCAACACTCACATGCCTGGGGTTAAGGGGAGAAAGGTTAGGAGCTGATATAGACCTGTGAAGTCAATGGAAAGATTCCCATTGCTGCAGTGACCTTTGGATCAGGCCTTCAGATTTTATCTTAGCCTGTAAGAAACGTGTAGGCTTCCTCCCCACGTTGATCTCTGGCATCTTGCTCTGGGGAGGTTACAGCCACGCACCTTGAATGCTCTTCTTGCTCGCGGGCTGGTAGCAGCCAGCAGCCTCGTCCAATGTTTGAGCTGTGGCCACGCTCCGTGCAGAGCTTCCTTGCCAAAAGAGAGCAATCTGAGCACATTGCACTGGGCTGGGTGCTGGCTAAACGGTGTATTGATTCTAAATGGCTCTGTTAGCCTAGACTGCACTAGATGGCCTTAGGCCAGCCTCTTCTGCAGATGTCAGATTTATTTGTTATTGTTTATTAGAGGGCAAATCTAGGCCACATCTTACCATCAGAGTCCGTCTCCTCCCTCCAAGGCTCCTATCTCAGGTCCAAATTCATCCTTGTGCTCCCTGCACCCTGGGGATGTTTGGTCCCCTGCACAAGTCAAAACAGCCTCAGGGCTACTCTATTTATCATCTACTGGTAGCAGCCCCCAAGGGATCACCATAGCAGTCACTGTGTGGCCAGGCCCTTGACACACCCCCTCTGGGCGCCCCCCAGGGATTTCCCCCACACATTAAGAGGCTCTTATCTAGCTCAAGCAGCAAAGAATCCTGTGGCACCTTATAGACTAACAGAGGTTTTGGAGCATGAGCTTTCGTGGGTGAATACCCACTTCCTCAGATGCATGTAATGGAAATATCCAGGGGCAGGTATATATATGTGTGCTAGCAAGCAAGCTAGAGATAACGAGGTCAGTTCAATCAGGGAGGATGAGGCCCTGTTCTAGCAGTTGAGGTGTGAAAACCAAGAGAGGAGAAACTGGTTCTGTAATTGGCAAGCCATTCACAGTCTTTGTTCAATCCTGAGCTGATGGTGTCAAATTTGCAGATGAACTGAAGCTCAGCAGTTTCTCTTTGAAGTCTGGTCCTGAAGTTTTTTTGCTGCAGGATGGCCACCTTAAGGTCTGCTATAGTGTGGCCAGGGAGGTTGAAGTGCTCTCCTACAGGTTTTTGTATATTGCCATTCCTAATGTCTGATTTGTGTCCATTTATCCTTTTCCGTAGAGACTGTCCAGTTTGGCCGATGTACATAGCAGAGGGGCATTGCTGGCATATGATGGCGTATATTACATTGGTGGATGTGCAGGTGAATGAACCAGTGATGGTGTGGCTGATCTGGTTAGGTCCTGTGATGGTGTCGCTGGTGTAGATATGTGGGCAGAGTTGGCATCGAGGTTTGTTGCATGGATTGGTTCCTGAGCAAGAGTTATTATGGTGTGGTGTGCAGTTGCTGGTGAGAATATGTTTCAGGTTGGCAGGTTGTCTGTGGGCAAGGATTGGCCTGCCACCCAAGGCCTGTGAAAGTGTGGGATCATTGTCCAGGATGGGTTGTAGATCCTTGATGATGCGTTGGAGGGGTTTTAGCTGGGGGCTGTATGTGATGGCCAGTGGAGTCCTGTTGGTTTCTCTCTTGGGTTTGTCTTGCAGTAGGAGGCTTCTTGGTACACGTCTGGCTCTGTTGATCTGTTTCCTTATTTCCTCGTGCGGGTATTGTAGTTTTGAGAATGCTTGGTGGAGCTTTTGTAGGTGTTGGTCTCTGTCTGAGGGGTTAGAGCAGATGCGGTTGTACTTATTTAATATAAATAAGTGATGGTCACATTACCACCACCCTATATCGAAAACCCACCGACCGCTATGCCTACCTTCATGCCTCCAGCTTCCATCCCGGGCACATCACACGATCCATTGTCTACAGCCAAGCACTGAGGTACAACCGCATCTGCTCTAACCCCTCAGACAGAGACCAACACCTACAAAAGCTCCACCAAGCATTCTCAAAACTACAATACCCGCACGAGGAAATAAGGAAACAGATCAACAGAGCCAGACGTGTACCCAGAAGCCTCCTACTGCAAGACAAACCCAAGAGAGAAACCAACAGGACTCCACTGGCCATCACATACAGCCCCCAGCTAAAACCCCTCCAACGCATCATCAAGGATCTACAACCCATCCTGGACAATGATCCCACACTTTCACAGGCCTTGGGTGGCAGGCCAATCCTTGCCCACAGACAACCTGCCAACCTGAAACATATTCTCACCAGCAACTGCACACCACACCATAATAACTCTTGCTCAGGAACCAATCCATGCAACAAACCTCGATGCCAACTCTGCCCACATATCTACACCAGCGACACCATCACAGGACCTAACCAGATCAGCCACACCATCACTGGTTCATTCACCTGCACATCCACCAATGTAATATACGCCATCATATGCCAGCAATGCCCCTCTGCTATGTACATCGGCCAAACTGGACAGTCTCTACGGAAAAGGATAAATGGACACAAATCAGACATTAGGAATGGCAATATACAAAAACCTGTAGGAGAGCACTTCAACCTCCCTGGCCACACTATAGCAGACCTTAAGGTGGCCATCCTGCAGCAAAAAAACTTCAGGACCAGACTTCAAAGAGAAACTGCTGAGCTTCAGTTCATCTGCAAATTTGACACCATCAGCTCAGGATTGAACAAAGACTGTGAATGGCTTGCCAATTACAGAACCAGTTTCTCCTCTCTTGGTTTTCACACCTCAACTGCTAGAACAGGGCCTCATCCTCCCTGATTGAACTGACCTCGTTATCTCTAGCTTGCTTGCTAGCACACATATATATACCTGCCCCTGGATATTTCCATTACATGCATCTGAGGAAGTGGGTATTCACCCACGAAAGCTCATGCTCCAAAACCTCTGTTAGTCTATAAGGTGCCACAGGATTCTTTGCTGCTTTTACAGATCCAGACTAACACGGCTACCCTCTGATACTATCTAGCTCATTACACCAACTTCCCGGCTCCATTGTGTTACCTGAGCAGCCCAATGGGGACATAGAGGGAACCTGGATCTGTCCCTCCTTGTCAAAGAGAGCTGTGTTTCTCGGAATCAAAGGTCTCACCCCAAGCTATGCCCTCTCCGACACCCCAAGCAATTCCTTACCCCCTGGTATTTCTGCCCATCAAATGCTTGTCATTGGAATGGAACCAAATTGTTTTGGGGGAACATTTTCTTTTTTGCGGGTTGGTGTTTGTTCTTCTCCTTTTCTGTCTCTTTCTCCCACCCCTTCCAGTGGCGAAAAGACGGTAGTAAAGCAGGGGGAGGGGGGACGGGGGCAAAAACCCAACTTTGTTTTTGTTTTGCTTTTTGTTGCATTGAAACCCCATAACCCTTTCAATGAAATGTTTTGTTTTGTTTTATTATTTCATGCTAAAATTTTCAGTGGAAGCTAGATCACTATTTTCAGCTTGTATTGCTTTACCTATCGTCCTCCCCCTTGGGTCATGTTAGCTGAGCTAGGCGTGGTTAGTTATTAAATCCTACCTCTTCTTGGAGTAATGCCATAGCTGGGGGAGTGTGGGAGGGGAATCTCACGCTGTGCTTTAGAATCTACCTGTATGTCTGTGCAACTGGGAGCAAAATAAGTGCGAAATGAGCCCAGATCACAGCAGTGCCATTGGATACCCGCTCTGCACAGGTGGAAATAAGATCCACATTCCAGGTGAATGGCATATCAGACCAACCCTCTATGCCTTAGGGGACAGGTCGGGGGTGGGGGGCATGCAGGGTCATGTGCTCCTCCAGATTTGCTGCTTGGTTTGAACTGAGCATGCTCACACGGATTGAGCATCCTCTGTAACATCTGCTGAAGTCGACTGCCCTCCCTCTGCTTCCCCACGATCAGCAGGTACAAGTTGTCTCTGTGGGACATATGGACAGGAATGTCACCGTACAAATGGGCAGTGGTAGAGATTGTATCAAAGATCCTTAGCCTGCCATTTTTCAGAAGTGTTTAGCGCCTCCAACTCCAGCTGATGTCCCTGGGAGGTGCAAGTGCTCAGCATCTCTGAAAATAAGAGCCTACCAACACTTCCTCAGCTATCTCTGCTCGTGGAGCTCAGCTGATTCCGACAGAACGGAGCCAGCATTTTGGCAGCCAATAATAAGTCTTTAAAATCATTATTTATATTTGTAGTTATTTGTCTGTGTTGACAGGATCGTTCGGGGGCCATCATGGTGGTGTTATCTCCATGCTTGTTATCTGCTTCTATAAAAGGCATTTTTATTTTTAGTTAATGCTATCATAAAAATGGATATTAAACTACGAACTACTCCATTTAAGGTAGTCGGACATCACAGTGATGAGGGCCATATAAGTACCTTGCTAGAGAGGTAATGATTAGAGCTAAGCAAAATCTATTACATGAAACTGGTTTTTGACAGGAAAAAAATGCAGATTTTGGTTAGCTGAAATAATTTGCAAATTCAGGTTAAATTTGATAACATTTTTTGGTACAGAAAAACCACCCCAAAATCTTTGAGAGTGTCTAAATAATTTGTTTTGGCATTTCTGAAAAAAAATGTTTGAACTTTTCTGTTTTGGAAATATGTTTTGTTTCAGAATTTCCCTCAATTTTATTTTTTTATTTTTAAAAAGAAAATTAAAAATCTCAAATTGAAACTGTACAGTTAGTTCTGGATTGACCAAAATGTTTTGGGTCAACATGAAATGAAGTTTTTAAAAAAAAATATTTCAGTTTGCTGAAAAATTCCTTTCTGTGGCAGGTTGACCCCAAATAAATGTTTTCAGTTCTTTGGACCTACACCCAGACTGAATCAATTAGGGTATGTCTACGCCACAAGCATGGCTGTTGCAGCTACATCGCTGTAGTGAAGACACTAAGGGCTTGTCTATGCTTGAAATTCCGCAGCTACAACTGGGCCAGGGTAGCACTTCTGTGTAGACATTCACGACAGCGACCGGGGAATTCTCCACCGAGAGGCAGTGGCTCGGTTAATGGAAGAATTCCTCTGTTGACCTAGTTCTGGCTACACAGGGGATTAGGTTGGTTTAACTATGTCGCTTGTGAGGGTGGATTTTTCACCCCCTGAAGCGACATAGCTGGGTCGACTTAGCTTTTGATGTTGACCCAGCCTCACTTTAGTGACAGCAGGGGGTTTCCATCGCTGTAGTAAATACACCTTCTCAAGAGGCGGTAGCAGGTCCCCGGAAGAATCCAGCAGTGTCTGCATTTGGTTTTAGTCGGCTTAACTACGTCTCTGCAGGTGTGAATTTTGCACAACCCTGAGTGATGTAGCTGGGTCGACCTATGTTTTAGGTGTAGACCAGGCCTTATTCTCTCAGCTACTCATAACATCAGGGAAGTGTGGCCTTGTGGTTAGGGTCCTAGCCACAGCGTCAGCAGAACTGAGTGCAGTTCTTGGCTTTGCCACAGGAGTGACCTTGGGGCTTGTCTCCATGTGAGGGTAATGTGCTCAACTGAGGTGTTGTGTTGTGCGTTAATTGGTCTGCATAGATTCTGCTGGTGCACTTCTGCTCAGTGCTGTTTGAAGCAGCACTACGTTAAAGCACACTAGAGAACCTTTAGTGCACACCAGCAGGGTCTACAGGGACGGATTAATGTACAGAATATTAATGAGCATTAGAAATCACATCCCCATCAAGCATATTATCCACTGTGTAGACAAGCCCTTAATCTCTCTCCGCTGCATTTGTCCATCTGTAAAATGGAGAAAATAATCCTTCCTTTCTCTCCCACTGCTGACTTAGCATGCAAGTTCTTTGGGACAGAGACTGTCTCTGATTGTGCAGTGCCTAACACAATGGGGCCCAGGTCACACTTGCAGGCTGTAGGTGCTACTGTAAACTAACTAACTAAATAAGAGGTTAATTTTTACCCAAGTACAGTCAGAATTGGAACCAGAGTCTGAAGCGCCTGCTAATGGAACTCAAGCTTTTCCTAAAGAAATGAACTAAAAAGTGAGCTCTGTGCTTATCACTAAGGGCCCCAAAGGCAGGATCCACATGTCAGATGCCTCGCAGGCAGCAGCAGTGTCAGGGCACGTCTTCACGGCAGACGAAGATGTGTCCTTAGCTCAGGTTAGTCAACGTATGAAGACACAACAACTTGGCTTTTCACTTGGGTACGCTGCTTGAGTTCAGCCCCCGGCTCTCCTATAGGCTTTACCTCCAGCCGCTAAGCCGAGTGAAATGCCGAGTTGCCCTGTCTTTGCTGCTTTTTTAAGAACACACTTTTTTTATTTTGTTTTATTCTTTAATGCAGTGAGGCCATGTGTCCCCCTCTCACCATGCCACACCCATGCTTCAAACTTTGTGTACAGGGACACAGCCTCTAGGGGGTGAGAGGGCACCACAGGCCAGCCTCTGAGTCCAGTCAGTTATGAACTTCCCTCCTAAGACTGCCAAAAAAGGGAGCTAGCTTCTGTTCTGTGCTTTGGTCAGACCTGGGTCGGGTAGTTGGGAGGTGGGAGGCAATTAGTGGGACTAATTATTATGAAAACTAGAGGAGTTCTTAGTCTAATGGCTTAACATGGAGGCTCCAGCTGGCCATTTTATACCCACTTGGAAGTGAAATGAGACCACCAACCTGTTTCACATAAGGCACTGAACAGCCATCAGATGGTAACCATGTTAGGTTACTCTCAATCTGGGTCTAATTCCAACCATGTTGAATATAGGCATTTAAAAACAAGCCACTGTATGAGGGATACATACAGATCCAGATTCTGTGAGGTGCCCTGGGGTGGAGCCCACACTGAGGAAAGGAACCCTTGAAACTAGGGTGAAGTTAAAAACAACAGCACGTAATACAGGCTCGCAAAGTGTTATCCATAGAGGATGTTGGCGTGAGGTGTTCACTTGCAGTATATTACCCAGCCACTAGCGATCTCTGTGGCTGTAGAGTGTTCCAGGATGTGGTCCTTGGTGAGCAAGTGAGACAAAGCTGGAATTCAAGCCAGAGCTGTCCTGTCCGTAGGACGAACAGGGGGAAACTATCCGGGCTGTGCACTTTGGGGTGCCCCGCGCTTCAGGGGGGCACAGGGTGGACGGGGCAGCCAGGGGGCTAGCGGGGGGCCTGATGCTGGCAGCAAGCGTCAGGCCAGCAGCTCGCACACACCGGCCCGGGTGTTTACTTCTTTTTCTTGCCCGCAGGCCCCTGGGCTCAGGCTCAGTCTCTGCGACAGCAGCAGCAAGCAACCTGGCCCTAGCCCTCTCCGCTCTGCCAGCTCCCAACGTCGCCTGCTGCCGCAGGGTCCTAGCACCCCCACTCACTAGTGCCAGGGCAGGCTGACCCAGGCAGACCCTGACCCTGCCCTTCTGCCTCGGACGGACCCTTCCCTTTTCCAGCGGGACCCTCCACCAGCACAGGGGGCCCCCTAGCACAGGTGAGTGCCAGCCAGAAGTCTCCATCGTCCCTTGCCCCGCACTGGTGTCCCCACAGTGCCCCACTCCTCCCCCTTCCATTGCCCTTTCTCCCCTTTCCCAGCACTGGGTGGGGTCCTCCAATGCCATCTCCGGGCCAGGGCCAGCCCTTATCACCCCCCTGACTCAGGGTCCTCCTTGCTTTTCAGCTCTCCAGTCTTGTGGTCCCCCTCCCCGCAGTACCAGGAATTGGGGTCCCATAACTCTGCTCTCTCCACCACCCACCAGGACCGGGTCCTCCACCCACGTCCTTTTCTGCCTCCCTTCCTACCCCCCAGAGAAAAGAGATCTTACAACCTCTCCTCCGTGCTGGAGGGTCCTGGGGTCCCCCAGCACCAGGGCACATATAAGCCCTCCAGGAGTCATCCAGTTCCCAAGACATGGGCTTTCAGTGTTGTGCATGTATAATTAAATTTTAAAAAATCCACTGAGAGTAGTGAGACCCCATGCTCCTGGGAAGTGAGTTTGCTGCAAGGAAGTCCAGGAAGGTGGATTTCAGAATGCAAGCCACGCGACATGAACTTCATTATAATTATAAAAACGAACTACAAGATAATATAACAACATTACAGTGTGTCGCATCTTAGGCACATTTAACATGCGCGATTTCAGCTCTGCGCGGTCAGCAAAAACAAGAAAAGAACAACAAAAAAAGAGAAAAACAACAATTTAAATACTGTTTCTGTAGTGCGGGCGATTCCACCCGCCATTACGCTCAATGTAATTTTGACTATACGCGATTTTCGCTTTAGGGGCTGACTGCGGAACATAACCCACGCATAAGATGAGAGAGACCTGTATAATTATACAGCTGGGCATCATCAGTATTTAACCTGCAGCCAGCAGCTGCCCTTGAAGTTCCCTGTAACCAGATTTTACCTGTATAAAAGATGTTAAGAGGGGCCCCATACACTCTGTTTTGCCCCTGGCCCTGCACTCCTCTAGGGACGGGCCCTGACTCAAGCAGTGTGGTTTGTTTGTAGTTACAAACATTTTATCCTGTTCAAGAAGGCCTGGACTTCTAAACATCATGACAGATGTCATAAGCGCTGTGTGCCTGGGATGTAATTTCTAACATGTGCTTCTAAGTTAGTATTTACTTGTTAAAAACAGATTTTTCTTTTATTCCTCCTACAAGAGCCAGTCTGCTTTCCTAATAAACACTGCATGTTGGCAGCCAATCGTCTGATACTTCTGAAGCAAGGGGCTATGTTTTCACGAACATAGGCAACTTGATTTGTAAACAGACACTTAAGTGGGTGTTGTTCAGCTGTGTAGCAGATGGTTAATACAGCTGCCTTTTCCCCCCGCCATTCAGTCCCTTCCTCTACAATTCTATTTTCTTGCCATTTTTCTCTGTAATGTGTGGATGTGTGTGGGTTTTTTTTAAGACTGTTCTGTGATTTGCAGGGGGCGAAGGGGGGAATTGATGCCAAGATAAAATGTTCTCTTAAAAGCAACATGAAGTCGAAGACTCCAGTCCTATGAATACAGACACGCTAAGGGAGTCTGATTCCAGACTGTGTAGCCAATCAAATCCATGAGCCCAAGGGCTTGTCTACCCTAGAAGGTTTTGCCATCACAAGTTCTGCCGGCGTACAGCTGATGGCATCATTCTTCCAGCCAAGGTTAGTCACATTTGGCTCCCTTTCCAGAGCAGCATATACTCACAGGCTGTATTGGTAAAAGGTGTGGCATTGGGGGTTGGCATCCCAGTGTGCCTCATGCCACTCTCCAGTACTTTACCTTGTTGGAAATGTTTGCAGTGTATTGTGAGTTACTAGCACTCCTCTCAGGAAATTGTAGTAGTTTGGGGTCAATTTCTCTCAGTTCCCTCTGGTCCAATCCATTATCTGCTGATTTTTTTGGCCTTGTTTTTCAATACCCTTGCCATCTTGTCACCTGAAACATGGCCGCTGAACAGATCAGCAGCGCTCTTTTGTCTGTTTTGGAGTCAGGGTGACTGATCCTCTTGTATTTGTGGAACCACAATGACCACAGCGGCTGGCCAGGTAGCAGGGATTCTGGGAAAGTAGAGGAGGAGTGGATGATACAGTCAGTGCCTGAAACTGGCCAGCTCCTGCAGACATTCACCGACCGGCTGCACCTGGTGGAGTGGTGCTTCTGGGCCTGTGAAACAAGCACGCAGTGCTGGGGATCGGATTGTGATGCAAACCTGGGACGGCCAGCAGTGGTTGCAGAATGTTCAGATGCAGATTCCTGGGGCGGTGTGCCAAACTCGTGTCAGTCCTCCAGTACAGAGACACTAGGATGAGAGCAGCATGGACAGTGGAGAAATGGGGGGTGTTTGCTCTCTGCAAGCTTGTATCCCTGGACTGCTATTGGCAATCAGTTTGAGGTTGGAAAATTTCGGGTGAGGGTGGGTGTTATCTAGGTGTTCAAGGCCATTAAATAGATCCTGCTTCACAGGACGATGAGTCTGAGCAATGCACAGGGAATAACAAATGGGTTCCCATAACTGTGGTGGACAATAGATGGGACACACATCTCAATTCTGCACCTCCCCCCTTTGCCTGTAAGTACGTAAGCAGCGTTGTCATTTGCCTCTGTGCAAACAGGTGTTTAAAGAGAACTGTGTGAACCTTTGTGGATGAAGAGTTCATTTGCCAGAAAATGCAATTTCAGTCAATGCAAAACGATTTGTGATTTTGCCACTAATAGTTTCATACTTACACAAAGCGGCCAGAGGAGGAGGGGCTGGCCATTACTACCCTCCCCCCAGCCGCGCTGCCTGCCCCTTCTGACTTTTAGCCCAGTGATTAGAGCACTGACCTTGGGTGTAGAAGCCCCATGTTCAAATCTCCGCTCAGGAACAGCCCCATGATGGGCTTTTTCAATTCATCAAAAATGTCAACAACAAAAAATTAGATTCAGTTCAACCTGAATTGAAACGAAAACAAAACAAACATTGAGACTTGCCACTGAACTGAAAAATCAGTTCTTTGCCCAGCTCTTGTTCTAAACTAAACTCACACTGCTGGGTGTGGTTTAGACCCCAGTCTCACACACTTTGCACGAGTGCAAATGACTCCGCCAGATGCAGGGTAGGGGAGTGTTCGACCGCAAGTCACTCATTGCTCAGCCTTGTGCTTTAAAATGAACCTTCTGTGTGTTTCCCTGTCCTTCCCTAGTCACGAGAAATGGCACATGAAGGCAACTCAAAACACTTCCCACCTCTTGTTACTCATTTTCATTAAGATAGTAACAATCTACAAATTATTAATGCAGCTTTTGCTAGGCGCACAGAATCTGTGACTCACTTTGGTTTCTCAGTCACTCCTACTGCCGCTGGTCCTGGCATTCCCCCTCCAGTTTTACAAGAGGGGTACCATTCATTCTATAGGGTTGTGATGAGGTTTGTTCTTGGAGGGCCTAATCATGCAAGGTACCCTTTGCTCCCAAACAGGACCGGTCGTGTTAGTTGCCCAGCTGGCTTAGAGAATGATAAGGTGCCACGCAGCCAGGGTTGGGAAAGAGCATCACATTTAGTTGGGGGTTGACTAGATGACCTCCTGAGGTCCCTTCCAACCCTGATATTCTATGGTTCTAAATATGGATACAACTCAAAGCAGATGGGAATAATATTGTTCTTCCAAATGTCTGACATGCCTCTCCCTCTTCCCCTTGGTCATTTCAGCCTCACAGTAATTAAAATAGTTCAGGTCAGACCCTCTTCTGGTGTAAATCAGTATATTATTATTTATTATCCCTATTAGCATAGCAACTAAGGGCCCTAGTCATAGACCCAATGACTCCATTAAAGTCAATGGAACGACCCTCATTTTCACCAGGTGGTCATCTGGTCCTTGGAGTTTTGCAGTTGCTCTACAGTGCTTTTCAGCCTGTGGTCCCCCCAGACCCTTGGGGATCCACAGACTATATCTAAAATTTCCAAAGGGCCCGCACCTCCATTTGAAATTTGTGAGGGGTCCGCAGATGAAAAAAGGTTGAAAACCATGGCTCTAACACTGTTCTTGGGCCCCGCAGGTAACAGTAATACATTGCACAACTCCAGTAGGACTGGTCATGGGGGGCTGGAACAATTTGTATAGTGGGGGTGCTGAGAGCCATTGAACCAAACTGCAAACGCTGTATATGATAGGAACCAATTCAAGTCGGGAGGTGCAGCAGTACCCCCAGCATTACTAGTTCCAGCACCTCTGGCTGGTCGGGAAACTTTTTTCGAAACAGTTTTTTTTTTCCATTGAAAAATGCTGGTCCATTGAGACTGAAACTCTTCGCAGGCATGTGCCAGTGTCTATGCGAGAGACTTTACAGCTCCAGAATGGATTTTCTGGTCAAAATAAGATAGTTAAAATAGACAATAGCCTCGCCCGTCTATGTACAATTCCTTGCTCTGCCTAATTCAGACCAGAAACTCGGACCTCTGTCTCTCACATCCCTCAAAAGTTCTTTCATCCCAAAGTGGAACAGGACAATAAAACTGTTTCCCACCCTGCTCTTAATCTCGGGCACATGTCAGTCGAAGCACTCAAAGCACCTGAGAACTAAGACATGAATCCCTCTGAACCCCTTCTGAGAGACTGTTTTTGTCCTCAGCTTGCAAAGAGGAGACAGGGCCACAGAGAGGTTTGGTGCTTTGTCCAGGGTCACCCAGCAAGCCTGTCAGAGTGGAGTAGGAGGCAGCCATCCTGCCCACCCATCCCGTGCGCCTACCTCCAGTACTACAACACACTCTGTAAGGCTCTGCCAGCTCTCTGTGAAGCCAGCTGAGAAAGGGTTTTTGTTTGTATGAAAAATTTCGAAGAAAACTAAAAGGGGGTTTTTAACCTGTTTTTTCTCCCCTTCAAAAGTTGTTTTTTATTTTGTTCAAAACTCAAGAATGGACGGGGGAAGAAATCAGTTTTTCTGGTGAACCCCACACAAAAAATGAGGTAAAAACTGACATTGGCTGCAGAAATTTCCATCTCGGCCAAGAAGCCATTTTTTGTTTCAAACCAAAAACCTTTCAAACAAAAATGTTTTGATCCTTTTTATCTCTTCTTCTGATTGATTGATTTATGCTACTAAAATAGCTGCACTCATCCGACATCCTGAATGACTTTGCAAGGTTGCTATAAGCTATGCCCACCTGCTCCTGTCCTCAAGGGACCAGCTCTTATAGCTGCTCAGGAACACTTAGCCCCACCTCTTCCTAGTGTCCTAGCTCCACCTCCTCCCCCAGACACACCTCCATCCATGCCAGAAGCAGGGTGGTAGCCCTAGATAGTCTGTGCTACCAGAGGGTTCTCCCATGCTGAGGGATTCCTGCCGTGCCAGATGCAGGTCAGCTTTGCATAAGTGAATTGGCACAAAGCAATATGTTGTGCCCCTGACTTCAGCCCACCAGCACAATAATGATCAGTCTACCTGTCGATCACGTTCCTAAGGCACTCAGCACTGTGGTATCTAAGCATTGGTAATGCATAATGCCCCTGCCGCCTCTAGCTGTGCTGAACTGAGCATTGGGGTTTACCTTCAGGACTGGCCTCTTCATGGTACCCTTCATGGTACAGCAGCCACGCATCAAAACAAAATGCTTCCCTCAGACAAACTGGGATCTTGCTTTTCATCGGGCAAATGCAAAGCTGTGAAGAAAGAAAAAGAACAAACGAACAGAGGACAAGTTTTAATCGGATGCAGCTCGGCACTCGTGAGCTTGAGGGTGGCAGCAGGATCACTCGGGAAGGCAGGTCTGAGTTCAGTATTGATGGAGGTGTCACCTACTTGGGGGAATTAACTCACAAACAGCTGCTCAGGAGAGCTGGCTGCTGCATGGTGGATGGGATCAGAGGTGTCTGAACACCTAAAGCAGCCAAAATGCTGTTACCCATTGTGTGAAGTCTGAAAAGACATTACACAGATTTCGCCTTTGTGCAGAAGAAGTTTTACAGAGTTGCGTAGAGAACAGCAGCTTCCCTACAGGGTTTTTAAACTCACCCATTGGATTCCCATGCAGGGCTGGGATTCCATGTGTGTGTAACCCACACACCTCTTGGGTGTGATGCTCTGTCTCATGTAGGGGCACCAAGACCATTTAAAGAGAGAGATAAAATGAGTCTGCTCTGCAGCCTTAGCTAACAGGCAGTTGGCTTTTAGCTCATACTGTAGAGGCTTATGCACTAAGCTCCTAAGGTCGATCCTGCCCACCGACGACTGGGGTCTGTCAGCGTTACATGTGGAAAAGGAAACCCTTGTCTTCAGCTCCTTAGGGCTAGTCTACCCTGGCAATGTTAAAGTGCTGCCGCCACGCTTTAAAAAACCTCACCTCCACGAGGGGCGTAGCTCCCAGCGCTGGCCGCTGTCTACACTGGTGCTTTACGGCACTGAAACTTTCTGCATTCAGGATGGGGTTTTTTCACACCCCTGAGCGAGAAAGTTTCAGCACTGTAAAGTGCCAGTGTAGACAAGCCCTTAGGGTGATTCCTCTAAGACCCTGGCAAGGTTCCACAGAACCTTGGGCTGCTTTGAAAATTCCACTTTTATTTTGCCTTTAATTTGTTTTGCTCCTTTTAAATTCTGCTGGGCTTTTCCCTGATGGGGAGAGGGACAACAGACTAGTGAGTCGCTTTAGCAGACTGAGACTCTGTTGGGAAATAGGGGATGGAGTTCACTAGAAATAGGACAGTTGAAGACCCTAATCCAGTAAGCACCTCTGCACAGGTAGACAGACTCCCACCTGGCCAGCATCATGCTGAGCCCAGTGGGTCAGTCTGCAGGAACTGGAGCTGGTTTCAAACAGCACCAGGCTCTGGGGTGCTCAAAGCCAGGGCTTGGGGGTTGGAAGCATCTCTGCACAGAACCCCCTGGGGCCCCGATCCTCCTGTACTCCTCTAGACAACATCCAGTAAATCCAGCTGGCATTCTGCCTGCCCAGGGGAGCAGATCCAGCCTGGTTTTGAGCACATGGGTGCTCACCCTCCAGGAATGCTGCCCCTTTAAGGGGTGACGTGGTGGAGGGGTTGGAGGCTGGAGGTCAGACCTGACTGCAGGCGAGTGACTCATTCCATGATCTCTTGGGCGCTGTGGGACTTGGTGCAGTATCCAATGGCTCATGAATCATTTATCTGCCTCTCTGTCTGGGAAGGAGTAAGCTGTCCCTCTCCCCCAGAGCCTGCTTACTTTCTAATTAGTACAAGGTGCAGCAGGAAGGGTGTATTGATCACCTCCTGTGATTTCTGCTGGGGAGCTGGGAGGGGCAGACAGGAGGGGGTTAAGCTTGCGGGGAAAGAAAACCCAGCAGCCTGAGTGCCCTTGATGTTGCTGCCCGCAGGGCTATATAGCTGTCTGATGGGGGAAGGAGGTTTCAGGGAGGCAGTAGAGTCCAGGAGCTCAGGCACAGGCCTGGGAGTCAGGAGACTCGCGTCCACCCCTGACTCCCCCCTGCTCTTTTCTGTTCTGTACACTCAGATTGTAAGATCTTCCAGTACAGGGGCTGTCTCTTACAAAGTTTCTGCGGAGCGCCGAGGAGCCATAAGTGGCGTGCAGTTTGGTGATTTGTTTTATTATTGCCTGTGCTAAAGATAGGCCTTGCATCTGAGCAGCCCGGCCTTTGGGGAAGTTCAGATGCACAGCTGAACAGCACAGCTTCGGTTAGAAGACAGCCCCAGTGGCAGTTTTCAGCACGGGGGCGGGGGAGATGGTCTTGGAATTAAGGCCAGGCTAGGCTGGGGGTCCTGTCAGAACTAACCACCACCATGCACCTCTGTCTCTCTACGGCAGGGGTAGGCAACCTATGGCACGTGTGCCGAAGGCAGCACGCAAGCTGATTTTCAGTGGCACTCTCACTGCCCAGGTCCTGGCCACTGGTCTGAGGGGCTCTGCATTTTAATTTAATTTTAAATGAAGTTTCTTAAACATGTTAAAAACCTTATTTACTTTACATACAACAACAGTTTAATTATATATTATAGACATAGAAAGAGACCTTCTAAAAACATTAAAATGTATGACTGGCATGCGAAACCTTAAATTAGAGTGAATGAATGAAGACTCGGCACAGCACTTCTGAAAGGTTGCCGACCCCTGCTCTACAGGAACGGGCTGTACCATAACCCTAGATCAGGGGTCGGCAACCTTTCAGAAGTGCTGTGCCGAGTCTTTATTCATTCACTCTAATTTAAGGTTTCGCGTGCCAGTAATACATTTTAATGTTTTTAGAAGGTCTGTCTATAAGTCTATAATGTATAATTAAACTATTGTTGTATGTAAAGTAAATAACCTTTTAAAAATATTTAAGAAGCTTCATTTAAAATTAAATAAAATGCAGGGCCCCCCGGACCGGTGGCCAGGTCTCAGGCAGTGTGAATGCTGCTGAAAATCAGCTCGCGTGCCGCATTCGGCACCCGTGCCATAGGTTGCCTACCTCTGCCCTAGATCCTGAGCTCTGGAGAATTGGGCGTTCTGCAGACAGGAAGCATCTATATGACTTTACTCATTTGAGTAACAATACAGTAAAAAACTATGAGATTGGCTTAAACTGCCAAGCTATAAAATAAAGGTGGGGTTCTTTTTATTTGCCTTCTGGTTTTTGAGCCTTAAAGGTTCTCATTTTCATGCTCTTCACCGCAATGTTCAGGGTTAGAAACTTACCTGTTTGTTTTAATGACAGCTGAAATCTCAAGTCACCCTCTGACTCCAGGAGGAGAGGCTTTAAGGAAGACACCAGACAGCACAAGAGTTGTGATAATATCAGGAAATACAGCAGCACTCCCTACTCCTGGCTAGTTTTACAACCCAGGTGCCTTCATTCTCTTTGGATGTGAAGAACGCGTTGAATGAGACGATTCTGGGGGCTGAGCATTTCAAACGCCTTGGCACTGGTTATCAGCCAGATTGCTACATTGCTTGTCCAGCCCAGCGGCTTTCCAGGATCGCACTTGGAAACCACTGACTCCCAGGACAACAAGCAGGAGTACAGTTACGCCTGGGTTTGCGGGAGCAGAGACTCGCTGGGTCAATTTTTATTGCTATTAGAGTTTTCTATAGACTTGATTCAATTAGGAGCTGGCATTGAATATCGTCAGCAGAGTCCAGGCTCAAATGTAGAGCCTGCCAGTTGCAGTCGAATGCCTGGGCTGTTTTGCAGCACCTAGGGTTGTTTCTCTAATTGCTTGGGAGACTTTCTGATACTACGTGGTGAGGGTCATGTAAGCATTTAGATGACCTCCTAAGGTCTCTTCCAACCGTAATATTCCATGATTCTATTCTAATTTTTATTTGTAATGGTACAGTGCATAGATTTTAAAGCCAGAAGGGATCATTAGACCATCTAGTCTGATCACCTGCATTTCACAGACCATTAATTTTTACCCATTTACCCCTGTATCAAGCCCAGTAACTCATGTTTGGCCAAAGCAGATCTTCCAGAAAGGCAGCCAGTGTTATCTGAAGATGTCAAGAGATGGAAACTCCACCACTTCCTTCGGTAGTTTATTCCAATGGTTAATCACCCTCACTTGTAAAAATTGTGCCTTCTTTCTAAGTCGAATTATTCTGGCTTTTACTTCCAACCACTGGTTCTAGTTCTGCCTTTTTCTTGTTATATGTCTAGGCTTTAATATAAAAATATCACTGGGCTCTTAGAATGAATAACTAAAGTTCCTAACTGTCACGGTGGTTAAACACTGGAATAAATTGCCTAGGGAGGTTGTGGAATCTCCATCTCTGGAGATATTTAAGAGTAGGTTGATAAATGTCTATCAGGGATGGTCTAGACAGTATTTGGTCCTGCCATGAGGGCAGGGGACTGGACTCCATGACCTCTCGAGGTCCCTTCCAGTCCTAGAATCTATGAGTCTGTAGAGATAGTAAGTTCAGTTTTCCAAGAATTCAGAGGAATTTTGATGTATGTGTTTGGTTTGGCTTTGCAAGCTATAGGAGAGCCGCTATTTAGGCCCAGATCCTGCAACTGACTTGCATGCCCCACAGAATTTCGCCCATGTTATTTAGGGTGGTACAAGAAGTAGTGGGATAAAAGCCTACAGAAAACTAAACAAAGGTTGGGCTGCTGTTGTGCTGAGACCACTGCCTACCATGCTGCCCACTGGTCTCAGACCTGGTCTGTGCTACGACTTTAGGTTGAATTTAGTAGCGTTAACTCGATTTAACCCTGGACCCGTCCACACAATGAAGGCCTTTTTCTTTTTACTTAAAGGGCTCTTTAAATTGATTTCTTTACTCCACCTCCAACAAGGGGTTTAGCTCTGAAATCGGCCTTGCTGGGTCGAATTTGAGATAGTGTGGACACAATTCGACGGTATTGGCCTCCGGGAGCTATCCCAGAGTGCTCCATTGTGACTGCTCTGGACAGCGCTCTCAACTCAGATGCACTGGCCAGGTAGACAGGAAAAGGCCTGCAAACTTTTGAATTTCATTTCCTGTTTGGCCAGCATGTTTGCAGAGCTCATCAGCATGATATGCACATTGCCAGGGCACGTTGCCCGACCTGTACTTTGTGAGAAGTCTATGACCATATCCCTCTCATCACCGCGCTGCCCTCGCCTCCTCACCTGGTTTTGCGCGAAACAATTGTCTGCCGTTGCTCTGACGGAGGGAGGGGCGACTGACGACATGGCTTACAGGGAATTAAAATCAACAAAAGGGGTGGCTTTGCATCAAGGAGAAACACAAACAACTGTCACACAGAATGGCCCCCTCAAGGATTGAACTGAAAACCCTGGGTTTAGCAGGCCGTTGATTTCACAAAACAAATCAGGCCAATTTCTTGTTTTGATCTATCTATCTTTTACATCTTAGGCTGGCAGCAGACGGTGCAGTGCGACTGCAAGCCACCATCATCTCCTGGGTGCTCGGCAGAAGATGCTGCATTACGACTGCTAGCCATCATCATCTCCTGGCTGCTCGCCAGAAGACGGTGCAGTAGGACTGCTAGCCATCGTCATCTCCTGGGTGCTCGGCAGAAGATGGGAATGACCTGACTGAGTCACTCCCATGTCTGCCCAGGTGCCCCTGACCGATCTCACCGAGGTCAGCTAAAAGAGCACCCAGGAATACGATGATGACAGCTACCAATCGTAATGCACCGCCTGCTGCCAAAAGGCAATGAGCTGCTGCTGTGTACAAATGCAGTCCCACGTCTGCCAGCACCCAGGAGACGTACAGTGACGGTGAGCTGAGTGGGCTCCATGCTTGCTGTGGTATGGCGTCTGCTCAGGTAACCCAGGAAAAAAGGAGCTAAACGATTGTCTGCTGTTGCTTTCACAGATGGAGGGAGGGTGAGGGGGGCCTGACGACATGTACCCAGAACCACCTGCGACATTGTTTTTGCCCCATCAGTCACTGGGATTTCAATCCAGAATCCCGATGGGCAGCGGAGACGGTGGGAACTGTGGGATAGCTACTCACAGCTACCCACAGTGCAACGATTCAGAAGTCAATGCTAGCCTCGGTACTGTGGACACAGTCTGCCAACTTAATGCAGTTAGAGCATTTTGTGTGGGGACACACACATTCGACTGTACAAAAACGATTTCTAAAAAAAGACTTCTATAAATTTGACCTAATTTTGTAGTGTAGACATACCCTCTTTGTTCCCTTGTATTCCTCCTCGCTCTGTGTTGGTCTTGTCTTGTATTCAGATTGTAAACTCTTTGGGGCAGGCACATATTTTTGTCCTATGTTTTGAACAGCACCTAGCACAGCCAGGTCCGTCCATGACTCAGACTCCTAGGCACTATGATAATGCAAATAAATAATAATAATAAATGAAACAAAGGAAAATGTAAGTTAATGCTAATGAGCTGGATGGGTACAGGGCTGAGAAAGGCGCTGATGAGAAACGGGGATTTTCATAGTGGATGGGGAGAATGTGAGCATCATTCAGAGCTAGGGCGATGTGACTACATTGAGATTGACAATATCATGGAATGGAATCACCAGATGGCAGAGAACTGAGTTATAGCTCCTAGCAGAGACTGATCCCCTTTTGGGATCCTCCTCTTCAAGCAAGTGCGAGGTCAGGGGTGTTTGGATCCAAGGGGTTAGGTCCACTATAGACATAAAGACCAATGCAAGGTTCAGATCTCTACCTGCATTTTGGATCCTTTGAAATCTGAGGCTGCTCAGCTCATGGGCTTTGATCTGGCCATTTATAGAGATGGGAGTCGGATCTTTCCAGGTTAGACTGAGCTGGATCCAGGTTTAGTTTAGGATCCGTCTCTGATCCTTAGCAATTAACTCCAGTCCTCAACCTTTCCCTTTCCCTTTCCCATCTTCTTTCCAGCACTATTTGTGCTCATTTCCATGCATCCAACCCCCACATCTGTTTCCCTGTTCATCTCCGTCTCACTTTCCCTGGCTCTGAAAGGTGTTCCTCCTCCAGCAATAAATCTCATTTCTCCTTTGTTTGTTTCTTTGTAAGATCCAGCCTCCGCTGGGGAATACCTTGCTGTTTGGTATTGATGAATAATAAAAACCTTGCCTAAATGAGTAGCTGCTACAATCTTTTCCTATAGTTCCATTTCTGCCATGGACAATGGCTAAAGCTTTGCTTAAAACAATATATATATATTTTAAATAAATTCTCCTATTAGCTCAGGTCCCAGAGGAATGTGCCAAGATCAAGAGGTGCTAAGGTCACAAAGACATCAGCCTCCCACCTAAATGAACTCTTAATTGTCTTAAGCTGAATCTGTGATGCAATCTACCCCAGCTGCTCTGCGGTCCCCTTTGCCTGCATGTCCTGTGCCTTTTCCCATTGGAGAGAGCTCCTGTTTCAACTCACTCCATCCCCTTATTTCCCTCTTCCTGCCCCTCCGCCTACCCACCTCTCACAGCTGCCTTGCTGACATAGCATTGGAGAATGATATTTTGAAATGCATCTTGTGCTGTGCTCTTAAAATCCTGCCACGCCGCCTTAAATTTCAGAATCTCGCCCGCAAATGGAATAGCCGTAGCAGAAAAGCCCATGCGTAGTCTTTCAGTTTACTTTTGCTGACAGAAGAATTTGAGGATGGACAAACAGGTGCTTGAAGGTCTGTCTTTCTCCGAGATGTTTGGTACAGAAAATAGCTACTTGTTCCTTTGTGTCTGATTGTACCTTCTGGGGGCAGCCCGAGTCCTGCCTCTCTCTCTTGCCCCAGAGACACTAACTTAGCCTCCCCCCACTTCATTAATTACCTTCTTTTCCCTTTCAGCTCTTACTGAGTAACAATCATAGAATCACAGGACTGGAAGGGACCTTGGGTGGTCATCTAGTCCAGTCTCCTGCACCCATGGCGAGACTAAGTATTATAAGTATCACTTTCTCTCCCTGGCCTTGTCTCTGGCAACCATCTGTGGCTAATGGAAAGCCCTGTCTGATAGCTGGAGCTGCCAGGGTGTCTGTTCCCTGGACCACTGCCTAGTTTTTTCTCTCCCCACCCAACCCCTCTTTCTGTGAATGAAACCAAGGGATTTGGCTGGCTGCCCGAGCTCTCCAGGCTTTTATCAATGGAATCAACAGTTTGTCGGATCGGTGATGATGAGTCACAGTGAGATCCCATTACTGTTTGTTAATGCCTCGCCCTGTGGAGGTCATCCTGTCGATTGCCAGGGATTTAACCCCCCCTCACACACACACATAAATGAAGTCATTGGAGCGACTCTTGTGCATCTCCTTCTGCTGTCCTTCCTCACTTGCAAAGCTTTTCTAAAGCTGTTCTCTCTCACATCCTCCCCCCGCCCCTTCCCTCACCCTTTCCAGGGTCAGTCCTTGAGATCTCGTGCCAGGATAATTCCTCTCTCCTGGCTGTGCAGAGTGGGTAGCTAATGCCGCCCCTCTTAGCTTGGAGTGAGTAGAGAGTTCTGCTCCGGTAGCATCTTACCCTCACTCTGCTCAGGGTCAGGGTCTGAGCCAGGGGAGAATTGGCCTGGAGGGAGCTCAGCTGGGGGTTGCCGATGCTCAGGGCCTAGTGGCCTGTTTGGTTTCATTTACAAGTAGCTTCCTCCTTGTCCCCCGGAAAGAGCCAGCCTTGGTGCATACAAGGCAAGAGACCGTGGGGCTCAGCTGTCCCCATCTGGCAACAGGACTGGAGGAGAAGGTGCACAAGGCTCCAATCATTGCCCCTCTTCTAGCCAATGGGAAAGCATCTCACAGTCCGAGCACTGCTGGAGTGGAAGGGTGCCCCCCAATGACAGCTAAGGGGCCTGCACTCCACAAGACCAGTCTTGTTCTTGGAGCCTTCAGTGGTGGTGCTGCCTTTGAATGCCCCCCGTGAAGGCCCTGTTGTGAGGACTCCCTCCTGCCATCAAGGAGTGACTGGTGCGGCTGCCCCAGCCCATTAGGACCCATAGCAGATGTGTGATATTTCACCCCCGAGATTGATCATGATCTCAGAGGCAGCATGGTCTAGTGAGTGCAGAACTGGGTGTTACGAGACTTGGGCTTGAGTCCTGGCTCTGCCACCAGCTTGCTCTACGGCCTGGAGCAAATCACCTAATCTTCTCTTCTCTGTGCCTTGCTTTCTCTGACTGTAAAATGGGAACAATAGTGGCACCTGATGACATACTGGGCTCTTGGTAAACTGATAACCTGGCTGTACCATGGTCAGATTTTTTGTCGAATGTGACTCACAATCTTCAGCTGAGAGGGTGGTGCGGGGATGGGAGAGGAGTCAGGGAGCGCTTTGCACTGCCAGTGAATTTTGTCTGGAGGTTTCCATTGCAAGAGGATTTTTAAGACAGTGAGCAGCTAGCAAGGCCGAGTGAACTTAATGGCTAACACCCCCAGGGAGCCTTCCACCACTTTGGCCTCACCCAGGCCCTGTGCAGTCACATGGGCTCTTACCTGGGGGGTCATGACTTTGGGGATGGGCCCATGAGCAAGCCCAGGGAGCTGTGATCACCCTCCCTTGTTTGTGACTGAAGGGGAGGATGGTGCTGAGACTATTTGGTAGCGTGGAATCATGGTGAGGAAAAGGTTGAGAACTGCGGTGCTGTTGCAGCCTCTGGTGCATGTGTGTGTTAGGTATCCCCCTCTATGCCCGATCCACTGAGGATATGACTCTGTTACACCCCTAATTACAGCACCTGACTCTTGTAGCTCATACAAGAGTGATTCATGCTCTTAGCCTGGAGGCCCATGGTTCAGTCCCTGGGGCTGGCCAGATGGCAGCCGTCCCACTACAATGCTTCCCGTTAACCTCTGCTTTCATCTGAGGACCTCCGAGTGCTTTGAAAATGCGGATCAGTTCAGGGCTTGTCTGTGCTGCACCTCAGGGTGGTGAATTGGAGAGCGCACCTGTCATAACCTATTCCCAGATTTGGACCTTAGCGTCCAAAATATGGGGGTTAGCATGAAAACCTCCAAGCTTAGTTACCAGCTTGGACCTGGTAAAGCTGCCACCACCCAAAAAATTAGAGTGTTTTGGGGCACTCTGGTCCCCCCAAAAACCTTCCCTGGGGACCCCAAGACCCAAATCCCTTGAGTCTCACAACAAAGGGGAATAAACCATTTCCCTTCCCCCCTCCAGGTGTTCCCTCCCTGGGTTCCTGGAGAGATACACAGAAGCAAGCTCCGTGAATCTAAACAGAGGAATTCCACCCTCCCTATTTCCAGTCCTGGAAACAGAAGTGCTTCCCTCTTCACCCAGAGGGAATGCAAAGTCAGGCTAGTAAATCTAACACACACAGATTTCCCCCTGACTTCTTCCTCCCACCAATTCCCTGGTGAGTACAGACTCAATTCCCTGGAGTTCCCCACTTAAGAAAAACTCCAACAGGTCTTAAAAGAAAGCTTTATGTCAAAAGAAAGAAAAAATACATAAAAATGGTCTCTCTGTATTAAGGTGACAAATATAAGGTCAATTGCTTAAAAGAAATATGAATAAACAGCCTTATTCAAAAAGAATACAATTCAAAACATTCCAGCAACTACACACATGTAAATACAAAAGAAATCAATATAAACCTTACCACCTTACTATATTTGTACTTACAACTTGGAAACAGAAGATTAGAAAGCAAGAGACAGAAATCCTCTCATAGCCGAGAGAGAGACAGGCACAAGACCAAAGAACAAAGGACTCACACACAAACTTCCCTCCACCCAGATTTGAAAAAGTTTTGTTCCCTGATTGGTCCTCTGGTCAGGTGTTTCAGGATACTCCTTTCCAGGTGAAAGAGACATTAACCCTTAGCTATCTGTTTATGACACGCCCCCCAAATTGCAGACAGTGGGGAACCTCACTGGTGGCGATTTCCTCTTAGAACTTTAAAATAAACAGATTAATACAACACATGCACCTTTACATATACCACTAAGTATATAACTAACAGACTTCTACATTTTAAGAACACTTTTTAACTACTGGATTCTGGGAAACTCTCACGGGAGAGAGCATCAGCTACTTTGTTAGAAGCTCCTGAGATGTGCTGAATTTCAAAATCAAAATCTTGGAGAGCTAAACTCCAACGAAGAAGTTTCTTGTTGTTCCCCTTGGCAGTATGAAGCCACTTTAGTGCAGCATGGTCAGTTTGTAGCTGGAACCGCCGTCCCCAAACATATGGGCGTAGCTTTTCCAGGGCGTACACAATGGCATAGCATTCCTTTTCACTGACTGACCAGTGACTTTCCCTCTCAGACAGTTTCTTGCTGAGAAACACGACAGGATGGAAGTTGTGATCCATTGCTTCCTGAATGAGAACTGCTCCGATACCACGCTCAGATGCATCCGTGGTTACTAGGAATGGCTTGTCAAAGTCCGGGGCCCTGAGCATAGGGTCAGACATGAGCGTCGCCTTAAGTTGGGTAAAGGCCTTTTAACACTCATCAGTCCACTTAACTGCATTTGGCTGGGTCTTTTTGCTCAGGTCGGTCAGTGGGGCAGCGATTTGGCTGTAGTGTAGTACAAATCGCCTGTAGTACCCGGCCAAGCCAAAGAAGGATTGGACCTGTTTCTTTGACCTTGGGACAGGCCACTTTTTGATAGCATCCACCTTGGCCTGTAGGGGGCTTATGGTTCCTCGACCCACCTGGTGTCCCAGGTAAGTCACTTTGTTTTGGCCTATTTGAGACTTTTTGGCCTTAACAGTTAGTCCGGCCTGCCTGATGCGCTCAAAGACCTTTTCCAGGTGTAGTAGGTGTTCAGGCCAGGAGTCTGAAAAAATGGCCACATCATCGAGGTAGGCAACTGCATATTCTCCCAGTCCAGCTAGTAGACCATCTACCAGCCTCTGGAAGGTGGCGGGTGCATTTCGAAGCCCGAAAGGAAGGACATTGAATTCATACACCCCCGCATGGGTGACGAATGCTGACGTTTCCTTGGCAGGTTCATTTAGTGGTACTTGCCAGTACCCCTTGGTTAAGTCTATTGTAGAGATGAACTGGGCACGTCCCAACTTCTCCAATAGCTCATTGGTGCGTGGCATTGGATAGTTGTCTGGACGAGTTACCGCATTTAGCTTACGGTAGTCCACGCAAAAGCATATTTCCCCATCTGGTTTGGGTACCAGAACCACTGGAGATGCCCATGCACTGGTAGATGAGCGGATTATACCCATCTGTAGCACGTTCTGGATCTCCCGTTCTATAGCAGCTTGGGCATGAGGAGACACCCGGTAGGGTGGGCTTCTGATTTGGTGAGCATTACCTGTGTCAATGGAGTGGTATGCCCGTTCAGTCCGCCTTGGGGTGGCTGAGAACAATGGGGCGAAGCTAGTGCACAGCTCCTTGATTTGTCGCCGCTGCAGACGTTCCAGCGTGGTTGAGAGGTTCACCTCTTCCACGCCACCGTCAGGCCACTCAGCCTCATCTTCCTGGACTGTAAACTGACAAACCTGTAAGTCTCTGGAATAGAAAGGCTTGAGAGAGTTAACAGGGTACACTCTGGGCTTTAGTGAGGAATTGGGAAATGCTATGAGGTAGTTCACAGTTCCCAGGCGCTCTTGGACTGTGAATGGCCCTTCCCATGATGGTTCCATCTTATGGGCCTGTTGCGCCTTCAAGACCATAACCTGGTCTCCTACCTTGAAGGAACGTTCTCTGATATGTTTGTCATACCAGGCCTTTTGCTCTTCCTGAGCATCCTTTAGGTTCTCTTTAGCAAGGGCTAAAGAGTGTCGGAGGGTGCTTTGTAGGTTGCTTACAAAGTCCAGAATGTTAGTTCCTGGAGAAGGCGTAAACCCCTCCCATTGCTGCTTCACCAACTATAATAGCCCCTTAACTTCGTGACCATACACAAGTTCAAACGGTGAAAACCCTAAACTGGGATGTGGTACAGCCCTGTAGGCAAACAGCAACTGCTGCAACACTAGGTCCCAATTATTGGAGTATTTGTTGACGAATTTATGTATCATGGCCCCCAAAGTTCCATTAAACCTTTCCACCAGGCCATTGGTTTGATGGTGGTACGGGGTGGCAACCAAGTGGTTCACCCCTTGAGTTTCCCACAGTTCTTTCATGGCCCCTGCCAGGAAATTAGATCCTGAATCTGTAAAGATGTCGGAGGCCCAACCCTAGTCTGTTAGGGCTAGGCACACAGTGTTAGCCCTGGTGTTGCCTAGAGCTACTGCTTCCGGCCATCGGGTAGCAAAGTCCATGAAAGTCAGTACATACTGCTTTCCTCTGGGCGTCTTTTTTGGGAAAGGACCCAGAATATCTACAGCTACTCGCTGAAATGGGACCTCAATTATGAGGAGTGGCTGGAGAGGGGCCTTGACCTGGTCTCGGGGTTTTCCCACTCTTTGGCATACCTCACAAGACTGGACATACTTGGCAACATCCTTGCCCATCCCCTCCCAGTGGAAGGACTTCCCCAACCGGTCCTTGGTTCTGTTCACCCCAGCATGGCCACTGGAATGATCATGGGCTAAGCTTAAGAGCTTCCCCCGGTACTTAGTTGGAACCACCAACTGTTTTTGCGGCTGCCATTCTTCCCGGTGTCCACCAGAAAGAATCTCCTTGTATAAAAGTCCTTGGTCTATAACAAACCGGGATCGATTAGAAGAGCTGAGAGGCGGTGGGGTGCTCCGTGCCGCCGCCCAAGCTTTCTGAAGACTGTCATCTACTTCCTGCTCAGTCTGGAACTGTTCCCTTGAGGCTGGGTTCACAAGTTCTTCCTCAGACTGTGGACTTGGGCTTGGGCTTGGTCCCTCTGGAAGCGATGTAGGTGATGGGGTTGTTTCCGTTGCTGGTGAACCGCTCCCCGCTGGTGCATCTGAGGGTATTTCAGGCTCTGGCTGAGTCTTTTGGGTATGGCTGTCTGTTGCTTCTGCCAGTTCTGGCTCGCTGGCGCCCTCTGGCGTTGAGTTTGAAGATGTGGTTGCAATTGCTGGTGCTGGTTGCTGTTCCAGTTTCGGGCGTGGGACTGGAGGTGCTGTGGCTGTTTCAGTGGTTGGCATGGAATCCGGGTCCACTACCTCTGTTTGGGTCTCTGGTAACCCAGACGGGGCCCCTGTGGACAGCTCAGGAACAGGAATGGGTCTGGAAACTTGCCTGGTTTGGCTACGTGTAACCATTCCTACTCTCTTGGCCCGCTTCACCTGGTTGGCCAAGTCTTCCCCCAGTAGCATGGGGATGGGATAATTGTCATAGACTGCAAAAGTCCACATTCCTGACCAGCCTTTGTACTGGACAGGCAGTTCAGCTGTAGGCAAGTCTACAGCTTGTGACATGAAGGGGTAAATTGTCACTTGGGCCTTTGGGTTGATGAATTTGGGGTCTACGAAGGATTGGTGGATAGCTGACATTTGTGCCCCCGTGTCTCTCCACGCAGTAACCTTTTTTCCGCCCACTCTCAAATTTTCCCTTCGCTCCAAGGGTATTTCAGAGGCATGTGGGCCTGGGGATCTTTGGTGTGATGGTGGTGTAATGAACTGCACTCGGTTGGTGGTCTTTGGGCAGTTGGCCTTGATATGTCCCAGTTCATTACACTTAAAGCATCTTCCATCTGATGGGTCACTGGATCGAGGTGAGTTACTGGAGACTGGTGAGGTGGAAGAATAGGGCGTCTGTGGCTTTACTTGGGTTGTATGTGGGGTCTTTGGCTGTCCTCGGTTGTAGGGTTTATGATCGGTGTACCCTCTGGGGTATTCGTTCCCCTTGACAGTAGCTTTCTTGCTTTCTGCCACTTCCATCCATTTGGCTCCAATCTCCCCCACCTCGGTGAGATTTTTGGGTTTTCCATCTTGTATGTACCGTATTATGTCCTCAGGAACACCATCCAAGAACTGCTCCATTTGTATGAGGAGGTGCAGTTCTTCCAAGGATTTAACATTGTGTCCTGATATCCAGGCCTCATAATTTTTCCCAACGTAGTAGGCGTGTTTGGGAAATGACACATCTGGTTTCCACTTTTGGGTTCTGAAACGCCGACGGGCATGATCCAGGGTTATCCCCATTCTGTATCTGGCCTTAGTTTGAAAAAGTTTATAGTCGTTCATGTTCTCCTTAGGCGTTTCAGCTGCCACCTCTGCTAAAGGTCCACTGAGCTGTGGCCTCAATTCTACCCTGTACTGGTTTTCAGGGATGCTGTACCCAAGACAGGCTCTTTCAAAATTTTCCAAGGAGGCCTCAGTGTCATCACCTGCCTTGTAGGTGGGAAATTTTCTGTGATGTGGAACCATAATTGGCGAAGGGTTGTTAGGATTGGCTCAGTTTTGTTGCTTAGCCTTTTCTAATTCCAGTTCATGTTTTCTCTGTTTTTCCCTCTCTTCACTTTCTTTTTGTTGTTTTTTCATTTATTTTTGTTGTTTTTCCATGTCTCGGCGGTGGGCCGCCTCTTCTTCTTCTTGTTTCCTTCGATGGGCCACCTCTTCTTCTTCTTGTTTCCTTCGGTGGGCCACCTCTTCTTCTTCTAGCTTTCTTTTGTGGGCTGCCTCTTTGGCTGCTTGTTCTCTTTTGTAGGCTGCCAGTTTGATGCTTTCTTCCTTTTCTTTCAGCTCCACCTCTTTTTGTCTTTTTTCCAGTTGTTGCCTGTGTTCAGCTTCTTTGATTTGTTCTTCTGCCTCCCTTTTTTCCTTGGAAGTCATGGTTCCTGTTTTCTTGTGTTGGGGTGCCCTCTGGTGTTTATTGTCTGTACTGCAGGCTCTGTTGCCTCCTCGGGTCTGCCTAGCAACAGTGCCTGTTTCCCATTCTTCCTCTAGCTAATCTTTTCAATGTAAAGTAAACCAGAAAAACCACTTTATTTGCATGTGTATTGTGCTGGTAATGACTCTCAATGGGAGTGCTATTGTCACAAAAGACCCTTAATAGCTCCTTAATGGTTCCTTACTTAATATGCAAGCCAGAAACTGCAAGAGAGAGCAGAGAAAGAAAAAAAAATTCTCTCTGGTTCCCTTTAAAACCAAACTGTTTCTCTCTGCTTAAAAGTCCCTAGCAGAGAAAAGAAAAATATAATATTCCTACTGGCTTCTGGATTCTATCTTTCCCACAAACGCTGCCACTCATGTCATAACCTATTCCCAGATTTGGACCTTAGCGTCCAAAATATTGGGGTTAGCATGAAAACCTCCAAGCTTAGTTACCAGCTTGGACCTGGTAAAGCTGCCACCACCCAAAAAATTAGAGTGTTTTGGGGCACTCTGGTCCCCCCAAAAACCTTCCCTGGGGACCCCAAGACCCAAATTCCTTGAGTCTCACAACAAAGGGGAATAAACCATTTCCCTTCCCCCCTCCAGGTGTTCCCTCCCTGGGTTCCTGGAGAGATACATAGAAGCAAGCTCCGTGAATCTAAACAGAGGAATTCCACCCTCCCTATTTCCAGTCCTGGAAACAGAAGTGCTTCCCTCTTCACCCAGAGGGAATGCAAAGTCAGGCTAGTAAATCTAACACACACAGATTTCCCCCTGACTTCTTCCTCCCACCAATTCCCTGGTGAGTACAGACTCAATTCCCTGGAGTTCCCCACTAAAGAAAAACTCCAACAGGTCTTAAAAGAAAGCTTTATGTCAAAAGAAAGAAAAAATACATAAAAATGGTCTCTCTGTATTAAGGTGACAAATATAGGGTCAATTGCTTAAAAGAAATATGAATAAACAGCCTTATTCAAAAAGAATACAATTCAAAACATTCCAGCAACTACACACATGTAAATACAAAAGAAATCAATATAAACCTTACTACCTTACTATATTTGTACTTACAACTTGGAAACAGAAGATTAGAAAGCAAGAGACAGAAATCCTCTCATAGCCGAGAGAGAGACAGGCACAAGACCAAAGAACAAAGGACTCACACACAAACTTCCCTCCACCCAGATTTGAAAAAGTTTTGTTCCCTGATTGGTCCTCTGGTCAGGTGTTTCAGGTTACTCCTTTCCAGGTGAAAGAGACATTAACCCTTAGCTATCTGTTTATGACAGCACCAAAGTGTTGCAGTCTAACCCCATCATGGGGCTGCTGCTGGTGTGACCTAAAATGTACCTTGTTCACACGAACGTAGCCCTCTTTCAATCACAACCACGTTAATGTGAACTAGGTCCCTTTTAGTTCATGCTAGCAGCATCCACATGGGGCAAATGGATTACAACACTTTGCTGTGTTCTGCAAGTCACACCTCTGTAGTCCTCACCGCAGCTCAGTGTAGACCAGGCCTAAGTCTCACAACATTCCCTTAGGGTGAGGGGTTCAATGCCCAGTAATATCATGAGGTGTCATAGAATCATAGAAGAGACCTTAGGGAGTCATCTAGTCCAACCCCCTGCTCAAAGCAGAACCAGCCCCAACTAAATCATCTCAGACAGGGCTTCAGGCCAGGCCTTCAAAATCTCTAAGAATGCAGATTCTACCACCTCCCTAGGTAACCCATTCCAGTACTTCACCACTCTCCTAGTGAAATAGTGTTTCCTAATATCCAACCTAAACCTCCCCCTCTGTAACTTGAGACCATTACTCCTTGTTCTGTCATCGGCCACCACTGAGAACAGCTGAGCTCCATCCTCTTTGTCGAAGGCTTCTATCAAATCTCCTCTCACTTGTCTCTTCCGCAGACTAAATAAACCCAGTTCCCTCAACCTCTCCTCGTAAGTCATGTGCCCCAGCCCCCTAAACATTTTCGTTTCCCTCCACTGGATTCTCTCCAATTTGTTCACATCCTTTCTGTAGTGGGGGGCCCCAGAACTGGATGCAGTACTCCAGACGTAGCCTCACCAGTGCCAAATAAAGGGGCATAATCCCTTCCCTCAATCTGCTGGCAATGCTCCTACTAATGCAGCCCAATATGCCATTAGCCATCTTGGCAACAAGAGCACACTGCTGACTCATATCCAGCTTCTCATCCATTGTAATCCCCAGGTCCTTTTCTGCAGAACTGCTGCTTAAGCAATCGGTCCCCAGCCTGTAGCGGTGCATGGGATTCTTCTTGTGGAACCTCATCAGATTTCTTTGGCCCAATCTCCAATTTATCTAGGTCAGTCTGGACCCTATCTCCACCCTCCAGAGTATCTACCTCTCCCCCAAGTTAGTGTCATCCATGAACTTGCTGAGGGTGCAATCCATCCCATCATCCAGATCATTAATGAAGATGTTGAACAAAACTAGCCCCAGGACCGACCCCTGGGGCACTCTGCTTGATACTGGCTGCCAGCTAGACATCGGGCTATTGATCACTACCTGTTGAGCCTGACGATTTAGCCAGCTTTCTATCCACCTTATAGTCCATTCATCCAGCCCATACTTCTTTAACTTGCTGGCAAGAATATTGTGGGAGACCGTATCGAAAGCTTTGCTAAAGCCAAGATATATCGCATCCACTGCTTTCCCTATATCCGCAGAGCCAGTTATCTCATCATAGAAGGCAATCAGATTGGTCAGGCATGACTTGTCCTTGGTGAATCCATGTTGACTGTTCCTGATCACCTTTCTCTCCTCCAAGTGATTCAAAATGGATTCCTTTAGGACCTTCTCCATGATTTTTCCGGGGACTGAGGTGAGGCTGACCGCTCTGTAGTTCCCCGGATTTTCCTTCTTCCCTTTTTAAAAGATGGGCACTATTTACCTTATTCCAATCATCTGGGACTTCCCTGATCCCTAATTTTCAGAGATAATGGCCAATGGCTCTGCAATCACATCAGCCAATTCCCTCAGCACTCTTGGGTGCATTAGATCCGGCCCCATGGACTTGTGCATGTCCAGCTTTTCTAAATAGACTCATAGACTCATAGATTCTAGGACTGGAAGGGACCTCGAGAGGTCATCGAGTCCAGTCCCCTGCCCTCATGGCAGGACCAAATACTGTCTAGACCATCCCTGATAGACATTTATCTAACCTACTCTTAAATATCTCCAGAGATGGATATTCCACAACCTCCCTAGGCAATTTATTCCAGTGTTTAACCACCCTGACAGTTAGGAACTTTAGTTATTCATCCTTAACCTGTTCTTTCACCACTGAGGGCTGCTCACCTCTTCCCCATACTGTGCTGCCCAGTGCAGCAGTCTGGGAGCTGACCTTATCTGTGAAGAACGAGGAAAAAAAAGCATTGAGTACTTCAGCTTTTTCCACATCATCTGTCACTAGGTTGCCTCCCCCATTCAGTAAGGGTCCCACCCTTTCCCTGACCTTCTTGTTGCTAACATACCTGTAGAAACCCTTCTTCTTACCCTTCACATCCCTTGCTAGCTGCAACTCCAACTGTGCTTTGGCCTTCCTGATTACACCCCTGCATGCTCAAGCAATATTTTTATATACTCCCTAGTCATCTGTCCAAGTTTCCACTTCTTGTAAGCTCCCTTTTTGTGTTTAAGCTCACTGAAGATTTCTCTGTTAAGCCAAGCTGGTCACCTGTCATATTTGCTTTTCTTTCTGCACATTGGGATGGTTTGTTCCTGTGCCCTCAATAAGGTTTCTTTAAAATACAGCCAGCTCTCCCGGACTCCTTTCCCCCTCATATTAGCCTCCCAGAGGATCCTGCCCATCAGTTCCCTGTGGGAGTCAAAGTTTGGTTTTCTGAAGTCCAGGGTCCATATTCTGCTGCTCTCTTTTCTTCCTTTTGTCAGGATCCTGAACCCAACCATCTCATGGTCACTGCTGCCCAGGTTGCCACCCACATCTACTTCCCCTACAAATTCTTCCCTGTTTGTGAGCAGCAGGTCAAGAGGAGCACGGACCCTGGTTGGTTCCTCCAGCACTTGCACCAGGAAGTTGTCCCCTACACTTTCCAAAAACATCCTAGATTGGCTGTGCACCGCTATATTGCTCTCCCAGCAGATGTCAGGGTGATTGAAGTCCCCCATGAAAACCAGGTCCAGTGATCTGGAAACTTCTGCTAGTTGTCCAAAGAAAGCCTTGTTTACCTCATCCTCCTGGTCTGGTGGTCTATAGCAGATGCCCACCGCGACATCATCCTTGTTGCTCTTGCCTCTAAACTTAACCCAAAGACTCTCAACAGGCTTTTCTCCAATTTCATACTGGAACTCTGAGCAATCATGCCACTCTCTTACATACAGTGCAACTCCTCTACCTTTCCTCCCATACTTGTCCTTCCTAAACAGTTTATACCCATCCATGACAGTGCTCCAGTCATGTGAATTGCCCCACCAAATCTCTGTTATTCCAATCACATCATAGTTCCTTGACTATTCTTCCTGCTTGTTTCCCAGGCTTCTTGCGTTTGTGTACAGGCACCTACGATAACTAGCCGATTGCCCTACTTTCTCAGCATGAATCAGGAGGTCTCCTCTTTTGCACTCTCCTCTTTGTGTTTCCTCCCACTATCCCAATTCTCCACTTACCTCTGGGCTTAGGTCACTGTCCCCTGGTGAACCCAATTTAAAACCCTCCTCACTAGGTTAGCAAGCCTGCCTCCGAAGATGCTCTTTCCTCTCTTCATTAGGTGGATCCCATCTCTTCCTAGCAATCCTTCTTCCTGGAACAACATCCCATGGTCAAAGAATCCAAAGCCTTCTCTCCAACACCAGCTGCTTAACCACGCATTTACCTCCACAATTCCCCGAGTCCCGGCCCTCGCACTGTCCTTTTCCCCTGAGGCTTCACCCCCACATCACCTCTTCTCCTGAGGCTCCACCCCCCCACTCACTCCTCTTTGGCTCTCACCCCGCCCCCAGTTGCTCGCCCTTACGGCCATTAAAAGTGATGGTGCCATGGCCCCCTGGTCTCCCCCCTCCTGGTGCCCCTGCTGGGTGGAATAGCCCACTCCCTCATTATTTTGTACACCAATGAAGCCTAATATCTGCCATACCAATTTGGGTCCATTAATTTCCAGACTCACATCTTCTCATTTAACAAGCATGATTTTAACACAGTCCTTGAGTTATGTCAGGAGGCCTTTTTGTTTGGACTAATTCAGTCTTTCTGCCTCCCTTCTGTACTTTTTCCCATTAATATTTGTTGTTAAAGGTTATTCTGATATCTCATGAACTTTCACATGCTCTTTTAATGGTTGAGCTCACGTTTCGAGTAAATTGGTAGGCCCAATTATCACAACAGCACTATGGTAATATAAATAATAACAATAATCCATACACCATCCCAGGATTTAAATAGACTCTTCATACTAGTGTATGCCTGCAGTGTCAGGACTGATGTTTTGTTTTGTAATTACACAAATAATGCGGGTTAGGGAGATGAGCACTTCTATGGCAGACGAAGGTGGCTATTAATCACATTGCTATACTTTCACACACATGCCCCGTAAGAAATATATGAAATTATAGTGGGACCTTTATAAACAGAAAATATTTTTGCCAAAGTATGTATTTTTAATTATTTTTTGGTGAAAAACTGTTAACTTTTTAAAAAATTTCTTTTGCATCAGTTTTTTTTTTTTGTGATTTAAAAAAAGTTATCGTCAGAATTTTTATCACCATTTTTTATTTACTGCAAATCCAGCTTTGGTAAACATTTTGATGAGTGCAATTTAAAAAATAATTGTGAAATACTTTGGAGAAATGAAACGCGAGGCTCTTTCAATGCCTGAGACATGTAAACAACTTGGAAATTGCAGAATTTTCTGCAGGTTTTTTTTGCAGAAGGATTGTTTTGTTTTGAACCATTTCTGCATGGAGAAGAACCATAGAATCATAGAATATCAGAGTTGGAAGGGACTTCAGGAGGTCATCTAGTCCAACCCCCTGCTCAAAACAGGACCTATCCCCAACTAAATCATCTGACGGGACAAGCTTGCTAAGTGGGGCATCCAAAGCATAGCTATACGACTATATAGAGAACTCTGTGTGTGTATGTGTGAGAGAGAGCACACAAACAACTTCTCATAATGTTTCAGGCTGATGGGGCCATCAAATCATCTAGTCTGACACTAATTTTTGCCCAGATACCCCTATGTTGAGCCCAAAGACTTTAGTTAGTCCAAAGCATTTAAAGTCCTCAGGAGACTAGCCTGTATGCCACAGAGAAAGAAAAGGAGAAACCAAGATACCACCAGGCCTCTGCACTGACAGGAAATTGATTAGATGATGCCCAGAAATGACTAGTGATTTTGGTTTTCCAACTTTGAAACATTTGAAAGACACCTGATTTTCACCTGTGCTCTGAAAATCCGGCACCATTAAATCTTCTCAGATTGGGCACCCGGCAGCTGTAGCACCCAAAACTACTAGTCACTTTTGAAAATCTTGCCCTTAACTTATATATGATTCAGAAACTATTTGCTCCCCGAGAGTAGAATTTCAGCCAAAAAGGGCAAACTTGAGAAAGCTCTGAGAACTGGGCAATGACCCTGTGGAACAGAAACAGCCAGGCTGGGGGGTGTGTGTCTGTCACTATTTTAGGTAGCTGCCAAGAGGTGAACGGTTCTTACTGTTATCAATGACTTTGATTGCTATAAAGGTGCTTTTGGTGTCTCACATAAGACATACGAGGAAATGGTCTTTGCCCCAAAGCGCTTGTAACATCAGGCCCCCAGTCCTGCAGTCTGGTGCATGCTCGCAGACTCACACCCTGCCACTGAACTGAAGAATATCTCACCCACATTGAATTTCAGAGGAAATGAGAGGTAAGGAGAATGCAACCACCGAGGTTGGAATCTGGCTGCAACACTCGGGGGCTAAAGTTGCTTCTCTTGCAACAACTGCCACTGAGTAGGTCCTGATCTCTGTGGGACATGAATTCCTTTTGTACAGTTCACTGGGCAGATGATACCTTCCACAGCCCGATGATGTCTGGAGCACTGGGTTCAGTCGGACTCAGAGCAACCCATGCCACGTAGGGAATGACTGATACTCTTCCTTTTGCACCTGAGTGTTTCTTAGTGGTCTCCTACCCCAGAACTGGCCCAAGCTCTGCCTTCGGACCGCAGAACAAGATGGCTTGGCAGGGGGTGCACACACAGCTGGCTGTCAGGCCATGTGGCTTGGTAAGCGCTCTCTGAGCTTTCTGAATGTTCTGGATATCACCGGCCCCGAAGCAGCAGAGGCAGCTGTGTTGGGAAGAATGGTGCATAATCCACATCCCGGTCTCCAAGCATCTGTTTCCCCTTCCCCGGAGTGCAGCAGTAAAGCTTGATCTCAGGTTAGCCCTTTCAGCCGTAAGACAAAATCAAAACGTTTCTATTTTTCCCCTGCTCCGTTTTCCTAGTAGTGCCTTTTTAGATCCATGATGTTTTTATTTAGCTTGTGTTTATAATCTACATTTATTCTCATTTCAATCTTATTTCTCATGTTTAAGGCTGCGATTTTGTCATGGGTATTTTTAGTAAAGGTCATGGGCAGATCAACAGGCAATAAACAAAAATTCACGGCCGGTGACCTCCCCATGATTTATACTATAAATACCCCTGACTAGATCTTGGGAGGCTGCTGCTGGAAGGGAGCTGGGGGAAAGAGGAGGGGGTGCGGCTGTTGCTGGGAGGGGAACTGGGGGCTGCTGCTGTTAGGGGGACGGCTGGGTCCAGGGCCACCAGCTGCTGGGGCCACTGACAGCAGCTGCTCTGGCTTCCCCGGAGACCGCTGCTGCGGGCCATCGACAACAGCTGCTCCAGCTGCCCCAGGGACCATCTGAGCAGCACCCGGTGTGACTGGGCTCAGGAACCGCCTGAGCAGCAGCCAGTGTGGCTGTTCCAGGGCCACCTGAGCAGCTGACCCTGGAGCCAGCTGCTTGGGTGGCCCTGGGGTCAGCCACCCGGGCCACTGCAGAAGTCATGGAGGTTGTGGAAAGTCATGGAATCCGTGACGTCCGTGGCAAACACGGAGCCCTACTCATGTCTAATTCTCCCTGTTGGCATCTCTGAGGATCGGGGCCTGAGGCAGAAAGGCAGAGTTCTGCTGGGTTTTGGGAGATATCCACAAGATGTACCCGATGGATCACCCTAGCCAGTGCCTCATCTGCCATTTTTGGGGCAGGCCTGGCAATGCTGATCATGAAATCTGCTCAGGGAAGGGGTTCCCTGGGGAGGTGGTGGAATCTCCACCCTTAGAGGTCTCTTCCAACCCTAATATTCTATGATTCTGTGATGTTATGCTAAGAATCTCCTCCCGGGAGATACTTCACATGACGTCCCTGAGCAGATTTCAGCGCTCCTGCTCGCTGCTCCTCTCTCCTGTAAATCCAGTTCAGTAACACAATAGGCTTGGCTGAAGATTCCAGCAGTTGTACATTATTATTACTGTACGCATGCCAGGAAAGCCTAGAAGCCCTGACTAATATTAGGGCTGCATTGAGCAAGGTGATGCTCATATATGAGACAGTTCCTGCCCCAGTGAGCTCACAGCTTATCGACGACAGTATTATTACTCCTGCTTTACAGGTGGGGAGTAGAGGGTAAGGGCCTTGCCTAAGCTCACACAGGAATGCTGTGGCAGAGCTAGTATTGAATGTGGGTTTTCTGGGGCCTTGCTCAGTTTCAAGCCCACCTGGCCCGCTGGCTAGCCCGAGCCTCCGCCGGTGCACAACATCCACACTGCTCGTTTTAGCACCCTCATTCAAGCCGAGCAAGCATGAGTCTGTAGACCTGGGTTGGTAGACTCACTTCCAGCTGCAGTGTAGACATATTCTGCGGGACTCCAATGGGATCTCTGATTCTAAAACATCACAATCATGATACATTGGGGAAGAGGATCTTTAAAGTTGTGCAGGAGTGTCTCAGCCCTTCCCTTGCCCAGGGCAAGTGATGGGGCTTATATTAAACAAGCCATTTGGGAGCAGAAACTGTCTCGTACCATGCGTCTGTGCAGCACCCAGCAGCACAGGGTTGGGATTGTCTCTCTCCAAGCATATGTACAGCACCTAGCACCGTGGGGCCAGGACTTCGCTCATCATGCGTCTGTGCAGCACCTAGCATCATGGGGCTGGGACTGCCTCTCGCCATGCGTCTGTACAGTGTCTAGCACCGTGGGGCTGGGATTGTCTCTCGCCATGCGTCTGTACAGCGCCTAGCTCTGTAAGGCTGGGATTGTCTTTCATCATGCATCTGTACGGCGCCTAGCACCGTGGGGCTGGGACTGCCTCTCATCATTACACTGAGTGATTGTGGCCTGTGATTGCTCTGGGCTCAGACCATGCTGCTGGGATGTAGTGGGGATCATTACATTGCAAGGAGAGGAAGCGAGGACTGTGCAGGAATAAAAACTGTGGCTGATTCACAACTGAAAACTCACATCCTCTTCATCCTGGCAGAATGACGGGAACTCTTCAACGGCCAGTGTAAGAGCATAGGCCACCCCTCTTTCCGTCACATCTCTGCTCTCTCAGTGCTGTGTGTTCTGATTGTTCCGAACATTCATCTCTGCCCCCTGAAGAAATGTGACTTTTTATGATTTCCTTTCCTGAAATGCGCCACAGTCAAAGCTCTGGGGTTTGTATCTTTTGTTTTTTCTTTATTTCTGTTTGCAACTTTTAAAAGGCTCTTTCCTGACCATTTTCCACTGCACCGCTGAGCTGGAAAGGGGTGTGAAGGGGGGAGAGTTTTGAAATGCAAACAGTACACAACCTGGCTTCATTTGCAGCAATCTATGGCCACCATTCAGCTCAGTGCTTCTTTCCATACCAGCTGTTTTCCAGGCCATCCAACATCCAGCCCTCAACAGGGCCAGTAGCAGATGCTTCAAAGGAAGGTATAAAGTCTCCTCCGTGGACAAGTGCGAAATTCAATGGCTGGGGGGGAATGTCTTTCTAGGCCCAAGTAGCTATTATCTGGCTTGTGTCCTGAAGCATAAGGGCTGAGATCCCCTATAAATATTCTTCCTAGGTGGTTACTTCAACTGTCTTTGCACCTGCCAATGCCCAGAGTGCTTCTATTTGGCCATGGATTTACCAAAAATAATTCACTCACAGACATTATCAGGAAAGGAAAGGAACATTTTCCTCAGCCTTACAAGACTTTCTCCCCTTTCCCTGCTGCCTCACACCATTATCCGTCCCTCGCCCATTTCACCCTGCTCCAGCCAGGCCATCTCAGTCCGTTCCTTGTCGTTATTAGCACTTGGTGTTTTATCGCAATCGCTAGGTTGGCGTTAACGGGAGCCCTCATTTGATTAAAATCCCAGCAAGGCGGCATTAAGGTTTTAGTAACGTGGCCCTTCCCACGCACGCCATTATAGTTTCACAGACCTGTCATTAGCTTTTATTAGAAGGCAGCTTTCAGGATGCAGTGATGGTATGCCAGCCTCCATCCACACAGGAGAATTGGTGAATCGTTTCTCCGGAGAGCTTTTTAACAATACAAACAGTTCCCCCAAACATTAAGAATCAGAAGCTACAGACTGTTTTAAATAAGTCTAGGTCAAAGGCGTCTTGGAACGGAGTGTCTCAATGGATGTTGTTGTAATCAAATCCCAGCACTGCCTCCAAGCAAGGGGGTGGGAGAAAGGAGTTTTTGCTCTTCATATGTTAGTTACCTCACCTCCAGGCAGCAGGGTTGTGGTGTTACGGTTATCAAAATGATGAATAGTTTAATAGCTGTCGTGTGAAAGATTCCAGGATATAGACCGAAAGCAAACTGTGGAACTAAACCTCTCGATCCTGGTGTTGCGTGGGGAGCAGCTGACGTTAATGCACAGGCTTGACCTAGGAGCTTTTTCTGAAGGCCAGAGTTGCGATAGGTTGCCACAGAGACAGGATTTTCCTGGTCCTTCTGGAGACTGTTTATAAACCTGAGCAGCACATTGGGATTATTTAACCGCTCACCCCTCAGATCAAACGGGCAGAACTTGGTCTAAGCCAGTATGTATCTGTGGGTGAATTGAGGATAGACGGGAGGGTTGAACTCACACAGAAGGATGTGATTCAAAGCCTGTTCAAGGCAATGGGCGACTTTCCCTTGACCTCCAAGGACTCAGTGATTAACAACATCCAGAGAGCCATGGTGCAGGTGACCAGCTCTCATTACAAATGCTCCTCACCCCAGGCCAATAGCAGCAGGAAATGAGCTTGCGTTCAGGCGGAGTCGGGAGTGGCCCTAGTTGTTTTACCGGCCAGGGAGGAAAACATACGTGGATCCCCCTCTCCTACTACCAGCGGCTAAGGCAGACAAACACACACGCACGCACACACAAAAAATAGCTGGCCAATCATCACTCAAGCAAAAACGACCAGCCAATCAGAGCAGAGCAAGAAGAAAAAGCAGCGTGGCCAACCAGCCCCGAGAAATTGGCACCAAGAGCAACTGCTCTGATCAGCCACCCCAAGAATCTGCCCTGGGTGGAGTATGTACTTGCGGACGATGAAGCCATGCTGCCTTGGGCAGTGATTGCTTCAGGTTCCACCTGCTAAGCAGGGCTGGGGCCTGCCAGTGCTTAGACGAGTGGCCTTTGAGGAAGACCCTGGTGCTATAGGCAGTGAGGTCGGGGCACTTTTCCCTCTGAGTCAGCACATAGGCAATGCCTCAGTGGCGTGGGGGTCAGAACATGGCACTATCAACTGCAGTCTGTTTCAGGTGAGACAAAACCCCAAGGCCACAGTGCTGACTGTGACAAGGTAGATAGAATCATAGAATATCAGGGTGGGAAGAGACCTCAGGAGGTCATCTAGTCCAAGCCCCTGCTCAAAGCAGGACCGACCCCAACTAAATTATCCCATCCAGGGCTTTGTCAAGCCTGACCTTAAAAACCTCTAAGGAAGGAGATTCCACCACCTCTCTAGGTTACCCATTCCAGTGCTTCACCACCCTCCTAGTGAGATAGTGTTTCCTAATATCCAACCTAAACCTCCCCCACTGCAACTTGAGACCATTGCTCCTCGTTCTGTCATCTGCCACCACTGAGAATAGCCGAGCTCAATCCTCTTTGGAACCCCGCTTCAGGTAGTTGAAGGCTGCTATCAACCCCCCCACCCCTTTTCTGCAGACTAAATAACCCCAGTTCCCTCAGTCTCTCCTCATAAGTCATGTGCCCCAGCCCTCTAATCATTTTTGTTGCCCTCTGCTGGACTCTCTGTGATTTGTCCACATCCCTCCTGTAGTGGAGGGACCAAAACTGGACACAGTACTCCAGGTGTGGCCTCACCAATGCCGAGTAGAGGGGAATAATCGCCTCCTTGATCTGCTGGCAATGCTCCTACTAATACAGCCCAATATGCAGTTGGCCTTCTTGGCAACAAGGGCATACTGCTGACTCAGATCCAGCTTCTCGTCCACTGTAATTCCCAGGATACAATAGGTTGGAAAAAGTTACATGTTCCCAGCTGACCACATGGTTGGGTGAGGTATAAAAGCGGCTGAGAAGGAGCCTTTGTTTTTTCTCTTGTGTACATTTGTGAGCCCCCAAATAGCTCAGCTGATTTCGCAGAAGATTTTTTTGGGGGGGGGGGGGTGAGGATGTCACCTTTGAGCAGGAGAAATTTCAGCCACAACAGAGAATTTCGGAGAAAGTTCCTGCGTCCAGGAGTAAAAACTCAGACTTAAGGAGCAAGGATGTTTCTCAAAGGTGGTGCCAATTCCCAGCGGATTATGGGCTAAGAGATGCTCAGCATTGAAATCTGCAAAAACAGAGGCACCCTTAGCCCTTGGCAGGACAGGTCGCTCTAGGCCAGGGCCTCAGCAGGTGTACATGGGAACATGTCACAGAGAGAACTGGACCTTTAAGAAGCGATCAATCAGCTGAGACCTGTAGCTGGTTTCCCATCAGACAAAGGGAATTCTGGAGCTTGTGGAGAAGACGCCATTAGAACTGTAGGCTGAGATCAAGACTTGCTGGGATGGGAGAAGGCAGAATAAATGCCAAGAGAGATTTAAGGGGAGGAGGGAGTCTTTTGGCTGGGGGACCTGAAGGGCGCAGCAGGCAAGGGCTTGGGAAGAGGTAACAGCTACCTGGAGCTCCTGCATCTTAGGGGGTAGGACTTACTAGCCTCTGATACAAGGAGAGAGGGACAATTTACCCTCCCGGGAGAGAGGGAGGAGACCAAAGGAAGAGGAACCCAGAAATCTGAAAAATCAATTGAGCTCTTTTGGGGGCATCAAGTGCGCACACAAGCTGTTATAAAGAGGACTGGGATCAGTCGTTGTCCATGTCCACTGAAGGTAGGACAAGAAGTAATGGGCTTAATCTGCAGCAAAGGAGATTTAGGGTAGATATTAGGAAAAACTTTCTAATCATAAGGGTAGTTAAGCTCTGGAACAGGCTTCCAGGGAAGGCTGGGCGATCCCCATCACTGGAGGTTTTTAAGAGCAGGTTGGACAAACACCTCTCAGGGATGGTCTAGGTTTACCAGGTCCTGCTTCAGCACAGGGGGCTGGACCTGACTGATGACTTCTTGAGGTCCTTTCCAGCCCTGTTTCCATGATTATATGTGAGGAACTTTCCGTGCTGTGTGATAATAAGCCAGGTGGGGTGAGTTGGTGTTGGGGCTACAATCGTCATGTGTGACACCACACACCCAAGAGGGAAGCTGAGGCAATGGCCAGACCCTGTCAGCAGCAGGTAAACTGTGCTCCTGCAAAATCACTCCATGGATTTCAAAGCTGACGGACACCTGCTGACGATTCAGCCCAGTATTTCTAAGCAGTGGCCAGGTGCATCCTCACCTTCCATTCAGAATCTTTCAAGCCATTTCTGGACACACTTTTGCATCACACCTTCAAGGGGGATTACTGCATATGCCGCGTGTCGCTGGGCCAATACTAGCTCTCAAGTGGGACTGAAGTGATGCACATTGGACAGCAGGTAAGGAGGTGGATTTTGCCCTATAAGAATAGGTTGAAGATGCTGTTTAAAATCTAGTCCTTGCCAGTTGTTTTAGGTGTATGACTTGCCTTGATTAATTTCTTTACATTTGCAAAAAGAGTGTTAAACCCTGCTACTAACTGAGCAAGTTCAACCATGATCCTTGCCCCACCCACTAACCTGCGATTATTTACACTTGTAAAATATTAATGCATTTTGCTTTGGTCTTTGACTAATATGCCTTTGACTAATATACCTTTAATTTTCCTAAGGATAACAATAACACGAGTATTGAACATGGGGCAGATTCAGAGATTAGGGGTATGTCTACACAGCAGTTAGACGTCCACAGCTGGCCAATGCCAACCGCATCGGGCTTGCGTGCCTGAGGCTGCAGGGCTGTTTCATTGCTGCATAGACTTTTGGGCTTGGGGACCCTCCCACCTCGCAGGTCCTAGCGCCCAGGGTCCAGCCTGAGCCCAGAAATCTACACAGCAATGAAACTGCCCCGCAGCCTCAGCCCCATGAGCCTGAGTTGGCCAGCATGGGCCAGCCACAGGAGTCTAGTTGCTGTGTAGACAGACCCTAGAGGGCCAGGAGGAACTACTGTGATCACCTAGTCTGACCTCCTACATAGCACAAGCTGGAGAATTCCACCCATAAATTCCTGCCTTGAGCCCAGTGTGTGGTTGTACGAGAGCATCTCTTTAGAAAGAGCCCCAATCTCCATTGAAAGATCCAATGGGTCAGAAGCATCAGTGACTTCAGCTTTCCCTGGGGAGTTTTGCTTGCATAACAAACCCCACCTCAGCATCAACCGGTTTTGAATCTGGAAGCTGCCACACTGCAGGCACAGGTGTCCACCACTTGAGCTAAAGGAGTAAGGTGGTTAGCTGACAGCAGTGCTAGGCTTGTAATCCTCTAGTGAGGCAGATGCAACACATGCTTTGCCAGGGAGTTAGGTAAGGATGGAGTGAGAACTTAAGAATCTGATCCCACCCAAATAAGCCCACCCATTTAGACCCATCTTTCTCTTATGACATGGCCAAACAGACCTGTTCCAGCAGCACCAGCTCAATCCCTTCTTGTCTCTTCACTGAGCTGTCAGTGTCCTCCGAAGGTGCAAGAAATGCTCGATTTAATGGCAATAATTAACTCCAAGGAGGTCTTCTATCTAGCTGCATCTCTCACTCCTTGTCCTTCTCCATCTTCAGTGGTCTGATGCACACAATCAGCTGCAACGCACCAGAGTTGTTTTTTCCAGCCATTGATTTATTTCCGTTTGCTGGCACATGCAACACTATTTATAACCTGCTGTTTGCCGCTGTCCACCTCCAGAGCCCAGCTGGGAAGCAAAATGATTTCATCTTTTCGTCGGATTTTTCCAGGTTAAAACGAGTAAGGAAATAAAACATCCTCTCCTCTTCTGAGGTCTCTGAGATGCAGCCTTTGCGCTGATCAGCAGGGTATCGGCCTGCCCCTCTTCCAACATGTTAGTGCTTCTGTCCCTTCTCCGGTCCCCGCCTTTCATTGTAACATGGAGAGAGATGTTGCCATTGAAGGATGAGGCATGAATCATTGCTGGTAGAGACAGCAAACCAAAGGGGTCATCCTGCCCATTCCATAGGATCCAGTGTAGTATCGCTTCCTACAGTACGTTTTCCACTGCCTTGTGTAGTCTGGCTTTAAATATCTGAAATTATGGGGCTTGTCTTGAGAGACTGCTGCAGATAGATCTCGTCACACAGGAGTTTTTCCTGATACTCAGCTTTAATGTGTGTTTTGTAGCTTCAGTCTAGCACTATAAAGTGGGTAGCCTAGGTGCCGACTCCGTTGGTGTTTTGGGGCTCAAGCACCCGCAGAAAAATCCACAGCTGTGCAGCAGCACCCCGATGAGCTGTTCGGGGATGCCGCTGATCAGCTGTTTGGGGAGGCGCCACCGATCAGCTGTTCAGTGGCTGGGGGAGGGCTTTGGAGAGGGCAGCGAGCAGCAGGCGGGCGCGGGCCTCCGGGAAGGGTTGGAGCCTGGGGTGGGAAGAGGCAGAGTGAGGGTGGGGCCTCAGGGGAGGAGGCAGGGCAGGAAGAAGTGGAGGGAGGGCGGGACCTCCAGGGAAGGGGAGGAGCCTGGGGTGGAAAGAGGCAGAGTGAGGGTGGGGCCTCAGGGGAGGGGGAAGGGCAGGAAGAGGTGAAGGGAGGGCAGGACCTCCAGGGAAGGGGAGGAGCGGGGGTGGAGCAACCCTGGTGAAAAATAAAAGTCAGCATCTGTGGTGGGTAGGGGATTAGACTGTGACTCAGGAGAGCTGCATTCTGTGCCACTGACCTGCTGCGTGACCTTGGCAAGTTATTTCATCTCTCTGTGCACTGTTGTTTCCCTTTCTACCTTTTGTCTGTTCAGACAGTAAGCTCTTTTTGGAAAAGCAACTGGCTCTCACTGTGTGTCTTATACAACAGCTAGCACAATGGGGCCCTGACCTCATTGGGACATTCTGAGTGCTAATGTAATACAGCCCCAAAAAACTATGTGCACTGTGCCCATCACCCTGGTATCTGATGGTTATGATAAAACATTTATATTACCGTAGCACAGAAAGGCCTCCATCAAGATGACCGCCTGTTGTGCTCGGAGCTGTACAAACACAAAGAAAGGTGGTCTGTCTTCCAGGGATCTCACAGTCTAAAATATGAACACAGAAGGAGGGTTGGGGACAGGGATCAGAACCTGTCACTGTTCGTTAGTTACATGTTTTGTTGAGTGCCTAGTTATAGCCCTTTGCGCAAGAGTGGCGGAAGCGCCCTAAAAGTGTGTGGGGGGACTGGCGCCCGAACGTGACCTCACCCCCATGCCACCCCTTCTTCCCGAGGCCCCACCCCCACACTCCTCCTTCCCTTGAGGCCCTGCCCCCCTCTCACTCCTCTCTGCCCCCTCCCCCCTGACATTCACCCTTAGGGCTGGAAAAAAGTAGGAGAGCTATGCCATCCGACTTTTAAAAGTGATGAGGCCATTGCTAGGGTGACCACATTTCCCTATGCTGAAAACAGGACACCTGGTAAAATTACTAGTATTCAAGCAAGTTCAGCAGCAATCAATCAGAATTATGCAGCACGAACGATCAAATTAACATAAAGTTGACTGAGCCCCTGTTAAAAAGAAATAGTGCCTAGTTGGATTCTTTTCATTTACCTTCTTATCTGGAAGGCTTTAGGGTTCACATGGGGATGGGTGACAAACACGCACCTACCCCCGCGTGCGCGCGCACGCACACACACACACACATACATATATCGGGAGAGGTGACACACACACACTCCAGTACACCTCTCTCACACGGGGTGGGAAGTCACCGACAGACCTGACCTGGCTTCCAACTGGGGAGGGATGACCTGGCCTGTGTCTTTGCAGAGCTCATGAGTACATCCAGACTACCCACTGTACCGGCGGGCAGCGATTGATTTCTCGGGGATCGATAATCGTATTTCATCTAGACGAGATATATCGATCCCCGAACACGCTCCCGTCGACTCCAGAACTCCACCGGAGTGAGCGGTGGTAGCAGCGTCGACACGGGGAGCCGCGGACATTGATCCCGCACTGTGAGGACCCGAGGTAAATCGATCTAAGATACTTCGACTTCAGCTACACTATTCACGTAGCTGAAGTTGTGTATCTTAGATTGATACCCCCACCCCTAGTGTAGACCAGCCCCATCTCTCCTTCCCCATGCCCCTGGTATGGCTGGAAGCAGCTTGCCCCCTTCCTGCCTGCACAGTGTTGAAAGACAGCTAACATCTAGAGTTGCCAACTGTCTAATCACACCAACCCAAATACCCTTGCCCTGCCCCCTGCCCCTCCCCTTTCACACCCCCTTCTCTGAGGCCCCACGCCCACTCACTCAATCCCCCCTCCCTCCATCGCTCACTCTCCCCCACCCTCACTCACTTTCAACGGGCTCGGTCAGGGGGTTGGGGTGCGGGAGGAGGTGTGGGCTCTGGGCTGGGGCGGAGAGATTCGGAGTGTGGGAGGGGGCTCCAGGCTGATCCTGGGGCAGGGAGTGGGGACGCAGGATGCACACTCTGGGAGGGAATTTGGGTCCTGCAGGGGGCTCAGGACTGGGGAACGGGGTTGGGATGTGGGAGGGGGCTCTAGGCCGAGGCATGGGGTTGGGGTACAGGAGGGAGTGAGGGGTGCAGGCTCTGGCCAGGAGGTACTTACCTTGGATGGCTCCCAGTCAGTGGCACAGCGGGGCTAAGGCAGGCTAAGGCACATCCCTGCTGTCCTGGTGGGAGGCAGTGGGCTCCATGTGCTGCCCGGGCCTGCAAGTGCTGCCCCTGCAGCTCTCACTGGCTGAAGTTCCCCAGGGGCCACAGGGACGTGCCAGATGCTTCTGGGAGCGGCATGGGGCCAGGGCAGGCAGGGAGCCTGCCTTAGTCCCACAGCGCTGCCAGACTTTCAGCACCTAAAATCTCCCAGTTTGGCTTCAGTAGCCTCTGGGAGGTAGGGTGTGATTCTGAGAGACTCCCAGCTGGCCACTCACATAACCCAGTCGCCTCTGGCTACAGTGCGGGCAGGAAGGGGTTAAGCCCTAAGCTGCATTGTGTGCCAGGAACAGACTCCAAGGAACCTGAACTCCCTCCCAGAGCCTGCACCCCCTCCCGCACCCCAATTCCTTGCCCCAGCCTGGTGAAAGTGAGTGAGGGTGGGGGAGAGCAAGTGATGGGGGGGGCCAGCGCGGGGGGCGTAGGCTCAGAGAAGGGGCAGGGGAGGAGTGTAGCCTTGGAGAAGGGGCAGGGGGTGGGACAAGAGTGTTTGGTTTTGTGCGATTAGACAGCTAGCAACCCATGGCTAGCGAGCAGAGATCCAGCCAGCAGCATGACCTGCCAGTACTGATAGGGCGGGGAGACAGAAAATATGGGACAGTTTGCCTGTTTTTAAGAAAAAGTCGGGACCCCTACAGGAGGGCTTAAATATGGGACTGTCCCTTTAAAAACGGGACATGGTCACCCTAGCCATTGCCCCATGGCCCCCCGTGGTCCAGCGCCCCTGCCTTTCTGCCATCCTCAAGAGCTCCTCCTGGTCCTTGGTGTACACACCTTTCACATAGCTGTGGTCAGTGATCACGTCTCCCACACCCCCTTGCTACTGTTCAGCCAGCCAACCTATGGAGCCAGCGTTTTCGTTCCTAAATTCATCCCAGTCAGAGACCTAGCAGTCGAGCAGGCGTTGTGTGAATCACAGGCATAATTCACTACCTCACGAGAAACTTTATCCCTGTCCTCGAATGCCCTGCTTGATATAAACCAGCGGAGCTAGGGAATGGAAGATGCTGCCAAGAGGCTTGAACTGGATGAAATTCTTCCGGCCATGCAGCCAGCAACCCGTAAAGGGATTGCTAAAAATGCATGAGCTCCGTGCCAGATGCTAAAATCGCAGTTGTTTTTAGCACTCTCCACACTGGGTGACGGCCCTTAGCGTTCAGTGAATAGCTTTGTCGGATCATTTTAAGCTGCTGCTTTTGTTATTGCTGTTGTTCGACATGCTGCGCACACGCGCAGACTAGGTAAAATGCTACGGCAGAAGAAGAGAGAAAGGACAGGCCCGCAGGCTAGTGCGGGGGTCAGAGCATCTGGACTCTGAGTTGTATTCCTAGCTCTGCCACCAACTCACTACATGACCTTGAGCATGTCCCTTCAATTCTCTGTGTCTCAGCTTCCCGACCTGTGAAATAGAGGTAATTGTTTATTAATAAACATTTCTGCCATGGTAGCCTCCAAAGGCTCTCATCAAGATGGAGACTCTATTGCGCTGGGTGCTGTACAATCCCAGATAAAGGGATGATCCCCAATCTGGAGGATTTCCAACATCATCTCGTCAGCGACGTTAAGATTCAATTACGGTTTGCAAATCACGTTGAGATCCTTGGCGCTCGCTCCACAGGTTCAAATTATTCCCTGTGCAGTTCTGCAGAGAGGCGAAAGCTCCCCTGACAGGCGTTTGAGCTGGATGTGAAGCAATGCTCTGTGTCCGAGACACATTAGTTGCCAAGGTAACTGCACAGTGTTGGGCGGGGGGGCGGGAATGAAAGGATGTATAGAATGCAGGTGAATTCCAGGGGAGTCTTTTCTTCTCTTGTGATTGTTAATTGTAGTTCTACACGTAACCCCCCTGTGGAAACACCCCTTTGGCTGCCTTTTCCTGGTGGCTCAATAGCTCCAGCAGATTTCATGCGTCTCTTCTTTTCGCCGGGTTCAGGCCACGGTGTAGGTATCTCTGTGCACGACTCCTTTTCCTTCTCGGATGAATCTGTTCCTCCGTGCACCAATGGGACATGTAGACATGAAGCAGGCTGTTGGGGCAGGGGAGCAGGGCAGCTGTAGGGGAAAGAGAGAAAATGTTCCCTTTCCTACCAGGTTCTGTGCTGTTTTCCTTTGGCGCCTGCCATGCAGTTTGGCAAGTCCCTTCACACTGGGCTTTGTTATTGGTTCCTTGAAGGTGTAACTGGGGCCTATGCCTCAAGGTCCACCCCTCCTCCTTAAATAACCTAGCAGCAGAGGTGGCCCTGAACTATAATCCCTGTTCTGAGCAGCCCTGGGCTCCAGACAAGGATTTGAACTTGGGGGCTGATGCCTCTATCTCTAATGAGCTGAACCAGCACCTCGCCTCTGATTGCCTCTGTACTGCATTGCTGGTCACATCTGAAAGGCGTGGGTCCAGCCTGTCTCTGTCCTAGAGGTGTAAATGGGGGAGCAGGGCTGGAATGAGATCCACCCCTCTCCTGCCACACTTCTCCCTCCCTTTCCCCAGCACAAATCTCTCCTCACACCCTTCAGGGGGGTCCTCGTACCTCTTGGGCAGCGTCTTTTCCTCCTATAACCTGCTGACCCTGCTGCCTCGGCGCAGGGCCCACAGATGGTGTGGGAGCTACGGTGATGGGCATTTGCCCCTTGTGGGGCCCACAGCTCCCCAGAGACCCATGTTGATCCCAGGGATCTGCCACAGGCCAGAAATCCATGTGCTTCCGCACCAACGCTGGGGCCCTCTAGTTCCTTCTCCAGTCACTCAGCTTCGACAGAGCTATCCTATAAGCCCCCAGGAGCCTGCTGTCACCCTGGAACAGTGCTGCCTTCCACCAGGAATTTTGGGGGGAAGCTGAGGGAGCTGAGACAGCCTCTCTGCCCATGACACTGGCAGCCCTACTCTTCCCCGCAGCAGAGGAAGTTTCTGAATTCGCGCTTCCCCTGGGTGCAGGTTCCTCTCCCCCTGACCCCCACGCATACATATAGCTGCAGGGGGCCTGTGTTTCCTGGACTGGCTTTGGGTCTAGCCAGGGATTCAGGAGACCAGCATGCTGGGGTGCACAGGACCCAGGCTTTTAGAGCACAACGAGTGTTCATGTTACAGACACAAAGGACAAGGGCCTACGTCTGCTGAACCTGCTGGCTGACAGACTAAGGGGTGTCAGACTACAGCTGGGAGAATCCACCAATAGACAGACACAGGCTAGCTCTGTTCACGCTTGCGCTCTAAAAATAGCAGCCTCGCCGCAGCGGCCCAGGCTAACCACCCACATGTGTAACCGAGGGTCAGGTGACCAGCCCGAGCTGCCACGGACATGCTTTACTTTTAGCCCACTAGCTCAAGCAGAGCGAGTGCATGTCAGTGTACTTGTGCTGGGAAGCACTATGCCAGCTGAGGGATAAACATACCCTTCATGGGCCAAAGTCTTCCTTCGCTCACACTAGTTAGAAGCGATGGGGTTTCAGGGAGGTAAAAGAAGGCTGAATCTTGTCTGTGAGAGGGATGACTGTCCAGTGGCTAAAGCATTAGGCTGGGCTGTGAGAGACCTGGCTTCAGTTCCTGCTCAACCACAAGTCTCTTGTGTCACCTTGGGCAAGTCGCATAGGGCTGGTCTATGCTCGAAAGTTAGGTCAACCTGGCAATGTCTCTCAGGGGTGTGAAAAGTTCCAAGCAGTGTAGACAAGGCCAGGTCAACAGAAGACAGATCACAATACTGTCTACACTCCAGTGGTGCAGCCATGCCACGGTAGCCTTTCTAGTGTAGACATGTTCTATCTATGCCATGGATACCACCACATGTGATAGAAGGGATTTTTCCGTGGCTATAGATAATCCGTCCTGCCGAGAGGTGGAAGCTTGCACAACAGAATTCTTCCTTCAGCCTAGTGGTATCTACACTGGGGCTTAGGTTGGCTTCATGCTATCTCTAGGCATGTGAATTACTCACACCCCTGAGCAACGTAGCCAGGTCGACATAAGATTTACTTACCCGGCCTGAATCTCTGAGTGTCTCAGCTTATCTATGGATGGGGATAATTGCACTATCTTACCTCCCAGGCGTATTGGGAGGAGAAACACTTTAAAGACTGTAGGGTGCTCGGCTGCTGTGGTGGTGGGGGCCATGTATGCCAGGCAGAAGGACACTGCATCGGATACAGCGTCAAACAGTTCAGAGACAGGAGGAAACATTGTAAGACGGATCAACTAAACCGGTGGGTTCCGAACAGGAATTTGAATGAGGGATGCAATGAGGTTCTTATCAAATTACTCGGAGGGGGGTTGGCTCTGCAAATGGTGATGTAATGGAAGCATGGGAGGGGCTATGCAAATGAGATGATATCATGTTGTTATGAGGTGGCTGTGCAAATGATAATGCTTGCATAGGAGTGGCTGAGCAAGTACCTGTGTTTAGCCTCTGAGCATGCGCGAGGTGAACTAGATTTTTTTCCCCAGGGGTCCAGGCATTCTCAGGCTGGGCTGCATGCTTGTGCAGTTCCTAAAAGCCAGCTCCTGGCTGCTTTACAGTCGCTTACCGCGTGAGAATGGGAAGTGATGCAAGAGGCGGCCTGAAGCTCAGCGTGGGCAGAGAGGAGGGTGTAGCAAGGAGGGAAAGCAGAGATGTACCAGGGAACGGAGTTGTGCAGCGAGGGGGTGGGGAAGCTTAGGGCTTGCCCTTGATGTGAAAGGAAGGAGGGAGGGAGGGAGGGAAGAAGGGGTGGGAGCGGTGGGTGATCTCAGCTGCAGTATTTCAGGTGAACTGTTCCAGGATAGATGACGGGGGAGGGTGCATCTAAGAATTTGTTAGCTCAGTGAGGATACTCCATTTAATGCCCTGGGGACCTTTCCCTCCAGAGTCCTGACCAGGTTTTAGAAGTATAACCGAAGAGCCCCCCAGCCCCTGGAAAACCAGTCCCAGGTTGTACACTGAGCCCAGTGGTTCCTGGGGATCCCCATGCAATGCAGACATAACTGATAAATCTTTCAGTGATGTTCCTTGATGTGGCATCTCAGGGCTTTGATTTCTGAAGTGCTCGTTCACCGGGCATGTCTCAGCAAACGGAGAGAGGGGCCAGATCCTGAACAAGGGACCCTCAGGGTCCAGGAAGGAATGGCTGAGCAAAGCACGCTGCCCATCCTCCCTGAGCTGGAGTGTCAACTTGGGTATCTTTTGATTGTGATCGAAGGGGAAGAGCGAGCGGCTGAGAAAAGAGAGGGGATGGCTCTTTATCCTCCTCTTTCTGAAGCTGCAAACCCACAGCAGCAAAAAGACAGTGTGATAAATGAGGAGGGACTGAACCAAGGAGCTTCCTGCTGAGGTGCAACTGCTGCATTTGACCCTCCTGCCTGCCTGCGCTTGTGAAGACATTCACATACGCACACAGGCACCTCCCCAGTGCCAGTGCCAGGCATGTGATCCACAGCACACTCGACCTGATATGATCCTCCCCAGCCAACGATTTCAAGGCCTGCTGAGGCTGAGGCAGTCGAGCGTGCAGGCCCCAAGCTCTGCACCGAATCCCTGGGTGGCTCTAAATCATATGCTGTTTCAGTGAGAGGGGGTCCCTGTCATCATCCCGCCTGTCATGCTTCAGAAAGCTGCATGCTCCCTTTTTTAACCCTTTCCCCTCTCGGCAGGCAGGAGAGGGCTGCTGCCTTGTGCATTCAGAGAGTGCTGCTGATTGGAAACTTGAACAGAAAAGAGGTTGATCTGGATTGGTGCTGGACACAGGCAGTTGGCGTAGACTCGGTGGGAGCTGCTGGTGCTCAACCAGAGATCAGGACGGCAAGTCACCATGGCTAGTCTGAGGAGGAGATGTTTAGAAGATCAGCCTCAGGGCAGGAGAGCTGTTAAGCAAAACTCCCTGGGAAATCAGGGACCACTAGGTGGTCTCGCGTTTCTTAATCCCTGACCCTGCACTGAGAGCCACACAGAGCCCCACTGACTTCAACGGGGCCTGCGTAGGGGCAGGGGACTGCCACCTCCCAGAGCTCACTGCAGGATTGGGACCTGTGGTGGTAATGTTCAGGATCCAAGAGAGATCCTTGAATGGCATTCATCAACGCAGAAATTTGACTAGTATCAGCCGTGTCATAGTTTGTGAATCACATGGCACCATTCCTGCTTTCTGCCAGTGGGTTTGTTAGTCGTCCCAATGAGGCTGTGAGCCATGAGGAGAGAAGAAGGATGCTCTCTGAGGTTAAGTTACTGGAGTGGGACTCAGAAGAGCTGGCCTCAATTCCTGACTCTGCCCTAGACACCTTGTGTGGCCCTGGGGCCAGCTGTTTCTTCTCCCTATGCCTCTATTCCTCAAATATAAAGGAGATAATAATACTTCCTTTGTATGTTTAGATCAGAAGCTCTTTGGGCTAGGAACTGCTCCATATGTGTATGTACAGTGCTTCACTGGGGGTTGTACCATTGATTTCAGTGGAGACTGGGATTCAAAGGACTCTCCCAAACCCTCAAATGAATGTTAAATTTCGACCTCTCATTTTAAAGATGGCCATTTATTCGCCCAGACCCCTCACTAGTTTAGACTTTGCAGACAGAGTATCTTGGATTGGGAATCAGGACTCCTAGAATGTATTCCTAACTTTGCCACTGTTTTACTCTGTGACATTCAGTAACCACTCTGTGCCTCAGTTTCCCCACCTCCTGGAAGCTAAATTCTACAGATGAGCCCAAACTATGAGGTTCCTGTCAGGATCCAAATTTCTGGATGTGCAGATCCTGTTCTTTGGTTTGGTCCTATTTCTGTTTAATGCATTAATGTTTATAAAGTGCTTTGAGATCCCCAGTGTTACCGAAAGGCAAAGTAGGATTGTTACCTGGATAAAATTGCATTCATTATGTGCATTGGTTGTACCATGATGATGAGGGAGAATGTATCATTTTGCAGTAGCTAATGATGGGAGTCAATAATGGACTCTGTTACTGGGGAGATCAATTCTGACAAAGGTTTCCAGCAACACACAGATTTATGAATGGAGGAGCAAATGCGTGGTCTGGTGAAAGAGCAGTAAGATTATTTATACTACTTTAGGACCAAGAGAACCCAATTAAGATTGAGACCCCATTGCATTAGGCACTGTGTCTACATCTTGTAAGACAGTCCCTGCCCTGAGGAACTCACTGTTGAAGTAGACAAGGTGGAGAAACAAAGCATTATCATCCGCATTTTACAGATGGGGGACTGCAGCACAGAGAGATTAAGTGATTTGCCCAAGGATATAGGGCAACACTGTGGCAGAGCAGGGTCCCTCTAAAAATCCCAGGTGAGTGCCTTTGCCTTTGCTTCCTAGGACAAAGACCTGCCAAGAAAGGACCAGACAGTTTTTTCCTCATCCTGGAATCTTAGGCTCTGGTCAGTTTTTTGCAGCTCAGAATCTTCCAAGCAGTGCTGATAACCTGACCAGTCCCCTGTCAATACGCTGAGGCCCAGGCACCAGCTCCCCAAGAGACAGGAAAACTTGAGAATAACTCATCCCTTGAGAGGGAGCCCATGAACACCTATCTGGGATGCCCTGATTTCCCCAGGCCTTCGTTCCACACACAAGGATTCAGACTGAGTGGTTGCTGTGACAGAAATCTTGGTTTAGTGGTACTTGAGTGCGCTTCTATAAAACCCCCAGCGAAAGACAAAGGTTCAGGATTTATAGGACCAGTTTCCATTTTCACATCATAAATCTCTGTGGGCAGTGACCAGGAGGGAAAAGGGGTATCCTGTTTGTCCAACCTTCAAGACATAGTTTGTTCAGTCTGCCCCACACACATAGAGACAGACGTTTTCCATTCTCCTTTATCCTCTGTTCCATGTTAATTGGCAGGACAAGTTCACAAGTGAGAATATTCAAAGCCAAACACAGCAACCACCTCCATCAGCCCTGGTTTGGTATCAGTGGCTTTATTGGTATGGACATGTCATTGAGATGTTTACCAAAGAATGCCTCTGTGTGGGCACCACATCCTTAGGTGGGGCGCTAAGATCACCATCGATGTATATCAATGAAATATCCAGTAAAATCATCTTACAGACCGAGCGAGAGGTAGATCCAGGAGGTGCTTGATCTGCTACATCCCTTTGGGATTTGCCATGATGATGACATACAGAAACCGAAGAGGGGATACTCTTGGTCTCTCGGGAAACTGACCTGGACAGAATCCTTTACACTGCAGAATCTGTAGTAAGAGCAGATGAATTTGCTGGAGTCCCCAGATCAGAGGAGAAAGTACTCTTATGAGGAAGCATTAGCTCAGAACTTTGGGGCAAAGATAAGATGAAATGTGCTGCAATCCAAATCTCTCTAGTGGAAGAGGTATTGCCTGAGTCATTAGTGGTTACTGATTATTATTGATTTACAATTAATTACTAATTAAAGAGCTGGGGGTGGTAGGGTGTCAGTCCCGCAATCAGGAACAATAGAATCAAAATGAACAAGTTCCATATTTGGTTGGGAACCCCAGTGTGGAGAGTGAAAACCCTCAGGGCAAAACAAAACTCCAAGCTGTTTTATTAGCACAATTAGTGAAGACACAAATGCTCCAAACCACAGAAGGAAATAGCAAAGTTAAACTAATATCTTGTATCATTCACATATATACTCACACCCTTTCTTAGGGATCTGGTAGTGAGAGACATAGGCCCTGTACGGTCCCTGGCATGCCGAACGAGTGCGATGGTCCAGATCTCCTCTTTGCATGGTGATCTGGCCTATTATAGGGTTTAGGGGCTGTCATGAATAGTCATGCAAATACCCAGCCTCCTCTGGCCATATCTAACATCATCACATTAATAATGTTGGGTTGTCCTTATCCTATAGGTTAGCGCAGTTGTTATCAAACTCTGGGTTGGCACCCCAAAGAGGGTTGGGACCCCATTTTAATGGGGTTGCTGGAGCTGGCATTAGACTTCATAGGGCCCAGGGCCAAAGCCCGAGCCCCACTGCCTTCGAGGGCTCAGGTTACAGATTCCCCAACTGGGACTGAAGCCCTTGGGCTTTGGCTTTGGCCCACCCACTTGCAGTACCAGGGCTTGGACGGGCTCAGGCTTCGGTCCCTCCTCCTGGGGTCATGTAGTAATTTTTGTTTTCAGAAGGGGGTCACGGTGCACTGAAGCCTGAGAACCCCTGGGTTAGTATATTAATGATCGTAACCTATTATTTTATGTCAATTCATTACCAAGGGAAGTTCGTGGTTAAGCTTCTGCGAACATTTCTATCCTAAAATATCCAACCCTAGTAACGGCTCAATGTTCCTGTGGTTACAATGTTTCCAATGTCCCCAAACTCAGTGTCACCCTTGGGGAACTTATCTATGTTAAAGTTCACAGGTCTCAAAGCCTTGTGCTAACTGCTTAAGCTAATGCCTTACAGGATACAGGCCTGTAGGTGCCTGGCATTACTAGTGAATAGAATGCTTAGCTACTCTATGGGTTACAGAAGCGAGTGGGTGGAGTCAGGACGCCTGGGTTCCTTTCCTGTTTTGAGATGTGTCCATGGGCAAGTTGATGAACCTGGCTGTGCCCCTCTGGAATATGGATCCAAATGACACGGCCACTGTGAGGCCTCGTGAAACAATGTTTGTAAAATTCACTGAGCTCCTTGGAGGAGTGGCTCCGAGGATTGGCCTTGCTGGGACGGACTGTGTCTTGTCCTTTCCTGAGTAGGTGAAGGCAGGTGCACGTCTCCTTTCTTGCCCACCATGCCCACCTCTTGCCTTGCATGATCCTTGCAGGGGTAAGGGGCAGTCACTCCCACCCAGGCAGGAGGAGGCGAGTTCACGGCAGGGCTGTCCAAAAGCTCAGTGCACTGTGGGAATCTCCAGCGTACCAGGGTTGGTGCCTTTTCAGCATACCAGGATGGTGCCTTTCCAGCATACCAGGGATGGTGCTCCCCCATAAGACAGAACTGTACCTCACCATCCCAAATATGAGGCTCTGGCCAACAGGCACCATCAAACCTATATGTGTTGTTGCCTCTGACCCAGGTATACTCTGCAGGGAAGACATATCCTGGGATGCAGGCCCTGCTCTGGGCTGCCTTGCGATCTCCAAACTGCACAGCCAAGATTCCTCCCTGGTATTCCATGAAGTTACACCAGGGGGGGATTTGGCCCATTGCTTTCCAAGAAGCTAATAATATTTGCTGTGTAGTTCCACCTGCTCCAGCAATCACTCATCTTCCCACCCCCACTTCAGTTCTCCCAAATGTACAATGACTCCTTTTTCTCATCCCCTACCCTGGGTCACCTTCTTTTTAATAATGACAGCCAATTTGGAAAGCCCAGCTGGGCCTTCGTGCTGCAGCTAATGTCTAAATCAGCTGGGGCAGGCTCTGCAGACTGGCTGGCTGTCGACTCAAGGAAAGGTTAAGCAGCAGGGACAGCCTGTGTCAGCTTGCAAGAAAGCAACCTGGCTGGTGACAGATCGGCCTCCATTCACCAACTCAGTTTGACTTGAGGAAACCATGCAACAGCTCTGTCACTACCCAGGCTCCTTTGATCAGACTCAGCCATTGTCCTCATTGTGGCCTGTCCTCCCGAGAAACTGGTGTCCATAGCAAGATGTCGGTAATGAACCGTTAACGGTAGAAGCTGATGCACAGGAGTTGTTTCCAGCTTCAGTAGTTTATGGAAGATCAGACCTTGAAATAGCATAATTCAGACTGAACCCTTGCAGTATCCTGTGCTTGTAGAAAAACATATTGGCTTGTGACCCATCTAGTGCACACACTAGATCACGCAGCCTTTAGAAGAACGGGACCTGTAAAGGTCTCTTTACTTGTAGTGTAATATTTAGCCACTAGATGTCTCTATGAAGTATACACAATTCCAAACAGGGTGTTGTCCCTGGTAAACAAAGGAAACAAAGCTAGAACTCAAGCTGTGTGGAAGCCTGTCTGTAGCTAGTAGCGGTTTCTTTCAATAATATATCCATGGGCCCTCCACCCTGCCCTTATTTTGTGCCACAATCCTGAGTGGGGTTGTGCTGAAGAGTGTCTATGGAAGGCTGATGTCAAAGAATTCTGTAGCACCATTTTTAGTCTTCAGCCTGTTTAAAGAGTAGGGACTTTCCCTGTGTCCTAAGAATATCAAGAATTAGATTCCTTTACAACAGAGATTTAAACGATGGGGTTCAGAATTGATGGGAAAATCTGGTTTGGTATATTAATAAGATTACTTGGCATTCTGCTGCATGATCTCTAAAAACAATTCTGTCGCTATCTAGGGCTTTGTGGTTGTCACTATACATCATAATGTGGCTACGTGGAGCTTTATAGGTACAGCAGGGATAGAACTTAGATCTTCCTGCTCCAAAAGCAAAGGACTCTACTACTAGAACTAAAGGAGACTTTCCGATAGCTGTTAAGCTGAGGGTGAAGTCCAATAGCGGAGCAATTCTGAGTCTATCCTGTAGAGGGCAGCGGTGTTCATATACACCCTTACACCATACAGTCATTTATTATGCGTCTAGCCTCTGTTCCTGGAGGGTAGTAAGAACAATTGGAATAGATCTCAAATAGGGTAAAATATATCCTAGAAACTTCTCTCATTAGGAGTGTGCATGCCCTTATTTACACTTGTTATTAACACTTTATTTACACTTGTTATTACACATAGCAACACTGTACAACTATTTTAGGACAAGAAATGAAGATCATTCCATTCAGTTGAAATTTCAGAGGCAATGTAGTGTGATTATAATTGCTGAGGCTGGAATTTTCCCAGGACACCAGATTTATCACCCATTCTCCTGCAAAAAGAGTTTTGGCCATAAGGGATCAGAGTCTCACTTTTCCATCTCATCTGAGGGACAGCACGGTCCCCAGCAGCACAGCGTCCCATAGCACAATGTTCCTGGGTGCTGGTTCAGTACTGTCGCAAGCCTGGTCTATGCTAGAAAATTAGGTTGGTTTAACTACAATCAAAAATTCATACCCCTGAGCAGCGTTGTTAAGCCGACCTAAATCCCCATGTAGCGGGAGGTGGATTACCTACGCCGACAGGAGAACCCCTATAAGTAGTGTCTATACCAGGACAGGCAAACTTTTTGGCCTGAGGGCCACACTGGGTTTTCAAAATTGTATGGAGGGCTGGTTAGGGGAGGCAGTGCCTCCACAAACAGCCAGGCGTGACCCAGCCCCCGCCCCCTATCCGACACCCCCTGCTTCTCACGCCCTGACAGCCCCCTCAGACTTCTGCCCCATCCAACTCTCCCATTCCCTGTCCCCTGATGGCCCCCCAGGATCCTTGCGCCATCCCCCTCTCTCTGTCCCTGACTGCTCCCTGCTGCGCCATCCAACCCCTCTTCTCATTCCTGACTGCCCCCCTGGGACCCCTGCCCCATCCAACCACCCCTTCTCCCTGACTGCCCCTGGAACCCCTGCCCCTGACTGCCCCCCGACACCCCATCCAACCCCTCCTCTCCTTCCGAACTGCCCCCTGACCCCTATGCACACCCCCACCCCTGACCACCACCCCAAACTCCCCTGCCCTCTAGCCAACCCCCCCTGCTTCCCGTCTGGAGTACCGGTGGCTGGTGGTGTTACAGCCTCACCATCTAGAGCACCAGGACAGGCAGCCGCGCCGCCCAGCTGGAGCCAGCCACGTCACCGTGCAGCACAGAGCACCGAGTCAGGCTGCGGCCCTGCAGCTGCGCTGCCCGGCTGGAGCCAGCCATGCCCCTGTGCAGCACAGAACACTGGGTCAGGCTGCAGCTGTGGAGCTGCGCTGCCCAGCAAGAGCGTGCAGCCCCACCACCGAGAGCAGCCAGCGGCGCAGTGAGCTGAGGCTGCGAGGGAGGGGGGATAGCGGGGGAAGGGCCAGGGGTGAGCCTCCTGGGCCAGGAGCTCAGGGGCCGGGCAGGAGGGTCCTGCGGGCCGGATGTGGTCCATGGGCCGTAATTTGCCCACCTCTGGTCTATACTGTAGCATTTTAAGTGTAGACAAGTCCTCAAAAGAACATGAGCACAGATATTATCTCCTGCATCTTAGGTGTCCCTAGGGCTTAAATTCAGCAGGAGCTGTCCAGAATGGAGCTCTTGTAAATATTTTCAATTCTCCTGGTGTTTTTACAATATGTTGGTGGGGGGAGACGCATGAAGGGGAGGCACATGGAGGGGGGACAGCTCCAGGAAATACTCTATATATGAATTTAAGCCCTGGGTGAGCAGGCCCATCTTTGCAGTGAGAGCTGAATGAGAACACAGCCTTTAGTTATGCACTCGTCATGTTGTAGCAAATTGATTTAGCCGCTGAAAACCAAAAATGTTGTAGAGCTGCTTTCACATTCCCATTGTTCTTCCCCAGACACCTTCACCAGCCACCCTTCTGCGGTGCTTTCTGAAAAGGCCACCTACAGGACAGAACAGGGAGGAACCCCTATTGACTCGCTATCTCTTTGATCCTGCAGTTAACTGTCATCTTCTGCAAATGTGGTTGAATTCAGAGGTTATTTTAGGCTTCAGGTTCTCTAGGGGCTAGATTGTAACTTAACAGCCTGCCCTGAGCAAGGGGCAGTGCTCCCAGAGCAAACCACAGAACAAATAGTGTCTCCGAGACCCACAATTCCTTCCCCATCCCATTCAGTGGAGTCACTCCCAGTGGTGCCTGGCCAGCTAGTCCATCATGCTAGGCTGGCCTCCCATTCAGCAGTCCATCTCTATTCAGCAAAGCACTTAAGTTCATACTTAAGTCCCATGGAGTTCAATTGAGCTTAAGCACATGGCTTGCTGAACAGGGATGGACTTAAGCCAGTGTGCCATCTCCCTGTGCCTCAGTTTCCCCACCAGTAAAATGGAGGTAATGATCCTCACCACTTTTGTAAAATGCTTTGCGATCTACTGATGAAAAGCACTGCATATGAGCTAAGTATGATTATTAAGTGCTTTGCTGAATCAGGGCCATGGTGAGTGTGGATTTGTTGAAGAGACACTGTTTAACGTGCAAGAGCTGCCTTAGAGGACCTCTGATGTGTGTTAATGTAAAGCATTCTCTTGGTGGCGGTTTATGGCTGATCCATCCCACTAGAACAGTGTGCACCACCCTGATCTGGATCATTGGCAAGTGCCCTCTCACTCTGCATGAAATGCATTGAGTGTGTCATGAAGGGAATCACCTAGGGTAGCAGGCCAGCGTTTGTCCTCCCATCTAGGTGACTGCACGGAGCATGGAATTGAAAAAGGAGAGTGCAGGGACAGGCAGGCAGAAGGCAGGACTGTAGCTTGGATGAGCACATAAGGTTAGCTCTAGAGAGCAGTTGGGTTTATTCAGCTTGGGCCCCACTTTTCTTTTGATTATTTACATCTTTGGTAGCCAGTTTCTCTGCTCCATTCAAGAATGGAGAATGGGGCAGGGAGGGCAAGGTGGGATCATACTCTGGGGGGGTTGCCAGATCCCCAGCCTAGATCATAGTGGCCCCAAGGGGACATTACAACATCAGAGAATAGCCAGAGTGCAGCAAGATCTTCCCTCCTTTCACCCACTCCTTACCCAGAGGGCTGCACCTGGATCAGCAGCCCAGTGCTGTTCTGGAGCTCTGGGCTACCAGAGGAACCCCCCTTACACTGGAGGGTTCTGCAAGCTACCTAAGCCCACCCCAGAGACCCAAAGAGGCTGGGGCAGGATGGAGAATGTGGCCCAACAGGCAGAGCTAAAATCCTGGATCAAAACACCCCAAGCCTGGGACGTTTGCTGTCGTTCAAGTGGAGAGTTCCTTCCTGTTGAAAAGAGGATGCTTCTCAGTACTCTAAAATCCGCATGCTGACTTGGCTAGAATTTCTTCAGCTCTGCTTACCATGGTGCCACCCTCACTGACCCATTCCCATAGGCTGTTGCCAGTGTAGGGGATGTGTGGCTCCACCCCTCGGTGAAACGAAGGATGCATCCACACTGTGGTATGTAACTACATGTTGCAGGGGGAATCATTGGGGGAAAGACTGGGTGCTGTAGGTGTAGGTAGGGAGGCAATGCTTGGGCAAGTTGAAGGGGTATAGAGTACATACCTGACTCCAAACCCACAGGCTTCAGATGTGTCTTTACTCATAAGAACGGTCATACTGCTTCAGACCAATTTTCCCTCAAGCCCAGTATCCTGTCTTCTGACAGTGGCCAGTGTGAGATGCTTCAGAGGGAATGAACAGAACAGGGGCATTTATTAAGTGATCCATCCCCTGTCATCCAGTCCCAGCTTCTGGTAGTCAGGGGTTTATGGACACCCAGAGCATGGGATTGCATCCCCGACCATCCTGGCTAATAGCCATTGATGGACCTATCCTCCAGTTTTACTTTTGAATCCAGTTAACCTTTTGGCCTTCACAGCATCCCCTAGCGAGGAGTTCCACAGGTTAACTGTGCGTTGTGTGAAGAAGTACTGCCTTCTGTTTGTTTGAAGCCTGCTGCCTATTAATTTCATTGGGTGACCCCTTGTTCTTGTGTTATGTGAAGGTGTAAATCACACTACTTTCGCTATAACATTCGTATTATAGACCGCTATCATATCCTCCCTTAATATCTGTCATATCCCTCCATAGTATCATATCTCCTCACTCAGCTGTGCAGTAGCTCTCAGTCTATGCTGCTGTTTATACCCATGCTGGGGGCATGTGACGATATGTACTCTACCTGCTGCTGAAAGTATTGGGCAGTGGAGTGTTGATCACTGATTACTCTCGCCCCTCGCTCCACCGATATGGTCACAAGGTGCCTGTTATCTACCGGGTAATGAGCGTTGGGATAGGGCGGAGGCTCGATCACTGGATGTCCTCGGGAGGGGTACAAGTGCCCTGAAGGTAGCAATGGGGATAACGCAAACAATGAGTCGTGGGGTTAAAATTGAGGGTTTATTGAATGGGTCACAAGTGAGGATGAGGAACAACTTAATACTAGTTACAACTTGGGCCTACAATATAATACTAGAACAAATAATAAAAATACTGCAATTACAAACAGAAGCTGACCCTGGTACCGCTCTAAGTCCCAGTAGTTATTCAGGTCCTTCCAAGGGTTAGTAAAGGTGCTATTGGTGCTATTATTAAGCATAAATGCAATTACTCGTCTAAGTAAAAAAAATGCAATAAGACAGTTAAAGATTGCCGTGAGACTCTGGTCAATCCCCCTTGCGTTCAAGGTTTCCTGGTCAACGGGTTTCCCCTAGTAGGAGCCTTGGGGCGGCTGGGATCGGCTTTTGTCTCTGGCTTACAACACGATTACAGGCTCCGTTAGCAGAATTAACAGAATTAGCAGCTAGGCATACTTACACACACAAACCACAAACGTTTCATTACCACCGGCAGACAGGTAGGCTTCTGAGAACACGGAGCCGAGGGAGACTTCGAGTTGATCAGGCTCGGTTACGGGTACGGGCTTCTGCGTTTCTTTCTCCCTGCCCACCCTTGCACGGTGGGCAATTTATAAGGGTAATGACGTGTTCAGTTTTTTGGCCAGGTTTCTTCTAATTAGGAGATTTACAGGTGCCTCGTTACCACCCTCGGGGGGGGGGGGTTCCTGAAAATGGCTGACCACAAAATTTGCCTAGCCCCAACGGTAACTTTCGGGTAATGCTTCTCGCTTGAGAGTACGTTCATGCTCGTTTCCTGAACATGGAGGCCAGGGCAAAACTGCTTAGGGCTGCAGCACTAACATAGGCACTAACATGGAGATGTCCCTAAAACTAGGCACATGCTTAAGTGCCTTGATGAATTGGGGCCAAAGTCACTCAAAGGGAAATCTCCTTAGCAGGAAACAGACGTGCAAAGAGTGAAATAATAACTAATTAATTAATAAAATTGCACCTTCACCAGGGCCCGTAGTTAATTACTAGTTTTACAATGCTGTTGTGAAAAGATTATAGCTTGCCAAACGTGCATTAAAGACAGTGGGCATTTTTGGAAAATAAAACCAAACCCAATAACTGGTGTCTCAGCATTCCAAATAATGTCAACATTTCGACATAACCTTTTGATTGGAGAGAAATTTTGATCAGCTCAATAGGGGGTCAAAATCCCCAAAACTTTTCAAGGTTTGGTGTTTGTTTGTTTTTTCATTGAGAATTTGATTTTTTGATGACAAATGTCCTGGACAGCAGAGCCTGTTCCCATTGTGCGCGTGGCAAAGTTGAGTCTCAGGGTATGTCTACACTATGGGATTATTCTGATTTTACATAAACCGGTTTTGTAAAACAGTCTGTATAAAGTCGAGTGCACGCAGCCACACGAAGCACAATAATTCGGAGGTATATGTCCATGTACCGAGGCTAGCTCCGATTCTGGAGCATTGCACTGTGGGTAGCTATCCCGTAGCTATCCAATAGTTCCTGCAGTCTCCCCCACCCACTGGAATTCTGGGTTGAGATCCCAATGCATGATGGTGCAAAAACAGTGTCGCGGGTGATTCTGGGTCAATGTCATCACTCATTCCTTCCTCCGTGAAAGCAACGGCAGACAATCATTTCATGCCCTTTTTCCCTGGATTGCCCTGGCAGACGCCATAGCATGGCAACCATGGAGCCCGTTTTGCCTTTTGTCACTGTCACCATATGTGTACTGGATGCTGCTGACAGACGCGGTACTGCAGTGCTACACAGCAGCATTCATTTGCCTTTGCAAGGTAGCAGAGATGGTTACTATCCCTATTGTACCGTCTGCCATGCCATTGTAAATTGGCGATGAGATGATGGTTATCAGTCGTTCTGTACTGTCTACTGCTGTCATGGGTGCTCCTGGCTGGCCTTCGCTGAGGTCGGCCGGGGGCGCAAAGACAAAAATGGGAATGACTCCCCGGGTCATTCCCTCCTTTATTTTTTATCTAAAAATAGAGTCATTCCTGTCTAGAATATGTGGCAAGTGTACTAGAGAACCAGTGTACCAGAGAACCAGACAGCACAGCCGCTCCGTGTCAGACCTCGCAGAAATGATGAGCTGCATGCCATTCTAGGGGGTGCCCCTGCAACAACCCCACCCGTTGCTTCCCTCCTCCCCCAACCCTCCTGGGCTACCGTTGTAGTGTCCCCCCATTTGTGTGATGAAATAATAAAGAATGCAGAAATAAGAAACACTGAGTTTGTAGTGAGATAAAATGAGGGGGAGGCAGCCTCCAGCTGCTATGATAGTCCAGGCAGTACAGAATCTTTTCTTTAGACATGAAAGGGGTGAGGGGGGGCTGATGGAGCTCAGCCCCCAGTTGTTATGATGAAGACGGTTACCAGCCGTTCTGTACCATCTGCCGGGAATGACCGGGAGTCATTCCTATTTTTACCCAGGCGCCCCCGGCCAACTTCGCCGAGGCCAGCCAGGAGCACTCACAGGATGATGAGGACAGCTATCAGTCATTTTGTACTGTACCGTCTGCCACCGGGGAGGGGAGGGGAGAGGATGCTGCTGTTCAGTGCCGCAGCACCGCGTCTACCAGCAGCATGCAGTAGACATACTGTGACATTGAAAAAAGTCAAGAAACGATTTTTTTCCCTTTTCTTTCACAGGGGGAGGGGAGGTAAATTGATGAGATATACCCTGAACCACCCTGGACAATGTGTTTGACCCTACAGGCATTGGGAGCTCAGCCAAGAATGCAAATACTTTTCGGAGACTGCAGGGACTGTGGGATAGCTGGAGTCCTCAGTACTCACTCCCTCCCTCCATGAGCGTCCATTTGATTCTTTGGCTTTCCGTTACGCTTGTCACACAGCACTGTGCTGTGGCCTCTGTCTGTCATAGCCTGGAGATTTTTTCAAATGCTTTGTCATTTCGTCTTCTGTAACGGAGCTGTGATAGAACAGATTTGTCTCCCCATACAGCGATCAGATCCAGTATCTCCCGTACAGTCCATGCTGGAGCTCTTTTTGGATTTGGGACTGCATCGCCACCTGTGCTGATCAGAGCTCCACGCTGGGCAAACAGGAAATGAAATTCAAAAGTTTGCAGGCCTTTTCCTGTCTACCTGGCCAGTGCATCCGAGTTCAGATTGCTTTCCAGAGCAGTCACAATGGTGCACTGTGGGATACCGCCCAGAGGCCAATACCGTTGAATTGCAGCCACACTAACCCTAATCCGACATGGCAATACCGATTTCAGCGCTACTCCTCTCGTTGGGGAGGAGTACAGAAACCGGTTTAAAGAGCCCTTTATATCGATATAAAGGGCCTCGTTGCGTGGATGGGTGCAGGGTTAAATCAGTTTAACGCTGTTAAATTCGGTTTAAACACGTAGTGTAGAACAGGCCACAGAGAGGTAACCTGTCTTGCTCTGGCTGACTGGACATATTGATGGAAGAGCTGGGAATTCCGTGGCAGTGATCCAGGCTGTGTCATAGGGCACTGAAATGTAGGACAACGACCAAACTAGATGCTTCAGAGGAAGATATGAGGAACCTGCCCCCAGGGAACATGTCCTCCCAACCCCCAAGATTTAGAGGTTTGATTATGCCCTGCACCAGGAAGAATCAGAGTCTTGCTCTCCATCTAAATACCTACTTCTTTTTGAACCCTGCTAAGCCCTCCTGGGCAGTGCTTCTGGAGAAATGTTATACTTAAGAAAAGATGAAAACCAAGCTCCTGACCACTTGTGCTTTTTGAGCAGAAAAAAACCCTTGTGTTTTGGGGCTTCAGGGGCATCTGATTTTTGAAGGTGAAGATTAAGGGGAAATCCTTGCAGCATAAGGTGTGAGAGTACTGGCTGATTATAAAGGCTTTGCTAACACAGGTCATTTGAAAGGCCTCAATTCTGGAGTCCCATGGTTTGGATGTCTGAGAAGAAAGTGAATGCTTGTGAGTGGGGTGTGTTGTCTTGCATATGAGTGGCGTGAGCATATGTGTGGTTTAATGTGTGTTGTGTGAACAGTGAGTGGATGTGTTGTTTCATCTTGCAAAAGTGGTGTGCGTGTTCGATGTGAATACTGTGTTACAGGTGCTTGTGTTTCATGTTTCAGGTGAGTGGTGTGTGCGTGTGTTGTGTTGTGTGTGACTGGTGCATGTATGAGTGTTATGGGTGAACAGTGATGGATGTGTGTGTGTGTGTGTGTTTCACAGTGCAGGTGAGTGGTGTGTGCACATGTTGTGTTGCATGTGAATGGTGCATGTATGTGTGTTATGGGTGAACAGTGATGGATGTGTGTTGTGTGCATGTGTTTCACAGTGCAGGTGAGTGGTGTGTGCATGTGTTGTGTTGCGTGTGACTGGTGCATGTATGCATGTCATGGGTGAACAGGATGGATGTGTGTTATGTGTGTGTGTTTCACAATGCGGGTAAGTGGTGTGTGCATGTGTTGTGTTGCATGTGATGGTGTGTGCATGCAGGTGCATGCGTGCTGTGGGTGCAGGGTACGTGCCTGTGAGTGTTGTATTCCATGCACAGGGGTGTGTTTGTGTGTTCCCTACTGTAGGTGACAGAGTGCGGTGTATGGGATTGCAGAGTGTGTGGAGTAAATAACCTTTATGGAGCCTTGTTTGAGTGCATCTGTCCCCACTCTGGTGCGGACTGAAGCTCTCCCCAGCCAGCCGTTCATTAAACCCCGCAGTTCTGTGCCTAAGGAGGAAGCGGCGGAGTCGGGGGTGGAGGGTCATTTCAGGCACTGAGCTGCAGTCGCTCCAGAAGCGAAATCCTCTCTGCAGTATCATATGGTTGCTGTGTGCCGGGGATGTGGCATGGGTGGGAGGGAGGGGAGGTAAGCCGTGGAAAGGGGAGAACCGAGAGAGGGAGTCTGGGAAATCGGTGACGTGGGAGGCGTTTTGTCCAGCCACTGCAGCAGAGTCAGAATGCAGATGAAATAAGCAAAATGTCCTTAACATTGAGCAGCATAGACGCTGCTCCCTTGAGGTCCCCCGGCTTTCCATAAAGGGCTCTCCGGTGTGACAGCTCATGGGTCACTGCACCTTGGAGCGTGTCCCTACCTGGCAGTGTGATTGGCATTCATTCCCATCCTCCCTTTCACCATCACCCCAAGGATCCTCCTTGTAGAATTAGGGGAGAAGAGGGGCTGGGGTATTTGGGGGTGTTTTGGGTTCACACGGAATCCTCCTTATTTAATAGCAGCTCCCACCTATCCCCCCGCCCTGCCAGCATATGTATTTCCCCTCCCCCAACTTGTGCCTTACCAACCCTCCATTGCGGTGGGAGTGCAAGCATTGGTAGGCTCTGATTAAGATGGATAGATTGGTAAGAAGCATTCAGTGTGACCGGAATAGAAAACACGGCCACTTCTTGCTGGCTTGAGGGCACGGAGCCAAAAACTAGCCATGTTTGGGAGATGATTGCTTTACAACTAGAGCTTGTCCTTAAAATAGCAACCTCCCTCTTTCTTATCTTCCCCCTTTCCCACATCATTTATGCATATTTCCAGCTTCCAAGCTTCGATGGCTGGTGTCCCCACTCCAAATGGGTTTCTTTTAGAAACAGTATCCTGGTTTACTCGGAAAAGGATGATCTTTAAGCAACACGACAGGGCCGAGACAGGTCCCCAGCACGTCCGCAGCCACTGCTCAGCTGCTGTCCAGCCTAGCTCAGCTACCAGACCCTGAACTGTGGTACTCCACAGGGTGGCAGCGCTGCTGGCCGGGGTACAGCCCTCCCTGGTTATCATCTGGCCAGCGTGTCCTGCTGTTAGCACGCCAGAGGCAGGCTAGGTACTGTCGTGTCGCTAAGCCGCCTGTCGGGGTGGATGGGAGAAGGTGCAGTGAGTAAACAGGCGGCTGGAGGGCACTGCTTTCAGGGCAATGCTGGTGCATGCAGAGTGCCTGGGGCGAGGGAAGGGGGCACCCAGCATTGAGCCTTGTGCCTCCTTTACAAAGCTGGAGGCCAGCAGCTCCCGGGGCAGGGCTGGGGCACAGCTACCCATTCTGTGGGGTGCTGAGTGCCATCGGCTGTGCAGGCTGGACCCCTTGTGCTCAGGGGCTGTGTTCCTCCTTGGCTCTATGCTGGGGCTCAAGGAGCAGGGTGATGGCTTCTGCCCCACCCACATCATGCCCTTCCATGTAGTAAATGTTCCATCCCTTCCGCTTCCGCGAGTGTATTTCATGTTCACAGACACATGTTGGATTCCCCTTGGGGGGAGCTGCAGTTAAAGGTTTCTGGAATCAAAAGGAGCAAGCATCCTGTCTAACACCGTAGTGAGGTCCCCACAAGAAGTCACGTCTGAGTGAAGAGCTGCTAGGGCTTTATCTGAAGCTGGCAGCAGTGAACAAAAGGCAGCAGATCACATGAAAGCAAAGAACAGCAGCACGTCTGAGGCCAGATCCAGGCTGCACATAAAGGGAGAAGGGCCCCTGCTGTCTGTGCTTGCTGCACTGAAGTCGGTTGGGGTGAGCTGGATCTGCAAAAAGAGCAAACATGATTCTGGGATGCATTAACAGGTGTGTTGTAAACAAGACACGAGAAGTCATTCTTCCGCTTTACTCTGCGCTGGTCAGGCCTCAGCTGGAGTATTGTGTCCAGTTCTGGGCACCGCATTTCAAGAAAGATGTGGAGAAATTGGAGAGGGTCCAGAGAAGAGCAACAAGAATGATTAAAGGTCTTGAGAACATGACCTATGAAGGAAGGCTGAAGGAATTGGGTTTGTTTAGTTTGGAAAAGAGAAGACTGAGAGGGGACATGATAGCAGTTTTCAGGTATCTAAAAGGGTGTCATCAGGAGGAGGGAGAAAACTTGTTCACCTTAGCCTCCAATGATAGAACAAGAAGCAATGGGCTTAAACTGCAGCAAGGGAGATTTAGGTTGGACATTAGGAAAAAGTTCCTAACTGTCAGGGTAGTTAAACACTGGAATAGATTGCCTAGGGAAGTTGTAGAATCTCCATCTCTGGAGATATTTTAGAGTAGGTTAGCTAAATGTCTATCAGGGATGGTCTAGACAGTATTTGGTCCTGCCATGAGGGCAGGGGACTGGACTCGATGACCTCTCGAGGTCCCTTCCAGTCCTAGAGTCTATGAATCTATGAAGAGAGATCCATCGATTTCAAGGCCAGAAGGGACCACTGTGATCACTCAGTTTCAGCTCTTGTCTAGCAGCAGCCAGCGATCTCTCCCCAGAATAATAATCATAGATCTGCATGAGACATAGCAGAGGGGGTCAGGGTGGAGAGGGACAGTGCTGGCATGCCGGTTCTCACAGGCTCAGTGTTGCACTGAGAGGCCAAAGGAAACAGTCCAAGAAGCAGAGCTCCATGGCACAGAAAGTGCTGAGAAGAGAAAGGGATTTTAGAGAGGTGCTGGGAAAGGAAGTGGCTTCCTGTCCAGTCTGCACATGCTTCTCATCAGTACCAAGGACAGCAGTTTCCTGAACCCTGCACGTCACTCTCATGCCTCACCCAGTGCTGGGGGGAGGGATAGCTCAGTGGTTTGAGCATTGGTGTGCTAAACCCAAGGTTGTGAGTTCAACCCTTGAGGGGGCTATTTGGGGAACTGGGGTAAAAATCTGGGGATTGGTCCTGCTTTGAGCAGGGGGTTGGACTAGATACTTCCTGAGGTCCCTTCCAACCCTAATATTCTGTGATTCAATCACAGCATTGTGGGTGAAACAAGATAATCACCACACTGCTGAATGAACCTGCACAAAACAATGATAAAAGCCACAAGTGCCACATCCCCTGTGGGTGAACACATTTCACAAAGCAATCGCTCTCTGTCTGACCATTCAGCCCTCCTCCTCAAAGCCAACCTGCACAATGCCTTCAACAGACAAGCCTGGGGGCTTATATTCCTAACTCTGCTGGGCACCAAAAATCATGGACTGAAGAGAGACCCTGGATTTACAGCCTATTACAACAATCTGTAACTCACTAACCCCCAGCTTTTCTTTTTCTCCTATGACTGGCCATTTCACCTTGAATGGTCCCTTGAAATGTTAGCTACTTATGTTAAACAATCTGTTCCACTTTGCATTGGGCTGTAACTCATTGCGTGCCTTTCCCAGCCCTGAAGAAGAGCTCTGTGTAAGTTCGAAAGCGTGTCTCTCTCATCAACAGAAGTTGATCCAATGAAAGATGTGATCTCACCCACCTTTTACAGATCCAGACTAACACGGCTACCCCTCTGATACTTGACACCATGCAAGGCACTGCATTTAGCCGTATGGAGTGGAAATCCATCTCCAATACGTCTGTTAGTCTATAAGATGCCACAGGAATCTTTGCTGCTTTTACAGATCCAGACTAACATGGCTACCCCTCTTATACTTCTCACCCACCTTGTCTCTCTACTATCCAATGAAAGATATGATCTTACCCACCTTGTCTCTCTACTATCAATGAAAGCAGGGCCCGCTGCCCTCAAAGCAGGAGAAACATGGATGCAGCCTGTCGTAAGACTAAACTGCCTGGCCAGTTCAGAGTCTATTGTAGCTGCTCCTGGCAATCAGTCAGGAGCACGGCAGCATAGAGTGTTATCATGATGGCTTTATAGGAGCAGTGAGGTGTGGAACCCCCTAGTTGTTGTTATTACTGTAGTGCTGGGGCCTTAATCATGGACCAGGCCCCCCCGCAACAGAATGAAAAAAGACAGCCCCTGCCCCAAAGAGGTTGTGTGACGCCACACTGATATTGCTGATGTATACAAATGCTCAGCTGTGTTTGATTCCACAGCCGGCATCGGTCGGTAGGTGTGCCCTGGGCATGTCTGCCATCTTCCACCCCAGAACACTTGCCATCAGACCACTGCAGCTGCAGGCTGCTTCTCGGCTCTGGAATGTCTGTACATAGTAGATGCCTGTTGCAGCCGAGAGATTTTGATCCCCAAAAGCTTGACTAGAACAGGAGAGGGACCGCCTGGTCAAATAGCTCCTCCTGTCCTTGGGATGGGTGGCAGGACCCTTCTTTGCCCCCTGCAGCTTCAGGAAGCACTAGCAGCTGTGGGTGGGAGCACACTTTGGGGACCCGCATCTCACTGCTAATGGGGAGGGGCTGTTGCAACAGCAGCTCACTCGATCTGCCTGCTGAGAGAAGCTGCAGCCAGACCCCAAGCTGGGTGACTTCTCCTCCCTGTGCTCAGCCATGATTTAACCCCCATTTTGCAGAGGGTGTTTGCTGCATTCCAGCAGGATTAGCACACTGCAAAGCACTTCTAGGGGAGTGGCATTTCGCTAGAGGAGAATGAAGCTCCACTCCAAGCAGCTAAAGCTGATATAAAAGCAATGAGAGGAAGGATGGTTTTGTGGTTAAGCTGTACAGGGAGACTTTGGCAAACCAGTAAAGTGCCTAAAACCACTCTGGCTTATTGTTAAAAACCAACCTAATAAGCAGGTTGTAAAGTGGTCATGCAGCTTGACCAAGGCAGGAGGGGACAGGGTTTGGGGTGCCACAGAAAGGGCAGCTTGACCCCACCTCCTTCCTGATAAGAATTGTGTTGAAATTGCTGATATGCCCCAGGAATGTCTATTGGGGTCTACTGGAGAAACCCACACCTGGTTAATCAATAATCAGAAGAAGCCTCTTGCTTGCCCATTGGAACTGTTTGCTTGACAAGGTTTCTTTAAGGGACATGTCATTCTATTACTAATGTACAAATAAGGAGGAAAAGCTTGAGATAGTGGGACTTGGGGACTCTTCGGGACTGATCTCTCCCTCTGGATGCATCTTCAGTTCCCTGGCAGCAGACGGGCTGCCGCTGTGTCACTCGAAAGCCACACTCAGCTTCGGTAATTATCAAGGGTTGGGGGTGTTTTACTAACCTGTTGCGGACGTGGATAAGTTCTTGAGACTAAGTAAAGTTTAGCTTTAAGTGAAAGCACTCTTGTGTTGTCCTGTTTGTGCCAGCCATCTATCGGTCAGATGGCCGTGTCTCCCCTGATTTATTTCCTGACCCTTCCTCGCAGTACCAAGATCTTTGGATTGAAAGAACCTCAGATAACAAAGCCACTGGACTGGGCCTCACAGGCCATGGGTGCAGCACCTTGTTTTAGCCACAAACTCCCTATGTGTCCTAGGCCTACGCTCTTCATCGCACTCATGTGGAACTCAGGCCCGGCGGAGGGGGCCTGACAAGACTGTATGTTTTGCTGTACTTAGCCCAGTGGCCTCCTGCTTCACGACTGGGGCTCACAGGTGCTATGGTAAGAATAATAATTAATCAAGGAAGCTGATTGTGGCTTCCTGGTTCTGGGATTTCCTTGCCCCGATGCAAGTCTAAGCTTTGGAGGGGAGAGGGAACAGCTTTAAAAAATGTGAGTTGTCACCCCTTAGGGGTCCAATGTAACATTAACTAAGTGGGATCAATCTAACCGTGAATCGCTATGGGCCCCAGACAGTGTTCCTTCGATTTTTTTATGTCCATGGACGGAATGAATTTTGTTATGTGCACCAATATGGAGGTGATGCGTGGTGGGGGTGAGGCTGAGGGGTTCGAGCATGGGAGGGGGCTCAGGGCTGGGGCAGAGGGTTGGGTGTGGGGGGTGAGGGCTCTGGTTGTGGGTGCAGGCTCTGGGGTGGGGCTGGGGATGAGGGAATTGGGATGCAGGAGGGGGTCTCAGGGCTAAGGCAAAGGGTTGGGGAGTGTGGGCTCTGGGGTGGGGCCAGGAATGAGGGGGTTGGGATGCAGGCTGGGGCAGAGGGTTGGATTGCAGGTGGTGTAAGCTCTGGCTGGGGGTGCAGGTTCTGGGGTGGGACCGGGAGTGAGGAGTTCAGGGTGCAGGAGAGGTCTCAGGGCTGGGCAGAGGGTTGGGTGTGGAGGGGTGTGGGCTGTGGTGTGGGGCTAGGGATGAGGGGTTTGAGGTGCGGGCTGCCCCAGGGCTTTGGCGGGGAGAGAGGACTCCCCCCAGCCCTCTCTCACTGCAGCAGTTCAGGGCTGGGGGAGAGGTGCCTCTCAACGGCCACAGCAGCTCTGGCAGGGCTGGGCCGGGCCAGGGCACCTCTCCCTGTCTGTGTGGCCCTTGATAGGCTGCTGTGTGGCCGTGCAGTTTAGAGGGAACTTAGGCCTCAGGGTTTCCGAGCTGCAGAGTGCCGATAATGAGATGCCCTGCCTATTTAGGCCCTGCTTCAGCAAGGTACGTAAATATGGGCCTAACTTTAAGCAAGTGAAATGTGGAACTGGAGCCTCTAGCTGTGACCTCCATGGGGCAGTGCAGCGCTGTCTCTTACTCCAGGCTTGTCTACATACAGAGCTGCAGGGGTTTAATTGAAGGGGGGATTTTAAACCGAGTTAAACCAGTGCAAACAGTTGTGTGACACTTATTTTGGTTTCCACCCGCCTTATTTCTGTCTAGCTCATGAGCCTCCCCTCCTTTGTAAGGTGCTCTGAGATGTACTGAGGAAAAGCACTGTATGAGAGCCAGGTATTATTGTTAGGTTGATTGGGAGCAGGTCAAGCTAAATAAGGCACATTTATACCAAAATAAGAGTCTGCACAGGGGCTTGCATCACTATCACTAAACCCACTCAATGAAGCCAGTGCAAGCTGATGTGTGGATTAGGCCTATGCATATGTACAGCACCTGGCACAATGAGTTTGATGCTGTTAGGTGCTACTGTATTATAAATAATAATGCACTAAAGTCCCAGATTGCTTCAGCACCCGAGGACAGGGCACAGCCCTCTGCTCCTATCTTATACAAACCTTTGTAAACCTCCGCTCTATAACCCCAATGTGTAGTTTATTTGTGTTATCTCACTCACCCCCCTCACAGTCCAGTGCAGCAACTCAATTTTCAGTCACATACAAACATCAGCCTCCTTGGCTGGGGTGGGAACTCCCTTTATCCTGGCCTTGCTAGCCAGCTCCACCCACTCTCTGCTTATTACTCCCTTTCCATGTCCTACCTTCCTGCCTTATCACCATTCTGGTAGATGGGTTAACTAGCTCCTTAATTCCCCCCAGGTAGGACCGATCTGGTAATCAGCCCCATCTTCCCTCAACTGGGCTGTTCTCTGGGGAAACTAATTGGACTGGCAGTCACCAGACTGCAGGTGCTGGTTCTCATCATTCTATTACCCACCCTTCCCCTACAGGCAGAGTTTTGCCGTGAGTGAGTTCCCTATTAGCAGATTCCACTCTGTCACTTTCAGAACTGTTTAAAAAGCGGATACACAAGTAGCTATCAAAAAGCTAAACGGGGCCAGGACCTTCTGAACAGCACAATGAGGTCCTGATCCCTGCTTTGAATCTTTAGGTGCTCCCATGGTGCAGATAAGAGTGGGAGCCTATTAATTAATGGGCCATGAGAGTAAACCCAGAATGCAGAGAAGAGCAGGTGGAGAGCCTAGATGTCTTGATGTGTGTGAGAGAGAATTGATTATATCAGAGGGAGGGAGGCAGAAATGATATATGGAAGGGGGTGGGGGATTAGAAGGTGTATGGCCCAGAGAAGTAGTAGCTCACATACTTTTCCCTGGGCTACCAGGATTTGCTGTCTGGAGGGCAGGTGCTAGGAACAATTTTCAAGCCCTGCTTTATGACTCAGTGGGTGGGAGCTTTGATTAGACAGGAGGTCAGACTAGAGGATCGCAATGGTTCCTCCTGGCTTTGGAATCTATGAATCACCGGCAGCAGCTGACATTCAAAAAGTGTCTTAAAACTTTATTATATTAACGGAAAGGCCATGGCTATTTCCAGTATTATCCCAGCTTGGAACAATGAGCAGCCAGATCCCAGGCCCTTGGGAAGGACTGGGAATGTCCGGGGAGGAGCTCCCCTCTGAGGCTTGTTTAATGAATGGCCCCTTTAAATCTGGACGAGACAAGCAGCTGCAGCTCTAAAGTGGCCATTTTGGGTCTCACCGCTGTTGACTGCATCTCTCTCTCCTCCTGCATGGTGAGTCCCCCTGAGTTCCTACCTCCTGCTCTTTGCGCTGATCATGTCAGCGGGGGTGTCCTGTTGCTCTGGGATGGTGAGTGAAAATGAGTAGATTACTCTTCCCCTGTCTTCTTGAAAATCATCTGTTGGAAACACAATCCTGCACAATCCCATCACGGTAGCGTTGCTATAACTAAAATAATCTCTTCATTGCCGGTGTATCTCTCAGTGAGGATGCTTTTTGTTTGTGTTTCTCTCAAGTTGGCTAAGTAAGTCACTTTAATTTTCACATTGTCAGTGGGGCAATGTCATCATTTCTGACCCTGCAGGGAGAGGCTTAGTTCTTTAAAGACGGACTGGTCTCATCCTTGGGGCACTGGGCCAAGAGCCAGGCCACTGGAGTGCTGTCACTAAGCCGGTATATGACTGGGGAGTGCCCTATCCACCAGGCTATAGGGTATTCTGATCTCCATCTTCGCTGGTGAAGCTGATCCACTTGGTATAAATACTGTACTTAACTATTCATAGAAGCAAAGAGAGAGGGAATGACTCTCTGGCCTGTTGATTAAGACATTCCCCTGGGAGGCAACAGAGGTGGATTCATACCCCTCCTCTGAATCAGGCAGTAGAAGATTTGAATCTACATCTCCAACCTCCCAGCCTTAAACACCAGGCTAGAGAGTTGTATGCCTGTGCAAGCTCGAAAGCTTGTCTCTCTCACTAGCAGAAGCTGGTCCTGTAAAAGATACTCCCTCGTCCCCCTTGTCAGGCTATAGCATTGTTCTCTCTCTCTCTTTGGTCCAAGGAATATTTTAGTTGTGCAAAATGGAACAGCTTCAACAGGAGAGACTGAGAGTCACCCATCCCCAAATAGCTAATAGTCCAGTGGTTAGGACACCTACCTAGTAGGGAAGTGGTCCCCAAACTTTTGAGGGTTATGCCTCTTCTTGCCCCTGTCTGTGACTCCTTGTCCCCCCCAGAGCCAGGAGTGGGGATGCAGCTCGGGGTGGGGGGCATGGATGGAGTAAGGGGCTGAGGCTGGGGCTGAAACTGGGAGGGGGTCTTGGGTCAGTGGCTGGGGGAGGGGCCAAGAGCCAGTTATGTAGCTGCAGGCAGGACCAGAGCAGGGATGGGGATAGGGAGGGGCAGGGTGGTGCCCCCTCCCCACCCCCCATTGGTGCTGGAGGCCTGCAGCTGTATTAAGGAAGCACGGGCTCGATCGTGAAAATTTGGTGGAGAGGATTTTTACCCCACCCCAGCTTTTCACCAGCGGTTGGGCCTATACAGTGGGTATGCACTGAATTGACACAGCCTCTCTGTATCCCCCATTGTCAGGCCTCCGTGGGAGCTCCCTGGGGATTTTACATCTGAGCGGCAGCTTGGCTTGCTCTCAAGGCTCAGGATGGGGAGCAGCATGAAGGAACTTGGCCCACTGCACGTACGCTCCCCTGCCATCTGCCCTTTGCAGACACAGCAACAGTCATTCATTCACACACACTACGTTTGACGAGAAGCCATGCACCTTATGCATCGCTTACAGCAGGGGTCGTCAATAGGCAGCCCGGTCCAAATCCAGGCCACCAGAGGCTTTTCAGTGGACTGCAGGGCGCGCCAGGATTCGGGATTTCAGCCCAGGAATGAAGCTGCTCCCCCCCCCCACCCCGTACCACAAGGCTGTAGCCACAAGTCCTGGCACGCCTCCAGGTGGGGCTGAGAAGCCCCGAGACCCAGCATAAGCAGCAAAGAGTCCTGTGGCACCTTATAGACTAACAGACTTTTTGGAGCATGAGCTTTCGTGGGTGAATACCCACCTGATCCAACAAAGTGAGTATTCACCCACGAAAGCTCATGCTCCAATACGTCTGTTAGTCTATAAGGTGCCACAGGATTCTTTGCTGCTTTTACAGATCCAGACTAACACGGCTACCCCTCTGATACTTGAGACCCAGCATGGCTCCCATGGGGCTGAAGCTGTGTGCATTTGTTATTGGAAAGACTTGAATCATAAAAGATAAAGAGTTCAAGTGTCGTTTTCTTTCAAACTCTGATACTTATGTTAAATAAACCACAAAAGGCTGAAAAGTTTTGAACAGGTTTATCTATCTCTATACAGATATACCTACAATCATTTTATTTGACAAAACATGCTCAAAACTTAAGCCAGTTGTCTGAGAGTGTTTTCAGGCTAATATTTGCATCTGTTTGACATTGTATCTAAGAACTTTCTCCAAGTCTTTATTACTTCTTTCTTGGAGGCTATTTTTAGGTTATACAGTGGTTTGCTTTTAAGTTTTCATTGAATGCACTAAAAATATGAGCAATAGGCCTTGGGTATATTTCACAGTAGGTATTCATTGAACAGGGGCACTGGCAGTATGCAAAATGTTTGTCTGGAGTCCGGATCTCGATTATATCTTGGCCAAGAAATTTGGACCTTGACAAAAAATAACTGACTGACCCGGCTTACAGGGTGCTCAGTTAGTTAACTGTTCATAAAATCCTTAATAGTACATTCTAATTGCCACTGCTATGCATCATCCTTGCCTGCAAAACCAGCCAGCTCTATTTTGCACCTTCCCAAACAACTGAACCATCATTTTAGGATGATTTTTAGGCTAGGTCTACATTACAAACTTATATTGGTAGAACGACATCATTCAGAAAAATCCACACTCCGGAGTGACGTAGTTATACGGGTTAACCCTCCGTGTAGACAGCAATACGTTGACAGGAGGGCTTCTCCCGTTGGCAAAGCAACTGCCTCTTGGGGAAGCGGATTAACTGCGGTTCTCCCCTCGGTGTAGTCACGTCTTCACTAAAGTGCTTCAGCAGCGCAACTGCAGCGCAATACATAAAGACAAGCCCCTAGCTGCAGAAGAAAAGAGGCGCTGAATAATCTTTGGCATAACTTCTGCAGTATCACACTCTTTGCTTGACTTCTCTGCCCTGTCATTTTCCTAGTCATTTTAGCTGTGCCATGAGGCTATCGGAGCTGATAAAAGACAACGCTAACCGTTTGCCAACCTGCAGAGGATATGTGTGTTGCTCTGATTCCTTCAAGAACAGCTTAAAGTGCTGGTAGCTTGGGCAGTTTACCACCTCTCAGAATAGCCTTTGCGAATGTAGTGATAACACTTTAGTGAATGTCCCGTGAGATTTATATAACCAATACGTTTTAGGAGCAGGATGAGTGATCTTGACTAGGACGGCAGTACAAGGCATTGGAGAATCAATAACTCACCTAACAAGTTAATGCAAAGGCTCTGTCTTCCTCTAAATTGATTGTTTTTACAGTCTCTTTCCTTTCTTCTGACAGAAGTTGTGTTAAGGCCCAGCACCATCTTTATCCACATACAGATCACTGATCCAAACTAGTGTGTTTTGTGGTCTATCTCCTACCTCCGTGCTCACCGCCATCCCCGGTCATGCATATTGACATACATATGCAGACTACTCCCTGGGATCTGTGTCTACCAATTTGTCATACACACACACACAGAGGAAATTCTGATACTTCTGTAATTTCTGAAAGTTGTTTTCATTCCAGATTGGAACAGAAAAAGTCATTTTTGTTCATGGAATAGAAATTCCAAAAAAATGTTTGGTTTGGAAACGTCAGAATGACCATGTCAAAATGTTTTGTTTTGATAATATAGAAGCACGTTGATAATGGCAAAACATTATAATAGAATATAAAATATTAAGTGTACTATATAAATATAATATCGTAAAGAGTAAAATGGTGTCTTCCATGGGGCAAAAGTGCCAAAACACCATTCTGGTTCCACTACACCTCTGGATTCAGGAGAAGTAGGTTCAGTGCTTGGCTCTGCTACTGACTACTTGTTTGACCGTGGGCAAGTCACTTAACCTTTCTATGCCTCCGTTCACCCTTCTGTAAAATGGGATCAATAATCCTTCCATTCTTCCACCTTTGTCTATTTAAATGGTAAATTCTTTGAGAGAGGCTGGTTTTTACTACGTGTGTTTACAATGCCTAACACAATGGGACCTTAAACTTGATCAGGGGACCCCGGGCGCTTCTGTGATACGAATAATTAATCTCTGATGTTTGTGAGGCACTGGAATTACTCTGGTAGTGATGGCTGTGAAAATGCTATCCATCAATAAATAAAATAACTAGAGCTGGTAGAAAATTGGAATTTCCGTCCCTCTAGAAATTCTGATATTTCAAAATTTGTTTTCATCTCAAATCAGGATGAAAAGTCAAAAAACTCATTTTTGGTAGAGCAGGAAGTCCTGATGAATTTCAGTTCAGAAAGGTCAAAATGGTCTGTTCCTCATTTTGGATCCAAACAAAACATTTTCAAATTCCTGCATCAAAATATTTCAGTTTGTTGAACTGAATGTAGCCAACAAATGCTCCAAAACGTCTGTTAATACTCATGCTCCAATACGTTTGTTGGTCTATAAGGTGCCACAGGACTCTTTGGTGCTTTTACAGATCCGGACTATCACGGCTACCCCTCTGATACTTGTTGCCATTTAGTTTCAGATCAGTTCAACATTAATCTGTGTCCTCATGAGTTGCCGTGGTGCCTCATGGGAACTGTAGTTCAAGTGCCCACATTCGGCTACATGTCTGGGCTCGCCAAGTGGACAAGAAAATTTCCACCCAGCTCAGTCCTTATTTCTTTTGAAGTTGATGGGAGTGTGCCTGAGTTAGGCAAAACTTGGGCTTTAAGGGGCTGCATGGGAATTTTGACTGTGGACTTGTCTACAGGGAAAAATTGATCAGCATAACTATAGCGGAATAAGCAGTTCCACTTTAGCTATGTCAGGATAACGCCCGGTGTCTCCACGACATTCTATCCCAGCAAAAAAAGGGGCTTTATTCTGGAAGAGCATCTCCACATGGGGGAATGTTCCAGCACAGCTCTAGAAGAATAGCTTATTCTGCTACAGTTATGCCACTTTACTCAGTCTGTCTATGCAGAGGAATTAAGAGTGCTGGGTAAGGTCCAGAGAAAGAAAACACAGCATGCAGGGCAGGGCATGTAAGAATGAAAGCTAACACCACATTGACATAAGCTGTACAACAGCATCTCTTGATTCAGCACTTCCTGTCCCTCCTTGTATCAAGCTTTCGTTTTGGAAGAAAGACCCATAGGGAAATCAATCAAGTAACATAATAAAATGCTGAAGTGATTTAATAGTATCTATTTCCCATTAAATCAAGACATAATAAATTGTATTTTTTAATCCTGTATACATTATTTAATTTGTTTGATTTTGAGCATGTTTAGGAAGATGTATAAATCTGAAGGCATTTAGTACACTGGGGTGCAATTTATCAAAGGTTATAAAGTTTTTAAATCTACAACTGTTTGACATTACTAAAGAATTATTAATTAATGTGTAACGTTAAAGACTGTTAAAGCCCATGTTGTATTTATGAACTATCTTTGCTCTTCATTAAATGTGCACATTGGGTAATAAATCTTTAAAGTTCTGTAGATCTTTTTTTTAAAGAGAGAGATGTGGAGGAAGCAAACCAAACTTTCCACAGTGCTTAGGATGGGGAAGTTCTCAGCTCAATCCAAATGTGTCTCTATTGCTGGGAATATTCATAGCGCTCGCTTGTACGAAGGCTTATTACCAAGCGCAAGGCTGATTTCTGTAATTCCTTTGATTTTAGAAGGGCCCAAGTGAGCTGGGGGTCCCCTTGTGGTGGGTATTGTACACATATTAGTGAGAGAGAGTCTCTGCCCCAAACAGCGAGAGGGAAAACAGAAGCTACTTGCCTAGGTCAAGAGTCGGCAACCTTTCAGAAGTGCTGTGCCGAGTCTTCATTTATTCACTCTGATTTAAGGTTTCACGTGCCAGTAATAAATTTTAACATTTTTAGAAGGTCTCTTTCTATAAGTCTATAATATAACTGAACTGTTGTATGTAAAGTAAATAAGGTTTTTAAAATGTTTAAGAAGCTTCATTTAAAATTAAATTAAAATGCAGAGCCCCCCTGGACTGGTGGCCAGGATCTGGGCAATGTGAGTGCCACTGAAAATCAGCTCGCGTGCCACCTTCGGCACCCATGGCTATAGGTTATACCGTAGCAGAGACAGGCATAGAACTGTCATCTCCAGATTTCCAGTGAAGTGACTTATCCACTAGGCTACACTGGGGTTGCTAAAGCCTATGGCCTTCCTTAGGCAAATCCCTTAAGCATGGTTATGCTCATTGGAATCAATGGGATATTCACTTGCTTAAAGTTATGCAGGTGGTTCCATGCTTTGCTGGCTCAAGGCCGGCGTTTGGCACCTAAGGCTGTGTCCATACTATGGAGACTATATTGGCATAGCTATGTTGATATAGCCCCGTTGTGTAGGTACAGCCTGAAACAACAGATGATCTGTGTTGTACATCATCCCTCCACCAGATCTTGCTTTTAGCTCTGGAGGTCCCTGGTTCAGTCCCCAGGTTGTCAGCCAAGAGGGCAGCCATCACAGGTCTAAGATTGGGCCCACAGCTTGCAGCATAGCCAGACTCTGGACAGAAGATTCCAACTATAGGTAGGGTCTCTGGGCTTTGCATAGGGATGTAGATATGTGTGATGGAGGGGTCCATTACCACCATCAGACCAAAGACTGTGCAATCATCCCTGCAATGTGAGGGCAGTGATTATGTTTTTGTTTCCCCTGTGAGGTAATTTTGTGTAATATATATATATATAGAGAGAGAGAGAAGTACAGAATGCACATAATCTTTTATTTTGACTGGAGTTCCTGGCCTGAGCTCTGTCAGGGTGTGGTAAGCCATCTTGTTTTGGGTTACATGGTCCCTTAACAGATGGGTTTAGCCAAATTTGACTGTGAGGTGGAAAAATGGGTTCTTCCAAGCATGCCCTTCCCCCACCACCCACGGCGTTCTCGTTTTGTTGTTTTCTTCCTTCACCTTTATTTTAACTGGAGGGAGATGAGACTGGTTAGCATCAGGCTGTTCACCTAAAGAGTTTCTGTCCACAGTACAGTAGAACAAAGTTGGATTTTAAATCCCTTTATTATTATTTCTGTTACAATAGCACCTGTAGGACCAGAGCCCCAGTGCCCATATGCACACTAAGAGACAGGTCCTGCCTTGAAGAGCTTACAGTCTAAGGGCATATTAACCCTCCGGGCACAGCACTGGCACAGCTGCAGTGCCATAGTGTAGCCCCTTTCCTGCATCGACAGAAGGGGTTTTCTGTCACGGCAGGTCATCCACCTCCCTGAATAGCGGCAGCTGCATTGATAGAAAAATACTGCTGTTGACCTAGCTGCGTCTACCTTGGGGTGGGGTGGAAAGGTAAGTCAGCTTAAATGTGACGCTCAGGGGTGTGAATTTTTCATAACCCCTGAATGACACAGCTTAGTTGATCTAAATTTTTATTGTATACCAGGGCTCAGTAGACAAGCCCAGACCAACAAGGGGTCATTGTCTCTATGTTACAGAAGGGGAAATGAGACGCAGATAGATTAAGCAACCTGCCCAAGGTTATACACTCAATTTGTGGTACAGCCAGGAACCGAACTTTAATCTTCTAAGTTTCTCAGCCCTTGTCTTAATCACCTCACCAACCTTCATAGCAGTCAGGAAAGCTCAGAGAAAGGCAAGCCAAGATGGGTAGCCCTAGTGGAGTTCAGGTGCCTTCTTTCATACAGTGTCTCTGGACAAATTCTCTGCACAGCATATTTTCTGTCTTCAATAACCAAGAGGTTATTTCCTATGCTTCAGATGTGACTGGTGTGCTGCCGGTTATAATAGTAACTGTGTGAAAACTTCTCAAGCTACAAGTCTGCCTTCTGATCAGTTCTGGCCACCTGCTTACCAGAAACATCTTGATACAAAGGGAAGTTTGGAGAGGAGCTACAAAAGGGCAGCAGGGCTTGATTTGGGAGAAGGGATTAAAAGGAACTGGAAAGCTTCAGATGTGGGTGCCTAGAGGTAGACACCTAAATAAGATGCCTTTTCAGGGGTGCTGAGCACCCACCGGTGGGGCTGGCTGTTTCCGGATCCATGGGTACCCAGCAACTCAGAAAATCAAACTCATTATTTAAGTGTTTCCCTATAGGACTGAGGTGGCTATCTTTGAGCAGCCTCATGTGAAAATGTCACCCAGCTCTGCTGGGCCCTGTGATGGGGGAGTTTAAACCCCACACTGGGACTGACCGAGTTCAGGAGCAATTCCGGGCCCAGGTGACTCTGCCTTGCCCTGCCTGCAGAGCCTGCCAGCTGGAGGAGGAGCCAGACAGCTCAGAAGGGGAGGTGAGGGCAGAGAGGAGAGGAGCACAGACCTATTTCGGGAGCTCCTGAATAAGGGCCCAGCAACAGTCCTGGCTGCTGGGGAGAAATCAGCCAGCAGCAGCTACGCCAGGGCCTAGCAAAGGCACAACCCTCTTCCCCCCTCTTAGAGACAAGGTGAAGATAGAGACATTATAAGCCCTGAGGCAGGGCACACTACCCACAGGGGGCCCAGGTGTGGGCTGAACACCCTTTCTGTGGTGGGGGCGTTGGACTCTATATTTTACTAGACTGTATAAGGAGGCAAACACAATTGGTGACATGGCCAGAGGGCCAAGTTGCTACCTACCAGGAAGGAGGCTGCCACAGTGTTGGAGTGATTGCTCCTGAGGCATGCCAGACATGGGAGAGAGCAGGGATCCAGAGACCTAACCACTGGGAAGCACCACCGATAAGCCCAACCCTGTCATAGACTCCCAGGCAGGCTGGGATCTCCACACGGCTAATGGCCATTTCCTCTTCCCCTATCAGCCAGCTCCCTGGTGACTAGTCCTGGCTCGCTTTGAGCTGCCTCAGAGCCACTCACCAGGAGGAGCAGGCAGAGTGCCAACGAGCCGGGTCAGCTCTTTACCCTTCACAATCCCCAGGCTATGGAGGTGGGGCCAGCACCATGGAGACTTTTGTTTCTTCTTTCAACCCCCTGACTCCTCTCCCTGTGCAGCAGGGGCTAGAGGAAAGGGCAGATGCTGCCGCAGAAGCCACGGTCCCTCACCTTTGCTGCCCAGCCCCAGATACACTCAAACTGATCCCCCTCCTTGTGTGTGAGCGGAGGGGATGTTGGGTTCTCAAACTTCTTTTTTTTGCTGGGCCCACCTTTCAGGCAACAACCCCCCAGGGTTACCATACTGCTGGGGGGAGAGGGAACGGGGCTACAGCTCTCTGGCTGCCCAGCTCTGAAGGCAGCGCCGCCACCAGCAGCAGCGCAAAAGGGTGGCATGGTATGGTGTTACCACCCTTACTTCTGCACTGCTGCTGGCACGGCACCGCCTTCAGAACTGAGTGCCCGGCCAACAGCCACTGCTCTCACGACCCCTCCTACAATAGCTATGGCAACCCCCTTTTGGGTTGGAATCCCCAGCTTAAGAAACACTGTCTTTGAGTGTCTGGGCCTAAAATCCTACTATAGGGAGCAGGAGGCAGATAGATAATATAATTATTGCATTAGCACTTGGAGGCCCCAATCAGGATCCAAGCCCTGTTATACTAGGGCTCTATGTAACCCACATGTATCTTCTCCCTTCTCTGGTTTTTCTAACCCTGTCATTCTACTGTCATTAGCTACATCCTGATTTGCAAGAAGCTGAAAATACCACTTAGATTCACAAGAGCTAAACAGCAGCTCCGGTCCACACCACAAGTCCAACATTCAGATCTGGGGCAGTTTCAGATGTAAACAGCATGCTTGTTAAGGGGCCAGATTGACAACCCTGGAGACTGCAGTCCTTTCTTCATCCACAGAGCCAGTGTAGCATAGGCAATGGCTGGAGAGATTTCTTCTCCGAACACGCTGCAACCAAATTGCCTCTCCCAGGACCAGGAGAGACTACTTCTGGGGATAAGCAGTTAGTTTGGTGTCCGTGCTCGGCCGCTCCTTGACCTTTCTGCTGAGAATGCTCAGCAGGTTGGCCAGCTGGGAGGCTGACTTTTTGGATATGGACTAGGAATTTCATTGAGATCACCAGCTCATTTCACATAGACTGCAGATCAGCCAGGATAATGTTCAGATCCTTGCCAATCACAGGCGAAAGGACTATGGCTGAGAGTTTCCTGAAACACAGGTATTGTGGAGGAAAGAGGCGAAGGAGGGTCTTTCTGTGAAGACACAGGAGGCGGGGTCAGGCGATCAGAGCTCTGCTACGAGACTCTGTGCAAGCTTAAGGAAGACACTTAGGCTTAGTCTACGCTATGGAGTTTTCCAGCATAACTATGTGAATTAGGAATGTGAAAAAAAGCCCACTGCCTAGCCTTCAGAGTTACACCAGCAAACCCCACAATGTAGACGTAACTATGCTGACACAAGCACTGTCGGCAATGTCTTTCAGTGAAGTGGTGGTGTTGTGTTGGCAGAAGCAATTCTGCTGACTTACGCTGCGTGTACACCAGGCTATTCTGCAGAGTGGCTATACTGGCAAAGCATTTGTAGTGTAGACAAGCCCTTAAATGCCCTGTGCGTAAGGTTCTCCATGTGTACAATGGACATTCTGATCCCTACCTCCGAGTGGCGCCGCAAGGCTTAATTCCTTCACATTTGTAAAGCGCTTTGAGATCCGTGGCTGGAAGGTGCTAAAGAAGTCCCAGGCATTGTTGGTTCTAGTATTGGGCAGGCTCAGCCGTTAGTTTTCAGACTTGCATGGAAGTTTAAGTCATATAACTGGCGTTTGGCCTGGTTTACATACAGGTTTTGTATGGGTGTAACCATTTCATTGCAGGATGTGATCTTCCTACCAAAATAGGTTAAATTGGCACAACCCTTATTGTGGACACAGTTATTCTGGTATACATGTGCCTTATACCGGTGCCAACTATTATCTCCTTGGCTACAGGCATCTAAGAGCTGATACATTTATGAAGAGGGCTACATGGCAGGCTTGCCTGTGATAGCAGAGGACTGGACACAAGGACTCAGGATGTCCCTTCCCCTTTGCTATACTAGTGTAAGGCAGTTTTTTACCCGTATGGCTGTAGCTATATTGTGGGGGCGTTGTAACACTTTACCAATTTGGGTATAGTTCATTCAATCAACTTTACTATGTAGGCATGGCCTTATCCTTAGAGTTGGTGGCTTTTTCCAAATGTCAATGTCATGGTCTCTGAAGAGTGCCAAGCTGACTGGCCTGGACACAGAAGTCCTTTCTTTGATCACTGAACAGCAACAGCATGGGCAGCATTCCAGGCTTCCCCCATATTACCTAAACAATGTGACTCAATTCTGCTGTGCCCTGGAAAAATTGCCTCTGTAGGCAAGGTGGTGATGATGATTTATGTTATTATAGCACCTCGGAGCCCCAGTCCTCGATCGAGCCCCCACTGCACTATGCCCTGGACAGACACAGAACAAAGAGCCAGGCCCCAACCGATGGATACCAACAGATCAATGAGGGAGTACGAGAAAACAATGAGACCATATTGGTCAGTGTGCTAGGCTGTAGTCCCAGCATACCAGCTTTCTGTTGGGTCAGCTTCCATGGCCCATTCAGACCTTAGCTTTGCTGCTGACGCTACCAACAAAAGAGATTAATTTGTGGCAATCGTGATGGTGGCTTTTGTGGTGCAGCCACTTGTTCACTAGGAACTGGAGTGAAACCTATCAAAACTTTCTCACATAGGCCTTAGGACAGCCATGAGTAGGTGTCCCCTTTGAACACTTGACAATAGGTTAGATGTGAACCAGTGACCTGGCAGGAGAATGCACTGTCTCCTATTACCACTCCCCTGAGACATCAAGTCCCAGAGACTTCGTGCAGCTAAAGCCTTGTGTGACTCTTCCAGCACATAAGGGTCTGTGCTGACTGCGTGTAGATTTTGGACACTGCTTGTTTTATATTCAGGCTAGAAAATTCTGTCCCGCTAAGCTTTCCGCTTCCAGGTCCTGCATAGCAGCAGTGTCCTAGCAGTAGCTCTTGGGTGTCTCTAGGCAAGAAGCTTCTTAACACGTGGAAAAATCTCCAAACCTCCAGGCACTGAGCACACTCTATTTAGACCTGTGTATTTATACACACTTAGGACATGACACACCTTTCTTCATGCTGTGCCATGCATAGAGGATTCAGGCAAGGAGAATAACCCAGAGGCACCCTCAAGAGTCGAACAGCCGTGAGTGTACATGGGTGTTATGGGTGTGGTACGCTCCCCAGGCCAGGGGCCAAGTGCCCTGAACTCTCACTGAAATCAGCTGGAGTTGGGAGCACTCAGCACCTCACGAGAGCCGACCCTGCACAAGCTGTATACATGCTGTACAGTCCAAATCCTCGTGTATGGTAATATCTGTGACAATAGGCTGTTCCCCCTCACTGGCAATGCCCCCCTGCTCCCCAGCACAGGCAGCTGTGCACAGTCTGGAGCATTCATCCCCAGGCAAATCCTGGCAGGGTTTAGAGTGGAGAAGCTCTGAACTGTGGCTGGCGTGTCATAGGAGCTGCCGGCTGCCTTTGCAAGCCATCTCCAGGAGCCAGTGCCACCGTGGTTTGGCTGTGTTGCCTCCCTTCAGAGCAGGTGCCGCAGTCCCCTGGGAACCACTGCAAATCTCACCACCCACCCCCAGGTCAACACAAGGTCCAGGAGAAGAACCAGGCTTAGCTCCAGGTGCACAGCATGGATGGAGCCACGGGGCCGGATTCTGCAGAGTCTTGATGGGATGCCTGCAGAGTTACAGCCATGCACCTGAGAGCAGAAGGTGGCCATAGGCTGGGAGCTGGGCAGACCTTTTCCTTGGTCTTGCTGGCTGAATGGCGAGTGCCCAGGGGGCATCAAGGCTTTTACAGACAGTTGTTTCATAACGTGCAGCCAAGCTCTTCTGGGGGAAGGCAGGAGCAGCAGCCTCAGTGGCCCTCCGAGCTGTACGTTACCTCCGCGTTGCTCTAGCGATGGCTTCCTCAGCGGCCTGCCATTCACAAAATCACCATTCAGAGGCTGGCAAGGGGCTGAGAAGCACTCAGTGGAGTGAAACGTGCGTCTGCTTCAGAACAGCTCTCGGCGGAGCTGGGTACATGTGCAGGGATTATTGTGCATGTGCCTTTTTTGTTCCAGAGTCATTGCAAAACGACCGGCAGCACTGATTAGAATAAGAGTCTCACATGTGAAAAGAAGGGAACAACCTCTAAAAGGGGTTAAAATAATAGAAAATCAGGGTTGGAAGGGACCTCAGGAGGTCATCTAGTCCAACCTCCTGCTCAAAGCAGGACCAGTCCCCAACTAACTCATCCCAGCCAGGGCTTTGTCAAGCCTAACCTTAAAAACCTCTAAGGAAGGAGATTCCACCACCTCCCTAGGTAACCCAGTCCAGTGCTTCACCACCCTCCTAATGAAAAAGTTTTTCTTAATATCCAACCTAAAGCTCTCCCACTGCAACTTGAGACCATTACTGCTTGTTCTGTCAACAGGTACCACTGAGAACAGTCTAGATCCATCCTCTTTGGAACCCCCTTTCAGGTAGTTGAAAGCAGCTATCAAATTCCTCCTCACTCTTCTCTTCTGCAGACTAAACAATCCCAGTTCCCTCAATCTCTCCTTGTAAGTCATGCGATCCAGCCCCCTAATCATTTTTGTTGCCCTCCGCAGGACTCTTTCCAATCTTTCCACATCCTTCTTGTAGTGTGGGTCCCAAAACTGGGCACAGTACTCCAGGTGAGGCCTCACCAATGTCGAATAGAGGGGAATGATCACATCCCTCAATCTGCTGGCAATGTCCCTACTTATACAGCCCAAAATGCCGTTAGCTTTCTTGGCTACAAGGGCACACTGTTGACTCATATCCAGCTTCTCGTCCACTGTAACCCCTAGGTCCTTTTCTACAGAACTGCTGCCTAGCCATTCAGTCCCTAGTCTGTAACAGTGAATGGGATTCTTCCATCCTAAGTGCAGGACTCTGCACTTGTCTTTGTTGAACCTCATCAGGTTTCTTTTGGCCCAGTCCTCTAATTTGTCTAGGTCCCTCTGTATCCTATCCCTACCCTCCAGCATATCTACCACTCCTCCCATTTTAGTGTCAGAAATGGATTCAAGAAATAAGATTTGTCTCCGAGGCTGGCAGGACTTGAGGGTGTGTATGGCACGGGGGTGGTCACAGAAGGGTCAGATATGGATGAAGATCATGTCAGGTATCCTATGCCACTGCTCATCCCAGATTATGAAAACCAGGAAACGTCAATAATCAGATTGTAATTAACCCTCAGGATTAGACATAAAAACAAGTCCCATATTACAGCAAAGGCCCTTTCATTGCCTCACAAGAGTTGGGGGGTAAGGGAGGTTTTTACACCTGACATTTTGGGCTAATTCCAATTTAGACTAATGGGGTGATATCCTGGCCCCTTTGATGCCAATGGCAAAACTGGATTTAAAGCCAGCAGGTATCGTGTTCGTCTCATACGATCATCTGTATAACACAGGCCACTGAATTTCACAAGGTGATTCCTGCAGTGTGTGGAGGGAAGAATTGTTCTTTCTTTGATTAGACAGTGGTCCCTGCTGGCCTTGGAATCTATGAATCTGCCATCACATTCTGCCAACCTGAATTCCCTCTGCAGCTCCATTTGCACATGATATTCCTCAGCTCCTGTCCTGAGTTTTTCTGCACTTGAAGACGTCTGGCTTTCCATCCCAGACATGGCTGCATTTTACTAGTGTATACATTCCATACAGGGGTGGGTGAGTATGAATGGAAATAAGGTGCCAATTTTTAAACAGTGAGGGCAATTAACTGGCAATAATTTGCCCAGGGAAGTGGTGTATTCTCTCTATCACCGACAATTTTAAAATCAAGATTGGATGTTTTTCTAAAAGATCTGCTCTGTTTCAAATAGGAATGGTTTGGGGGATGTTCAATGGCCTTTGTTATAGGAGTCAGCTTAGATGATCACAGTGGTCCATTCTGGCCTTTGAATCTATGACTCAGTTGCACTGACATTGCATCTTGAGAATTAAGAGTATGCACAAAAAAGTTAAGTCTATTGTTCCAAACTCAGAGCCATAAGCGCTGACTCCATGGGTGCTTTGGGGCTGAAGCACCCATGGGGAAAAATTAGTGGGTGCTCTGCACCTATTGGCAGCTAAGTTCCCCTCACCCCCACCCCCCCTCCTCCTCCTCGTCCTTCTCCCCTGAGCCACCCCATCCCTGCTCCTCCGCCTACCTCCCAGCCACCGCCAAACAGGAGGAATGGGAACGTGGCGTGCTCAGGGGAGGAGGCAGGGAAGAGGCAGGGTGGGGGTGGGGATTTGCAGAAGGGGTTGGAATGGGGCAGGGAGGGGGCGGAGCTGGGGCGGCGTGTCATGGTACAATTCCCCACTCTGAACCTTAGCGTCCAAAAAGATGGGGTACCAGCATGAATTCCTCTAAGCTCCATTACCAGCTTAGAACCTGTAGCGCTGCCACCAACCAGGAATTCCAGTGCCTGGTACACTCTGGTCCCCCCAAAACCTGGCCCGGGGACCCCCAAGACCCAGACCCTCTGGATCTTAACACAAGGAAAGTAAACCCTTCCCCTCCCTGGGTTACCCCGGAAGATCACTGTGATTCAAACCCCTTGAATCCTGAAACAGAGAGGAAAATGCACCTTCCCCCCTCCTTCTCTCTCTCCCTCCCAGACTCTCCCTGAGAGAGACAGTAATCCTGGCACAGAGAGAAATCAGCCTCTCTCTCCCCCTTCCCTCCTTTCTCCCCACCAATTCCCTGGTGGATCCAGACCCAGTCCCCTGGGGTCTCACCAGAATAAAAAAACAATCAGGTTCTTAAACAAGAAAAGCTTTTAATTAAAGAAAGAAAAAACAGTAAAAATTATCTTTGTAAATTGAAAATGGAATAGGTACAGGGTCTTTCAGCTATAGACACTGGGAATACCCTCCCAGCCTAAGTATACAAGTACAAATTAAAATCCTTCCAGTCAAATACACATTTGAACTCCTTCCAGCCAAATACACATTTGCAAATAAAGAAAACAAACATAACCTAACTCGCCTTATCTACCTAGTACTCACTATTCTGAACTTATCAGAGCCTGTATCGGAGAGATTGGAGAGAAACCTGGTTGCACGTCTGGTCCCTCTGAGCCCCCAGAGTGAACAACAACCAAAACTAACAGCACACACAAAAACTTCCCTCCCTCAAGATTTGAAAGTTTCCTGTCCTCTGATTGGTCCTCTGGTCAGGTGACAGCCAGGCTCACTGTTCTTGTTAACCCTTTCCAGGCAAAGAGATATGAAGCACTTCTGTTCTATTAACTTTTCTTATCTGTTTATGACACGGGGACTTTGGGGAAGGGGTTGGAATGGGGGCAGGGCAGGGGTAGGAAGAAGTGGGGCAGGGACGGGGCCTCGTGGAAGGGGTGGAGTGGGGCCAGAGCCAGGTGTAGGAGGGGGGGATCGAGCACCCAGGGAAAAGTGAGGAAGTTGGTGCCTATGCTCAGAGCAAGGCAAAACGTCAATAAAATGCTCCATCCCACAATGCATCTCTCATGCTGCAGGGAGCTAAATGCATGCCTGCAAGGGTGAGAGTGTTGAGCAAGAATCTCCTAAGCTCATGCATACACATAGCCAGAAGGATTTTGTCTTGCTCTGCATGGCCGGTTACTGGATTTGATGGTCCAGTGATCTGATCCAATATAGCAAAGCCGAAAATAACAAGGTATGGCTGTAATGCTGGAGACATTTGGCATGGGCGAGGCAAAGAGGAAGAACTGGCCAGTGGTTAAGGTGTCAGCGTGGGACTTGGGGAACCTGGGTGCAAGTCCCTTCTCCCCCGCAGCCCTCTCTGTACCTCAGTTCCCCATCTATACAATCAATAGCACTTTCCTACTTCACAAGGGTACTGTGAGGATGAAGCCATTAAAGATTGTGAGGGGTTCAGGTACCAGGGTAAGGGGTGCTGTATATGTAGTTCAGATCACTCCAAATTCTTTATAAATGGAGGCACGATTGCCTTAAGGCTTGTGGTCTCCTTCACTGGGCACGTTCACGCAGCGAGTTGCAGCACCCGAGTCAACAGGGTCAGATATGCAGGGCTTCAGGTGACCATGCTCAGGTGAACAAGCTCGCCTCCTCCCCTAGGCTTCAGAGCCTGAGCTCCAGCCTGGGCCACAGCATCTACATGGCTAGCGCGGTAACCTGCGGCCTGAATCTCTTGACCCCAGCTGAGACTTGCTGCTGCTCACTGTGTAGCTGAACCTACTGACACACTCCCAACTTCTCAGTCGTATCTTGAATTCCCTTTGGACTCCTTATCTTCTGTGTGGGGGGGAGCCCATCCCTGCCCCTGTGCAAAGAGAAGGCTCCCCACTCAGGCCAAGCTGTAGTTGGTATCAAGGGAAGTAGAGAACTGCCAGCTTAGCTGCTTTGTTGTACAGAGAGGGCTGCTTTGGGAGCACCTGAAGGCAGGGAGGTATCAGACTTTAATGCTTAGATTGTGCTTCACAGATCATCCTTCCCTGGGGAGCCAATACCTGGGAATGCTGCATGGTGTCCTGAGCTCCTGTGTAATAGACCAATGTAGGGAACGGTCCACAAACAGTGTTTGGACTGGTATAACTCTGTCCGTTGGGGGTGTGTGTGATATTTTTATCCAAAGAGATATTCTGGTACAACCCCTAGTGTGGACACAATTATACCAGTATAAAGATGCCATATACCAGTAGAACGTGGCCGAGTCTATGCTACAAAATTAAGTTAACCTAAGTTACATCGATGTACAGCCACCAGAGTAATTAAATCACTGTTTGCCCATTCATCCTACGCTCCTTGTGTCGGTGGTGCATGTCCTCACCAGGAGCGTTTGTACCAATTTATCTGTCAGCGTGGGGCCTTGTGGAACGGCTTCTGAAAGGCACCAACCATCTATGTAAGCAACACAGCATCTGCACCAGGGGTTGGCAACCTCTGGCATGCGGCTTGCCTGGGCAAGCACGCTGGCAGGCCGGGCCAGTTTGTTTACCTGCCGCGTCGGCAGGTTTGGCCGATCGTGGCTTGCACTGGCCGCCTTTCGCTGTCCCAGGCCAATGGGGGCGGCGGAAAGCCACGGCCAGCACATCCCTCACCCACGCCGCTTCCTGCCACCCCCATTGTCCTGTTGTGGCGAACCGCAGCCAGTGGGAGCCATGGTTGGCTGAACCTGCCGACGTGGCAGGTAAAAAAACTGTCCCGGCCTGCCAGGATGTTTGCCCAGGCAAGCCTCGTGCCAGAAGTTGCCAACCCCTGGTCTACATTGACACTGCCTCGACCTAACTGCATAGAAATTGACTCTACGCCTCTTGCAGAGGTGGACTTGTTAAGTCGGCGTAATGGGTGAGTTACATGGGCAGGAGCAGCATTTTAATGTAGATGCTTACAGAGTTAGGTCGACGTAAGCTGCCTTATGTCAACATAACTCTGTAGTGTAGACCAGGCCTTATTTCCCCTTCCTGGTCAGGAATAAGTTACAGTATTAATATTCTTATTTATTGTTTGTATTGTTATAGCATCAAGGAGCCCCAGTTGCAAACCAGGGCCCATTACACTAGGCGCTATAGAATCAAAACAACAAGATGGTCCCTGCCCCCAAGGGTCTTACAGGCGATGCCTGTATAAAAACCTTGATACTAGAAGCACTGGGAGTGGGGAAGGGGGCTCTGTTCTGCTTTAACTAGAGCAGGATAGTTAGTGCAGTCCTGCTATGGAAGAACTATACTTGAGATAACTGCAGTCAGCCATTTTGTGTGTCCAGCCACTGTTAGCTGAAAACCAAATACCACATAGCTAGAAATAATTGTTAGGACTCTAAGAGGCAAGGCCAAACAGGTGCACGATTGCAATTTTGCGAATCAAAATAAAAGAATGGGACAAAAAGTTAAGGTACCATAAAAATGGAAAAAAGTGTTTGAATAGGCAACCCTGGTTTTAAAGTGCCCCTGACACGTTTTATTGTTATGACCAGAAATACTAAAAATGCTTTGCTAATAAAAAAAATAAGTAATTTGCTAAAGCTAAAAAAAATTAGTAACCCGCTAGGAGTCACTGTGAGTTATGTGCTTTGTTTGTTAGTTAGAAAAAAATAAGTTTAAAATAATACACCTTAAAACCATCCAAGGGAGCTTTTTTCGGGCAAGGAGTTAATACCTAAACTTCCCATCAGCTGGATGGAAGGAGGGCCCCCAGAAGTCCAGCTGGCGATCACTCAAAATCATCTCAAACTTTGGGTAACTAACGTTTGGGGTGCTCTGAACCTCTTGCTATAGGAAATATGTATGTGGTTAAAACCTTAAGTAAAAAACAGTCTTAAGTAAAAGCACTCTGGTTTGTATCAATCACTTATCAGACAGAGAAGCTGTGTCCCTATTAATGTATTCCTGATACCACCTAAAAATAAACAGTTAAAGATACCACTGCTCTGGGTTCTAGAAACCCTAGGTATCAGTGCAACTTTTGTACATAGCCACGAAGAACATCAGGAGAGGGGGTTGAGCATTAGAAGTGAATGAAATCTGTATATCTCGGTTAACCTGTGATAAGAGATGTGATACGGATCTGTAAATGACTGAAAGCTGTGCTGGATTGCTTCTACAAGGGGGTGGTGTTAAGGAGGAATGAGATGAAATGAAGTGAGGCTGAATATCAGTGGGATAACTTCCTGACAGTGAGATTGAGACAAAACCTTGGAGATTGTGCTGTTGGGGCTCATCCTGTGCTGGCCCTTAAGCTGATCCAATAAGCCTGGTGATCTAATGGACAGAGCACAGGGACAGGAGTTAGGAGACCTGGGCTCTGACTTTGGCTCTGACACTGACTCATGGTGTGACCTGGGGAAGTCTCTTTGCCTCATTTGTACCTATCTATTAAAAGGGGGTAATGATGTTTCCCTGCCTTGGTAAAGGGCTTTCAGAGAGAGAAATGGAAAGCACTATGTAGATGGAATGGATTATGACTAATTGCACTAGGTCCTGCACAAACATACGGTAAGGGACGGTCCCTTCCCCAAGGAGCTTACAGTCTAAATAGACAAAAGTTGGGAGGGGAAACTGAGGCCCAGAGAGGTGAAGTAACTTGCACAAGGTCACAAAGTGAGTCAGCAGCAGTGCTGGGAACAGCCCTCAGACCCCTGAGTCCCAGCCCAGTGTTCTCCCCACTGCACTACGCTGCCTCACATGTGTTCCATTTGATCCTAGTGATTCGTCCTCTCTCCCTGGCCTGCAGTAAATGGGAGATGTGTGGGTGGGCTAGTCAGAAGCCTGGAACGTTACAATGATGACCTTCCCCTATCAGAAACCCACTTGTCCAATGCACTGCTGGAGAGGGAAGTGGGTTTAGAACGGGATGGATGGACCTTTCCATTCCTAGAGCATCAGGCATGTATTTTTTGCCAGATTCAACCTTGGGGTAACTCCGGGCCATTGGGGGCTGCTAACACAGCAGCCAGTAAGTCCCTCGGCCTGTGCCACTTCCAGCAGCTCCCATTGGCCCAGAGCAGCGATCCACGGCCAGTGGGAGTCACGATCGGCCGGACCTGCGGACGGGGCAGGAGAACAAACCAGCCTGGCCCACCAGGGGCTTTCCCTACACAAGCAGCGACCCCTGTTTGAGAAACCCTGCTATGGCGATTCCTGGATTTCAAGGCCAAAAGGGACCAAAAGGATCACCTAGTCTGACCCTTTATACAGCTGTACCCAGTGAGTCATCCATTGAGCCAACAACTTATTTAACCCGAGCATAGTTAGGCAGTTACACCAGAGCTGCATAGCGGCCCGTTGCCTTGATCACGGTGACTTTCCATGTAAAGCTGGGGGGCTCTTTGCCTCCGTGTTACTCTTCTGTTGCTCTCCTCAGCTTGACAGGATCATGATACTATTTGTTAGGAACCAGGCCCGAGCAGTATAAATTATGCAAATTGCTGATCCAGGGCCCATCTGAACATGCCCTGAGAAGACTGCGAGCAAAGTCCTGATTTACTAACGAAGAAATTGGAGGTCTAATAATTAATTAATCAACCACTTAGTGCCGGGGAACATAACCCCATGCTCTGCTGGGTAATTCATGGCACGCGCAGAACGGGAAGCAAGTTGCTCCTAAATCACAGGAAGGTGAAAAAATAAACAAAGCCCCAATTCATGCGGCCAATTGTGTGATGCCCACAGGTGAAGGTGTCGGGGGAGGATTTCTCCCTGTGTGTGATGTTTCCTTGCCCTAATGACAAGTGATAACATCATGCAGAAAAGGACCCAGGCTTATTTTAAGCCCAGTCAAGAGTGAGCCTTCTAATGGATCTGAATTTACATTTGGCTTCTGGGAAACCGCCACAAGTCTGGATGGATTCTTCTCCAAACAGCATGGCTCTGCAAACTTTGTCTGCAATGAATGACAACAGAGTCTTCAGATCTTCCATGCTGAGATACTGTGACGCTTCTGGGGGCACCCAGGGCTGTGGGTCTTGTTTTTGCCACTTGACTCCAGCATGAGGGAGTCTTGCCAGTACTAGCTGAGTGTTAGCACCCAGCCACTCAAGCACTCTGCTCTGGGCTACACCAGCCCTGCCTTTGCCCCGCACAGCTTGACAATAGATGTATGCCAGCCCCCAAGTCCCTCTAAAGTGTCCCTCTGTGGTTTCCAGCCCAGATCACTGGATACCACTGAAATCCCAGATCCTCCATTCCCAAAGGAACAGTGAACCCCAGTTTTACCTTAGCCCATCACTCCTGTATCACACACAGCACTTGAGTGCAGTTATGGTAAAACCAATGGAAACTGATTTCAGAAAGAGCAGCAGTTCATTAGAAACCAATGTGATGGAAACAAATGGTTACTTATAAAACACAAGCTACAGCCTGCAGTGATTAATAGTCACCTTTCCTAGGTTAGAAAGTCGATTCTCACCCCAAGGTTCAGTCGTTGGCAGCGCTTGCTAGCCCTCAGGAGCTAGGACCCAGTTTTCATGAAGCACCTCCACGCATCAGGGTGTACCTCCTCAGTGAATGAATCCAGAGTGTCTATCTCCCCACTGTGATATCCTGAATCAGTCTTTTGTCTTTATTCACAGGCAGGACCATTCCCTTGTGCTTGTAGTGACCGTTTCACATCCACATGGTTTCGATGTTTATTGTTTGTCTTTCATCGTTTTCCATTGACATTTCTGGGTTGGTGCAAGGGTGAAAAATTGAGCAATACATTACATAGCCAGCTAGCTAGGGAGGGTGTGACAACTCCATCCCGCTTGAATGGGCCATTGCCAAGTCATATGACTTCCTGGTGACACACTTTCACTCCAAGACCACAAGGGCATACTTTTCAATATAGTGACACTATTCCTTGAATGTTACCCCTGCACATCTCTTGCAATGGTTATGAGCATTGATCAGTTGCAAGCTTTGAGTAGAGACCTCACATGCTACCCTTAATGGATAAATGCCATGAAAGTGGTGTATTAGGTGTAGTGAGTTTGTCAGGTCTGAGACAGCAGCTGCTTGTAAAGGACATTTTGCCACTGGGCACCAGTGGCCTTTTCTGTCACAGACATATTCCCACCCCGCCCTCGAAGCTTTCTCTGATCTAGCCATGATCTAGCCTCCAATTTAGCAATGGATGGGAAAGGCAGGGTGGTCTTGGTTGAAAACAAGAGCCAGATCTGCAGTGTGTCCTGTTTCCGAGCAGGCTGGTGATGCTGCAGAAGCAGGCTGTCCTTTGGTCTTCTCAATATGCAGAGCCTGAGATGGGAGGTGGGGCTGGGGCCTGTCTTTCCTGACTCGGTTTGCCCCCTCCCTAACTGCAAGGTACATCCTTTTTTTCCTGCCAAATCAGACTTCACAAGACCATCCCCTTGGGTTGGCTGTTCTCTGCTCTGTCTGGAGAATGAATTATGTTTTTATGTGAAGGTAGTAGAGAGATACACTTCTTCCACCACCTCAGAAGGAGCCAGCTCAATCTTTGCTTTAGCCCTGTGGCCCTCAAACTCCCGCAGGGCTCTGTCCTGGCAGATACTGTACTCCTGTTTGAGATTCATTTAGAATTTGTGTCGTGTAACATTCTCAGGCCAGAGGCAGCTGCAGTAGCCCCTTCACCTCCCTATACATAGGACTTCTGCCACCTTTAGCAAAGCCACCTGGGGCTGTGTCACCTTTAGCAGTCTCCAAGCCAAGCAATGACAGGCCAGCTGGCCATGGCATACCTCCGAGGGAAATGCAGGGACAGCTGGCTGTAGCCAAACTCCATGAGGCTGCCCTTTGAGCAACTCTCTTCTGGATTCTGCCGGGGCCTCATCTGCTTTGAGTCACCGCTATTATTTATGTCCTGCTTGGAAATCCCAGCTCCCAGGGTATCCCCAATGGCCATCACCTTCTTCATGCAAGTAATTTGATTCCTAGCAAGGTTCTCGGCCCTACTCTTTTGCCATGCATAATGATGCTCCTTTGCAAAGCTTCCTGATGCTCATTAGACTCACCCATTGGGCCAAATCCCGCGCTTGTTACGCTGTTGTAGATCTAGAGCAGGGGTTCTCAAATGGGGTCAGGACCCCTCAGGGGGTCAGGAGGTTATTACATGGGGGGTCACGAGCTGTCAGCCTCCACCCCAAACCCTGCTTTGCCTCCAGCATTTATAATGGTGTTAAATATATTAAAAAGTGTTTTTAATGTATAAAGGGGGTCGCACTCAGAAGCTTGCTATGTGAGAGGGGTCACCAGTACAAAAGTTTGAGAGCCACTGATCTAGAGTAACTTCGCTGATGGCAGCTGAGCTCCTGCCTACCTCCGGTTTACACTAGTGTAAATGAGAGCGGAGCGGCTCCCTTGGTTTCTTATCCTTAGGTTCACTTGGTGGTGTCCAGCTGGGGCAGTATCACTGCTCTCCTTGGTGCCCAGATTTTCTCTCTGGCCCTGTGCCTTACACTCAGATTTGGTTCCAAGATCACAGTCAGCGGCTAATTGGCTCTTCACAGCATGGAGTGAGTGGCTGGTAACCTCGTTATAGATAATCTCATTGGTTGGGTTTATTGTCAGCCTTGTTAGTCCCCTACCGGGGTTTCACATTCTGGTTACTTGTCACTTACCCTGCCTGGTGACTCATGGTGTGAAACTAACAGCAGTTGCTGTGCCAGAATCAGTGGATAAGGGCAATTTTTTCCCACGAATTTCCAAAAATTTGTGAATTGGCTCTATATTGCATATGGGGAAGAGGAGTTAATCTTCAGTGCCGTGCTGCCCAAAATGTGGAGCAAGACTTGGGGGCAGAAGACAGGTGGCCCAATTGTTCTCCAGGCACTTAGCTTTCATTGTAAATACAGTCAGGCTCCAGCTGTTATGGTTATGAAGAAAACCTTCAAAATGTGACCCACGTATAAACAGTGCCAGAGTCTGCAAAGAGCCTGAAACAGTAGCTCTGAGGTGTTCACTGCCCTGTTTATTTCAGTGAGTACTGTGATGTTGCACTCCATATGTTTTATGGAAATATGTTTATAAGTGTGAATATGATGTAAATGGAATATGCTTTATGCAAAAGGTCTCTTGTAAGATATCACAACAAAGGTTATAACCTACTGAATATATTCCTCTTATTTGTAGGCATGTATCATCCATGTATCTGAAGCTAGAAATATGAAGTGTAACTCTGAGGTCCTATTGTAATTATGCAAAGTATGGGCCATTAATGATGGTTTAGAATATTGATGGCTCCCATTGGCTAGGACAATTGATTGTAAATGGTTTATTTACCTGCAAGCCTTCCTCTATACGTGTGTGCCAGCCTGCCGGTAACGAAGAATGAGGTCTTACAGTGACATGTGACCATGTCACAATACTGGAATCCATCTTAAACCTGGGGCTTTTCCATTCAGAAGGAGGGGTAGGGACCCAGAGAGACAAAGATTCCTGCCTTGTGCCAAAGCTATAAAAAGGGGTTGAGCAGGACAAAGGGGGCCCCAGTCATGAGAACACTTCTGCTTTTCACCTAAGTTGCCTGCTGGAACTAACAAGGACTGTACCGGGGAAAGGATTGGGCCCAGACTAGGAAGGTGTCTAGTCTGTGAAAGAAGCTTATTGGAACATCTCTGAGGGTGAGATTTACCTGTAATCAATTTCTTAATGTACTAGGCTTAGACTTGCGTGTTTTGTTTTATTTTGCTTGGTAACTTACTTTGTTCTGTCTGTTATTACTGGAACCACTTAAATCCTACTTTTTATAAAATCACTTTTGTTTATTGATAAACCCAGAGTACATGATTAATACCTGGGGGAGCAAACAGCTGTGCATATCTGTCTATCAGTGTTATAGAGGGCAAACAATTTATGAATTCACCCTGTATAAGCTTTATACAGAGTAAAACGGATTTATTTGGGGTTTGGATCCCATTGGGAGCTGGATATCTGGGTGCTGGAAATAGGTAACCTGCTGAGTGGTTTTCAGTTAAGTCTGAAGCTTTGGGGGTGTGGACCAGGCCCGAGGTCTGTGTTGCAGCAGGCTAGTGTGTCTGGCTCAACAAGGCAGGGTTCTGGAGTCCCAAGTTGGCAGGAAAAACAGGCTTAGAGGTAATTTCAGCATGTCAGGTGACAATCCCAAGCGGGTCTCTGTGACTGAACCCATCACAGATACACACTCAGAACCAATGGTAATGCTTTCAGTGTTAGTGTTAACTATTTCACTGCTCACTAAAGCAAAGAGATGAAGGATTACATTATAAGGATCAGCACAAGCTCCTTTGAGTGACCATGCACATTGGGTTTGAAGAGGGAACTGATTGTTTTTTTGTTTTTATTTTTCCCCTGAAGGCGGTGTTCGGAAGCAGAGACGAGTTCCCTAGAGAATCCAGCCCAGATGTTGCAGTGAGTGCTGGGACAGGGCTTTGAGAACCAGGGCTTTCTGAAGGAAGGGAAGAACACACAAAGGTTTCTAAAGCACAGAATTATAGAAGCTAGAGATGGGGAAAGCTGTTAGATCATTCACCTCTCTCTCCATGACTGTAACTGACCAAGACAGCTGTGCTCCTCATGATGCTGGAGCTAACTGTGCCCAGGGAGAAATTCTCATGTGCTAGGAGTCAGGTGTTTTCAGCGGCTGTCCTTGGGATATAGAGCTCAAGATGTTAGGATTGAACGGGGATCTTATCATTTTCAAAACAAGCTGCGGTGAGAGCCATCTCTTCAAATTAACGTCACTAAAGAGATGATTATGATAATGATGATGATGACCATAACACAGGGTCTCTCAGCCAGGTTTGTGGCCAGGGGAAAATCTAGCCCTTTGAGGATCACTCTGAAGCTTTGGTGGTGGGCATGTTACAAATATCCCCTAAGGGATTCATATTGCAGAAACGTCATTGCTCCCTTCCAGGGGTAGCCACATCCCTCGGCCTGATCGTAGTAACACGTAGCTCCTATGGAGAGCTTTTCAGCTGTAGATCCCAGAGCAGTTTACAAAGGAGATAAGTATCATTATTTCCATTTTACAGATGGAGAAACTGAGGCACACAACAGTGCCCAAGTTAATGCAGCGGGCAGGTAGCAGAGCCAAAAATAAAACCCAGCTTTACCGACTCCCTGGCCTGCCTATCCACTAGACCACATTGCACCTGCATGTTGAAGGCTCAAGCCTGTTAATGATATTCAGAAAGGAGCAGGCAAAAATTCAACACAAGACTTTTTTTGCTAATATTGATGGCTGCTGGTGACAGACTTGCCTTCAGATGGTCATTAGGAGCTAGATTGTGACTAGGGCTGTGTGCTGATGTAAGGGGCAATGAGCAAGAAAACTCTTCCTCCACTACCTGTGCTCCTGTAGGGGCTAGTCAAACTTCAGGGGAAGGACGGCTATTCTGTTCCTGTTCTTATGCCGCCCCCATCACCGTGGTATCTGAGCACCTGCCCAGAACTGGCTAACCTAGTAAGGAGGGCTTTAAACTAGGTTCGACGGGGACAGGTGAGCAAAGCCCGCAGGTAAGTGGGGAACAAGACCTGGGAGATGGGTTGGAAACAGGAGGGAGCACGGGCTATAATGGCAGAGAGGAAGGAGGGTCAGGGCAAAGCTGGGAGGCAAAATCAAACCAGTATCTTAGATGCCTTTATACAAATGCAAGAAGTATGAGTAATAAGCAGGAAGAACTGGAAGTGCTAATAAATAAATACAACTGTGACATTATTGGCATTACTGAAACTTGGTGTGATAATACACACGACTGGAATGTTGGTGTGGATGGGTATAGTTTGCTCAGGAAGGATAGACAGGGGAAAAAGGGAGGAGGTGTTGCCTTATATATTAAAAATGTACACACTTGGACTGAGGTGGAGATGGACATAGGAGATGGAAGGGTGGAGAGTCTCTGGGTTAGGCTAAAAGGGGTAAAAAACACAGGTGATGTCGTACTGGGAGTCTACTACAGGCCACCTAATCAGGCGGAAGAGGTGGATGAGGCTTTTTTCAAACAACTAACAAAATCATCCAAAGCCCAAGATTTGGTGGTGATGGGGGACTTCAACTATCCAGATATATGTTGGGAAAATAACACCGCGGGGCACAGACTATCCAATAAGTTCCTGGACTGCATTGCAGACAACTTTTTATTTCAGAAAGTTGAAAAAGCTACTGGGGGGAAGCTGTTCTAGACTTGATTTTAACAAATAGGGAGGAACTTGTTGAGAATTTGAAAGTAGAAGGAAGCTTGGGTGAAAGTGATCATGAAATCATAGAATTTGCAATTCTAAGGAAGGGTAGAAGGGAGTACAGCAGAAGAGACAATGGATTTCAGGAAGGCGGATTTTGGTAAGCTCAGAGAGCTGATAGGCAAGGTCCCATGGGAATTAAGACTGAGGGGAAAAACAACTGAGGAAAGTGGGCAGTTTTTCAAAGGGACGCTATTAAGGGCCCAAAAGCAAGTTATTCCGATGGTTAGGAAAGATAGAAAATGTGGCAAAGGACCACCTTGGCTTACCCTTGAGATCTTGCGTGACCTACAAAATAAAAAGGCGTCATATAAAAAATGGAAACTAGGTCAGATCACGAAGGATGAATATAGGCAAATAACACAGGAATGCAGAGGCAAGATTAGAAAAGCAAAGGCACAAAATGAACTCAAACTAGCTATGGGAATAAAGGGAAACAAGAAGACTTTTTATCAATACATTAGAAGCAAGAGGAAGACTAAGGACAGGGTAGGCCCACTGCTCAATGAGGAGGGGATAACAGTAACGGGAGACTTGGAAATGGCAGAGATGCTTAATGACTTCTTTGTTTCGGTCTTCACTGAGAAGTCTGAAGGAATGTCTAGTATAGTGAATGCTTATGGGAAGAGGGTAGGTTTAGAAGAGAAAATAAGGAAAGAGCAAGTAAAAAATTACTTAGAAAAGTTAGATGCCTGCAAGTCACCAGGGCCTGATGAAATGCATCCTAGAATACTCAAGGAGTTAATGGAAGAGGTATCTGAGCCTCTAGCTATTATCTTTGGGAAATCATGGGAGACGGGGGAGATTCCAGAAGACTGGAAGGGGGCAAATATAGTGCCCATCTATAAAAAGGGAAATAAAAACAACCCAGGAAACTACAGACCAGTTAGTTTAACTTCTGTGCCAGGGAAGATAATGGAGCAGGTAATCAAAGAAATCATCTGCAAACACTTGGAAGGTGGTAAGGTGATAGGGAATAGCCAGCATGGATTTGTAAAGAACAAATCGTGTCAAACTAATCTGATAGCGTTCTTTGATAGGATAACGAGCCTTGTGGATAAGGGAGAAGCGGTGGATGTGATATACCTAGACTTTAGTAAGGCATTTGATACAGTCTCGCACAATATTCTTATAGATAAGCTAGGAAAGTACAATTTAGATGGGGCTACTATAAGGTGGGTGCATAACTGGCTGGATAACCGTACTCAGAGAGTAGTTGTTAATGGCTCCCAATCCTGCTGGAAAGGTATAACAAGTGGGGTTCCGCAGGGGTCTGTTTTGGGACCGGTTCTGTTCAATATCTTCATCAACGATTTAGATGTTGGCATAGAAAGTACGCTTATTAAGTTTGCGGACGATACCAAACTGGGAGGGATTGCAACTGCTTTGGAGGACAGGGTCAAAATTCAAAATGATCTGGACAAGTTGGAGAAATGGTCTGAGGTAAACAGGATGAAGTTCAATAAAGATAAATGCAAAGTGCTCCACTTAGGAAGGAACAATCAGTTTCACACATACAGAATGGGAAGAGACTGTCTAGGAAGGAGTATGGCAGAAAGAGATCTAGGGGTCATAGTGGACCACAAGCTTAATATGAGTCAACAGTGTGATACTGTTGCAAAAAAAGCAAACATGATTCTGGGATGCATTAACAGGTGTGTTGTAAACAAGACACGAGAAGTCATTCTTCCGCTTTACTCTGCGCTGGTTAGGCCTCAACTGGAGTATTGTGTCCAGTTCTGGGCACCGCATTTCAAGAAAGATGTGGAGAAATTGGAGAGGGTCCAGAGAAGAGCAACAAGAATGATTAAAGGTCTTGAGAACATGACCTATGAAGGAAGGCTGAAGGAATTGGGTTTGTTTAGTTTGGAAAAGAGAAGACTGAGAGGGGACATGATAGCAGTTTTCAGGTATCTAAAAGGGTGTCATCAGGAGGAGGGAGAAAACTTGTTCACCTTAGCCTCCAATGATAGAACAAGAAGCAATGGGCTTAAACTGCAGCAAGGGAGATTTAGGTTGGACATTAGGAAAAAGTTCCTAACTGTCAGGGTAGTTAAACACTGGAATAGATTGCCTAGGGAAGTTGTGGAATCTCCATCTCTGGAGATATTTAAGAGTAGGTTAGATAAATGTCTATTAGGGATGGTCTAGACAGTATTTGGTCCTGCCATGAGGGCAGGGGACTGGACTCGATGACCTCTCGAGGTCCCTTCCAGTCCTAGAGTCTATGAGTCTATGAGTCTATGAACCTCCTCACTGCCCTCTGGATTAGGTAGGCTGGGAGGGATGAGGACTAGGGGCAAAACTTTGCTGACACCTCACAATACACCAGCCAGCAGATGTAAAAATATGCAGCTGATATAGGCTGTATAAATTATTTCTTCCCTTTGTATAAGGGGGAAGCACAGAGGAACTGAGCCTGCTCCTTTAAGGGCATACAAACACACACTGAGAGCAAGGAATAACTGTGTGGCCAAAACTAGCCTTCCCTTCCTCCCACTCCAGCTTCCAGGAATAAGGGGAGGGTCTGCCAAGGGAAGCAAAAGGTCTCGTACTGGGCCTGCCTTGAGGGCAATTTAGGGCTCTGATTTACAAGCTTTTAACCACATGCTTTAAGCACTTGGATGGTCTCATCAAAGACAATAGAACTATTTGTGTGCGTCTAGTTAAAAATACGCTGTAGTCAGGGTTGGCTCCAGCTTTTTTGCCGCCCCAAACGGTGAAGAAAGGAAAAAGAGAAGAACCCAATTTGAGCTGCTGCTGAAGTGGAAGAGATGGAATGAAGCACCCGCCTCCGAATTGCCGCTGAAGACTAAAGCGCTGCTGCCGAAGTGCCACCGCCGACCTGGACGTGCCGCCCTGGAGTGCCACCCCTTTCTATTGGCTGCCCCAGGCACCTGTTTCCTTCACTGGTGCCTGGAGCTGGCCCTGGCTGTAGTGCTTTGCTGGACTGGGGCCCAGCTGCTTAACTTAGGCAGCCAGTTGTGAAAGTTTGGGTCCTGTTGGCTTTCCTTCTTACCCCATAGACTGCATGGATGGGGTTAAAAAAACACCGTACTGTTATCCACGTCTAACACGTGGAACAGACATGACGGGGCCAGTGAATTGCCGCCGTGAATAAAAGGCATTCAATGAAATCTGTCACAACGGTTAGGCTACCGCAGCAAGTGAACTCCCAAGAAATAGCCACAGCAGCTCAGTAATGCAGAAACAAGGTGTTTTATGATTGCAACCTGAGATGCACTAAAAATCGCTTTGGAGGAGCCCAGCCTCCAGCCCAGGATAACGCCTGTGGCAAGCATTTGATACATTTAAAAAAAAATCGTTTCATAGAATTTATACATTGAGGGCACCATTTTTCAAACTAACTGCTCCCATTGAAGTCCACGGGGATTTTACCCACTGTCACTGGAGGCAGAGTTAAGCAGGGCAGAAGCCTTTGGAAAATTTCCCCCACTGGTATTTTTGATGAAGGAGGAAAAAAGCTCAACCAGCTTTTTAGCGCCACCCACCCACCCTGGTTTGTCAGGAGGTCACAGGCAAGAGCCTGCTGGCAGGAGCCCTGCTGGAAATCCAGAGGAACGCTAGTAATGTCACTGAGTTTAAGTCAGAACCTTGACTGCGGATTCCAGCCCAGGGGCCATATACACTTGCAAGGGACAACAGAGGCTTTCCCCCAAGCCTCTTCGCCTTGCTGCAGAACTAGGGGGGCTTGCAAGCAGCCCTGCTGCCGCTGGCTCGTCCCACTCCATCCCAGGTACTAGCCCGGCATTCTGAACCAGTGTGAATAAACTGAACTGGAGCCTCGGGAACAGCTGTGCTTGGAAATGTCCTGGCTGTAGCCCAGTGACGCCTTCGGGGGCCAAACAAGTAAGTTGTTCTGCCTCTGCACCTAATGCTGCTCCTCTGCGGGTAACAGCCATGCAAGGAGTCTTTCCCCCACCCACAGCAGGAGCTCCTGTGAAGGCACTGTCTTCATCCAGGGAACGGAGCAGGGGCACTATCACTAAAACCCCTATGGAGAGTGCAGAGGGACACTCCTCCCCACCTCACAGACAGCAGAGCTGGACTGGTCCTCAGGTGCATGTGCTGCTCTGGAGCAGATGCTATTGCTGTGGGGGGTGCAATCCCCACCGCTTACAGGGGTTGGTTTCAAGCCATAATCTAGCTAAAGCCTTAATATTTAGGCATGGTGCACCCTGGGCCATCCATTGAGTCACAGAGGTTAAGACCAGCGGGGACCCCCAGATCAGCTAGACTGACCTGTATAGCACAGACCACCCAGCACCAGCTGACCCCAACAACTGAAATGAGACCACAGCATTGCAGTCTGCAGGAGACCATATTGTTATGTGCCACAGGCAGAGACTAGGCGGGAGCCAGGTGCACCAGTGCATGTGGGATAGACCCTGACAATCCTGGCACCCACATGCCACAGAGGAAGGCGAAGAGCCTCCAAGGTCTCTGCCAATCTGACCTGGGGGGAAATTCCTTCCCAATCCCACATATGGTGATCAGTTGACTCTGCACTTGTGAGCGAGAACCAGCCAATCAAGCACCTGAGAGAGAAAATGCTCAATACCACCTCAGAGCCCTGGCCCTCCCTGCCCAGTGTCCCATTACCAGCCATGGCCGGCCCTTATGCTTCAGAGGAGGGAGATAAAAAAACCAACCTCCTAGAATACACTGAGGGAAAAAGGTCCTTCCTGACCCTCTCAGATGCCAGCTGAAGCCCTGAAGCATGAGCACTGATAATTCCCCCTACCTACCCAGCTTTCCAGTCCACGGGGGCTGCCATGTTTTTCCCCACAGTAGACACTACAGCCCTTCTTGAGCACTGCCCTTACCGAGGTAGAGAACCTGACTCATGGATCAGCCAGTAGGACAGTGGTCCCCAACGCGGTGCCTGTGGGTGCCATGGCACCCTCCAGGGCATTTATGTGCACCTACCTAGTGCCCAGCAGGGGAGAGAAGCCAGGGTCCCGCGCCTGCTGGGGACAGAGAACTCTGGGGCTGCAGGCTTCATTCTATGTTAAAGTAAGAATAATAAATATATTTGGACCAACAGTTCAACAATGTTTTACTTTGTTAAAATAAATAAGATGAAAACTGTTCATGATATTTATTTCGTAAAAACTCTTCAATTTTTCTTACAGGTAGATAAAAAATAGCAAATTCACATGATAAGGTAAAAGAGTAATTGCCAAATAATTTAATTAATACCTTTTGCTTGTAAAATTACCCTTTTTATCTTATGGATTCATATATTATGTAATATTAAATATGATGGTTTTTGTATTATTTAATGTACAAATACAAAATAAGCCTTGAAAAACTGTTGGCGCCCGCCACACTCTTCTGAAACCATGAATGTGCTACTGGCCACAAAAAGGGGACCACTGCAGTAGGAGACATACCTGCACTGAGTGACAGCTGACAGCCCTACCCCAACTGAGCCACTTTGTTGTAATGGGCCTATCTGTGGTACTTCTACGCTCTCTGTTACCAAGTATCTGAGTTTCTCACAGTCTTTAACGTATTTGCCTTCACAACATCCTCATGAGCAAAGGAGCTACTGTTATCATTATTTTATCATCAGGGAGCTCTGACGTAGAAAGACTAAATGACTTTTACAAGGACACAGAGAAAGTCTGTGGCAGAGTAAGGGATCGAACCCAGGTCTGTTAAGTGCCATGCTGGCACCCTAGTCACTGGCTCACTTTCACCTGAGCACTAGCACATCAGCAGAACCCTTGGCAACTCCTCAATATGGCACACCTGCACTGCTACCCCCTAAACATAACCCTGCCAAATTCTGCTCTGACCTACACACTTCCCCCCTGCAGCCCAACTGTAGTCAGTGGCTCCCTGGGTGTGTGTGAGGAGCCAAATCAATGGTGATCTGGATCAGGGAGGACTGATTAGGAAGCTACACATCTCTGATCTCATTGTGCTGTTGGTTTCTCGCACTGTATTTGGACACCCGACAGTAACTTCTCTGCAAGTGGCATGTTCTGTTTCCAGACAATTAATTCATTTAATGCTTTGCTTAGCTCTACCAAATAGGATTTATTGTAAAGTTTGACAGGATAGTATCTTTAGTAAGGATTTAACCCTGCTTCCCCTCTTCACCTCCTCTTCCTACATGGCCCTTCCAGGCATGGGCAGCACGTGAAGCGTAGGCTGGGGGATGCTAGCTCCTGCCCCTTCCCCTCCCCCTCCTTGTCATAGCCCAGAGACCCCTTCACCGCAGCCACTAGCCTCTGCCCCAGGCTAGCCACCCCAGCCCCAGAGTGGTGGGAGGGCTAGCGGCACATCCCTAGCCCGAGTCAGAGCTACCACACAGGGGGACTGGAGCCACACGCAGAGCAGGAGGTGGCTGGAGGCGGAGCATGGGCAGGGCCACGCCTGGCTGTTCGGAGAGGCACAGCCTCCCCCAGCCTATGGTACCTGTCTCCCATACTTCCAGGAGTTAGTTCGTTCGTTCTTTCTTTCTTGCCAGCTGGACAGCCCTGAGGAGCGAAGTCTCCTATTTATCCATGGGGTAGCTCTAACAGAGGTAGGCGTAGTGGCGGTTCATGGTCTGAGACTACCCAATCAAAGGGAATGTTGAGGCAATTTAATCATGCTCTGTAAGTACCTACGAGAGGAGAAGATTCCTGGAGGCTCCTTAATCTAGCAGGCAAAGGCACAGTAAGATCCAGTGGCTGGCAGCTGAAGTCAGCAAAATTCAAATGAGAAATAAGGTGACCATCCGGAATGGTGAGGGGAACAGACTGGAACAGGTTAGTGTTGGATTTGACGCTGGAGAAGGGAAGGTGTTTTGAAATCAGAATCTGGCTTGAGATAGAAATGTTGCAGCCGGGAGCTTCTTTTGACAGTGGACCCAACTAAAGCCATGGGTCTGATGTTTGAGATGTTTAGAGTACAGTAGAAGAAAGTTGAGGGCCACTGGCCTGGTGGACTTTACTATGACTTCTTTCCAAAGCGCTTTGAGGCCGACTGATGGTAAGTGCTGTATAAGAGCTAGGGACGATTGTTGTTGTGATTCCTGACCATTGGTTGTACGTGGTGGTTTGCAGGGGAATGTTAGGCACGACTGTCTGATCTCAGTCAGGGTGTCACATCGCAACTCCCAGCCGGACACAATTCACCAATCCTTCTTTTGCCAGGTGTTTCTGTGATTACTACTCTGTTGTCCCCTACCTGTGCTCTGCTGCTGACTTGACTTCACTGTTCTGTGCAAGGGAAGGGATGGACAAGCAGGTAAATGTTCCCATAGATTTTGTGTCTTTGCACTGTAGACACAAAGGGTCTGAACTTAAGATTAACTCCCCACCCCCTGTCCTGGTTGGTTTCAGTGAGGATGTCAAGTGCTCTGCACTACTCAGGATCATTCCCATTACTTGTTTGTTTTTCCAGCCAAGCCAACTGGCCAAAGCTGTTCCCAGCTTGGTCCTTTAGGCCTTAGGAATACACCCCCACTGCTCTCCTTAGCCGTATCACATATTGGCTCCGTTCTGGGCCTTGACTTCAGTTAGTCAGTGTGCCTAATCATGTGAGTATCATAATTGCTATGTGTGTCGATCATGCTGCACGCATGATCTGGTGGCGGTACTCCACTCCTAATGCTTTCAGCACCATTAATTATCATAATTATTTTCCTAAGCGTAAATTGTTCATAATGACCATAATCAACTTTAGCATGATAGCACAGTGAAGGATGCATCCGTGGGATGGGAGGTAGTGGGGGAAAAGACCTTTCAAACTCTGTTTACATTTGGATGCACCGATTATTTACCAGACACTTTAGTCTGTGCAGTGTGTTTCTGCAGTAAGTTCGGGAGTTCAAACACTTTGTCACAACATCTTGGCCATGATCAAGGGCAATAACAGTTTCACGTCTCGTTTGATCTCAGAAGGAGAGTTCATCTTGCCTAGGCAGAGGGATAGACTCACTTAGCCTATATCTACATTATGCACCTTTTTGTGACACACCTGAAAGGTATGGAGGTTAGCCTCTGTTTGTCGGCAGGAGAGATGACAAAAATCTTCACCCCCAACATGCGGAGATAGCTTTGTCGGCAGGAGAGCTCTCCCACCGACAAAGCACTGTTCACACTGGTGCTTTCCGTCTGTAAAACTTTTGTCGTTTGGGAGGAGGAGGGGGGTGCGTTAGAGAGCTGAATTGAAAGTTGGCTTCATGAAGGAATGAAGCACTCTGAATCAAGTTCTTGCTGTGCCACCAGACTCATTAGCTTAGCTTCCCTTGAGTGGCTAAATTAAACCTTTAAAGGGACACTGCTTGAAACTGGAATCTTAAAGCTGAAAACGCTAAGCTGCCGTGTGCTTAGGCACTGGCCTGGAGGGGGGGCATCTTCAGGCAGGCAGATTAGACACTTGATGTTCCTGGTGTGTGAAATCTGCCTGGGAGGCTTTTAGGCTTGGAAGACCAGATGTGTCACCCAATGATTGCCTGTTCTGTTCATTCCCTCTGAAACACCTGAAACTGGCCACTGTCAGAAGACAGGATACTGGGCTAGATGGACCATTGGTCTGACCCAGTATGGCCGTTCTTGTTTTCTTAGCTCTCTTGGTAGACTCAGTGTTGCCAACTCTCATGATTTTATTGCAAGTCTTGTGATTTTTAATGCCTTTCTTAAAGCCCCAACTCCTGGAATCATGCTATTGTGTGAGACTGTTTTCGCTGAAAGGAAAGTACATTTCTGGCCCTCACAGTTGTAGAGAAAAGTGACCAAAGTGTTCCCTAAAGGCTCAGAAACCAGAAGACAAATTAAAAGAACCCAAATTAATTATTTCTTTCAATCTCCTGATTTGGGGGTCCAGATTTGTGATTTTTGACTGTTTGGGGTTGGTAATATGGTAGACTGATATTCAGGCTACAAGGTTTCATTTTAAATGGGTTACCAAAGAGCCATGCAAGGGGGAAGGGGTGTGGGTGTGCACGTGCACACTTGAGATTTCTGCTTTTGTATGTATTTTTAAAACTCAGTGTACCACCACTTCCCGCTTCGATCTCATGAACGGAGGAGGTACTGCAGCAGCAGCCATATCCAAGGGCCGTTGCCATTCAAGCATTGATCTTGAGTCTAGAATTTATAGCAAGGCGATTCTCATCCCCTGACTCCTAGCTCAGGGCTGCTGTCCAGTCACCAGTGCTCAGGCTGAGAAGGTACGGTACCTGCTTGTGCATGTGTATACACGAACCACTGCCCGTTCCTGGACTGACACCTGCCAGATGGCAGCCCTCCTCATATGCTCTGTGGAGCTCTGATGTTTCGGTTGGACCGAGATCCATGGATTCTCTGCCCTTGAGGTTCAGATTTGGATGATCCCCACAAGCCACCAAGTTTCTTGTGGTTTCTATCCAAGGCCAAATGTCCATCCCAGGATCCCCCAAAACTGTGTCCAGATCACCAAACTTCCAGCAGGCCTGGTTAGCATTCCTCCGTGTGGCTTCTATCTCAACGGAAAAATCCAAACCTGGATCTAGATCTCCTCACTGACACCACAATGGACCAGCCTAACTCCTCTCCCACACACACTCTGAACATTGGCGTGTTCTCATTCCCAGGCTGCATCTGAATGTTGTGGCTGGAACCCATCTCTATTCTGCTGCTCCACTTGATAAGATCCTTGGTCTGCATCTTATTCATCTCACCCCTATGAATATCCCCTGACTGCACATTTCCATGGGACAGCTCATTATGGGAGGTGGGCCTCTTTGTCACCGTACTCAGACACTATAAATCACCAGGCTTGCTAATAGCCTTGTATGACTAATACATAAGAGCTCTGTTCATGCTCCTGTTAGTGTGAACTGGGCCATTGCAGTTATCCTGCTGGTTTCCCCAGCTGAGATTTGAACAGAGCCGCTCGGGTGAGGGGCAAGTGGGGCAATTTGCCCCGGGCCCCTCAGGGGCCCACGAGCCCTGGCCCGGCAGTGGTCCAGGTCTTCAGCAGCATTTCGGCGGCAGGGGGCCCCTCAGTGCTGCCAAAGATGTGGAGCGACTGAAGCCCCACCACCACCGAAATGCCGCCAAAGACCTGGACCGCTGCGGGTGAGTACAAGGGCTGCAGCTCCCTCGCTTTGTCCCAGGCCCCCTCAATCCTCTGAGCAGCCCTAGACTTGAACCAGGAAGCTTGTGATCTGGAGGCAGTTAGTGATTTCAGGTGAGCCAAGGCCTAGAGAGATCAGCTGTCTGAGGAGGTTGTCTTACGTGAAAATGGCTGTGTCTGTTAGCATGCATCTTGCATTGTTTCCATCTGGAGGGGATCTACCGCAGCCCTCCATGAGTAGGAGTAGTCGGAGTGGTGCACCAACGTCCCCTCAAACAGGGTTTGTTTTTGTGTGTTTGTTCAGTTCATGGAGGGACTAACCCCAGCATGGGGTGGGGCATGAGGTCAATTCTTTGCATTTCCTGATCCTCAGGATCCTTCATTTGATCCCAGTTGCTCTGGCGGGAGCGTGGGGGGTGCGGAGGTGGTTCTATAGACTATTGTGATTCTGAAGTGGGTGATAGAAAATCGGATGGATCTTGGTGGTTTAATGTTCTGTTTTACCTCTCATTCCTGAGCTCTCTATTTGACATAAATTACATGGCCTCCGGGGAAGCTGCTAGGCATAGACATTTAATCAGCTTGATTCCCAGGAGCCTGGCCGCTACACAGAGAAAGAGAAAAGCGGGGTTACTCAGAATGTGTCAAAAGAGACTGTTAATAACACAAACCAAAGCCCTGCTCAGCAGGGAGCTGGAATTCAGGAGTGTTGAATAGGTGACATCACCTTTTGCTTTACATCTGTTTTCTTTCAACAAAGAGAGAAGCAGCTTTAATAACCATCAGGTGGCCAGCAGTTGGGGATGGAGTTTACCCCCCTGCTAAACCACGGCCCTTTATTTTGTTTGCAACACAGGGGAGGTGTTAACCCTGCTGTCCTGGTTTAATTCCTACTTCAATAATTAGCCTCCCTAAAGACAGACTTCTCTTTCATTGCCTGTCTGGAACAGCAGCATTGTTATCGGGAGTCCCAGGCCAGTGCTCTATCCAGTAGGTGATACTGCCTCAGATGGAGAAGGGGCAGCATTGTGCATGTCCTGTCCAGTGGTGGCCCCTGCCCCAAAGAACTTACCACCACAGTCCAAGACAAGACGTAAGAAAGGAGTGAAGCAAACAAATGGGGCAGGTGAGGAGGGAGAACAGGGTCACGTTTTGCATAGGTTGAGCGTGCAGTGCGTCGGTGTGAGATCAATGGCTCATCAGCTGCCCAGCTCTACTGGGCCACTTTTCCAAAAAGAGCTCTGTTCCCATTTAGCCACCTGCTTTCCCACAGCGCCCAGCAACACAGGGCATTGAGCGCTGTGGGAAATCTGGCTATCAGCGTCAGGGGTTATTGAATGCTGGGTGTTTTGGAAAATTTGTGCCTAATTTCTCATTTGAATTGTCTGGCTTCAACTTCCAGCCATTGGGGGTGTTTTTTGTGCCTTTCTCTTCTAGAATGGTGAGCCCTTTAGTACCCAGGATGATATTTCAATGCTGTAATCAAGTCACCTCACAATCCTTTCCCCCTCTATAAACTAAACAGATTGAGTTTGGTAAAGCCTCACTGGGAGGCATTTTCTCCACCCCTCAAATTATTGTTGTGGCTCTTTCCTAAACCCTGTCCAAGTTTTCAACTCCCTTTTTTAAATGTGGCTACCAGAACTGCATTATTATTCATTACTGTTATGATGACCAGTCTCCTCAGTGCCCGCTGCTCCTGTCTTTATACATTCAAAAGTCACAGCATCGCACTGGGAGCTTATGTTGAGTTGCTGGTCCCCCATGACTCCTCAGGGCCACCCAGAGGGGGGGACAAGTGGTACAATTTGCCCCAGGCCCACAGGGGCCCCCACAAGAGTTTTTTGGGGGCCCTGGAGCAGGGTCCTTCACTCGCTCTGGGGGCCCCAGAAAACTCTTGCGAGGCCCGGGCCCCCAGAGCTTCTTCTGCTCTGGGTCTTCAGCAATGGGCAGTCCTTCCGCACCGGGGCGGAAGGACCCCCACCACAGAATTATTGCTGAAGTGGGACCCGCTGCCAAAGTGCCGGGTCTTCGGAGGTAATTTGACGGCGGGGAGCCCCCACCATGGGTCTTCGAGGCACTTCAGCGGCGGGTCCACTCTCTCGCCGCCGAATCACTGCTGAAGCGGGGCCCCCCGCCGCCGAAGACTCCAGGACCCCTAAACTCTGGGTGGCCCTGTAACTCCTAAATCCTTCTCAGAGTATCTCCTTTCCAGGATACAGTCCCCTGTTTTGGGCAGCATTCCTTGCTCCGAGCGGTATCACTTTGCAATTGGCTAGATTAAAACATGTTGTTTGAATGGGCCCAGTTCACCAAACAATGCAGATCGCTCTGTATGACCGCCCTGTCCTCCTCATTCTGTCTCCTTCCACCGGTCTGTGTGCAGAGTTTATCAGCAATGATTTTATATTTATTTCCAGATCATTGAGGAAAATATTGAATAACATCAGGCCCAGTACCGATCCCTGCGGGAAACACCCCCGTTCAGTGATGATTCCCCATTGCAACTACTTTTTGAGATTGGTCAGGTAGTTGTTTTTTTTTTTTGTTGTTTTAATCCATTTAGCATGTGCTTTTTTGCGATTGTCTGGTGCCAATTTTTTAATCAGGATGTCGTGCAGGACTAGGGCCCACGCCTTAGAACAATCGAACTCTATGACATCTACGCACATACCTTTATCAACCTCACTTGGAATCTCATCAGAGAGGGGAAGAATGAATTTCATCTTTGTGGCTCCTCGCCGCTCCAGTGACTAACCTTCTCCTGCCTTTCCTCCACTGCTGCCAGGATCAATAAGCCCCAGGAGTTTATAAACTAAGTGTTAGCCAGTGTGTCATCCCATGTTTCACTGTTTACCTGCCCACAGTTTGGCTGTCAGTGGCTGAGACAGCTTTATCAGTGCCAGGCTTATCAGAGTTCATCTTATGCACCATGACAGGCAACGTTCAGTGCACTGTCAATGTCTCAGGCAAACACTCCAATGCAATCATAGAATTGTAGAATCTCAGGGTTGGAGGGGACCTCAGGAGGTCATCTAGGCTAGTGGTTCTCAAAGCCGGTCCGCCACCTGTTCAGGGAAAGCCCCTGGCGGACCGGGCCGGTTTGTTTACCTGCTGCATCCGCAGGTTCGGCTGATTGCAGCTCCCACTGGCCGCGGTTTGCCGCTCCAGGCCAATGGGGGCTGCAGGAAGCGACGTGGGCCAAGGGATGTGCTGGCCGCCCTTTCCACAGCCCCCATTGGCCTGGAGCAGCGAACCGCAGCCTGTGGGAGCCGCAATCGGCCAAACCTGCGGAGAGGGCAGGTAAATAAACCGGCTCAGCCCATCAGGGGCTCTCCCTGAACAAGCGGCGGACTGGCTTTGAGAACCACTGATCTAGTCCACCCCCCTGCTCAAAGCAGGACCAATCCCCAACTAAATGGAGAGTCAGGAATGGCTGCAGCCCATTGAAGGTGGACAGCTTATGAGCTGATCCACTGAAAGGACATTCGTGGCAGGCCAGGGGTGGGGGAGCCATTTGTTGTCTGCATGGCCCTTACTGGGACACTGTAGAATAGGATTTGACTTCTATGTATTTTAGGCCAGGCTTAAAATGATCTTGCATTGTGCCTTGGAATGAGAGCTGGGTGCAATGTTTAGATGGTTTATTAGCCAGAAAATGTGGTTTCAGTCAAGCTGAAACTAGTCACGAATCTGGTGTGAATGTGACAAATGGTTTCAGCCAAAAATAGTTTTTTGGGGGATAGATTCACAAGGGAACTTTGGTGTCATTCACAAAACAGCCAGAGGAGAATGTGGACCCCTGCCTCCTCAAATAACCTTCAGCCTAGTGGTTAGGGCACTCATCTGGGATGTGGATGTGTTCAAATCCCAGCTCTTTCTGGGAGTTTAATTTACACTGGGATTAGAGAGAGGTTTGAGGTGCAAAGTTTAGATCTGGATTTTGAATCACTAATAAAATCTAGATTCTAAAAATCAAGCTGGTTTTCTTCCTTTCCTGCCCCCCAAAGCTGATAGATGAGACAGATGCAGGGAGGGAGAAAGAAAGTATTATTTTGATCCCATTTTACAGATGGGGAACTGAGGCACAAAAAGACTAAGTGATTTGTCCAAGGTCACATAGGGAGTTAGTGGCAGAGCCAGGAAATGACCCCAGCCAGCTCTCTGGAGTCCAAGTTTAATGCCCATCCTTCCTTCACCACCCACATGATGGAGATAAATAGTAACCCTCTTTTACAGAGAGGTTAATGACTTGCCTAAGGTCAGGTATGTAATTTCTTTTTCCTTGTAGCCTTTGGGGAAAGATGCAGCTTTCCAGGTGGTTGCAGTGCAGGAATCTTGGAGGGTGCTACCTTCAGTTTATTTACCTTGTGGGGCAATGCAGGAATTGAAGTGTGTGACTGAATAATTGAAAAGGTTTCAGATTATAGATGTGCGGCACCTCGGGTTGGCGCAGGGTCAATCAGAAGGAAGAATGATGCATCTCTGTCATGTTTACACAATGCCTAGTCAGCACGTATGGTGGGCGTAATACAAATGTAAAGGTGGGTAGATGTTAACCTGTAGGCAGGGCCGGCTCTGGTTTTTTTGCCGCCCCAAGCAGGGGTGGGGGAACAAAAAAAAACCCCACCTGCGGGGCGGCAAAGCGCGCGCACACAAACAAAAAACACCTGCGAGGCGGCCGGAGCGGCAAAGCGTGCACGCACACACACACACAAAACACCTGCGGAGTGGCAAAGCACATACACACAAACACCTGGGGAGTGGCAAAGCACACACACACACACAAAACACCTGTGGAGCGGCCGGAGCAGCAAAGCACGAAGGAAAAAAAAAAACCATGGGGCGGCCGGAGCCAAGGTGCAGGGGGACTCCCTGTGCTGTAGATGTGCAGCAGAGTGTGCACCTGGTCTAGCTGGGGGAAGCTGCGGGGAGAGAGAGAAGGAGGTGGCCAGGGCTTCAGCGGGGCGCTCACCATGCAGCCCCTCCCGCCTGCCAGGAGGGCTCTGCACTGCTCCAGTCGGCTGGGAGGGAAGAAAGCGGGCTGCCCTGCCGAGTTTGCTGCCGGGCGCTCTCCTCCTCCGCGCCGCTGCCCCCTACAAGGCGGCCGGAGCAGCAAACCGAAAAGAAAAACAAGGGCGGCCGGAATGCTGCCCCTTGGAATCTGCCGCCCCAAGCACGAGCTTGCTCGGCTGGTGCCTGGAGCCGGTCCTGCCTGTAGGTGTCATAAACAGATAGCTAAGGGTTAATGTCTCTTTCACCTGGAAAGAAGTAACCTGAAACACCTGACCAGAGGACCAATCAGGAAACAAGACTTTTTCAAATCTGGGTGGAGGGAAGTTTGTGTCTGAGTTCTTTGTCTTCTGCCTGTCTCTCTCTCGGCTATGAGAGGATTTCTGTTTCCTGCTTTCTAATCTTCTGTTTCCAAGTTGTGAGTACAGAGATCATAAAACAATAGGGGTTATTGTTTTTTTTCTTTTGTATTTACATGGTATAGTTGCTGGAATGTTTTGAATTGTATTCTTTTTGAATAAGGCTGTTTATTCATATTTCTTTTAAGCAATTGACCCTGTATTTGTCACCTTAATACAGAGAGACCATTTTTATGTATTTTTCTTTCTTTTTACATAAAGCTTTCTTTTAAGACCTGTTGGAGTTTTTCTTTAGTGGGGAACTCCAGGGAATTGAGTCTGTGCTCACCAGGGAATTGGTGGGAGGAAGAAGTCAGGGGGAAATCTGTGTGTGTTAGATTTACTAGCCTGACTTTGCATTCCCTCTGGGTGAAGAGGGAAGCACTTCTGTTTCCAGGACTGGAAATAGGGAGGGAACACCTGGAGGGGGGAAGGGAAATGGTTTATTCCCCTTTGTTGTGAGACTCAAGGGATTTGGGTCTTGGGGTCCCCAGGGAAGGTTTTTGGGGGGACCAGAGTGCCCCAAAACACTCTAATTTTTTGGGTGGTGGCGGCAGTACCAGGTCCAAGCTGGTAACTAAGCTTGGAGGTTTTCATGCTAACCCCCATATTTTGGACACTAAGGTCCAAATCTGGGACTAGGTTATGACAGTAGGAACTTCACTCTTGGAAACTGATCAACTGCTGCTATTTGAACCACTGCTAGGGAACTGCACATGCTGCATTTGTGTTATTTTGTCGTGTTTTGGAGGTCGCATGAATGTTCTTCAGTCACCGGGGAAAGGCCGTCATGGACGAGTGGGCTCTTAGGCTGTTCTCGATATGCTGAAGCTGCGTCTCTGATCTCTTGTGGCAGTGAGTGTCACAGCTTAGGTCCCTGCACCGCAAAAGCTCTGCCTCCTGCTTCCCCTTGGGCTTTGATGGTTTCAGAGTCCCTGAAGTTGCTGCTGACTTCTCTAATGTAGGGTCTGTCCCAGTGCTTAATTTGTAATGGAAGAGGTGCCAGGGCTCAGGCATTTTCTTTTACTTTCGTAACTGGTGTGGCAAGCCCAGATGTGCTGGGGCTAGGAACTGCCAAGCCCAGAGGCGCCAGGGATGAGACCTGGCACAAATGAAGCACTGGTCTGACCCTGCCAGGCCCAAGTGTGAGATGATGCAGGAATCTAAGCAAGGTAAAATGTGCTGATCAGCCAGTGAGAACAGGGTAGCCCAGTCTAGCACTAAGGAGAGCAACACTACATGGCCAAGAAGTTACTCCTGACTAATAGCAGGGAGAAAGGCCTAAGAGCATAAAGCTTAACTCCATATCCTTTAAAACAAGCCCCTTTCTCTCCCTTGTATTCCCAAGCGGGGGGAACTCACTATCCCACACAGCACCCCACTTTGCCACCTGTGTGTAGCTGCTTGTCCATGAGGGGTGGTCTGCAACTACCAATCTATTTCAGACAAATTGCCGGACAGCCATTGAATGGGACTGATATTTTGCAGTCGCTCCTGGCCTCAGCTGGATGCAAACCAGTTAGTGGTGAGAATAAAGCTGGTAGTACATTTTTGTGGGAAAATTGGGTTTTTGACTAAATGACATTTTTCGCAAAAAGTGCATGAATTTTTTCACTGAAAACCCAAATCCTGCAAACCCAAAATAGTTTGGCTGGAAAACAAATTTTTTCAGAAAAAACCCTAAAAACTTTTGTTTCAGACATCCTGCTGCGGTGCCTCATGGCAGCTCTATTTCAGTTCCCTCATGTCCCCATTCTCCTCTGCAGGACGAGCATCGCAGCTGGACTGGATCTCCTATGGTGTACCAGGGCCAGGGGTTGCCATGATACACCTGCCTCCTCTCACCAGGAGGAGAGATTGTGGTGCATCATGGGAGATGTAGTCTCACCAGGGAGCCTGATCTATAGAGAAAGGGAGCATGAGGCACCAGAATTATATTTCCCATGAGGCATCGTGGCAGCATGTCCAAATTAACATATTTTGGCTTTTTTCTCTATGATTAAGTTTCTAATATTGGCATCTATCACCGTAGCCGATGAGTAAAAACAGCAGTAGTGGGTGAACAAAACACAGCCACCTGATGAAGTCAGCAGAGGGCTCCTCTTTTTCTTTTCTTACCATAACCCCAGGTATTGTAACTTATCGTAGCTTAGAACTGTAGAAATGTAGGGCTGAAAGGGACTTTCAAGCAATCATTTAGTCCAGTCCCCCATGCTGAGGCAGAATAAAATGTAATTTATCCCAGTTCAAATAGGGAATAAGAACCGTTATATCAGATACTCTCTTAGAGAATCACAAGGATTTACTGGAACACTGCAAGTACCAACTCCAGCACATACAGGCAGGACTGAACTTCTTCCTAACACCTCCCTCCCCCATATCAGCTACAATGACGTAATAACGTATGAGATGACAACTTAAGACTAAGATAAAGATACAGCATCATCTATGGGTGGAGGTGCTCTCTCTACTGATCATTGCCAAGGATAAGATTTGTCGGGAAGTCACAGATTCCATGACTTTCAGAGACCTCCATGACATTTTCCACTTCAGCCGCACCCCCGGGGCAGTGGGGCTGGAGTTGTCAGCTTGTGGGGGTCCCAGAGCTCCGAGCCTCTGTGGGTGGCAGGAGTTCTGGAGCTCTGAGCCACTAGCCCCGTAACTCCAAACTGCTGCAGGCAAATGGGGCCCTGGAGCTCTGAGCCACCAAGCCTGCAGCGGGGGCCTCGGAGCTGTCAGCCGCAGCGGGTTCTGGACTCCCCCACCCGCAACAGGGCTCAGGCCTTAGTCATCCCCCATCAGCCTCTCCACCCCCGCATTATTTTTAGTAAAAGTCACAGACAGGTCTTGGCTCCTGTGAATTTTTGTTTCTTGCCCACGATCAGTCCGTGACTTTTAATAAAAATAACCATGACAAAATCTTAACCTTAATCATTTCCTTATGATCAGCCAATGAGCTCCAATACTTTGCAAGCTAAAGCTAGACAAATTCCGACAAGAAATAAGGCACAGGTTTTTAACAGCACTTGAATGAAACTTGCACAGTGTTAACTTTGTGCTGAATTGTGGTAACCTCCATATGTTCCTTCAGAGCTTGCTTTTTCAAACAGTTGAGAGGATTTCTATTGGCAATCAATACAATTGCTAGAAAAACATTAACCTCCAATAAAGATCCTTAATCTAGAAAGAACAGGTTACGGGATATTTAGATAAGTTAGCTTTATTCAAGTCAGCAGGGCCTAATGAAATTTACCCTAGGGTATTTAAGGAACTAGCCGAAGCAATCTCAGAACCATTAGTGAGGATCTTCAAGAACTCTTGGAGGATGGGTGAGGACCCAGAGGATTAGAGCAGGGCAAACATAGCAGCTATCTTTAAAAAGGGGAACAAAGAGGACTCAGGGAATTATAGACCAGTTAGCCTAAGTTTGATACCTGGAAAAATAGTGGAACAAATTATTAAACAATCAGTTTGTAAGCATCTAGAATAATAGGGTTATAAGAACTAGCCAGCATGGATTTGGCAAGAGCAAATCATACCAAACCAACCTAATTTCCTTCTTTGACAGAATTACCAGCCTAATGGATGTTGGGTGGGAAGTTGTAGGCATGACAGCTTGATTTTAGTAAGGCTTTTAACACAGTCCCATGTGACATTCTCATAAGCAAACTAGTGAAATGTGGTGTGGATAAAATTACTATAAGGTGGGTGCACAACTGGTTGAAAGACCATATTCAAAGAGTAGTTATCAATGGTTTGCTGTCAAACTGGGAGGGTGTATCTAGTGGGGTCCCACAGGGATCAGTCCTGGGTGGAATGCAAAGTGATGTGAGTGCAAAGTGGGTGGTGGTTGTTATTTATAACTAAGAGCCCTCTGGTGAGGTCACCCATTTAGTTGCCCCCCTCTTTCTGGGGTACCAGAGGCCGAAGAAATATAGAAAGTGCCATGTCCTCACAATAGGAAGCGCTTTCAGTCCATCTCTTGTGGGTGGCTTGCCCTCGAGTTGTGGCTTTCAGCATCTCTACCCTCTCCTTGCTTATGAGAAGGGGTGGAAGAGAGATTTATGCCCCCTCTGCAGCAGGGATGGTTGCTAGGAGGGCTGGATACCAACTCACTCGCCCCAGTGGACGTGTTTTACACTCACTTTGCTAGATGTGAATGCCCATCCAAGGTGCAAGGCAATGGAGCCTGGAGTTCCTACAGCAGCACCAGACATAGGGAAGACAGGCTGGTCACTGTCACTAGGGGCTTGAACTTAACCAGGGAGCTTCCCTTATTAAAGGCCAGGTCTACATGAGGAACAGTTTGCTGGCGCAGTCTCCTGTTATACCATACAGACAAAGTGCTCCTAGTACGGATGCAGCTTATACCAGTGACGCTGGGTTTTTTCTGGGGTAACTTAAACCAAGCACAGCATTGCTGGTATAACAGGGTCTGCACAGCTTTTGGTTACAGTTATTTTGGTTACAGATCACACCTTTTCACAACCCTGATGGACGTAGCTTTGCCTGCAGAAGTCTGCGGTGTAGACCTGGCCTAGGATCTCTGAGAGAAGAAACACCCTGAGTTTCAGTGCACTCTGGACCTGCTTATGTCTCGTGTCCTCGGAGAACCTTTCCCAGTTCCCCCTCTCCAGCTGCAATGGCTGCCCTCTTTTCCCAGCTGTTTTCCTCAGCGAAGATGAGATTCTTTTTTTTTAAAAGCCGAATGCACAGAGTAAAAGCAGAGCCTGCAGCGTTCTGTAATGAGTTGCTTTAGCCGGTGCTGCAGCAGTTTGGGTGATGCCAACCATCTAGCATGTCAAGTGGTAGCTGCTTTCCTTTCCCCTCTGTTACTATTGATCTGACGTGATTTTATTACATGTGAGCAAACAGGTTAATGGATTTGATTAGACGCAGCAAAATGTTTTGATTTATGAATTTTACCCTCTTCCTGCTACAATTCCTTTCCCACTCCCTTTGCTTTCCAGCTTCACGCTTGTCAGAGCGGATTTCCCCTCCTCCCCCACAAGCAGCTCCTCCGGTGTTACAGGCAAGCTTTTAGCAGGGAAAAAGAGCTCGGGTTACAAGTAGCCTGCCAATTATTATTACCTGCCTTAGTTATTCCCCAGGAGAGGTGAATTGCTGTATTTTCCACTCCTTGGCAATTACTAATTCACGTTCCCCTTCTTCCACACGAAAAAGCGAAACAAATGGCACAAAAGCTGAGAAGCCGCAAGCCTCAAAGTGGGGGCAACAGAATTAGCACAGAGGAGTTTCTGATGATCAGGCAGTGATGTATTCACTCACACACACATACCCCTAGCCTACACCAACTCCAGCCGTTAGGATCCATTCTGTCTATCCTTTGCAGTTACTTCTTAGTCTTTGGGACAGGGAGCTGGGTTTGCCATTGTTTGAGTTGCTGGGCCTCCACTTGCCCCCATCTCCGATGTCTCTTGCCGGCACTGCTCTAAGACTGTGACAGCCCACCTTTTGGTAGGTGGCAATCAGGCCTCCGGCTGAGTCACAATTTATCTCACACGCACACAGAGTCCAAATAAATATATAAAGGCCCACGTCCTTACAATGGGAAGGGCCTTCAGTCCCCCTCCTGCCCCGCAGTGGTTTGCCCTTGCCTTGGGGCCTTTCAGAGTATGTCTACACTGCCATTAGAGCACTGCAGCTGGCCTGTGCCAGCTGATTCAGGCTTGTGGGGCTTAGGCTAAGGGACTGTTTAATTGCAGTGCAAGTTTCCATAGTGGTATCACCTCTCGCTTCTTCAGTGTCAGTACAGCTCTCGTCTAGGTTCCCTCCACTGGAGGGCTGGGGTGAGCTCAGCACCCAGATCCAGGAACGTGGTCTTGTACACCCAAAAGTTCTGCAGCCACTGCTCATCCTCCCAAACCCGCATTACAATGTGATCCCACCGGTCAGTGCTTGTTTCTCAGGCCCAGAAGCAGCGCTCCACCATCAGCAGCTGCTCCGTGAATGCCATCAACGATCTTGAACTGGTTCTCATTATGTTCCACAGCAACGTTTACCCCCAAGAAATTGTCACATTTTCTGCAGCTCTGCAAATATCAGAGGATCGTGCATCCTGTGCTTTCAACATTCAGGACTATAGTGCAGACCTGTGCAGGCTCCATGTGTCTATCGGAAATGGTGAACAATGAAAAACCCCATGCAGATTTATGGGATTTTCAAACTAGACATGAAAAATTATGGGATGGAGATGGCTTTATGGGATAGAGAAGGTTGTATGATGGAAACATGCTCCCGCAGTCCCAATCACACCTGAATGACTTGTTTCTGTCCCACCATGCATTGTCAGATCTTCCCAAAAGAGAGTGCACTGGACAGTGATGAGTTGCACGCTGGGATACCTACCCATGGTTCATTGCACTGTGCAGCGAAATGAGCTCTCCTGGTGAGTCCCTGCAGCAGCGACGCAAGCAACAGCATGCATGCACACAAGCGATATGCTACCTGGGGCAGCTTTATGCTGATGGAACTTGCCTCAGCAAAAGTTTGTAGTGTCGACATGTCCTAACATAAAATGGCAAAGTGAAGGCTTCTGCTGTACCCTTGTTCAGGAGCTCTCAGCATAGGTCCAACGTCTGTTTCCTCCTCTGCATGCCCCCCCACTTCTGAACTATCTAGCTCCCTTTTTAAGCTCCTCCTCTAGCTGGAACTGGCTCTGCAGTTGATGGAGGAAAGGGAGGTGGCCTTGCCTGGGCCCAGAACTGCTCCTTAACTCCTTCATTTCCAGTGTGGGGTTTATACCTTTCACACTCCTCTGTATATGCTATTTTCTGTTCTTTCCACATCCACTTCTTTCCTCTGTTGCCAAACATGAAGAGTCTAATATCTTCTAGTCGTGTGTCCCCACTTTGCACCAGCTGTACCATAAGGGTCTGCATGGATCTGGGGGTCATATTTAGCACTCCTTATAATCTGCTCCCCCTTCATGCATATTCACAATCCCCTTTATTAACAACCAGGGGATCAGATACAAATCAGCTTCTTCTTACCCTAAATGCAACAGGGCAGATTATGATCAGTTATGCTGGTGTGTATTCAAAGTAATTGCATGAAACTCAAGTTACTCCAGATTTACACTGATATAACTGAGACTGTAATCTGGCCTTCCACTTGTTTTTCTATTATTGTTATTATTATTATCACAGGCTAGTCTGAAATATCAAAGCTCATCTGTAGCATTTGAATGAGATGCCATCAAAATAAAAACCACGTGCCCAAGTCTGATTTTGCTTGCCAGAGTGTAAATTGTGAGTAAATCCACCAGAGCCAATAGAGTGAAACCAGTGTTACTCAGATGTAAGTGAGACCAGAATCTGGCCCCATAGATTAAAAAATATTCCATTATTTGTGGTGTTAACAACACACAATGTTGTGAATTGAAATCATTTTTTAAATCCCTATGTGTGAAGGGCATATCTGGTTCATTAACATTTATATGCCTTGTTTTTATTTTAATATATATCAACGGAGTCACTCTCATATTAATTCACAGATCAAATGTAAACATATACCTCCAGGAACAAAGAATGTAGGCCATACTTACAGGATGGGAGATTCTATCCTGGAGAGAAGTGACTCTGAAAGAGACTTGAGGGTCATGGTGGATAATGGCTGAACGTGAATTCTCAGTGTGATGCAGTGCCAAAAAGGATAATGCGATCCTTGGACATGTAAACAGGACTATTGAATAGGAATAAGGAGGTTATGTTACTTTTGTATTTGGCATTAGTGCAACCGCTACTGGAATACCATGTCCACTTCTGGGGTCCACACTTGGAGACGGATGTTGGAATATTGAAGAGGGTTCGGGGAAGAGCCAGAAGAATGAGTCAAGGACTGGAAAGCATGCCTTGTAGTGACAGTCTCAAAAATCTCTATCTATTTAGCTTATCAAAGAGAAGACAAAGGGGTAACTTGATCGTAGTCTACAAGTACCTAAATGGAGAACAGAAATCTGATAATAGAGGGCTCTTGAATCTACCAGGCAACGGTCTAAGATCTAATGGCTGGAAGCTGAAGCTTGACAAATGTAGGCTAGAAATAAGGTGTAACATTTTTAACAGTGAGGGTAATTATCCATTGGAACAACTTACCAACGGTGGTGGTGGATTCTCCATCACTGGAAATCGTTAAATCGAGATTGCATGATTTTCTAAAATACCTTTTCTAGTTCAACCACAAGCCATTGAACTTAAGCAAAAATTAATTCATGATCTGTGTTATGGAGGAGGTCAGACTAGAAGTTCACAATAGTTCCTTCTGGCCTTAAGATCTCTGAATCGGTTAATCTATTGAGTTTATACAAGACACACATGCTACGTGTATAGCATTTGCCTTTTAGTGACTTATATTCTTTCCATATCAGTCACGTTTACTTTCATCATTGATGTGGTTTATTTTCTGCATTTCACTTGTTCTGGACAGTGAGATGAGACTAGTAATTTTGACTCTCCGATTCACATGCACAAGCAATAGACTTTTGGGTTTAGGTTCACAATACCACACTGGAGCTTGTAAATCAAACAACAAATGTTTTTATTCCAGTAAACATAATTACTTGTGGGTGTAGATGAGCCCAGGGCCTGCCAACAGTTAACTGAGGGCAACATCTCAAAATCCAAAGAGAGAGAGAGAGAGGATATACAGGTGATTTCTCATTAAACATTTGCTGTTTCATTTTGATTTGATAATATTTGAGTGAACGTCTACACTTTTAACACTACAGTGTTGCCACTGTATTTCTTCTGTGTAGATGCTACTTGTGTCAATGGCAGGGGTTCTTCCATTGGCGCAGGCAATCCACCTCCCCAAGAGGAGTAGTTAGGTTGATGTAAGAATTCTTCTGCTGACCTAGTGATGTCTCCACCGGCGTTAGGTGTGGATTTTTCACACCCCTGAGAGAAGTAACTATTCAGATGTAAAATTCTAGCATAGACCAGGCCTAGAAGGGTGGTGAAGCACTGGAATGGGTTCCCTAGGGAGGTGGTGGACTCTCCATCCTTAGAGGTTTTTAAGCCCCGGCTTGACAAAGCCCTGGCTGGGATGATTTAGTTGGTGTTGATCCTGCTTTGAGCAGGGGCTTGGACTAGATACCTTCTGAGGTCTCTTCCAACCCTAATCTTCTATGATTCTAAGTCCATATCTAGCACTTGTACCCACAGATCCTAAAGTGCTTAGCATAGCTAAGTGTCACTAGCCGCATTTTACAGATGAGGAAATTGAAGCACAGAATATTTAAGTGACTTGCCCAAGGTCACGCACACTGAGTCAGTGGTGGAGCAAGGAATGGCACATAAGCTTTCTGAGTTGCATTTGGTCTTTCCTCGTGGCCCAGAGTGTGGCTCAGTGATCACTCAGACACTGTGTCCAATGCATTTTATTGTTGTTTTCCTGCTGGCTGAATTAAATGCAGCACCGAGGCAGCTGTGGGGGGTGGAGTAGGTTTTTATTCCATGCCCTTAGGTGGAGTGGGTTCACAGGGAAAGGGGAAAGCCCCCTGTATACTCTTGGTCCAAGGGAACAAAGGGTTAATCCATGACGTCTTCATTTATTCTGTATTTTAGACCAATCACGAAAAGCGTTCTGGTCATATGAAATGGCATAAAATTATTACCCTGAAATTAAACGTAAAACTACTTGACAGTGACCCTTCAGGGTAGACTCAACTGTGAATGGTTCGGACAGTGTGCTGCAGGCACCGTCAGTGTTTCGCTGACAGGAGATGATGGAGAATAGGACATGTAATTTTTATTTGTATTGTACTTTGCCATCCACATGTCTCCCAATGCCTTGCCACTTCACTGTGTCTTAGCATAACACAAGTAATCCCCCAGGACTGACTGTGCTCTGAGACGTTCAGGGAAAACCTCCCAAGAGATATACCAGGGCCTGACTAGCTGTTGTTACTTGCATGGGACTATTCTTTCCCGAGGAACTTTTCAGGCTTACCTACCTTTCAGTGGTGTTGTGAATAGAGCGGGGCAGGAAATGTTTTCCTGTCCCACAAGAATTTTCAAGAGTTTAAAAAACTGTCGCTTCTCGCGCGTTGACCACAAAGTCAAAAAATCTCAGAAGTGTTCAGGAGCCGACAATCTAAACAATGTTTCAGTTTGATTTCCAATGTTTAAATTATCTGTAACTTTTGTAAACTAAAAGTGAACTAAAATTTCAAAAGGACAAAATCCTTTGGAAATGAAAATCAAAGGTTTTCCTTCAGAACACTCCCAAACAGGATGTTCTGCCATTCTTGGAATTTCTTTTTCCAATTTTTTTTTCTCCCCAGAAAGGAAAAATGTGTGAAAACAGACACGTTCCCACAGGAGGTTTCAGTTTCGCTGAACTGATATTTTCCAAAAGTTGTGTTGAAAATTTTCCAGGCAATGCTGGTTGTAAATTATTCTTTCCAGCGGAGAAATGGAAGCTGTGAAGTGAAGTAACTTGCACTACATCACAAAGCACTGGTAAAGCTGGGATTAGAATCTAGGAGCTCCTGGCTTCCAGGCCTGTCTTGACACCACTAGACAACCCCCTGGCCTACAGCGATTTCTGACATCTCATTGGTAATGTTGGAGAGCGGTCCGTTTAGAAACTGTCCCTTTTGTTTGTGGCCCACAGAGATACTGTGCAGCACTTTGTCTCCCCCTAGTGACTGAGGTTTATGAGTCTTCTAATGCCTAAAAACTAACAGAGCTGGTCATAGATTACACAGTTAGAAGGGTCCACTGCAGGGCCGGTGCAAGCATGTTTCGCTCCCTAGGCGAAACTTCCACCTTGCGCCCTCCCCCGTCCCCGAGCCCCTGCCCTGAGGCGCCCCGCCTACCCGTGGCAGCTCTCCCCCTCCGCCCTGAGGCACCCCCCCCCACGGTGGCAGCTCTCCATCCCCCATCCTCCACCCTGAGGCACACTCCCAACCCTAGCTCACCCCTGCTCCAAGCACGAGCACCCCAACACTGCTTCACTTCTCCTGCCTCCCAAACTTGCAGTGCCAATCAGCTTAGGCGCCGCAAGCCTGGAAGGCGGGAGAAGTGAAGCAGCCACAACATGCTCGGGGAGGAGGCGGGGCAGGGGTGAGCTGGGGCGGGGAGTTCCCCTGCGTGCCACCCTGCCTCCTTCCTTGCTGCAGGCAGCCTCCCTGCACCTCTGCCCCATCTCCCACCACCTAAATGCCGGCAGCAACTGAGGCGGCTGAAGATCCAGCCGCCGCAGTCACTGCCCAAGAAAATGGCACCCCCCAAATCCCAGCGGTCGCCTAAATGGTTGCACCAGCCCTGGTCCACTGTGATCCCCTAGCCTGATGTCCTGAATAACACATGCCGGAGAACTTCCCTGAATTAATTCCTGTTTGAACTAGGACAGACCTTTTAGAAAAACAGCCAGTTTTGACTTAAAAATTGCCCGTGATGGTGAAGCCACCAGAACCCTTGGTAAATTGTTCCTGTGGTTAATTACCCTCACGGTTAAAAATGTGCACCTGATTTCCAGTCTGAATTTAGCTGTTTTCTAGCTCGAGCAATAGAGTCTCATGCTTTTAGATCCAGAGGCTCAGCAGGCAATCCAAGCAGGGTCATTGCTACGAGTTGCATCTTGCATGGGTATTGGAGGTCTCTCCTCCTTCCCTGCTGAGGACGCTAACACGAAAATGAGTTCTGTGTTTCATGGGAATTCTTCTGTTCTTCTGTCCTCTCTTGCTCCCCACCTGTAGCCCCAGTCCCTGCTTTGTGACCCCCTGATTGATTCCGCAGCCACCCAGTGTGGCATTGGGACCCCAAGGCGAGGAACGAGTAATAGGCTAATGGGCTTTATGGGGCTGTTGCACCTCCAGGATTCTGGGTCCCCCTTGGGTAAAGCAGTGCAGCCCTACGGACTGTGCTCATGGCAGCTTTGAACGTCCACATAAGCGAGACTCTGGCCACATCCTACCGTGCCCCCTCAAATCACTGCCCTTGGACCCAGCATGAGCCTAGGCTGAACGCTGTAGGGTACGAACAAGCATAGGGCCTGCCAATAAGATCCACTAGCCTTTTAGGAACCCTGAGTCTTCAGTGCTCTGATTCATTTCTGAAGCCAGCTATTGTTCGTTTTGTTCCACACATTCATTAGTCTGGCTCTGCGGGAGCTAACCAGGAGCAGGACCTTCCATCTCCGCTTTTCTTTTAGGCAGGTTAAGCTGCCCTCGCAAAATGTTTTCATTAAGGTGATGGGAAGTTGTGGGGGTGGGGAGGGGGGCGAGTTTCCTGTTGAAGCCACTGAATGGCAGGGTTTCATCTCTCACACATAACAAAATCATCCCCCGCTCTCCCTCGCTCATTAAAGTGGAACTGGAAGAGTGGCAGGAAGTTCCTAATGACTCAGCTCGGGAGTAAGGGACCTGAATGCTTTTATTTTTTTGCTGTGCTGGAGATGGTTTCACCTTTGATGCATCTGACAGTGGGAAGAGAATGCTGACAGCGAGGGCTGAAAGCAGAGGGGTTAGAGAGGTGGATTCAGGGTAGTCTGACAAGTTCCTTTTCTTTCTTGTCCTGTGCATTCATCTCAAGCAGGCTCAGGGAGGTAGTTAAAGCAGCTGGTCTTGATAATTCCTCCCTCTGTTTGGGAAGCACAGAACAACACTGAATGGACTCATACATTTAATTCTATATATGTCACACTGTTTCCATGTCACTTCTTTTTTTAATCTGCTTAGGTAGATATAAGATTCTTTCTTTGTGGTATCTGAGCACTTCAAATAACTGCATGGGTAATTAAAAGTGAAATCTATTTCCAGCCCAAATAAATGCTTTCCGCCACCACACATGTTCACTGACTGGTTCATCAGACAGATCTTGTTTGGATGCATTTAGCTGTTGGGATTTCTTTGGGAAGAATTGCACGTGCTGTGAAGGAAGTGCTGTCTAATGTTGGAAGCCTGGGAATGGGAGCTGAGGCTCCCGAGCTCCAGATCAGACTGGCTTCAGCTTTCAATAGCAGATTTCCAATTCAGAAGAGGCTGCTGCTAATGATGAATCAATGCAAGCAGTTATCAGAGGGACCCGTTGTTGCATTCACATCTTGCTGACTGTATGTGTGGGTATTTAACACATCTACAGTATAGACAGATGACCTGGTTCTGACCTTGTTTCCGTTGGTGTAAGTCAGGAGTGCAAGCCACTGGAGTTAGGGTGACCAGATGTCCCGATTTTATAGGGACAGTCCCGAATTTGGGGTCTTTTTCTTATATAGGCTCCTATTACCCCCCACCCCCGTCCCGATTTTTCACACTTGCTGTCTGGTCACCCTAACTGAAGTCAATAGTTACATTTGTGTTAAGCCAAAGTAAGATCAGAATCAGGCCTAATGCACATGTTTAAATAGTATATATAGGGCCCGCTCTCAGCTGGTGTAAATCAGCGTCGTTCTGTTGAAGTCTATGCAGTTTAAATGACGTAAAGCCATTGAAAGATCAGAATCAGGTTGCTTGTTTGTATGTAACCTCATTCCTTTCCCATTATCAAAAAACGACAGTAGCGCTTGAGTTGATCAGCAACTAACATAGCTGCTCTCCACTGTAAATATGATATTAGTTGTGTCCTTGTTTGCATTGTTTGCATTCCAGATGCTATGGTCAGATGCAAATAATTCAAGGGAATACTTGTTTCTGTCATGGCAAGCAGCGTGGAGAAGATGAAGTGAGGCAGATCGCTTGAATTCCCTCTTGGCTTGGCTGCATACGCTTGCTCGTAGTAAAGTTTAAATAGAGAGCGTTTAAGGTATGTTTACACTGCAATAAAGGATGCTTGGTGCGGCTGTCACTGGCCTGGGTCAGCTGATGTGAGCTCACAGGGCTCAGGCCCTGGAGCTAAAACTTGCAGTGTGGAGATTCAGGCTTGGGTTGGAGCCTAGGCTCTATGGTGCCACAAGAGGGAGGATCTCAGAGCCTGGGTTTCATCCCAAGCCTGATCGTCTACACTGCTAATTTTAGCCCCACGAACCAAGTCAATCGACCCAGGCCCTGCAACTCGGTGCCAGGGGTTTTTTACTGCAGTGTAGATGTACCTTTAACTACAAAAGGGCTTTGAGTGTATCCAGAAGAGTAAGCGATTGATTACTTTAGTCATTGTTTCTATTTTAACAGGAAAAATAGTTTCGCCTCTTCTCCATGTTTAGTGTTTTTTCCCCATGGTTTTTACATAATGGGCTGAGGCTATGACCCAATGGAGGCAGTGCAGTCTGGGGGATCTGACACTGGACTGGACTATTCCCAGCTCTGATGCTGCCCTGCTGTGTGACTATGGGCAAAGGATCCTATGCTCTGTGCCTCCATTTCCCCTCCCACCATTTGTCTGGCTGGACTATTTAGGTTCTGAGCGCTTCAGATTCTATAGCAGATGTGGGCAAAATACCACCCGCAGGCCACATCCGGCCCACGAGACCATCCTGCCTGGCCCCTAAGCTCCCAGCCGGGGATCCTAGTCCCCGGCCTCTCCCCTGCCGCTCCCACTGGCCAGCGTGGGGCACACAGCTGGCTTTGGCCAGGTGTCGCAGCTGCGAGCTCCTGCTGCTGGTAAGAGGTCAGGGAGTGGGGTTGGGGGTTGGGTAAGGGAACAGGGTCCTGGGGGGCAGTCATGGAGGAGGGGGCAGTTGGATGGGGCGGAGGTTCTGCGGGGGTGGTCAGGGGATGGGGAACAGGGAGGGTTGGGAGTGGGAATCCCAGGGGGCCTGTCAGGGGGTGGGGGATGTGGATGAGGTTGGGAGGGCAATCAGGGGTCAGGGCACAAGGGTTTGGATAAGGGGGTGGGGCTCCAGGGGGTGGTTAGGGGCAGGAGGTCCCAGGAGAGGGCGGCCGGGGACAAGGAGCAGGGGGGGATTGGATGGGCCGGGGGTTCTGAAAGGGGCAGGCAGGGGGCGGAAAGTGGGAGGGGGCTGATAGGGGGCAGGAGCCAGGCTGTTTGGGGGACACAGCCTTCTCTACCCAGCCCATCATACAGTTGCGCAACCCCGATGTGGCCCTCGGGCCCAAAAGTTTGCCCTCCCCTGTTCTAAAGTCCCGGAGAGACATGTGGCGCTGGGTGGCTGTGCGACTGGTAGGAATAACAAGCCTTTCACAGCTCCAGTACTGGTTCTGATCCAACCCCGCTTGGTTGATAGAGAGTCAAGGTTCTTCGGTGGCCTTTGTAAAATGAGTTGGTGTCTGAGTTCATGTCCCAGTGAATTTCCTCAGCTCAGTTAGCATCTATCTACAAGCTACCTATTTATATCTCACGTACACACACCCTCAAACACTTTAGTATCTGATTGTCTTCAAATATCTGTAAGATAGTGGTCCCCAATCTGTGGGGTGCGCCCCTGAGCCTTGCTCTGTCCCCATCTCTGCTCTAGCCCAGCCATGGCCCTGGCTGCCGGCCACAGCTCCACTCCCAGCTCCGTCCCCAGCTGTGGCTCTGGCATCAACCCCTGGCTCCTGGCCTGGCTGCAGAATCAACCCCCTTAACCATGTCCACACCCCACTCTGCCCGGGAGCCCCAGACCCAGTTCCCACCGTGTCTCCTGGGGTGGGGGTGCGGACAGAGTAAAGGGGGGATGCGATGTGAAAAGTTTGGGGACCACTACTGTAAGGAAAAGTAACAATACCAACCTCTGTCTTTCTTCCTTCCCAGCCTGTAGAAGAATTGGACTGGTTTACAGGAGCTGTGTTTGGTTTTGCTTATGTTAATGATTGTAGGGACTATTGGCCACTTGGGAATCAAGTTAAACAAAGGTTTGATGAACTTTTGAAAAGTTTCACCTGTTTTCAGTATGCGCCCCCCTGACTCAGTGGGTGTGGAGTGTCGGTGTATGCGTGTGAAAGGGACTGGAGGAGTAGTGTGTAAAGGAATAACTGACGCTAGGTCGAGTCTAGGAAATGTTCGGTTCTGAAGGTGGTTAGTTCTATGTTCATGCCTGCCTCTTGCAGGAATGTGTTCAATACTCTAGCTCCAGCTCCTGGGGAAGAAAAGTCTGTCTCCTACGCTCATGAGCCTCCCCTTGTTGGTAAACAGTTTCATGCTCCAGAGGACTGGGGCTGTCATGGGAATTCACAGTGATGGAAGGAGGAGCTGAGGTAGCCATGGCCAATCCCATGGAGGGCTTTGAATGTCAGGACAGAGCCTGTCCACTGGGCTCTGGATTCAGAAGTGGCTGTAGTCCCACCTCCCACAGAGAAACCTAATAGCCTAGGAAAACTGCTCCATTACTCAGGTTTCATGCTGGCTCAAGGGTTTGGCCCCGTGCTCTTGCCTACTGCTTGTGCTCTGCAGGTAGTATCCGGATAGCCATATCTTTGTGAATTCAAACTCCCTTTGTTCCCCCAACCAAGCCAAAGCACGAGTCCCTGTCCGGGACCGTGCCCAGACCAAGTTTCACATTTCAGATGACTGAAGCTCTGATGAAGAGTGCATGGCTTGAGTTCTCTGCTCACATCCTTCTTGCCTTCCCATATGTCTGGTGGCTGACAAGATTTTGTTCAATGTTTCCCTTTGGGCAGAAATCATGCCTGGTAAATTTTGGCATGAAAGGTGAAGGTGGGTGAATGTTCTGAGCGCATGGGGTGGAACGGAAGCTGTTTGTTAATTTTCCTGCAAGCAACCACACTCATAATGTCTTGCTTTTACATAACATCCGCTGCCCCCGACTGCTTTACAAACTGCAGTGTTGATCTCCTTGCACCGCTGAGATACACCTACCCACAGAGTGAGGGGGCAGCAGACAGCATTCAGCAATAGAGACATGTTGGACAAAACCCTGGAAGTGCCTTGCCATGCAGAATCTTGTTTTTTAAGGTTTCATTCCCCGAATACATGGATAAGCTGAGTCCTAGGCAATTTATTATCTCAGGTGAGTTATCCCTGTGAGGATTCAAACCTGTGACTCCAGGGAATCCCAATTCTATTACACCTGATCCTTAGGCGGGTAAATCATTGTCCCCTCCAGCTCTGATGAGTCACCCTGAATCATGGAATCTGGGAAGGGACATTGGGAGCAATTGATAAACTAAACTGTGCCACTGGCAAATCATATGTGACCATAGATCACATCCGCAATGAGATGGCGGCGGAGCTGGCTTTGGAAAGCAGCATGATTTAGGAGCAGAAAGAACCTGGGAGCAGATTGTCACCTTGATAATTTTGATGAAAGAGACAAGAAAACCCAGTGAGACTCCTAAAGCAGATGATCGATTACCACAAAGTATGTTCATCTTGTCTGTCCTGTATAAATAAGAAGCGGGCCCTGGGGAGGACTTTGATAGGATTCCTGAACTCACTGAAATTAGCTTTTATGGAGCCTGTGTGACTGTCAGCAACCCAAACCCCAAGTGGGACAGCACTGGTATTGTGTTCTGGGTTACCCCAGATGTTAGGGCTAAATCACTACTGTCATCCCTCCTGTGGGAGGGAGCCCTGTCTGAGACCACCAGGGAGCACTCTCCCCTGCCACCAGCTGCTGGCAATACAGCACTCCGCTCCAGGCTTCTCGAACTCTCTCCCTCCTCAGGCTAGCAATTCACACCCTCTCACATTGCTATTCTCGAGCATACTGCCCTTTATCTTCTGGACCCCTGCAATGTGCGCAGATCCATTGCCTCCAGTGCACCCCAGTTTGCTGACTTCATCTCAATCCAGTGCTCTGTTTGGCACAAGGCATTTAGATGTGTCTATTAGTAAAACCAAGTCAGCATCTACTTGGCAGAGCTTAAGACCGAAATTCAAATAAAAGCAAATATAAGGATTTGGAAACATAAGGTCACAGGTAAAAGCAAAACATAAGATGCAAATTATAGCTGATACGTTATTAATAAAGTTATTTTCTTGTCTAATAAGGTATCTCTCACCCAACGGTTATTCCTTGCAGTGCTTGTCCAGTCTAAAGAACTGCTTTGCAACCTAATATTCCCATATCTCATAAACTATAAACATCTCGCAATGATCCTGACAATCAGCTGTTTTTTAACTCTTGGCAGACACCACACACGACCCCCTTCAGTGTAATACTGAGCAAATGGTTGGACACAAAGGTAAACTATCTTCCAGGGCAGGCCTGTTCCTGTCTATGCCACAGGTATGACACTAGAAATTCTATTCTGATTCCCGGGGGAAGTGTATGCCCTATAATAATTAGAGCAGGAGAGTTACCCAGCGGTGCTGGGTTCAGTCGCTGGCTCTGACGTAGACCCCCTTGTGTCATCTTGGACAAGTCACATCATCGCTCTGTGCCTCAGTTCCCCTTCTTTGAAATAGGAATAATAACATTTCCTTTCTCTCACTCTTTGTCTGTCCTTGTCTATTCAGACTGTAAGCTCTTTATGGCGAGGGCTTTCTCTTATTGTGTATGAACAGCACCTCATGCAATGCGACCCTGATCTCAACTGAAGCCTCTAATTACTACTGTAAAGATAAATGACAATAATAAGTAGAAGCCAGGCCTCTTGGGCGGAGCTGGGTCAATAATGGATGGTTCACTACGAATGCAATTTTGAAAAGGGGGAAACAAAAAAAATTTGGGGTGAGCCTGAAAACACAAATTTTTGGGCCAATCAAAAAGTTGAAAAATGTTTCATTTCCGGTCAAATAAAACATTTTGGGTCAACGAACTTTTTTTTTTTTAAATTTCTCATAATAAAATGGAAAGGCCATTTTGAAATAAAAAAGTGTCTCACACCAAACAAATTGAGACCTTTTGTTTTGAAAATGTCAGAATGAAACATTTTGACTTTTGCCCATTTGGGGGAGTTTGGAACGAACACCTGGGCAAAATCGACAGACATGCATGAAATGTTCTGGCATCCCTGACTCTGCCATTTTGGCCCAATCTAAAATCTTGTTTGAAAAATTACACTCCAGTCTCATTCTGGGTTCTATCCACCTCTCTCTCTACCTTGCTGCTTAGCCATGGACAAGACACTTCGGCACCTAACTCCCGTTGATCTCAACAGAAGTCAGGTGCCTAAATCCCTTGACGAGCTGGGCTTTCACCTCTTGTTAGACTGACCCATCTGCTAAATATTGATCATTAGAACTGGTTGAATGAAAATTTATTGGTAAATAACTTACTCTAGGATTGATTGGGAGGAAATGACTGTGCATAATTCATTTGAATATTATTTGACCTCCAATAGAACTGGTCAAATATCATCATCAATATTATATTTGATGGAGGGAAATCCTGGAATAAATGCATTACTATAATCCAGCCAGTTCTGCTGGTAATTCTTACTTACTTGCCCCTTTGCACTTTTAACAAACAAAGCTCTTCAGAGAGGTATAATCCATTCTAGGTATTTATAGCATGTTCAGTGCTCTGTATCTACAAACCTTCCCCGAACAGAGTAGCTGCTCCAAAGCTGCTTTGCATGCTGCTATTCCCCGCTAAGCGCTGAACAATGAAATCTTTGTCAAATTACATTACTGGTGACAAGAGGGGTTGGCAGCCCTCTAGGTTAAAAGGACAGAGGATCCCATTAGTCATGGCTTCCAGGGACAAGCTGATTTCTGTCATCAGTCTAACACAAAGGGATCTCTTTCAAGTCTCTGCTTGCAGCAGGGCCAGGATGAGGGAGATGAAGAGCCTTTAGGCCTGAGGCAAACGAAATGAGTAACTTCTGTGGACTCACACAGCCTTAAACTAGCTAGCCAGTTGGCAAAGCAGATTTCTGTCGGGGGATGCCCTGCATTCCCCGTTGCCTTGAGAGTATGGCAATTCTAAACTAGAGCCCACACGCAACCCTATGTGGTCTGCATTTGCACATCACAGACAGCAGGACCAAAGGAGGCATTAACCAGAGGGGAATCAGATGCTAACGCCACTTGGAAGAGGACTTGAGTTTGCATTTTGGAGCTGTGTTTAGAGACTAAACAGCAGAGGTGTTTGTCATTCTTCAGGGGAGGGAGATCCATTCATTCAGGAAATCAGTAGTCCACTCACATCATTGAAACTGGCCTAACTTTAGATGTAAGAGAATTCCTCTCCTCTGCTTATTGAAGCAGAAACTCTGCCTGGGCGAAGCCAGTGGAAGGTGCATAAAGGACATGAGCAAGCGAAGCTTATTTAGTGATGACTTCAGGTCAATATGCAAAGCAATGTATTAGTGTTTCAGGGATGTACCTTGTCTAAGCATTTACTCTCATCAGTGTGGATGCAAAAATCCTATGGTCAGCTGCACAGAATTCCCCCATTAGTCAGAGGGTTTACATGCAGTGAGCGTTTGGCTGAGCTGGGAAGGCAGTTCAGTTAACAGGAAGGCAAGAGAGCCTGTGCAAAACCGTAAAGACGTATTGTCATTTGGATCAAGCACTTCAGAAGAGAGAGGGGACTGATCTAAGCATGAGAGAGGGAGCTGGGGAATCTCCTGAGTTCTCATCCCAGCTCTGAAACTGACTCCCTAAGTGGCTTCAGGCAAGTCACTTAACCTCTCCGCCTCAATTTCTGCAGCTAACTGTGCGTGAACACTAGCCTGTTGGGTAAAACCCCAGGATTCAACACCCTGTCTTAGCTCAGATGCTGTTCACTCGGCTGGTGTACAGGTCCTCTGGCTGTATTTGTGTCACTTAGATAAACTGCACACAGTGGCTGCTGTAGCTTGTAAGAGAGGAAAATCAGCTACATCCAAAAGAATGGTGGGAAAGAGATGCCATCAAATACTTTCTTTAAAGGTAAGATCTCTGCAAGGCTTTTATATGTCCAGGCAAGGTAGACCTTTCCTTGTCAATTAAACAGAAGTGTCTGATTTTGTTTTCTACCCATGAGCACTTGAAAGTGTCCATCTGCGTCACAAGATAGAGACTCACACTCTTGCTTAACCAGGAGGCATCTATTAAAGAAAATAGCTACAACTACAGCCATCAACCAGCCCCCACGGGATGAGTTCCAGCTTTGGCTTCCATATTTGCCAATGTTCACACCCTGTCTGAAACTCTCTGCAGCGCACACAGGCATCCCCTGTTGGACTAGATGGTCTCCTGAGGTCCCTTCCAACCCTGATATTCTATGATTCTATGATTAGTTGGGGATTGGTCCTGCTTTGAGCAGGGGGTTGGGCTGGATGACCTCCTGAGGTCCCTTCCAACCCTGATATTCTAAGATATCCAGTGGCTGAAAAGTATACTCCAAGTGCACAGATCATTTCGATTTTCAGGCATCTGGTTTTTTACTCACAAGTTTGAGAGTGGCGATGCAATGCTGGCTTGGAAGGAACTAATGGCTGTGTTAAAGTCTCTAAGCGTGCCCAGTGTAAACTAGATGTTTCTACTGGCTTAAGCACACATAAGTTGAATTGAGAGCCCATATAATGTAGAAAAGTGCTGTCTTCTCTCCAGCCAGCTGTAGTGCTCTGTACTTTACTATATAATACTGGCCTTTGAAAATCGGGCCATATGCTTTCAGGGTCTGATCAGACTTTTATGGTTAGCTTGGTACCAAATAACTCAAAAGCCAAAGGACCTGTGATGCCGCAGTGCAACACGGTGTCTGTGTGCGTGTGCAGACAGGTAGCTGTGCTTAGAACGGACTCAAAGAACAGAGGATGTACGCACTTTGGAACCCTACTTGATCTTTCCTCTGGCTAGGAATGGCTGATGAGTAACACAAAGAGGCAGAGTTATCAATAGTCAGGAGCTGGCAAATGTTGACATGGATGGGTGAGGAGCTAACGTGCAGGATGTGTGTGTGTGAGTGAGAAATGCACAACTCCATAGAGTGCTTCTCACCAAGACTTTCTTTTAAATAAAGAAAACAGCTGAGAAATGAACATTGTGATTCTTTACGGTTAATCGCATGTTGAAATGCGCAATGCGTTTGCGCAAGTGTGTGTTGTCGTGCCCTTGCTTGCATGGTCAGCCATCCTTATTGCAGCTGTGTGTGTCCTCCCCTCCACACATGCCTGGGCACAGCTGAATTTTAACTTTGTGCCTGGAGTCTGCTCTGCAGCCCAGCAGAATGATCATTCACGGACTCTGCCCAGCCAAGCGGGGTTGCCCTGGTGCAGGTGCAGGTGCAGTTTAGCTGTGGCTTTAACGTTGTGGCACATTTGAAGCCAGATAAGGTACAGGTAACTGGAGAATCAATAATGCTGAGGTTTGACTGGACTAATGTCTGGTGTGCACAGGACTCAGGGAGGATGTCTGAACTCAGGATGGGCATCCTGTAAGATCCTAAAATTGGATCTTAACCATAGCAAACATGGTGTTTAAGCTTTGCTCAGTGACAAATTGCTCCAGGATCGGACATCTGATCGTGCCATTTATTTTTGTGTTGCATCTTCCAGCCAAAAATATTGCAGAATCTCTCAGCTGATTGCAATCCAAACATCAAAATCCAGCACTTAGGCACCTGCTAGAGAACCTGACGGCAGAGGGACAATAGGGCACAGAAATATTGTATGTTCCTCAAAGCCCAAAGAATGGCTCCTCTATGGCAAGACCTAGAGGTCAGGCCTGCACTTTCCACTTCCAGAGTACAAGTCTCCACTTTTCTGCTTGTATGTCTGCCCACCCCCCAACCCAGCAATGGCACGACCCATCTTCCCGCCCTTTCTAGTAGATTATCCCTGCATATCCAGTCGGAATAGGGGATCTCAGTGCTGCCCAGTGTAATACTACCATGTGCCTGTTTTAATGAGCATGGGGAGCAAGGCCACAGGTCATCCTTCTAAGTGTAAATGGAAACAGAAATACAGGGAGACAAATTCTCCTCCCATTTGCACTCCAGGGTGCCCCCTGGCTTCCTTTTGGGCTATGCACTGTGTAAATCAGGGATTGGCAACCTTTCAGAAGTGCTGTGCTGGGTCTTCATTTATTCACTCTGATTTAAGGTTTCACGGGCCAGTAACACATTTTAACGTTTTTAGAAGGTCTCTTTCTATAAGTCTATAATATAGAACTAAACTATTGTTGTATATAAAGAAAATAAGGTTTTTAAAATGTTTATGAAGCTTCATTTAAAATTAAATTAAAATGCAGAGCCCCCCAGACCGGTGGCTAGGACCTGGGCAGTGTGAGTGCCACTGAAAATCAGCTCGTGTGCCGCCTTTGGCATGCTTGCTACAGGTTGCCTGCCCCTGGTATAAATCAAGATAGGCTCTGGATGGTGCTGTCCGCTGCCCTAAGATGTCAAGAGTTAAACCTGCTGTGATTCTCTGTGGTTCTCTGGGAAGGATGCTCATCACTCCGCTGTGTGACTCCAGAACATAAGCCAACCCGCTGTTAAGATATGTCCTGCTTCTGCAAAGCTAAAAATAGCTGTGATCTGAGCCCGTCCTTCCAGCCACACCATTTGATTTCTGTATACTATAGACATGGCAAAATGCGGGAACACATTCATCGCCAGTGGAACTCCCTGATTTCAGTGGCCTGGCCCCCAGGCTGAAATTGGCTCATCGCTGCTAGACACAAATACGGTGTGTGTGTGTGTGATGTCTAACACAGTGATGTGCTGTTAGCAGCAGTGGATGGCGGAAGTGTCAATGAGCATGGCATGCAGCTCTGGATCATTACCGAAATGCAACCGCTGATTTTGGCTGGACCCTAGACGACCCTATCTTGAACCTGAGAATTGTTGTCACTTGTGCTGGGAATAGAGTGACCAGATATCCTGCTTTTATAGGGACAGTCCCGATTTTTGGGTCTTTCTCTTATATAGGATCCTATTACCCCCCCCCCCCCACTCCAACCCGATTTTTCACATTTGCTGTCTGGTCACCCTAGCTGGGGAGGAGGGGAAGGGACGTGATTAGCATATGCATGTGTGGTCTACCGCCCTCTACTGGAGTATGAGAAATCCTGCAGCTCATATAGCAGAGAGGTCTCTCCAGCACTGATAATCCTCCTCTTGTGTGAGCTGGACTCTGGTGGTATGCTCTGCCTGCTTGTATGAAACTCCAACTAGTGGGAAAGGGAGCTCCATGCCTAGGCAGGGAACTCTATCAGAGATTAAATAGGCCATGTGGCTAGGAGGGGAGCGTGTTGCTTTAACAGGATGCCTGCGCCAGAAGTTCTGCTCCTGTTTTAACAGGGATGAATTGATTGCCAGCAGGCTGGCACATTCATTAAGGTTAGTCTAGACATGCTGCAAACATTTGTTCCAAGACACAAACATTCGTGATTTAGCCTAGCACTCAGCCGAGTGTAAACCGCAAACACCGTGGTGCATCTGGACTGTTTTACAGACACGTTAGCTAACTCGAGTTCATTGGTGCTCAGGCAGGAGCAAAACCTCCAGTTTAGACTTGCCCTAAGAGTACGTCTGCACTGCAGCCCTGTGCCCTCTGTTCCTTCTTATCGCCCAGGGTGGTCATTCGGAGCACTTCTGTCCCCTGCTTTGCTAGTGGTCAGCAGTTTTTCTTCTGGCCTGCTAAACCCAGGGTTGTGAGTTCAGTCCTTGAGGGGGCCGTTTAGGGATCTGGGGATTGGTCCTGCTTTGAGCAGGGAGGTGGACTAGATGACCTCCTGAGGTCCCTTCCAACCCTGATATTCTATGATCTGTGATCTATGAACTTGTGTTGATGTACCCGAGCCATCTTTCATCTAGCTAGCCCAGGTGCTGGAGCAGTGAAGCTGCAGCAACATGATTTTGAGTGGAGGCTATCCAAGCCCACCTGAAACCCTGGGTAATTACTCAGCAGTTAACCCATGCAGAAGTCTGTTCTCGGGCTTCAGTGCTGTGGTACTGGAGCTAGCTAGATCAAAGCTATCTCAGGTATGTCTACATGTGCAGCAGTTGTACCTCGAGAGTATAGTGTGGAGTAGGGCGACCAGATGTCCTGATTTTATAGGGACTGTCCTGATATTTGGGGCTTTGTCTTACATAGGTGCCTATTACACCCCCCCCCCCCGACACACACATACACACACGCACACACAAAATTTTTCATACTGGCTGTCTGATCACCCTAGTGTGGACACAGCCACTGTGTGATAACAGAGCAACTCCTTCAGCTAATCAAGTGGCCGTGTGTTTCGGAGAGGAAGGTCCTAAACTCAAAACCCACGGCCAGCAGTGGGAAAGTCTAATGAATTGAGTTGTGTACTGCTGCCCTCTACTGTCCAAAATAAAAAATGTTAAACTGTGCATCATGGTCCTTGTTAGAGCTGGGAGAAACATGGGAAAGGTTTTCTGTGATACTTCTCAAAAGAACCGGAATATTTTCATTTACTTTGGAACTTGTCATGAGATTTTTCAGGTTTGTTGACAAACCTAAAGGGAACAAAAAAAATGTTTTTGTCTCTCGCCCATCCCCTTCTGTCCCTTTTTTCCCACTGAACAAGGCAGAGAAGGGCCAACTCCACCCACCCACCCAATGTTTTCGTTTTCTTTGGAAAAATTTTTGATGAAAAATAGCAACCAGTTCTAGTCCCTAGGCTACTGGCAGCTAACATGGATTCTCCTTTCATTCCACTGGTAGAGGCTTGTGCTTCTAGAGAAGAAGGACCTGAATTCTAACTTCCCCTACTCCCCACCTCCTCCTTTTTGTGCCATGAAACTGCATGATCTGCACGGGGCCATTCCTAAGTGACCATGAATTTGTTACAGCATTATGCATTTAAGCAAGGATGAACATTGAAGATGGAGGTTTCAGCAGAGCTGTGTGTCTGTCTATTGTTTTGGAGTTACTGCTCAAAGCACAGCAACTGTTGGCCATATGTCTTTGTTTCAACCAAATCAAAGCCCTTTTACAGTAAGGGTTCTATTAAGGAAAGCAACAGGAAACCCAGATTCTGTGTCAAGAGAGGTTGCCTGGGGACAGGAATGCACAAGGCATATGTGGTTTTGTTAATCCTCCCATTTCCCAAACCCGAGATCTGCTTCACAGCAGCGGTGTGTCTGATTTGTGGCTATTGTTGTTCTGATCTTTTAAATTACTCGTGAGCATGAAACAATCAAATGGAACAATGCTAAAATTCATCCCATGGTTCTAGAATGGAGTGGTGTTCCCTGCTCCCAGCTGTGCAGTCTGCAGGTCTCGTTGGCCTCACTCTGCCTAATCGCAGATAGGATGACCAGATGTCCTGATTTTATAGGGACAGTCCCGATTTTTGGGTCTTTTTCTTAAATAGGCTTCTATTACCCGCCCCCCACCCCCCATCCCAATTTTTCACACTTGCTGTCTGATCACCCTAATCACAGACCAAATGTGAGTGGAAAAGCCATAACAGGAGAGGGGCCCATGCTGAGCAAAGGTGCCAGAGGGGAAGAAAAAACACCCCTCTGTCCTTGCAACTGATAGGTGTGGAGAACTGTGAGCCTGTCAGGGTGATAGGGCTGGCTGCAGCCCTGACCCCTCCCTAGGGTCTGAGTGCACCTCACTCAGGCCCCAAGCCTTCACCTCTCTCAGGGTGGGAACCTGTGACCAGGCCTTGGGCTACAGCATCCTGGGTATGGATCGAGCCCTACAGGTCCAAATGGGTTCAGACACCTGTGGTACTTCCCTTTGGGAGCCTGTGACTAATGACAGTGACCCAAAACAGCCTTCTTAAAACCAAAGTATTGCTTAGTCTAAACAGTAGGAACAAAGCTAAGATAAAAACAGGGCTGGCTCTAGCCATTTCGCCGCCTGAAGCACAGCGGCATGCAGCGGGGAGCGCTCTGCCGCTCGCCAGTCCTGCAGCTCCGGTGGACCTCCCGCAGGCGTGCCTGCGGATGCTCCACCAGAGCCGCGGGACCAGCGGACCCTCCACAGGCACGCCTGCGGGAGGTCCACCGGAGCCGCCAGCCGCCCTCCCGGCAACCAGCAGAGCGCCCCCCGCGGCATGCTGCCCCAAGCACACGCTTGGCGCACTGGGGCCTGGAGCCGGCCCTGGATAAAAGGATTTTGAAAACAACAAATAGTCTATACCTACTGCACTAGGCAGGCCTATCTTACCCCAGACTCCCAATCTCTGAGGTTGTGGTCTCAGTCAGTCCCCTTAAATCTCTCTCCCCAAGTCCCTGAAGGCCTGGCTTTAAATTCAGCCAAAGTTCTTTGTTCTCTCAGCTCACAGCCTTGGACCTGCTGCCCAGGTGAGCTCCACAGGAAGCTGAGCCAGAACCTCAAAGCAAAAGACCCATAGAATCAAGTGTAGGCCTGGAAGGGACCTCAACAGGTCATCTAGTCCAGTCCCCTGCACTCAAGGCAGAACTAAGTATTATCTAGACCATCCCTGACAGGTGCTTGTCCAGCCTGCTCTTAAAAATCTCCAATGATGGAGATTCCACAACCTCCCTTGGCAATTTATTCAAGTGCTTAATCACCCCAACAGTTAGGAAGTTTTTCCTAATATACGACTTAAATCCCCTTGCTGCATTTTAAGCCCATTGCTTCTTATCCTATCCTCAAGGGTTAACAAGAACAAATTGTCACTCTCCTCCTTGTAACAACCTTTTAGATCCTTGAAAACCGTTATCATGCCTCTCCCCACCCCCCATCTTCTCTTCTCCAGACTAAACACTCATTTTTTTCCTCAGAGGTCATGTTTTCTAGACCCTTAATCATTTTTGTTGCTCTCCTCTGGACTTTCTCCAATTTGTCCCCATCTTTCCTGAAATGTGGCACCCAGAACTGGACACAATACTCCAGTTGAGGCCTAATCAGCGCGGAGTAGAGCAGAAGAATTACTTCTTGCGTCTTGTTTACAACACTCCTGCTAATACATCCCAGAATGATGTTTGCTTTTTTTGCAACAGTGTTACACTGTTGACACATATTTAACTTGTAATCCATTATAGTCCCCAGATCCCTCTCCAGAGTACTCCTTCATAGGCAGTCATTTCCCATTTTGCCTGTGCGCAATTGATGGTTCCTTCCTAAGTCTCGTAAATGTTTTTAGAGGGATAACTATCTGAGGCCACTGTACTCCTTGCTGGCTGCAAGCTGTCAGTTTCTTCTTAACATAACTCTGTTTTCATACAGTATTCCCTCTTACAACACTCAGATAAACCTATAGTATTCATAAATTATTCCAGGAAGCTCCAAATCAATCACAGAGCTGTTGGTGTAGGTTGACTTGTAGAGAGCCATTAGGTGATGATGAGCTATCTTTGGGTTAGAACAACGCAAGCACCACAGCACAGTGTCATGTCATCATCCGCCTTAAATATTTTGTGGCTCTTATAATGGAATCTTAAACTGTATTCTACTGTACAGCCACTAGGTGATGCTGTATGCAAAAGACCTTATTTAAAGTTAACCTTAGCCATACTGGCAGAGCGTTAAAGGACACATCTGATGTTGTACTGGGTTAGCAATTGGCCTCCCTCAAGGCTCAGTGAGAGGCCACAGAGCCTCACTACATCACTGGGACACTGCCCAGCATCAGGGAATTAGCCAATCAAGTGCCAGAGTCTGAGGCCCCTTTGGCAGGGTAGGGCAGAACAGCAAAGCAGGGCAGGGCAGCAAGCAGTCTAATGCCTGTCCTCCTGGCTTAGGCACACAGCGGACAAATGCAGGCCTCTTGGCCTAAGGTGAGTAGGCAGCCACCCTAGGGGTAGGGCAACCACAGGGGATAGGGGGACCGGGACCCACCCTACTCCACCAGGTCCCAGCCAGGGCCCTGAGAGTGGTGCAGGGCTCTACCACTGGGTCAGCAGTGATCCCATCGAAACATGCTGACTTGGGTTCCAACCACAAAACAGGACCAAAGTCTAGATTCCCTGGGCTACTTCCTACCACAGTCTGGAAAAGGGGTTCTGTACAACATGAGTCCTCTGCCTTGTCAGGGTATTCAGCTTCCAGCAATCCTGGTCGCTCGAGATTAATTGTGTAGACAGATCTTAAAGATTTCTCTGTTAAGGCAAGCTGGTTGCCTGCCATATTTGCTCTTCTTTTGCACATCGGGATAGTTTGTTCCTGCGCCCTCAATAAGGGTGCTTTAAAATACAGCCAGATTTCCTGGACTCCTTGTCCCCTCATACTAGCCTCCCAGGGGACCATGCCCATCAGTTCGCTAAGGGAGTCAAAGTCTGCTTTTCTAAACCCCAGGGTCTGTATTCTGCTGCCATCCTTTCTTCCTTTTGGCAGGATCCTGAGCTCGACCATCTCATGGTCACTGCTGCCCAGTTTGCCACCCACTTCTACTTCTCCTACCAATTCTTCCCTGTTTGTGAGCAGCAGGCCAAGAGGAGCTCTGCCCCTAGTTGGTTCCTCCAGCACTTGCACCAGGAAGTTGCCCGCAAACACTCTCCAAAAACGTCCTGGATTGTCTGTGCACTGCTGTATTGCTCTCCTAGCAGATGTCAGGGTGATTGAAGTCCTCCATTAGAACCAGGGCCTGTAATCTGGAAACTTCTGTTAGTTGTCCAAAGACAGATGTTGTGGTGGGATTCTGCTATAGACAACCAGACCAGAAGGATGAAGCAGACAAACTTGATCCTCCTCGTCTGGCTGTCTATAGCAGACGCCCACCACGACATCACCCTTGTTGCTCTCACCTCTAAACTTAACCCAAAGACTCTCAACAGTGATCCAGTCATGTGAGTTACCCCACCAAGTCTCTATTATTCTAATCACATCATAGTTCCTTGACTGTGCCAGGACTTCCAATTCTTCCTGCTTGTTTCCTAGGCTTCTTGCGTTTGTGTACAGGCATCTAAGATAACTAGCCAATTGCCCGATTTTCTCAGTATGAATCAGGAGGCCTCCCCTATTGCACCCTCCTCCTTGTGTTTCCTCCCAGTATCCCACTTCCCCACTGACCTCTGGGCTTAGGTCACCATTCCCCAGTGAACCTAGTTTAAAGTCCTTCTCACTGGGTTAGCCAGCCTGCCTGCGAAGATGCTCTTCCCTCTCTTCGTTAGGTGGATCCCATCTCTTCCTAGCAATCCTCCTTCCTGGAACAACATCCCATGGTCGAAGAATCCAAACCCCTCTCTCTGATACCATCTGTGTAACCACACATTTACCTCCACATTTTGATGGTCCCTACCTGGGCCTTTTCCTTCAACAGGGAGGATGGATGCAAAAACAACTTGCGCCTCAAACTCCTTTTATCCTTCTTCCTAGAGCCATGTAGCCTGCAGTGACCTGCTCAAGGTCATTCTTGGCAGTTTTGTTGGTGCCCATGTGGAGAAATAGAAAGGGGTAGCGGTCCGAGGGCTTGATCAGTCCTGGCAGACACTCAGTCACCTCCTGAATTCTAGCTCCAGGCAAGCAGAACACTTCTCAAATTTCCCAGTCTGGACAGGAGATGAATGACTCCATCCCCCTTAGGAGGGAGTCCCCAACACCACCACACATCTCCTCCTCTTGGGAGCAGTGTTCATGGAACCCCTATCCCTAGAACAATGCATCCCATGTCTTCTGGCCGATGGGGTCTCCTTCTGATCCCTTCCCTCAGATAACTCTTCCAAACCATTCTCCTCCGTAATACCTGTGCAAAGAGCCTGAAAACAGTCTCTTACCTCTATCTGCATTGAGGATACATGGGTTCTCCTCTTTCTTCTTCTGGAGGTCACATGCTGCCAGTTTTCTTCCCTGTTATGCACTGTCCCCTCAGATTCTTCAGCATGCTGTGCCTGCAGTCGCCAAAAGCGGACATCTGTTCAGAAAATCTTCCTTTTCTCTGATGCAACGCAGGGTTGATATTTGGATCTCTAGACCTTTAACCTTCTCTTCCAAGATGGAGACCAGCTTGCACTTCGTACAGGCGAAGTCTCTTCTGTCATCTGGGAGAATGACAAACCTGGCACATCCTGTGCAGGTCACAATAACTGATCACTCACTATCCATGTCTTCCTTCTAACAGCCTCTTCAGGTGTTGTATTTACTGCTCACAGAAGCCTGAAAGGCAAAAAAACCTCTGTGGGAACTCCCTATGTTTCCCTGTCCTCTGCTCATAAAAACAACAAGGAGTCTGGTGGCACCTTAAAGACTAACAGATTTATTTGGGCATAAGCTTTCATGGGTAAAAAGCCCACTTCTTCAGATGCATGGAGTGAAATCTGTTCACTGCTCACTTAGTTCGCAACTGGCTGCTTTTTTATAAGACTGCTGGCTCAAAGCAGTTGGCCCGGCTCAAAGCCTTCCCTCCAATCAACCACTCAAGGTCCACCTGGAACAAAGCACTCCCAATTCCCACTTTTCAGACACACAAACGCAGTCAAACAGTCCCTGCAACTAGCTCCAGTCAAACCAAGGGTCACAGCAGACAGGCACTCGGATATTCACTCCACCAGCTCACAACAGAGCCCCCTTAATACAGCACTCAACTTAGTGCCTCTTGGACAATTCCCAGGCAAACTCCCTCTGTTTGCCTGTCTTCTGTTTGCTGTTTCCACAGCAGTGGATCAGTAAAACATTATCTCAACCAGATAATAGATTGAAAATAATATTTCTTGAAAACGAATGGAAGTTCATAGAATCAAAGAATGTCATGGTTGGAAGGGACCTCAGGAGGTGATCCAGTCCAACTCCGTGCTCAAAGCAGGACCAATCCCCGACTAAATCAAGTTAAATAGTTATTCCTGCAAAAATGTCTCATTTCATGTTTGCACATATGATTTTGTCTTCTATAGGACATATATTGAAAAACTGCAGCTTTGTCTTAACAGAGCTCTCTCCTTGGCTTCAGAAGGGGCAGAGTTGGCCAGTGCTGAGCTCTTTTGAAAATAGCATGTCTAAAGTAATGAATAGTAGAAATTAGAAAATAATATCCAGTGCGCAGCAAAACTTTGCAGGTGGCTCTCCGGCTCTGAGTAATTTACAGATCCAATCACCTGGAAAGTGCAGAGGAACGATTGAGCTTTGCAGGATTTAAACCCCTCAGGGGACATCTACACTGCAAAACAAACAAACCCCAAACCCACAGCAGAGCTCAGCACAACTGACCCAAGCTCACAGGGCTCATGCTACAGAGTAAAAAAATAGCAGTGTAAGCATTCCCGCTTGGGCTGGAGCCTGGGTTCTTAGACCCAGACCTCACGATATGTTTCAGAGCCCATGCTCCAGCTCTCGCTAGGACATCTACACTGCTATTTTTAGTAGTTGAAGCACCAAGATCCTGAGTCAGCTAACCCTGGCTCTGGGACTTGCTGCCATGGGGCTATTTTTGCAGTGTAGATGTACCCTCGGAGTCTGTAAAGTATAAACCAGCTTATTTTCTGTTCGATGGTGTTCTGGATAAATAACCTAAACACATCTCAGGAATGGTCTGGATATGAGTGCAGAGGACTGGATTAGATGACCTCTTGAGGTCCCTTCCAGTCTTATAATTCTATGATTATTCACTGTTTACTCTTAAGTGATAGGTGATTAAAGCAATTAATTGAGCTAAGGGTAATTATACTATGAAGCTAGACAAGGTTACTGGGCAGTACAGAACAGAGGATGCTGTGTATGAGAGGGACTATGTCAGATGAATTTATAAAGCGTGATGAACAGGCTTCTTGTTGAGGTTTTGGAGTTCAAATATAAATTTTTAAATAAAAATTACAGATTTTTCTCAAGTACCCAATGGTTTTGAATGCTTCCATTTTTGAGTGCAGTACTGGAGAACTTCAGAAAGCACAGCTCATCAGAAATACAGCAGCCCAAATCACTCGTCACTTTTTGAAAATTGTGGCCGTGATGACTACTGTACATGGAAGCTGGATCAGATTAAAGGAGGAAATGGTCCACTGCAGATGCTTTCCCCCCAAAGTTCTTATGTTGTCCTTGTTTGTTTTTGACATGGCAGTGATATGAGATGTGCACAGAAGTGTACGCATATAGAGGATCCTGTAGGCATCAAAACAGTTCCAGAGATCAGTGGCTTATGGCCTGTTTTTGATCTGAGCTGTTACACTGTTATAACATTACAGTGAATCACAGAATCATAGAATATCAGGATTGGAAGGGACCTCAGGAGGTCATCTAGTCCAACCCCCTACTCAAAGCAGGACCAATCCCCAACTAACTCATCTCAGCCAGGGCTTTGCCAAGCCTGACCTTTAAAACCTCTAAGGAAGGAGATTCCACCACATCCCTAGGCAACCCAGTCCAGTGCTTCACCACCCTCCCAGTGAAAAAGTTTTTCCTAATATCCAACCTAAACCTCCCCTACTGCAACTTGAGATCATTGCTCCTTGTTCTGTCATCTGATACCACTGAGAACAGTCTAGATCCATCCTCTTTGGAACCCTCTTTCAGGTAGCTGAAAGCAGCTATCAAATCCCCCCTCATTCTTCTTTTCTGCAGACTAAATAATTTCAGTTCCCTCTGCCTCTCCTCATAAGTCATGTGCTCCAGCCCTCTAATCATTTTTGTTGCCCTCCACTGGATTCTTTTCAATTTTTCCACATCCTTCTTGTAGTGTGGGTCCCAAAACTGGGCACAGTACTCCAGATGAGGCCTCACCAATGTCGAACAGAAAAGAATGATCACATCCCTCAATCTGCTGGCAAATGCTCCTACTTATACAGCCCAAAATGCTGTTAGCCTTCTTGGCAACAAGGGCACACTGTTGACTCATATCCAGCATATCCAAGCATATCCAGTGCTTGGAAATAACTACCCGATTCAGTGCAGCCAAGCCCATTGTTGTGAGTTCAGGACAGAATGAAAAACAATGATTTTGACTATTTTAATAGGGATTTTTTTTGCGGACTGTATGTTGAAAATATCAATAGCCTCCGATATCCTTGTCTTTTTTGTTCTGTATTTGTACCACATCCAGCATGGGATCCGAGTCCATGATTGGGGCTCCTAGATGGTGCAATAATACAAATAATAAATAATAATTCTCTGAGCCTAATTAATGATTGCTCAAAGCTTTGTAACCATGCACAAAATGTTCGCACTGCACGTGATATTAATTGTAGCTTTGATTTTGTTTTTAAGTAGAGTAATTATTTAATTTACCATCTTGCTTCCCTGTTGCTATATCTTTCTATTGGCCTTTTTTTTAATTCGTTATGATGAAAAACGGTGGGCCAAATTCTAAGCCGATGTAAATTAACGAAGTGCCGTTGAAGTCAGTTCACCCCAGCTGAGACTCTAGACCAACACCCAATTAGATGCAAATATAGTGGAATCCGGTTATAAATGACAGACAGTGGAACATAGTACTTTGTCTGGTTGTCTGTCTTAGGGATTTCTTAGCGTATCATTTCCCAGGTAAATAGCATGGTAAAGGATGTATTGGACTTCAGGGAGTGTGCTGTCCTTCTCCTCTCCCAGTTTCATAGATGCTCTGTTGGAGAAATTCCCTGCTTCTGCCTTCCCTGGGTTTAGTTTGAGCCAGCTGCTCTTCATCTGGGTGCTGATTTCCTCTAAGCTATGTGACAGCCTCGGGATGGTGCTGGTCGCGTTGGTGGAAAATGAGATGAACTGCGGGGAGTTGTTGACATACTGTTGGCCTCTGGTGCTACCCCACCTCTCCAAGTGGGCTCTTGTAGATACTGAAGAGAAGAGGAGGAAGGATGGATCCCCATGGGACCCCTCAGGATAAGCTTTAAGGGAACAGGAGCAGAGTAGTGTGATCATTGGGATATGGCTTTTACCTAGTGCCAGGAGAAGTTCCTCTCTGAGGGGGACCAAGGCTTTCTTCTTGCTGTGCCACAGTCTGAAGCCCAGTTGGGAAGCATCCAGGGACTTGGCAGAGGTTACATGTTGCTGAAGCTTGGTTGCTGCTCTTTTCTGGTTGATTTTTGCACAAGGGTGAGAGTCTGGAGAACAAAGGAGCAGCTGGACAGATCTTCTGCATTGAGTGTGGATGTCTTCAGGGTTGGGCGAGGTCTAGTATTTTTCAGGGAGGATGACCAGTTCAGTGCTCTGAAAGGGGTGACTATCATTTCCATTAGCAGTGGGCTCCATTGTTCTTGGCTGCCTTTCACGAGTTAGTGGGGTCGTGGGTCTGTGTTGCAGGTGGTGGCTTGAATGTTTTGCAAGCTTTCTAGCATGTCCAGCTCTCCTAGGGCCTCTGCAATTCCTGATCTCCAGAGTCTACGTGGGCAGCAGTGCTGTTCAGTGCTTCGGGTTCTACAGGAGAGCTAATTACCACCAATAGTCAGGACCTGAGGGTTATGTCTTACCAAAGAGACAGCATTACTATGCTGACACTCTGCTTTGTTACTGCTCAACCTTTATTCATACCGAGAATCCTTACTGGTTTACATTGAAGCCACTTGCCTGAGAAAGAACCACTCATAAGCAAAGACTGTAGGATCAGATATTCAGAGCATCTGTCTGTCTATATAAATGGCCATCTATATAATCTAGTCTCCAACTATTTATGCTGCACTCATCTCCATGTTATCTAAGTCATCTTGTCCCCTGCATGGGCATGACCCGCATCATTTCCTACAACACCTGGGTTTTCTTACACAGGGAGCCAAATCCTGCCCACCTTACACACACAGTAGCACTGTGGGGCCAGATCCTGCCTTTAATTTATCAGAATAACTCCACTGTGGTCAACGGAGTCACTCCGGATTGACACCAGTGTAACAGAACACAACTCAGCCTATTCATGTTACAGGAGTAGAGAGACCAGAATTTGATACTTCTTGGTCTCCTGTCCAAGTCCTGGCCCTGCTTAAGTAATAAGAGTGTATAGAAGGCACCTAGGTTGGGAAGTGAAATCCCTCTCTGCCTTATGGAGCAGTTTTGGAGCCCCAATCAAATGCTGTTTGACTAACTGTCTGGTTTTCAGGGCGTATGGCTCTGACTTTTTTAAAAAAATGCTCCTTGGAGGCAGGGCTGTAGTGAATGTACCTGGCCCATTTTGGTGCTACTGCAACTTAAGTAGTAAGTAATGAAAACGGTAATTGTGCCAACAGGAATTCTGAGCCGACTGCCAGAGCAAAGCAAACAGCCAGCCCTATTTGTGTGTAAAGAAAATTGTCTCTAAACCCTCCCCCAATTTAGTTATATGTTGCGATATCCTGTTGGGACCTGTGTTTAAAATATTAGCCAAGATTTGCAAAAATAGGAGACTGAAGTTAGGTTCCTGGATGCATAATTAGGTTCTTAAATAAATAATGTGGCTTTCAAAAGCGCAAAACGCTTTTGAAAATTAGACCATTTACTTTGGTGCCTAAATATAGATTTCGGAGTCTAACTTTAGGCTCCTGTTTTTGAAAATCTAGGCCAACAACAACTTATCTGGGGTGAAATTACCTGGTTAGTTTTTCTTTTCTTTGGGTTTCTTTAACTATATTGGTATAGTCAAGCAGGAAATACCTCTCCCTCCCAAAAGCCTATGTAGATGCTGCTATATTGGTATAACAGTGTTAATTGTATAGTTAATTCTGGCTCAAGAAAGCAAATTAGCTGTACTAGAAAAAGGTCCTTCTATACCAGTATAACTACATCTATACTAGGGCTTTGACCAGCATATCTATGCTGGTAAAAAAAGTCACATCCCTAACTGATGTAGTTATACCAGTATAACTCTTTAGTATAGTCCAGTCTTTATCGTTCAAAATTAAGGTGCCTAATCAGTTAGTGTCAGTGCAAAAGGTAGAGGTTTTGTATGCAGACAAAGAACAGGTTTTACCAGATTTAATAGAAAGAGAAATGTATTTATGGAACTAAAACAAAGTTCAGGGAAACCAGTTTTAAAATAAATGAAATGAAATATTCCCTGAAGTATTTGGGAATCAGCCCTCATCCCCCTCCACACCCCAACCCTTTGCCCCAGACCAGAGCACACTCTCATACCCTGAATCCCTCATTTCTGGCCCCAATCCGGAGCCCGCACTCCCAGCCGGAGCCCTCACCCCCTTCCACACCCCTGCCTCAACCTGGTGAAAGTGAGTGAGAGTGGGGGAGAGTGAGCAATGGGGGGATGGGGTGAGTGGGGGGCTGGGGCCTCAAAAGTGGCGGGACAGGGGTGTTTGGTTTTGTGTGATTAGAAAATTGACAACCCTACTTGAGCTGCCTGCACACTGCAGAACGACGGAGCTTGGACCCACAGCACAGCAAGAGTCAGTCTCTAACTCCCTCTCGCACTGCAAGGTTGTAAGACCTGGGTACTTGCTGACCTGAGTCAGACAGATTTGTGTGGACGGAAGGGACCTTGGGCCCAAACCTGAGTCAGGAGGCCAGGCTTAGTGTGCTGTGTAGACACACCCACTGAGTGCACCCCCTCAGGTCTTAGACCTCATGCCTTTGCCTCTCCTGAGGTGAAATTCTTCAGTTTTTCCCAGGCTTTTGTACCCTGCCTATCAACCATCCTTACCCTGCACATCTGAGTTCTGGCACCAGCAGTTCTTCCCCTTGGGTGTCTTAGATCAGTGCTCTGCAGTGACCAGATCATTGTTGTCTATTTTAACGGTAGGAACAAATCTTTTAGATTGTTCGAAGGAAAAGGTATTCAAACAACAAGCAATCTGCACGTCTTACTTAGAGGGTCGCCAGCCCCCGACAGGAACCTGGGCAGGTCCTACCTTCTTCAGATACCCACAGAAGGTAGCTGTGTCTCCAAACAACTACTATCACCCTCCTCTGTCCTCTGTGAGTGTTCCTTTTAAACCTGCCACAGTTCTTTCCTTCTTCTGTATTCGGGGGGCCTCTTCCTGTCCTGGCTTCTTCTCTTAACAACTCTCAGAAGTGCTGAAAATGGCTTATGTTTAAGCCATTTTTTCCCCTTCCTGCTTGTTTTTCCCTACAGCGCCCTATAATACTAACCAAAATATTCACACAATAAACATCTCCTCTCAATAACCAGGTCAATATACAGAATTCACCAATTATTACCAAGCAGCTCCAAATCTGTCACACAATCCTCCTCAAAAAAAAAAAAACGCCAAAATTACTTCCACTACTATTCTTTCTTCAAGCATTTGGTTTCCCTTCAGAGGGAAAAGAAACACTCCTGAATTCACCATGGTAGGAGTTCAGTCACAAAACATATAAAGAAGGAAAAACCCCTTTCAGATGGCACATTTCAAATGACTGAAAGAGCCACTGTCGAGTAGTTTATAATCTGCATTTTGTTTTTAATGGTTTTTTTCTGCTGAATCTGTCTAAGAGCAGGGTTGGCCAGTGGAGTTCTACAGCGTGACTTGCAGCTGCTCTCACATTTAACATGGAGGTGCAGCCTGCTGCAGATCTAGGTCCCTGGATGTGATGCTATGTCTTAATTCAAAGCTGCATCTTCACCCAAGGTCCCTGGCACGCTGTGACCTGTAGTCTTTGCAAGCCACTCCTCTGAGTTAAAGGTGAATGCGGCTGACGCTGCTACATCCAAGGGAAATTAAGTCGGCTCATTGGGTTCCTGGGAAGAGTCTAAGGTGGCTTTTAGTCAGCAAATATTAGGACTTGCCTGGCTGAAGAGAAGGGGAGGATTCTGCCAGGACTATTCTATTCTGTTCTCATTCTTATACTGCCCCGGTCACTCTAGTATCTGAGCACGGCCAGCCGTGCATTAAATGATGTGATTAGCTTTTGACATGTGTGAGTTCCTCTCTCACACTTTTCTCTCCAATGGGAAAACTGCTCGAGGTTTCTTTTTGCTTGTTTGTTTGAATGGATTTATTCGGTATTGGTTTATTTTTGTCTGCTGGGCTGGGCGCTGGCTTCTGAAGTCTTTGACTGTACAGAAAGTAGTGATGTCTGAGGTAGTTTTTAGCTCTTGTGGGAGTTCATTTCACAGTCTTGGACTGGCCCCACAGAAAGCTCTACATAAAACACGACTGGGTATATAAAGAGCTCTCCCTCCTGCTCTGAAATATCCTTTACTGGCCTACTGGCTCTAATTCCATTGGTTGCTATTTGACCCCTCTCAGCTGCTGTTGCCAGTGACTGATGGTCGGCTTGTTCCTTCCCTGTGCTGCAGGTATATCCGAACCATGTACCTGGGGATCCAGAGCCAGAGGCGGAAGGAACACCAGCGGCGCTTCTACTGGGCTATGATGTACGAGTATGCAGACGTAAACATGCTGCGCCTCCTGGAGACTTTCCTGGAGAGCGCGCCCCAACTGGTGCTACAGCTCTGCATAATGATCCAAAAGAACCGTGCAGAAACATTACCATGTAAGTGGCCCTTGTGCCCGCGTCCATTTTCTCAGCCTCTGTTGGATGTTTTGTTGACCGACCGCACTACATAACCTGTCGTGTAAGGTGCTGGCACTTTGGACAAAATTCGTTTCAGCTCCATGCTGCACTTGCTCAGTAAATTTCTGCTCATGCTGCTGGAAAAAATACTCTACTACTTCAGTCTCTTATTGACCAGCATGGTTGTGAGGAATGATCACAAGGCTGGGCACCAGGAATTCCCTAGCTCTGCTCCCGGGCACTGCCACTTACTTGCTGTGTAGCCTTGGGCAAATCACATAACCTTTTTCTGCCTCAGTCTTCCCGCCTGCATAGTGGGGACAATAAAACATGTCTGCCTCAGAGGGATGTTGTGAGGATCAAGTGGTAAATGTTTGTGCCGTGTTTGGACTGTGTAAAGTGCTATATAAAGTACTACATTTCATAGATACAGACAAGGTGGTCATCCTTAAAAAGTCAACTTTTGCCATGAGTTCAAACATGCTTTTTGGTACCACAGTTCTGAACTAGTCTAATAATAGAGGAAAACTGTATTATCTCAGACACCATGTGTGCTAACCATCGGTAAGTGCTGCTATTTTCATGCCAAGCGTTGTATATACAGACAGCAAAACCTGTCTTAAGCAACACTTAATTGCCTTAGTAGATGCAGGACCAAATTCACCATTGGCATAAGTGGTTCGACTCCATTGACCAGTATGCTGCACTGAGTGGGCTGCATGTTTTGCTAACATCTGCACTGCAAAGCTTGGTGAACGAGGAGTTTGCTAAGCATGCCACATTGCTTGCAAAGGTACAAGATTGGCTGGCACTTTGTCAATCCAGTTGTATACACCTTTCCCCCTCAAGCACATTACCATGCAAAAATAAATGAAATACAAAGAGAAACCATCAAGGAAGTAACATCCAAGATTTTCTTAGAGACAATAACCAAAGGAAAGGGAGGTAATATTAAAAAGTGACTGTGTAGAAAAGGTCACCGTCTTGCTCAATGTATTGGCTCCCTGTGGACTTTTGACTCCTATCTGCTGACAACAGTTTTTTACTGCTGTTAGTGCTGCAGATTCAAGTCACTTCTGGGAGAGTAAACTGGGTTTGATTCTGCCACGGGCCCATAAACAAAATTGTCAGTGAATGCCCCTGTTTCCCCCTCCCATTCACATGGGAGGTGATCACTTACTCCCAAACCCGTGTGGCTTTTCGGGAGCCATGCTTCATCATCCATGCTTGGATTAGTCCTGTAGGCTGTGAATCCGCTGGAAATCCCGACTCAACCCCTGTGCACCCCTGACAACATACGTGGAAGGATTCTCTCTCCACACTTTCCTAAGATCCACCTCCTCCTTCTCTGAAATGGCAGTCTAGCCGGATCAGCTGCTCAGCCACGGTTGCAGTCTGGCCTCTTGTTTTGGTAAGTCGTTTCTGAGCCATATAGGAGGGAAGACAGCTGGTTCCAGGTCCCTCCATGGCCTAGTCACATCCTTTTCTCTGCACAGGGCTTTAGACAGATGTTGCTATTTCCAAAGTCCCTTTTTAGTTCATAGCCTCACTAGAAGGCTGCCATTCTGTAACCCACCCTATTATGCCTAAGTAGCCTGGCAAAGGTGGGTTGACTCTTCCCTATTACTGGTGCAGCAATAACTGAGCATAGTGGAGGAGGCAGCAGTAAGATCAGTGCTAAATTCTCTGTCTTTCAGGCTTCAGCCAAACCACTGGTACTACTTGAAAGTGCCACTGTACTCTGAAAGGTGCCTTCTAGAAACAGCACTGTGGGCTTATAGCATTTCAAATGACTCCATATCAGATCTACCTCATTTACAACTACTGTAAAAGCATGCTTTTTCTAGCTTCCAACCTTACATGTTTACCCGGGAATCTGAAAGTCAAGCTGGGTTATGCATCACTAATAATCAAGGAATTTCAGACTAAATCTCAGTTTCAGCAAAGTTAGTGTCAAAACCCCTGTAGATTTCAGTGAGACCAGGATTTATCCCTTAATGAATGATGAGGTTGTTAATGCAAGAGTCTGAAGAGACTCTGGTTCACTCTCCGTTAGCTGTGTTGATGGTAAAGTGCTAATAACAGGCAAAGGCAGTAGCAACTAACTGTAGTCAGTAGATAGAGCAAGCAGGTATGCCTGAAGACACATTGGGAAGGGGGGTTGACACTAAATTTTCTGAAACTGAGATTTAGCCTGTAATTCCTTGATTATTGGTAATGTATAACCCAGCTTGCCTTTCAGATTCCCAGGGAAACATTTGAAATGCCATAAGCACAGAACCCCACAGTGCCATAAGATTACACCTCTACCCCGCTATAACGCGACCCAATATAACACGAATTCAGATATAACGCGGTAAAGCAGTGCTCCAGGAGGGGCGGGGCTGCGCACTCTGGCAGATCAAAGCAAGTTCGATATAACGCGGTTTCACCTATAATGCAGTACAATTTTTTGGCTCCCGAGGACAGCGTTATATCGGGATAGAGGTGTATTATGGTTTTTGGCTACTACAGTGATGGGGTCTCTATTAGCACCTGGATAGATGAATGCATAAAGAGAAGATGTTGACATTTCTATCTAGACACTTTCAAAGCAAATCTGCACTTAAGCAGTTTTTATATTTAATTTCTCATGTGGTTCCTCTTGACTTAATAGGATTTAGAGAAACCACTGATGCCCTTCCATTGATGTCATGAGTATTTTGTGTAAACTTTTTGCTGGGAATTTGTCTGACCAAGGCTACTGTATTCTATACAAGTAGCATTGTATATCTATTGAGGGTAGCCTTATCCTGCAAAACTCTGGCAATTGCTGCTGTTAATCCAAAAGGAGCTTTTCAGTGTAAATCTTAATTTTGCAACACCCTGTTGAAATCTCCGGGACATTATGTGCTACGTGCACTATACTTCTCCTATAATAAATAGTATGTAACCTAATGTGTATTTAAGAAGTGAACAGCAAGAGTTACAGCAAGTGCGTGGTCCACTTTTCAAACTGGAATGCCAAAAGTTAAGGCATTTAAATGACTACTTAAGCATCTAAACTGTGGGTATGTCTTCACTGCAAAGTCAGCCCAGGTGAGCTGCACCCGGATTAGCCTAGCCCAGGTGTGTGCAGCCACACTGCAAAGTCCTGCCCAAGTTACTGAGGCCTGATCGATACCTAAAACTTAGGTCGACCTAACTACCTCACTCAGGTCTGTGAAAAATTTTGTCTGCATGCGGTACTTAGGTCAATCTAACCCCACAGTTGACCTGGCTACTGCCTCTGTAGGGGGTTGATTCACTACAGCGATGGAAAAATCCCTTCTGTCGCTGTACTGTCTAAACTACAGCGCTACAGTGGGGTTGCTGCAGCAATGCTGCTATAGCACTTATAATGTAGACATACCCTAAGTACACACAAGTGCTGCACTCCACCCGGACGTCACTGGAGCATATCCCATGGTTCTTTGTGCTCCAGTCAGCTGAGCCACTCTATCATTCTTTGCCAGTGAACTGTGGGTGAACTTGTCTGTCCCTCTGGGCACCCGATGGGAACAGAGGGAAGGCACTGGAGGACTGTACGCACTTGAGTGACGTAGTCTGCATCCTCGCTGCAAAGTGAGCGATGACCAGCCTGAGTGAAAGTGGCACCCAGGCTCTAATGTACATCCCCAGCTGGGCCCGTTAGCCTGGGTCAGAAGCACCACTAAAGGTGAGAGGTGTTCATGTGTGGATGACAGGGAGGTTCAGGACAATATCCAAGTAAGAGCTGGTACAGAGCCTGTGCCGGTATAGCTATGTTGACATAGCCCCATAGGATAGATTCAGTGTACACCCTATCGCAGCAGAAAAACTCCTGCTGTTGAACACACCCCCCGGCCCCAAATGAGATTAGCTATGTCAACAGAAGCATTCTTCTCTCAGCATAGCTGCAGCTACACTGCAGGGGTTGTTGGTATAGCTCTGTTGGCCAAGGGTGTGGTTTTTTCCCTGCTCCTGGCCGACATAGGCTAGTTGGTATAAGTTCTAAGTGTAGATCAAGCCAAAGTTAATTCTGCGGTAAAGCTATATCCTTGCATGTTTAGACTGGAGCTGTGTGAATTCTAGATAAAGCATTCGCAAACTTACTTTTCCAAAAGGCTGTTCACATACCTTGTCCTTCCTTCTTTGCAAACAGTTGTGCGACCGTGGCTTTGTTCACATGAATGTCTGGATAACAGCTGTTATCTGTAAGTCTTCATCTGTGCTGGCAAATAGCCACATTTGCTTGTCTCTATTCATTCTTTGCCAATCCTCATTCTCCTGTTGAAAAGTTTCAGTCATCCTGCCAGGGTGTGGTAACCATGCCATGTGACTTAGAATATCAGGGTTGGAAGGGACCTCAGGAGGTCATCTAGTCCAAACCCCTACTCAAAGCAGAACCAATCCCCAGGCAGATTTTTGCCCCAGATCCCTATATGGCCCCTCAAGGATTGAACTCAGAATCCTGGGTTTAGCAGACCAATGTTCAAACCACTGAGCCATCCTTCCCCCCACCAAGGTCATCAAGTCCAGCCCCTGCCTTCTCTAGCAGGACCAAGTACAGATTTTGCCCCAGATGGCCCCCTCAGGGATTGAGCTCACAACCTTGGTTTTAGCAGGCTAATGCTAAAACCACTGAGCTATCCCTCCCCCACAGTCTAGACTGCAACCTCCTCCCCCACAGCAGTGAGTCACGGAGCTCTGACCTGAGACAGGTAACTGACCTGAGCTCATGCTTCAGGGCTAGAAATAGCAGTGTAGATGTTCCCAGAGAGACCCACTATCCTCACCGATTTTCAGTGTCCTCCAGGACAGTTGCACTAATCTTTTCAGCCCTGTAATGCAAGTCCCACCAGCCCAAGTCAGTTGACCCAGCCTCTGAGATTCGTTGGCGGGGGTGGGGGGGATTGTGCAGGGTAGACGTATCCTTCGGTAAACTATCACACACAATAATGAATAGTGGCACAGAACAATTTATGAACTATCCAGAGGCTGAAACGTATTGGCTTAGACTAGTTTGTAAATTCATAGAACAGGAAATACACTACCAGAAAGCAGGATTTGTTCTGGAACAGGCCAGATTTGTGATCTCAGAGCAGGTCAAATCCAATGGATAATTTGCAACTAGCTCTATTTCATCGCCAAGTTTCTAGTTAGGTCCTTAAATTCAGCTGTGGAGACCTAACTTTGGACAGCCAAGTCTGAAAATGAGTTAACTTCTTGCTGTTGGGTGGGATTTTCAGAAGTGTTCAGGATTGACCTAACTCTGTTCCCACTGAGCACACGGTAAAACTCTCACTGTGTCAATGGAAACAGAGTTAGGCTGACGACTTTTGAAAATACCACCCACAAACAGCCAAACACTAGTAGACTCTCAGAAGCAAGGGCTGTGCAATGCCATCTTGTAAGAAGGAGTGAGCATGAAGGTGAATTGCATTAAATAGATGCTGAAAAATGGCAGAAGTCTTTGTGCAACAGTCTGTCTTCCAAACCATGCTCAAGATCTGTTTTGTGAGAGGGTAAAAAAAATAATCAGGTGAACTCCAAGAATGCATAAAAAAAAAAAAGGACCCAAAAATCCATTCTGCATCTGCAAAACTAATGCATCTCCACAAATTTGCTCTGCTAAATCATCCTGATTTATGCAGGTCAACCCATAACTAAGGAAAGCTGGATATAGAGGACCCGATAGATTACCCTTTCTATTCTGGAATTAAGATCCAATGGATCATCTGTCTCTTCCAGTCCAGGATTGTCAAGGCGTCAAAGCTGGCTTAAATAAACCACCTGCTCTTCACAAGCAGAACCCCCTCCCCCATTTTTCTTACTAGAGCGTTTTCATGGGAATCTGCAAGAGAAAGGTGTCTTTGTGTACAGGAATTTTTGTATCCCACAATTCTAGAGCATAGAAACTAGTGATGGAAAAGCCCTGTCAGATCATCCAGTCCATCTTTCTGCCAATGCAGGATTGTCCCCTTGTCCTATTTTCTAATGCTCTCTATAGATGACATTGCCTTTGGTTGAGCTGTATGAAAGCAAGTAGGAAAAAAGTCACAAAACATTGCCTGGGGTTGAAAAGATATCCCTGGTGCCACTCTGAGGGTCCTCCCTATAAAGTGACCCACCCACCAGCAGCCACGCATGTTTCTCCTTGCACGAGTAGGTTGGTCATATGTGCCATGTTTAGAGAAGCAGGTCTTTTTTGCAGGATAGGGTGAAGAAGAGGCACCTGGCACAGTCGGTGCCATGCAAAAGGGTGGGAAAAGTGGGGGAGGAATCATGGAGGACTCTTCAGTTTTGATAATAATCAGTGCTGAAGATTTGCTCTGATTCAACGCAAATTTTCCATAATGAGCCAAGGACCCATTAAAGCACTTAAGCATATGCAGAACTTTCAGCACACAAATAGCAAGGCCACTGGTGAGCTAAAAGCTACACACGGGCATACGCGCTTTGCTAGATGTGAGTTTGTTTCCTGGTCCCCTGCCCAGTTACCCAGGCAATAACGACTGAGAGCTATTTGGTGGCCGGTTAGGAATGAATTGTTTGTCTCAGTCCGGTTCCCAGCAGTCAGGTGTCCACATCAAAAAGCCATCAGCGCCGCTGGCAATGAGCATGAAGAATGCTCTGCTCGCTCACTCACTCACTCTTAGAGTACGTCAGGCCTGAGGCACATTGGCTGCGAGCAGCATGGAGGAAGCTTACATTGCTGCGCTGCTCCGATTCTGTGAATAAAAGGCCAATTAAGTCAGTGGGAGTCTTTCCGTTGATTTCAATGGGCTTTGGATCAGTCCCCAGGGCTGTCACCTCAGTCCTCAGGGCTATTAATCCAACAGTTTTCTCCACCACAAATTCACTTTTCTTTCAGCTCCAGTGAGGACCCTTTTGCTGAGGTCTCATCTCTTGATATCAGGAATATCCCACATGACCACAGATTAAAGTGACACGTCCTTTACAGGAAAAACAACCGCAACATGCGATGAAGTGAGTGAAATCTGTAGCGGGGTTTGTAACTATGGCTCTTGATGGACTTTACATCTTCAAAGCACTGTGCGAACATTAACTAGGCAATGCTCCCTGTGAGCAGCATACAAAGAGGGAACAGAGGCATAAGGAAGTGGAATGATTTGCCCAAAGTCCCACTATGGCAGATTCATGATTAGAACTCGGAAGTGCCTGGCTACGATTCCAATATACAGTCTACTGTGCCTGCTGCCTCTCGTTGGTTGGTAAAGTATCTGAACATTAATCTATTGGAATCCACCACTTGCTCTAGAAAGTGATTCTAGAAAGCGGGTCTGGTATTCAGGTCAGTCAACCAGTAAAGCCTGTTACCCTGGAAAAGCAGAGAACCCATCTTTACTAAGGAGATGTGCAAAACGAGAGCGCGTCGTATATTTCTGTGACTGCTGCCAGCCGATCAGCAAAGAATTCAAGTTGCAACAATTTGGCTTGAAAACGATCCAGCTAAAATTGACAGAATATTCAACAAGTGATTTCGGAGACATGCTCGGTTGTTTGTGCAGTTGGAAAGTTTGGGGGAGGAGCCTAATCTCTAAGGTGCCACAACTGTACTGAGCTAGTGAAGTCTGTTGTCGAGATGACTTTTGTCCCAAATGGCAGCTGATGATTTCATTCTCAGGGCCCTCTCTCTACATTCATGTTTTCACATGGGCACTCGCAGATGAACATGCTCATCTGACACAACCCTTTCCCTATTGCAGAAGCCAGCTGACGAGCCACTCAAAGGTGCAATGGATATTTGCAATAGGGAAACTAATGCATGTTTTGATCTCTGTAGGACAAGCCTGCCTGCCACCTGGGAAGGTGACGTTTGTTAACATATTGAAGATCCAGTCTCAAACTCTGTCCTGTACACATGTGAATTTCTGGGAAGGCAAAAGTGCTGGGAGAAAAATCAAGTATGACTTTACTCTAAATGATCTAGTGGAGTTGAATTTTGGTCTTATCTAAGTCACTTAAACCACTGCAGAGTGCATTGTGCACTGAAAAAAAAAGGTTCATAATGTATCTTTTATACTTGATTTCTGTAGTGCCTGTTGCTATTAGATTGCAAGACAACACCTGCTGCACGAAGTAAGGCTTAGTCACTGTGTCACAGTCCTCACAGCCATACTTTGCCAGTCTTATTTAATGATTCCAGCTGTATGTACCGTTGCACAGGTGTTGAGATACTCCTTCCTTCTTCTTTGCAGGAAACAACTCCCCTTACCTTCAATTACACTGAGACATTGCACCAGCTCACAAAATAAAAAAAGATTTATAAAGGGTAAGGTGACGAAGGTGAGCGTTGCTGACATGTGTCCTCTAAACATACTGAAGGAAGCACAATTACATTAGCCAATGAGTGTGAATCACATCCTTTGTTTCTAAGATTTCTTTTAAGTGAGCTAAAAGCATTTCCAGGACCATGTGGCTGAAGCAGTTTCTGTAATAGGCATTAATCCTTTCTGTACCTCTGGCCAACTCCAAACAGAGGCATCCTCTGGGTCTGCATTCTATGGTCATGTCCACACTACAGCCCTACCATAGGTCAGCTTACAGCCACTGCAGTAGTTACTGTCCACACGACCCTCCTTCTGTTGGCGGTGTGTGGTCTCACCAGGAGCGCTTCCACTGATTGAAGAGGGGCAGTGTAGGGGGTTGAGAGCCAGGACTCTCAGCTCTCTGCAGCTCTTCTTTGGGAGCCCAGCTGTTCTCCAGGGTGTAGGAAGCCTCCAGGCAGCAGGAGTTGGGAGCTGGGAGAAGCTGGGCTCCAGCTGTCCCACTTTGTCAGTTTCACGGCTCCAGCCAATGTAAGTAACACAGTGTTACACTGACTCCCTAAGTACCCCGACAAATGCCCTATGCCTCTCGTGGAAGTGGAGTTATTTTGTCGGTGTAGCGGGGCACTTACATCGGCAGGACAAGGCTGTCAAGTGTACGCTGACATAATTAGGTTGACGTAAGCTGCCTTATGTTGACCTAACTGCAGGGCAGTCCAGAGGATTCAGGGGGCCTGGTGTCTTCCCCGGCACTTCGGCTGTGGGTCCTGGGGCGGAAGGACCCCCCGCCGCCAAATTGCCACCTAAGACTCAGAGTGGAAGAAGCTCTGGGGGCCCGGGCCCTGCGAGAGTTTTCTGGGGCCCTCAGAGCAAGTGAAGGACCCTGCTCCAGGGGCCCCGAAAAACTCTCATGGGGGCCCCTGCAGTGCCCAGGGCCTGGGGCAAATTGCCCCACTTGCCTCCCCCCCCGGCGGCCGTGCCTAACTGTGTAGCGTAGGCCAGGCCTACCTGTTGATGTTTTGTGGGAAACCTTGGCATTCCCTTTAAAATAAATAAATAAATAAAAGCAGTTATGTGAGGTTGGGGTGTTTAGCAGCAGGCAGAGAGTTAATTTACTTACATGTCTGTATAATCCGTTCAAAGAGAATGTGTTGCTTTTCCCCTCTACTGGTTAGCCCACTAGAGGATAATGACCTCCTACTGTTATCAACTAATAGAGTTACTCCTTTAGCTCCGGTAGCACGGAGCTTTGCTGAAGGCTGCAGCTTTGAACCTTGGTGTGAGGGGGAGGAGGTGATTACAATTACTTATAGAAATAATCCACACTAGTATTTCTGATAAATAACTTGTTTTAAGTGTATATGCTGCCCCATTATTCAGAGTATAACAGGCTGCATACAAATGTTTGTGGTGTTCCTGTCACTCTATGCAGTGCAGATAAGTGCTTCTAAGTTGCTTTGGTAGATAGTTAGACCATACCAAGCTCTATCCGGGCCAGGATGTTATAACAGATCTCAAGGGTACAGTAACTTCCTTTCCCAACCACCCGACTCTTGCCACTGCCCCCCTCCACTACATAAGATAGCTGGGCTTGTGGTTCTCTTTCTAGTTCTGCTGAAGACTTTCTGAGTGACTTTGGGCCTGTCACTTAGGCCAGCATTTTCAAACCCGCATGTCCAAAGTTAGTCACCCAAAGCCATATTTAGGCACGTGAGGTATAGACAAGCTTCAGCAGGAGGCGAGATTGAAAAGATTGCGCCCGTTTGATGAGAATATCCAGAGTTCTCCTAATCCATATAACCAACATTTTGGAAGGGGTGCTAAACATCATGCTTCAGGGTTTAAGCCAGTCTCTAACTATTAGAGAGTATTAGGAGACATTGGGGTGGGGGGGCAGGTTGCCCTACATCTGCCAGCTGCAGGGTTCTTACATGTTCCTCTGAAGCATTTGGTGCTGGCCGCTGTCACAGACGCAATACTAGGCTAGATGGACCTCAGGCCTGATCCAATCTGGCAATCTGCTTACAGAGGAGGCAGAGGAGATGTTAGAAACATATAAAATAATAAGCAAAGTCTATAGAGCAGGTAAATCAGGAGCAGCTAGTCACCTTCTCTCCCAGTACGTAAATGGTGCCTTCAGTTATAACTCTGTGCAGGACTGGTGTAGAGCCCGGGATCCCATGGGTCCCACAGGACCCGCTGCCATAAGACCAGGAGTGGGATTTTAAAAAGTCCCACGCAGGGCTCTACTTTCAATGAAACTGAAAGGCAACATGATGAAAAGTGATCAAAGGAAATTCTTTTTTACACTATACATATTTAACTTGTGGAACTCCATTGCCTGAAGTCCAAGAGCTTGCTAGGTTTCTAAAAAAGGATTCAGAGTGGTAGCCATGTTAGTCTGTATCAGCAAAAAGAACAAGGATTACTTGTGGCATCTTAGAGACTAACAAATTTATTTGAGCATAAGCTTTTCGTGGCATGGCAACCCCCATTTTTTCATGTTCTCTGTCTTCCTACTATATTTTCCACTGCATGCATCTGATGACGTGGGCTTTAGCCCACGAAAGCTTGTGCTCAAATAAATTTGTTAGTCTCTAAGGTGCCACAAGTAATCTTCATTTTTTTTAAAAAAAAGGATTGACATTTGTATGGGCAATGAGAACATCCAAAAAGCATTGGACTGCTAAAAAATGTTTTAGGAAGGATATTAACTTTTCTAGTTTAGGACATAAACCAGCCACTCACTGACAGGGGTTAGAAAGGAACTCCCTGTAAGGGCAGGTTATTCCATAATTATCCACTAGAGGCTTGCTCTGAAACCTCTGGTCAGGCCACTGTCACATGCACAGGTACTGGGCTATGTGGGCTGCACCAGTCTAATCTGGTATGTTATTTCCTACCTTCCTATCCACACAAGTCTAACTGGGACACGGGTTATTTTGTTTGTTTGTCCCACAAAGAAGGCAAAATGGTGGCTGGTAGTATCAGGAAATCATGAAAAGAGCAGGTGGTACAGGAATCAGTTTCTCCTACCCATGACCATTCAGCAATCAGTCACTGGCACTGAAATGCTTGCCTAACCTCCCACTTTCTTGACATGGGGTTCGTCAGCGCTCCAATCCTCTGTTATGCGTCTCCAGCTCAGCAGGTTTCAAGCTGGGGGAAAGAATGCTGCCACATTGGCTTCTGTCAAGTGGTTTCCGTCCCATTTAAAGATTGAAGGCCAGATCCTCAACTGATGTACATTGGTGTAGTTCCGCTTAAGTCAGTGGAGCTACTCCAACCCACACCAACTGAGGATCCAGCCCATAGGCTGCAAGGTCATTCTGCTGCAGGGTCGCCCAGAGGATTCATGGGGCCTGGGGTCTTCAGTGGCACGGAGCCCCCCGCTTAGGCGGTAATTCAGCGGCGGGGGATCCTTCCGCTCTGGGACCCGCTGCCGAAGTGCCCCAAAGACCCGCGGCGGAGCCCCCCACCGCTGAATTGCAGCCAAAGACCCAGCACTTTGGCAGCAGGTCCCGCTTTGGCGGTAATTCTGCAGCTGGGGGTCCTTCCACCCCAGGGCGGAAGGGCCCTCCGCCGCCGAAGATCCGGAGCACAAGCAGCTCCGGGGCCCCTAGAGCGAGTGAAGGACCCCGCTCCAGGGGGGTCCAGAAAACTCTCGTGGGGGCCCCTTTGGGGCCCGGGGCCTGGGGCAAATTGTCCCACTTGCCCCCCCCCCCGGGCAGCCCTGTTCTGCTGTCTGTTCAACCTTGCCACCCTCTGGGTCCCATGTGTTCATTGTGTACAGGGTACAATGTAAATGAATGCCGCTGAAAGCTGAATCCCAGGAGCCAAATTCCATCCTTGGTGTGAGCTCTCACAGTTCATGTGAGGGAGAAAAGATCTACTTAATATGTGAATGTGCTGCTATGCTGGTGACCAGAGTGCAAATTCAGACTTCCCCAAGCTGAGAAAGGCTGGGGGCACTATGAAGCAACATGCTAAACCTATGGGTTCAGGGTGGGAATGTCCTTGTGTTGCCCATGAATAACACCCCCATTCCATGGCTGATGATCAGAGCAGCCTTGACTGGTTCCTTAGAAAAGGTCTGTTCAGCTGCCCCTCACATGGAAGTGGAAAAGGAATGAGAACAGTGCTCCGTGCTCAACACCCTGCTCACAAAGACAACAGGGTTTAAAGAAGTATTTTCTACTTCCTCTCTGATGCTTTCAGAGAGTTGGATGGAGATTCATAGCACAGTTGCATATAATTTGTCTTGTGTTAACGATCCATTAAAGTAGAGCTGGGCCAAAAGTGGAACCTGAGAGCTGAGCCTTTCCTAATCTCCGAGTGGGAGTCAGGTGTTTGGATTCAAATCCCTGTAGCTGAACTCCTCTATTGGTTCTAGTTTGGATCCAAACCCAGAAACATTCTAGTTTCCAGATCTAAGCCACTTAGCTACGTGCAGTGTTCTATCTAATCTATCTAGGCCTTTCCAAGGAACAGATAGTGGTGTTATATGTCAAGTTCAAAGGAGCTCAGGACTCTCGCAAGAAGAGCTTGTGAGACCTTGGCCCTGCTGAAGCCAAAGCCACAGCTAAACCCTAGTCTGCTTCATTCCAGAATCCAAATCCTAGCCTAAACCTGATCTGGATGAGTGATCTGAACTCCACCTCTTCAGCCCATCTCACGTTTAAATCACACTGCAATTTCTGAAAATTCCTGTATGACAAGTTGTTCCTTGCAGCTATTGCAGATCTTGGTTCCATAATTAGCAGACAGTTTTTATCTCTTTTGCTGGTATCACACCCTGAAAGTTGACATGGTGCTAATAACTTTAATCCTTAGGAAACTAGCTGATTCCCTGGTGCATGTTACATAGCAATTGGGTAACTTGTCAGGGGCAGATTGTTGGCCATAGTGCCAGGGAGGAGAGAGAATTTCTGGCTGCTGGGAGATAAGGATTATGCTTGAACTTTAGATTGGTGCGAGAGTCATTCCATCTACTCCTGCCGGGTTCCCATACACAGACACACATACTTTGGTGTTCCAACACAACCCACTTCCCTCTGCTGCTGGTTCTTGACTCCACGTACAAATTGGGAGGTGACACTGGGAATTCAGGTAAAAAACATGATGTCCTTGGCCTGATGGTGTAGAGGTGATGGGGTTCCTGCCCCAAGTCCTATCCAATTTTGGAAAAGTTCAGAACCAGACCTGAATTCTGTAGCGCTAGCACATCCCTATTTACATCAACTCTCCCTGTGTGGTGCTGATACTTTTGGTGTCATAGACTGACCCTTAACGTATTGGTGCCTGACACAAAGACGGGATTTAGATTCCTAGTAGCTCTCGAATGTGCCCTAGATCTCCCGATAGGAATGTGCATGGTGGTCTCAGCACCTTCTCAGCAGTGAACCCCTAGCTGGTTGCCTACATCTGCTGGCTAAAGTCCTGGCCCTATTAAAGTCAATGGGAGTTTTGCCATTGACGTCAGTGGAGCTAGGACTTCAATGGCTGTACCTAACACCATTTCTTTTGATGCTGCCAATTCCAGCTGTCTCTGTCTAGAGAACCAACGCTAGCAACAGGCTCAGAACTGACACTTCACACACATATCCCACCTTTTGCAGTCTTGGGATTGACCTTACTGTGCTGCAACTTTTACTCCGAAGTTTGAACCCTAGAGTAGACCTACAAGTGTCTGTATTACATAAAGGAGAGATAGACATATGGAGGTCACAGCCAGGAATCTCTTGTTCTTTAGTAGTCATGGTGAGGAGGCCATGTTTAGATTCAGGTCTAGACTAATGTTGGGATAAGACTTGACAAATGCCACACATGGGTGGCTAGTTCTGATGAGCAATTGTTCCCCAAATGGCAGAAATCTCCTGAGATTAACTGATATTTCCTGTCCTGAATAGTGGAAATCTCACCAGATCTGCTGTTCTCATGACATTTCTGCCATTTGGGCCAAAACTGAATCAGATGAGGAAAATAGGACTCTTTGGAGTTTTGGATCCAACTCTGAACCCAAACTATATTTATGAGCAGGTTCAGAGAGGAGGACGGATTTCAGGTTCCAATTCAGGCTCCTTTCTGCTCCTAAGATGTGGCTGCACCGTTACATATTTCAGTGTCCTAACAGCATAAAATCCCCCATTGAATGCAATGAGAGCAGCATTAGGTCAATACTAAGTGCTTTCAAATACGCAACATTTATATAAGAGTGGTTGAAACACAGGAGTAGAAGCCCAGGACTCCTTGCTCTGACTCACTATGTGGGCATGAGTAAGTCACTTGGGGCTTAATCTCGCAAGGAGATGAGCATTCCTCTAAGGTGTTAAGTTTATATGGGAGGTGAGGTCACTCAACATACTGATGTAGTCAGCACCTTGCAGGACTGACCCTCGGAGACATCGGTATCACCGCTATAATGCTACTTACTTACTGCAGAAGGGTGTTGTGATGCCACATTCACTATTGTCAGTAATACGTTTTGAGATCCCGACGAAAGGGTTGGCACCACTGCACAATACTTTGTCCAATTACTTCTTTATTGTTTATGAATTGTACTTTTTCACATCAGAAGTGACTGGAACTCACAGACAGAGGAGGAAAGCAGTCTTCCTAACAGGGAAAAGGAAAATGTGTAAATAAAAAAAAATCTTTCCCGATCAAATGAAAAACAGACACCAGGCCTGGTTCTGATTGCGCTTATGCCGATGCAAATGGGGAATAAGTGCATAGAAATCAGTAGAGTCACCCTCATGTCATGATATTATGAGATCAGAATCAGGCCCTGAATATTTTTTTTTAATGTTCTCTCTCTATGGATAAAAAGAAAGTCTGGTGCTGATACAGATTTCAAATAAGCTTTAGGACTTCCATGGATGAATATGTCACCTGGGGAAAAAATGAGCACAGGTTCATGGCAAAGAAGGCTGAACTTCTGGAGAGTTGATGTCTTGTAACCAAACAATAGCACTTTATAGTAAAGCAGGCAATTCCATCATGCGGTACTTGATGGAGAGAGGGTCATGTCGCATTCTGAATACTTACTGTGGTGTCCAGTTCACCTGAGAGAATGTTTTGTATCTTCCCATTTTTTTAGAACAGTCTTCAAGAGAATTAATGTGAAAAAAGGAAATAGAGCATCAACTTGATAGGCATCTTTTTCAGTTTTAAAGGGACAGACACCACAGTAAGTATTTAGGGAATATGATATGGTAAGTACATTAAAATTATTTACAGAAAATAACCACGTTGTTAGATTTATGAAACTATGTATGTATCCTTTTCAAAGAACCTTTCCCACATTTCTTCAACAGACCAACGCAAAGCACTGGGCCTAACTACAAATATTGTTAGCTTTAAATCGTAATTTGATAACTCACTTGCATTAGAGCATTGGTAAAGTTAAATGTAATTGCTTAATGCCATACAGACCAGATGTAGGCGAAACGCTTTTCAAACATGTTGGTTTTGTTTTGCATTGTGATTTGCCTTTTTCTTTTTTTCATTTAAGAAAAATAAATTGGTTTGGGTCTCACCTGCGAATGTTGATTTTTTCAGGAGCGAATTCCACCAATCCATGGGGCTTAGTTAGACTCCTGTTATGTCTCCTCCCAACCTTGGTCATTCATTGAAATTGGAGAATGAAAACAAATGAGGTCATTGAGAGTGAAATTCACCCTAGTGCAGAGGGCCTCTGGGGCCTAAAATGGGACTTAAGTGGTGCGTTGGCCTTGTGCTACTCTGCTGCACTAAGGTGAATTTCACTCACTGTTCCTTCCTTACCCAGTACTGGGCCGTTCCCCATAGCACATGTTATGGTGGTTTTGTCCAATCAGGTTTTGAATGTGCCAAGCAATGGGGCTTCTACCCCTTTGCTAGGGGAGTCCATTCCACAGCCTGACAGATCTCCCTGGAAGTTTTTCCTGGTAGACTGTATTTTCCTTTCTTGATTGTTTATCTCATTATTGTTGTTTATTAATACTTGTGATGCTTGTATTTGCCTGTGAGAGCTTCCATTTCAGGCTGTTAAATCTTTTGGCTCTAAAAATCCAGAATTATGGTTAAAAAGTCGGCATGCACTGATCCAAGAGGGTAGGTGTAATGTAGGTGTATGATCTGTTTAGAGTGACAGCTATTCCTTATCAGCCACAGACTTTCTGAGTGACTTGGGCAAATCCCTTCATCCCTTCGTGCCGCCGTCTGTGAAAAGGGGATACCTCACAAGGGAGGTGCTCAGAAACTACGGTGAATGGGGCAGTATAAATAACTGGAAATAAATGGATGGGAGCATAATGCTGAGAGATGCTGGACCCCTCTTGTAAGTTACTCAGTGCGGCTCGTGAGATGCTGAACAGCAGTTGAAGATGCTCAGTGTCTCTCAGGGGTGCTCATCAACTCACCAGACTGACCTGTGAGACATTAGAGGTGGTGTTTTCAGAAGTGCTCACTTTTGAACTAACTGCTCCCACTGAAGCCATTGACTTCAATGTCAATTAAGTCATTGCAGTCATTTAAGTCAATGGCTTGAAGTCATTGGCTGAAGTCATTGACTTCAAAGAGACCAGAGATAGGTCAACACTGAGAGCTTTTGAGAATCTCACCCAAGAAAGTTGGCTTAACTAACCCTTAGAAGAAGATTTAAAAACCAGTAATACTGTCTGAAGGTCTAGTGGCCACCATGTATTGTGATTGTCTAGTCTGACCTTCCGTATAGCACAGGCCATAGAACTTCCCCAGAATGATTCCTAGAGCAGATATTTTAGAAAGTCATCCAATCTTGGTTTAAAAATTGCATGTGATGAAGAATCCACCACAACTCTTGGTAAATTGTTCCAGTGGCTAATTATCCTCAGTTATCCTGATTTCCAGTCTGAATTTGTCTAGCTTCAACTTCCAGGAATTGGACTGTTAACCCTTCCTCTGCTAGACTGAGGAGCTTATTATTAAATATTTGTTCTCTGTGTAAATACTTATAGCCTGTGATCAAGTCATCCCTTAACCTTCTCATTACTAAACAGATTGAGCTCTATGACTTTGACTATATGACACATTTTCTAATCCTTTAATCATTTGCATGGCTCTTCTCTGAACCGTTTCCAATTTATCAGCATCTTTCTTGAATTGTGGGCACCAGAATGGACACAGTATTCCAGCAGTGTTTGCACCAGTGCCAAATATAGAGATAAAATAACCTCTCTACTCCTATTCAAGATTCTTCTGTTTATGCATCCCAGGATCACATTAGCTCTTTGGCCAGAGCATCACACTGGGCGCTCATGTTGAGCTGATTATCCATCATGGCCCACAAATGTTTTTCAGTGTCACTGCTTCCCAGGATAGAGTCCCACATCCTGTAAGTTTGGCCTGCATTCTTTGTTCATAGATCTGTACATTTGGCCATATTAAAATGCATATAGTTTATTTGTTCTCAGTTTACTAAGCAATCTAGATTGTTCTAAATCAGTGTTATCTCCTCTTCATTATTTGCCACTCCTCCCCCATTTTTGTATCATCTGCAAACTTTAGCAATGAAGGGGTTTTTTTCCCAGGTCATTGATAACAATGTTAGATAGCATAGGGAAAAAAACTGATTCCCACAGGATCATAGAATCACAGAAGATTAGAGTTGGAAGAGACTTCAGGAGGTCATCTAGTCTAACCCCCTGCTGAAAGCAGGACCAACCCCAGCTAAATCATCCCAGCCAGGGCTTTGTCAAGCCGAGCTTTAAAGACCTCTAAGGATGGAGATTCTACCACCTCCCTAGGTAACCCAGTCCAGTGCTTCACCACCCTACTAGTGAAATAGTTTTTCCTAATATCCAACCTAGACCTCCCCCACTGCAACTTGAGACCATTGCTCCTTGTTCTGTCATCAGACACCACTGAGAAGACTGGATACATATCCTCTCAGTGATGTTTCCCTGTTTACAATTACATTTTGAGACCTATCAACTAGCCAGTTTTTCGTCCATTTAATGTGTGCAATGTTAATTTTATATCGTTCTAATTTTTTAATCAAAATATCATATGGTACCAAGTCAATTGCCTTACAGAAATCTAAGTATATTATGTCAGCCCCGTTACCCTTATCAACCAAACTTATAATTTCATCAAAAAAGCTATCAAGTGAGTTTTGACAGAATCTAGTTTCCATAAATCCATGTTGATGTGCATTAATTACATTACCCACTTGTAATTCTTTTTTTAATCAAGTCCCATATCAAGTCCTTACTCAGGCAGAACCCGAACTGGAGTAAATCTCAGAGAGGACTAGAAATTATGCCAGACACGCTGACCTGCTGACCCGCAGGAGCGCGCAGCACTACCCCCCAGAGCGCTGCTTTACCGCATTATATCCAAATTCGCGTTATATCGGATCACGTTATATTCGGGTAGAGGTGTATTGTCAGGCCTAAGTCTTTCCAAATCTTGAGTCAGCACTACAAAAATCATGAGCTATGTTTACAAATCATGAATGGCCTAGAAGTTAGTGCACTGAACTGAGATTCAGGCGGTATGAGTTCTAGTCCTAGCTCTGCCAGTAGCCCACTGAGTGATGTTGGGCAAGTTGCTGTGTGCCTCAGTTTCCCCTTGGTGTAACGATACTGCCTTTGTAAATTAGTTTGATATCTACTGATTGAAATGTGCTACATAAGAAGCAGGTATTATTATTATGTTGGGGCCTTTTTATTTATTGGAAGTTTTTTTTTAAAGCTTTTCAGAGCACTTGTCACATTTTCAAGCTTTTCTCTGCAACTGGAAATTTGCAGTGAAATCCTGGCTGAACTGAAGTCAATGGCTTAACTCTCAGTGACTTCAGTTCAGCCAGGATTTCACCTTTCCTTTTTTCTTTTTAAAGCCTGCTGAGATTTGCACCCATTTGCGTGATTCCAAGAGCCCTCACTGTGGCTGGCAGCATGCAGTGCTTCAGCGAGAGTGGGAGGCCTAGTCCTTTCTGGGCCTGCTGTCTCTCTGCATGAGCCTCTCCCCCTGTGGGTCTTCACATTCGGGACTGGCCAGAAGAACTAACCCCACTAAAGGTTAAGACGCTGGGCAAACAGAGCCCCAGAGGGAAGAGGCCGGGCAGCCCTCAAGAGGAGGAGAATTCTGACCCTAGCCACAGCAGTGTGAGAGGCCACACCGGGACAGGGGTGGAGTGGCGATTCCTTGAATCCCGTTCCCTCCACACCCACTCCTCCTGGCCCCAGTGAGAAAAGTGGCCAGTGGTGTGTGGGGGAGTGGAGACCCAATCCTCCAGCCCCAGTGAGAGACAAGCAGACATGGAAGAAGTCTGGGGATAGGGCGTGTGAGGGGGAGAGATAGGGTTGCCAACTTTGTAATATTTAAAAACAGGACACTCCAGCAGGAGTGCCTGAACCTCCCCTGCCTTGCCCCTTCCCCCTGAGTCCCCGCCCCCCGTTTGCTCCTCTTTCCCCCTCCCTCCATCGCTCACTGCTTTTCCCCTCTCTCCTCATCCCTGCATGGGTCGGAAGGGACTCACCTGCAGAGCCAGGGAGTCCCCCGATGCAGGTAGGAGGTAGCCCTGGCTGAGTAGGGGCTGGTGCGAGTGATGACTCAACGCCTCTCTGCCTGCAGTAACCAGACTTTGGGTGTCCGGTCAGTAGATCTGACCGGACAGTGACAGGTCCTCATTTTGACCAGACTTTCCAGTCGAAAACCAGACACCTGCCCACCGTAACAGGAGCGGGGAAAGGGATAATGCAGATTTGCTCCATAACATCCCAGTCCAGCCCTAGGGAGCGATACAGCCACTGAAGGGGAGTAGAGATGAGTTGCAGAGAGTGAGTTTTCATAGGACTGTTTCCCATTTCCTGCCACTGGGCACAGACACACCCAAATCCAGCAGGGAGATGGAGTCTGCGAACATGAGGGCGGGTGCATTTCCCAGTTGTTCAGCCAGCTTGAAATTGTCTCTGATTCCATGTTTAATTGCCTTTGTTTGTCGTTTCCTCTCGTTTAGCCATTTATTTGACCCTCCTCCTGTTCTGCTCTGCACAATGTTTTGCCACCATCTTTTAATTATGATACAATTTCCATATACAGCTCCTGCGATTATATTGTGTTAACAGAGTCCTGATGTTACCCTGTGTTTTTCATTGGTGTGCATGGAGTGCCATTTAGCATTTGACCCTGGCATTGCAAAGTGGTTTATATAGACTTCTGCTGGCATCGCCTCAGTTTGTTCTCCACCAAAATGTACTTTTCTTAATGTAACTTCGTCCTTGACAAGATCTATATAAAATAATCAACTTTCACGTAGACCATGAAAAAACACCAGGCAACTTAAGCTTTACAAATATTAGAGCTGATCCTGGAGTAGTTGTTGCATAATTTCACCTGATTTTTTTAAGAGGGAGGAGGGAATGGATAGTGGCTTTTTTGTCTCCTGTTGGCACTGCGGGGAGTAGGGTGACCAGATGTCCTGATTTTATAGGGACAATCCTGATTTTTTAGTCTTTTTCTTATATAGGCTTCTATTACCCCCCATCCCCTTCCTGATTTTTCACACTTGCTGTCTGGTCACCCTAGAGAGGAGGTTGGGGGAATCGATAAAGAAATCCTGAAAGTTTTGGTTTGTGGTTTTGGTTTTTTTTAAATTCAGCTTGTGTTTTATTTTGGAAAATATTGACCCTGCTCCTACCCCCTCTGAAATCAATGACAGAACTCCTCAGATCCTAGTGGTCTGCGTCTTCTAGTCTTCACAACACATTGCTTGGTCCACTTTTTACCCTTACCCATAAAGGGCTGATGACTGGGTAGGACTGGACAGTGGTCGCATGGGACTTTGGTGGCGATTTTGTGGGTGGATGGAATTGATTACTCTTTGTTTTCTGAATGTTGTCGCTGGGTTATTCAGTTTGGTCCTGGGGTAACTGGTGGGTCTGTTTAATATTGTATCAATAAAATACAACTAGGGCACCTGGAGCATTGAGTGGGCGTTATTTTATCAGTCCAAATACATTAACAAAATAAATATTGACAGGATTAGACCCATGAGGAACATCTTGTGTCTTCCCTCTTCTTTTTGGAGATCCATAAACCTGGGCTGGGAGAGTTTTTCTATACCCCTTTATTGAAGACACAGGGGTCGGGAGGGAGCTTAAATCTGTGAGGAAACTGCTGAGCCGGCCTAGGCCAGCAGAAAGCAGTGTGCTGAATCCACTAGGAGCATATCAGCTCAGAAGGGGCGCAGAAGAGGGGATGTTCTGTGGCAGCTGGAAGGGTGGCGAGTGAGGAGTGGCCAGAGGGGACCTGGGAGAAGAAAGATGTTAAAGGAAGCAGGTGCTATTTGAGAACCACCGGGTGCTAGAGCACTAGGGTATGCTGAGTTGGGGTATGCAGAACATGCTTCCAAGGGCTGATTCAGGACAGAGGTTGGTGGCCGCAGCAAGAGGCAGGTGGTGATGACAGATCTCTCACAAGCCCTATTCAGGGCTCGTCTTCCCACAAACCAGATAAATCCTGCAACGTGCTGACAGCCTTCCACCCTCAATAAAGCCACAGGGTGTGGAGGGCCGCCCGTGCCTCCAAGCAAGCAGTCAGCAGCAGACAGTGTGCCAATGCCAAAGGGCTGCCAAGCTGCCTCCCCGGTGAGGTGCAGCACACTCTCAATTCCCACTGGGTTCAGTCAGTGTTAGGAGCACGCGCACCTTGAGAGAACAGGCCCCGACCGTAGCTCGATGACCCGCAGTGATCCTGGTGTTCACTAGCTCTGGGAGGCGGGGTCACAGGCCGAGGACAAAACTGATCAGCTGCATGTTTTCGCTGCTGGTGAAGTCAAAGAAGTTAATATGATGAGGGCTACGTACGTTTATTTGGGATTTTAAATCATACGCACGCGGGGTATGGATCTGCCCACCAGAGCTGGAAGGTGTCAATTTAATCTCAGACATACCCATGCCAGTTCTGTTCAAGCCAGTGCACTAAAAACAGCGCTGTAGCCAGGGCCGTCCTTAGGCATAGGCAACATAGGCAGCTGCGTAGGGCACCTGAAAATTTGGGGCACCACTGGGTCTTAGTGTCCACCGCTTGTTTTCCTATCCCTGTTCTGACCCTTCCTGCAGGCTCCCACAGATGGCTGCTCTAGCCTGGTGAGTCTTCCTTGGGAGGGAATCTAGTAGTTAAAAGTGAAAAAACCTCCAGCCTGCCAGACCTATTAGCACAACATTGAAACTGTTAAAGAGACATTCAAGGGGTAATAAAGCCATTTAACAGGCATTTGCCAACCCCAAGGTATATACTGACAGGTTTCAGAGTGGTAGTCCTGTTAGTCTGTATCAGCAAAAACAAGGACGAGTCCTTGTGTCACCTCAAAGACTAACAAATTATTTGGGCATAAGCTTTTGTGGACTAGAACCCATTTCATCAGATGTCCACGAAAGCTTATGCCCAAAAAAATTTAATACTGTCAGTTTCTGACTTTACTGACAAAAACAGTTGTGCATTAATGTAATATTTACACAGAACGTATCAGTCTACAGGACCTTAGTTTAAAATTTGCTTTAAAAATATTTCATTAGTGAGCTGGTGAAGATTATAAAATCACATTTCTAAAAAATGCTTGCATAGAGTTTTAGATGCACAATCATCTTTAGCCTTAAATGTGTGGATCTTCAGACATAGTTTTTTAAATAAATCCTTCAAAAGACCTCCCTTATCTAAAATACACATTTTAATTACTATAGTTAAAAAAAAAAGTGCTTCCAAGTCTTCCTGTCCTTTCTGTCCATCCCTTCACCACCTCTCCCCCCACTCCCCACTGAAGAGAGCCCTTAAAGGGACAACAGTCCTTCCCTTCCAGATAGCTGGACAAAGAGTTCCCTTTCTTTACTTCTGACTATCCGAAAAATTAGTTTTAAAAGAACCCTCCAGCAAAATCAGTACCTTAGTAAGACAAAATCCTTGTTATACCTAAAATCTTTGGAAACATATTTTTTAAAGTTGGTGAAATTTCATAACCATGTCTCTTGTTATGGAGATCACACAAAGTAAATTACTGTTCCCTCTTTCTAAAAGCAATGAACATTGTTATGAACACACTAAACCTCTCTGATTAATTTAGAAGAATGTCTTTGTTTCAGTGAGTTAAATATGTAGTAATCTGGAATGCTGGCTTAAGATTTGAGTACATTTAAAATATAAATTCAATTTAGAAATACTGATGAAGAAAATGTAAAACAGAGAAGAGCTGCATCATGTATTCCATTATATGTAATGTTGTATTCAGCAGGACAGCTGACTCACCCTTACTATGAAGTTTTTGCAAATAAATCTCTGACAAACTTCAGGGCATATCAAAAAACCTGTGACTGACATTTTTTATTCCCAAATTTTAGTGCTTTTAATTAGGTACTTTCTTCATGTCCATTCTGCATGAGGGAGAGTGCATGGAAGTCTCTGCGGGGAACTGTGACTCTCCGCCACCATGAGGCAGGCTGGGCATCTCATTATCCTTTGCTGTCAAGTCCCTCCTCCCCCTCCCCCACCAGGCTGTGAGCTTGGGCTGCCATCCGGCATAGGGGCACCAGTTTAATAATACTGCGTAGGGCCCCATATATCCTAAGGACGGCCTTGGCTGTAGCCATGGTGGATTGAGCAGCAGAAGGCGGCTAGCCGCACATGTATGTACCTAAAGGCTCAGATGGAATCATGCTTGCAGCAGCTAGCCCATACCGACGTTTGCACCACCATGGCTGACGCTTCTGTTTTTAGCGCACTAGCTCAATCAAAGCTAGCATGAACAGCACATTCTGCCTCCCAATCCCAGCGTAGACATACCCACAGTTACTAGAAAACTGGTCACCCTCTCTGTCCCAAAATTTGCTCACCCCGTGTTTAAGGCATAACAGCCCTGCCTTGTATTAAACGCTTTGCTGTAACTATATGACACTACAATATAGCAGACACCTCTGGTGGCTACCTTAACAATTTGGAGCAGAGATGGGTCTATGCTACAAAATTTGGATCCAGATCTGGATTTCAAATGTCCGAAAGGTTTTGGATCTGGGAGCGTGGTATAGATCATTATAAGGATGGAGATGATTTGTGAAATGCCGATGTACGTTCAAATTCCAATCCTTCCTCATTAGCTCTGAAAGTTTGGGGATAATTCAGTTTTGGGGGTTTCTAGATCAGGCTTATCACTAATATAAAATACACCTGTGCAGGAGTCAGATAGATAAAGAATAAATGTTCATTGATGGTTCTGATATTGATACTTCTACATTTCTCTACTCCTTAAGATTTTTGTAATGTGTTGTACATTACTTGCTACCATACCTGCCCCGTGACAATAAAGTAGTGAGTGAGTGACATTCTCTATCTATGCTATTGTTTGACTCTGTGGATTTGTGTCTTCTGGCAGGTGTGTCCTCTGTGGCGTCCCTGATGTCCCTGGCTTGGGTGCTAGCCTCCTATCACAAGCTTCTTCGGGACTCTAGGGATGACAAGAAGAGTATGAGCTACAGAGGGGCCCTCATGCATCTCTTCTGGCGCCTCTTCACCATCTCATCCAGAGTTATCTCTTTTGCCCTCTTTGCTTCCATCTTCCAGCTCTACTTTGGGATCTTTGTAGTGGTCCACTGGTGTGCCATGGCTTTCTGGATCATCCATGGTGGGACTGACTTCTGCATGTCTAAGTGGGAGGAGATCCTCTTCAACATGGTGGTAGGGATTGTGTACATTTTCTGCTGGTTTAATGTCAAGGAAGGGCGGACTCGATACAGAATGTTTGCATATTACACTGTAGTCTTGACAGAGAATGCTGCCTTGACACTCCTTTGGTATTTTTACAGAGATCCTACAACTACTGACTCATATGCCGTGCCAGCACTGTGTTGTGTCTTTCTTAGCTTTGCTACTGGGATAGCTTTGATGCTCTTCTATTATGGTGTGCTGCATCCCATGGGGCCGAGAGTTAAGATTTTTGCCAGCTCCTGTTGCGCCGAGCTGCTCTGGGGCATTCCTTTGCCTCCTGATGTTGAGCCCATGGCACCCGAAACCCCTGGGTACCGGGGGGCCCAGGCTACGCCTACCAGAGCGGTCACGGAGCAACAGGAGGAACTCACAGCTGACACTTGCTTGCCAGTTTTCCAGGTGAGAGCAATGGTGCCATCTACTCCATCTGGGCGAGCCTACTACCCAGAAGGCCCTCTCATTAAGATTGACATCCCAAGAAAGAGATACCCTGCATGGGATGCCCATTTTGTAGACAGGCGGTTAAGAAGAACTATCAACATTCTCCAGTATGTCACCCCCACAGCTGTAGGTATTAGGTATAGAGACGGACCTCTCTTGTATGAGTTGCTACAATATGAGTCTTCACTTTAAAGCTCCTTTTAAAAAAAAATAAAAGAGGGGATCTTATTTTTGTTTATGGTAAACACAGATCATGAAACAAACACACACCTTCAGATAAGCTTTCTTTCTGGCTGCTGTATGTATAAAAAAAAAAGATAATCTCTATGTTTTGTAAGTAAAAACAAAAAGAAAAACTTTTCTTTTGTTTTTTACACACAAGAAACAGTATTTCAACTTCCACACCTATGATCCACGGGTGGAGAAGAGGCGTCTCCACGTCAGAGTTTTATACCTTACACCAAGTGTAGAACATTATATATGGGATTGGTGCTGATTGAAAAATAAAAACAAACAAACAAACAAACCTACAACTGCCTTATGCCCTTAGGTGCTGAGTTTCATTAAGTACTGTCACCTTTCTCATGCAAAACTCTTGGGTGATTTTATGCCAAGAAAAATAAAAAAAAACCTAAATACAAAACTTAAAAAAAAATGAAAAAAAAATGAAATGAGAAAAGAACAACAAAAAAGAAACCTACAAAAGATATTGCTGCTCTTATTGGATATAGGTGAACAAGAAAAACGTCTAAAGATGAGAAAGCAAAGCAGAAAAGCCCGAAAAGAGTTTGAATCTCAAATGGTTGAAAGAGAAGATCAGGGCTGTAACACAATTTGGCAACATGTTTATAACATAGCTTGGTCCCACCCATGTGGGTCAGACCAAACCATGTTATAAATGTAATCCCCTGATAAAATTGTTTCCTTAGTGTAAATGGGCCGTATGTGATGGTCAGCTGTACTCAGTTTGCACCAAATTCACAAAATAATACCGTACCTGATCTCACTCACCACAGTTTTATACAGTGTAACTCCATTGATTTCAGTGGACTTACTCCTGATTTGCCCTGATGTGAGTGAGCCCAGAAAAAAGCCTTCCGTCTTGATTTCTGGAAAATAAATAATCTGAGTTTTTTAAATTATATACCAAAAATATAATACTAAAGTAGATTTACATATATCTAATAAAATATTTCAGTAATAATAAAACTCAGCATAGTAGCAAAAAGAAAGTCAATTTAAAGGCACAATACTTGATCAGTGACTGGCAAAATAATTTGGCCTATTGTATCATTTTAAGGCTGTGAAAAGGCATACATGTATTATTTGTAATATTGTGTAAGGCCTGTTATGTCTCATTCAGTGTGAGCCTTAAAGTGATTGTAAAGCATTCTTTGTTTTGTTTTTTTGTTTTTTTTTAAAGGAAAACAAAAAGAAAATTAGGATAAAATCTTCAAACAGTAATAACCTGTAACTGACGCTTTTCTAAAGATGATTTGGTGCTTTGTATTTTTGTTGATGTTGTTGTTGTGATTTAGCTGAGAGTTGTTCAACTCACTTGGTGCATTCGGGGAACCGCTGATAAACGTTTTATGTCACCACCTGCTGTAAGTACGTGGCAAGAAATAACACCACAGGAAACCGAGAGCGTAGCAAGGTCATCACCGTTTAGCTTAAGAGTTCTCACTGCAAGGAGACACTTCCACCTCCATTGATGGCAAAGCTTTAGAAGGATATCTGCTAGAGGTCTGAGACATTTCCAGATAATCTTTTTGGTGCGTGAAGGTTTACATTTCTTTATTTCTGTGTTGAAGTTTCTTTGTTTCGAGTTAAATCATAAGTGTTATATCTGTAATACCATTTTGGGTTTCAAGAGTATTGCTCCTTTAAAAGAATATTCCCGTTCCAGGGCATTTTTTCAGTCCCACCATCCCTCTACTTGTGGGGGGAAAACAACAACAACAACAAAACATGTTTTTAAGTGAATACTGTAGTATTTTCTCTGTGTGATTGCAATTTTGTATTCCAGAAATACTGTAACTGTCTAGGGTGCAAAATTCCCATGTTGAACTCTTCTGAAGAGAAAATCAACATGGGGAAAAGATTTTTTAATTATGATTATGGTTTTTTTATTTGATGAATCCTTTTTTTTATTACAGTAGGTATTTAAAGAAACTAGTACAAATTTTATATAATAGTTTAAAAAAGCTGAATGCTTTCTTCGCCTGAATATACCTGAATGAAATCATTTTTTTTCAATCAGTGATGCTTTGCAGTGTTCTGAGTGTTGGTTATTTTTTTTTAATACCATTCAAATATTTCACAGGCTCTTCTAAGGAGGGCAGGGCTTATTCACGCCAAACTACAGACACACGGCAAAGTTTATAAAAAGCCAAATTGTCACTGGTACTGTAATTCCCAGTCAGTTAAGCTCCATTTCAATTAAATGTTTCTGGGCTCTGATTACAACCTGATAGTCACATTTTCACATGAAGGGAGGGCTTCGTTTTGTCTGTGCCTCACCCTAATTAACAGTGTTATTTTGTCTGAAGAGATTTCATTTACCTTCTTCATTATTTGTAGACCAGAACCGTATCCCTTGTCAGTGGCATCACTTCATTTTCATTGCATTTCTTCTCTAATCTGTGTGACGTCTCCTGCTAAATGAGGTAATTTGTGAAGTGAACTTAACGAATGCTATCCGCCTTCAGGTGGCTCGTTCCACGTTCCACTATTATAATGAGGACTGGGCACACTAGAGAGGCACGTGGACTGTCCATTATCAGTGCTGGTCCTGCAACGTGACCAGACATTTCATCTTTTTACTATATACTAATGGTTTTTCTCAAAATACTTACCTTAAACATTATTATTAGCAGTTTACTCTAATAGACTGTGATTCTTTACTCTGTACATCATCATCTTTGTAAAGAAGTTCCTCCTTAAAGCCTTTAATATGCAGCTCTTCTCTACATTTGAGCCTGTTTCACAGGCATAGTCATTACAGGGGGGAAAGATCTTCTGTGTCACCCAGTCTGTTGTTCCAAAGGAGGGGGTGGGGGTGGAGAGAATCATGAGAAATTCTAGTGCTCTGTCTCAACCGGGGTGGCTCTGTCTTTTGCCGCCCCAAGCAGAGCAGTCAGGTGGCCTTCGGCGGCGGTTCTGCGGGAAGTCCATTGGACCCGTGCCTTCAGTGTACCCACTGCCGAATTACCGCCGAAGCCGTGGGACTGGCGGAACTCCTGGAGAAAAGCAGCCGAAGGCTGCCTGACTGCCGCCCCTCACAGCGACCGGCAGGCCACCCACCACGGCTTGCCGCCCCAGGCACGCACTTGCTGCGCTGATGCCTGGAGCCGCCCCTGGTCTCCACCTGTTTTAAAGGCTCAAATAAGGGAGCTTCCACCATTTCCATTGCAACTAAGTCTCAAGTTATGGATCGCCTGGTATCTGGCAATATCTCAAGTAATCTGAAGGTGTGTCTCCTTTCCCTAGACCCCATCTACTGACTGAATTTTCCAAGGAGTACCGTCCTCATTTCTGTTAGCCCACGTCCAGACTAACCCGCGGCATCGGCGGGTTAAAATCGATTGCTCGGGGATCGATATATCGTGTCTAGTCTGGACTTGATATATCGATCCCCGAGCGCGCTTACATCGATTCCGGAACTCCATCAACCCGAACGGAGTTCCGGAATCGACACGGAGAGCCGCGGACATCGATGCCGCGCCGTCTGGACGGGTGAGTACCTCGATTTTAGAAATTCGACTTCAGCTACGTTATTCACGTAGCTGAAGTTGCGTATCTAAAATCGATTTTAATACCCTAGTCTGGACGTGGCCTTAGATAGATAGCTAGATCTAGGTTCAGAAAAGAATATGTGCATCACATGGGCTGGTTTGGAAGGCTGCTTCTCTTCATCATCCCAACCAAAAGTTCTAATTCTCCCACTCCTCTCGGCGCAAGCCTCACCTTTCAGTCCTGGTGACTCGCCAAGCCAGGAAGGAATAAAGGACGAAGCCGTAATGAGTTATCAACCCAACTCTTGAAAATGTTCAGTGATGGCACCCTGACTGCCTCCCTTGGTAACCTGTTCCAAGTCCAAACGACCGAGACCTTTGAGACTTGTTCTTTACTCTGTACATTGGCTTTGGCTCCCCAGGGCTGCACAAACAGTGTTAATTCCCTGCGGAGGTGCTATTCAGGTCTGGGTCGGGGTGAAGGGGTGCAGTTCTCTGCCCTGGCTCATACCTCATTTACCCCCCTTACTACTCTGGAACACGAGACCCCTGCATGCCTTTCCCCCAGCCCCCAGGGCATGAGACTGGACTCTTCACCCTTCTCCCCCACCCCCTCGGCAGGAAGACATAGGAGTTCCTGGCTGGTTGCAGCAGTGGGTTGGGCACTGGGGGTCTGGGGAACTGCCTCCTCCAACTCCAGTGACTCTAGCAACCAGCTGGAGCTCAAGCACCCAGTGGAAGTCCCCCAGCCTGAACAATAGGATGGTGCCCCGCCCCCAGCTCCATGAGCGGTCAAGAACAGAGGGATCGACCCCCACTGAAAACTGCCCCGCCCCCCCTTGAAATGGCACACCTGCTTCCTTGGACCCCGATTCAGCAAGAGCCTCACGTTAAGCAAGCGAATACTCTTATCTGATGCTCCTGAAGTTAGGCACATGCTTAAGAACCTTGCTGACTGGGGGCCTTAGTTCTGCAGATTGCTGTGCGTTCAGTCTGACGTTATTATGGTAAGTCTCTTCACCCTGCCCCTCCTTTCCTCCATCCAATGGCACAATACTGAACAGAGTCCATTTGTTAATACTGAACCTGGTGCCAATCCACTTAGGGTGACCAGACAGCAAGTGTGAAAAATTGGGATGGGAGTGGGGGGTAATAGGAGTCTATATAGGAAAAAACCCCAAATATCGGGACTGTCCCTATAAAATCAGGACATCTGGTCACCCTCCAATCCATCAACCTTCACCTTCTGCTCCAAAGTGCTTCTCTTCTCCCAAGCACCCTTTGCTTTTGGTGTCCACTTCATTGCTGGGTTTGGTTTGTTTTTAATCCCGCTGCATCTCCGTGCTATACCTGGTGGATTAGTTAGCACTGTTCCCCCCCACACTCCCCCTCCAGCCTCTCTAGAAAAAAAGCTTTTTAAAAAAATACGCTGCAAAGAGCAAAGTTGAATTCATTATCATTCAGAGATCGGTTAAAGTTTATAAGGCTCCAGACAAGCGCAGTCAGAGCAATGAATTAGTGAGTTTACATTAATCTGGCACGCTCATGTGGAGTTACTTGTATACGCTCTGTCTCTTTCTACTGGATCAAGCAGGCCAGCTCTGGTCAGGTTTATATCTGTTCCCTCCACCGGTTCAGTTCGCAGAACATCTTTTAGCTCTGAGCCTGTGTTCTTTAGTGCTGAGGATCATCCATTCTATTAACGATGCTGACGGCCATTGTGGATTTATGTCTGTCTATCCCTAGCGTGCCCAGTACCTGCATGCAGCTAACTTGAAGAGGCAAGTTGTTCAGAACACTCCAAACCAACAATGGAAATACAGGCATTGGCCCAGCACCGGGTCATGCTTTGCCACACACACAAGTTTGGATTCATTTTAAACATACCCAAACAGGGCCGGCTCCAGGGGTTTTGCCGCCCCAAGCAGCCAAAAAAAAAGCCGCGATCACAATCTGCGGGAATTCAGTGGGAGGTCCTTCGCTCCGAGCGGGAACAAGGGACTCTCTGCCAAATTGCCGCCGAATACCTGGACATGCCACCCCTCTCCGGAGTGGCTGCCCCAAGCACCTGCTTGCTAAGCTCGTGCCTGGAGCCGGCCCTGTACCCAACCAAATTGCAACTGTGTGGCAGCGTTACATAATTGCCAATAGACAACATTAGCAAAACACTGATTGAAAGGTAAATATTTGTAATAGCTTATTTGGTTGGGGCTAATTATCCGTGGCGATTCATTCATGGTTTCTCCCGCTGCCGAAAGCGGTGAGCAGTTTTGTATTTTAAAAAGCGGGCTAGGTACAGTATCACAAAAACGCCCACCTTCAAGCTTCATTTTCTGTTTGGTAGAGGCTATAAACGTCCTCACAATGAAGAGAAAAATGTTGCCATTGACTTCAATAGGAACAGTCCCCTGCTCTTCGCTCATGATATCTTTAAAGCATGAGATTCACTTCACAATTTATCTGTGTTTCCAGTCCTTGCACGGGACGGGCCAGAAAACAGCTATCACCAACACTCCTGTAGCATGATCAACCACCTTCAGAAAATGTGGGCTAAGGTTCGTCCAGCGTGGTTTAATTGAAGCCTAGATATGCGTTGAAAAGGAAAACTTACTGCTGCACATCTGTGAAACCTTCTAGTGCCTGCTTGCAGGGCCACTTTTGCAGGAGGCAATTTGGAAGCTGCCGGGGTCAGTGGAAAATTGTGGAGACAGGCTTTTCTGTGACATCTAGACTTTTGCTTGCTTGGTTTGCTGCTGGACTCTGTTCTAGTCCGATTTGGTCACAACAAAAATAGATCTGCTGAAGGACCATCATGTAAAAACCAAGGTGGTGGATTTGGGATGTTTTCTGTACTGCTAGAGGGTAGAGGGGATGTGAGCTCACTTGCAACCTTTTCTACTGCTGCAGATTGCATGCTGTTATTTCAACAATTGTCCACAGCCCTGGCGTTTCTTGGGGCGGGTAGTAGCCTAGGGTGATGACTGTTCTGTGGGGGAGGTTCCCCTTGAAGCTCAGGTGTATTCGGGTGTGGAGAGTCTCAGCCAGGGGTGAATTAGGAGGTTTAGAAGCTATCCCAAATAAACGTGGGCAACCTTTCACTGTGTACAGAATGCATTTCCAGACCATCAGGTAGCGATTTTGGCACTTTTTCCATGAGCGCATTGAGAATTGTTTTGTCGTTCTGTGTTTAAACTCGGAGATACCACTATGGTAACACTTCTCTGTTGGGAAAGGGCGGGAAAAATCGCACAGAACAAAATATCGTCTGTGTTCAGTCAACGTTCATGACTTCAAGCTTGAGCGCTAGGGACGTTTGGTGTCATGTTAAATAAAAAGATTTCTAGACAAATGAAATGGCAGATCGCTGCATATGTTCCCACTGGATCAGCATTTATGATGAGGTTGACAATTTATGCCCCATAAAGCACTAAAAATAATTCTGAGTAAGTGATCTGGCCCACAGAATACATAACCCAATTGGAAGCTGTAATAAAAACACATAATTTTGTTGAGATAATGTGGAGGTTTGTTTCCTGTTGTATATTAAAACCATTTGCAAGCTGTCAGAAATGACCTGAGCGTATAAACAGTACTTCCTATCCCTTTGGGACACATGCAGCAAGGTAGCTGTCTTGACAAACCCGGGACGTTATAACATGCTGAGTTATTTGGAATTATGTATTGATTTGTTTGTTAGATGGTTTTATAAGGCCAGGGTGGAGAGGGAACGTGGTGTACAAATTATAGCAGATGATGGGGTGACAGGACTCTTGGGCGTTATTCCCAGCTCTGCCACAAACTTGCTGTGTGACCTTGGGCAAGTCACTTAACCTTTCTGTGCCTACAGTTTACCCATCTGTAAATGGGTATAATAATACTTACCTACCTCACAGGGGTGTTGTGAGGCTTAAGTAATCATTTGTGAAGCACTTTGACGAAAGGTGCTATGAAGTGCAAAGTATTATTATTACTGGGTTTGCGTTATCAGGAATGGAAGTGCAATGGTTTTTTACAACTTGCTAAAGGGAAACAGAATTGTGCATTACATATGTGCATCCAGAAAGATGGCTTAAGTCTTTTCTCTCCCCAGCTGCAAGGAGTTGAGTCTATTGCATGTAATCTAAATATGGAACCCTTGCTTTCTTGATCATATGTAATAATATCTTCCTAGCACTGTTCGCAATATTATTTTTTACACAACAGGTGATTCATTTTTTTTCTGTCTCTCTTTATGGAAACTTGAAACTAAAAGTCAATGAAATCATTTAGAAACTGAACAGATTACTAATGAATACTTGAATTTTTGGAGGTTGTACTCATCAGTCATGGTTAACATGCACTAGATCGTTCAGCCATCAGCTTCCATCTGAATACAGTGAAATACTTGCTCACGCTGCTTTGGAATAGCCTTGATTTTATCTGGGAGGCTGGTACGTTGTTACTGAAAATATGTGGGGGGAAAGAGGATTGTTTGGTTTTGTTTTTTGTTTTTTTTGCCTTTACGTTTCTTGACTGCCTAGCACAGCACAATAATAATCACAGTTTACGTTGTTAGACAATAGCTTTTTTAGAACTATATTTCCTTACGCAAAGAGTGGAAAGAATAAAGTAGACGCAACAAACACACTGCATGCTCCAAATGGCTCAAGTCCATTTCTTCTTAAGGTACTTACTTTCAAGGAGTAAAACGATGTAATGCCCACTGAGACTAGAGCAGGGTCTTTCTCAGGCAAAACTCCCACGGAAGTTAATAGGAGTTTTGACTGAACTTTTGGACTACCAGTTTTGTCCCTCAAATCAGATTCACCCCTGTTGCAGCTCCACTGAAATCAGTGGGGCTATGTCAGGGGTAAATTGCTTTCAAACCCTGGAAGGAAACCAGTTAATTATACTGAATATTATTAGTAGTACTGATCAGAAAATAGAGGGGGTAGGGGGAAGGACACTTTTTATGGAACAATTTGTTTGTTTCTCACCCAGATTTCTCTATTTCTAATTTTATGACCAGCTCTAAACATCATTCTATAAGGCTACCATTGTGTATGCCTGGAGGAACAAGGAGAGTTAGTCTTTGGTTTATTATAAATTATTAGTGATCCTGCACTCCTTACTCAGGCAAAACTCCCATTGTCTCGCCACTGAGTTAGGACTGCAAAGTCTGCCTCGTGATGGAAAATAGTGCAGCGTTGCAGCAGGCCACCACCTTTGTCGTACTGGGTACTTGGATTGGATAAAGAGAGCATGCAGCTAGGAATGCCCTTCTTGGTCTGCTCAGTGAGTTTGGGGTCAGCTTCCCCTACAATGGAGAGGCAGCGCAAAGCTTCCAGGCCCCATGGGTATCCAGACTCTTCCATGTTACTTGCCTCCCAGCCTGACTGCCCTCCCACCCCCCATCGGGGGCAGACAGCCATTAGCAAACTCAGAAGCCTCGTTATTGCAGATGGGCCTCTCACCACTCATGTCCCCGGCCATTTATTTTCGGTGCTGCTGTGCCCAGGCTGGAGAAGGCTGTAACGTAACCCCTTCTGGGCCATGACGCACATCCAAACGCTGGCAGGAGAACAGGCATTTCCTCTCTGGCCTGATACATGCGATCTGTTGTGCCGCTCCCTTTGTTTGAACATCCGTGCCTTTGAAAGGGGTGGCCTCTGATGGGCTCGAGGGGGCGTGGCATGGCACTGAAGTGAGTGATGGGTCACATGTATCTAGTCAAGAAAATAAATTTAAATATCGGTTGCTTATAAAGCTCATTGTGGGCCCCCTAGCAAAAGAAGCAAGTTGTCTATAGCACATGGGGGGTCTAGGGCATTATCTAATTGAAGAAAATTAACAAAGTTTACCTTCTGGCTAAATAATGAGTTAATTTTCTGCGGAAGTAACTTAGCTGGCCCTGTTCATTATTGGCTGTTTTAAATTTAATTTAGTTTAAGTAACTTTGGCTATTTCAATGGCAAAGAAAAAAAGAAAGAATCTGCTGTAAGCGCCAACCTTTTATTTATGAACAGAGGTTGACAGAGTGAAGGTTCAGAATTAAAGGGTCTATTTGGTGTGTGTGAGAGTGTGTGTGTATGTGTGCCTGTAGATACGTGCAAATGGGGATGAAAGAGCATCTGTGGTCCAATTTCCTCTTTGAAAATATTGCACATCGCATCCTTTTCTTTTCTTAAACGAGCCTGGAAGCCAAATTCAGGGCCAAATCTGAGGTTGGTGTAAACAGGTTCAACTCCACTGACTTGTTTGCAGCCGTTTACACTACCTCTGCATTTGGCTGTAGAACTTTCCTTAGGGTTGTGCAAAATGCTGCTCCTGGATGCCAAACTGTGTACAACTCACCGGGCTGGTGAGTGTCTTTATAAATCTCAGGCTCAGGCCTGGTCCATCAGATGGATGGCTATGGTTTGCAGACCTCTCAAGCTAACCTGGACCTAGTGTGGACATAGTCAGGCCTGTTTTCTGGCACTAAAAGTGACAAATAATAAGGAAGATCTGAGCAATGACAGAATTCTCTTTCAGTTTAAGAAAATCCTGAGAAACAACATGTCCTGAGTGGAGTATAGCAGTTCTGCCTCTAACCCTACCAAATAGGAGGGAGGAAAAACCAGCTATGTCACTGAATGGCATTTCTCTCAACAAAACTTGTTACCTCTGACTACAGTGAGAGTAGTGGCTACTTCGTGCAACTCTTCCAAATTGACCTTGATGCATCTGTACAAAGAAGAATGCTTTCTTGTTAGTAACGCTGAGGCAACTATGCTGCGTCATAAAGTGGATACAACTCTATTGCCTGAAGTGGAGTTAAACTGTTTACACATGCGGTAAATTTGGCCCTCTGTTGTTGAGGTGAATGCCCCAAATCTACTTTCAATCCCTCATAATCGAAATAATGAAATGAGGGTTAAACCTCCCACACGTGTTCAAAACAAATTCTCAGATTTCCCCACGAATGTCGTATTGTCATGGACCAATCAGAAGGACGGTAGCTCAACTTTTCAGTGCTAGCTGTGTTCAGTATCAGAACCTGTCACCATGGCCAGAGTCTCTCATCCCCAAAAGCAACAAGGGAACTGTTTGAACCGCTGCCACTTCTTCCTTTCCCACCCCTCCGTGTTGGAAGCAAATGCTGTTCTTTTCAACCGAGTGCAGGCCCAGAATGAAGCAAGATGATGGAAGGCGCAGCTGATGATACACATCATTCAGTCACATTAGGAATTGATTTGATTTGATTTTTGCTCCGAAGGAGGAATTACCATCTTTCCCGGGTCAGATTCTGCTTTTTGTTACACTGGTGTGAATTAGGAGGATCTCCATTTGATTTCAAAGGATCTACTTTGAATGTACATTGTTGTAATGGAGATCATACCTCAAACTTTCCCAAATTTCTGGCCCTCTCTCCCCCTTCCCCCTATTGCTGTTTCATTAATTCACCCATTTTTTAAATAATCTGATTTTAAGAAACACTGAAGACTGACCAGAGTTGGGCAATTTACCGTGGATAAATAGTAGAGGCCTGCTTCTCATTTATACTAAAGCCCCTTTACCACTGCTCTGGAGCCTTAAAGGGGGTATAAATTAGTTTAAACCCATTTTAAAGTCCCTTTGCATTACCCGAGTGCCTTAGGTGTCAGCTTTTTTCATTCCTGATAAACAGCCTATCAGAGATTGTGAACTATTTCGTGTGGAGGTGTGAATCTGAAAGTCAGTCATAACAGAACCTGTAGCAACAGGATCCCCCATTTGACTTTTTTCAGTTTGCCAATTAGGAGACTCAAAATGAAGCATGTCTTTTTTTCCGTGATATTTCTAAACAAAGTGACACTTTTTTTTCTCATTTTTGAGTCTCCTTGCAAAGCAGCCTTTTCGTTCTGAAATGCCGACTTATTTCATTTCCGTCCACCGCGTTGACATTTTCTGCTTCAATGTTTCTGAGTCAGTTTTTCGCCATATTTTGGTTCAAAAATGTTTGGATATTTTGGATTTTTCTTGGGTCTGAGACCAGAAAGTAATTTCACAATGTCCAAAATTTGCATGAAAGGAAGAGTTCCTATCTCGTTCTAGTAGTCGCCACTGGAGGCAGTGGGGTAAAGCCGGATCATTCCATTGAAATTGATGGAATCACACTGCTGTAGAAGCAGTGTGAGATCAGAATCAGGTGAGACTGCGGTGACCCCCACACACACTTTAAGAATTGTAGAAATATATCTTCATCCAGTGATCCTTCACAAATGCTTCAACCCCATGTCAAGTGCCACAAAACGTATTGATCTCTCACAGTAGGCTGAGCAAAGAGGAAATACCGATATAATTGGTGGCTTTTTTAATTTTACTAATACCAATGGTATCCCTGTTTACACTTTTGAAAGCAGTTTCGTGCATAAAGCAGAAAACATGGTGCCGGAAGATCTAGATTATTTCCATCTCTACCACAGGCTTGCTGTGTGACTTGGGGCAAGTCACTGAGATCTCTGGCCATTTCCCCATGTGAAAAATAGAGTTAGTGAGACTTGCCTACCTCACGAGGATGTCATAACGATTGATTGATTGATTAGTTAATTAATGTTTGGAAAGTTAAGATCCTTGGCTATATAAACTCACCGGATCTTTTAAAATGAATTTGAACGCCAAGAACAGTACTGATGAGTCCTGAATTTTTATATCACTACAAAACTGGCACATCTCTAGAGAATAGCACAATTTAATATTTATATTTTTAAAATGTCATTTTATCTGGATAATTCAAAACCAGGAAAGGATTCATCCCCTTTAGCCTTCAGATAGATCTAGTTCAAAGAGCACAAATATCATAAGTGCTACTGAAAGGCAGGTAGACAGTGTTAGAGCAGTTGACTGGGAATCATAACTCCTGGGTCCTTTTTCCTGCTTTTGCCGAATAGTTATTATAATAATAACTTATTATTTGTATGGTGGAACACTCCAGGGTCTCAGTAAGATCTAGGATCCCACAAGGAAAATATGGTCTATGCCCCCACAGAGCTTACAGTGCAATTTTAATCATTGTGTGATCTTGGACAAGTCACTTGCCCTCTATTTGCCTGAGCTTTAAAATGGGTACACAAGGATGATGTGACCCTCACAAGGAGGAGGATTATTTAATCCATGTTAGTAATGTGCTTTGAGACTTTCAAATGAAGGGGACAGTAGAATTGCCCAGTCTTGTTCTAGGACAGTGCTAACAGGTCAGAGTAGCACCTGCATCCCATTGCCGTACCCTTGGTAGATTGGATTAGGGCTGGGTTTGTCTGAATTCAGATGAGCTTGTAATTAGAGTAGGAACATGGATGCCCACATACGAGGTCACACCAGACTTGAATGTGGTGCATTTCCCCACCATCTGCGGTGCACTCGCTTCCATTTGTAAAGTGGCAGGATATTGCGAAAGGAGGGCAAGGCGGATGGAGAACTCCAGAGTTAGCAGAACATTTTTTCACCATGGATTCAGAGAAGTTAGGGATGAAGACCTGTCAGGTCATCAAGTGCATCCCCCGAGCCAGTTCAGGATTGTTCCCCACACTCTATTCTCCAAAGCTTAGTCCCAGCTGGTTTTAAATGATCCAGAGAACGAGGTTCCATCCCAGCCATTCCTCTCTGTCAAGAAGCTTTCCCTGACAATCCATCTAAATTTTCCATAAAATTGGTATATTTTTGCTAACAGTACGACATCCAGTCATGTTTGTGTCTTGAATCTCGCCTTAGCATTCTTGGCACTTAGTGATTGATGATTATGGACCATAGTCCATTCTGAGGCCAATTCATGCCCAAAATGAGGACCCAATTTCCAAAGCTAATGTTACCCTTCAAATGCTATCCTTACGCATTACAATTTACTGGCGAAGATACCCTTTAAGAGAAAACAAGCCTCCTTCAGGAATCCCAAACAGGGACAAGTACTAATCAGCAGAGGCCTCCAATGCAGAACTTCTTACCCATGTTCTGACAAGCACAAAATGATGCAAGTGGCATATCCCAGGAGGGAATAAGGAAAGGATATTTCAAGCCCTGTCTCTGGCACGCTGCGCTGGCATTTCAACCCCATTTTTGAACGTTTGCAACCAAATTTCACACCTAGATCTTGAGATTGATGATTATTCCTGACAACTCCCCTTTTGTGTGAGCTGACCTGGGAGAACATGCTGTGTGGGCCTGATTCTACTTTTGCTTACAATAGCACAAATTCACTAACTTCAGTGGGTTTACTCTTGATCCGGTGTAATTTAGCGGAGGGCAGAACTAGGCCCACTCGTCTTTCATCTGAACCAGCCTGCTAAGGTTTTAGTAGGTCAGAAATTGTGGCCTAAGTTACATCAACACAAATGCAAAACTGGTGCTATTACCTGGCAAACAGTGCCTGTGAATCTTTTGTTTTATTTTTAAATCACCAAGCAATTACCTTCCTCACAGGAGGTCACTTAATTATATAGGTCATGTTTAATGTGACCTCTTCAACTACTTGTTTCACAGGAGGGTTCTGAGTATGTTCTCTGGCTCATTCCACTGGCTTTTCCTCTTATTTAAAGGTGTTTTGGGTCAGGGGTGGGTGGGTGTGTGTGTGTGTGTGTGTGTGTGTGTGAGAGACTTTTTATTGGCAAAAGAAAGACAGATAGAAAGTTTGCTGCTATAGAGGTTTTGACTGACTAAGGAGTGCAGAAGGACCACAGGATTTGGGCCAGGAAAAATAAGGTGCAGATTCCTCATCTGAGCGTAAATCTTAAGTGACTTCGCTGAAGCAGCCAAGGTCACAGTCTGTGCAAGACACTTCCTTTGCAGCACTCTTGTGCACTGGAGGGTTGGAAGTTTCTGCTTTGATTCAGCACAGTGGTGAGGGGGGCTCATCAGGTTTGCTGAGGACCTTCAACTTCTGTTTGCTCTGGTGTGATTGAGAGTCCTCAACACCTATTAGCAGGCAATTAGCAAGATTAAGCCCCTAAGACCAAGACATACTTCTCCTTACACCGTTGCTTTTATTTAAAAAAAAAAAGTGGGCCTTTGTCTAGGAAGGATATAGAAATCCAAAGTGCTAGATACGCGTTCTCAGATTCTTTTAATGTTCTCCTTAAAGGCCAAAATCTCTTCTCAATTGCACCAAGGTACCACTAAATCTGAATTAATGCCACCAAAGTCATTGGAGTGACTCTGAGACTTGCACCAAGTTTATTGAGATCAGGATTCAGTCTGGCCCAAAGTGTCCTCATTAACTCTGAAAGGTGTTTGTTCACCATGGCGAGGTTAGGGCAGTGAAGACAGATCATTAACTTCTCAAAACCTTGTGGTGCCTTTTCTTGTGGTGCTTACTGTTCACAGAACTCCAGTCAAGGCAACCACTCGCAGGAAGCTACAATGCCAGTACTTTTCCTCTGTGTTACGTGCCAGTGCAGTAACAGACTTTAATGTATACATATATAAATATAGATAGATATATCATATAGTTATAATTATATATATATAATTGAGGTTCTGATGAAGCTGTATGGGGAATCAGCCATTCCTCTGCAGAAATAAATACTACTCCAGTGAGACTAACAGCTGTCTTACAAGGCTCAACATTCTGTAGAGTGTTAAAATCCATGGAAGGGTTTGCTTTCTTTTGAGTGACCTGTACGTTGGTTTTCTATCCCCCCTCACCCCAAACGTGCTCTGTGAAAGTTGCTGTTTCACCCAAAAACAATTTCTTCAAATTGTCATCAGCCTTTACAGAGGGACCCCCTGATCAAAGGAGGCCTCCAGTTCTCCAAAGGCCATCAGGAAAGATGAGTTTAAAGGACCCAACCATGCTTCCGATGTTGTCAAAGGTGGTTTTTCTGTTGACATCAAAAGGAGCTTGGTCGGGCACAGGGAGTGTGTAATTATCATGCTAATGTGACTGGTGCAGGAACTTTGGCTGTGATGAATATAGGGGATGCTATATCACCTTGAGCTTCTCCTCTTTGGGCACCCACTCAGTCACTAGAATGCCACACATATCATTCCATGAGGTTTTGCACATTGACAGAACCGCAGACAGTTTCAGCTGATGACCAGTTGAATGACAATTCTGAGACAGCAACTTGATTTACTTTTCTATTTAAATGTTCTCTTTTCTGTTCTGCTTGGGGGGGAAGTCCAGTCCTGCAGCCCTCATGTGAGAGTAAATGTAACTCACTTTTACTCACATGGGTATTTCTGCTTGATGCCAGTGGGAGTTTTGTCAGAGTGAGGACTGCAGGCTTGGGTAGCATGTCACTTTGTTTTTCCCTCTCGGTCAATACCTTAAAGTCTTGCGGAAACCATGGTACCGTTTCAGATGAAAGGATGTTGAGTGATGCTATTTTCTGTTAAAGGGAACAACACCAATAATACTGTAAAAGGTGCTAGAATCAAACCTCATTTTATATACTTTGGTTCTTAGAAAAAAAATAATACACAGAATTCTTCCTGTGCAGCCTTACTGTAGATTGTTATAACCAACTGTTTATCCAAAAAACAAAAATTTAAAAAAAAGTGAAAAGAAAAAGACAAAAATGCAGAGATGCTGTATAAAGTGTAACAAAAAAGACTTTCCTATATAAATGTAAATGATCAGACATATATTAAAATGCACTTGAGGCAGACAGCAAGCATGAAAAGCTTTTGAGTATCTGTGGTTTTTTTTTTAAATACGTAACTGTCATTTAATTTGGCTAGGTGGGAGGGTGAAAGACCAAGGTAGTTGTATTTCTGCTTAATTCCATTGCTAATTTTAGGAAATGAAGGGAACATGGAGGTTAAACTAATTTGCAAAAAGTGATCCTGGAAATATTTTTGTCAGAAGATTTTTTATTTATGATGATGATTACTGTTCTTACTCTTTTAATTTCTCACATGCTTTTGAAAGCCTTGTTGTCTGCCACGGGTGTTTAGCATATAACTCTTACCTCAAGAACGCTTAAAAAAAAGTCAATTGTTTTTTCCCATCTCTGGAAAATTAAGAAAAACAAAATCAAAAACAACAAACAAACAAACACACAAGGCAGTGACCGAATGAAAGAAAGAGGAAAAAAAAAGATGTTGAATTATAGGTTTGGTGGTCAAGCCAAACCATTCCTGGTGCTTACCCCCTTTTTATGTTGCTAAAGATCAAAATTACATGAGATGGGTTTAGACAAGTTTATGGTTTTAGGATGTAGCAAAAAATGTATTTAAAAAGAATACAAATGTGCATGGAAAAAAACTATGATGGAACATTTAAAGAATGGCTGTTTTAATGTCAGGTGTTTAATGTTAGCATGTGTGTGTGTGCTGTAAATACCTTTTCATGTGTGACATGTACAGTTGACTGAGGAAAAAAAAACATATGGAACCGAACTAAAAAAAAAAAAAATCAGATGCTATTTTATCAGATGATGCACTTTTTCACCTTGATGAGAAGCCACTGTTCACAACTATGCAATCTTCCAGTTTCTCTATCTCTATTCTCTCTCCAACCTCAAATTTCCAAACTATTTTCCATATCCCAAACCGTTTTTTCTTTTGTACAAAGAAACACAAAAAGTTTCAAACTCTGGTTCAAGGTGAGAGTGCTACAGTGACGTTTCTCAAATTATAAGAGCTAACAAACAAACAGTCAAACAAAAGGCTTTTGTTTTGTTTTGTTTTTTAAAAAGGAGACTCAGACATGATCCTCTTTATGTTCTGTAAGTGAATTGCTGTTTTCTACATGTGCCAGGTTTCTGTTGGCTGTTTGAGGGGTTATTTTATTCATTTTCTCTCCATTTGGTTTCAGAATTTAAAAAAAAAATCTGGTTTTGTATTGTAGGTATTGGGGCGAAGTGAAGACGAAGGTGAAATTTGGCTTAACTTCAAATGTTTAATATGTGTGTGTTATATGTATATAGTTTTCTACATAGAAAATTTGACACACTTTATAACGCACTTTACGACTTGTATAAAGTTGTCTAAATGGAAAATGTAGTGAATATTATCTAACATTCAGATAGAGAGGTTTGATTAAGAGGAGACCAGATAACTGAGGATCAAGTGTGTGTATATGTTATATAAGATGTAGTATATAATATATATAATACGTATGTGTGCACACAGAGGGAGAGTATATAATCACACATGCACATATAAAGGATAATTTTCCTGTTCTTTAGGTTTATCAAGCCACATTAAATAGCCTGGTTCTACAGGGTAAATGTATTACTCTACTGTACACAAAAGGTCAAATTTGAGCCATATATACTCATGCACACTGCACTGTCCCTCTTGAGTGGGAGAAGTGAGTGCATGTATCTAGGGAAATTTGGCCTTTAAAGCTTTTTTTCAGTTTACATGGGAGGACACCAGTGAAAGTGAGGGGATCATTTTTGAGGAAGCAGAATTGTCTAGTAGTTGGTGTAGGAAAGTAGGAATCAGGAGATCTGGCTGCCATTCTCTGCTCTGCCACAGACTTGCCATGTGACCTTGAGCAAGTCACTTCACCTCTCTGTGCCTGTCAAATGGAAATAATACCCACCCAGCCTTTAAGCACTTTGCACTCACATAAGGCCTTCGGTCTCTAAATACCGCGTCACTCCAACTGACTTCAGTGAGAGGTGGATCTGGCCATCTTATTCCGCTAGGGTGAAATCTGAATTGCACTGAAAACAATGGCAAAACTCCCATTGATTTCAATGCATCCAGGATTTCACCCATGAAATGAAGTTGAAAATCCTTCCCTACTTCATGATGGTGCTGGGTATTAATGAAGCTTTTCCAAAGAACTGATAGAGAATTGAATTGAATATCACCTATTGTCAAGGAGGCAGGTGAATGCAAACCAAGAAGTATGAATCGGTGTAGTCTCATTCAATCTAGATCTCAGTCCCCTCCTCTCCTGAGAAGTATCTGTGTCCATGAGTAGTCTGATTGATTTCCACTCAACAGGAGTGAATGGCAGAATCTGGCCTTGATTTTTCAATGCTGCTTTTTTGTGGGTGTGGGAACAGGGGTGGAAGGGACGAGTGTCTTGCCTATGGGATCTTTGCAAAAAGTCGGTGACAATACAAGACACATCACTGTCTATGGAAGCACTGGTGTCCTGCTTAGATGGGAATATGGTTTTATTATCTTAATTGATGCTGATGGGAACTACATGCACTCAATACCTCTGAAAATGAAAACATTTATATTCCGGTGACTACATTTAGGCAACCAAGTTTGAAAATTTTGTCCCAAATCTTCAAATGTTATGTCTTTATACAGCTTTAAAATTGCTCTTCAGCAGTCAGCTGGTCAGGCTCAAACTCTGAGTGCTCTGGAAAACATTCGGTTCCAGTTTAGTAAATGAAAGTTCTAAGTATGACCTTAGTTCCTACACTGTGTTGTATATTGTGCTGGCAGATGCACAGCTGCATAGAAGCTTGCAGAGTATCAAAGCATCCGACGAGGGTATTCACCCTCGAAAGCTCATGCTCCAAAACTTCTGTTAGTCTATAAGGTGCCACAGGACTCTTTGTTGCAAAATATCAGACTGTGTAAGGTATCCTAGAGCAGGGGTGGGCAAACTACGGCCTGCAGGTCACATCCGACCCACAGGACTGTCCTGCCTGGCCTCTGAGCTCCTGGTCCAGGAGGCTAGCCCCAACCCCTCCCCTGCTGTCCCTCCTCCCCTGCAGCCTCTGCTCATTCGCTCCGCCACCAGCACAATGCTCTGGGCGGCTGGGCTGTGAGCTTCTGCAGAGCCCGGCCTGACCCAGTGCTCTGAGCTGTGTGGTAGCGGGGGTGGCATGGGCCGGCTGTAGTGCCGCCAGCCACTGGTGCTCAGGGCCAGCTCTACAGTTTTTTCCGCCCCAAGCAGTGTGCCGAATTGCCGCTGCGGGCGGTGGGGGCAGTCCGTACGCCTTTAGGGCGGCAGGTGTGTTTCTGCAGCAGCGGCAATTCGGCGGCAGATTCCATGTTTAGCTGAAGCCACCACAGAAACGTGCCTGCCGCCCTAAGGGCACACGGACTGCCCCCACCGCCCACGGCGGCAATTCGGCGCGCTGCTTGGGGGCAAAACAAAGGGGACTGCCGCCCCTTGCAGATTGCCGCCCCAAGGACCAGCTTGGAATGCTGGGGGGGTTGGATAGAGGGCAGGGGAGTTCAGGGTGGTGGTCAGGGGGCAGGGGTGTGGATAGGGGTTGGGGGGGAACAGGGAGTTGAATGGGGGCAGTCAGGAAGGAGATGGGGGGTTGGATGGGGCAGCAGGGGGCAGTCAGAGGCAGGGGTTCCAGGGGCAGTCAGGGGACAGGGAGAATGGGTGGTTGGATGGGCCAGGGGTTCGGGGGGCTGTCAGGAATGAGAGGAGGGGTTGGATGCGGCAGTGGGGGGGGTCCAAGGGCAGTCAGGGGACAGGGAGAATGGGTGGTTGGATGGGCCAGGGGTTCGGGGGGCTGTCAGGAATGAGAGGAGGGGTTGGATGCGGCAGTGGGGGGGGTCCAAGGGCAGTCAGGGGACAGGGAGCGGAGGTGGGGTGGATGGGGCAGGGGTCCCAGGGGGTGGATGGGGCAGGAGTCCCAGGGGGCCATAAGAAATGAGAGGAGGGGTTGGATGGGGCAGCGTGGGTCCGGGGGCAGCCAGGGGTCAGGGAGTGGGGGGGTGGATGGGGCAGGGGTCCCGGAGGGGGGACAGATGGCGAGGGGGCTGGCCATGACCCCCTCTCCTAACCAGCCCTCCATACAATTTCTGAAACCCGATGTGGCCCTCAGGCCAAAAAGTTTGCCCTCCCCTGCCCTAGAGTTATATCGTTGATGTATTAATACTTATTTCTACATCTATCACTTTGCTATCTAGATGCCATAAGTCTCATATCAAGCACTTGCTTATAATGCTACTAATCCTTTATGGGCTAAATGCTGGCATTTGACTTACACATGTACATTTGGAGGTCAGATCATTCCTGGCTCTTGCAGGGGGATCCTTAGTTTTTATTTGCTATTTGGGTTTTGGGGGTACGGGAATGGTTAATCCTACACACAAATCCAAGCCATTATTATTTTTTTCCTTTGACGCTAAACCAGTGGGTATCAAACTTTTTTACTGGTGACCCTTTTCACATCACAAGCCTCTGACTGCGACCCCCACAATAAATTAAACACACTTTTTAATATATTTAACCCCATTATAAATGCTGGAGGCAAGCAGGGTTTGGGGTCGAGGTTGACAGCTCACAACCCCCCATGTAATGACCTTGTGACCCCCTGAGGGGTCCCAACCCCCAGTTTGAGAACCCCTGCTCTAATCCTATAAGCACATAGACTCATAGACTCTAGGACTGGAAGGGACCTCGAGAGGTCATCGAGTCCAGTCCCCTGCCCTCCTGGCAGGACCAAATACTGTCTAGACCATCCCTAATAGACATTTATCTAACCCACTCTTAAATATCTCCAGAGATGGAGATTCCACAACTTCCCTAGGCAATCTGTTCCAGTGTTTAACTACCCTGACAGTTAGGAACTTTTTCCTAATGTCCAACCTAAATCTCCCTTGCTGCAGTTTAAGCCCATTGCTTCTTGTTCTACCATTGAAGGCTAAGGTGAACAAGTTTTCTCCCTCCTCCTGATGACACCCTTTTAGATACCTGAAAACTGCTATCATGTCCCCTCTCAGTCTTCTCTTTTCCAAACTAAACAAACCCAATTCCTTCAGCCTTCCTTCATAGGTCATGTTCTCAAGACCTTTAATCATTCTTGTTGCTCTTCAATCACCTAATGTCTCTCCTTTAAACTGAACTGCTGAGGGGTGCCCATCTGAAAAGGAGGCCAAGGGGAGACTGTGCTCCAGTTAGCAATTTACACTTAAGCTTTACGGAAAATTGGGGATGCTGAGTCGCTAGATTCGGGGAATGAAGAAAGCTAGAGGGCAAGTTTGACCCAAGTCCTTAACCCCATAATTTAAGATTTTTTTAATTTAGTTGATCCTAGTTTCTTAAATAGTGAAAGCTGAGAAGCTCTCTTATCTCTGTGCTTCACCAGCAAAGTCTCCTTGAGTGAAATAAAGACCCTGGACAATCATGGCATGAAAGCCTTTCGCACCATATATTCAAATACTCAAGCTTTCGAGACACACACAGCGCAACACAAATACATCCCACGCACACAGCGCAACACCAGTATGCCACCCATTCACTGTTCTCCCAACAACTTACATGGCTGCTGTCAAAATGGCTGTTCACTACATTTTTTAAAAGTTGTACTGTTAAAATGTGTCTGGAAAGCAATGGAACTGGTTCACCCTGGTTAACCCTAAGGACAAGCATACAATCGCTCTCAGCTTTTCTGCCGTGAGGCGCGGTCTCATATTTGTCTCAGGAACCCTGCCTGCTATCGCTGAGCCTATGTGACCCTCCGCACCTCCAGTCCAGCTGCTTCCCCTCTTTAAAATGAGACCTCCCTCACTTTCTAGCCCTCGCTACCTATTCCACCCACCCAGCTGAAGTGGTTCCCTCCAGCACAAGTGAACATCATGTTCCTCATCTGCCTGCTGTCATCCATTGTCTGCGCAGAACTCCCCGCTCCCCAGCCCCGCCCCAGCTCAATGTCTGCTGCCAAAGTGAGACATCTCCATGTATTGCTTCACTTCCGGAGCTGAAGGAAGGCTGGTTGTGAGGAGAGGGGTCCCTGGCAGGGGGAGACACACAGCTGGGTTTTGCTGTAGTCAAGAATCCCAATCCAGCAGCCGCAGCCGCCCTGTCCTCCTTGCCACAGAACCTCTTTGTGGGCTAAGGGAAGCCCTGTAAATGGGTAATCACCCAGCTGACATCCCTCTCGGAAATGGCCATTTTCCTTAGGGGTTGCTTGGGTAGAGGGAAAGGATGCAAAATGATTCAATAACAAGGGCCATGAGTGGTACAGTGGCTTAGTGCATGTGACCATGAACAGCATGCTATGTGCCTCATCAACTTAGGGAGCTACTGCTTTAGCTCAAGTGGCAGGGGCTTCTGATCCGGGACTGAAGATCCCAAGTTTTATCTCCGATGACAGCAATGCCAGATTGTGAAGGTGTTTAGGCACCTGGTGGTATAGATAGGTGCCTAGTGGGATTTTCAGAAGTGCCTAGGTGCTTAATTCCCATTGCTTTCCACAGGAGTTAGGTGTCATGGTCCTTCTGAAATCGCTCTAGACACCTCTCTGCACTTTAGGCACCTAAATACTTTTAAAATCTGGCCCTGAAGGTCTGAATGTTAGCAGTTCTGGCTTGGTTAATTAATTACTCAGACATCTTCAGTCTCTTCCCACCACCCTCCTTTCGTTGTTTTCTGTACTCTGCTCAGAGTAGATTCTAAAATAACCTTTGTGTGGCAGTTATGGTGGGGCAAGGGGAGGAGAAATGTTCTCAGACAGTTAGTCCAATATCAGACAAAGCTCCAGGTTAAATCCCATTAATGACGCTCACTTTCCAAGTTACTACCTTTTGCTTCTACCGAGTGCAAGAGATGCACATGTTTGATACAGGAGTAGCAGACAGTAGAACCTCAGGGTTGTGAACACCAGAGTTCCGACCTGACCAGTCAACCACACACCTCGTGTGGAACCAAAGGTATGCAATCAGGCAGCAGCAGAGGGGAGGGGGAAAAAAAAGAAGCAAATATAGTACAGTACTGTGTTAAATGTAAATTACTAAAACAATACATGGAAAGTAAAAAAAGATTTGACATAAGGAAAGTGTTTCTGTCATTAAGATGCGTTTTTCTTCAGCATCGTAAAGTTTGAAAGCTGTATTAAGCCAAGGTTAGAGTGGTAAACTTTTGAAAGCACCATAATGTTTTATTCAGAGTTACGAACAACCTCCATTCCTGAGGTGTTCGTAAGTCTGAGGTACTGCAATAGAGCCTGTTCTGGGCAATTATGTACCCTGATTTTCTTTAACTGGGCCTATGCACTGTAAGCAGGGCAGGTGCAACCATTTAGGCAAACTAGGCAGCCGCCTAGGGCGCCTAGTGCTTGGGGGCGCCTAAAAGTCCCCTCAGGCGAGGAGGTGGAGTGGAGGTGAGCTGGGTGGGGGGGCGCGTGGGGAGGGCTGCCCGCAGTAACGAGGGAGCACACAGGGGAGCAGCTCCCCACCCCAGCTTACCTCCTCTCTGCCTCCTCCGCTGAGCACACAGTCCAGCTCTAAGTCTCCTCCAATCGCCGCCGCAAGCCTGGGAGGGGAGGAGAATTAGAGCAGCGCCAGCGTGCTCAGTGGAGGAGGTGGAGCCGAGGTGAACTGGGGCCGGCTACCCAGGCAGGGTTAGCTGCAGTGGGGGGCGGGAGAGGGGGGACGTCTCCCCAGGCAGGGTTAGCTGCAGTGGGGGGGAGGGAGTCTCCTCAAGCAGGGTTAGCTGCCATGGGGGGGGAAGTCTCCCCAGGCAGGGTTAGCTGCCACAGGGGGACGAAGGAGAGTCTCCCCGGGCGGGGTTAGCTGCTGTGGGGGGACGGGGGGAGTCTCCCTGGGGGGGGTTAGTTGCTGTGGGGGGACAGGGGGAGAGGGTTAGCTGTCGCTGTGGGGGGGGTAGTTGCTGCAGGGGGGGCTCCCTGGGGGGGCTGAGTTAGCTGCTGTGGGGGGGCAGGGTTAGCTGGGTATGGGGCTGGAGGGTGCAAGGTGGAAGTTTCACCTAGGGCGCGAAACTTCCTTGCACCGGCCCTGACTGTAAGAAGTTATGCCAGGGCTCAACTGCAGTAGTTAAGAAAGAGTTTTAGTGCCACACATAAGGTCATATACTTTGAGTATCCCCTCTTAGGAAGGGACCCTCCATATCCTTCATTTCTCTGTAAAGCACCATTCACACCTATAATACTGTATAAATAATAATAGTTATAATTAATTTTAAAAGCCCTCAGCAGTTCAAAATGCTTCAGTACCAACTGTGATGGGAATTCAGGATCTATGGAAGAATCCCCAGTAGTCCAGGGCCTTAGTACCTCTCTGAGAGGGCATTCAATCTGAGAGCCTGTCAACAGTGGCCAAGCAAACTATGGACCTGATCCTGCAAGACACAGTTCGAATTGTACCATGATCAGTGGAACTGGAGTGAGAGGGCCCATGTTTCTTCGAGAGACTATTATTTAGGGGACACCAGGGAAACGGGACACCCGTGAGTTAGGTTGGAAGCAGCTCCGCCACGTGGATGGAGCTGTCCATAGAGTTTAATAAAGTTCCCCGTCTTAAACTTCACCTGCATTTACCATCACCCCCTTGTGACTGAAAAACTAATTACCCCCGACTCAGATGCAAGTCTCTTATCACCTAAGAAACTATTTGTAAAGGTGGCTATTGCTTGAAAGGTGCTACCATGGGATCACATCCTGCAAGGTGCTGAGTACTTTCAACTCCCACTGAAGTCAAAATTTGTTGGCCAGTGTCAACTGCTCTGGTTGCTGGATTCCAAGGCTATGCTTGTGTTTGTAATCACAAAGCGGTCAAGAGCACTGTTTAGTGAAGATCTCCCAGGTTGCGCTGCTTTCCATGGGATGATTATGCAAGATGGGAAATGGTTCATTTTTCTCAGGCATCCTTGTGTTCAGCATCACCAGAACAGCCCTGCTCCCCCATTTTTGACATTCCACTACTACTAACCCTAGAACACAGGCTATTTCTTTAATTGTATCGCTGTTGGGAAATCATGGGGAACTGACAGCAAAATGTTCCTCTGAATATGGCTTGTTGGCTGGAAATGCCTATGAATTCACTTCTTTTCTTTTCCATATGATGGTGTCTCTAGACAGGCTCTAATCCTAGCATTGATTTTACCAGAACTCATTGAATCCAAGCTCACTGCTCTATTGAATATACATATATTAATGACAATTGCGTTAAGCCAAATTTAGAAACTGGAGTCTTCTACCTCCCTATGTTTTGTATCTACCTCACTATGATTTCTTTGATTTCCTGTGCTTTAGTGTGGTGTAAAATGTCAGAGGTGATATGTAGATAAAAATATATATATATATACAAATATATATTTTTTGCTTTGCAATAAAGCTCAAAGCTATAACACTGAATATTCATAAAATGTCATAATATTTATTGTGCTATCCTTTCTTAGTTGTAAAATCCTGTCTGGATTCTATTTTCCTATACACTAGAGTCAATATTGTTGTGTTCATTATTCAGTGGATTATTACTTTTTTTGTTTAAGTATAATTTTAAACATGTCAAATAGACACCAGAATGCTCAGATTATTCTTGGTTTTTCAAAGGTGCTTTCTTTGTATCTGGAATGAAGCGGTGAAATTGAAAGGAAATGATTTTGCAATCCTGATCTTCCAATTAAATGGTCTGATCTTAATATAGTGGATGTGGGGGAAGATGGGGCTAGTTAGGGGCAAGGGAGGAAAATATATGAACAAATGTATCTAACAATTATTTTTACCTTCTTCTGTTTTCTTCCCTTTTAACTAATTTACCCAAATGAAGTATGGTATATCATTGAATTTGCAGATCACGTTCAGCGTTCACATATACTGCAGCATCCCACGCAGCAACATCCGTTCCAATTTTTGATTCTGGAAAGCTAAAGGTCTTTAGATTTCTCCCTTCATGTTTATTGTGCCATATTGCAAATTACATTTTGCCCTTCAGAATCTGTCACAGAAGGGAAGAGCTCAGCCTCTCCATGAAAATTGTACGTGGCTTTCTTTTGCGTTGTTTTACCAATGCATTGCCCCTCCCATTCATGCTCAGAGTCTGAGATTACTAGCCAGCAATGCCATAATGACCAAGGTCTCGCACGATATGCTGAGTACGGTACCTGTTGATGTTATCTCATATGGAATTGCCAGATGGATTGGAACTCTCATTTGTTTATTCCTAATATAGCCTGGCCAAACATGAAATATAAAACCTGATCCTGCTGCCCATGCAGTCAGTGGCAATGCTCTCAGTGAGCCCAGCCCATCGATTCTGCTCACTTAAGTAGTCCCAGTGAAATTAGTACTACAGCTACATAATTCTAACCACTGGGACTATTTGCACGAACGAGGAATACTCACATGGGAGTGCTGTCTGCATCCAGCCCATTGACTTCACTGGGAGTAGAATTAGACTAATAAAGTTATAAAACCTTTAGAGCAGTCCATTAATGAGGCACTATTTATCCCCACTGCTTTGCCAAATATAAAGGATTTGTAAACAAGCAAAATATTTGGAGATGGATTGAGTATAATATCACATTTCTGGAGAAGGGGCAAATATTTTATCGAGTTTAAGTTCCAGTAGTTATCCTTATGGGGGGTGGGGGTGGGAAACAGCAATGAAAGCCTGATGTGAGTGAATTTGACTAGAAGAGGGAAAATGCTGTTAGTGGGGTTTGTCTACATGTTGCCTTAGTATGTGCCGACAGGGGTGTAAATTCTAATGTGCACCAGTGTGTTGCATGTTTGAAACAGGGCTATGTTAATGAGCACTGGGGAAGCTTTGTGAGCCACCTGGGCCAGTGAGTGTGCAATACGCATTAGAATTTACCCTTTTGCTGGTGTGCTCTAAACCATTATGTAGACAAGCCCCTTGTCTCATCTAAAGCACATGACAGGATTGCAAAACTCATCACTGAGAGGCAATTTCACAAGGTCTGTTCTGCAACTTCCTCCCTTTAACACTCTACAAATTCTGCAACTGCTCAATACAAAGAGATTTTGTTCACCTCTTTCAGATCTGGTGTCTGTACCATTCTGGCTTGGTTATTGTTTGCCTGTTCCCAGCTGTTTCTCCTTTTTTATGGTGTCATTTTTTGTCTATATGGAATGAAATACCATTGTGTTCTTGACTTTGTATAGCAGCTGGAATTACAGGTTGGAGTTGATTTGAAGATACAAATCGAACAATGAAAAATATAACTTACAACAGACGTATGCTTCCAAAGTTTGTGTTTGAATTTGAGCGATTTGTCACTCTACTGAGCTTTTTGAGGGGTTTACATTGAAATAATGAAACTCAAAGGATGATTGGGTTTTGTTTTGTTTTTTTTGAAACACCAAAAAGCACAATTACTCTTAAATTGTCATTATTTTATTGCTGTTCCATTATTTGATTTCAGTTTTCTCTTATCTGTACGTTACAGTCTCAAATTTTTTACATGCAACGTGTCGACCTTTTGAGTTTACGCTTGTCACTTTACAGTAGGCAGGAAAAAGAAGTAGGGTTGACTTACCCTTACACATTAGTAATCGGCTAGATCGCAAGGCCACCTTTGTTCTTTGTCTGCTGTAAAAACAGATCACAAAGAGTCAAATTTTGCACCTCGTTATGCTTGTGCAGTCCGATTATAATGTAAAAAAGGGCTGAAGGCAGGATCTGCCTGTGCCTGAATGATAAATTGCCTGTGCTCTGAAAGGGAATAATCTGTATTGGTTTGTATCTGCTCTGCAGTGAATCTCAGCTGTAAGTTGTAAATAGAGAACTTGCTGATCCTGAGCCCTCATGTGACCGATTCCATCACAAAAGATAAATGTGGCATGGGGCCAGATTCATCCTGGGTGTAACTGAAGGGCTGAAGCAGGGTTGAATCTGCCCCCAAGATGGTCAAAAAGATTTGAGGATTGTGTGATGAACTAGGAGATTCAGAATATTGTCTCCATCTTTGTCTTATTAACGCTATCCAGGTAGGGCCAAACCCTGGTCCCCTTACTTTCAGGAGTTCTCTTACTGAAACTAATGGCATTCCTCATGTGCATAAGGCAAGGAGGATTTGGTACCTGACCTGTTTTATGGGACAGAAGCATTATCTTCCCTCGTTCCCTTCCAGGTTAGGTGCTGTGATCAATTTGTGAGCTTGCTAATGGTCAATTCTCTGTTCAGCAGATAATGGTAGGTCTTGATATCCTGTTGTAACATTGACAGCAAACTTTTCTTTAGTTTGGAGTTCCAGGTGTCCCTTCGGTTCTGGGTTTTAGCCAAGCTAAGTGAGGATCTGTCTATCTGGGCATTTATACCAACTCATCTCTGTGCTTTTTTCCAGCTTGTATGGCTGATCCTTGTTTAGAAAACTGTCAGTGTGTGTGCCATGAGTAAGAGTCTCCTTTCATTCACATGGGCGTAAATGTGGAATTATGCCACTCACTTCAGTGGAATTCACTCACTTTCAGTGGTGTAAAAGAGTACAGAATCTGCCCCCTGATTTAATGACATTCCTCAGAGGGAGAGGCAATGTAATAGGTTGTCAGTGCTTGCCTGTAAACACTATATTTTTAGCAGGTGACAGCCCTGCTGGGAAATAAGTATGTTGTACTAACGTCCCGGTTGCAGGTGGCTCATTATCCCATCTGGAGATAGGGGCGTGTCTTTCTTTCTCCCTCTGCAAAGAGAGAAAATGTAGACTGTGGACTGAGCAATCCCTGGGGAGGACCCCTAGGAGCAGCCATGCCTGGGGAGAAGCTTGGGCTGAATCCCAGGTTCCCTTACAATAAAACCAAACCCCAGCAAGGGCTCACTTCTGACAGGCTGCAACTTGCATTGCTAGAGCAAAGGGGCAGCAGGACTCATGGAACTTAATTTTGAATCCCCTCTGTAAAAGCCGTACAAAAATTGAAAATGGGAGAGACCCCGAAGTGGCCGGAGATACAGCAGCAGCAAGTCAAAGATGCAGTCCGAAAAGAGCAGCGCTTCCGCTGCAATTTTTAGTACAGCAGCAAGCCCATGATGCTGCGGGAACGAAACAGCAACAGTTCCTGGGGCAGGTATCCAGAGGTTCAGTATAGCCCAGGGACACTACTCAAGCTGCAGGTTCCATGCAATTATAAATCTGGATGATGAGCTGGAGGCCTAACTGAGCACGTGAATGGGTAGCCACTGCTGCTCAGTAGAAGGAGTCCTGAGTTGTTCATTTAACTCCTTTTTTAACAGGAGAGTCACAAGCCGCATATTGATCCCTGGTGAGGATACTGTCGCAGACTACAAAGCCAATGATGCTGCTTTTGAAGTGGTTGGGGATCTTGGAGAAGTACCAGCAGCATTCTGGAAGGAGCCTTTTCCTTCGGGGGCAAGCAGCCTGAGACCTTCACCTCGGAGGCAACTCAGTGGCTCATCTGGCAGGATGGTCAGTAGGAGAACTGACGGATGTAATTATTTTAAAACAGCTTCTGCAGTTTTCTGGAGCGAGCAGAAGTGTGGGTGCACCAGTGTCAGGGAGAAGCTGTGCAACACCCAAAAGACTTTATGGAGGCGGAGCTGCGTGAGAAACTACCGACTTTCCACTAAATGAGGGGCCACTGAAACAAAAGCTGAAGAGATTTGTGGACTCCAGGAGGACTGAGCCAAAAGGAATATTCACCTGGTCTCCAGGTGGGGGTCTCCTATTCACTAGGGGCAGAGGAGATTGTCGGGAGGGCAGGGAGCAGGGCCATATACAAAACCATCGTCCTGTTCAGGAGTGGGATGTTGTGGTCTTATGGAGGTTGCCAGCTCTTGCTGTGGCTGCGAGATACAGAGGGACCCAAGGGTATATGGTGCAGATAGAAGGGTGGATATTAACCATCCTAGCAGGCTCCCAGAACCTGCGGTACTGATGCAGGAGGGCTTGATGTAGCCTGAGCTCTGTGCCAGCCATCTGCACTCTCAGGGACTCCCAGACTGATCAGCCTGGTAAAGGGGACTGGCTCCATTTGGGGCTGTCCCACTTGCTGCTCTAGTCAACAGTTGGGGGTGAGACCAGCCACACTTTGTATTCCCTTGGCTCCAGGGGTACTCAGGGTGTCAAGAGCCAGCCTCATGGCCCTGGAAAAGGAGACACTTCAGCTAGCAAACTCCTCTACAGCTGCAGGGGTTGGGTGCACTGGATCCCAAAGAGATTGTACAGCGGGGAAGGAACTAGACAGCACGTCCCTGGTCTAGCTGCAGGAAGGGATGCCCACAATACCAGCGATGGGTGTGGCAGGGGCTACAGAGCCTAATAAGAATAGAAACATCGTCATTGTTTTATTTTCAGTAAAGCCCTTTGTGGGCAGGTGTTGTTCATTTATCTAACATTTATACTGTGGTACTGCCTAGTGACCAACCTGGGCAGGCCCCATTGTGCTAGGTGCTGTACATATAGACAATTACTGCCAGTCCCTATCCCAGTAGCTTACAATCTAAAAGGTAAGATATATAGTAATAAGTGGAGGAGCCAAACAAGGGGGTTGAGGTGAAGGTAGGGAAGACAGTGGCAATCAAATGAATAGGATGTGCACGGCTTTTAGCCAGCAGGGAGCAGTGATCATAGCTCATCACCTGCCTAGCTGTCATTGGACAGCAGTTTTCTGCATACATTACGGCAGAGGTGAGCCTAGAGGAGGGACTTGAAGTAGGAAAAGGTGGTGGCTTTACAGATTTTGATGGGGAGCTGTTCCCACTTGTAAGAGGAGGCTTGGGAGAAAGCAGGAAAACAGAGAAGTGGAGAATCAGGCAATGGAGGCTGGAATCATTGGAAGAGCAATGATGGGGGTTAGAGCACGAGACCCACATGGAACTAGCATAGACAGTGGCAGACTGGATCAGACCCAACGTCCAGCTGATGCAGTCTCCTGTCTTTGACAGTGACCAGCACCAGATGCTTCCAAGGAAGATGGAAGAACCCCATGGCTGGCAGATGTGGGATGAGATGGCCCCCAAGTTAGGTCTCATCCTGGTATCTAATAGTTAGAGGCTAGCTTGAGCCCTGAAGTATGAGGTTCCTTATTCCTTTCAGAACTTTTGTTATCATTAGTTTTAATAACTCCGGCTATTCTGCATATACACATCCCATCCCTTTTTCTTGGCCTCACTGACTTTCTACGGCAAAGGGTCCCACTCACCCCCAGCAGCAGTAAGCTGATGCATGCACACCAGAACGCCAAACCGGTTAGGAACTAACGTGATACTGACCAGTCCCATTTCACTGTCCAAACTTAGTTAACAAATCACTATATGGTGGGAAATAAATGAGAAGTTAAGAATGCTTTGTTCTAATAATCTCGTAGGCTGTTTACCTACCTCACAAGGGTGCTGTATGGATTAGATAATGTTTGTACAATACTTTGAAGATGTAGAGAACTAGGGACATGCTCAGGATCACTAGGTCCGATCCTACTCCCATTGGCATCAATGAGTTTTGCTAGTTGCTCATCCATGTAGCATAGTAAGCTTCGGTCTGATGGTCAGTTACCATGTCAGAGTGTGCTAGATGAATCAGAATAGAATAGATTTAACACATTAAGAAATTGCTTTTTCAATAGTTATTTACCTTGATATCATTGCTCCAATGTCAACAAATGTTCTTGACCATTTTGATTCTTATATCTCTAATTTACAGACACTTGGCCCATTTAAAATCTCTAGGGCCTTATCCCACTGAAATCCATGAGTGCTTTGCCTGCAGTAAGGACTCACCACTAAGGTGAACAGGCAGAGTATTTTCTTGCAATATGAGAAGTTGACTCATTTTTCCATGTAGAATCAGTGATCCCATTTCAGCTATTCCCACAGACATAGATAGGGTCAGATCCTGCAGCCCCCTTCTCATGCAGAGCTCCCACGAAGGCCAATCCTGCAAGGTGCCAAGTACCTCCTATAAATCCAAAATGCCATCCTAGCCTATTGACATCCTTGGGAGCTGAGGGTGCTTAGCACCTTCCTGGATCGGACTCAGACTTTGTGAGCCATAGTCCTTTCTCTAGTTACACCTGAGAATCCAAGACGATGGCAGGGTTTTAAAAGAGGGCAGGATTCATTCCTGTAAGCACTCCAAAGTGCTGGGTGGATTGTAGCCCTGTAAAACATGCAGTGTTTCATAAACCTTCCATGGGGCAATTCAGAGCCTGGTAGCTTCAACTGACAGGGTTTTCTTGTGTTTCAGTTTGGGTAGGTTTCCTCTCTCCTCCTGTCTGAGATTCACTTTGAGTTTCAGGTTCAAATGACACCCTGGAGTTGTAAGTGTAACTGACATGAAACTGCAGAGCTCTGCCTTCCACACAAAACTACTGAGTCCTCCCCTAAATCTCTCCTTGGCACTGGGGTTCATTAGAAAGTCAGCCTTCAGCTCCCTCAAACCCCAGCAGCTTTGGAAAGGTTTGCATAGCTTGGCCAGCCTTATCCAGGCTTTGGGTTTATGATAAAAAAACAAGAGAATTTTGGCTGGTCGCAGATTTTGGTTACAAAGAAGGTTATGCAGCTCGACTCTTCCTGCAAAACTCTTGGTTCCCAGATCAGGTTTGTACAGAGTAGATGCTGTAATATTACCACACTGCAGACCTGTTTTGGAACTGACTTCAGTGGAGGGGAGAGGGATAGCTCAGTGGTTTGAGCATTGGCCAGGGTTGTGAGTTCAGTCCTTGAGGGGGCCATTTAGGGATCTGGGGCAAAAATCTGTCTGGGGATTGGTCCTGCTTTGAGCAAGGGGTTGGACTAGATGACCTCCTGAGGTCCCTTCCAACCCTGATATTCTATGATCCAGGCTGGAAGGGTCAGTTGTCAAAGCAGCATGAGGAGCGATGACCATGCAGTTATTGTTGACTTTAATGAAAATTGCATAGCTAAAACCCACCCAGCATGTTGGAAAAATGTCCCTTATAGTCTGAATGCACATATAAAACAAACCAAGTGCATTTCCACTTAGAGATAACTCTCCACCAAAACCCTGTATCCAAATACTCAGATGCTGGAGAGGATTCAGAATGCACATTCAATTTCAAATTTCTCAAGCAGTCTGTCTCTTAAAAATGGGCCAGTGCATAACTGTAGATGTAAACACTCCCCTCCCCCAAGGTTCTTGGGTATTCAAGGCCTGAACTCCGTGGCCTGGGCTCGAATATGTGAGGATTTTACAGACAGATATTAAGACAAAGATCCCTGCCTTAAAGATCTTCCAATTCTAACTGGCCAGTGCGTACGTGGGATGCACTGAGGTTCCAGCTGAAGGAATTGTGTAGAAGAAGAGGCAGAGAGAAGCATGGGAGAAGGACAGTGGAGTGAAACAAAGGTTGTGGAGGAGAGCAAATGTAAGTGAAAAGAAGTGAGAGCTCAACATATTTAGTGCTTCCTCATTATGCCAGTTCCCTCCTGCCTTTTAATCATTTTTGTTACTCTTCTCTCTTTGGGACTTTGTCTTCTGATTTTCCACATAGGGATCAAGGATGTAACTGTCTGATTCCAATTAGAACTAGATATGGGGTTAAATCCACATTCAACATCAGGTCTATGTCATCTGTGTGGCTGTAAAGAGAATCCTGTAACCACACTCACCCAATCCCAAATCACTTCACTCACCTCCTCGTCTTTTTCCCTATCTCCAATGAGGAGCTGAATTTCCTAACTGCCCTCCCTACTTTGAAAGGTGAACTTCAGCTCCAGAACAAAAACAAGGAGCAATGGTCTCAAGTTGCAGTGCGGGAGGTCTCTGTTGGATATTAGGAAAAACTATTTCACTAGGAGGGTGGTGAAGCACTGGAATGGGTTACCTAGGGAGGTGATGGAATCTCCATCCTTAGAGGTTTTTAAGGCCCAGCTTGACAAAGCTCTGGCTGGGATGATTTAGTTGGGGTTGGTCCTGCTTTGAGCAGGGGATTGGACTAGATGACCTCCTGAGGTCTCTTCCAACCCTCATCTTCTATGATTCTATGATTCCACCCGCTGGCTTTCAGGCCCAAAATGGTGGCAAAGCCCTGAAGAGCTGAGGAGAGATTTGCCGTATCCCAAGTGGGGGTTGCAGGAGGCAACTGGAGAGAGGGGCATCTCTGCCAGGGGGACACCTAGAATGCTGCCCCAATCAGAAAACTGAGAAATAATATCAAGCTAAACTAACTGCTGCCTTCACCTGGAATCTGTATGTCAACCATCGTGAAAGATCAAGGTAGAGACAGCTGCATGTTCTAGCCTGAGGCTTCATAACAATAAGCATCCCGGTAGGATACCCAACCAAGCAGTCACAACAGGAAACTAAAGGGCACTTCAGTTAATGAACATTTGTATAACTATAGGCATTACAGATAGCACCCAACTTAAACTTCTGACGTAGAGCCACTGCTGACTGTGGTGTTTGGGATGATATGGTAGGAAACCATACGTCTACTCGGGAGAGAGCTACACTGTTTCCCATTCATTATTTGCCATAGCCTCTACTATGCCTAAAGTGGACCCTTAGGGCATGGTTCCTAGTACAACAAAAAGATGCTAATACAACTGAAACCTATTTTGGCACTGAGTGGTTCCTATAGCAGTAATACTTTGGCTAAATTTACTGTGTCCCTCTACTAGCTGCTAGTTCATGTACAGAATAAGAACCTGCTGCTGCTACCAGACAATGGAGTTGCTGCTTTAGATCAAGTGGTAGAGATGTGTGCTAAAAGTCCAGAAGTTCTGTCCCTGCTAACAAGCCATGTTGGGGACTGCGTCAAAGCAGTGACCCTTCTAATGGTTTGAACTTTACAAGCACAGGATGATCATCCCCTCACAAAGGGAGTGTATGACATGTTAGCTGAGAGTGGCATGTCCCATTTTAGTGCCTGGCTCACACAGTCACAGGTCTATTGTGACTACCAGCTAATGGAGGGGCGTCTTCAGCTCAAGTGGTAAAGGCATGTACTTTTGGTGATGAGGGTCTCAGATGCTATCACTGCAGAAAGCTCCTACTGGCATTGACAACCCGGCTAATGCAAATTGTCCTTCCCCATACTGTGGTCTGTAAACTGTATGTCAGTGGAGGCAGCCTCTATTTAATCTTTCATTTTTGGATGAATGGCACCAAGTGGCTCTTCCAGATCAGTACAGGAAATCAGTGAGGGCGTTGGCAGTATCTTCATATCCTAATAAGCAAACATCAGAGGTTTCTGTTGGAGTCATATCTACATATGCAAGGGACAGTCCTGGAGCTCTCAAATCCCACCTGTCCTACAGGCATGAAGTGTATTTCCATTTTCCAGTGTTATTCAATGGAACCCATCCTCCAGAGCAGGAAATATTCCACAGGGACAGAAAAAAATTAAGATCCAAGGACTGTAGTATTTTAAGTTAGGTGAATTTAATGCCTGCAAAAGATACTGAGCTAGCAGTACTGGAAACTGAAGACCTGTCTTTACCCACAAATCAGGCATTGTATGGGCAGTGTAATATACTAGGCTCCTGATCTACTGAAGCCACCTCTAGGAGTGAGAAAGTAGATCCGTTTCCATGGTCATTCAGGTCTTCGGCCAACTTGCTGAGACTGTCAACAAAGTGTAAATCACCGGTGGCAATTTTTGTGATGGGGGAGCCTTCCCGCTGGACTGAGACTGCCCACTTATTTCATAAGGCCAGCCAACTTGTATCAAGGTGTTATTGAAGAGATTTCTGGAGAGTATGTCCAACTGAAAATCAGCAATGCAATAGCTTCTGCTCCGAAGGCATTCTTTACCATCTATCCATCGCCATAGCCTAGTTAATGCTGGAATTGTTCTGCACAATGAACCGCATTGGTGCACGTTGGAGAGAATGGCATTTTGATAACATATTCTGATTTGGTAACAATTTGGCAATTTTAGATTTGGATAATGACTTGTGAATTTGATTTTCTCTCAGTATCACATGGACTCTTGTGTCTACCAGAGACATGCAGTATGGATAGATCTGAAGAATGTCACCCCACCACCTCCGCCAAGGATCTTGGGCATTTTTTCTATAAATCTGTGGCTTGTTGTTGTAGCAAAGCCAGGACTTTTCCCATGACGCATGATCAGCCTTAATGCTCGTTAGCCCATATCAAAACCGTTAATACAAGTTAGTGGTAGATAACTAAAATAACAAAAGGCCACTGCTAACATATTGAACCAACCCAGGACATACCTGTCTTTCTGAGCAGTGGACAAAAATATCAGCTGAAACAAAGATACATAAAGATTCAGGATTCATCAAAGTGATACCGGGTCAGCCATCCTTAATAGGGGTGGAGAATGTCATACAAATGTAATCCAGGGTGACTGGTAGAAAAGAAGATGGAAGTAGCCTATCCTTAAAAGCTGGGACAACAGCGGTGCAAACTTCTCCCACACTACATTGCTGACATACCTCAACCCTGACCTGGACACAGACATGGAGACCATCAGGTGAAAGATTCTATAGCCCATGAACAGCCCTCAAAGCCACCCAGTTTCCTCTTGATTCTCTCCCCTGCCCCCAGTGCAAACAAGGAAAGAAGAAAAAATATTCCCATTTGAGGAGTCTTCTCCCACTTTGAACTGGAGTGGGTGGGAATTAGTTGCAGATCATCTTTTAGCATTCTGCCTCTGCAGCACTCCCAATGCATACTGGCCTTTGGATTAGGAAACTAAAGTGAGAACTATGCCTCTGATTCCTCCAAGCCGCCTCTTTTGCAGAGCTCTGCTACTCCACCACTTGGCTAGGCACAGTTGCTATTTTCCAATCTTCTTCCCTTAAAATATATTTGGCTCCATTAAATGTATACCGTTTAACTGCAAAATCCATTCACTGCACGGCCTCCTCTTGGTCCTACTTGCATAAAGATTGATTAAACAGTAAGTGACTAGTTAATTTAATGCAGAATGGTTAACTCCCCAGTTAGCTTAGCTGCATGCAAATTTCCAGACACAAAAGCTGCTCTTAACACTGCCAAACCTCAGTTGGCCAAGATTGTGTCAGAAGTTCTCAACCTAGCAGGGACCTGGCTAAATGGGAAGATAGCCCTGGAGGTGTCCTGGTTTGTAAAAATTTGAGAACCACTGCTCTATGCCATCGTAAGTCAGCCAGTAACTAATTTTGACAGCTACTTAGATGACTGGGTAAAGCATGTGCTAAGACAGCAATGTAAACATAATCTCCTATTTCAGTTCGTAACAGATCTTTATAAGGCCACTTATTTCTTAGCATTTGTACGCCCCCTGTCACCATGGTAGCTAGGTGCACACTACACTTTAACCATGCACCAAATGATAAATTTGAGGCAAGTTCATACACTCCTGTTTATATAAGCTCACTTTCACAGGGCAGTTTGGCAGCACTGGCTGTAAACAGAGTGCACTTTATTTTCTTTCTTTTCCCCTGTTTTCTCCCTTTCTGGGAAACATGCTTGCCAAAGAACCTGATTTGCCTCTTTCTCTCCAGTTCAGGGTTGGAGTGGATTTAAGTTTCTAACTTAGTCACAATTACAAAACAGAGCAGAGAAATTGGTCTGCAGCGCACACACATTTTTTGGTTTTGACTATGTACTGGACATGTCACTTAACAAAACTAACGTTCCAATAGCTAAGCTTGTTGATAGACTGAGTGATCCTCCATTCCTTATACACCAAAACTAAACAATATTTTGTCTTGATGTACAGAGTGAAAAAAAACTTTCTGGACTGAAGTTACAGGTGAAACATTTTTAGGTAGGTAGAATGTTGGAACCCAACTTGGAATTTAGCCAGGACATTAAGATTAGCATCCCTATGTTTGCAGAATATGTCATGGAATTTTTAAGAAGTGTAGATCTCATGTGAAAAATGGCACCTCCAAGCAGTATAGATTCCCCCAAAAACAGCCATCTGGGATTTTGTTTCAATATGGAGTTGAAGGAAAAGTGCCACTCAGTGAATCACAGCCCAAGATAGCACAACTCTACAAAGCTAAGACTGACTTGACAAACATCTCTACAGGTGAAACATAAGGCCCCTCAGCACCTCTCCCACCTCTTTACTGCAACAGCTGAAGATATTTCGAAGTGGAGATGGACCTGACCCAGAATAGTTGCTAGCCTGTTCATATCAGTTCATATCAGTGGAAGCATCCAATCCGCTTGAATCCCTACCAGGATGCTGAATCACTTGGCCAACAAGTCATTCATTCTGGGCTGCAGAAAGTGAGACTTTTGAAGATAATGTCATGGACCCTGCATCACCAGCAACAAAGCATAATTCCAGGAGAAGATCTATGAACATGGATCCTATTCCCATGTCCCTACATTCCACAATACCCCACAGCTCTTTCAGATTTATTTGTGTGCCTCTGTCTCTGAATTTTGGACATTACAGGCCATTTCAGTTATCAATATTCTGGAAACACCACAAAGCAGGCAGTGTTCAGTTGTGGATCGACTGGGCTGAGAATGCTGTAGCCGGTAGCACACATGGGATCCCTGCATAGTAGGAACCCCGCCAGAGGACTGAGGAGTTGCAGTGAGGTTTGCTACAGAAAGGAGTTGAGACAAGTCTTTTCTAGAGGGAGAGCACAGGACCTTGAGATGGAGATAGGAGTGCTCCTTGGAATAGGCAGAACCATTTCAAAAATAGGTAGAGTAACATTCTAATGTGACGGGGCAGCTTGTCTGAAAAGTAATATTGACCCAGATTTTTAACAGGGTGGTCAGAAGAGACATTTACTGATATCGCTTATTTGACACTTAGAAGAACAAATGCGCGATAGACAGGGCTGATACTTGGACCATTGATGAGACGAAAATCTCCCTAAAACTGAGTCAGTATTATTGTACTTCTTCATAAATCCCAAGTTCCTTAAAGAAGTTCAGACTCCAACTTTTTTTGGATAAAATAATCATGAAAGGTAGAGATGGAAATGTCTAGTAGGCAATCGAAGCCAACTTTCCTCAATCTAATTTTCCAGGGCTTTGCTTTGCCCTGTTTTAAATGATTCCAGGTATAGGAGTTATACCACTTCTCTTGTATCTCTCTTAGACATTTGTATTGCTGCCCATCATTGCGGTATATGAGTGTCTCCCAGGTAAAATAGATTGGCAATAAATAAGTCCTTAGTGGACTTCATGGAGTCTCTAGTTCTTCACCTTGACTGGAGTATGCTTGCGTGATGTTGTATCCAGATAAGGAAAGAAGAAGAAGGAGACCATGAAACAGTGTCACTGTCTCCACATGCATCTGCTGAAGTGGGTATTTACCCACGAAAGCTCATGCTCCAAAACTTCTGTTAGTCTATAAGGTGCCACAGGATTCTTTGCTGCTTTTACAGATCCAGACTAACACGGCTACCCCTCTGATACTATCTCCACAAGTGGCATTGTATACCTGGACAATAGGAACAAGTCTTAAAGCATCAGGTTAGAACTATGATCAAAGCTATCTGCCATCACTGTGATATAGACCACGGGTAGCAGGATTTTACTGTACATTCATCATGCCATCATCATGAATTTACAACACGTTGGACACAAAAATCAAATCAAATCACGGGTGTCATTCCTATCAAGCTAGCAATCCTATTTCTATCATGCAGATCTTACAGTCCTGGATGCTGCCAAATGCCAATGCCATCAAACTGTCCATCTCTGCTACATACCAAGCATAGACGCTGATGTATGTTGATTGCCATTGTCTTACAAGCCACTGCGATGAAGTGCATGATATTTGCATTGCTCCTTTCAGCACCAGGATAAAGAACAAGCCTTTCCATGGGCCTGGATAGTAGCTGGCAATTGCAGATAATGAGAGGATGTTGCTGCACTTCACGTGAACAAGTCGCCTGATTTTATTTAAAGCAACAAGCTTTTGGGAGAAGCAGGTGGTGAAGTGAGTGGTTAGTACACCAGACTTTCCTCTTTGGAGAGCTGAGTTCTGGTCATGACTGAAGTTTGGTGGAGGGGACTTAATTTTTATGGGTCTTCTAGTCCCCGTATGCCCTCAACAATAAAATCACCACAGAATTTGACTGATTAATGATGGTATCATCTCAAAAGGGGTTTCAGCAATGGTTTAGCAGAAGGTGTTGCAGCTGTGGACTACGGTGTATCAGTGGAGCTGTTTAGCAGAAGTAGGACATCTGTCCTAATGTCAAGGACTTCTGTGGGCCAGGATTACAGAGCACTGGGAGAGATGTGTGGACCGGAATTGCAAGAGATTGTGCAGCTCAGGATTGCGGACCAATGGCAGAGCTGCCAGAGGATGCAGGATCAGGCACGAAGGAGCTTTGCAGATCAGGACCAGGGCGTGCTGGCAGAGCTGTGTGAGTGGATGAACCTTGCACAACCCTTTCCCCATTGTGTTTGACTCCCTAGACGGGATGGGCTATCACTCTCTCACCTTCATGATTGATAAATTAGCTCCCAAGTGTAAGACTAAAATCAAAGAGAGGAAAAGAAGAAAGGAAGAAATTAAAAATTTGAAATAAGTGCCTCTCAGATCTTTTTTTATTGAAAACCTTGATGTATCTTCTGGAAATATTCAACCTCCTTTAGCCTCCAAGAGGGATCTCACTTGGAAGAGAAATATGGATGTGGTTTCAAAACTCGGACATGATTTTCAATAGAGAATGAATTTTCCAATTAAGGATCTGATTCTGCAGCCCTTCCCCACCTGAGTGGCCTTTCATCATATCCCTGGGTCCCCTTGACCTCAGTGGGATCATCTGCGTGAGTAAAGACAATTTGAGTAGTAAAAGTTGGAGGATCAGATCATAAATGCGTTTACTATACTGTCACCTGGAGTCTCTGAGCATTTCTGCTTTAAGTCTGTATTTTAGGTATTCCAACTCCTCTGGAACACTTTGCTTTGGGCTGTAACTTGATCTACAGGATTTCGCCCTAGGATCTTTGAATATTTCCTGCATACTTTTGTTTGCTAGATAGACATCAATTTAGTTATTAAATAATATAGTGTTTAAAAATATTATCAACTTAATTTTTGGCTACTTTTTAAATGCTTGTTTAACTCAAAAAGGCCATAGGGTTTCAAAGCCAAATGCAACAGATCATTAACTCTCCAAAGGATTTTTTATGTCTTAAATAAAATATTTTGAAATGTCCATGAATTAAACTTTAAAAGCCATGCCTGGAGCCTTTTCTTATTTCATGTTTTATGTTACTTGACATCATTTCATTCGGTGCATTGAAGAATCGTTCACTATGGCATGTGCCAAGCAGCTGTTTTTTCATGGGGCAGGTAATGTTAAATGGCAAATGCATCATTTGGGATCATTGCGTAGAATGCACTAACAATCGATATTCCAGGCCACATTAACTGTTTTACAAGCACAGCCAGGCAGACGAGGAAACTCAAATGGTGAGATTATCTGCCCCCGCACCTCCCTTTGCCCACGATCAGGGAGGGGAGCAGAGATAACCCTTTGCACCCTCCCTGGGGATATCCTCAACAGGAGGTAATCTCCACAAGGAGCAGAGCTGGCATAGACAACTCTAGATTCTCTAGACACAGCAGAAACGGGATAAACCGGAAGTCATTCACTGATCTATAATTCTTTGCTCATCCCTGGCTCCAGGCACAGCCTGCAGGGTACGCACAACAACCAATGACGGTTCACAAAGTTACACATGCATCCGAGAACCTGCATTGAATTTTGGAGGCCAGAAACCTTATCTAGGTCCTTTTACATGAAGAGCGAGAGAGAGTTTGCACAATATCTACTGTCGCATCTTTGTGTGGGGGTGTGCATTAACTCATTTGTTTCAGCAAGACTTACAGTTGTGTACCACTGCGGTAATACAAATATGTGATTGCTGCTTGGGACATTCACCTATATTTTAAGAACAGACTTCAGCCTAAAGTAATTGGATCTCCTAAATTTGGTCAAATCTGCAGAGCCAGGGCTCTCAGTTTCTGCACTGTAAATCTGGAGTAACTCCATTGAAGTCAGCGGCGATAATCCAGCTTTACATCAGTTAACTGGCCCATTAGCCTTATGTTTCCATCTCTGTGGTCTGCTCCAGGTGCTCTGTCACCTGTGCAGCACTTTGGGTTGGTTTTCATTTTAGCCATCACATCGGCCCAGCATTATTCTGTGTGCTGGGAGAGACCCATGGTTGCATGTTAATTTGCTTCTATTTTGCTGTTTTGTTTTGTTTTGTCCTCCTAACAAATCCTTAGCTATTTTATGGTGGCATCAGCTTCTTGCTCTTTGTGTTGTATCAACAGCAGAATATTTTAAATATTTTTTAATGATCATTTTAATTGCACAACCTCTGATCCCAATGCGGTGAACTGAACTTGAGAATACCTTTCATTAAGCCCCGTTACCTTTTCTTAACTGAGCACAAAAGTTGGCCAGCGAGTGACAAGAAGCACAGTTTAGCACTGCAAAGACAATGTCCTAAAATCCACAGGAGCTGAGTGGGGTGACAAACACACTTGAATCAAACAGCACGTGAGCTCATGTCCTCAACTACCAACCTTTACATTGCTTTAAGTATCAGGATTTCAACATAATTAAGTTACTTTTTACTAAGGCAAAATATGTGCTTGTGAAATTGTGACATTGACGTGTTATTTTGTAAATGTTTAAGGGAAAAATGTATTTAAAACTAAATAGCCATTATTGTGCTGGGTTTTTGTCTCAAACTGGTGCATACACTTAACATCAGGGACCTACTACACATAATAAAAATCAGCTACAAGCTTCAGCTACTGTAAAACCAGACACACACTTTTTACTGTAATAGAAAACCTTGCACTGTAATGGTTACTGTTTAAAAACAAACAAAAAAAACCCCAACCTCTTGTCAGAACTGATTTTGTATCTTTGATTATATCTGAAATTTTAACATTTTTGTATACTTACCATGACAACGGTAGAATTTGACATGGTTCATTTTCTGGTTATATTTTCACTCTGTCTAATCTCACACATGCATTGCTCCAGGATGTTGATGGGCAGGAGATGGCCAAGGAAAATATAAGTAGGTCACCTACTCATCATCAGCACGATGCTCCTGAAATATCCAAACTCCATGAAAAGTAAAGGCCTGAAACCATTGTCACTGTTTCAGACCCTGCTTGCAATTTCAACTCCCTGAGCATAGATCCAGCAAAACAAATGACCAAGTCTTGACTATTCCCTGTTCCCACCAGCGCTCTGTCTGCTTTGGCTGTCCAACTACATCACACGGCAATGCATCATGGGTTGGTAGGAAGTCTGAACCAAGAAGATACCTTTGCTATCATGAAACTTTTTGATTTTCTTTTCTTCTGTTCTTTTTAAATAAATTGTGTTTGGAATCAGACAGCACGTTGTTACAATTCTTTCTACTTTTCAATACCAATACACTTTGTGTGTAATGTCTTGTTTCTTAGCTAAGAGAATTTTAAATGTGGAGCTGAGTTTGAGCCATTTTTCCTTGTTGTACGGTGATTTGGAAATTATTAAACTTTTCATTTGATAGTAGGTTCCCCCCTTCCTTCCCCCTTCCAATCATCATTTCATATTTTTTACAAAAGCAAAAAGAAAAAGGAAAAAAAAAAAGAAAAAACAAACAAAGGAACAAATAATCTTTTTTTCTCTCTCTAGGATGTGTAATGTTGTGTTGTCCAGATTCTGTATAAAATATGTATATGATGTATCTGATATTTGGCAGCTACTGGCTGTGACTTTAACCAATATAATTAACAAAGAAATGCATAATGTTGGTGTTTTAAAAAGTAAAAAAAAAAAAAAACCTAGTTAAGATGTTTGTGTAAACTTGCATGGTTTAAAATGTACCTAGTGCATTGAGAAATGTTGTTGAGGTCCTAAGTGAAAGGATGGTTTACTTTTTGATTCTAATGGTGATTGGTTTGTTGATCGGAATATCCCCTATACTGTATGTTTTAGTTTATTTAGCATATTTATTTTTTTCTCAAGATCTAGCATAGTGTATCTATCTATATGTAATACTGTTCCTTAAAACCAAGTTGTGGAAACTGCGTTTCGTCCAGCAAAATGATGTTTTGCATCACAGTTCTAATTTGATTGCATTTCATTTAACTTGCTGTAAAGTCCAGGTTTGAAGCAGCTCTCCTTCCTCCCCTTTCAAATCGTATCCCCCAGCTGTGACACGCTTGTGGCCAGGTTGTGATCGCAGTTAGAACCAGCATGAATGGAGTTACTCTGGACTGACACTGGGTGTAATTGAGATCAGAACCTGGCCCAAGAGTTTCTGAAAGTGCAGTAGGTGTGAGAGCAGGATTTGGTCCCGAGATGAGCAATGTTCTCTGGGAGATGGGATTCTACTTTCAGCAGCGTGTGTTTTATCAGGATCGTGCCAGGGCTTGGCTGAGGGATAATGGCCAAAGTTGGCCTTCAGCTGCAGCCATCTAACATCACTGAAATTAATGAGGTAATAAATAGCACAAAGTGGACTGAAAAAAAGACCCCTAAAACCCTCCAAAACAGTTGGGCTAAATTTTGCACACAGTGACCACAAGCACAAATTCATTGGGACTTGTACCTGTGCCACAGAGAGCAGAATTTGGCCCTGTGGGTTGAACAGGAAATAGATCCAAATGCTATGTGTTTACTGCTCCTGGGGAATTGCAGTGTTAATGAGCAATGACGATCGTTAATATTCACAATCAATACATGGCCATTAGTATCAAAGCCCCAATCAGTTTCCACTTCTCCTTCATTGCAGCTGAACCACTGGATATGGTATGTTTTCAAACTTTAAGCACAAACTCCACAAGCTCCTTCCATCATCATCATCACCATAACAATCGGCCAGTTCTTGGCTTCTGGAAGTTTTGCCTACCCAAGAGCTGGATATGGGCTAATAAAGGAGGTTAATGTGTCGGTATATATTTGCCTCTCAATGCCTGAAAAGCCTCTGGTTATCTTATCCAAAAACAAATAACAGCAAGGGCTCCATAGACCTATTCATTTCTCTTACACCTTTCATCCCAGGGGCTCTCAAAGGGCTTTACAAACTTTAAGAGATGTTACAAGCTGTATACCATTATACTATCCTCCACTGCTGAAACGCAGCTACCTCCAGGTTGGAACCTGGCTGCTGTCTCCCAGCACACAGCAACCATATGCGACAGTTTTAGTGCAGAAAGCGTAGAATACTTTATCTAGTTGAATCTGCAGGGGGGAATTTAATGAAAGGCTTAAAAATATCGAATTCTCTAATCAGCACAGATGTGGTCTGTCTGCTCTTTATTTTTTCACTCATTTTGGTCAATGAAACTAAAAGGGCCCAATTAATTTTCTGCTTCTAGTCAGTTGAACTTCCCGGCTCTCCTGGGCTAGCGCAAATATTGTTGTGTTTGGGTTTCTGCAGAGGAATCTAAAACTAGGAAACTGTCAAATAACCTCCCCTGTTTTCACTGATTTTTTTTTTAAATCTAAAAACCTTCTTATTCAGATGAGACAAGTTTGTGTCTCCTCCAACATACCTGCACAGGGGAATAAGAGGATGGAAGGCTACCCTTTCCTCCCCTGCATGGACATCACTCCCCTGCATCACTGGCAACAGCCTGCAGGGAGGAGCTGCCTCTGCACAGCCACTACTCTCCTCCTTGGGCAGAGGCCTGGGGAGTGGGTAAGCAGAGACAGAGAACGGGGAAGGCCTTGACTCTGCCCCGGTGCATTGGCCAGTGCAGCTGAGTAGTCCCAAAGTGGGGATCTGCAACAGGAATAGGCCTGGCACAGATTTCTTCCCCCTCTGGAGCAAGTGGGGAGCCAGGGCCCAAATTATGACTCTTGATCACAATTCAGTCCCTGTTCTGCTTCAGCAGCAGAACAACTACATGGTGCCCTTATTCAGGGTCAGTTGGCAGATCCACAATCTAGCCCTCCTCCCATCCAATCAATGCTGTCCCACTGAGTGATTGAATCATAAAATAAATCCTGAAGCCTGGTATCTGAGGTGGGAGGGAATTCCTGCTTGAAGTGTAAAAACATATCCAGTCCTGCAGTCAGCTATCAGGAGGGTTGGGTGGGAACCAATGTGGCTTTGATGCTGATTGTTGATGCCATTAACCTCGTGATTTGCTCTGAGACACATTGGATGGCTGAGAACCTGGGATAGCATTTTTTTCTCCATAGCGTTGACCATGGGGGACCTGATTCGCCTCTCATCGTGATGTAAATCAGGAGTTCCTTCTCCATTTAAGCCAATGAAGGTGTAATACTGGAGTGAGGTGAATCAGCTCCATGTTTCGTAGCACAACACTCGGGATCCTTTTCTTCTGATTCGGATGGATACTGTAAGATTGATGGCTGGATCCTGCAGTCTTTACTCCAGCGAAACTGCCACCGAAGGCAAGATTTGCCTGGAAAGAACTTCAGGATCAGACCCTAAATATTTTAAAACCCTCTGCTTAGGATGGTAGCTGGAGTACCCATCAGGCACCACCTATCAGTACTCTGACCCCCTGAAAGGTTTATATATTCTTTTTAATACTTGGGATTTTTCCAGCTGAGGATTTGGCCTTGAATAGCCTCTTCAGTTAGAAAGTGTTTCTTCTTCTAATGCTGCAGTTTGGGGTGTGCTCTCTTGAGGTGCTACTCAGCCCAGCCCAGAGGCCCTGCGCATGGCCCCTTTACAACAGTGACCTCCTTTAAAAGGAGCTTAAATAGCAGAAAAAGCCTTGCCGTGGGCCGCAGGACTGGGACGAATCTCACCCTTTATCGACAAATGCAGTTTAGGTTTTATCCTCTTTATGCCTCCTGATCTTGCTGCCACTGAAATCGGTAGCTTTGCCATTGACTCCAATGGCAGTAGAACTGGGTGCTATCTCAACGCTCTTCGGAAACTTCAGGTAAGATTTTCAATGTATTTAGACGCCTAAAGAGGCAGATATGTGCCTAGTGAGCTTAAATCAATGGATGTTAGGCAGCTACATGCCACCCTCATGAGGTGCCTTGGCATTCTTAAACACCTAAATAGCTTTGAAAATCTCACTAGATGCCTATCTGCATTGTTAGACACCTAAATACCATTGAAAATCTGGCCCTCAGTCTAGGTGCAGCATCCTAAGTCTTTAGTACCCTCAACATCTGATTTTTTCTCTCAGTAGATCTCCTCCCAACTTAATATCTGGTGTGGGACTGGTTGTTCAGTCCTCCTCACTGGTCCTTCCAGTCACATCACTGTGGTGATTTAGCTCCACAAAAGGCAGTCAGCCACTTGGCTGGCGCACTTTCCAACAGCTCCTTGGAAGTCGTTGGAGTGGCACCAAGTTGCACAAGCTGCCAAGCAGGCTCAGCACACTGAAGTGAGCCCACTCCCCGAGAAAGAAGTCAATCTCCTAGCCCCAGCCTGAACGTCATTACGGAGAGCCTGGCCTAAGCAAATTCTGAGCTCTGTTTCAAGTCCCCATTAAAAAAAAAAAAAAAAAGAAAAAAAGCCTGTTGGTTCATTCTCCAGACAGACTGCTCCATTGTCCAGTTTGTAATGTACAACATGCCATTTAGATGGCTGTCTGCAAGCATAGACCCTTCCCTCCCCTTCACCCAAGTAGTGCAGCAGGCATAGAGTCCCTACCCAAGGCAGCTGAGCTTTCTTCTTTTCTTTTCTTTTCTTTTCTTTTCTTTTCTTTTCTTTCTTTAAATTAAAGCCCTGAAAATATTCTGCAAAGGCCCAGATGAAGCAGAGATCGAGCAGGTGGGAGTTGTGGATTTATGCAGGATTTTATGCGACTGTTTTATTTACTACGCAATAAAAAATAAAGACCTTATTATAGCAAACCCTGCATCCGGTGCTACCTCTGCAACGTTCCCAATGGAACACACTCTCCTGCATCACCTCTGACTGGTCGCACTTTGCAAAATGTTTGAAGCAGGAAATACCTCAGTGAACGCTTTGCAGCGGGGTGGGGCGGGAATCCCCACCATTCCGCATAGCTGTCCCTGCCTTTTTTTTTTTAATGCATTTCAGTGAGGTGGGGAGATAGATGGGTGGTTGAGAGAGGGGACAGCTGGTGCATGAAGCACGCCCTTTGGTGTTGTCCATCATGCTTCTGGCTTATGTGAACTTGGTTGCAGGGGACTTTGCAAATGAGCTTTTGAGTAGAGTTAGCTCTTGGTTTTTAGCAGTCTCAAGCTGGAGTGAGATCACCCCCAGGTTTAGGTGGTTGCTCATTGTGAGCTGTCTCTTTGTTTGCTATTGTTCTCCATGGTTGCCCCTTAGCAGGCCAAGACTGTACTTCATCCAGAAAAGCTGGAGAGGGATCTTTACTTCCCATGGATGGATCACCTCATGAGCACTTCATCAGCACCCGCCCCTGCCAGCCATGCGTCTTCTTTTTCAGAGAGGAAGTGTTGTCTAAGGGTTAGAGCAAGGGAACCAGAAACTAGGATGCCTTGATTCTGTTCCCAGCTCTTCCACTGACTTGCTGGGTGACCTTGAACAAGCGACTTCACCTCTCGGTGCCTCAGTTTACCCATTTGGGTATAGTAATATCTACCTCACAGGGGGTGTTGTGAGGCTTAATTAATTAATGTCCATGAAGCACTTCCAGATCCTTGGATGAAAGGTGCTGTAGAAGTGCACAGTATTATTATTTTCATTTTTAGATTAGCTACCGTACACACATTCATTAACTTTTCTTTGCTCAGCTGAATGAGGAAGATGAATCAGGGTAAGGGGATTTCATTTATTAGTTGTAGTATTATTTATTTGCAATATCGCCCACTATCTGCTAGGCGTGGGAACTACACCGTCTCCGAATTTTTCTATTTTGATTACCCATTCAAACTGTGTATAAAAGCAATCCCAGCACAACTTTAAAAAAAAGTCCACCACTCCTGCTGATTTATGGCCTGTATGGGTGCAAAGCAGAGAGAAACAACAGAATAGAGCCCCTTATCCTACTATCCAAAATGCCTGACAAGTGGATAATCGTTACGCCACCATAACCAACAATTCACTGAATTGCAAAATCATCTGTATAGACCTTGGGTATCACTTATGTCCACATTTTAAGCTACCAATTTTCAGGTTGTCCTATAACCCCATGGCAATGGTCGGGAAAATCGTTTTGCCCATTACCAACCAGAATAATGTGCCGAGGAAATTCATTTCTGCATGAAGCAAAAGATCAATTTTGTGCTTTATTCAGAAGGCGATGCATTGGTGTACCAGCGGTACAGGCCCTAGATCATACTGCACTTTGTTTGGTGGGCTCAGACTGTAACAGACAGATTTACTACATAGCTTGAATCATAGAAATTGGGGCTGGAAAAGAAAGACACTTTACTTAAACCATCCCCACTGTCAGTGCAGGATTGTTCCCTCCCCTGTGTTCTCTAGAGATTTGTCTAATCCGGTTTTCACTCTCTCAGGCTAAGAAACATCCACTGCTATCCTTGGGAGAGAATTCCCAAGTCTAAACAAACCTCACGGCTAGGGTAGCATTTATGGTTTTCGCTAACGTTGGGCATAATTAGAGAGGACGAATAATGGAGAAATAAAAGCTGTACAGCTTATCCTGCTGGAAAAAGAAAGACAACTCATGAAAGACTCTTCTGGTACATCTGATTAATCTGTTTAATGTGTCCAAAGGAAAAGCTGCCCAGTTACAAGACTGCTAATAAAACAAACTCAAACAGTCTCCACATTCTGGGAGATGCAGCATTCAAAGGTACTCTGTTTCCATTATTTGTTTGATTTATACCAAATCTGATTCTGGGTTTAGAAAAAACAGAGGGCAAGATGCTCAGCTGGTGTATGTCAGCATATCTCTATTGGCTACAACAGAGTTACATTGATTTGCCCCCTCTGAGGATCCGCCTCAGACTTTATCTAACTGCTCCATTTTCATAAAGCTAGGCAGGAAGAACAACAAAGATTCTCCGATTCTAATAGCTTAGGTGGAACTGGTCATGATGGAGTAGCCCTTTGTCAGAGACAAAGGGTACGTCTTCACTGCCCTCTGTATCGGCGGGTAGCAATCGATTGCTCGGGGATCGATATATCGCATCTCATCTAGACGTGATATATCGATCCCCGAACGCACTTATATCGATTCCGTAACTCCACCAAACCGAACGGAGTTGCGGAATTGACAAGGGGAGCCATGGACATCGATCCCGCGCCGTGAGGACGGTGAGTAATTCGATCTTCGATACTTCGACTTCAGCTACGTTATTCACGTAGCTGAAGTTGCGTATGTAAGATCGATTTTCCCCCGTAGTGTAGACCAGCCCAAAGATATATCGCACAGGCCCTCTCAAAGACTGATCACTTTTCTACCAACAGGAAGAATTTTTGTAACTTTGTAGCAGCTCATTCTGCAAGAGGGTTGATTGTGCCCAATGAGATCAAACACTCTGCTGAAGAAGTTACAGAGAAAATAGCAGCTCCCATCCTGTTTGACCTCAAGTTGGAGAGGGATTGGCTGTATACATCTTTGGGTCCACAAAGTCTTTACTGCCTTAAAAACCACCTTTGGTATACGCAGTGTAATCTGCCCTCAGTGGTATTACAGGAGACTTGCCATGCTGGTGGGCTAGCGCTGGTTGAATGTTGGGAGGGGAAAGTGGGAAAAGGGAGTCGATTTTTTTTCCCATTTGGTCAAATTTGAAATGTTGACTTTTTTTGTTGAAATACTGAATTCTGAAAAAAATCCTACCAGTTCCATCAGGGTCATTGGCCCACAGCGTCCATGTTCCTGATTGCATCCCTCAGGCTTAGGCCAACAGAGCGTGGCCCATCTAGTATCCTAACAGGATAAGCACGCTAGTTAGATTCATGACCAAGAGCACATCTTGTCCGGATGTTACAAACGAACCGACATACTGTTAGACTAAAGCACAAGACACCTAGTCCAAGATCCTGATAAGGACGCTGACTGAGACTAAAATGCCCTAATGCCAAAGGTCCTGAAGTGAGATTCACCCTGCAATTCTAAGGTGCATGGAACACAGTCCTTTCCTCACAAAGACCAGGTCTAACATGCTCCGAGTGTGGACATAGCTTATACCAGCACCATTTTTGCCAGCATAGCTTATCCAACCCCCACGTAAGCGAAAGATGTTATACCAACAAAAGAAGAGTTTTGCTGGTATAATTGTGAATACACTAGGGGCTTGGTCACTGATTGCACCCCCCTGTGAAAGTGAAAAAGTTTATAGTGCAGACACCATTATACTCCCAATATAGCCTATGTCGCTCGGGGAGGAGCTGGCATAAGCTACGCTGGCAAAAACGCTTGCCGGTATAAACTGCATCCATACTGGGAACGTTTTGACAATATGGTAGAGCTAATACCAGCAAAGCAGAGCTCGTGTAGGCCTGGCCAAAGTGGCCACAGCTTTGCTTCAGATCTGGACCATGTGCTGGCCTCTTCCTGGTTCCATCTGTAAGTTTTGATTTCCGTGCTGTTATCTGCGCCGTCGGGAATTTTTTTTAAACCGTGTTAATTGTCGTCAGCCGCATGATGTATGTTAGGCCTCTCCACCAAGCTCTTTATATGAAAGTCAGTGGCTGTCTTCCCTTGGACAATAATGAATGTATATATCGTAAGTGCAGACTATACAGAAAAGTGACTGAGTCAAGGATAAGAGGGTTTTGTAAAGCCTGTTTATTTTTTTAAATGAGTTTGAGCATTTATATTTTACCACCATTTACATGGTTTTGGGGAACCCAGATTGTGTCAAGATCTCATGCCAAAACAAGCCAAAAGTTGTTTGATTTAAACTTTTTCTTCCATGAACCATATTTTAAATGATACTTTAAATGTCATTTTAAATGTTTTATTGAAACATGTACTGATGAAAAACAAAAAAAGTCATCTTGACAAAAGATTTATACATGAATCAGAAAGTATTTATTTCAATTTTGTACCTTTCCATTTTAATACATTCTAATGTATTGACTCAACTGAGATAATATAAACAGTTCATTTTAATAATATGGTTGTGTGTGGTTCATTATTTTTCCCCTTTCAATAGTAGCAAAATGCTGCTGAGTCTTAGAGGCACAAGTCATATGAAATTAGAAGCAGAGCCACACATCAAACATAAGAATGGCCAGATTGGGTCAGACCAAAGGTCCATCTAGCCTAGTATCCTGTCTTCCAACAGTGGCCAGTGCCAGGTGCCCCGAAGGGAACAAACAGAACAGGTAATGATCAAGTGATCCATCCCCTGTCGCCCATTCCCAGCTTCTGGCAGGGGAATTTCAGAGCCTCAGCAGGTGCAGAGTGAGGGCACATATCCTGTGCTTTAGCTGAGATAGAGACCAACTTCCTACCTGGAAGGTACTTACTATGGGTGTGTCTACACAGCTGCTGGAAGGGTGCATCATAGGCCAGGCAGACAGATGGGCTAGCTCAGCTTGAGCCAAAGTGCTAAAAATAGGAGTGTGGGCCTGGTGCCACACTTGGCAGCTTGGTCTGGTCACTCACATACAAATCTGCTAGATCTCCTGGGTACATATTCGGAGGCTAGCCCTGGCTGCCGCCCGTGCCACCACAGCACGCTGCATTTGTTAGGGTGCTATCTCAAGCAGAACTAGTGTATCATCTGCTGGTGCGGGGAAGCCCCCTCCCAGATGCTATGTAGACACACTCTAAAACACCTCTGAGGGTATGTCTGCACAGAGAAAAAAAACAACAACCCACAGCAGCAAGTCTCTGAGCTGGGGGATACAGACTTGGGCTCATGCTACAGTGCTAAAAACAGCTCCATGGACCTTCTTGCTCGGGCTGGAGTTCAAGGTCTGAAGCCCAGCCCCCTCCCTGGGCTTCAGAGCCCAAGCCCGAGCCAGAATGGCCACCCAGGTGATTTTAGCACTAACACAAGCCTGGTCTGTGGACCCACTTCTGAGAGTCGTTGTCAAAGGTTTTAAAACGCAGTGTAGACGGGCCCCAAAACGCTAGTCAAGAAGTCTAATCAAGGCAATTGTACTTTAGCATGTGCTAAAAAGATTGAATTAAAGTCTAGGGGGCTGTCTAATTTAACCGGTTTAGTACAGACCAAAATCCAGCTGCTTTGGCTTGACAAACGTTTTTGCATATGTCTTCCTTGCGGCGTTCACTTGTAGAATTCAGACCAATTACTCCTCTTGGGTTAGCCTCACTCACCTGTGAGCAGCCAGGCTGTAATAACACCCGAGTTGCTGTATCCACACCGGCACTGACCTCACTTATGTGCATGGCTAGGACTTCTGGGGGGTACATCCTAGGCTTCTTAGCAGGTCCGCTCCAGGTTTTCTGCCACCCCAAGCAGTGGTGGGGGGGACAATTGGCGGCACTTCGGCAGTAGTTCAATAGTGCCGCTCCGTTCTTTGACAGCGGGTCCTTCACTCCCTCTCTTCCTCTTCAGTGGCACTTTGGCGGCAGCTCAAAGAGGAAGACAGGGACTGAGGGACCCGCCACTGAATTCCCACCAAAGACCCGGACATGCCGCGCTGATACCAGACGGACGTGCCACCTAGGACTTGAAACATCCTTGCACCGGCCCTGCCAGCAAGCTCCTCAGCCAGCTCTGTTAAAACTCTTGGATGCAAGTTATTTGGACCTGCTGATTTAAAAATGTCTAGTAGCTGCTGTTTAGCATCTTCCAGAGATACTAGTGGAATGGAAATAATGTAATCATCACCATATGATGATACTCCATCCGATTTTTCCCCCCAAATACAGAACAGAAATATCTATTGAACACTTCTGCCTTTTCTACTGTGATAGACCCAGTTGGGAACAGCAGAGTAGTAGAAGGGAGATATACTGGCCATTGGATAAGCAGTTTTCTGTTCCCTGAGTGATAGAGCAGGGGCTGCTCCAGGCTAATGAGAACACCTGACTCCAATTAACCTGCTAAGAGTCAGGTGAGGCTGTTAAGCACCTGACTCTAATTAAGGCCCCTCTGATGCTATAAAAGGGCTCACTCCAGTCAGGCCAAAGGGAGCCGGAGGAGAGGAGGTGTGTGCGAGGAACTGGGAGAAAGAGGCATGCAAGAAGCTGAGAGTGAGTAGGCATACTGCTGGAGGACTGAGAAGTACAAGTGTTATCAGACATCAGGAGTAAGGTCTGGTGGTGAGGATAAAGAAGGTGTTGGGAGGAGGCCATAGGGAAGTAGTCCAGGGAGTTGCAGCTGTTGTGCAACTGTACCTATACACTATAGACAGCTGCAGTCCACAGGGCCCTGGGCTGGAACCCGGAGTGGAGGGTGGGCCCAGGTTCCCCCCAAACCTCCCAACTCCTGATCAAACACAGGAGGAATTGACCTGGACTGTGGCTTCTACCAGAGAGGAAGGTCTCTGGGCTGTTTCCTGATCCACAGAGTGAATTTGTGAGGTGAGCAAATCCACAAATAAGTGCAAGACCCACCAAGGTAAAGGAGGAATTTTGTCACAGTACATTCTAACTGATAATTCTACCACTTTCATCTAGGAAGGAATCAATGCCATTGTCAGGATTCTTTTTATTACTGATATATTTTAAAAACTCCTTATTGCTCTTAACTCTTCTGGCCACAGATTTCTCCTTGAATCCCTTGGCTTCCCTTATCAGTTTTCTGCAATTACTAACTTCTGATTTATATTCTTTACTATCAACTTACCCTTTCTTCCATTTGTTTCATATAATATATATATATATATATATATATATATATATATATATATATATATATATATATATATATATATATATATATATGTACAGCTGCCTTCACTTCCCCTCTAAACCAGATTGTTTTAAACAGCACATCCTTCTTCATCAGTTGGGGCTTTTGGGCATCTAGTAAAGTGTTCCTAAATGATTCCCAATTATTCTCATTTTTCTGATTAAATTCTTCCTCCCAGCTGAATTGGCTCATAATTGTTTCAGCTTTGTGAAGCTGACCCTATTAAAGTACCAGGTATATATATTATTGGCCTGAAATTTATTCTGCTTGCACATTATAAATGTGATCAAGTCATAATCATTTGTGCATAAGCTCCCATTAACTGTGATTCATAGATTCATATGATTCATAGATTCTAGGACTGGAAGGGACCTCGAGAGGTCATCCAGTCCAGTCCTCTGCCCTCATGGCAGGACCAAATACTGTTTAGACCATCCCTGATAGACATTTATCTAACCTACTCTTAAATATCTCCAGAGATGGAGATTCCACAACCTCCCTAGGCAATTTATTCCAGTGTTAAACTACCCTGACAGTTAGGAACTTTTTCCTAATGTCCAACCTAAACCTCCCTTGCTGCAGTTTAAGCCCATTGCTTCTAGTTCTATCATTGGAGGCTAAGGTGAACAAGTTTTCTCCCTCCTCCTGATAGCAGTTTTCAGGTATCTAAAAGGGTGTTATCATGACCCCTCTGTCTTCTCTTTTCCAAACTAAACAAACCCAATTCCTTCAGCCTTCCTTCATAGGTCATGTTCTCAAGACCTTTAATCATTCTTGTTGCTCTTCTCTGGACCCTCTCCAATTTCTCCACATCTTTCTTGAAATGTGGTGCCCAGAACTGGACACAATACTCCAGTTGAGGCCTAACCAGTGCAGAGTAAAGCAGAATGACTTCTCGTGTCTTGTTTACAACACACCTGTTAATGCATCCCAGAATCACGTTTGTTTTTTTTGCAACAGCATCACACTGACTCATATTTAGCTTGTGGTCTACTATAACCCCTAGATCCCTTTCTGCCATACTCCTTCCTAGACAGGCTCTTCCCATTCTGTATGTGTGAAACTGATTGTTCCTTCCTAAGTGGAGCCCTTTGCATTTGTCTTTGTTAAACTTCATCCTGTTTACCTCAGACCATTTCTCCAATTTATCCAGGTCATTTTGAATTATGACCCTATCCTCCAAAGCAGTTGCAATCCCTCCCAGTCTGGTATTATCTGCAAACTTAATACATGTACTTTCTATGCCAATATCTAAGTTGTTGATGAAGTTATTGATCAGTTCCTCTTTATCCGTTAGGACAAGGTCTAATATAGAAATCCGCCCTGTTGGCTGTAATGCTTTTTGAGCTAGGAAATTGTCATCTATAATGTTTGAAAATTGCAAAGATGTTTTAGTATCGGCAGCATGAAACCTACACTGTATGTCATTCAAATTGAAATCTCCAACAGTCACTCAAGTTCTTTTTCCCTGCACCCTATAGACAAGTGTGTACAGAGGCAGCCAGCCTGTTTCCTCACTGATTTGATGGCCTGTAGCAGGCACCAACTAATATATGATCTTGTCCTACATCTGTTAAGGCTGATCCATAAGCATTCACAGAATATCAGGAGTGGAAGGGACCTCAGGAGGTCATCTAGTCTAACCCCCTGCTCAAAGCAGGACCAATCCCCAGACAGATTTTTGCCCCAGATCCCTAAATGGCCCCCTCAAGGATTGAACTCACAACCCTAGGTTTAGCAGGCCAATGCTCAAACCACTGAGCTATCCCTCCCCTCGAGAGCAGCCTTGTTATCTTGTCTTCTAGTTATCAATGACTTGGAACCAGGTTTTGATATAGTGCCACTTTCTCTCCCCTTTTGCCCACTCATTCCTTCCTAAATAGGCTACAGTCATTGATTTTAACATTCTAGTGTGTGACTCCTCCTGCCAGCTTTCAGCTATACCAACTAGATTGAATTTATGCTCATAAATGAGCAAGTCCAATTCCTCTCGTTTGCTCCCTGGGCTCCTAGCACTAATGTATAGGCAACAGGGCTGTCCTTAGCCATAGGCAGAACAGGCAGCCACCTAGGGCACCACTCTGCCTGGGGGCACCACTCTGCCGGGAGCCCTGACAGATGGGAAGCAGTGGAGCATGTAAGAGCAGGGCTGCTGGGTTCTAGAGAGAGCTGAATGCAGCACAGTCTGAGGGAGGGGATTGGCTTCTGGAATCTCTGGGAAGGAGAGATCTCCTCTGGCGTGAGGTGAGGCAGGCTCAGCGGCTCTGGTAGTATCCTTTGTTGTCCCCCATAACATCCATTCTTCTCCCCCCTGCCCCACAGATTACTCCCCCTTTCTCCCTGCCCCCCATGGAGCACCCCTCTCTCCCCCATCCCCTCTCTCAGGGCTGGGTTGGGTGAGGTGCTGCGAGGGGAGGGGAGGCTGGCTGGCTGCCTGCTGAGGAATGACAGTGAAAGTAACTCACTTCCTCGCAGGCAGCCAGGATTGGAATGGTCACAGAGGGCTGAGCTGATGATAGCCAATTTAGCATTTTTGGGTCTTTTTCTTATATAGGCTCCTATTTCCCCCCACCTCCCTTCCTGATTTTTCACACTTGCTATCTGGCCACCCTAGGTGGGAGTAATTGGTGCTATATAAGACAAAGCCCCAAATATCAGGACTGGCCCTATAAAATCAGGACATCTGGATCTGGTCCCCCTAGCTGGGGAGCGCGTCTCTCCCCCGGGCTGGCAGTGATTCATCTCATCCGGGGGGAGCTGCACAAGGCATGATGAGCTGCTGTGGCTCCATGGGTGCCCCGTCCCTGAAATCAGATGCTGTGCTAACTTCACCATGATCCATTGGGCTGGCAGTGGTGCCAACTGGAGTGTGATAGGACCTGAGGGTTTGCTGCTTCTGCTATCACTCTGCACCCCAAGAGGTGGATTTTGGGGTCCTGCAGTTTTCCACCTATCTCCTCCTCTACCGCAGCTGTTGGACCAGCAGGCTGGGGGGTGAGCCAAGCATGAAAGCAGTACTGTGTTGCCATTTAGATTGTCATTTAACAAATTTGTTCACCAAAAATGCTTGCTAACAATTCTGACTTCAATTTCAATGTTTTTAAAAAAAAAATCAATATCTTAGCCAAAAGCAGAAAATTAAGTTGTTGACAATTATGTGTGACAACTTATTTGTGTTTGGTATGGGGAAGGGAGTGGGCCAGTTTTCATCAGAGAAACAAAAAATGTTGGCTGACTTTCCTATAGCCCTGTTACTGCTAAATACAGCCCTCCAACAACTGTAATATGCTCATCTCCTTATTAGTGTATAGAGCAGAAGTCGGCAACCTACGGCACATGTGCCAAAAGTGGCAAGTGAGCTGATTTTTGATGGCGCACAGCGGCCGCTGCTCTGCGGTTCTGGCTGCTGCCCCATTGCTACCCAGGGTCCCAGCGGCCGGCTCCACTCAGCCAGGGGCGGCTCTAGACATTTTGCCTCCTCCACAGGCATGCCACCGAAAGCACCCTGCCTGCCACCCTCACGACACCAGCAGAGCGCCCCCTGCGGCTTGCCACCCCAGGCACCCGCTTGGAGCGCGAGTGCCTGGAGCCACCCCTGGACTCAGCACCCACTGCTGGTCTGGGGACCCCCAAGGAACCCCAGGCTGGATATAGGCTGAACAGACTGGCAGCTGATACCCTGACTGATCCACTCAACCCGTTGTCGGCCTGGGTTCCAGTCACTCAGCTGGTAGCGGACTGAGCAGGACTAAATTCAATGAAATAGGAAAAAAAGAGCAACTAATGACAAAGTGCAAGAACCTAGAGCAGTGGTCCCCCAGGTGCCAGATGAAGGACCGTGGTGGCGGATGAGCATCTGCTGAAAAGCTGCTGAAATTTGGCGGCGACGCCTCTGGATGATGCTGCTTGTCGGCTGCAAGCAGCGTCATCCAGAGGCGTTGCCGCCAAAATGCTGCTGAATTTCAGCGGTATTTCGGTGGATGCTCGTCCGCCGGTCAGTACGCACGCGTACTGAGAGGCCCCATCAGGAGCCATGGCATCCACAGGCACCGCATTGGGGTCCCCTGACCTAGAGAGCCTCCTGAAGCACAGCGATAGTTTTGATTTAAATGGACTTGAACTGTATGAAGAATTGAGTACACTGTCATCAATGTTGCCGCATGCAAAATCGATGATGAACTTTGTACAGTTTATTCATATCAGCAAACTTGTTGACATATATCCTAATGTGTACATTGCCACTCGTATTCTACTGACAATTCCTGTAACAGTAGCATCAGGAGAATGTAAAAGCAGCAAAGAATCCTGTGGCACCTTATAGACTAACAGACGTTTTGGAGCATGAGCTTTCGTGGATGAATACCCACTTCCTCAGACATGCATCTGAGGAAGTGGGTATTCATCCACGAAAGCTCATGCTCCAAAACGTCTGTTAGTCTATAAGGTGCCACAGGATTCTTTGCTGCTTTTACAGATCCAGACTAACACGGCTACCCTCTGATACTTGACATCAGGAGAATGGAGTTTCTCAAAACTAAGGCTCATTAAAAACTATTTCCGCTCTACAAGGAGTCAGGAACACGACTGGTCTTGCTATTCTTGAATCAAACAAGACATCACTTTGTCTATGTCATATGATGACATTATTACTGATTTTGCAGCCAAAAAAGCCAGAAAGACTGCTTTTAATTAAAAACAAATCCTTCTTTCAATACCTCTTTATAGAAATTTCCAATAAAATGCTGACAGATTAAAAACATTATATTATTTGCATCATTCTGTCAAATCAGAATTTTTTCTATAGTGCTACTTCTTTAGTGCTAGTCCATCAGCATTACAGTGGCTTACCTACGTTAAACTGGTTTTAATAACATGCATGTAGTAAGTTTTCCAATAGAGTAAGCGTATGTTTGTGTTGCTAAGAGCAAGACAGGCGCAGGGCTACCAGTTTAATAATCCCGCCTAGGGCACCATAAATCCTAAGGACGGCCCTGATAGGCAGTTAGAGAATTTCTTCTCTTCATGTCCTTTGGTTCCTTGATTCATTTTGTTCTCAGCATCCTGATGTTGTGCTGAGTGCTCACATCTTCCCTCTTTCTATCTTCCCCTTTTGCCATTAGTTTAATCCCCTTCTGCCTATTCCAGCCAGACCCTTTGCTCAAGACATTGTTCCCCCTTGGGACAGGATGCTGTCAGCAGCACCCTGGTAGCTGGTATTGCTACAGTGTGGGGGAGGCTGCAGGCCCAGCTGAGGGCAGTTACACACTTTCTGGTGGGGGAGATTGTCACCCAGATGCTCACAATCACAGAGCTCACCAAGTAATTGGGGAGAACATAAGGAAGCCAGGGGCAGGTCAAGAAGGAACTCAGAGGGTGAGCCTGGGCTGGGGAATGAGGTCTGCAGGGAAGCCTGCTCTTGCTATAAGCCTGTGTTGCATGGTATTGCAACGTAAGATGGAAATAAATGTGCACCCTGGTGAAAGATAAACAACCTGATGTGCATTTGTGGCTGCGAAACCATCTGAACTGGCCAGTCAGTGAGGTTCGCCAGGTAATGATGGAGGTGCCCTGTGACAACCCTTCTACTGAGGAGGCCATCCAAACTACACAGCCCTCACGCCCCACAGAAGGTGGACCAAAGCTCTCCACCACTTCCCTAGCCAATGGCTCACTTCCAGAATCTCCTGCCTTCTGTCCTTCCTTTGCTCATGGGGCAGAAAGGGTCTTGGAGAAGAGTGCTTCTTCTGCAGCACCTAGCTTTTTCATGGATACCAAGGCCAGAATGGTCTATTGTGTTAATCTAATCTGGCCTCCTGTATAACACAGGCCACAGAACTGCCCCCAAAATAATTTCTAGCGCAGAGCTTTTAGAAGAGCAACCCATCTTGGTTCTGGAATATGGTTCCATTGAAGTGCCTCTGACCAGCTCTAGTTCAGAGTAAATGTTCCTGCTCTTTATTTCATTCTGTTACACCTAACTGTGTGCTCCCCTATAATCCACTCTGGATGGGATAACAGCTTCTGGGGGGGCAGAGGGGAAGGCAGGAGGGAGATCTCTTCAGCAGACTAGAGCCAGCCAGAGAGGGGTATCATCAAGGCAGCTGAACAGCCTCTCCTGGCAGAGATATGGAGGCTTGCATGCAAAATAAGACTACCCTCACCTAATGATACCCCAAGCAAAGGATGGAGGCTCAGACATCAACTCTGCAGGCAGTTTGTCCCACGGGTGAAGCTGCACCTTCTGGCCTGGGGACAGTGCTGTTTGCATCCCAATGCACCTGCAGGGTGACCCCAGCTCCCAAACTCCGGAGTGAACCCACCTACATGGGCAGTGAATTGCTGGTGTCAGCCCAGTACCTACTAGACATGGGTACCTCTGACAAAAAATCACCTCCAGTACAGTTTCTGCTGATGGACCTCTTTCTTGGGTGTCTCAGCAAAGAGGCCAGGGAAACTAAACTCTCCTCTCACCCCTGAGAAGATGTCCCTTCACACGAGAGTTACCTCTTTCTATTTTCCCTACTGCTGCCTGAACCACCCCATGTCTGTGGAGAGGACAGATTTGAGTCTGCAGGCCTGTTGAGTCCCTCATGCCAGCACTGCTATGCTGGTGCTGGAGATAATGCTCCAGGAAGTGGAAAATAAATTTGCTCTTGATTGTGAGGTAAACATGGCAGGGGACGTTAATGTTACAAATTGACATGCAAGGCTGGCCTGAGTCCTCTCGGTTATTACTGTGGGATGGACGATACTTTCATCTTCCCATTTCCCTCAGGGGATTGCTGGTCTCTTCATGCAGAAGATGATTTTTGTACCAGTAGAAGTTCCAACTCCAGGCTTCCTCCCACATGTATTTTAGAGTGAGATCCAAGTCTAGAGAGAACCTGGGCTCTTTCTTTCCCCACTCTGAGAAAGACAATGTAGAGTGAAAGTGGCTTCTGCAACAAGTGCCATTGTTATACTGCCTGACAACGTGGGTGTGATAGAGACATAGGAATTTCCATAAAGCCATGCCCTGCACTTTGGGCAATCTTGCTATATGATAATTGTTGAGTCAATTGTTCTCCAGAGTCTCAGCTTTCATTTTTTTTAAAAAAGGTATCTGGCTGTTATGGTTGCAAAGAGAACCTTGAAAGTATGATCCAAGTGTAAAAGATGCTGTAATATCTACCTGAGTTTGCAGAGAGCCTGAAACAATAGCTCAGAGGTGTGAAATACTCTGCTTATTTCAGCAGGTCCTAGCTCATCAAAGCATATAAGAAAGGGGAGGAAATGCCACTTCATGATCTGCACAGTCTACTCTCAGAGTGACTGTTCATTTTGAGCAGGCCTTAAACAACACATGGCAGAGTGAAGGGAGGGGGGTGATTGGTTTCATTTCCCAGAAGTGGGGGCTCAGTCTCCAGAAGTGTGGGAAATGCTGCCATACGGGAACAGCCCCATGGTCCAGCTAGTCCAGTGTCCTAGTTCCAAGAGTGGTTGGCATCATCTGCTTCAGAGGAAAGTGCAAGAATCCAAAAGTAGGTGGCTATGGGATAACCCGCTGGCAGTGATAGTTTCTTTCTAACCCTCAGACAGAGTCCAACTTCTGCCCAATCCTCACACCCTGGGATTAGATGCTTTCTAATAACATTCACATAGCAATTAATGCCTTATGTGTTGAGCCACACCAAAACCCCGAGCCGAACACCCCGGGACTTCCAAGAGGCTCATTTGGAGGCAGCTAGGAAAGGCTGACCAGTCTTGACATTGGACCTGAGCCAAATCCCTTCACTTCAGCGGCCTTTGGATCAGGGCCGGTGGGAAGGGTGAAAGTATGATTCAAAATGGGGTGGGGTGGCAGGAGAGGGGATCAAACTGGAAGTAAATGTGGGTCAGCAAAGGGGAAACGCTATTGTGGAAGGGGCTAGCAAGGGGTGGATGTTTGAAGCAGGATATAAGACAATCTAAGGGAGGACTAGCTTTGCTTGTGTAGGAGGAGGTGACGGATTGGGGGCAAGACAGGTAAGTGGTCTTAAGAAAAAGCCCAACAGTGGACATGGGCTGGGGTGAACAGGCTAGCGCTTGGGCTACAGAGGCTTATACGGATATGGTGCTACCAGAGGCAGATCTATTTAGAATGAACCAGGAGATGCACCATCACATCTTACAATAAGACAGAAGCGTAGAGATACAATGCACACGTGGCTACCAGCAGGGCCGACGCCAGGCGTGAGCAGACTAAGCAATTGCTTAGGGCTTCAAGCAGCTCAAGGGGGCCTCCTACTCACATGTTATGACGTGTTGTGGGTGGGTGAGGGGAATATTCTTGCTTAGGGTCAGGGGCGGTTCCAGGCACCAGCACGCCAAGAGTATGCTTGGGGCAGCAAGCCACTGGGGGCACTCTGCCGGTTGCCGCAAGGGTGGCAGGCAGGCAGCTGGACAGGAACAGGCAGGGCCTGTATAAAACCCAGGAGCTGCAGGGAACTAGCCTACAGTTACTCCCTGGGAGGCTGGTGAATCCAGAGAAACGGAGAGAGCCTAAAGGTAAGGAAGAGGCTCAGGGAAAGGTAGCAATGTTCAGGAGGGAACAGATGCTAGCTGCTGACTCAAGGGCCCCTAGGCTGGAACCTAGAGTAGAGGGCAGGCCCAGGTTCCCCTGCCAGCCACTGGGGAAGTGGCACCACAGGAGCAGTGAATAGGAAGCCTGCCTGAGACTGCTGGTGAGGAAAGACTTGGATACCCCAGAAAGGGGAAATACGCATGGTGATGAGGCCAGAGAGCCAAGTCACAAAGAAGGAGCACCTGGAGTTGCAGTGACATGGGGAGAGATGGCCAGAGGAGGGCGCTGCACCTGGAAGAAGCTAGTCCCCAGAGTGGCCAGGAGACCATAAGAACTGTCCTACTGGGTCAGACCAAAGGTCCATTCAGCCCAATATCCTGTCGGCCGACAGTGGCCAATGCCAGGTGCCCCAGAGGGAGTGAAGCTAACAGGCAATGATCAAGTGATCTCTCTCCTGCCATCCATCTCCATCCTCTGATGAACAGAGGCTAGGGGCACCATTCCTTACCCATCCTGGCTAATAGACATTTATGGACTTAACCTCCAGGAATTGATCTAGTTCTCTTTTAAACCCTGTTATAGTCCTAGCCTTCACAACCTCCTCAGGCAAGGAGTTCCACAAGATGACTGTGCGCTGTGGGAAGAAGAACTTCCTTTTATTTGTTTTAAACCTGCTGCCTGTTAATTTCATTTGGTGGCCCCTAGTTCTTTTATTATCGGAACAAGTAAATAACTTGTCCTTATTCACTTTCTCCACACCACTTATGATTTTATATACCTCTATCATATCTCTCCTTAGTCTCCTCTTTTCCAGGCTGAGAAGTCCTAGTCTCTTTAATCTCTCCTCATATGGGACCTGTTCCAATCCCCTAATCATCTTAGTTGCCCTTCTCTGAATTTTTTCTAATGCCAGTATATCTTTTTTGTGATGAGAAGACCACATCTGTATGCAATATTCAAGATGTGGGCGTACCATGGATTTATATAAGGGCAATAGATATTCTCCGTCATATTCTCTATCCCTTTTTTTAATGATTCCTAACATCCTGTTAGGAGGTGCCTTAACGGGGAGTGGAACCCTGTAACAGTCGCTCAATATTTGCTGCACCAGGCAGAACACAGCTGAAAGGAAACAGTATGAAAATACTACAGCTCACTCCTTAAAGACAGACAGTGAGCTGGATTCAGCTCGACACCTTCAGCCAATGCACATGCAGCTCCTCAGGCAGGCTGTGGAGAGGAGGATGCTTTTTGGAGATATGCTGGGTAAGAGGCAACGGAGTAAAGGGCCCCACACTGTTTATTCTGAATGGATTTGGGAACTGGACATTGGACATTTCAGGAGAAAGCGTCAGGCCCTGCTTGGGGAACATGTGTGGGGAAGGGAAAGGTACAGCTCAATGTAACCTGAAAGTTATAACTGGGGGATGACATGAGAAGGGATGACAAGACGCCTGATGCCAGAGGCTGGGTCTTTGATGCTCTGCCCTGTCAAAGGATGAGGGGAGCTGAGGAAAGGGTGGGTTGCTTGGGAATCGCTGCCTGCAATGGCATGAAAGATGCCTCTCTAGCTTAGTCTGAGCAGCAGGTAAGGCTGGCTATGTTATGCAGACCATTTCCTTTGTTCTTCTCTGCTTTTCTCGCGAAGCCGAGCCAGCCTTACTGGGCTACAAGCCAGGTGGGGAGACACCTTGTGAATTCCATACATGCTGACCCACATAGCCGAAAGCCCCTTCAGCCAGTACGACGAGGTGAGGCATAAAGGAAGCCGGGTCTGGAACTTCCCCAGCTCATGATTCTCAGACAAAGGGGTGTGGACCACGGGCTGCTGTCTCAGGAGTTGTTTCTTCCTGGGCTGTGGGCCTCTAGTTTCAGGGGAAATGTGTGATCACCACAGACCAGAGCCAAGTTTAAGGGGAGTAAAGGGACCTCTTCTGAGGGCACAGCTCAGGGATGCAAGTAGATGCCAATTTCTTTCACTTTTTGGATGTGGACCAAACCTCACCTGCTGGCTGATAGGGGCTTGTCATAACATTTTTCCCAGATCTGGACCTTAGCGTCCAAAATATGAGTGTTAGCATGAAAACCTCCAAGCTTAGTTACCAGCTTGGACCTGGTAATTGCTGCCACCAGCCTGGAATTATACAGTGCCTAGCTCACTGTGGTCCCCCCAAAACCTTCCCTGGGGGACCCCCAGACTCAGATGCCTTGAGTCTTACAACAAAGGGAAATAACCCCCTTCCCTTGTTTCCTTGTTACTTCCTCCCAGGCTCCCCTCCCTGGACGACCCTAGGAGATTCCCTGCTTCCAGTCCTGGAAACACAAATACTGAGAGATCTAATCTCTCTTCCCCCTCACCCAGAGGGTATGCAAAGTCAGGCTTAGTAAATCTAACACAGAGATTGTCCCCCTGACTTCTTCCTCCCACCAATTCCCCGGTGAGCTGCAGACTCAATTCCCTGGAGTCCCCACTAAAGAAAAACTCCAACAGGTCTTAAAAAGAAAGCTTTATATAAAAAAGAATGAAAAAGGACATTAAAAACAGTCTCTGTATTAAGGTGACAATATACAGGGTCAATTGCTTAAAGGAAAAAAATGAATAAACAGCCTTATCCAAAAAGAATACAATTTAAAACATTCCAGCAACTACACACATGTAAATACAAATAAAACAATATAAACCTATTGTCTTACTATCCTTGTACTTACAACTTGGAAACAGAAGATTAGAAAGCCAGGAGATAGAAAGATCACTCTCAGAGCCGAGAGAAGGAACAGACCAAGAACAAAGGACTCACACCCAAAACTTCCCTCCACCCAGATTTGAAAAAGTCTTGTTTCCTGATTGGTCCTCTGGTCAGGTGTTTGGTTCCCTGTGTTAACCCTTTACAGGTAAAAGAACATGAACCCTTAGCTATCTGTTTATGACACGCCCCCCAAATTGCAGACAGTGGGGAACCTCACTGGCGGCGATTTCCTCCTAGAACTTTAAAATAAACAGATTAGTACAACACATGCACCTTTACATATACCACTAAGTATATAACTAACAGACTTTTACATTTTAAGAACACTTTTTAACTACTGGACTCCGGGAAACTCTCACGGGAGAGAGCATCAGCTACTTCGTTAGAAGCTCCTGAAATGTGCTAAATTTCAAAATTAAAATCTTGGAGAGCTAAACTGCAACGAAGAAGTTTCTTGTTGTTCCCCTTGGCAGTATGAAGCCACTTTAGCGCAGCATGGTCAGTTTGTAGCTGGAACCGCTGTCCCCAAACATATGGGCGTAGCTTTTCCAGGGCGTACACAATGGCATAGCATTCCTTTTCACTGACTGACCAGTGACTTTCCCTCTCAGACAGTTTCTTGCTGAGAAACACGACAGGATGGAAGTTGTGATCCGTTGCTTCTTGCATGAGAACTGCTCCTATACCATGCTCAGATGCATCTGTGGTTACTAGGAATGGCTTGTCAAAGTCCGGGGCCCTGAGCACAGGGTCAGACATGAGCGTCGCCTTAAGTTGGGTAAAGGCCTTTTGACACTCATCAGTCCACTTAACTGCATTTGGCTGGGTCTTTTTGGTCAGGTCGGTCAGTGGGGCAGCAATTTGGCTGTAGTGTGGTACAAATTGCCTGTAGTACCCGGCCAAGCCTAAGAAGGATTGAACCTGTTTTTTTAACTTTGGGACAGGCCACTTTTGGATAGCATCCACCTTGGCCTGTAGGGGGTTTATGGTTTCTCGACCCACCTGGTGTCCCAGGTAAGTCACTCTGTTTTGGTCTATTTGACACTTTTTGGCCTTAACAGTTAGTCCAGCCTGCCTGATGCGCTGAAAGACCTTTTCCAGGTGTAGTAGGTGTTCGGGCCAGGAGTCTGAAAAAATGGCCACATCATCGAGGTAGGCAACTGCATATTCTCCCAGTCCTGCTAGTAGACCATCTATCAGCCTCTGGAAGGTGGTGGGTGCATTTCACAGCCCGAAAGGAAGGACATTGAATTCATACACCCCCGCATGGGTGATGAATGCTGACTTTTCCTTGGCAGGTTCATCTAGCGGTACTTGCCAGTACCCCTTGGTTAAGTCTATTGTAGAGATGAACTGGGCATGCCCCACTCTCAAAATTTCCCTTCGCTCCAAGGGTATTTGAGAGGCATCTGGGCCTGGGGATCTTTCGTATGATGGTGGTGTAATGAACTGCACTCGGTTGGGGTTCTTTGGGCAGTTGGCCTTTATATGTCCCAGTTCATTACACTTAAAGCATCTTCCAGCTGACCGGTCACTGGGTCGAGGTGGGTTACTGGAGACTGGTGAGGTGGAAGAATAGGGTGTCTGTGGCTTTCCTTGGGTTGTAGGAGGGGTCTTTGGCTGCCCTCGGTTGTAGGGTTTATTGTCGGTGTGCCCTCTGGGGTATTCGTTCCCCTTGACATTAGCTTTCTTGCTTTCTGCCACTTCCATCCATCCGGCTCCAATTTTCCCCGCCTCGGTGAGATTTTTGGGTTTTCCATCTTGTATGTACAGTGTTATGTCCTCAGGAACACCATCCAAGAACTGTTCCATTTGTATGAGGAGGTGCAGTTCATCCAAGGTTTTAACATTGTTTCCTGATATCCAGGCCTCATAATTTTTCCCAATGTAGTAGGTGTGTCTGGGGAATGACACATCTGGTTTCCACTTTTGGGTTCTGAAACGCCGACGGGCATGATCCGGGGTTATCCCCATTCTGTATCTGGCCTTGGTTTGAAAAAGTTTATAGTCATTTATTTTCTCCTTAGGCATTTCAGCTGCCGCCTCTGCTAAAGGTCCACTGAGCTGTGGCCTCAATTCCACCATGTACTGGTCTTCAGGGATGCTGTACCCAAGACAGGCTCTTCCAAAATTTTCTAAGAAGGCCTCAGAGTCATCACCTGCCTTGTAGGTGGGAAATTTCTTGGGATGTGGAACCATAATTGGCGAAGGGTTGTTAGGATTGGCTGGAGCATGCTGCCCAGCCTGTGCTCACTGCAGTTCATGTTTTCTCTGTTTTTCCCTGCTTTCACTTTCTTTTTGTTGTTTTTCCATTTCTCGGAGGTAGGCTGCCTCTTTTTCTGCTTGTTTTATTTTGTGGGCCACCTCTTCTTCTTGTAGTTTTCTTTTGTGGGCTGCCTCTTCTTCTTCTTGTTTCCTTCTGTGGGCTGCCTCTTTGGCTGCTTGTTCTCTTTTGTAGGCTGCCAGTTTGATGTTTTGTAGGCTGCCAGTTATTCCGATGGTTAAGAAAGATAGAAAATGTGGCAAAAGACCACCTTGGCTTACCCTTGAGATCTTGCGTGACCTACAAAATAAAAAGGCGTCATATAAAAAATGGAAACTAGGTCAGATTACAAAGGATGAATATAGGCAAATAACACAGGAATGCAGAGGCAAGATTAGAAAAACAAAGGCACAAAATGAACTCAAACTAGCTATGGGAATAAAGGGAAACAAGAAGACATTTTATCAATACATTAGAAGCAAGAGGAAGACTAAGGACAGGGTAGGCCCACTGCTCAGTGAGGAGGGGGAAACAGTAACGGGAGACTTGGAAATGGCAGAGATGCTTAATGACTTCTTTGTTTCAGTCTTCACTGAGAAGTCTGAAGGAATGTCTAGTATAGTGAATGCTTACGGGAAGAGGGTAAGTTTAGAAGAGAAAATAAGGAAAGAGCAAGTAAAAAATCACTTAGAAAAGTTAGATGCCTGCAAGTCACCAGGGCCTGATGAAATGCATCCTAGAATACTCAAGGAGTTAATAGAAGAGGTATCTGAGCCTCTAGCTATTATCTTTGGGAAATCATGGGAGACGGGGGAGATTCCAGAAGACTGGAAGGGGGCAAATATAGTGCCCATCTATAAAAAGGGAAATAAAAACAACCCAGGAAACTACAGACCAGTTAGTCTAACTTCTGTGCCAGGGAAGATAATGGAGCAGGTAATCAAAGAAATCATCTGCAAACACTTGGAAGGTGGTAAGGTGATAGGGAATAGCCAGCATGGATTTGTAAAGAACAAATCGTGTCAAACTAATCTGATAGCGTTCTTTGATAGGATAACGAGCCTTGTGGATAAGGGAGAAGCGGTGGATGTGATATACCTAGACTTTAGTAAGGAATTTGATACGGTCTCACATGATATTCTTATAGATAAACTAGGAAAGTACAATTTAGATGGGGCTCCTATAAGGTGGGTGCATAACTGGCTGGATAACCGTACTCAGAGAGTAGTTGTTAATGGCTCCCAATCCTGCTGGAAAGGTATAACAAGTGGGGTTCCGCAGGGGTCTGTTTTGGGACCGGTTCTGTTCAATATCTTCATCAACGATTTAGATGTTGGCATAGAAAGTACGCTTATTAAGTTTGCGGACGATACCAAACTGGGAGGGATTGCAACTGCTTTGGAGGACAGGGTCAAAATTCAAAACGATCTGGACAAATTGGAGAAATGGTCTGAGGTAAACAGGATGAAGTTAATAAAGATAAATGCATAGTTCTCCACCTAGGAAGGAACAATCAGTTTCACACATACAGAATGGGAAGAGACTGTCTAGGAAGGAGTATGGCAGAAAGAGATCTAGGGGTCATAGTAGACCACAGGCTTAATATGAGTCAATAGTGTGATACTGTTGCAAAAAAAGCAAACATGATTCTGGGATGCATTAACAGGTGTGTTGTAAACAAGACATGAGAAGTCATTCTTCCGCTTTACTCTGCGCTGGTTAGGCCTCAACTGGAGTATTGTGTCCAGTTCTGGGCACCGCATTTCAAGAAAGATGTGGAGAAATTGGAGAGGGTCCAGAGAAGAGCAACAAGAATGATTAAAGGTCTTGAGAACATGACCTATGAAGGAAGGCTGAAGGAATTGGGTTTGTTTAGTTTGGAAAAGAGAAGACTGAGAAGGGACATGATAGCAGTTTTCAGGTATCTAAAAGGGTGTCATCAGGAGGAGGGAGAAAACTTGTTCACCTTAGCCTCCAATGATAGAACCAGAAGCAATGGGCTTAAACTGCAGCAAGGGAGATTTAGGTTGGACATTAGGAAAAAGTTCCTAACTCTCAGGGTAGTTAAACACTGGAATAGATTGCCTAAGGAAGTTGTGGAATCTCCATCTCTGGAGATATTTAAGAGTAGGTTAGATAAATATCTATTAGGGATGGTCTAGACAGTATTTGGTCCTGCTATGAGGGCAGGGGACTGGACTCGATGACCACTCGAGGTCCCTTCCAGTCCTAGAGTCTATGAGTCTATGTTGTCTTCCCTTTCTTTCAGCTCCACCCAGATTTGAAAAAGTCTTGTTTCCTGACTGGTCCTCTGGTCAGGTGTTTCAGGTTACTGTTGTTACCCTTTTACAGGTAAAAGAACATTAACCCTTAGCTATCTGTTTATGACAGGGCTTCACGCCCTTCCCTGCTCTCCTGAGTCATTATCTAGTAAAGGGACTAAAATATCAACAGGTTAGTGTTTTAGTTCATCATAGAAAGGGGCAGGTGAGTAGATTTTCTGCCTGACCACTTTTCACATTTTGGAAGGCTTTACCCATCTCAGACCAGGATGTGCATAGGAGAATTCCAGCCTGCTGCCCTTGGCTTCTCTCTGATTTTCAAATGCACTTGAAAGCAATTGCTGTTCTCATCTTGAAGTCTGAAGGCGGCACGGCTGGGTGTCCTGATCACATGACTGAGAGGCACAAACTGTGCATTATTGGCTTTGGGCTGCATAAATGCTTCTTCTACCAAGCCATTGCCGTGCCATTCATTCATAGATCGTGTGGCTTGCTAAACCCGGGGCTGTGAGTTCAATCTTTGAGGATCTTAGGGATCTGGGGCAAAAATCTGTCTGGGGATTGGTCCTGCTTTGAGCAGGGGGTTGGACTAGATCACCTCCTGAAGTCCCTTCCAACCCTGATATTCTGTGAATTGCAGAAGCATCCAGACTTATCAAAATTGCCACTGAGAAATGGGTTGGAACCCTGCCAGAATTTTGACAATCTGTAGGAGGGAAAAGCAAACTTTTCTTGGCTTGCTTCAAACTGTTGGCCATATTAACCCCAGTTGAGAATCAACAACAGTGCACAATTCCATAGGAACATAGGCACTGCCAGACTTGATCAGCTCCAAGGTCTATCCTGTCTCCAGCAGGAGCTGACACCAGGTGCTTCTGAGGAAGGTGCAAGAACCTGACAGTAGGCAGCTGTGGGATAATCTGCCCCATAATATTTGCATGCACCCCACATGTGAGACAGTGACCCAGAGTGGGGAAAGATCACACAGAAGGAGAAGCTTGAAATGAGGCAGAAGTAATTCTCCAGCCTGCACAAAGTTTCCGGTTCTATACTCAGCATTTCTGCTGTCAGTAACTGACAGAATAGGCAGTGAAATCTCTCACCCAGTTGACTTGTACAGGGAGGAGATAGAGCTGAGTCTGACTTAAGTGACAGTCCTGGTACTCGGATACAGCTGGGGATCTGGAGCATAGCAACTGGCATATTAAACCAATCCATTTACTCTGGTACCCTGTCCTAGACAGCTAGACAACACAAAGTGCTTTACAAGAAGGTGTGAAACCCCCATGATGGCTAGTTAAACCTGTGGAACTCACTGCAACAAGATGTTATCCAGGGGGAAAGTTTGTTAGGATTTTTAAAAAGCATTTGATCTTCCTATAACTAATAACAGGAAGGGTAATCAAGTGGTGAAGACACTGGACTAAGACTCAGTAGATATGGGTTCATTTCCCTGTTCTAACACAGACTTCCTACATGACCTTGGACAAGTTAATTTATCTCCCTGGACCTCAGTGCTACATCTGTAAAATGAAGCTAGGAATACTTCCTGTCTTCCATCCTTGTCTACTGTGATTATATGTTTGTAGTGTAGTTGTAGCCGTGCTGGTCCCAGGAGAAGAGAGAGAGACAAGGTCTGTGAGGTAATATTTTTTTACTGGAGCAATGTCTGTTGGTGAAAGAGATGTGCTTTGGAGCTCTGACCTGAAGAAGAGCTCTGTGGAGCTCGAAAGCTTGCCTCTTTCACTAACAGAAGTTGGTCCAATAAATTCTATTACCTCACCCACCTGGTATCTCTCATATCTTGATTATAACCTTTTTGAGGCAGGAGTTCTCTCTTTGTACAGCACCTAGCCCCATGTGAACTCAGTGTAGGTTGGGACCTCTAGGTGCTACTGTAATACAACTAATAAATAATCAGATAGGTTGGAGAATCTGCTGGAAATCAGCCTACAACAGTATTATATGTTTAACAGTGACTGTATCTGACTCTCTGACTTTAAGAAAAAACTGTGATTAGGTAAAATTGTGTTTGGGTCTCAAGGAAATTTTCCCTCATGCCATCCTTTCTCTCTGAACTCCTAATGCAGTGGTGCTCAAAGTTTTCCTGTCATGACCCTCCCCCCCCCACCTTATCAGTAATGGAATCTGTCTGCCTCGCCCCCACCTTACTACACAGTTGGCTCAGCAAAGGAGCTTGGGCTGGGAGTGGAGGAAGATCTGGGGCTAGAGGTAGAGCTGGCCTGGGAACGGAGAGAGAATGAGAGCAGAGCTGGGCTGGGGGTGGGAGGTGGAGTGGAGAGGTGGTTGGGAGGTGGAGCAGGGGGTAGAGTGGATCTGTGGCTGGGTCCAGAGCTAGGCTGGGGGCAGACCAGTGCTGGGTAGTGCTTCTACCTCACCCTCCATGGCGGCTGGGCCCTGCCCCTCTGAACATTCCTCTGTGCCTCCCTAGGGGGGAACACTTTACAGTTTGGGGACCACTCTCCTAATGTGTGTCATAGAATATCAGGGTTGGAAGAGACCTCAGGGGATCATCTAGTTCAAGCCCCTGCTCAAAACAGGACCAACACCAACTAAATCATCCCAGCCAGGGCTTTGTCAAGCCTGACCTTAAAAACCTGTAAGGATGGAGATTCCACCACCTCCCTAGGTAACCCAGTCCAGTGCTTCACCACCCTCCTAGTGAAATAATGTTTCCTAATATCCAACCTAGATCTCCCCCACTGCAACTTGAGACCATTGCTCCTTGTTCTGTCATCTGCCACCACTGAGAACAGCCTAGCTCTATCTTCTTTGGAACCCCCTTCAGGTAGTTGAAGGTTGCTATCAAATCCCCCCTCACTCTTCTCTTCTGCAGACCAAATAACCCCAGTTCCCTCAGCCTCTCCTCATAAGTCATGTGCCCCAGCCTAATTGTTCTCGTTGCCCTCAGCTGGACCCTCCAATTTGTCCACATCCTATCTGTAGTGAGGGGCCCAAAACTGGATGCAATACTCCAGATATGGCCTCACCAGTGCCAAATAGAGGGGAAACTTTCATAAGTCTCCATCAGCAAACAATGGAGTCAACTCTGCTAATGCAGAAACTCTGCAGTAGGTCTGCAGGGGGAGGAAGCACAGGATGGTGGTAGGATTCTGCATATACACAGTAGGTGATTTCTAAATGCCAAGCCAAAGGCCAGCCCTGGCATTAGTTGCTGGAGCTAGGACAGAGGAAACCGATCTCAAGAAGTGTGAGAGAGGAATGCGGTCAAAGAGCAAGTACATGGTGTATTTTGGACCAGGTAACATGCATGGACACAATGCATTAGGCAGGGGAAGCTTGCTGCATGTGTAGAGATTGTGATTCTGGCTGAAAGTGAAATTCATTAAAGACTGCAGCTTGCATGGTGTCATCCTCTGCAGTGCTAGATGACAGGGCAAGGCAGTGATACAGGCCTGGCAATGCCACCTGCAACAAGGTCACCGAGGCAGATGTGACTGGAATGGGTAGAGGCCAGTAAACTTCAGAGGGACGTGAGCTCCAGAAATGTTTAATCCGGCAATCCAGTGATCCAGGAACTGCCTATTGTTGACATGAAAGAGAATGTGGTCTGGAGCAAATGCCAATGGAAGAACTCTAGCAGGTTTTCTTTATGGTCCCCCGAGACTAAAAGCCACCACAGAATGTCCGTCCTCCATCACAAGCCAAATCAGGCTGCTTTCATCTAGCCAGGGTGAGAGTTACTGAGAGAGAAAATTATCTCACACATTCCTCCAGGGAGCATAAGGTGAAACAACTGGAATAAACCAGAAAACCCAGCCCTTGTTTCCTCTGGATACACATTCCTCGACTCTCCTACACCAGAGAAAACGCTCCCTGTCTCACTCCATAACTCCACCACCTTCTCTTTGAAATTCCCCCTTACAGCCTGCCTCGGCCATGATACCTACAAATCACTTCTGGCTGGCACCGCTTAGGAAAGCAGAGACTTCTGCTTTGCTGCTAAACTCTGCTTTGCTACCGCATCTTCCCACCTGCCTTGAATCATTTGTTTTTTTTGTCAACCTGTTATGTCCTCTCTAACATGAAGGGCAAAACCCTGCCCTACTGAACTCGGACGAAGTTTTACCTTTGACTTCAGTTCGGCCAAGATTCCACCCCAAGACAATAAACTCTCTGGAGTAGGGATCATCTTATTTCTTACTTGTCTGTACTGCACCTAGCATGCTGGGGCTCTGATCCTTTACTGGGGTTCTTAGTTGCTGCCATAAAAAAAATTAAGAATTAATCTTCCCAGATCTCTCACTGTGAGTTGTGTGTGTGCGGTTTCCGGACTGATCGGGCCTCACATGTTTAAGATGAAGGAAGACCATAGACATTAAAGGAGAGAGACATTATTGGCACAGCTATTCAATTTTCCAAGGGCTAATGCATGATTGTCTCCAGTCTATGATTATATTTTTAGTGCTTTTTCCAGTCTTATTTTAAATATCCCCCACTTCCCCTGGGAGACTGCACCCACAGGTTAATGCACCTTGCCATTTGCAAGTTTTCCCTCCGATTCAGCCTACGTTTTCCTTTCACTAATCTCAATCCTTTTCTCCTCATCACACCCCCAGAGATCCTCTTAAACAACTCATTGCTCTGTTTGGTTTTCACATGCTTCTCATGTTTCTGGCAAAGATATACAACATACACAGGTAAACAAATAATATGCATTTTAATACAGCTAAATATAAATGTTTACATCTAGTAAGAAAGAATCTAGACCATACTTATGGAATGGGTGATTATCCACCACAACCCTCAAATCTTTTTCAGAGTTACTACTTCCCAGAATATAATCAGATCTACACGAGCTCCCAGTGCGATGCTGTGGCCGAAAGAGTTCATGTGATCCTGGGAGGCATAAACAGGCAGGGCTGCTCGGGGGGGCAAGTGGGGCAATTTGCCCTGGGCCCCACAGAGGCCTCCATGAGAATATAGTATTCTATAGTATTGCAACTTTTTTTTTATGGAAAGGGCTCCCAAAATTGCTTTGCCCCAGGCCCCCTGAATCCTCTGGGTGGCCCTGTAAACAGGTGAATCTTGAGTAGAAGTAGAGAGGTTATTTTACTTCTATATTTGACACTGGTGCAAACACTGCTGGAATACTGTGTCCAGTTCTGGTGTCCACAATTGAAGAAGGATGCTGATAAATTGGAGAGGGTTCAGAGAAAAGTCACAAGAATGATTAAAGGATTAAAAAACCTGCCATATAGTGATAGACTCCAGGAGTTCAATCTATTTAGATTAACAAAGAGAAAGTTAAGGAGTGACTTGATTACAGTCTATAAGTACCGATATGGGGAACACATATTTAATAATGGGCTCCCCAATCTAGCAGAGAAAGGTCTAACATGATCCAACGGCTGGAAGTTGAAGCGAGAAATTCTGACTGGAAATAAGGTAAATTTTTAAGAGAGTAATTAACCATTGGAACAACTTACCAAGGGTTGCGGTGGATTGTCCATTGCTGACAATTTTAAAATCAAGTTTGGACGTTTTTCTCCAAGATTTGCTCTAGGAATTATTTGGGGGAAGTTCTCTGGCCTGTTATACAGCTGGTCAGACTAGATGATATCACTGATTCCTTCTGACCAATGGGTTTGTCATATTTTTTAAAGCTCATACTTTCTGTTGCTGATCTTTATAACAAAGAAATGTGCTTTGGACTCACATACATTGATTGCAGTCAGTGGGGAAGGTACTCTGGGCCAGATCACAAAGGCATTCAGGCATCTAAAACTGACCCTCAATGTCATTCAATGAGAATTTGGCAGCTAAATATGTTTGAGGTTCTGGTTCTAGGTGTCTAACTAGCTGGCTTGTGTTTATCTCAAGAGGCACCTATCTGCAGCTTGAGGTGCCAAAATACCTTTAGAACTGTGGCCCCATGTTTAATTTAGTCCTATATAGCTTTAGTTAGTCCCAGGCTAGGTAAGGGAAGGAGGAGTTTATGTAGCTACCGTCAAAAAATATAAAGGGACAGATTCTGTCCCCAGTGTGGCTGCTGTCAGGCTGGTAAAGAGCCCTAAACAGAGAGGTGAGGGTTTCCCTTGCATGGGTCAGGGCAGGGAGGACAAGACTAAGAGCACCTTGCCCTCCAGTGATCTCCAGGTAGTGCACTGGCTGATGCCGAGGCCGCTTCCACTTACACAAGGAGCTGGCTGGTAGTATTGTCACCCTTACCCACACCTCCCTCCCAGGTCTTGGGCCAGGCACAGTTCAGGCAGCCCCTAGGTCCATGGACAAGGGCTGGAACCTGGTTCTCTTTGAAAAACCCACTGTCCACAGCCAGTCAGCCATACTGTGATCTGTTCCAGGGATAGGTGGGTCTTGAAGGAAGTACATAAGAATGGCCCTACTGGGTCAGACCAAAGGTCCATCTAGCCCAGTAGATGGCTAGTGGCCAGTGCCAGGTGCCCCAGAGGGAATGAACATCCCCTGTCACTCATTCCCAGATTCTGGCAAACAGAGGCTCGGGACACCATCTCTGCCCATCCTGGCTAATAGCCATTGATGGACCTATCCTCCATGAACTTATATAGTTCTTTTTTTAACCCTGTTATGGTCTTGGCCTTCACAATATCCTCTGGCAAGGAGTTCCACAGGTTGACTGTGCATTATGTGAAGAAATACTTCCTTTTATTTGTTTTAAACCTGCTGCCTATTAATTTAATTTGATGACCCCCTAGTTATTGTGTTATGAGAAATAGTAAACAACACTTCCTGATCTACTTTCTCTACACCAGTCATGATTTTATAGACCTCTATCGTATCCCCCTTAGTCATCTCTTTTCCAAGCTGAAAAGTCCCAGTCTTATTAATCTCTCCTCAGACGGAAGCCTTTCCCTACCCCTAATAATTTTTGTTGTCCTTTTCTGAACCTTTTCGAATTCCAATAGATCTTTTTTGAGATGGGGCAACCACATCTGCACACAGTATTCAAGATGGGGGCATAGCATGGATTTATATAGAGGTAACATGATATTTTCTGTCCTATTATCTATCCCTTTCTTAATTATTCTTAATGATTCCCAGCATTCTGTTCACTTTTTTGACTACCGCTGAACATTGAGTAGTGCAATGTTATGTTGCTGGGCTGGCTGCATTAGCACACTCTACAAGAATGCACTTTTGAGCAAGGTTAAGGAATCCTCACTTCTGCTGGGATATGTTTCCAGCTAAGCTAGTACCCATTAAACTACCCAAGAGTCTGGAGCAGGTTTCAAAGCCAGTATTTCCCCTTTCTTTACACAGACCAACTGGCCCTGTGCGGGGTACTCTCATATGGCCAGAGAGACTGGAGGGCAGTAGGACTTTCTAAGAGCGGAGTTATTGGTATTTTATAAGAAGGCTGAACTTTTCCATAAGAATGGTCATTCTAGGTCCATCTAGCCCAGTATCCTGTCTTCTGACAGTGGCCAGTGCCAGAGGCTTCAGAAGTAATTAACAGAACAGGGCAATTATCGAGTGATCTATCTTCTGTCATCCACTCGCAGTTTCTGGCAGTTCGAGATTTAGGGACATCCAGAGCATGGAGGTTGCATTCCTGACTGTCTTAGCTAATCACCATTGATGGACCTCTCCTGCATGAATTTATCTAATTCTTTTTCGAACCCAGACATACTTTTGGCCTTCACAACATCTCTGGCAACAACTTCCACAGGTTGATTGTGTGCTGTGTGAAGTACTTCCTTGTGTTGATTTTAAACCTGTTGCTTGTTCATTTCATTGGGTGACCCCTGACTCTTGAATTATGAGAAGTGGTAAATAACATTTCCTTATGCACTTTCTCCACACCAGTCATGATTTTATAGACTTCTGTCATACCCCCACCCTTCCTCCCTCCCTCTCTTAGTAGTTTCTTTTCTAAGCTGAATAGTCCCAGTCTTTTTAAACTCTCCTCACATGGAAGCTGTTCCACACCCCTAATTATTTTTGTTGTCCTCTGTGGACCTTTTCCAATTCTAGTACATCTTTTCTTGGGGCGGGGCTGGGGGGGGGGGAAACCAGAACTGTGTGCAGTATTCAAGGCATGAGAGTACCATGGATTTATAAAGCCGCATTATGATATTTTCACCAGTAACTGATTGCCTCTGTAGTCTCCCTTCCTGGAAATAACTTTTGCACACAACTCAACTCCTCAGTTAAATGGTCAGATTACAGTAATGGGTTGTCAGTATCCCTTTCCAAAGAGGTCATTCAGACTGTCTGCCTGTCTGTCTCTGTTTATCTATCTTTTCCAGTAATTATAATGGACACAGTAATACAGAGCAAATTCTACCCTTTGATACAGGCACAGAATTTTCCACTTCTGACTACCTGAAAGAAGGAAAACTCAGAAGAAAGCAAACCAATGTCAGGGCCTGGTAGGACCCTGTGACATAAGTGGACACTTTTTAATTAGGAGGGCATAGGTGTATAAGAAACAAGGAGATTTGAAGGGTCTAAGCCCCTGAGCTAGATCCACAGCCTATGTAACCTTTGTGGAAAAATAGAACCATGTGGTCTTAGGAATCAACCCAACACTAGAGTCAGGGGCTCCCAACTTCTGATCTTGGCTATTCCCAATGAGGTCTTGTGCAATTCATCTCAGTTCTGGTCCTCAGTTTCCTTACTCACAAAATGAGGACAGCAATACTGACCTACTTCATAGCAGGGATGCCAACCTCTGAAACATTTAGGAATGGTTACAAAAAAAAAAAAGCAGGAAGGAATTAAAGAGTTGCTTAGAGCAGCGTCAGGTGCCAAAGGTGCAAAGCTGAATACAGACAAAGGGTCTGGGATAGGCCCTTGAACATTTGCAGGGCATTTTAGATGCATTTCTGTGCATGATCATAGATAGGGCTGGAAGGGACCTCAAGAGGTCATTTAGTCCAGTCCCCTGCACTCAAGGCAGGACTAAGTATTATCTAGACCATCCCTGACAGGTGTTTGTCTAACCTCTTAAAAATCTCATAAGATCACTTGATGATCCCTTTCTGCAGTGCTCCTTCCTAGGCAGTCATTTCCCTTTTTGTACGTGTACAACTGATTGTTCCTTCCTAAAAGGAATACTTTGTGTTTGTCCTTATTGAATTTCATAGCAGTTACTTCAGACCATTTCTCCAGTTTGTCCAGATCAATTTGAATTTTAGTCCTCTCCTCCAAAGCACTTGCAACCCCTCCCAGCTTGGTATCATCCACAAACTTTATAAGTGCACTCTCTGTGCCATTATCTAAATCATTGATGAAGATATTGAACAGAACCGGACCCAGGACTCATCCCCGTGGACCTTCCTCAATAGGCCCTTCCAGATTGACTGTGAACCATTGATAACTACTCTCTGGGAAGGGTTTTCCAACCAGTTCTGCACCCACCTTATAGTAGCTCCATCTAGGCTGTATTTTCCTAGTTTATTTATGAGAAAGTTATGTAAGACAGTATCAAAAGCTTTACTAAAGTCAAGATATACTTCATCTACCAACTTCCCCCCATCCGCAAAGCTTGTTATCCTGTCAAAGAAAGCTATCAGGTTTGTTTGACACAATTTGTTCTTAAGAAATCCATGCTGACTGTTACTTATCATATTATTTTCCTTTAGGTGTTAGCAAATTGAATTCTTAATTATTTGCTCCATTGTCTTTCTGGTACTGTAGTTAAGCTGTCTGGTCTGTAATTGCCCAGGTTGTCCTTTATTCTCCTTTTTATAGATTGGCACTATATCTGCTCTCTTCCAATCCTCTGGAATTTCTTCCATCTTTCATGATTTTTCAAAGCTAATGGCTTAGATATATCCTCAGTCAGTTCCTTGAGTATTCTAGGATGCAGTTCATCAGACTATGGTAATTTGAAGACATCTAACTTGTCTAATACTGCTCTCTGCATTTTTCACTTCATGCATCTGAAGTGGGTTTTAGCCCACAAAAGCTTATGCCCAAATAAATGTCTTAGTCTCTAAAGTGCCACCAGGATACCTCTTTTATTTTCCTGATACAGACTAACATGGCTACCACTCTGAAACCTGTCACTTGTCTAAGTAATTCTTAACTTGTTCTTTCCCTGTTTTAGCCTCTGAACCTACCTCATTTTCACTGGCCTTTATTATTAGATGTCCAATCACTAGATAGGGTGATAACAGTGGTCCAAGCTAAAGTAACATTTAGTAATATCAATAACCTTGGCCAGGTCAGACCATGGAGAGGGTCCAGAGAAGAGCAACAAGAATGATTAAACATCTAGAGAACATGACTACCAAGGAAGGCTAAAAGAATTGGGTTTGTTCAGTTTGGAAAAGAGAAGACTGAGAGGGGACATGATAGCAGTTTTCAGGTATCTAAAAGGGTGTCATAAGGAGGAGGGAGAAAACTTGTTCACCTTAGCCTCTAAGGATAGAACAAGAAGCAATGGGCTTAAACTGCAGCAAGGGAGATTTAGGTTGGACATTAGCAAAAAGTTCCTAATATACACTGGAATAAATTGCCTAGGGATGTTGCGGAATCTCCATCTCTGGAGATATTTAAGAGTAGGTTAGATAAATGTCTATCTGGGATGGTCTAGACAGTATTTGGTCCTGCCATGAGGGCAGAGGACTGGACTCGATGACCTCTCGAGGTCCCTTCCAGTTCTAGAGTCTATGAATCTATGATATTGGCCATAACCTCACTTCTTTGCAAGCACTCTGGAAACCCTTCTGTGTGTGTTTTGGAGTATTTAGCTCATCTTATCAGTGGGGTTTGAGGTGCTGGATTCACTACCATAGCCACAGGCTGTGTGTTGCACTCTTATTGCCATGTGGGCCCTACTGGACTATGTTAACACACTCTGTGGGATATTTGTACACCTGGGCTGCGGGTGCCTCTGCACAGCAGTGCTGGCCACAGAGCACAATGCCCCCTGTGGTTGTGGCACTGTGTTCATGAGGCCGAAGTGGTGAGTGACACAACACACACATAATCCTCACAGTTTTTAAATGTAATTGCAAAATTTGTCAATATAAGCCTGATTTTAGTCATTTTGTTTTTACATTTAAAAATCTGGAGGATTATGGAAAACCAGGGAGGGCTGGCACCTCTTTTGGTGAGCAAGGCCCTCCAGAAACAGCAATTTTGAATTTTGTGAAAAACGGTAAATGCACCAGATGACAACTTAGGCTGAGATGTCTGCTTTGCAAATGTCAGAGCAATCAGAGCCTGATCACACACGTCCTGAAACGCTCTGGACAAAAGCAGGCACCAAACAAACGGCTCGCCTGCCATGGGAGCAGAGAGCATCCCGGGCAGTAATCATAATCCGTGCCCTGAAAGAGTGCTGTTCTTTGGAGGGTTTCACTCCCCACCGTACTATATATGGAGGCTACACTTAGCATCCTGAGTGGGAAAAGGATCACAGAGGCTATTTTCTGGGTCATTATCACGGTAATTTATTTTCATCTAATTCCAGGCTCACAGAAAATACTGACTCGTGAGGAACACGGTCTGAGATGATCTATCTAGTGAAAGGTATGGCAAAGGGAAGAGGGTTTCACTTGGAAAAGCACAGGAGTGTGAGATAAAATCTCTTGTCAAACTTCATATTACCTTCATTCTCCCTGCTCCACCAGCACTTCCAATCTCATCCTCCTGTTTATCCATCCACAGTCCCCCACCCTGTCCACACTTCAGTCCCTCTTAAAGACTCACTGCTGCCTTGTTGCCTATAGAGAACTAAGTTGACTTAGATATGATACATTTCTTTGTATTGTTTCCCTTCTCCTAACCTCTGCCTACTCAGGGCCGGGTCAAGGATGTTTCGCGCCCTAGGCGAAACTTCCACCTTGTGCCCTCCCCCACAGCACCCCTGCCCTGAGGCACCCCCCCCCCCCCGTGGCAGCTCCGCCCTGAGGCACCTTCCCTCTCCCAGCTCACCCCTGCTCCACGCACGAGCACGTCGTGGCTGCTTCACTTCTCCTGCCTCCCAGGCTAGCGGCGCCTAAGCTGATGGGCGCCACAAGCCTGGGAGGCGGGAGAAGTGAAGCAGCCATGGTGTGCTCGGGGAGGAGGTAGGGCAAGGGTGAGCTGGGGCAGGGAGTTCCCCTGCGTGCCACCCCCCCTTACTTGCTGCAGGCGGCCCTCCCCATGCTCCCCTGCCCCAACTCCCTCCGCCTAAATGCCAGTGGTGACCGGGGTGGCCGAAGATCCAGCTGCTGTGGTTGCTGTCGAAGAAAATGGCACCCCCCAAATGCCAGCACCTTAGGTGACCGCCTAGGTCACCTAAATGGTTGCACCGGCCCTGTGCCTACTTGTCTATCTTGTACTTGGACTATGAGCTTTTTGGAGCAATAACTCGATGAAATTTCATGGCCTACGACAGAGGAGGTTGTTGGGGCTGACTGCAAGTTACCGTGACCTGTTGTTATAGAACGGTTTGGGGGAAGCTGGTAGTGACTGGCTTTGACCAGCCGGGCTGGCTTGCAGCCCCTATACTGGATAAACAAGTAAAGAGATAAGGAGGGCCTGAAAGTGTTAAGTGTGGGAATGGAAAACAGTACTGTTTCCTGCCAGAGCCTGCTTGTGATGATGATGATAAAAAACAGCTATGCCAATTGCATTAGATGAACAGTCTCTCCTGCGGACCCTGGCCTTGTGGGTGCCCAGGAATTCCCCACGCTGGAGCAGCGCCTGCTATGAGCCCTCAAGGACAAGGCTGGAGGGTCCGGGACTGTCCGTAGCAGAAGGGGCATAAGCATTGATTCTTGCTTGCTTGCTTGCAAGCACGTATTTAGTAATGCGTGAAGGCTGGGAAGCTTATTATTCTTTGGCAATAAAACCGGTTATATGTATGCACCTGGTGTGGCTTCATTGAGTGTATCTGAGCTCCACCCCCACCCCCACTCCTTTTGGCTCGACAGAGGTCAGGCTAGATGATTTAATAGTCCCTTCTGGCCTTAAAATCCATGATTCAGGGGACCATCCCTTCCTGAGTGCTTGGAAGGTGCCTGGCATGCAACAAGCACTCCTCATAATAAAGAAATAATAACTAATATGTATTTCACAAAGATGGAATTATGGTTCTGAAAAGTGTTGATAGGAATGTACGACTTTATAAATACGTTAACCTAGTGGAATGCAAATGGCACAGCTTTGGCAACCACAGATGCATAGGGAATTTGTAAAGTACATAGGCAAGTTTCCCTCCGGAGTAGCTGGATCCAGGCATTACTTTGGGATGATGTTCAACGGCTCGGAAATCTGCTTTGAGGGCCAGTCCTCAGCCACAAACTGGGGTGGAACCAAGTTGTTTCCAAGACCTGAGATGAGCAGCAGAATGAGGAAAGAGACTTACCTGTGGTGAGCTGGTCCCAGAATTGCAGTACCATGCCATGAGAATGAGAGCTCTGTCTGTTGTTGAAAAGAAAGCAGCAATTGCGCATGGGAGGATGGCTACCCTGGATGGCTATCCAGCAGCTGGGCACCAGTATGGGGCTGTGAAGTCCCTGGTAAGCAGTGTTGTTATTAGAAGTGTACATGGCAATACATGGAGTGCTGCAGGGGTATGTGATCACACAGGCCAATGTGCCAGAGATCCTGTGAGAGCTAAACAACTGGGCTTTCTGAACTGCGAGGGAGCTAATGAGTCCTGCGCATTTGGATTCTTGCACTAGGGCCTCTGTGGGAACTGAGCATCTTGAAGGAAACCATGCATCCAATAGAGGTAGGATTCAGTTTCTTTTGGGGACAAGACGCACAACCATTGCAGAAAAAGCTGTATCAGCTCCCGCTCTGTTTCTGGCATAGAGATTACAGGACAATCAGTGCTTAGTTTGCCCAGGGCTGAGCCCCGGCGTCTCTAGGCTTGGCAGTTCCTAGCCCCGGCACCTCTGGGCTTGCTGCAACAGTTATGAAAGGAAAATATTGCTCGAGCCCCGGCACCTCTTTCATTCCAAATTAAGCACTGAGGAAAACCTGCCACCACCACCCAACAGCCACCTCCCAGGTCTCAAAATTACTTCTCCAAAGCCCCAGCAGAAAACTTTCTTGACAGACAAAGAGCACAAGCTGAGCACTCCTCCACCAGAACTCTTATATCAACTGGTTTCCACTGATTCCTCAGCTCACTGGCTCAGCTGCACTGTATCTAGGTCAGGTTATTCAGTACAGTCGTTGTTTCTGGCTGTTCCCCATTTGGCCCATTCAGAGGCTTGAATCTTCTCTGTCAGACATTTGTGCTATTGATGTCAAACATCCGTGTGCTGCTTGTCAGCGGTAACCCAGGTGAGAGGATTTGTGTAAGAGCCACAGATAAGAACACAAGAACATAAGTGGCCAATGCCAGGTGCCCCAGAGGGAGTGAACCTAACAGGCAATGATCAAGTGATCTCTCTCCTGCCATCCATCTGCAGCCTCTGACAAACGGAGGCTAGGGACACCATTCCTCACCCATCCTGGCTAATAGATATTAATAGACTTAACCTCCATGAATTGATCTAGTTCTCTTTTAAACCCTGTTATAGTCCTAGCCTTCACAACCTCCTCAGGCAAGGAGTTCCACAGGTCGACTGTGCGCTGTGTGAAGAAGAACTTCCTTGTATTTGTTTTAAACCTGCTGCCCATTAATTTCATTTGGTGGCCCCTAGTTCTTGTATTATGGGAACAAGTAAATAACTTTTCCTTATTCACTTTCTCCACACCACTCATGATTTTATATACCTCTATCATATCCCTCCTTAGTCTCTCTTCCAAGCTGAAAAGTCCTAGCCTCTTTAATCTCTCCTCATATGGGACCCGTTCCAAACCCCTAATCATTTTAGTTGCCCTTCTCTGAACCTTTTCTAATGCCAGTATATCTTTTTTGAGATGAAGGGACCACATCTGTACACAGTATTCAAGATATGGACATACCAGGGATTTATATAAGGGCAATAAGATATTCTCCGTCTTATTCTCAATCCTTTTTTTAATTATTCCCAACATCCTGTTTGCGTTTTTGACTGCCGCTTCACACTGCGTGGATGTCTTCAGAGAACTATCCACGATGACTCTGTTACTGAAATATTGGGTTTGCTTAGCTGAGAGCCAATTAATAGCCTGACAGGGATAAGGAAAAAATGCTTTATTTTGCAGAAAAAGGAGAGCTTGTACCTTGGTACAAAAGACTTTGTTTTACATAAATTTTATAAAGTTTTTATAAATATTTAGATAAAGACCCTTGCGTGTTAATACTTGATTGGTAAGTGTAAAGTTTCATGTTTCCCTTATTTAAGTAGAATTAACTGGTTAGGAGCAGGATTTTTTTGCTTTGAGGCAGAGGAAAAGAGAGAGTGAAAAAATGCAAGCTACTGTGTTTATGAGCAGTATTTTTTTTTTTTTTTTATTTACTGGCCGCTTGTAATTTATTAAGCGGGGTTAGCTAGCTTTTATAATTTTTTTTTTGGGCCTGGCTAGCCCAGATTGCCAGGCCCGTAGCGTAATTTATGATTAAGCTGAAGAGACAGGTACTGAGTTGTTTTACGGATAGCAGAATTTTTTATTACAGCATTATATAGATATTTTGTGCATTGTATTATTATTTAAATAATACATAGGAAAAATAAATAGAAAAGAATTTATTTAATAATTGTATGAAAAAGGCCAGTGAACCATGACCCAAGGTCTGGGAGAAGGTTTTTAAAATTAAAGGTACGATAAAGAGATACAGCATGAAAAACAACAGCCGCATTTTTAATAGCTTGTAAATTTTGTTTAATTAAGCTAGAGTGATTAATATAAAAGCAGCATTTTTTTAATGCGAGCATAAGCTTTTTTTAATTTAGCATTTATTGCATTTAGCATATGTTTATTTTGCATAGTTATTTTTGCTATTTTATTAATTTTTTGTTGCAATTTTTGGAAAGCGTTTATTGATGCATTAGCTGCTTTTTTAAGCTTTGCAGAAATATTTATAATTGCTTTTTTTAGTTTAGCTATTTTTAATTTAGGAATGAATGCATGGATAAAGGAATGAAATTTTGTCTGCCTAGCAATTAAGGGATTTTTGGCGCGCTTGAGTTTAGTTTGTATGGAGGGGGTAAAAAGCTTGTGAGAATAGCTTTTTAGGTTGAGGATTTGACTAGAATTTAACGTGGTGTTAATTTGAACATTAGGCAATACCCGGGCCATACTACACTGACCCCGCCAGCCGAGAGGGAGCGCTTTATAAGCGCTACGACTACAGATAAAATATAAGCCAGGGGTTTTTAAATAAAGGGTAAGGGTATTATTCGCAACTTGGTGGCGGCGGGTTATTAATACATCCCACTGCTGGGGGGTACCCACTATACGGTTTTGGCACCTGTAATGGGAGATATTTAAATGTTTTAGGGCATGGGTAGCATTTAGGATGCTTTTATAATATGTAATAGCAAACAAAGTAGCTGTAAAATTTGCAAGCGATCCCAAGGGCTGTGGGCATCCTGACATTTTTTGAAGGGATGGGTGAGGCAACATAATGCCAGAAGAAATATTTATATAAAAGGTATGAGTACTATTTATGGGGCCCAGCGGGAGAAATGAGGGGATTTATTTTTTTTGATAAGGAATGCTTGTTGTTTTTATAGTAAAGGCCTTGTTTAGGAGGCAAGGGAGTTTTTGGGCGTTTTTAGAAATATTTATAGGGGGAAATGTTTTAGTTTTAATATTAAACCGAAGGGTTTGGTTACAGGCCTTAAGAGGAAGGTAGCTTTTTTTTTTTTAATTTTTTTAGTATTTTTTAAATAAAGGGGCAAGTTATATTTAATTTTAAGGATATTAAAAAGAGGGACCCCCTTAGCTTTTTAGCAATAATATTAAATTTTAGATTTTTTTTGTATTTATTATATTGGTATTTTTTTGCTTAGGCTTATTTAGTTTTTTTTTATTATTTGCAAGGAGAGTACTTTAGAAAGATTTGCAGGAACAGCTTATCACTTTATTTTGTTTTTAGAACGAGTTTGGTGGCATAGCCAGCAATTAGACAGGTGTTTTAATATAGCCAGTCGCTGTAAGGACTTAATAGCTGGGTGGGGGTTGGCATGTATAAAGGGCAAACGGGAAACAAGTAATTATTGTATTACTTTTTAGAAATTTATAGTTAGTAAAGTTTTAGGACTTATTTCGGCAGAACAGGAGCTTTAGTTTTTTGAGAGGCTTAGCCTTTTAGGTATTGTTTGCTTTTGGCTTTTTTGGGTTGCCGTGGGAAGAGCAGGCGGGGCTCCCTCGAGGTTTGAAGTTGTTTGCTTTTGGCCCCGGCCCAAGGGCTAGCTTGATTTGGGTGTGATGAATTTAAGTGTTTTTTTTTGCATTTGAACTGCAGTGTGAGAAGTAAGGAGGACCTGGAAAGGGCCCACCCACCAGGGATGGAGAGGCTTGTGTTTTTATTTTTTTATATAGACCTAGTTTTTTGGAGTGATCCGATGGGCAGGGACATTAGTGGGTAGGGACTGAAATTGAGCTGCGTACCAGTTCTTCCAGAAATTTTTTTTTAGCCCCCTCGAGCTGCTGCAACTGCTTTTTAATATTTGGAGCTGACTGTGAGATAAAAATAAGCCTGACCGTGGACTGTGTATCCGCAGCCTTGGGGTTTATATTAGTAAAAGTACAAAATGCTTTATAAAGTTTTTTATAAAAGTTGGAGGGGTGTTTTTTTTTTTTGCATAGTATTATGGACTTTTGATTAATTTAGTGGGTTTTTTTTGCTTGTTTTATATTTGTTAAAATATGGGTTAGGAGTTTTTTTAAGTTTGCTTGGTGGGCTGAATTATTCGGGTTCCAGTGAGTAGGGTTAGTAAGAGCTATAATATTGCGTTTATTACCGGCAGCTTTTGTAGCCTTTTTGGCCCCCCTTAGGACTTGCTCCTCCTCCGTGCGCCGTAGGCAATTTAAAAGTTGGCCCACGTCCTGCCAATTAGGATTATGAGATTGAAAAATGGCACGGAATTGCCTGTGAACGACGTCTGGGTTGTTTTTAAGGCGAGGCGTAGTGTTTTGCTAGTTCATAAGATCTGCAGTAGTAAAAGGGACATGGACATAACGGTTTATTACATTTTTATTTGTTGTAGGGACTGGGATGGTCCGAAGGGGTGCCTGAATATTAACTGCTTTTGCCTTATAGACAGCTCCCTGTCTCGTACGAGACGGACTAAAGACAGCGGTTAAAGAAGAAGTGTTTTTATTTACTGTTGCTTTATTAGTTAGCTTATTGGTTTGAATTGTGGCTTTTTTAATTTTTATGGGTGGGACCTGTTTTGATACACCTGCTGTTTTAGGCTTTGTAGAGGAGGATACCGAATTTGCCACAGGCAATGGTACTACCGCTGAAGGTGGCTGCGGTTTGGGGCAATACATGGGGGAAATATCCTCCCAACAATTAGCTTTGCGAGGGGCAGAGGCTTTTGGGGATAGAGGGGCCTGAATGTGCACCTTCTTTAAGCGACGATGAGCCTCATCGTCCCATAAAAAACAATAATTTATTTGACCTGGCGCTTGATTTTTTAATATTAGGCGCAAAGGGGTTAAATGAGTTGGGATATTAAAGGAGCCAAACTTGGGCCATGCAGTTTTTAGGACTGGCCAATTTTTGGTGCAAAATTGTAAAAAGCGCTTCCTTGTTATTCCTTTTTGAACACCAGGTAGGGGCCATTTACTTAACATATAATTTAAAGGACTATTTTTAGAGGGTGTAGCCAGAGACCCACCCATCTGTCTGCTGACACTCAAACAGAAAAGAGAATTACACAGAAAGCAGAAGGAATTATAGTTTAATTCAGGTTTTTTTATTTTTATTACACTGACCGCTACAGGGGAAGGGACACAAGGATTTTAATACAACCTTAGAGCTTCCTCGCACCCATGGCTTCCACTTCAAGGAATTACAAACGAGAAGTTCAGTTCCGCCCACACTCCTAACGCCCAAATGTATACAGAGCAGAAAAACAACAGTAACCGGTTAAACAGAACAGAACCAGAACCAGATAACCAGATAAGAGGCCTGCCTCTAACCAGAACCAGATAGTATTTCCTTATCCTATTAGGGCTCACGTTATCGGAGCACGAACCCCAGGAGCTGCGGAGAAGTGAGGAAGAGGGGTTAAGCACCCCAGTGGCGTCACTCCTTGTTCTCAGCAGCTGTCTGGAGTCCAATGTCCGAGCTAGGAGAGTCCCATCTGGGTCACCAGAAACTGTTACCGAAATATTGGGTTTGCCTAGCTGAGAGCCAATTAACAGCCTGACAGGGATAAGGAAAAAATGCTTTATTTTGCAGAAAAAGAAGAGCCTGTATCTTGGTACAAAAGACTTTGTTTTACATAAATTTTACAAACTTTTTATACACATTTAGACAAAGACCCTTGCGTGTTAATACTTGATTGGTAAGAGTAAAGTCTCATGTTTCCCTTATTTAAGTAGAACTAACTGGTTAGGAGCAGGATCTTCTTGCCTTGAGGCAGAGGAAAAGAGAGAGTGAAAAAATGCAAGCTATTGTGTTTATGAGCAGTACTTACTCCCCCCCCTACTGGCCGCTTGTAATCTTTTAAGGGGGGTCAGCCAGCTTTCACAACTCCAAGATCTTTTTCCTGATTTGTTGTAGCTAAATTAGCCCCTATCATTTTGTATGTATAGTTGGGGTTATTTTTTTCAATGAGTATTACTTTACATTTATCCACATTAAATTTCATTTGCCATTTGGTTGCCCAATCACTTAGTTTTGTGAGATCTTTTTGAAGTTCTTCACAGTCTGTTTTGGTCTTAACTCTCTTGAGCCCTTTAGTATCGTCTGCAAACTTTGCCACTTCACTGTTTACCCCTTTCTCCAGATCATTTATGAATAAGTTGAACAGGATTGTCCTAGGACTGACCCTTGGGGAACACCACTAGTTACCCCTCTCCACTCTGAAAATGTGCCATTTATTCCTACCCTTTGGTCCCTGTCTTTTAACCAGTTCTCAATCCATGAAAGGATCTTCCCTCTTATCTCATGACAACTTAATTTACATAAGAGCCTTTGGTGAGGGCCTTGTCAAAGGCTTTCTGGAAATCTAAGTACACTATGTCCACTGGATCCCCCTTGTCCACATGTTTGTTTGACCCCTTCAAAGAACTCTAATAGATTAGTAAGTGTCACAGACTCACAGATCGTGCCCACGCTTGGCCCCGTGTGGTCCGTGGGGGGTGCCCCTTTCAGTGAGACAGTCCTTCTCGGGGTTCTACTCTCTCTCGGGGTCAGGCCTCTCCATCTCCTGGACCTGCACCTCTCTGAGCCTTAGCACACCTGTTTCTCACCGTGGGCCCCCTCGGGGAGTCCACGCGCTCTGGACCCCACGGGCCTCCTCACCCCCGAAGGGGTTGATGCAGCCCTGCTCTCTAGACTGGAGTGACTCTCAACCAGCATAAAACAGGAGGGTTTACTGAGAGTTGAATACAGCACAGGAAACTCTCAGGGCCTCAGGCCTGGCATCCCTCAGCACAGCGTATCCCAGTCCCCCTGCAGCTAGGTGGGCTCTGCCTGCTTCCCTCTCCAGCCCAGAGCCCCCTTGCTTCCCAGCTGGGCCTCCGATATCCCTAGCCCCAAGCCCTGCCTCTGTCCATTGTCTTCTCTCCAGGTAAACGTGGTCATAAACAGGTAGGCCTGGGTCTCCTCTCCTCTCAGCCCTCCTCTGGCTGTAACCGGCTGGTCAGGTCACCGGTGTCCTCTCTTCACAGCCCATTGTCCTCCCACTGGCCAGAACCAGCTGTGTCTCCTGAGCCGAGTCTCCGGGTCACCAGGTCACCAGTCGCTGGGGTCTCCATCCTCCAGTCCATCAACTGGGGTCCCGAGTTCCCTCTCTGGTCCTCTGTAACAACAAACTCCCTCTCCCCTCACCTCGTTAAACCAGTAACACCCGGGGACACTAAGTCCCACCCCCTGTGCATGCAAACCACTGGAAAACACAGAAAACCCCCCACTTCTTCACAGTAAGACACAATTTCCCTTTAGAGAAACCATGTTGACTGTTGCCCAACAATTTATGTTCTTCTATGTGTCTGACAATTTTATTCTTTACTATTGTTTCAACTAATTTGCCCAGTACTGATGTTAGACTTACTGGTCTGTAATTGCCGGGATCACCTCTAGAGACCTTTTTAAACATTGGCATTATATTAGCTATCTTCCAGTCGTTGGGTACAGAAGCCGATTTAGAGGACAGGTTACAAACCCTAGTTAATAGTTCCGCAATTTCACATTTGAGTTCTTTCAGAACTCGGATGAACGCCATCTGGTCCTGGTGACTTGTCACTGTTAAGTTTATCAATTAATCCAAAACCTCCTCTAATGACACTTCAATCTGTGACAATTCCTCAGATTTGTCACCTACAAAGGATGACTCAGGTTTGGGAATCTCCCTAACATGCTCAGCAGTGAAGACTGAAGCAAAGTATTCAGTTAGTTTCTCCACAATGACTTTATCGTCTTTAAGTGCTCCTTTTGTTTCTCAATCATCCAGGGGCCCCACTGGTTGTTTAGCAGGTCCTACTTCTGATGTACTTAAAAAACATTTTGTTATTACCTTTGGAGTTATTGGCTAGCTGTTCTTCACACTCCTTTTTGGCTTTTCTTAATGCATTTTTACACTTAATTTGGAAGTGTTTATGCGCCTTTCATTTTCCTCACTAGGATTTGACTTCCACTTTTTAAAAGATCCCTTTTTATCTCTCACTGCTTTTTTTACATGGCTGTTAAGCCACGGTGGCTCTTTTTTAGTTCTTTTACTGTGTTTTTTAATTTGGGGTATACATTTAAGTTGGGCATCTATTACGGTGTCTTTGAAAAGTGTCCATGTAGTTTGCAGGGATTTCACTCTAGTCACTGTACCTTTTAATTTTTGTTTAACTAATCTCCTCATTTTTGCATAGTTCCCCTTTCTGAAATTAAATGCCATGGTGTTGGGCTGTTGAGGTGTTCTTCCCCCACAGGAATTTTAAATGTTGTTATATTATGGTCACTATTTCCAAGCAGTCCTGTTATAGTTACCTCTTGAGCCAGATCCTGTGCTCCACTCAGGACTAAATTGAGAATTGTCTCTCCCCTTGTGGGTTCCCATACCAGCTGCTCCATGAAGCAGTCATTTAAAGTATCGAGAAATTTTGTCTCTGCATTTTGTCCTGAGGTGATACGTTCCCAGTCAGTATGGGGATAATTGAAATCCCTCACTATTATCGAGTTCTTAATTTTGATAGCCTCGCTAATCTCCCTTAGCATTTCATAGTCACTATCACTGTCCTGGTCAGGTGGTCGGTAATAGATTCCCTACTGTTATATTCTTATTAGAGCATGGAATTACTATCCATAGAGATTCTATGGAACATGTGGATTCATTTAAGATTTTTACTTCATTTGATGCTACATTTTCTTTTACACATAGTGCTTCTCCCCACCCCACACCCACCAACCCGCATGACTTGTTCTGTCCTTCCGATATATTTTGTACCCCGGAATGATTGTATCCCATTGATTGTCCTCACTCCACCAGGTTTCTGTGATGCCAGTTATATCAATACCCTCCTTTAACACAAGGCATTCTAGTTCACCCAGCTTATTATTTAGACTTCTAGCAATTGTGTACAAGCACTTTAAAAATGTGACACTGTTTATTTGTCTGCCCTTTTCTGATGTTTCAGATTTTTTTAATGTGAATGTTTCTCATCTGATCTGGCCCATACTTTATCCTTTATGACCCTGACTAAAACCTAGAGAATCTCTATCAATAGACTCTCCTCTAAGGCCACGTCCACACTACAGAGTAAAATCAAAATTAATAAAATCGATTTTATAAAACAGGTTTTATAAAATCGATTTTACGCGTCCACACTAGGGCACATTACTTCGGTGGTGTGCGTCCATGGTTCCAGGCTACCATCGATTTCCGGAGTGGTGCACTCTGGGTAACTCAGTAAAAGAATGGGACCAATAACTTCGATTTCCATCCACACTAACCCTAAATCGATATAGTAATATTGATTTTAGGGTTACTCCTCTCGTTGAGCAGGAGTACAGAAATCGATTTTAAGACCCCTTAAAATCAATTTTAAGTGCCTTGTAGTGTGGACGGGTACAGCGTTAAATCGATTTAACGCTGTTTAAATCGATTTAACGCTGTAGTGTGGACCAGGCCTCAGAGAAGTATACCATATATGGTCTTTTATACCATATACAGGCTTTGCCTGTATCTTTTTCTGCTCCATGCCTGAAACTTAATAAAATACTTGCTATAAATATAAAAACCAAGAAAGGATGGGAGTTACGAGGCAAACTAAAGATCTTATTCCCAAGCAGAAAGCTTTTCTAAATGCTTCAAGTGATATTAAGTAAACAATGGTATTTACAAGCACTATTAGTAGTGCCACTTGCATTAGATGTGGATTTGAATGCCTCTGTGGGATAACTGTGAACTGGTACTTTCCCTGGTTCGTTAACTCTACAACGAGCCAACAAAGGAAGGATATGCCCCAGCTCCTGTTTTACAAGAAGCTCCTTACATTAAAAAGTTAGAGATGATATAAATTGAAATGTGGCGTCGCAATTGCTTGAAGGTTACCCAGGAAGAAAGGAAAGTGCAAGATGCTCTGCTGGTTTGCGAAGTTATTGTTTTGTTGTTTCTTCTCCTGCTGGGGTGGCTAATATATTACAGCCTGTTGCCCTGTTTTAGTAATGTTAAGCTGAAATGGCTGCCCTCAGCTGAGTCTTGGATCCAGTCAAGGACCTTGTTAAATGCTCTGGGTGGGCCCAACACCTTCCGTCAGGCTCAACTGAAGGACCAATAAAGCCGCTTGATGTAGTTAAAACAGTTGCAAACGGGAGGCTACCATCCAAGGACTAGCTGTATGTCAGGCTAAGTGGTTTCCAAAGTTGATTTGCAGCCTGTGTGTGTTAGAGGCCAAGAAAGGCTGGAGAAGGAGTTGTGAACCTGACCTGAGAAGAAGCAGGGACACCTTCTTGGGCACTGAACTTGCTGGGGCAGCAGACTTGGGGATTTCTGAGCTGGCTGTTTGTTTTTACTATGACTTTGTGTTTGTTTTTTTTGTAAATAAACAAAATTACACCAAGAGGGTACCTGGCTTGTATCATCAATTTCTGATCCCTGCAAGGCCCCTCAATATTGGCTAATCACACAGGCCAAAAGGGCCCCACTAACGTGGGGTGAAATCCTGGCCCCATTGAAGCCAGTAAGAGTTTTGCTATTAACTTCAATAGAGCCAAGTCTTTGCTCTTTATCTCTTTTGAAAAACAGCTGAAGGCCAGATTTTCCCAAGACCTTGGCACAATCAGACCTGGCTCAGCTCTTTGCATATCTGGCCTTAAGTGTCACCATGAGAGTAGCTGGGTGAGAGGCACGTTTGAAAATCTGTGGGTATGGAACACTAGAAAATCTGTAGTGAAATCCTGGTCCTGCTGAAGTCAACGGCAAGACTCTTATAGATTTCATTGGGGTCAGGACTTCACCCTTGGCCTCATGAGACAAACCCGTGGGGTCGTAACAGCAAGTAATTAGAATGAATAAAGAACCACTTAGCTCTGTACAAAACGCTTTGAGGAGTTCTATGATCATTGTCTCCTAACGACTGCCATGTCAAAGAGGCTCAGTATGCAAGACACACAATGCTTTCCCTACCTGCCAGCTGTGTGAACTCGCCCCGGGCTCTGAGAGTCAAGCTGGTTATTCTCCTTCTCACACATCATCATCTGTAACAAATATTGGGCTGGCCACATTATGTGCTCTGTTCCACCAGAGTTCTCCCATGGGCATCAGGGGTACGTCTGTGCTTTGAACTGTGGGGAGGTGATTCCCAGCTCAGGAGATACGCACGCATGAGCTTTCATCAAGCTTGTGCACTAACAATAAAATATAGTCACCATGGCAGCGTGAGTGTGGAAAGGGCTAACTGTCTCACTATGTGCCTATGGACTTGGACTTGGGGCAGGTAGCCCCTCCCACCACTCATGCTACCATGGCTACACTCTAGTGCAAGTATGTCTCCTCATACTGGGAATCACCCCCCCAGCTTGACGTGTAGACATATCCTTCAGGGATAACTGCACTACGCCGTTGTCATCAGTACAGTTGCACAGGTGCAAATGGCTGAAACTTGGGGCCCCCTCACTGCCACTGGCGAGCAGTTACTCGCACAAGTTGCCCCATGGACATCAATGTGAAGAAGGGGTTTGTGATCTGGCCTTTGGTAAACAATTCCTTGGGTGACATATAAGGAGGAACAGAAACCAACTTGCTCTCCAGTAGCTGGGGTGCCTCAGCTGGGCTAACAGGAGTAAAAGGCAGTAAAAACTTCCCTTCTCATTACAGCAGTCAGCAGATCTGGGGCTGGATAAGGAAATACGGCCTGCCCCCACTCCCAGGGAATTCCGTGGCAAAACTCCTCTTGGTCTGGAGCAGGAGCAGGGCCATGGAGAAGAACTGTAGAGTAAGAAGCATTTTTGCACAGAGTCACTTTGAAGAGAAGACCTCACCAAGCAGACAGGGTAACATTTTGATTCTACTGAAATGCAAATCACAAAATTCATAGTGGCAAAGGCTGTAAGGGACCACTGTGATCATAGACTGTGACCTCCTGCATAAGCCAGACCAGAGAATTCTCCTCTCCAGACGCCATGTCACACAGCAGGTGACCTACTGTGACCCAGGGACCCTTGACAGCACAGGAGGTGCACAGGGTTGTACGGGGATTCACTGGCTTGGACAGCTGCATAATAGTTCACTGAAGGGTTGCATGTGAGGTCTTTACTGAGAGCCAGTAACCCAATAACATGATGTACCAATAGATGTACCAATAACATTTAAGAAGCTACGTATCCAGAGGTGAAAGGAAGGTGGCACAGGCTGGTACGGTGTATTGGTAAAAAGCGGACACCAGTACCAGCCCATACAGCTGACTTTAAAGCGCTGCCGCGGCAGCGCTTTAATGTCGCTGCTCCTTTTGCGCCCAACGGCGGCCCTGCCGGGTCCTTTAAATTGCTGCTGGAGCCCTGAGTGATACGGGTCAGACAGCACGGGTAGGCTGGCTGGGGGACGGTAACGCCCCCCCGTTCCTTCCACCTGAGGCCCTGCCTCTTTGAGGGGCGCAAAGCCGCGCCACTCCTCCCTGTACTCGTAAGAGAGAAATTTTACTTTAACCCCTGTATGTATCTGTACTGAAAATTATGTTCTTAAGGTCTTGGAGTTAAGGCAGGTCACCAGGAGGTGACATAGCTCCTGCCTGAAAGGAATATCTCTGAGGTAACAGACACCTCTCTCTCTATCTGGTTATTTTTGTACAGCATGCCTAACACTGTATGCTGTACAAACAAGCAAAAGAAGATATTGTGAAATCTACAAGACGAAAATCTGCAGGATTAAATAAATAGCAGTGCAAGGGGGATGCTGTTTATGAATAAAGACAAAGAATTGTTCTGGTATATGTTGGAGTGCAAAGTGACACACTGGAGCCTTCACCAAGGAGATAAACTAATACTGGGTTTGTGTCATGAAAGGAGGGTGGCAGCCAGCATGGCTGAAAAGCTCTGCAACGGTTTTCGGTGAGCAATGCTCCTCAAGACATGAGAGTATCTGGTTAATTAAGTCTAGGCTCTATAATACATTATGATTTTGTTTTACATGTAATCTTTTGTTTCTAATACTTCTGCCTGGTATTACCTGAATGATCTCTACACTTCGTTGAGTATACTTGATTTAACTATAAACCTGTCTCAGTGCTGTGGGTTAAGCGGAATGGTGATCTGAAGTGGAACTGGTAACTGGAGTGCACTGTTTCTTTGGAAGCAGCAAACTGTAAATGCTGCGAGTGTCCAGAGGACATGGGGCTGGATGCTTCAAGAATACTCTCAGGAGTACTGCAAGGCCTAGAGGGCAGTGCTTGTGTTGCCCATGGTTGGTGGAGTTGGGGAGCCTCACCCATGGCAGGCACAGACCAGGCTCCCTCATGCTAAGGGCAGGTGGGTACCCCCATGTAGTAGGAAGCATCATCCCTATCCATGCTGTAGATCTTTAGCAGATGTTCCTGAATCCTGACTTGCACTTTGGCTATGAGGTTCCATCTTTCTCCCAGCTGCTCAGAGAACAGCAGCAAAGTCCAATTAACAAGCTCCATGGCTTTTTCTTAACATTACCAACTTTTGCAGCTCTGGTGTTGATAGCGACAGTAGCAGCTCTAGTGCAGACAGGTGCCAGCATTTTTACCACTGTGTAAGAGTGCCCTGCTCAGAGAAAGACTAAATGACATGGCAGGAAATACTCCAGCAGTCACAAGCACTTCATCTACACAATAGCTCCCACTGGTGTTACACCAATGTAGACAAGGCCCCTGCGATGGTCTGCTGACTTGCAGTACATTAATCAGCTACAAGATGTTTGTGTGTGCTGTATAGTATTCAAAACAGGATGTGGTCCCTGGTAAACAATAGAGACAAAGCTGGAATCTGAGTTATAGGGAAGCCTGTATATCTGTAGTAGTGACTGTTTCTTTAATAAATGTCCCCTGTTTAAGGGCTAAGTTTCCATATATCAGGACAGCCAGGCACTGAGCACTTCAGAGTCTGTTAATGTCACTTCCCTCCCTCCTCTCTCTGCACTGCTCTTTTCCCAGCTCCCTAGCTTGGAGTGTGCTTTGGAGGGTGCAAAACTGTCTGATCTGCTGAGGAGTGGAGGAGTTGAAGATGGATTGGCACCTACACAGCTGTGTTGGTAAGTTGTATTGACATGTACTGGGCTCAGTCAGCCCCCGGCACTCACTAACCAATGTAACTAGCGAGATACATGGGACAAAGTGACATTTGGTTATGAGAGAAAGAAAGAGCAGTTAGCAATTAAAGAGTTAATGAGTCTGTGCTGATTATTTTTAGCACTCTTTTATTAGCTCAAACATTCCCAAGTTGACAGTATTGGGTCAGTCATTTTTACAGCTTACAGGGCAGCTGTACTCTGAAAAGTGGGTTCCCCTATTTCTGCCTTTCAAAGGCCTCTGAATCTAATTTGCTTTGCTTACAAAGCCGAAGTCAGGCTCTGCCTAGGATGTGAAATTCCAGCTCTTCCTCTCACAGCCTCACAAGTAACAAAGATTCTGCAAAGGGAACTTAGCAGACTTTCATGGGGGGTGAATAAAACAGACTGTAATTGCAGCAGAGAATCCTGTGGCACCTTACAGACTACCAGACGTATTGGAGCATGAGCTTTCGTGGGTGAATATCCACTTCGTCAGATGCATGACTGTAAAGGAGCACATTCAAATATGCAGATCCCTTTGCTTTTTCATAAACAATCTCTCGTTTATTGCTGTTGGGTTTTGACTAGTTCTGTGCAAGTAATTTGTAAAAAAAAATTTATCCAACATATTTAGCACCTTTTCCTCCTCATAGAATATCCGGGAACAGAGCATGATTTCCACAGACACCTTTGGGATTCAAAATGATTGGATTTTTTGGGGATGAACTCTTGTTTGTCTCTATGGATGGATCATGAACAATTCTTTGCTAGCGTGTGATATTCTTTTTGTGTTGAGTAGTTGTGATTGATGAGGTATTGGTCATCTGGTATTTTCTCTGTTGCCTGATTGGATGAGCAGGCCAACACTTCTTGTGAAAACTCTGGCATGTGCAAATGCTTACGTATGTGACTTTGGATTGAACGCTATTCTCTCACTTCTAATTTGGCTGAAGTGAGTGTTTAAGAGGGTTAAATAGGAATCACAAAACAGAAAATAGCACAAAGGTGCTCTGTGGATAAGACCTAAGAGATCTGGGTTCTGCTTCAGCTCTGCCAGAAGCTTCCGGCCTGGCTTTGGGTAAATCACTACATCTCCATGTCTTGGTTTCCCCATCTATAAAACAGTGATACTCGCTTCTTCCACATCCTTCATCTGCTTTATCTACTTAGATTATAAACCCTTCAGAGCAGGGACTGTTCTTACAATGTACAGTGCCTGGCACCAATAAAGTCTGTTGTGCTAATAAGAATATAAGTGCTGTCATACTAGGTCAGACCAATGGTCCATCTAGCCCAGTATTCTGTCTCTGGAAGTGGCCAGTACCAGAGCTTCAGAGGGAGTGTACAGAAAAGGGGAATTTTGAAGAGATCCATCCCTCTTCCTTGCCCAGCTTCTATCAGTCAGAGGTTTAAGGTCACCCTGGGCATAGTGTTACATCCTGACCAACTTGGCTAATAGCCATTGATGGTCCTATCCTCCATGAACTTATCTGATTCTTTTTTGAATCCAGTTTTACTTTTGGCCTTCACAACATCCCATGGCAGTGAGTTCCATAGGTTAATTGTATGTTGTGTGAAAAAGTATTTTGTCGTGTCTGTATTATACCTGCTGCCTTTTAATTTCACCGGGTGACCCATGTTTTTTGTATCGTGAGAAAGGGTAAATAAGCAAAAGGGTAAATAATGTAATACAAATACTACAATCTTGTTTTAGTCCTGCCTTCTCTGCTCTTTTTTGCCCAAGTTCCCTCTAGTGTCCTCAGTCACCTGTTGCATTTACTCAGTCTTAGTTGGCAGCGAATGTGTCACTTTGCATCATCTGCCCCCGTGGCTGTTCTTTGGAGCGTTTTTGTCTCCTCACTGTGGGTAGCTCAGTTTGACATTTTTGCTCCACAGATCGGATATTGTTAATCTTGCTGCATGCCTACTGATTGATTCTGTGCCTCTTCCATAGCTGCTGTACTGACACTCCTCTATACCAGAGCTCACCTTTAATCTTCTTGTTCTGTCTAATCATTGTCCTAAATCAAGCCTGTCTTTTCATTTTAAAGCCCGGAGGCAACTTGTGTCCTTAGCGCTTCCATCACAGCTCTCCTGGAGTTCACTTGATAAGCACTTTCTGACTGGCCTGAGGCCATCACACCACACAGAGACTGAATTGGCTCACGAACGCCCTGTTACTTAGCCAGGATTCAGATCCTATTTCCTCTCTGGTTCTCTTCAATTTGGCTATGGCCTTTTCATTTCTGAACTTCCAATACACTAAATCCCCCTAAGAGTTTACCTCCTGTGTTGGAGGGGGATCCCAGGAACCGCAGGAGGTGTATTCACACATTGTAGCCTGAGAGAGAAAGAGAAAGTGGCATGGGCTAGAAGTTCGAGCATAGGCCAGGGAGCCAGAACTTGAGGTCCTAATTGTATTACTGTGGTGACTCTTTAGCATCTTTGCCCTATTTTCCTCACCTGTAGAAGGCGGATGATAAACCTTATTTGCAAGGTGTGACACAGTAGGGAGCGGGGCGGATTGACCTGCGAATGTCATTTAGTTTTACTGGAACTGTCTGCATGGGGGATGGGAAAGTAGGGGATGACTTTAGGTGAGGGACGGTACCTGGGCCTGTAACCTGAGCCAGGAAGGGGGGTGAGGCGAGTAGACACCTTTGCCCAGGAAACTGGACAAAAGGAGAGGGGAAGAGAGCCTGCTGGAGGGGTTTTTTATTTCAGTTTTGGGCTGGCTGGGAAGAGGCAGGAAACCCCAAGTCTGGGGTCTAAGATCCTTGCCCTCCAGAGCGACCTGGCTGAGGGGTCTTGGTTGTACCTACAAGCCCTGCTTGGAACTGTGTTCCTGTCCTCTGATAAACCTTCTGTTTTACTGGCTGGCTGAGAGTCATGATGAATTGCAAGAAGTGGAGTGTGTGTGTGTGTGTAGGGCCCTGACTCCCCACACTCCGTGACACAGGTATCTTGTAAGGAGTCACTAATGAGGCAAAGAGCTTTGAGAATGAAAAGTGCTATAGAGTGTATCAGTCACCTGGCACAGCCATGAGGTTACAGTGGGCTTTCATTATACTGCCTTATTTGAGGAAGTCGTCAGCTCTTTGAAGAATTCTTCTCCAGAGCTGAAACTTTCCAGTGTTCTCAGCTCAGTGGCGATTTTTGTTGTTTGAAAGATTGAGGAAAATGCCTCAGCCATTTGTGTATGTGTGTGTGCGTGCATGTATGTATTGAGGGGAGATGTAATTTTCCAGCATTTAAAAAAAATATATTTTTTTGCTCACTGTTAACCTAAGATCAACAGAGCCTAAACTTAATGTTTATAAAATGTTATTCTCTCAGCTTTTTATCTCTCTCAGACTCAAGCTTTCTTCTTTTAGGATGCAATCCCGTTCCAGACACAGAACTAAATCCCACAGTAAAGTTCCCTTCATACTAATAATGACAAGCGCTCTGCAAATAAAATCTACCCAGGTGATCTAGTGGTGGCCAGGAATTCCTTAATGCTAGCCCTGGTTCTGATACTAAGTTCTTACCTACACAAGAAAGTAGGTTTAATTGAATCATTTTTAAACCAATGTAGTTAAATCTGTGAAAATCCTTGTGTGGACATTCATATTTCAGTATAAGCATAGTTCATTTTGGTTTAGCTCATACTAATCAACTTAATCTAAAATAAACTATGGTCAATATAAACCAAAATAAGGCCTGGTCTATACTTGAAAGTTAGGGTTAGGGTTAAAAAATTCACATCCCTGACAGCCAAAGCTATGCCCACCTAACTCCCACTGTAGACACAGCTAGGCTGATGGAAAAATTCTTCTGCCGACCTAATACTGCTTGAAGAAGCGGATTACTTGCAGCAACAGGAAAACCCTGTCTATTGATGTGCAAAGCATCTCCATTATGGTGCTACACCGGCATACCTGTACTGCTGTCGCGCCTCTAGTGTAGACATGCCCTAAACCTTTTGCACCAATGTAACTAAATCGGTTTAAAATCACACCTTTAGTTAAACAGGTGCAACTCTTTTACGTAATGCCCTTTGACTCCCTTGTGATCTGGGCCGGCTTTAGGCCGATTCGCCTGATTCCCCCGAATCAAGCCCCAAGCCTAAGAGGGCCTTGCACCAGTGGCCTTTTAAATTTTTACTCACCTGGTGGTGCTCTGGGTCTTCGGTGGCATTTCAGCAGCGGGTCCTTCACTCACTCTGGGTCTTCAGCAGCATTTCGGCAGTGGGTCCTTGAGTGCCACTGAAGACCCAGAGCAAGTGAAGAACCTGCTGCCAAAGTGCCACCGAAGACCTGGAGCACCGCCTGTTGAGTACAAATTGGGCCCCGCACTTGCTAAAGCCGGCCCTGCTTGTGATGACCTTGGGCCAAGGCACTTCGGCTAACATTTTCAAACATGTCCTCTAATTGTGGATGATTTTGGGAACCCAAATTCAGAACCCTATGGCTTGATCTTCAAAAGTCCTGAGTATCTGTAGCCCCTAGTATAGTCCTTCCCTCTCATGAAATCAATGGATGGTATGAGTGCTTGGCACTTCTAAAAATTGGGCCAGAGAGGAATAAATAAAATTGAGCCCTAAGAATTAGCCCCTGAGCTTGAAACCACTTATGGATGTGCTTATCTTTAAACATGAGTAGCCTGACCACCATTAGTGGGATTACTAGTGTATGTAAAGTTAAGTTCATGCTTAAGTGTTTACAGGATCAGGGCCTTAGATGGCACTTTTGAAAAGTTTTGCCTTAAAATGCAATTCCACTCTGGAAAGGGACTATGTAAAATTGCACAATCTTACATAGCATCCCCACTCCCCATGTCTATTCAGGATAGAGTTAGTCAGCAAATAGCAAAAAGTCATTTCACTTACATTTCTGTGACGTGTTTTTCCATTTTCTGTTGAAATTTATATTTAGATTAATATTCTCCATCCAGTTATCAAGCTAATCAGAAAACATTTTTATGAACATTTTTGCAATTTCCACACATCTCACCCTAATTTTTCATCAAAATCTCTTTTGGATGGAACTTTTCTGACTAGATCTAATTCAGATTATATCTACATATACTGAGTATACATGTGGTCTATGTTTATATACTACTTTTTTCCTAGTGTTAGCTTTGCCAGAACCAACCCAGCTAAGAAGGAATAAACTGGATTATACACCTCTACCTCGACATAATGCTGTCCTTGGGATTAAATCTTACAGTGTTATAGGTGAAAGCGCCTTATATTGAACTTGCTTTGATCCGTCGGAGTGTGCAGCCCCGCCCACCAGCACTGATTTACCGTGTTATATTCGAATTTGTGTTATATCAGGTAGTGTTATATTGGGGTAGAGGTGTACTCCTTTTTATGCATCATTAAATATGTTTTCCTAAATTCCAATCACTGCAACTGAAAGCAATAGGACTGCACGTTTTTCACTGAAGGAATCCTCTGAAGACCATGGGAGTTGCACAATTGTCACTGAGGGTATAAAGTGGCCTGCAGAACCTTTGTCGGGTAATGATACACAAAAAAGGAAAATACCTAGTTTAATTCTCAGATCTCAAGTAGAAGTTGTAGGGCTGGTGGTTAGAAAAAAGTATCTTTTAACTTTTATAAACTGAGTACATGTGATCTGAAAACCACTGCAAAACTATAAACATGACATCCTAATGGCATTTTTACTAATTTATGTTTCAGAGTACAGCTGCACTTTTAACATCTCTGCATCTCTTTTATTTTAAAGCTCTTTCTTAGGGCTGTGTAATACCACCACCTACAGATTTTATCTGATATTACATTAACCGTCTAAAGAGAAGAGACATTAACGTCTCCAAATATAGAAATGAAAACTATATTTCACTGGACTTAAATGGCTCACACAAGATATGGACAATTAGAAGGGTGAAAAACCAGGGGTCTGTATTAAAAAGAGAGTTTGTATAAACACAGACAGAGAGATGTAGTAGCATATTCTTAGCACACTAACAGAACTAGTGTTCTGGCGTCCTCTAAAGAAACAAGGGGGTTAAGTGCCATGAATGCAGAGGAATTATGTAGGAAGTGTAATGGGGACAATAGCCGGGATGAATTGAATGAAATTTAGAAAGAGAAGACTTCCCAGTAGTGCTACCTACTAGGGTGTTGAACAGTCTCCCAAGGGAAGGGATAGAAGCTGTATTGCTTAAGACTTTTAAAACTAGATTGGACAAAGTACTAGGAAGCAGATCCACAGAGGTTTTCAGGCACCTAACTCCCACTGAAATCAATGAGAGTTAGACACCTAAACACCTGTGAGGATGTGGGCCTATTTATTTTACAAAACAAGCAGGTATTGGCGCCTAGAAAATGGATTAGATTAAGGCTGTCTACGCTGCACTTTCGTTGGTTAAAACTTTTGTCGCTCGGGCGGGGGGGTGAAAAAACACAGCCCTGACCAACAAACATTTTACCAATGAATAACACCAGTGTGGACAGTGCTTTGTCGGCAGAAGAGCATCCCGCCATCAAAGCTACCGCCCCTTGCTGGGTGGTTTTATTTTGTTGGCTGGAGCTCTCCCGCCCACGAAGAGTGGCTACACTGTCCGTGCCTCACAGCTGCAAGACTTGCCGTAAGCTGCACAGTGGACACAGCCTAAATCTTCTTACCCTTGTACCTCACTGGTCTCTCCCATGCTCTCTTATAACCAAGCCTATTTTCAGAGGTGTAGCCGTGTTAGTCTGGATCTGTAAAAACAGCAAAAAGTCCTGTGGCACCTTATAGACTAACAGACTAATTCGAGCACGAGCTTTCATGGGTAAATATTCACTCCCGAAAGCTCATGCTCCAATACATCTGTTAGTCTATAAGGTGCCACAGGACTCTTTGCTGCTTTTACAAGCCTATTTTGTAGCCCTGACATTAGGTGTCAAGTAAGCAATCGCTATTGTTGCCACAAGAAGGATGACCACATGTCCTGATTTTATAGAGACAGGCCCGATTTTCGGGTCTTTTTCTTATACAGGCTCTTATTACCCCCCACCCCGTCCCGATTTTTCACATTTGCTGTCTGGTCACCCTAGCCACAAGGCTGTTCTGTGACTGGAAATGGGAGGGGAAGCGAGATGGGTCTAGGAGAAAACCTCTCTTCTGAGCTGCGCTCCAGGTGCTGAGGCGATCCCAGCCCCACCGCCCAGGGCGGTCATGCCCCACCAGGGCGCAACGTTTCCACGGAGCGCAGCTAGGCCGCCCTGGGGCGCTGACGCGGGTGGACGTTCCCTCGCGGGACAAGGACACTTGGTGGGACGCCTCCGCCCGAGGGCCCTTGGATACCGAAGACGGCGGCGGCCGCGGCCGGAAGTCACGCTGCGCGGATGCTCCGCCCGCGGCCCCCCCGGCTCCAGCGTCACCTAGCAACCATCGGAGGTGGCCTGCGGCCATCGTGTCAGGTGAGCTGGCGAGCGGGCACCACGGCGGCCCGCCACGCGCCCACACGGCACCAGCCGGCGCTGGGCCGAGCCCCGATCCAGGCAGGCTCAATCCGACAGCCATCGGGCTGCCCGGCAGTTGCCTGTGTATTTCCACGCCGCGCTGGGGGTGGGTGAGCGTTTTAATAGCACTCGGTTTATTCTACGTCCCTAGCAAGCCCCGCTTCCCCCTTGGAAAAGCTCCGTGTTTTGATTTGCCTTCCCTTTTGAGTCAGGCACATCTTCCGGCGCCCTATTCTGCGCCCGAGGGGAAGAAAGGCCCCGTTCTCCCAAGATGGCGGCGCTGGCAGGTGCCCCGGCGGCTCTGCGCGCCGCTAGCTCAGAAGGCCCCAAAGATGGCGATGCTGGCAGAGCGTGAGTAGTGGGACTGCTGCGGGGGCTACAGCCGGCAAGGCGGGTGAAGGGAGAAACCATTATGTGTCTGGGAAAGGGAGCTACCACTCTCTACGCAGGAGGGGTGTGGGGAGAAACCATAGCCGCTGAGGAGGTGGACACCACTAGGGATGGGGGGGGAAGGATGGACTAGATGGAAGGAGCTATTCTGAGGGGTAGGGAGATACCACTATCTCTCCGGGGGGTGGGGGCGCCGCTCCATGCTGCGTTCCTATGTCCCGCTGGGTGTTTTCCACTCGAACCCTGGCTCCCTGCCCCGCCCGGGGTGCTCTGGGGCCCCAGCCCAGCGGTGGGGCTGCTGGGAGGAGCCCTTGGGCGCTACCAAAGCAATGTGGGGGGGGAGGGAGGAACGTGCCTTGGCCCAGGCATTGGGGGAGCGAGTGGGGAGGTCCCTCTGGGGGTCCTGCCTGCTGGGACCCTCTGTGGGGCTTTGGGCAGGGTGGGTACTGGGCCCCAGCCCCTCTGTGGTGAGGGGCAGGGTGCTGGGTAGGGGCTGAAGTTGTGTTGTTGGGCCAGCATGGGGTTGTTTCCCACACCAGCGTCTGTCTTCCCCCCACCCCCACACTAAAAGAGCCACCCATCAGAGGGGAAAACACTTCTCATCGTGGCCCTTGGTGCGTACCCCGACACTGCACTATGGTGTGAGTGCGCACATGGATGCAGTGGTGAAACACAGCCATCTCTGGCGAGGAAGGGTGGCAACCGCTTAACGACGCACAGCAATTTAGGACAGGAAACGAACACTGCCTTATTCTCAGTGTTAGCAAGAGGGATTTTCTGTTGTCAGAACAAAACTTCGTAGTATCTGAGTGAGAGTACCTTGACTGTGTAAAGACTTATACATATGTAGAAAGTTAAGAACATACTTGACATAGCCCCGCTGAACTCAAACAAGATTTGTGCTTAATGTTAAACATTAACATTATAGAGCTTTTGCATAAGGGGGGTATATGTTCTTGTGGGAGAGGCTTTTTTTAAATTGAGTGTGCGGTAAACTGTTATCACAGTTTGATTATTTAATGCTGCTGGATGGTGGAATCAAGTTCGAGGTCTCAATACATATCTTCAAAGCACTCAAGGGCCTGGACCCAGGATATGGAAAAGATCAACTAACGTTCCAAGATAAAGACTGTGGTCAGCAACTTTGCTCTTCTGCTGCAATGGAAGTCTCAAAGGCTATATCTACGCTGACAACTGTATGAAACAAAGGGTAGGAATAAATGGTCAGTTTTCAGAATGGAGAGAGGTAAATGGTGGTGTCCCCCATGGGTCTGTTCTGGGCCCAGTCCTGTTCAACATATTCATACATGATCTGGAAAAAGGGGTAAACAGTGAAGTGGTAAAATTTGCCAGATGATACAAAACTACTAAAGATAGTTAAGACCCAGATAGACTGCGAAGAGCTACAAAAGGATCTCAGAATTGGGTGACTGGGCAAGAAAATGGCGGATGAAATTTAGTTTTGATAAATGCTAAGTAATGCACATTGGAAAGCATACTTCCAACTATACATATAAAATGATGGGGTCTAAGTTAGCTGTTACCACTCAAGAAAGAGATCTTGGAATCATTGTGGATAGTTCTCTGAAAACAACCACTCAGTGTGCAGCGGCAGTCAAAAAAGTAAACAGAATATTGGGAATAATTAAGAAAGAGAATAAATAGGACAGAAAATATCATATTGCCTCTGTATAAATCCATGGTACACCAAGATCTTGAATACTGTGTGCAGATGTGGTCGCCCCATCTCAAAAAAGTTATATTGGAATTGGAAAAGGTTCAGAAAAGGGCAACAAAAATTATTAGTGATATGGAACGGCTTCTATATGAGGAGAGATTAATAAGACTGGACTTTTCAGCTTGGAAAAGAGACGGCTAAGGGGAGATATGATTGAGGTCTATAAATTCACGATTCGTGTAGAGAAAGTAGATAAGGAAGTGTTGTTTAATACTTCTCATAACACAAGAACTAAGGGTTACCAAATGAAATTAATAGGCAGCAGGTTTAAAACAAATAAAAGGAAGTATTTCTACACACAATGCACAGTCAACCTGTGGAACTCCTTGCCAGAGGATGTGAAGGCCAAGACCATAATAGGATTCAAAAAAGAACTAGATAAATTCATGGATGATAGGTCCATCAATGGCTATTAGCCATGATGGGCAGGAATGGTGTCCCTCGCCTCTGTTTGCCAGAAGCTGGGAATGGGCAACAGGGGATGGATCACTTAATGATTACCTGTTCTGTTCATTCCCACTGGGGCATCTAGCACTAGTCAGTGTCAGAAGACAGCATACTGGGCTAGATGGACGTTTGGTCTGACCTAGTAGGGCCATTCTTACGTTAAAATCCTTCTCAAAACTCTCCTATACCATGATGCCTACAAAAAATTTGACACTGGTCAGGGTGCTGGTGTGCAGAGTATGCTGCCTATCATGCTGTCCAATATTGTCATGTTGTTTCCTTGTACTGCCCTGTCAGTCTGTAGCTGTCTGTTGTCTCTTGTCTACTTAGATTGTAAGCTCTTTGTGGCAGGGACTGGTTTGGTTCTCTGTACAGCACCTAGCGCAACAGGGTCTGATCCATGATTGAAACTCCTAGGTATTATGTATCAGAGGGGTAGCTGTGTTAGTCTGGATCTGTAAAAAGCGACAAAGAGTCCTATGGCACCTTATAGACTAACAGACATATTGGAACATAAGCTTTTGTGGGTGAATACCCACTTTGTCAGACTCAAAAAGAATAATCTAAAACAAGAGACTACAGATGGATAGATGAGAGGGCAAGGAGAGGATGCCTAGAACAGTAATGTTATTAGCCATCTCTTAGTGCAGTTTAGCAGCTGGAGACACAGAGGAGAGCCATTAGCACATCACCACCCAGCTCTTGGCCCATAATTATTGAATGCTCCATGTACCACAGTTTCAGAACTGCTAGTTCAGCTTCACATTCAGGTCTGCAGCTGGGCAAAAAGGTGCACAGAACTGGAGTTAGTGGAATAGCAAAAAGTATCTGAGTCAATGAAGTTTTTCTCCACTGGATGGTGCTGCTTGTCCAGGATATCAGTAGCACCTCCATAGTGTAATTCTCCAGGGGCAGTTTGGTACAGCGGAGTGCTAGTGTTGGAACTGAATCACTTTTCGCTTGCAGGATGATAGGTAGTTTACTTCTTCATTTTGGAAAGATTATAGTGAACAGACATCTCTGACAAAGAGAATTGTTCTTTCCAAAACTCATTTGGAGGAGAAGGGATTTTTCACTTGGAGGGTGGTGAAGCGCTGGAATGGGTTACCTAGGGAGGGGGTGGAATCTCCTTCCTTAGAAGTTTTTAAGGTCAGGCTTGACAAAGCCCTGGCTTGGATGATTTAGCTGGGGATTGGTCCTGCTTTGAGCAGGGGGCTGGACTAGATGACCTCCTGAGGTCCCTTCCAACCCTGATATTCTATGATGGCTGCAGCACAGAGGTTGGATTCCTGGCTCTTCCACAGATTTCTTGTTGTTTTTAACTAAGTCACTTCACTTCTCTGTGTTTGAGTTTTCCTATCTGTAAAATAGGACTAACACTTCTACCTCAGAGAAATGTGAAGATTAATACCTTGTCTGTAAAGTGATTTGAGATCCTGTGATTTAAGGTGCCAGGAAAGTGTTACAGATTTCAGCTTTGAGAAGGTACTCTACTACGTCTTGGAACCAAGGGTCTCTGGGGAGTGTGAACTGTAGAGCATCTTAGATATATGTGGCAGCTTTTCACCTGTGTAGGATGTACCTATTTTAATTCCTCAGGTTTTGTTAAGCCATTATCCTGCATAATAGTTACAAAAGACAGAAGAGTAGGGTTCTGCAGATGTTATAGCTGGTAGGAAGTGCTGAACAGGTGGGATTATAGTGATTTGAGGAAGATGAAAGGAGAACAATGATGAGGAGACTTCAGGCTAAAGGGGTAGAGGAAAAGGGATAATGTAAGGCATGGAATTGGGAAGGAGGCATTAGTGTACTTGAAACCTTCCGTATGTGTGTGACTATGTCCTCTTGAATTGATCCTCCTAAGCTGCACTGGTTGACTTTGAAAAGTACAACTTTCTGTGGCTTAAAGGGACAGTGGCCAAGATTTTCAAATGTTGTGAGATTCAATGTTCAGTTCAATTTTCAGAGGACTGGTGATCATTATTTTTTGAAATCAGGTTTCTTTGAGGTGTGTTAAGTTGGTTTCCCAAAATCACTAGTTAGCTTTGTAAATTTTGGCCAGCATCCACATAACTCCTTTTGGTTGAGATTTTCAGATTAGCCTAAGGAGGTGAAGTGCCCAGTGAAGATCTGTGGGAGTGTTAGGCACTTGGCATATTTAGGCCCTTTTGATCATCTCAGCCACTTTGTGTTTATCTATAAACACAAACAATCCCTATGTTATTGGTATCACTAAATTATCAACACTAACAGAGTTTTAGACTTTTCTCCCCTTACACTCTATTAACTGCTTGAATTTTTACTCAACCTGGATAGTGAAAACAGGCTGGTCAGTTTCACTTATGGAAAAGCATACCAGAAGTCACACAGAGATCTCTCTAGAAACCTCTAAAGTTTTCCAGAGAATGAGATCCTTTCTATTGGTATTTAACCATCTGAAGGAATTTTGGGGTATTCCATCAGCAGGGTATAATTTCCTCTTAAATCCAATAGGACTTTTCTTGAGAGTGGTTTTCCTGTACTGCGCAGGGTAGTTACTAGCGCTTCTAATGCTGCCTGGGAACTTTAAAGCTAATGTTAAAAAACACAATTTTGTAATTTTGTTCATCGCTGTGTTTTGTGGAGTTTTTTTTTTTTAAGTCAGAGTGTTTTTTAGAAGAACCAGAATTGGGTCCAAAACCAGATTGTGATCCTGTACTCTTGTTCCTATTTTCCACAGGTGCATTTAGAGGAATGATGATCTTGTAATTAAAGCATGGAATTGTGACTCGGGGGAATTGGGTTCAATTCCTGGCTCAGCCACAGAATTTTTATGATCTTGAGCAAGCCATTTGTCTTTCTGTGCCTCCATCTGTAAAATGAGGGGAATAATACTTCCTTTTTCTGTTTAGGCCCTGATCCTGCAGACAGTTATGCACATGCTTAACTTTGCTGTGCCAGCTTTACTTCATTGGTTTCCATGGAAGTTAAGCATGTGCATAATTGTTTGTAGGACTGCAAGTTTTTCAAAGCAGAGGATCTTTCTTACTGTGTCTGAGCAGAATGTGGCCTTGATCCTCATTTGGAGACTCTAGGTGGGAGCAACTGTAATACAAATAATAATGTCATCTGAGTTCTCAGATAAATTAGCCATTCTCTGTGCAGCCCTTGAAAGTTTTCATCACATTGGTGCTTGTTCTGTACTTGTTTGAATAAGCAGGTGTCTGTGACTGATTATGTTTAGTTTTTTTGGTTTTTTTTTAATTATTGCAGTGATTAGATTATATTCTGACATTCAGGGAGGAAGGATGGTCCAGTGATTAGGGCACTAGCCTAGAACTTGGGAGACCTACATTTGAGTTGCTGCTCTGTCACATACTTCCTGTGTGACCTTGGGCAAGTCTCTTAATCTCTCTGTGCTTCAGCTCCCTGTCTGACCAGTGAGGCTAATAGCACTTCCCTACTTCACAGAAGTGTTCTGAAGATAAATACATTGAAGATTGAGATGCTCAGATACTTTGGTAATAGGGACTATGTAAGTCTGTTTTAGATTCTGTTTGGAGGGAAAATAATGTCTTGACTTTTTTTTTTAATTGCATTATCAGCTTCTGTGATATTAAATGGAGCATAATATTTTTTTCCCCCTTGCTGTAGCCCGTAAAAAGCAGAAGTGGTCCGTGGATCCTAGAAACAGCGCCTGGAGTAAAGATGAATCCAAATTTGGCCAGAAGATATTGGAAAAAATGGGATGGTCCAAAGGAAAGGTATGGTCTAAAGAGAAGTAAGTGGACTTGCAGAAAAGCAAACTCTCAGGTGTTGCAGAATTTGAAATACTGAGAGAGAGCTGGATACAGGAATTACAGGCAGCTCTTAGGCCTATAGTTGATAGGGCCATATCCTTTTTAGTAGGTACTTTACTGTTACCCCCCTGCTACTGATTTCTGGATCTCTCCTGCTGTCCTGGTTCCTTTTTTTTTTTTCTGTTCTGCTGTCTTTTGATAAGGAGATGGGTGACCCCGATTCAGAACTGCAGGAGCTTCAGATGGGCCTCCCAAATTCTGACAGCTGCTTGGGGTGTAAGATGGAGCAGCTCCTGAAGCTTCTCTAACTTTCGACAGCTTTCAATGACCCTTATGATCTGCTCTTCCACACAGAATAGTCAGGGCATTGCATCAAGCCACATCTCTTCCCACCCCAGGAATGCTCCTATGGTAGAGAGCTCTGTGTGGAGGCCAGTGATCTTCCAATGCCAGAAATGTTCTCTGTTGGCCAATGAAGACATCTCTGCTACCTCTTTACAGTGGCTCAGCTTCTGTAGAGACCCCACAGAGCCCAGAACTGAGGCTTGTGTCTCTTCAGCATTTCCAGGTGCTAGTTACCTGACTAAACGCAAAAGAGAATGGTCTTCATTGTTTTTGTTTTTAAAGGCATATCTCATCTCGGGTATTCCTCATCCACCATTTATAAAAAAATAATAGTTGTGGCTTTCTTGAGTTTAGGAGACTCACAGAACTTCTGATGAAAGAAAAGAGGTACTCCTGAATCTCTCACAATAACTGTGTTGACTTGGGGAAGTTGCTTAAAGAAAAGAGGTTTTTAACTGGCTCTGATTTTGCACTTAGTTGCTGGAGCAGAATTTCACATACCAACTGCAACAGGGAGGGGCCGATCCCAAACCCATTGACATCAATGAGTCCATTGGCTTCAATGAGCTTTCTAACTGTGTTTAATTAATTTCTTGATTTGTAAGCACAAACGCACATTTGTTAGTGCTTTTAATCTGATGTGAAAATAAGTATGAAAGCCATGAAAATTTAAAACTGAGATTGAAAGGATGCTGTCAAACATTCTGCTCACATTGGATAAAATCATGCTGGCAAAAACCCCAAGCACAGCTGTTGCCTTTACTAAAGGGGACAGGAATTTTTTCCAAAGTGTCCTAAAACCATGCTATAAGTCCTGCCTACACTGGAATTACAGCTAAAGTGGGGAAGATCGGTTACAACACAGTCCCAATAGATGAGGCAATACGCCTGGTACGTGGTAGCGAGAGGAATCTGGCTAGCATAGTTTTTAAAACAAAATTCACTATCTGCTGGGCCCATGTTAGCAACAGTCATGTTTAAATATGAGTTATTGCTACATAAAACAGGTTTTCAACCATAGGCCTCATCTACACTACTCCCAAATACCGTGATGTGGCCTACGAGTGTTCTTATGTGACTTCTCCTTATCTGTGTGGGTAGGAAATAATAAACAGGCTAGGGAATGAGGTCTTATCTTTGATAGGTACCTTGGCTAAAACATGGTATCCTAGCATGGGCTTAGCATGTTTGGTTTTCCTGTCACCTGGGCAAGAAAATACATATTGGGCCCCAAACATATTTCCTTACTGAATTTAAACACTGTTAGTTTTTAGTATGGACAAAGCCAAGATCTGAAGTTCTGACTTGCCCCCAGACTCTTCATGGACAAGCAAATAGTAACAGAATTATGTGTGAGAATGCAATGGAGGAAGGAAAAAAAGTAAGGAAATGGGTCCTGCTGAGTTCCAGTTAGTCCTTTACGTTTTTATTTGCCTCACTCTAACCTCTCTCTGCAAGTTCAGTATTCTTTGTTTCCTGTTGGCAGTTCTTTAACTGAGCACAACAATTACATCTTCCACCCCTGAGGTGGATGCATTCCTGTGGTGAGAGAAGCATTCCTGATGTGTGCGCTCTCTTTCTATATTCAAAGTTGTAAAGCACTGCAGGATCACCTAGAAATGTAAGGTGGTGTCCTGATTAATCATGCACAACTCAGTGATACTACAACTTTGGTGTTTTGAGAGGGACATAAACAATAAGTTAAAAATACACAAATAAGTTAAAAATACACAAATTCTCAATGTGCTGAATTAAATCATAGGCTAGAAAATAAATAATATAAATTGTATCTTGTCTGTAAAACAAATGGTCTTTCAGTATAATACCTATATTTATCTTTAGTGTCGCTCCTGAAAAACGCTTACAATTTGTCTTATATTCTCATTAGGGTCTTGGGGTTCAGGAACAAGGGAGCACAGAGCACATCAAGGTTCAAGTGAAAAACAACACACTTGGTTTAGGAGCAGCCATAAATTATGAGGTGAGTACTGGTTAGCTTTGCTGCCGACCCAGGTAAGAATGTGCTGATTGTTGACAGCCCCTTTATGTAATGGGAAGAGAGTGAAATCTATCATTAAGTTTGTGTGGTGTCAGGATAATGATGAACATTTCACAGAAGAGAGAAACCAGCTAACAGCAGTATTGGTACAGTTGTGTCCTCTTGGGTGTTTTTGGGGAGAATGTTGGAGTGAGGAGGCAGCAATGAATAATGGAGAGTAGGCTGCTCAGAGATGCCACTTCCCATAGACAACTGAAATGTTTGTTTGCTGGTAGATATCCCTTTATCTCCTTTTACTAGGCCTGGTTTCGTACCTTCCTGTCATTCTGCTCCCTATTCCTGGAACAGTCCCCATTTCCCGTTGGTAGTCATGGGTTTGCACAGAATGTGGGAGTGAGCCCTAAAGGCGCTGTCTGAGTCAACATCTGAACTGACTTTGTGTGTTCTCATCTTTTGTGCTGCAGGAAAATTATGTTAGCATTTCCTGCCTGTAGCTGAAAACAACTTGCCCAGACTGGGGCATGACAGAGTCAACAACAACTCAGTATTGTTTGAAGACTTTACAACCCAATTCGTAGGCACTTGGAGCGAACTTAATGAGCTGTAGTTAGTGTTTCTGCCTGTGAAACTTTAGGGGATTCCTAGTTATCCTTTGGTGTTTCGAGCTAGAGGATGTAGAGTGAGACTCTGATAGACCTTTTGATAGGATCTTTTGCCTCTTTTTCACTTGGGTGCTATTTACAGGACAACTGGATTGCTCATCAAGATGACTTCAACCAACTTCTGGCTGAACTGAATAATTGCCACAGGCAAGGTGAATCAGGTATGTTAATACTTCGCTATATTGGGTGCTGGAAGTTTCACTGAAAATTTCTTCTATTTTTCATTTCTTAAAAGGCAAATTAAGGTCCAATCCTGTGGGCTGGCAATACTTCTTGCACGATGCTTATCCCCCTTCAACTCTCATTAAAATGAATGGGAACAGAGGGCTCAATGCCACGCAGAACCAGGGTGTTAATTTTGATGAGAATGCATATGAATTACATTAAATTCCATAGATTGTAATGGGTAGGGCTTTTCAATAGAAAAGGCAGACGGGTGTGTTCCCTTTATCTGGTGGGATATGCAGAAGCAGCAGTTGGCCACTGAAAAACAGCCTGAGGCAGTTCAAAGGCGTGTGACACAAACATTCTCCATTGCCACACTTTACCTCTTGTCAGCCTTATTGATGAAGAATTGTGTCTGGCTTTTACCTAGTGGCAGTTTCTTCAGCATTTCCCTTTTTCTGCCTTGAGAAACTGCTGTTTGCATGAGCTGGGGTCAAAACCTGTGTACTCCTGAAATATGGTGGGGTAATGTGATTTAGTTGGGCGAAAGGGAAGGACATGCAGAAGCAAGAAACTTGTCAAAAATGTCCGAAAAGAGCTGTCTCTTAGTCTCAGAAAGTACTTGGGCCTGGTCTATGCACATGCTGGTTGAAATAGTAGGAACAATCTAAACTGATAGAAGCAAGATTTAAAACAGTGCAAACATCCACATAGTGCTGCATAAGTTTAACTAACCCGATCTACCATACTGCCTTTACTTTGACTGGGGCAATTTTTATGTGCTGACAAGCCGTTGGGCTCCAGGTCTGTAACCATTAGTTCCCTGGTGGAGCCCCATTAAAGTCAGTGGGATTCTGCCTGGGTGCAGCATCTGGCCACAAATTATTGGTTGCAATATGTTGGCCTTAGTGAGTTTTTTCAAAATATTCAGAGCAAACTGTAGCTGCTAATGAGTTAATCCTAAAAATGACAGCAAGAGTGTGGGGTTATTTTGGAGTTACAAGGAAGATCAAAATCAGTTTTTGCGGTAGAGAAACTACAGGCTCCCCTTAATAAGGGCTGCGACTGGTATCCTGGTCCTTAGACTCTAAGGGCCAGATTTTTAAAGGTATTTAGGTGTCTAAAGATATAGAGAGGTGCCTGGGTCATTTTCAAAGTGCCTAGTTCTTAACTTCCATTGGGTTTAGGTGCCTTTAAAGTTCCCACTGGGAACCTCTCTACATCTTCAGGAATCTGAATACAGTTAAGAATCTGATCATAAAATCCTACTGAGCTACAGGAAGATCCAATAGCTGTAACCCCTTGGAAGACCCTAATGTTCTTTGTAAGTTGATGCCATCCATTAAGTGCTTTCAGTGGTGGGCAAGTGTCACTAACCCCATTTTTACAAATATGGAAACTGAGGACCAGAGAGGCTTAAATGGCTCATCCAAGGATGCACAGTGAGTCAGTGACATTGAAGAAAGCTGTCCTGGTTCCTAGTCCTGGGCTGTATCCCCTAGGTAGACCATTATGACCTCTCCAAAGTTCTATGCTGTGCTAAGTTTTGAAGACCCTTGATCTCGAAAGATATTTATACTTGGCTCACCCCCATGGTATCTGAGCACCCATTTAGTTGTTCAGTATTCACGAAAAGTGAATAGGATATGGACATAAAGCAAATTGTTTTTAAAATGAGGGTGAATGTTTCTGCAGCATTCGCCCAGCCCTCATACTGAGTCTCAGTAGTCAGCAGAGGAGGTGATAATGCATCTCTCCAGTGAAAGCTCCATAGATAAAATTCCTGATATTGGATACTGCAGTTCCACCTTACAGCCACAAGAGGGTGCTGATGTCACTCTTGCTGGAAGTGTGAGATTGCGATTGATGCTCCCATGAGAATTCTTATTTCTGAGAACGTTTTGTGTTCCCCCTGGATTAGACAGTAGTGGACTCACAAGTGTGTCATTGTTTCCACACAGAACCTGTCTTTGAGGGCTTTCAGCTCTGTCTGCAGCAAATTCTTTATAGCCTCAGATTTGCTAGACCTATGAGTAACTAGTTCCCCTCATTATTGATTTTCAATTTAAATGCAGTAGGGGCTGGATGGTTCAGGGAGTGATCATGGGCTATTAGCTTTTCCCCTCTAGGTTGCTAGTGTAACTCCAGCTCGGTCATTCTGAATTCCAGACAATGCCACCTGTTCTAGTCCATGGAGGGTAACGGGTTTGCACAGGTTCACCAAGGGATTAATTTTGTCTGCAGATCCTTGATTACAGGTGAGGGTACGTGAGAATGAAGGAATCCAGCTTGGTTCTTGGTACCCAGGCTGAGTCTGCAGGCCTAGCAGTTAGAAAATACGCAGTTAGAAAATACATCTTAACTTGTAAACTAACAACGATGAGAGGGATAGCTCAGTGGCTTGCGCATTGGCTTGCTAAGCCCAGGGTTGTGAGTTCAGTCCTTGAAGGGACCATTTAGGGAACTGGGGTAAAAATCTGTGTGGGGATTGGTCCTGCTTTGAGCAGGGCATTGGACTAGATGACCTCCTCAGGTCCCTTCCAACCCTGATATTCTGTGATAATAACACTTCTATGATAGTATTGTGGTAGCAGGTAGGAACCCTAGTCGAGGACCAGGACCACACTGTAAGGTGCTATGCGAACACAGAACAAAAAGCCGTGAAGAGCTTACAATCTAAGAATAAGATGAGACAACAGATGGGTACAGGCAGATGAGGGAGCACCAGGAAACAGTGAGATGATATTGATCAGCAGCATAGGCAGGGTCTCTGCACATCTGCAGCCTAACTGTTATCAGGGTTTATTTTTAAGCATCTCAGCGTAGGAGTTGGGGGTGAACAATGAGGTAGCTTTGTGGATGTTTATGGGGAATTCCTCTGAAGCGTGTGGGGCAGCATGAGAGAAGGCATGAAGGTGCTTGTTTGAAAATTGAATAAGTGGACGATGGAGACTGGCATGATGGGCTGATCAGAGGTGAGTAGCAACCTCTTGATGCTAAATGAGAGATGCTAGGTAGGGTGGGAATTGGCCATGAAAAGCCTTGGAAAGGAAGAGAAGCAGCCTGTGAGTGATTGCACTAGAAAAATGAGAGTCATTGAGAGATGATCACAAAACCTCACAATGCCGTTTCCAGCCACTTTTCAGGGTAGTACCCTAACTTAAAGTCGATCCTATATATCAGTGTGTTTGTCTTCAAGAATTTCTTTTAGATGAATTGGTATGGTGGGCAACAAATGATAACAACAGACTCTATGTAAGGGTTGTACATAAAGACATTGTAAAGCACTTAGAAGCAATCACGTTGGTGGGCCATTGTTCTAGGGACTCTTGCCATATAAATGTTTAGTAACAAGGCACTGTCCCTGCTCTGAAGAACTTGCATCTTTTTTCAAATTACTCTTATGACAAGTAGGGGTAACAATAGCTGGGAAGTGGGGTAATAAGATCATCTGGTAACGTATCTTGAACAGCACTGATCATGCTCCTTTGATGTTATTTTGTGACCGGTTGTTGGAACATGACCCTAAATTGTGGTGTTAAATATACTGACCTTTGAGTTTAGTGGTTAGCGTTTGTCTAATGGAAACGTAACCTTTGTGTTTTAGAGCCCTCTAGTGAGCAGAAGAAGACATTCAGTCTTGAAGAGAAATCCAGATCCTCCAGGAAACGTGTTCATTATGTGAAGTTTGCAAAAGGTATGGGGCACATTGTTGTTCTTTCATGAACTGCAGGGTTATAAATATCTATGTACCAGGATGACACATACCCTCTGACTTACATTTGGCATTAGACACATCCATGTGGCAGCCAGCTCTAAATTATAATACAGCCTTCCTGCTTTATTTGTCAGTTTTTGTTGGCTTTAGGCTGATATTCTTGAATAATTCAATCATTGTCTGTAGGAAGCTGCTATTTAATAAGGAAGGGTGACTATTTTGAATGGTATAAAAGAAAAAAACACAATGGTCCACGTGTTGAAAGAACTAACTAAAAGTTGTTGCTTGTACATCTGTACAGCTATATCCTGTGCAATCATGATAGCCCCTCTTAGTGGTCATGTATATAAGATCAGTGATAAGCTTACACTTGATTGCAGTAAGAGGAAAGCCCTGTTATCAGGTCTTCTCTCTATCGTTGATCATTGGTCTAAGTCACCCAAATAATTGAATTTAACTCTTGAAGTTTTGATTTTTTTTCTTGGTGATATCTTGATAACAGCCATCCTCTGCTTCTGGCTTTTTTTTAATAGTAATCCTATTTCTCGTGTGTGTGTGTGTGTGTGTGTGTGTGTGTGTGTGTGTGTGTGTGTGTGTATAAAAATGTCATTGGAATTGATTGTACCCGTACATACTATTTTCCACTAATGGGTACTTTGTTAAAATATAATACCCAGTATAATGTTGTGTTACACTAGTGAATACATCACATAAAATAGTGGCAGTTGACTTCTGAATGGGGGCCATATTTTGTTATTGGGGCTCCACCAAAGACTGCAGCTAACTTTTGGTGGCATCTCAAGATGTCACATCACTCCTCCTTTCTTCCCCTTCCTCTGCTTTGTCTACCACTCCTGTATTCAGACAGCGTAGTATGCAGATAAAGCTTATTGTAGGACCTGAAGCATCATTGCCCTGCCCTTGAAAACATTTTTAGAGACCTGTGAGCTGGGGCAGTCTGGTACTTTCCAACGGTAGAAGTTTTGCTCTTTATGAGCCAAGATTAATCCCCACCCAGCCTCGATGGCTACACTGTATCTAGAGAAGAATACAGTGCTGTCAGAGACAGGGATATCCAGCAAGTGTTCGAGGAGACGCTTTCTCCCTGCACTCGCCCTGTCTGTAGGGGGACACAGAGCATGCGTCCCTCTAGCTTGGTGCAGCCTTCTCCACTGTGCTGCATCCAGTCAGCAGCATGTCCATCAAGGTGGAGGGAGCGGGGGTAGGGCCAGGACTCTACCCCTTCCCTGGCCCCTTTGGGATGACTTGAGGGAGTGCAGAGAGACATTTTTTGTCTGTCTGAGGACAGGCACTACAGTGGGCTTCTTGTGCCCCTTTGCTGCCTCATCCCTACCCATTCCTCCCTCTACAAAAGGGCCAAGGACAATCAGCGTTTAGCATGTTGTCCCTGTCTCTCCCCCAACCCCCAAGGCTTCTGGAATCCCACTGTTCACTTTTGATATTGTCCAAATGAATAATGACTGCATTTCTTTGCTCTTCCCTCCCCACCTCCCCAGGAAAGGATCTCTCTTCCCGCAGTGAAGATGACCTGTCCTGCATTTTTGGGAAACGACAGAATACAAAAACTGAGGTAAATCATATGAATGTAGGACTGGAAAGGACCCCCTCGGTCATCAAGTCCAGTCCCCTACTATCACAGACAACCCTGTCATAAAATCTCATTTATAAACGTACCAAGTTCCATCTCAAAACTAGTTAGGGCAGTGGTGTGCAGCCCACGGGCTGCACACCGCCCATCATGGTAATCCGCTGGTGAGCCGTCAGACAGTTTGTTTACGTTTGCACGGCCACCTGCAGGTCCCAGTGACCGCGGTTCGCCGTTCCTGGCCAGTGGGAGCTGCAGGAAGTGGTGGCCAGCATATCCCTGCAGGTCAACAGGCCAGTACGTCTTTCTTGATCGTGGGTTCAATAGTGTAAATCATTCCTCTTCCTTTAACATTTTTCCCTTTAAAGAAACCTATGCACATATCCAAATGCCTTGGTGCAAGTGAGATTTTTACGTACTCTTCAAGAGCAATGGCTTTAAAGCCCCCATTAAAGTTCTGAATGGAAGGGCAATCTTTTAACTATTGGGTGAAAAGAGTGAGTTTAGTGGATGTTTTAATGATCTACTGCGGGCATGGCATAACTTCTCTACAAATCAGTCAATATTAAGAATTTTGTTTTTCCTTTTACACTCTTATTTGCAATATAGAATGCATAGTAGCTATCTTTTGTTGTTCGAGTTGCAGATTATGTACTTACTGTAAATATAAAGTACAATAGTTAGCAAAAACTGACCAAACTCAGCAAAACAGAAAATTGTTCTTATATTTTCACAAGAGAGCTGAATATTTACAAATTCTAAACCTGAGAAGCTTTTTTAATGTCACCTTAAATATGGTGGCTTGGTTTTCACTTTTGTTGTTTGGTATGCAATACGCGCAGGCATAAATAAGTTCTGCTATTAAATATCTCCCAGGGACTCTTTGTTCCTTCAGGTAGGTAAAATGTGAAGTCCAAATTGGCGCTTATAGACTCACCGATGTGAGTTTTGTAGGTCACAGCTAGGTTTGCACTTAATGTTTCAGTAGCATTTTGCTGTTATGGGGAGGGTGTCTGTCTTATGAGTATGCAGTGATTCCCTTGTGCAGGAGCATGACTAGTGCAACCAGGCAAGGGTTTTGGCAATACTGATGATCACTAGCATGCACACACAGAAGGGACAAAAGAACGTGCCACAGGAATTATACTGCTAATCCTGTGGGCACTCTAAAGTTGATTGTGGTTAGAGGGAAGTCTGGAGCCTATGTTTGAACTGAGACGATTTCTTGAATACTGTGCGATGGAGCTAGACTATGCAGAGCCTTGTGCCAGCTCCAATCCAAAACATTTTAAAGCTGTTCTACAGCTTCACGGGAAGCCAGTGACAGAGAGCTTGGGAATAGTATGCTAGGAGATCCTGTCTCTGGTGAGTGTTGTAATGGTAAAGATCTGTAGGCTATCAAAACTATAGCACCCCCTTGAGATTGCAGGGTGTAACCCAAACTACGATACACTGCCTTGCTGTTCTCCTAGGTAGCTTTACAATTTTTTTTGGTTTTAAATAAATGAAATCTTGACAGGGAGAGAAAGTGGATATCAGATCTGCTTCTTATGATAAGAATTCCCCAAACTGCAAGAAAAGCGCTACCATTAAATGAAATAACTGAGGCTAGAAGAGACTTAGAACCAGGAATCGTCCTGTCTTGTCAGCAACTGAAAGTCATAATCCAGACCTTCATTTTGCAAGCACATCATTTGGCCTTGATGGATAACAGTTTGGGGAGACTCCATCAGCCGCAATGCAGCTGGTCTTAATGATCCATTAATTTATTGCAGTTTTGAAATTAGCTTTTGGACTTCAAGTCTATAGCAGCCACTAGCGGCCTAAGCTATCATATGCCTTCAGTAGTTGAGCCCCCTTGATTAACCTCTCCTATTAGCTGTATGGCCATGGGTCCTCTTGCTGAGGTGCTGCCACCTGATAGCTCAAGGTGTAGCAGAACCTGCTGGGACTTGTCGTCTTTTTATGGTCTTCATCACCACATTAAATTTAAGGAACTCGTGGATCACATTTTGCCCAGTTATCCAAAGAGTGATCTCACTGTAGAATCGTAGAGCTGTAGGTCTGGAAGGGACGCTGGGAAGTCATCAAGTCCACCCCTTGTGCTGTGGCAGGACCAAGTAAACCTAGACCATTCCTGACAGGTGTTTGTCCAACCTGCTCTTAAAAAAATTCTAGTGTTGAGGATTCCACAACCTCCCTTGGAAGTGTATTCCAGAGCTTAACCAGCCTTAGAGTTAGAAAGTTTTTCCTAATAATTTAAATCTCCCTCACTGCAGAATAAGCCCATTACTACCACTTCTACCTTCAGTAGACATGGAAAGCAATTGATCACAGTCCTTTTTGTAACGTATTTGAAGATTGTCAGGTCCCCCCATAGTCTTCTTTTCTCAAGACTTCATGTGCCTAGTGTTTTCAGCCGTTCCTCATAGGTTAGGTTTTCTAAACCTTTTATTTTTGTTGCGCTCCTTTCAACTCTCTCCAATTTGTCCTAAAGTGCAGCATCCAGAATTAGCCGTAGTACTCCAGCTGAGGCCTCACCAGTGCTGAGCAGAGTGGGACCTCTCATGTCTTATACACGACCACAATTTTAATACATCCTACAATGATATACACCTTTTTCATGGCTGCATCAGATTAACTCCTATTCACTTTGTGATCCACTACATCTAGCTTAAATACATCTAGCTTATCTAAATATTCTTTAACTTATTCTTTCCCTATTTTAGCTTGCATTCCTTTCACCTGGTGGTTAATATTTTGTTGAGTATCTGGTCACCATTAACCTTTTTAGTGAAGACTGAGGCAAAATAAGCATTATTAAATAGCTCCGCTTTCTTGATGTCATCATTTAGATATGCTTCCCCACTAAGTAGAAGACTATGCTTTCCTTCATCTTTCTCTTGCTCCTAATGTATTTTAAAAAAAACTCTTCTTATTGCCTTTTATTTTGTGCCTTAACCTTTCTGATTTTGTCCCTATGTCCTTGTGCAATTCTTTTGTACTCCTCCTTAGCAATTTGTCCATGTTTCCACTTTTTGTAGGCTTCCCTTTTTGATTTCTCAGGTCATTAAAGAGCTCCTGGTGGAGTCATATTGGCCTTTAACTATATTTCTGTCTTTCCTTTGCATCATGATAGTTTGTAGTGAAGCCTTTAATATTGCCTCCTTGAGAATCTGCCAATGACCTGGCAACCGAACCAAAAGCTCAGTTAACCCAGGGTGGAGCGAGACGCTGGGTAATTAACCCGCACCGACACCTGTTCAGCTGGGGCTGCCTGCTACCTGCAGGCAGGCTCCTTGAGGTGAACCAGCAAGTGATGGGAGCATGGAGGAAGATGAGCGACCAATGGGGGCGGGACCTTGTGAGGAAGAGGTGGAGCATGGGCAGGGTGTCTGGGGTCTGGTTACCAGCTATTTGAAAGGTGGCAATGCTAGGTGTGGAAGCACTATAGAAGTGCATTCAGATGTAGACATGTTTTTATTCTTATAAAAACGTGATGGCCAATGGCTTTGATGTGGCACTGAACTCTGGGGGTGCAGGAGAGGTGCTATTCTCTGTGATGCTATTCCCTGTTCCCTGGCTAGATTTCCATGTTGAAATAGTGGCAGAAGAGGTAGGGCAACTTGGCATGGTGGACTCGCCCTCTGTATCCCCTCTGAAGCTGCTGCTGGTCAGCCACAGGTAGACCCAGCCAATAGCAGCACAGCTGCTTCTTAAGCCATTCTACCCACAGTGCAATAGCCCTCCTTTCTCTCTGGATCCCAGAGACCTGTGACATTTAGAGGGCGAACAATATAAAAACTGCACTGCTTAGCCCCTCAAGTAAAGGGGGACTTGCAGCTTGGAACTTCACAGACTTTTCCTATTCCTCTTTTGTCTCCTACAGTGGATTTTACATAGGAGCAGGGAATCTGGCTTGGTATTACATTAATTGGTCAGTTGACCCTTTTAAATGATATTGTCGGGTTTATTTGTGGTCTCTGCTATAATTCCTGGACACTGGGCATTTCCCTGATGTGGCAAAGAGAGAGCACTGCAGATGCTGTAATTCTCTTGGACAGTAGTTTATATCCGTTTCTGTTCAGAGAGAGAGAGAGAGAGAGAGAGAGTAGGAAGAGTCCTGGTGTCCATCGGATGCTGGTAGTCTGTGGTCCCTTGTCTTTTCATTACAGTTTCACCTTCAGCAGTTGCATGCTATTATCTCTGCATGGGACAAGTCAGGACAGGTGGATTTAGGTGCTAGAACTACTGCTACCAAGGAGTCTTATCGCCTTTAAAGCCTTATTGTAACCACGCTTTGTATAGTGCTAGTGCGTCTTGTATTGCTCCTGCATTCTCAAACCATGTGTACTTCAGAGAGATCCCTTTCAAGGAACTGGTAATAGAATGTCTAATATTTTGCCTCTAGTTCATAGAATCCAACTCAGGTCACTGAGTCATCAAAACTCCTCTACATGTAATAGCTGTTTGGTGATCTGTGTGAGGTGGTTTCAGTCCATTTCCTGCTGGACTACTGTCCATATCTCACAACCTCTAAGAAAGCATTCAGGTTAACTCAGTCCTTAGTACTAAATTCCCTTCTTATTCCTAGAGATGGTTCCACCAGCTCAGAGTCAAGAGATGCAGAGAAGCTTACATTGCAATTGCCTGTTATGTACCTATCCTTGAATAAATCTTCAGTCTTTTTCTCTCAGAGGTCTCAATGGGTAGTTGTGGGCACATTGCTTTTTCCTGAAAAGTTCTCAGGTGTGGGTGCCATGGGGTGCCAATCTGTCACCTTTCCCACTCTACCTGAGTCTGGGCCATTAGGAGGATTAGGTTATTAAGGAGGCATGGGGGCGTTATCAGTATGTTGATGACACCCAGCTGTATCTCTCTCTTGTCCCACCCTCTTGATGCAGTTCAGCACCTCAGCCAGTAATATTGAGTTATGGGTCAGAGCAACCTGGTTGAAGCTCAGCGTAGACAAGACTGAGATGATGGTGGGCTGGGAGAAGCAGCTAAAGGAGATAGTGGAGATAATACACGTCCCTGTGAGGGAGTACATCTACCATTAGTCACTAGTGTTTGCAATTTAGGAGTGGTTTCAGCTCCCAGCTGCTGCTTGAAGACCACGTTAGATCAGTCAACTTTTTACCACCTGCACCTGGCTAGGAGGCTGTGACCTTTCATTTCAAATGTTGACCGTGTCACTGTTATCGATGCTTTTGTCACCTGAAGATTAGACTGTTGTAACAAATTCTGCTTGGGGCTGCACCTTAAAACCATTCGGACACTGAAGCTGACACAGAATGACGTAGCTCATTTAATGAGTGGGACATATCACTGGAACCATGTGACCGTTGAGCTCTGGGATCTGTATTGGCTGCCCATTAGGCTGCTTGTGGAGTTTAGGATGTTGGTTATACCCTGTAAAGCCCTGAATGGTCTGAGGCTACCTGCCTGAGGGACCACCTCTCTTCCTACCTCATTCTGCCTCCTCTGCAGTCAGCAGGGATGCACAAGCTGGATCCCCCTCTTTACGAAAGAGATAGGTGGCTGGCAGTGCATTCTCTGTGAAGGCTCTGAGATTGGATCTTGCTTCCCACTCCCAGTCCCAAGTAGCCTGAATTTAGCCACCTTTCAGGCAAGCTGAAAAAAACACGTCAGGTTGGGTAAGATTTTTAGAGAGGGCTGTGTGATTGCTCCCCATACCCATGAAGGGGTGGAAAGGCTTTTTGGTAGGTGTCTGGCTGGCTGAGATCTTGTTAAAGTGATCACGTCAGTGCTGCTGGAATTTCATTATATGTATTGATGATGCGAAGGTACCCAAAGCCTTTGATAGGCGTCTTTTTAAAATTATTTAAAATCTAAAATAAATGTTTCCTTCATGATAGATCGTGTGGTCAAACAAAGCCTTTTTAATAAACTACAGAGGGACCTCTGGAACCGTCTCCCTTCAAGTGAAAACAATGGCTGAGCTTTGGAGCTCACCTAAATTGGAAACGTCTGCAGTTTTCTCAGGGAGACAATGAGTGATCGAAAATATTGAATTGTAATTATGGCACTCTCCCGAGACCTGTGGTGGGGACCTGCTTGCAGGGCAGTGCCTGCCAGCCTTCTCCCCCACCCCCCTTTAATTTTCTCACTCGCTTCGGAGCTGGGGAGACAGAAAAACAAATTCCATTAGTTCCTATCTGGTTGAACTTCCTGGAACCCCCACTGTTTTTTTTTCTTCTCAGAATTTCCTTCCTCCATCCAGCTGTGTTTCCTGATGGAGCCTTATCACAGGAGAAAATACTCCTGAGTGTGACTGAGGATTTGGGAATGAATTACAGTCCCAGCTCATTAGCTAAACAACATGATTCTGACACTGACTAATTTTGGGGTTTGGGGGAGAAGCCCTGATTTGCTGGGATGCTTCTAATAAGTCAGATTCTTGCATAGAAAACTTGAGTGCTTTAAGCCCATCTCACTTCCATGTCTCAGGCCATCTGATCAGTAAACAGCTTCCTTAAATTATATTAACATAGATGTTATCATGCATGAGTTCCCCTAAATGGCCAAAGACTAGTTGCCCATTTACCTCCCCGTTTGGTGTGATCTCTTTCCTGTTCATCATCCGGAATTTCAGCCTTCGTCCCCATTGCTGTCTCACTTTTTTATCAGGAAATTGGCTTCTCACACGTTTTCCAGAGTTTCCTCAATTGAGTTGCATTTCCCAGCAGTTATCAAAGACCTCATTGCCTAGTGGTTAGAATCCAGAACTTGAAAATGTGCCTAATCCTGGCTCTGCCATTGACTCACTGAGAGGCTGTGGGCAAACCCCTTTCTTCCTCTGTGCCCTGGTTTTCCCCTTTGTGAAATGTGAATGCTGATACTTACCTGACATAGGGTATGTGAGGCTTAACTAATGTGTTCTTAGACTAGTCACAACTTCTCTCTGCATCAGTTTTCCCATCTGTAAAATGGAGTTAATACCTGTGTCACTGGGGGGTGTCAGGATTCATTAGCTGTGTTCTTCACAGCTTTGTCTGTGGACGGAATTAAGTGTTGCATAAGACAGAAGTTGGTTATCAGATAAGAATTACTGATAGTGCTATTTGAGCTTGGCAAGATCACAGCTGGCACAGGGTGTTCAGAATGGGAATGTGCAGTACACAAAGGATGCTGAAAAGCTGGAGAAAGTCCAAAATGAGCTTAGTAAAATGGCTAAAGGGTTAGAGGGCATGTCCTAGAAGGTGGGAGTGGAGCAATTGGATATGCTCGTCTTAGAAAAGAGGCAGAAGGAGACTACCACAATGTCTATAAATATCTGGATGTGGGGGAGTAATAAAGGAAAAGGAAAGGCTTCTTCTATTCAGGGTGGTCAGAAGCTGGGAATAGAACAGGGAGCAGGCACTTAGTTAGGAAAAGGAAGACACATGCCAGATCTTCTGCAAGCTTCCTAATGGCAATGTCAGTGGAATACTCTCTGAAGGGAAATCCAAGCCCCTAAAGTAAATAAAGTCAAGAAAAACTAGATTTAATGTGTCAGGGGTGGGGAATTATAAATTGGTTTATTTGAAATACCTCACAAAAATGTGATGGCTCCCACAGCATTGTCTTCCTTCTTCACTCTCTAGTGGTCTCTAATATGTATTGCATTTATTCTCTCCTGCTGTATTTATTTGATATTATAATATCCCCAGTATTCGAGGGTGAGGAGCTGTGACCCAGGTGTTGTGACTTGGCCCACAGGGGGAATTTATCAGAGATGAGATTAAAATTTAGGACTTCATGGCTCTCGGATTCTAAGCACAGGACTTTGTCTCATGTGTATCAGTCAGCCCTTCATGTTTACAGCAAGAATGTTTAATGCATTCTGTATTGTCGAGGAGTAAATATTAGGTTCATTGCTTTTAATGCAATGTTTAATATCAGTAAGGGAAGTAAATGAGAATAAATAGTCCTGTAATGAAGTGTCAGATATTGAATGGATGTTTAAATACTGAACTTCTTCTATAGTAAACACTGACCAAACACTCCAGTAACAACATAGTCACCACTCAGACTCCGCTCACAGCTTCTGGTTTTTGTGATGGCTGCTCCTTGCAATTTGTACATCAGTGATGGTTTTTCATTTGTATCTTCAAAAATCCATAGTTTGGGAGGTGGGGGGGAGGGGAGAAGTGCTGATCACTTACAGTAAACTCTGGTAAGTGATTGACATGCACTCTATCACCCTATCAGTAGCCGTAGGAAATTGCTTTACGCTGTTATATAGGAGAGCCAAACTTTGAAGGCAGTGATTGGTAGGAGCCCTCCCTGTGAGCTGTTAATTTTTGTCTGCCTTGACCATCATGGTTTACTCAGTACAGATGATTGGTGTGTGTGCCTATATGTATAATTTGAGAAATTGAATCTTATGTAATTAGACCAAGGGGTGGCTCTAACGCCCATTAAAAGGCAATGATAACGCTTGTTGACTTCAGTGGGAGCTGACCATGTTTCCGGAGGCATAGGCACAAAGGGAAAGAGTTAATATTGTACATTCAGTCTTAAGTTCTGCATTTCCTGCCTTTTGACCATTTGAATGAATTACCTTAATATTACTTAGGAAAGAGAAAAGGTTTTGTGAATGTATTGTATTAAATCTGTGGCCTCTCAGATATTGCTACACTGCAAAGCATGGCCTGTGAAACTTCAGAGACAAAAGCCTCTTTGTCAGCTGTTAGCAGTATAGGGCCTTTGACCCACATTTGAGCACTTTGCCACTTGAACAATTCTGCTGCATCCAGTAGAGGGCAGTGTTACATACAAATACTAGCTAATTCATTAAACTATAAATAGAGGGCCCAGTTCATCACAGCCTTGCACCTTGTGCTCTCATTACACCAGTACAAAGCAGTACTGGTAGCATTTTTCACCCATTTTGTACTAGTGTATCCAACTGCCAGCTGCAGGGCAGCAGTGAATTGGGCCCCATAGTTTTTAATCGGGGTTATGTTCGGTGCTTCTCAGTACCGGGGCCGTTATTGCGGCAGCAATGGTAAACATTCCTTTATCTAGCATGGTATCTTAGCTCTTCTTTCCTTCTATCAAGAGAACTGCCAAGTATTGACGTTTCATTGCCTATTCTGTAAGCACCCTGTTAATCAACTGAGGATAAATTATTGCTGTTCAGAAATCAGCAGATAGAGAGACATCTCCCAGTGTCAAGGAACCTGTACTTTTTCTTTTCTCTTCATTGGTGAAGAGTCTTGCCTCTATCTGTTCATTCCTTGGGGGTTTAGTTAGGGACTGCAGTGAAACTGGGGGGAGCTCTTTTGATTTATCTTCTCTCCTTCCCTTTTGGTCACTTCGATAGGCTAAAAGAGCCGAGTTGGCTTTAATGTGTCACTGTTAGGGACCAAGCATTAGCAGGAATAAACCATCATGCCTCACAGTGAAAAATGTCCTCTGATTGGCTAATTAATCAGTCAAAGGGGAATGACATGGCTCTTGGCTTGAGGGACTCTGCTGCAGAGGTAAACAGGCCCGTTGATAAATGGTTTGCCCACAAATTCATATATCAAGAAAACTTAGTCATTTTTTAACTACACTCTGTGAAAACTGCACTGCATTTTTTTGGGAGGTAAATTTTTTGCTGCTGCTGCTTTTTGAAGAGTGCTTTTTAGGTTTGGGTGGTGAAACGTTTTAAAGGGAGAATCCCAGATATAACCACCTGCTGCATTTATCACTCATGTCTGCTTTCTAAAGTGCAAAAGGCCCCCTTCTGTCAAAGCAACCTCAAAACATAAATCCTTGCCATGGATTGGTAGTGAAGCTAGATAGTATATCAGGTCAGAAAGATTTGTGGCTTTCACGTTTATGTACATTTCAATAGTTTAACAGGCCATATCATCATTGAATGAACAATACTTTACTCCATGATCAGGCCCAGTGGCATCAGTGGAAGAACCTATGGGATAAAGTGCCCAATATAATTAAGACTTGATTCTGCCACCCATACACTGAATGGGCTCTTGCTCCGCAAACAGTCTCATTGATTTCCCAGCAGGCCTGTTTCCAGAGTGAGGTACTACTTTCTGTGCAAAAAGGTGGCAGAATTGGACCCTTAGCATTTACAAGTTAATTTGATACGGTGTAAAATAATATGACCCAGATCCCTCCACGCAGGAGGAAAGGGTAAACCCAGGTTGGAGCAGTGCAGCCATGTAAAGAACCATAAAAAACAAGCATATTACAGAAGGTTTACTTGTTGAATTTGTCATGTAAACCAAGAGATGACAATTCCTAATTGGCTGTTGTGGAGCTTTTAAACTATGAGAGAGCTGCAGCCATCATATAGGAATTTTGGATTGGCGCATGGAGAGCTTAATAAGCTTTGACTTTGTCTTGTGTAACCCATTTCTGACATAGCCCTTATTATGGACATTACAATTTTGTGACAAAATTGTGTGTTTCTAACTTATCTCTTAAAAACATTTGGTTGATTTCAGACATTCATTTTAGAAAATTGGTCTGCTGGACGGGAAATAAAGTGATGAGAAAAGTTCACTGAAGTTTTAATCTGTCCCTCACAGAATTTTTATATCATACTGTGATGTAATTACACCTTTTGCTATTAGTTTATGGAGTCCTAGGTCCCTTTTGATGTACAGCCAGAATAGCAGACTCCTCCATTCCCCAACCTGCTGTCTGGCCCTGGGTTGATAAAGTACACTGCACTCTGCTATCCACACGTGGCATAGGGCAGAACATTAGTTTTCAAACTGGGGTGCACCCACGTGTGAGGAGATGATGAGGTTATCAGGGAGACACAGGTAGGGCTGCGACTGACTGGGGCAGGGCAGCAGCAGGGAGGGAAATTATGTGGATGGTGGAGTGTTTTGGTTTGGCAGGTTTTATGTGCGCACAGTGTATTTGTGTTAGAGAAGGCTAGTTGCAGTGTGCTTTGCCCTTGGAGCAGAAGGTGGTGAGATTTGTGGTCGCTGGTTCCTTGCAGGGGTTCATTCCACACTCTCAGGCAGGCCCCAGAGAAAGTGCTGTCTCCTGCACAGGGGAGCTTTACCTTTATGGTAGAAAGTTCTATGGTGCCTGAGGAGCAGAGATGTTAGTCACAGTCTTATTCTGTGGCCTGAGATTATGTCTACACTACAATTAAAAACCCACAGCTGGCCTGTGCCATCTGACTCGGGTTCATGGGGCTCGGGGGCTGTTTAATTGTAGAGTGGACACTTGACCTGGCTCTACCCCACAAGGTGGGAAGGTTCCAGAGCTGAGGCTCCAGCCCAAGCCTGGAAGTCTACACAGCAATGAAACAACCCCATAGTCCGAGCCCGCAAGATCAAGTCGGCTGGCCCGTGCCAGCTGCGGGTGTCTAGTTGCTGTGTAGACATACCCATAGTATGAAACTGACAGAGGCCTTGAACTTGACTCAGTATATTCGTTGGATAGCCACTGTAGAGAGCAGAGCACAGGTGTGATATGCTCACGGTAGCCCGTCTTGCTGTGGAGATGTACTGCAGTGTTCTGTACTAGTTGGAGTTTCCAAACAGCTGATGGCTGCATGTCCAGGTGTATCACATTGTTGTGGGCCAGCCAGGAGGTGACAAAGGCCTGTATAACAGAGGCTGGGTCATAGTCCACTGGTGTGGGATGGACTCTCCTAGCCAACTGTTGATGGAAAGTGTTATACCAACATTCTGGAGGGTTAGAACTTAGTGTCAGTGAGACACTCTGAGGTTCTTCTGTAATGAAATAGTTCTCAAGCTAAGATCCTGCAATGCTTGAACATAAGAATGGCCATGCTGGGTCAGACCAAAGGTCCATCTAGCCCAATATCCTGTCTTCTGACAGTGACCAATGCCAGGTGCTTCAGGGGGAATGAACAGAACAGGTAATCATCAAGTGATCCATCCTCTGTTACTCAGCTTCTGGCAGACAGAGGCTAGGGACACCTTGGCTTGGCTAATAGCTGTTGATGGACCTATCCTCCATGAATTTATCTATTTCTTTTTTTAACCCTGTTATAGTCATGGCCTTCACAACATCCTCTGGCGCAAAGAGTTCCACAGGTTGGTTGCGTTTTTTGAAGAAATACTGCCTTTTGTTTGTTTTAAACCTGCTGCCTGTTAATTTTATTTGGTGGCCCGTAGTTCTTGTGTTATGAGAAGGAGTAAATAACGCTTTCTTATTTACTTTCTCCACACCAGTCATGATTTTATAGACTTCTATCATATCCCCCCTTAGTCGTCTCTTTTTCCAAGATGAAAAGTCCCAATCTTATAATCTGTCCTCAAATGGAAGCTGTTCCATAACCCATCACAGTCTCTGCACGTCTCAGGATCAGGTCCTTAATTTAAAAAAACCAACTTATTTAGGATAAACTATAGCTTGTTTAAGTAGCTGTTTCCTGTCACCGGTCTCACTCTGTCCTATTATGTAGTAGTACAAACCTAAAACTGTTCTTAGAAGACCATCACATCATAGCTTTTTTGTATAAATCCTGCTTTTGGTGATTCTTTATTTAAATCTCGGGCTGCAATGCTATGCTATGCTATACTATACTATACTAATACTATACTGTACTATACTCAGCTATTGGGTTGTGCAGCTCTGACATTGTTTGTATCTAAAAATGCCTTTTCTGTTGTCCTGCTCTATGAACGTTCTGTAGGGCGCAATCCTACACTGGCACAGGAATGGACTAGGTGACATAATTTCCATCTGTAATACACCTCTACCCCGATATAACGCTCTCCTCGGGAGCCAAAAAATCTTACTGCGTTATAGGTGAAACCACGTTATATTGAACTTGCTTTGATCCGCCGAAGTGCTCAGTCCCGCCCCCTGAATCACTGCTTTACTGTGTTATATCCAAATTCGTGTTATATCGGGTCTCGTTATATTGGGGTAGAGGTGTATTTATGATTCTACTAATGCTTAAAACTGTAGGTTAGTTATTGACTTACGTTTGATATTGAAAGCAGTAGGATCATAAATGTAGAGCCAGTTGTAGAGGTGATGACATACAGTGGTGTAACCTCACACGTCAACAGTGACCATAAGGGAGTCTATTGTAACTTGCATGCCAAGAAGCTAGAAAAAGCCAAGATACCCCTACTTTAACTTACCCCTCCTTACACCATGTGTCAGTTGCTGCTCTTTCTATACCTGTCTTTTCCAGCCTCTTGGCATTTTATGCCAACACAGATCTCGGAGTGTAATTTATGCTAGTTTGTACATCACCCTGTAGTGAGTCTCATGAACGTGATTGAAGCAAGACTCTCTGAGCCAGTAGTTAGGACTTCTTGGCTCAGTTCCTGGTTCTGCCACTGATTTGCTGTGTAAATTTGGGCAAGTTGCTTTAATTTCTCTGTGCCTTGGTTTCCCCATCTGTAAAATGGGGAGAAATTCATTTACCAATGGGTGTTGTCAGCCTTTTTTAACGGCTTAACTGTTTACAAAGTGCTTTAACATCTGCAGGTGAAAGGTGGTGCAAACGTGCTTTGGCTCCCCCTCTCTATCCCATCAAACATTAGCTGCTTATATTCACTTTCAGGGTCCCTCATGGTCAGTCCCCACCCTGCATATCATCTCTGATTCATTTATCAAGTAATCCGTGCTCTCCAATCAAGCCATGATGTCAGCCTCCATTGCCCATTTGTGAATTTTCAAATAAGCACCCTTGTGCATCTCTCATGCTGTCCCATGTGCTTGGGAGACACTTCCAGTAAACGTCCGCAAATCTGCCTCATCAAGCACCTTCAGATCCCTCTTTAAAGCTCTCCTTTGCCATGATGCCTACAAAATACTTAAGTCAGGTTACTGGGATGCTGTGATGAATGCAGGGGATGGTGTCTCCTTCTCCTCTCCTATCTACATCCATCTGTTGTCTCAAGTCTTATACTTAGACTGTAAGCTCCTTGGGCCAGGAACTTTCTTCTTGTTCTGTGTTTGTACAGCACCTAGCAGTGGGGTTGTGGGGCAAGATTAGGTCTCCATGGCTCTATGACAGGGGTCCCCAACCCAGTGCCCACGGGTGCCATGGTGCCCACCGGGAAGTCTTAAGTGCTCCCGTGTACTGACTGGAGGTCGCGCATCCGCCGAAATGCCACCAAAATTCGGCGGCATTTCAGTGGTGACACTTCTGGATGACACTGCTTGTTGGTGGCATTTCGGCGGATGCTCGTCCACTGCCACGGTCCTCTGTGGCTCGTTGTCTGGCACCCGCCAGACAAAAAAGGTTGGGGACCACTGCTCTACAATAATATAATAATGTGCATGTTTATTTACTAACAGCGGCTGCTGCTGGAGAACAAAAAAGCTGTCTGAAGTATGCTTTGTGTATGTACATACATCTCTACCTTGATATAACACAAATTTGGATATAACGTGGTAAAACAGCGCTCCGGGGGGGGGTGGGGCTGCGCAGTCCAGTGGATGAAAGCAAGTTCGATATAACGCGGTTTCACCTATAACACGGTAAGACTTTTTGGCTCCCGAGGAGAGCGTTATATCGAGGCAGAGATGTATTTATCTTTGAACTCTACAGCCATAGTGCCTGTAAACTCAATGCAGTCGGTTTAGGATATCCTAACTTAATTAGACTTTCTGAAATTCCTGAAGCATGACTGGCTCCAGCTTGCCTGAAATACTTGCAAAAGCAACGCTGTTTACATAATATTAGGATGAGGAGGGAATGTGCTCCAGAGCACTAAAATTCACATATGTGGAGCAGAGGTGGGAGGGGGAATGGGGTGTTACTCTAATTAGATCTTTGGGTCTCAGAAAGCTGAGATCATATAACAAGTGAAGAGGTATCTACCTGCTGGAGTGTTTGTATAATCCGTTGCTTCTGGTTAAGTGAAGTAGCAGCCCTTGTTTTGACAGTTAGTACTTAATGCATCATTTGGGCTGCTGATTCCCTGACATCTGTTCATTACAACAGACCTCCTCCAAAATAGGTCTAGCAGAGTGGAACACCTCCCCCACCTTTAATAAGCCTAGTGTTTCTAAGTTACCAAATGGCAAAAGAATGTTACACGTAGTAATTGTAATGGCTCTTACCCAAAGGCTCAGAATATGGTCCATGGGGTTGTTTTTTTGTTTGTTTTTTTGCGCGGGGGTGGGGGTCTCTCTTGTTTTAGGATGCCCATGAATAGCCCTCATTTTTTGGCCAACCTCCCCACTCAAAAAAAAAAAAAACAAAAAACAAACCAACCCTGGGGATTCTGACTTTAACATTTGCTACTAGGAAACCCACAGTTTGTCACACTCGGAAACTAGCCTTACAAAAACACTCATACAATAAAGGGCATTATGCTGAGCCCTAGCCTGTGCTTGTTTTCTGGGAATGCTCCAGGGTAGTCGTGACAGTCACCTTCCATACATGACCCTGCTCTACTTCTTCATTAACTTATGGAGCTGGCCCTGGATGTGGGGAGCTCATTATATGCTCTGTGAAAAGGTGACCCAGCGGCTATGTTCCCCCTCTGCTCCCAGATGCAAAGTGCCTGTCTCAGGTACATTGCTTACCAGAGCTCCATCTCAAGCAGTGTGCCCTCGTTTAGAGTCTGGTTTAAATAGGCCATCAAGCCCAGAACATACTGTCGACGCACCATGAGCCTTTGCAGACACTGCTCAAGCTACTGAATAGAACTAAAGTCTTTATCTTTCATCTGTCTCTGTCTCTCACCTCTATCTAAAAAATGTATTGTGGGGCACCTGGCATTGGCCACTGTCGGAAGGCAGGATACTGGGCTAAATGGACCTTCGGTCTGACCCAGTATGGCTGTTCTTAGATACTCTTGAATCTTCAACAACCCATTCTTCAATGAGAGTTAGCAGCCATTTGTAATACAATGGCATAAAATGTTCTCCGTTTGTATCCTAGGAGTTTTCTTGTGTTCTAATTTGAGCCAAACAGCTGCGTTGAGGAGTGTGGCCCAGCACAAGTAGTGCTAAGCAGAGAGAGTGAACAGGGGAGTGTCACTAAGGTTATGTCTTGGCCCGTAGAACCCTTATTGCTGATGGCTGGGGCTATGTCTACATCTAAAATGCTACAGTAGCCCAGCCGGAGCGCTTCAGTGTAGGCAGTTACTGCAGCAACGGGAGGGGTTCTCCCATTGCTATAGGTATTCCATCTCCCCTAGAGAACTCTTCCATTGACCTAGCGTTGTCTGCACCAGGAAGTAGGTTGGCTTAACTACATCTGAGGATTGTGATTTTTTTCATACCCCTAAGAGACATAGGTGTGCCAGTGTAATGTAGGTGAGCCTTGAGAGGGAAAGAATCCAGCTTGACTGTCAGATCCCAGGGTGACTTTGCAGGGCTGGCAGCTAGAAAAAATCATCTTTTAAACTGAGAATACTTCCTCTGGATATGGAGTTATCTGAATGCTTTGAACTTGAGAGCTGGCAATACACTTTTTGCCAATTAATATACAGCCCGGTGGGAATTGCTATTAGCCAGAACAGCAGAAGAATGCTGCTTCTGTCTGTCCCCAGGGTTAAACTCACTGAGGGAGGGCACTGAGATATTCTTCTAGGGGAGCCTTTCCCTTTGGAATTTGGTCCCTGTTAAAATCCCCTAATGCCAGAGCGAGGCCACCTTCAGGACTGATATTGTGCCAGATCCATCCATTCAACTTTCCATTTTATCCTTCTGGGAGAATTTCTTGCTGTGTTGCTGATGGTTGACTAAAGATGTTTGCTCTGTTACTTGGATGAGTATTATCAATGGGAGTACTCTGGTTTTATCTTGTGATATTTTTCTTCCTTTCTATACTGGTGCTTAGATGTGCCACATGATGGTGATAGCTTTATTATACAATTGGTAATACATAAATGGTCACCCTACTTGAAAGGGACAGGTGAATGGACATAGACCAACGTGACTCTTTGAAAAGGTACATCTGGAAACAAATTGTTCTGTAAAGTAGCTTCACTTTCTGACATTATCTGGTGAAAGATGACCCTTTCCCATCCAATTGTAATGCTGACTATTTCCACAATTGTAGCTAATAAAATTGCGTGTGTGTAGGAGATCCGGGTAGTAGCCTTGCTTAGGACTGTGGTTTTGATAATGTCCAGTAATTTATGAGCATTGTAGCCTAGAGTGTTTCTTAGAATTGTTGCCTGGTTGTTGTTTGGAAGGCATATTATTCACTTTTGTCTAAAGACTTGGAAAAGCATGACATATTCATTTGAAAATCGTACCAACTCCTTTATCACTGCCAATCATCTTCAGCAGCACTGCATTCCTCGGTTTGACATGAAGGAGGAGGCTTGCCCTGAATAAATACAGTAGATAAATGGTCTTTCTGTTCCTCAGAAGAATTGGGCCACTTCTCAAAGCTGGTGCCAGAAATATGGTAGCAGAGTGGCATGCTTAAAGTTAATTGCACTAACTTTTTAGTTAAAAGTCTAACTGGCTTGTCAGCTTTGAATTTATATTTTCACAGTTCAGTAGGGAGTGATAATAGAGAGGCTTTGATGTAGTTTGCTGCTGTTTGCTTTGTGCCTTAAGCTCCAAAGATTAGTTAGTAAATGTTTGAAGCATTTTAAAAAAAAAGACTTTTAAAATTCACTGGCCAAAAGTGCATGGTGTACTTGTGTGCAGTGTTTAAACAATCTGTTGGTTACCTAGGGCTTCACAGTAGGCCCTGTGCTGCACACCGTGGCCACTCAGAAAATCACAAGACAGCAGAGAGAGAATATTGATCCTCATGTTCCTAGAGCACAAAGCCCTGCCACGTAAATTAAAGGAGCCTCTCAAGTACAGTGCTTCTGATAGACCATGGAGCAGTTCTGAGTCCATCCAGCAGAGGGCAATAGAGTGTGCGCATGCACGCTTTTCTACACAAATGCTTGCACACGTGCAATATCAATAGTAGGACTGCACAGTGATTGTACAGTAGTTAGATAATTAGTAACTGATTGCTAATGAAAATGAGATTTTTAGTCTTACATAAAATATCTGATCATACAGTAATACTTGGCACATAATTTGGTACCTTCAATCAATGTTCCAGATACATTTAGACCTTAGAGCCTGATGTAGCCATAGTTTTTCTACTGATATAACTATTTCAGTTAGAGGGCTGATTTTTTTAAACCAAAATAATTATACTGGTACAACCCCCTAATCCACCCACCCCACTTCCACCCTTATGTGGACCAAGTTATATTGACGTAAAAGTGCTTTATACCAATATAGTTTATTCCCTTCCCGCATAGTAATAAGCTCTATGGTATAAACATCCTTATACTGGTTCAGCTGTATCCATACTAGGCAGTTGTACTGTGTAAGTTTGCCAATATAGTTTGTATGTAGACAAGGCCTAGCTAACTAAGCTTCACAACTCTCCTGTGAGATAGGTTGTGAGCTCGTTGTAAATGGAAACTTTTCAATAGAAATAACAGTAGCCCTTCTTTCCTAGAAGCAATAGATTTGATTCCTTCCTTTGTAGGAAAAATAGCTTGATTATTTTGTTTGCATATTTAACTGGGGTGTGTGAATGAATTACCGAGGGGAAGTCAAAGAAATGAGTGTTGTGTGTAGTTCTGAAGCGATTAGTTCCGTGTTTGTTCTTCCATCCTGAAGCAGGCAGTTCCATAGGGTTTGCCTACACTACAGCTGCTACTTGACACAGTTAGGTTGCTGCAACTACGCCAATGAAGTGCTGTAGCATAAGTATTTTCTATATTGACGGAAGGGGTTTTTCCACCGGTGTAGTTAATCCACCTGTCCAAGAGGTGGTAACTAGGTTAACAGAAGAATGCTGTTGTCGACCTACTCCTGGCTATAGCAGTGGTTAGGCTGACTTAACTACAATGTTCAGGGTGCCAAATTTTTCACAGCCCTGAGTGACACAGTTAGGTTTAATTTTTAAATGTAGACCAAGCACTAGGTCCAGCTCTCTTGAAGATTCTGTCTTCTGGACTGAGAGCTGCCTCCTAGTAGTTAAAGGTTTCCCTGTTGGAATGGAATGGAGCTGTTGTGGGTGTTCGCTGTTGTGGAGGAAAGGGGTCTCTAAAGAAGCCAGGGCTAATCCCATGGCAGCTGTTGAAAATCAAGACAGAAACGTGGAACTGGATTGTGTATACAGCGGTGAGCCAGTGTGTAAAGAGCAATTCACTGGGCTGATGTTTTCATCGTGACCTGTCTTGCCAAGCAAACTAGCCGTTGCATTAATCTTAGGAGTTCTTCACGGATTATGTGGATGTACACCTAAATATGAGTTGTAAATAATTGAGCCTGATGGCCACAAACATGTGAATTGCCATGGCCATATCTGTATCCAGTATGAAAGTTTGTTTTGGCCAATTGCAGTGAAAATAGGCACTTTTTATTGCTATAGCTACTTGAGTACCCAATAGCTTTGAAGAGTCTGAAAAGAACGAGGCTACAGACTGATTTTAGCATTTGAGTGAGGAATGACTTTCTTTTTTGCAAGCCCTGCCGATGTAGATTTCAGCAGCTAGCCCATGTGATATGTCATGAGTAAGAACTTTTCTCCTTAGAAAAGTAATTGGTTTTGTTTTAAAATGTCTTGGGTTTTGTCCATTCTTAGCCTGATGCTTGAGGATTTAAAAGGCTGATGTCCTTTTTAACAGAAGAGTTTCTGTTTTCACGTTGAGACCCCTAACAAGAAAAGATCACTTACTCCAAACAAGATGCAGTGTCTACCCGTAAGAATAATTTCTGCTCTAATTGGAAAAACGTATATAGGAAGATGCCCAGAATTTCAACACAATCGGCATTTGTGTTTTGATATTTGAATACCGTGCACTCTGTCTACATAGCTCTGTTATCCTGACAGCATAACACTAATTCAAAATTAGAAATTGAAAAAAATCACAGGCCAGTACACATTTTTCATGTAATGTTTATTAATGTATACATGATCCTCCTAAAGTGTATTTCATAAGTCCTGCCTGACAAGAACGGCATTTACATTTTTTTTAAACAGAAGAGATAGAAAGATCATGAATTAAAAATCTGTACTGTTTTGCACCAGTATATTATGTATAGTAGCACTTCAGGCAGATAAGACTTTCCAGAGAATCACTTTGTTCTGCTGACATTCTCAACATTTGTGCACATTTATCCAAAGACGACATACTGGGGAGGGTATCCTGCAAGTGACACTTAGATATGATCTTAATTGAGTTACACATTCACACTTACATAAAGTCAGGATCACATACTCCAGCAAGTAAAGATTGGTATCAAATGATTGCCGTGTATACATTTCAACAATACAGACGCCACCTGGGTTACGCAAACCCAATTTACACAAATCCGCACTTATGGGAAGAGTTCTGTAAGCTAGAAATGGGAAGGGTTTTTTGGTTAGTTTGGTTTTTTTTCGTAATGGTCGATATACTTTTCTGACTTATGCAAAATTTGAGTTATGCAAGGCATTCCGGAACGGAACGCTTGCGTAAGTCGGGGAGCGTCTTTATGGGCTTCAGTGGAACAGCCTGTATTGCTTGAGAACATCCACACCTCCAGACAATGTCAAAGTGCATGTAACGAATAGAAGGCAGTCTTTCTGAGGCTGTTGTGATTTGATGGAGCATTATATGCCTTTATATAACAGTTCTGGTTTACACTTTTAGTTAATTTGGTGCTGTTTCTATGTTGCAAAGTATCTTTTATCCCAATTTCCTAGTATCACCCCCCTCACGTAACCCACTAGCCTCCCATCTAAGTCTCTGTTTCTCCTCCACCCCTCACCAGTCCAGCTCTGGTCCCTTCTGCATCTGAATCAGGCAGCTGCCTCCTCCGGATGGGTACTGAGGAGACAGGAGAGATGGTTTACCTGGCTCTGAATTCCAGTGCCTTGCCCCAGCACAGCCCGCAGCATCCAGCACTGCAATTGCACAGAAAGTTCTGCTCTGGCCTAGAATGGAGCATGAGCAGTGCTGATGGAATCTTCAGGGAATTTAGTTGTGAGGCTCTAGCAAGTGTCTACTGAGCATGTGCAGACAGTGATTTTTTCAGAGGCATATGACTTGACCAAATTCTGCTGGACTTCCGCAGGGCAGCAATACCCAACCTTTTCGTCTGGCGGGCGCCAGACGAGCATCTGCCAAAATGCCGCCGAATTTTGGCAGCATTTTGGTGGATGCTCAACCGCCAGCCAGGACGCGGGCGCATTTAGATGCCCCTATGGGCGCCATGGCGCCCGTGGGCACTGCGTTGGGGACCACTGGGGTAGGGTGACCAGATGTCTCAATTTTATCGGGACTGTCCCGATATTTACTTGTTTGTCCCGTGTCCTGAACAATGTTCAGTCGGGATGCAAATTGTCCCAATATTTTGCCCTCCAGTGCACAGGCAGAGGGGGCTCGTGCCCCCCAGCCCCACCCCTACTTTGCCCCCTCCCTCCACCATTGGATACCTCTGCAAATTCCCACCCTTGCCCCGCCCCCAGCCCTGCCCCCTCACTGCCCCATTGGATCCCTCCCCAAATCCCTGCCCTGGCCCCACCTCTTCCCCAACGTGCCGCATTCCTCCTCCTCACCCTTCCCTCCTACGCTTGTGCTAATCAGCTGTATGGCGGTGCAAGCGCTGGAGGGAGGCGGGAGAAGCAGGACGTGGCATCCAGCTCAGGGGAGGTGGAGGCACAGCGGAGGCGTGCTGGTGCGCGGTGGCGGGAAATGGAGCTGCTGGTAAGTGCTCTGTCCCCACCAATTTTTCCTGTGCTACGGCGGCTCTTTTTCGTTTGTTGTTTTTTTCCTCCGTCGCCGGCTCCTGATATTTCACGGCTCTCCTCTGATCACCCTATCATAGGGTGACAGAAGTCACATACTGATACAAAGGTTACCCCTTGCCAAATTTCAAGTTCTGGCTCCAAAGCATTCAGGCGCTAGAGCTGCTTAAAGAAAATGTCACCAGTATTTGTTGAGTTGAACAGAACAAGGTGTCTTTTTCCTAGCATGCTTCTTGGAAATGGCTGAGCCATTATGCCTGAAATTTTCTAAAAATATTTGGTCCAAGGCACATCCCAAGCAAGGAAACTTCGGCCCAAATGATTAAAGCTTGGCAAAGTTATAAGCAATTGAAAACAGGGTCTTATAATGGGAAGTGTCAGGCAAATTTATTAATGGGCCGTGCTAGCAGCCCCTATTTCCAGCTCTGCCCCTACTCAATGTGATTGTAACCAACATGCTTTGACTGCCTGTCTCACCTTCTCAGCACAGGAATAACAGCACTTAAGTACCTGTTTCACAGGGGCATTGCCAGACTGATATTCTAAGCACTATACAAACATTAAATTATATGTAAAGTACATCTTTGTTCTGTTTGCGTAGCACTTAACCCACGTGCTTTACATTTGTATAGTTATTTGTATGATTGCAAAACCGCAGAGAGCCCTAGCCATGGGTCAGGACACCACTGTGGGAAGTGTTATATTAGTACCCAATATCTACGTTGTAACATAGAAGTCTCTTGCTATAGAACAGTATTATAACTGTAGAGAATGAAAGCCAAATTCATTGCTATGTAGGCACCTAAATAAGTGTCTTGGATTTAGGCAGTCGGGTTTGACAATGTTGGCTTTAACTATTGTCCATTGCAATTATGCATATTATTCCTGGTTGGTTGTGCGAGGGCAATTCTTGTCCTATCAGAGAGGGGAATTGTGACTCTTGCAGGGAAATTTTTGAGTCATTTCATCTAATATTTACAAGGGTAATTAGTGCTCAGCGTGTAGCCTTGCAAAGGAAGTGCACCATTACAGGAATTTTTCTATTCCTGTTTGACTCACTTTATGATGCACTTACATTTTTGCCTTTTTTGGATTCCTGTTTCCTATGCAAGTACGGTCAGCTCAGTGGGAGGCTCAATCACAGTGAGAGACGATATAAATACTTAGGCAGAATTTCAGCCTCTGAAGCCACTCTATTAATCCCTGCCATCAGGGAAGCTTCTTGTATGTGTCACCTCATGAATGACACAGGTGAGAAAGCTGAGAATAAAAGCTTTTAACAAAGACTTTATTTTCTGTAAAATTACAGAGCTTGGGGCTAAACTTTCAGCAAGGGCTCAGTCCGGCCTCCACTGACACGTGCATTACTTTACACATGTAACTACTTCTATGTGCCATTTTTTGTCCACTCTCATTAGCAAATGTATATAGATCGTTCACACACCAACCATTATTTGTGGGTTGACCCAGTAGTAGTGCAGGGATAACTATGCATGGAAATGACCGAGGTCACACACATACAAAGGCAGCAATAATCTAATACTTTGCATGTGCAGTGCCTTCCTTCTGAGCATCTCAAAGCATTTCATAGAGCGGTTTGTCTATTGGTATATGACTTCTACGAGTTAAGTATCTTTGTGTGGTTAGACATCATCTTGAAACTGCAATGATACTTCATTTTCAGTGGAGGATAAAACTAAATGCACAAAAGAAATCTTAGACCTTGGCTACCAACTGCATTAATTGCTGTAGTGTATTGAGTAAGGCATAGAATAGCGTTTCCCAAACTGTGGGTACCAGGTGGGGCAGGGTGGTCATGAGCTATTGAGCCAGCAGGGAGAGGAGAGGTAAGGAGCAGGATGAGAAGAACATCGAGGGGAGAGAGGCAGGGGCTCTGGAAGAAGCACAGCTGGCACCTAGGTCCCACTCTGCCTACTGGGCCATCCTGTCAGACACCCTCAAGACATATCTGAATTTCCACCACTGCCCCAGAGGGCTTTGTTAACACACTTGAGCCCAGAGTGGGTCGCAGCATGAAACACTGGCATAGCGGATTCAGAAGTCTATCTTATCTGAGTCAGTCCTCGCTTTCCAAAGTTTGATCCCATCATGAGTTACTTTTCTGACCTTCAGGGGAACCTTTATGTGGGTCTCTTCCTCAGAGAAAATATTTTTCCTTATGGGGGAGACTTTTTATATGATAAGTTGAAATATTAAAGGCAGGATTGGTTATAAAAGCATGCAGCCCACTTGGAACACCTTACTACACAGAGGAGATGTGGCTAACCAATGAGTTTTTTTTCAGTCAGTTGATATTCCTGGCTGAGTTTTACTTGGACCACCACTAAAGTACTTCAGCATAAATTCTCTACCTTCCATCTAATCTGAACCTTCTAGCACTGTACATTAGCTCAGGTTGAGACAAATTGGTCACAATGTTAGTTCAGTGTCTTTCCCAGAAATAACCTTGGAACATCAATTCTTGATGTGTGAAGGCTTCGGGAATACGGTAGTCATCTTGGAGTTCTCTGAGAGTACAATGTCACTTGAGATCTTTCAGCTCTGTTAGAGACTCTCTTCTCCTATGCGTTCATCTTTTTCTTTTCAGATCCACGAAGCATGTTGGGCTATTGATGCAATACACCTGCTAATAACAGTCCCACACTTCTGATGATGATGCTTCCTATGTTTGCTGCAATCTCATAAGAACGGCCATACTGGGTCAGCCCAAAGGTCCATGTAACCAGGGATCCGGTCTTCTAACAGTGGCCAGTGCCAGGTGCCCCAGAGGGAATGAACAGAACATGTAATCATCAAGTCATCCATTGCCCATTCCCAGCCTCTGGCAAACAGAGGCTAGAGATACCATCCCTGCCCATGCTGGCTAATAGCCATTGATGGACCTATCCTCCGTGAACTTATCTAAGTTCTTTTTTGAATCCTGTTATAGTTTTGGCCTTCACAACATCCTCTGGCAAGGATTACCACAGGTTGACTGTGTGCTGTATAAAGAAATACTTCCTTTTGTTTGTTTTAAACTTGCTGCCTATTAATTTCATTTGGTTACCCCCTTGTTCTTGTGTTATGAGAAGGAATAAATAAATCTTCTTTATTTACTTTCTCCACACCAGTCATGGTTTTATAGACTTCAGTCATGTCCCTCCTTAGTCATCTCTTTTCCAAGCTGAAAAGCCCCAGTCTTTTAAATCTCTCCTCATACGGAAGCTGTTCCATATCCTCAGTCATTTTTGTTGCTCTTTTCTGAATGTTTTCCAACTCCAGTATATCTTTTTTGAGATGGGGCAACCACATCTGCACACAGTATTCAAGATCTGGGTGTACCATAGATTTATATAGAGGCAATAGAAAATATCATATCTTATTGTCTATACCTTTCTTAATGATTCTCAACATTCTGTTCACTTTTTTGACTGCTGCTGCACATTGAGTGGACGTTTTCAGATAACTATCCACAATGACATCAAGATCAGGGAAGAGTCCAGCAGAGGGCAACAAAAATGATTAGGGGGCTGGAGCACACGACACAAAAGGAGAGGCTGAGAGAACTGGGATTGTTTAATCTGCAGAAGAGAAGAGTGAGGAGGGATTTGATAGCTGCTTTCAACTACCTGAAAGAGGGTTCCAAAGAGGATGATGGATCTAGACTGTTCTTAGTGGTAGCAGATGACAGAACAAGGAGTAATGGTCTCAAGTTGCAGTGGGAGAGGTTCAGGTTGGATATTAGGAAAAACTTTTTCACTAGGAGGGTGGTGAAGCACTGGAATCCGTTACCTAGCAAGGTGGTGGAATCTCCTTCCTTAAAGGTTTTTAAGGTCAGGCTTGACAAATTCCTGACTACGATGATTTAGTTGGGATTGGTCCTACTTTGAGCAGGGGGTTGGACTAGATGACCTCCTGAGGTCCCTTCCAACCCTGACATTCTGTGATCTCTTTCTTGAGTGGTAACAGCTAATTTAGAACACATCATGTTATACGTATAGTTGGGATTATATTTTCCAATGTGCATTTCTTTGCATTTATCCACATTGAATTTCATCTGCCACTTTGTTGCCCGGTTGAGAGCCCTTTGTAGCTCTTCTCAGTCTGCTTTGGACTTCACTATCTCGAGTAGTTTTGTATCTGCAAATTCTGCCACCTCACTGTTTACCCCTTTTTCCAAATCATTTATGAATATGTTGAATAGGACTGGTCGGGACACCACTATTTACCTCTCTCCATTCTGAAAACTGACCATTTATTCCTATCCTTTGTTTCCTATTTTTTTAACCAGTTACCAGTCCATGAGAGGACCTTCTCTCTCACTCCATAACAGTTTACTTTGCTTAAGAGACTTTGGTTGAGGGACCTTGTCAAAGGCTTCCTGAAAATCTTAAGTGGGTGTACCATAGATTTATGTAGCAGCAATATGATATTTTCTATCTTATTATCTATACCTTTCCCCCATCCCCCTTGTCCACATGCTTGCTGACACACAAACACACACACCCCGGCAAAGAATTCTAGTAGCTTGGTGAGGCGTGATTTCCCTTTACAAAAACCTCTTCCCCAACAAATTATGTTCATCTATATGTCTGACAATTCTGTTGTTTACTATAGTTTCAACCAGTTTGCCTGGTACAGAAGTCAGGTGTACCAGCCTGTCATTACCAGGGTTACCTCTGGATCCCTTTTTAAAAATTGGCATCACATTAGCTATCATCCAGTCATCTGGTACAGAAGTTGATTTAAATGATAGGTTGCAAACCACAGTTAGCAGTTCTGTAATTTCACATTTGAGTTCAGAACTCTTGAGTGAATACCATCCAGTCCTGGTGACTTATTACTGTTTAATTTATCAATTTATTCCAAAACCTTCTCTAATGACACCTCAGTCTGGGACAGTTCCTCAGATCTGTCACCTAAAAAGAACGACTCAAATTTGGTAATCTCTCTCATATCCTCAGCTGTGAAGATGGATGTAAAGAATTCATTTAGTTTCTCTGCAATGGCCCTATCGTCCTTGAGTGCACCTTTAGCATCTTAATCGTCCAGTGGCCTCACTAATTGTTTAGCAGGCTTCCTGCTTTTGATGTACTTAACAAAAATTTGCTATTACTTTTTGAGTCTTTGACTAACTGTTCTTCACTTGCCAGAGTTTATGCTCCTTTCTATTTTCCTCACTAGGATTTAACTCCCACTTTTTAAAGGATGCCTTTTTGTGTCTCACTGCTTCTTTTACTTTGTTGTTTAGCCAGGGCTGCACTTTTTTGGTTCTCTTACTATGTTTTTCAATTTGGGGTGTACGTTTAAGCTGAACCTCTATTATGGTGTCTTTAAAAAGTTTCCACGCAGCTTGCAGGGATTTCACTTTTGGCGTTGTACCTTTTAATTTATGTTTAACTAACTTCCTCATTTTTGTGTAGTCCCCCTTTCTGGAATTAAATGCTACAGTGTTGGGCTGCTGTGGTGTTTTTCCCACTACAGGGATGTTAAATTTAATTATGTTATGGTTACTATTACCAAGCCGTCCAGCTATATTCACCTCTTGGACCAGATCCTGTGTTCTACTTAGGACTAAATCAAGAACTGCCTTTCCTTCTGTGGGTTCCAGGACTAGCTGCTTCAAGAAGCAGTTATTTAAAGTGTTAAGAAACTTTATCTCAGCATCCCGTCCTGAGGTGACATGTACCCAGGCAATATGGGAATAATTGAAATCCCCCATTATTACTGAGTTTTTTATTTTTATAGGCTTTCTAATCCCACAGAGCATTTTGCCTCACTATCACCATCCAGGTGAGGCAGTCAGTAACATATCCCTACTGCTATGTTCTTATTATCTGAGCATGGAATTGCTATCCATAGATATTCTGTGGTACAGTTTCGTTCATTTAAGATTTTTACTTCATTTGGTTCTACGCTTTCTTTCACATATAGTGCCCCTCTCTGACCAGAACAACCTGGTCTGTCCTTCTGATATATTTTGTACCTTGGTATTATTGTGTCCCATTGGAGCAGCAAAGAATCCTGTGGCACCTTTTAGGTTAACAGATGTTTTGGAGCATGAGCTTTCATGGGTGAATACCCACTTCTTCAGATGCATGTGGTCTGAAGAAGTCGGTATTCACCCACGAAAGCTCATGCTCCAAAACGTCTGTTAGTCTATAAGGTGCCACAGGGTTCTTTGCTGCTTTTACAGATCCAGACTAACACGGCTACCCCTCTGATACTTGTGTCCCATTGATTATCCTCATTCCACCAGGTTTCTGTGATGTCTATTATATCAATCTCTTCACTTAATACAAGGCACTCAGTTCACCCATCTTATTATTTAGATTTCTAGCATTTGTATATAAGCGCTTTTTAGCTGTCTGCTGTTACATGATGTAATTGAATGGGTGTCCTTCATATGACTGTTTCTCCCCACATTGCTAAACAAGATAAGTATTTTCATGAAGAGTTAAGACAGAAAGAGAAGGATTTGTGTCTTGGGGAGCTGTTTAAGGTGGACCTGATGAGCCTACATGATTTGGCTGTCTTCCCTTGAGACTGTCTTTAGAAAGGTGCAGAGATGCATGTTGGCATGCATTGACATATCTTGGTTAATTCCACAAAAGATATGCAAGCCGTTCCGTCCAGTTCTTCAGAGAATGAGAGGCACATGTTATCTTGCCATCACCCTGTCTTGGTGTCAGAACAGCTGCCTCTTAGCATCGTTATTGTAGCCAAGGGAAATCACCTGATATCACTTAATCTGAAAATCTAGACTGCGTGAGTTTGGCACTCGGTGGATGAATTGCCAGATGTGGGGGGCTGCCTATTGGTAGCTTCGTCCAGGTAGACAAAAATGCCTTGATTTTAGTTTTAGTGCCAGTGGTCTTAGGGGAGGAGCAGCAGAGAGGAACCAGTCAGAGACTCCAGCTGATAGAAGTGGCTGCAGCAACAGCCAAAGCAGGGACTGCTGCACTGGAAGAAGGGAGGAAGTAAAGTGGATGGGGCCCAGCCAAGACAACCCTTTCCCTCAGACTTGTACAGGGGACACACACACACGCACACACGCGCGCACACACACACACACACACACACTCTCTCTCTCTCTGTCTCTGTCTCTCTCTCTCTCTCTGTCTCTGTCTCTCTCTCTCTCTCGGCTCCAGGACCTACATGGTTTAGTTCTCTCCTCATCTTATCCCCCCATGTTGGGGACAGAAAAGCTAGGCAGAGATTTCTGCTGGTAGAAGCAGCCAGAGTGGGGATCTTTGAATATTTAAAGAGCTTCCTACAGTTTTAACTGGACTTTCTCTGCCCTGTGCAGATTGGCTGTTTGTGCCAACCCTTCTGCTCACCCTCCCTCAGTCTGTTTACCTCAGCTTCTCATCTCCCTCGTTTACCCTCTTCTTCCATGCCTTTCCCCCTCTCCTCTTTCCCTTCACTCTTTTTTCCATTGAGCTTATTGCCTCTGGACTAAACCTACCAAAAGTTAAATAAATTAAATAAATTGTGGCACTAGCACAATGTTTGCCACCATCACATTGTTCACTCTGCCCCCTTTCCCCATCCAGTGTCTGTCTTGTCTTGTCTAATTAGCTCTTCGGGACAAGGAATGTCTGCTTCCATGTTTGTACAACATCCAGCATAATAGGGCCTCGTTCTTGGTTGGTTGTAGGCACTACCATAATAAACATAATAAATACTAACATGATTTAGTAAATCCTTGAAATGCACTTTTACAGATGAAGCAGAGACAATTCCAAGTGCTACTGACCAAGTTAAACATCTGTTTCTTTTTTTAGTATAAGTTGGCAATTGCCAGTTGTATCTGAAGGCAGAGCATAAAGAAGAGTCTCTTATGACATGGCTTCTGTAAGAGAAGAGATCTTGGTATTTTAGAGTCCAAGTTATTCACTATATGTTCTGTGAATCATAAGAAATAAAGTAAGAATATCTTCAGCCCTTGTCATAGAAGAGGATTACGGAAGGTCATACTGTTTTAAATGGAGGCTTTTGCACACTGGTGTCCAGATAAATCCACATCTTTTAACTGCATCAGGCACACTTCATAAAATCTCTGATGGTTTTATTTTGGTAGGAAGTACCATATATATTCGTACATAAGCTGAATATTTTTGGTAAAAAAGTGACGCATCAAAGAGCGGGGGTCGGCTTATAAACGGGTCTACACCAAAATCTGATGATTTTAAACTCTATGGCAGGGGTCGGCAACCTTTCAGAAGAGGTGTGCCGGGTCATCATTTATTCACTCTGATTTAAGGTTTTCCGTACCAGTATCAGATGGGTAGCCATGTTAGTCTGGATCTGTAAAAGCAGCAAAGAGTCCTGTGGCACCTTATAGACTAACAGATGTACTGGAGCATGAGCTTTCGTGGGTGAATACCCACTTTGTTGGATGCGTGCCAGGGTTACATTTTAACGTTTTTAGAAGGTCCCTTTCTATAAGTCTATAATATATAACTAAACTATTGGTGTATGTAAAGTAAATAAGGTTTTTAAAATGTTTAAGAATCTTCATTTAAAATTAAATTAAAATGCAGAGCCCCCCAGACCGGTTCTCCATAATTAAGAAACCAAATTGCCACTCAGACAAGTTAATTTTCCAAAGATCCTGTAGTCCTTATCTGAAGTAGACAAAACCTTTTAGGAAGTTCATTCAGAGTTTTGTTTCTTCAGACTCCACCACAGAAAATGGGGCTTTGCCAAACAGAACCCCAACTCAAATGGTAGTTGTCTTTCATTTTTCATTGTTGTTGTTCTTTGACAAGACTATCTCGCTGTTGTCAAAGGAGAGCTTGCTTAACCAAAACAGTAGCAGTAACAGTATCCAGTCACTGATCAGTTTTTGCCTCCTGAGATTTTCATGAGTTTATTTTGCTGCTCTTGAGAGGCGAATGCTTTTACAACCAATCCTGCCTTTGATATTGCAGCTATGTGGAGGTACTAAATTTGGCCTGGCTTTATTTTCTGAGGACTTCCTGAGCTAGTCAAATCTTCCTTTCTTTCCTGTTCTCTCTGATATCTAGGGATAAACACACACAGACACATTGTCTGTTCTATAAAATCAGTAACTTTTTTTAAAAAAAATATAATTTCAATTAATTGAGATTTTATTTTGGAGGAACAGTGGAGACTTCATCATCTATGTTTTTATATTGGTGCTCTACACCATAGTATCTGTGCATCATGCAGAAAGAGGGCTTAGTAATTGACAAGATTGTGAGATCATGAAGGATGTTTATCTCACCACAAGAAGCTTATCTTTAGACCTGTACTGCTTTGAAAGTGTGATATCTGAGACATGTATTTCTGCCTATAAAGAATCTGTGTGTACTCTTCCTGAAGTGAATTTAAAATAAAAAAAAAAAATTATGGAACATTGGTGAAAATCTACCTGTTTTCTAAGCAGGCCTTCTTAAATTTTTAAACTTTTGTAAGGGCCTGGATTTGTTGTTTTAAGATTTGGCAACACCGAAAATGTACCGATTGGATATGGCAAAGTAATTTAATAGTAATAGTAATTTAGCCATTTTCTAAAATCTTTGTATGCTTTACGAATATCAGTGAATTAAGCCTCCACATATCACGGAGATAGGGAATTTTTATCCCCATTTTCTAGATGAGGAAACCGAGATTAAGGGTAAAATTCTCAAAAGTGCCTAAATCCACTTTTCTAAAATGACTTAGGAGCCTTACGGGCTTGTTTACATGAGAGGGTTTTATCAGTTATAATTATAATTTATGTGGCTTTGGAATTCTAAGCCAAAAAAAGATAGTCGTGCTGAAATGTGTGTGTCCACATGGGGAGTTATATCAGTATGGGCTTGTCTACACTAGAAAGGCTGCTGTGGCACACCTGCAGCTGTACTGATAATCACATTTCAGTGTAGACACTCACTTCAGTGATAGGAGGGATTTTCCTGTTGCCATAGTTAATCCACCTGTCTGAGAGGCAGTATCTAGGTTGATAAAAGAATTCTCTCTACACTGGGGTTAGGTCATTTTAGCTATGTCCCTCGGGGTGTGGATTTTTCACACCCTTGAGTGACGTAGCCGGATTGACTTTTTTGATTGGAGACCTGACCTAAAATTATATTGGTTTACGTACACACCTTATTTTACACCATGTAGACAAGCCTTTAGTCTTGTTGACTTTCAGTGAGATACAGGGCTTGTCTACATGAGACATCCGGGAAAATTAATCTGAATTAACTAAAGGGGTGAAATGAAAGTAGATTAGTTAAACTGCATTAAACCCCTTTGTGAACACCTTCTTTCAGAGTTAAAGTGGCCTTAATTTGATTTTAGCTCAATTAAGTTCCAAAGTGAATTAAACTAAACTGAATTAAAGCCCTTTAATTCTCATTAACAGTGTCTATATAGAGATTTAATGAGGTTCATATTCCACTTCATATTCACCCCTTAAATTAATCCAAATAAACTCTGCTGGCTGTCCCCATGTAGACAAGCCCTTAGTCTCCTAAATCCCATTTTCAGAAGTAACTAAAGGCTTGTCTACACAGGGACACTCAGAAAAATTAATCCGAATTAACCAAAGGTGTGACTTGAAAATGTGTTAGGCAAACCTCATTTAAATTCTTGTGTGACCTCAATGTTGTTTATTGTAAAAACTAAACTGAATTAAGGCTACTGAATGAGAGTGACCACATAGTGCTTTAATGGAGTTTAACTAATCTATTTTCATTTCACACCTTTAGTTAATTTGGATTAATTTTCCTGAGTGTCCCCATGTAGACAAACTCTCAGGCCCTTTGGATAAAATTTTTAAAAGCACCAAAGTGTTTTGTCCATGGTCACACAGGAAGTCTGTGACAAAACTGGGACTAGAATTCAATTATCCTGAATCATAAATCCATCCATCCTCCTCCTCAGATTCAAACTTACTTTGCTGTTGTGGTCGCTTGCATGGTTTGGCAACCCTTACGATACTGAGATCATCCACAGTTTCTAGTGATATCCCTTGGGCTGTATTGTTTCCATTTGACAGCTTTTATGATGAACTACCTAATGTTTGTACAGCACTTTAAACATGTAAAGCACTATATAGTCACTAAATTGTTATGAAGTTGTAATCCTCCCTTTTGACTAAATAGGGCTGGACTTGGGTGTCTGCCAAAGGGGCTTTGCTAGATTGTTGGCAGCTATCATAGTGATGTATCCAAGGGGCAGGGATGTGATGTAGGAGCAGTGGCTGGTTTTCCAAAATGTGTTATGTGACAGTGAGTACCTACGTGGATATCACATAGGGAATGGAACCATGATAGTGTTGTTTATTAGTAGGGATGTTTTTTGTATATAACTTTTGTATATATTGTATAATAGTGTGTGTGGCACTTCCCAGAGACATTGAAGATCTGGTTCCTTTCTTGAGGCGTTTACCGTCTAAATCTTCTCATAGGTGAAAGCTATTTCCGGAGGATGATGAGCCATAGTCCATCCTACGGAATTGGTACTCTGGTTAAAAATGACACATCAGGTCAGTCTGGTGCTAGGCATCAGTGCAATGTCCTGCCGCATGGGGGGTTGGCATTCAGGTGTGGGGCTTGAGGATCTTATTCTTGGGACAGCATTGCAGAAGCAAGATGCACAGTACCTGAAGAAAGCGACAAAGAGTCCTGTGGCACCTTATAGACTAACAGACGTATTGGAGCATAAGCTTTCGTACCTGGAGAGTGGGTTATAGTTTGAGACAGACATGTGCACACCTCCTGCACTTCTTGCCCAGAATGATGGTCACTACCATCCAGAACATTTGAGGCTGCTGAGAGGACCTGGAGGAAGCATGAAACCTCTCTTGCGCTCCTCACGCCTTCTGAAAATATGATGGTAATATTGTAAAATCCTGCAGTAATTTTAATATAAACTTTTTGGGGAGATTTAGAAACAATCAGTCTATTTTGTACAAATTAGGTATGAGGGTGAAATCATTTTCCCAGAGGTTGAATCCGTTCTAACCAGTGGTTCAAAATTCAGATATTATTGAGGTTGCATTCCACTTTATAAGAGCCAGGTATTATTATTTATTGTTTACATTTCATCTGTAGATCTCAGAATGCTTGACAAAAGAATAATGCTAGCTCAGTTTTACAGATGTGGAAATTTAGGCACACAGAGATTAAATGATTTGCCCCCGCTCACCCAGCATATCAGCGGTACAGCTGGAGTAAAACCCAGGGCTTCTGATTTGCAGGCCAGTGCCCTATCCACTGGACCATACTGCAAAACACTTAAGAGACACAGAGAAGAAAGGGACAGCAGTAATATAATGTGAGAAATGCAGCAACAAAATAAAAGAATGAAAAGGAAGCAGAGAGAAGAGTGTGTGAGAGAAGTTCTAATAAAAAAATCAATACCATATATAGGACATGCAAGTGTGCATTGGGGGTGGGAGGAGACACTTTTCTTCACTATAGTACAAACTGCCATTTAAGTACTAAGAACTGTTTTGTTTTTGTTTTGTTTTGAATGCTAACTCATCCTTGGAGTGGGAGGAGTAGAGATGGGCTTAAATTAGGAGATGGAGACGTTCAAACTCCAACTAGTTTTTGCCAACCTCAAAAGATATTTTGAGAGATTCACGAAACTTACACCTGCAGTAGGTTCAGCCAGGCTTTGTACAAACTGTTATGAGAAATGTTAAAGCCTCTTTATTTTTCTTTTCTTGTCTTACTTGAGCTAGTTGCATTTTACTGCCAATCTTGGTGGTGTCTGTGCCGGAGAGTAGCAGGAAAAGCTGATAAGGCCACAGGACAGAAATCTTTGTGCTTATCTCACTGCAGCACATGGAGCTGAGAGTGCATCCTTTTCCTGTCCTAGGACAGGAGACGTAAACTGACCATCTCCTGACAGTAGCGACTTCAAACGGGGGCTGTAACGTCTACAGGGTATGAATCTTCTCTCAACTTCAGAAGCCAGCTAGGTGAAAGTGGGTCACCGCTTGTTTAGAAAGCGGTTTTTGTGCCAGCGAAAAGTTCTGTTAACTGCTGGGTCAATAGACGACTTTGTATATATTATTTGAAAAGTATAAATTCAGCACAACTCTTGATTGTTTGTTTAGACTTTTACCAGGCGATGAATTAAGTAGAAAGGAGTTGACTTTTTTTCAGTCAGCCAATTCTACTAAAATAACAAGTGAGCTGCAAGGTTTGGATCTGGGTTCAGATCAGAACTTTTCCCAAGTTAGGGGGAATATTTGGACAGGGAGTGAGTTTTTGTCCCCATCTCTGAATAAAAGAACATGTGGCTGATTTAACCACTGTCTTTACTAGAAATATAAATGAATTGGAGGATCCAGTTTAAAGTTGTAATGTAGATGGGACTGTGTCCTGAAACCAGAACTGTTCAGGGTTTTAACTTGGTTACAGGGACTTAGATACAGAGTCTATGGGACTTAACTATTAGCCAGGCTGTAACCAGGATCTCTTTTGGTTGTGGTATGCTAAATAACTCAGGGAATGATGTGTGTACAGTTATGAAGGGTAGAGAACCTAGAAGTATATGAGCAAAGCTCACCTTAGCTATTCCCTGTACATTTTGGTTATGCTTCTTTTTCCCCTTCTCATTTTCCCCACCCCACAAACTGTCGCCAGTACTGCAGCACATACATACTGGGCACAAGGGCTGAACATGCAGCTTCCCTTAAGACCAACTTGAAAGAGAGGGTACATCCTAATGCTTGAAACATTGGACTGGGAATCAGAACTTCTGGGTTCTGGTCCCAACTCTACCACTGATTTTGGGCAAATCTTTTTATCACTTTCTGTGCCTCAATTTTTCCATCTGTAAAATAGCCTTAATATCTATTTCTCCATAGTGGTGTAGGGCTTACTGCATGAGATCAAAGTATTTCTGTGCTAATTAACCAGCTGGCAGGTGGGCACCCATACAGTGACTGCAGTCTGAAATCTACCATGTAGATCAAGCATGTCAGGTGAGCATGGCGCCTGGTTTCCAATTACTGAAAGATCTCAATTCTAATGGTTGCTATGCAGGTTACCCATGTTTGACAGCTGTGTAGTGTGTAGCCACCTCAACTACAGGTGCAGCCTTATTTATAGTATTATTTGAACTTTAATTTATTGCTATGTTATTGGCTGGCACACCTTGCAGAAGAGTGAGTCTCATAATATGTTTCGCACACTGGCAGTGAGATCTCACCAACGCCGAAGTATTAGCATATGATCTCATCATTCCCCTTTGTTTCAGTACCTGATGCAGAACGGTTCCCTCTTCTGTCTGTCCTTCTGTCTTTTAAACCATGACTCCTAATAATGTGTGTGAGAGCAGTATGAATTATTAGCAGTCTCTCCAAGCCACTCAGACTCAGCCTGGAGTTTGAGGTTTGCTGCATTCCTGAATCTCTGCCCATGCTGAAAAAGTTTGTCAGAGATTGGCTTTGATTGGAAAGCCAGCAAACTTTATTCCCCACTTCATCAGCTACCTCCTCACTCCCAACAAACCCCGAGATGCTCTCCTGAGTGTATCTAAGTTCAGGAGTGTTCCCAAGGCCTTTAAATAACGAGGAGTGGAGATGGGCTCCCCTTTGAATTCTGAGTTGATCAAATTGAAGTTTGAATCTTCTGGTTCATTTCCAATCCCTGTGAACTAGACACGAACTGCACTCTACAGGGCTCTCATCTGTCTGCTCCTGCCTCTGGTGAATAGCAGATTGTGTCATCTACTCATCAAGCTTCATTAACAATGCAAAGCCTTTCATTCTAGTATTTAAAAGATCATCTTGGAGACTTTGTTATGGAACGCTTTCCTCTCCCACTTTTATATTGAATCTCAGGGATGCAGAATATTGCTAAATTAGCTTTAGCTCTGATTTAAGATGCAGGACTAATAGCTGCCAAAAATAACAGTCTGCTTCTAAAGATGCTGTGGACCTGAGACCAGAGTAGACTAATCTTGTTGTGATTACCACTTTCCTTCTGTCTTTCACCTGCCTTCCTCTCTCTTTTCTGTTCAATTTAGGAATGGGCCCAAACCAAAACCCCGCATTTGAAAATTCCTGAAGGCAAGGCTTCATAATTGAGCTACGAATATCAATGTATCCAAATCTAGCAATGTTCACATTCATCACCTTAGAGAGCTTTGAGTTGAGCTCAGATCCTGACTCAGTGTTGGGTGGGGGAGTAGGAGATTGGGTTAAGGCCAAAATTGGTTATTTAAGGGAGGAGAATTTTAACATCACTCAGTTTGACGTAGATACGTAGGCAACCGTAACGTACAAAGCATGGGCTAGTAATTTGAGTGCAAGACGGAATCAGAAATTCTGGGCTCTAGTCGCCATTCCTGCCATTGAGGGTATGTCTACACTGCAGTTAAACACCTGTGGCTGGCCCATGCCCACTGACTTGAGCTGGTGGGGCTTGGGCTGAGGGGCTGTTTAATTGCTGTCTAAACATTCAGGCTCCGGCTGCAACCTGAATTCTAGGACCGTACCATCTCACGGGGTCCTAGAGCCCAGGCTTCTGCCTGAGCCTGAATGTCTACATTGCAATGAAACAGTCCCTTAGTCCGAGCCCCATGAGCCCAAGTCAGCTAGCATGGCCATCTGCGGGTTTTTAATTGCAGTGTAGACATTCCCAGTGTGGCTGACCTTGGGTGTGTTCCTCAGTTTCTTCAGCTTAAAAGGCGATCGCATTTTCCTACTACACAAGGGGATTGTGAGGCTTATTAATGCTTGTAAAGTGCCTTGCAATCCTCTTATAAAAGGGGGATACATAAGAGGCAAATTAGTTGCTTGTTTATTAATTTTATTTAGATGTTCATAATTTTTTTGTGTATATAAGATGTTAAAGGAAACTTGGCATACTCTTTCTAGTCTTAACTAAGAATCCCGTGGCCATTATTCAGTGATCCAAAGTACATCTGTCCTCTCAGAAGGAGACTGCTTGACCCAGAATTATAATTTATAGACAGTTTGATTTGATTTGGCTTCCATCCCAAAGGACATTGTGCCTTAGTTTCGATAATTTCTGATGTATGTTCCTCAGCTTGGGGAAGCTGTCATTTATCTTTCAAACAACTTGGGCCCAGCAGTATGTTATGAACCGTTGTTATATGAGTCACGGCAGCTTTTCCGTGCCTCTGGATATTTTAGAAAGGCGGGAAGTCAACTCCTCTGTCTCCCATCCCTCTCCTAGAGATGGAGTGTTGTCGGGAAATTCCTTAGTTACTTCAGGAGTGGTTGCTATAGAAAGTGGCCTTTTAATCGTGTTTGTATTGGCTTTTCTAATTGGCTGGCAATACAAGCATCTGACTAGGCAAAAAAAAAAAAAAAACATAAAAAGAAACTGTTAGTATCTGCCATCTGATGTTAACATTGGCAGCTTTTTCTTGTAACTTTTGCAGTAAAATTAACTCTGGTGGAGGAGTTTTTCAGAGGTGAAGATGTACCAAATCTGAATTTTTTAAAACTTTTTAATTAGATTTCGAAATCCCTCCCTCTCCATTTCCAAGATGCCACTCACCATGGCATCTGGGTACCAGGATGTAAGGTGCTATAGCACAATTATTTAAAATCACCATTATGTTGGTTGGTTTCTTTAATCAATTAGTAAGTAGCTTTTAACAATTGTGTTGCTCCAGAAATACCAAGACCTAAAACCGTGTTTTAAAGATTGGGCATGCAGCAAAGCCCATTTTGTGGTCATTAATGGAGGACTTAGGCCAGGGATGGGCAACCTTGGCATGCGGCCTGCCAGGGTAAGCACACTGGTGGGCCGGTTTGCTTACCTGCTGCGTCCGCAAGTTCAGCTGATGGAGGCTCCCACTCGCCATGTTCGCCGCTCCAGGCCAATGGGGGCAGCGGGGAGTGGTGGCCAGCACATCCCTCGGCCCATGCCACTTCCGACAGCCCCCATTGGCCTGGAGCGGCCAACCGCAGCCAGTGGGCACCACGATTGGCCAAACCTGCGGACATGGCAGGTAAACAAACCAGCACGGCCTGCCAGGGTGCTTACCCTGGCAGGCTGCGTGCCAAAGGTTGCCAATCCCTGACTTAGGCAATTGAGAGCAGGATTTCTGTTTGTTGGGAGAATGTGGTGGGAAGTTTGAATTGTATTGGTCTCTTGATTGGTGATTAAATGATGAGTGGTAGGGTGGGAAGAAGAGCCCTGCTGCTTTGGGTACTTAATCCTCCTCCTACATCGGGGTGGCCAACCTGAGCCTGAGAAGGAGCCAGAATTTACCAACGTACATTGCTTGAGAGCCACAGTAATATGTCAGCAGCCCCCATCCCACTCCCAGCACCTCCTACCCCTCGGCAGCCCTGCCAATCAGTGCCTCCCCCTCCCTCCCCGCACCTCCCACTCAACTTTCCCATGGTGTGCAGGAGGCTCAGGTGGGGGAAGCGAGGGCACGGCAGACTCAGGGGAGGAGGCGGGAAGGGGTGGAGTGGGGGCAGGGCCTGTGGCAGAGCCAGGGGCTGAGCAGTGAGCACCCGCCCCTGGCACATTGGAAAGTTGGCACCTGTAGCTCCAGCCCCGGAGTCGGTGCCTGAACAAGGAGCCGCATATTGACTGCTGAAGAGTCGCGTGTGGCTCCGGAGCCCCAGGTTGGCCACTCCTGTTCTACATTATTGTGGTTCTAAATGTGCATCAGAGACTCCTGGAGCTGTGGGTGGGCATCACAATGCTGAGTTCATTCTAACTGAAATGTAAATGATAAAAGTGTTTTGAGTAATTAAAATAATTAAATGCTGCAGATGTGCACAACTGATACTGCCAGACAGACAGAGCAAAGTTTGAATCTGTATAATTTACAGTTTGTTCTAGAGAGACTAGACACAGCAAGCCATAGAAATTGTTTGGTTTTGCCGTCTTTGTTGTTGATTTATTTGTAATGTACGAAAAATACTACTGCTCTGACCTTTTGGGAGGGATAGCTCAGTGGTTTGAGCGTTGGCCTGCTAAACCCAGGGTTATGAGTTCAGTCCTTGAGGGGGGCCATTTAGGGATCTGGGGCAAAAATCTGCCTGGGGATTGGTCCTGCTTTGAGCAGGGGGTTGGACTAGATGACCTCCTGAGGTGCCTTCCAACCCTGATATTCTATGATTGTAAGTTAAAGGGGTCTACCCTGAAGAGTTCATATTCTAAAAACACTATAGTGTAGCTCTTGGAAGATGCACAGTCAAATTGTTGTCCTATTGAATCAGTTTCTTCAATAAAATCTCTACCATCTAGTCACTCCTCCTTTACTTATGGCTTCCCCCTTAATGCCCATCTTCTCTATGCCTCACTTTCCCTCCCTTATCCCTCAGCATTAAATTCCAGGGTGAGTTTTCATTCTGCTCAGAATGTGTTACAGTGTAACCTCTTGAAAGGGAGCAAATCCCTTCTCACACAGGAAGTAAATAAGTTTGCTTTGGTGTTGCGGTACCAGCATTGTTGTAGGGCTAAACCTGTGTAATGGGAAGACCCTGGTCAGGAAGGAGATTTTGAGAATGGATTTTAGGTGGTGTAGCTTCAGTTTTAATGTGACCAATGTGCTGCATTTGTAACATGGATGGAAGCATCTGTAGTTCTAGCATTTTTATTCAGAATAAAACCTAACAATTGCCCTGATATACAGCGAGACATTGACCTTGTACTAGCTAGTACTGCTTAAGGTTCAGTGCTATAAACTTCACTTCAACCCCAAGCAAATACCTGTCTTTTAATGAAGGCCGTGTTCGCAGGAAAGAGATGGAATATCCCTGGGAAGCCAGGGCAATGGTGGTACAAATCTACATTACTAGTAAGCACGGACCGTGTGACTATTTTTGCCAGCTGTTAAATTCGGACTCCTTTTATCTACACTACAGAAATAAGTTTGTTTTGTATCTGTGTCCATATGGATTAAGGAGTCCTGTTGATACTGTGTATCTCATTTTAGATTGCAAAGACATGTGTTATTTCAGGGCCAGCTGAACTACCTGTGAGGGAAGGTGGGCCTTAAACCCAGGCCCTCAGGCAGCTCACCCGAACCACTGGAGAAAGGGGCTAGAAAAGCTCTAGCTCACAAAGGGCCTGTAGACGTGCAGACTCACCCCTGCGGCCCTTCCTGCTGGTTGTCCTCGAGAATTAGCTCTGGAGTGCTCTCTGCAGGCCGGTGATCCACCTGTCCTCTGGCCCCGGGTCGCTCCTAGGACCCTGGTGCCCCGTTAGCTGGGGTGCTGCCCCCTGGCAGTAATCCCTCAGTCTTAGGGTCTCCGCTCCCTGGGGAACCCCCACCCACTATTCCCACCTCGCCTCAGTATAAGGCTACTGCCAGTCATCGTCTAGCCCCACGCCCTGGGGCAGACTGCAGTATGATCCACTCATCACTGGCAAGGAGAATTTGGACCTGCCGTCTTGGCCTACCTCTGGACTGCCCTCTGCAACCTCTAACACCTCTTGGCCTTCTGCTAGGCTGCAGCCTGGGGCTTTCCAGGCTGGAGCTCCCCAGCGCCTCAGCCTTTCCCCAGCCCTGCTCCACTCAGGCCAGACCTTTCTCTCTCTGAATGCAGAGAGAGACTGCCTGGGCTTCTGGGTCACAGTCTCTTATAGCGGCCAGCTGGGCCTGATTGGGGCATGGCCACAGCTGAGCCTACTTTCCCCAATCAGCCCAGGCTTCTTGACCCAGCCATAGCCCTCTCCTGGGCTGTTTTAAGCCCTTCAGGGCAGGAGCAGGGGACTGCCCTGCTACAGGGCCCCACTCACAAAACTCCTGACTGGAGGGAGGAGTTCAGCTTCCCTTATTGGCTGGGACACACTACTTAAACCAGAAAGAAACTCAGGAAGTTGTCTAAGCAACTAGGTAAATCCTTGACTGGCAGCTGCTAAAGACCCTGCCTACTTCACTGACTCCTGAGCCCTGCCTGTTCCTGGTTCCTGCCTCCCAGCCTGTTCCTCCTTATCCCAGGCCCCCGTTTGTTCCTGGTTCTTGTTTTCCTGCCTCACTTCATGTCCCTGCTCCTATGCCCTACCCCAGACACTGAATCCGGCTTTGACTTCTGACTGGCTCCAGCTCTGACCTGTGGCTTGGCACCGGACTCTGACTCCTGGCTCTGGACTCTAACCATTAGACATGACCACCCTTGCCCTAGTCCATACAGCACCTGATCATGTTCTGAAATCTTGCAATTCTAATTCTATTATTTTTTTTTCTGTACATTTTTAAAAAGTTGGTTACCATCCCCATTATCATTTTGCAGAAAAGAAATTCTGAGATGCAGAGAGGAGATATGACTTGGCCAAGGTCACACAGCTTGAAGAAGCTTACGTTTCTTGGTGTGAGCGCTTATATTGCATAGAGCAATGTATCTTTTTTTTTTTCTTTTTTAAGTCAGAGGTGCAGATTGACTTTCAAAGTATCCAGGACCTTAATCTCCATGCAAAATGATTTCTTTGAAAGGTCAGGAGCCCCACCCTGCAGCTTTTCTTGTGGCATGAAGTATGGGGTAATTGAGGGAGGAAATAAAAATGAGCTGGCACTGCTGAATCACTGCAGAGATCTAAATCTAAATGAATTGTCAAGTGTGTAGGCAAAACACAACTCAGGAGATTTACACTGTCGTAGCTGACTGGGTGGGGCAGGGATGGCATGGAAGAGCTTCTACTTAAAGGAGGAGGGAGGGTAGGAAAGCTGACTGACAGGATGGTAAAATGAAAGTAAAAATAGCTTTTTAGTGATGGTGTGGCTATTTAATCTAGACCTGGAAGGATATTGATAAATTGGAGAGGGTTCAGGGAAGAGCCTCAAGAATGATTAAAGAATTACAAAACATGTCTTATAGAGAGAGAATGAAAGAACTTAATCTATTTAGCTTAACAAAGAGAAAGTTAAGGGGTGACTTGATTACAGGCTGTAAGTGTCTATGTGGGGAACAAATATTTGATAATGGGCTCTTCAGCATAGCAGAGAAAGGTATTTGAGGATCCAGTGACTGGAAATTGAAGCTAAATAAATTCAGACTGGAAAGAAGGTGTACATTTTTCATGGTGAGAGTAAGTAACTATTAGAACAATTTGCCAAGGATTGTGGTGGATTCTCTATCCCTGATAATTTTTAAATCAAGATTGAATATTTTTTCTGAAAGACCTGCTCTAGGAATTATTTTGAGGGAAGTTCTGTGGCCTGGTGTTAGAGAGGAGGTCAAACTAGATGATTACAGTGTTCCATTCCGGCTTTGGAATCTATGGTGAAAACTAGTGTAGTCAAGTGATTTAAAAAATCAATTGCGCGATTAATTGCACTGTTAATAATAGAATACTATTTATTTAAATATTTTTTGATGTTTTCTACATTTTCAAATATATTGATTTCAATTACAATACAATACAAAGTGTACGGTGATCGCTTTTGATTACAAATATTCACACTATAAAAAATAAAATAAATAATATTTTTCAATTCACCTCATACAAGTACTGTAGTGCAATCTCTTTATCATGAAAGTTGAACTTACAAATTTAGAATTATGTACCAAAAAAACTGCATTCAAAAATAAAACAATGCAAAACTTTAGAGCCTACAAGTCCCACCCAGTCCTATTTCTTGTTCAGCCAGTGGCTCAGACAAACAAGTTTGTTTACATTTGCAGGAGATAGTGCTACCTGCTTCTTGGTTACAATGTCACCTGAAAGTGAGAACAGGTGTTCTCATGGCACCATTGTAGCTGGCGTCGCGAGGTATTTACATGCCAGATGTGCTAATCATTCATATGCCCATTCATGCTTCGGCCATCATTCCAGAGGACATGCATCCATGCTGATGATGCTCGTTTTAAAAAAAAAAAATGCATTAATTAAATTTGTGACTGAACTTCTTGGGAAAGAATTATGTCTCCAGCTCTAGTTTACCCACATTCTGCCATACATTTCGTGTTATAGTAGTCTTGGATGATGACTCAGCACCTGTTGTTCATTTTAAGAACACTTTCGCTGCAGATTTGACAATATGCAAAGAAGGTACCAATGTGAGATTTCTAAAGCACTTGCCCCAACATTTAAGAATCTGAATTGCCTTCCAAAATCTGAGAGGGATGCGGTGTCTTTCAGAAGTCTTAAAAGAGCAACATTCTGAAGCAGAAACTAGAGTACCCAAACCACCAAAAAAGAAAATCAGCCTTCTGCTAGTGGCATCTGAGTCAGATGATGAAAATGAACATTCCTCGGTCGGTACTTTGCTTTGGATTGTTATCTTGCAGAACCCATCATCAGCATGGACGCATGTCCTCTGGAATGGTGGTTGAAGCTTGAAGGGACATATGAATCTTTAGCGCATCTGGCATGTAAATATCTTGCAACGCCAGCTACGACAGTGCCATGAGAGCACTTGTTCTCACTTTTAGGTGACATTGTAAACAAGAAGTGGGCACCATTATCTCCTGTAAATGTAAACAGACTTGTTTGTCTTAGCGATTGGCTGAATGAGAAGTAGGACTGAGTGGACTTATAGGCTCTAAAGTTTTGCATTGTTTTGTTTTTGAGAGCAGTTATGTAAAAAAAATATATACATCTGTAAGTTGCACTTTCAGGATAAAGAGCTTGCACTACAGTACTTGTATGAGGTGAATTGAAAATTACTATTTCTTTTGATCATTTTACAGTGCAAATATTTGTAATAAATAATATAAAGTGAGCAGTGTACACTTCTATTCTGTGTTGTAATTGAAATCTTTATATTTTGAAAATGTAGAAAACATCCAAAAATATTTAATAAATTTCAATTGGTATTCTGTTGTTTACCAATGTGATTAAAACTGCGATTAATCATGAAAAAAATTGAGCTAATTGCACAAGTTAACTGCGATTAATTGACAGCCCTAATAAAAACCTTTAACATTTAAACTGGTAAACTCCTCAGGGCAGGGGCAGTTTCCTTTTGCAGTATTGCCAACCCTAAATGTTAAAAAAAAAAAATCGTGTCAGGCTCACTAAAATCATGAGATTGGCTTTAAAATAATGAGATTATGTAAAAATAATAGATTTTTATCTGTCTTCTGCCTTTTGAGCCTTTAGCACACATGGGGCCACATTTTGAAGCTTTCTTCACAGTCACAAGGGCTAGAAACTTACTTCTTCTTTAAGAATGAAGGCTGAAATCACATATCCACTTGACTCCAGGAGCTGAGACTTTAAGGAAAACAATAATTATGAGACTTGTGATAAAATCATGAGAGTTGGCAACACTGCTGCTGTGAGTTCTCCACAACGCTAAGCACCCTACGAGTGTCTCAACATATAATAAAAAATGTTTCTAACTAGCATCTGCTCTTAAGTGAGATCCTGCTTCTCGGTGAACTACCTGGCTACACTGAATTACAGGGAGTCAAGTAAATTTCTCGGTCTCTCATTGGAGAGTTAGCACCTCCTGTGTTTTTGCTCTAACTTGAAAACAAAGCTCCATCAATTCTTGACAGCATCTACACTTGCCTCATTACAATAATGCATTTCTGACAGATGAAATATTGGGTTTTCCTCCTGTTTCATCATGCCCTCACTCCTGACATCTCCCTTCAAATCTTTGCATCTTCCCTCATGCTGCTGCTTATTCCTGAAACAGTTTAAGGACGTAACCAAGAGACATTGGATCACCCATACTGGTGTGCTTACATGGCACTTCTGTGTATCATAATAACTTGTATTGTTCTGTACCCACTCATGGCTTTAGCTTGTGAACTCTGTGAGGCACATTGGCCAGCTGTGCTTGTGTGCATCTTAGTGCACTATATAAATTGTAATAATAAAATCCCGGTAGATCAATAAATCTAGTTGGATTTATAGGCATTGGTATTTCCCCATCCTCTTCTGGTCACTGTTACTAAATATGTATGCAATGCCATATGCCTGGCGCTTTACAAACTTTAAAAAAATGCAAAGAGTTGATCATTTTGAATTAGGTGAACTCTGGGAATGACAGTACCAGAGGGAAGTGAGGACTGGGGTAATTGTGAAGAAGGTACTAACTGAAACTTGTGTGACGCATTGAAGTTTGAGAATAAGGCATAAGGAAGTGAAGCACAATGTAGTGGAGCAGTTGTCAGCTGTCAGAAGTGAGCCCCTAGAAATGAATTTTGAGGTGGGTATTGAAGGCAGAAAGTGAGGACACTTGGCCTTCTGGAAGAGGAAGGCTACCCTTGGCCTGAGGGCAGCCTGAAAAAAATTGTGAAGTCTGCAAATAGGAGGAGACCAAATGATGAAATTCTATGGCCTGTGCTAAGTGGGAGATCAGACTTAAACAATTGTAGTTGTCTCTTCTGTCTTTAAAATCAGTGAGCATTAGACACAAGGGGGAGATAGGTAGAATCAGGCAGAGGAAGAGTACAGGTATTTGATGCTTAAAGATACAGTGGCTACGTCTAGGTTACCCGCCATATCAGTGGGTTAAAATCGATTGCTCGGGGATCGATATATCGTGTCTCATCTAGACGCGATATATTGATCCCCGAGCGCGCCTATATCGATTCCGGAACTCCACCAACCCCAACGGAGTTGCGGAATCGACAGAGGGAGCCGCGGACATTGATCCTGCGCAGTTAGGACTGGTGAGTAATCCAATCTTAGGTATTCGACTTCAGCTACGTTATTCACGTAGCTGAAGTTGCGTATCTAAGATCGATTTCCCCCCGTAGTGTAGACCAGCCCAGTGAGCTGGTGAAGGGACTAAAGGTGTGATCTGCCAAAAGGTGGGTGAGGCTGTTGCATAGATTGAAGTAGGAGGAAGTAAGAGTTGAGGCTGGAAAGGAGAAGGGTACAGTAATCTAGGTGAGAGAGAAGCAAGGAGAGAGACAGGTTTTCAGCAGTGGTGAGGGAAAGGAATATGTTCCGCTCTAATAAAGGACAGGTCTTGAATTAATCTACACAGGGATCAGAACTCCTCCCCTTATTCAGGATATCTGTTCCAGTGTGTCATGGATATCTGAAGTCTTATTGACCAAAACGAAGAAGCCGAGTCTCTGACAGTCTGTATGATGCTCGGAAGTGAAACAGACCAAGGAAACAAATATGTACAGGCTGATATAACAGCCCTTATCCCTATAGGACTGAAGTGTATGCAGTCGTCAGTGTGTATGTTTTACAGGGCAGTGTTCTTCCAGTGGGACAGATGTCAACCCTTATTTATGAATCCCATCATCTTTACTACTGGGGAATGACCCATGGAAACTATCGTTCTCAGCATGCCAAGCTCCATTTTGCTCAGAGTGGGAAGGCTGCTCAGATCAAACTCAAGCATGGCTCATTAGGAGCTGAGAGCTCCAAAGACCATCCCACCCCCGTCACTGCTAATGTCTGTAGCTGCAACCTCCTCTTGGCAAGTTGGCCATGCAGTTGGTGGCTGGGAAAAGTCTGACATTGACCGTGGTTTGGGCTGTCATTAGAGAGCACTAGAAGCTGTTATTTCAAGGCCAGAACTACTGTCACCAGATCTGTGATCAGTACTTCAGTGTGTGTTCCATTCCATCCCCCACTGTTCCTTCTCTGAAACACCCAGTCCCCCAAAACAATCTTCCCCCTAGTGTAATCTCTGAACAGACTGCCTTCTTTCCACTGCTCACCTTGGGCACACATCCTCTCCCTTCCTCCACTCTCTGCACCCTTCTCTCTACCTCCTCAGTTCCCAGTTTCATGCCTCACTTGCCCCCCGGGCAGGGTCTAGACTCAGCTTTCTCAGCCTGGTTGGGATTAATTGGAAACCTCATACAGCTGCTTTGGGTCATGACTCCCAGTCGCTCTCCTTTCAATACCATGAAGAGGGGCAGCACTAGAGGGAATGGGCGCCATGCTTAGGAGCAGCCAGGGAACCACTGAGGTGGCTTCACTTTATTCCTAAAAGGCTGAAGAACTGGGAGCAGATATTCTCCGGTCTGAAGGCTGGGAAGGGCTTTCCCCCTCCTCCCAGCGAGGGAGGTATGGAGTCCTTTCAGGGCCAGCAGCAATTAGTCTGGCAGCCATTCGCTAATGCCAAGTGATCATCGGGGGCAGGACCTAGATCCTCGTGCCCAGAGGTTCTGGCCAGGTACCATTATTCCACACTAAGCAGTATGGAGTCTCTGCAGAAAAGGTGATGTGAAAATGCTGTGCATTTCTGTCCCACACCTGTTGTTGTTTATTTGTTAATTTATAGTGCCCATATGTCTGCTGATTGCTTCAGAGAAAACAGATCCATCCCCTAGAGAGCTTACAATCCAGGAGATGGACATGACAAGTGAGGGTGTAGCGTACACAAGGGTTGGGGTAAGGAAGGACACTGGTTAAGTGGATGTTCAGCTGGGCATATGTACGTCTTGGTTTTTGTTCATTTGTTTTTTAAGTTTAAAACGGTCACGTTTTGTAGGTGCTGGTGTGGAAGTGTGTCTTTTGGAGGGACTGGAATCCTGTGAGGCCCATGATTTGGTTGTCATTTTGGAAGGGTGCCCCAAGTATAAGGGGAAACTTGCAGAAGCATGGAAACATTTATGAAAAAAGGCAAGAGGTGTCCCAGCTGATCTCTCTGGCAGAGCGCTTGGGATGGTCACCAGGAGACCCAGTCAGAAATGTAGGCAGGGAATGTGTGATCTAAGTCCTTGAAAGCAAGAACAAGAAAATCACATACAAAATGAATTACAGCTCACAAGGGAATTTCCCACGGCCACACATCACGTCTTTGTCAGAGCTGGGCCTGGAACCCTTTCTGCACTCAAACCCTTTATGAAGACCCACTTTGTCCATGAGGCCCCCAAATCCCCGCTTCCCCCAAAAAAGGTAAGAATGCATATGATTTTATTTTGCATTTGCACTCAGTTTCCTGCACTCCCAACACATCTCGTCTTTCTGTACCTCCTAGACTACAAGCTCTCCTGGGTGGGGAGTACATTGTGTTTCCGTTGCTTGCCCTGTCTGAGCAGCTTGCCAGTCTCCTGATTGGCAGTTCTGTACTGTAACCAGGAGGATAGCCGCCTTGGCACCGTGCAAAGGAGAGGAACTAGTTAGCAATGATGGTTTGTTAAGCAGATATGTGACTAAAAGGTGACAAAGACTTTCTTAACAGCTCCTCTGCTGCCACTCACTGAAAAACAGGAAATGTCTGTATCCCCAGGGCAAGGACTCTGACTTGATTCTGGTTATATGGATCATCTCCGAAGCTAATTATCCCCTTACGGAGTAATTTCAACTGTGTATTTCCTTCATAGAAAGACTTTTTAAGGAAAAGCCCCTAGAGAATCGGGCAATACAGTTTTTATAATCCTACGAGGAGCTTTAATTCCTGATTTTACGTGACCAAAGAGGTACAAGTGAAGGTTCCCATAGGTCCATATTATTTTCAGATTTCAAAATACATGTGTTTTCCTCATCCTTTAGAAACCAAGCCCTGCTGTTGACATGGCTTCCTCTGATAATCTTGGCAGAAATCTTTTCCGTCTTTTGGGTATTTTCAAGTGCATTACGGCATCATTCCTCCCAACTGCTTATCTCAACAAAATCTCTCCACACCCCCATCCTCTGATATCCTTGCTTGTGGTTTGGCTACCCGAGTGCGCTGACGTGTCCCATCCAGTCCATGTAACTGGTGCCGTGTCTGACAGTGAAATCCTTCTCTTCAACCAACAATTGAAGCGGGTTTGGTGTACTAGAGTCTGACTAAAAGGATTAACAGTTATGTCTAAACAGACACATTCCAAGTACAGCTGATCAGTTCCTGCAGAATCACATGCAGGTAACATAATTGCCCCTAGAAGAAGGGTCTATTCTCAGTTCATCTTTACCATCTTTAATTCCTTGGGGGAATAAAACTACATTATTGCAAACTTAAACATCAGGAAATTAAAAAGCTGAGGCTGCTTTATAATTCTGCCACCGTAGTATGGTAATCTTTAATTGCATGGTCACATTTCCCAAATAATATATCCTCCAGTTTATCTGCAACTCAAATATGTGTGAACCTGCAGGACTGTATGTGCCAGTTAAACAGTTCCTGTAAGTCATTTATATGATGAGGACACAGACTTGGAGAAAATTCTAGAGGTGAATTATTACAGCGTAGTGAAAATGTGTGCTTGGCATGTATAAGAAGATGATTGTATGCTCTTCAAGGCAGGGGCCATGCCTTTCTATGCGTTTGTACAGCACGTGTAACAATGAGGTCTTTCATCCTGATTGGGGTCTCTGCATGCTACTGCAATACGAGTAATAAAGAATTCAGGGCTGTCTAGCCCTGTCTGGAAGGCTATATTTGACCATTATAGCATTGAAATTAGTGTAAGTGTACAAGGATGTCAAGATTAATCTGAGGTGAGCCGTGTGTATCTAGGGTTCTAATTGTATTTGAAAAATAATGTGTGGTCATATTATTGAAGCTTATCATACTGCTTATGTACAAAGGGACTTGAGTGACCTAAGGCTGCATGGTCATCCTTAACCGGGGTATCTTTGGAACACTCAAACTTGCCAACTTAAGGCTGCATAAAGATACGGTCTTGATATTTCCATAATTCTTTCTACTTCTTCCCTTTGAGGATCTCAAAGCACTTTGCAAACATTTAATTCATGAAAAACTTACAACTCCCTTGTGAGTCAATTAAGGATTATTAGGCCTGTTTTACAGCTGGATAGCCTGAAGCACAGATAGAGTAAGTGACTTCTTGTTCAAGACTGCACTGTGAGTCGATAGCAGAGCTAGAAATGGCGTATGAGAGACCTGGCCCTCCCAGTCCTGTGCTCTGATTACCAGACCATATTTCCTCTATTGTTATGCAAGGCGAGAACACACTGATTAGGACTTCTAAATAAGTCCCTTGGAAGAGGGAAGATGAGGTCACTGTTTGGATTTCTATATTGTACAAGTAGAGGAATCCAAAGGGAAATATCTTCCTTAGCCTTGTTTAGTAAATCTAACACGCAGCTGTAATTTACAAGGAAATGAATAGGAAGAGGAATTTTGTGACTTCAGCTGTGTAGGTAGAGTGGATTGGGATGCCACGAGAATGTCTAGGTTTCTTTGCTTTCCTTTTCAAAGCTTGGTTATTACTGTAAGCAGTGCATCAATTTACCCTCTTTTCCCTTCTCCTTATCCCCTGAACATTTTCCCCATCATGTTATGTTACATGTTATCTCCTCCCACTGTGTTCATCTTTGGGTTTACATATCCTGCCTGATGCCATTGTTTGTTTACACTACAATACGTGTGGTTCTCCTCTAAGAACAGCAGCGTGAGGTTCCATAAGAATTTTTTGTGGCACCCTGTCACGTTTGCTAAGCAAATATTAAAAAAATGTTTGTCCTAACTGCCAGTGCTATTGGCCCAGCTTGGTATCTGAAAGTAAAACTTGTCCTTTGTGGCTGTTATATCACCAGTAATTAAAATCATTCTGGCCAAATTTTTATTTGGTGCACCTGTGCAACGCTGTCATCTTCAAATTCTGCCATGAGTTACATCTGTGTTCAGTGGGGTTGAACAGGTGTAGTTGAAGGCAAAATTTGGCTCTGCACTTAGAGTTTACTTGCAAGTCAGTTATGATGCATGAGGCAGATTAGAATCCAGCTCAGTCTCTGGGAGCTGTGTGCGCTCTTTAGGACTGGCAGGAGTGGTCAGCGATAAAAATGTGTTGTTTCTAAAATAAGAAAATAGAATTCTGGATACGTAGGGTTCACATCTGTTGAGTAAGATGACATCTTCCTGTTTTTAACTGAAACCACATTTGAATTTAAAGAGAAATAAAAGCTGAAATTGTCTATTTGCTGAGATCTTTGGCACAAGCTCTTGGCAGAAAGTTTATAAAGCAACCTGGGATGCTTAACACCCTTTTAACTGAAGTGCCTCATTTCTGAATTCAAGAGGAAAAAAGACTTAATAAATACAACGACATTTGTTCGATAAATGTGCAGGAGTGTCTAAATAATGTCTTGGAATCCATATTTTGACAGTTACTTAAAAACAAAGTAATTCTGGATTTATACAGTAGGACTTTTATAGTGAAGTGCTCTTTTGTTTTCTTGTCCAAAAACTGCTTTGTAAGCAGGGATTCACTATAATAGGCAAAGACCTATCTGGAAAAGATCCCTCACCTTTTATACCGTAAAAGTAGTGGCAGCACCTCTTTTCGCCCTCTCCATTTGCAGAGCTGAAGCAGTAGTAGCAAAACTGGTTCCTCTTCTCTCCTTGCAGGAAACAGCTGCATCAAGGCTGGAAGTCAGATTCCTCCTTTCCCCTTCTTCCATAGGTTACTCCCGAACCCCTGTCCTTGTCTGCTTAGTCAGAGCAGAGGGGCGGGAGAAGGAGATGCCTATGGAATGCAGCTTTTAGCGTCTAACTGGTGGATAACGTATTTTCCAAGGTGTCTAGCACAGTAGAATCTGCTTATAGGAGGGTGAAAAATAGTAAAGCTATACTGATTGCAGTAACCAGAATTAAAGTCCTTTTCAATCATGCCACCACCATTCGGGATTCTAATGCTGCTTCACAATAAATGGAATTTTCATGCTTGAAGATTACTTATAAGTGGATTCTACAGTTCAGGACTAATGTACATATGCCATTACATCCTTGTAATGTAATGTGAGGGCCCAAGAGGAAATGAAGGAGAACAATGAATACAGGACCAGCGCTAGGGGTTTTAGCACCCTAGGCGCTCGGCAATTTCGCCGCCCCGCACTCTGGTGGAGCTGCCGCAGTCGTGCCTGTGGAGGGTCCGCTGGTCCGCGGCTCCGGTGGAGCTGCCGCAGTGATGCCTGCGGGAGGTCCGCCGGAGCCGTGGGAGCAGCCAACCGTCTGCAGGCACAACTGCGGCAGCTCCACCGGAGCCGCGGACCAGCGGACCCTCCACAGGCACCACTGCGGCAGCTCCACCGGAGCAGCCTGCCACCCCCTCCGGCAAAATGCCGCCCACCAATAATCCTGGCGCCCTAGGCGATTGCCTCTGCCGCCTAAATGGAAGCGCCGGCCCTGAATGAATAGCAGAAAAGGAACAAGATATTAGGGAAAGAAAAGACTGAATGTTTGAGATCTTTCTTCTGGATAATAGGGTCTGTTGAATTAATGTGGCTAGAATATATAGGCGAAAGGTGTTAGCATAACCCAGTTACTGTCTAATTTAGTGTTAAACATGGGAGAATTGGCTACAGAACTATGGGAACAGATTTTAAAAATACGGTGCTTAAACTAAAAACACCACTACAACCATTACTTGCTGTGTTGTCTGTTTGGTCCCAATCCTGCAAACAGTTATGCACATGCCTACCTCAAGTGTTTACAGTCTACACCCTGATCCTACAAGCTCCTCGGAGCAGAGACCTTGTCATCTTTAATGTCTATAAAGTGCTGTGCACATCTGTTTGTCTGCTCTGCTTCTTTACATCAGCGTTGGACCTGGGGTTGAAAGACATTAGGCAGCCATGAGCTTTTTCTGACAAGTTTTACTCCTTCCAAAGTAATTGTACAAACTCATCTCTGCAATGAGGACCTAAAGTAGCAGTCATGACTCCAGATTCTCTAAATCTCATTGGTATGGTTCCTCAACAAGGAAATCACCTCTCCACTCTGACAGAGCAACAAGTCAGGAGGTAGGATGCATAGGTTCTTAAGGCCAGAAAGGACCCTTATGGTCATGCAATCTGATGTCTTGTAACACAGACCATAGATATACTCAGTAATTTGTGCACCAATCCCAACTTCTATTGTTTAAAAGAGCGTCTATTAAAAATAGGGCTATCAAGCAATTAAAAAAATTAATTGCAATTAATAGCATGATTGAAAAATTAATCATGCTGTTAAACAATAATAGAATATCATTTATTTAAATATTTTTCTATCCCAACAAGTGTGGACTGATGCATCTTCATTTTCATCATCTGAATCAGATGCCACCAGCAGAAGGTTGATTTTCTCTTTTGGTAGTTCGGGTTCTGTAGTTTCCACATCAGTGTTGCTCTTTTAAGAGGTCTGAAAGCACGGTCCACACCTCCTTCCTCTCAGATTTTGAGAAGTAGTTCAGATTCTTAAATCTTGGATCAGGTGTTGTAGCTATCTTTAGAAATTTCATATTGGTACCTTCTTTGCATTTTGTCACATCTGCAGGGAAAATGTTCTTTAAAAGAACAACATGCTGGGTCATCATCCGAGACTACTTTAACACGAAATATATTGCAGAATGCAGGTAAAACTGAGCAGAAGACATACCATTGTCCCCCAAGGAGTTCAGTCACAAAATTAATTCACACATTTTTTAATCAGCGTTATCAGCATGGAAGCATGTCCTCTGGAATGGTGGCCGAAGCATGAAGGATCATACGAATGTTTAGCACATCTGGCATGTAAATACCTTCCAATGCCTGCTACAAAAGTGCCATGCTGATACTGCTTCTCACTTTCAGGTGACATTGTAAATAAGAAGCAGGCAACATTTATCTTCTGTAAATGTAAACAAAATTGTGTCTTTTAGAGATTGGCTGAACAAGAAGTGGGACTGAGTGGGCTTGAAGGCACTAAAATTTTACCTTGTTTTGTATTTGAGTGCAGTTATGTAACCAAATATATCTACATTTGTAAGTTTCATTTCCACAATAAAACATCTCACTCCAGTACTTGAATGAGGTGAACTGAAAAATACTATTTCTTTTGTTTATCATTTTTACAGTGCAAATATTTGTAATAAAAATAAAATAAAGTGAGCACTGTACACTTTGTATTCTGTGGTGTCACTGAAATCAATATATTTAATAATGTAGAAGAACATCCAAAAATATTTAATAAATGTCAGTTGGCCTTCTATTGTTTAACAGTGTGATTAAAACTGAAATTAATCATGATTAATTTTTTTAACCGCATGAGTTAACTGCAATTAATCGACAATCCTTATTAAAAATATGTTCAGCCTTATTCTACTATGCCATTCTCAGTGCCACTGTACTTTTTATTCCATGCAATTCTGATAGTCATGTAAGTGACAACTGCTGTTAAGTCACGTACAGGGCAGCTGAGACATGGGGAGGTAAAGTGACTTGACCAAGGTGTTATAGTGAGTCAGCGGCAGAGGTTGAACTAGAATCTGGATCTTCTAACTCCCGATCTTGTCCTTAAGGCATTAAGAACAGCTTTCTCTCTTGTTCAGAGTTCATGAACCTGTTTGAAGTAACACAAGATCCACTGTTATTTACATAGTAACCACCAGTTATTTTGTAGATGATTGATTTATTACTGCCTTGCTTTCCCTCCTAGAAACATGTGGGACCCACTTTTTCTGTCTGGACTTCTGTGCCACTAACTCAGCTCTTACTCTCCTCTGCTGTTGTCAAGTTTCTGTGTGTCTTTTAACAACTGCCCCTTTCCCTACCAAAGGTGGTTGCATTTCAGTGGTGGGTGAAATATTTCCTATACATAGCTGGTAACTCACTTTGGGCTGAAAGGTGCTAGGTAAGTATAAGGTAACATGGGGGAAATCCTGACCCCACTGAAGTCAATTGGCCTTTTGCCACTGACTTCAGAGGATCCAGGATTTCACACTGTAAGGTGGTTGTTCTGCTAACCTATTATTGAAATCAGCTTTTTGTTTTTTAAAAAAAGTAAAAAGTTTGAATATCAGTAAATGCTTAGTGCTTCAAAGCATGTTTCTTAGAGTGCAAAAACTTAAGTAATTCTGCATCTCACCTTTCTAGAGGTTGGACAGAAGCCATGTGTATAGTTCTAGGATGTTTCCATGGTTTCTTAATCAAGTACAACATAGGAGGGGAGGAGGAACATTTCTGGCACTTAACTGCCCTTCCAGATGATTTACGATTTTACATAAGCTTTCCCTAAACTGAAGGGGTTTTTTTAGGGTTGGCACCTCCTTCCCTGTCTCCATGCCCTGCTAGTTTTGTGTTCAGTGGCCCATGGTTATTAAAATTCTTATCAATACAGGAATTTCTGTGGAGTGTGCTTGTTTTCTGGGATCTCAAATGCCTTCTGAAGTTATCGGCTTAGCCAAAGAACAAGTTTCTGTACCATATTTTTAGAAATAAATGTATAAGGTTCAGTTAATATTCACATTCAATTACAGTAATTAAATTGTCGGAATCAGAACTTGCCAAGGGAATTAACAAATCCTTTCCTGGTTTGCCCCAGGGTTAGTGACACTCTGTCCATGAGGACATTTTGTATATCAGCGAGGGCCAGTTTTGGCTTGTGTCCATTGCAGAGAAAACTGGGAGACCATTTGTCATTTTGTAGAGCAAGTTGTCAAAATCATCTTGCAGGTAGATGGAAAAAGAAAAGAAAGTGACCCGTTTAAATTTGCTTTACCAGGGCAGCTATTTTTGATCTGCACCAATGTTGCTTGATAGGACTCAAACTGGAAGGTACCTTGTTACAAAGACTGGGCTGTGCTAACAATCTAACAATTTATTCTGTGGATTCTGCCTTGTCAAGGTTTTCCGGCATCTGCCCTCATCAAGTGTAGAAAAATTGTGGGGGGAGAAGCAGGAATTCAGCTTTAAATAACATTTCTTAATAACAGAGTCCTACAGTTGCATTAACTGTGCTTAAATTCCCCCTTTTAAACAAGGTGTATTCCTAGAGGAAAAAGTACCTAATTTTTTTAAGTGCCCATGCAAACATTACTGGAATCTCAAGTGTAACATTATTTTCGTTCCACTAGAATAACTCTCTTGAGAGCAGATATGAGGAAGTAGCCACTCTTGATACGTTGGTAATGACACAAACCTGCAAATTCTTGCTCACACGAGTAAATATTACTGACATGAGTAAAGATCTGTACCTGGAAATCATCACTTCAAAACTTAGAAAACCCCACTTCAGCTAGCCAGTTAAATATCATACCCTAAAGAGGACTGAGCCCACTCATGTATGCCACCAAACAATAACTGCAGTATTTGAGATCAGTCGTTTTATATTCTCCCCATTCACTGCTGCCCTTCACCCTGTGCAGCAGTTTAAATCGATGTGGCTATAAAATGCTAGCTACCATTCTGATTTGATTGCATTTTACACCCACTTTGTGCTGGTACAAGATAAGAACGGCCATACTGGGTCAGATCAAGGGTCCAGCTAGCCCAGTATCCTGACTTCCGACAATGGCCAATGCCAGGTGCCCCAGAGGGAATTAACAGAACAGACAATCATTGAGTGATCCATCCCCTACTGTCCACTCACAGCTTCTGGCTGTCAGAGGCTATGGACACCCAGAGCACAGGGTTGCATCCATGACCATCTTAACTAATAGCCATAGATGGACCTATCCTCCATGAACTTATCTAATTCTTTTTTGAACCCCATTATACTTTTGGCCTTCACAACATCACCTGGCAACGAGTTCCACAGGTTGACTGTGTGTTGTGTGAAGAAATACTTTAGGTTTTTTTTGTGGGGGGAGGGATAGCTCAGTGATTTGAGCATTGGCCTGTTAAACCTAGGGTTGTGAGTTCAATCCTTAAGGGATCTGGAGCAAAATCAGTACTTCATCCTGCTAGTGAAGGCAGGGGGCTGGACTCAATGACCTTTCAGGGGCCCTTCCAGTTCTATGAGATAGGTATATCTCCATTTAAAAAAAAAACAAAAAACTTTGTTTTAAACCGGCTGCCTATTAATTTCTTTAGATGGCCCCTGGTTCTCATGTTGTGAGAAGGAGTAAATAACGCTTCCTTATTCACTTTGTCCACACCAGTCATCATTTTATAGATCTCTATTATATCCCCCCTTTGTTGTATCCTTTCCAAGCTGAAAAGTACCAGTCTTTTTAATCTCTCCTCAAAAGGAAGCTGTTATTTTTGTTGTCCTTCCCTGTACCTTTTCCAATTCTAATATATCTCTTTTGAGACGGGATGACCATAACTGCATAAAGTATTCAAGGTGTAGGTATACCGTAGATTTATATAGTGGCATTATGCTATTTACTGTCTTATCAATCTCTTTCCTAATAATTCCCAGTGTTCGGCTAGCTTTTTTACTGCCATTGCACACTGAGTGGATGTTTTCAGAGAATTATGCACAGTGACTCCAAGATCTGTTCTTGCTTGTTTGTAAATAATGGACACCATAACATGCTTTGTATTTTCAATCCAGTTTATTTCTATCGCTTTATTAAAAAGTTAATCCTTTTCTTAATCCAGTATGTTCATTACTCAATCCAGTGGTTATTTGCTTCTTATTTTATGTATATTGTCTAAATACAGAATCTCCTCTCAAACTATGCGTGTGTAGAACCGCTGTTGAGTTCAGCAGTGGTTCTTGGTGTGAAAGCCTTGCTAAATCTGGCCTATAATGGAGTTTGTTCCTTCTGATAGTTTTGCTGTGTGTGTAATATATAATATATTAAGGGAACATTAAGGTTGCAAAGTCAAGCACTCAAAAGTTAAGAAATGCGAGAATTAAGGTTGCTTGAGCATTATTGAAAAAAATTATTTTCCCCCAGCCTCATTATCAGCAGTGAGCCATTTTTGCTGAAATCTTCCCAGAATGTGCAGCCTGAGGCAGACACGTGGCATGGAAAATGTCAGCCTGGCAAAGTTAGAAAAAAACAGAAAATGGTCTTATAATGAGAAGCGTCCGGCAATCTTAATGAACTATATTAAGTAGTGCGGTACTATGGTCAAATGGGAAATGATGGGAAATGATACGAAACAGTTATGAAAGAACTTTTCAAATGATCACAGGTGTTAGATGAGATTTGTTACTTCAATCTCCTCCTGCCAGTGCTGGAGTGTTCCCTACAACATATGTTCTAGTGCTTTAAGTATCTTCTGGGGATGAGGTTTCCACCTCTTCCCTTTGGAGACTATGCCACAGATTAATAGAGCTTGCTGTATTTTTTCATCACTATTTTGCATCTTGTGGAGACATTTGTACCTGTGCAAAGTGGGTGTAATACACTATTCGGATTTGGGAGCATTTTAAACATGCTTTGCATTTGCGTAGATGACTGCATATGGTGCAAACCAATAAAGAATCAGGCCCCCTTAAGTCTCTAAATGTTCCTTGCCTTAATTTTATCTCCTTATTCCTCAGTATACCCCCTTGTGTGATACCAAAACATTGGCAATGTTCACAAAAACTGTAGTATGGTCTCTCCTTTCCCTTGCCACAATTTAAGAAGGTGGATTGGTTGGTTCCCTGTCCCCTTCACACTGCACTAATTTCTAGATCCTGTTCCCACTGAAATCCATGGGACTTCTGCCATGACTCTGAGTAGGGGCTAGGGTCTGACCCGAGATACTTTTCTTGTTTTCTCTCTCTTTAGATGTTGAAATGCAAAAAAAAAAAAAAAAAAAACCTTTAAATCCATATGCTGAAAATCTTTTCCCTGATGGCCTTTAAATTATTTCCCCCAGGAGGACAACACCTGTGCGGATTCTCCGGAAGAGGACAGAAAAGAAGACCATGGGATGGCCAACCCAGTGGACCATAGTAATACAGTGACCAGCACCATGACAGTGCAAGAGTATTTTGCCAAGCGCATGGCAAAACTTAAGAAATTCCAGAAAGAACCAGAGAGTGAGTTAGCTGATCCTGGCACGACTGCGGCTGAAGACTTAGAGTCTTCACAAGGACTGAAAACCAGATCCAAAAAGAAGAGCCGGAAAAATGCTGAGGCAGAGAACGTGAACAGTTATGAAGAACCAAAGGTGAAACGCTCCAGAACAGATGGCTTGTGGGAAGAAGAACTGGAGACAGCAAACACTGAATACCAATCAAGGAAAAAGAAAAAGAAAGCTAAAGATCCACGCAAAGGTGAAGATGTCAGTTGTGATGGAAATTCCTGTGTTTTCCCAGGGAGTGGAGAAATTTACCTTGGAACATCTGACAGGAAAAATCTTGGTGAAGAAGACTCTGAAATAAAGCAAAAGAAACCATATAAGAAAAAACACAAAAAGCAGAAAAAAGAGGCAGCTGAGTATGTCGATGGAATGCAGAGAAAAAACAAGAAACATTTGAGTTAACTTAGCACCATCTTGGACTTCAGAATTTGTTAGAGGTCGACATGTTGAATATGAAGCCTTCTGTAAATGCTAGCCAGACATCAAAATGTAGTTCATCCCATGTGTAGCACACTCTCTGTCAGTACTGAAACCTCAGACTCTTTAAACACAGCTCTTGTTGGCAGGGCGGGAATACATTGTCTCGTCATAGGTGGGGATGAAGCATGCTATTAACTATTGGACAACAGTTCATACATGTAGTTAGGCTCTGCCTGTGCTCGAGTAATCCACATCCCCACACACACACCCCCACACACACACACCAGCAAGAGCTATACTTTAGCACAGTCACCTAAATCTACTCTCGCTTACAGTGGTATCATTTCACTGAAGTCAGTCACCAGTTGCTACTGTGAGAAAAGAATAGGACTGTGTTCTAATAAAAAATGCCTGCAGATCACTACCCCATCCACTGCCCTCTTCCCAGCCATGCAAAAATTTAATTCTGTTGCATTTTTTTATCACCCGGTTTCTTTTGTGCCAGTGCAGTTGCCTTCTGTGAGTCTGAGCATGTGCCATATAGATGTGTAGAACCTTTTCACTGATTTCCTTTTGCAGCTAAAATGAATTTTGCTTCCTCTTAAAATGCCTGCTCTAATTAAAGGATTATGCCCATGTGTCAGTGCAGGAGAATGGAACGAAATAGTTCCTTTTGTTCCCTAGCCAGTAGTTAACTATTGCCAGGTAGGTATTATGTTGTTACAGAGCTACACAAGAATTCTTTTTAGTAGCCTCGTCCATGTAGCTTAACTTTGAGTTTCAGGCCGCAATTCTGGTATTTACATTGACCCATTCCGTGTTCAGAATGTCACACCTGAGAAGCTTTGTATGTGGCATACCTGTTAGCAAAAAAATGTAAACAAATGCAGCTGTTCACATGCATTGAGGGAAGGAGTTGCCATTTGTACAAGGAAAACCTAATTGATTAGTACAATTTAGCTGTTAAAATTTATTTTTTTTAAACTGGCTATTCATTAGAAATGGAGGACAGCTAATGTTGAGACACACGACTCCCGTGGAGCAGTTTTGTACACAAGTGTAAATGTTGAGGACCAAATTCCGGTGCACTTACTCAGATAGAGTGATGGCATCGCCAAGAGATACTGGAGTTAGGGTGGCAGAATCAGGGCCTAAAGAAGCATTTTCCCTTGGACCCTTTTACAAACCTTGAGCCTGATTCTGATTTCATTTACACCAGGAAGGAACTCCACTGAAGTCCGGAGAGTTACTCTGGATTTCAGTCAGTGTAACCAGGTAGAGCTTGGCTTTTAATATTGTTTTATTGCAGCTGTGCATTTGAGTCTGGGCCAGTCTCTCTTTATATCACCACTTTTTAAATCTGGAGTAACTCCACTGGCCTTGTCCTGACAGAGAAAAGGGGAGGGTTTGTTTTTTTTATTGTGTTAGTGTAACATGATTGAAAATCCCACTGAGGTGCAGGCTAACGTGTATGAACCTGCATTAGCTGGCCGTGCTGTAGCCTGAGAGAAGCCTGTGCTGCAACACGGCCCATTAACATTGCTTCAGACCTGTTAACCTTCATCTCACTGGGCCTTTGCAATTGTGTCAAGCTAACACAATTGAAAAATGCAGCCTCTTTGTCCATCTGGTCATAGCCATTTCCTGCTGTGGGATTACTCCAGATTTACATCAATAGAAAAGCAGATTTTGGCTACCTCTACGTTCCACACTGAACTGTTTGCCTTTTAATCCCTGTAACATTTACTTTTCAGTGCTATGCAAATATTGGCCATCATGATGCTGCTATGGCTGGTGCTGCTACATGGCTTTCATAAGCAACATGTCACTTGCACAGTGTGAGTCTACTACAGAACTCCAAATAAACTGCAGACCTGAGGTAGAAAAAAAGAGTCATTTTTCTCAGTGAAAGGGGCCAGCTAAACATGCTGTGATTTGCGGCGTGAGCGTTTTAAGTGGTGTGGGCCTACTTCTGATCAGCAAAGCAGAATGGCACAGGCAACTTACTGCTCCCAATAGGAGTGCTGCCTATTGAGGGCCAAAATCTGACCTTTGACCTTGATTTTTAACTCTGCATTGGCTGAGTGTTACTGCATTTATCGTGGATGAATTAAAACTCAAAGATGCTATTAAATGAATGGTTTTTTCCCCAATTAACTTTGATCTTTTGTTTGTTCTCTGTATTGGACTTCACTGAGATACTAACATTTCTGGAGACACAAAAGGCCAGATTCCAATCTCAGTCAAAACAAGTGTAAAATCAGGAGTAACTTCTTTTTAAGGCAGTGAATTTACAGCAGTTAAATATAATGTAACTGAGATTAAAATCTGGCCCAAAGATTCTCTGCTTGTACAAGAAGAAGTGCAAATTTCATACTAACCCAGGAAGAGTGTGCAATTTTACATACTAGAAAGTCCTTCAAAGCTGAAGTAAATCTGGGTTGTCATGAAGAGGAATATTTCTTTAACAATGGTCCAAAAGTGGAGAAAGCCTTTTGAAAAAGGTGTTCTCTAACTGGCCTCCATTTTTGCAAGTATAGTTTTGTATTTTGCTGTTTGTTTTATAATTAACTGCTGGTGCAAATGCTGTTAGAACTTACACCCCAATCTACCTAATTTCCAGGGACAGTTAGGTAGCTAGCAACATGGATGCAGTGCAGTGTCCTGTTGAAGTCAGTGGGGCCCCATGTGAGTGCAGGGTTCTGCTCCCGCAGAGCACAGTGCCAGAATCAAGGTGGTAGCTATTAAAATGTGGTGCTGGCTTTCCAGACTGCTACTGATCATACTGCCAAGGTCACCATGAAAAGTGACATTTTCACATGGCCATAGTTGCCTTGATGTAACTCAGAAAGTTACATGTTCCTACAGGGCAGGTTTAAACAGGGTGCGGGATGGAACTTATCTCTCAAAGGCAATCAAATTGTCTGACAACAAAAAAAATCAGAGATGCAATGTTTTCCTTCATTCTCGTGTATCCTTGCGAAGCCCCTCAAATGTGGTAGAGACAGAGAGGAAGATTGCGGAAGAAATTCCAGATCTCAGTAGTAGTTATTCCTTTACATTATCATGGCACTTAGGAGTTGCTCCCATGGTCCAGGACCCCACTGTGCACTATACAAACCTAGATCTATCTACTTATATGACTAAGGCCCTACCAATTCAATGGCCATGTAAAGATGTGGACCGTGAACTAAGCACTTGCCCATGAAATCCCATCTCCCCATGCTGCTGGGAGTGTCTCAGCTAGCTCCTAACTGCTATTCCAGGCTGGGCTGGGGAAAGACAGGACTTGTCCTTCCCCTGCACCACTACTTTCAATGGGGAAATTGGAGCCACCTCCAGAGGCAGCAGTGAGGGTGGCAGCAGCCCTGGAGCTGGGCTTAGAGCTTCCATCCGTGTAGCTTCTGTCAGCATCTGGGCACCCTGTGGCATCTGCCAGGGCTTGGACTACCTGGGCTTGAGGCTTGAGTCCCCCGCAGCTTCTTCTGGTGCTCAGGGCTTCTGCTCCCTGCAGCTCCTGCCAGGGCTCAGGGCACCCTAGCTTGGGGCTTCCACCCCATATGGCCCACTCGGGGCGCTTGGGCTCAGGGCTTTGTCCCCCGTGGTTACTGCCTGGCCTTGGGGTGCCCATTTTTCTAGGGCCCCCCAAATTGGCTGGAGCTCCTGGGCACAGTTAATCTGCCACTGGCCATGGCTAGCAGCTAGGAGCCCCTTGGTGGGGCATCCTAGCAAGGAGGAGATTGGATCTACCTGGGAGCCTCCTGCTACAGGAAGCTCTGCAGCTGCTGCATTTGGAGCCCAGCTCTGAAGGCAGCACAGAACTGACGGTGGCAATCCTGCACATTGCACCACTCCCCCCCACATACAGCAGCTTTGGGGCCCCCAAAACCCTTTTTGGGTCAGGACCCCACAGTTACAACACCCTGAAATGTCAGGTGTAAACATCTGAAAATATGAAATTGACCAATTTTCAAATCCTAAGGATGTGGAATTGACCAGAATGGCAGTGAAGGTAATAAAGTACATTTACAGTAGTTTCTCTGGCTTAAGTCTTTAGACTTGGCGAAAATGCTCCTGCCTTTTTTACAGTGTTTGGAGCAGAGGGCAGGCAGGTGGCTGAGGTCCTGCACTTGGTTTCAGCCAGAAAGGGACCTGTCAATCAAGCCACTCCTGGGAGGTTAGTCCCTGCAGATAAGAGCAGAGGCACTTTGGCTGCCCCATTTAGCTCCCTGTGCATGGAGAAGTGTGAGGGCATCTCAAGTGAACTGTGGCCAACGGCACCCCACATTTATAACATGCCCTGCTCAAGGTTGCAGGCGCTGAGGCTTATCTGTTTGAAAGGCAGGCACTGAATTTTCTCTGAAATTGGCTTAGAACTCTGTTAGCTAGAGTTCACTCTACTCTTAGGGGTGACAAAACTTCTGGCTTAAAGTTGGAACAGAAGCATGGAATAGTGTGTGAAATCAATAGTCCGTCTAGTCCAGGCCCCTGTCTTCTGGGAGCAGCCAATGCAAGATGCCATAGAGGGAATGAACGGAACAGGGAAATTTAGCCAGTGAGCCCATCCCCTGTCATCCAGTTCCAGCTTCTGACAGTTGGAAGTTTAGGGATGCCAGAGCATGGGGTTGCATCTCTACCCATCCTTGCTAATAGCCATTGATGGACCTATCCTCCAGGAGCGTATCTAGTTCCGTTTTGAACCCGGTTATAATTTTGGGCTTCACAACATCCCCTGGCAATGAGTTCCACAGATTGACTGCATTGTGTGACGAAACGTTATCTTATGTGCGCTTTAAACCTGCTGCCTGTTAATTTCATTCAGTGAGCCCTGGTTCTTGTGTTATGTGAAGGGACAAATAATTGCAATTTCTCCACCATTTTTAATGTATACATCTCTGTCATATCCCTCCCAATCATCACTTGTCTAAACTGACCTGTCCCAGTCTTTTTAATCTCGCCTCACGTGGAAACCATTCCATCCCCTAATCATTTTTGTAGCCTGCCCTGTAATTTTCCCCAATTCTAATATCTCTTTTTTTAAAGATGGCGTGACCAGGACTGCACGATGTATTCAAAGTGTGGGAGTACGGTGGATTTATACTGTAGCATTGTGATATTCTGTCTATTATCCCTTTCCTAGTGGTTCCCAATGGCCACATATAAAAACTGAAGCATCTCAGATCAAGTCCCTCTGTAGCAACTGCAGTGGGCAAACTGCATCCGTGAGAGCTATGCATGTTCCCTGTTGGATTACTCTGAAGGCACTAACTGCACACGTGCACCGTATCCTGGAGACAGATAAGAGTCAGGTAAGTGAGTCCGGGGCATATTTGAATTGCGAGCCCAATCGCTACCAGGAGTTACAGGCTGCACGTGTAGGATTCCTCCCCGGAAGTTTGCTGCTGCTGCTCTTTCTAGACCAGACCTCCAAAACGCAGACTGGGGGACTAACTACCTCCTTGATTGTTTTTTAAAGGAATTTAAAAATCTGTCTTGACATCCAGGAAATCTCCTGGGCCTTTTAGACTTCAGAGAAGTTGCCTTCCTGTTGTGTTCTCCGATAACAGAGACTGAGATCAAACCCACTTGTAAATAACTAGATTTAATCAGTTTCCCTTGGAAAATGTTGATGTTTCCGCGCAGTTTTCAAAGTCTGGTTACCGAGAGAGCCTCGTAACAGCGGTTGTTTTTGTAGGGTGTTAAATAACTCCCCGCCGTTTCTCCAGCAATTCTGCCCCCACCGTCGTAATAAAATTCCCAGTTTACCCGCTCGAACTACTTTCAGAGGATGCACACAGGAGTGTCTAGGAATCAGGACGCTGCGCCGGATCTTGGGCCCGCGCAATACGTTTACACGCCACCAGTTAGATCACCTGTAACCTGGCAAGTGTCCGCAGAACCCGAGACACGTGTTTGAAATCGCCCTGTCTGCGGCCCGCCTGTCCACCCCGCCGGGCTCGCTGGGACTCTCCGTGCAGAGCAGCCAAGGGGGCTCCCGACCCTTTGAAACGCCTCTGAGCCCCGGCTGAAGGAAATGCCTCCCCAGCTCGGGGCCTGGCCGCTGGCAGCACGCGTAGGAAATCCTCCAGCGTTCAACCGGGAGCCGCTCAAGTGCTGCAAATCGTGTCAGGGGGTCAGAGTCATACAGGGACCCAGGGTCTAACCAGAACCCTCTCAGCGCGGCAGAGGCGCTGGCTTTTAGTTCTCCTGCCACCGCCTAGCCCCCGAGGAGGATTTCCGATCCCATTGCAGGCTGGGGTTGGCTGCACCTCGGTCTCTGGTGCATTGGGGGGGTGGTATTTACACCTCACATTTCTGGGTGAAACTTTCCAAACAATTCTTAAAACTCATCCCCAGTTCTCTTTCCCACAAGCAGCACCTGCTGTTGGCTCTTGGTTGGTTTGTTGTTAAGCGACAGCTTTGGGGTGATGCTGTTTTCACTTGAGACGTCCTGGATTTCCAAGCAGGGATGCGCAGGGGTGCAAAATCTCCGGGGGGCTGTCAAAGAGACAAAATCTTACACCTGGGGTGGGGGGTGACAGCGGCTGGATTGTAGAGGGCAAATTCATGCTTCTGGAGAGAGAAGGGGGGATCTGTAGGGCTGGGGGACCAGGTGTGTCCTCGTTTCTTTTTGCAGGCTTGGCTTTTCCTGTCTCCCTGGGAGGCCCTTCTTGTGAGGGGTTCCCAGTCCGGTGACCAGATGTCCCGATTTTATAGGGACAGTCCCGATTTCGGGGTCTTTTTCTTATATAGGCTCCTATTACCTCCCATCCCCCGTCTGGATTTTTCACAGTTGCTGTCCGGTCACCCCTAGCTCCCAGTGTCTTGGGAAAGCAGGAGCCTGGACTTTGCTTGGGTCTTTGTGGGTAGCAAAAACCAGGTCGCCTTCAGGGCCCCTTGGATTCATTATTTGCATGGTGAATTTGAAGCTCAAGCAAAGTCTATAAACAGCTCGGGGGCAAGTCGCCCAGCAGCAAGGGCTGTCGGTCTCGGTCTAGTTAAAGGTCCCCATAAAGCTGGCAGGTGCCTTCAGCTGATTTCTGTTGGGCTGCGGCCCCCAGGCATCCACATGGCGGAGATTTCCTGGGGTCTGGGGCCCGCCCGACCCGTCAGAAACAAGCACTGTCAGACAACCGGCCGCACTGGCTGGTGGCTGGGGCAGCGGGGCCCAGGGCATGAGTGGTTCTGCAGCTGATTGGCAACTGGACCTTGGTCAAGCCACGTCGCGTCCACGTGCCTCAGTTTACCTATATTGCAAGTAAAGGGTAACGTGAGCTCTCCGCTTTGCAGAGGGCCGTGAGATCCTGGACTCCGAGAGAAGTGTGGGAGAGAGAGAGAGAGAGAGTGTGTGTGTGTGTGTGTGTGTGTGTACACACACACCAAGCCTTTGTCCTATTCTGAATTTGCAGGCAGACTAAGGCGGGAGAATTCAGATCTTTTTGAAAGCTCCGCGTCTTCTTTTCTTCCCTCTTTCAAGCAGAGCTGCCCGGTGGGGCCACGCGTCGCTGCTTTTATGCCCTGGCTCATCCCTCGGGCACCTTCCTGCAGGCTGGAGTAGGCAGGTGGCTGGATGTTGAACCTGGACGCTTGTCCGGTCCCCCCCCCCCCCGTGCCCCCAGCACCAGACTTGCTCTGTGAATGGCAGGCGGAGTTGGAGCCTTGCTCGCTTGGTTGCATTGTCCCCTGGGGGCAGGAGAAGGGCGCCCCAGCGATCCGAGGTGGGAGAAGCAGCTGGAGGAGGGCTGGGGGGGGCTCCCCCCCGGGGCTGAGCCAGCCCCTCCGCTGCGGGCAGGTCGCAGGGAGAAGTTGCTCACAGGCCTCCTGGCTGGGGCGCCGGAGTTTGAAAACAAGGAGGAGCCGCAGGCACCTTCGGTGTCATTGGAGGAAGCTTCTCCGAGGAGCTCATAAATACCGAGCCCGGGCTGCGGGGTGCAGCTCGGCCGGGGGCCCTGGATTACGGTGCCGGAGGGGGCAGCCAGGGAGCCCCGGGCGCTGCAGCGGGGCCGGAGCCAGGCGGCGGGGCGCGCTAGGGGCCCCGGGGGGAAGCGAGAGGTGTCCCGGCCATGGCTTCCCTGCTGGGCTCCTGCCCGTGGTCCGAGAGCCTGGAGTGCCCCGGCCTGGCTGCGGAGCTCCCGGAGGGGCTCTCCCCGCCGGCCGCGCACCGCTCCGCGGGGGAGAAGGGCTCGGAGCCCCGCATCCGGAGACCCATGAACGCCTTCATGGTGTGGGCGAAGGACGAGAGGAAGCGGCTGGCGGTGCAGAACCCGGACCTGCACAACGCGGAGCTCAGCAAGATGCTCGGTGAGCCGGAGCCCGCGGGCTGCCCGCGGCCCGGACCCGGGCCCCGGTGGCCCCGCAGGGACCAGGGTCAGACCTGCGACGAGGGGGGGGACCCCACGCTCCTGCCCCGGGCTCGCCCCCCGTGACCTCCCCTGCCGGGCTGGACTCCCAGGCGCTCGCCTGGCCCAGACACAACAGCCCGGGCGGAGCGACTCCCGGCCCCGGTTCTGCGCTTTGTGTCCCGGATCCTGGCCGCGTTTGGGCGACCCCGCTCCGACTCCGGGCCCGGAGCACAGGGCGCAGAAAGAAGTCCCCGAGGCGCCTTATTGAAGTTGTCAGGTCGGGTTAGTTTTGCGAACTCTTCAATCCGCCCCGTTCGTTAGCCCCAGGGGGCGCAGAGACCCCGCCTGACCCAGGGGAAGCGGATCTTCGGGGCCATGGGGCTTTAATCCTAAAACAAAACCAGGGATTTATTCGGTCTTTTCTTTTCCCTTTCTCCAGTTGTGTCCCCGGGGGGAAATGCCCTTCCCGAACTGCCCGCAGCCCTTCATTGGCCCGGGTGGCTTCCCAGGGTGTAACTAACTTTCCTTCATTGGGTTTGTTTGTCTACGTGTGTCCAGCCCCCCAGGGGCAGATTATTTCCATCTTTCCCCTTGGAAACTGCCACCCGCGTTGGGTCTGTTTCCTTTTATTTCGTGGTCAGACTCTTGGGGCTGGAGGGCACGAAACGAGCTGCCCGCTTTGCAGGAACTCGGCTTGGTCTGATTCCAGAGCCAGGGGCTTTCCCCGCAGCTTGGGCAGGGCTGTGATTTAGTTTAAGGGCGCGAGTCATGGAGCATCTGATCAAAGCGGTTGTTTAAAGGGGACACCAGCCACACGTGGCTCTCGCCTTCCCGCTCCAACCTCTTAATTTTTTGCTCTCCTGGGGGTGTCCCACTCCCTAGAGCTGTAGGATTCGTGCAGTCCCCTCGACCCAACATTTTGTGTAAGGTCATATCGCTGCCTTGAGGCCAAATCCCAGTTCATTTGGATTCAGAGGGTGTTTGACTATTGTTTGTACAAGACTAGGCTCTGTCCCTTGGTCCCAGCCAGCGCGCTCTGGGTGCTTAGGGAAACAGGCCCTCCATGCCCAGCGCAGATGCCACAGCTGTGGATTCTAAGCAGATTTTTGTTCCTTCCTTGTTGCAGGCAAGTCCTGGAAATCTCTGAGCCCTTCCCAGAAGAGACCTTACGTAGAGGAGGCGGAAAGACTGAGGGTGCAGCACATGCAAGATTACCCCAACTACAAATACCGGCCCAGGAGGAAGAAACAGGTCAAACGGATCTGCAAGCGAGTGGATCCAGGCTTTCTGCTGGGGAACCTCTCCAGGGATCAGAACTCGGTGCCGGAGAAGGGGGCCTGCGGCAGGACAGTGGGGGAAAAGGAGGGGCAGGGTGAGTACTCGCCTAGCCCAGTATTGCAGAGCATCAGGGGCTACAGGGAGGCCCAGGCCAGCCGCAGCAGCAGCACCAACATGGACACTTACCCCTACGGGTTGCCCACCCCGCCTGAGATGTCCCCTTTGGATGTGATAGACCCTGAGCAGAGCTTCTTCTCCTCCCCGTGCCCGGAGGAGCATCACCACCCTGATATGACTGGGGCCCCTTACTCTCCAGAGTACTCCCCCAGCCCCCTCCAGTGTAACCACCATCCCCTTGGCCCCATGTCCATCCCTCAACCCAGCACCTCCATGATCCCCCCAATCCCCAGCTGCCCCCCTCCTCCTCCTCCCACCTACTACACGCCAGCCTTCCACCCTATCCACCCCCCCACCCTCCATGCCCATCTTGGTCAGCTCTCCCCACCCCCTGAACACCATGGCTTTGACAGCCTGGACCAGCTGAGCCAGGCAGAACTTCTGGGGGAGATGGACCGCAATGAGTTTGACCAGTATCTCAACACTCCTGGCCACTCAGACCACAGCGGGGTGATAATCAATGGACACGTCCAGGTGTCTCAGGTTGCAGGTGGCTCGCCCTCTACAGAGACTAGCCTCATCTCCGTCCTAGCAGATGCCACTGCTACTTACTACAACAACTACAGCATCTCTTAGGCCAGAAGGAGCAGGGCCTGTGGACTGGCTAAGGACAGACCCTACAGTATTACTGACATGGCTCCATGTACACAACAGCTGGTGGACACCTCGCTCCTCACCTCAGGGTTGCCAAGTCAGAACTGAAACAGTTTGGGGGCCTCCTTTCTGTCCTAGGTAATGGATTTTGCTTCTCGGACATCCACTGGCATCAATATTAAATATCCTGCTTTAAAAGGTATTTGATATTCTGCTTCAGAAAAGGTCTGTGGTCAAGTCCCTTTTCCAGGCCAGCTGGTCACTGGCTACAGTCCTCCAACCAATTTATTGTATAAGCATGGCAAGTCTTTGGATGGTGGGTCTGATTTTTCAATGGCACCGAGGCCCAGCTCCGTAAAGGTATTTAGGCTCCTAATTTCCAGGATCTAGCCCAGAGCTCCCTCAATTCCAGCTGGATCCCATGGAGGCTGCAGATTCTCAGCTCCTCTGAAAAATCAGCCCCTGCGTCTTGTTCTGTGTCGCACTATGCCTTTGTGATAGGGATGGGGGAAAAGCAAAGACATGGCAAAGGAGTTAATGTAACTCTCTGGTCAGTGTGTGCCGCCTTCTGGGCCTGCTGGCGTGACTCCCTTACTGTCCGTACCTACAGAACCTGGCTCTTCAAGCTGTAGCCGCTAGTTCAGTAATGCAGGTTTCCAATTCCAGTCCCAGTATTGGCTAAGGTGGTGACTATCACAACCAGCTATTGCTGTACAGCGAGAATACGACCAGGTGATCGTGAATGTCCTGTTCTCCCGTAATTACCCTCTGTGAAGAGCTTTAACCAGAGGCAGCTCTGAGGCTTTCATTCATAGCCATGTGTGTTTTCTGTTGGCCTGGTCTTGCATTCCCTATGTACTCCCGGAAGTGGCCGGGAGTTTTCGAGTGCGCACTAGCATAAGGAATGCAATTCCGGTGAAGTCACTGGACTTCCCTAGTGCTAGCAGTGTATTTGGTCCTCTGTATGCAAAGGCATCTAATCTAATCTGTTGCGCCCACATAGCCCCGCTCTGTGTCCCTTTGGCTCCTGAAATTTTTTGTGGATTTCAGTGGAACTCTGAGGATGTATGGAAGGAAAGATCAGACCCAAGGAAAGAAAGATCTGACCCAGGGTGGAACCCTGATGTCATTCCCACCCCACCCCCCTGAACAACTTGAGTGGGAGAGGAGGTTCCCGATAACTGGAACTGTGGTGCAGTGACACAACATGGTCTTGTGATAATAGACTGACTGCTAGCTGCTCCAGTCCTAAGTTTGTGGCTCAGCTTCTGTTTGAAGCTGAATTTTGCGCACTCTATAAAATTCAGCTTGACTTCTCTTTAAACAGAGTTTCACCAAGCTCTGATCCTGCTTTCACTGAGTTAAATGGGAGCAAGATCGGTCCCTGCCTGAGTCACTACAAGTAATTTCCCATGTACGTAGCCATGGGTGGCCTTCGTAATAGCTACTCTTAAGGCCAAGAACCTGAGTAATATCCCATCATGTCCCCTTTACCTGAGGCTACAGCTGGAAAGAATTTATTGTGATGAGCACTTTGGAAAAGAGATGATACGGAGCAGACACATTTGTATCAAGCATCATTTGAAGGCAAATACTTAAAGTTTAGAAATGAAATGCCCACTCTTTACATCAGTATATTATTGGTTGTAATATAGCTGTACATTGATTTGTATGTTCCATTATTTCTCCGTCATATTTTGTATTGCTCTTTTTTCATAAAGATGACATTTTATTTTAAATCAGTTATGTATCATGATTAATCTTAGGGTTACTGTATGACATTTGGTTATGATTAGTTAGTAGCATGGTTATGATTTTCTGGTTTCAATCCTGAGTGCATAATTAATTGCAAATGATAATATAATTGCAAATAATACTTTAAAAAACCACAACTTTTAAGCTAACACTTTCCATCTTTTTTGTGTGTGACTCTTATGCATTTTGAATGCATGTAGATATGAGTTCGCATAAAATATTTAATTTAAATAAATATGTTTTTATACAATGACTGTTTTGTCATTTAGATTGCTGTAGTTCTGGACAAAACTGCTCAAAGGGAAAGCATTTATTGTGCTCGATGGTGCTTTGGGGTTTTTTTTAATTTTCAGCCAAACTTTTCTTCTTTTTTTGTTTTGTTTTGTTTGTTTGTTTGTTTTTTTGTTTGTTTGTTTTTAATAAAAGGGGCCTGTGGCCATCTTTAAAAATTGTGTGATCCAGGACTAATTTAAGTCACAATTTGAAATATTTTTTCCCTTTCCAATGTATCAGTGGAAGTCTCATTAAGGGACCTGATTGTGCATTCCTGCTTACCCAAAGCACCCTTCCATATCAGAGTTTTGTGTAGGTGAGGATTGCAGGATCCAATCCAGACACAATTTGGGGGCCCACTGAAGTTAATGGGGAATTTGCCATTGACTTGGCATAGGAGTGGACCTCAAAATATGTGGACTGTTTTGCTGAGTATAATATGAGTCTATAGGGCACGATTCTTATTTGCACTAAGGACACTTTACACTAAACATTTACACCCCTTATGAGCCTTTCTTTACATTGCCAGAGTGACGTAAAGGGGCCTTGGAGAATCAGGGTGAATAGTCTCCAAAGGTGAAGTTGTGGGTGTGAAATGTAAGAAGTGTGAAAGAGGGGAGGTAAGAAACGCAGGGGTGTGTGATGGATGGGTTTCAAATTGTAACTCTGAGACATAGTGGGTGAAGAGCTCTACAGACAGATCCAGATCCCTCTCTACTCAACTGGTGTAACAGACGAGAGTTTAGCCCTTATCCCTCACCTGATCCTGCAGGCCAAACCTACAGCCCATCCATGCAAAACTTTACTTGAAGCTTTGCCTTGTAAGGACTTTGAAATCGGGTCCATGGACTCATATATGTCTGTAAGGCCTCTTTCTTCCCCTCAGATCCATGGGGTAGGAGCCAGTTTTCCGAGACATCTTGTGATGGGTGACTATGAATTCTGAGAGGAGTGAGTCTTGAGGGAGTCCAAACTAATCAAGTTCACCGGCTTTATATGCTCCAGACCAAGCATTCTCATGATACCCTAATATCTATACAACAAGGCCAGAAGGGTGACTGACACTAAGGAAAGCTACCTAGAAATCCATTGCTCACTGACACAGCCTCTTCTTTGGTTTCTGCTCCTCAGCATACACACTTCTGTGGCTATGATGCGTCTGTATTGTTCAAGTGAGTTTTGATAAGTATTAGGGACACAATATACTACACTCAAACTTTGTGCATGTGGTTTGAGAGAACTATGCCAGAAGGAGCACTTTGCAAGATGTTTTCCAATCATGAGTGAATTAACCCTCACAATCCTGCAGAGTTGATATTCCTAACCCCATTTTACAAGTTGGGAAACTGAGGCATAGAGGAATTAAGTAATTGGCCCAAGGTCACATAGCGAGTCAGGAGCAGAGTCAGTACTGGGTCCTACACCTCCAGACTCCTATTTCCATGCTTCAACCACAATACCAGGCTGCCACTCAGATGATAGGGATGACTTCAAAGCAAGAGAGCATCAGAGCCATAAAAGGAAGTCTCCTTTATCAAATGTGGGATAGATTCCAAATTCATAGGGTAGCTTGGAAGTGAACTCAAGCTGCAAAATCCAATCTGGATTTAGTTTTCGAATACCCCAGCGTTTGGGGCTTCTTTGGTTCAGGAGTTCTAGTCAGCTCCTGGGAAAGAGAAGAGGGTGCATGCAAAATTCAAAATGTAGGGTGAGATTTTCAAAAACAAAATTTCCATTGATTTGCAAGGTGATTTCTGTTCCTGGGTCAGATTGGTGTTTCTGCAAATCCTACCCCACTAGCCCCATTGAAAGTCAGTGGGGTTTGTACTTCTAAGTCACCTAAGTGCTTTTGAAAATCCCCCACGTAGTCTTTCAGCTGAAGTAGTGAGGGCTCATGCATGTAGATCTGGAGATTGCAGGTTTAAATGCTGCAAACAGACCAAGCAGGGTTGATTATAGTAGAACCCATACTAGAGTGACCAGACAGCAAATGTGAAAAATCAGGACAGGAGGTGGGGGGTAATAGGAGCCTATAGACCCAAAAATTGGGACTGTCCCTATAAAATCAGGACACCTGGTCACCCTAACCCATAACCCAATCAGTATTGGGCCTCACTGAGCTAGGGGCTTAAAGCACAGAGACAGACGTGTTCCCTGTCCCAAATAGCCTGCAATCTGATTTGATAGTAAAGAAGCAGCCTGATTTCTCCTCCCATCTCATAGACAGAGTCTTGTTTCCTGAACAGAGATTGTGTAATGACCACCGAGGAGCATCTCACCAGCGGCCTACCTTAGGAGTAGATCTGTCTAAGGAGGTAAGGATAGCAGCGCCCCCTGAAGGCAGTCTGGATTCCTGGTGGGTGCAAGGATGCAAACTGCTCTTTTATCCAAACCAGTCGGTCTCCCAGCCCAGCAACGGTACAAACAACAGACATGCACCAAAGCCTCACAAGGAAATTAGAGCTTGGGGCTTGTAACAAGCCAACAAAGCTCCCATCATGAGTCTCTAGGTAAGTTATAACCAAGTATTACATTATATGTATCTAATGCAGTTATTGGGTCTAATTTTCTGGGCTGCCCAGTTCCCATTGACGTCACGTGGAGCAATGGGTGCTCAGCACCTCAGAAAAATCACATCCGGTGCATCTTACCTATTGGTCTGAAGATGTAACAGGTATTTTTTAAGCCCTCTAATCCATCTTGCAGGGCAGAAGCTAGCTTAATCCTTGGTTTAACTCGGCTGACTTCTGTGGCGTTATGGAAGGGATGACTTTGTGCCCCCTTGTTTAAAACAGAATCACGCAAGGAAAAGCAGCGTGAGTCTCCCACACACCTTACTTGTAGCAGAGCTGGGCTGAATCAAAAACCTTGGATGCTGGGGGAATTTGGATCTGAATTCGAACGCTGGGTTTGACTCTATAATAGACAAAACTGGCACATTGGGCACATCCGTACTTTGGGGAAATCTGCTTCTGTATCAGAACCTGGTTACGGGAGTGGTTTCTGCAAAGAAAAATTCGTGATCAGTGCCATCAACCCATCTCCTGACCGTCTTAATAGTCACAGCAAAACTGAGTTTTCTGTTTTCCTCCTAGGTAGCTAACTCTGCAAAGTCAGCACTCTTGGGAATTTATTTTTAGCTCTAGGGTTTCAGTGGTGCCGGAATGGCACCCTGGAAGGCACAGTCCCTTATTTACTCGCCAAACAGGGCATGAGCAAGTGGTAGCCTCCCACTCAGTCCTCCAACAACGTTTCTCAAATCAGACCTGCAGGGACCATTTCCCCTCTGTGGGGCAGGGACTCTCAATCCCTCACTCTGTGTAGGTAGAGCACGTTGCAGAATAGGGATCCAATCTGAGATGAGGGCTACTGGCAAATAAATAAATAGCCATCTGACATGGTAAGGAACATCCTGCCATTTCTATGTCCACTCAGTCCTTGGCCTGTGCTGCAAATACCAAGGAGAGCCCAGTACGAGCCTATTGTGGTGGCGGCTTTTGTGATGTGGCCATCTCAGAGTTCAGCTTGTTCCACATTGATACCCTATGCGGGTCTGTCTTTCCCCTGCAGCAGTTGGTCACTCTCTCCAGAATGACCTAGCGTGAGGCTTCATCTTTGCACCAGGCTGGCAACGATTCTCCATCTCCTGTTCCTAAGATGCGTCGGGCGTCTCCTCCGGGTTGCACTGGGCGGGAAGTGAAAATGAAAATAAGCCCAGGGGGAATTCAAACCCTATCTCTACTGCAGGTTTTTGGCATGGATCCAGGGCAGGGATGGGAGGGAGGAGGAGGAGAATTGGAAAAGTCACCTATAGCCTTGGGCTGGGGCCTCAAAGCCCACTGTTTGAACCAGCAGGGCAGCGGTTTTCTTCACTACATTCAAGCTGCAGTCAATATTTTTGTTGTGCGAGTTGCACTGTGAGTAACTCTGAGCAATCATGACCTCACCCTTCCCGGATAGCCCTGGAATTCAGTCCGTCTGGGAGTTAGTGTGTGTCATGAGCCTGGCCTCCCAGGAGAACCGATTTCCTTTAAATGCACAGAACAGGTGGTGATTCTTCTCAGTCACTGAGGCCAGAATTGCTGAAGCTGAATCTGTCCTAACTCAGCCACTATGGGGAAGGAGGGGCCACCAATCCTTTTCTGTGCCTCTTTGATTGACGTCTGACCAGATCTCATTTTGTCCGAGATGTCAGAGGAGAGAAGGTTGAGTGAGAATCAACCTAGCTATGTGGGGGGTCATTTATTGAGTAGTCAGTGGGCCCAGCTGGTGTAACACGGCCTCGCTCTCTTGCATCCTGTGTGTTTAGTGTGGACGTGGCACAGTCCAGCCCCAAGGAGACTAGATTCTAAAGCAGGGCCCGACAGTTCAGAAGCACCATATGCTGGGTTGCTGTTGCTCACTGAATCCCAAGTTGGGGGTGGATATTTTCAGTGGAACCCCAGTTGGCTTAATTGGAGGTGGGGAGTGACCATTTGTCACAGGAGGAGAAGGATTTTTAAGGTCAGGCTTGACAAAGCCCTGGCTGGGATGATTTAGTTGGGGTTGGCCCTGCTTTGAGCAAGGGGTTGGACTAGATGACCTCCTGAGGTCCCTTCCAACTCTGACATTCTATGATTCTATGATTTGCAAGTGGCAACAGCAGCCTGGATAGCAAAATCAGTCAAGCATAGGCAACGCCCTCACGGGTGGGAGAGGCTCTCATCGCAGCAGTCCTATCATTTGGAAAGAAGGCTGGTGCTGTGGTCAAGGAGAACTAGGTACATATCCCAGTGCTGCCACAGACTCTGTGGGTGACGCCAGGCAAGTTACTTCACCTCTCTGTGCCTCAGTTTCCCCATCTATAAAATGGGGATAAGAATGATCCCTTTGTCTGTGTTCTCTATTGAAGCCTGGTCTACACTGAAAAAATATGTTGGTCAGGGGTACAAAAAAACCCCACCTGCCCTGACACAGCTTTGCTGACACTCCCCTCCCCCCGTGCAGGCACAGCTAGGTTGACAGGAGACTGCTTGTGGCAACAGGGCTAACTTTGTTTGGGGTAGCGGTGTTCCCTGTCTGCTGGTGCAGGCTGAGGCTACAGTGACATAGCTGTGCCAGTACGGGCTCTGTAGCACAGGTATGGCCTTACGCTAAGCTCTTTGGGGCAAGGATTGTCTCTTACTATGGCTATGTCTACACTTGAACTGGAGGTGCAATTCCCAGCTGAAGTAGACTTGCCTATGCTAAAAATAGCAGTTTGGCTGCAGCTGTATGGTTGGTGGGCTGGGTTTGCTGCCCCGTGTACAAACCCGTCCAGGGTCCTTAGAGCTCTGAGTCCTTTACAAGGGAGTGGGGATATCATTGTCCCTGTATTACAGGTATGGAAATGGAGGCATAGAGAGATGAAGGGACTTGCCTGAACTTACACCGTGAGTCAGTGGTGGAGACCCCTGATCTCCTGGTTCCCAGCCACAGGCCCTGTTTTATTGGACCCACTGAATGCTGTGAATACAATGAGGTGGGGTTGTTTTCTCCTTTCACTCGGAGTGGAGTTTTGGTGGGGGAATAGAACTCGTAACAGGAAGATTTTCTCTAGCTCCTTATTGTGGAGCCACATCTCCCTTCAGGGCCAGTGTAACCACTAGGTGAACTAGGCAGCCACCAAGGGCACCAAGATTTGTAGGTGCCAAAAAGCAGTGTCCCCCATTTTTTTTACACTACTGTATACATTTTTGAAAGTTTATATATAATAAACGATGCTCTGAGAGGGGGAGGTGGGGGGTGACGCAAGGTGGAAGTTTCGCCTAGGGCACAAAATATCCTTGCACTGGCTCTGCCTGTCCCATACCAGCCCAGCAAGCCCTTACTCCGGGAGCTCTCCCGGTCTGGACAATGAGAGTTTTCCCCCTGAGTTAGGACATCAGGCTCAGGCCCTCCCTTGATTAAGAGGAGGGAATGAGACAAGCTGCTGAGTCTTTTCCTGCTGAGCGCTGCCAATGGGAGCTGCAGGGAGTGTGGGGAGGATGTGCCCAGAGCTGAGTGTTTCCTGCCTGATAACGCCAGCCCCTCCTGCCGGATGTTATGAGTCCAGGTCCTACCTTCGCGATTCAAGTAAAGGACCGAGGGAAAACCCGGCTGTTTATGTCAAGAAAAAATAACTTCTCCCTCCACACAATTCTGGAACTCCCAAGTTTTCCCTTGCTAGCTCCCTCTCACCTCCCCGGGACAAAATGCTGGGAAAATGAAAACAGGCTCAAAGGCACAAAGCAGGAGCTGGGTGCCAATGGAGGAAAGCACAGAGGCGCTCCTTGAAATGTGCAAATGGTGGGCCCCTCCCTCATAGGGTGACCAGACAGCAAATGTGAAAAGTCGGGGCAGGAGGTGGCGGGTAATAGGAGCCTATATAGGAAAAAGACTCCAAAATTGGGACTGTCCCTATAAAATTGGGACATCTGGTCACCCTACTCCCTCATGTCTGTTATGAAGCAAAGGTCGGGCAGAACAAGAGTGTGGATCTGAATGCAGTGGGCCGGACTCTGTACTCAGTTACTCTGGTGTAAAACTGGAGTCACTTCACTGAAATCAGTTGAGTTACTCTGGAGTGCCCCCCATGTTAACAGAGAGTGTGATCTGCCCCCATCCCTTTATAATGGGGTGAAACAAGCACTCAAGTCTGATGACTCCTGAACTCACAGATTCCAATGGGAACTTTCCCAGCGATCACAGCATTCACATTTGGAGTTCAGATTCTGTTGCAGAGAGAGGCTTAGGCTGTGAATGCTGATCCCAACCCAGATCCAGGGCTGGAAATTGGCTTCAGGCCCATCTCTGAGATAAAGGACCTCAGTGACTAATAAGCAAGATGAGAGTGGGTGACAGAAGCATTGTTGAGGAATGGTGAGTGGGGAACACTTGTCTGGGAGGTTTTAAGCAGGGGAAGCCAGCTGGTGGGTGGAGAGGGAATGGCACCCAACTCAGTAGGCAAATATCATAATTTCTCTAAAAATCTGTAAACACCAGCCCAGGCTGGGACCTCTTTTTTATTTATAATTGAGCCTTTTGTGCTGCCTCCCTCTCTCTTTTATGCAGCAGGGCTGGGCTCCAGAACAAGACAGTTCTGTGAAAAGCAGAATGACACTTCTGCCATTCCTAGATGGACGTGAAATGACGTTCTTCCTAGTGAATAGCGTATGCACGGTGAAGGGCCTCGGTGTCATTGATAAAGCAGCGCGTGTGGCAAAGCCCGTTATGGTGACAGTCCTTCAGGCTTCCACTCTGGATCTCAGCATGCTTTGCAGAGGTGAGCAGTCTCCTTAACCCTACTTCACAGGTGGGGAAGCTGAGGGGCACGGACCTGCCTGAGATCACATAACCAAGTCATTTCAGTAGAAGGGTGGTGAAGCACTGGACTGGGTTAGCTAGGGGGGTGGTGGAATCTCCATCCTTAGAGGTTTTTAAGGCCCAGCTTGACAAAGCCCTGGCTGGGATGATTTAGTTGGGGTTGGTCCTGCTTTGAGCAGGGGGTTGGACTAGATGACCTCCTGAGGTCCCTTCCAACCCTGATATTCTATGGTTCTATGATTCCAGAGCTGGAGGTGGAACCCAGTCACTTGCATTGGCCCATGCTGCATGTCCTGAAAGGGTGAAATCCTGGACCCACTGGAATCAATGGGAGTGTTGCTGTGGACTTCAGAGTAGCCTGGATTTCACCCTAAGTGTTTTCAGTTGTACAGAGCTGCTCCGGGAAGCTGTAAGATCAGAACAATGATCCGGGAAGCATGTCTTTGGTGGACAGGTGGAACATTTCAACACACCTAAAGATAGTTAAGATCCAGGCAGACTGAGAAGAGCTACAAAAGGATCTCTCAGAACTGGGTGATTGGGCAACAAAATGGCAGATGAAATTTATTGTTGATAAATGCAAAGTAAAGCATAATCCCAACTATACGTATAAAATGATGGGGTCTAAATTAGCTGTTACCACTCAACAAAGAGATCGTGAAGTCATTGTGGGTAGTTCACTGAAAATGTCTGCTCAATGTGCAGCAGCAGTCAAAAAAGCCAGCAGAATGCTTAGAATCATTAAGAAAGGGATAGATAATAGGACAGAAAATATCATGTTGCCTTTATATAAATCCATCACACCCACATCTTGAATAGTGCATGCAGATGTGGTCGTCCCATCTCAAAAAAGATATATAGGAATTGGAAAATATTCAGAAAAGGGCAACAAAATGATTAGGGGTCTGGAATGGCTTCCATCTGAGGAGAGATTAATAAAACTGGGACTTTTCAGCTTGGAAAAGAAACGGCTAAGGGGAGATATGATTGAGGTCTATAAAATCATGACTGGTGTAGCGAAAGTAGATAAGGAAGAGTTGTTTACTACATCTCATAACACAAGACCTAGGGCTCACCAAATGAAATGAATAGGCAGCAGGGTCAAAACAAATAAAAGGAAGTATTTCTTCACACAATGCACAATCAACCTGTGGAACTCCTTGCCAGAGGATGTTGTGAAGGCCAAGACCATAACAGAATTCAAAAAAGAACTAGATAAATTCATGGAGGATAGGTCCATCAATGGCTATTAGCCAGGATGGGCAGGAATGATGTCCCTAGCCTCTGTTTGCCAGAAGCTTGGAATGGATGGCAGGGAACGGATCACTTGATGATTACCTGCTCTAATCATTCCCTCTGGGGCACCTGGCATTGGCCACTGTCGGAAGACAGGATAGTGGGCTAGATGGACCCTTGGTCTGACCCGGTAGGGCCGTTCTTATGTTCTTACTTTAACCCAGGGGCGGGGGGAGAGAGAGGCAGAGATCTCCCCCCTCACCCGTTGTGGGGCACAGAGAGGAGCCAAAAGAAAGGAGATGAAATGGCCTTGTAATACATGAGAGGGAAGAGGGACAGCTCCACAGCATTCTCCATTCTCCGTCACAGCTTGGGGTGAGAGGGATCTCCATGGACACCATCCCAGGTGCGGGGGGAGTTCTGTGGATTTGGGAGGCATGTGTGGCAGGTAATGTGCAGCCGAATAGCAGTCAAGCTGCTGGACATAGGGTTGTGGTGAAGAATGAGGGTTTTTAAAGCATCAGGATGGAGCTTTGAACTGCCTGCAGCCCATACACCCACGCACGCCACACGCTCTTCCGCCAGCCCGGCCCAGCCACCATTGCTAAGAGACGCTCCCTGGCCCAGCGCAGCCCTGCCCTGTTGTTATTTGCTCTCCTTTGCAGGCCCCCGTGCGCCTGCCGTGTCACTCAGCCCCGAGAGCTTCAGAGCTAACAAAACATCAGACACAGTCTGTGCACTCAGGAAGGAAAGCTGCCCATGTGACGGGGTTAGTCAGATTTCTATCCGCTCTTTCCCTAGGATCCCAGGCAGCAGGGGAGGCTGCTGACCAAACACCAATGGGGGTGGCAGATTCTGGCTCGCCTTGCTGCCCGGCTGGCTGTCAGGAGCACACATCCAGGGGTGGCAGGGCCCCTAGGGAACAGCTTGGCAATGCCTCCCTTCTTCACATACCCGGCCCTAAAATCTGGTTTTCGCTCCCATCTTCCTGCCCTGAGATCTTCAAAAATGTGGTTAATGTTTCCCTGTGAATTTCCTGCAGGTGAAAAGTGCTAGATGTACAGTCTCTGCGGAGGGAAGTCCTTGCGGTAGCCACAGCTCAGGAGCAATTTGGGCAGTAGCAAGACAAGCTTCCCCTCTCTGCCTTTGAATCCTGATTCGAAATCCGTTGAGGCCACTGACTGCAGCAGGCTTTGGATCAGATCCCTAATGTCCTGAAGCCCGGACCTGGAGGGACCAGCTCCTGGGAAGAAGAGACATTTAATTCTCCATAGCCTGTTATATCCTTGTTTTCTCAGGCGTCATACAGTACCAGGCAAACAGAGGCTGTTACAATCCAGACCACACGTCTGCCGAGACGTGCCATGAAATCCCTTCCATTGTGTGGAGTTCAGATTTGTTTCTGGCACTGATTGACAGTAGAACATTTTCTCCAAATGAACAATGGAAGACGTTGGGGCTACAGGTTACAGCAGGAGTCAGGAATCCCAGCTCTGCCACTTACTGTCTGGGTGACCAAGGGCATGTCTCCAGGCCTCAGTTCACCCCACATATGCTGCGTGGGATGATGTCTGCCTCACTGAGATGCTGGGAGGTTTGATTCGTTTGTTTGTTTAAGTAATATTCTTAAAGCTCTTAGAAATTCTTGGATGAAAGGTGCTATCAAAGGAGGAAGTATTATTGTTATTCAGTGACAACAAAACATTAAGCTAATACTTAGAGGCTATAAATACGTATCAATAACTAAATTTGGTGCGGGGGGGAGGGGTTAAAACCATTGGAAAGCCAGGAAACAAGTCCAGGTAAAACTTAAAGAACTAACCATAAAACATGGGAAAATAGGAAATTATAACATTATACTCAGAGATATAATTATAGGTGGCACTGGAAGCACCACTCACAGGTGCCGACTTTCTCTTTTCCCCAGGAGCGCTCGACTCCTGCATCCCACCAGGCCCTGCCCCCACTCTGTTCCTTTTCCCAAGCCCCCCCTTCCTGCCCCCATTCCACCTCTTTCCACCCCACCCCTCTCTTCCCACCTCCTTCCACCCCCTCCCGAGTGTGCCCTGCCTTTGCTCCGCCTCTTCCTGCCCTCACTCCTCCCCCTCCCCGTAGCGCCTCCTGCCCGCCGCTGAACAGACAGCTGATCAGTAGTTGGTGGGAGGCACTGGGGGAGAGGGAGGAGCTAATTTGCAGGACTCACAAGTGGGTGCTGAGTGACCACTGTTTTTTCCAGGGCCGTCCAGAGGATTTAGGGGGCCTGGGGTCTTCAGCGGTGGGGGGTACCTGCCGCCGAATTGCCACCAAAGACCCGGCACGTCGGCGACGGGTCCCGGGGCGGAAGGACCCCCCGCCGTGGGTCTTCAGGGCACTTCGGCGGTGGGTCCTGGAGTGGAAGGACTCCCCGCCGCTGAATTGCTGGCGAAGACCCAGAGCGGAAGTAGCTCCAGCGGCCCAGGCTCCAAGAGAGTTTTCCGGGGTACCTGGAGCAAGTGAAGGACCCCTCTCCAGAGACCCCGAAAAACTCTCGTGGGGACCCCTGTGGGGCCCAGGGCAAATTGCCCCACTTGCCCCCCCTCTGGGCAATCCTGTTTTTTTCCTGTGGGTCCTCTAGCCCCAGAGCAAGCACAGAGTCAGCGCCTATGGCCCCGCCTATTATTAAGGTTACCTGACATTTTCCATTATAAGACCCTATTTTCAATTGCTGATAATTTTGCCAAACTTTTAACAATTTGGCCTGAAATTTCCCATACTGGATGTCTGCCACAGTCTGAATTTTTTGGAATGTTTCAGCCAAAACTTGATCAGAGCTTGCGCGAGTCTGTCCATCCAGGCTGAGAGGCTCACTCCCAGCTGCAGTGTAGACATACCGTCTGTGACTTACCTCCCTGTCTGTAAAATGGAGCCCGGGCTCTGAGACCCTCTCCCCTCGCAAGGGGCCTCAAAGCCTGGCCCTCAGCCCTAGTCTGAAATCTGCACTGCAGTTTTAAAGCCCTGCAGATCGAGCCCACAGGACTGAGTCAGCTAATCCAGGTTAGCCACTGTAGGTCTTTTATTGCAGTGTAGATACATACCCCCACACACGTGAACAACACCTATAAGGCTGCTTCCTGGGTACTGCCTTGCAAGGGCAGGAGTAGGGGGCAGGCCGGGAGGTGGCCTGGGGGTATGCTGTGGCTGCATGCATCACTATGCAGATTCTGGGCAATGCTTCAGTCCCAGGAGGCTGCTGTAATGTAGACAGGCCCCCAGAGGTTTCTAAGTCACACCAGAGGCCTCTCCAGCAGCCCAGGCTCAGGAGGGGCACAAAGGTGTCTCACAGCTACCTTAGTCCACATGCCCCCATGACTGGCTTCTGTGCTCCACCTAATGCTGTTACTCTATTCTTTGTATGGCTGTAGCACCTCCGGGTCCCAGTCATAAGTATTGCCAAGCGCGTGAGCTCAAAAAACACAACATCACCCTAAAATCACGAGATTTTTCTTAAAAAGCCAAACCATGTGTTTTAATCTGTGTTTTGCCGTGTTGACTCCCCTCTAGTCCTCTGCCAATGTCTCTGTGATAGCTTCAGGTTGCAAAAGCAGGTCTGGTCAGCATTAGAAAATTAGGTCAGTTTAAGTACGTCAGTCAGGGGTGTGAAAACTTCACTCCCCACCTGAGTGGCTAGTTAGACCAACCCAGATCCCCATGTAGACAGCCCTAGGTTGCCAGAAGAATTCTTCCATCAACCTAACTGCTGCTTCCTGGGGAGGTGCCTGTCATAAACAGATAGTTAAGGGTTAATAGAACAGGAGTACTACATGTCTCTTTTGCCTGTAAAGGTTAACAAGTTTAGTGAGCCTGGCTGTCACCTGACCAGAGGACCAATCAGAGGACAGGATACTTTCAAATCTTGAGGGAGGGAAGTTTTTGTGTGTGCTGCTAGTTTTTGGTGGTTGTTCACTCTGGGTTCTGAGAGTGACCAGACGTGCAGCCAGGCTTCTCTCCAATCTCTCCGATACAGGCTCTGATAAGTTCAGGCTAGTGAGTACTAGGTAGATAAGGCGAGTTAGGCTTATGTTTGTTTTCTTTATTTGCAAATGTGTATTTGGCTGGAAGGAGTTCAAATGTGTATTTGACTGGAAGGATTTTAATTTGTACTTGTATACTTAGGCTGGGAGGGTATTCCCAGTGTCTATAGCTGAAAGACCCTGTAACATATTCCATCTTAAATTTACAAAGATAATTTTTACTGTTTTTCCCTCTTTAATTAAAAACTTTTCTTGTTTAAGAACCTGATTGTTTTTTTTATTCTGGTGAGATCCCAGGGGACTGGGTCTGGATCCACCAGGGAATTGGTGGGGTGAAAGGAGGGAAGGGGGAGAGAGAGGTTATTTTCTCTCTGTGTTAGGATTACTTTCTCTCTCAGGGAGAGTCTGGGAAGGGGAGAGAGAAGGAGGGGGGAAGGTGGATTTTCCTCTCTGTTTCAAGATTCAAGGAGTTTAAATCACAGTAATTTTCCAGGGTAATCCAGGGAGGGGAAGCCTGGGAGAGGCAACGGTGAGGGAAAGGGTTTACTTTCCTTGTGTTAAGATCCAGAGGGACTGGGTCTTGGGGGTCCCCGGGCAAGGTTTTGGGGGGACCGGAGTGTACCAGGCACTGGAATTCTTGGTAGGTGGCAGCGCTACAAGTACTAAGCTGGTAATTAAGCTTAGAGGAATTCATGCTGGTACCCCATCTTTTGGATGCTAAGGTTCAGAGTGGGGAATTATACCATGACAGTGCCAAAATCCTGTGACTTGCGATCTGTCCAGGAGAGTTGTCAATGCTGTCTTCCCCTGGCTGCTTGGAGGGGAGTCTCCTTCCCTACCACAATCCCAGGCTGGAGGAGCAGCCATTCCATCCCCTCTTCTCCCACCCCATCACTGTCCTCTGCACCCCCTCAGCCTCCCTCCTTCCCCCCATTCTCCTGTAGGTGCCTCAGCCTCCCTCCTACATCTTCCTGCGCCCCTTAGCCTCCCTGCTATCCTCACATCTCTCAGCCCTCAGCCTCTCACCTGCCCCCCCACATCTCCCTGCAGCCTCTAAATCTGCCTCCTGCCCCCCCTCACTCTCCCATCCCCCTTTCACAGCATCTCTACTGCTGCTCACACTCCCTGTGTCCAGTCCAGGCCCTTGAACCATAGTGTGGCAGCCTTCATCTCTGGGCCTGGCTTCACTCTCACCGAAAACAGTGGGAGGTGGGAGCCAGCACTGCCAAGGACTGCCTGCATGTGCAGATAGGCTGTAGGGAAACAGCGGCCATTTGCTGGCTTTAGTCCCATTGATAGTAATAGGGGCCAGTGGCCATTTTGAATATGGGAATATTCGTACAGCAGGGCCTTTCTTCAGGTTTCATGAGATGGACAGAAACACCCATAATCGCTGGAGTTGGCGATACTGAGTCATGGACAAGGACCCGTCATGAACCTCTAGAGGGCAGATTTTAACAGCCCTGAGGTTTCTAGAGATTAATTCCGATTGATGGGAGTGAGGAATACTAATACTTTGTTCATCTTTCGTGTGAGGGTCTCAGAGTTATTACACTAGGCCTCACTTCACCCCTAAGGACTGAGTATTATTATTATCCTTATCAGCCCTCTTTTACACATGGCTAAAGTGAGGTGTAGCAATAGTGAATGACGCTTGCAAAGTCACACAGCCAGGCCCAACCGGGGCACTAGATGATCCCAGATTGCCTGATTCCCATGCCCCAGCACACTCAGCAGACTAAGACGGGTCGAGAAGAGTCAAGTCTTACATTTGTTAGATGGGTCTCTTGGTCTTTATTGCCAAATTCAGAGGGCAGCATTGCATCAGGAAGCTGTTAAGAGGACAATAAAGTTGTAGCTCCCAAAGCTATGCTAGCAACACTTCCATCTGTCACATTGGCCCATTCCAGCCAGGGTAAGGTGAACAAACAGCTCAGCATCAAGCTATAGATGGAGCGTTTAAAACTCAGGACTGAAAAGCACAATCCATGTAACTACAGGTCAGTCAGAGATTTCGGCTAAGTGTTACACCAACCAAGATGCGTCTCCTCACTTCCTCTTTTTCTGCAGCTGAGCTTTGGTTGACTTCTTTGCTCGTTCTTCAAGAAGGGGAGGTGAGGGGTAGGGGACAGGAGGGTTCAGGATCAGGGCCCTCTTCTGGAGTCTCAGGTCCAGGATCTCAAAGGTGGTCTGGATCTCAGTCTGCAGGATCTCACGGAGAGCTTGGATCTGGGTCCCGATCACTTCTTTCACTAGGGTCTCCAAAATCTGAAGAGCAAGCAGAAGAAGATGAGGGCTGTGGTTAACTGCATCTCTCTTTTTACTACCTGTATTACATTACAAAGGGGCCATTCCCTTTGAACTGATCCTGGGCCAAGCTGGCAGTGACTGAAGGAAGGGGGAGGGCAGAAAAGGTGGTGAGATGCCTCCTGTGTATCAGCTTTACCTTTCCCCCAGCCTGGTGGAAGGTCCTTCTAAGCGGCTCGGTGAGGCTTGAGATCTGCTGCTGTGGGCCTGGGCATGCTTGAGAGGTAGCCATTCTCCAGAGCAGCACCCTCCACTTACCACTGCAGAAATTCTCTTCATGAATCACTGATGACTCTGAAGGCAGGTTCCCCTCTACACTCTGAAACACCAGGGTGGGGAGGGCGAATACATGGGCATACTGCTTCATTGAAGCCACGCTGCCAAGAAGCTTGGGGTGGGGCTCGGAGACAGCATGAAAGCACAGAGTCTTGCATTTATTGTCAGTACAACAGAGACCTCCATGCAGATGTCCCAGGCCACCACCAGATTTTCTAAGATCTAACCAGATCTATGGGCCAACTCCCCCTTACCCCAGCTGATTCCGCAAAGAAGAGGAGCAAGACCTCCATCCCACTGAGAGCCAAGAAGAAAACTTGGAGGGAGTTTCCAGTCCTATATTGGGACTCACCCACATAAGGGGCCTGTGGTGCTTGAAGAACCAGTTAAACTTTCCTGGCTGCTCTTCTCTGCTGTTTGCGTGAGTTCAAAAGGTGATTTGGGAGGATTGTCTCTGCTTGACTTGAACTTGCCAACAGAGCAATTAGCCACCCGCACATTATTGTACGTTAATTCCACAAGACGGGTGGCCCAATAATAAAAGTGCCTCGTTAGAGTTTAATTAAATTTCCAAAACGATTTGCTCCTGGGCTGAAAACCTGTAGTGCAAGCTGAGGCAGGTTAACGTATTTTTTTCCCTAAGTGTTACAAACTCTTCACAGCTGGTTATGGAATGAGACTGGAAGTGGCAGCCCAATATCTACCCTAGCCATGAAAAGCCTCATTTCTGCATTGTTTTGCACACCCAGGACTCCCATTGACATCAGTAGGAGTTCAGTGCTTGCGTGGGAGCTGCACACTCTTGCACCAAAAGACTTGAGTGTGATGAATACAGGGTGGATCAAGAATTAAAGGTGTGGCCAAAGCCTCAGGGCTGTCACCTCTATTAAAGGGTCACTGTCAAGTAGTTTAATTCCCACCAGTTAAGCGTGGTTTAAAAAAAGGGATCGGGACATCCTAACACAGTGGCATTGTGTGAGGGCAGAAGAACAGGGCAGTTGACTCTGCTCTCTCCAGATTCACTGTCCAAGCTCAGTAAAGTGCGAACAAGCAGCATCGGTGGTGAAATGTACTTTTCTTGTAGCTTTTTCCAAATGAATTTAGTGTCGTGAGGGGTTATTGTTTAAATACTAGGCAAATCTTGCAGCCTTTACTCAAGCAAAACTCCCACAGGGTATGGATCACAGACTTTGATCCAAGGCTTTTCTCCCTTCCATTAACACACAGGTCACCTAGATAGAGAGCTGAGAGCAGCCTGACATAGACCTGTGAGCTGTACCACTCCATGCTGAGATTACAAAGTCACTGGAAGGAAAACAAACCCAAGTTCCATCTCCTCAGGTGCGGATCTCATTCACTCAGCAGTGCCCGGAAAACAAATCTGCATGAATATGAGTCAGTGCCAACAGAGCAAGTGGCATCTCGATCTTTTGCGTCAGAGCTGATCAGGGTAAGATGTGTTTTGTTACCTTTGCGTTTCTTTGCTGTCTGCTTTATTAAAAAAAAAATACTACCATTGCCCCAACGTATAGAATGCCCTCCTGAGCTCACTGGACCAGTCCCCCCACTCACTTGTTACTTCTTCAGAGCTCTGCACTGGGAGTCAGGTGCCCTGGTTTCTATTTCCTGCTCTGCCACTGTCCTGCTGGGTGACCTCACTTTCCTCATCTGTAAACTGGGGATAATGACCCTGCCCTCCTTTGTAAAGTGCTCTGACCACCACTGTGGAAAAGTGCTATACAAGAGCAAGGTGTGACTATTCTCATCCTTATTAAAGCCTCATTTCTCCTGCAAAGACATACATGGTGTGGTCAGATAAGTAACTGTGTCACCACATCCATAACTTACATCCTTCTTTGCCACGTCCCATCATGGCGCATGCTGTACCCTTGCTGGTCTGTCATGCCCTTCATTTGGGGCTGTGTTCTCAAACCCTCTCTCACATTAGTACCTTACTCTGTGAGCACTCCCCCTGAAAGCTGCAAAGGAGCTCATGCAGTAATGTATTAGTCAGCAGGGGGAAAGGTGGCTTATAGAGTTTCAGTTCTCCGGGACAGGGACCTGCTCTTTGTGTATTTTGTATGAAATGCCTAACATGCTGTGGATGGCACAAAAAAATAAAGAGTGGGTCAATAGCATGGTTGCCCCTTTTTGACCCATGTTGCTGTACAAAGTTTGGGGTGCTGGGGGTGTTCCAGTCGGGAGTAGAAATTGATGGTCATCAGGTGTTTCTTTGAGGCAGTTTTGTTGATCTGCAAAGAATGCAAAGAGTACTGTGGCTCTGAATGCAATATAGATCAAATAAAAGGAAACAGCTTCTTTTGCTCACAGCCCCACGCTTTTCAGCCTGCACCCCAACCCGCAAACCCAAAAGGGTTCTTCCAAAGTCAGCCAGACACTTTCAGCTGCTACTTCAGGGTCACTCTCTTTCTCTCTCTGTTCTTGCCTGCCTCAGTGTCTGTGTGATCTCTCTCTCCACACACACACACAAGCACTCGGGTGACCAGATGTCCCAATTTTATAGGTACAGTCCCGATATTTGGGGCTTTGTTTTATATAGGTGCCTATTACCCCCACCTCCATCCCAATTTTTCACACTTGCTGTCTGGTTTTGGCGGTGGAGTTGAGTGATCCCACTGGATAAGGCCATCAGGGCTGGCTTCAGTTACCAGCCCAGCAGCAGGTGCTTGGGGCAGCCAACGGTGAGGGGCAGCATATCCGGGTTTTCGGCGGCAATTCAGCGGCGGGTCCCTCACTCCCTCTCGGAGCAAAGGACCAGCTGCTGAATTGCCACTGAAGACTGAAGCAGTAGTGGTAGAGCTGCAGAACACGATCGCGGCTTTTTTAAAATTTTATTTTTTTTGCTGCTTGGGGCAGCAAAAACCCTGGAGCCGGCCCTGATGGCCATCCAGTCGGAAGAGTGTGAGACGGCCTATGTTTGGGGCACCTTTTCTAGCCCCCTTCCCCCATTTGGGATGAGCAGAGGGGATCCTAAAAAGGCCTGCTCTGCCACATGGCTGCCGCCTGCGTGCAGATTTGTGACTAAAGACTCCCAGAGATCACTGCTCCCGTCTTCCCCATCGCTCGTCCGTCACCGCAGGTCTTTGTGTGGGTGTGAGCCCTTTGGCAGAGGCCTGCACATGAAATCATTTAATGTGGTGCGCAGGTGGTGGCCATACGAGACTTGACAGGAGGAAAACCCTGACCCAGTGACAAGGAAATCCAAGATTACCAGGGTCCTCCCTTCTGCTGCAGCCCTTGTCAGCCTTCACAGCCACAGATGAGTAAAAGGTCCTCTATTTGCACCTGCTCCACCGTTGGGGTCTTTGTGAAGTTTGGACCGCAGTAAGTCAGGAAACTCTCCTCAGATCTGCTTGCCAAGCGGGACCCTACCAGGAGTATGAAAGCTCCGGATGATTGCTCAGGCATTCTTGTTTCTTACAAATAATAACCTTACATTTCCATGCCTGTAAATACATTCCTCTATAACCACTCAAAGGCGTAATTAACTGCCTGGAAACAGTGAACTGTGGGTGGGGGAATGTGGAAATGGATCTCATTTACAAGTCCAGCTGATTTCAGTTAAAGGTAGTTCATAGATGACAAAATCATTTGTCCCAAAAATTGTCTGGGGTTTGAAATTTTGTCCAGATGTGTGCCAGGGAAAGGATGGTGGGTGGGGAGGCTGTGGATAAGGTTTCATAAGCCAATGCAAAAGGGAGTATGCATGATCCCCCAGAACAAGGATGGGAATGTTGTTTTTGACAATGTCATTTGTTGGGAATAGCATCCCAGCTTGTCCGTAATGTTGACTTCCTATTGGCGAAAAATCCTGGCATCATGAGCTTTTCTAGTGCAGCCCATGTTAACATTCTTAAAACAAGTGCTGTTGTCCATGAGGACCTGCATACCAATGGAGTAGCACCCTTTGCGGTTTATGTACTCGTGCTCCTTGAGGAGGGCAAACGATGGGCACATGCTCCATCAATGGTCCTGGTTTGGATGCCCCATTCTCTCAAAGCCAGCAGTTACTTCAGAATATCTTTTATGCTGGCCACCTTGGGGTAAACCACACCCCTGGTCGCCTCAGAAACCTCCACCACCACTTTACCAACAGTTGACTTTCCAATACCACACTGGTTGGCCATAGACTTGTAGCAGTCCAGGGTAGCCAGCTTCCAGATGGTTATAGTGACCCACTCATGAACTGGCAAGGCTGCCCTCATGAGGGTATCTTTATATTGGAGGGTACAAAGCTCCAGAAAGATAGTTTTCTTCATGCAAAAGTTCTGGACCCACCACTTGTCATTCCAGGTCTGCCAGAGGATGCAGTCCCACCAGTCTGTGCTTGTGGCCCTGCTCCAGAAGTGCCAGTCTATGTAGAGAGCATGAGCGGCTCTATCGAGCATGGTGAGCAACATCACCAGTTCTAGTCAGCCATGTCTGTGTTCTCCTTCTCATGCTCCTGCTCCATCAGAAGGTCTGTTAGGTGCTTTCGGTAGGTCAGAAAACTCTGCCAAAATGCCCACCAGCATCTCATGGAAGCCCTGCCTGTTTCCTGAACCAGGAGTGAAAGTGCAAGCGAAATGACTTCTTCACGTTACCGGCTCTGGTTGGCGGGAGCACACAGACCAAAATGCCTGCTTGGCAGGATGTGTTGACGGGCTGTTCAAACTTCCTGTAATGTGCAGAGTGAACTGCTAACTTTTCCTACATTGTACCATGGTCAAAGAGCTAGAGCGACTACCTTTTGGGAGGATGCTAGGGAGTCTGGGATACAGGTGGTTTGACTCAGGGCTGCATACTGCAGTGTGGACACCAGAGCCCCGGGTTCACGTGTGAGTTAGAAAATTCTTAACCTGGGACTGACAATCAGTGGGGACACTCAAGCCCTGATTTCGCCAACCCAGGTCCACTGACTCAAGTCCTGCTAACCCTGGGCTTGCATTGTAGTTTAAACATACCCTAGGTGAAGCCTGACCTTGTACTGGGATAGGCAGAGTTACTTTGCAGGAGCAAGCCCAGAACCTCTTGTGCAGGAGTCAAATACCCAGAGGAGCAGAGGTAACTCCACTTCCCATACCGCATACTCAACTCTTGCTCAATCCCAACAGCTCCTGCTATGCGTCAGGCAGCAGGGAAAAGGCATGCAATGTGGGCAGACAGTAGGTGTATCCAGGGCCGGTACAAGGATGTTTTGGGCCCTAGGCAAAACTTCTACTCATAGACTCATAGACTCTAGGACTGGAAGGGACCTCTAGAGGTCATCGAGTCCAGTCCCCTGCCCTCACGGCAGGACCAAATACTGTCTAGACCATCCCTGATAGACATTTATCTAACCTACTCTTAAATATCTCCAGAGATGGAGATTCCACAACTTCCCTAGGCAATCTATTCCAGTGTTTAACTACCCTGACAGTTAGGAACTTTTTCCTAATGTCCAGCCTAACTCTCCCTTGCTGCAGTTTAAGCCCATTGCTTCTTGTTCTATCATTGGAGGCTAAGGTGAACAAGTTTTCTCCCTCCTCCTGATGACATCCTTTTAGATACCTGAAAACTGCTATCATGTCCCCTCTCAGTCTTCTCTTTTCCAAACTAAACAAACCCAATTCCTTCAGCCTTCCTTCATAGGTCATGTTCTCAAGACCTTTAATCATTCTTGTTGCTCTTCTCTGGACCCTCTCTAATTTCTCCACATCTTTCTACCTTGCACCCTCCCCTGTCCCCTAGGCCCCACTTTGAGGCGCCCTCCCTCCCCGCAGTGGCAGCTCCGCCCTCTCCGCCCTGAGGCGCCCCCCCTGCGGCAGCTCCCCACCCCCTACCCTCCGCCCTGAGGGCACCCCCCCCCGCCCCAGCTCACCCCTGCTCTGCCTCCACCCTGAGCACCCCATTGTTGCTTCACTTCTCCCGCCTCCCAGACTTGCGGTGCCTAAGCTGATTGGTGCCTAAGCTGATTGGTGCCACAAGCATGGGAGGCAGGAGAAGTGAAGCGGCCACGGCGTGCTCGGGGAGGAGGCGGGGCAGGGGTGACCTGGGGCTGGGGAGTTCCCCTGCGTGCCGCCCCCCACCTTACTTGCTGCAGGAGGCCCTCCTCGTGCCCCCCTGCTCCAGCTCCCTCCGCCTAAATGCCAGTGGAGACCGTGGCGGCTGAAGATCCGGCCGCCACGGTCGCTGCTGAAGAAAATGCTGCCCCCCAAATCCTAGCGCCCTAGACGACTGCCTAGGTTGTCTACATGGTTGCACTGGCCCTGGGTGTATCAAGGCCCAACAGGAATATGCTACATGCCCATGGTCCAAAACCATTCGCTCTGTAACCGTTTGGGATTCCAGCTCTTACCTCACCTCCAGGCCAGGAGAACTGTTACTATTCTTTGTTAAGATCCAGTAACATGCTTGTGATAGGAACAGAGAGAGGTTGATGGAACATGAGGACAGCCTGCCAAGGGGCATCGTGCAATGAAGCATGGAGTGGGTAACATCTAGGCAGGGTTTTATAAGGTTGCCTGTCAGTGTGGCATCTGGATGCCTTCCACTAATCGTCCTTTATAACGGATCCATTGAATCCACATGCCAAATCCAAACTCCCCCAAATTAGAGGTCTGAATTGTAAAACCCTCATGCTCAGGAGAGTCTGAAGATGGGGTTTTGGTTTGTGCCCATCTCTGTCACTTGCAAAATGCTAGTGTAGCAGGGTGGACCCCTGCTCCTGCCCTGAAGGGCTTAAAACAGCCCAGGACGAGGGCTGTGGCTGGGGCAAGAAGCCTGGGCTGATTGGGGAAAGTAGGCTCAGCTGTGGCCAGGTCCCAATCAGGCCCAGCTGTTCCCTATAAGAGGTTGTGAGCCAGAAGCCCAAAACGGTCTCCCTCTGACTGTAGAGGGAGATGGGCCTGGCTGCAGGGGGCTAGAGACAAGGTGTACCTGAGTGAAGCAGGGCTGGGGACAAGCTGAGGAGGTGGGGAGCTCTATCCTGGAAAGCCCCAGGCTGTGACCTAGCTTTGGGCCAATGGGTACTGGGGGTTGCAGAGGGCGGCCCAGGGGTAGGCCAAGGCAGCAGGCCCAAACCCTCCTTGTCAGTGATGAGTGGCTGATACTGCAGTCTGCCCCAGGGTGTGGGGCTAGACAATGACTGGCAGTAGCCTTATACTGAGGCAAGGTGGGGATAGACAGTGAGAGTTCCCAGGGGAGGGGAGACCCTGAGAGAAAGGGGTTACTGCCAGGGGGCAGCACCCCATGTAAAAGGGCACCGGGTCCAGGGAGGGACATGGGGACCAGAGGACAGGTGGATCACCGGCCTGCAGAGGGCGCTCCAGAGCTGGAACTGAGCTAATTCCCGAAGTCACCAGCAGGAGGTGCCGCAGGAATGAATCCACTCCTCTACAACTAGAAATAAAATGTCCCAACTCATGTCAAAATACTCAAGGATCATCAGAAATAGGAAGAACCTCCATGCATGTACCATGGATTCCTGGCCACCCCAGGCATGTCTCTGAGGTACATTGTCCCAGGGGCTGGTGGCAATTGAGGCCACAGAAGGTGAAGTGACATGCCCAAGGTCACAGAGTGAATCAGTGGCAGAGCCAGAAGCCGAATCCAGGTCTCTTGACTTGTAGTATCCTCGCCTGTGGAGCACACTGCATCCCTTTCAGTGTGAAGGTGCCCATTTCTCTACAACTACTACAGCATTACCTGTCTGTCTAGGATCTCTGCTCGCGATTTCAGATCATGATATGCTCTTTGCAACATATGCTCCCTCTCCAGGTGTAGTGTCTCTCGGAGGAGCAGCATGTTGGTACGTTTTTGGATCTCAGTGGCTGAGAGGGCAGCCAGCTGCTGCTGATAGTGCCAGACTTCAGCATTGACACCTGCAGTCAGCGGCAGAGGCTGTGGTGGCACACAGATTTCTAGGTGGGCAGACGTCTGGTCAACGTCTCTCTCCTGACACAGCACAAACTGGTAGAGCTGGTAATGCCTGATGAGCATGTGATAGAAGTATTCACACAAGACACATGGTTTGAATGGACTCAGCTTTGGCTCACATGCCACGAGTTTATCCCTTAGGACACAGATGGCCTGAGAAACGGGCAAACCTGGAAAGAAACAAAAAGAAAATGTTTCCTGAGTAACCCCTACAAGGTTCTGGTAGCAATCAGAATGCCATTTTGCTGTTTTAAGGATGAGGTGATTAGCACCAACCAATATTTGTTTGGAGGGGAAATAAATTGAAATTATCCCACACTGACCATCTTTAATCTTGTCATGGGGGAAAGAGGGGAAGTCGCTGTTTCTTCAGGGCTGTTGTTTACAAAGACATGTTAGGCTCACGTGGCTGCATTTTACAGGACACAACAGCTCGAGTTGAAGGATGATACTCAGTTATACAAGAAGGGCTGCAGCTCAGCCCAGAAGCTTACAGCAAATGAAATGGTTTAACAAATGTGTTTGACAGACAATGATCCTATTGGGATAACCCCACGCCAGTATTTTACCCTGTGATGGTGTTGATACCCCCTTGAATCAGCTGCATGAGAGAAGGGGAATTTTTGTGACAGACGTGTATAACAGATCAAAGGCTGGTTCTGCACCTACTGACTCTGCAGTGCACTCACATCTCTTGTTGAATTGCTTTTGAGGTCACATCGAGTGCTCCTGCTGTTGTTATTTATTATTACATGTGTTACCACAGCACCTAGGAGCCCAGCCAGGGACCAAGGCTCTATTGTGCCAGGCGCTGTACAAACATAGAACAAAAAGACGATCCCTGCCCTACAGAGTTTACAATCAAAGCATAAGACAAGAGACAACGAATGGAAACAGAAAGAGCCAGGGGGGAGAAAAAGGAAATAATGAGGCAATATTGGTCAGCATCATACACAGTGTTCTCTGCACATTAGTGGTCTAGCTGTGTAGCCGTAACGTTCATGCCAGACTGCTAACATTATATCAGATGACTACAGGCTTATCTGGAGGGATCTATTTCTGTGTTTACTTCTCACAATGCTTTGGAAGTGACAATCTCTTTGAAGACTTTTTAGTTCCTCTTAGACCATTTAGAACCTGAGCCTGCTCACACCAAAATCAAAGGCAAAGCTCCCATCGTCCTCCACAGGAGTAGGACTGGGCCAGAGGGTCTACTTGCTTTCCTGCAAGAGGTAGGGTTGCCACCTATCCAGATTTTACCCAGAAAATCCGGTTTTTGGCTTCTGAGTCCAGGTGCCATTTAAGGTTGACAGGTGCCTGGTTTTCCACAGTTGTTTGGCGGCATGTGGGGAGGCAGGGGCAGGAGCGGAAATGTGGCGAGTTCAGGGGAGGAGGTGGGGAAGAGGCAGGGACTTTGGGGAAGGCTTTGGAATAAGGGTGGGGCAGAGGTGGGGTGGCATGAAAGGGGTGGAGTGGGTGTGGGGGCTGGGCCGGGGGCAGAGGAAGGGGGTGAGCACCTAGGGGAAAGCGGGGAAGTCGGTGCCTATGGCATAAGCCTCTACCGCATAAGTTAAAAGCCAACTGCCTTTTAGCTAAGGCTGTGGAGCAGACTCATTTTATCTCTCTCTCTAAGTGGTCTCGGCGTCACTAGATGGGACAGAGCACCACACCAGAAGGTGTGTGGGTTACACGTCCTCAAAGTCAACAGTGACAAGTCTGAGAGTGAATGACACCAGCTGGGGTAAAAGTAGGTGGAGCCCAGAGAAGTAAAGTCATTGGGGTGAAGAGATCTGGCTCATGAGAGTCCCAGCCTCGCCAACTGACTCAGGCAATGGATGGCAAGACTGGAGCCAAATGTTTCAGGAAACTGATGTGAGTCTATGCTGAACTGGCTGACAGGGAGATCAAATACACCATTGTCCCAGCCCTTAGAATGAGGAGTGGCTGCGTGTTATTCCTTCACAAAGCTCTGAACTGCAGTGGTGATGATAACAGTGGGGGCTTTGACTGCCCAGATGCCTCATGCTAATGCAGGTTTTGCACCCATGAATGGGGCCATGTGCAAAATTGGCCCTCCTGATAAAATGTCCCTAATGGGAGTGTATAGACCTAGATCATTTGTTATAGTGTTTATATATGTCAAGGGAGAAGCCAAATAATGAAGAACACATCAAATTCAAATATCAGAGGGGTAGCCGTGTTAGTTTGGATCTGTAAAAGTGGCAAAGAGTCCTGTGGCACCTTAAAGACTAACAAACAAGGTGCCACAGAACTCTTTGCCACATCAAATTCAGAAGCCCTTGGCCTAGATTTCACTCCACAGCAAGCAAGGAGTGGGCAAAATGTGTATTAATATTACAGTAGCAACTAGAAAGTCCAGCGGTAACGTTAGGTGCTGCATGCACGTTGAGACCTGGGCTACACCTAAAACTTAGCTTGACCTAGGGAGGTAAAAAAATCACACCCCTAAGGCTACAGCTACACAAGAGAGTTTACAGCAGCACCCGTTGTGCCCTTATAAGCTCTCTAATGTAGCTGCTCTCAGCCGACGGGGAGCTGTCTCATTGGCTTAACTACTACAGCCCCTGCGAGCAACAATAGCTATGCAGCCGGAGACGCTCTGCCGCCGACACAGCACTGTTCATACCGGCACTTATGCTGATGTAACTTATGTCACAGAGGGGTGATTTATTCACTCCCCAGAGCAATATAAATTATGCTGCCATAAATGCAGGGTAGACAAACCAACCTAAGCCCAGAACAGAATTCTTCCATTGACCTAACTACTGCCCCTAGTGGAGGTGGGTTTACTACAGCTACTATGGCATAGCTGCATAGTGGTTGTGCCACTGTACTGCTTGTAGACAGCTCCCTAATCAGTGCCACATAGCACTCAGAATTTAACTAGACAGGACAGACAACAGGTTACACAGGCACAGGGAGCCTCATTCTCATTTACACTAAGCTCCCTTTACCCAGTTCTGGCAGGCAGCTGGTAACGTGACTTAAAAACCACTTTATGCTACCAAAGTGGTGTTAAGTCAGAGGTGGGCAAACTACGGCTTGTGGGACCCTCCTGCCTGGCTCCTGAGCTCCTGGCTGTGGAGGCTCCTCCCCAGCCCCTCTCCTGCTGTTCTCACTTCCCCGCAGCCTCCGCTCATCGCGCCGCTGGCTTGAGTCCTGGGGCAGCGCAGCTGCAGAACCATGCCTGACCCGGTCTCTGTGCTGCACAGTGGCGATGGCGTGGCTGGCTCCAGCTGGGCCAGTCCCTGGTGCTCCAGGCAGTGCGGTAAGGGGGCAGAGAGCAGAGAGAGGGGGTTGGATAGAGGGAGGGGAGTTCGGGAGGGTGGTCGGGGGTGGGGGTGTGGATAGAGGTCAGGGAGCAGGGGGGTTGAATGGGGACAGTCAGAAATGAGAGGAGGGGTTGGATGGGGCAACGGGGGGCAGTCAGGGGCAGGGTTTTGGGGGGCAGTCAGGGGACAGGTAGAAGGGGGGTTAAATGGGGGCAGTCAGAAATGAGAAGGGGGTTGGAGGGGGCGGCGGAGGACAGTCAGGGGCAGGGGTTCCAGGCATGGTCAGGGGATGGGGGGGGATGGGGCACGGGTCCTGGGGGGTCAGTCAGGGAACAAGGGAGTTGGATGGTGCAGGCGTCCCGGTAGGGGGCAGGGATAGGGGGTGGGAGCCAGGCCATGACTTCCTCCCCTAACCAATCCTCCATACGATTTCCGAAAACTGATGCGGCCCTCAGGCCAAAATGTTTGCCCACCCCTGTGTTAAGTGCTCCCAGTCTAAACGAGAACCAAGATCTGCTGGAGAGATGTGCATCACACGAGGAGCCTGTGACAGGGCCAGGAAAGTGAACCCAGATCTTTGAAGCCCTTGGCCAGCATTTTCACCACAAGATGATCTTCCTCTCAGAATGACCATTATTATAATCATTATTATTATTTGTATTGCAGCAGAGTCTAGGACCACCGTCACGGGCCAGAAACCCACCGTGCAAGGGGCTGTTCAAACGCAGAACAAAGAGATGATCCTGCCCCAGAAAGCGTACAATCTCTGTATCCATGAAGCTGAAATAACGTGTAAATCAGGCCTGGGATCTTCTTTTGGTTTCACACCAGTATAACTCCATTAACTTCAGTGGAGTTACTCCTCGCTTACACTGGTGTAAATGAGTCCCGAATTAGGTCCATCAGCTTCAGTTAAAGAGTGGTTCCAGGGTTATTTCACAATCCCAAGCACATAGGGGGCTCAGTTACACCGCTGTAATTCTGGAGTAGCTAGTAGAGTTACTCTGGATTTACACTAGTGTAACTGAAACTAGACTCTGATCACATCGTTTCTGGATCAAGACCTTCAGAAAAACACCAGGAGTGGAGAAGGAAGTCTATATTTAGGGCCAGTGATTAATAGCACCAAGATGCTACCGGAAAAGGAGAGCTGGACTGGAAAGAGAACTGGAGTCAGTACTGGGGCCGGGGGTTGTAGCGGAGAGATGGTCACTGTGAAGTGGTAGCAAAGTGACATTACAAGGTGCCAGGTGGCCAGGATGCTGCCCTGAGGAAGTCTAGCCTTCCTTTGCAGACTGTGTCCTGCTGTAGGAAGGTATCTCTGCCCTTCCCTCTCCTGCAAACCTTCTCTCCCAGGGTTTGTGTGTACAGTCCTAATCTTTGTATATAAAGGAAAACAAATAAGCTTTTGCATTTTTCATTTCAGAGGTTGATGGGGATTTGGCTGGGATTGCAAAAGAAGGCAGCAGACATTCCCTTTCACCTAACTACCAAGACTGCCTCCTCTCTTGCCACCCCAGCTCTCCCCTTTTCAAAGATTCATCGGTTCCCAGGCCAGAAAGGGACCATTGTGATCATCCAATCTGACCTCCTGTCTAACACAGGCCAGAGAACTGCACCAGAGTGATTCCCAAAATATATATCGGTAGTTAAGAAAACATCCAAGCTTGATTTTAAAATGGCCAGTGATGGAGAATCCACCACCACCCTTGGTAAGTTGTTCCAATGGTTAATTACTCTGACTGTTAAGAATGTATGCTTATTTCCAGTCTGAATTTGTCTAGCTCCAGCTTCCAGCCATTGGATTGTATTATACCTTTCTCTGCTAGACCGAAGAACATATTATCAAGTATTTGTTCCCCAGGTATGTACTGATAGACTGTAATCAAGCCAACCCTTTGCCTTCTCTTTGTTACGCTAAATAGATTGACTTCTTTGAATCTATCACCATATGGCAGGTTTTCTAATCCTTTAAACATTTTTGTGGCTCTTCTCTGAACCCTTTCAAATGTATTAACATCCTTTTGGGCGGAATTCCCCCAATCCATCTTGTATGCTTTCCTCACAGTCTTTCCCCTTGCCAAGCACATTCCATCCCTCTTCAGATCTCTCTGTTACCTTCCCAAACTTCCACTCCGAAGGCATGATCCAAAGTCCCATGAAGGAAAGTCTCCCATTAACTTCTGTGGGCTTTGGAGTGGGTCCCTAGTCCTTGCCTCATGGCCATGCCAACACAACACCTCACTACCTCTCTGCTCTTGTCTCTTTTCACTACCCCTTAATCACTCCACTCTGCCTAAGGCTGCATGAGGAACCAACCCTTCTCCCACTCCCATCTGCATGCCCGAGTCCAAGAGGCCCCCTCTGCCTCTGATTCTGTTCACTGTACCCCTACTTCCTCCTTCATCCACCACACCTCCACCTTCAAATCCCCCCAACCCTTCTTCCAGGTAGCCCATAATCCTGGATCTCCCTTGAAAGAAGAGTTAAAAAGACAATAGAAAACAGGAACAAACCATATGCAACTAACCAAACAGGCGTGAAACGTCACTGCTCCAACACCTTGCTTTTCAATGCACCATCCTTGGCTTGCAAGCTGGCTATTTAGATCAGGGCAGAGGACCTTGGGCCTGCTTCTCCACTGCCTTGCACCTTGAGCAGTCTTTTACACCTGTGCAAACAAGGCAACGCTCCCATATTGGAATTCTCCACTCCCACCAGCCATGTTGCGCCGTTTACACCCATGTTGCACAGGCATTGGTGACCTCACAAAGGAGCAAGGCAGTGTGGAATCTTCTTCCTGTCTGTAATGCACATAGTGCAATATTGGCACTGTTTGAATAACAAATAACATAGTTAAGCTTTCGCAGCTAACATACTGATGGAAATGATCTTAACAAGATGTCTCAGGCACTAACGCAGACTTAGTTTATAAAAGCAGCATTTTCCATCAGTGTCAAAGTTTGGGCTCCTCACTCTGAAATGAGTTTTTGTTTGTTTTTTCCACAAAGATTTAGTTCTGGAGATTAACTCCTGGTGCACATTGGCTCTTCCACAAGATTTCAATCTATCATTAGCTTCCCATCCATTATTCAGCAGGGCTGATTATGAGCGACGCAGCACAGCTCCTTCCCCTGTGAATCGGCAGGGAAAACTGAGAAGGGGTTGCTACTTTATCATAATACCCCATGGCATCTTCCCCACTCTGCAAAGGAAAATTTAATTTGTTTGTGATATTTTAATTAAACTTAATCTAATTGCTAAGAAGCCATGATGTCTCAAATAGAATCCATCTCATACGGCTCAATTGAGATTTGATATTAGGATCCCGAGTGTTGAGCGGCAATAACTAGGACACCATAGAAAGGCAGCCAATTCTGAGTGAATTTCTCAGATTGGAAACTCCTTGAGGCAGGGACCATCTTTGTACAGCCCCTAGCACGATGGGGTCCTGGTCCATAATGGGGATTTGTAGGTGCTACAGTAATACAAATAATAAAAGTCATCTATACACAGAGGAATCAGAACTGTCCTATGCAGTTCTTAAGTCTCACTTAAGCTCTCGACATACGTGGGTTGCAAGGAGTGCATAGGCCTGGAGCTGGTCCCTGGCACGAGGTGAATTTCTCCTTCTATGTGACATGGTTTTGCTAGGCTGTCATTCACACTGGGTTACCCCAAAAGCCCAAACCTGAGTGGCCTGCAGAACTTTCTTCAAGCCCAAAGCAAATGTGCAGAATAAACGTGTAGTGCAAACAAGTTGGCTACTAGGACAACAACGGCGACGTCTTTGAAAGCAGTATTATGCAAACATGATCCACCTCAAACTATGTGCACCGGCGTGATTAGCTCAAAAGTAAACTGCTAGCAATCTCTGATTGTCCCCATCCTCACCCACTCACCCGTCACAGGCCAGATATGGGGACCTGCAGTGCACCCTCAGCTCCCATTTGCTCATTGGCTGCTCAGCTCCTTGGAGGTGGTACTCAGCAACCCTAAATGCCATACACCCAGAGGCATCGGCTTTATGGTCAGTCATACAAATGGGCAATTATTTAGCGAGTGCCTTAAAAACGTAAACATCCTAACGCCCAACATCGGGAAGCAGGGCATGCAAGGGTCATGCTTTGTAGCTGGTAGGTTTGTATCCTATCCAGGCATTCCCAAGGGAGCTCTGTTCTCTCTTTCATCCCAAGGCATGTGGGTGGCTCTGATCACCTTGCACAGAGAGGAGAGGGACTAAAACTGACTGGGATGTGAGGTGAAACACCCAGGTGTCCCATGATGGTTAGTTGCTCTCTCCTCAGACCGTTACCCCTGTGCTTCCCAGAATGGAAAGTAGGAAAACTGTCCCTTTGTTTGACTGTCGCGTAATGATGGCCTGTCTAACTGTGCCACTGTGGCTTTACTGCCCAGGAGCACTGGAAGCTCCCTAAAAGAGGAGGGGGACACTGATGCCAGAACTGTGGCCCCACCCCTGCGTTGCATTTCCAGCCAAGGCCTTGCCTCTGTGCCACCCCTTCCCCTGAGCGCCTGCCCCCCATGCTGCCTCTTCCCCCCCCAAGACCCTGCCCCCCACTCACTCCTCTCTGCCCCCTCCCCGTCACTCACCCTTACAGCTGGTAAAAAGTGGAGGGGCATGGTCCCCTGTCCCTCCTTCTGGTGCCCCTGTTACCATCCATTCCTTCCTTCATCTGCTGCTCTTCATTACAGAGGCATGAAGGAGGAAGGGATCTGACACCTGCCCCTCTCAGCTTATTCTAGATCTGATTCCCGCTCTCCTGTAAGCTGATGTGAATCAGAAGCAACTCGGCCGAAGTCAGGAGACTAAGACTGGTATAAAATCAGTTGTGTGAGGAGAATCTGGCCCTGTACAGCCTCTAGAGTGGGAGGGTGGGGGGAATCACTCATCCTTTGTGTCGACAAGTGTAGGACAAGCCCTAGAACTAAAGGGGGTGGAATTCAACCCCAGATATAAAGAAAGGATTTGAGAAAGTTCAAATGACATCCGGATCCAAACTTTGTGGCCCGAGTCCATCTCTGCTTAAATCTTGTGCTAAATAAACACGACACACCTAACTGGTGTGAACTGAATGTATTATCTCATAAGCAAACAAGGACAGTATTAGCTCTAATTTGTTTCTTGGCAGCAAAGTGGGGGCAAAAAAAAAAAGTACACAAACCTGCGGGGGATGACGTTAAGGTCACCAAACTAATGCATGTAGCAAGAGGCACTGTGCACCTTCCAGGGCAAAGTAGCTCAGCTGAAAGCTATATCTGAAACACATGCGTCTGCACGTTGAAAGCAAGGCAAGCAATGGATGGGATTGACAGATGACAATGGGGCTTGATCCTGCAAAGAGCTGAATGCCCTCGGATCACACTGACCTTATAGGCTCAGGTTCTAGAGGTCCAAGCTGAGGCCTGTTGTAAAGACCCATTGTCTTTGGTGGATGATGCATCAGGCCCTAACATGACACTTTACATGCACTGGGGTAAATTCTCCCCTCAGTTACACCAGGGCTAAGCTGGTGATCCTGGAGGGGACCCCAGTGGGGTTAAACCCATGTAAATGATGGGACCAAATGGACCATTCGCTGATTAATCTTCACTCCTCTTGTTTGGTCAATATCCCTGTTTTCCAGATGGGAACTCAGAGTTAAGTGGTTTGCCAAAGGCCGCCAGAGGGGCCAGTGCCAAATCTAGACACTTATGTGAGAAGAAAAATAGTCAGGTGACATTTACACTAAGGGTTCATGCCTGTCTGGCAGGAGTAAGGACCCGCAGCTAGCTTGCTAATCAGAGGCAGCCTAATGAGTTCAGCTGGACCCCACCTGAGCTGCTTGATTGGCCAACCGCCTGATTGGCTGAGGGGGATCAGTAGACCTGCTCTTTAGATCAGCAGGGCCCTGGCTGCGCAAGGCATTCGCCCACCGCTGCAGCAGGCCCTGCGTCTGCTTGTTCCTGGCCGCGTTCCAGCCTTGGTTACACTGCCTGAATGGTGGGAGGAGTCAGCAGACCAGCTCTTAAGCCCAGCAGCAGCAGTTCGAAGGCTTCTCAAAGCATTTGCCTATGGCTGTGACAGCACCTGCCTGGGGCCCAGCCCTGCTCCTACCTTGCTCCAGATAACCTGACTGACCTTCAGCTCCCATTCCTGGCTTCAGCTCTCCCCCTTGGCTCTGGCATCTGGCCTTGATCCTGGCTTGATCCTCAGTTCCTATTCCTGGCTACCAATTCCTGCTCCAACCACTTGGCTCGACTGCCCACATCCTAGTCTGACAGTGTGAGCAGCCCCAAAAGAAAACACACATTATAAGAGAACTAGAGCTAACACGGTGAGCCTAGATCCTACAAAGGCCAGTAGCTCTCTGATGGAGCGAGTGGAACCCCTACAGAACTTGCAGACTCAGGGTGCCACCCTGCAAGCCCAGAACATGGGCCTGCAAGCTCGACTCATGCTGACTGCAGGGCCGACCCCTGCTCCCTGTGCCTGACAAGTTCAATAGTGATTGCAACAAATGTTGGGGGGTTCCTAACTCAGTGTCGGCGCCTATTTCTGCTACGCCCGCTGGCGTGCCCCACTGACCCAGCCCAAGCAGGACTGATGATCAGCCTCCTTATGGGGGTGGCCCTGACTGTGGTGTTTCCACTCCTGGGAAAACCAAGCTGGTTTCAGGGACAATTTGAGGACTTTGTGTGAGTTGTGGAGGTGATTTCGATGACCAGAGTTGCAAGCGTCCAGTCAAAGCCGCACTTCAGGCCTTGTGGCAGGGAGGCCAGCCAGTTGCTAAATATGCAGCAGGAGTTCCAACGCTCGGTAGTAGACACTGAGTGGAACGAGGCTGCCCAGTGTTACCATTTCTGGCTCCACCTGAACAATAATCTTAAAGATGAACAGGCCTGGGTGGAATCCCCGTCTGGCCTGGATATCTTAGCTGAGCTAAGCATCAAGATTGACAATAGCCTGACTGAATGCCTCCCAGAAAAAAGATGGGCCTTCTGGCTTCTGCCAGTTCTGTCGGCATGGCCCCCCTCCATATCAGTCCCTTCTCCATCACCCAAACCCATGCAAGTGGATCAGGTTTGGCCCTGCCTTACCCCACAGAGAAATATTGACACCAGGCATCAGGCCTGTGTCTATATTGTGGGGAACCAGGAGACTTTGCATCGAGCTTCCATGCTAAGATCCGATCTGTGCCCTCATCAGGAAATGCCAAGCCCCAGCCCTGCTGGTATCCTCTCCCCAACAGTCCACACCAACACTCGTCTGACAGCACCCTGGTGATGGCCAGTCAGCGTCCAACACATCTCCAACTCCCTCTCTGGCATCCTGTGATGCCTGATACCAACGTAGAATCGCTGGTGGACTTGGTGGATCTGGAGTTCAGCCAAGCAGTAGCACACAAGATCCCCACCCAGTGCAAGGACTCTCCTGAGTTAGCGGAGTCCGTGGATGGGTCACTCCTTCTGCCACAACCCACAAGACAGCCCCTTAGAGGTAACTACCCTTTGAAATCCTCCAGTTTGTGCTAATTTTTGCACCAAATTCATCAGTTGTCATTGTCATCCCCTGGCTCATTGCCCTTGATCCATGCATCCAGTGGCAATCAGGCAACAATCCTGTTTCCCAAAAGCTGACAAGGGACCACAAAGAATTCAGAGCCACAAAGAGGGGATCCAAAGGTGTCCCTGGCAAGCCCCATGACCCCCCCACACACACACACCCACAGCAGCTCTAGGGATTCCTGATAAATATCATCACTCTGCCAACATGTTTGACAAAAAGAAAGCAGACACCCTACTACCCTGGCATAGCCTTGCTGTCCTCCAGCTGGAGGCAGAGGTTCCCTACAGGTGATCTACAGTCTCTCTGAATCTGAACAGGCACTCTGGAGGTATCTCAAGGAAAACCTGCAGGGTTCATTCATCCCTCCACATCTCAAGCTGGGGACTTGAGCTTCTTCATGACAAAGAAAGAAGGCTTCCTCTGGCCTTGTGTGGACTACCAAACTCTGAACAAGATTATAATCCGAACCAGTACCACTTAGCATTTATTAATGACCTATTCAAAAGACTCCTTTCAGTCAAGGTCTTTACAAATTTGGACCTCCATGGAGCTTATAACCTGGGGAGGATCTGAGAAGGAGAGGACTGGAAGATCACTTTCCATACCAGCTGTGATCACTTTGAATATTTGGTCATGCTGTTTGGGTTGTGCAATGCTCTGGTGACCTTCCAGCATTTCATAAATAATATCTTTAGGGACATGCTGGACTAATTTGCCATCATTTACCTGGCTGACAGCCTCGTTTTCTCCAAAAGTCAGCACTGCCACAGTCATCATGTGCACATTGGCTTGGAGAGACTCTGCCAAAACCATCTCTATGCAAAAGCATCTCTGTGCAAAGCTCCAGAAATGCGAGTTCTGTGGAATTCTTGCTCTATATCGTCTCGCCTGAGGGACTCAGCATAGACCTGTGTAAGTAAGGTGGTGGCAATATCTTCCTGGGCTGCATCCAAGGATGAAATTGGGGTGCAGCAATTCCTGGGGTTCACCAATTTTTACAGGAAATTTATTAAAGGGTTTTCTAGCTTGGTTGTACCCATAATGGTGTTCCAGTCGGCCGGGCCCACAGAGGCTCAGTGGGTCTTTGATTGACTGAAGAGGGCATTCACCTCAGCACCCAACCTGATTCACCCACATCCCACTAAACTATTTAGGATTGGAGCTGGTGTCTTTAATTTTGCCATAGATAGTTTTATATCAGCATGTGGGCCACCTTAACCAACTCTTTCCCTGTGTCTTTTATTCTCAGAAACTAATCTCAGCAGGAAAAAATTACAGTACCTGGGAGAAGGGGCTACTGGCTATCAATGTGGCTTTGAGGAGCAGCACCATTTCTTAGAAGGAGCCTGATTCGTGGTCCAAGTCCTGTTGCACCACAAAAACCTGGAGTAACTATGGATGGCTAGATGCTGTAACCAATGCCAGATCTGCTGGTCCCTCTTCCTTGCTTGCTTCAACTTTGTGATAACTTATTACCCAGGGACAAGAAACAGGAAGATGGAGGCCCTATCCTGCAAAAGTGAATATCTCAAACCTGATGGAGATGCACATGCTCAAGGTGCCCAACTTTATCAGTAAGATGATCAACAGTGGTCTGACATCCTCCATCCACTCCCTGATGATCCATACACAACCCAGATCTGCCAGACCCTGAATGATGTGGGTAGCCCACCTGACTCTGAGTTCCAATTACAGAATGGCCTTTTCTATCACAAGGGTTGTATTTATGTTCTGGAGGGACAACCTGGGCTTCAGGTATTGAAAATATGCTGCAATTCACTGTTTGTGGGCCATTTTGGCCAATTTCAAGATCTGGAATGTGGTCTGGAGGAGCTTTGGGTGGCCAGGTCTGTAAGAGTATATACATACATAAGAGTATATACATCAAGGAGTATATATGATTCTGAAACCTCTCCAACCATACCAAGAACCCATGATCAAACCCTTAGGTCTCCTCCAGCCTCTGCCCACGCCTCTGCAGCCTTGATCTACTATATCAATGGATTTCATTGTAGAACTGCCACACTCCTAGGAACACTCAGCAATCCCAGTTGCCATTGATGTCCTAACAAAGATGGCACACTTCATCCCATGCTGTACTGTTCCTACCACATGTGTGATGGGTTGGCTTTTCTTGGAAAATGTCTACCACTACCATGGGTTACCACCAGACATTGTATCAGACTGGGACACCAGTTCATCTCTCAACTGTGGCAGGAAAGTCTCAGACTCCTTGGCATCAAGTCTGTCATCTTGTCAGCCTAGTATCCACAGACTAATGGACAAACAGAGAGAGACAGTCAAATCTTGGAGCAGTATCTTAGCTGCTTTCTAAATTTACCACCAGGATGGCTGGCTCCCCCTGCTGTGCTATGCTGAATTCACATATAACAATGCAATCCATGCCTCAACCCAACAAACCCATTCTTCGCAAACTATGGATTTCACCCTCACTTCCACTCAGACCTAACCGTAAGGTCTCTAGTACTAGCCACCACGGATTTAGTGTCTCATCTGCACTAGGAGCTCAAGGAACATTTGCAGTCTTCTGGAGAAGCCTATAAACACCATGTGGACCAAGACCGTGAAGCTGCCCCCAATCTGGCTGTAGGGGACCAGGTATGGCTTTCTGCCCAGAACTTTAAATGGAGTCACCCATCTGTCAAACTAGACCACCAATTCCTGGTCCCTTTCAAGATTAAAGAATGGGTAAATCCAGTTGCCTTCAGGTTATGCTACCCTTGAAGATCTACCCTGTCTTTCACATCTCACTTTTAAAGTCCTACACCGAGAACCCTTACCCAGACCACTCCAATCTGCCACTGCCACCCAGTCTACAGACAGGAGGAGCGCTTTGTCTGCCTAATCCTCAGCTCTTGGAGAATTAGGGGAAAGCTCTAATACCTGGTGGATTGGGAAGGCTATAATCTGGTTGAGCGGTCTTGGGAAACACTAGAGAAAATCCAGGCCCTGGGCATATTGCAAAAGTTCCATCAGAAGTACCCAGAGAAACTGGGCCCTGAGGTCCCCAGGAGATGCCCTCGGGGAATGGGGGTTAGTGTCAGGAATCAGGGCCTTCAGCAGAGTTGGTCTCCAGGCAACAAGTGCAGCTGGCCTGTAGCAGGCTGCCCGATTGGTGGGAAGACTCAGCAGACCAGCTCTTAAGCCCAGCAGTAACAGTTCAGCATCTGCTCAAAATATTCACTTATGGCTGAAATAGATCCTGCTCCTGCCTTATTCCAGCCCTGCTCCTGCCTCAGACCCAGCTTTGTTCCTGGCCTTGCCTCACTCCAGCTAACCTGACTCTGATCCTCAGCTCCTATTCCTGACATCTGGCCTTTCACTTCAGCTTGACCCTTGGCTGCTATTCCTGGCTACTGGCTCCTGCTCTATCCACTAGGCCTAACTCCCTGTTCAAACCACTAGGCATGATCACACATATCCTGATCCCTCACAGCCACACAGGAGACCCGCATTAGAGTCCTGGATTGCTAGTGAGGAATGCTCAGAAAAGTATGTATATAAAGCTGGTATGAATTGACAACAGGGTTTGGACTTGAGCCCATAGCAGAGATTTATCCCACTTGAGCTAAAGGAGTGACTCCATTATCTTGTAGCAGCAGTAGGCTATTATCCTCCAGGCTGACCATCCACTAGAGGGAGCTGTGACACACTGTGGGCTGCATGTGTTGAAACTTAACTGTGTGTTGCAGGAACAAAGTGTTACACTTGCTGATGGACAGTTTAAAGTGGGTGTGCAGGTGTTTTCACCAACAAATCATAGGCACACATACATCACATGGGAGTAGAGTGACCAGATGTCTCAGTTTTATAGGGACAGTCTCGATATTTGGGGCTTTTTCTTATATAGATGCCTATTATTGCCCCCCCCCACCCCTTGTCCTGGTTTTTAATACCTGCTGTCTGGTCACCCTACATGGCAGCCCATTTTATAAGTAAGGCCCAGTAATATTTATTTATATGGGGGCTGTTGTGAGGGGAAGCTCACAAGTGTTTATCCAGTGCTCTCAGATGCTTGCATGGAAAGTGCTATATACATGAGGCCGCTGTTATGAAACCAAGAATCAATTCTTTGCTTTTCACGGTCTCTAATGGAGGTAGGGCAAGGGCATGATTTCAGCTCTTGCAAACGTGATACGTACGCAGACCTGTGTCACTCAAACAGACTTGTTCTGCGGGGCTGCACTCAGAGACAGGTCAACCCACAGCTAGGCAGAGCGTATCTCCTGTGTGTGTCCCCACTCACTACAAGAGCAGGGCTCTTTCCACGCCTGGACAGATCTTGGAATAATGGGCCTGATTCTGCTCTCATTTACACTGGTGTAACTCATGCGCCCTCTCCTGAAACACTGTGGTCACGAGGGGGCTGCATGGGGACAACTGACCCACCAAATATTAACTCCCTCCCCCCACACATTTAGGGCTTGATTCTCCTTGCACCAGTTTCACCCCAGTGTAACAGCACTGCCTTCCATGCTTCTGATTTACACCGGGGCGAGACCAACAGGAGAAGCAGGAAGCTGGAGGCAGTTCCCATCGCTAGGACACACCTTTGGTTTCGTTCAGCAGCTCTTCTGCAAGCTTTCCCGCTTCCACGACTGCAGGCCAGGAGAGCCCTTTCTCCACAGCGAACACAATGCTGCTGTAAACGCTGTCGAGCTCTATGCTGCGCCTCAGGTCCCCAACATCATCAAACTCCTCCCATCGCAGGAGCGCTCTCAGGCACTGGCGCCCTTCTTCCCTCTGGCACAGAGACAGAAACGCAAGTGACGTGGGAGTGGCGGGGGAGGCAGGTACTTCACTTGCAGATGCAGCATCCTCTCCTGAAGAGAATGGACCAGATCCTCACCCTGGCCTAAGTCTGAGTAATTCCCTGGAAGCCAAAGGAGTAATTTTGATTTATTCCAGTTGAGAATCTAACCCAAGTGTCTCAAAATATAGGCACATGGGGCCAGATTCTGATCTCATGGTTGTTTTACTCCGTATGGTTCATAGCGCCTGGTTTTCCCAGGTGTGAGAGAGAGCAAAATCAGGCCCTTAGGAGTTTCCACTGGGTCCATCCCAGGCAGTATCCTGCTGGGTCTGTCATGTCTGATATCCCACATCAGAGGGGAGCGAGCAGCTTTCAGAAAGTGACTGGGGCTTTACTGGGCCAAGTTGGGGAGTCACAGCCACCCACCCCCATGTTCCCCCCGACTCTTGCTTGGCCTAGCTGGGTTTCAGGTCTCGGTCTGGTGCAGCTCACAGACTCTGCTCAGTGGATAGGTGGGAAATTGGGTAGAGCCTTAGCTCCAACCCATGTCCCCCCGTAATAGGTCAGAGTAGCCGGCCCGGTATAAGCACTCTTTCAAGTCACTGTGAGGTACTTTCTCCCTGGAGTGGAGAGGGAATTGTGCCTCAAGGCGATTCCTGGCTTCCACCCCACTCCTTGCTCAGGAATATGGCTAAAGACGCAATCATGGAGGCGGCAAAGGTCCTTCCTGACCCTTATAAGGTTGGTCCTGCAGTGGGAGAGATTTGCCTCATTGCTGCAGTCATCCAGCAACAGGCTGCAGCCCAGTGACTTCGTGGGAGTCAAATTCATGGGGCCGAACCCTGCGGCGTGCTGCGTGCCCAGTGGGAGCGAAGGGCAGGATCAGTGTATTTCCTCTTCTGTTGTCTCAGTTCTACCTGCCATAAACTGCCCTTGGGTTTGCGGCCAGGTGTACAATGGCCAGCCATAAACTTCCCAGCGCTGATATAGGCTATTTCGGCAACACTTCTAATTCCCAGCTGCTGAGAAGGAGGTGTGGGCCTTGTAAAGGTGTGGCTTGCAGGTATCTAACCTTTTGTTCCCCTCACTCACTATTGCAGTGGGAGAGGGTATGAACCCTTATCTGATTCTGAACGTGAAAAAAAGAGCAAGAGAGCAGGTCTAGGGGCCAGAAAGAGGTGGAGGGAAAGGACTGTCTGCATCACAGAGACACCTGCTGGGCTCTGTGCTGAGGTTCAGAGCTAACTCTGCCGAGCCCCAGCTGTGCGGTGGTGTTAAAGACCCAGCTTCTGAGCTCAGAGAGGTAAATCTGGCGTAGCTCCACTAGCGTCAATGAGGTTCTTTGGAATTTCCACCAGTATTGCCTAGAGAAGGATTTGACCTAATGGCTCTGACCTCTCAGTATTTCCAGGAGCTATCCTTACCTGAAGCTCACAGACTCTCCTTACCCCCTCTGCTGATAAGGCCGCCATCCTTATCAGAACCCATTACTAGGGAGTGCGGCTTGTCTTATACAATCACAAAGGCAGCAAAGTTCCACTGGGTGGTAATGTTCTAGAAGCCAGTCCAAGCGCTCCCCTCCGGGCAGGACTCTCCCCTACAGCAGATTCCCTAGAGTTGTGTCAAGGTTTCTGTTAAACATCCCGACCGATGGGGCGGCTACCCCTGCCCCATTGCGCAGGCTAATAGATCTTGCTGCCAGGAAGCTTTTCCAGGTATTGGATGCAGCCACTGAAGTCACTAGAAAAACAGATTGACTTTAGTGTAGGCACCAGCGGGCCCCTTTCTGCCTAAATTGTCCTTCCCTTTGTTTCATTCCAGCCCTCTTTGTTACAATACCCATTTGCATTTCGCGGCTGTGACCAATACCTCTGCTTCATAGCAGCTGTGCACTCCCACCCCATTGGCACTGTGTAGCCAGAACATACAGATTCATGGCTAGATTGTGATCAGTCCTCGTGCGGAGGCTGGGGTGCAAGAAACCTGCCCTCCCTGCCTGGACCACCAATGGGGCTGATCGCAATAGCAGCCCTAAGGAGCAGGGGCTGCTCAGTCCCTCCTCCTGCCACCAAGAAAATTGCCCGAAGGGTTGTGGCAATGGGACATGAGGTCATAGCCCTGCCAGCCCTCTGCATTGGTTCCTGGGGCAGGGAGCACACACATACGGGAGCTCTTTTAGGGCCCGATCCCAAGTCATCACTCGGCCCTTCCAGCCTCTTTGCCACGTCTGTTGTTCTTTCTCTTAACTGCCTCACATTTTTTTCCCCACATCTTTCTCCTATTGAGAACCGGGCCTGGTGTTCCAGGTAAAGCATCCCTGAAGGGCTAGCCACCTTCCTGACCCCTGACATGGCATACACAACCAGCCGTGCATGCACACAAACTCCTCCTGGTGAGTCACGTTCTGCCATCGGATCTGCACCTACTCCTCTCCAAAACTAGTAAAAGCAAATTCTTGTGAGAGCAACTCAGGGATTGCGAACCACTTTCTCTCTCAACCAAAGAGTCTGTGGCTGGTTTATGGCCTGAAGCATGAGGGAATTATCCTGTCTCTCTCTCCCACTCATACACACACTCAACTGTGTATATCTGCATCAGGGGGTTGAAAACGTGGCCCTGGGTCATATATAGTATACTCCTGATTTTTTGAAACCCTATTATCTGACCAGCCGCATTATCCAATTCCCTTCCTTGTCCCTCAGCATGCTGTTAATTTTGTTGATGCAGTAGTCAGACTATGATAAAACGTAGTTCATTCCCCCATGGAATTATCGGCTCTGCAGAGCCAACAGGACAAATTCGTAACTTTGTCCCTACTCAGAGCGTGGACTGTAAAATACCCAGGAAGACGATTCTCTTAGTAAGCATGTGATGGTCACTTTACAGAGCAGAGCCCCACTAAGGATTTTTGTAGACCCTCTTCCTATGTTTTTCCAACATTTCCTCAATGGAAATGTCACGCTGACCTAGGCCATCAGTGTTGTTCCCGGGGGAGGGGGGGGGGCAGAATCTCAACAGCCCCAGGGGGGCTGGAACAATTTTTATAGTGGGGGTGCTGAAGATGGAAACCATGTGTTTGGTGTTTATTGTTACTCCTTCAAGCCACAGGGTGCGAAAGCACCCCCAGCACCCCTCGTTCCAGCACCACTGAACAGCCCCACATCTCTGAGGACACTCACATTATTACAATCTAAATGTATTTCGAAGATTCGACTCTATCCTGGGAAGCAGCTGATCTTGAGCTTCCAGTGCGACACTGTGGCCAAAAGAGCTAATGCGATCCTGGGATGCATAAAAAGTGGGATCTTGAGCAGAAACAGAGAGGTTATTTTCCCTCTGCATTTGGCACTGGTGGAATCCTGTGTCCAGTTCTAGTGCCTACAATTGAAGAAGGATGTTGATCAATTGGAAAGAGTTCGGAGAAGAACCACAAAATGTACAAAAAGTTTAGAAAACCTACCTTGCAGTGATAGCCTCAAGGGGTTCAATCTAGTTAGCTTAACAAAGAGAAGGTTAAGAGGTTCTTCATCCCAACTCCGTAAGTATCTATGTGGGAAAAAATAACATCTGATAATGGGCTCTTCAATTTTGCAGAGAAAGGTGTAACATGATGCAGTCACTGGACGTTGAAGTTAGACAAAGTCAGACTGGAAAGAAGTTGCGAATGTTTAACAGTGAGAGTAATTAACCAGTGGGATAATTTTCCAAGGGTTGTGGCAGATTCTTCATCACGTGCAGTTTTAAAATCACGATCGGATGTTTTTCTAAAAGATCTGCTCAGGGTCTTATTGTGGGGAAGTTCTCTGACATGTGTTAGACTGCAGGTCAGACTAGATGATAATGGTTTATTCCAACCTCGGAATCTATGATTAGTGATTGTGAGGGAGAAATTCAAAACCTGGCAGCAGAGGCAAATGTTAATGCATCCAAAGCACCTGACAAGGCTTTCACAGGGCCTGGGGATAGCAGTGGCTCTGACGTCAGATTCAGCAATAGCCCCACCCACAGGGATGATGCTGTCTGCAAGCACTTTGCAGGGCCTGTGCAATCATTTAGGCGACCACTGGGATTTGGGGGGCACCATTTTCTTCGGCAGTGACCGTGGCAGCTGGATCTTCGGCCGCCCCAGTTGCCGCCGGCATTTAGGCAGAGGGAGCTGGGGCAGGGGAGCACGGGGAGGGCCTCCTGCAGCAAGTACGGGGGGCGGGTGGCACACAAGGGAACTCCCCGCTCCAGCTTACCCCTGCCCCGCCTCCTCCCCGAACATGCCGTAGCTGCTTCACTTCTCCCACCTCCCAGGCTTGCCGCGCCAATCAGCTTAGGTGCCACAAGCCTGGGAGGTGGGAGAAGTGAAGCAGCCACGGGATGCTCGGGGTGCTCGTGCGCAGAGCAGGGGTGAGTTGGGGCTGGGGGGGGGTGCCTCAGGGCAGAGAGTGGGGGTGGGGAGCTGCCGCAAGGGGCGCCTCAGGGCAGGGGCGCGATGGGGGGCGCAAGGTGGAAGTTTCGCCTAGGGTGCGAAACATCCTTGCACCAGCCCTGGCACTTTGCCACAGGAGAAGCCTGCTTTGCTGCTTGAAGAGTGACTTGTGTTGCACATCTCACCATATGGTGTTGTGGCTGGGGCCAGATCCTGAGCTCCTAACTCAGGGACAGGTGGATTGTTCTTCAGAAATGCACGGGGTCTTCTGCACACAATTCCTCCCCGTTCTGTGCATGCTCTGTGTGTGACTGTGTGCAGCAGAATGGATCAAAGCTGGGGGTAGCCTCCCAGCAACCTGTGCATTTTCTCACAGTTAGGACTGCATTCACTTTCCTACAAAGCCTCCCTGCTCTGCAGAATCCACATGACAATGGCTGAGCTGGTGCACACTGCCACCAAAGCAGTGTTATTGTGTGGCCGCAAGAACTGGCAATGTCTGTTTCCAGAGCCTCCTGGTTCCAGGCAGATTACCCCTGCTAGGAGCTAGGATAATCTAGGTGGGAGTGCAGACATAGTTCCCTTTGCTGAGCCGGGGGAGGGACCCTCCCCCCGCTGCACACATGTCCCTGGCCCTCATGTTCCACCCTGCACCCAGCCTCTGTGATTCTTGTCTCACAGGGTCTGTAGAGCAGCCCTTCAGCCAGGTGCCAGGGGAAGCTATTACCAGGGAAGGACATTTCTGTCCCATGCTCCCCCTCGGCCCACAGTTTTTCTGGCCTGAACCCAGCGCTGCAAAGACAAATGTGCAAGTGGTGTTCTGTCTCGCTCCACCTGGCCCCGGCTTGTGCGTTCTGTTCTGAGAGGGGACACGGCATGTGAGTATAAGTAAGGTGACCCAGTGCCTGACTTTGAAACCTGTCAGCCTCACGCCGCTGAAGACAAACCGGCTGTGAAGGTTGGAGGCAGGAGCATGAGGCCTTCAGGGTGGCTGTGCATTAGCTGCCTACCAATAAAGGGCCAGATTCTAATCTCCGAAGCTGATCCTAGCCCCACCGTACACACAGCAGGGTAGCAGATTTTTTTCAAGCTGTGCAGAGATAACGCGCTGTGCATCTGCAGTCACTCTCTGGCTCTGGGTGTTGAACTGCTGAGATGAACCTGTCAAGATATGCAAGAAGGCAGCTTCCAGCAGAGATCAGATAAGCTCAGCACAGTTCAGCGAGGCTGCAGTTCGCCTTTGGGCTCACCTGGGGAGCTGCTGTTCATGGAAGGGTTCTGGTCAGATTCTCACCTGTGGTAAACGAACTATCCTCTGCTCATCAAAGACCCAGGCAAAACTTTGGGTGGGGAAGGTGTTTCAAAATCTGGCTCACAATTTCACGGACAGCTCTTATCTCTATATCAGCCCAACCAAGACACATCCCCCCCTCCACCCCTGCCACTATTCAAAGACCGCCAAGCTCTGGGTGGTTTGAAATTCAGACCTCGATCTGAGTCTTGTGGTTAGAGCCCCTTCCATTAACTCTGGTTGAGTTTGCTTCAGTGGCTGTTGGCTGAGACAAGACAAATATGTTGCCAGTGGGTCTGACTGTGCCAGGCCAGTTGGCTGATTTTTAAAAGTCTATCGTATAGGTTCTCAGTGATGCAGGGGTGAGATCCCTGTGATAAAAAGCAGAAGCATGTGCTAAATTCCATCTGTCATTCAGGGCTGGCCTTACAGCTGGGCAATGTGGGCGACCTCTGAGGGCGCTGTGATCGGAGGGGCGCCGTGGCTTACGCTATGTCCTGGCTCGGCAGAAGGGGCAAGCGGGTTCAGCCGGCTCCCAGACAGGGGAGGGACTGAAGTTGCAGTGTGGTTGCCCAGGGTGTCATTTTCCCTAATGCCAGCCCTGGTCATGCCCTTGTAATAAGGTGACCAGAGGTCCCGTTTTTTAAAGGGACAGTCGTGTTTTTTGGGACTTTTTCTTGTATGGGCTCCTATTACCCTCCCACCCCGGTCCCATGTTTTCCACAGTTGCTAACTAGTCACCCTACCTTGTAATCACTTCACCTGCACTCTGTCCGCGGTTCCAGCTCTGCTCAGAGTTACACCCTGACAATTGCCTTGAAGTCAGAGGGCCAAACTCTCCTCTCACTTACACCCATGTAAATCCAGAGCAACTCCATGAAGTCACCCCAGATTTACACTGGCGTGTCGGAGAGAATAATTTGGCCTGTTTATTTCAATGATACGACTGCAACTCAGGGCAGAATTCCACACCGTGGTCATGCTTTCAGGTGCTTCAATGTTAATAAAAACACAACAAAGCAAAAAGCTCTTCTGGGTAACCCTATAATAACAAACCAGGCTGTGTGTACATGTGATGAAGAAAAAAGATTTGGGCAATGAATCAAATATCAGTTTCAAACTGATACTGTAGCAGAACGGGAACCCTACTATAATTAAGCTTGAGACTAGCTTACTGTTTAACAATGGCTTTTTCTAATTGCTCTAGAATCTGAAGATTTACTCCAATTGTCTTGAAAATTGCTATGTCTCATGGAGGTCCAGGGTCAGATCTGTGGTTGAGGTTTGGAGTCATTTGAGCAAGAGGTTCTTGGGATACAGCCTACCTAAAATGTCACGTGAGATCAAAATTTTACATTTCTGTAAGGGGTGCACTTGCCTCTCGTGAGCGCCCCATTGGCTGAGTGTGAGCACCTGCACACTCTTTCTCAGTTTGTCCCTAGTCCAGGATAGAGCAGCGCCCCAGGGCTCCCTCCCTGGAGACAACGTCTTTGCCTTCTTGGGGCTTCCTGGCTACAGTTCTCCAGCTGGGCCACTATAGTTTAGTTCTCTCTTTGGGATGCCTCAATGTCCAGGCTACTTTCCCCACAGTGGCTAATGGGGGGTGAGGGTGGGAGAAACCTATGCCCACCCACTACACCAGGTCCCAGCCCAGGGACCCTGTAGATCACAGCCGTCTGCTGTGTCCCTATAACTATGTCACACAGATCCTCTAATTCCCTAGGCCACTTCTCCACAGCCCTGAGCCATCTTCACCCTTGTCCTAATGGAGTCCCAGCAACCAGCTCAGGCTCCTTCTCACTTCCACCGGCTTCTGGCAGCACTGCCCTGTCCAGGGTTCTGTAGCTCCATCAGCCAGCCACACTCCTACAACTCCAGCAAGGAACTGAACTCCCTCTGGCCCTGCAGCTCTTCTTATACTAGGCTACTGGGCCTGATTGGCTGTGTCCCACACAGTCACTCTAGGCAGCTTGGAGGACCCTCTCCACTACCCTTTTTGGGGGCTGGGTGTGGTGGGGCCATGAGGTCTCCAGCAGGGGTCCTCAGCAGTCCAGTATACCCCATCACAAATTCTCATAATGTTACCTTAGACATGTGGAGTCCAAAAAAGCAATTAGCTCAGTTCTGGACACTGTTTTGGCAAATGAAAACTGCACTAACCACAAAGAAGCGTGGTGAACACCTTTCTGTCTGGGCTGTGGGGAGCAAGCAGCACATTAGCCTAAATGAATTCCATGAAGTCTTTGACCCAATTCCACATTTGCTGAAGTCATCCCAAAATCATCATTCTGTATTATCAGGGATGCTGGCAAACTCCACGGAAGCACTGGGACAGCCAATGGAGCCCTGAGTAAGTAATGAAATATGAAAATAAGAAGAGATTTAGAAAACATGACCGATGGGGAAAGCTTGAAAGAACTGGGCGCGTGTAATCAAGAGGAGAGAAGGCTGAGGGGGAACATGAAAGCAGGTTTCAAATATGTAAAAGATTGTTGTAAAGAGGATCAGCAATCCATTGTTCTCCATGTCCACTGAGAGCAAGAATCATCTTAGTCTGCAGCAGGGAAGATTGAGGTTAGATATTAGGAAAATATTTTTAACTGAAGGCTAGTTAAACGCTAGATCAGGTTACCTAGGGATGCTGTGGAATCTCCATCACTGAAGGTTTAAGAACAAGTTAGACGAACACCTGTCAGGGATGGTTTGGGTTTACTTGGTCCTGCCGCAGTGTGGAGGAATAGATTAGATGACCTCTTGAGGTCCCTTCCAGTCCTACATTTCTATGGTTTCCATGTTTTATTTTCCCATTCATGGCACAGTTTTCAAGCATTCCTTTTTTATTATAATCAATTATTTATTTTACAATTTACAGGCTTGTAGGTCACCTTAACAAAGTCAAGATAGATTCATCCACCTCTATCTGCAATACAGGACCCAATCGCTGTAGTATCTCAGGCCTTCCCAACTATTCACAGATTTATTCTGTGAGGCAGGACAGTGCTATTATCCCCATTTCACGGAGGGGGAACTGAGGTACAGAGAGGCAAAGCTCCCACTTCAGCAAAGCATGACCTGAATGAGATTGAAGCCGGTGTCAAATGTTAAGCATGCACTTATGGGCTTCGCGTAAGGGACTTGCCCAAACTCACATGAGCCTTGCGCTCTGATCACCTCATCCTTGTTAGATCTGTCAAGCTGAGTTTCGGTTTTAAAATAAAAATGAGTTAGAAAAAGTTGATAATCAATAATCCTTAGAGGGAGATTATGGGAGCTAGATCTCTAGGGTGACCAGACAGCAAATGTGAAAAATCAGGACCGGGGGTGGGGGGTAATAGGAGCCTATATAAGAAAGAAGACCCAAAAATAGGGACTGCCCCTATAAAATCGGGACATCTGGTCACCCTATAGATCTCTTAACTACCCTTTGTGCCTCAGAAAATCTGGCCCTTAGCTCTTACAGAGCACATATAGTCAATAGAATGATTACTTTAGACTAAGGAATGGTGTGTTGTCTAGAAGTTAGAGACAGGGACCATGAGTCTGGATTTGTGGGTTCTGTACCTGGCTTTGCAAATGGTGGAATGTTGAACCTCTCTTTCCACATATGTAAAATGGGGATAATGATACCTCCTTATTGCACCGGGGTGTCATGTGTCAACTTCCGTTAATACCTTACAGTGCTTTGAGATCTCCAGGTAGATGGGCTGCAGAGAACAGCAAAGTGCCCTTAATAATAGTAATACTTGAACTCTTTAAAGGACTCAGAAGAAGGCTAGAGAAAAGGACTGGAAATCCCCACTCCACACAACTTGGCATGTAATCTCCTTTTGGAAAAAATGCTAGTCAAAAAAAGATCCATCTGCTGCATCAGGTAAAGCTGATTTTGTACAGCTTTAACTTACACAGTCCCTCGCTTCATACAGGCTAAAACTTGAGGGATTCCCTTCCTTTCTCATGCCGATCAGCAAGCAATCCCTCAAGACAATTAAAGCAACACCTGCCTACAATTACACATGCCATTATCCTGAATATCACTGTACACCTGCTTCACCTGCCATGGAGTGCAGAGGAGTGAGGGAGGTTGGGGAGAGAGAGTTTCCATATAATACAGAGCAATTCAGATTGGCCTGGAGAAGAGCAAGAGGAAATAAAACAGAGGCAGATAAAAGAATTAGGGATGAAAAGGGCCATTGAGATGTTCCTGTGTATCGCAGACCATCAAACAAGAGCTATTAAAAGGCAACACATAAAAGGAAAACCTCTTTTTACACAATTAGCCTCATGGTCCTGTGCTTTGGAGTATCACAGAAATGTAGGGCTGGAAGGGACCTCGAGAGTTCGTCAAGTCCAGCCCCCGGCACTCAGGCAGGACCAAGTAAACCTAGACCAACCCTGGCAGGCATTTGTCCAACCTGTTCTTATAAATCTCCAATGACAGGGATTCCAAAACCTCCCTTGGAAGCTTATTGCAGAGCTTAGCTGCCCTTGGAGTTAGAAAGTTTTTCCTAATATCTAAATCTCTAAGTCTATTATATAGACAAATCACTTTGGACTGATATAGTTATGCACATTGAGTAGAACCTTACTCCATGAGTAGCCCCAATAAAAACAATGGGATGCCTTGCATAGGTTACAATTTCACCAGGAGCAAAGGATTGCTCATTGTGAGTGAGGGTGAGAGAACTGGGCCTTTAGTGAGCACTTTTTTATGGGACACATCTGAAAATAGTAGCATCTGCAGTTATTCTAGCTAGGAAAATAATTAAGGAACCAATACTGCTCTCTGTTACACCACTGTAAATCGAGGGTAACTCCACTGAAGTCCATGCAGTCACAGTAGTCACTACTGTAGCTTAGAATGGACTTGGTCTTTAAGAATGATCAGCTCATGCTTTAGGGCATAAACTGATCAGCAGCTGGGCTGTAGGGCAAGAAGGCATTTGCCTGTATTATGGTATTACACATTGCAATTGGATTGTAGGCTCCTTGCAGCAAGGACTGTCTTTTTGTTCTGTCTTTGTACAGCACCCTGCACAATGGAGTCCTGGTCCATAACAGTGGGCCTAGACTCTGGTGCGTTACAAATAATAATGATTGTACGTGCCTAGCAGCTTTCACTTGAGCATATCAAAGTGCTTTAAAAAGTTGTTACATAATATGTCTCCCATTTTATGGATGGGGAATCGGAGGTACAGTGACTAGTGTGACGTCACATGCTGAGTCAATACCAGAGCTAGAAATAGAAACCTAGTCTTCAAACTCCATTCCCCTGCTATAACCACTAGACAGTGCTCCTAGCCTGTAAATGTCTGATTGCATAATCAAATGCAGTGTATGCATTTAATACCTTCCTCTGAAGCACTGAGCAGGATTCAGGACTAGATGGACTGATAATCTAGTATGAGAATTCTTAATCCACATGTAATACAGCACTAGTGTCTTCTGTACACAGGGGATTCCAGAGGACATGTGTCCACCCTGATGATGGGTTCTGCTCGATAATGATCCAAAGCAGAGCAGACCGACACATGTTCATTTTCATTAACTGACTCAGATGCTACCAGCAGAAGGTAGATTTTCTTTTTTGGTGGTTCAGGGTCTGTAGTTTCCACATCAGAGTGTTGCTCTTTTAAGACTTCTGAAAGCATGCTCCACACCTCATCCTTCTCAGATTTTGGACGGCACTTCAGATTCCTCAACCATGGGTTGAGTGTTGTAGCTATCTTTAGCAATCTCACATTGGTACCGTCTTTGTTTTTTGTGAAATCTGCAGTGAAAGTGTTCTTAAAATGGACATGTCCTGGAGCATCATCCGAGACTGCTATATCATGAAATATATGGCAGAATGTGGGTAAAACAGAGCAGGGGACATAAAATTCTCCCTCAAGGAGTTCAGTCACAATTAAATTAACTAATTGTTTTTCAACCAGCGTCATCTGCATGGAAGCCTGTCCTCTGGAATGGTGGTGGAAGCATGAAAGGGCATACGAACATTTAGCATATCTGGCACGTAAAGACCTTGCAGTGCTGGCTACAAAAGTGCCATGAAAATGCCTGTTCTCACTTTCTGGTGACATTATAAACAAGAAGCAGGCAGCACTATGTCCTGTAAATGTAAACAAACTTGTTTCTCTGAGCGATTAGCTGAATAAGAAGTAGGACTGAGTGGACTTGTAGGTTCTGAAGTTTTATATTGTTTTGGTTTTGAGTACAGTTATGTAACATAAAAAAATCTACATTTGTAAGTTGTACTTTCATGACAAAGAGATTGCACTACAATACTTGTATGAGTGAAATGAAAAATAACATTTCTTTTGTTTATCATTTGCAAATATTTGTAATAAAAATAATATAAACTTTGATTTCAATTACAACACAGAATACAATACATATGAAAATGTAGAAAACATCCAAAATATTTAATAAATTTCAGTTGGCATTCTATTGTTTAACAGTACAATTAAAACTGTGATTAATTTTTTTGAGTTAATCGCTTGAGTTAACTGCATCAAACAAAGAACAAACGAATTTGCACTAAAACATAAGAATGGGTTCATCTAGCCCAGTATCCTGTCTTCCCACAGTGGCCAGTGCCAGGTGCCCCAGAGGGAATGATCAAGTGATCCATCCCCTGTCGTTCATCCCCAGCTTCAGGTAAACAGAGGCTAGGGACACCATTCCTGCCCATTCTGGCTAATAGCCATTGATGAACCTATGTCATAAACAGCTAAGGGTTAATGTGTCTTTCACCTGGAAACACAAGCACTTCCCTCTTCACCCAGAGGGAATGCAAAGTTAGGCTAGTAAATCTAACACACACAGATTTTCCCCTGACTTCTTCCTCCCACCAATTCCCTGGTGAGCTGCAGACTCAATTCCCTGGAGTTTCCCACTAAAGAAAAACTCCAACAGGTCTTAAAAGAAAGCTTTATATAAAAATCTCACCACTGCCACCATGTCATAACCTAGTCCCAGATTTGGACCTTAGCGTCCAAAATATGGGGGTTAGCATGAAAACCTCCAAGCTTAGTTACCAGCTTGGACCTGGTAAAGCTGCCACCACCCAAAAAATTAGAGTGTTTTAGGGCACTCTGGTCCCCCCAAAAACCTTTCCTGGGGACCCCAAGACCCAAATCCCTTGAGTCTCACAACAAAGGGAAATAAACCTTTTCCCTTCCCCCCTCCAGGTGTTCCTGGAGAGATACACAGAAGCAAACTCCGTGAATCTAAACAGAGAGAGTCCACCCTCTCTATTTCCAGTCCTGGAAACACAAGCACTTCCCTCTTCACCCAGAGGGAATGCAAAGTCAGGCTAGTAAATCTAACACACACAGATTTTCCCCTGACTTCTTCCTCCCACCAATTTCCTGGTGAGCTGCAGACTTAATTCCCTGGAGTTCCCCACTAAAGAAAAACTCCAACAGGTCTTAAAAAGAAAGCTTTATATAAAAAGAAAGAAAAATACATAAAAATGGTCTCTCTGTATCAAGGTGACAAATACAGGGTCAATTGCTTAAAAGAATATTGAATAAACAGCCTTATTCAAAAAGAATACAATTCAAAGCACTCCAGCAACTATAGACATGTAAATACAAAAGAAAAAACAATAACCCCTATTGTTTTTATGATCTCTGTACTCACAACTTGGAAACAGAGGATTAGAAAGCAGGAAATAGAAATCCCCTCATAACCGAGAGAGAGTCAGGCAGAAGACCCAAGAACAAAAGACTTACACACAAACTTCCCTCCACCCAGAGTTGAAAAAATCCTGTTTTCTGATTGGTCCTTTGGTCAGGTGCTTCAGGTTACTTTTTTTCAGGTGAAAGTCACATTAACCCTTAGCTATCTGTTTATGACACCCCCCCCCAAATTGCAGACAGTGGGGAAGCTCACTGGCGGCGATTTCCTCCTAGAACTTTAAACTAAACAGATTAATACAACACATGCACCTTTACATATACCACTAAGTATATAACTAACAGACTTCTACGTTTTAAGAACACTTTTTAACTACTGGATTCTGGGAAACTTTTACGGGAGAGTGCATCAGCTACTTTGTTAGAAGTTTCTGAGATGTGCTGAATTTTAAAATCAAAATCTTGGAGAGCTAAACTTCAACGTTGTTCCCCTTGGCAGTTTGAAGCCACTTTAGCGCATCATGGTCAGTTTGTAGCTGGAACCGCCGTCCCCAAACATATGGGAGTAGCTTTTCCAGGGTGTACACAATGGCGTAGCATTTCTTTTTACTGACTGACCAGTGACTTTCCCTCTCAGACAGTTTCTTGCTGAGAAACACGACAGGATGGAAGTTGTGATCTGTTGCTTCCTGCATGAGCACTGCTCCTGTACCACGCTCAGATGCATCCATGGTTACTAGGAATGGCTTGTCAAAGTCCGGGACCCTGAGCACAGGGTCAGACATGAGCGTCACCTTAAGTTGGGTAAAGGCCTTTTGACACTCATCAGTCCACTTAACTGCATTTGGCAGGGTCTTTTTGGTCAGGTCGGTCAGTGGGGCAGCGATTTGGCTGTAGTGTGGTACAAATCGCCTGTAGTACCCGGCCAAGCCTAAGAAGGATTGGACCTGTTTCTTTGACCTTGGGACAGGCCACTTGTGGATAGCATCCACCTTGGCCTGTAGGAGGTTTATGGTTCCTCGACCCACCTGGTGCCCCAGGTAAGTCACTCTGTTTTGGCCTATTTGACACTTTTTGGCCTTAACAGTTAGTCCGGCCTGCCTGATGCGCTCAAAGACCTTTTTCAGGTGTAGTAGGTGTTCGGGCCAGGAGTCCGAAAAAATGGCCACATTATCGAGGTAGGCAACTGCATATTCTCCCAGTCCTGCTAGTAGACCATCTACCAGCCTCTGGAAGGTGGCGGGTTGTTCAGGAGTTCCAACTCTCTCCTGTGGGTAGCCTCTTCTTCTCTTTCCCTTAGCCCAATCTCTTTTTGTTTTATTTCTAGTTCCTGTATTTTTTTTTCCATATCTCGCTTGTGCTCTGCGTCTTGGATTTGTTCTCCGGCCTCCATTTTTGCCTTAGAAGGCATGGTTCCTGTTTTCTTGTGTTGGGGTGCCCTCCGGTGTTTATCTTCTGAACTGCAGGTTTTCTGTTGCCTCCTGGGGTCTGCCTAGCAACAGTGCCTTTTTCCCCTTCTTCCTTTAGCTAATCTTTTTAATGTAAAGTAAACCAGAAAAACCACTTTATTTGCATGTGTATAGTGCTGGTATCTGCCTCCTAATGGGAGTGCTATTGTGTGACAAAAGACCCGTAACAGCTCCTTAATGGTTTCTTGCTTAATATGCAAGCCACAACTGCCAGAGAGAGCAGAAAAAAAATTCTCTCTGGTTCCCTTTTAAAACCAAACTGTTTCTCTCTGCTAAAAAGCCCCTAGCAGAGAAAAAAAAATAATATTCCTACTGGCTTCTGGATTCTATCTTTCCCAACGCTGCCACTCATATCATACACCTAGTCCCAGATTTGGACCTTAGTGTTCAAAATATGGGGGTTAGCATTAAAACCTCCAAGCTTAATTACCAGCTTGGACCTGGTAAAGCTGCCACCACCCAAAAAATTAGAGTGTTTTGGGGCACTCTGGTCCCCCCAAAAACCTTCCCTGGGGACCCCAAGACCCAAATCCCTTGAGTCTCACAACAAAGGGAAATAAACCTTTTCCCTTCCCCCCTCCAGGTGTTCCTGGAGATACAAAGAAGCAAACTCCGTGAATCTAAACAGAGGGAGTCCACCCTCTCTATTTCCAGTCCTGGAAACACAAGCACTTCCCTCTTCACCCAGAGGGAATGCAAAGTCAGGCTAGTAAATCTAACACACACAGATTTTCCCCTGACTTCTTCCTCCCACCAATTCCCTGGTGAGCTGCAGACTCAATTCCCTGGAGTTTCCCACTAAAGAAAAACTCCAACAGGTCTTAAAAGAAAGCTTTATATAAAAAGAAAGAAAAATACATAAAAATGGTCTCTCTGTATTAAGGTGACAAATACAGGGTCATTTGCTTAAAAGAATATTGAATAAACAGCCTTATTCAAAAAGAATACAATTCAAAGCACTCCAGCAACTATAGACATGTAAATACAAAAGAAAAAAACAATAACCCCTATTGTTTTTATGATCTCTGTACTCACAACTTGGAAACAGAAGATTAGAAAGCAGGAAATAGAAATCCCCTCATAGCCGAGAGAGAGTCAGGCAGAAGACCCAGAACAAAGGACTTACACACAAAGTTCCCTCCACCCAGACTTAAAAAAGTCTGGTTTCCTGATTGGTCCTCTGGTCAGGTGCTTCAGGTTACTTTTTTTCCAGGTGAAAGACACATTAACCCTTAGCTATCTGTTTATGACAACCTACCCTCCAGGAATTTATCTAGTTCTTTTTTGAACCCTGTTATGGTCTTGGCCTTCACAACATCCTCTGGCAAGGAGTTCCACAGGTTGACTGTGGAGTTACACAGGATGGGATACATTTCACCCACTACTGAAATGTAGGAACCTCTGGGGTAGAATGCAGCAGCTATTTAACAGCAATATTGAACAACATGTTGGGATCAGGAATGAAGAAAACCATCTTTATTCAAGAAAATACATTGGGGTCTTCAGAGAGCAAGCATTGTCTAGTGATAAAAGCAGAAAACTAGGACTCAGCAGATCTGGGTTGTATTTCTGGCCCTGCTGTTGATTTGCCAGTGAGCAAGTCATTTAGCCTTTCTGTGCCCCTGCTTTTGTAATCGGTAAATTAGGAATAACGAGACCTATCTGCCTCCCTGGGAGTTCTGAGGGTTAATTCACCAAGGGTTATAAAATGCTTTGAGACCCTCAGGTGGGATGGACTAGACATGGTTAAAGGATTGTTCTTGAATCATAGTTTATATATATTCATAGACTTTTCAGGCCGAAGGGGGACTATTATGATCACCTAGTCCAGGGGATCTCAAATTTTGGGTTGGGACCCAAAGTGGGTCAGGACCCCATTTTAATGGGGTCACCAGAGCTGGCTTAAGACTTGCTGAGGCCCAGGGATGAAGCTGAAGTCTGAGCCGCACTGCCCGGACCCAAAGCTGAAGCTTGAGGGCTTCAGCCCTAGATGGCAAGGCTCAGGTTACGGGCCCCCTGCCGGGGGCAGTGAGGCTCAGGCTTTTGCTCTGACCCCGGCCCCCTCACCTGGAGCAGCAGGGCTCGGGCGGGCTCAGGCTTCATCCCCCCTTCCTGGGGTCATGTAGTAATTTTTTTTGTCAGAAGGGGGTTGTGATGCATTGAAGTTTGAGAACCCCTGACCTAGTCTGACCTCCTGCCTAGCACAGCATAAAACATATGGCTTATTTTCATCTAGGCAAAGGAAGCCTGTGCCACCAGGCATTTAATAGGAAGGAGCCAACTCTGCCTCTGGATTCAGGCTTGTGGCGCTGGCTGAGGTGAATGAGATCTGTGCATCCACGACCCAGGGAGAATATGGCTCACACTCTGCATCTCTTTGCAGGGTACCATGGCGGTGGAGACCAGGTAAATGTATTCTTTCCAGGCCTTCAGCACAACATTTCTGCAGCCCCAGTAAAATGTATCCGTGTGACCAGCAAGACAAACAGTCTTCACAACCTCATTATCTTCGCTGCAGATGGTGCCCAGCCCTAAGCCTCTTTGTGCTCATCCTAATCCAATTCACCGTGGCCACTCGGGTGACTGTAGCCCACTTAGGCTGTGCCTGCAGAGAAGCGGTTCCCAGGGTGAGATGAGAAGGCTGCACAAGGGAAGAGATGTAAAGATTTAGGAACCAATGCCAGGGCCCTTTCCCAGCTCTCTGGACAGCCAACGGTTGACGGAAAGTGGCTTCACCGTTAGCTCACAAAAACAGCCACAAGAAGAGGGAAGGCTCTTTATCGTGACCTTGGATTTTCTATGCCAGGGCTCGGGAGGCTCAGGCTCAGCTCTGGATTATTGGCCTGAGCAAAGCAATGTTCCTGGTTTGCTCTCAGCGAGGTAAGTCGAGGAATATATGTATTTTTACTCTTAAGGGCTATGCCTCTCCAGTGGCGGAGGCACAAGTGTAAGGCTGAGTGTAGGAAATGAAGCCAAAAGGGAAGACATACGCAAAAGGTAACAGTGCAGGAAGCTGGAATGGCTGCAAGATCAATGTCCGTCTCAATCGTGTATTTCAGTAGCTTGATCGTCCTCCCTGTGGACGCCCATCATTTACAGTAATAAAAGCAAGATGATGCATGGGGCAAACATGAACTTGTTCTTAAAATGAGGGCCATGTCTCTGAGGGGAGGATACTTGAGACGGATGATAGAATAGGCCACAAGTATTACTGGTGATTGTCTTTTGAGCTGTGTAGGGTCTTCTAGTTCCGGGGTTCTCAAACTGGGGGTTGGGACACCTCAGGGCATCACAAGGTTATTACATGGAGGGTCATGAGCTGTCAGCCTCCACCCCAAACCCTGCTTTGCATCCAGCATTTATAATGGCGTTAAATATATAAAAAAGTGTTTTTAATTTATAAGGGCGGGGGGGGGGCGCAATCAGAGGCTTGCTATGCGAAAGGGGTCCCCAGTACAAAAGTTTGAGAACCACTGTCCTAGTTGGCAGATTTAAAAAGATTTGATCCAAAGCCCATTGAAATCAGTGGGCGTCTTTCCATTGAAATCCATGTGCTTTGGGTCAGGCCCCTAGTGAGGCATTTCAGATGCAGAGTTTTCCTGTTCACCTGCCACTGGATTGAACTTTCCTGATCTAACCCGTCATGGCTGGTTGAAATCACACGTGATGTTCAGGGACAGAGGCAGATTAAGAGCAGATCAACCAGATAAGCTGATATGGGCTCCCATGCACTGAAGGGGGCTCCGAGTGTTTCCAACTGGTCCTATCTGTTTTTAATAGCATTCTCTACCTTGATTAGATTGGCTGATCTTGGGATCCCTACTGTGAAATCGGTCTCTGATGGCCCATGAGGCATGTTCCTTTTTTACCAGCACCCCTTAAGTTGCCTACAGAGGCTGAACCAGGCCTTCTGCTTGGAAGGGGTCCCTGTGGGATCTGAACAGACCTCAGAACCTTTTTCAGTCGCAACCCTCAACTCCCATCCCTGCTTCTAATTGGAAGCATGTCTGTAGTTTTTTGGCCTGTCCAAGCCACAGGTCATTAATTCATCCCTGCACCTGGGTGACTTAACATGGAAAATGGATTACTTATTTGGACTGAGCATAAACTCAGAGAATAACAGAATGTAAAGCCAGAAGGGGCCATGATGAACATTAGAGTTATGAACAACCTCAATTCCCGAGGTGTTCATAACTCTCAGGTTCTACTGTACTTATTTACTATTAGCATTTATCATCATCATCAGTCTTCAGATAGTGCCCAAAATGCAGTAGGTGCTTCTCAGGGCAAAGAAAAGGTCATGATATGGTCCTTCCTCCACCTCCTTTTTTTCCTTGTTGTACTGGGCCGTCCTTTGATCCATTGTATCTGTGGGAATTCTAATGTGAATATCCCCTTATTGTTTTTTAAGTATGTTATTGTTCGGTTGTGAAGAGCCCTGAGATGCTTGGCCAAGTGGGTATACTTTATAAATATCATAATTAGTAGTATTTGTGCCTACAAAATGTGTTCACACACCCATTGCCCACACGCATGTGGAAAATGGGGAAAACTGCACATGTAAATTAGCAATTCTGTGCAGGTCTGTTCTAAGTGCACAAATGTTCATTTATGCAGGTGCAATTTAAGTGTTTCTATTTGAAAAGGTGGTCCACTGACGCATTGCCTCTATTCTCCTGTTAATGAAAAGTGTTCCCTCTGCTCTTGCCTCCAGTTTAATTTTATATGACCCAAAGGAAGGGGTTTTCTCCACTTCATTTTGGTGGATTATTCCAGTCTAAATGGCCTCAGTTTCCCTTCACTCACCCATACATGATTGTTCCCTATTGTACATTTAGCAGTTTTCTATCCAATCTAATTTTAAATGTGCCAAGTGATGCGTCTTCCATCTTTTTCCCTCAAGGCACCATTGACTCTTTTCAATAGTTGCAGACTATTTTAGTTTCTCTTACACACTGGTTGACCAAGCAGGGCCAGCGCTTCCATTTAGGCGACCTAGGCGGTCGCCAAGGGCGCTAGGATTTGGGGGGGGGGCATTTTGCCACCCTCGGCAGCAATTCAGCGGCGGGGGGTCCTTCCGCGCTCCGGGTCTTCTGTGGCAATTCTGCGGCTGGTCCTTCACTCGTTCGGGGACCCGCCGCCAAAGTGCCCCGAAGACCGGGAGCAGCGGAAGGACCCCCCTGCCACAGAATTGCCACCAACGACCGGGAGCGCGGAAGGATCCCTGCCTAGGGCGCCAAAAACCCTGGCGCCGCTCCTGTGCCCAAGTAACGTATATTTAGTTCTTTTAATCTTTCTCATACTTACATCTTAATCTCCAATATGTCTCTCCAAGTCTTTCTGGCTTGCAGATATCCTCCATTGTATGCAATATGCTAAGGCCTTGGTCTTGCAAAGCACCTAAGCACATGCATCAGTTTACTCACATGAACAGTTCCATTGCTGCCCGTGAGCAAAGCTACATGCATACTTCAGTGCTTTGCAGAAGAGGTGGCCTAAGTGTACAGAGGGAGCACAGCAAATAACTCTGTGCAAAATAGTCGGGGTGGAGGGGGTTCAGAAAAAACAAACACATTGGAAACCATGCGTGTATGTAGAAAATTGACCATTTTTTGTGAGGCCATATTGCCAAGTGCAGAGGACACTGGGATGGGACCTGGGAGACAGGAGAGTTATTACCAGTTCTGCCACTGGCATACTGTGTGGCCTTGGACAAATCATTTCACCCTCCTACTTTTGTCAGTCCTTTCTATTTAGACTGCAAACTCTTTGGGGTCGGGACTGTGACTCACTATGGCAACTGCAGCTCGATGGGCCCCCAATCTCAGTGGGTAACCCCTAGGCAGCTCTATAGTACAAATAAGTAAATAATAATGTTAACCATATAAAAGTGCATCTTCTCGCTCAACAGCGGTACTACATGACTTATGTATCAGCAAACAAATTGCCAGCTGATTTCCAAAAGCAGAATCTCCACCTGGGTTTTAATGTAAGTGGCAGAAAGCTCATGGCTTGTCAGATCCCAGGCTGAGTGATAGGCCTTGGGTAGCAAGAAAAAGAATCTCCTGGTGTATAAATTGAGAAAAAATTGATCTAGAGCCTTTAAAAAAATTAATATCTAATTTTACAGTAACCTTTTGGACTACAGTTGCACTTCAAAATTGCAAAATACCATGACTATAACAGATAGCAGCTGGTAGAAGTGAATCAATGCTTTGTAACAAATAACTGAGTTGGTGAATTTGCCTTTTTTTCTCTCCTCATGGACCTTTCACTAACACATCACAATGGTCTTGAATTTGTTATTTGAAATTATGTGATTGAAAACATTTGCAAATATCATTTACTCCGTGGCCAGATCGGAAATCTAAAAATCATGCTGTGCTGGTTAGTTGTGATAGGTCATAGGTGTCCCATGATAGAGTTCCTGCTTCCTGATAGCACAAACATAACTCACATCATGAGGAATGTGGTGTGAAATCCTGTGGAAAGTGAATTCTGATTTGCTTTGTACGAGTACCTGAGCAATCTTGACATTCACATTCTGCAATGATTCATGCTAGTAAAAATGATTGTTCATGCAAAGTGAACATAAACCGTGTGCAAATGTGCCTTGAAGCCAATTCATTTAAAAATTTGAACAAATGTTCCTCAATATTTGCTGTATTCTTCCAGCTGCATTAGTCAGTGCAAGCTTGTGTGTTTACTTCCTAGACTCATAGACAGTATATTATTTTAAGCCTTCTCAAATGCACCCAAAGCCTCTTAATAACTAATCTCTTTTTTTTTTTTTTTGCCCATCTGCCTTTGAATTGGATATAGGAAAAAGCAGGCAGTGGTCCAATCTGAATTCAGGTCAGGATCAGGTATAGGCTGGGGATTGGGGCTGAGGAAGATCCCTGAGAAGAGCTCAGTCTTATGCACGCTTTGTGCAGGCTTCTGTGTATGTTTTTTTGGAAGAAGTGGGCTTCGAGAACAGAAGTGGGCTTCGAGGACAGGTTTATGGCAGAGAGGATGCATGGTGCACTGGGTTATGGAGGACTATCTATCTCAGGAGTGGCCAGCCTGGGGCTCCAGAGCCACATGAGGCTCTTCAGAAGTTAATATGCGGCTCCTTGTATAGGCACCGACTCTGGGACTAGAGCTACAGGTGCCAATTTTCCAATGTGCTGGGGGGTGCTCACTGCTCAGCCCCTGGCTCTGCCACAGGCTCTGCCCCCACTCCACCACTTCCCGCCCCCTCCGCTGAGCATGCCATGCCCTTGCTCCTCCCCCTCCCCCCCAGAGCCTCCTGCACACCATGAAACAGCTGATCAGCAGGTGTGGGGAGGGAGGGGGAGACGCTGGGAGCAGGGGAGCTGATGGGGGGGCGGCTGACATATTACTGTGGCTCTTTGGCAAGGTACATTGGTAAATTCTGGCTCCTTCTCAGGCTCAGGTTGGCCACCCCTGGTCTGTCTACTTAAGTTTTTACAAGGTTACCCACCACCATGGTATCTGAGCATCCCTTCCATTAATGATTCAGGCACATGAGAGGAGGTGTGCAATCAGCTGGTGTACATTAAAGAGAGCTGGCCAAGCACAGAACACATGCAGGCAAGCAAGGGGCAACTAGAGATGAGGTGGAAGCCTGGACAGAGCTGTGCATGGCGCTGGAAGTGAACATGACATGGAAAGAATTCAGACTCAAAAAAGAGGGGTGTCACTGATGTGGTGGCAGGCAGGGGATATGATTTTAGTGGCAGCATTTTCAATAGGAGTGAGGGAAGTATTGTGGAAACTGGGGGGGACCAGAGAAGAGTTTGCAGTAGCTGAGGCAAGATATCCCAGCACTGATCAGGATTTTATCAATAACAGATGGAGAGAGGAAGGAATAGATCTTGGAAAGATAAGAGTGGAGGAACCAGAAGGAGTAACAACCCACATGCAGGTCGTTTGGGGAGAAGGACAGAGAGGAGGTGAACATGACACCAAGATAATGAACTTGGGTTGAATACAAGGAAGGTGGGCTGATTATTGACAGTAGGAGAGGGAAGAGTTTGTGGGGGGAGATGTCCAAGCAATCTTCTCTGAGATCCTTTCTGTCCTGTGAATGAAGGAAGACAGAAGGAAGAAGATTCTGGAAGTGAACCACTGGCTAGGTAAGTGATGTAGAGTCGAGGGTTTGGGTCTTGTGGAACAAAGGTCCACCCTCTATTGAGAGAGGGGGCTGTATAGGTTAAGTGGCCTCTGTAGAAGGGGAACCAATCTCCTTGGTGACAGCCTGGAGGGCAATAACTAATAACAAAAAGGAATGGTAAAAAGAGGGAAGATGTGAGCATTCAGCACAGAATCAAGGTGTTCAGAACAAAATTAATCAAGGAACCAAAGGATATGAAGAGAAGAAATTCCTGAATTTCCTGTACACCAATGCTAGGAGTCTGGGTAACAAACAAGAGGAATTGGAATTGCTCGTTCATGAGCATAAACTTGATCTAGGTGGAATTACTGAAACCTGGTGGGATGGTCCACACAACTGGAATGTTAACATCAATGGTTATACCCGTTTAGGAAGGATTGACTGGCCAAACGGGAAGGGGAGTAGCACTCTGTCAAAAATGGCATTACCTGTTTCCGAGTCACCAATAACTGGAAGAAAATGATCTGGAATGTGTATGGATCAATGACCTAATAGATAAAGCATAAGATGAGGTATTAGTTGGTGTCTGCAACAGAGCACAAAATCACACTAGGGAACAGGATGACCACTGCCATACACATGTATTTATAGTGTATAGGAAAATTAGTTGCTTGATCATAGGGGACTTCAGTTTGAGTGACATATGTTGGGTGTCTCATGCTGCTAGAATTAAATCATCCTTGGAATTTCTAAATATTATAGATGACAATTCCCTAACTAACAACATGGGGGAATTCTATATTAGACCTTACCTTGACAGATAAAGAGGAACAGATCAATGGTGGATTAGATACAAGTGCTCATGACTTGATCACATTTATAATGTGCAAACAGAACAATATTCAACCCGGTAATATATATGGTATATACTTGGTACTTTAACAGGGCAGATTTCACAAACCAGAAAACAAGTCTGAGCCAAATCCGTGGTGAGGAAGAAGTTAATAAGAAATATATGAATGATAATTGGGGATTATTTAAGAACACTTTATTAGGTGCCCAGAAACCCATAACTGAGCAAGAAGGTCACACTAGTTAAAAAACAGACCTGGTTTAGAGTAGAGGAAGCAAAGGCAGCTATAAAAAATGATATATATAAAAATATATGTATCTCTGTGTGTGTGTGTGTCTTTATATATATATATAGAATGTAACAAATGGAAGAAAGGGGATGTGGATGGTAATTAATATAAATTAGAAGCAAGTAATTGTAGAAAACTGATCAGGGAAGCAAAGGGCCATGAGGAGACATCTATGGCCAGCAGAGATAAGGCTAATAGCAGTTTTTAAAGTATATTAGGGACAGAAAGAATCTTAACAATTATATTGGTCCATTACTAGATGAAAATGGTAAAATTATCAATTATAATGCATAAAAGGAAAAGGGGGGTGGTGGTGAATAATCAGCTGAGCATGAGCTCCCAGTGCAATGCTGTGGTCAAAAGGGCTAATGAGGTCCTTGGATGCATAAACAGGGGAATATCAAGTAGGACTAGAGAGGTTATTTGACCACTGTACTTGGCACTAGTGCAACTACTGCTGGAATTCTGTGTCCACTTCTAGTGTCCATGAGTCAAGAAAGATGTTGATAAATTGGAGAGGGTTCAGAGAAGAGCCAGGGGAACGATTAAAGGATTAGAAAACCTGCTTTATAGTGATGGACTCAAGGAGCTTAGTCTATTCAGCTTAACAAAGAGAAGGTTAAGGGTTGACTTGATCGCAGGCTATAACTAGCTACCTGGGAAACAAATATTTAATAATGAGCTTTTCAGCCTAGTAGAGATAGACATAACATGATCCAATAGCTGTAAGTTGAAACTAGTTAAATTCATACTGGAAATAAGGAGTAAATTTTTAACAGTGAGGGTAATTAACCATTAACCAATGGAACCATTTAGGAAGACTCATGGTAGATTCTCCATCACTGACAATTTTAAAATCAAGATTGGATGTTTTTCTAGAAGATCTGCTCTCGGAATCATCGAAGGTCAGACTAAACGATCACATGTTCCTTCTTGTCTTGGAATCTATTAAAATACAAAGACTATTTTTTCAGTCACACATGTATAATTTACACATGCAATACAAACCTGGGAGTGATTTGGTGTTGCTGTGACATTCTCTAGAGCATTGGAGTGAACCAAGTCCCCAGGTAGACATCGTACGCGTCAATTTGAGGGAAACGCCTTGTCTGGTCTCAGGTGAAATGTGGACTGTGATTGCCAGAGCCACAGCTCAGGATGAGAGTCTGTGGAAAGCGACTATGTTTCAGGACATCATGTTCTCAGCCCCTATCACTAATTCAGGAAGGAGCTCTGAGCCCTAGATGGTCTTTTGGTTAAAGATGCCAGCATGGAGATCCTTAAAAGTATTGCAGAAAACCATGTTAAAAAGGACATGTGAAGGCCATTTAGGGAAAGGCTAGAAACGTTTTATACTGGCCTCAAATGAACATCAACACTGTGGCAGCTGTCAAGGTTTGTTGCGTATGCCATACATACAGGCACAGGAAAAGTAGGCATAGATTTGCTTACAGTGACTGGAAAAAAATGTCCTCACTCTAGACAATTATTCTCACTTCCCTGAGATAGCCTTACTGGCAGATACTGCAGCTAAAGAAGTGATTGTGCATGACAAGTTAATTTTTCCTTTACCTGGTATATCCGACACAGCAGTGTCTGACAATAAGCTGCAATTTAGTGGACATGAGTTTAAGCAGTTTGCAATGAAGCTTTGGTTTAGACATGTAACCGCTAGTCCCCATTATCCCCAGTCCCGCAGGGGGGTGGGAAATGATGTTAAAATAATAAAGCACCTACTGAAAAAGGTTGCAGAGTCAGACTCTGAGCCATATTTACTACTGTTGAATTACAGTTTGGCATTGATGCAATATGGTTTGTCACCTGCAGACATTCTGTTTAACAGAAAACGGAGAACTAGTATACCTGTAATGGTGGGAGCTGACGTCAGAGGAACTGGGGATGTGCAAATGCATAAAGCTAAATATAGCTAAACAAAAAATCAGTGTGACTTGGAAGTCCCAGGAGATGCCACCACTTCATGACCATGATGCAGCATGCACCTATGATGGAAATCAGTGGTGGCAAAGAGCGCTGATGTCATGTGAGTTTACCCCACAGTTTACTAGGTGGTCATCCAAGACAGATGCATGCCGAGGAAGAATAAGGGACCCCTTCCTCCAACTTCCAGAAGGAAGGGAGATAAGGGGCACTGTGCTGAATCTGCCATTTTGCTTGAGAAGGTCTCAGTTAGGCAACAACTGCAACAGGTCAAGACAACCAAGCCCCAGGCCACAACACTGCCAGAACAAAGGGACTTGCAGTCTCCAAACAGTAGTACTCATCTTTCAAGGGAAACCTGCATGTCCAAGTGACAGCAGAGGGCACCTCAGGGATTAACTGAACACTGCTAAAAACTTAGTTAGTAGGTTGGCTACAAGTGGGCCATAAGTTTTTGGAAGATGTGTTATATTAGTGTTGTTTAAGTGTTGTTATTAAGTTATGGCTGGGAAATGAAGATGTGGGAAGTGATTGAGCAGCTCGAGGGAAGTGATTATTCCACTCTATTCAGCACTGGTGAGGCCACACCTGGAGTACTGCGTCCAGTTTTGGGCCCCCCACTACAGAAGGGATGTGGACAAATTGGAAAAAGTCCAGCGGAGGGCACCAAAAATGATTAGGAGGTTGAGGCACGTGACTTATGAGGGGAGGCTGAGGGAACTGGGGTTATTTAGTCTGCAGAAGAGAAGAGTGAGGGGGGATTTGACAGAAGACTTCAACTACCTGAAGGGAGGTTCCAAAGAGGATGGAGCTTGGCTGTTCTCAGTGGTGGCAAATGACAAAATAATGAGCAATGGTCTCAAGTTGCAGTGAGGGAGGTCTAGGTTGGATATTAGGAAACACTATTTCTCTAGGAGGGTGGTGAAGCACTGGAATAGGTTACCCAGGGAGGTGGTGGAATCTCCATCCTTAGAGGTTTTTAAGGCTTGGCTTGACAAAGGCCTGCCTGGGATGATTTAGTTGGTGTTAGTCCTGCTTTGAGCAGGGGGTTGGACTAGATGACCTCCTGAGGTCCCTTCCAACCCTGATAGTCCATGAGTCTATGTGGCATTGTGAACTGTACCTTTAAGTCTAGGGTGGGGGGGGTCACTGCAAAAGCCTATGTGCTGTTACGCAGAGGCAGTTGGAATTGCATCACTGCGTACAGAGGATCTCCATCAAGCACCCAGATCCAGGAGTGCTAAGTGGACACCACACCAATTCTCAAAAAACAAAAGGAGATCATGGCAATTGCTATCAGTTCAGTCTACAAACTATACTTGATCAAACAATGGAACAAATATTAAGAGAAAAAGTTCACTGAATGGCTATAGGGTAATGGAATTATGAGCATTAAGCAGCACTGTTTTAATAAGCAATTAATCTTTCCAGACAAACCTGCTCACTTCTTTTGTTTATTGAATTAAAAGCTCAGCAAACAAGGAGAGCTCAAAAGACGTGAATTTTTTTTTTTTGGATTTTAAAGCATTTTGACTGTTTCATGAAATCTGGATTGAAAAATGAATTCAAAAGTCTTGGATAGCAATGCTGTCTTGTGGATTCAAAACAGTCCAAAAGGCCACCAGCAAAGGGCTTTGAAAAATAAACTGTGAGATAGTAGAGAGAGCCCTGAGCCGCAAAGCTTAGATTCAGATTTGGGTCCAAACAACTTTGGAGTTCAGGTTGTTTATTTCCAGTGGCTTGGTCCAGGCTTATCTTCCAACAGCTGGACCATGGGTATTCCCTTTAAAACACTGCCCCAAGGCCAGAGGTCAAATCTGTACCTTTCACACAGATCTCTCCTGATAGAGACCTTTTTGAAATTGCCTCAATTTCCTCATGCACATAGGTGCTGACTCTGTGGGTGCTCCAAGGCTTGAGCACCCACGGAAAAAAATTAGCAGGTGCTTAACACCCACCGGCAGCCAGCTTCCCCTCTGCCCCCAGTGCCTCCCGTCCACCAGCAACCTCACAGATCAACTCCTTCCCCTCCCTCCCAGTGCCTCCAGCCCGCCACGGATCCGCTGTTCTGTGGCATACAGGAGCTGCTGAGAGGGAGGAGCAGGGATAGAGTGTGCTCAGGGGAGGGGGCAGAAAAAGGTGGTGAAGAGGTGGGGCAGGAAGAGGCAGGGCAGGGGTGTGACCTTGGGGAATAGGAATGAAGTAGGGCCCGGGGCCAGGGGTGGAGCGAAGATGGAAAGAGGTGGGGTGCGGGTGGGGGTTTGGGAGAAGGGGTGGAGTGGGGGCTGGGCCTGGGGCAGAGGGTGGAGAGGGGTTGAACACACACAGGTACAGAGGAAGTTGGTGCCTATAGTCATATGGCTTAACCCCCATCACCTACAAGACTAGGGGATGAACCCCATTAGATGTAAGAACATAAGAACGGCCATACTGGGTCAGACCAAAGGTCCATCTAGCCCAGTATCCTATATTCTAGCAGTGGCCAGTGCCAGATACTTCAGAGGGAATGAACAGAAGAGGGCAATTATCAGGTAATCCATTCCCTGTTGTCCAGTCCCAACTTCTCTCAGTTAGAGGTTTAGAGACACCCAGAGGATATGGTTACGTCCCTGACCATCTTGGCTAATAGCCATTGATGGACCTATCCTCCATTAATTTACCTAATTTCTTTTTGAATCCCATTATAGTTTTGGTCTTCACAGCATCCTCTGGCAAGGTGTTCCACAGGTTTGCTGTGCGCTGTGTGAAGAAGTACTGCCTTCTGTTTGTTTTAACCTGCTGCCTGTTGATTTCATTGGGTGACCCCTGGTTCTTGTCATGCTTTGCACCTGAGGAGGTGAGTAGTTAAATGGTTCCTGGCCACAGGGGGTAGAACTAACCAGTAATAAGTAGATTGTAGGAGCTTAGTTGAGGGGGAGATGACAGAGGAGACAGGTCTCTCTGGCTGAGAGAAGTCCAGGATTAGGGTGCACAGCCAGTGGCAATGGAGGCAGTGTAGACTTCTGCAAGAGAAGCATGGAGATAGAGTTTGCAAGTGGAGAAGAAAAGACTTTGGTTAGCCCAAGAGAGCAGAAGACCTATGCAGTTTTATCTGGACTTTTGTTTGGACTTGTTTATGATGGGTCTGAACTCAGGTGACTTGGCCAGAGAGCTTGGCCAGAACACCTGGGGCCAGAGGCTGGTGGCTGGCAGGTGGTGCTGGAGCTGAAGATAGCAGCAACACCCCACACTGACACAAGGGGGTGTTCTGAGGGAGCGTGAGCACAGCCACACTGCTGTTAATGTTCTGTTTCCCAATGTGCACCTGTCTGTCCTTTATCTCAGTTAACCATGTGAACTGCTCAGCCAGGTCAGACTAAAGCATATAATACCCCAGCTCCTGTCCCTTATCTAAGCATTGCTAAGAAGCATTTGTGACTGTGTGACAAGTAACCTCCCAGGGCTATGGCTATGCCAGATACGCTCCTTTGCAGCAGCAGCGAATGAACTCTGTGTATAGTGAGTTTCAGGAGTTTCTTTTCCTGCTCTGGCCCTAGAGCACCAGAGAGGACATGCAGCAAGCTGTGCAGTTTCCGGGGTCATTTGTGGAGAGGATGGGAAGTCGGCTTTGCCTGAGTCCTGGGGCTGCACATTAAATTCTGCAGTGTGCGTTGCTTTCTGGAGCAACAGTGAAGCAAAGGGAAGGGAGATGGGAGGCTATTGCTGGAGGAAGGGAAGACAGAAAGAGAGTAGGTGAGGAGAGTATCCAGGGGAAGCCAGTGTGGGGGGGGTGTGGGGTTCAGGCAGAGAAGGAGTGGTTAGCTGCAAGGGAATTGGGGTCAGGCAGAGAGGGGGCAGTCAGCGGTGAAGGAATCAGAGTAAGGCGGAGAGGTGGCAGTCAGCAGCAAGGGAATCAGTGTCAGGTGGAGATAGCATGGCTAGAGGTGAGGGAATTGGGGTCTAGCAGAGAAGGGATGAGGGACTTGGGATTCGGCAGAGAGGGGGTGGTCAGCAGTCAGGGAATTGGAGTAAGGTGAAGAATGTGTGGAGGGAGTTTGGGGTTCAGGCAGAGATGGGGGTGGACAGTGATGAGAGAATAGGGATCGGCTGGAAAGGGAGTGGGTAGAGATGATGGACTTGGGAACAGGCAGAGAAGAGATGGTATGTGATGAAGGTATTGGGGTAGGGCACAGAGGGGGCAGTCAGTGGTGAAAGTATCAGAATAGGGCAGAGGGGGAATGAGGAAAGTGTTAAGGGAAGCCAGAGGGAAAAGGCATCAAGAACCCGTACAGGTTGAAGGAATATCAATGTGGCTGTCGAGAGCCACAAGGAAGGGGAAGCAGGAACTGCTGGTGTTCCTCTGCCACCAGGCGCTCCAGTGGGAGCATGTCCAATCTGAGTTAGATAAACCCAGGACATGATGGTACGAGGTGAAGGAGTCCAGTGGTTGGGGAGGAGGGATGGTGTTAAAATGCGTACAAGTAACATGAGTTGTATTACACAGCGAGTGAACCTGATAAGTTCTCGGACAGGGTGAGGGCAGCTGCGGAAAACCAGAGGGAAGAATTTGGGAGAGATATGAAGGAGGACGAATGGGGCACACAGAGGGGAATGGGAGCGAGGGACATGTGGGAGGAGAATGGTGGAGCTGATGAGTGAGAGGAGACTAGAGGTGAGAGGTCAGCACAGCTTAGGGCCCTTTGTAGTGAGACCAAGAACTTTTAACTGGGTGTGAAGAGAAATAGGGAGCCAGAGACTCCGTGTGGCCAGAGGGCTGGGAGAGGAAGGTTGTTGTAGCTGCCATGTGTTGCCTAGTTGGAAGAAGTGAGAGGCAGGGAGGTCAGAGAGGAGGAGGACGTGGTTACCTAGGGCAGATTGAACCATGAGGCTCCTATTAATGCTAATGGGATAGGAGCTGCTGGTTGAATACTTAGTGCAAATTCCTTTGGCCCGATGAGGGCTGTTTGCACACTGTCCACTTTGAGTGGTCTAGGTTCTGCACTCACTTGCCCAGCCGTGGGATTGGTCAGCTAAGATGAACATTATTGTTCAACCCCCTCATTGGGTGACCTGGCCTTTACAGACAGGAGGAGTTCAGCCCAGCAGAGTTGTTCAGAGAAAGGCGATTCCATGTCCCAGAGGATTTCAATATTCGGGTTCAATATTCTCCATGAAAGGCAATGGGGCCTCAAGGCCCTGGAGCACCAGATTCTGGAAGCTCTGGGACTCTGGTCCTGGGGCAGTCCACTGGACTTGCTGCACAGGAGCAAAGGATCTTTGAAGTCTGGGTCCCCCAGCAGTCTGCCAGGTGGGCTACTGGGGTGCCAAGTGCGTGAGTTGGCAGGAAACCAGGCAAGGTTCTGATAGAAACCTGCCTGGCTGGCAGGGTTCTGGTTGTATTTTTGTGAAATTGCCCCATCTCTGCGGAACATTCTGATTTTGCTGAGGAGGCAAATTCTGATAAAACAATGTTTGCTCCGAATTTTTCAAGTGAACAGCTCAGTGAAGCTTGATTCTCTCCAAGAGATGCTAATAAGCACATCTTAGAAGGAGAGCAGGATCCAGGAGGTAGCAAGCCTAGGGAATCTAGCTAGGATATTTAAAATCTTTTCACCTGAGCCAGGGTTTCTGTATTGTCCTAGTGATGCAGACACATTCACGTGCCCTTGTTTGTCTCATGTGATAAGTACCAGGTCTCTGGCCTGGGGTTTTGGGAATAACACAGCCCCTGCCATGTTGTATAGTGTCCCTGCCAATATATATATAGCTCCCATACCCAAATATACCCATGACACAAATATGCATGAGCACGTAGAAGAAAAGAGCAGTGCGACATCGCTTGCACAAATATTCAAAGAAGTGAATAAGAAGGGGTGGGAATGTGGCTGAATAGAACTGTGAACTTGCAGAATGTTCATGGATAATTGCAGCACTTGGCAAAGGTCCAGCAGTAACTGTGCTGTCATTAAAAGAAGCAGCAGCAGCAGCAGCAGCTGTGGCCCAAAGTCAATAGTGCTTTCCATTCAAGGCTTCCAAAGGGCTTCACAAAATGTACACACTGAACCACTCCTGAAGGTTGGGAGTTCAAAAGTCAGATTTAAATGTTGCTGTTTGAGCCCATTACAAACAAGTGTGATATGGGACGCTTCAGATATTGCCAAAATGCAGTCACCTCTTGAGTGGTACACAGTAAGTGGTTAGCAGTACACAACAGCCTTTACCCTGTACTGTAATTTAAGCCCATGATTTATTATCAAGGGTCAACACTATGTTTTTCCATTTAAATTGGAGCCCGTGGTCTTTAAAAGGGGTAAATGAACCCCTGTTCCCCACAACACACACGCTTCCCTGGAATTCCCTACTCTATTTACAGTATATAATGTATTTTTATTATTATATTTCTCTCTCCCCCGCCTCTTTTCCTCTCATCACAGTCTCTGCTAAGCAGAAAGTAAACCTCACAACTGCAGAGTCTGAATCAAAGTCTAGTACCCAGGATATCTTCACGGGTTCAGATTTAGGCAAAATGAGCTGACCCGCTCTGAGGCTCCAGTCCTGTAAGCAGATCTGTATGGGTGAATGTTTGTACCCTGGAACACCAGTTACATCAACAGCACTCAGCATGGGTACAGGGCTTTACCCGCATAGATCCGATTTCAGGATCAGGGCCCGAGTTAGCAAAAATCATGACTCCTCTGTGGCGTGCTGTGTTTATTTTAAAACAAGGTTCCAGGTTATGGTTTAAGTTGATAAACAGGTCATACAACTATCCCAGCGCCACTTTTGACCAATCCAGTGTTTTAAAAACAGTAAGCATTGAAAAATAACCAATTTTAGCTCTTTTGTCATTTCAGGTGGGTTTCTGCTCTGTGAGATTCTGCCCTCGGATTTATTGCTGAGGAATTAGATAATACATCTAGAACTGGAGGGAGGAAATTTGCAGCCTACGGCCAGGTCTTAAGCAGCTGTAAAGCCAGGGGACTCTGCTGATTTACACGAGCTGAGGATTTGGCTTTATAGCTTTTGTGTGTTTAAGGGCAAGATAATTATTTGAGAACTTGTAGCTGGGAGGAGAATCTGGATGAAAATGCTTGAAGATTAATTTGTTTTAAATGAATGGATAAAATCCAAAAAATCTGAGAAGCAAATATAAAGAAAACTTAGTATGGTTTTGGGAAAGAATAAAGTCTTATCATCTAGAACCTATCTGACTTTTATAAATGAATCTGTAACTTTTGGGGGAATTAATTCAGTGATCGATAACGTGAGGAACTAACAGGACGATAGTGGTTAGCAATGGACAAGTCCAATTTGATCACAGAATCTGTCCCCCCTCCCCAAAAGGGAAGGATTTAGTTTCCCAATAAGGGACATGTCATATTAAACTGATACCACACTAGATCTTAGCCACAAGACTGGTCTGAACCAGGTATAGTATAGGCAGGCATTGTGTACACTTCTCTCACACAGCACTGCTAAAACAGCTCATACACCTTAAGCCCTTAAATTCTGCCAGGTAGAGATTGCCTGGTGTTCTGTGATTTTACAATGAGAAAACACACATATATAATGGTGGTGGGTACCAATATAAGAATCTGGATGGATGAGTAGATGGGAATGTCCACAGGGGACGATGAATGAGAAAACTCCATGCTTATTTGTGCATGTGACCTAGTCTAGGATGTAATGCAGAGCTGGCCTCAGCTGTAAGGACAGGATGTGGGGTGGGGCATAACCAAGGCATGTGTTGCCTCCCCACTCGGTCCCAGTGCTGTAGGGGTGGGGAAGGTCTAATGATGAGATAATTCCTTCCTCTTAGGTCTCACTACCAGAAAGGGAGATAGAGTCGATCTTTGAATTTAATAGGCCATGGCTTATTGGACTGTATGTGCGTGTGGCCTCTTACTTTCTATGGGTGCGTAGCAGGGCGGTCACCCCACTCCAGCCCTGAGGGGGTTAAAGGCCAGCCCTGGGAGAGGGCAGGGGCTGAGAGCCAGTAGGAAAAGGCTGGGAGACAGCCAATCAGGGCCAGGCTGGATCCTATAAAAGAGCTGCAGGGCCAGAAGGCAGAAGTCAGTCTCACTCCAGCCTTGGAGTGGGAAGGGCCTGGCTGCCCGGGAGCACAGGCTACCTAGCACAGAGCAGTGCTGGGGAAGAGCAAGAGGAGCTGGGGAGCTCCAGCTGGGAAACTCCCCAGGCTGAGGCCTTGTTAAGGCCTAAGGAGGTACTGGGGCTGCAGAGGTGAAGCCCAGGGATAGGCAGAGGCAGCAGGTCTAACCCCCTTGCCAGTGATGAGTGGCCATAACAGACTGCAGTCTGCCCCAGTGAGCAGGGGCTAGATGACCACTGGCAGTAGCCGCTGAGGCAAGATGGGTATAGGGGATTTGGGTTCCCTGGGGAGGGGAGACCCAGAGTGTGCGGGTACTGTTGGAGGCAGAACCCCAAGGTAAAGGGCACTGGAGTCCAGGAGGGACATGGGGCCTGCAGCAGGTGAGACACCAGCCAGTAGGGGGTGCTCCGAGTGCTGGAAAAGAGCTAATTCCCAAGGCAACCACCAGGGGGTGCTGCAGAGGTGAGAGCTCAATCTGCTACAGATGGTACATGGAAATTATATAATCCCTGCTTCCTGTGCAATCCAATTTATAGTCATAGATTCCAGGGGCAGAAGGGACTATTGTGATCATCAAGTCTGACCTCCTGTACAACCAAGGCCAGAGAATTTCCCCAAATAATTCCTAGAACAGAGATGTTAGAAAATATCCAATCTTGATTTTAAAATGGCCAGTGATAGAGAAACCACCATGAGCCTTGGTAAATTGTTTGAAAGGTTAATTACTTTCATTGTTAAAAATGTAAACCTAAAGCAGACTCTTGTTTAGCTCAAGTGGTAGAATGTTTTCAAAGCTGATGGTCTTGAGGTGGATCCCCAGTGCATGTATGTGGTCAGCTGATGACCAAGATGTCTGTCTGTGTCCATTATAATATTCTTATTTAATTCCAAGTCTCCAGAGAATTTTAACTTCACAGGCCTGGCACTGGTGCCAGATGTGCTTGTATATTCACCCAGTCAGAGAACACAAGTCACATGGTATAGATTATCTGACAAATCACTACAAACCCATCTTAGACAAGAAATGTTGAATATTTTGAGAGAGTATTCAAACAAATTTTGTCAAAGAATATTAAACAATGAATAGACTGGAAAATATTGTGATCTTCCTGTTTATATGCCAGGGTAGAAAAAGCTGACACATTTGTCTTTGTTATTAATGAAAAATTATAATCCAACACTTGTAAATTGTAGTAAATCTAATGTAGTTACAAAGTAGAGCTGGTCAAAAATTTTCAAGTGACATTTTTTTCACTCAAAAATCCAGTTTTGTCAATATCTAAATGTTTCGCATAAACAGTTCAATTTTGGCAATTTTTCAATGGAAAAAAATGTGAAATAAAATGAAATAGACATTTTAATTTGGTATCATTTCAAATTCTATATTTTGTTTTGGTTTGCTTTTCAAAAACTAAAGCAAAACAACAATTTAAAATCAAAGTAAAACAAAAAAAATTCATTTCCAACTTTTTTGTCAACCCCTCCAATCTTCCATAAAAATTTTCAAATGAAATCATTTTGATCAATTTTTTTTGCAGAAATATAATTGGATTAGTCAATCAGCTTTGTTTGAAAGGTTGGTAGTGTCGCAAAGCTGTGATTCTATGTAACAATGGCACCTCCAAGTACCTACACGGAAAAGAGAGATCTGATAGAAGATGATTGTTTAATGTAACAGAAAAAGGTATAACAAGATCCAAAGTCTGGAAGCTGAAGCTAGACAAATTCAAACTGGAAACAAGGCACAAGGTTTACTCGTGAAGGTTATTAATCCTTGGAACATCTTATCTAGGGATGTGATGGATTCTCACTTGCTTGAAATGTTTAAACCATGAGGGATGGCTTTCGATAGGATGTACTACAGCTCAAACAGAAGTTACAGGCTTTATGCAGAAATTGCTGAGTGAGGTTCTATGACCTGTGTTATGCAGGAGGACAGACTACATGCTCATAACAATCCCTTCTGGATTCTAAATCTGTTAATAAATTCAACAGATCTGCTCCCTGTGTGTCTTCAGAGACATCTACTTATTTTAGTCACAGTAAAAGGGGTTTTTACTCCTGAAGCCTGGTAGGGCCAATGCAGCTACTGGACATCAAGCTGCATTCTTTTCCTCCTTATGCAGCATCAGCAGAGGAGGTGCTACCAAAGCAGGGAAACCTTGGATTCAGTCAGAGAGGGGGGAAGGAGCAGAGCAGAGGGTGGAACTTACATGGTGGAGGCAAGGACAGTTCTGCCCAGAGAATGTCAACTTTAATTTTGAAAACAATTGGTGAGATCCTTGGATAAGAAGGAGGCTGCAGAGGAGAAGGAGGGGCTAGAGACAGCTGGAGGTAGAGCAAGACTTGACAGGGCTTAGAAGCACAAGACTTCCCCTGGAGAAGTTCTACCTTCGCAACTGGAACATGAAAAGGGGCAGCTGGTCCCCCAAGAGTGCAATACAGCATTAAGGACAGGTAGAGCATACAGAACGGCAGGATAGTCTAATGGTTAGGGTACTAATCTGGCACTTGGGAGATTCAAATTCAAGTCCTGGAGCTGCCACAGACTTCTTACAGAACTTTGGTCTCTCTGTGGTTTAGTTCCCCCTCTGTAAATCAGGGATTCTAGCTCTCCTCTATCTCCCAGCAGTGTTGTCAGGGTAAATACCTGAAAGACTGGGGGGTGCTCAGATGCTATGGTGATTGGGGGGCCACATAAGTACTGAAGATAGTTCAACTGCTCTCCAAGCTGGGTGAGCTGTGCAAGTCATACAACAGGTCAGTGCCCTGGAGAGTTTAGGCTAGAGGCATGAGCAGGTATACTAGAGAACACCCAGTAATGTATGGTCAGTGCGTGAGGTATGGTTCTTACAATTTTCTTTGTATTGTAGTAGCGCCCATAGGCACCATCTGAGATTGGGACCTTGTTGTGCTAGATGCTGTACACACATGCTACAAAAAAGTCCCTGCCCCAATCTAACGCCCTGGTTTTACAACTGACTGCATGTAGAAGTAGCATCCACCCCCATGCAGCCGACTGCAGGATCAGAGCCAGTGTGCATGATGAGAGACAACAGCTAGATCCCACAAACAGACAGGAGAGCACAGGTACCAGTGAAACGGTCATGGTTACTGTAACACATGGTGGTCGTCGCATCCCAGCGCCTCTCTATTGCAGATGGAATGATTCACAGCACTGGTAGGGTGTATAAGAAAAGAGGGAAGAGAATATACCCTACAATTCTTGGGAGGCTCTTCCTGCCCTAGGGGTTCATAGAATCATAGAATATCAGAACTGGAAAGGACCTCAGGAGGTCATCTAGTCCAACCCCCTGCTCAAAGCAGGACTAATCCCCAACTAAATCACCCCAGCCAGGGCTTTGTCAAGCCGGGCCTTAAAAACCTCTAAGGATGGAGATTCCACCACCTCCCTAGGTAACCCATTCCAGTGCTTCACCACCCTCCTATTGGGAAAAGGCACAGAGTGGGGGATGGCGGAATGGGAAGAGGGAAGCTGGGGCACAGTGTAGGGATGGGGAGATGCACCTCGCAGAGGTGGAGGTTCTGGGGGGATTGTTAGTTATTCAAGGGTTTTGCAAAACTCAAATTCAGACATTCAAACTCCACTTTAATCACCAAGGTGATTCCACTGAAAAACGTAATTGTCGAACAACAGTGCAGGCACCAGAGAGAGGAAAGAGGAGGAACGTGAAGAGAAGAACCAGAGAGAGAAAGAGACATGTTTGCGGAAGCTCTTATGTTTATTAACAGGGACCCAATTTCGAACCCGCTTGCACATTGTGGGGCTGAAAGTTTGATTCTAACATTACTGGGTCCGTATGACACTGAGGATAAACTGTGGGGAAAAAAGATTAGAAACGAGGATAAGAAACTAACAATGCATCCAAACTCAGGTGGAATATAGGGCAGAGAGTGAACAAGGGGAGGCGGGGGGAGAAATGCTGAGAGAGGATTTGTGGGGTGGGGGAAAGACAAAGAAAAAAGTCTAATGGAAAAATACATCTAGTTTATATACAGTACCATATAAAAGGCACTCGTGCCAGTCTAGCATTTGGGGGCAGGGTCACCTGTCCATAACATATAGCACACGGGTTACAACAGGAACAAACTTGGCTCTAAATCATTAACTATGCCTACTATTATATGACTCAGGAAAGTTAGATTGAGCTCCACATGTTTTATGCAATAGGAAAGAATTGCTTCTTCTAGCTTAATTATGCTCTCTTTTACTCTAGTGTTAATCAAGAATAACTCCATTGAAATCAATAGGATGCACTCCAGCGTAACCGGGTGTGTGTGAAAGAAGAATCAGGCAATGTGTGTCTAAAGCCCTGTTGGATTTGAGAACCTTAGAGATTAGGTAGCTTTGCTTTCTATCCTCAGCCACACAGTCCTGATTAACCCTCAGAGCTGTGGTCAGTCATTTGGAGGACAGTTTGATTGACAGCCTATACCTGCTATTGCTTTTCACTGCATCGACCAGTGGTTCAGGTGTTGGGGTTTTTTAAAATCTCTTGGATGTTTTGTTAAGGAAAAATCGTCTCGATCAAGAACCATACGGCAATTCGGTGTAAGTACAGACACATGCATTGAGGGGGCTTTGTGTTATTTTTTCTACAAGGTTTTGTAACTGGCCATTAATTGCCATTACATTTTCTAGCCCAAACGTTTGATACAACCCCAGTCTAACCCTGGACCTTGAAACAAATGTTTCCACCATTCTCCCTTTGGGACCTAGTTAAAATTTAAACCAAACTGAGACTTCCCTGGGTTTTGTGGAAGGGTTTTTCATAGTGTGGATCATTTCTCCACATGTACCACCTGCAGTTGTGTGGACCATCTATTATCCCATTCACCCTTTATGGACCATTTCTCATTCCATTTTCAATCACCTAACATCCCTGTACAATTGCTTACATGGAAAAGTAATATAAGGACCCAATTTATGGATATAAACTGAACACTAGGAAGTTTAGACTTGAAATTTAGATGAAGGTTTCTAACCATTAGAGGAGTGAAGTTCTGGAACAGCCTTCCAAGGGGAGTAGTGGGGGCAAAAGACATATCTGGCTTTAAGACTAAGCTTGATAAGTTTATGGAAGGGATGGTATGATGGGATAGCCTAATTTTGGCAATTAATTTGGCAATTGATCTTTGATTATCAGCAGGTAAGTGTGCCCAGTGGTCTGTGATGGGATGTTAGATAGGATGGGATCTGAGTTACTACAGAGAATTCTTTCCTAGGTGCTGCCTGGTGAGTCTTGCCCACATGCTCAAGGTTTAACTGATCGCCATATTTTGGGTCAGGAAGAAATTTTCCTCCAGGGCACATTGGCAGAGGCCCTGGAAGTTTTTCGCCTTCCTCTGCAGCATGGGGCATGGGTCATTTGCTGGAGGATTCTCTGCAGCTTGAGGTCTTCAAACCACAATCTGAAGACCTCAATAACTCAGACATAGGTTAGGGGTTTGCTATTAAAGTGGATGGGTGAGATTCTGTGGCCTGCATTGTGCAGGAGGTCAGACTAGATGATCATAATGGTCCCTTCTGACCTTAAAGTCTATGAGTCTATGAGGAAAGTATTTCATGTAATTTTAGCTCTTATTTAATGTGATTTAGCAGCTAGAAACAAGGCGAGCCGGCCATATCTAACCAAACAAATTTCCATGAACCATCTACCTTTGTGGTCTACTGGTGGCCCACAGATCTCAGTCTGGGAAGCTCTGGGTTATAAGCTTATCTGCAAAGTATGCCTGCCAGTATCTAAAAGCTAGGAGAAGGAATTTATGAGCAGAAGGAGAGGGACATATTTTTGAATGCAATTGAAATACACAGGAATGGGACAGCTTTCTGAAGGGATAGAGTGGTGGATAGACCTTCATTGAACAAGAAAAGAAAAATCACCTATCCTTCTCTAGCAAGAAGATTTGATGCATATGTGAAAAAGCTGGAACTCCTTGCAATCGGAGTCTACATGAAAGAGCATCAAAGAGCTGATTAAAAAATGTATCAAAATAATCTTTTAAATGGTGCCAAAGTTCATTTTTTCACTCATTCTAGATCAAACCATCATGTACAGAAACGGTAGATCTGCTGTACTATCAGTGTGCAGATATTTAATTACAGCATAACGGTAAAAAGAAAAAATACTTGGGATCCAAAAAGATGTAAAATGGACCAAATCACATTATGTATTGAGACCCGAATGTTACACTCATTGAAGGCAATGACAAAATCCCCGTTAACTTTACTGGTAGCAGAGTTGGGATCCCGCTAAATAATTTTGAGCTGAATCATTATTTTCTTGAAATTAGAAGTAGCTGTGAAACACTACAAATAACTGTATGCTCATGTGTATGAACAGAAGTAGACGTACTTAGAGATATGTTTATCACCTTCCTAGGGAATTTATGGCAAGTAAAAGCAGTTCTTTTTTAAGAGTAATTCAGAGTTCTCGTCTACTGAGAATGTAATGTGGAAGATAAAATGGATTCTAGTCCTGGACACCATGCCTTACCTGGCAGCAACTGGTCTCTTTCTTTAGGCCAACAATCTTTGCTGATCACTTTCACATTATGTCTGGTAGTTTGCAGTGCCTCCACCCATCCAATCATACTTAAAGCCTTCATAGACTTTGCATGTAGTTGTAGTGCTTTGTTGCACGTGTGAACAGTAATATGGAGATTATTAGGCTGGCAAACTATCATTTCTGGAGTCTTGATTCCTGTTTAATTGAAGGGGCTTTTGTGGTTTGAGCTATTACTCAAATGACATTGTGGGATTTCCTGTCTGTATGTTTGTCTAGGCATTCATCTCACATTCATCACCACAGTATTTAAGCAGGTATAAATGACATTGAGATAAATCTTTTCAGTTCACAAGTCAAAAAGGATAGTTTTCTAATGGCAGAGATGACTCCATGTGAGTCTTGAATTTTTTCGGTAATAGTCTGCAAACAGTAAATAGCTGACAATTTAATGTAAGAAGCACGGGAAAGAATAAGAACCCAGCTTGCTCTTCTCCAGGTCTATGCCTCTACAACACTGACAGCAGTAAAAATGGGGGCCTAGATTCTCAAAGTTGGGTACCTGAAGTTAGGATCCTTACTCCATAGCTAGGCTTCTAAATAGGGAGCTGAGCACCCAGAAGCTCCTATACAAGTCGGACATTACTTTTCTGATGACATCTATATTTTAAGAGCCACATTCTAGTTTCATCACTGTACAGAGTTGCCTTCTATAATGCTTCTATTGCAAGTCTCACTATATTTGGCATTTTTAAAGCCCCAGCTCATGGAGTCATGGGATCGCATGAGAATCTGAGCTTCCTTTTTAAAAAAAAAAGTAAATTTTTATCTCTCTGTTTTGGAGAAAAGCTTGAAAACAAGAATCTGTGTGTGACTGATGCATAATTTTTGAATGCTTGGGTTTGGCACCACTGACTGCACTCTCGGTGTCTTCAGTGCAGTTGCTCCCAAACTTTAACAATCTGTGAACCCCTTTCAATAAAATGTCAAGTCTCACAAACCTCCTCCTAAAAATGAATATTTCCAGGGATTTTCTCCTTTACCTGAGTATAAATTATAAAAGCAGTGATCTTGGAAATATACAATTTGTTTTTTATGACATTCTTATTACACATTATTTATTAATTATTATTTATCATTACAGTATTTTTATTGCATTATGAAAATGGCAACACTCTTCCAATATCTCACTTTCATAGTTTGTATCACTTTGAATACACCTGTTATAAGACAAGGCTCCTATGTTTCATCAAGAAGTATCAGATGTGAAACAGCATGAAGGTATTAAAGAAGTCAACTCAAAGAGTTCCTCCTACACAGGCATTCAGGTCTTGAGCAGTCCAAGCAAACAACGTATGTTACAATAAAGCTTAAACTTGTTGTTCATAATAATTTTAAAAACAACACTAGCAGCCTATTTAATTTTAAAAACAGCAAAAAATATCCACCTCCCTTTCCATTTCTTATACTGTAAGGAGTCTTGAAGTTTAAATCTCCTGTGTGATAGAGATGCTTGCTTTGATCTGCTTAGCTCTTGGAAGTCCCCAAGGCTCCAGTGCTGCCTGGAGTCCCTAAGGACAGCTCTGTCCGCCACTAGGGAATTTTTTCCCGAGAACCCCATGAAACATTTCGTAAACCAGTTTGAGAACCACTGCTCTAGTGTAACTGTGAACAGAATTTGTCTGCCAGTTATTAAAGGCTTGTAGTTACATTTGCAGCTACCTACCTTCGTATTTATTTGAGCAAGTTTGTTTGCAATGGTATGATATCAGGGGCCAAATTCTGCTCTCCCTTACACCCATACGGTAAGTATGGTTGCCCATGTGCACCAGAGAGCAAAATTTGGGCCTGTGACTTGTCAGCCATTGGTTCTGTGTGACACAGTCCAAACTGTGCTGTGTTTGTGCTTTTGTTGCAGGTATCTTTAAGCGTGGGGAATGACTCAGGCACCTGTGGATTACCTGACCACTTCCAGCCCCTACAACTATGAGCAGCCCCTACCTGCTGTGGCTCGGACAAATTCCATCACGCAGGTTCCTCTGACCAAGAAAATAACATTCTTCAAGAGCGGAGACCCTCAGTTTGGAGGAGTCAAGATGGCCATTAACCCACGCAGCTTCAAGAGCTTCAATGCCCTCATGGATGACCTCTCCCACAGGGTCCCTCTGCCGTTCGGGGTAAGGACCGTCACCACTCCACAGGGGATTCACTGCATCAGCGCGCTGGACCAGCTGGAGGATGGAGGGTGCTACCTCTGCTCTGACAAGAAATACGTCAAGCCCTTTAGTGTCGGCACGGGTCGGAGGGTAGGCCCTCAGTGGAATGGCCGCCCGGGAAGTGCCCTGAGGAGAGGAGGCCAGGAGGGCAGGCGTGAAGACCATTCCAGGCCTTTCTCCCAGCAAGGCCCAAAAATACTCAAGAAAATCACTCTGGTTAAGAACGGGGACATTGGTGTCCGGCGCTCGATTATCCTGAATCACAGAAATGCCCGGAGCTTCAAAACTCTCCTGGATGAGATTTCCGAGCTCTTGCAGTTCACGGTGAAGAAGCTCTACACTGTTGATGGGAAGAAGGTGAGTCTGTGTGATACATGGTGCTTGCTATTTATTCTAATGAGTATTAACCCCTCGGTCCCCTTTATGCCCTACAAGGCAAATCCTCTGGCCCGAGAGAAGGCACAGAACACAGCAAAGCCAGTTCTGCTGCCTGGGAGATGGTCAGCACCCCCTGTTGGCTGTGGATCTCAATCAGCCTCCATGTAGCAGGGGTTTTGTGGGGATGAGGTTGAGGTACGCCTGGATGGATGTGGCCCTTCCCATGAAGCACCTGGCTTGGGGGAAGGATTCCTGACAGTCAGACTCGGAGCAGCTCACCTGTGTAAGCTCCACTGTTTTGGGCTTTGCACTGGGGAGAGGATTTGTTCCAGGGACAGCAGCACTTGTGCAATCTCTGACTACAAAAACAAGGGGTCCTTCAGCGGGTGCCCTGGGCCAAATTAATCCTCCACTGAAATCGGGCGCCTGCCTTCAGCTGTTAGACAGCTTCAAGTTCCCTTTCCCAGGTGTGAGCCATGGAATGGTTCCTATTTGAATCAATTGTTCTGCACATCTGGGCAGGCTGGCGCAAAAAAGAATGCTGGTAAGAGATCGGCACTGGCTGGCTTTTAGAGTTTTCTGCCATGGAAGATTATTGACTTGGACCACTTCTGACATGGTGCAAAAATTATAGGCAGTAAAGGCTCAGTTGTGCCAGATAGGCACAGTCCTGGAGAAGGGGTGGCGTGGAGATGCAGCACCCCTGGGGGACCACTAGGAGGCACTGTGATTCAGGGGGGTCCCGTGGTTCCTCAAGCTCCCCAGAGTGCAATGGGAGCAGTTTCCCGACACCACCTACTCTGAGAGCGCAGCATGCTTCCTGTTGTGCATATGGACAGCTCTGCCGGCCAGTGCAGAGTCAAGGCAGGGCCATGGCGTGGGGGTGTGCAGGGACTATGACTGTGCCTAGTTACTGTATTAGGGAAACAGGAAGGGAAGCTTCTCGTGTCTTCCCATCCTTGTGTGCCCACTCAACACCCTGACCTTATGCTTGTGCCAAGGGAGTGACTGGGACTTCAGCTGAACAAGGTGGGCTTTAGATAATATGGTGATGGGAGTAACAGAAAACTTTAAGGTAGAGGGAAGAGGAGAGAGAGAAATCTGTGCTGGGGATGTGATAAAAGGGCCTATCACATGTCATCTCTGGGACTCTTTACATGACAAGACATGTACAACTCCTTCCTTTTTTCCTCCCCAGAATGATTCCTCAGCTGCCCTGAGGATCCTCTTATTTTCTCCCTTCTTCCTGATTTTTGGCTTGAACTCCTCTCCCCCTTTGGAAGCCCCCACTTGTCAGTCACCCTCCTCTCCCACAGAAGGACTAAATAGAACTTCCCTTCGAGTTCATGGGGGCAGATCCCGAATATCAGCTAGACAAGTTGCTGCTGTGGCACATGAAGAATGTATCCCCTCCGGAGGCAAACTTCCTTCTGCTATAGACCTCCCAGCCCTGCTGATGTAGGGAGTAAGAGAACAGCAGGCTGAAAACCAAGCCTACTTCCCCTGCTGTCTAGAGGATTGACACTCAGCCACCAGGCAAATCCAAGTAATGTTTCAGACTCCCATCAGTGTCTGCATGAGCAGTTGTGTTGCAATATCTTTAAGAACCTGACAGTCTCACAGAAACGAGATCATTCAGGTGTTACGAATGGACTCATCTTCCATTGGGCAGCTCATGAGCCAGTGTGGGATCTCAGACACACAGAGCACGCGCTGTGGGTAGAAATGTGCAGAGTGCAATCAGAAACCATACAAAACTCAAACTGTTTCATGTTTAATTACAAACTCTAAGCTGCTGCCCCAATGGAAGATTCACCGAGGTTCGTGGATCAGCCTGGGCCAGTCTGTGTTTTAGGTTCACAACTAGCTCTTGGTTGCAACGGACTTGTGCTTGGAGGAGTTTTGTGCTGAACCTCACAGTGGAGCTGAATGGGGTGGGGTGGAACTGAAAGTGAAGATGTTTGCACAGCTCCCTGCAACGACAACAGCTGAATTTCAGGTGGCTCCAGCGGCAGAACCTGCTTGCAAAGGGATTGATCTTGCATTGAAGCCCATGGCAAATATCCAACAGATTTCAATGGTAGAGGCTCAGGCTCACAGTGGGATAAGCTAAAGACAGAGTAAACTTACCCCCACTCTACAGGTCTTTCCTAGGGCTTCAGTGTCACTCACTTGATAATTGGATCAGGATCATATGTTACAGCAGAATTTGGCCCAGACGTTTTCACTGAATCTTCTATCTCTGATTCAGTTTTGTTTGCTTTATTGGTATGACAAAGACCAGAAAGGCTGGAAAGTTAACAGAGCACACAGAAATCCGGACTGTGTTTCCTCTGCAGATGGCTGTGGGTTACCTTCACAAACTGCAATAAGAGTAGTGCCTGCCTGTCTGAAGACACAATCTGGCTCCTTTCTAGGACCACTTTCCAAGTGGCAATGGGGTTTTATACTGTGCATCCATTTCCAGCATGGTGACACCATCTGGCGAGGCTGTTTCTGACATTAGACTTTTTCTTCCTTACTATTTCATACCAGCCCTGCGCATGCTGATGGCAAGGTGCAACAGTGGACACCATGAGCAAGCCAGCAATGGCTTTCCTGTGCTCACTGGGATTCTCTTTCTGAGGCAGCCAGGAGGCAAAGTGCCCCAGTGCAGTCTCAGAGCTTGAACGGTCGTAGAGATGGGGGCAGAGGTAGGAGCGGCAGTGTTATCCGTCTGGAGACAGAGCTAAGTTAGTTACTAAAGTTACAGCCAGCTTCTGATCTCAGTTACACCAGTGTGATCAGTTACTTGGGATTTACACTGGTGTAAGTGGGATCAGAAGCTGGTCCTAATTATTATTATTTAGTATAGTCGTTGCTGGAAATTATTACTAGTATTAAAGTTGCAGAAGTTTGCATTAACACCTCCTGTTTGAATTTATTCATAACTAGTCTGAGGAATTCACCTTTTGGACTGAATTCTGCCCGGTTGAATTTTGCATGGCAATGACCTCTCTCTTTTCTCCACTCGAAAAACTCTTGCTCTAGGCTAGTTTGTTTTAATAACCCTTGTTTTCTCTTCACTTGTATCGACTCAGCTTTGACCTGAGTTTTCACCCTAAAGAGGGAGAAGTGCCAGAGATTCCATAAAGTCCACTAAGGATGTAGACATTGCTATTTCTTTTACATGGAAGGTGCTCAGACCCTGTGGCAAGGGACAGCAGTATAAGACAGGTAGAACTGGCTAAAAGGCCTGATCCATTTGTGATAACAACTGTCTACTGTGTCTACAGTCTCTTTGCAAAAGAATAAATGGACACAAATCAGATGTCGAGAATTATAACACTCAAAAGCCAGTAGGAGAACACTTCAGTCTCCCTGGTCACTCAATTACAGACCTAAAAGTGGCAATTCTTCAACAAAAAAACTTCAAAAACAAACTCCAATGAGAAACTGCAGAACTGGAATTAATTTGCAAACTGGACACCATTAAATTAGGCTTGAATAAAGACTGGGAGTGAATGGGTCATTACACAATGTAAAAACTATTTCGCCATGCTAATTTTTTCCCTACTGTTACTCACACCTTCTTGTCAACTGTTGGAAATGGGCCATCCTGATTATCACTACAGAAGTTTTTTCTCCGGCTGATAATAGCCCACCTTAATTGACTAGTCTCATTAGAGTTGGTAGGGCAACCCTTGTTTTTTCATGTTCTCTGTGTACATATACCTTCCTGCTGTATTTTCCACTGCATGCATCCGATGAAATAGGTTTTAGCCCATGAAAGCTTATGCCCAAATAAATTTGTTAGCCTCTAAGATGCCACAAGGGCTCCTTGTTCTTTTTGCTGATCCAGACTAACACGGTTACCACTCTGAAACCCGAAGCCACTGTGGCTGCTAACTTTTACAGCCGCTCTTGCTTTTACTGTTCTCTTGTCTTCCATTCCTACACTCTCCCACCCCCTCCGCCCTTTGTTTGTTTACACACCTGTTGCATATCATCAGATATGCTTCTTCCTGAGCTGGCTGGGCCAGGGACTGTCTTTGTGTTGTTTGTACAGTGTCTAGTACAGTGAGTCCCTGGTCGCTTTTGTGGGTCCTTAGGTCCTACAGTACTAGAAATAATTAAGCATAATGATGCAAAGTTCATTGCAGTCAATGGAAATTTTAGCTGGGAGATCCTGATTCCGGTAGGTTTCAGAGTAGCTCGTGTTAGTCTGTATCTGCAAAAAGAATAGGAGTCTCTAAGGTGCCACAAGTACACCTGTTCTTTTTCCTGATTCTGATCTCACGCATACCAGTGTTACTCAGGAGCAACCCCAATGGAATCAGCACACCTGATTTTAAACCAAGGTAAGAATGATTCCAGGAGAGTTACTCCTGATTTTACACCAGCATGAGACCAAAGGTGATCACAAGACCCTACATCCCTCTGTCCATTGGAATCAGGAGCAGACATGTAATCTGTGCAGCAATCAGACTGGACAATGGGTTGGGAGGAAAAAAACAGGTGAAATCTTAGCCCCACTGAAGCCTGGATTTCACCTCCTGACACTAACAGTGATTTGGTTTTATTTTCTCAGTTTCTAAATCACAAGTCAGTTCAATGAACTGATTTAACCTGAGATGGCTTTTGGGGCAGGGAGGTTGATTTCTTTCTTTGTAGCTTTAAAACAGCAGCCAGGTTCTGAGGGGGTATATAGCTCTTTTGACAGCAACGGCACTGCTCTGTTTTGCACCAGACGGTGATCTGGATCAACACCTTTTTTCCTGCCTTCAGCGGGAAAGCTACTCGCTGGATAAATGGATCGCCAACGAAACATTATTTGTGCCTGTGTGTGCAATGAATTGACACCAGGCATCAGTTTGTTTATTTGTTTGTTTTTTAAAGTGCTACAGGAATTTAGAGGTTTGCTACCCTAGAACATGTCATGCTGACTCTAGGGCTGGAGATGCCTGAATTTAGGATGTGGGGATTCTTTGTTATAATCCAGATCTCTCCTCGCTCTCACTAGGGACTTCAGGTCTGGATTTAAAGAGCTCTGTATGTTGCTACAGAACGGAGTCACAGAAATTAGAGGTGGGAAAAGAACGAATAGGTCATCATCTCCCTCTTGGCCAGTGGATCTAAATGACTCAAGCTAACAGGCTTTCATCTCTGTGGGAGGCTATTCTACATTATAAGAGATCTCATTGGCACAGATCACTCCTCTCCCCCCTTACACACTTTTAATCTACCCACAGAAGACTCTCTACCTGCTTAGATTTCCATTGCATATACATGCACAATATGGGTAGCGCACCCACAGGCACTGTTCCCGCAGCCAGAGCCCACTGAAATACAGAAGACCCTCCCCAGCCACATCCCCTGGTTCTCAGGCACACCCTATGCACAGGAGACCTGGAGGGAGGGTGGTGCAGGAGCAAGCCACCGCAGCTGAACAGCACCGGGGGATTGCTCTAAGCAGGGGCAATCCCCCAGAGTCCAGCTCAGCTGGCTTCCGGGCTGCTTTTGCCACAGCAGGAGCGCAAAGCCGCTGCAGCACGGCTGTGGCGCTGACCTCGAATCTCCTGATTCTAAAGCTTGTGTTGTAATCACAGGGCCGGGATTTCCTAAAATCCTCTTCCTGGGACTCTAATATCCTGGTATAATTGTATTCAAAGAGCTCGTTACCTGCTCTGGTGAAGAATTCAAGTAGCTTATGGCCAATGGTATCGAGCTCCCCTATAACTTATTAGCTTCTCAAGCAAGAGTAATAACTGATACCAAGAACCAGTAACCCTGGAACTATTTACCAAGGGACATGGAAAAGTCTCCAGCATTTGGCATCTGTAAATCAAGACTGGGTGTCTTTCTACAAGAAGCACTCAAGTTCCACCACAGCTTGTTACGTTGGATGTAGGAATCCCTGGGTGACGTCCCATATGGCCTACGCTATGCTGGAGACTCGGCTAGATGACTGTAATAGCCCCTTAAAATCAATCAGAATTGGAACTGAATGCAGATTTTAAACCTCATGCGGCCAAGTTCAGAATCTTGCTATTTAACTTTCAGCTTTGCTCTGGCAGATGTTCTCCTGCAAGGGTTACATCAAGTTCTTCTCTCATCCCTCCCTGCTCCCCATTTCTCTTCTGCAAGGCAAGCCAGAGAAAAAGACAGATCATTGGTCCATCACTTGCACTGCTAGTCGAATCTTTAAGACAAGCTTAGCGTACTTGCCAGGTAAATTTCACTGTCTTCTCATTAAAAAAGGCTCTAAGAGTCACAATCCTTTCTTAGCTGCTAGATTATGATAAACCCACAAAGCGGATGCCTTGGTTTTGTCACCTCTCGCTGTTCAGCTAGAACATCTTTTTATGGGGCCACTGTGCCTCAGTTTATCTATTTGAAAAATGGCCATAATACTCCCTACCTGTCTTGCAGAGATGCTGTGAGGATTAATTCTCTAATGTATGTAAAGCTAGCAGAGCTCATTGGATGAAAGCCTCGACAGAAGAAGATCTTAGATACCAAAGTGAAAGGCACCTTATGAATTCCTAAGGAGCAGATATTGCTATGGTTACTTGCATTGAGCAGTGCTTTACTAAATGAATAATGCTACTCATTTCACTGGGGCTATCATACAGCCACATACTACTCAGCCTGTGGTCCTTACATCAGGAGTGTAAAGAATTACCTAGATTATAAACTCTTTCGGCCAGGGACTGTCATTTTGTTGTCTGTTCTTCCAGTGCCTGGTCCGATGGGGCACTGGTCCATGACTGGTCTCCTCGAAGCTACCCAAATACAATTATTAATAAATAATAATGAAAATAGCAGAGCTATGCCAAAGGTACTGGCTTTCAGTCCTTGTGTTAGTATTCTCTTTGGTTTCATTCAGAGTGAGTTTGCAGCCTCCCCACCTGACTTTGTTTCACACTGATCGGGTCTGAATGATTCCCAGCTGGGCCAGATTCTCAGCTGGTGTAAACTGGCACTGCCTTATTGACATGCAGTGAGCTATGGCATTTTACACCCGTTGTGCATCTGGGTCGTAATCTCAAAACAAATCAGCACATTCACACTGAATTTTATCCAATTTCATGATGAATCTCTGATGAATCCAAGCAGGGTTTTTTGGGATTCCCTGTGAGCATTTTGCCCAGGAGTTCTTCAAGCTGTAGTTTAAGTGACACAAACTGGGCTGTAAAAGCAGCAAAGAATCCTGTGGCACCTTATAGACTAACAGATGTTTTGGAGCATGAGCTTTCGTGGGTGAATACCCACTTCGTCAGATGCAACAAACTGGACTGCTAGCCCTAGATCCACAAACGTCCACTGATTGCAGTGGCCATTAGGAGCCCAAATACCTTTGTGGAGCTGGCCCTTCCTGCTTTCTGATTTAACATGCAGTTCCTCAGCTGCTCCTAATTGTCACAAATTGAAATCAAAGCAGCTATGACAATTTATACCAGCTGAGAATCTGCCCAACAGTGAGCAGGACTCATTCTCAGGCCAGCGAATTCTCACAACTTAATAGTTCACAAGCAAACGTATTGGGCCAGGGCAAATCACCAGGTTTTGCTGTATGAAAATTCATGTGACAAAACAATATTTTTCCTGAATATCTATTAATTTAATCCATTTTTAAATAACTTTAGACTGGCAAACATGGTGCTGTTTGTTTATCTTCTTAATGATGCAAAGAATGGCAAAATTCTACCCCCTGATGGAAAAACTGTGAATTTACAGTAAGAAGAAATTCTCCATTTCTGCAGGGATATTGTACTGGATTTGTTTGAGGGTGTTTTGGCAGACAAAGCTGCTTTTTTTTTTTTTTTTAGAGAGAGACATAACAGCTTTCCAAGTGTTGAAAACAGCCTTTTATTTTTATGAAAAAAATTGGAAATGAAAAGAGAACATTTTGCTTTTTCATCGTCACATATTCACTCACTAGTGAAATACACACACACACACACGTACACTGATCTGAAACCATGGGATTTTTCTGCCATTTAGTTAGAGGTAGGGTCTGATTCTCCTCTGACTTACACCTTTTTGCACCAGTATAAGTCAGCTGAATTCAGCTCCTGTATTGCTGACAGTTCTTGGGGTTTTACTGCAAATCTTGCAGTGGTTGAGGTGAAATCCTGCCCTCTCTGAAGTCAAAAGCAAAACTCCCATTTACTTCAGTGGAGACAGGATGTCTCCCTTGGTGTTTTTCATTAAGTCCCAGTTCTTAGAGTCAGATGATTATGTGAGAATCTCAGCTTTCTTTTTTTTAACGGCATTTGTAGCAGAGAAAAGCCTGAAAACATGAACCAAGTGCCACCTAAAGGCTCAGAAACCAGAAGGCAAACAAAAAGAACTAAAATGTATTTGAAAAATGCATGTACTTTTTTTTAAGCTAATCTCATGCTTTTTTTAAAGGTAGTGGGAGCTGATTCATGATTTTTGAATGCTCAGGGTTGGAAATACTCCTGATTTACTCCAATGTAAGAGATGCTGAGCTGACTTGGGCCCTGGATTCTCACTGCAGAATCTTTACCCTTGGTGATTAACAGTTGGTTGGAAAATGAAGAACAGTCTTCTTTTGCTGTCAAAAGCTCCACATTTTTTAATAAAACTTCCAACCATTTATCTTGTGGATTCATGATTCCAGTGGGAGCTTGTAGGGCTGGCAGGTAGAAAGAAAGGTCTTTTTACGTTTAAAGGGTCGGTCTACACTGGGGGGAGGGATCGACCTAAGATACTCAACTTCAGCTACAAGAATAGCGTAGGTGAAGTTGACGTATCTTAGTTTGACTTACCTCATGTCCTCACGGCGAGCAGACTTGATCTGGCATCACTAAGGCCAGGTCTACACTACCCGCTAGATCGGCGGGTAGCGATCGCTCTATCAGGGATCGATTTATCGCATGTAGTGTAGACACAATAAATCGATCCCCAATCACTCTCCCGTTGTCTGCTGTCCTCCAGCACGGCGAGAGGTGCAAGCGAAGTAGACGGGGGAGCCGCGGGAATCGATCCCGCGCAGTGACAATGTAAGATAAGTCGAACTAAGATACGTCGACTTCAGCTACGCTATTGTTGTAGCCGAAGTTGCGTATCTTAGGTCGATTCCCCCACCCCTAGTGTAGACCAGGCTTAAGGGCCCAAACCAACTCCCATTGTTTTCAATGGGAAATGAATGGTCCTCTTGAGAGACAAGGAACATGGAGCCTTATGATGACATTCTAATACTCTCCTCATTCACCCTTTGCTTCCCTCCTCACCCCTCACTTTATCCTGTTCACCTGTTTCTCAAGAACTGATCTGCTTTTCCTATATTCCTCTCACCAGCTCTTTCCTTTAGGTCCTTCTGTCCTGCTCGGAAGCTTAGCTTCTCCTGTGTCCCAGACACTGTTTCTCAACAGTTACAGAACCCTAGGGCTGCAATGTTTCTTCTGGAGTCTTTGAAAGGGGCATCACCCTAAACAATCTTTGAGGCCAAATTCGGAGGGGTGAGTAGGTGTAATCTACACAAGGGACAGGAGGGTGGGGTTATTGCGGGAAAAGCAGCCAACAGCCCAGATAGGTGGGAATTTAAGATTGCAGCTCCTGATTGGCTAGGAAATGCACATATCCAATTGGTTTTCGTTGCCCCCTCTCATCCAGTCACTTGTTTGTCACTTGCCTTGTCTTTTAGCTTGTAAGTTAGTTGGGGCAGGGTCCGTCATTTTCTATATGTCTGCACAGCACTGAAAATGACAGAGCTCAATCTGTTTGGCTACCACAATATAAATATTAAATGAGAGTAATAGCCGTGTAGGATAAAGCAGCCCCCGTTCTGTTCTGTGTAGGCTTACAATGCCCACATCACATTAAGCAAGACGACTAACATCTGGCCTGTGTGGTTTATTCAGCCTCTTAACTTCCCCGCAGGGGGGAAATCATGTAGGCAGTGGAGTGAGGTATTTTTAGTAGGGCTTTTGTTTCTTAAAATGTACACACTGCTATGTGTTTATGTTAGAGAAGGCAAGGTCCAGAAATGTACCTTATCTTCTTATTTCACCTTCTCATTTGCCCTGTTGGCTGCATTCCCTGCTACAACCCCATCCTTTCATCCCTCTGCATGTAAGTAGGACCCATTTTTGCATCACTTCTAAATTTAGCCCTCTCTTCCAAAACTCTTTAGCTGTCTTTTGCCAAGCAGGCAAAAAGCAACGAATGTTACTTATGTTGTACCCCTCGGCCGAAATAGACATAATTTTGTTTTCTGGTGGCTTCTGAATACACCTTCTGCATCATCCCTCTGAACCCAGCAACGTCTCTGTGCTCACTGGACTCCACTTTTCAAATTGGTTGGGTTTTGTCCTCCACTCACTAACTGGTGGCAACTATATTATTAATTCTATTCTAGTAGCACGTAGAGGTCCTAGCTGAGATCAAGGCCCCCATAGTGCTAGGTGCTGTACAGACACATAGTAAGAGACAGTCCATGCCCCGATTTAAGTCGACAAGGCAGGTATAGAGTGGGGGAAAGGAAGTGGTGTTATCCTCGTTTTGCTGATGGGGAGCCAAGTGAATTGCCTTCAGTCACAAAGAGAGTCTGACACAGTCAATAACTGAAACTAGATCTCTGAGTCTCAGTCCAGAGCGTTATCCACAAGGCCATTCTCCTCTATAAACCTGAGCCAAAGCCTTTTGAAATCAATGGGAATCTTTTCACAGATTTCAGGAGGATTTGGATCACGTCCTAGATTGAGATTTCCACACCTTGCTTCATTGCTCAATGTTGTTTGATGTGTATTTTTATGTGAACATATTTCAGCCTATAGGTTACTCTGTGAACTGCTCCCTGAAAGTAATGCTTCCCACATTTGCTCTTTGAAATTCAAGCTGTTCGTATTGGAAACACTCCTGTCAGTGACTTCATTAGGGTTTCAGAATTATGGCTTCAGCCAAGAAAAATTTGAAAGTTTTCGCCATCACTTTCCTTCCAAGCTGTTCATTTCCCTCCCACTCCTTTCATTTTACTCCCAATTGCCCATGTACCTGGGATTAGTGGAGTTTAGTGTTTACCAGCTAGGACTGGGATTGGCGAGTCAGCCAGTCTGGATTCCACTCCTGATTGGGCCACTGACTGATGGTGTGACTCTCGGCAAGTTGCTTAACCAGTCTGTGCTTTGATTGTGTCACCAATCAGAGGGAAATAGTATGGGGACTCATTCAGATTTGTAAAGCCTCTTTGAGATCCTGGAATGGAAGGCTCTATGGAAGCGCACTCGGGGCTCTCTTGCAAGACACTTTTGCAGTTGCTAGGCATGTGGTCTAGCGTAACAGGTAATTGTTTCCACGGGAGGTGAGATGGTCACCTAAATGGTACTCCTGACTCCTGTTGGTCCAAGGTTAGACACCAGTCCTAGCAATTCTGCTTGGAAATTCCTGCAGAATGTTAACCGTGGGGTCTCCTGTACAGCATATGGGAGTAGAGAACCAAAGAACTAGAGGCAGAAGGTTCTGAGGTCTGTCACAGTTAATCTTTCAGTTTATGTGTGCGTGAAGGGGCATGGGTTCTCCAATTGAGAGGGGGAGGTTCACAAATTGGTTTTAAGAGGTCACAGTGAATCTCTCTTTCTTCAGAGCTAGATGGGAGTGGGAGGTCTTAACTTTTTTCTGTGGTAGCATGGGATGGAGAACCACACTTTGGAAAGCTTGTATTTGGTGGCTGCTGAAAGAAAATCAGTTTGGCTGTCGAGGCAGTTTCCTTTCATGCTCAGAGCCAGAAATGATCACAGCGCCTCACAGGTGATTAAAGAAGAAAACCTCAGGGTGGAGAATGCTGTGCTGACCAATAAATATCAATCATTTTATTTCATATAGAGCATCTTCTGAAAAAGTCAGGCTTTCATGTAGGGTCGGTGGGATACAGGGCAAGATAATGACTGTGAAACCCCTTTCTTCTCTTTGGAATGGACATGGGATGAGCAGATCAGGCATGTGGGAGACTGTTTCCCCATCTCACTAGTTGCCTTCTGATATTCAGCATAACACCACCTTTCCTTAATTTCATTCCACCAGTCCTAGCTGTATTACCCTGAACCACTCCTTTCTTTCTTTGGTGTTTTCAGCCTTCAGAAATGTTTATCGTTACCCTGCCTCCTTTTAGCCAATTTAGTTTTATTATAAAAGTCTTTCCCTATAAACCGGTCCCTCAGGCACCTTAATCAATTCCAAAATTTCCCCCCTAAAGTTTGCCTATGAAAACTATATGGTAGATGTCATCTCACAAGAGCCATATATGGAGGGTCTATCGCCTGACTGCCCAGTGACCGATGTCTCATATCACGTCAATGGGACTACTCATGTGACTAAAGACTACAGAATCAGGCCCATCATTTTAATGTGGGAGTTTTAGTTACAGACAGTGGGGTTGTCAGTGGGAGTTCACTGACATCAGTGGGGCCAGGATTTCACCCCGGGGAGTTTAGTGCAGTCAGTGGACACTTGCTTGAGTGATGGTTGCCAGAGTGGCCGGGCCTGCCATTTTAATTTTTCATCTCCGTGAAAGAAAAAGGAAACCCTAGGAAGCAATGGATGGGTTTCATTCTGCAACATGCATAGTAGAGTGACCAGATGTTAAGGGGAAAATATTAGGACCACTGCGGGGAGGTTGGTTTTGTTTTTTTTACACTCATCCATCCGGGAGTTTGGTGGCAATTTGGCAGAGAGCCCTTCAGTTGCGGATGGTCTTCGGCGGTATTTCGGCGGGGGGGTAGTAAACTTTGCCACCAAAGACAGAAGCACCTGCCACCGAAATACCGCCAAAGACCACCTGCGACTGAAGGACTCTCTGCCGAATTGCCGCCAAAGACCAGGAAATCAAATGTCAGGACAAATGGCGTCCCGACCGTACTCTGGTCAGGACATGGGACAAACTCCTCAAAATCAGGACAGTCCCGATTTTATCAGGATGTCTGGTCACCCTAATGCTGAGTGTTAGAAGGTGCTGAGTGCAGGATCAGAACCTCTATTTTGAAGAAAGAGGCCATATTGATTGTCCTCAGGAATGGTGTCCTCTGTTTTCCTGAGTATGCCCCATCATTAACAGGATGGGTTATTTGCAGAGAAGTGGGTGAAATGTTTTGCTAATTGAGCTGAGTTGTTGATTTAGTCCTATAGATCTGTGTTCTACAGATGGAATGAGAGAGTTTGGGGCAATCCAAATGATGCGATCAAAATTACTTTTGCAAACCCTTTCATGTGCAGCAGCTGTCTCTACAAATACATGCAATGCTTAAAGGAACATCAGGGGTCTAGGTGAATTACTAACTATCACTAGTGATCAATTAAAAGAAATGGTGCTTATATATAAATACAGAGCTAAAAAGCTGCTGATGCTTCATATGCTACGTTATAGACGTTTTATTTTAAATAACAAAGTGGCCACAAGCATATTCTTTAAGAAAGAATTCTGATTATGCAGCATGAGCCAGGTCCTCAGCTAATATAAATTGGTTCAGCTCCATTGATTTCTAAAGCTATGCATATTTACACCGATAGAGAAGATAGCTCCATATATTTCCTGCATTCAGTACGCCACAGTGATGCATGTGGTATAAATGCTTAGATAAATATATACTTACAGCTGAGAGAAAAATTCTGAATAAAAATATGTTTCATCTCCTCAAATGGCCTTCTTAAAAAAAAAAAAGTGAAAATTACCACAAAAAATAATTGTCCAACTTTTCTGGTTTGGTTGTTGCTAATGAAATCTGAAAAAAATGTGCATGAGGGGGATTGGTTTGGGTTTATATTTTGTTTCTTTTCCCCTCTTTCTCCTCACTTTTTTTCCTTCCCAGCAGCAAATGGAGAAATGTGGGGAGAGGGAAGAGAAGAAAAAGCAGTGGGCTATGAAAAACCAGATCAATTTTAAACTGAAATTTCTTGATAAAAATGTTGCCCCCTCCTAAAAATTGCTCCTTTTTGAAAATTGTGGATTAAAAAGGACTAGGAGTTTTTAAAATTATGCACAATGGTATCTTTATCATTATTGATAGCCTAGAAAGACAGAAATACAAACCACCTAGGGAGATAGATTGAGCTTTCTTGGTTGGTTCCTTCTTGTATTTTCTCTTAATTAAAACAAATTGCACAGACGCGAGATCTTTCTTCTTTAGTACTTAGCCAAAGTGCTGCTCAGACTGTAAATTTCATAGGTCATATTCTCTCTCTCTGTTACATGTTTGTAGAACATCTGGTACAGTCGGGTTGGGGCCTCTAAGTGCTACAGGGAGGGATAGCTCGGTGGTTTGAGCATTGGCCTGCTAAACCCAAGGGTTGTGAGCTCAACCCTTGAGGGGGGTAATTTGGGGATTGGTCCTGCTTTGAGCAGGGGGTTGGACTAGATGACCTCCTGAGGTCCCTTCCAACCCTAATGATCTATGATTCTATGGTATATGATAATTAGTAGATCATCAACTTGCATTGCTTATTCTCCATTAAGGGTGCGATTCTACAGGCTTTACTAAGACAGAACTCAGCAAGACTGCAGGATTTGGCCTCTGTCTGTATCTATTCATCCCTCTATATGCCTGTCTAATCTGCCTATCTGGTACTTATACGGCCCCAGTACTCGAGCCTTTCACAATCTTTAATGTATTTATCCATACAACCCCCCAGGATACTGCCTAATGATTTCCATAAAAATGTAATGTGATGTCACAAACTGAGGACAGTGATGTCAAGAGGGCTGGATGTACCAGTCTTCACTTAGGCAAAATTCACACTGAGCCAAATCCTAAAACCTTACTCTATGCTGCCAGGTTTTGAGCATTGCCAATTCGCATCACAAGTCTTGAGATATTTGGTGGTGGTCTTCAAGCTTCAGCGCCTGGCCAGAGGACCTGCAGCTGCCTGGTGAACATGTGAAATCCCAGCTGGGCTTCACAGATTGCCAACACAGCAGGGTCATAAGAGATGTTGGCCACTTGGCACTAGCAGCCCTTATCCCAGGCAGCGTCCCCCTAGAAATCATTGAGCATTTTACCTCAGGACCTGGTTCTACGGCCCTTGGTCATTGAGTAGCCTTTACTCATGTAAGCAGTCCCATGAGTATGGGGCACAGAATCCGGATCTGAACAAGGATTCAGGATTTGTCAGGGAGCAGCAGCAGACTGAATTCGTACACAGGCCTCCGTTCCGTCAAGCCCTGTACACAGGCTACACCTCCAGTAGGGGCCACATTCTTCCACCCTTTACCCCACTGATTTCACTAGGGCCATTTGCAGAGTAGGGTGCCCCTAACAGTGAGCAAGTGTGGCAGAACCTGGCCCTAAGAAAACTGTCAGTCACCACTGGTGCAGCTCAATCTATGGAAAATGTAATGCAGCCTCGACTTGGGATTTTTTTTTAGCGCTATGTCATCTCCATCACTTGAAATCTTGATTGAATATCTTTCTGAAAGACATACTTTAGCTTAACCAGAAGTTATTGGCTTGATGCATGTTATATTCATGGCATATAGACAGAAAAGTGAGACAAAAACACAAAATACTCATTTCGGATGGTTGCAATGTAAGAGAGCTTTATTTCTCAAAATCTAGAACTTTAACTCACAAGAACCACAACCACACATACCGAGAAAGCGGGCTGTTTACCAACTCACCCCACTTTTCTCTAGGCTAGCTCTTTGCAGACTAACTGCTGAAGACCCGCCAGATCACACAACTTCCCTACAGGAAGCAGGACCAGGGAAATTTAAAGTGGTAGTGTATAATTGTTATGCAGTTTTCAATACACCACAATGCAGGATTTACTGGGTGAAATTCTCTGGCTTGTAATATGCAGAAGATCAGATTAGATCATGGACTAGATCAAGCCAAAATGGGGAGGGGGGAGGGAAAAGGGTTATTTTCGCTCCCCCCTCCCCATTTTTCTTTAGTTAGATATATCCAAGTCAGCAGGATCTGATGAAATTCATCCTAGGGTTCTTGAGGAACTAGCTGAAGCAATCTTGGAGCTGTTAGTGATTATCTTTAAGAGCCCATGGAGGAAGAGTGAGGTCCCAGAGGGCTGGAGAAGGGCTAACATAGTATCTATCTTTAAAAGAGGGAACACAGAGGACCCAGGGAATTATAGACCAGTCAGACTAACTTTGATACCTGGAAAGATCCTGGTACAAATGATTAAATAATCGATTTGTAAGCACCTAGAGGATAATAGGGTCATCAGGTATAGCCAGCATGCATTTATCAAGAACAAATCATGCCAGATCAACCTACTTTCCTTCTCTGTCAGGGTTGCTGGCCTAGTGGATAGCAGGGAAGGGGTAGATGTGATGTATCTTGATTTTGGTAAATCTTTTGACACAGTCCCATGAGACATTCTCATAAGCAAACTAGGGAAATGTGGTTGAGAGCAGGGGCGACAGGTTTGTAGAAATTTTTGTGGTGCCTGGAACACCCAGAGCCCACCCCTCCCTAAACTCCTCCCACACCCGCCTAAGGCTCTGGGAGGGAGTTTGGGTCGAGCGGGGGAGGTCTGAACTAGCGTTAAAGTCAGAAAGTTTTTCCTAATATCTAACCTGAATCTCCCTTGCTGTAAACAGAGCTAATTCCTTCCTGTCCTCTCCTTGGTGGACACGGAGAACAACTGATCGCCGTTCTCTTCATAACCAGTTACATATTTGACAACTGTTCTGGCCCACAAGTGAGTTGTGACTCAGCAGATGTTTTCTTCCCTCCAGATTGACAGCCTGCAGGCTCTGCTCCACTGCCCAAGCATGCTGGTGTGCGTAGGCCGGGAACCGTTTAAACCACTAGTCATTGAGAATTCAAGGAAGCGCTCTGCTGAGAAGCTCCCTGGCCTGGCTTCCCAATCCAGTGACAACAACATCAGTGAAAACAACGGAAGTAAGAAAGACGGTGAGCTGCATTGTCCCAGACAGCTCGCTCCAGGGCTGTCAGCCATTCCATACCTGTACCTCTGGACAACTAGAATTCTGGAGATTATGTGCACACATTGTCATGAGCTAATCTGCACATTCAATACATGCACATCACTTTCTTTGCATAATTTAATCACTCTTAAATATTTCCACTTTCCCCTTGTTCTCTCTGGCTTCTTCCTTTTGAATTTGCCCCTGCATCCCTTCCTCTGTTTCCTTTCCACATGCCCCCTCTCTGCCTAACTTCCCCTCCCCTGCATCTCTGCCTCCTCCTTTCCCTTCTTAACTTCCTCTTTTCCTGCCTCTGTCTCCCCAAAGCCCTCATGTTTCCCTATGTATCCCCTGCCCTCAAGTCTTTCTGTTACTTGTCAGTATTTTCCCATTTGATTTCATTGGGAGCTGTGGCTGAAAATCAGGCCATTTCATTAGGTATCAAATTTGAGGCACTTGCTTATGCTAGCTTTGGGTTCAACCTCTCTGACTCGCATTTCCCTACCTGTGAAATGGGGGAATGATGCTTGACAGGCTTTGTATCACCTTTTTGAGGCTTAGGGCTTGTCTACACTGCTGTGCAGTTCGGAATCCGGGGGTGAAAATAGCAGCGCATACCTAAGTGCTACTTGTAACTCCCCCGTGTGGATGCTGCAGGTGCAAACTAAAAGGTTCCTAGTTCGCGTTAACGTAGTTCTCTTCAAACAGGATTATGTTAATGTGAACTAGGTATCTGCAGCATCCACAAGAGGAGTTACAGTGCAGCACTTTAGTGCGCACTACTGTTTACAACCCCATAGTCCTCCCTGCAGGACAGTGTAGACATAGTCTTAGGCCTGGTCTACACTACGCGTTTAAACCGAATTTAGCAGCGTTAAACCGAATTAATAATGCACCCGTCCACAAAACAAAGCCCTTTATGTTGATATAAAGGGCTCTTAAAACTGATTTCTGTACTCCTCCCCGACGAGGGGAGTAGCACTGAAATCGGTATTGCCATGTCGGATTAGAGTTAGTGTGGCCGCAATTTGACGGTATTGGCCTCCGGGTGGTATCTCACAGTGCACCATTGTGACTGCTCTGGAAAGCAATCTGAACTCGGATGCACTGGCCAGGTAGACAGGAAAAGCCTTGCGAACTTTTGAATTTCATTTCCTGTTTGCCCAGCGTGGAGCTCTGATCAGCACGGGTGGCGATGCAGTCCCAAATCCAAAAAGAGTTCCAGCATGGACCGTATGGGAGATACTGGATCTGATCGCTGTATGGGGAGACAAATCTGTTCTATCAGAGCTCCGTTAATGGAGGACAAAATGCCAAAGCATTTGAAAAAATCTCCAGGCTATGATAGACAGAGGCCACAGCAGGGACTCAGCACGGTGCTGCGTGACAAGCGTAATGGAAAGCCAAAGAATCAAATGGATGCTCATGGAGAGAGGGAGGGGGTACTGAGGACTCCACCTATCCCACAGTCCCCGCAGTCTCCGAAAAGCATTTGCATTCTTGGCTGAGCTCCCAATGCCTGAAGGGTCAAAAACATTTTCCCGGGTGTTTCAAGGTATATGTCATCAATTTACCCCCTTCCCCCCCCCCAAAAGAAAAGGGAAAAAAATTCTCACCTTTTTTCAATGTCACCCTATGTCTACTGCACGCTGCTGGTAGATAGGGTGCTGCAGAGCTGAACAGCAGCATCCCCTCCCCTCCCCAGTGGCAGATGGTGCAAAATGACTGATATCCGTCCTCATCATCATCCTGTGAGTGCTCCTGGCTGGCCTCGGTGAGGTCGGCCAGGGATGCCTGGGCAAAAATGGGAATGACTCCCTGTTATTCCCGGCAGATGGTACAGAAGGATTGAAAACCGTTCTCATAGCAACTGGAGGCTGAGCGCCTCCCCTGCCCCCCTTTCATGTCTAATGAAGATTCTGTACTCCTTGGACTATCATAGCAGCGGGAGGCTGCCTCCCTCTCATTTTATCTCATTAAAAACTCAGTGTTTCTTATTCCTGCATTCTTTATTACTTCATCATGCAAATGGGGGGCTAACTGCCATGGTAGCCCAGAAGGGGTGTGGGGGGAAGGAAGCAACGAATGGGGATGTTGCAGGGGCACCCCCTAGAATGGCATGCAGCTCATCATTCCTGCAGGATATCTGGGGCTCTGACCCGGAGCGGCTGTGCTCTCTGGTTCTCTAGCAGACTTGCCCCATATTCTAGGCAGGACTGACTCTATTTTTAGACAAAACATAAAGAAGGGAATGACCTGGGGAATCATTCCCAGTTTTGTCCATGTGCCCCCGGCCGACCTCAGCGAGGCCAGCCAGGAGCACCCATGACAGCAGCAGACAGTACAAAAGGATTGATAACCGTCATCGCCAGTTTCCAGTTGCAGATGGTGATATAGGACTGGTAACCGTCTCTGCTACCTTGCAAAGGCAAATGAATGCTGCTGTGTAGCACTGAAGTACCACGTCTGTCAGCAGCATCCAGAACACATACGGTGACAGTGACAAAAGGCTAAACGGGCTCCATGGTTGCCATGCTATGGCGTCTGCCAGGGCAATCCAGGGAAAAAGGGCACGGAATGCTTGTCTGCCATTGCTTTCACTGAGGAAGGATTGAGTGACAACATTTACCCAGAATCACCCATGACACTGTTTTTGCTCCATCATGCATTGGGATCTCAACCCAGAATTCCAATGGGCGGAGGAGACTGTGGAAACTATGGGATAGCTACGGGATAGCTACCCACAGTGCAACGCTCCGGAAATCGACACTAGCCTCGGTACATGGACGCACACCGCCGAATTAATGTGCTTAGTGTGGCCGCGTGCACTCGACTTTATACAATCTGTTTTAAAAAAATGGTTTCTGTAAAATCGGAATAATCCCGTAGCGTAGACATACCCTGTGTTAGCTAAAATCAGCAGAGCACTTTGGAAACGAGACCTAAACAAAGGACTGAAAGAAGGTGTCAATTAAAGTGCTTATGTAAGGTTGGGTGGGAACTACTTTGTGTCACCAAATCACAGAATTCAGGACCAGAAGTAACCAGCAGATCTTCTAGTCTGACCTCCTGTGTATCACAGGCCACTAAGATCCACCCAGCCAACCCCCACACCGAGCCCAACAACTAGAATTAGACCAAAGTATTACATCTCTCAGGAGACTAAACTATTGTGTGTCATAGACAGAGAATGGTGGGACCAATTTGCACCAATGCTGAGGTCCCTGAAATGGCAGGGAATTGATTGCATGAGAGATATATGCTACTTCTTGGGCACAGGTGTGACTCTGTGGGTCTCCAGGTCTGGAGCACTCATGGAAAAAAAATTGTGGGTACTTAACACCCACTGGCAGCTAGCTCCCCCACCCCCAACATTTCCTGCCTGCTGGTGGCACCATCGATCAACTCCTCCTCCTCCCTCCCAGTGCCTCCCGCAGTCAGCTCTGCTGTGACATGCAGGATGCTCTGAGGGGAGGGGGATGAGCGGGAAAGAGGCGCGTTTGGGGGAGGGGAAGAACATGGCAGGAAGAGGCAAGGAAGGGATGGAGCAGGGGCGGAAAGAGGTGGGGTGGGGCTTTGGGGGTAGGGGTGGAGTGGGGGCAGGGCCTAGGGCTGAGGGGCAGTTGAGCATTCCCGGGGAAAGGAGGAAGCTGATGCCTCTTAGGTGTGTTTCCTGATTCATCCTTCTTTTCTGGGCCTTTTGTACATATTCGGCACTTGATCAGACCTCTTACGCCCACCTGTACTTTCATGCCGATATGCAATTAGCATCAATGTACACATCTTCATTTTGGCCTCGTTAATCCTGATAAGCGTTATTATTATTCAAAGTAATGTACCCATATGGTGCACCCACCAATGTGTGCTCTGCCCTACGCACATTTGTCAGCATTCAGGTGGGTCAGTAAACAATACAGAATAATTGTCCAGTACCCAGACATTTGTCTAAAGGTTTGGGCAGTTCCTCAATGCCCTTAGACTGAATAAGAAAGAAAACATATTTAGAGAAATGCATATTTGCAATTAAAAAAAAGAGGGATGGGAATTATTGTTGGGCATGCTCTTTTCTGCACGATGGGATAGAATAAAAGGCATTACCAAAACATTTGTAATTTAAACTAGACTTAAAAAGAAAAGCTAAAGAATAGACGCTTTCAGTATGAGCTATTCATTCTGTAGTTACAGTTTGTGGCACCTCTGTTAATTATGTTCAGATCCTCATTGGGTATAAATTGGCATAGCATCACTGATTTCAATGGAGCTATGTCTATTTACCCCAGCTGAGGATTTGGCCTTGGATGTTTCATGTTACCTTTACGTGAATTCTCAGTATTCCCTCTTTGTTTTGTTTTCTTTTTCTCAATTCCAGTGAACTTTGGACTGAAAGCCAAAAAAAGTGTCATCCACCCAAGATCAGCTTCAAGCAACAGGTCAATGAGATTTTCCTTATCATCAGAGAAGTCCTACGCAAATGGTCTCAACACATCACTAGAGAACGGTACGCCTTTCCCAAACAATTGTCCACATGGAAAAGCTGGGGACCTGGTCCACTCCTTAGTCAATGACGACATTGAAAAACGAGTGCACATGAACAAGGACGGCAGCCTGTCTGTCGAGATGAAAGTCCGCTTTCGTTTGCTAAATGACGAGACTCTTCAGTGGTCCACACAGATCAAGAAGTCCCCTAATTTGATGAGTAAGATGCCCTGTGAAGAGTCAGGGGTAGAGGAAGACAATGAGGTGGACCTCATGCAGAAAATGAACCTAGAAGTCAGCTCAGAGGCCGAAGATTCATTATATCCCTGCGATGCTGATTCCTACATCTCAAAATTCGATGAGTCAGAATCTGAGGAAACTCATTGCCACAGCTGTGGCAAGCAGCACCAGGACTATGACATTTGGAAGAATCCCATGCATGTTTCCCAGAAAGAGGAGCCTGATATAAGAAAAACTTGGCACACACGGTCTTCGTGCTCCAGCACATCTTCCCGTAGAAGGGTAGTCCACAAGAAGATGACCTCCGTGGAAAGCATCCACACCACATCCAGTGAAGAATATTCTGAGCACATCGTGCAGGAGTCTTCATGCTATTCAGAGACTATAGAAAACAGGGTGGAGTACTGTAACATTAAAACGTGTAACTACCAAAGCACATTGTCTACAGCTGCCTCCAATAGAGAAGAGTCACAGGAATACACCCGAATGAACACTAGCAGTAGCCAAAAAGCATCATCATTAGGGCCAGTCTCACATTCAAGTTGTGAAAACCATCTGGATACTGAAGAAGCTGTTGATGAAGCCGAGGTCAATAAGACCGATTCACAGAACGAGGATGAAAACTGCATGGAAGTTTCTTCAGTGAAGTGTTCAAAGGAGGAAATGGATGAAATTGAAGGCAGCAGAGTTGGAAGTAGCTTGTCCAGGTCATCTCTGCACTCCAGACAAAGTAAGAAGAGTATGTGTGAGGAAATTAATAGTATAGCAAGGACCATGTCATCCTGCAGTTTGAAAAAGGCAGAAGAAGAAGATATTGCTGCATGCTTAAGTTCTGCCCATAGTGTCTACAGCAGATCTAGCAAGTACAGCGTGCCAAGAGCAAAGAGCAACCAGGACAAACATTCTGACACTGATCCAGTGATCTCTTCCTTTTCCAGTGAGTCCTGCCCTAGGGAAGATGCTGACAAGAAGGAAGCAAAACAAGAAGACCACAAAGATAATGAAGTTGGTTCAGTGTCAGCACAAATGGTGCCCAGCGACTCGCTCAAAGATGACTTCAGCAAATGTGAAAGATGTTCTACAGAAGGATCTTCCCATTCCAAAACGTCTGATGGGAATAGCAGGAGGACTGACAGTGACGAAATACTTGTGTGCAATGCCTCCTGTTCTTCCAGAACATCAAAGAGAAGCAAGCACAGTAAGATTCATCTGGATGCACATTCTGAAATGTCCATGTCATCACTTGGATCAACTTCTAAGAAAAAGAAGAAAAATTCTCTCCATGCAGAAATTTCAAGATCAAACAGCAAGGCATCTAACTACTCCAAAAGTTCTTGTGAAATCAAGAAAAATTCTCTCGGAAACCACATGTCTCATTCAGACTCTCTTCCTTCAAGCACATCATCTATGAATGAAGCAGCTGCACCTCCCATTAATAACGAGGACCAAAGCACAAGCAGCACCTCTAAGTGCTACAGTAAGTCTTCAAAAGGCACCAGACAGGGAAGCCAATCAGAAGAGAGTGGTAAGATGTCATCCCCTTCCTCAAGTCTGTCAAATTCTAATAGAAATGATGGAGAGGGAAATGCCAAAGTTAGTTCTGAGACCCCAAGCTCAAGAGATGGAAGCATCTCAGAGTCTTTATGCTCAAGATGTGATCAGACCACTGAGGCTGGGAATGGATATCCTCCAAGTTCAAGAGTCTCTTCTTACTCAGACATCCAGGGGCAATGTGCAGAGACAGAGGTGTTCAGAACGAGCAATGATGGCTGTTCACAATCCAGTGTGACACGATCATCCAAACCCAGGAGGAAAAAAATGAAGAATCTCCATGCTGAGGTGGAAAATTCTAGCAGAGCATCGGGATCAGAGGTTGCCTCGATGCACAGTTTGCACTGCCCAGCCCCACCAAAAGGAAAGCCAAGCAGCAAAAAAATACGATCTGCGGTATTTAAGAATTCCTCCAGCACCAGTGCATGCACTGAGTCAATGCTGACTGAGGACAAAGAGCAGAAAGAAATAGTCAACTCTTCCAGACCAACTTCTTCGGGGTCTAAATCAGCGGAAACTAATACAATGAAAGCAGCAGAAAATAACTCAGATAACAAGCAAAAAAAGGATGGTGGTTCGTGCAAAGAGAAAATGAAAGAGAAATTACAAGGGGCCAGTGCACCAAAGGAAGATGATCATGATTTAGCACCTTCTGCCCTGCCAAATACATCTCCAGAAGAAGTTGTCCAGGAGTGGCTAAGCAAAATTCCTCAAGAGACATTGCTTATGAAATATGAAATGGAGGATGATGGGGAAGAGGAATGTGCAGAGACAACCACCGAAATATCAAACTGTGCAAATAAACAAGAAATCTCAGAAAAGGAAACTGCTGAGAAAGAAGGTGCAGGGGAAGGTGAAAATGGTGTAGAGGAGGGAATGAAAAAAGAGGAAGCCGAAGCCAATGCTGCTAATGAGGGGGCAGAAGAATGCCCCAAAGAGGAGAAGACTTCTCAGGTGACATCAGAAGGAGCTGAAACCAATCAAGCAGAATGCAGCCAGTCCACTGAGACCTCAAGCCAAAATAATAACAAAAAGGACTTGCCAAGCACTATCCAGACTTCCGTGCAGATAATGAAGGCATTGCTCAGTTCAAAACAAGAAGCAAAATTTGACCGCTCAAACAGTTTGCCTGAAGTGTCCCCCACCATGGGGAGGAAGCTCAGTAACTCTGCCAATATTCTGATCACTTGTCTTGCCAGTCTACAGCTCCTTGATGAAGAGCCATTAGGTCCATCGGATAAGCCAAAATGCATGAATAAGTCTCGATATACAGAACTGCTGAACATTTTTCAGGCCCTGTGGTTTGGATGCACAGTGGAAAAAGGCTGTCCGAGTTCAGGCCAACCAGGAAGTGACCAGACCAAGATGAACTCAGGTTTTAAAGACCAGAACTCAACATACAAAGACTTCACTCCAATGTCATCTTCTGGGGTTGATGTCAGTAGTGGTTCTGGTGACTTAGGAGAGGGAAGTGTGGCCAGTGCCAGAGATTGCACCTTATTGCCCCAGAAGACAGTTAAGTCCAAATCAGCTGAACAGAGGGCAAGTTTAGAGAATGAACCTGAACTGAGTGAGACCGAGGGACAGGATAAAGAAGGAGAAGAGTGTTCACAACCTTCAACATCCTGCTCAAAATCCAATGAGGAAGAAGAAGCAGAGTCCACCAGAGCAGACTCTCCAGAGAGGGGAGCTGAAGCAGACCCCAATAAAGATAATCAGGGTAGTAACTGTGAAAATGGCGAAGGGGGTGAAAATGAAGTGGAAGAAAACAGCAAATTAGATGAAAATGAGAGACAAGCAGAAGCTGAAGCTGGAGATGAAATCCTTCCAGAAGCGGATACTGATGAGGCAACTGAACAACCAAGCAACACTGCTGAAATTGATGCAAATGCTGATGATGCTAATGATGAGAAAGAAGCTGAATCCAATTTGGAAGAGGAGGTAGGGGAGGGTTCTCCCAGTGATCAGGAAGCCAATGTCAAGGACATCCCAGAAACCAGTGTAAAAACATACTCCATCATCCCGCAAAACTCAGTTGACCCCAACCCAGTCTGGGTGCTGAGGCTGCTAAAGAAAATCGAGAAGGAGTTCATGACTCACTATGTCAGTGCCATGAATGAGTTCAAGATCAGGTGGAACTTAGAGAACAGTGAACTGCTGGATAAAATGATATCGGAGCTGAAGGACGAAGTGAGTAAAAGAATACAAAAGAGCATAGAGAAGGAGCTAAGGAAGATCAAAAGCAGAGCAGGGCAGAGGACTCCAAGGCCTCCAGATGAAACACTCAGGCGTGAGTCAACAATCCAGACAGAGCAGAGAAGACAACGGCTGCAGACCATGCATAATAGGTCTCTCTTTAATGACAGGAATATGACCCAGAGTAAGCAACCAGGGACAACAGACTTATCATTTGACATTGACGAGGAGGATTTTGGTCTCAGTACAGCTCTTACCTATGATGTTAGTGAACAACCAAGTGAAGAAGAATATTGCCCCTGTGACACCTGCATAAGGAAGAAAATGGCTTCTAAGCCTATAAGAAACCCAGTGGTGGCAGCCAATGCCCCAGTCATGAAGGCATTTGACTTAAAGCAAATCCTGAAGGGAAATGAAACAGAAAACAAGATGGTGGACTGTGCCTCAGAAGCATTTCAGGACAGAGAAGTGATTCCCAGTGAGCACATGCAAGAGGCAGAAGAGGAGACCAACCCAAATGAGGAGGATGGTGAATATGAACCTGACCACCCTGAGCAGAAACTGGATGTGGATGACGAGAAAGAGCCAGAACAACATGAAAGTGATGAGCAAGGAGAACAGGAAGTGAATGAAGATGAAACCGCGGCTCCTGCTGAGGGAGATGAAATTTCAGATCATCAAAACTGTGAGTTGGTGATGGAGGAGGAGGAGGAAGACACAGAGAAGGAAGAGGAAGTAGTAGTGGAGGAGGAAACAAAGGAGGAATATGGTGAAATGAAAGAGGAAGAGGGGAATGAGGAAGAGGAAGTGAAACAGGAAGAGAGGGAAGAGGAACAGGAAGAGGGGAATGAGGAAGAGGAAGTGAAACAGGAAGAGGGGAATGAGGAAGAGGAACTGAAACAGGAAGAGAGGGATGAGGAAGAGGAGAATGAGGAAGAGGAAGTGGAACAGGAAGAGGGGAATGGCGAAGTGGAAAAGGAGGAGAAAGAAGAAGAAGAAACACAAAATGAAGATCAGGAAAGTGAGAAAGAGCCCAAAGCTGAAGAGGAGACTGATGGCAGAGTGGAGGAGGCCGCGGGCGAGGTCGATGGGGAGGATAACGAAGAGAATGCATCTGAATGTGAAGAGAATGCTGAAGTCTCTGATGCTGTTGAGGACTCAGAAGAAGCAGCCACAGGCAGAAACGAAGAAGTTGAACAAGAGCCCCAGGCCGATGCTGGGGATGAGGCTGTGGAAGAAGCAAGTCAAGAGATGGAATGCGAGGCATGTTCAGAAGCACAAGCAGCTGAGGAGGAAAATGAAAGTGAAGGAGATACTGAGTGTGCACAGAATGGTGATGAGGCAGCGGAAGCAGCCGGTGAAGAACCTAAGCAAGATGATGACAAAGACAGAGATGCAAGGAACAGCGAGGTTCCTGAGGTGGCATCTGATGCGTCAGGAGACCAAGACTGCAGCAAAGGGCCAGAGACTCTGACCAAAGCAGCCACCTTCTCCTGTAACTCCTCCATGGGAAACTGTTCGCAGCAATCCCAGAAAGGGTCAGAGGATGGAAGTGAAGGAGAGTGCAGAGGTGATAGGAATCTGAATGAGGACAGAGAGGTTAACAGCAATGGAGGCAGCAAGCATGCAAAGATGTATCCTGACAGTGAGGAGGACGATGAGGAGGAGGACAGATCATCCTCATGCACCAGTCCTATAGATGGTGAGAAGAATGGTTCTGATGACGCTGACCCCCAAAACAATGAAGGCACCAATAATGGCCAGGAGACTAAAAAGAAGAAAGAAAATGGTGATGAGATTGACCAAGACGACTTGGACTTTTAAAGCTGCTAATCAAAGACTGGGCTTTTTTTAATATATATTTTCGTTACGTATTCCATTATTACCAATGAGTCAGACCACCCTAACGGGCATGTCTATTAACTGAGTTAAACATGTAACCTTCATTTGGAATCCTGTAAGTGAAATGTGTAAAATCAAGTTGCTCACTCTCATTGCTAGAGGGCTGATCAACATGTTCAGTAGACTGAAGAGGTTTGAGAAATGGGGGTTGGGGGAGCTGCTGTCATGTGTGTATCCCTCTTATTCCAACTCTTTAGCTTGCCCTGGTATTTGCTTCTTGGGTAATCTGTGTCTCAACTGGGCTTCGTCGTGATTGACTTCAAGATGCCTTGATGTATTGCATGTAATCCTTTTGCAAATTCTGATAAACTGTGCAACCTTGACACCATCTGGATCATTTGCCAAAGTCTGCTGAGAGCCTGCATAAATGTCCATTCCTTATCTCTACTAAGATGTTCTCCAGTATAGGGCATGATGCTGTGAGATGTAGAGTGATCTTAGTTCCCATTGACCTTTCAATGAATCACTCAATGCCTTGCAGGATCAGTTTAGTATAGCCACGCTCTACTCAGCCGTCCATTTCTACTGCACTCATCGTCCTTGTAGCTAAGCACTTTACCCTGATCTAAGGTCCCTCATACAATATTCTAAGAGGCGCCGTGCTTCTGAAATCAAAAGCAGTAGTAATTGCTTAGTATCACTCAGTATTTGTCTATAATTTATTTCCTCAGTATAACTGACCAAATTCAACTCTAAAGCGTAGGAGATTTGCCCAGTGCCACTAAAACTACCAACCAGAGGAGTATGAAATAGTCACAACAGAAGCTGGAACTTTTCAAAACAAGCTTGAGCTGAGGTCCTGTTTGGGGAAAAATATAGCTTAATTTCACACTTCTTTTCTGAATAGAAACAGAATCATTTCCAAGCGGAGGCAACACTGCCTCAGAAGCATGTGAAAATATAAATTTTTGCATGTATTTGGGATAGACAAAGCCAGTTCACAGAAAAAAGAAAAATTGGTAAAGTGTGAAAATGCCGTAAACAAAATGGCTAAAACGTGCGTGGACAATTTTGTGCACCTATCTGCAAACCACATTAATATAAGGCCTCAAAGCATCACCTTCAAGATTATTTTCTAAATCAGATACAATTAATTGACTTCAGCACGTGCTTAAAGCTGAGCTTGTGCATAAATGTTCTGCTGAATCTGGGCTTAAAAATGTAGAAAAATCAGATAACCTGACTCTCCTCGTCCCAAAAACATACTTGCATTTTATAAGAACCCAGTATTACACCAGATGGTCTCAGTTCTTACATCTCAAGTGAATATGTGCCTTGGTCTATAGGGGTAAATTACACTGCTGTGCAAGGGTCTATGCATGACAGAAGTCCCACTTAAGCCCTATTTAGAAGGCCCAAGTATGAATGAAGTGGTGCATATACGTCATGCTGGGCCTCTGCACACCTGCGACTTGCACCCTACATGAATACTGATTAACTGCCACACAGTCTGAAGTCAACTTTGTGGTTACATGTCACCAGCGGAAACCGCCGGAATGTTGGAACTATGTTGTGACTGCAAAGGTCATGAAATCCAATGCATGGATCTTCCAGAGTCCAAGACTGCGCTATCCCCATTTCTGCTGAGAACTGAAGAACACCACACTCACTTTATTCACCAAGGTCACTGCTTTGTAGTAAGTGAGACTATTACGTCAGTCATTCACACGCGTTTGCTGGCTTGGACCCAGTGTTTCAAGTCTCAGACTGAGCAAGAGAACTTAAGACAGAGAAGGCTTAGCCCAGTGGCTCTCAAACTTTTGTACTGGCGACCCCTTTCACATAGTAAACCTCTGAGTGTGACCCCCCCTTTATAAATTAAAAACACTTTTTAATTTAACACCATTATAAATGCTGGAGGCAAAGCGGGGGTTGGGGTGGAGGCTGACAGCTCGTGACCCCCCGTGTAATTATCTCGTGACCCCCTGAGGGGTCCCGACCCCCAGTTTGAGAACCCCTGGCTTAGCCTGTACGCTCTCACTTCTACAAGCAGGTTAAAGAACCACAAACAGGCAGGCATGAGCAATGTCTAGCTATTCCTTCCAGAACTCCTACTTCCCCTGCCAGATCCTTCAGTCTGCTGCCAAGGATCCTGATCCAGCAAGGCACTTAAGCCATGTGCTTAACTAGTACCATTAACTACTCACATGCTTAAAGTTAGGCATGTGTTTAAGTGCCTTGCACAGCTGGAGCCAGCAAGCACTACGGTACTTGCTTTCTGGTTCAGAGGCAAACGGCACATCTCATCGGTCATTTTTCTTACTACGCTGGTGTCCTATGACACACCAACTTTATGATTGTGAATTAATCCCTTGTAACTAAGAAGACAAAAGCAGACATCACAAAGCCAGCTAGGAGAACATCCTACATTAGACACAACTGGGAGAACATCCTACATTAGAGACAGCTGGAGAACATCCTATCAGAGGTGTATTTTTAAAAATGTAACCGTAAAACCATAAACATTGGCAGGGGGACCTGGGGTGACAAAATGATTTTTAACTTGTATTTAAACTGAAGTCAAACACTTTCCTATGAAAGAGAAAACATGCGCGAATACCCCTCTACCTCGATATAACACTGTCCTCGGGAGCCAAAAATCTTACCACATTATAGGTGAAACTGCATTATTTCAAACTTGCTTTGATCCACTGGGGTGCGCAGCCCTGCCCCCCAGAGCACTGCTTTACTGCATTATATCCAAATTTGTGTTATATCGCATTGCGTTATATCAAGGTAGAGGTGTAATTGAATTCTAACCCCTTTGTGTATCATCGTAACTCCTAAAGCGTGCACATCCACCCATGTAAGAGCCCAATCATGTTATGTCCAAATCACACAAACAACTCTGTCAACTTCAGTGGGGCTATTTCCATGAGTAAGTGTTCCCGGATTGGACCCAGAGACTTATGTTGTTGAACTAGATCTTTTTCACTGATTCCCACTGTGGTCTTCTCCCCCTCAAGTGCCCGGGGTTTTTGTGAATGGAGTGTACTGCTCAAAAAGGATACATTGTGATTATGTTTCTCACCCCTGCTCTGCTACAAAAGTTTATGTTTCCCTTTGGCTGATATGAGTCACTTGCCTGTTAAATCTTGCAACTGCCCTCTCCTTTTGCCACAGGGACGCATGCTAATGGCAGATAAAAAGCCCTCCCATTCTTGCTGGCTGGGAAGATAATGGGTGTCAGCACACCAGGGCAGGGATTATAGCTGCTCTTTTTCAGTGGGGAGTTAAGGCTGAGGGATTATGAACTATATGGCATTTCCACACTTGTATAAAATGTGTCTGGCTGTAAATAGTTGGGTGGTTTTGTTTGCAAGCAGGACAAATTCTCTTTGAGCATTGTTTGGGTTTTGTGATTTTTTAAAGACTATGTAGTGATGGGTTAAGTGAAAGATGATGAAGCGTGTGATGGACAATGAGATTGCAAACCACTGAAATAAAACAAAACTGCTTTCTAACTCTCAGAGTCGGCTCCAGATGTGTGCCCGGCACAAACCCATCTCACAAAGCACAGTGATCTCACTTGCCTGGTGGTTCCTTTCTCACACAGTGCTCTTTGCAGCTCTGGTCCTTTACAATCTCAGCTGCCTTGCAGGAAGGGTGGGTCCTGTTGTTATTACAGGACCTCAGAGTTAGCCAATGGGATTCTGCAGAAGCTGGGAATGGGTGATGGGATGAATCACTGGATGATTACCTGTTCTGGTCATTCCCTCTGAAGCACCTGGCATTGGCCACTATTGGGAGACAAGATACTGGGCTAGATGGACCATTGATCTGACCCAGTATGGCCGTTCTTATGGTCTTATGGTTCTGCATGCTGCATGACTTCTTAAACTTTTCTTGAGTTAAATAGTCACTGGATCAGCGATACTCAGACTGAGGCTCGAGAGCCGCAAGTGGCTCTTTAATGTGTCTCCTGAGGCTCTTTGCAGCACATGATATTGAAACCCTGTGATTTAATTATTAACCACTCTTTTGGGTAATGTTGGTCACTGATTTGGCTTCTGCACCACTGAGGTCTGAGTATCATTGCACTGGCTGTACACAAAAAGGCTTGATGGCAGATGTTGTAAAGCCCTCTAACTACCTTGAGGCTAGGGAGGTGCAGGAAATGGGATAACACACCTTCCTTGTTACCCAGGGGTATCCCCACACCACCCAGCTCTCCAGGGCACACTGTATATACCAGGTACCTGGAGATGATATTTTCTTCAATGTCACTCCCAAAAAGTACAATACTGCTGCTTTTCCCAACAGTGACACCAATGGCAGTGAGCTCACTGTGTCTGCCACTCAGTGCCTCTGACAAGGCCCTATCACTCCTGCAAAGGGACACCCCTGATAGCTGGAAGGAAGGATGGTCTAAGTCGCGCCTGGTGACTGTCTTTATCTTGTATACAGTTTTGTTCTGTTTTTCAGGGATTTTGTGTTATTTTATTTTACTCATATTAGCCAGACCGGGGGTGAGGGGGGGAGGGAGAGAGCAAGGTCACATCCTGCCCCAGGATTGGAGATGGTAGGGGAGGCATGCCCGGCTGAGAGAGAGATCGGGTCCTATCCCCAAGGGGGAGAAGGGTGGCCCTGGAGGAGTTGAGTCCTGACCTCTGGCGGGGGTGGGTCTTGCCCTGGAGGTGGGGGTTGGAAGGCCCTGGGGTGGGTTGCAGACGTAGTTTCTGTTCCACAGGACTAGGTCCAACTCCCCGCTCCAAGTGTTGCAACCTGGCACATGGGGTCACAGCACAGCTCAGGTTTGGCCTGGCTGCTCCTCCTCATGAATTTGAGTGCGTGGATGCCATTCAGTCAAAATTGGACCTGTGGTGCCCCTGGGCAGGATGGAGAGGGTAAGGGCAGCCAAACCCAAGCAGCACTGTGACCCCTGCGTATAGATTGCAATGCCCAGGGCAGGGAGTTGGGTCCAGCCCTGTGGGACCAGAGCCATAGGATCCATGGCAGTGGGTGAGTTTTTCATTTTATTTTGCATTTGCAAACAAACACAGGACTCTGCTTAGTCATGCCATAGACAGGAGCAGTAATTCTCAGAGGGAGGTGGAGAGGAGATGGGGTCGTACTGCTGTCACAGACAAGGATCATGTTTTCACAGTATTAGCACAGGGGAGCAGTCAAAGTGTTCATCAGGCAATGTGGTTAGCTGAGACAAGTAGGCCCGGCTGTAGCTGAGGGCAAGAGTCCAAGGCAAGGATACTGAAGTCATTGCTGTGCAACCAGTGCTTCATTCTTGTAGTTAAAGAACCCACTGTTGCTCTAACTGGGTTAATCTAACAACGGACTGTCTCTGGGATTCCCTGTCCTCTATACTACATCAATCAGCTGGGAGCTTCTACATTTATCTGCAGGTGCCAGGTCTTCATGGTTTCAAAAGGCCCATATTTGGTGACCTTTAAGATGCAGTGCAAAGCACAGCTGCTCAACCTAACATTTTAGTGATGGAGTGATGCAACTGCAGTGTCACGCACTCCAGGGGGAGGTTCTTCACTCCTGGTGCCCCTTCAAAAGTCCTCCCTACTCCAAGGAGTCCACCTGCTGACCCATCATCTGGCAATGCCTCGGCTGCTTCCAGCCACCTGCATCAAACACAGATCTTGAGACAAAGTGATCTTGGGCAGAGGTGGAGCTGGTGGTGAGGAACATGATCTGCTCTGGTTTGTGTAATCAAAGACAAACAAAAAGACTTGATCTGAAGTTCCACAGATGCTTTTCCAATGGTGCTCTCAGCAAAGCCCCAGTGAACAGCATCAGGTTTATTATAGGCCTCATTACAACAGACATTGTCTAGGGGCAGAGGTGGGGATCAGCCACAAAGCTGCCAGTTCAGTGGTTTAACTAGAGCTGGTTGAGTGCTTCACTGGGCAGAGGGTATGTGGAAGTTGTATTCAAATTAATGATGTGTGAATCAATCAGTCCATTGTTAGGCCAGCCCTCTAAACAAGCAAATAGTGTTCCGTGACTTATGGGCCAGACCCTCAGCTAGTGGAAATCGGCATCCGTCCACTGACTTCAATAGCCCTGCATTGATTTATACTAGCAGCTGTCCTGGCTTTATACATTTGCTTGAATCGCTGATTCAAGATTGACTTTTGTCAGCCTCCAGCCGTCTCTAATTTTAACTGCCTACCCACTGAACCTTAGTGCAATGTCAGGGATTGCTGTAGCCCGGCCAGGAAATGCTCAGACTGATCTTTCTAATTCCAGGAGCTTGATTCTTGCATAAAGGTATTATCTGCCACGGTACTTCAGAAACCAGTTCCTAAGTGCAACCTGCACCATTCTAATTGCAGGCTGTGGATTGTTGCACAGCCACTGCCAGGCCGATGATAGGAAGCTTTCATTGAAGAAAAGGAGGCAGCAGGAATTCAACTCTATTCTTAGAGAGAGGGATTTTTTTTTTAAAGCAGCCATTACATTAAAGTGAAACTCGATTGATTTTGGTTGTGTTTTTTTTTTTGTAAATCCTTGTTTAAAATGCAAAGGACCAATTCCTGCCCATCTTCTGCAGGTTCGGGCCCAGCTACAGTGGTGCAGTGCAGCTGCAGAAAAGGGAGGGATGGGTCGGAGCTGGGGTTTCTGCCCCAAGTACTGAGGGGAGCTCTGCTGCACAGGGACTCCCCAACAACCTGCACACAAAAGGTTTTGGGTGGGGGGCAGGCCTGCTGTAGGCGGCTCACTGACTATGTGGCTCCAAAGACCATACCCATGTGCAACTAGCCACAACAGTTAGCAAGGATCCAGCTTTGTTGCCTCTTTAGCTGTGCCGGACAGGCTGGTGGCTAAGATATTCACCTGGGCTATGGGAGATCTGCGTTCAAGTCTCTGGTGTCTTACAGCCCTCTGGTGCGCTCCTGGGCAAGTCACTTAGGCCCATATGATCAAGGGTATTTAGGTGCCTAAATCCCATAGATTTCAATGGGTGTTAGGCACCTGGATACCTGGGCCTTAGAGAATATGCAATGGGAGAATAACCTGGGATTGGGTTTATAGCACACACAGGGGTGTGGGCCTAAATGAGCCAAGACAGTGTGAGCTCTTGCTCAATCAAGACTAGCCTTGAATTAGAACAGCCTTGAACCCTACCAACACATCCATCTTAAGCCAAACCGTTTGACAATCATTTCCCCCTTAGTTCACCTGCTGCAAATGGAGGACAAGCGTCTTTGCTTCTCTTGCCAGAGCCACTGACTTTGCAGTGCCCTGCTTCATTTCACATACCAGGGGCCAAACCCACAGTCACGCTGGGTTTTCACCAGGGAAATGGAAAGCAGACCTTAGAGGGGAGCACAAGTCTCAGTGGAAGCAAGTGGGAGTCATGCTCCTAGATCACTTACATGCTTCTGGAGCTGAAAATCCCTAGTGATTTTAGTGCAGGGAGAGGGGGTGCTTGCCGCGGTCAGGAGGGCAGAGCTGGATCTGTCACTGTTTCAGGAGAAATGTGCACATGAACGAAGAGCTTGTCAGGTTAAAAAAAATCCCTTTTGTTTCATTTTGAAAGGCAGGGATTAGTAATGTGACAGCTCCACCTGTTCTCTGGGAAGGGGTAAACCTGGGAGTCCCTAGAGCCCCAAATCCAGTGAAGTGCCAGACGCAGCTCCTGGGAGACCCTGGTTCATATCCCACCACCAGACTGAAGTGAGCAGGACTGAGGTTTCCCTGCTAATGACAGTGCTCCGCCTGTGCCACACCCCAAGTTATTGCTGAATCTGCCCCTGCCAGAGATTATTTTTAATGCCTCGAGCTCAGCCACACGTGGCTGAGGACCAACTTACATCGCTTTATGAACAGATCAGATTGTACTGAATGGCAGGAACATCCCAAAATACCCCCTGGAGGGGGACACCCCTTGTTCCATAACATCTTCCCCATGCCTCGTTGTTTCTGCAGGAGCTGTCTACAACAAATGTCTGATGCATGCATGAAGAGAATGGGCTGGCAATGCAGGGGAGGGATCCCTCAACAAAGTTTGTACTTTTGTGAAAAAGATGTGCCCGGGGAAGACACAGGATGTTTGCTATGGAAGATAATAGTTGCTTACACTGAACCAGAGTGACTTAATTACACCGGACATTTCTTGTGACTGCCAACCAATCGCGAAAAGATTCCTGCTCTAATCTCATTAACTTCACCTTCCCATGACATCTCTTGAGCAGAGACAGAGGATTGGGGATCTCTGGTAACATCCTTGAGCCACAGCTGGCAGCATTTGGGGACAAACCATCAGGTATGCTGCTCGGGGGGTGGGGAGAGAGGCAGAGCAGATACCAGAAATGAATAATGCATATACACCTCTACCTCGATATAACGCTGTCCTTAGGAGCCAAAAAATCTTACCACGTTATAGGTGAAACTGTGTTATATCAAACTTGCTTTGATCTACCGGAGCGCGCAGCCCCGTCACCCTGAAGCACTGCTTTACCGCGTAATATCCGAATTCATGTTATATCGGGTGGCATTATATCGAGGTAGTGGTATACTAATAAACCACGAGGCGGCATCTTCTCCACCCCAGGTCTCCCTCTTCCTTCTCCTGTCTCTCGTCTCATCTGTTGATCCTGGTGCAGATTTTCTATCCCCACCAACCCAGCAAGTGCTGCATGCTCTTTTTGCTCACCCTTCCTACCAGCCTGCCAACCTACTGCTCTCTACCAGCTAACTACAGGTCCACCACCAGCATGTGCAAGGAGCAATGCTGGGTAGCACCGCTTGGGAAAGGAGCTGGGGAGAGCCCACGTGGCTGGCTCCACCTTCCTGACAACAGGGATGCACGTGTGCCCCTGGAGGAATCTTGCCCAGATCCTCAAATGTATTAGGCATAACATAAGACACAAGAATGGCCATACTGGGTCAGATCAATGGTCCTTCTAGCCTAGTATCCTACCAGATGCTTTTGGTAATCAAAGGTTTAGGGACACCCAGAGCATGGGGTTGTGTCCCTGACCATCTTAGCTAGTAGCATTGATGGACCGATCCTCCATGAACTTACCTAATTATTTTTTGAACCCCGTTATACTTTTGGCCTTCACAACATCACCTGGCAAGAAGTTGTACAGGTTGAGTGTGTGTTGTGTGAAGAAATACTTCCTTTTGTTAGTTTTAAACCTGCCGCCTATTAAGTTCATCAGGTGACCCCTACTTCATGTATTATGTGCAGGGGTAAATAACACTTCCCTATTCACTTTATACACACCATTCCTGATTTTTATAGGCCACTATCATATCCCCTCTTAGCTGTGTCTTTTCTATTCCCAATCTTTATAATCTCTCCTCATATAGAAGCTGTTCCATACCCCTAAACATGTTCACTGCTTTTTTGAGATGAGGTGACCCGAACTGCATGCAATATTCAAGGTGGGGGGGGGGGCGAACCACTGATTTATATAATGCCATTATGAAACTGTCTGTTTTATCATCTCTCTCTTTCCTAATGGTGCCTGAATCAATGGGAGTTCATCACCTAAATACCTTTGGGAATCTGGAGCCTACAGTCTCCCCAAGAGGGGTACGCTGTACAAGTACCAATTCTCTAGTCTCACTCCTGCCCCTTCCATAGGGAAAATGACTTATACCGAACACTTCTCTCTCTCTCTCTCTCTCTCTCTCTCTCCAACTTAGCAGCAGTTCTATGAGTGCAGGGCCGGCTCCTGGCACCAGCCGAGCAAGCTTGGGGCAGCAGATTCTAAGGGGCGGCTTTCCCTCCAATCCTTTTTTTTTGCCTCGTCTCTTCCGCCAACCCACAGGTTTTTTTCTTTTTGGTTCACTGCTCTGGCCGCCTTGTTGTGGGCGACGGCGCGGAGGAGGGAAGCGCCCTGCTGGGAGCGGACTGTACACTCTGTCTGCCCCAGCCGGTGCCAGGTCTGTAGCAAGCCCAGCAGGGCAGCCCGCGTCCTTCCCTGCCCGCCGACCGGAGCTGCACGGAGCCCTCTCGGCAGGCGGCGCGGCAGAAGTCCTGGCCGTCCTATTTCTCTCTCCCCCCTGCTCCTTCCCCCCTCTCCCCTGCTGCCTGGGGCACATCTGCAGAGCCAGGAGTCCCCCTGCACCAACGCTTCGGCCGCCCTGCACGGTTTTTTTTGCTCTGCCGCTCCGGCCGCCCAGCAAGTTTGCTTTTTTTTTTTTTTTTTTTTTGCTTCGGCACTGCGGCTGCCCCGCAGGTTTGGTTGTTTTTTCTTTTATGCTTGGGACGGCAAAAAAGCCAGAGCCGGCCCTATATGAGTGGAAAAGGGATCAGGGGCTTGGTTACACTTGAAACTTCAAAGACTTCCACGGAGCGCTGCCGTGGCAGCGCTTTGAAGTGTGAGTGTGGTCGCAGTGCTGCACGTACTCCACCTCCTCATGGGGATTAGCTTACAGCGCTGGGAGCCGCACTCCCAGCGCTGCGGCACTGTTTACACTGGCGCTTTACAGCGCTGTATCTTGCAGAGCTCAGGGGGGTGTTTTTTTTCACACCCCTGAGCGAGAAAGTTGCAGCGCTGGAAAGCGCCAATGTAGCCAAGGCCCTGGATTAGTTATACCCATGCTCAAGAAACAAATGGCACATTAACTACAGTTGCAGATGATACTAAGCTGGGAAGCTGTTGCAGATGCAATGAGCTTCCAGGGGCTTTAGAACTAAAAACAAGACCCTCTACAATCCATGAGCTTCTGTCTGCAATAGGATCATATTTTCTTATGTGGACAAGCAAAAGACCCAACCTTCCACCACCCTCCACCAGCCTGGGATACACAGCCTGGGATACACATATCCAGCCTGGATACACAAGCATCAGTGAGGAGAGAAGAAGAATAAAAAGGGACCTAAAAGGAGTTGGTTATGGGGGCAGATGATGCAATCCAGCCTGGCCCAGTGTGGCTAATATATCTGTAGATGTAAATAATCCATAATGCAAATACTCAATAAGGTGGCAAAACTTCCACAAAGCTTAGGGTGATGAGAGGTGCTGCAGTAAATGACAGAAGGGCTGGAAGAGCATATGGGCAGCAAAAAAAAGGCCTCTGCGCATATGGCCTGCATAGTCAGAAGCACCTCAGAGCAGGGGTGGAACAGCTTTTCTCTGTACAGTACTATACAGCCAGGGCCGTCCCCAGAGAGGTGTGGGCCTGGGGTGGATTTGTCTCTTTCAGCAGCCCGTGTGCCAGCCAATTGCACCAGCCCATGGGGGCCCCCAAAGCTTGGGGCCCGGAGCGGTTGTCCCGATTCACCCTACCCAAGGGACGGCTCTGCATACAGCCATCCCTGGAAGAGTATGTTTACTTCTAGGTGCCTTCTGTCCAGACAGCTATTGACTGATTAGAGGGAATTCAGAGAAGACCTGTGAAAATGATGAAGGGACTGGAGCGGGGGGGCGGGGTGTAGTAGAAAGAGCGAACTTGAGACATGAGGCCTGGTATAAGGGGCTTGTTGTAAGGCCTAAGACCTGAACTAAAGTCAGGCCCTGCTGCTATAAAGCAAAGTTAGCAAGAGTTAAGCTCTGAGCAAAAGTCCGGCCCTGTTACAAAGCAGAGGCCTGCTTGCAGGTTCACAACCCAATACATGAACTTGGCAAGACCAGGGCTGGCATTGCAAAAACACAAGCACTTCTAGGCACTAAATATTCGCATAAACACATTCCTGAAGGGTAGCACCACAACACCTCTATTAGTAGCGTAGCTAGGGGGGACGCGGGGGGAGCGGTTGCTCCCCCACCGAGCACAAGTGGCGCCTTTTTAATTTTACTCACCCAGGAGCGGGGGGAAAAAAGGCGCCACTCGCTGCGGTGCTTTTACTGACGGGGCAGCGCTCCAGGTCTTCGGCAGCACTTCGGCGGCAGGACCTTCACTCGCTTTGGGTGTCTTCAGCGGCACTGAAGCTTCATTACCGAAATGCCGCCGAAGACCTGTGGAGCGAGTGAAGGTCCCTCTGCCAAGGTGCCGCTGAAGACCCAGCGTGCTGCCCTGTCAGTAAAAGTGCCACAGCAGGTGGCACCTTTTTTTTTTTTTGCTCCCCCTGTTCCCTCCACCTGGCTACACCGCTGACCCCGATTCAAGGTTATGATGTAAACATACTCCCCAAAGATGATACAGGGACACACTGACCTCTCCTGAGGATAAGGTCAGGATGACAGGGTGATGGATAAAGATGGTTTGATCAAACCAACAGGTACAAGGTAAAGGGTGGTAACTAACCACGTCAGAGGGGCGATATGTACCTTTTTTATACCAGTGTATAAAAGAACGAGAAGTCTGGTGGAACCTTAAAGACTAACAGATGTATTTGGGCATAAGATTTCGTGGGTAAAAAACCCATTTCTTCAGCTGCATCTGAAAGCTTAGGCCCAAATAAACCTGTTAGTCTTTAAGGTCCCACCGGACTCCTCGTTGTTTTTGCAGCTACAGACTGACACGGCTACCTCTCTGATACTTGAGTGTATAAAAGAGGGGACACTGAGGGGGTGTCTTTGTCTGGCCAGGGGCAAGGAGGGGGGGGCAGAGATCCCGCTTCTCGCTGAGCCAGGTCCGTTGTCACAGGCATACAAGTGTCACTGTACTTGTAGCACGTCCACGCAGCCAACAACTGACAACAGGGGGTAACTTATGAGAGAAGATTAGAAGAGCAAAGCAGAAATGAGAGCAGCTAAGAGACAGCCAACCTCCTGGCTCTATTCTGTACGCCCATTTAGTTCCATTGACAGCCGGAGCATTATTCCTGATTTAGAGCAGTGTCAGCTCAGTATCCTGAGCTACAAAACTTCACAGGGATGGGACTACTTAGAGTGGGTTCATTGTGGGGATAGGAACGATAGAGGAAACTGACTTGGTCTTGGGGGAAAATTTGTGCCAAGGAAACGGATGAGGTTGTAGAATAGTTTCCCAGGGGAGCCTCCATCAGTTGGGCTACTGAACGCTAACCTTGTAAATGTACCAGAGAGAACCAGCTGGCATTGACTGGAAGACAGACTGGATGACTCCCTAGGTCTCTAGGCATAAAGCTGTAATAGCTTTCTGGACCTGGAAGCTAAATCCATGAGCATGGCTAGGAAACAAGCAATACTGTCAACAAGGCCAGATGAAAACGCTCCTCCTGCCTCGAAAACACTGAACAACTGAAAGAATAGAAGGGTGCGGGTGGGGTAGGCAGACAAGGATTTGAAAGAAACTAGTTTTAGCTGAGGATGTTTTGGGGGGGACGTAGCAGGAAGATACCAGCTGTCCCTATCCATACTAGAGTTGAAACCAGGCTGGTGGCAATAGACCCATGGTCACTGATGGTAGGGCTCTAGAACAGTTTTTATCAAAACAGCGCAGACAGGGGTTGTTTGCTTCTGGAAAAAAACACCTTATAAAACCAGACTGTTCACTACAGCTGTGCCTGCACGTACAGCACCTCGCCCAGTGTAATCCCCGTGAATCTCTGACTGAGGCTTCTCGGTGCTACTGCAGTACAAACAGGGTCAAGAGGGTGTGAGTTCCTAAATCCTTTCTACTGCCTCTGTGTGGAAGACGCTCACATTCTGTGGAGATGGGCAGCAGCATAAAACCCGGAGATGGGCCAGTGTTAGGCAAAGGTCACCTGGCCTGCTGATTTCTTTTCCCAGGAACACCTCAGCCTGCTGCCCCATCCCTTGCCCCAGCATGACTCTGGCCTGACCACCCCTTTAAGGGTATGTCTGCACTGCAGGTGGGAGGGGTAATGTCCAGGTTGGGTCAACCTACACTCACTAGCTCTTCTTGAGCGAGCATACTAAACACAGCAGGGTGGCTGCAGTGACACGGGCCACGGTATGGGCTAGCTGCCCCCGTTCAAACCTAGGATCTTGGCTGGGGCTGTAGTCGGGCAGCAAGCCTGAGTTACTACCTGCACCATCCCGGCCACTCTGTTATTTTTTGTATGAGTGCTGGAGCAGAGGGAACATGTATATGGCTACCCAAGCTGAGAATTACATCTGGGAGCTGCCACACCATAAATAGCCCAGCTCCATCCTGTCCGCACAGCTCCACAAACCCACTGGGCAATTTTTAGGGGCTGCCTAGGGTGGCAAAATGTCTAGGGCCAGGACAAGGCCTAGGCACCACCTAAGCCCTCCAACAAGAGGATGTAAAGTGCACAGGCCTTGCTTGAAGTGCACCTGGCAGGACAGTCCAGAGCACAGTCTGGCTAGTGTGAGTCTCGCTAAATACCTCTTCCCTGTGGTAAGGTAAACAGAGGCTCTTGGAATGGGGCCGTTTACAGCAAGACTTTGACTGTGGTGTCGACAAGGCCTGAGGTGGTGAGTGATGAGGGATTCTCTTGCCCTCACTTCTAACTGCTGATTTGCCCATGAAATTTCACCTTTTCCAGCTAGAACAAGCGTGTACCTTCCCTTGCTCAGAGGACTTGGCCTTCCCTCACGTAGGCACAGCCATAGCACGGCCTGCCATCGCTGACAGGCAATCTGCTTTCCTTCTGTGCACCAAGGGGTCCATTCACCCTTTGAGACATGCACCATGTTCCTGTGGCTACTGATGGTGATTACACAGAAGGTGATTCCAGGTACAAACTTTGCTAGGGAGCGTATGTGCATTGAGGCCAGAGACCCCGAACCAAACTATGGGTCCCTGCTATGGGTGTGGCTATCAGAAGAACATTAAGGAGTATCTCTGAAGTGGTGTATATAAACCAATCCTCCAGGCAGACAGGGCTCCAGACAGAGAACTCTGCTCTAGAAAAGACAGAGCCCATCAGAAGTTGCACAGCCTTTCACAGATCCCCTCTACAATTGCTGGCGTAAGATCTCCAGTGCCCTTTGGCAGGTAAGGGGTGAACCCTTCCTGTGGCAATGAAGCAGTGAATTCAAAGGAACCCTTAGGAGCTGGGCACTATGCACACGGCAAAAGCAAGTCATCATCATTTTCATAAAGAGAGGCTGCACTAATTGCTTCCCAGGAGGGGGAGTCCACATGCAGGGCTTGCTATCGGTGGATTAGAACTTTATCACTGTTCCCTGGAGACCCGGTCAGTCGTCTCCTGGAATAACCCATCAGCATGCAGATACATAATAAGGGTAAAGCAAAAAAATCTTCTCTATCCAAGTGGAAAGAAGAAGCATCTTGTCTGACCCAGAGACGTGCAAACCCTGGCAGGTTCCGTCCCTGGGGAAGCCACGGACACATCACTTCACTTTCTATCTATGTGAGTTTGCAATCCCTGACGTTTTGCGTTGAGTTTAGGAGTTAGAATACAAAAAGCTGCTGTGACACCCGGCCGAAACTGGTGAGTTGTCAGTTTTCTTGGTCACTACAATGTTGTGGTCCTTTAAAATCTTCATTACCTCCTTTTGGACCTGATCCAAAGCCTACTGAAACCAAAGGAAAGATTCCCAGTAGTTTTGGATCAAGCCCTATCTGCAGTATTTCCTGGTATGTTCATCTCCATTTTTACTATACAGGGCACTGAGGATACACCAGATTCTGAGTTTAACTAACTGCAAATACCTGTGCAAAGGCAGATGATTGTGATACTCGTAGTCATACTCTGAGCACCATTACAGTAACAGTTAACTCAGCTCAGGCCCAGGCACAGAACAAACACATCATAAGAATAGGCCCCTGGCTCCAACGAGCTTCCAGTCTGCACAAACAAGGGCATGGCCAGGTAAAATGACTTGCCCAAGGTCACACGTGAGGTCAGTGGCATTCCTAGAAGGAGAATGCAGGTCTCCTGGATCCTAGTCACCGGCCCACACTGCCTTGCCAGGAGTAATATCCGACTCGTGTGAGCCTAGACAAATTCAGACAGGAAATAAAGTGGACATTTTTAACAGTGAGAGCAATGAACCACTGGGACAATTTACCAAGGGGCGTGATGGATTTTCCATCACTGCAATTTTTAAATCGAGATGGGATGTTTGTCTAAAGGCTCTGCTCTACGAATTGTTCTGGGGCAGTTCTCTGACCTGTGTTATTCAGGAGGTCAGATCAGGTGAGCCCCATGGTCCCTTGTGGTCTATGAAGCTTCTCCATAACCAGCTCCAGTAACATCAATAAGACCACTCGTGATGTAAGGTAGGAGTTGGCTGCTTAACTACCTGTGCGGAGCTGGGCCCAAACATATCACCAGCTATCCCTTCATTAGCTAATAAGGCAATTGTCAATATTTCAACATCACTTCCTTCATCCTTTGGTGACAGCACATTAGGCCTGCTAGACGTAGCTCAGAACACAGACAAACAGGCACCCTGCAAAAAGGCACATCTGAGAGGGTTTAGACTGGGAACTGTCAGCTGATCCCATTGCTTATGAAACTGTGGTGCAGACATTTTAAAGAACCCACAGTGAGTTGGGAATAAAAACTGCCACCAAGCCAGAGCCTGTAGATTCAGATTTCATTGCAAACACCTCATATACTAATTACATTATTATCAATAAACTTTTATTATGAAGCACTGTAGGAGCACCCAGAGGTGACCCAGGCTGGGGCCCCACTGCGCTGAGTGCTGCAAAGACATTTAGGAAATGCCAGTCCCTGTCCCAAACAGCTTACAGTAAAAAACCCAAGACATCATAATATCTAGTTGTTACATAGCACTGTTTATCAGCAGATCTGAAAGCACTTTATAGTGGAGGTCAGTATCGTTATTCCCATTTTACAGGTAGGAAAACTGAGTCACAGGGTGGTGCAGTGACTACACAGTTAGATATGGATGAGACCGCTGTAGAATCATCTAGAGTGCATCTGAGAGTCTGTTCTTCCCTGGTCTACTTTTACATCTTCCAAGCAAGATGGGCCCCATTGTCTCTCTTATTTGTAACTCAAGAGTACTGTCTAAGTTTTGCTTGGCTGTCCATGCTTGTATTCAAAGTACAGCAGGTTGGGAAAGAAAATCCAGATTTATAAAGCTGAAATATCTTGTAGAAAGAAAGCAAGAAAGAAGCAGAGAAATGCAAATAGGCAGCCAGAGGTAGCTGGGGATCAGCTGTAACGGGAAGGTTTCAGTTTGATATATGGTGCCACAGCTATTATTAATGGTTTGCTGGTTTTTACCTTTAAAAACTTTGGCTGGATTATTTATTATGTCACTCCAGCGTTTGTATGATCTATGGAAGGGGCAATAATATTTGTTCTTGGCCTCTCGGATTTACTGGGTTTTTACAGACTCTAATTAGGTTTAATTCTGCCCTCCCAACACATAGAAAGAGTGTGTGCCTGAACACAGACAGACACACACAGGCATGGACAGACACATGAATATACCCCAAGATTAAATGACAAAACATAAAGTAGAAAAAACAGTTTTAAAAAAATTGTTAAATTTTAAAAGTCTTTCCACAATAACGAGCAACTCTGCTGATGGTCATTGCACATCATGGATGGATCAGAAGATTTGTTTTCATTTGCAAATGATCAAGAACCCAGGAAATCCAATAGGAGAAGAAACTCCACCAGAACCATGGAGTTGGGATCTTCCTGTGAAAGCTGTTGTATTTTCCAAAAGCTACAGATTTCGTTTGAAAAAGTTTCTAGCCTTTCTGGTTGCCAAGGTAACAGCCACTTCCTTGATGTAAATGGATGAAGGGGTTGCTTTTGGGTTCAGATCACAGACTAGTCAGTCCATTCCCCATGTGTTCCTTCCACAGCCCTATACCGCAATCCTTTGGCTCCTTCTACTTTCTCTGCAAGCTTGCCCCTAAATTCCCAGATCTGTTGCAGCCCACTACATTGCCAGACTCCATCCTCAATCCCTTAATACTCCTCTTCCAGCTTTCTAAACTGATCCCTGAATGCCCCCTGCCCATGCTTTGCCAGCTTGCTCTGCTTTCCCCAGCCATTTGGCAGAATGTGTTTGATTCACACAACTGTTCTGCCCACCCCCACATGGTGGTACTGGGGCAAGGCGAATGCCGACAGCCACAATCTTTCTTTGCCACGAAATACTACATGTGGCACAGAATGGATCCACAGCAGTGACGGGGAACAGTGAGAAGGAAGCGGGAAAAGGGAGGCTGTCATAAACAGATAGCTAAGGGTTAATGTCTCTTTCCACTGAAGCACCTGACCAGAGGACCAATCAGGAAACCGGATTTTTTCAACTTTGGGTGGAGGGAATTGAGTGTCTAAGGTCTTTGTTTTCTGGCTGCCTGCTTTCTCTAAGCTTTGGAGAAGTAGTTCTACTTTCTAGTCTTCTGTTTCTAAGTGTAAGGACAAAGAGATCAGATAGTAAGTTATATGGTTTCTTTTCTTTGGTATTTGCATGAATATAAGTGCTGGAGTGCTTTGATTTGTATTCTTTTTGAATAAGGCTGTTTATTCAATATTCTTTTAAGAAATTGCCCTGTATTGTGTCATCTTAATACAGAGAGAACATTTGTACTTATTTTTCTTTCTTTTTATATAAAGCTTTCTTTTAAGACCTGTTGGAGTTTTTCTTTACTGCAGGGAAATTGAGTCTGTACTCACCAGGGAATTGGTGGGAGGAAGAAATCAGGGGAGATCTGTGTGTGTTGAAGTGGCTAGCCTGATTTTGCATTCCCTCTGGGTGAAGAGGAAAGTACTTTTTGTTTCCAGGATTGGGAACAGAGAGGGAGATTCACTCTGTTTGGATTCACAGAGCTTGTGTCTGTGTATCTCTCCAGGAGCACCTGGAGGGGGGAAGGGAAAAAGGATTATTTCCCTTTGTTGTGAGACTCAAGGGATTTGGGTCTTGGGGTCCCCAGGGAAGGTTTTTCAGAGGGACCAGAGTGCCCCAAAACACTCTAATTTTTTGGGTGGTGGCAGCAGGTACCAGGTCCAAGCTGGTAACTAAGCTTGGAGGTTTTCATGCTAACCCCCATATTTTGGACGCTAAGGTCCAAATCTGGGACTAAGGTTATTATAGGCATCAATAGAAGAAAAGACATGTGGCCGCCTGCAAGATGTCCTGCCCCCCAGATGATGGAGCACTGTGACAGGATACTGAAGCGTGGAGGACAGCGCCCAAGGCCAACCTACCAAAGATTACAGTTGTGCATGTATGAGGGTGACGTGGTAAGAAGAATTTGGCACACAAAACATAAGGCCAACAAGACACACGGCAAACTTCATCCTTCAGTTGATTTGCCTCCTTCTGCATCCCACTCCCCAGTATTGGTCTGTGCATTGTTGGGTCAGGTCGGGTCGGGTTGGGGCAGGGGGGAAGGGAGATACTGCTCTATACCCTTAGCTAACAGCCAGTTGGCTTTAGCTCATGCCAGAGACTCATGCACTAGGCTCCAGGTTAAATCCTACTCACCAAGGGCCGGGGTCTGTCAGCATTACATGAGATCCTGTAATAGTAGTTTAGATGCAATAAAAAGGCCAAAAGGTGTTAACATAACCTAATCACTGTCCAACGTTAAACTGCGTTACACATGGTTTGGCACGCTGAGTCCTCAATCTGCTTAAGAGCATGGCAAACACACCATTAGCAATCCTTTTTAACCTTTCACTAAAGACACAGAAAAGAAGAAAAAACAGTAAAAGCATCTGAAATGTAAAGTATTGAGTAAGCATTTCATCTTAACATTTTTTCCCCTTTGCTTTTCACTGGAGAGAATTTTAGAGGGAAAACCCCTCTTGTTTGACAGTCTCTTAGATCAGTGGCTTTCAGCTTTTCCAGATGCCTGTACCCCTTTCAGGAGTCTGAGTTGTCTTGCGTACCCCAAGTTTCACCTCACTTAAAAACCACTTGTTTACAAAATCAGATATAAAAAACACAATAGTGTCACAGCCACACTATTACTGAAAAATTGCTGACTTTCTCATTTTTACCATATCATTAAAAAATAAATTGATTGGAACATAAATATTGTATTTACATTTCAGGATATAGCATACAGAGCAGAGTAAACAAGTCACTGGCTGTATGAAATTTTAGTTTGTACTGACTTTGCTAGTGCTTTTTATGTAGCCTGTTGTAAAACTAGGCAAATATCTAGATGAGTTGGTGTACCCCCTGGAAGACCTCTGCATACCCCCAGGGGTACACGCACACAAGCTTCAGAACCACTGTCTTAGATGGTATCAAAGATGGTAATAACTTTCCTTTTGGGGAAAAGAGAAGAAGTTCAGGGAGAGGAGCTGGAGCTGTTGTTGTTGATGCTGTTGTTAAAGCATCTCAGCTGCTGTTCAGGATTCAGCTGGAGCTGCTAGTGGTGGCCATGTTATCTGGGTCCTTCTCTCTTGCTCAGCCTGACCAGGACATCTCTCAGGATTAGGATGACAAAGGCCCAGGGTCCCAAGAAATGGTGGGAGTGGCAGCCATGATAGTGAATGATCTGGAGGATGGCGTGAACTGCATTCTCAGCAAGTTTGCAGATGACACTAAACTGGGAGGAGTGGTAGATACGCTGGAGGGTAGGGATAGGATACAGAGGGACCTAGACAAATTAGAGGACTGGGCCAAAAGAAACCTGATGAGGTTCAACAAGGACAAGTGCAGAGTCCTGCACTAGGGACGGAAGAATCCCAGATACTGTTACAGACTAGGGACCGAATGGCTAGGCAGCAGTTCTGCAGAAAAGGACCTAGGGCAGTGGTCCCCAACATGGTGCCCATGGGCGCCATGGCGCCCACGGGGGCATCTTAATGCACCCGCATCCTGGCCCCTGGGAGAGCACCCACCAAAATGCCGCAGTGGGGACGCCTCTCGCCAACGCCGCTTGCCGTCGACAAGTAACATCATTGAGAAGCGTCACCCCCGAATTTCAGCAGGGATGCCTCTTGATGACATTGCTTGTCAACGGCAAGTGGTGTCGTCGAGAGGCGTTACGGCTGCGGCATTTTGGCCGCTGCTCCGCCGCAGCTGTGGTCCTTCGGCTGACGCCCGCCAGCCAAAGAGGTTGGGGACCACTGACCTTGGGGTTACAGTGGACGAGAAGCTGGATATGAGTCAGCAGTGTGCCCTTGTTGCCAAAAAGGCTAACGGCATTTTGGGCTGTATAAGTAGGAGCCCTGCCAGCAGATCAAGGGACATGATCATTCCCCTCTATTCGGCATTGGTGAGGAATCCTCTGGAGTACTGTGTCCAGTTTGGGGCCCCACACTACAAGAAGAATGTGGAAAAATTGGAAAGAGTCCAGCAGAGGGCAACAAAAATGATTAGGGGGCTGGAGCCAGGGCCGGCTTTAGGGCAATTCAGCCAATTCTCTGGAATTGGATCCCACACCCCTAAGAGGGCCCCACAACATCCTGAATGAGCTGCCACCGAAGTCCCGCCACTGTCTTCGGCGGCAGCTCAATCGCTGCCACAGAGGAAGTTCCCTCTGCTGAAATGCTGTCGAAGGCACCGGCAGCTGATTGAGCTGCCGCTGAAGTCCCAGCACTGTCGTCGTCGGCAGCTCAATCATTGCCACTGTCTTTGATACCATTTTGGTGGGGGGACCTTCCTCTGCTGCAGCAATTGAGCTGCCACTGAGGACAGCGGCGGGACTTCAGTGGCAGCTCCTTCGAATCGGGCCCCGTGGTGCCTAAAGCCGGCCCTGGCTGGAGCACATGACTTATGAGGAGAGGTTGAGGGAACTGGGATTGTTTAGTCTGCAGAAGAGAAAAATGAGGGGGGATTTGATAGCTGCTTTCATCTACCTGAAAGGGGGTTCCAAAGAGGATGGATCTAGACTGTTCTTAGTGGTAGCAGATGACAGAACAAGGAGTAATGGTCTCAAGTTGCAGTGGGGATGATTCAGGTTGGATAAATGAAAAAAAAACTTTCACTAGGAGGGTGGTGAAGCACTGGAATGGGTTACCTAGGGAGGTGGTTGAATCTCCTTCCTCAGAGGTTTTTAAGATCAGGCTTGACAAAGCCCTGGTGGGGATGATTTAGTTGGGAATTGGTCCTGCTTTGAGCAGGGGGTTGGACTAGATGACCTCCTGAGGTCCCTTCGAACCCTGGCATTCTATTCTATGAAATGTGTTTCAGTAGTCTCTGTCTGTTCTCCCGTTCGGTCTGTTGCTTCTGTATTCCCCCCGCCCCAACCCAAAGTCTCTGTCTTTAAGGAGACAAAAGGGAATGGTGGGTGGAATATCCATCCCCTCACTATTTTGTTCACCAGTTAAGCCTTGTTTCTAACATGCTAATTTTGGCTCATTAATGTCCAGTTCCACATCTTCTGTTTTTACTAAGAATGATTTTAACCTAGTCCGTGAACCATATCAGTAGGCCCTTTTGTTTAGACAAATTTACTTTTTCCATCTCTTTTTTGTACCTTTTCCCATCGATATTTGTTATGATAGGTTACTGTAACATCTTATGAACTTTCACATACTTGTGAGCTCAACAGTAAAAAGTACCGCATATACTTGCTCATAAGCCAAATATTTTGAGTAAAAAAGTGACACATCAAAGAGTGGGGGTTGGCTTATAAACGGGTCTACACCAAAATTTGATGTTTTTAAACTCTATGGATTGAATTGAATATTGAATACATTGTCGTTTTGTTTACCTGGAGCGTCTGCAGGCACAGAGCCCCTCAGCTCCCCGTGGCCGAGGTTTGCCGTTCCCAGCCACTTCCCAGCACACTGTTGGTGCTATGTAACCAACCAGTAATACTAATTCATTGAAGTCATCATATGTTCTACAGAGTGCACTGGACTAGCTCATTGCATAACAGCAGATGATGAGAAGATGATAGAACTTCCCACAAAACTCACTTGGCGGGAGCAGAGAATTGGGCAAGAGAGCAGCAGCCATATAGGTGTGACGCTTATGAACTATGTTAACAAATGGAGCTAAATTAATTGCAGGTGTAAATAGCTTTAGAATATGCTCTTCTCCATTCAGACCTTCCAAACTGCCAGGGCTCCGGTGCATGGAGAAGAGAGAGACACCAAGAGTGAAGGACACAACAGAAAAATAAATGAATCAAGGAGAAAGTTTGGAATGATGTGAAGAGGTTAATGGAAATAAGGGCCACCAGCTGCCCACAGGGAGGGGGTCACAGTGCTATCACAGGCAGTGTGGCCTAGTGGCTAGCGCACTGGACTAGGACCTGAGTTCAAGTCTCCAGCTCTGCCACTGCTTTGCTGTGTTACCTTGGGTAAGTCACTTCCGTCTCTAGGCCTCAGTATCCCCATTTGTAAAATGGGGGGTAATGATAAATGGTCTCCTTTGTAAAATGCTTGGAAGTCTACCAGTAAGAGCTAGGTTTTACTACTGTTTTCCCATACATTCTGCGTTATGATTCTGCTGGAAGCAGCGCGGGCTGAGGGAGGTACTGGCCACTACTTCTAGCAGCTCCCATTGGCCTGGACCTGCGAACCGTGGCCAGTGGGAGCCGCGATGGGCCGGACCTGCGGACGTGGCTCGTAAACAAACCTGCCCAGCCCGCCAGGGGCTTTTCCTACACAAGTGGCGACCCCAGTTTGAGAAACACTGCCCTATGGCCTGGCTTACCCCTTTGCAGAGCACAAAGCTGGACACCTGCAGGACCCACAGGCAGAGGGCGTTCTGAGGGCTACCAGGGGGGATACAGTGTGGTTGGGGTAGCTCTCCATTTAGGTATGTAGCTAGTCCACATCACAATGACACTCCTGTGCCTCTTCCCCCTGAGGGGATGATATAGACCTACGTTAGCTCGAGCTTCTTTCTGTGCATGCAGCTGTGGCTCCAGTGCTCAGCTAGATTAAAGCTAGTTTGGCTACAACTGCAAGGCGGACGGACATACCTTCAGAGGGGACTAAAGACACAAGGGCTACTACTGCAAAAATAAAATAAAACAACATAAAAGGAACATTTGTACTTTTTCAAACAGACAAAGGAACACCTGTGAATAACAATGATACGCCCCCCCGCCCCCAGTATTCCCACAGAGAAACCCACAAGGGTTGCCGATAGAAAGGTTCACAGCACGGTGAGACTGCAACAGCTCTCTGCTCAAAGGAGCCACTTGCAACATGCCAAGTCATTGGTAAAGGGTTAAACAAACGTCTCAACCGACTTAAAAAACCCCACAGCCCTGTTTTATTAGTTGTTAAACAATCTTTTTCTCTTAATCATGAATCAATTATTAATAAAATAGGAATGGCCTTGAGCTTGCAGCTAAATGTGTTACTGGAATTCTGTTCTATTGCTTTTACTGGCCAACATGCCAAGGCCAAAAGCACCCTCAGATCATTTTTTCAGTTTCATCTGTTGATACATCAATTGGGATGATATAATGCCCTCCATAACCTGTCTGTCCTGGGAGAATCTGTGTTTACTCAGTACCCTGTCAAGGTGACAAATCCAAAATCCCATGGCAGGTCTTGATGAATCATCTGTGTGCTGGATTTCATATATCTCCTGCTTCCAGAGGGGACCTGACAGAAATAATTGGTGTCACTACTGCTGGTCCGATGCCAAATGCTGACAAAACAGTTCAGAATAAGCAGCTCATCTGGTTTGCCCCTGATCGGGTGGGGGAAAGCTGCTGGAGAAGACACAGGATATTATCATGATAAGGCTATGGGGATAAATTCGGCCCTGTCAGTGGCACTCAGCTGCCACTTCGGACAATGGAAGATTTCAACGTTGTGTGAGGATTGAGTAGGATGGCACCGAATACAGCAGAGCCTGGGTGCTGGCACAGCGGTGAAGAGTTAGGTCAGTGCCAAGCTCTGGAGTGCTTTGAAGGTGAGGAGGAGAAGCTGGACCTTTATACAGAGGAAGAGGATTGGGACAAAAGCACCTGGTGGCCCTCTCGGAGTTGCTGTTTCTCAATGCAGGGTTCTGTATATCCCTGTGTGGGAGTCTTCAGAGCCATTCACTGCATTGAGGTAACCTTGTCCTCGGCACCTCTCACCATGTCCTAATAATGTTCTCCTCCTCCTCCTTTAGGGCATGTCTATACTGCACCCTAAACCCAGGCTCTGACACGAGGCGAAGCCCAAGCCCCTTCTATCCACACACAAATGAGTCTGACTTGGGTCAGCAAAGCCTCAGGATCCAGATCCTAGACTCCTACTACTCAGCTGAGGTTCGGGTCCAAGCCCTGTCATTCTGCAGTGTGGATGCAACTCAAGCCACACAGGTGGTCTGCGTAGTGCAGTACAGACGTGCTAACACGAGTGTGAAGCCCAGATCCAGCAATTGTAAACCCAGGTTTACAATGCAGCGTGGACGCTCAAGCATAGGCTTGGAAACACGGACAAGCGAGGGTCCCACACTTGGGTTTACAATGCAGTGTAGACATACCCTCAGACTCCCTTCTGCTGAGATACCTGCAGGACACTGACATTTAATAATGGCTAAGGAGAAAGCACGCTACACTGTGTACACAGCCAGTCCATGCAAAAATATGCTTGTCTTACTGTCACTGTTAATTACTTTCATTACAATAGTAATGGGCAGCGGGTGAACTCCCCCTTCAGAGAGGCGAGCCTGCCAGCCCTGCCCCATCTGCACAAGCCGCCCTCCCCCACGGCCAGAGGAGCCCAGGGCAGCCTGCCGTAGCCACAGGCCACCAGCACCAAGACAGCCCAGACCGCCCAGCCCCTGGTGGGCCTTACTCCCAGCCACTGGCTAGAGCTAAGCCCCCACAAGCTTCAGGGAGTGGGGAAGGGAGGCGGGGCCTGGAGGCAGAACATGGGTGGGGCCACCGCCTGGGTCAGGGAAGGCTTAGCCTGCCCCGGCCTTTGATACCCGACGTCCATGACAGTGCCAACTTTCTGATCGAACAAAACCAAACACCCTTGCCCCGCCCTGTCTGAGGCCTCGCCCCACTTACTCCATCCCCCCTCCCTCTGTTGCTCACTGTCCCCCACCCTCACTCGCTCATTTTCACTGGGCTGGGAAGGGCCCCTTTGTGACTGGGTGTTCGGTTGAAAACTGGACACCTGGCAACCCTAACCCACAGGCCCCAAAAGAGACCAGGACCCTATTGGGCCAGGTACCCTACAGACACACAGCAAGACACGTGCCCTGCCCTCCAGGACTTGCATCTAAATAGTCAAACAAAAGGGAGGAGAAAGAAAGCCTTAGCAAAAAGAAGTGCCTTTCCCAAGATGAGTCTCTGGCTGAGTCAGGAATTGGACCCAGAGCTCCTAAATCCCACCCCAACAGCTTAACCCCGGCACCCTCAATCCCCACACTACCACCAGTGTATCTTATTCATCACTTTTATCTTGTCATTAACCAACACTGAGCATTTCAGGGCAGAGACTGTTTTTACTCCAGGTTTGTCCAACGCAATGTGGCTCCAATCCTTGCCTGGGCCCTCTGTGCTATTGGACTCCAAGAATAAGGAGTGCTGGAGCACCAAGGAAAGAAGCTGCCCAGGTCCTGGCCACCGGTCCGGGGGGCTCTGCATTTTAATTTAAATTTTAAATGAAGCTTCTTAAACATTTAAAAAAACGTATTTAGTTTACATACAACAACAGTTTAGTTAAATATTATCGACTTATAGAAAGAGACCTTCTAAGAACATTAAACTGTGTTACTGGCATGTGGAACCTTAAATGAGAGTGAATGAATGAAGATTTGGCACAGCACTTCTGAAAGGTTGCCGACCCCTGGGTTAATTCCTCAGCTGCCTGCACTTTCTACCTCAGCCAGTAGCACTCTCATTGCCAGACATCCCTAGGCAGATCCAGAGAGTGCCCTGCCAACAGGAACTTTGTTACTGTAAAAACAAGCAAACCAAAAACCCTCCCAAAACACCCCAAGGGCTCAATTCTCCTCTCACTGGTGTGAAGCAGGAACACCTCAGCTGAAAGCCGTGGAGCTATGCTGCTGTCAGATGATTCAGAATCTGACCCAAAGTTCTCTGGCCCAGAGATTCAGCTAATAACTACACCCATGTTTCTGTACTTGGAAACTTGGACATGGTGACACATGAATAGTGGGAGGGTACTTTACATGTCCCTAGAGCTTTCAAAGGCTGCTTAATTGTCCTTCGTCTATACCACTTTTCCTTTACTGTATTGTTAACGTTATCAACAATTCCCATGCACTATACCCCTGCGCAGGAAAATAATTCAGCACCTGGCACTGGACTTGTATCCTGTCTGAAATGGCTTCAATTGAACAATTAGCTTTGCCTCTACTGTCGGGCCCCATACATGGCTGTTCTGGGAAGGAAGCCTGGGGCATTTGTACAATTGATGGGGGAAGCATCAGCCACGCTCGGTGAAATCGTTAGCTGTTGGCAGATTTGTTGTGCGCTTTGGACTGCAAGGAACAAGTGTGCATTTGACTCCCTCTGCTGGTTCTATGATAAATGCAGAGATGCAGGCTCTGTATTGAACACTGCAAAGCAAAGACAGGCCCTGTCATCATGACAGCGCAAGTAACCCCGTCGTTACCAACGTGCCTCAGCCCAGGGGGAGCCGAATGCAGCAGGTCTAGGTTCTGACTCCACCTGCGTGGGATGGCCCAAGGAAGGAGAGGAGCAGTTGAAGAACATCCTGCCTGTGGTGCTGCTGCACCAGGGCAGCCCCACTCCTGCCATTTGTGCTGTCAGTTAAGCAGCAGGGTTGTTAGCCCATCACGTCACCCTACAGGGGGTGAGGTGAGGCAACAGGTCTGGCCCCTCTTCTGTACCAGGTGGCAAACCAGAAGGGGAACAAATGTGACATCTGTGAAGGGCTGTCATAGCTGCTGCTCCTTCGTATGCTCCAGCAACAGCCTGTGAAGTAGGGAAGTAGTTTTACACATGGAGAAACTGAGGCACAACATGGAATTAGGGATCCCTTCTCTGGGGACAGCATATGAAAAACTCCCATTGATGGTGGTGAATCAAGCTCCAGGACTGCTGACTCCCAGCATCTCTCTTCCCTGCTTGGCTGGCGTCACTGGTGGTGGTGGGGCGGGGGTCTGCAGCTACTCAGTCTGAACACAGAGCCCAGAGATGGGGCCCTATTTTGTAGGGGTTCTGCTCTGTGAGCGGGTCCAACCATCACTGTTTCGTGTCCCTTATTCTGGATAATTACATGAAAGGACTCCATGCTTGTGAAACTAAACTGGCTCTTTCCAAAGAGAGCTATTGACGGAGGTGCTAGGTTTCCAGCCAGGTGCATGCAAACCGAGTTCATGGTGCCTCCTCCAAACTCTTCCCTCCTACAATCTGTGCTCCTCCCTGCACATTCCATGCTGGCTGCCACATCTTTCCTTTTAACAATTTTTATTGTCTTTCCTTCCAGCAGTTGCTGACTTGCTGGGGCCAGAGGTTGCTAGTACCTAGCCCAGCCTCACAACATGGCCTTTTCCACCAGCCTGTTGTGGCCTCACAGTGCTTCAAGTGTGCTGGTCTTTGCACTAGTCTTCTTCTTGTTTGTGTTATGGCTCTTGGGGGGGAGGATCTTACTCCCACCCTACTTCTGCCCCCGGGAGCCTGAGTTGGCTGGCACAGGCCTGCTCCCGGTGTTTCGTTTCTGTGCAGACATACCCAGAGTTGCTCATATAGCTCATTTCTTCTGACTCTTCTACATCAGGCCAGCTGGTAGCAGAGGCTCTTTCTAAGTCTCCTGGTCCGGACCTTGGCCCCGTCCGTCCAAGTGTGCCAGCCATCTGCCACTACTCCACATGTCTCTTCAGTTCATCTCCATTGCTGTCCTGAGTCAGCGGTGTCCCGTGCAGCTTGGATCATTGCTGTTTGCCACTGCTTCGTGCAGCTCCTCGATGGCTGGACTCACCCTGTTCATCTGTGTGTAGTGGCCTCATGTCCTTGGTGCTTCCATTGTAGCAGGCTGCCTGCTTTTAGCTTGGCATTCGCCTGACAATTATCCATTATTCCTCTGCTGTGCTAGGCTACTCTCTAATTCCTATGGGACTGTATTGGGATGGTGTAACGTTGCCAGGTAGGGATCCCTTCCTGTCTGTTTGGCCTTTGGCATCAGTCTCTTGGTTGTCTTTACTGCCCACTCTGCCTTCCCATTGCTTTGTGGGTACCCAGGGAAACGACATCTTCTACTCCAATTTGGCACCACATTGTTTGAATTCTGCTGCAGCGTCTGATGGTGTCAGGTACATCATCACTTGCAAAATGCACCTTCAGTTCTCACCTTAGCCTCCTCCAGATAATCCACCTCCCAGAAACAGGGTTAGTGCTCTACTGTGACCACATAGCTCTTTGCATTAAAAGTGAACAGGTCTGTTTGCAGCCTCTTCCCAGGGCAGGGCTGGCTGTAGAGTCTCCTTCTGTTGTCAATCACTATAGTCACATTATCCCATGGGTGCTCAACTGGGCTTTCATGCGTGGCCAGGAGATATACCCTCCCTGGCTTGTCTCAGCAAGGCCTCTCTCCCCAGCTGTGAATGGTGTATCCATCTCAAGATGGCAGTTCTCAATTGGCGGGGATTACTGCCCAGTCCCCTTGAAACAAGATCCCATCTTGCACACACAGCTCGTCCCTCACCTGGGAGTTGAGGAAACATCCTGTCCCACATGTTCCTTGGGATCTAGCCAACCCTGGCATAGGAATCGCTTTACTTCTTGTAGCAACCCATCCTTTTTGTGGAATTGTCTGGAGCCTCCCATCAGAAATGCAGAGGCACTGTAGCATGTAGATAGACTTTCTCCTGTCTCACACAGCTATCTATGTAGTAGGTGTCTGGAAGGTACACCCTGTACAGGTGTAGCTACCACCAGTAGTGACTTTCCTAGCTGGGACTTTCCTAGTGATTTTTCTTACCCTCTCATCAAAACGCTGGAGTCTCAGTATCATGCATTGTATTCACCTGGGTGCACTCAGCAGTGGCTTCTTCATGATGCTTTCTAATGGCTTGTGCTCAGACGGCACATCCACCTTGTGCCCAGAGCTGCTGGAATGTTCCACCCCAGAGATCACGCCCCGTAGCTCCCATTCTAGCTGAGCACACCCTCTTTCAGGTTCTATTGGCACATTCTGTGGGCTGCTGGCTTTGCATCAGTGCAGCATCCAGGCCTCTTGCGGCATCCCACTATCGCTCTAGCTGCTCCACAGAGGTGTTGTACCTCAGGACCGCTGCCTCACTTATGATTTTCTGTGCTGCATCAGTGCAGTATCTAGGCCTCTTTCAAATGCCAGTTCTTGGGCCTCTCCCCATTCCCAGGCAGCATCGTTGTGTGGTAACTGTCTCAAGGGTTCACATGTTTCTGATAGGTGGGCGCAAAATCTGGAAAGGTAGCTGGCCATCCCTCCAAATCACTGGACCCCTCCCCAAGTCCTTTGGTCCAGACATTTCCTTAATGGCGCTCAGTTTCTGTCTGGAATCCTTTAAAAGTCAGCGGATGTCCAATACACTGAACTTGAGTTCTTCTCAGCTTTAGCTTATCTGCATTCAGCCTAATATTCCACACTAGGATGACCAGACAGCAAATGTGAAAAATCGGTACAGGGGTAATAGGAGCCTATATAAGAAAAGGACCCAAAAATTGGGACTGTCCCTATAAAATTGGGACATCTGCTCACCCTATTCCACACCCAGCCCCTGTTTAGGAGTTGTTGCAGCTGGGTATCATCATCCCGAATTGCCTATTCCTGGTCATCTCCTTCTACAGTAAGAATGTCATCAGCTACAATCTTGGGCCACTGTCAAGGTGGCTTGATGGCTCATCTAGCTCCCTATGCTAGAAGCCATTCTTGACAATGAACAAGCAATGAATATTCTTGCCCTGGACAGATCAGGTAGTAGGTCCTCAACTGTTGGTAAGAAGTAGCGACTTCTTTACCTTGCTGCATCAAGTGGTTTTGGGTCAATGCAGATCCTCCCTTTACTAGGTTCTCTCACCACTACTGGACTGCTGATCCACTCTGTGCTAGTTTCAACAGGAGTAAGGATGCCTCTTCTTTTCAGGCTGGACAATTCCTTCTTCAATGGCTCCACCAGAGCTAATGGAATTCTGCATTTTGGTAACCTCCTGGACTGCATGTTGGGGTCTATTTCTGTTAGAATGCTGGATAGGGCCCACAATGGCTACTCTCCCTCTTATCTCGCGATGAGGATATGGTGCTGCTGTACTGTGATCAAATCCATGGCTTGCACTGCCCTGCTGCCCAGCAGTGGGCGCTATTCCCGTGTATCAACTACTGTATACTCCAGGCAACGACATCTTTTTTCAGGTCTCAGAATGAATTTACTGTTCATCACCAACACTTGGCCACAATTCTCTACTCTAATACTGCTGCTTACCGATGTTGCTGGGCTTACATTGCGGCTGGCTCCACAATCCAGTGGGAATCAAATAGGTTGTGGACCAGATGAATGGCTGGCACACTTCTTCTGCAGCGTGGGTACACTGAGAATCGTGGGATCCTCCCCTTCACCGGAAGTCTCTGCATCCTCATCACTGCATGTATTCATGCTTTTTTATTCTTAAGGTGGCTACAGCATTGAGACATAAATTGGTTCAATTTCTTCCATCCCTTGCACCCCTGTCCATAGGCTAACCATTTTTTATTTAGGTCTTTTTTTTCTCGCTGTTTTCCACAGTGTATTCACTGGATCATGATGCCTGCATTCTCAGTCAATCTGTCTCTGGCCTGCTTCCTGGGTTCCTTTAGCTTGGCACTGTAATTGTTCTGCACTAGTGACTGTCATTGTTTTGATCCTTTCCCTGGACAATTCAGCTACCCTTGCTATTAGGGAGCATTTCTCTGGCCTTAGCTATGTTTCTATCCACGATCTCTCCTGTAAGCACGCATCCCACAAATGATTCTGCCTCTCCTTTGCCTCCAGAGTTACATGTGGATGCCAGAGTTCTCAGCTTTGTAATGTAATTATCCATTCCCTCTGCTCTTTATTCACTGTGGGGTGGCAGGGGGGGAATTGTTCTCTCTCCACAAATCTCATTCTGTCTGAGGTCACAATATTCAAACACCTGTATCAGCTGCTCTAGTTTTCAGGCATTAGTTCTAGCAGCAGTGTCTCACTCACTTCTTGTCCACACCCACTGACCCCAATGAGATGGGAAAAGTAAAGAAAGTTTTTTTTACTAGCTTATCTCTGATGGCCAGCTCTGTATACAGAATCAATTCTTGCTTCCATGCTTCGGCGGGGTATTTTGTCTGGAAATCCAGCATTCCTAGTGGGCTGAGTCCCTCCAGGCTGCCTGTTTGCTCTGTTTCTAGGTGCTCTTTGTTTGCTTGTTAATCATACTTTGTTCCTTGGTGTGTGTCTCACATCTGCCCACCACCACGTTTCAGGCGCTGAGTAATGACATGAAAGGACACATACTTGTATGACAGAGTGCTGGGCAACACAGCTGTACCAGCCCTCTGATCACTGTGTCACCAATTAAATCATCCCAGATTTAATCTGGCCGGCAAAACTGTGGCTACTTAGCAGATTAGAATGGGCTGGGGAGAGTTAAAGCACTCATTAGCCTAATAGCTCCAGGAGTAGAAGATGACACAGGAAGGAAGGGAAGGAGGAAGAGAGCCAGAGTGAGGCAGGCAAGCTTTGAGAGACAGAGCAAGAAGACAGCTCAGAGAGGGACATCTTTTCCCTCTCCTATACTTGGCCAAAGCGGCACAATTCCATATGGGTGATGGGGGCACTCTGTACATAAGTCATACATGGTGTTTATTGCAGAGAGTCTCCAAGGGTCTGTGGGTGCAGAGGAAGACAGGAGCAGAGGGGTCCCCTGTCACAGCTTATAAAACTAGACTGGCCGTTCTTAAAAGAACTATTTACAGAGGTGCTTCAACTGCAGCTAGAATTCCAGCCATGTGCACAGAAACTGAGTTCCTGGTGCCTCCTTTAAACTCTTCCCTCCTGTAACCTCTGCTCCTCTCTCCAAGTTCCATGCAGGTTGCTATTATCACCACCTGTAATAAGGACTTGCAGGAGAGAGAGGAAAGAAGGGCTCTGGCCTGCAATGCCAACAGATCCTGGCCTCATAAGAAAGGGTGAGATCAGACATGGGGAGAGTGGGTCTTGGGGCTTTTAATGTTTTCAAAGATCTGTAACTCTCAAGGGCTTTTAAGAGTATAGTCTCTTAGGTTAAGAAATTCCTGTGCTAAGCCTGTGTTCCTGGCTCTTCTGCTATGTTATTCCTGATGGGGTTAACTTATTAGCCCAGCCAGCCCACAGTCAAGGTGGAACTGGGGTTTCAGGGGGTCTGAGACACTGATTTGGGGGACTAGAGCAGCTGCATCCTCTGTCCCAGGGAAGGGCGCCAACAAGAGGTCTGAGCCTAGGAGTTTGCCCTAGACATCCAGAGCCAGAAACAATGACTAGACTCTGCCCCGACCCAACTGGCTTGAAAGTACATGGGATCCAGTGCCTGGGTCCCCTTGCAACAGAGTGCTGTCTGCTCAGTGAGGTGCTAGGCCAGGTCGTAACAATGAGCATCTGCAACTCCAGCTGAAATCAGTGGGAGGTGTGGGTCCTCAGTGCCTCTGAATATAAGGAACCGGGTGTGTCTGGTTAGGCAACCAAAAGAGAAGGGTCCCCAGATCAATGGATGCTTATGAAAGTGTTGATATTTAGTTCTGATGTTGGGAAGTATTTAAACTTGACAAGAGTAGAGCCGTATTTCCTGTATCTTAGACCATGAGACAACATGCATACGTGTAGCAAGTTTATGTATCTATATAGAATTTTGCCTTACAAGGAACAAAAGCAACTTGAGTCAAGGGAAGTCACCCAACCAGTGCAGTATGTTTAGATTTTTGCTTTGGAAAATATTGTGCGCACAGGAGTTCCTTAATATGGCAAGACAGCAAGCAGCTTCCTGTTATGAAAACAGTCAACAACCTGACATTCAGAAAGTCAATCTATGCACTACACATGATAAACAATACCGATAAAGATCTGCTGTAATAGACACAATAGCAAATAGCCCTATCAATGGAGAGGGTTAGGACATGAAATAACCCCTGACAAACTGAATACCACAAACTGTCTCACAAGGTTTATTTAATATTTAAGATCAATAATCTCCACCACGCACTTTCAATATTATCTGACATTGATTAGTTTTACCTTTGGACGGTGCATGGAGTTGGAGCTGATCCTGAAGATCTCTTCTTAGTTATAAGTAAGCCTGGAAGCATTAGATTTATCAGTAATGTCAATAAACTTCAGTTTCACCATACAGCCACAAACTGACAAAAATATTTCCATTGGTAATAATTAAAATTTACAGATAGGCAAAGTAAGAAAAATGCTGCTTGAGAACTTAGAGTTTGGTTTAAGGAAATTTACTTTGCATATTTTGACATATGATGTTGACAATTTGTGCTTTAAAGGTTTTAAAGATTTAACTTTTTGAATCTCAAACTCCATGGTCATTACATAATAGTCTGACACCCCTCCCCCTTAATTTCCCACAATTATGAAAATGTAAATGGCTAAGAATAGAAAATAATGCTTAAAACTCATAATTGTGCATAACTGTAAAAATTAAAAATAGATAAAAATAAAAAATGCTTAAAAATAAACATCCATATCATCTGTTGAAATGATATAAAAATTGAATTCTGCCAAGCCTAGTTATAAGTCAGTGAGACAAAATCAAATCATGAAATAGGTTTATTTACAATTTTCCTTTCCCTTCCCGTTTATGGTCCCCCCGGGGTTCAAGACAACAGCTGTTGAACTCATCCAGTCTGTCCCCAAATTAACATTCTCTATCTGAATTAAACTTCAGAAGCAAGACCAGAAGAGACTGGAAATTTTTTCCCCCTTCCCTGACCTTGCTAATGTAAGTTCCTTGCAGCTGTGGATGTCTTTTAGGATGTGTACACACCGTGCCTAACACAACAGGGCTCTGATCCCTAAAGGGTACCTCCTGGTGCGATTGTAACACAACAAATAATATCAAGAAGAAGAATTCACCACAGGAAGAGACCTGTTGAAAGATGCAGCTCTGCTCTGAAAAGCAACTAGAAGAGGATCAACACAGGGCTCTGTTTATTGACTCTCAGCTACTCCATACCCAGTGTGCTCTGTTTACAAGTAAAATGATTGCTTTTCCCCCTAACTGCCAGCCCTTAAACATCCCTCAAGGTCTGGGAGTCAAGCTGGGTCCTTTCCTTCTCACTTCTTCACAACAACATTCCTGCAGGTCAGATTCTGCCCTTGGCAACGACTGTGCCATCTGCCATCATATTCTGCCCTCCGTGATGCTTCCACCATCCCATGGCCTTCAAGCCCTCCCAACTCCTTTTGCACTTCTGAGTTTCCTCCGAGTTTGGGGTTTTTGCACTGTCAGATGGGAACTTGGGAGAAAGTCCACATATCCCAACGAGCTTAACTGGAATGGATAATGCTCCATGGGATTATCTCTCTTCACCATCTCCCCATGTTCCAACAAGTTCCAGACCTCCCCCCTATCTTGAGCTAGATTCTAGAGCAAGGAGGACAGATGCAGAGGCCTGCTTCCTAATGCCTGTGGGATACAAGCAGGAAGCAAGATACTCGGAGCTCTAGCGTTTGCCTTCAAGCAGAGGGCAAGCTCCCCCACATCCTCCAGCCAAGAAGGTCTTCAAAAGGAGCATAGGTGCCATTCTACAGCACAGGAGAGTCTAAAGACCTCTGAGCCCAGCCTGCTTCACACTGCTATAAGGAAAACTGGTCTGGTTTCAGATTGACCCCAGCTCTCCCTGAGACTTACTGAAAGGTTCATTGTACCTTGACTAAAACTTCACACACCTGGCTGCAGAGCGGTCCTGTGTTCCCCACAGGGGGGGTTCACATGGCATTACACATTTCAGTATCTACGAGATGCTCTAAAAACAAAGCCAGTGTCCATTCTTGAAATAATGGAAAGGATAGAGACAGGCCCAGATGGGTTCAAACCAAAACCATGGACCCAAGTGCCCCCCCCAATGTCTCGAATATTTGAATTCTATATCCTGATCCAAATTTTTCATCTCAAGCCCATGTCCAGATAGAAAACTGCCGGCTAGTTCCAGTCTATGAAAACTGGATTGAAGATCTGTTCAGCGAGATCCAGCAGAGAAATTACTTTAAGCACATCTCAGGGACCAAGGATGATACTGGGTGCAGTTACCCTGCAATAAAAATCCCTGCAACAGCGAGTCTCAGGGCTCAGGCCAACTGACTGGGGTTTGCACAGCCATGCTACAGGACTAAAAATAGCAGTGTAGCCATTCCCACTCAGGCTCTGAGACCCACCCCCTTCGCTGGGTTGCAGTGCCCCGGTTCTAGTCTGAGCAGGAATGCCTACACGGCTGTTTTTAAGCCCCATAGCACAAGTCTCACAAGGCCAAGTCTGTAGATCCAGGCTCTGAGACTTGCCACAGGGTTTTTGTTTTGCAGCATAGACATGCTCACTATGGAAAAGGAGACATGCAGCCAGACATTAGCAGCTGGATAAAGGAAGCATCAAGGCATAGAATCATAGAATATCAGGGTTGGAAGGAACCTCAGGAGGTCATCTAGTCCAACACCCTGCTCAAAGCAGGACCAAACACCCACTACATCATCCCAGCCAGGGCTTTGTCAAGCCTGACCTTAAAAACCTCTAAGGATAGAGATTCCGCCACCTCCCTAGGTAACCCATTCCAGTGCTTCACCACCCTCCTAGTGAAATAGTGTTTCCTAATATCCAACCTAAACCTCCCCCACTGCAACTTGAGACCATTGCTCCTTGTTCTGTTATCTGCCCCCACTGAGAACAGCCAAGCTCCATCCTCTTTGGAACCTCCCTTCAGGTAGTTGAAGGCTGCTATCAAATCCCCCCTCACTCTTCTCTTCTGCAAACTAAATAAGCCCAGTTCCCTCAGCCTCTCCTCATAAGTCATGTGCCCTAGCACCCTAATCATTTTCGTTGCCCTCTGCTGGACTGTCTCCAATTGGTCCACATCCCTTCTGTAGTGGGGGGACCAAAACTGGACGCAGTACTCCAGGTGTGGCCTCACCAGTGCCAAATAGAGGGGAATAATCACTTCCCATGATCTGCTGTCAATGCTCCTACTAATACAGACCAATATGCCATTGGCCTTCTTGGCAACAAGGGCACATTGCTGACTCATATCCAGCTTCTCATCCACTGTAATCCCCAGGTCCTTTTCTGCAGAACTGCTGCTTAGCCAGTTAGTCCCCAGCCAGTAGCGGTGCATGGGATTCTTCCTTCCTAAGTGCAGGACTCTGCACTTACCCTTGATGAACCTTATCAGATTTCTTTTGGCCCAATCCTCTAGTTTGTCTAGGTCATTCTGGACCCTCTCCCTACCCTCCAGCGTATCTACCTCTCCCCCCAGTTTAGTGCCATCCGCAAATTTGCTGAGAGTGTAATTAATCCCATCATCCAGATCATTAATGAAGATGTTCATAGAATCATAGAATAGAATGTTGAACAAAACTGGCCCCAGGACCAACCCTGGGGGCACTCCACTTGATACCGCCTGCCAACTAGACATGGGGCTGTTGATCACTACCCGTTGAGCCAGACAATCTAGCCAGCTTTCTATCCACCTTATAGTCCATTCATCCAATCCATACTTCTTTAACTTGCTGGCAAGAATACTGTGGGAGATCGTATCAAAAGCTTTGCTAAAGGCACAGCGAGGGGTCAGTCATCTCTGTTGGAGTCACACACCAATGTGACCTCTAGCAGATAGAATGAACAACACCCTTGCAATGTATTATCACTTCTCACTTAGACCCATGTAAACGCCAGCACTCTGTACATTAATAAATTGTAAGTGCAGGCTAAATGAATGATAATCATCTTACATAAAACTCTACTTACAAAACAGTCGGTAATGGCTAAACCACTGGCCTGCTGCTCATTACACTAAACCATACCATCCATCAGAGGTACTTATATGCCCCTCATTAGTGTATTATCTGAGCACTTCAACCTTTAAATGCATTAATCTTCACCACACCCCTCTGAGGTAGAGGAGTGCTGTTATACCCATTTTACAGATGGGAAACTGAGGCACAGAGAGACTATGGCCCAGACTGTCAAAGGGCCATACTCTGTTCTGGGCTCAGAGGTCATAGAATCAGAGAAGACTAGGGTTGAAAGAGACCTCAAGAGGTCATCTGGTCCAACCCCCAGCTCAAAGCAGGACCAATCTCAACTAAATCATCCCAGCCAGGGCTTTGTCAACCCAGGCCTTCAAAACCTCTAAGGATGGAGATTCTACCACCTCTCTAGGGAACCCATTCCAGTGCTTCACCACCCTCCTAGTGAAACAGCATTTCCTAATATCCAACCTAGACCTCCCCCACTGCAACGTGAGACCATTGCTCCTTGTTTGTCATCTGCCACCACTGAGAACAGTCTAGCTCCAGCCTCTTTGAATGTTGCATCCTCTTTGGAGTTGCAATATCTGACTGATTAAGGAGCCTAAGTCTCATTTTAAAAAGAGATTTAGGCATTTCAGCACCTAAATGCCATTGACAGTGACAAAGTGCCTAAATCCCTTTTGAAAATAGACAGACTCCTAAACCAGTCAGGCATTGCAATCCTGAGTGCAGCGACAGACACATCTCTTTAAATATCTCAGCCTTAGTGACTCTGTCCCAGGTTAGTGTCCTACCAACTACTGGACAATCCTTCCTCTCCAAATATTAACTCTTCCTGACTACAACCATCTCACTATTAGCTCGTGCTTCCCGCTCTCCCTTTGCCAGATCTATTTGCGGTCTGTCACTGTAGAGTTAAATTGAAAGTTCCCTGGGTAGGCACTGCCTTTTCATCAAATGCCTGTGCAGCACCTAGCATACAGGGGCCCGAATTCCTGACTGCTGCCTCTGGGCACCATCACAATACAAATAAATCATAATTTGGGTTTTAAATGTACCTGACTTCTCTACACTGACTTTAACAGAGACAACTGGCCCTTCCCTGTGCTTTGACTGCATGGATAGGGGTAACTAGTGGTGTTCCCCAAGGGTCAGTCCTAGGACCAATTCTATTCAATTTATTCATAAATGATCTGGAGAAAGGGGTAAACAGTGAGGTGGCAAAGTTTGCAGATGATACTAAACTACTCAAGATAGTTAAGACCAAAGCAGATTGTGAAGAACTTCAAAAAGATCTCACAAAACTAAATGATTAGGCAACAAAATGGCAAATGAAATTTAATGTGGATAAATGTAAAGTAATGCACATTGGAAAAAATAACCCCAACTATACGTACAATATGATGGGGGCTAATTTAGCTACAACGAATCAGGAAAAAGGTCTTGGTGTCATCGTGGATAGTTCTCTGAAGACATCCATGCAGTGCGCAGAGGCGGTCAAAAAAGCAAACAGGATGTTAGGAATCATTAAAAAGGGGATAGAGAATAAGACTGAGAATATATTATTGCCCTTATATAAATCCATGGTACGTCCACATCTCGAATACGGTGTACAGATGTGGTCTCCTCACCTCAAAAAAGATATTCTAGCACTAGAAAAGGTTCAGAAAAGGGCAACTAAAATGATTAGGGGTTTGGATAGAGTCCCATATGAGGAAAGATTAAAGAGGGTAGGCCTCTTCAGCTTGGAAAAGAGGAGACTAAGGGGGGATATGATAGAGGTATATAAAATCATGAGTGATGTGGAGAAAGTGGATAAGGAAAAGTTATTTACTTATTCCCATAATACAAGAACTAGGGGTCACCAAATGAAATTAATAAGTAGCAGGTTTAAAACAAATAAAATGAAGTTCTTTTTCATGCAGCACACAGTCAACTTGTGGAACTCCTTACCTGAGGAGGTTGTGAAGGCTGGGATCTATAACAGTGTTTAAAAGGAAACTGGATAAATTCATGCTGGCTAAGTCCATAAATGGCTATTAGCCAGGAAGGGTAAAGAATGGTGTTCCTAGCCTCTGTTCATCAGAGGATGGAGATGGATGGCAGGAGAGAGATCACTTGATCATTGCCTGTTAGCTTCACTCCCTCTGGGGCACCTGGCATTGACCACTGTCGGTAGACAGATACTGGGCTAGATGGACCTTTGGTCTGACCTGGTATGGCCGTTCTTATGTTCTTATGATATTTTCCACTTACTTGCAGGGTAAAACAGCAGATGTTTCCTCAATTAACATAGAGCATCACTGCCCTGCAGTGTAGACCAGGGAGGGTGTATATTCAGCTGCGCTGTGCTATTTATTAGTTTAGATTAATACAAGATATTACGGAGTGCCTATCCAGGCCTCTAGGTGCCTTTGCTATATATTAACAGCGGTATTAAATGTGACAGCCACTTCAAAAAACAGGCTGGAAAAAGAAAAACCCCACTCCAGTCTTCTTGCACAAACCCCAGCTGTCAGCACACACATCCACCCCCAAAAAGGTGAGGAAAGAGGTGAGTTGGGAGGGTTTGTTTGTGTGTGCACGCATGCGCGTACATGGCACCTTGCCAGGACGCTGTTGTCTTCAGGGGGAGGCAGCCATCTTGTGCTTCACTTCAGTGTGGGCTGTCACCAGAGACATGCACGCATGCTGTGTGCCCTCCCAGCGTTACTCTGCTTTTCTTTCTTCATCTAAAATGAAGGCCACTCAGACTTGCTGTGTAGGGAGAAATCTCACAATAAGGAGATGAGGAAGAACTCCCAGTCCAGTGGAAACTGCAAGGGAAAGTTAGGAACCTGAGTGTAATCACCTACGTAGGAATTATTTAACCAGGATTAACAGGCTTGTTCTTGCAAAAGGTGGCATGGGATCTCAAGAGGCCCCATGCAGTCAGGGCTGCCTATTTATGTGATTATTCACAATTATTACTTGTATTGTGATAGCACCTAGGAGCCCAGTCCTGGATCAGGACTCCATCGCACTAGGTGCTGTACAAAACCAGAACAGATGATCCCTCTCCTGAAGAGCTTGCAGTCTAAGTATAAGACAAGATACAACAGGCGGATACAACCCAGACAGGGGAGCAGCAAGTCACGAGGCAATGCCTACCGGCATGAGATGCTGTGGTCACAGCACCCCCAGCTGCCCAGCCATTGCCAAGTTTTTTGTAGGCATAATGTCAGATGAGACTTAGGGAAGGACTGGAAGGAGGACCATGAAGTAACTCTGTGGCTGTTTACGCGGAGCTCCTGCCATGCGTGAGTGGGAGGATGGGAGTAAGCACAAAGCAGGTTCATGTCCCTGGTTCCCCACTGCACTGCACCTGTGTAGACATTTACACCTGTTCACAATGGGGTCAAATTCTACCATTCTAACTGGGGAGCGTTTGACACCTAGTTTGCATCAGTGTAAATGACCAGGTAGAATAAACATTTTGGTCCAAATGTGGCCCATGATGCAAATGTTTAGGACAGGGGTCGGCAACCTTTCAGAAGTGCTGTGCCATGTCTTCATTTATTCACTCTGATTTAAGGTTTCGCGTGCCAGTCATACATTTTAACATTTTTAGAAGGTCTCTTTCTATAAGTCTATAATATAGAACTAAACTATTGTTGTCTGTAAAGTAAATAAGGTTTTTAAAGTGTTTGAGATGATTCATTTAAAATTAAATTAAAATGCAGAGCCCCCTGGACCAGTGGCCGGGACCTGGGCAGTGTGAGTGCCACTGAAAATCAGCTCACATGCCGCCTTTGGCACGTGTGCCATAGGTTACTTACCCCTGATTTAGGACATAATGTATGTCAAAAATATAAGCTCTCCATGTTTTATATATACTGAGCATCAGTAGTGAATTAATGATTTTGCCGCCCCAGGCCCTGAAATAATTGTCACCCCGCCCACCCCTGGCCCCGCCCCGACTCCACCCTTTCCCAGCCCCCATTCCAATCCCTTCCCCAAAGTCCCAGCCCAACTCCGCCCCCTCCCTGCCCCTATTGGATCCCTTCTCCAAATCTCTGCCCCGGCCTGACCTCTTCCCCCAGCGTGCTGCGTTCCCCCTCCCTCCCTTACCCACGAAACAGCTGTTTCACGGCGCAAGCACTGGGAGGGAGGGGAGAGAAACAGGACGCGGCGGCACGCTCGCAGAGGCGGCGAGCTGGAGCAGGGGAGCTTCTCTGTGGGTGCTCAAATTTGCCATCCTAGGCATAGGCCTTGTCAGCCTAGGCGATAATACACCGCTGCTGATCACAGATAAGCAAACTCAGCAGAAGTCTCCCAGTGTATTCAGGGTCATTCCCCAGATGAACCCTTTGCAATCCTGCAGCTGAGTAGAGGCACGTTGGGTTCCTCTCTTCCCCCACCTGGGCAGCTCTAGTTACTCTGGAAATGGAAAGACTGCCATTGATGTCAGTGGGGATTAGAGCAGGTTGATGCGACGCTCATAAAAGGATACACACTAGGAGTTTTTTCTATTTCCTTCAGGGCACGTTGAATTAGGAGAGATCATGCTGATTATTTGTCAAAAGTAACCTGTACCAGTGCTACTTTAGGAGCCCTGCTTACCTTCTTTTCTGGGCATTTACTGAAAGGGAGTTTTTGTTAAAGCATGGCCAGGATTCACCCTCATATTCCCCAGCACAATCCAAGAGAGAGAGAATAAGAGAGAGACGCAGAGAGAAACAACAACAAGAAAACCACCCAAAATCCTCCAAACAATTGCAAAGCTTTGCAAATAATTCGCGGGGGAATAAAGTTTAAAAATAAAGTTCTGTTGTCCGGGGCTTTTATAATCTCCACTCATATTCTCTGGCATATAACTCAGAAGCACAATAGATTTTTTCGTTGTGAATGAGTGTGAAGTACCACAAAAGGAAAGAGGAAACCCCTAATGTAGTCCTGAATAGACCTGTGAAAAAGGATAATAAAAGTTGTCCTGGATTTCCTTTAGCAGCAGGTGCTTCCTTTGGTGTTTCTATTCATTCATACTTTGGACAGATAGAGGCTGCCAATTTTTTTTTTGGAAGGCCTAGAGTTCAGCTGATGTGAGAAAAGGTGACTTTATCTCCTCTAGCACTGTTAAAATGGTAGTTCCCCACCACTGCTGTAAGTGAATGCAAGAGCACAGGCTCTTCAGGCTTTTGATCTGGATGGGAGCTTCCCAGTACTCAGGGATGTTTGGGTCCGAAGTTTTCATTTCAGACATATTTCCCCTTTCTAATGAACCTCTACACTAGTCCCAGAAGCAAAACTGCCGCCCGCCTCCCATTCATGTCTCATTCTACATTCCAGTGTAGCTTGGACAATGGTTGGAAGGCTAAGGTTTGGAGTCACCCAGCCTCAGAGAGTATAGAGTTGAGTAGGAGACATTAGGCATTGGCCAGTGTAGCCCAGACCTTAGTTGGCAAAACCCAGATAAGCTAGGTAACTTGCCACAGGTTCCCATCTGATGAGGGGAAGGGGGATATGCTGATCTGTAATTAACCTTCCATGGCCACAGGGAGGACCACTGGGACTCTTACCCGAATGTTTTGCCATCAACTCAGACTTCATACAGCCAAACTTAAACTCCTCATCTTCGCTCCCAATCTCTTCCACAACCTTATTCTCTATCACCATTCCTAACATCACTGTTTTTTTTGAATCACCTTCCCTAATTCCTGTTCCGTTATTCACCACAACATCTCTAAGTCCTGTTCTTTTCTGTCCAGTCTTCTTTGAAAGCTCTTGTCCATCTTGCCTACTGTAACCGCCTCCTCCTTGGCCATCCTAGCATCCTCATCACTCTACTCCCATCCATACAAAGGCAGCCTTTACGTTCATTTTCCTTGCTGTCACCTGGCTGTCTTTTCTGTGACTAGTTCTACCTGCTCCATGTCTTCCAATGCATCAAGCTCAAGCGTGTCATCCTTGTCTTCAATACCCTTCATAACTCTGTGTCTCCCACCTTATTCTTCCCCATCCCCTACCCTACCCACTCCACAAATGAGGTCAGCCTTAATGACCCTTTTGTCAGCTTTTCACACAAATATCCTTGTGTTCCTTGTCACCCCCTACGCGTACAGCTCATTCACAAATTCACCAAACGCTCTGCATTCAAGTCCCTCCTGAAGGCCAAATTAGGCCATGATGCTAATGTGAATCTAGTTGACCAATGACGACAAGTCTGAGAAGTCACTGGCAATAGTTTATATACTCCATTTAAATAATAATTACACTTGACTTCCCATAATAAGGCCACTCACCACCTTGACCACTCGGCCCTCCCCGTTCCTCTATGTTGGTCTGTCTTTAGAGGAAAGTTCTTTGGGGTAGGGACCACCCTCTCTTGTCTGGTTGGAAAGAGCTTAGCATGTTGTGGCTGCTGTTGAAAACAGTCTACTAATAGATTCTAAAGCAAGAAAGGACTATTATGTTCCTCAAATCTGACTTCCTGAATAGTACAGGCCTGAGAATTTCTACCAGTAATCCCTAAACCAAGCCCAGTAATCTGAGCTACAGTATATATTTTAAATGGCCATCCAGTCTTGACTTAAAGACTTGGGTTCCATTTTAGAGTGAATCCAGCACCTACCTTGGCAAGCTGATCCAGTGATTAATGACTCAATTCTCTCGAAGGGAGTCTGTAGTAGGTAAGGTGGAGCTCTTCTTGAGAAGATTTTTGGAAGCTAGGAAACTGAGGGAGATACAGCTTGAAAAGAAATGAGAAGAAAAACCGGATAACATTCAGCATTTAAGGTTATCTGCTGCAAAGTGTCAGTTCACCTATGGCAGGTGGGTCTGTCAGTTCAAGGGGAATAAGAGATATTTGCAGAGTATGGCCTTTGGACTAAGCAGATACATATTTCCCTTGCCATAAAGCACCTCTTCAGGAGATCTGTCCCTCAACCACCTCACCAGCTTGTTCCTGTGTCAATAGCACACAAATGCTAAGGGTAAGTTCTGAGTCCAAAGCCACTGACAATCTAGTAAGAAGGCAACAACTCTCAGAAAAAACTACCAACCTCTGTAGCCCTCCAACACACAATTCTCACACCATAGTAATGACCCTACTGTGAGTTTCCCCTGAGTAAGAACACCAGTATTTGGCCCATTGTTCGAGACGTGGTGTGCTCACAGCCTGGAAAGAACATATGCCTGTTGCCAAGTGCAGCTGACTTACAGGAGTGCAGTGCCATTGACCTCAACGTTGGGGTACATCAGTGCTGAATTTAGCCCTTTCGTCGTGGTTTTAAATACAATTAGTGGATGAGGTCCTGAGGTTTGCCTGAGTCAGGACTGAATTTAAACTGAGTGAAGACCTCTGGAGAAGTTACCTCCTGAAAAGAATCTGGTCAAACCTTCCTAAAAAACTAGCAGCCTAGGCAGCTGGTATGCTGTTCCTTTTACTGAGGAAGATAATTAGGATTGGTTCTCTGTTTATCTTCTCCTTCCCCCATTTGTTTGTTTCTTCCATCAGCTGTTGTCTTGTCTTAAATATAGATTTGATTTGAGCATGGACTGTCTTATTATTATATGTGCGTAAAGCACCTAACACACTAGGCCCTTGATCCCTGGTTGGAATCTGTAGGGATTACCAGGATAGAAATAAGAGTAGTATGTAGAATAAGGTACTATAATTTTACATGGAAAAGTCCTCTAAGGTCATCTAGTTCATTCTCTGAAGGATGGTTTGCCACAGTACAATCAATCTCCAGTACTTTGCTCAATTTAGTTTTAGATGATGCACATAAGGATGTTTCTACCACTTCCTCCTGGAGATTCTTCCCAATGGTGAGGTCTTTGGGCTGTGGAAGAGTCCCCAGATATTGAGCCTAAATTGTCCTTTCCTCCTTATTACACCATTAGAGGATCCTGCCTTCTCTCCAGTTGTCGGTGTGGCACCCTTGAAAAAATTTGGCCCTGAGCAATTTTGAAAAATCTGGCCCTAAATCTTGGCCATATCTACTCTGGATATAACACCACTGCTGTCAAATGGGTTACAGGGATGAATTGGGCCTATTTAGTTCTTTTAATCATTTCTCCATTTAGGGGCATCTTTCTGGTGCTGAGACACCAAGTATTTCAGGACCAGTGTCACACAGACAGGGCCTGCAGCCTTTCTACCCCAAGACACAATATCTGTGTGAACCACAATTCAGGTGAGAGGTAACTCTGAAGTTTAGGCAGATGAGGCTGTATTTTATTTTACAATACTAAGACAGTGGTAGTAACCCAGGATCAAATATATTGTAGGTGGCGCTGGTTCTGTATTAAAATTCCTAGTACAACTAAATTTCCTCATTCATTTTCAGCCATAGACCAATAAAGGTTTTTAATATATTCAGATAATGAGCTTTCAGATCAACACTTCTCTCCCATCCTTTTTTTTTTTTTTTTTGCCAGTTTTCCTCTGACAGTTTCAGTGCAGAGAAAGTTCACCAGTGACTATAGTTCTTTCCCATTTTATCAGAAGCACCAAGGACACCCAGAAGCAATACATTTATAGCGAGCAGAGGCAAAACTAGTGCAAGCTATTCCCGGGTTTGGTGACCTAAACTGGAGTCTGTTGGTGCAAGAGCACGCCGGACCTGCCAACACTCAATGCTTTGGTAGCTGAATTAAGGATTTGTATAGTGTGTGCATGAGCAGGGCCGGCTCCAGGCACCAGTGGACGAAGCATGTGCCTGGGGCGGCACATGCTAAGGGGCGGCATTCTGTCCATTTTCGGGGCATCACAGTCCAGGCAGCTTTTTTTTTTGTGCCTGGGGCAGCAAAATTGGTAGAGCCGGCCCTGTGCATGAGAGAGAGAGAAAGAGGGGTGTTTCCTCCACCCTGAAAGGGTGTTTGTTTTATGCCTATGATAACTTGCCATCAAGCTGAAGATTTCAGTTTTTTCAATTACATTTATTTGTGCAGCACGTTCTGGCACTTTCATCTGAAGTTTTCCTCCCTCTTACCATTCTCAGTGTGGAGAATTCTCTTTTGCTTAATGCAGGAAAAGGTGTGAAACAGCATTCCTTATCTCCCCATCTCTAAATATACTATTTAACTCCCCATTACTAAGTTCAGGGAAAGGATTCAATGGAAAAGTCCATTTGAAAAATAGCTAAAAATCCATTCTTTTTAAAAAACAATTGACTTGTGAAAAATGGTTATATTGGTTAACCAATAACAGGAAATACTGTACATAATCTCTCTGCACTGGTAAGAGGAAAATAAATTATATTATTAGTATTACGGTAGCGCCCAGTGGCCTCCAGCTGAGATCAAGGCCCCATTGTGCCAGGTGCTGTATTATTTGTATTTCTGTAACACTTAGGGCCTGCAGTCACAGATCAGGTCCCCATTGTGCTAGGCACTGTGCAAACACAGTAAAAGGCTCCTGCTCTGAAAAGCTCCCCGTCTAAATAAAGACAAAGGGTTGGGGGAAAAGAAGTATTGTTTATCTCAACTAAGGCCCAGAAAGATTAAATGACTTGACCCCAGCTCACACAGGAAATCTGTGGCAGAGCCAGAAATCGAACCCAGTTCCCAAGTCCAGTGCCTTAACCATTTGACATCTTCAGCCACCAAGCACACATTTTACACAGCAGACATTATTCAAGCAGTTGCATCATAGTGTTTGACATTACGCGGTCTGTTTTAGATTAAAAAAATATAGAAACACACACACCCAGTGGGGAATTTACTTAAATTTTGAATACAGCAGGACTTTAAACATCTTCCACTTGTTTCTGCCTTTTTTTAAAACATAAAGACCTTTCTGCAAGAAAGGAAAAATAAAGCCACCCTTCCCATCCACGTGCTAGTCAAACTACACCATGTGACAATTTCCTAGCAGACCAGAACGAGTACAAAACGCTGAGCAGATTATCCCTCTCAAAAGGTGTTGCTGAAAGATATTCACCCTGTCTGCTGCAGAGCTAATCATTCTCAATTAGAAGCCAGCTGCAATAACCGTGGCATGCTGGGAAACCCTCTGCTTCTCTGCACAGCTCCTGAGTTATCTATCTCTGTATCAGCCCAGAGGAGGGAGAAGGGAAGCTGGTGAAAACCTAATGTCCTTGACTGTGCTGCTTCCGGCCATGCTAAATGCAGTGAGATTATGATGTGTCAGGGGAAAGGTCTGATGCTGTTTTCTAGAAAAAGGGATGAGAACCTATCACATTCATACTGACTCAGCCACACAAAGACGGGGCTTGACTGTCCTCTCACTTTCACTAGCTTAAATCAGGAGTAAACCCTCTTTAAGTCAGTGGAGCTACCAAGGGTGAAAAATCAGGTACCTGATTACTTCAGTGGCATTGTTTCTGATTTCCACCAATGTAGATGAAAGCAGAAAACTCAGGCCACTCACACACCACCTCCCTCTCACACACTTAGGCAGGGGCCCCCCTTCACTGGTGCTGTGTGCTGGCCAAAGGGGCATAGGGCAGGCAGAAGGGCCTCACAGTGAATATCCCTGGCGCAGGAGACCACGGTGCCAAGTGCACACCTAGTTCCACCAGGATTCTTCCAGGGACGGGTAGGAGCAGAGCAGAAGCATGTCAGGGGCAGGTGGGGGCATGATTACACATGCAGGCCAAACCATGTGGCTTCTGCACCCATATAGAGGCCTATAGGGGCCATTTTAACAATGGCATAAGTTGGGCGAGGCCTAGGGTTGCCAACTTTTGAATGGCACAAAACAGAACACCCTAGCCCCACCTCTTCCCCAAGGCCGCACCTCCCCACTCCCACTCACTACTTTCCCCCTCCTTCAGTGGCTTGCTCTCCCCTAGCCTCACTCATTTTCACTGGGCTGGGGCAGAGGCTTGGGGTGCAGGAGGGGGTGTTGGCTGCGGCTGGGGGTGCAGGCTCTGGGGTGGGGCCAGGGATGAGGGCTTTGGGGTGCAGGAAGGGGCTCCAGGTTTGGGGGCCCAGGACTGGGGAAGCTGGTTGGGGAGAAGGAGGTGGGCCGGGGATGAGGGCTTTGGGGTGCAAGAGGGAGGTTGGTTGGGGGGGGTCTCAGAGCTGGGGCAGGGGGTTGGGGTGTGGACTTACCTTGGGTGACTCCCGGTCAGTGGCGCAGTGGGGCTAAGTCAGGCTGCCTTCCTGTCCTGACACCGCATTGCGCGCACCCCAGAAGTGGACAGCAGGTCCAACACTAGTAGGCGGCGGGTGGGGCAGGCAGCACGTGGAGCCCCGTGGCCCCCCGCCTAGGAGCTGGACCTGCTGGCCGCTTCCAGGGTGTAGCGCAGATCCACAACTGGTGGGGACTAGCCTGCCTTAGCACCACAGCACCACCAACCAGACCTTTAACGGCCCACTTGGCAGTGCTAACCGGAGTCACGAAAGTCCCGTTCTGGTCAAAAAACAGACACCTGATCACCCTAGCCAGGCCTCAGGGATGGCCTTGCCTGATCCAGGGGATGATTTGGCCCCTGGCAGCCCCTGAATAGGGGAAGGACAAGTCACCTCCCCTGAGTAAGCCTCCCCAAGCCCAGTACCTAGACCCAGCCAGCAGCTGCACGCATAGAAAGAGGTACAATTAAGAGACCCCGAATTCCACCTGGGGGAAGAACTGTAAAGAAGCCTGTGAAGAAAGGAAGCTTAGCCCAAGCTCTGGCTGCTGGGAGCTCTTCCCTCAGGGGGGATTTGGGTCCCTTGATTGTTTATCCCTGGATTGCAAAGCCCCAGCGAGGCAGGTTGTTGTTGTTGGTTGCCAAGAGGTGATATTTGTTCTGACACATATGAGAAAGCCGGGCCATCCGTGCAGATGTTGCCCAGGGAAGCTGAGGTTCCCACACCGAATAGGAAACAGGGCCTCACGAAGCCTGACCGGGAGCGAGGAAGTGGCAGTGGGGCTGGATTTGCAGTGGCAGGCTATCCAGGGATGAAGGGAGAAGAGAAGCCAGGCCTTGGCAGGGAGGGAGAGGGGGAATCTATTCTTAGAGAAAAAGAGGGGGTGGCGGGGGATTTTATTGTGAAACCTTGTTTACACTGAGAAATGAATGAATCAAATGACCTTGTTTATTGTCAGCCGTCTGAATGGACGGCAGAGGGAGAGGGAGGGGTAGTATGGGGGGGGTCTTTTTATATTATTGTTAATTCGGCCATTCACAAACTTCTTTTTTCCCAGCATACACGGTGTGCATTGTTGCCAAGATGAAAGAATAAAAGGTGAAACTCTATTCCTTCCTCTCTCTGCCTCCGCAATATTCTCCAGATCCCCAGACAGACATCTATTATGATTTCTTAAGTGCCAATCCGCACAGCCCCATGCAAGACACAGAGCCTGATTCTGCTCTCATTTAATCCACTTGCTTGGATTTTTAAACCCCCAAGACTCCAATGGCGCGGCTGCCGCTTGCCAGCAGAGCCAGGTATACACTGTCCCTTTAATAGGCAGTAATAGATAGCACCACAGTTTCCTGATCTGGTCTGAAAGTTAGCTCAGTGACCCCCTAACTCTGTGGTAGGACATGGGCTCGCTGCTATCAGGGAAGACGGACCCCTCGGCCAAGCGTTTCATGTGACAACAAATGTGGGGTGCCTACCTTGAAGTATCTTAAGAGGGCCTGATGCTCAGAATAAGCTGAGCACCTGCTCTGGGAGAATGAAGCACTTTTAATGTGTTTCAGGTTGGGCCCCCTACAATCATAGAACATCTTGGCCCTAGCTCCTAACCATCACTAAGGGTTCTGCATGGTAGTTTCCCATCTAAGGATGGAACAGGTTTAATGCTGTTTAGCATTACAAAAGCAAACAACTTCACTGCCTGAGTTAACAGACAGGTTACCCTGACCATGCAGGGTTTGTTGTTCTGATTTAGGTCTCACAGAGCCTAGGACATTCATGAGGAAGGGACAGTGGATTAAGTTAGCATCCAGTTGACATAAGCTTTCTCCCCTTTAAGAAAATCCTCACCTGCTTTGGACAGGTGGAGCCAGGAGGGATGTTTCCCAGTTCTCTTCCCTGCATGGCACTCGAGTACTGGTCACAAGAGCAAAGCTCAGTTTCTCATGGAATCAGCTCCAGGTATGACTCATGCAGAACCTCGTGTCTTTCCCTGGAACCAGTCTCTTGATGTCTCTCTCTCTGGTTGAATGGCTCAAAGGCATTTCAATTTCAGTAGCATTATGTTCCCAATTCTCAGTGGGTTTTAGACAATCTCCGTGAGTGTCGCACCTGACCGGATGCAAGACAACCTAGTCTAAGGTTTTCCTCTTACTTAGGGTGACCATATTTCCCTATGCTGAATACAGGACATCTGATAAAATTACTCGTATTCAAGCGAGTTCAGCGGCAATCAATCAGAACTATGCAGCACCAATGATCAAATTAACATCAAGCTGGCTGAGCCCCTGGTAAAAAGAAATAGTGCGCAGTTGGATTCTTTTCATTTACCTTCTTATCTGGAAGGCTTTAGGGTTCACAAGGGGAGGGGTGACAAACATGCGCCTACTCGCCCCCACGCACACACACACACGGGGAGAGGTGAGACACATACACTCCCATAAACCTCTCTCATACGGGGTGTGTGTGTGTTACTGACTGACCTGACCCACCCTGCCCGGTGCTCTCTGCCCACCATGCTTGCCTGGGCCCTTGGGACGGACCCACCTCTCCTGGTACCTGGTGCCCTGTTTTCCTGAGGCAACATGTGGAGGGGGGAATGTAGGGTCACATGACTCCCCCTCGCCAGATTTCTGCCAGGGTTCACACCACCACATGGCCAGCAGCATCCTTTCAGCACTGTGCCGGAGGGAAGGGACAGGAGCTGCTTCCAGATGCAGGGGAGGAGGAGGTGAGGAAGGAATGACCTGGTCCATGTCTTTGCAGAGCTCATCTCTACTCCCCCCAAGTCCCTTCCTGGCCAGATTGTCAAAAGACAGGTAACACCTCCAGGTTGCTGCTGACCACCGACATAACCCATCCTCCCCTGGCTACAGCGTGGGCAGGAAGGCGTTAAGACCCAAGGCTGCATCGTGCACCAGGGCCCAGGGAACCTGCCTGCTGGCCGAGAGCCGGCACGCAGCGGGGGTTGTGCTGATGGACCAGCAAGGGGAGCAGCTGGCCCCATGCGCTGCATCTTCACCCCACCACCAGCCTTACACATCCACGCCCATCGTTGGCCACTGGACCCCGCACTCACTCCTGGTGGGCGGGTGGCTGGCAAGCAGGGATCTGGCCAGCAACAGGGCCCCATCAGTACTGAGGGGAAATAGACAGAAAATACAGGATAATTTGCCCATTTTGAAGAAAAGTCAGGACACCTGCAGGAGGGCTTAAATAAGGGACTTTCCCTTTACAAACTGGACATCTGGTCACCCTACTCTTACTCCAGCAGCCTTCTTCACATTCTCATGCACCCTTCACTCGGTGATGAAGTTTTTCCTAACCTGAAACATTGGTGCCATTGGAATGGCTTTCAGTTGGAGCAGGAACTGTGGGGCTTTGATTCAGAAGCCAGACATCACCCACGGACCCGGTTTGGCTTTGCCCAACTCCTCCTTTCCCTTTTCTAGCATTATGCTTGCAATGAAACACAACGTCTACTTGTATTGCTCCCATCACCTTCCTTGGAATTGCTCCCAGGTATTCATGGCTTTCTCCTCTCATCACAGCTGTGAAGTAGGGAAGTACCATTATCCCCATTTTACAAATGGGGAAACTGAGGCACTAGGCTTTTAAGTGACTTGCCCACAGCACAGAATCACTGGAAATTAAACTCAAATCTTCAGAGTCTCAGTCTAGTGCCTCAGCCACAAGACCATGCTTCCTTTCTGTGTAATTGTAATTTAACCAAGCTAACACAGAATTAGGCTGTTTAGTCCTGTATTGTTTCTAACTGTCTGAAGGTTAATACTTAAGTAACAGAGCTGTTGTGTTCCAAGTACCATTTGATGAAGTATCTTTTCATTTAATCTTGGTTTCATATTGATTGTTTGAACTATTCTCTGTATAATGAGGAACGGTCTTGGACTGAAAAAAAAGAGAAAGTTTTGTATAACTTAGTGCCAATTAAACATTCCAGCCTGACACCTGTGGAGACTGAGGGCCTCTAGGCAGAGAGAAGCAGGGAAGCAAGCTTCCCTACTAACCTGAACCAGGATACCGAGCTGCAACCAACAATGGGAGTTAGACCACATGAGAATGCACAAAACATCAGGTATGTTGAGGGGAGCAAGGTAGTACAAAGCTGGGAGAGAGAGGGACACGTCGCCCTTCTGTCCCTGGTTCTCTCAGAGGCTGTAGCTGTAGAGATGGAAAGATACCGTCGCTCACCACAACCGACCTCCAACCACCTAGTATTCGTCCTCCCATACCTGAGCAAGACAGCTGAGAATCGCTCCCAGGTTATGTCCAGCTCCCCCAAGGTGGTGCCAGTATCCTGGACCCTTTTCAGTCAGGCTTCAGGCCAGGAACGGAACAGCAATAATGCTCTTGGCCCCAATGGAGATCTCCTCATGGCCACGGACAAGGGCTGTATGTTCATCCTCATGATTGGACCTCTACCCTGGATCTGACAGAGCTGACCATGGACTCCTGCCATCCCTCCTCAGAGATGGGGCAGGTGCTAGGTGGACAGCTCTGAGATGGGTTCAGCTGTTGCTGTCAGACCCAACCCAGGGAGACAAGCTGCTTCTCCTCTCCCAGAGCTCCTGCCCGTAGAGTCCCACAGAGATTCATCCTCCCACCAAGACAGCTACAGTCTCTATATGGAGCCACCAGGGGAGATTGTGAGAAGACATGGTGGCGACACTTAGCTCCACAGCACCTGCCCATCAGATGCAAAGGAAACCAACTCCCAGCTGAGGTCAGAAACTGGATCAAGAGCAGCAGGTTGAATCCAAAGACAACATGTGGTGGGGGCTCCCCTTGGTAATAGTTAGTTCCGAACTCCCACCCCTTGCCTTGAGATGGAGACCCCTCCTTGTTGCCCTTGGGTAGGCAGGGATTCACCCAGAAATCACCCCACCACTGTGATCAGCAACAGTCACATCCATCAGTGCCAAGCAGACTCTCAGTCACGGAGGTGGGGACTCCTGTCTGATCCTCACAGTCACTGTGGTGCAGGCTCATTGGGGCCCCATGCTCAGGCTGCTCCCTGGGCCCAGGCCACAGCCCAGAGCTTGGACGTCTGGCCTGCTCAGACCCTTCAGTGGCAGCTCTCACTGCCACATGTGTGCTCTCAGCAGCCCATGCAACTGCAGTTCCTTCTCCCATTGCAGGGGAGCTCGCAGCAGGAAACATGAGCTGGATTTCCTGCCTGCTTTCTAGCCCACCAGAGCTGTGAGGCTGGATTCTCCTGTCTGAGCAAATCCCACCAGTCAGGGCTCCCTTGGAGTGTGGGGGGGCTCTATAATAATAATAATCATACAGGTGTGTTACATAGACCTTTTCATCATTAGATCTCAAAGTACTTCAATCTTTAATGTATTTATCCTCACCATGCCACCGGGAGGCAGGGCAGTGCTGTTATCCTCACTTTACAGATGGGGAACTGAGGCACAGAATGGCTAAGTGACTTGCCCAAGGTCATACAGGAAGGTTGTGGCAGAGAAGGGACTTGAACATAGCCTCTCACAGGCTAGTGTCCTAACCACTGGCCCATCCTTCCACCTGTAGTTCACAAGATGACTGTGCCCTGTCTTGATGGATTTGGACTTGGCTGTGGTGATCATTTGTGACTTCCTGCTCTTACTACTGCACATTATTGAACTTGACTGTGTTTGCTTAAGGAGAGAGGAAGTATAATTCCCTCCCTGCAGGACTGGCTGGGTGGAATTCCCTCACCTGTGCTGTGCAGGTGCTCAGACTAGACAACTATCATGAGCCCTTCCGGCCTTAACATCTAGGACTCACTCCTACATTTGCAGGAATAGAAATTGGCAATCTTAATAAATAAAGAAGCTACAGCTGGTTCAGATCACAGCAGCAGCAACACATCTGCTCTGCCCCAGAGCTCGCATTGCCCCAGTCCTCTGCTCTCTGCACTGGGATCTGCATAGAATACTGGGTCACATTCAAGGTTTTGGTTCTCAGCTTCCTCATCATACATGGGATTGGCCCAGCAGGTTCCCAGAAGAACCACCATAGCTCTGTTCCACTGTCAGCCTCCGGAGTCAAACTCCCCTGTGCAGGAGTAGAGCTTTCTCAGAAGCCAGCTGACAAACCTGGGACTCGCTCCTGGGAGGCCATGGAATGACACAAACCTCAGCACCTCCACAGCAAAGTGGAAACCCACCTCTTTGACAGAGTCTCAGGAACACCATGTTAGGGTAAAACAAATCCAGAAGAGGGGGGAAAATGCATAAAACCAGGCCAAAAATGAAATCCCAGGGTGCCCAGAGAAAAAGAACCCTATACCTGTGGGGGGATGTTCAGATACCTTGGAGGCCATGGAGAAGCCCAGGTAGATACTTCATTCAGAATGGCCCATTCACCCCACCAATCTTTGCTGACAAGGCCACTGCTGGTGCTAGGTGTGATGTAGACACTTGCCCACAGCGGAATGGAGCCAAACCTCTGAACTCATTTCATAAAGGTCTCCAGACCGCTCTCTTCAACCTGCCCCGTGGCACTGAGCCCTGTACAAACAGAGACAGGGACAATCCCTGCCCGTAAGAATTTACAATCTAAATGGGGTAAGAAATTTCTGCTATAACCTTGGTTTCAAGGTTCTGCACTTGTCTGTAATTTTCCATAATGAAAGTGAGGGGGTCACCAACTGCAGGCGGAATGCAGGGCACTTTGGCCCTCATATAAAGGACACTTGAGATGTGTGCACTGAACCATCACTCGCTAACTCAGAACTGGTGAATTAAAGGAGAAAAGACCTCTAACCCCAAGAGCAATCTGCTGAGCCATCTACTCTCAGACTACCTAGATATCAGAAGAGAGATCTATATTATCAAATATTCTCTGTTGCAATAAGCTTAGTTATGTTGAATGGAAGTGAGTGGCAAGAGACAAGAAAGCACAAAAGAAGGAAACTCTGCCATCTAGAGGTCATATTCCTTAATTACAACCATTAATAAAAGGGTCAGTGTCAGGTGGTTTGCCCTACGTTTGTGTATTAAAAAATAAGCGTTTACAAGATGTAAGGCCAATAAAAAAATTTGAAATTTAAAAAAAAATCAAATAGATATTTTTTCAAAAGACAAAATAAACATTCCTGTCAATGAGTCTATCCCGAATATCCTAGTGTGGAACTAACAAATCAGAACCTGCAAGAGAAACTGACAAGTCTGTTTTCATTTTCCAGACAGGGAAGTGAGCTATTTTAAAATGCTTTCAGTTTGAAAAGAAATGATCACTAGAATTGTATTCATCTCCGGCCACATTTTTAAGGGTTCAGAACCTACAATGGGGGGCCAGAGTTTGAAAAGAAATTCAGCTCCCATTTAGACACCTAAATGAAGGCCAGACTTAAAGTGTGCACCCCACATCTCCTATTGTGGCACGCAATGACCAGATTCTCAAAACAGCTCAGCAGCCAATGGGCCTGTGTGGCATCTACGGCCTGTACTATGCACAAGCTCAAACTGGATGATCATAATGGTTCCTTCCACCCTTCAAAAACTATGAAAGTAGGAGCCTAGCACTGTTGAAGATCTGGATTCAGTTGTGATTGCTGAAAATTTCTGCCTTATTGAGTTGGGGATTTGTGCTCTTAACAGAGATGTGATCTATGGGATGTGATGATTCCAAGATACAAAAGAAATCCTTTGCATTGTATGTCATACTAAAGGCCACGAACAAAACAATTTCAGGAAGCACTTACGTGGACACAGGCCACATTTTCAGTTCATATTGTTCATATGAATCTCTGGGTGGAATGTATCTAGCAATGTAACCAGTGCGTCAAAAGCTACTGCATGTCATTCTCATCACATATCATATGGACACTAGAGCAGGAATTGTAGATAGGATGTTTAGTCCATACACCAGCCAGCACAGTATATTCTCTAATGCTTTATCCAGCATAATTTTAAAAATCTCAGGTGATGGAGTTTCTAGTGTTGACAGTCTAATAGCTCTCCTCATCAGACAGCTTCTTCCTGATATACAATTTGAAGTTACTCGTTCTCAAGGGATGAAATGGCTTTTCATTTTTTTTTTAGACATTTGCAATTTGAAGTTCGATCATCCATCTGCTCTGAGCGCTTTGGCATCAGATTTTCAAGTGTTCAGCACCCATAAAACATGGCTAAAAATCAATAGCTCCCAAAACTGGTAAAAAATTAGCAGGGCTGTCATGATGTTCACACATGGCTATCACAGTTGTCTAGAAAGAAAAAGAAATCTCTCTGTGCAGTAGCATTTATGAGTTACTTGCTGTTAAAAAAAAAAGGTTACAAATGCTTTTTAGCAAGGCACTTAGCAAAGCTTCTCTGGTCTGAGAGCTGCTAGAATGAGCTCTGGGTCAGAGCTAACAGAAAACACCTGAGGGACCAAATGACAGATTTAATGTCTGATGACTCTGATCCACCAGAGCAAAAAGTGAATGGCTGATACCACCTGAGAGCAGAGTATCTGAGCCTTCAGGTTGTATAAAGGCATCAAGAGGCACTTGATACATCCCTATCTAGTAAGTGATGCTGCTCGCTGCTGCCTGCAGCAACCAAGTTATTTGCACCTGTCACCCTTCTGCCAGCTATAGATGGCAGAAATAGAAGCCAGGTTAAGTAAATCTAGGGAACCTCTTCTAAATGGAATGAAACATGGCTTAAGTCTCCTCCCAGAGCTGCACTCCCAGGTCTGGCACCAGGAAACCACAATGCAACCTCCCCCAGTCACCTTTCCAGCTCAGGAATCTCCTGGAATGTGAAGTCACCTAAGCCCTTTCTTTGGGGAAAACACAGCAAGTGGATATTTACAGAACAATAAAAATCAGCAAAACCCAAGTCGAGTACATGGGTAGGGCCTTGGGCACCAGGTTTGTATAATTTTTGGTGGTGCCCAGAATGGATCCAAGCAGAGCCGTCTCATCCATAGAACTGCCCCAGACCCCATGCTTTGGGGGCCCCGCACCTCAGGGGGATTCATAGATTCATAGACTCTAGGACTGGAAGGGACCTCGAGAGGTCATCGAGTCCAGTCCCCTGCCCTCATGGCAGGACCAAATATTGTCTAGACCATCCCTAATAGACATTTATCTAACCTACTCTTAAATAACTCCAGAGATGGAGATTCCACAACTTCCCTAGGCAATCTATTCCAGTGTTTAACTACCCTGACAGTTAGAAACTTTTTCCTAATGTCCAACCTAAATCTCCCTTGCTGCAGTTTAAGCCCATTGCTTCTTGTTCTATCATTGGAGGCTAAGGTGAACAAGTTTTCTCCCTCCTCCTGATGACACCCTTTTAGATACCTGAAAACTGCTATCATGTCCCCTCTCAGTCTTCTCTTTTCCAAACTAAACAAACCCAATTCCTTCAGCCTTCCTTCATAGGTCATGTTCTCAAGACCTTTAATCATTCTTGTTGCTCTTCTCTGGACCCTCTCCAATTTCTCCACATCTTTCTTCAAATGCGGTGCCCAGAACTGGACACAGTACTCCAGCTGAGGCCTGACCAGCGCAGAGTAAAGCGGAAGAATGACTTCTCGTGTCTTGTTTACAACACACCTGTTAATGCATCCCAGAATCACATTTGCTTTTTTTGCAACAGTATCACACTGTTGACTCATATTAAGCTTGTGGTCTACTATGACCCCTAGATCTCTTTCTGCCATACTCCTTCCTAGACAGTCTCTTCCCATTCTGTATGTGTGAAACTGATTGTTCCTTCCTAAGTGAAGCACTTTGCATTTATCTTTATTGAACTTCATCCTGTTTACCTCAGACCATTTCTCCAATTTGTCCAGATCATTTTGAATTTTGACCCTGTCCTCCAAAGCAGTTGCAATCCCTCCCAGTTTGGTATCATCCGCAAACTTAATAAGCGTACTTTCTATGCCAACATCTAAATCGTTGATGAAGATATTGAACAGAACCGGTCCCAAAACAGACCCCTGCGGAACCCCACTTGTTATACCTTTCCAGCAGGATTGGGAGCCATTAACAACTACTCTCTGAGTACGGTTATCCAGCCAGTTATGCACCCACCTTATAGTAGCCCCATCTAAATTGTACTTTCCTAGTTTATCTATAAGAATATCATGCGAGACCGTATCAAATGCCTTACTAAAGTCTAGGTATATCACATCCACTGCTTCTCCCTTATCCACAAGGCTCGTTATCCTATCAAAGAACGCTATCAGATTAGTTTGACACGATTTGTTCTTTACAAATCCATGCTGGCTATTCCCTATCACCTTACCACCTTCCAAGTGTTTGCAGATGATTTCTTTAATTACCTGCTCCATTATCTTCCCTGGCACAGAAGTTAAACTAACTGGTCTGTAGTTTCCTGGGTTGTTTTTATTTCCCTTTTTATAGATGGGCACTATATTTGCCCCCTTCCAGTCTTCTGGAATATCCCCCGTCTCCCATGATTTCCCAAAGATAATAGCTAGAGGCTCAGATACCTCTTCTATTAACTCCTTGAGTATTCTAGGATGCATTTCATCAGGCCCTGGTGACTTGCAGGCATCTAACTTTTCTAAGTGATTTTTTACTTGCTCTTTTTTTATTTTATCTTCTAAACCTACCCTCTTCCCGTAAGCATTCACTATATTGGACATTCCTTCAGACTTCTCAGTGAAGACCGAAACAAAGAAGTCATTAAGCATCTCTGCCATTTCCAAGTCTCCTGTTACTGTTTCCGCCTCCTCACTGAGCAGTGGGCCTACCCTGTCCTTGGTCTTCCTCTTGCTTCTAATGTATTGATAAAAAGTCTTCTTGTTTCCCTTTATTCCCATAGCTAGTTTGAGCTCATTTTGTGCCTTTGCCTTTCTAATCTTGCCTCTGCATTCCTGTGTTATTTGCCTATATTCATCCTTTGTAATCTGACCTAGTTTCCATTTTTTATATGACGCCTTTTTATTTTGTAGGTCACGCAAGATCTCGTGGTTAAGCCAAGGTGGTCTTTTGCCACATTTTCTATCTTTCCTAACCATCGGAATAGCATGCTTTTGGGCCCTTAATAGTGTTCCTTTGAAAAACTGCCAACTCTCCTCAGTTGTTTTTCCCCTCAGTCTTGATTCCCATGGGACCTTACCTATCAGCTCTCTGAGCTTACCAAAATCTGCCTTCCTGAAATCCATTGTCTCTATTCTGCTGTACTCCCTTCTACCCTTCCTTAGACTTGCAAACTCTATGATTTCATGATCACTTTCACCCAAGCTTCCTTCTACTTTCAAATTCTCAACAAGTTCCTCCCTATTTGTTAAAATCAAGTCTAGAACAGCTTCCCCCCTAGTAGCTTTTTCAACCTTCTGAAATAAAAAGTTGTCTGCAATGCAGTCCAGGAACTTATTGGAGAGTCTGTGCCCCGCAGTGTTATTTTCCCAACATATATCTGGATAGTTGAAGTCCCCCATCACCACCAAATCTTGGGCTTTGGATGATTTTGTTAGTTGTTTGAAAAAAGCCTCATCCACCTCTTCCACCTGATTAGGTGGCCTGTAGTAGACTCCCAGCACGACATCACCTGTGTTTTTTACCCCTTTTAGCCTAACCCAGAGACTCTCAACACTTCCGTCTCCTATGTCCATCTCCACCTCAGTCCAAGTGTGTAGTGGAGTGGATGCAGGGTCCAGGGAGGCCTGGAGGGTTAGTGGGGGGCCTGGCACTGGCAGAGCAAGTGACCCTGCCCCAGCCTGCCCTGCTCCACTCGGCCTCACCAGTGTCACTCGGGGGAGGGGGCAGAAGCCAGAAAGAGGCGGGGCAGGGGCTTGGGAAGAGGCAAGGTATAGCCCCCCAGGCTTCCCCCCTGGATCCCACATCCCCCTGAAGTGTGGGACCCCCCAAAGCACAGGACCCGGGGTGCTTGCCCTGGTCGAGCCTAGGAACGAGACAGCTCTGATTAAATATAAGCCCAAACATTGGTGGAGCCATGCCCACATTCCCACATATTGGTGGAGAAAGGGCACCACGGGCCCATATAATTTGCTGCCTATGGGTAAGGCCCACTATACAAACTCCATCCCACCTACAACTCACACATAACCCTGATTAGATCGAGTGGTAGTCAAGTGGATGGTGGGAGGCAGCTCTCCCAACCTGGGTGCTTTAGTCTAGAGTCCAGCAGCAGTAGTTCCTGCTCCACTCCACTCCGGCAGTCTTGCAGAGTCAAGTCCATGCCACTGCTAGTGTGGCAAAAGAACATCTCACAGGGTTCCAAAGCTCTGGATAGGAAACCCATTTCCCAGCAGAACCCAACACAGAACCTGAATCTCTGAACCTTGTCTCCCAGATAGAATCCTTCTATTGTCGCTGTCTCCTGGAGTTTGGGCCACTCACTACCTTTTAGAACAGGGTGACCCACTTTTTGCCAGGCTTTACCTTTCATAGTTCCTCCCCCATTAAGCACATAGAATTATAGGACTGGAAGGGACCTCAAGTCCCTATTCAGTCCCCTGCACTCTTACATTAATATCCACCATTTCATATAATTTCCAAAACAGGCACAACCAACCTCCAAACAATACACCATAAAGCACTGAGCAGAAGTGTACTGGGGTGAAATTACACTATGTAAATTAGGCCTGCCAGAACTAACTTTTCTCCTTTCTTTCACAGGGGGGAAGTAAAGACGTCTATCCCTCTAGGCCTGGTAGCTCTGGGGCTTACCCACCATTATTAGCCTTTTTTCAGTTTCACTGTCTTTCCTGCCCTGCCTAGGCTTTTCTATGCCACAACACTCTAGCACGTGAGTGCCAGACAAACATTGATGGAGTTTATCTTCACAGCAGGACTCTAAGGTCAGGTCTACACTATAAACTTACATCAGTAAAACTATGTTGCTCAGAGGTGTGAAAAATCCACATGCCTAAGTGACAGAGTTATACCACCCTAAGTGTAGACAGTTCTCTGTTGATGGGAGGGCTTCTCCCCTCGACCTAGCTACCACCTCTCATGGAGGTGGATTAATTACATCACCGGGAGAAGCTCTCATGTTGGCATAGGTAGCATCGTCATTGAAGCGTTACAGAGGCGCAGCCGGATCGGTGCAGCATTTTGATTGCAGATCTGACCACAAATAAAGCAGACAGGTATTATCCCCATTTTACAGACTCAGAAGTGAAGCACAGAGAGATCAAGGTCCATCAAGGAAAGTACTTAAGGGGATACATAACTTTAAGCATAGGAGGGGTCTCATTAGCAAGTCAGTGGGACTACTTGTGTTTAGAGCACGTTTAAGAGCTTTGCTAACAAAGGCCTTGGGCTTGGTCTATAGTTCCAACTTAAGTCGGTGTAACTGTCACTCAGAGGGGTGGAAAATCCACCTTTCTGAAAGACCTAGTTATACTGACCCTACCCCCAGTGTGAACCACTCTAGGTCAACAGGAGGGCTTCTCCCATTTACATAACCTCTTGGAGAAATGCAGTACCTATACTGATGGAAGCAGCTCTCCTGTTAGCATAGGTAGCATCTTCACTACACGCTACAGCAGCCCAGGTGCAGCACTGAAAGTGTAGATAAGCCCTTAGTTACTTGCCCCAGGACCTCTGTGCCAGAGGCAGGAAGAGAATCTGGATCTCCAGTGTCCCATTCCAGAATTACTAGTTAAGCAAAGCTCCTACATATTTAACATTTATAGAATGGCCCAAAGCAGAGCATCTGCCATACCAGTTATCAGAAGAACAAACAGGATTCTGCTCTCATTGGCAAGGGTTTTATGGCGGTGTGATCCCCCACTCCAGGTACTCCAGGTTCACACCAGTATAAGTGAAAAGAGAATCGGACCTAGTGTTCCACCAGAAGGTCATTTACGGAATTGCTGCTGCAGCATAAGGTAGCAAATTGCCCCTTGCAGAAACTTCTTGCCAGCTGGTAGTTCTAAACATCACCTTGCTGCTAACCCAATTCCCTGGAGTTGCTTGAGCAGCTACGATGAGCGTTTAGAGGTTTCCACACACCTACAGTAACATCGAAACGTACGGAGCTGACTTTCACTTGGCTGATGGAAGATGCCTGCACAATCTTCAGCTGCATGTGATAATAGCCGCAGCCCTCTCTGCTCCATCCCCTGACCTACAGCTTCAAGTCTGAAAGATTTCCCAGTGCTGCCACCTACTTACTGGTCCTTTAATATCCTGGGGCTGATCTTCTCCAGAGTGTACTAGTTTCGCCAGTTACCCAACAGGACTGTAAGGCTGGTATGTTTCTAATGAAACAAGGAACACGCACGACACTGCTGCCATGAACATCTGACTGAGAAAATCCTGATGAAGTATAAACACTTGAAAGTTGAATCATAAAAGATTGTTCTTGCCACCAAACCAGTTTTTATTGTCTGTAACCCTCAGCGTGACCAGGAGTGTTTGGTTCATCCCAGTATGAGACAGGGGAACTAGATAAGTTCATGGAGGATAGGTCCATCAATGGCTATTAGCCAGGATGGGCAGGAATGGTGCCCCTAGCCTTGGTTTGCAAGAAGCCAGGAATGGGCGACAGCGGATGGATCACTTGATGATTCCCTGTTCTGTTCATTCCCTCTAGGGCATCTGGCATTGGCCACTGTCAGAAGACAGGATACTGTGCTAGATGGACCTTTGGTCTGACCCAGTATGGTTATTCTTATGTTCTAGGTGGGAACAGTGCTGTGCAGGTAACACAGGAGCAAAAGCTGTTGAAGCACAAGCAATGGTCTCACAGGCAAATTCTTGCCCTTGGACATGTACTGCCTCATCCTGCAAGAAACCAGCTGCAGAGGAGAAAGGGAGACCTCACTGAGTGGCAGTGGGCTGTGTGTGAGGTCTGCAAAACCTCTGCGCTGTGCTCACCACAAGGGTGAAGGGAACCAAGTTAGCTGGAGTAGACTGGTAGTTCATCCTCGCCCCATTCATCCACACTCAACTCATTGACTGGGCATTGCAGGGGGTCTTGCAGTTGAGTCCAACTGCACCGTCTATGATTTGCGATGTACTACTCAGGCAGAGCAGTACCAAAAAACCCTGCACCAATAAGGCCAGTAAGAATGCCTGCTTTGAAAACCTGTATTCCTTCCAACTCCATGCAGCAAAAGGGTGGGCTCCAGTTGGTACGGATAGCCCTTTGGCTTCCTTCAGCACAGTGCATGAGCCATCATCTGCCTTTGCCAAACGTTGCTCTTTATATAGCAACGAGCCGGCCTGCGCTCATCTAATGTGTGATTAAAGTCAATGTTCCTGCTAAAGAGATGTCGTCATGGTGATACACAAGCGCTATTCTTAGCTCCTCAGGGCTGGCAGCATCTGAAGTTTTGTTTCTTCCTCTCAACTACTATTCTTTGGGGAAACTTGGAGAGGAGAGAGGGCACGAAAGGATGAACTCTTTTTGGCAGGAGGAATTTGCTGTAGAGACTATGTTCATCAACAGCTTGGGGCGAAGGACTGTTTATCGGCTATAGACGCCCATCAAAGACCCTTAAAACTAGCATGAGAAGAGCAGCCTGGTTTTTCCCCCCTTTCTGTTAGTGCATGTGGTTTCTTATGGCTTCCTCTGAAGCAGCAGGTACTGGCCACTGTCAGAGACAGGATGGAACAACCATCAGTTCCAGCCTAGAAGTGCCTGTGTTCCTTTCAATATCACACAATAGGACAGCATAACCTTAACTGGGAGGAACAATGCATCATCAACAACAGTAGTGCACCATTGTCAGGAGAGGCACCAGCTGATATTTCCACTGAAACAGATGAGTATGGGACTTAGGGCTGCCAACCCTCCCGGTTTCGCTGGGAGTCTGCCAGAATCAGGCCCTATCTCCTGCAGGCTACAGAAGCCAAAGTCCAGCAGTGGAGCAGGACCTGCCCTGGCCCCACACTGCTGCCGGAAGTGGTTGGCATGGCTCTGTAGCCCCTGGGAGGAAGTAGGGGGTCTCCACATGCTGCCCCAACCCTGTGCACCGACTCCGCAGCTCCTATTGGCCTGGAGCCTGCTTTAGACCCGCTGCACCAATGCCTGGGAGCCGCCTGAAGTAAGCACCTCCCAGCCAGAGACTGCACTTGATTCTGTACCCCAACCCCCTACCCCGTCACAGAGCCCCCTCCTATACCCAAACTCCCTCCCAGAGCCCACACCCATCACCCTCTCCTGTACCCCAACCCCCTGCCCCAGCCCTGAGCCCCCTCCAGCACCTAAACTCCCTCCCACAGCTGGCACCCTGCACCCCGTCCTGCACTCCAACCTCCTTCCCCAGGCTCAGCCTGGAGCCCCCTCCCACACTCCGAGCCACTTGGCCCCAGCCCAGAGTCATCACCCCCCTCCCACACCCTGAGTCCCTGCCCCAGCCCGGTGAAAGCGAGTGAGGGTGGGGGAGAGTGAATGACAGAGAGAGCAGGGATGGAGTGAGTGGATGTCATAACATTTCTTCCCAGATCTGGACCTTAGCATCCAAAATATGGGTGCTAGCATGAAAACCTCCAAGCTTAGTTACCAGCTTGGACCTGGTACTTGCTGCCACCAGCTAGGAATTACACAGTGCCTAGCTCACTGTGGTCTCCCCAAAACCTTCCCTGGAGGACCCCCAGACTCAGATGCCTTGAGTCTTACAACAAAGGGAAATAAACCCCTCCCCTTGTTTCCTTGTTACTTCCTCCCAGGCTCCTCTCCCTGGACGACCCTAGGAGATTCCCTGCTTCCAGTCCTGGAAACACAAGTACCGAGAGATCTAATCTCTCTTCCCCCTCACCCAGAGGGTATGCAAAGTCAGGCTAGTAAATCTAGCACAAAGAGATTTTCCCCTCTGACTTCTTCCTCCTACCAATTCCCTGGTGAGCTGCAGACTCAATTCCCTGGAGTCCCCACTAAAGAAAAACTCCAACGGGTCTTAAAAAGAAAGCTTTATATAAAAAAGAAAGAAAAAGACATTAAAAATAGTCTCTGTAATAAGGTGACAATATACAGGGTCAATTGCTTAAAGGAAAAAAATGAATAAACAGCCTTATCCAAAAAGAATACAATTTAACACATTCCAGCAACTACACATATGTAAATACAAATAAAACAATATAAACCTATTGTCTTACTATCCTTGTACTTACAACTTGGAAATAGAAGATTAGAAAGCCAGGAGATAGAAAGATCACTCTCAGAGCCGAGAGAGGGAACAGACCAAGAACAAAGGACTCACACCCAAAACTTCCCTCCACCCAGATTTGAAAAAGTCTTGTTTCCTGATTGGTCCTCTGGTCAGGTGTTTCAGGTTACCGCTGTTACCCCTTTACAGACAAAAGAACATTAACCCTTAGCTATCTGTTTATGACAGTGGGGCAGGGCCTCAGAGAAGGGACAGGGAAAGGGTAATTGGGTTTGTGTGATTACACAGTTGGCAACCCAATATGAGATGAGCCCCTTGAGCGGAGAGTGGTGGCAACAGGCAAATAAAACTTCACAGGTAAACATTGGACCAAATATCGCAATCATGGCATTGGGAGGGAAGGGGGACTTCTTGGCTTCTGTGGGAGTTCTCTGTGCAGAGGGCTTATGGGATCAAGCCCACTGAAACCCTTTGGCCTGGAGGAAGACTGTCTTTTTGGTACATGAAATTCACTGATAGAGCCATTTTGAGGCATCAGGCCATATAAGTTTTGGGAGCCATGGTTCATCTTGAATTCAAATACACAGTCATTCTGGGTGTGGGAGAGGGAAGGCGCTATTGTGCCAGCATGCATCTTCACAGAATCATAGGTCTGGAAGGGACCTCCTGAGGTCATCTAGTCCAGTCCCCTGCACTCATGGCAGGACTAACTATTATCTAGACCAGCCCTGACAGGTGTTTGTCTAACTTGCTCTTAAAAATCTCCGATGTGGAATCTCCATCAACCTCCCAAGACAGTTTATTCCAGTGCTTAATCACCCTGACAGGAAGTTTTTCCTAATGTCCAACCTAAACCTTCCTTGCTGCAATGTATGCCCATTGCTTCTTGTCCAGTCCTCAGAGGTTAAGAAGAACAATTTTTCTCTCTCCTCCTTGTAACAACCTTGTATGTACTTGAAAACTGTTCTCATGTCCCCCCCTCCCAGTCTTCTTTTTTCCAGACTAAAACCCAATCTTCCCTCATAGGTCATGTTTTCTAGACCTTTAATCATTTTTGTTGCTCTTCTCCGGACTCTCTCCAATTTGTCCCCATCTTTTCTGAAATATGGCACCCAGAACTGGACACAGTACTCCAGTTGAGGCCTAATCAGCACAGAGTAGAGTGTGGATCCTCCGCAGAAGCAACACCTTTGCTCAGTGTTTAAAGTAGATTGACAGGGAGGCGGGGGGAGGGGAGGGAAGCCTCTCCCTCTGCTTTAAACAGGAGGGGACGCTATGTCCACTCCCCACATACTCCCCCTTACTTCTGTCCTTTAGCAAACCTGTGCTAATTGTTTTGGGAAAAGGATGCATCTAGGTATGCAAGGCCGTAGGGGCTCAACCAGGCTGAAATTAGCAGGTGCCTTTGGACTCATTGGCAATTGTAACCTCCTCTGTGGAGGCTGGCCAAGTCATAAGGGGGTCTCCCATCATGTAGCAAAGAGGCAAGAGAGTTGCCTATCTTAAAGAACAATTAAGTGGCTCTATCTATTGGGTTATTAATATAATGGCATAGTGGTAGCTTTCAAATTCTGGGGCCTGATTCCAAGTGTGGGAGGTATTTCAAAGCCTGAGAGGCAGCTCTTCCCAGCTCAGGCAGGCAGAACTCTTCAGCAGGGACCTGTTACTCCTTTTTTGAAAAACACACACAAGTATTAAGTCACTTTTTAAAGCCCTTAGACGAATTTGTCTCCCGAGTGGGAGCACCAGGCTTTTTGGCAGTTGCTAGAGATGCGCCAGTTACATCTCTGACATGGATTGAGGTAGCTGTGGAATTCGGGCAGGACCTAGCTTTGCATCAGGCGGGCGAGTGTGGTAGCCACCATCTCAGCCAGCGTCAGAGCTGAGGCAGGAGTCTCCACAGCTTGAGCTGGATAGCCGTGTTCTGTAGGTGAGGGCTATAACAGAGTCACATCCTTTGTGCATCAGGCACAGGGGTGATTGAACACACATTGGCTCACATTACACAGACATGTATAGAAGTGCTTTGCAATTCTGTAGGTCCCATTTAGCTCCATTTCCATAATCTAGGTTTTACCACTGCTGGAGGGGATACATTGGTAAATGCAAAGTAATGCACACTAGAAAGAATAATCCCAACTATACATATAAAATAATGGGGTCTAAATTAGCTGTTACCACTCAAGAAAGAGATCTTGGAGATGTGGCTAGTTCTCTGAAAACATCCACTCAATGTGCAGCAGCAGTTAAAAAAGCGAACAGAATGTTGGGAATCATTAAGAAAGCGATAGATAATGAGACAGAAAATATCATATTGCCTCTATATAAATCCATGGTACGCCCACATCTTGAATACTGTGTGCAGATGTGGTCACTCCATCTCAAAAAAGATACATTGGAATTAGAAAGGTACAGAAAAGGGCAACAAAAATGATTAGGGGTATGGAACGACTTCCTTTTGAGGAGAGATTAATAAGACTGGGACTTTTCAGCTTGGAAAAGAGACAAGTAAGGGGTGATATGATCGAGGTCTATGAAATCATGACTGGTGTGGAGAAAGTAAATAAAAGGAAGTGTTTTTTACTCCTTCTCATAACACAAGAACTAGGGGCCACCAAATTAAATTTATAGGCAGCAGGTTTAAAAAAAAAACAGTAGGAAGTATTTCTTCACACAACACAGTCAACCTGTGGAACTCCTTGCCAGAGGATGTTGTGAAGGCCAAAACTATAGAAGGGTTCAACAAAAGAACTAGATAAGTTCATGCAGGATAGGTCCATCAATAGCTATTAGCCAGGATGGGCAGGAATGGTGTCCCTCACCTCTGTTTGCCAGAAGCTGGAAGTGGACGACAGGGGATGGATCACTAGATGATTGCCTGTTCTGTTCATTCCCTCTGAAGACAGGATACTGGGCTAGATGGACACTGGTCTGACCTAGTTTGGCCATTCTTATGTTCTCACTGGCCAGACCTCCTTTCCTTGAAGCCACAACTTCCTCAGCCTTTCTGCCAGCCCCTTATGCCACCCCAGCTGCTGCACTGTTTTCTGCCCCTCCGACAGTCAGTGCAGATGCTGCTGCTCCAGAGAGTGCTAGTTCTGAATTAGGTCACAAGCCATCAACTCGAAAACAAAGGCAATTTATTAGTGAACCGAGGAAACCAAAGAACACATGGTCCAAGACTTCAGAGTGCCCACTATGGCACTGTTAGCCGAGGCTTCCATTAGGAGCCTTGCATACAAGAACTCCCTTTCAGTCCGGGTCCCAGTCTGTTAGTCCTACCACTCCAGCAGCTTTCTTTAGACTGCTTTAACGTTTGGAGCCTTCCTAGTTTCCCAGGAGGCCTGCGGCTAGCCAGAGTGTAAAAAGCAGCCTCCCTCTCTAAAGTTACTCCACAGCCAGCCTCTTTCTGGTTTCCTCTTTCCTCTTCCCAGCTGATCTGCGTGGTTCTAGTCCGCCAGCTAAGAGTTTACAGTCCTCTGCTCTAACCACCACAATGTGCAGCTGCCTCCTAGCCCATATGGGAGCAGGAGTTAAAGAACATAAGAACGGCCGTACCGGGTCAGACCAAAGGTCCATCTAGCCCAGTATCTGTCTACCAACAGTGGCCAATGCCAGGTGCCCCAGAGCGAGTGAAGCTAACAGGCAATGATCAAGTGATCTCTCTCCTGCCATCCATCTCCATCCTCTGATGAACAGAGGCTAGGAACACCATTCTTTACCCTTCCTGGCTAATAGCCATTTATGGACTTAGCCAGCATGAATTTATCCAGTTCCCTTTTAAACATTGTTATAGTCCCAGCCTTCACAACTCCACAGGTAAGGAGTTCCATAAGTTGACTGTGCGCTGTGTGAAGATGGAATGGGGGTGCCATTCAGATCCATAAGGGTAGCCCCTGGACGTCCTGGTGAAGATCAAGGGCCTATTGCATTAGGTGCTGTACAAACAAATGAGACAGACAAAACACAGGAGAAAGGGAAGTATTTTCACCATTTAACAGATGAAGAACTGAAGCACAGAGAGGCTAAGTGCCAGATTGTGACACACACACACCCCCTGCTGATAAGGATTTACTCATGTAAACTGTCCCATAGACCTCAGTGGGACTGTGCATGTGACAATCTAGCTGTAAGAGATTTGCCTAGGATCACACATAGTCAGTGGCAGAGACAGAAATTGAACTCAGACCTCCTGAGCTGGTGTCATTCCCTGACACAAAACCGTCTGCTCCTCTGCCCACTTTGTGCCCCACCTTAGAGACATCCATGCTTTTGCTTAAGTTGTATGCGATGTCCACAGAGAATGCTCAGAAACAGCACCAATTTTTAAACCTTGAGAGAGACAACATGATATTTACGTTCTAGTTCCATCCTGAAGTTCAGCCTCTACCAGAAATGCCAAATGTAATACGTTACACTGCAACTACCACCTGCTAAATCACCTAGCAGTCAAAGTCACAGCGTGCTGAAGAGCTCTCGAAACAAATGCATCACACGGCAAAGAAAAAGAACAATTGTGAGAGCAGAAGATGCCAGTAAACACAGCCCTGTCCCAAGGAACAGGGCTTCACTTAGTCACATTAATGGCTGGTACCATTAAAACAAAGAAAACATAACAGTCAACTTGAGGAATTCTCTCATGTAGGATGCTGTCAAGCAAAATGCTATGGGCTGAATAATTGTGCAAACCGTAATAACATTGGTAGTAATGTACACCAACGTTAGAGTAATGGAGAAACATGGTCTGGTGGATACTGGCCAGGACGTTGATTAAGGACCTTTTAGGTTCGCTCCCTGACTCTGCTACAGATTTACTGAAAGGCCTTAGGCAAGCCACTTAAGCTCTGCATGCTTCAACTGAAAAATGCTAATGCTTTCTTCACAGAGGTGTTTTGAGACTTACTTTGTAACAAATACAAACATTTTCAGACAAAGCACCTTTGTGCTTTCTACCGTGCTGCCCTTCATAATGAACACATTATCGTGTGGCAAATCCCTGCTTAAAACTCTACTTTGACGTGATGCTGTCACAAAATTTGACAACAGGTTGGCTGCTGGTGTGCAGAGACCATTGCCGATCATGCCAGCCAATACTATTTCAGTGTCTACTTGTATTCCCCTCTCGGTCTGTGTGTATCAGTCTGCCAGCTTGTGTTTCATACTTAGATTGTAAGTTCCTTGGGACAGGGACTGTTTTTTTGTTCTGTTTGTAAGAGCCTAGCACAATAGGATCCTGGTCTGTGACTAGGGCTCTGAAGTGCCATATTAGTACAAATGAATAAAAATTTATAATGGTTACAAACTGGTTTGCAATTGTCAGCTGCAAGGCTCTGTGCAAATTAGTGGTGTTAGGGCTCACTGAAAAATTTCAAATGAAACATTTTCCCAGTATGCAAGGCGGTTTTGTCAAAATCAAAATATTCTGCTTTTGAAAACTCCATTTGGTGAAATTATCCATCAAGAAAGTCGTAATGTAACATTTAGACATTTCTGAAGCCAAATTTTTCAGGAAAATTTAAAAAGTGTGGCTACTTAATCATTTCTCCCCGATTCAGCCCAAAAACTAATGTTGCAATTGTGGAATTTCTCCTGGGAGGCCCATTTTGTTTTCCAAAGTGTTCTAATTAATGCACATTACATTTCATGTTTTTGGTTGCAAGGTGGGCACTTGCAGGAGCTGTTTATCCCGAGATGTATCATTGCACAGTCAACTATAAGAGACATATTGAACGTTTTTGGAGCCTCGGGAATCAACCTTCAAGTAAAACAGAAAGTTGTCTGATCTATGGCAAACCTTTCATTCTCAGTTGGGCCTCCCCCTTTCTGCCAAGATGGAGCTAAGCATGAGGCAGATACCAGAAGTCAGACTGAAAACTATCAACCTGGCAATAGGCAACAAGCATCACTGGTCTAGGTCCACATTCAAATTAGCATTCTGGAAGCCTCCCCCTCCAGATACGAGTCTTCTGAGCAACCTCCAGTGCTGAGAGCCTCCCTACAGCACGGTAGTAATGCAACTAGACAACCAGGACTTGTATTATCCTCTCTCTCTCCAAGGACAGAATGAAGGCGTGTGCAAAACACTAGCGCAAAACACTGGAATCAGAGCAGTGTGACTTGAGGATGGCCATGACAATTGTTACAATAAGGGCAGCCTCCATGAGATAAGTGTTAATGGAAGCCAAGCCAATTCTGGGCCAGAAGGCAAAGCCAGTACATTTGTGCAGTGAAGAATCCCAGGGAAATGCAGGGACGCTCCTTACTATTGTGTCTCTGGAAGGATTTATGAGTGTGCTTGTTCGGGGTTAGCTAGGAATGCCTATCTTCCAAAATATGCTCAGTCCTATGTCTGAGTCACCTCCAGATTTCATCCCATCCTCCTAAGACAATCTTTCCTACAGACTGGCCGTGATGGTACGCAGGCCCCTCTCCCGAGCTTCTCCTGGCAGTTGTGTGCAAACCTGCACTCTCTCTGCTCATGGTGCCTCCCATCGGCAGTTCCCTCATCAGGCGAGTCTTGAGTGGCTCAGCCCTCCGGGCAAGTCACACGCAGTCAACATGCACCAACAAACAAGGTCCAACAGAGCTTGTGCCTGTGTCGCAGTTAATGTCAGCAGCCCTGTCTCTGGGCTCCGTTCTCAGCCCCTCCTGGGCTAGCTTTAAGTCTGTCCCTGCACTGGTTTAGAGCCATGCCCCTACAGCTTCCTCCCTGGAGACAATTTGTCTTCAGCGGTTCTCACTGACCCAGTTTAAACTCTAGCCAGTGGTTCTCAAACTTTTTGAAGTGATGATCCCTTCCAGCAAGCCTCTGCGTGCGACCCTCCCTGCTAGGCATGGCAGGACTGACAGTGCCAGCTCTGCTGCCTGACAGCTCACAATCCCCACATAACCACCTTGTGACCCCTTGAGGGGTCATGACCCCCCGTTAGAGAACCCCTGCTCTAGCCCTTTCCCCAGGCTCTTAGTACTGAGTCTTATCCCCTTCTTGGGGCTTTGACCGCTTCCCCAGCGACTGGTGGGGGGACCCAGGCCCACCCACTACTCTGGCTCCCAACCCAGGGACCCTACAAATAGCAGCCACGTGCTGCTTCCTTTAATAGCTGTTGTCAGGGCCACCCAGAGGATTCAGGAGGTCTGGGGTCTTCGGTGGCAGGGGCCCCCGCTGCCAAATTGCCACTGAAGACCCAGAGCGGAAGAAGCTCTGGGGCCCTAGACCCCACAAGAGTTTTCTGGGACCCCAGGAGCAAGTGAAGGACCCCAGCTGAAGGACTTGTGGGGCCTGGGGCAAATTGCCCCACTTGACCCTCCCCCGGGAAGCCCTGGTTGTTGTTGTTGCTGCTGCTGCTGCTGCTGCTGCTATTCCCTGGGACCACATAGTCCCTTTCATTCCACCCTTTCCTCATTTCACCCTTATCTCAAGGCTGAAGCTCTTTGTTGAACAGGTCTCTCCCAGGCCTCCTCACCTGGAGAATCTCACAGTCCGCCCCATCCTTCTGGTCCCAGCCAGCAACTGACCTGGGTAGTCCCTGCACCTCCTTTTAACTGAGCCTGGTGCACTCTGATTGGCTGCTTCCCTGCAGCCTTTCTAAGCAGGCCTGGAAGATCCAACTTCGCTGCTCCTTCTCTGGGGCAGGGTGTGGTAGGAATGTGAAGCCTTCAGCGAGGAGCCTCAAAGTGCCCAATACACCCCATCACACTGGCATTCCTCATATTGGCATGCACTGTTAAATATCTACTGCCCTCTGTCCCAGAAGTGGCTTGGCTTCAGTCAGCATCTCTCTGTTTGGTCAATACATCTTGCTGATCATCTCAAGAGAAGTGAATGTCTGGTGATTATTCTCATGCTCACGGATGGGTAAACTGAGGCACTGAGCTGCTAAATGACTTGCCTGTAAGGTCACTCAGCAAATCAGCGGGCAGATACAGGAACAGAATGTCTCTAGCTCCAATCACTCCACAGCACTCCCTCTCATTTTGACCTTATATATAAAATACATAAAAATAAAGGGCTACCATATTAGTTTTAATATATGAACATGTGTCATTTATGATTCGATGACAATAGTCTCGCAAACTGATGGGTTTAAGGAGGGTTGGGGGCAGGGGAGGCATTTTCCTGTCGGAAAGGAATAAGTGCTCTGATATTTGCTCCCGCTGAAATAAAAATCTGTATGCTGTGTTCAGTCAGCATCGTTCATTTGTTTTATTTGAAAGTACAATGGAAGCTGCTGTTTGAAGAAACAGACTGAGCATGCTATGGGCTGGCTTTGTGTCTGTAACCCTTCTGCCCCTCTGAGCTGGCAGCAACAAGGGCTGGGTTCAGTATCCAGGGGTTCTGTTTCAATAGCACAATGCAAAACCGGCTCGAGCCCCAACCCAGTGACCTGGGACAATTACATACCACCATCCCCAGGCGCCTCCAGGAGGCAGTACTTCCCCACTCGCAAGCACGGAGTCTGAATATAGCAAAATCTGTTTAATAAAGGAGGGAAACAATGAGGCATCACGTTGGAGAAACACCACAAACAGGATTATAACACAAACCATAAGCAAAAACCCACCTCCAAGTACGTTTGGCAATGTCCTTTCCCCCTTAGGATCTTAAGTCCAATCACCCCAAAGTCCAACAACCTGAAAGTCTCTGGTCAGTGCCACCCCAGAGTTCAAAAGTTTATCTGCAGAGCTTTACACCCCCCAGCCTGGGTGGAAATGGGCGGGGGGGGGCACACAGGATGTTAAGGGGCATCTTACGTGGGCCAGGGCCAACTGCTCTGCCTCTCCGTGGAGTTCTGCTGCAGCCTTCACCATGACCAGCTCCACTACACCAGCTGTGCCACTCCTCCAGCCATCCCTGCAAACAGCTTCACTCCGCTCACTGTTCCATGGGCTGCTCCAACATGCTGCAAACTGCTCCGCTCTGCCAGCCGCTTAGCGATAGATCTTCAGGCGCCCCCACTAGCTAGCACAGCACTCAGTGATCTCAGCTCAGTAAGCTTAGCTCTTTTAGTGATTTCAGTTCTCAGTGATTTTAACCTATAGTAGGGGAGCCCTGGTGCTGATGCACCATTGGCCCAGCATGAATTCAGCTCAGCAGCCTCTAGATGGACTCCTAATGGAATCAAAATTAGCTCTACTCTTCAACAGTGGAGAGGAGGATGTGCAATTGGTGTTCCAGGCCCTCAAAAGGCACCCATACCATCAGGCACACACACCAGTCCCCAACCTCTCTCATTTCAATGGGTTTTGGCACCCATGTCCCTTGTCTAGCAAGTGCTACTTAATTGATATTGAGACATCTCTGTCATAAAGCAGTCTCATCGTTCCTCATTCACATAATCAGGGTGACAACACTTTATTCCTCCAGCCCCAATAACAAAGAAATTGGGGATCCCAGAGCTGTCAAAATAACCATCCCAGGCTGCTGTGGACTATGCTAGATGGCGTGGGTGTGCAAATGCAAATACCTAAAATTCCTTTGCACACTCCCCATAATTCACCACCAGATGTCAGGGTAGAGCTCATCCTGACTCTGCTTACATGTCTGTGGGGCAGATTAGCGCTCAGAGGAACGGAAAAACAGCCGGGGGGGAGGGGGCGCGGGGAAGACGTTTGTACACAGTCAGGAAAGAACAGGAGTGTTTCAGTATCTGGCTAAGTGGCTAAGGGCCCAAGCCTGCCAGCGTTGAGTGCTCCCAGTGACTATTACAGGAGGCCCTCAGTATTCATCCTGTTCAGGTCCTGGGGCAGGGCTGGATTGTGTCCTGTCCCTGTGTGGATGTGCAGGGCAGGGAAGAGGACTACAAGAGGTCTCCCCTCCCTGCAACACATATTGCCTGTGCAAGGACAGGGTACAATCACAGCCGCATGCTCGCTCCTAGAACCCCCAGAGTGCAGGTTACCCAGAACAGGGTAGGGAGGAGATGGGGCCAAGCCCCCTCCCACTCTGCACTGGCCCACAAAGCTGACCAGATGTGATAGCCACAGGGGAATTGCCATAAGGGGGCAGGCCATTGGTCCATCCATCTAGTATCCCCATCTCTGGCAGCGTCCATGACCAGCTGCTTCAGAGGTAGGTGGAAGAAACACCACAGTGGACAATTCACTTGCCTGTAAGGAAGACTTCTTCTTTACACCTGGAAATTCATGGCTGGTTAATCCTTGAAGCATGAGAATTTACATCACTAACAGAAACCTGTTACTCCAGCTAACATAATTGTGGCCATGCTTGTTATTCACAGAGATGTCCAGTCCTTTTTGGAATCATATTAAGTGTTTGGTCTCAATGATATCTTGTGGCGATGAGTTCCATAGGCAAATTATACAATCTGAAAAACAGCATTTTCTTTGCCTCCATTTTTAATTTGTTGCCTTTCAGTTTCATGTCTTCTTTCTATATTATGAGAAGGAATATGGAGCAGGGCCTGATCTACCTTCTCTACACTATTCATTTTCTTGTATGCCTCTATCAAGCCACTCCCAGAAGTACAATTCATAGAATATCAGGGTTGGAAGAGACTTCAGGAGGTCATCTAGTCTAACCCTCTCCTCAAAGCAGGACCAACCCCCAGACAGATTTTTGCCTCAGATCCCTAAATGGACCTTTCAAAGAGTGAACTCACAACCCTAGATTTAGCAGGCCATGGCTCAAACCAGTGGGCTATCTCTCCCCCCATTAGCTCTTTTTTAAACTAAACAGTCCCACTCCTTTCTAATGGGTGTTTCCTCAATCCTCTAAATCATTCTCATCACCTGTCTCTGAATCTGTTTCTGCCATTCACTTTCAGGGATGGGGTGATCAGAAATGAACCTGGTTCCTAGATGGCATGATAATAGAATCATAGAGTTAGAAGGGACCACAAGGGTCATCTAGTCTAACCTCCTGCCACAATGCAGTATTTGTTGTGTCTAAACCATCCCAGACAGATGGACATTCAGACTCCTTTTGAAAACCTCCAGGGAAGGAACTTCCCCAATCTCCCCCCACCCCTGCCCCCACCCAGGCAGTCTGTTCCATCGTCCTACTGGTTTTACTGTTAGGAAGTTTTTCCTGAGATTTAATCTAAATCTGCTATGCTAGAGTTTGAACCCATTGCCTCTGGTCCTGCCCTCTGGGGCGAGAATAATGTCCCTCCATCTTTCTTGTGGCAGCCTTTCAAATATCTGAAGACCACTATCATATTCCCCTTAATCTTCTCTTTTCCAAACTAAACATACCCAGTTCCTTCAGCCCTTGCTCGTATGGCTTGCATTCCATCTATTTGATCATCTCTGTCACTCACCTCTGAGTCCATTCCAGTTTCTTTACATCCTGTCTATACATTGATGACCAAAATGTGACACGGTTTTCCAGCTAAGGCCTAACCAGCACTGATTAGAGCAGTTCTATCACTTTCTGTGTCTCTGTTTTGCAACCCAAAATTGCATTTGCTTTATTTGCAACAGCATCGCATTGTTGACTCACGCTTAGGTTGTGATCCACCCAACTCCCGGATCTTCTCAGCAGTGCTGCTGCCAAGCCAATTTTCCCCCATTCTGTATTTGTGCATTTGGTTTTTCTTCCCTAAGTGTAGCACCTGACATTTGTCTTTGTTGAATTCTATTTCTCCAGTGTATCAAGATCCCACTGAATGTAGCTGTATCCTCCAAAGGGTCAGCAACCCCTCTTCCCCAAACCTTGTGCCATCTGCAAACTTGATCAGTACACTCTCTATACTTACCTCCAGGTCAGTAAAAAGATGTCAAACAACACTGGACCCAGAACAGATCCCGGTGGAACCCAACTTGAGATCTCTCTCCAATCCAACATCATTCCATTAATAATTACTCTTTGTTTGCAGTTGTTTAATCAATTATGTATCCGCTTAATGGTATTCTTTCAAGCCTGCATTTCTCCAGCTTACTTATCAGAATTAAATATAGGACTGTGTCAAAAGCCTTGCTAAAGTCCAGGTATATTATGTCCCCTGCAGTCTCCCTAGCCACCAAATCAGTTACCCTGTCAAAGAAGGGTAATAATGGCAGGATTATTCTCCATCCCATTCCTTAGGTACCCTAACTTCCAGGACCGACCGTGCCGGCCAGGGGCGGCTCTAGCTTTTTTGCAGCCCCAAGCACGGCAGTCAGGCAGCCTTCGGTGGCATGCCTACAGGAGGTCCCCGGTCCTGCAGATTCAGCATACCAGCCGCCAAATTGCCACCGAATCCATAGGACTGGCAGACCTCCCGCAGATACGCCGCCAGGCACACACTTGGAGCTCTGGTGCCTGGAGCCACTGCTCGTGCTGGCCAATCGCACCAGCCCATGAGCCCCCCTCCCAAAGCACAGGGCCTGGAGCAGTCTCCCTGATTTACTGTCCCCTAGGGATGGCTCTGCCTGTGTGAAGAACACATGATCTGGCTTTTGGTGCTCAACCCTGGTAGAGATAAGTCCAAACCAAAACGCTGGGTCTGACTCTCCCGCTCCTGCAGACTTTCAATCTACCTAGAACTCAGGTGTGCTGGTAGCACTGTGGAGTGATTTAATTGGTCATCTTAACATTTCACCTGCAATGACCAAGAAAAAAAGACAGCATTTGCTAATGCTTTAGAGCTGTTCAGAAAAATGATTTTCCATTTGAAATTTGTTTTCGGCCCAAACCAGGCCGAAAATTCAAAATCCTGAACCATTGTGTGGAGTGGAAATTCTGAAATATTAAGTCAGAAACAGCAAACCGACCTTAACAAAACATTTCAGTTTGCTAATGCCAACATCCGATAATATGTGTGTAGAAGATTATAATCTATAGATAGCAACGTTATATGTATTAATATGATACTACAATTAATTAGAAGCCAAAATTTTTTTAAAAAATTAAAAGAATGAAATGAAGTCAAAATGAAATACTCCATTTCTATTTCAAATCAGTAAAAAAAAAAATTCTATTGAACATTTTTTGACAATACTGCATTTTCCCAAGGAAAATTTCTGTTGAAATTTTTTTCAATCAGTTCTACTTGCCACACAGAGCTATTTGTGATACCACAGATTTCCCTGATGCTTAGAGCAGGGAACACCAGGGATAACTAAGCCATATCTGTTGGTAACAGTGAGCTCTGTGATATTATAAACTGAGAAAAGACACCACTACTTACTACCTAAATAGCCATTTTCATCTGTGGAGTTTAACATGTATTGCCAAGGGGATAAGTATTATCATCTCCACTTTACAAATAGGGAAACAGAGGCATGGGAAGTTGATGTGATTTTCCCAAGGTCTCTCAGTGAATCGGCATCAAAGCCGGTATTAGAACCTTGATTTGCTGTTTCCAAGGGTCCTGCTCTAAACACTGGCTCATATTGATTTACATCCTGCATTGTTCTTGTCACCTAGAACTGTAGATATTAGAGATGGAAAGATCTACTGGGTTAGCCAATATCTCCCAGTAAACACAGGATTCTTCCATGCAGTGTGCTATAGACTAGCACTTCATGGAACCTCTCCATAGCAATGACACAAGCGATAAGCCTTCCATCATTTCCCTTGGGGAAACAATTCCACAGCTGAATAGACTGCAGCATTAGGAGACATTGCTCGACATCCAACCATGGCTACAGCTTCTATAATCAGCTGATATATTATTAATGGAAGGCAAAATAAATACAGATATTAATGCTAGTGGACACCACCGTGTACTAATAGCTGTTAGAGTAATGTATTCCCCTTGTTTTTAGCTTCTATTAGTCTTTTTATAGAGTGTTACAAGGCCCTTGTGAATCCATTAGCCAGTCAGCCATGTGAAATTAATGTAGAGCAATTTTCATAAGCGTTACTCAGTACTAATAATAATTAGGCATTATTTTCCCTGCAGATGACACAGAAAATAAAGTCTGACTCTTATGCCAAGATGGGTTTGCATTAGCTTAAGGTGGATGAATTAATTCTCATTTACAAGGCTGCTCTGCTAGCTGGCCAGAAAGCACCCAAGTAATTAAAACCAATTTGCTTCCCACAATCCTATTGCAGAGTTTTATCATTGCTGTAAGTCCTTGGGCTTTTATAGTGCTGCAGAGGGTGGGCTATTGAATAGCCATTACTGCATGACTAAGCATCCTCTTTCAAGATAACTCAAGAGAATCTAAGAAAGGTCTCAAAATTGAAAGGACCAGAAATCATTTTGCAACATGCCTCTTTGAGAGGTAAGGGATAAATTGTGTGAGGGTTTGGAATACCTCCTGTCACGTGTTGTTGTAACCCACACACCTCCAGGGTGTAGTGTTCTGTCCCATCTAGTGGCACTGAGATAGGAGAGTGAGTGAGATCATGCAGTAGAGACTCATGCACTAAGTGATAGAGGTCCTAGGTTCAATCCTATCCCACAATGACTGGGGTCTGTTGGTGTTACAATGAGCACCTTCAATTCTGATTTGTTTCACTGGGAACTTAGAACATACAAATATGCTTAGGAGAGATCCCTTAATATAAATAAAATGCTATTCACTTTTGCCTTCCTTTGTGTGATGATCTGTTTACCTGCAGTAGATTATTCAGCCACTAGATGTCTTGCTGTGTTGCACCGAATACCCAATAGGGTGTAATCTCTGGTAAACAAAGGAGACAAACTGGAATTCAAGCTTTGTTGGTTGAGCTCTTTCTTTGAACCTGCAGTTAGTAACCGTATTTTTTAAAAATACCTCTTGTTTAAATTACCATAATGGATGCCTTAGTTAGACGGTGACTAATGGGCAAATCGCAGAAAGTTCTCTGCTACCTTAAATTTTTCAATAGCACCTTGCACCAACTAAGCCCAACATTCGAAAGCAATAAAGGTGAGATTCTGACTGGTTAGTCATAGGCCAAATTTCAAAGCATCTTCAGTGGCTCCAATTGAAAGTCTATTTACCAGCAACTTTTCCTGCAATGATATCTAAGATATCACTGTATTTCCTGGTAATGTACTTAGACCAGGAAATAACTGCTTGCTCTGATGCAACTCTTTGGAAAGTGCTGACTTTTGAAATGTTCAGGACTTTTGTTTTCCAGATTTTCTGTGTTTATTGATCCAATCTCTGTCTGTCTCTCTGCCTCTCTCTTGTATCTCTAATCTATCACCCATCACATTGGCATAAGATCATATCATTAACATGGAGCTTAACCGGATGATCCCACAAAAGAGCATATTGGTAACTGGTAATTCCTAGCTCCTCCACACACTCCCTGTCTGACATTAAGCAAGTAACTTAGCCTCCTGATGCCTCAGTTCCCCACCAAGGATGTTGTGATGATAAATCCATTAAAGACTGTGCAGTGCTTTGAGAGCTACTGATGAAAAGTCTTTATAAGAGACAGGTATTATTATGAAGATTTCTATAAAGAAGAGGAGATCTGGGATGGTGAAATTGATTTGTATTATGATTTGAAAATCACCACTAGCAAAATAGTAAAATAGAGAAACAAAAGAAGCGAAGAAGCAGGAGGTGAAGGCTGCTTCCAAGCGCTGGAGCGAAGCCGCTTGGAAATCGTGATGTTATCCAGTCCTTCGGGGATGAAAGGTTTCCCTTCCCTGGCCGTCTCTGCCTGGATCCACTCCAAGTAGTTGAAAATGAAGGTGTACATTCCGGGATGCTGTTTTTCCTCGCAGCCTTCTCCCCAGCTGACTATGCCAAGTGCAAACCACTTCATGACGTCTCCATAGGTGCAAACCAAAGGTCCCCCACCGTCTTCCTAGGGGTTAAAAAGAGAGCACAATGGGATGATGAACAGCATCTTTTACAGCAGCTGGATCCCAAAGTTAAGCCAGAGGTGGGCCTGACTTGGGAAAATCAAATACCGAGCCCTTCTGATGATGAAAATTACACAGAGCAGGCTCAGCTCTGTGAGATCCCTTGGAGCAATTCAGCAGGGAAGGTGCTTTCTCAGTGTAAGATCAGGATGCCGGTCAAGGATCATGGGCAGCAGGAATTCAAGCTATCCCCACACCACCCCATCAATGTGCTTTAACATTAAAAGACAACCTCTACGAGAGAGAGAGAGAGGATAGCTCAGTGTATGGGAAAGACCATTCAACGCTTGGCCCTTCCAGAGGTGGATTAAGGTTTCATGGGGTTCTGGGCCAGAGCAAGTGGGGGACTCCTCCCCACCCCATCTGCCTGCGGCCCTGCCCCCATTTTGCCCCTTCCACCTGTGGACCTGCCTAAGGCCCCACCCCATTCTTCTCCTTCCTCCTGAGGCCCCCACCCGTGTTCCACCCACAGTCCTGCCCCATTCCACCACCACCACCCCCCACTGGTGTAATGCAACCCATTTGCTCCTTTCTGCCCCCCTCCTCACTGTGGCCCCAAGACTGAAGGAGCTCTGTCTCCCTTCCCCCCAGCACAGCCCCAGGGCCGCAGTGGGGAGTGAGAGCTCCCCCAGCCCTGAGGCCATGGCAGGAGTGAGAGCTCCTACAGTCCTGGGGCCACAACGGGAGTCTGGGCCCTGGGGCTTACCCCACCTCACCCCACCCCACCCACCCAGTACTCCTTCCTCCGCCCCACCTGCCCGGCACCTCTGCTGGGGAGCAGGTTGGGGTGCCCCTTTTTACAGGCCCTCCCAATTGTCCAGGGCCCCCAGGCACGGGCCCAGTCAGCCCATTGGCTAACCCACCATTGAAGGAGGGGGACCAGCTAGTGGGCCGTCATGGCTGCTGGTGGTGAGGCTGAAATGCCATTAGCAAACTATGAATGATCGATCCCATCAGACCTTTCTGTAACCCAGAGAAGGGCACTGAGAGCAAGGAAACCAGCTGATGCACACAATCCTCCACCGTGCAGTATTGACACACCGAAAAGGCAGGTGCCCGCGTTCGCTAGTGTGGCCTGAAAGAGAAGGATTTGTTGAGTTTCCTGATCTATAAGTACAAATGTAGCCAGGCACCTCTGTGTAAGAGAGAGCGAACCACCACGCTGTACTGATCAAAAAGTACCAGGTAAGCTACAGCCTCTCCCTTGTAAATTTCAAACAACTTCATTGCAATCTAAGTGCTTTCAAGGCGGTGCTGTAAATATTACCAGCGTCTTTCTCTCACCGGGCCCCACCATTTTACTGTCTTGTCTCCAGTAATTGATGTGGCGTGTACGGACTGCAATCAGAACACATTTCCACAGGCAGAGCCAGCTTTCCTGGGCAATGCTGTCTCTCGCTTTCATCCCCATTTGAAAAGTATCTCTGACGACGGCACACCCAGCCTCCTCCATCTGCCGCTCCTCAGATCCGCTCCCTTGGATTCTCTAATGAGCAAGGAAATGGGCATGCTGCTCTCACCGAAATCTACAGCAGAGATCCTTTTGGCTTCAATGGATGCAGAGCTCAGGCCCACAATTTCCTGGTGTCTTTTAACTGCAGGGGAAAATACTGCTAAATGTGGAGTAAATGTTGCATAAACTCATCATGAATATTATTTATTAATATTCATATTGCAGTAGCACTTTGGCACCTCAGTCACAGACCAGGGTGTCTGGACACTACACAAACATAGAAGCCAAAGATGGGCCTTGTCCCCATTTTAACCATATAGTTCAATGGGTTGTATTGATGTTCTCCTTGCAGTGACCTCCAACTCATACACTCTTGCTAGCCTTAGGCACAATGTCCCATTTGAACAGACCTCTTCGAAGGCCCACGCTCTTTGAATTCAATGGATCCGTTGCTAGTGACTTCAGCAGAGGCAGGATCAGGCCCCACATGCCTTATGCGGTAGCAGTGAGGCTGCATGTCGCGCATCCTACTGCAGTATGAAAAACAAAGCTCGTAGAGTGGGTGTAATTTACAAGCTATATCGTCTCAGAGGCCGCCTGCTAACAAGGGCTTACACTTGCAAAGCGTTTTTTACAAGAGACCATCAGAACTGCTTGACACATCTGAGTGGGGTAGGTCCCCGTTTTATAGCTGGAAAAACCGAAGCAGAGAAATGAGCTGGTTTGTACAAGCTAGTGCGCCGATGGCAGCATGGGAAATAAAACCCAGGAATCCAGTACTCACAGCCAAGGCTGCAGCTCGTCAAGTTTTCATTTTAGCCAGTCGCTATTTCCCCCTACTCCTCCAATTAATGACTGTGCATGTTTGTCTCTTCCTTTGCACTGCCTAGTGTGCAGCTGGCATGCAGTCAGCGCTTAGGGAAGGAGAGAGAGCTGGCTACAGTGCCTGGTACATCAACTGCAGAAACAGGCACCTGAAAAGCTGCACGTGGAAAAAGCTAGGCAATGCCCTGCAAACTGATCCGTTTTGCCGCATCTCCTTCCTGAGAGCCAAATCCCGCCTCTAATCCCTTTCCCAGTGGAAGAAGCTCAAGGTACCAGATTTTCAAAGGCACCTAGACACCTAAAGATGCAGATAGGGACCTAGCAGGATTTTCAAAAGACCTAAATGCCTACAGTTCTTAGACCCTCCACCTAAGGTGCCAGAGAGCTTTTGAAAATCCCACTAGGCACCTATCTGCCTCTTTAGGTGCCTAAATCCCTTTAAACATCTGGCCCAAGGTGCACCATTCCTATGGGCATGAGAAGGACCAAGTCCTGCTGAGCAGAACACTGTCCCCAAACCAGGCTCACTGCGACGTGACTAATTCCACAAGCATTTTTGGTGACATCTCTGACCCTACCAAACCCAGCTCCAGGGGAACTTTCAGCTTCCAGCCTGCTGTGCAGTAACTTTGGTCAGCAATACACCCAGACATTTGCTGCTGCTAATTAGTTAAAGCACCCAGTCCCAGGGCACTGAGTTAACTAAAAATAGCCTCTTTGCTTCCGTTGCTCTGCATTCCAGCTTAGGGACGGGTAAAAACAACCCCATTAAATCAGATCTCATGCTTAATTCATGCACTCCGTGTGAATCCTCCCGTTCGAAAAGGAGATGGGGATGGCACACTGCTGGTAAATAATTTTGAGTTTTGGCAGAAACTGCCCTTAAAAACAGCATCTTACTTCTTGAAGGCATCCACCTATTATCTCCTTTGTCCAATGTCCACTGAGGTCAATGGGCTTCCATGAGGCATCAAGTCACTTTCCTCATTTTTATTCATGCCAGCAACACTGTAATTTATCCAAAGAAACACATTCAGACGTCTTTTTAGGTGGGAGAACAACCCACCTGCTGCTAGTGGGGTGAACACGCAGCCTTTGCAAGTCTCAGCTGATTTCATTTCCGTGTTGGTCTACACATTGACGAGGCCCAGCATGCGAAGCAATGACATTTGCCATTGGCAGGGAGGGAGGTAAAGGCCTTTGTCAACAGATGACTGTCATCTTTATTTTGTTTCTGAATGCATCGTCTTTCGGGAAAGTTGTGGGGAAGGGAAATCGAACCCGCCACACAAATGATATTTTGTAATGTGGGCAGGAAGGATTGAGCTAGTGGTTGGGGCACTAGCCTGGGGCTCATGAGATTGGAGTTCCCGACTCAGCCACAAGCTCCCTTTGACAGACTAAACAAGTTGCTTCATCTACCATTTGCCTGAATTCCCCATCTGTCCGACGGGGTTAAGAGCACTGCTTTACTCACGGGGATGTTGTAAGAACAAAATTGCTGGAGTCCCAGCACCTAATTGCTTGAAGCCCAACACCTCTTTCATTATAATTTAAGCACTGCTCAGATGCTACAGTAATGAAGATCGTGTGAGCTCCTAGACTAGATTTCACGGAGAACATTGGGAGAAAGAGCTCATCTTTGAGTGTGTTAGGATCTAATAACGAAAAGGGCTAGGTAAGCACTTGAGAGTAGCTAGATGCCAAGGCCAGAGGGATCATTTCGATCATCTAGTCTGATGTGCCTCGTATCTGACTTCCCCAAATTAATTCCTGCTTGAACTAGAGCAGATCTTTCAGAACAAACCTCCAGTCTTGATTTGAAAATTTCCAATGATGGAGAATCCACCCCAATCCTTAGTAAGTTGTTCCACTGGTTAATTACCCTCACTGTTTAAAAATCTGTGCCTTATTCCCAGTCTGAATTTGTCTAGCTTCAGCTTCCAGACATCGGTTCTTGTTATATCTTTGTCTGCAAGACTGAAGAGCCCTCTATTATCAGATTTCTGTTCCCCGTGTTGATAGTTGTAGACTGTGATTAAGTTGCCCCATAACCTTCTCTTAGATAAATTAAACAGATTGTGCTCCTTGAATCTTCCATGATGAGGCATGTTTTCTAATCCCTTTATCTTTCTTCTAGCTTTTCTCTGAACCTCTTCAGTTTTTCAATAGGTACCTTTATCATTTGTGCTGGTCCCAATCTGTCATTTGCAGATTTGTTACTTAATGAATATTCCCTCTTTCACAAGACTTTCTGTTCCATTTATGTGCCAGCTCAGTTTGCCACAAGGTGTTGTGGGTCTTTGTCACTTGTGGGAGGGATTAGCACTCAGGACCACAAAGACACAAAGCAGGAATGTTAGCCTTAGACCACCAAGCCACTGAACTGTGTGCTTGGGTTAAGAGGGCAGATTAAACTCCACAGACTGCTCAGAACTGGGCCTCCCTGCTGAGATTGCCAACAGCTGGCCAGCTGTGATGATGCTGTTTGGTTAGTTTGCATTCATCACCAGGGTATCTGACTGCCTGGTCCTGGGGAACTGGACTGAGACCCATCACTTCACATAGATTAGCCACGAGATGGGAACGTTTGTTATTATAATTTGTATTTCAGTAGTGAGTAGCAGCCCCAATGTGCTAGGCACTGTAGAGTCAGTCCCTGCCCCCCAAGACCATAAATCACCAACCTAGAAATATTACCCCAATTTACAGATGGCGAACTAAGGTACAGAGACATTTGCCCAGAGTCACACTTGGAGTCAAACAGTGCTGTTCTGGATTCCAATCCAATGCCTTATCCATAAGATCATTGTTCCTTCAGTTGTGATCTGAAGAAGATGTAGTAAGAGGAGGCTCTGAGATATAAACCTTGGTATCAGAGGCCTGGTGTGAGGCCTAGGGCCTGAACTAAAGTAATAGACAAGACTTTGCTAGCATAAAGCAAAGTGAAGCTGTGAGCCAGAGGTAGGCCCTGCTCACAGAAGCTGGCAAGGAAAGGGCTGATGCTGCAAAGAGAGACATACCTAAAAGCTACTGGACACCAGATATCAGAACATTTGCATACTTGTACACTCCCCACAGATAACAAGGAACAGGCTGACCCATCCCAATGACAAGGCCAAAAGGGTAATACGATGGATAGAGCTGTTTTGCTTGAACCAACATGTACAAGGTGAGAGGCGGCACCTTACTATGTACAGGGGTTGTACCTTGCTACATAGAGGGGTTGCACCTCAATACGTCAGGAGTGATGTGTAACTTGTTTGTACCTGTCTATAAGAATGCATCCCTGGGGCGGTGTCTTTGTCCAGCCAAGGGGCAGTGGAAAGTCCCGCCACTGACTGAGCTGAGTCCATTGTCAGGGAGCACATATGTACTGGCTAGCTGTACCTTAGCAGCACCTTGGACTACTTTTGCCAGGGAGCTGGAGACTGTGTTTCTCTTCAACAATAAACCTGGTCAATGTGCCTTCGTACCTTACTAGAGTCTGTGGTCATTGGGGGTTCTCTTCGGGTCTGCTGTGTCAGCTATTTTCGAAGAGCTGGGACAGCACACAGAGGGAACACACACATGCAGCTGAGTGATATCAACATTGAACAGAGCAGAGCATCACACCGGTAGCATATGACAACACAAGATTTGAACTGACGTCAAAGTAAACAGCTCTGTTCCATTTGCCAAAGCACTGGCTTATCCAGGTCCTCTTCTTTCCAGAAACCTTCCAAAATATAACTGGGACATTTCCCAACTCTTCATTGAAGGATAAATCCATCAATAGTTATCAGCCAGGATGATCAGGGACACAACCCTATGCTCTGGGTGTCCCTAAGCCTCTGATTGCCAGTAAGCTGGGACTGGACGACAGGGGATGAATCACTCAACAATTTCTTTGTTCTGGTCATTCCTTCTGAAGCACCTGGCACTGTCCACTGGATACCAGGCTAGATGGACCATGGACAGGATACCAGGGTAGATGGACCATTGGTCTCACCCAGTATGGCTGTTCTTATGTTCTTATGCACACTAAATAAGCAAGGAGTTTAGCAAGCATTTTCCTTGTGAGTTAAACCCCTTAAAGACTTTAATTGTTGTTAATGCCTTTCATAGAATCATTGAAGATTAGGGTTGGAAGAGACCTCAGGAGGTCATCTAGTCTAGTCCCCTACTCAAAGCAGGACGAACCTCAACTAAATCATCCCAGCCAGGGCATTATCAAGCCGGGCCATAAAAACCTCTAAGGATGGAGATTCTACCACCTTCCTAGGTAACCCAGTCCAGTGCTTCACCACCGAAATAGCGTTTCCTAATATCCAACCTAGACCTCCCCTACTGCAACTTGAGACCATTGCTCCTTGTTCTGTCATCTGCCACCACTGAGAACAGCCAAGCTCCATCCTCTTTGGAATCCCCCTTCAGGCAGTTGAAGGCTGCTATCAAATCCCCCCTCACTCTTCTCTTCTGCAGACTAAACAAGTCCAGTTCCCTCAGCCTCTCCTCGTAAGTCATGTGTCTCAGCCCCTTAATCATTTTCTTTGCTTCAGAATCTAACAAAGGAAGATTAAGAAAACAGGGAACTAAACCCTAATTCAGGGGTCATGGAAGAAAAGTAGCACACACGAACCACACAGGAAATCTGTACAGCCTGTTCTGAAGTGTATGTGTACCTTGATCATCTGTGAATGCCAGTATTTACGGCTAAATAGAGCCAGTCAATTACAGGTTCTATTAGCATTCATTCAAAGCCATTCCGTAGAATTCTAAAGAACACTTAAGTAGCTGGTGTTCTATAGATTTGTTTAATTGAATTGATTTTTTAATGGTAAAAATAGTTGGGACATTCACTACTGAATCTTCCCTGGAATATTATAGAGACACCATCCATAACCCACAAAATAGTTGTGCTTCTGTCACTGCATAACAGATGAGATTCTCTATAGTTTGCCCCAACAAAGCCTGTTACGGTAGCATACACTTTCTAGCAGTCAGTAGTGTAAAGCTTTTGTATTAGCATTCGCAGAGGCCCCCTCCTTAAAACGTCCACATTCATGACAGTGATCACGAATAACAAATCGGCCTGTGATGCGTAAGTACCGTTATGTTGTAACACAAGATGGAGAGCCAGGGGGTACACACTTGGGATTATCCATCCAGGAGGGTGCAGGGGCATACCACATTGTGAGGAGGCATATTTCCTGTGCTACGCGTATGCGGCTATGTTATCTCAGCAGTTGCTGTATCCAGACCTGAACATCCCCAATGTGTGGAGGTGTTTGGCTCCAGGATTTTGGGTCCAGCTCACCTCTAAATGTGACAGATTAGAGGGCTTCCCCACCATGCACCTGGACAGCCCCCAAAACCCTTTCATGACAATGAGAATGAGTCCACGAGATACCATCCTTTCCCCTCCTCTCTCCTCTAAGCTTACGAGGCCCCATCCATACTGGGGCTCAAAGAACAGAACAAGGTTTGAACACAAATTCCAGATTAATGAATTCCTAGCCCTGTTTGGACAGGGGCCAATCCATGTTCCTGCAGTGCTGCTGTCCGCGTCCTACTTTAGGTTGCTTCTACAGCGGAGCAGAGAAAGGCAATTCCATTTAGCAGAAGATTTCGATAGTTCAAAATTTTCCATAAAAGAGAATGGAGTCTTGGCTCTGGGGCACTCTGCCTGGTGGGCTGCCCTGGAGTCAGGGGCCCTAGAAACCCAAGGTGCAGAGAAGCCAGGAGTCTAGGGGCTGCGGTTCCCAGAGATTCCAAGCTCTCATCTCCCCATTAGTTTACCAACCAGGCAGGCCAGTTGGCGGGAAACCAGGTAGGAACTTCATCGAAACTGAACCATCTCTGCAAAACATTTCGGTTTGGATGAATTGGCAAATTCCAATTTAAAAGCATTTCATCAGATTTTTTGCCACCAGCTCTAGGGTTTTCCCACAGTTTCAAGCTACAACCCATTTCTGCCTGGCCGAGCCACACAGGTAAACCTGCCCACCTTGCCCTGAAGATGGGCAGTAGCTGGAACATCAGGCTCACATTAATCTCGAGACTCCCAGCATTTCACACACATGAGTCAGGGAATGGAGCATGTTTTCTTGCACGCAGGCACTTTCTGTTCAGTACCACATTACTTCCTTATTTCTCACTATACTCGAGCGCATTATAGATCAAAATAAAGACCTAGTCAACTTTTTGGCTACATGAGATTCATTATGCTGGTTTGGATAGTCTAGCTGTTGCAATAGCATAAATCAAATGCGCAACTTACGGCAAGAAGAGACAAGGGCATTATTTAATGATATTAATGTTACCCCTTGGCAGTTTTCTTTTTAAAAATTTGAAGGGAATTTCACATCGGTGAAAACTGACAGATTAACAGCTCTGGAGACTGCAGTTCTCCATCTCTCCAAAGAATGATTCCTCAAAGCAAAGCTGACCTATGCGACGCTTTCAATGTGACTCAACCCTGAACTGGAAGCATTGCTTCTACGGATGGCAGAGTCATCCAGTCTCTTTCAGTCTTGATACCTCAAACTGGGAGAGCCATCAAGAGGGCGGGGGAGGCTGTCTAATTGTTACCACTTGTGCTAGTGTATTTGTGGTGTCAAAGCCTTGTGCACTCAGAGCTGGACTGACCTTCCTATTAGGAGGGTTGCTGATATTCAGCCTGAACTCTCCTTTACTGAATTTCTTCCCATTTCTTCTGCTCTTACCCTTCTACCCCTCCTGGACAAACCTAACCAATCTCCACCCCTTGGTGTTTACACCCTTCTGGGATTTATACACACTTATGTCTTCTGCAGCATTGACCATAGGAGAGGGAGAGGTGTTCTCCATTTGTTACCCCTGGTGCAGAAGCCAATTCTCCCCTCACGCCGCATACGCTGTCTTTCTGTATCACAGTAAGAGACCGTCATGTCCTGTCTATAGGAATTGGACTGAGGCCTGGTCTCCACTGCCAAGTTTAGACCTGCTCAGAGGGTGGAAACCAACAAGAAGAAAAAACCACCACCCCTTGGCCGACATAGCTACATGACCAACGCTCCCAGTGTGGATGCAGCTATGCCGACCCAAGAGAACTTTTGTCAGCATAGCTAACGTTGTTCAGGCAGGTTGCATAGACATGGCAGGAGGAAAACTCCTTCTGTCGGCATTTGCTCTGCTGGCATATAAATATACCGGCATACTAACAGGGCCTGAGACCACCACGTTCTTTGTCATATCAGCCACCAACCAGCCAGCGGATAGTAACAACTCTTGGCCTGTACCTGCTTTTGGTTTGAACCGGTTGCTTTGATACAACCTGCTCCGTCTCACATTCCCAGTCCCCAAAGCCGTCCAAGCTACTCCTCCCCATGTAAAATATAGTTCTGCGAAGGGGTAGTCTGAGATCATCTCATTTTTTCCTCCTTTTGGTTGCTCATGCCTCTTCCAACACCCTGCATCAAGTCCACCTGACTTTTTAGCTGAGGAGGGTGAAAACCACTCCATGAGTTCTGCTCCTGGAGTGACAGATGGGGAATTGTTTAAGAGCAATGCAAGGCGCAGTGTCCTCCCTGGAACTGGGCAGGCTGTTTCTGCAGCACTGCGAACACCTGTTAACCCAAGGAGCCCTGCACCCTGGCTGTCCTGTTCAATATCCATTTTTAACTAGGCACCAAGATATTCTGTCAGTTCCTTGGCTGCAATCTTTGGAGTTTCATGCCCTGAACACATGCAGTGAAACATTAGCAACCCCAGGGGGCTGCGGAAGGGATCAATGTTCATTACCATAGCAAATCACTGTCCGCTGTGATTTCTTTCTGCTGACGTCAGCAACGCGGTCCTGCGGGCGCCTGTTTACTTTACCTGGCAGGCATCCTTCCCTCCTTCCGCGGAGCCAGCGCACAGCATGTTCTCTGTTAGCTCCGGGAGCCACTCGGAGCACTGCTTCTTGCTGATCAGCTTAATCTCCATTTTCCTTAGCCTCTTGGTTAATTTCATCTTGTCCCCTAGCGGAGAAAGAGAGGCGAGAGCAAGAGTGTGTGGGTAGGGGTTAGGGATGGTTAAGGAACAATCTAAAACCATACAATTCAAATATCTGGAGTTAGATCACAGCAAGGGCCTATCAACCCTCCGGCTAGACTGTGGGTCTCCAAGCACAGCCTCACAGAGGGGGGTACAAAGGCAACCACTGCAGCAGTCCCTGGAGGTGATGAGCACCCAGATGAGCAGCCCCTTCTATGCCCTTTAACAGGCTGCAGTGTGTGGGAGAGTTATCTGGCTAGCACTGCTCTGAAGAGGAAGCAAGGGCTGTAAGTACCAATTAGACAAATAAAGGTAACGCAGGGAGCAGAACAGGCACTCAGGGCAAATGAATGCATAGCAAATCTCCATCCACTTAGAACAGGGCTGGGCAAACTACGGCCCAGGGGCCACATCTGGCCCTCAAGCTCCCGCCGGGAAGCAGCATCTAGGGCTTGCCCTGCTCTGGCGCTTCAGCCGGGGAGCAGGGTCGGGGTCTTGCCCCACTCTTCACGGCTCCCAGAAGCAGCGCCATGTCCCCGCTCCAGCTCCTATGCGTAGGGGCAGCCAGAGGGCTCAGCATGCTGCCCCTGTCCCAAGCACTGTCCCTGCGGTTCCCTTTGGCTGGGAACCACTGCTAGTGGGAGCTGCAGGAGCGGTCCCTGTGGACAGGGCAGCGCTCAGAGCTGCCTGGACATACCTCTGCGTAGGAACCAGAGGGGAGAAATGCTGTTGTTTCTGGGAGCTGCTTGAAGGAAGTGTCACCCGGAGCTTGCCCCCTGATCCCCTCCTATGCCCCAATCCCCTGCCCCAGCCCTGATCCCCCTCCCACCCTCCGAACCCCTTGGTCCTAACCCAGAGCACCCTCCTGCACCTCCAACTCCTCATCCCTATCCCAGCACCCACTGCCATGCAGACATCCCACAAGAATGGTAATGATTAGTGAGCTATTCGTTTTCAGTGGATACCTCACAAGGCCTATTGTGTACAAAGATTGTTACAATAGCGGGTAGGGTGTGAACACAGGGGTGCGTCGGGTGAAATGCACTCATGTGTAGAGGGGGCATCACAAGCCTTAAGCTGCGCAGGTGTGAATTTCACCCTTTCATTATAAAACAGGGAGGAGAGCAGGGCAAGCTTCCCCAAGCCACCTTTTCCATGTTTCCCAGCCCTGAGGGTCTCTGGGGACATGGTATTTCACTCTCTGTTGTTCATTCAGTCCAGGGATTCTTGGGTGAAACCACAAATCAATGGCACTTGTGCTTTGCCTGCTTAGTGCTGTAGCTAATTTAAAATTCTGCTTGTCTTTCTTCTTAGGAACACCATTTTTTCCTGTTTTTGCCAGAGACCATCTTGGAGGACCATTGACCAGGAACAGGAGATTTCTTAGCACTTGGTGAAAAGTGTAGAAATGCTGAACCTTTCACAAAGATCCTTTCTTGTGCTGTATCTTCTTCTTTAGTTATTTGTAGTGCCTTGACGCCCCGGTCATGGGCTGGGACTGCATTGTGCAAGGCACTGTACAAAAACAGAACAAATGGACTGTCCCAAGGAGCTTCCAAGCTAAGTATAAGAGACAGCAGATTGCATTGCACTTGAGTTAAACAGGGATGAAGGATAAACAAACAAAAATCCATCCTCTGCTACAAAGACGTTTGAGGCCAAGCTTTTATAAGTGCTCATCGTTATCGACTCTAAGGCTAATTGAAAAGAGCAGGAGTAAGAGCATGATCCTGTGGCAGGGTCTGCTGAGGCTGTCTAGATGTTGGCAGGGAGGGAGTTGAACTTCTGCCTGTGATCTGAAGGAAAACCACGACTGCCCTTTTCTGAGACTAGGGATCTCCAGAGTAACAGGCCATGGCCAGCTGCGGTAATGATGTAACCCTAGAAAAGTCGGGTGATGGTTGGGTAGAATCCTGTGGCTGGCTGCGAACTGGCCATTGGGAAATTCTGGTGTGGTAAGCAGTAGACTCCATTTTGAGGGCTGGCTGAAACAAGCCACAGTTCAACTCTGGACTTTGGATGAGGAAAGCCTCTTTTGGCCCTTAAAGGGCCAGCACCCTCTTTTCTTCTTTGTGATGTTCTGCAATGAATTGCACTTGACTGGTCCCCAGCTCAGCATCTAGAGACTATTGTTGGACTCACCACGGGGCTGAGTGGCAGGTCACAAAATAGCAAAGTAAATTGAATGGTCAATATGTACTCTGAACAAGAGATGATCAAGGTCTAAACATCAGCCTTGCTTGTCCTTTGGCGCCTTCGAGGCATCTCCAAGACCCAGAAGGACTCATCACCTTTTTCTCTTATTAAGTGGCAAATAGACTTGAAATCCATGTTAGCAAACTGTTAGAATCTATGTTAGAAAACTTCCTATTCAAAGTGTTTGCATGCACCAAATTCCCACGGAGCCATGAAAAGGCCTGAAATATTCATGGCTACAAGAAAAGTACATTCCTTTAACCCTCGTTCTCCTTCAGAACCCATCAGGAGCAAAGGAAGAAAAAGGCCCTTTGAAGATGGCACAGTGAGAGGCCTGTCAGCTATAAGTGACTCACTCAGGGCAGGAGACACGTGCCCCTCCTAATTAGCTCTTCCCAAGTGCATGCTGGGAAATCTCATAAGTACCTGGTTAAAGTTCAAGCTGGGCCCAAAATTGGCCCCAGGCTGTGAATTCCTCCTCCCCTCCCTGCACAACACATGAACTCAGTGTTGCCAAGGGGCAGTGTGTAGCCCTGAATTTGACCTGGCAGATGTTTGTGCCTCTGCAGAGGAGTCTGTATGATGGAAGGGTCTGATTCAGCTCTCAGTGATGTTGGGGTAAATCCGAGCTGAAGTCAATGGAGTGACACCAGTGTCAAACTGGTCTGAGGAATTTTGCTGGGGGAGGTAGGCAGGGATCATCACTACACTGTGGCCATTAGCTGCAATGTGGCTACAAGGCTCTCCAGAGAATGCATCCCCACCCCCACTCCTGTGCCACCTCCTAGTGCGGGGGGCTGTTTGTGGGATAGGCTGGAGGTGGAGTGGAGGTGGGGTGAGGATGGAGAGTGCCCCATGCTGACTCCCTGCTGCTGAAAGCCTCAGAGAGGCTATAGCAGAGGGACGCACAATTGAGGGCACCCCTAGAGCTGCCGTAGTTTGAACTGGGGGTGATCCAACTCCACAGTCCCTGAACAGAGGAGATCACCCCCCTTGAGTCCCAGTGCAGTGAGGAACCTGGGTCTCTTTAGATACTAACATGGCCCTCATCACAACAGTGCAAGTGCTTCTTCCAAGACAAACCTTGCCTCCCTGTGGGTGAGCGGTTTGATGCCAGTCTTGTGTCCTCCTTGGGGCCAAAATAGCTCCTGGCATAATTTCAGCTTCTAAGGGACGCTCCAAAGTTACATCAGCCTCCCCAGGCTGATCTATAGGTGGTAGTACCACTGGACCACCCAAAGTGCTGAGCACTAGGGGTTGTCCCCAGCAAGCTTCTTACATCGGTGTATTCAAGGGACAGCCTCCTAGGGCAATGTAACTTCACCTTCTTCGTGGACCCCAGTGTGAGCTCAGAGTCTGTACGGGAGCTCAGCTAACTCGGCATTTTGCCAGCCAGGCTGTACGGAGGCTGACTACTCCTAGGCTCCCACTAGGAAAAATGAGACTGAAAACACTGCCCCCCTCTGGCCATTTTGTGAGGCAGCCGATTAAAGACTTGCTGCTGAAGAAACATGCTGACACAAGAAAAAAACATCGAGGAAGCCCCTATACCCCAAAACAACAAGTGAATAACCCACAGAGAAGTCACCCCCTCTATTTACTACTTTCTGGGAACCAACTCCCAGAATTTTATACAAATTATATTAGACCAGTAAAAACCAGCAGGCTCTTATTAAAGGGGACAAGACAGAGATGCCACATTTATCATGATAACAATTTGATTTATGACTAATAACAATATCTTAATTCTTATGCACACACACACATTATACCTAATACCTATACACACACATACACACATATTTACACACCCACCCACATTTATCAGGTGTTCTGCAGCTGCTGCATAGTTACCAGTCCTGAAGATAGCTTAAGTTCATGGCTTGATTTTGCAGCTTGGGTTTGTAGCTTGTGGCGGCTAACTGGCCAGGAAAGCCGGGTACAAGGTCGAGCTGGATCTCTGTTGGGCAGGCACTGATGTCCTTCCATGTTGGCAGCAGAACGTTACCCAGAGTCTCTCATCTCACCCTTCTTTTTTATAAGCTTTTAGTTTGGATTCAAAGTCTATAGGTCTTGCTGTGTCACGCTGCCTCTGGGTTTAGATTGATCACCCATCAATTGCAGGCTTGACTTTCAGCCTTGAACCTGGCTTTGATCTTCCTTCTGTTGTTCTGTTGTCCTTTTCTTTTTAGGGTGGATGCTTCTTACTTTGTTTAGGGCTGTTGTCTAGGTCTTCAGCCGTTGGTATTTGAACTTTATCTCATCAGGACAGGCTGGGGCTGGAGGTTGATTCTGTCATTCAAACATACCTCATTCACACATCTAAACTAAACTAATAAGATTACAGCAGGGTTTGCAAAAATGAAGGTTGGAGGAAGCTTTTACAAAATGGAGTGAGTGTTTTAAAATGAGGTTTGAATTACAATATGGAACAGAAGTTACAGTGTAGGCAAATGTAGTGAATGGTGAACAGAAGTTACATTAATAAAGTGAACAATTAAAAACTATTTCATTTATCAGTTCTACAAGAAAACACCCATATGTGCCCAACATTCGTCTGCTCTCATGCTCGGCCTTTCTGCTTCTACGCTGCTATTACCACAGAGGCAGCAAAATAAAATAGGATAATATGGTTTATGGGGACAAAAGAGATAGCAAGAAAAACACAACCCTTCTACTACATAAAGAGGGAGTTCAGAGAGAAGACTTGGCCGAGACAATAGTCTCCAGTAGGTTGTATGGGGCTGTTATAATACCCTGGGTTGGTACCATCCTACCCAAATGGTCTCCTTTCTTGAGTAAGCCTTTCAAATATATACTCATGATCACTCATCGCTGTTTAACCAAGCAAGGAATATTGGGCAAATTCAGTCCTGATGTAGCTTCTGTTACTTCAGTGGGATTTCACCAGAGAGTAAAGTGGGCCATTACGCAGTTTTTTCCTGTCCACCTAAATCAGTCCCTCCAGCTGAAGAGGAGCGAAGAGGCTGGAATCCACAGGAACAATCGGCCTGTGAACATATTTTCACCCAGCACGGTCCTAGCTCTCAACTCCCCTTCATTACGAACCACAGCTCACAATTTAGGCCCAGATTTACCTGCATCCCAGCCAAATCTGTTGTGTGTCTAGCTTTTGGGACTGAAAATTGAGGGCTTCATGGTCTCCAGTTGGAGCTATCTTCACAAGGTGGGAGGTGTCTTCTGTTGGAGGCAGGGAGGGGGATGCTCTTTGCACTGGAGAGCGGTGCCTCAGACTGAGGGGAGCTGCTGTATGTGAAGGAACCTTGGTGTCGTAATTTGGAGAGGGGGCTGCTCTTTCTAAGGGTTAGACTGGGTGCCTAGCAGCTTTCACCTTCATCTCTGCCCTCCCACACTCCTCCTGACACACCTACCATGCTATCTCCAGCAGTAGTGAGAGCAGGCTGCCATCACAGCCTCCCTTCCGAACTCACAGGGCCTGTGGGTGCTCCCTAGGTCATGTATATTTGGTTTGGGCCTTGCCCAGCTGAGAGGAATGGCAGCTGCAGTCTGGCTGAAACCAGAGCTTCTTGCCTGGGCTACGTACACCCATCCCTCGTTTTGCTGCAGGGTGGTTATTTTAAAGTAAGTGAACGCAGACTTCACTGGCAAATATCCCCCTTCCCCCAGACAGTACAGTACCTGCAACCTTGGCTTCCCAACCAGCAACCCAGCAGCCCTTCCACGTCTGAAGGTCATGAATGAAGGGCAAGCAGATGGGCATTTTCTGTTCACTGAACTCTATTGGTGAGTCGAGCAGGATCAAGGCGATGTTGTTGTCCCTGTTCATGCTATCGAAGTGCTCATGCAGAATCAGCCTGTCCAGCTTTTTCTTCTCTACTTGGTGGCTTTCCAAGTCAACTGCCCCAAACGCCACGTAAAGATCTGGTGGACTTAGTAACAAAATGGAGACAAAGCGTGAACAAGGGGAGCAAAGACATTCTGCAAAGGTGGGCAGGGGGGACACCCTCCTTCGGAGAGGGCGCTCAAAGCACTCTGCACATTGCAGGGCTGGGATAGCCAAAGAGGCCGTGGCAACCCATCTGCATTGCTAGCACTGGCAGCACTGCGAAACTGTTTTCACAAAAAGCTGGATTCTGCCTCCCTCACTCACAGGGAGTAGCACCTTATTCCAGGAGGAGCCAGACTGATTTCCTTGGGCGTACTTGTGGAGAAAGGGGGTAATTCACCCTTCTTCGAAAATGGGCCTAGTTTTGCTCAAAATGTTTCAGGCTCTGTCACTAGATGTGTATCATCTGGCACCTGTCACCATGGTATCACATGCCTCACAATCTGTAATAGATTTATTCTCACAACACCCCGGTGAGGACAGGACGTGTTGTCATCCCCACTACACAGATGGGTAAAGAAGGCACAGAGCGACTAAGGGGCGGGTCTTGTGCTCATTGACTGCAGTACAGCAGGACCAGGTATTTAGTGACTTACTCAAGGTCCCAGAGGAAGTTGTGGCAGAAAAGTGAAGTAAATCTCAGTCTCCCAAGTCCCAGGCTAGACCTAACCATTGGACCATCCGTTTTCCTGACCTGCTGTATGAACTTAGGCCAAGAGCACCCCCCTTTTAGTGCCTCTGTATCCCTCCTACCCTTTGTTTTATCCATCTGGTTGGAGGTACTTCAGGGCAGGGACTATCTCTCACTATCTTTGTGCAGTGCCTAGCACACTCCTAATTTGTGTGTGGATATTTGCTCCTTTTCCACTGAAAAGGAACCATTTTTGAGTAAACACCATCGCTTTGGTTTTTGTTGGTGCAAGAGCAGGGCCATGTTTGATTTCTCACCAAAGGGCAAAGACACTTCCTTTGGGAAGGCCTCCTGATTTTTGTGCAAAGTTTTTGCCCAGCACTGCACATCACGCCCCTCATGTGGGAGCCAGGCAGGCTGCAGGAGGACAGCAGAGCTAATAGTGAAAACAGGGGGTTGGGAGTAAGGAGTTCTACAGGCAGCTTTGACACCGATTTCCTTTATGACCTCGGGCTACCTGTAAACTGAGAATGAGTTGGCTTGTAAAGTGCTTTGAGATCCTTGGATGGAAGGGACTTTACAAGCACAAAGGGCTATTGAGGAGCACTGTTACCCCCTAACAGGGATGGTGATGGGATTTGAGGTGGGTGGAGCTAAAGCGTGCTAGCTTGTCCTATTGGCAAGAGTGCGGTAATGAAAAAAGCAGAGAGGTGCACGGGGCCGCCACTCAGCAGCATCGCTGGTATTTGAGGCAAGGGTATTTGGGTTTCTCCGAATCCCACCCTGGTGATCTTTTTCTCCTCCCTTTTTGGATAAGGTGAGAAGCACCAAGAGGCCTGCCTCTTCCTCCTCCCAGGAGATAAGAGGCAGCTGGTTGAGGCAGACTCTTCATCCCCGGCCTCCAAAGTGGGGCTGGGAAATGTCTCCTCCCCAGACCAGATCAGAGGACGAGGGAGAGGATGGATTCTTCGCTCCCCTCCACTTCCTTTATATGGAACGTCTCTGACCCCTGAAACACCCCCTGCTGGCTGGTGTGCTCACCGCAATCTCCCTTGCTTTTGATGGAGGGAGGGGGTGTAATTTACACCATCCTATTATTATTACCTAGCTTGATACATTGCAGGAAAGAGGTGAATCTGGCCTAATAATAGTTGCCCTCTTAGAGCAGCCAGAAGAAGGCTGCTACACCCAGGGTAGCAAAGGCTTCGTGGTTGATTAAGATGAGGTCAGCATGGTCAGAGATGTGGTCTGGTTGTGCAGTGAGGCTCTTCTGCATCCCTACATCATGGAGCTGGAGTAGGGTGACCAGATGTCCCGATTTTATACGGACAGTCCCAATTTTTGGATCTTTTTCTTATATAGGCTCCTATTACCTCTCACCCCCGTCCCGATTTTTCACATTTGCTGTCTGGTCACCCTAAGCTGGAGGGAGGTGGGGGCCGGAGGTGTGGAAAGTTTCTATGTGGCATAAACTTATTTCCTTGTCTCTCCCTAGCTAATGTGGCTGACTCACTTTATTTGGCGTTGCCTCTACTCAACAGCTGCAATGAGAAGGATTCCCTGCCTCCCCCTACCCCCCAGTACTCACAGTTCATTTGTGAAACAATGTGCCGCGGATAAAATCCACCAGCTGCTTATAATCGACCCGCTGCAAAAATGCTTCTCTTTGGTCTGGATGCTCACTTGCCAGGGGAACTCACCGGACACAGCACCCTTGCCCCCTACGGTCTTTGACTCTTTCAGCATGGATGGTTTGTAAGAAGGTCTGAGCCCACATTCTAAAAAAAAAAGGCAGTGCAGAGTGTGTGTGTTTGTGTGTGTGTGTGTGTGTGGACACAGGTCACTTCAAATCAGTCTGCAAAACAGATACAACCATCCACAGGACCCCATTCTATGTTCACACCACTTCTACGTTGTTGTCTCTCTCTTGGCCTCCGTGGAGTTTTTCCTGACTTACATCATGTAAGACGGCAATGAAGCCCAGGGTCTCTTTTCTGCAGTGATGCACCTAACTCAGAAGGGACAGAATCACTTTGGGTCTTTAGAGATGGGCCCAAGAAACAACCCCAAAGTTACAAGCAGTAGGGAAGAGGATTTGTATCCTGGGGTTTGGTTCAGCCTTCATAAAGAGATGGGATATTTGCAAATTTTAAATCCAGGTTTACATTTTGAATGCCTGCAAAGTTAAAAGGTGTTTGGATCTGAAATTCTTGGGAGTCTTAGATGCCACGTGGGCAGAATGATGAGTACAACATTCACAGACTAACAGATTTTAAGGCCAAAGAAGGGACTGCTACGATTATCCACTCTCATCTGCATAACACTGGACATATAATTTCACCAACGGAATCCTGCATCAAGCCTACGCTTGTGGCTGAGATAGATCATATCTCTTAGAAGTATACCTAGTCTTGATTTACAGATTCAAGTGATGGACACTCCACCACTCCCTCTGCAAGATGCTCCGATGGTTAATTACTCTCAGTTAAAAAAGTGCACCTTATTTCCAGTCAGATCTTGCCTAACTTCAGCTTTCATCCATTGGACCATTCTCCTTTGTTTGGGACCTATCAGCTTTCCCCCCACACTTACAAACCCTGATTAAATCTCCTCAGTCTAATCTTTGATAAACAAAATAGACTGAGTTTATTTAGCGTATCACTGTAACGCAGGATTTCCAGAACTTGACTCGTTCTAGTTTTTTTCTCTGAACTTTTTTCAATTTATCAATTTCATTTTTTAAAGTACAGACATCAGAAATTGACACGATATTCCAGAAGTGGTCTTACTAATGCTGTAGACAGTGATAATAACACCTCCCTATTTCTGCTTGATATTCCCCTGAAATTACATCACAAGATTTGCATTTGCTCTCTTCCTCGCTGCTTCATACTAGGAGCTCATGTTCAGCTGACTATATACCATGATCCCTAAATCCTCTTCTGAGCCATTAGCTTCCAGAATACATTCCTCCATCCTGTGTGACCGACAGTCTTGGTTCCTACACGTATTACCCAGCATTTAGCTATATTAAAACATATTGTTCCAGCTAGCCCAGTTGTCATGAAAATGAAGATGCATGTGAAATCTTTGAGTTTAAGAAGCAAGCAGCAAATATAATTAATAAGACTATAACTGCTTTGGGGCAGGGGCTGTCTTTTTGTTCTATATTTGTACAGCACCTAGCACACTGGGCTCCTGGGTTCATGGCCGGCACTCTGTGATGCTAACAAAATACAAATAATAATAGACAGATGTAGCCAGGAATAAAAAGCTATTTAAGATATATTTAAGATATAGAGCCTACAGATCTCAGGCTTGTAAAGTATTTAGCACAGTCAAATTAGGCCTCAGGATAAATTAACTATATTATAAAGATAAACTAGCATAAATAAGTGAGTAATAAACTTGCTGAGCTTGTGTGGATGTTTGTGATACGCTGCTGTTTTGAAAATAATTGCTGAGTTTGGATCGCAATGGCTGCAGATCAGCAGACAATACAAGATGACCGTTGGTAGGGGGAGTGAAATGTTAGAGACTTAGGTAACCGCCCGTTACTATAGTGGTCATAAGGAGATGTAAATGTTAATGAGCTTAAGGCCAACTACCAAGTTTGACTATGAAATATGGGGCAGTGAAAAGCAGTGGGATGTGGAGGTTCAAATAAGCAAAGGGAATTAAAAACCTTCCTGAATACGTATGAACCCCAGCTAGGGTGGCCAAATGTCCCAATTTTATAGGCACAGTCCCAATATTTGGGGCTTTTTTTCTTTATATGGGCACTTATTACCCCCTACCCCCATCCCGATTTTTCACACTTTCTACTTGATCACCCTAGTGTAAGCTTAACCCTTTATTAAGCTGTGTCCCAGCCTGCCTGCCTTGGTGAGGCTGATGATGGTGAGGCTGATGATGGGGCTAATGCTCCAGGTTTTTCCGCAAGGCATGGTGTGAATAATGCCAATACTATACATTCTGTATTGGGCTCTCTCTCCTTTACCAGACTGCAGTGCATGTATTGATGTTCGGCTGGCTAAGAAAAGTAAGAAAAGAGCACGGTGTTGTCCTGGTTGTGTCCAGGGGGCCCCCCTTCTGCTAATAACCTGTCTACTGCAATCATTCTTGGTGCTGAATGTTCACACATTAACCTAGATGTAAACCCTCACCTGGAGGTGGGTAATTGGTTAAAGTAACTCACAACTCTAGACAAGATTACACAGAGTTTAAAAAACACCCTGAACTTCCCCTGCCCCCAAAAGTCAGTTGTCTTCAAATGCTATAAAGTCAGACTTTGGACCCAGTGGTCTTTACTTCGCTGTCTCATTGTGCCTATGAAAATTGCTCAGGTATTGCCCATATTAAGGCTGTGAACACAGATGTCCTAGACTGTGCACAAGCAGCTGAAATGCTGTTTCTGAGTGAGGCTGGAGAATGGCGATACCAAATTGACAGCCTACAAGGCAGTGCCTAATTCTCCGTTCACTCACGCTGGTGCAAAGCACAGGGAGTTATAACACGAGCGCAGAACCAGATCTCCCACTGAGGACACTGCTCGGGGTTTATAATCCACCTACCTGCACGTGTGCTTCTCATTAAGGTCGTTAGAAGCCAGAGGGTAAGGAACAGCATTTTAATCCCATTCTAACTTGATGCTCCTTATTCATGTTCGAAAAGGTGAGGCTGTGGCAGATACTGAGGGGCAACCTCCCCACAACATAGTCTAGCCAAAGGCAACAATTTTCTCTGCCTAGAGGTGACCACAATATTCATCATCTGCATGTGACCTCACACAATCTATTCACTGCAGGTGACATCACAATGGGATGCTATGCCTGTCAAGGGGGAATCGAAGGAGTTTTCAGCAGGATAGGGGAAGCTGTAGGGTTGGCAACCAGGTGGCAAACTTCCCAAAGTCTCATAGTTGGTTCAGGCACGGAACAGCTTGGAAATTCACTTCTGGATCCTGATCTCAGTTCCAGCTAGCTCTTGGTGTGTTTGACTCCTCTTCTCTGGTTCAAGTCCGTCTCTAGCAATGGGTGCTGTAGCTTTTCCTCATTCCTGTGCCATTTTCTCTCTCTCTGTATGTTCCCAGCTCTGACTTCCTTGCAACAGTTTTTTTCTTTGCCCATGAGAGGAGCTGATTCATTCTTTCAAACCTTGGAAGGACTTTCTCTCCCCGCTCTAAACTTTCCATGTAGTCTCTGTGGGAAGTGGAAACTTGTTGCTAGGGTAAGTGCTCAATGAGAAATGTGGCCATGGAGATGTCCAAAGAGCCGAACGTCTTCCCCTTGGTTGAATTTCAGGGTAAACACCGCTTATATGGCCAAAGCCATCCCTCATGTCACTCCATTGAGCTGAGTTCAGTGTCCACCAGTGAAGAATTTAGCCCAATTCCCATCTTGCATCTTCAAAAACAGCTGGAAAGTTGCAGGGCCAAAATTTATCCTGAGGGTAACTCCACAGTGAATTCAGTGGAGCTCAATATTTTTGGGTCAGATCCTCAGCTTGTGTCACTTCAATAGAACTATGCTGCTTTACATCATCTGGAGAACCTAACCTCTTAGTTCTATCGCAGCAGCCCCCAAAGGCCCCAGCTCAGATCAGAGCTGAGCCTTGCCATGCTCAGATTTGGACAATCACATATGGAGATATAGTCCCAGCCCCAAAGAAATTACAATCTAATTTGAAACAGAGTGAAAAGAGTGAAAAGAAACAGTAGGAGGAAAGTGAGGAGGGAGGACAGGGTACCAGTGTTAAGAGTGTCTGATGACATGGGCCAACAATGAGCAAGGCTCCAAATCATGTAAATGGTTTTTGTTTTTACTCTTGAGGATCAAAAATGAAATAAACGCCCCCAGTAAAGAAATCTGCATCCCAACGTGACATGGATCAGAGAATCAGAACCAGGTTCTCCTCTCGCACACAGGTGCAGACCAGGAGTAATTCCACTGACTTTATGGCGTTACACTGTGGTAAAAGCCAAAGAATCCGAAAGGAGAATCAGAACTTTCATTCTCCTCTCCTCTTTGCTTCCATTTCACCCCATGCCCAGAAAATCAGAGAAAAGTGCCAGTTTCCTTGACAGTGAACAACAAAACAATTCAATGGTGTGATATTTAACAAAATGCCTTCTGTTACTATAGCAACTGGAAATTCCAAGCAGGATACTGGAGCATATGGGAGCATCTCCAGAAAGAGCTGCACATTACGATCATACCAGAAGCAGTCTCTTTTACGCCCTCGCCCCAGCATAAATGTGATGACAAACAAAAGAAGTGTCCTCTTGCTTTTGAAACTGGACTGAGATGAGCACAGAACCAGGAGCAAGGAGTTCCTGACTGCTAATTCCAGTTCTGGCATAGACACTCCCTATGGGACGTTGGGCAAATCACTTCTCTCTGTGCCCTAAAGCCCCATCCCCTTCTTTCTCCCATTCTAGATCTGTCCTGTCTATTTAGATTGCAAATTCATCAGGACTGGGACTCTCTCTTACTATGTATTTGTACAGCACCTAGCACAATAGGGTTCCAGGCACCTAGGTGCTATTGTGGTATCAAAAATGTCAGTCATAATTATTTTACAATTCATTCGCTTTTAAAGCCAACCTGAAATCTCCCTCCACTGTACAAGCAGACACAGTAACACAGATGGAACACAAGGTTTTTTTCATTAGCAAGCTGCAACCTTTTATTATATTTGCTACATTTTTTCAGATCTAACCTGTCATGTATTTTAGTTCACAAAACACCCGTGATGCGCTGGAAGCCAAACTGAATCTTTTTGGCCCAGTAGAAAAAAAACTCCCTTACATTATAAAACATTTTTTTACTAAAATTATTTCAGGAAATAGGCACTAAAGGTAATAATATATGTTGCTGTGAATGTGGAACTGAGAGAGCTTAAATTCCCCATCCCCGCCAAAGACATCAAAGCGCAGCTACTATTGTTAAAATAACCCCTAGAATACTTTCCAGAAATCAAAGCTCCGGATTTTTATGCTTAAGTCTAGCAAGCTGATCAGATCAAGATAATAAACATAAACAGTAGTTACAAAAAGCAGCTGGTAGTCCAGTCACAACCCCTATTTACGCCTATTACAATACACTGGGCCAAACTTTCAAAAATCTTTCTCCTGAAATTAAGAAGCACAAGATTGCACATATACCTATTTAAGTGCACAAATAGGGCAACTGCATTTCCAGCTGTGGTACCAGGCACAATTTCAGAAACAACTTTGACCTTTGGCAACTGTGAAATCAAGCAATGCCACACAGTCAATATACAAAATGCTGTACCTTCATTGGTGCACGAATTTCTGTGCAATAGTGCTGCAGGTATATCATATACTCTGTGACCCTCTGTACCTTGGGGGACACCCTACACCCCCATGTTCAACTCTATAAAATGATTGTGTGGTATCCAATGCAAAGTTTGCCAGGTTGGGTGTCTTTGGAAGGCTCATGGTGCACTGACCATTGTTGTTCTAGTAATGTTATAGGTTACAATTTCATGTATATGGTTATGAGGCTGAAAATGTATCCTCATGGCTTAAGCAAGCCCAGGCAAAAACTCTCCAAGAACAGAGAGGAAGTTCACACCTCATCAGGGCATGGATGGGATAAATTACCTGCTCACAGGAACAATGGACACTGGCTGAGGCAGCAACAAAAGAATCTGTTAGACCCTTTGGGCAGTTTGTGACTGTGATGAGGTAATGCTCACCTGACTCTGAAGGGGGGCAAAGCTAAGAGGAACCCAGGGTTGTGAGCTCAATCCTTGAGTGGGCCATTTAGGGATCTGGGGTAAAAAATCTGTCTGGGGATTGGTCCTGCTTTGAGCAGGGGGTTGGATTAGATGATCTCCTGAGGTCTCTTCCAACCCTGATATTCTATGATGACATGATAAAAGGGAGAGACATTTTGTCAAGCACTCCATGGATTTGAAGAAGTGAGGCTTTTTACCCTCGAAAGCTTATGCCCAAATAAATCCATTAGTCTTTAAGGTGCCACTGGACTCCTTGTTGATTTTGCCATGCTCTCTCTTTCTCTTCCACCTACATCTACTGACACCACACCAAGCGACTGAAGAGCTGATCAAAGAGGAGAGCCTGTCTGAACAGCAGCCAGCCTGTGGTGAGAAGCATCTAAGTTTGTAAGGACATTGAAAGTGTTAAGATCAGCTTAGAATGTGTTTTGCTTTTATTTCATTTGACCAAATCTAACTTGTTATGCTTTGACTTATAATCACTTAAATCTACCTTTATAGTTAATAAACCTGTTTGTTTAGTCTACCTGAAGCAGTGTGTTTGATTTGCAGTGTGTCAGAGACACCCCTTGGGAGAACAAGCCTGGTATATATCTATTTCTTTGTTAAACTGACGAACTCATACAAGCTTGCAGCGTTTAGCAGGCATAACTGGGCACTGCAAGACGGAGGTTCCCAGGGTTGTGTCTGGGACAAGAGATATTGGCTAGTGTCATTCGCTTGCAGGTAGCTGGGAGCAGCTTAAATGCCGGAGGCTGTGCGTGAACAGCCCAGGAGTGGGGGTTCTCACAGCAGAGCAGGATAAGGCTGGCTCCCAGAGACAAGGATTGAAGAGGCCTAGCAGATCACTGGTCCAGATAACACCAGAAGAGAATGTCACATACTCCTGTTGGAATTCTGCACCACTGAGCAATGGAGAATTTGGGCAGAATTAATGTTCTCCGCACAATTTTATTTTTGTCACACAGAATTTGTGATTTCCACCAAAATGCTTCCTTTTCCCAGTTTTGCATGTTTAAAATGTATTAGTTCTGTACACACGTAACGTCTTCTGTGTGTATTGTAAGGTTTTGCGGTCATACCACTGTAACGGGAGGGGGTTAGTGAGATAGCGGAGTTTAGTTGTAGTATAGCAGGTGCTTAGCATGGGGAAGGGAGACTGAGGGTAGAGTGTGCTTGTCTTCACACGCACATGAACACTCTTCACCTTAAACTCCACTCTGTGTGCGTCTGACTCTAGTGGTGCTGCCTTCCCTCTTATATTCCCTGCCAGCCTGAACTCGCCCTCCTCCACTCCCACCTGTCACATCCCCCCAGCACTCCCGCCTGCACCTTGCATGGGTGCGTGCATACTACCTCCGGAGATGAAGGGGTGTTGGCTGGCAAACTATGTACACGACCCAACCCACACAAATACAAGCCCACACACCCCACACTTATACATGCACTCGCCCCGACACCCACATTCTACACTCGGTCTCCCTTCCCCATGCTAACCACCCACTATACTACAACTAAACTCCACTAGCTCACTAACCCCCTCCGGCTACAGTGGGATGACCCAATAACCTTCCAATACACATAGAAGCTTGAACTTGAACAAGACATAACAGACAGACACAAAACAGTCCTTAAGGATGCTAGCGCCCTCTTAGGCCAGGTCCTTACAATACTTTTGTGTAACATACATTTGTATAATGACTCTTTTTAAATGAAATATATGAACCAGAATATAACTGTCAACAAAGATACATCAACTTCATTATGAATATGCTTAGTAAGGAATCTATTTGTCAGAAAACATTTCCTGAATCTTTTCGTTGTCTGCATTGTTACAGACATACTTGCTGACAGGTATTCTGAAATTAATTACCAAAATAATTGGAAATGGTGTGATTATATTGTGTTCTTTTGACACCTAAAATATGCAGAATTTTGCAGAATTGTAAAAATACTGTGCAAAGAATTTTTTAATTGTTTGGCAAAGAACTCCCCCGGCAGTAATCATCAAACAAAACATCAAGTTGCTTTACTTTATGTTTCTAGCAAACACATAATACAATGTTGGTGCAGTAGTGTGCGCATGGATTATTTTTTAATACTAACAGGACAGGATACTCCAGTGCCCCCAAGTCCACAATAGCCATTGGGGTTCTTGCTTAGATACTGTTGATGGTAATCTTCAGCGTAATAGAACTCCGGAGCCTCACGGATTTCTGTTGTGATTGTGCCAAAACCACTCTCCATCAATACCTGTCAAGACATGGCACAGAATTCCATTAGAGGTTTGTTTGCGTCTGTATGAGAAATAAACCTGATGATAAACCAACATTAGGAAATCTTATTCAAGAGATGCCCTAGACTTTTACAGTCACTTGTACAACAGTTACAGAACAGCCTTGATTTTACCACGTAGATTAGAAAGACATCCTGCTTCATCTGTGCTGTTATATTATTTGCACAGCAGACACTTCGGGTATCAGTCTGTACACTGAGCAGTGTGCGTGTTTTATCTTACTTCTAACTGGTTACATTTTGAATGGGATGTTCTTGTTCATTAATCTTTTTTTGCGGAGGAGGAGCACCTATGATTCTTAGGGTATGCCTGGTGCAGCAATTACACACCCACAGCTGGCCCACGTCAGCTGACTCATGGGGCTTAGGCTATAGGGCTGTTTAATTGTGATGTAGATATTCGGGCTCGGGCTGGAGCCTGGCCTGTGGGACCCTCCCCTACGCTGATTAATATGCCACATATTAGTGTGCTTTAGAAATCACAGCCCCCTCAGGCACACTGTTGCACCACATAGAGATGCCCAGGACCTCTGATTATTCCTATCAACAATTAATTCCTTAAGGTCGAGCTACAGTCCTGGCTAGAAGTCTGCTTGGGCCTAATTTCAAAGTCCAGCCTGAACCCAACTAGAGCACAGCTGACCTGAACTCGATCCGAGTTCTAGCATGTCGGGTTGTTTTCAGACCTGACCCAAACCGGACACCTGTAGTCAGATTGCTTTGGGTTTGGGTTTGGTTGCCAAGGTCTAGACACCATCCTGGACACCATTTTCTTTACCTTGTTTCCTCCACAGAGCTGCTGAGGTTAATTATCGCCAAGCCCTGCCCAACCTTGGGCTAGCTGGCCATTCCCTTGTCCAGCCCAGCACCCATGCACCAGTTCCCCTGGACCGTTCCTCCTGAACCTGTGTCAGCACCACTGACAGAGCCTCGATCCTTGAGCTCTGCATGGTGGAGGCTTTCTGCTCCCCATATTGACGATCCATTTCCAGTTGCCGCCTACCAGTGGAACAGTTGCAGCGACGGCTGCGAGCCTTGCTCCTGCTGGCCGCCCCACCATGCTGCATGTGCTGTGGAGTAAGAGGCGCTGTGACTCGTCGGCACACTCCCTCTGCAGCACACGCAATGCACTCTAGCGGCAGTAGCTGGTAGGAGTCGCCACAGTCACCGCCATGCCCAACTGATCAGAGACTACCTGATCCTAAGAGTGCCAGGTTGTTTTCACACCTGACCCAAACCTGTAGTTCAGTCCTAACCCTAACCCTAGCCTCACTGAAGTCAAGAAGAATTTTGCTGTCTACTTCAGTGAGGCCTGGATTCAGGACCGGCGCTAGGGGTTTGAGCGCCCTAGGCAGACGGCAATTTCGCCGCCCCACACGCTGGTCCCGTGGCTCCGCTGGAGCTGCCGCAGTGGTGCCCGCAGAGGGTCCGGTGCTCCGTGGCTCCGTTGGAGCTGCCGCAGTCATGCCTGTGGGAGGTCCACCGGAGCCGCGAGAGCAGCCGACCGTCCGCAGGCACGACTGCGGCAGCTCCACCGGAGCCGCCTGCAGCCCCTTCCGGCAAAACGGCACCCACCATTTATTCTGGCGCCCTAGGCGATTGCCTAGGCCACCTAAATGGTAGTGCTGGCCCTGCCTGGATTTCACCTTTGGTGTCTTAATGTTCCATTTGTTCTGCTGAAAAGGAGCATCTCTATAAGAATGTACAGTCATTCAAATCAATTCACTCCACAAGGGCTGAAAGTCCTTTTAGGAAAGGAGGAATTTTAAGGTTGTGGTGTTGTAGAATAGCACTGATTTGCAATAAACTGACAAAAATGTGTTGATTTCAAAGCATTTTACAAAAGGTAACCAAGCATCATTATCCCTATTTTATAGCATGGGAAGCTGAGGCACAGAAACAGCCTGGCATTGTTTTGTAAAAAAGTGGTCACTGATTTGGAGTGTCTTAATTCGCAGTTGCCAAACTTGACAGCTAGAGTCCACATGCAGTCAATAGGAGCAAAGGGCACTCAGCAACTCAGTGAACGAACTGCACCTTTCAGGATTGAGCCTCTAAGCCTGAGCCAAAGAAGTCACTGTTCTTTATTGATATAAAAACCTGAAGGTGGCTGAAGATAAATGTAGAAACTTCTTAAAGGTGGAAATATCTGCAGGTGTGGCACTATTCTGGATAACACCGTATTATTACGAATAAAATGGCCATCAAGACAATTACTTTGACTAATGTGGAAAATACAGAAATGGACCCCAGAAACTTGAAGACCAAGCTCTAAAACAAGTTAAGAGCCACATTTGGGTTCCATTCACAGAGCCTCTGGAATTTCTTCCCCCAAGGCACATAATTCCATTAGGATTAGAAAGATATTTGAAGGCAAATTCCAGCTCATTTCCAAAGTGTGTTCATCTGGATGAGAAGATTTGCCAAAGCCCAGGCCAATGGCGATGACGCATAGTTTGCAGATCAGAGAAGTGGGTGTATGGGTGGATCTTTTAAATTAGACTTGGAATTCTTCAGGACTGAGCCCCCAAATGACTGTGAAATCCCTCAAAGACTCCTAAAAGCTGAATGCTTTTCTTTTTAATATTCAGCGGCCATGAAGTTTTAACTATCACATTTTTCTTTTCTAAGCAAATTGACAAGTGCTGACACTTTGGACCGATTTCTCCTCTGATTCAGGGCTTTATTGTATGCTCACTGAAGTCAACAGCAAAGCTCCCATTGACTTTAATGGTGCAGAATAAGGACCTTAAACTGGTGTAGTACAGGAGTAACTCTGTGGAGGCAAACGGAGTTACGCCAGTATAAAACAAGTGTGACAGCAGAATCAAGCCCTGGAAGAATGTATGGCCAAGCACTTATCTTACCAGACAAACATGTACTAAGCGTCACAATACTGACAACAAAACTGATAAAAATAAATACCTTTTCACACAGCTCACAGTCAGCTCATGAAACCTACTGCCACGAGACACCATAAGACAAGGTCTCAGCAGGATTCAATAAAAGGACTGGACCTTTAGAAAGGTAAGAACATAAGAACGGCCACACTGGGTCAGATCAGTGGTCCATCCAGCCCAGTGTCCTGTCTTCTGACACAGGTCCATGCCAGATGCTTCAGAGGGAATGAACAGAACAGGCAATCATCAAGTGATCCATCCCCTGTTGCTCAAACCCAGCTTCTGACAATCAGAGGCTAGGGACATCTCGGAGCATGATTTTGCATCCCTGCCCATCCTTGCTAATAGCCATTGATGGATCTACCCTCCAAGAACTTTAGCTCTTTTTTGAACCCTGTTATAGTCTTGGCCTTCACAACATCCTCTGGCAAGGAGTTCCATAGGTTGACTGCATTGTGTGAAAAAATACTACCCTTTGTATGTTTTAAATCTGCTGCCTATTACATTCATTTGGTGACCCCTAGTTCCTGTGTTACAGGAAAGAGTAAATAACACTTCCTTATTTACTTTCTCCACACCAGTCATGATTTTATAGATCTCTATCATCCCTCCCCCCTTAGTCATATCTTTTCCAAGCTTAAAGGTCCTGGTTTTATTAATCTCTCCTCATATGGAAGCTGTTCCATTCCACTAACCATTTTTTCCCCTTTTCTGTATCTTTTCCAAGTCCAATATATCTTTTTTTTGAGATGGGGCAACCACATCTGCACGCAGTATTCAAGATGTGGGAATACCATGGATTTTTATAAATGCAATATGATATTTTCTTATCTATCCCTTTCTTAATGATTCCCAACATTCTGTTTGCTTTTTTGCCTGCCGTCGCACATTGGGTGGATGTTTTCAGAGAACTATCCACAATGACTCCAAGATCTCTTTCCTGAGTGGTAACAGCTAATTTAGACCCTATCATTTTATATTTATAGTTGGGATTATGTTTTCCAACATGCATTGCTTTGCATTCATCAACACTGAATTTCATCTGTCATTTTGTTGCCCAATCACCCAGTTTTGTGAGATCACTTTGTAACTGTGCAGTCTGCTTTGAACTTAACTACCATTTTGTACCATCTGCAAATTTCCACCTTACTGTTTACCCTTAGAGGTATAATAGTAAAGGTTCAAAATAGAACCGAGAGTTTTGGAAGGAATATAAACCCCTCCTGCTCAAGGCATGAGTCAACATCTATCTATTGGGGTTGGGAGGAAATTTTCCCTGGGGACAAGTTATGTCATAATTACCCACTGCAGGGTTTCTAGCTCCTACCTCTGAAGCACCTTGTCCTGGCTACTGTCAGGGACAAGATACTAGGCTGGATGAAACACAGGCAATTTTGTATGTGCCTGGGTATATTACTATTAGACTCATTTTACAGACTGGTAAGATGAGACACAGAATCAGGTTAGACATAGCTACATGCCTGAGATCCCACAGGAAGTCAGTGGCAGACCTGGCACTAGAACTCAGGAATCCCAATTCTAAAATCTAAATACAGGGAAATTAGGAGGATCCTGGGGGATAATTCTAGCTAACCCGCTGACTCAATGTGAGGTCCTGGGCAAGTCCCTTCATTGCCTTTCGCTTCAGTCAATGTATGTTGGAACACTGGAGGGCTAAAAGGCAGGTTCTCACTGGGAACTGGATGTTGCATCTGAATTGTGTTTTCCTAAGCAAGAACATTTCAATCACTGAAAACGGGTACTCTCTGGGGAAGCAAAAAAATGAATCTGTCAAAATTGTGAGTGAACTGTAGAGAAAGCTGAATATATATTTCCCCACAGAGCCTGCAATGAGTAACTCACAGAGTCTGCCTCACATAGCCAAGGAATCAAGCTCAATGCACTTTAGAAAGCATTATTTTGTTTAGTTTCTTGCACTGAGGTGTTCCGAAGAAAGAACTTTTAAAACTGTCTCCACTCCAGAAAGCCTGGCACAAACATTGATCATCATCATGATTATTAATTCATCTAGCACTGTAAATGTACGAGGTACTGCATCACTCCCTGTCTCAGTCAACGGATACACCAGGACTGTATGTAACTATTCTTGTAGCTGATTTCAATCTGGGACGTTTCCATCAATCGCCTGATTTTGTCCATTAGAAAAATCCATCCTGTTCAATATCCTACCACAAGAGGGCATGAGCATCATTTTTCCTTTTAAAAATTACTAACAGGCTATTAAAAGTGGAATAATACGGAAACGGAGGATTAGCCATTACATGGCAACTTCGGTCATTAGTGAAAGATACCAGCAGTGTCGTCAGAAATATGAGACATTTTAGATTTCTGCACCCTGCCAAACTTTCCCTTAAATGGTTTGCTTTCAGACTGTGCAAACATTTCCCTAAGACGCACAGTGTTGGTACAGAAACAGCAATGTCACAAGGAAAGATGTGTGGGCTCCAGATCTTTAGCTGGTATAAATCAGTGGAGTTCCACCAACTTCAGAGCACCCAATACAGCTATAATCCGATCAAGATTCTGCTCTAATAGGCTCCCAGAGGGACACTGTGGCCAAAAGGGGTAGTGAGATCCTTGAATGCGGTAACGGAAATATCAAGTAGGAGTAGAGAGGTTAAAGTACCTCTGTATTTGGCACTGATATGACTGCTATTGGAATGCTGTGTCCTGTTCTGGTGGCCACAATTAAAGAAGGATGTTGAAAAACTGGAGAGGGTTCAGAGAAGAACCATGAGAATGATTAGAGGATTGGAAAACGTGCCTTAGAGTGAAAGACGCAAGGAGCTCGTCAAAGAGAAAGTTAATGGGTGACTTGCACACAGTCTATAAATATTTACACTGGGAATAGAAATTTGATAACACGTGGCTCTTCTATCTAGCTGACAAAGGTGTAAAAAGACTTTCTGGCTGGAAGTAAAGCTGGACAAGTTTAGACTAGAAATGAAGGTACACGTTTTGACCAGTGGGGGTAATTATTAACAACTGGAGCAACTTACAAAGGACTGTGGTGGACTCTCCAACACTGGACATTTTAAAATCAAGATCTGACGTTTGTGTAAGAGATATGCTCTAGTTCAAATAGAAACTAATTCAAGAAAGTCCTATCACCTGTGTGTTATGCAGAAGGTCTGACAAGGTGATCACATTGTTTTTTTCCAGCCTTATAATCTATGAATCCATCTATACACCCCAGGGTCACTAGCAGATTCTACTGGAGAAAGGTCCAAACTAAAGCCTGGATCCAAATACCCCTATGCTGGCCAGTGCCACCTCAAAAGTGGGTGATGGTGGCCAGGGAGGGGGCATGGAGGAGCAGCCAAGGGTTCCACTGATTCAGTGCATCTCCTCAGCAGTCTCATCCAGGCAGGCTCTTATGGAGCCCTCTTCAGCTTGATTCTGAGGCAGAGCGATGGCAGAAACACAGCCTGCCTTTCTCCGAAAGCTCTTATATTGCTGCACTCCGTGAGGCCATTCCTCACTGTTGTGACAGACTATACATGTGGTTGTCACACTTCCCCACACTTTACTCTTCTAGTGTGAAGACCACAATAGCTGTGGCAATGCTGGTATTTGTTATGAGGAACTAGAGAAAGGGTCTCATCTGAAGGCCATGCCAAACCCCAGGTGTCTGCGGTTTCGGTGAACACCTTCTCTTTGTTTTATATTTGCAGTTCCTTGAGATTTTTCTCCTCCTTTTTGTTTACCTTTCCAGGGGCCTACTGCTACTGTGTATGGAGGAATTCCTATAATCCCATTTGTACCAAGAACTAAATTCCAACACCACTACGCAATCCTCTGGTAGTGTTGCCACCTATGACTTTTCCATCTTGCAGGAAATTAAGGAGCATCCATGTGACTTACAGAGCCCACACAAAGACACCATTGGGTTATGAACTTGCCTCACAACCTGTTGACTTGGCATTGCGATATGGGTGCACAATATAATAGTATGCAAATGACACATCACACTAGTTTGTCCCTTTGGACAAGAATTCAGAAGTAGTGTCCCTGTTAAGAGGCCAGTCATTCTGGGTGGTATGATCAACAGTCCTCATCAGCTTGAATGTACAGCGCACTGACATTGAATGAGCTAAGGCAATCAGAACAGAGGATAGTTCTACAGTCACTTCCAAACAGTAATAACTATACAATATGCAACATTGCTACACTTCGATTTGCTACTGCCCTCTCAACTGACAATAGGCCCACAATTAACATGGTGGCTTCACCTTCTCTCAAGTACATAAAAGGTTGTTACAAGGAGGAGAGAGAAAAATTTTTTTTCTTAACCTCTGAGGATAGAACAAGAAGCAACGGGTTAAATTGCAGCAAGGGAGGTTTAGGTTGGACATTAGGAAAAACTTCCTAACTGACAAGGTGGTTAAGCACTGGAATAAATTGCCTAGGGAGGTTGTGGAATCTCCATCATTGGGGATTTTTAAGAGCAGGTTAGACAAACACTTGTCAGGGATGGTCTAGATAATACATAGTCCTGCCATGAGTGCAGGGGACTGGACTAGATGACCTCTTGAGGTCCCTTCCAGTCCTATGATTCTATGATTCTTGTAGCCAGATGATTTTATTTAGCCAAATGATGTCAAAATATTTAATTGTTTGACATCTCAGCATCAGCACAACAAATTAAAGGTGCTTGTTTATATTTGGATGGGAATGTTTAATTTTTGGAAAGTTCTTTGAGAAGTTTAGATGAAATACTATGTTTAAGTGAAATGTATTATCACTTCACACTCTCAAAATAATTTTAAACCACAGAAAGGAATGAGGTGGGATCCTGCCAACATCTGTAATAAGCCTGGTGGCTATATCTTGGTTGAATAAATGGCAGTTTAGAGGTTGAGGCCACTTTAAAAATGTGTCAACAAAAAGCTTTAAAAATGATTCTATTAAAACCTTTTCATTTTCCGAGTGGAGGCATTAATGAAGTCAGCAGAGTATTAATTGGTTTCAAGCATTTTGTGGCTTTTAATAAAAATGGCATCAGTGTGCATATGATTCAGTGCACACATTAAAAGCAGACGTACTGCATGTGCTCAGGGCACTGTACGAATCTAACTTGTGTGTTTTGATGAGTTAATCTAAACCATTTCTGATCTAGCAGGCTCCAGGCCTTCGTATTACTGCTGCTGAAAATACCGAGAAAAATCTTTACTCACATAATACCTTATGTTTCTATAGCACTCTTTATCCTTGCTGTAAAACACAAAGGGCTTGTCTACACTTACAGAGCTGCAGCTGCTGTAGTGCTTAGTAAAGACGCTACCTATGCTGATGGGAGAATGTAGGTACTCCACTTCCCCAAGAGGCAGTGGCTAGACGCTCTTCTGTCAACATAGCACTGTGTACACCAGGGGTTCGGTTGTATAACTGCAGTGATGTAGTTATACCAACGTAAGTTCGCAGTGCAGACCAGGGCTAAGGAATGAAACCTCACAATGTTCCTCTGAGTGTTCTAGCAAAGCAGTGGCTGTTTAGGAACTTCAAGGTTAGCACCTTTTTGTACGCCATGGTTACTTAAAACTCTGTGTCAACAGAAGAACTCGGGTCTTTCAGTTCCAAAGCACAAGCTCCTGCATGGAGAACTAAAGGAGAATTGCCATTCGTAGCATAGGGCCTATACAAACCGTTGGGCAGTTCTGATTCTCTTCTGTAAGAGAGTACATATACACACTGGCCACCTGATCACAGTGTTATCGCTCCCATTTGATACAGATTAATTGACTCTGACAGGGCACACATTAGTCGTCGGTGCAGCTCGGAACAGAACTCAGAAAACCAGACTCCCATACTCATACTGTAACCGATAGGCAATGCTCTCCCCCACTTAGAAGCTGAGGAAATTTACGTGATTAACATGAGTCATAAAACATGTACAATTAACAAGCAATGGTTTTATTTCCTCCTTTCAGCAGCTAAGGCATCATTTAGATGTAACACTGCAGAAAGCCAAGGCAATCTGTATTACAGTACATTTGGAACAGTTGCCTGTCTGCTGCCTACAACTGGATAGTCTGCTACAGTGATGTAAAGTGTTATACTATTATCTCAGATCAAGATTCTGAGAGCTGGTTTACGGCCTTGCCTTTTCCATCTTGCTTACTGATGGTAAAATACATTGTTGGCTTTTCCATTGGGTTATTGTCAAGAATGGAGAGGTTACTCACCTTGTGCTGTACCTGAAGTTCTTTGAGACACCTGTCCCTGTGGGTTCTCCACTTCAGGTGCATCTGTGCCCTGTGCCTTTGATTGGAGATTTTTGGTAGCAGTGCTCATTTGGCCTTCAGATGCGCCCTACACATCCTCATGCCCCACATCAAGATTATATGGGGCTGCATGGGCAGACTGCCCTCAGTTCCTTCTCCACTGCAAAGCCCCACAGCGGAGACTCTGAAGCAGAGAGGAAGGAGGGCCAATGACCATGCACCCAGAGGGACAGACATCTTGAAGAACTCCAGTTACTGCACAAGGTGAGTAATCACTGCTTCTCCTTCGAACAGTGTCCCTATGGGTGTTTCATTTCAGGTGACCCCTGAGCAGTACCCACTGAGGAGACGGCAGTTTTGGCGCAGAGTCCAATACAGAATAGACAATTGCAAAGCCTACAGCCACATCTGATCTTGCAGCTGGCACCAAGACATAACGATTACAAAAGGTATGCCCTGAAGCCGATGCTGCCACTCTACAGAGGTCTGCAATTGACACATCTGTAAGCCAGGCTATAGAAGAAAAAAGTGCTCTAGTGGAATGTGCTATCACTCTTAAAGGGGGTTGAAGTTCACTCCGGCAGATCTTAATACATCCAGAGATGTACTTTAATAACCTCTGTTTCAAAATAATGGAACCCTTGTTTCTGTCCATAATGGATTCAAATAGTCTAGGAGATCTTCTACAAGGTTTGGCCCTGTCTAGGTAAAAAGCTAATGCTCTCCTGACATCGAGGGTATGAAATATGGCTTTTTGACTAGTGCAAGGTAGTTTGGGATGAATAGTTTGATGAATGTGAAATTCCAAGGATATCTTAGGTAAAAATCTGGGATGAATCTGCAGAGAGACTCTCTCTCTGGTGAACAGAGTAAACGAGAAGTCCGCCATCAAAGCCCCCAGTTCTCCAACCTTTTGGGCAGAAGTTATAGCTACCAAAAGGCTGTCTTCATCTGTAGATCTAACAGAGAACATGTAGCTAGTGGCTCAAAAGGATGCTTCATAAGGCAATTAAGAACTAGGTTCAGGTCCCAGCTAGGAGCAGGGTCCTTGATTCATGGGTAGAGATTTGACAAACCTCTTAGGAATGTTACCATCGCTGGGTGAGAATGAAAACCTCCCTGTGTGCATGCAAAAGGCTGTTATTGTCATTAATTAAACCCTAATGGAGTTCATAGAAAGACCTGACATAGAGAACAGGCACAGCTGTAGACTCCAGGTCAGGCCAAAGGTGGTCGAGAGAAGGGACTGAGGGCAATTTGCCTGTGCAGTCCCCTATAGCCTCAGTGTGGGGCACAAGGATGTGTGGGGTGAATGGACGATCCAAATGGGCTCTGCTACCAAAAATCTCTGATCAAAGACACAGGTACACCTGAAGTGGCACACTCACAGGGACACTACTCAAAGAAAACTCTGTGATGCTGCAGAAGGAGCCGAAAACCTTTTTTACTCAGTGAAATCTGCACTCAAATTGATATGGGTGACTTCATCTTGGAAAGCTCTCTGGCCTGTGTTATACAGGAGATCAGACTAGATGTTCCCAATGGTCCCATCTGGCCTTGGAGTCTATGGATCGATGAAAGGTAGGTCACACAGTTGTCCTTGACATTCTTAAAGTATGAACCTGCAAATTGAAATGCAGAAGTGATGGCCAGCAACTGCAGAATTCTAACCCCAGTTGTCATACTGAATCACCAGCTGGCTTTGGACAAGTCACTTCAATTTTATGTCTGTTTTCCCTTCTATACAATGGGAATAATAATACTGACCTGCCTCACAGGGCTGTTGTGAGTATTAGTTAGCTAATGTTTGCACAGGACTTTGGAGTGCTATACAACTGTTCATCCTTCCAGACAAGCCATACGTTCTCCTAGCTTACTTCGCAGTACGCCTCCTGCCAGAGTGGGCAGGACAGAATGGGACCAGTAATACTTAATTATACTGGGCCAAATCCAATACAGTTCATTCACATGCACATGTATCTCCGACAGCAGAATTTAGCCTGCTGATTTCATGACTGACTTTGATCCTTGCTGTGACAGACACGGAGCTGATATGTCATAATTCTATGAACACTGTCTCTGACATGATCAGCAAGGAAAAGTTATGGTATAATGGGCTATTGGAACTCCCTGTATGACTGTACTGCTCCAACTTAATTGGGAGCTGGTGGAAGAGCAAACAGGAAAGTAACACAATAGATCTAGATAAGGACACCCCAGCACACACGTGAAAGAAAATGGGGCAAGTTATTAGCTTCAGGGATCCTGTCTCTAACAAGTTGCAAGCTTTATTTTGCAAAGATCAAAACACTACTCAAGTGTTAAAAAAGGCTTTCTCACAGATTACCTCTGGAATTTACCCAGAGGGATCAGAATTGCACAGTCTGGACACAAGGCAGACGAGCTGAGGTAAATAAGGAGATTGCAACCTAGGGCCCAGTTTGAGAGTGGGAGAATCATGTGATTCCACCCTGTGAGGCATTTGAGAGCTAGAGGGGGTGCTCTCGGAGAGATCAGAGGTGTAATTAGTCTGGTAACTGTGACATTTGCTAGTACTGTATCTCCAAACATACTTCTCCAGGTCTGCCAGCAACAATCCACCCTGCTAGATCAGACTGTACATACAGAGTGCATATACCAGACTGACTGCACAGCATAGCGCTGGGAGAAAAGCAACCATCATTTGCTCTACCTTGTGCTGCATTACAACGCATGTCCTGCACTGGCTCTGAAGGACAGTCTGCCTGTTGTCAGTGGCACACTGATCCTATAAAAATGCACAGAATAGGAGTCATATTCTGGTCTCAGTCACCTCAATGTAATTCTGGAGTAACTCCACTGCCTTTTGCGCTGTTCCTGCTGATGTAGACTAGGGTAGCAAATGAGAATCTGACCCAGTCTTTACAGGTTTGACCTCTGGAACAGTTTTCTAAACACTCCATCCTGCCTTCTTCTTGAGGGAAAGTGGCTGAACGTGAGGGATGACACTCGGGGGCAGTTAGGAGGTATGCAATGATAACAATAGCAAAGATAAAAGATATTTTACTCGACCAGTGTCTGGGAACTAATTAGGTGTTGAAGGAGCCATTGAAAGAGATGGAAATTCTGTTTGTCTAGACAACTTTAACCCAGCCAAACAGCCTTTTACTGTATATCCTGCATGGATAATTTATGATAGCTAAGAAAAGATATGGCCAGTTCTGACTTTTAGCAATCGAAAGCTAAAATCTATTCAGTGGTTTTAAGCAGCAGACTGCTCTTTGCAGATCACTCTTCCATTACACTAATATTCCTGAAACAAAAGGCAGCGAGGTCTAGAGATGAAGAAGCCGGCAGCTGCTAGTTGCTCACATCTGAGACCTGGCCACTTATTTACTATGGGACCATAGATCATTCACAAAACCGCTCTGTGTATCAGTTTCTTCATCAGTAAGACAGGGATGATAATATTTACCTCTCTCGCAGGGGTGTTGAGAGGATAAACACTGGAATAAATTGCCTAGGGAGGTTGCGGAATCTCCATCTCTGGAGATATTTAAGAGTAGGTTAGATAAATGTCTATCAGGGATGGTCTAGACAGTATTTGGTCCTGCCATGAGGGCAGGGGACTGGACTCGATGACCTCTCGAGATCCCTTCCAGTCCTAGAGTCTATGAGGATTGATTTATTAATATTTGTAACACACTTACAGGACCTGATTCTGATCTGACACTACTTCTACACTCATGTAGTTTCACTTGGGGCATTGCAAGGCTGGCTCACGTGGTCACAGTGCCACTTGGCTTTGGCGTGCCCTCTCCTCAGTAGATTGAGACAGAACGGTGGAACTGCCAAAGCCGAGTGGCACTGAGACCTAGCATGCAGGGTTACAAAGCTTGGAGTGGAGAGCCAGGCCCAGCCCTGTGAGGCAGGAGCCTCTGCTGCAGGGTGAGCTCGCTGTCCAGCCCCCCTGACACCCCACCCCCCAGCCCTGGGTCTCTCTTTCTCACTGGGGTGGACTCGGTCTCCAGGCCCCCTTCCCACTGGGGCCTCCCTTCCTCATTGGGGTAAGCTCACTCTCCAGCCTTCCTCCCGCCCTCCAGGATTCCAGTCAGGGCTCCTCCTCCTCACTGCCTTGGTCCCAGTAGGGACGCAACCCCCATGATCAGGGACACCCTAAATCTCTGACTACCAGAGGTTGGAAGTGGAAGACAAGGGTGGATCACTATCTAATTGCCCTGTTCTGTACACTTCCTGTGAAGGCAGGATACTGGGCAAGATGGTGTATGGTCTGACCCAGCCTGGCAGCTCTTATATTCTTATGAGAGCATCAAGAGTCTCCCGGCTCCCAGTTCCTGTGCCCCTGCCTGCCAGGAGCAGCAATTCCAGGGGAAGTCCTGGTAAGCCCCTTCAGCCCTGGGCTGGAGCATGCTCGATGCCAACAGAATCTAAGGAGAACTGACTGAAGAATCCAGCTTGCTGGAAAATTGTTCCCACCCACCATCCATGGAATATGTTGACTTTTCTGAAGAATGTGCTGAATTCTAAATGGTGCCTTATGGGCGTTGCTGTTTGGTGCCTTAAGCTCACATTCTCCTCTCTGCGCCAGACAGTCTAGCCAGGCTACCCCTCTCATGATGCATCACTCTCTCTCCTCTTGGTGAGGTGAAGGGAGTTCCTGGCCGGGGAGCATCACAGTGGTTGTAGTTTCACCCGCAAATGTCTGACCTGCCCTAAAGCCAAACACTAATAGGTGCATACTGAGATTTTCAGAGGCTAATAACAAAGGCCAGCAGATTTTCATGGGGATGGCAAAAGGCACATGCCAGGGTGACTCCCCTGCCAAACTTAAAGTCGCTGCTCCAAGCCTGGAGGCACTAGAGCATCTCATCAAAACAGCTGTACCGGTTTTTTTTTAACGTGGTCAAAACAACATATTTTCCCCTAACCTCACTCTTGGAAACGGCTTAAACCATTTTTTCCCCAAAATTGTCCAAGATGGAGTGTTTTTCTGATTAAACCCCTATTGTTAGGTGCTGAACATTGTATTCCGAAGAGGGTTGGTTTTTTACCTGCCCCTCTTCTACTCTGGTGGAGCAGAAAAGTAGGGGAGAGGCAGTGGGGTAAGAAAAATTCCCTTTTCCCACATTTTCTGAAGTTATATACAAAACCAATGAAAACATGAGTATATGCATCCATACTATCCATGTAAGGGCAAGACTGAAATCTGTTCCACCTGCCTACATAGCAAGGGAATATTGCCCCAAACTGCATTGCCAGTCTGAATGTATGGGGGAAAAGGAAAGGACAGATGACCTGGGACCACTACTCCCCATCTCACATGCAGATGGGAGTGGGGAATGGGTGGAGCCTTTTCTCCACCTACAGAATGCACTAGCCAGCATAGATGAGTCAGGGGAATATATATATATTTAAAAGAATATCAAGGTTGGAAGGGGATCAGGAGGTCGTTTAGTCCAATCCCTCTGCTCAGAGCAGGACCAATTCCCACACTGATTTTTACCTCAGTTCCCAAAGGGCCCCTTCAAGGACTGAGCTCAGAACCCTGGACTTTGCAGGTCAACGCTCAAACCACTGAGCTACCCCTCCCCCATAATCTGCTATTAGCATGGACTAGTAGTAGATTACTTCCAGCCCTGCCCTCAAGCAAGGAGCAAAACAGGGAAGGAATTGTGACTCTCAGCTATGCGCTGCCCCTGCTCAGGGATAGATGCAGACTATAATCTAGGTCACTGTATTTCAGATGAGACGTAATACGAAGATCCTCAGCACGTGTTCCACTAGAAGATCCCACTACATCTGTCACAAGTGTGAAGCTCTAGGGTCTTTGTTCAGCTGCAACTCTGGCTAAGTACGTACTGCTTAATGACATTCCCTGTGTAGCTTGAAGCTGATACATACTTTTTCTTCACTTCGGAACCCATTGTGGAGCATTGTTGTGTGCTGCCAAACAGCTGCTGCATTTCACACTAGAGGTGACTGTGTTTCAGTAGTGGGTTAAGTGATTTCTGTACATGTATTGGGCCAAATTCTGCCTTCATCTACATCCATTTAAATGCCATGTAACTCCACTGATGTCTGTGGAATTACACTGGAATTTTACCAATGTAACTGAGAACAGAATCAGGTTCATAACTTTAAAGCACTTTGGGATCCTTCATGACAATCAATCATATATTTATATAGTATAGCAAAGACTTATAATTGTTGAAATTATATTTAAAGCAGTAGCAAGAAATTGTAACTTTGCACTCTACCAAGTGTTGAAAAGTCAACAGAAAATGGCTAGACCACTTTTTAAAATCAGACAACTGAGAGATTCCAGCTACTAAAAGTAGAAATGGCTAGAATAAAATGTATCCAGTAAGCAGAAAATGTGTTAGAAGAGTAAAATTCTACAGTGTTTTGGCTTCTGGCTTCATAAGGTAGTGAGTATAAGATAGTGTGAAATAAAAAGAAGCCTTTGTTGTTTACATCTGAAGTTGAAAAGCGGCATAGTGTGAATAAACAAAGGATGTTCCATGAAACGCTGTGTCAGTGATATACTCTCCCAGTGTGAGTTCCAGAAACTGCCTGGTAAATAGATGCTTTGCTTTCTAGTTTTAGGAAAGAAGAGGCCAAACTTTTAAGCCTGCCTCCCAGAAGCTATCTCATTTACCCAGATCTTCAGGTTTTTGGTACACTTTCAAGTGGTGGAAAACACAAGAGCTCGATAAGACTGGAGAGGTCTGGATTGTTGATGAGTTTACTTTCAGGTTGCTTCAGCTCCTTAGTAATGATAAGCAGCATAAGGTGGTCCTGGATACCTCAGTTAAGACACTGCTATTCCTTACCTTAAACTGTTCAGTTGTACCCTCAGTAACTGGATGACAGAAACCCAACTCTCTCTAATAAAGAGACAGCTGAAACCGAGATCTTTGTATGAGAATGCAGCATGATCGTGCGTAAAGTGAAAGAATCCAAGACAACGATATCTTAGGCCCATCCAGCAAGGTGCTTAAAACACATACCTAACTTTAAGCTTTAACTTTAACATGTGAGTAGTCACATGGATTTCAATGAGACTACCCATGTGGTTAAAGCCAGGCATCTTCACTCCTACCATAGAACCTTTCATCTCAGAGCCTCTCAGAGCAGGTACCGAATCCTGATTTCAGCTACACCAGGACAGACACGGTGTAATTGCCAGTTAAGGGATCTGTTCTGAATTTACACTGGTGTAGCTGAGATCCAACTCTGTCCCTATGGGCCAAATTCACCACTGGCATAAATGCATCCAACTTGACTGACTTCAGTGGAGTTGTGCCCACTGATGTATTTGGATGAATCTGGACCTGTGGAAACAGAGAAGATTTCCCTCACCACTGCAGCCACTTCTGGGGTGGAATGCAACAGCCATTCTCTACTAGCAGTGCTACAGAACAGTCTTTATTTATTAGTATTTGTACTACAGCAGTGCCTACAGACCTCAACACAAATCAGGGCCCCATTGTGCTAGATGCTGTATAAATAGAAGTTAAGAGACTATCCCTGCCCTGAAGTGCTAACACTCCAAACAGACAAGACAGACAAAGGGTTAAGGTGGAAGGGATATAACAGGACTCAGAGAGAAGACTGTCACCTACTGAATCCAACACTGCTTACTATAGCATCCGGGGTTTTTCTTGGGCAGACTCTTATCCAAATATCTGTCTCACATATGAGATCTGAGAAGATCAGGTTATTAGTGTGAAATTAACCCCCCTAACATTTGGCAACGTAATGGGAATTTGGTAGCAGAGTTCCTGCCAAACCCTTTCCTTTACCTGTGCCACAGACTGTTACGGACCGTCAGAAGATCACAGCAGTACAACATTTAAGGTACATCTACATGAGGATAAAAGCCCCACCACACAACCGCAGCTGGCCTAGGGCAACTGACTTGGGTTTATGGGGCTCGGGCTGTGAGGCTAAAAACTGCTGTGTAGATGTTTTGGCTGAGGCTGGAGCCTGAGCTTTGGGATCCTCCCACCACACAAGGTCCCAGACCTTGGGCTCCAGCTGAGCCCAAATGTCTACACAACAATTTTTCAGCTCCGGGAGCCCAAATCCCACAAGCCCATCTTAGCTCACCTGGGCCTGCTGCACACTTTTAATCCGCATTTAGACATATCCTTACAGCTGACTCTTACAATACAGTTTTAGCCCGAGTAACTTAGCTTTGCAGGGCTCCGTGTGGTGTGGCCCTGGGCAATTTCTCTGCTTGCTACCCCCTAATGCCGGCCCTGGCTTTTAATCTACTGAAAAACAGTTGTTGTGGCACGGGGGAGGAAGTGGGGGGGAGGCTCAGAAGGAAAACAGTTGAGAACCTCTGCCCTAGACAATCTAAATTGTTTGACTTGTTTTTTCAAAATCGAATGTCCACTTGCTTTAGTGCTCTAGTAAAGTTGGTGGCCTCTGGAGCCCAGAGCCCAAAAGGTCAATGATATTTCTGGAATTCTTCAAGATGACTGAGTTGCACTATGAATTGTGCCCTCAAAAGCACAACTATTAACTGTTCACTTTGCAAATTCAGTTTATTTCAACAACCTGAGCTGCATCTGCTTCTTCCTTCTTCTCCCCACACCCCCGTTTTTTTTCCTTCCAAAACAATTTTGAAAACTGGTTCCTTGTAGAAATCTTTTCCCAGAAGAGGGGGAAAAATCCATACAGCAATAATGCCAGCTTCAGAAACATAGTTATTTGTTCACAGCATCTTCCAGCTGCCAAAAATGGAGGGATGTACCATGCGGGGAAGACTGCAAATCAAAATATCGAGTAGGGAAAGAGTGGAAGTCCTATAGACTCAGCTCCTAGGTATTGAATCTTAGAACTAGATGCCCTTACTTTAGCAATGCTCAAATGGTTTCTGAACAGTGCCATCATCAGGACGACAAAGAGGTACACAACTCTTCTTGCTACAGCCATACTCTCTTGTACTATTCATATATTTCTTTCACAAGCTATCCTCATGTTTATCTAGGATGTTCATAAGACACCAGCCACCACAGAACCTAGATGCAAAATGCTCTCACTTCTTCAGTTAGTAAATCCCACTACAAGCACATTTCATATAATTAGTTTCAACGCTTTGAGGAAAGGTAGATAATAGTGTTCAGCTGTCGACAAGTTAATTTTGTAGTCATCTTTGAGAATACAAGGTCATTTTAAACTTTAGGAGTCAAATTTCACTCTCACAGTATAAATCCACTGGCATCAGTAGAGTTACACTGGGTTTATGCTGGTGTACATGAGAGCCGAATTTGGCCCTTAGCAAAACAAAAAGGCAAATTGAATGTGGTTGGCCTACCAGCTAGGCAGAGAAAGAAAAGAAAGTGTAGGGAATGCACTTTATATTTTAGAAAGAACCTGGCATTTGCAACATATCTTCTTCCTGCCAGCTATGGAGCAGCAGTGACTTGGCAACATTTAGAGAGCCAGATGTCATCCTCATCTGGTTGTCTTGGCTCCGGTTGTTTGTTTGAAATGAACAGCAAAACAGAGTGAGTGTGGGGTCTTCCTGGTGCTACCCACGTGACAAGAAATAGCGCTAGCAAAGATCTTTGGTTCAATGCCTCAATCTCCTGAACCTTGCATCAGTTTGCATTGTTTTGTCAAAGCTTATGAAACTCACCAGGCAAAGCCCACAAGATGAAATCAAGGTTACCAGAAGAAGAGTTTAAAAAGGAAATAAGGATTTGTTTGACATCTGTCTCTTTTCAGGTGGTGAGTATGGGATAAGATGATCCCTAGCACATTCCACTGCAGGGGCTTTGAACGCAGTTAGCTATTTGGAATGATGAATAAATGTCTTGGTTGCAACTGTATTTGTAATTTATTTGGTCAATCATGTTGCTACTTCTTGCTTCCACTGTTTCATTAACTAAGTGTCATGCTATATGAAAGTGATGGCAAGGAGAAAAGCATCCAGTCAAACATTACACCGGTAGATCTCAAAATTGCCCTGCAGATTGGTGCTGTGTTTCTAGTGTAAAGCTACTGAACTTTATTAAGGATGCACAGGTAAATATGGAGCTGTGCAGTCAAGCATAATGCATTCCTACAACAGGATGTTCCTTCAGATGCAGTAAAGGAGTTGAATTCATGGGCAAGTGTTTGCCAGGTTTTTGATGTGGCAGCTCAGTCACAAATGCCTTTAGACCCAGGGAACAACAACAAAATCATTCTGTTTAGGACCCCGTGTGACTTACCTTATATCAGAAGTAGAATTACTTTGAAACCAAAAGCCTGAGAGCGTGTGTGTATGTTTGTATACACATCAATATGTGTGATAAGAAGGCTGCTTTGTGGAGGAACCTGCCAACAAACCCATTTTTGTCACCATCTGCTATGAAGAGAGCAAGCACCTGTTAGGAGCAGCTGCTGAATGCAGAATGTAGGTAAGAGAAAAATCAGTTTCGTTCGTGAGTTGGCCTGCTGCAGGTAGCACATGGCTCACACCAACAGGAATGCCAACTGTTCCTTTTTAAGCCTGTCCTAATTAGGAAATGGATAGTGTTATGAAATCTCAAAACTGTTCATTTAGGTTATTACAGGAAGTTTAGAGAGAAACTATGGTGCCCCCCCCCACCCTCCCCTTCATACACCTCCCCAGCGTCAGGTTCAGATGTCGCTTTTTTAAAGCAAAAGTGAGGGGAAAGCTAACAGAGCATTCCAAACCCTTTCACTGCACTTCTCCCCAGCACAGCAGAATTCATCAGTGCTGTGCCTCCGAGGAAGAGCTGTGTAAACAACCCCCTCTCTAGCCTTTCACTTACGAAACAACTGTTTCTATTTTGCAGCTTCTATAGGTTCTGTTCACTATGGCTCATCCATGGATCCTAATGGGGAAAACAAACACACAACTATTTCTGAACAGAGTGTGTGTGTTTGTTATCACCACTACCATGTGCACCGAGACACATATGCCAACTCCATGCTGTGCACTCATTTCCCCAAGGGAAGAGGTGGATTGCGGGGGCGGGGAGGGGGGAGGCATTTAAAAACTGGGCTGGATAAAAGCAGTAAAGAATATATTGGCCTGCTCTTATAACATCGCATAGACACAGAATGAGAGGGGAAACAGAGAAGTGAAGAGATTTGCCCAAGATCACACAGTAGGTCAGAGGCTGTGAGGAAGAGAACCCAGATTTCCTAAATCCCAGTCCAATACACAATCCATTAAGACCCTGCTGCCTTTCTAAGCATGCCCTCTGTTAAAGAACAGAATCGAGGTCAAAGCATGATTGTTCAGGTTCTTATATCAGGTCCACCACACCGGTTTCTCAGTCTCGAATGGGACAGTGGACTAGTTGTTCTGCTAGTTTTTTCTCATCTCTGTCTCCTTGAATCTTGTGTCCATGGAGAGTTCTCACGTGGTTTTCTTCAGATGCATAATGTAGGATTTGTGCTCCTCCAGCCATCCCTATTGTCTCACACGTCACACCTGGCATAACTGAAATAAAGTTACCTTCTTCCAAGTATTTAGGCAACTGTTTGTCCTCTGAGTTGGAGCCTTCTTAGATTATGAGAATCTGGATTTAAAAATTGACAAATGCACAATTGTTTCTCATAATCACTTTTACAACACAATACCTGATAATGCGAGACTCTATTCCAGGGACCAGTGATTCTGACAAAGATTGCGGGGGTCATGGTGGATAATCAGCTGAATACAACCCTCTCTCCTCCTTTTGCTCATCTATACCCCCTCCCATTCCTCTATTGCTCTCCTGTCTAATGAAGGCAAGGACAGGATTATTTGGATCACATCGAGTACTTTTAAAATAGCACACAGTTCAGATATGCCTTTCAGACTGGCGTTTTTCTTAAAGTTCAGGATAAAATTTGTGTAAGTGCAATAGCATGCTCCAGGTGAACATGCATCGGGAAATATGCACACATTCCTGTTGTTTTGGACTCGAGGCATACGCCCAAAGCCAACTGAGATGTTTTAGCAAAAACAACGAGGAGTCCTTGTGGCACCTTAGAGACTAACAAATTTATTTGGGCATAAGCTTTTGTGGGCTAGAATCCACTTCATCAGATGCATGGAGTGGAAAATACAAGAGCAGGTATAAATATATGAAAAGATGGGAGTTGCCTTACCAAGTGTGAGCTGCAATGCCCCAATGCCCCTCTGCCATGAACATTGGCCAAACCAGACAGTCTCTACACAAAAGAATAAATGGACACAAATCTGACATCAGGAATTATAACATTCAAAAACCAGTAGGAGAACACTTCAGTCTCCCTGGTCACTCAATAACAGACCTTAAAGTGGTAATTCTTCAACAAAAAAACCTTAAAAACAGACTCCACCGTGAAGCTGCAGACCTGGAATTAATTTGCAAACTGGACACCATCAAATTAGGCCTGAATAAAGACTGGGAGTAGTTGGATCATTACAGAACCTAAAGCTAATTTCCCCCATACTAATTTCCTCCTACTGTTACTCACACCTTCTTGTAAAAAGTGACAAAGAGTCCTGTGGCACCTTATAGACTAACAGAAGTACTGGAGCATAAGCTTTCGTGGGTCAATACTCACTTTGTCAAATGCATGTCACACCTTCTTGTCAACTGTTTGAAATGGGCCGGTCTCATTACCACTACAAAAGTTATTTTTCCTCCCTTGGTATCCTGCTATTAATTGAATTGTCTTGTTAGACTGACCTCACACTTGGTAAGGCAACTCCCATCTTTTCATGTATTTATATCTGCTCCTGTATTTTCCACTCCATGCATCTGATGAAGTGGGTTCTAGCCCACGAAAGCTTATGCCCAAATAAATCTGTTAGTCGCTAAGGTGCCACAAGGACTCCTTGTTGTTTTTGCTGATACAGACTAACAGGGCTACACCCTGAGGTGTTTTAGAGGCTTAAACCTCAATTGCACCTTAACTACACCTATAATACACCTCAGCTGGATCAGGAATACCGGTGGTAATGCAGAAACATGAAAGAACACAGCTTGAATTATAGATCTCAGGCTGAGCATTCAGGAATGGCAGAAAAATAACATCTAATTTGCTTGTAAGGTGAGTAAATTTGATTGGGAGTCAGTGAGACAAATATGGAACCCCCCAAAGCCATTTCTAACTGAGTGCCTTCTCAGGGCAGAACCACACCAGAACCCATCTCATTTATAACAAATACCTCTGGCCAAGCAACGTTTTTTTAAATTTAGAGTTGTCTCTGTAAGCCTATAGATTTAGGCCTTCTGGGGCATACCTAATGAGCTTTGAATTCACTCCGGCTTTGCAGAGGCTTGGCAGTAATATGTGGGAACTGAATGGGGTCCATCAATGCTGAATGCTTTTTCATTTGGAATTTAAATGCATAAACTGGGCGGATGGGTTATATTCCCATGGGAAATGACATCAGACGAGGCAAGAGCGATGGCCTGCGGATTCAGTGATGCAAAAACATTCAAGGACAGCACAAGCTAATTAATGTTACCCTTTGCCCTCTGAATTAGCTATATATTTCTCTAAGTGCTTCCTCTCCACTCCTAGGTGGAGGGCGAGGCAGAGCTGTTTGACAGGCATCAAGGCAGGAGCACGCACAGCTGCAACAGTGGTCCCTGACTTCCTTTTTGTGCAACAAAGTCGCTTTGCCAGGCTAAGGCGGGTGGCGCCCTCTGCCTCTCATTCACTTTGTAGAACTCTACCCACAATGCAGCCTGGCCTGTCAGTCAGGAGACTGAGGTTTGGAATAGTCCAGTATTTCCCAAACAACAGGTCCCGAGTCACCAGTGGGTTGTGGGAAGGGTCTAGGTGGGTTGCCTGTCACTGCCCCCTCAGCACTGTCTGGGGCAGGCACCTGCTCTGGTAGCTCCACCCACTGCCTCTCACTTCCACTGAGCAGGGGCAGCAGGCAGCACCTTGGGACGTGAGGCCTGGGCAACCGCAGCAGCGCCGAGGAAATGGCTGGAGCCAGCAGTGGACAGCCAGCAGCCGGCAATGACCACAGCCCAGCCACTGGGAAAAAGGGATCAGCTGGGGCTGCAGGAGTAGGCGGGCTGCGAGAGTGAGAGCAAGGGGGCTGGGGGGAGCCAAGCAGGGGGTTTGGGGCTGAGCCAGACTAGAGAAGGGAGGAGAGGGGGAATAGGGGACTGGAGGACCCCCACTTTAATTGGCACTTCACAGCCCTGTATGACAGCCCCCTAGCAAGCAACTTATCTTCTTTAAAGGTTCTCCCCTACTGTAATGCATATGTACATGTGCAATGTATGTATGTGTGTGTGTGTATATATATATGTATATATGTAATGATGGGTCCCCAAAAAAGACAAAATGCAGTTGGGTGGGTCGCCTAAGTAAACAGCTTGGGCACTCCTGGAATAGTCTGTCCTTCATCCTGGTTACATAGAGCCTGTGAAGGAAAGGCTGCAGGTAACAGAGGTGTACCAATGTCCAGCATGACAGTTCATCGAGGTAGGAACCGAATACATCAGTCTCAGAGCCTCAGAAAACTGCTACTGGGAATACACTCCCAGGAGTAGAAACCACAACCCTGTGAGCACTGGAAATATGGGCCAAATTCATCCTTGATGGAAGCCCAGAAAGTCAATGGAGTTACATCAGGGATGAATTCTGCCTGATGGATGCTAAATTATTAAAATATGTTTTAATATTTTATTTTTTAACCTCCCCCACACGCACAGAGCAGAAAGCATTTTTACTACTGGGAACAGATCGCTCTTTGATACAATACGGTGGAAAATCCTAACTAATGCTTTTTCTTTTTTCTTTTTTTTTTAATTCCAGCTTAATTGAAAAATCCTCACACATGCTGTTACAGTTTAGGGACTGCTGGCATTTCTGCCTCTGAGAGGAAGAAGAGCAGTAAGCTGAATGTTCTGCAGCTGAGAACGGCTTGTAGGAAGCGGCATGCCTGAGCAGATGGCGGAATGATTACTGACACTAAATGTTATAGACTTCTTTTAAAAAAACAAAACAAAACTTGAATTCGAACACCGGGAGAAAAAATAATTACAAAGAGTACAGGAAAGTGGCTTGATTTTAAAAACAGGGTGTGCGTCTTGTTCATTTCTGATACCTAACGGTGGGGAAAAAATTAACTCTCGCTGGGTTTGTTAGAGGAAAATCTAACAGCAGGCACATTGTATTAGAGAGTTTAACAATGCTATTGTCCTTCCAGAGCTATTTATTCACAGAGAGTTGGTGTATATTACATGCTTTCACTCGACACTAAAAATGAAATGCACGAGAAGAGAAAAAGGATCCGAGTTCTACATATTGGACCCAGCAAGGTCCGCCTATTAACAGACAATGGGCCAGATTGTGAGACCTCACTCATACTGGGTAGTGTTTTACTTCATGTGGAATCCCATCGTTTCAATGGGACTATTCCCAGAGTTACGTACTTGGCGTGAGCAAAGGTATCAAAATCTGGCCCTATGTGATCTGCACAAAAAGTCCTGCCCATGGTCTTGCCTGGCCTACACAAGAGCAGATTGCTCGTTCCTTTCTTCTTCTGGGGAGCAAGTCACCTGGAAAGAGGGGGGGGCGAGGTACGAGGAGGGACCATCATCCAAACCAGTGTCTATACCGACATATGGGGCAGGCTCGGCGCACTGAGGTGACCAATCTGTGCCGTCCTTATGGCTGATGGAGAGTGCCAATCCGTGTGTGCTGAGCAGCCCCAATTGGGATTGTATGTCCAGAGGCACATACCATTGGGTGGTCCCCTGGGGGTGGGTATGACTCTACAGCCCACCTCCTACACAGGGGTTGTGCATACACCAGAGTCTAACTCTATGTGGTCCCTAAGGGGACACTGTCAACCGTGGAGAGATAATACGTGATCGTGTCATTCAAGATTGTAGCATAATGCATGCACACAAGGGGCTGAATTAAGTTGCACAGAAACTTAATTCCATCATTTCATAACTTTTGAGTACTTGACTTTGCAATGTTAATAATGTTCTTTTAATGTATTTTTGTGCGTAATTTCCTAGTTTTTAAAAAAGCAAACTGAATAAACAGATATTCCACCGTGAGGCATTATATTGATACCCGCATGACTTGTGAGCGGGGTTGGAACCTTTCGATCTGCCACACTGACCTCTGCCACTGGCACGAATAGGACAACCAACAGTAACAGTAGGTTGTCATCCTTTATGTGTTACCTGCACTAGAGGCAGATGAGACACAAACTTTGCCAGTAGGTTTCACAGATATTTGCTGACATCAGAGGAACGGTTCCATTCCAGACTCTGGAGGACAGCATGCTCCAGTGCTCACAGATTATCTGCCTGCTCTACGCAAGCTTGACCCCTTCTGTTCCAGCCCTTCCAACCTCTCCTTCGTCCAGTCTCGTCTCTACCCCTAGCTCATCATTCCAGCCTCGTTCTCCCTGCCTATTGTTGTGATAATTGGGCCTACACATTTACCCTAATTGTGAGTTCAAATATAAAAAGCAAGTGAGAGTTCATAAGATGTCAAAATATCCTTTAATAGCAAATATAGGTGGGGAAAGGTGCAAAAGGGAGACAGAAGGACTGAATGAGTCCAAACAAAAAGGCCTCCTGATAGAACTCAACGATCAGGCCTGGTAAACAACAGTCTGAGACTGAAAAACCAATTAACCAAAATTGGTGTGTCAGATATTAGACCTAATTGGTGGACAAAATAATGAAAGGATGGGCTATTCCATCCATCATTCCCTTTGGGGGCCTCAAAGAAAGAGACGCTGGGGAGAAAAACTGGCTACTGGAGTGAGCTTCTCTATCACAGCTGATACCCCCACTATCTCTTCATATCCCAGACCTTCTTTGTCCCAATCTTGAAAGATTTCCTGATCAGACTGGGACAGAGAAAGGGACATGGACGACATTGCCACCTCTAACTCCCCCTCCACTGGTGCCTTGTCTCAGCCCTGCCAATACCAGTTCTCTACCAACACATCAGCTTCTCATCAGGTCTGTGTCCTTGATTCCCATGCTGTTCCACAAAGTCCCCTTGTCCACCCAGTCTCAGTTTCCCCATTTCACCTAATCTCAGTGTTCCCCTCCCCCACTGTGAACTACCTCCCAGTCCTGCCTCCCATGTTCCTCACTGCCTACCAGCCTCATCTCTACCCCAGCTCCCTGTCCCAGGCTCCTTCCAAAATGATACCAGTCTCCTCTTCCCCCGTTCAGATCCAAATCCCAGTCTCCCTGTGCAACCAACCCCAGCTCCACTTCCTCCTCATAGCTCCCAGTTCCAGTGGCCCCAAACAACCCAGTCACAGTTTCTCTCTTCCTGCCCCCTACCCCGCCCAGTCCCAGTCTCACAAGCCTCCTTGTCCTGATTTTCTCCTTTCCTTCCTCCTGGTCTGGCTTTTATGCCCTCTGCATTCAGGTCAGCAGCTCCCCCTTCCATGTTGCCTGGGTGCCAACAGGGAGGGTCATTGAGAGCACAGGTGACAGGTAGCCAGGAGCCAGCCCCTATCCAGCCCAGAACATAGGTGCTGTACCTAGGGGTCCTGGAGGTGCAGCAGCACCCCTGGTTTGAAGTGGTTTCCATCAGATTCGGGTTTTACAGTTTTGTTCAATGGCTTTCAGCACTCCCACTATAAAAGCTGTTCCAGCACCTATGGCTCGGAGCAGGCAGGAGCTGAAATTGCAGGGTAGCCGAGAAATGGAGCATGATCGGTTGCTCTGTGAAGACAAAGCATGTGCAATCTGGTCACACGTATGAGCTGTGAGGGGACAGAGCATGCTTACTTGCTCTGTAGGGATAGTGCATGTGCAGTCTGGTCAGCACTAGGAGGAGTGGTGATGTGTTGGACCATGCCCAGGGTGGACGAATCTTTGGAGATTTTAGCTGCTAAATTCTTAGATGTCTCCACTGAGCATGTGCAAACCTAGATTTTTTGAAGGTTTATATAAGGTGGCCAGATTTGAAGGGATTTTCACCAGAACAGCAAAAGGCTCATCTCTGACACAAAGGCCACCCCTGCTGCCAAATTTCAAGGTCCTGCTCCAAAGCCTAGGGGTACTCGATCTTCTCAAAGAAAAGGCCGTCACTATTTTTTTAACATTACAAAACAACATATTTTTCTGTAGCTCAGAAACAGCTGAACTGTTTTGGCTGAAGCTTTTAACAGTGATATTTACCTGGAGGCAGATACCCAACATGGAAAATTTCAGCCCAAATGGTTAAAGTTTGGTAAAGTTATAAGCAGCAGAAAAATAACCTTACACTGAGAAGTGCCAGGCACCCTCAATAACAGGCAGTGCTACCAGTCTTGCCTACAACATATGAGTTGGAAGTAGCCACAAGGAAGCCTACGTTGCAGTTGAACGGCCAGCGCTGGCCCATGTCAACTGATTCAGTCTCACAGGGCTCAGGCTCCCGGGCTGTAAAATGGTAGTGTAGACATTTGGGCTTGGGCTAGAAGCCAAGGCTGCCTGGGACCCCACAAGTGGGGACGGTCCAGAGCCCAGGCTCCAGTCCAAGCCCGAAAGTCTGCGCCATCATTTTACAACCCCCCAGCCTGAGCCAGCTGACACAGGCCAGTCCCAGGTGTTTAATTGCAATGTAGACATACTCTCAGGTACTATACCTGACCTGAGTCCATCTGCCAGGTTTTATAGTTTCACAATCACACACTTCGTTTTTTAAATGCTTTTCACTCTCACATTGCTAGGTGAAACACCCACACAAAACGCAGGAAACTGACTGAGGGTGTGTCTACATTGCATTTTCAAATCCGTGGCAGCGAGTCTGACTTGGACTCGTATTACAGCGCTAAAAAACAGCAGCATGGACATTCAGACTCAGGCTTTGAAGCCTGGGGAGGAGGGTGGGATTCCGAGCCCAAGCTCTAGCCCAAACCACAACGTCTACACCGCTGTTATTAACATGTAGCGTGAGCCCGAGTCTGTAGCCCTGATCGCCGAGACTCACCGCTGTGGGTTAAAAATGCAGTGTAAACACACCCTGAGCCTACAGGGGAAATGATTATACACAAAGTGCTGCCCAATGCACAAAATAAATAAACTGGGAAAACCGGGGCGCGGGGGATCTCCAATTTCTCTCCAATTCTAATGACTTAGGTGACATTTGTATCACTAGCAGATGGAATTTCAGACAGAAGGGTGAATTTTATGTCCATGGTTCCATATAATCTACGTAAACTAGGGAAAGTTATTGTTTTTTTGTAGTTAAGGGATTAAGATGATTTCCACAATATTCTGCTACCTGACCTCAAGAAAGCTTGTTCTTTGAGGGTCAGAGGTTCTAAACCAGCAGTCCCTGAACAGAAGGAAAGAAGAGGAGAGCTTCTATTAAGTGAGTATCTTTTTATAAATGTTGGTGGTGTAGAGAAAAGATAACTCAGTATAGCTAGTGGTAAGACACAGACGAGGATCCACATCAGCAAAATGTTTTCACTGTAAGCCTTGTGCCCTTAAAGTTTAAAGAATGACCAAGATCTGCAATCCTCTCAAAGGTTTTTGACCGCCATGAAACTCTTTGGCAGAAGTCATACAGGAATTCTGAAGTCAAATCCTTAACAGTAATAAAAGAATCAGATTTTAATTTCATTTGTAATAATTGAGCCTTTGAAGTGGCATTTTTGTCTATAATCAAAGCTCTTATCACTCGATGGCGTCCACAGAAGAAAAGAGAGGAGTAATTGAAATGTTACATCTTCATTCTGAGACTCCACCACCTAACATGCAAAAATAAAATGAAGGGTGCAAAGAATGTCAGCATTGGACAATTAGATGAATAGTTCTCTCCTTGAGATACAGGCACTTGTATCAAGGACATATATGATCAATAATGACAACAGGCAGCATTTGTCTCTGCAATTTCACTGAATTCAGAGCCTGTTACTTAAATGGTAATAACGTAAATGAAGGCTGATAGATACTAGTCCTTGTAGTTAGGAGAGACTAGCCTTTGAGATCAAAGGTGGAGGATCATATTATATAATAAACAATAGCATTACATATGTATTGTATTGAAAAGTAAATATCCCTGTACAAACCATGATCACACATACACACAATCTTGAACCCAGCTTTCGCACTCCCCATGTACTAAATCAATCTGACTTGAACAAAAACACTTGTGAGATGCCACTTCACACTAAGTTACTCAGGGAAAGGATACAGTTTGGTGTGTTTTTTTTTCCTTGTCGTTTCAGATCATCGATGACACTCATCTTTAAAATAAACAGTGTAGAGACAGATGACATGGGAAGAGTTTAATTTTACATCTGTTATCAAGTACTTTAACATTTCTCAGTGAATCACGGCAAGTAAAAAATAGTAAAAGTTCAGGGGAATGTGGGGTTGGTTTTATTTGATTTGGGGAATGTGTGTTTTTAGGCTAATTTCTACATTCATTGTCCTTCCCATGGTCACCAGAATATTCACTGTGGATGAATGGACCTCATCTCAAGTGGGTCCTATGGAATCCATGAAGTTGGGGAACTAATCCTGTGACCTGTTCCACAGTGGTATCCCATTCTTTATAAAGGGTTCCTCTTCCTTGGCATCTGGCCCACAGTTATTAACTATCCAGCATACAAGAGCTTTGTCCTAATTACAGGCTATACTGAACCATGGGTTTCATTGCACGCAGTGGGAAGTTCTGCTTAGAAATCCATGCATGACATGGAATTACAATTTTGATAATTTTAAAAAAAAATTTACCATCACTGTTTTTCTTCTCCATACAACGTATGACTAGTATTTCATCTGTCTCTTTGCAAAGAACTCTGAGATACCGTGGGTCTGATGGAGGCTATATAAACCCAAGTTTTATTCTAACTTGAACTCTTAACTAAGAAATACAATTATCAGGGGTAGCCATATTAGTCTGTATTCACAAAAACAATTAGGAGTCCGGTGGTTAGTCTTCAAGGTGCCAGCAGACTCCTCGTTGGGTTTTTTTTAAGAAATACAATATTTGTTGAGTTTGACACACCCGCTTAATTGGACATTTGGGTAGATTTTCTTGGTGGAGCTGGGTAAGAAATTTTTTGCTGCTAATGGAGGGGAAATGTCATCTATAGATCCAACAACCAAACAACTCTCCTTGTCACAAAATATCACTGATTACCAAGTTTGAGTGATTTTCAACTCACAGTGTGATTTAGATTATGCAAACAAACAAAAAACCCAATCAGTTGCATAGTACAAAATCTGTGTCTAATTCTGATTAGTCAACATCCAGATTTAAAAAATACAAATCAATAAAACTGCCTCTACTATTGGGTTACTGTGCAAAATTGTGTACTGACAGCTGATCCAAATCCTACTGAAGTCAATCGGAATTTGTCAATTGACTGCAATGGGAGTTTGGCTCAGGCTCCTATTTCCTCTGTGCCTCAGTTTATCCATTTGTAAAATGGGGCCATTGCTACATACTGTACCTACCTGACAGAGACACTGTAAGGTGTAAGAGTGGTTACATATGGACATTGTTCAACATAATGAGTGCTTTTGTGTACCACCGCTTGGGAACATCTCCTTCAATTGCTGAACAATCTGAAATGCAGACAACCTAGTTTCTCTGCCAGACTTAGTGAGCTAGTCCATGCAGGAGGGGAGGGATAGTTCAGTGGTTTGAGCATTGGCCTGCTAAACCCAGGGTTGTGAGTTCAATCCTTGAGGGGGCCATTTGGGGATTGGTCCTGCTTTGAGCAGGGGGTTGGACTAGATGATCTCTTGAGGTCCCTAATAATCTATGATAAATTCCTATTTACTCCATGTATGGTACTCATTTTGGCAGAGAACCCTGGTGGTCTGCAATTCAGAGGGTTTGGGATGTTAAGAAGGGGGTAATCCTGTTTAAGCCACAGCAATAATTTTTAAGCAGCGGCCATAGAATCTCCTCTGTTTTGCTGGCTCTTTTGGGACCTTACAGAAGCTATTCATTTATAGCAAAAGTTTTGCAGTTCACCTTTAACTAGTTAGTGCTTGTGAAACACACCGAGAGCCTGGAATGAAAAGTACGATACAAGGCCTTCTTTAATTTCACATTGGCCTTCTCTATCTGATGGAATTCCGCTACCATGGACACATTCCAGCTGCCCCACGTCCCAGTCCCACCCATCAGAAAAGATCAATTGAGAAAGAATGGCCATGACAAGAAAGAAGGAGAGGGTGATTAAATATTTAAAGTGTTACTGTAAATGAATAAGATGCACAAGCCAGTTCAGTAATGAGCTTCCTTCTAAGCCACTGGAAATTTACACTAATGCTGCACTTGACTCCTTCAGGTCTCTCCCACATGCCAGCAAAACTCCCTCTGGTTGCCAAGCAGCCACAATGCATAATGTATGCGTATGGGCTAGGCATTTAGCTGCTACACTTTCCATGCAATAAAACATCCATGGGCCCAAAACAACAAAATGCTCTTTTCCGACTGGTCAGAAAAGTCCCGGGAGAAGTTTGGTACTTGGCATGACTTACAGCAACAAGATCATCACATTAAGTTAAAGGATTCCATTAAATATAGTTCACTAAAAATAAATATGGTAAAAAATGTCTTGTGTGAGTGTCACTCCTCCCACCTTCTCCCAAGGAGGAAGGAAAAGAGAGGAAGATAGATATAGGAACCAACACTGTACAGTTTTTACTATATTTTTCCAGTGAACTATAATAGAGAGTCTCCGACTTGTGGGTCTGTGTTACAGATCTCATATACTGTACATAAAGTTTCTCTCTCTGACTCGTAGTGTGGCTATCTTTACAGTTTTTTTCTCTAGTCTATATTCTGCACTTGCAAGAGCTTTGGATTTTCCACAGAGATGTCTGTGGAAGTCCCACTCATGGTACACATGCAAAATTAATAAAACCCAGCTCATCTATGGCACCTTTCATCAGTAGTTGCCAAAGTTCTTTACAAAGCAGGTCAGCATTATCCCCATCTTATATTTTAGGAAATTGAAGCACAAAGCAGAGAAATGACTTGCCCCCAGTCACACAGCAGGCCAAATTAGGAATAGAACCGAAATCTCTTGAGTCCCAGCCCACTGCCCTATTCACTACACTGTAAAAGAAGTAACTACCACAGCCTGGAGAGCAGACTGCATTCTGGACACAAAAGTGTAATGTCAGTGAGTTAACCAAAATTTCAGAGATTTCCTATTATTATTGTGCTGAACCCTGAAATCCCAACTTGGAAGAATGTCCTTTGGCTTCAGTAGATCAACACTGAAAAAGGACCTCACAATTTGCCACATTAGTATTTATATTGAAAGTTCCTTATCTAAGGACGGATCCCCCATGTTGCTGAGCATCACCTTCAACAAGCTGAGTTCCTGCAACTCCCTAAAGACTATACTCTCTTTCTACTCCATCTACGAGAGCTGTGCTGAGTAAAACAGAGCAAGGGCTTCTAGATTTGGCCCACTGATTTCACTGGGAGTTGCAGGCACTCAGCAGCTGGCAGGCAGGTGCTCAGCATCTTGCTTCGTAGGTTCCTTGGAACAGGGTCTATATCTCTGGTACCTCTACATCAGTTGCTATCACCATTGAAGGTGAAATAATGTTCACAACAAATGAGCATTTCCCTAAGGTGGCCAAGTATGTTGTGCCCTCTTTTCCTGCTACCCTGTGGGCACGAAAAATACAGCGTTCAGTGGTAAAAGTAAAACATATTTTGCTGTACGTCTGACATGCATAAGGTACGTTTTTTCCATTTGCAGCAGTTCAGAGAGCTCTTTCATGTGACAAATTCTGCTAACCTACATCAGCAGATGAAAAGACTGCTATTCAAAAGGAAAACTGCAACATGTCATGAAATGACATGAAATGTCAGCTGGGGGTGTGAGAAAGTAATGCAGTGTCAGATATTTGATCTAACGCTGCATCAATAAAACATTCACATTTATAAACAGAGAAATGGAGACTATCTTAATGGAACTGCACTTGTGAGAGCAACATTGGCCTACTCACCTGTAATTACCTTGAGAACGTTGGCGTATCTTGTGGCAATGCCCATGTTAACATGACATTCTATACATCTTTTTTTAGCAAGAAGTATAAATTAGCTTGCATCAGTATTTAGATTTTGAATGAACAACAAGTCTATGTGTCAAAGCGATAATATAATAGGATACTGTTATTCAACATACTATATTTAGAATTTATACTTAGTGAAGCATCAGAATATGAGTAGTTCAGCTTTGAGAATGCTAGGAGTGTTTCTGAATTTTTTTGTAAAATACAAAGACAAGATTTACTGTAGGGGGTGTAATGAATTCTTGCAAACACATAAGAGGGGCCACATCTTGAATCCTTGCCTTTATTCATCTCAAACTGCCTTGGAAATCAATGGGCCAAATCTAGAGGATCTTACTCAGCTTTTACTTAATGTTTATTCAGTTCTTACTCATTGTTTTTAATGAGTAAACTCTGGGTAAAACTCTGAAGATTGATCAAGTGATCTTTTTGCCAGAGTAAAACTTCTTTAAAAACTTGGGAGTTCAGGACTGAGTTACATTCTGCAAAGTTTTGTATTCTTTACTTATGCAAATAGTCCCATTAAAGCGAACGGGATTACTGTTCTGAATAAAGGCTGCTTGCACAAGCAAGAGTCTGCAGGCTATAGGGCTCTCAACACCAAAGTCTCCAAGCACCAGTCAGCAAGGGAGCACCTTTAATCTCTCTCATATCCCAGAGAATATTTGCAGATACAGGGAGAGCAGTATAGCAGCACTGTTCATTCCTCTCCATGGCTTGTTCCTCCATTAAGCCCAGCCAGGTCATATCCCCCAGTAAAAATATTCCATCATCAAGTTGGTAGTTGGCCTCTAGATCAACTTGACCCTTGGCTGCATCTGCATTATTGTTGTATTATCTATTTGACTTTTGCAGTGTCCCCACCATCGCAATCTTTTTGATTGTAGCCAATCCTGTTCCAGGATTTCACATTCTACTCTCCATCTAACTTCTTCATTTATATCAAAATTGTTCCATTTTACATCTGCCACCTTTCAAAGAACTCTCATCTCTATTGCCTCCAGGCTCCTGAAGTCTATTTTATTAAATGCAGCTGCTTCCAGATCATAGAGTGATCATAGAGTGATATCCTTAGGACACTGGTTTGATATATTTTCACTTTGGTATCAAACACAGTATTTTTATAAATCCATAATTTTGTTAATTTCTGAGCAGCACTCGTAGTTAACGAATATCTCCCTTTAACTTCATCCTCGATGGAACAGTCAGCACTGATCAAGCTTCCTAGGTACACGAGATTTTACTTGTTCTCCGACTTCACCACTGTTGCATTTCAGCACTTAACTTATTGTCCCTTTTCCAAGATGCAACAACTTTGTCATCTGGCATTTATGGTAAGTCTAAGTAGACTATATCAATTTTCCAAAGTAGTGAATTGTATCATCGTTAACTCAACAGTGCTTGGCCATTGTACGATGACGTCTTTGAGTTAATGATAAGGAATTTAATTCTCGGTCATCCAATGTCACATCCTCCAACTCATCTAACATTCTTAATGTTCAGTTTAACACAATGATTGTGATTCCATGCCCCTTTGTCTTACCCCAAACTTTCACTAGGACCAGTTGCTTAGTTTTCCACCATTCCTTATGACACTGTTGAAGTCTTCATACATAGCTTTTATAATTGTAATGATCTTATCTGGAACACCATAAGATTTTGCTGCTTTCCACAATGCTACCCTCCAAACCAAATAAAATGCATTCATGCAGTCAATATAAAAACAGGAAACTTCTGGAATTTCTATTGTCATGATTTTTTCCATCCACCTGTCAAAGTGTGAATATCTAATCAACGCAACTTCAGTCAAAAGCTGCACTGTTCCTCACCTACTTCTTCCTCTAAAATTAGCCTTAATCTGTTAATTTCTTTCATCATAATTTTTCTTAATACTGACAGTAAGTTTATACTGCTGTAATTATTGGGATAGGCTGGATCGCCTTTCTTCCAGATTGGTACACCTATTGTCTTTAGCTAGTCATCTAGCACCTCCTCTTTTGCTCTGAGAGCTTCTTGTATATTTTTTCTAATGCTTGATAACACCTGCCCCATCAGCTTTCAGCAGCTCAGCTGTTGTATTGTCTATTCCTGCAGCTTTTCCATTTTTTAACGGATTCGGTGCTCCATCTATTTCTTCTTCTGAGGGCGGCTCAGCAGTGATATCCATTCTGCCATGCTGGCTGCCCTGCGCATACAGCATGTCTAGAATGCTTGCATCTGGATGGGTTCAGCACTTTGTCATAATGCTCCTCCCATACCTCCAGCATCTCTTCAGCATTTATTGTCAGTTCACTAGTAGCCTCTTTTATCACTTGCGTGGTTGGCCTGATTGTGTTTCCACCCAACTTGGCCTTTTTATACGTTGTTTTCATATCTTGTTTTCTTGACAGCTCTTCTACTTATTAACACTCTTCTGGCCAGCATTTTTGCTTGTATAATCCTTGTGATTTGTTCACCACTTTGCAGAATGCCTTTACTTCTTCTGCTTTCCCAGCCATTTTAGCTTGTTTACGCTTTCCTGTAACATTCTTGCTCAGGGCCGGCTCCAGGGTTTTTGCCACTCCGAGCAGCCAAAACAATAATAAAAAAAAAAAGCCGCGATCGCAATCTGCGGGAATTCAGCGGGAGGTCCTTCACTCTGAGCGGGAGCGAGGGACCCTCCACCAAATTGCTGCCGAATATCTGGACATGCCACCCCTCTCCGGAGTAACTGCCCCAAGCACCTGCTTGCTAAGCTGGAGCCTGGAGCTGGCCCTGTTCTTGTTTCACTGTTTATCCAGCTTTTTCTTGTTTGGTTACGCCTTCTAACTTCCTTTGTTTTGTGTTTTGTATCACTTCCCTGAATATTTCCCATCTGAATTGTAGTCAATTTCTTCATTGTCACAAATTAATAGCCAGAAATGCCCTCCAAGCAACACCCAGCATGCTTCCCTCAAAGAACTATCTTTTAATTGCTCATGAATAAATTTGGCTCTAGTTGTACCCATTTTTTCTTGGACTTTAACTTTAATATGAGAATATTAAATATTAATTCAGACTCATTACCCCTGAAGGAAATGACTCATCCCCATTTTACAGATGGATAAATGGACTCACAGAGGCCCATATCCTGTTATTTAAGCAGAACTCTCCATTGCAATTAATGGGGCATTCAATGTAAAAAAGTGTCTGGCATGATACAACCCAGAGAAACTAAGGGTCTGTTTCTTCTCATTCTCACACCAGTGTAAATCAGCAGCAACCCCTTTGAAGTGAATAAAGTTACCATGGTGTCAAATAGGTGTAAGAGGAAAATCCCTGCCCATGTACCTTGGACAAGGAGCAATTCAGTGGCAGAACTTGTAACAGAACCTAGGAGCCCTTCCTTCCTTTCTTCACAGTTAGAGCACACTTCTTCCTCCAAACGGTTACTTCACGTGGTGGCTTTTCTGCCTTACTGCACGCATAAGTTGCAAATAGCCGTTCAGGCTGTTGAATTCTCTCTCCTTCCCTCTTTAACTTTTGTCAAGAAACTAACCAATGCAGATGACAATTTGCTGGCATATGAAGAGTGACCAGAAAATAACAACTTGCCTTTTAAAAGAGGGTATTATTTTGCTTTTGAAAATGCAAGGAAGCCATCATCATTGCCATGAAGCTGTTGTCCTGTCCTGTAATGATGCAATTGCTGCCTCAGTTTCTCTACCTCTCAGCTGGGTGGCTTACTTCCCTCTCCATGTAGCGCTCTTCTCCAGCGGAAGTGTAGCGCTCCAGTCAAAATGGAAAATCCACTCCAAGAGGAAAAAGTGCAAGCCAAACAAAAAACAGTCCTTTGCCCTCCAATCTGGGAACATGTGTAATTCTGTGGGCAAGCCAAAACCTGCTCCCTTATTTCTCCAGTTTGTCAAGTCTGCTCTCTGGGATAATGTAGAGGAAGGCATAGCCTGTGTGTCTTCTCCCCCTCAGACCCATCACAGGCCTGCATGCAGGGCTAAGAGTATAACTGGCTTGTGCGCAGGGGAAAGAGTAGAGTAAGTTCACTAAACTCCTCCCTGCCCCTAGGCACCAGTTCCCAGGCTAGTCATAAACTGGACCTTAATATTAATAAAGCACATTGACAGCACTGGGTGGAAGGTGATAGAGATAGAGCTGAGTGAAGAACTGGGTGGGAGATGGTGTTGGTACCCAGCTTAGAACTTCTAGCCCAGTGGTTAAAGGCACTCACCTGGGATGGGGGGGACCCAGTGTCAAGTGCTCAAATCATCACTCTGGAGCAGAGATTTTAATGCCGGGCTTCCCACTCCCAGGTAAAGCCTAATTGGGCTAAAAGTTGGGGGAGGGGACTCTCCATCTGGGGTGGGTCTCCTTCCATCTCTCCTGTTGAAGCTGTTCCACTTTGTACAAAATGCATGAATCGTCATTGGGCCAGTGAGAGAGAAAATGACTCTGCTGCCAGGGGTTTGTGTTCTCAAGGGGGTGGGGAAAGACCCAAGTTCAAGGCCCTTCTCTAATGAATATCTAATTATTTATACAAAGTGAAACAGTTGAGACCTCAACCCTAGAATAGCCAATAGCCTGGTGATTAGCATACCCACCTTACTGCTCTAGAGTAGGGATTCAAACCTGGGTCTCCCATGCCCCAGGTGAATACACCAGTCTAAATGTTATAGGGTGACACTACCACCACCTCCCCATTTTTGTGGCATTAACATGATTTTTTTCCTTGGGCTAAAGTACTCCACAAATACACAAATCATGCTGGGTCAACTGAAACTGCATTTTTCAGTGACTACAGTAACAATCAAAAAATTTCACCCAGCTCCAGACAGAGAAGTGCTAAGTATCTTGTATTTGTTATTATATCAAGTACTGAATGATGAGGCTCACTAGCTGCAGGTGAGAGCTCCTTCTTAGATGATTATGTCAAGTAAGCTACGTAGGCTTGAGACAGATGAAGTACTTCTCAATCTTTAATGAGAGAGACAGAAAGCCAATCCATCCACAAACTGGAAGAGGAAAGAGCGATATGGTCTTGGCAATCCCAGTGGGAATACAGCAATTTGAAATGCCAGAGTGATATAGGTAATCAGCTTCAGCATTCCTCAGAAAGGTTCCTTTTGGAAGCAGAGCTCATCCGTAGCATATGCACAAAAATTTCTACCTACTCTCTTCTGTGTCTCAATTACAACATTTTGAGATGCTAATTTGTGCTGCATTCACAGTTGTTTTAGGCGTTCTAATGCAATTACATACCTACAAAAACCTTTCCATTAATAGATCATTAAAACAAATCAATTAAAGAATGGCAGCCTTAACTCAACCCATTGTATGTGAGAATTTCAGCACACATGGTATATCAGACAACTCATTTTGCTGATAAAGAACTAGACTACGGTACAATTGCTTTTAGGCACAAAGGTGAAGTCATCATTTTGTTTTATGATTAAGCATACTGCATTTTGTAATATGCAATATTACATATGAATATCATTAGCTACAAATCTTTATCTACAAATTGATTTTTTCATACAGACATGGAACTAGCTGTCCACTTTTCATGTAACAATAGGAGCCGAAAAGGATTTCTAGGGACTTTATTCACTTTGCTTCACAGTGGGCCCGATTCCTCTTCCATTGAAGTCAGTGGGAGTTTGGGACTGACCTCAATGGGAACAAAACTATTCCCTACAATAATTCCAGCTGGAGAATCTGCAACTAAAATAGACAGAGCACAATAGGACTCTGAGTTCTTTCACCTCTAGTTCTCTCTCAGTTAGATAGCTCAAGACTATACTGGGTCAAGAAAACACCTGCCTTACCAACTCATGCTGAACTTGAAGATGTCATCAGACATTACTTCCACTCCAGCTACTTATCACTTCCTTCTCTTAAGCACTAGACCTTGTCAAAAAGCTATGGGTTATTTTTTGTAAATTATAAATGAACAAGACTGTTCCACTGGTGCTAGGAATGTCTGATAGCATCTGGAGGGCCAGGGTGAGGTCAAAAGCAGTTTGAAATTCAGAATATTATTCACCAAAAAAAGGCAACTGCACATTCTTTACAATTTTTAGAACCCTTAGGCATGAGATGGATGTTGCTTCAGTTAAGGTGACTTGTCATATGCCTGATTTTAAACAAGCGCAGATATGCGCAGAACACTAACTCCATTTTGGTGTGCTTTCAATGAGTTTCAAACCACCTTGACAACATAACGTGTTACATACAGGATTGTTATTTGTATAGCATCATGTGTGTGCATTTCCTTTACAGAGAAATAATGAAGGACAAGTCCCTGCCCCAAGAAGCCTATAGTCTAAACTAGGCACAATGAAGCAAGAGATGGGAATCACAAAGGATGGTGAAAGGGGTATGAGAGAAATAGCACTCGGGGCATCAAGCATTCTCAATGATTCTTTTAAAAACAGCCAAACAAAAGCACCAGGTACAGTAGCAATGTTTGATCTTACAGGGTATGATGGGGAAAAAGTTACCGATCCCATCTAAACAATATTCCTCATGCAATGTCCCTCTCCTGAAAACCCAACATAAAAAGATGAGCCTCGCAGCACATCCTGAAAGTCAGTAAAGGAGAATGCCCTGCCGGCAAAAGCCTTCCTTTTAAATGAAGGGAGTTCCATTCAAAATCCTCCACTGACCTCCACTGAGGCAGCATGGCACAGATAGAAAGGTGTCCTGTTGCGTGGGCAAGTCCCAGACCATTTAGCTAATCAATATCCAACAGCAGCAGAGATCCTTGAATGAACCCAATCTGAAGTAACAGCAGTCTATTGTACACTGTCCAACTAGGGTGACCAGACAGCAAGTGTGAAAAATTGGGACAGGGGGTGGAGGGTAATAGGAGCCTATATAAGAAAAAGACCCAAAAATTGGGATTGTCCCTACAAAATTGGGACATCTAGTCACCCTATGTCCAACACAGGAGTATTTTCACATCTGGCATTATCTGGAGCATGGACTCAAGCATCCACGCAAAGGTTTGATTGGTACTTCCATTTCATATGGAACATTTCTTTTCCCATTTATTCAGAGTACAAAGCCCAGCAATTACCCCCTCCAATTGTAACCAAAATAAAATTCATGCTATGCTAATACACATCATGAAGGCAATTCTTCTAAGAAGAAGTTTACAGCAAGGAACTATTACAAGACATCCTCACACCTCGGGGCAATCACAGCCTTTGTGTTCACTAATACCCACATTTCATGCAAACATGTAGGGGTCCAATACTAGCTTTTGTTGGGTTTTTCTGATATGTTAACACATGGAACATCCAGGATGTTACAGATAATGTTATCTCTGTCCCTCTGGGCGCTGCTTATTTTAAGGTTTTCCTATAATACCTTAAGACTAATGAAATGTTATGACCAGAAAGGAGGAAAGTGAGATTAAAGCAGTTTACAGCCTTGGCTATTGCTATGCATGTAGCTATGAAAATTGTTGGGGCTCTCATTTCTGCATGTTTCACCTTTCAATTTCTATGGAGTCTATCTGCCCATCTGCTGTGAGGCCCTCCATTTTGGAGACCGCTTTCAGTTCAGGATGGCTGCTTTCATAGTGCGCACACATGTACTGCGCTCTCCCATGGAGACTTAATACTTGTCCTTTCTTGTTGAGTTGTTTTTCTTTAATCTAAAATAAAAGTCTGTCATATTGAAATTTGCTCTTTGTATCTGGACAGACATAACAGCTATGGAAGGCGCTCAACCAGAAGTTACGGGCTTGATTCAGGAATTACATAGTGAATTTCTAGGGGTTGTGTCGTGTATCAGGACAGAATGGCTGATTATAAAGATCCCTTTTGACCTTCAGATCTAGGGACCTATAAAGAGCTCGTTGGTTCCTTGCTGGTCTTTTTCATTAACGAGAACAACAAAACACAGTTTTCCACAGAAGTCGGTGATGGCATTTATGAAAACAAAATCAATTAAACTTTACATGCCCATCTTTACTTTTTGTAACCATTTAAAAACCCCACACTGCTGTGAGCTTCAGAAAGTTTACAATCAGATCTGAACAGCTCTTAGAGCTTCTAGCTTGTGCTGCACTAAACCTAATATATTTTACTGCACTGCAGGTGCAATCTGAAAAAAAAGAAAACATCAGGATGATTCAAAACACATATCCAGTGATACAGCATAACAGTCCTAAGAGGGAGACTTAGAGTATGAAGTTTCAAAATAGCTTCTTGATTCATTAGGAACAACAGCAAGGTTGACGCATTCCCCACATCTCCTCCCACCCACAGATTCATTATAGACAGAAGAGAGATGCATGCTCAGTAGAACTGAATTTCTCCCCCAACTACTCTCCATCAGGCCCCCGGGTGGATTTTATCTGTAACTTTAGTAACAATCTGAATTATTGTATAGTTTGACAGGGTGATTTATTGAAGCTTGTTGTATTTCTCTCAGAGCATCCCTAGCAGATGATCTTATGATAAAGAGGAAAAAAATAAGACGTAACCATTGTACACAAGAAAAGATTGTTATTAGGGACCTCAGAAAGAAAATGCTGATTTGGGACAGATAATGACATCTCGTGCTGAAGACATACAAGAAGCAGAAAAATGGGTGACTGAAGAGATTGTCTATGCGGTCATAATAATTCATTGTGCTAAGTAATCATTTGCAGGCACATCGGTGGAACTATGAAAAGTCACACGCTGTGCCATAACTGCTGATTAAACTAGATTTAAGCAGGAAGAAACGGCTTGCCATATTGTAAAGAAATAATAATAATAAAAAACTTGGTGATGTAGAAAATGCTGACTGCATGTATTCTTAAATGTGTCTGTATTGCCATTCTATCCTCTATCTTGTACTGAGCAGGCTTGTGAAGGGATAGCACATGTGAATGTTTACTTATACTAGGCTGCAGCGACCATTCAAGCTAATATTACTGAACAACAGGATTTTCAATAGAAGATAAAAATGTATTGTGCTTTTCATGGAAATGCATCCAGAGGGGCTTTACAAAAAAACAAACACCCAAAACATAATGCAAGAGTGCCAAAAATGTATTTAGCAAGTGAGAAAAAGTTTGAAGGAAAAGGTAAGACCTGAGCTTAGATCCAAATGGGTCAATTTATTCAGTATTTCAGACATTGGTATGAGAGAAAGTTCCATCTTTAGCTCTAATATCCAGCACAGAATATAATGCCCTTGATACTATGACCCTGCCAGATATCTGAAACAAGCCTGAATCTATCATTTATGAAAACCCACAAAATTACATAGCCTCCTAAGAAGAACCACTTTAAAAACTGTAAAGCAGGAGAGTGGTAAGGTGACCTGAAATGCTGTAGTCTTCTTTTGTCAACTTTTTCATTTTCTTTTCTATTTTCTGAGCCAACAGCAAGTTCAAGTGAAAAAGAAAAACCCCATACCTTAACTGAACCACAAAGATGTGCATATGCCTGAAGAGAAAAGTTCACCACTGTGTAGCAGGCTACAATAAGGTGATGCAACACTAAAGTCCCACGTAAGCCCCCAACATAAAAGGTTATTCCAAGGAGGAAGGAGAAAAATTGTTCTTAATCTCTGAGATTCGGACAAGAAGCAATGGGCTTAAATTGCAGCATGGGAGGTTTAGGTTGGACATTAGGAAAAACTTCCTAACTGTCAGAGTGGTTAAACACTAGAACAAATGACTTAGGGAGGTTGTGGAATCTCCATCGTTGGAGATTTGTAAGAGCAGGTTAGACAAAGATCTGTCAAGGACAGTCTAGATAATACTTAGTCCTGCCATGAGCGCTGGTGACTGGAGTAGATGATCTCTCGAGGTCCCTTACAGTCCTATGATTCTATGAACAGGGTCAAATCACTATGTGATGAAGTGGGACTTCAGTGTGCACAAAGCTTGTTTGGGCTTGACACCCTAACACTCCCTTTATGCCTAAAGCAAAGAGAGCATCCAACCCACTGTTGTTAGAAAAATTCAGCCACGCAGTGTCTTGTAAGGCCTCATATAAAAACTGATAACACATTGGTCATGAATATTATTACATGATGTATGAACAGTTAGAGTGTAAAGAATTATGTTTGTGTGCTTGAAATATGTTATTAAAATATGTTGGGACTAAGTAATCAGAGCAGAGCAGATAAACACATTTGTCACTGACAAAGGAATGTTGTTTCACTTGTTTGTGTGCATCTCCAATGTAAATCAAGCAAGGTGAGGCCAGAGACATTGGAAGTATATTTACATATAAGGTAAACAAAACAATTAAGCCAATCAAAAAGAAAATTGACCAGAGAATGAGGAAGACAGTATGGCATCTGAATCTCTGTAGGGGAGAGGAACTTTTTCTGGGTTTACTTCTCAAAGAATACATTTCATGGACTACAAGAAGAAGGAGAGAGAATCACTTTGGGGGCAGTGAGGAAAGCACAATCTAATTCAATGAACATTGGATCCTCTTGAGAGAAGGGCTGGAGATGCTAGTGGGTTGACATTAGGGAGAAAGCTGCTTAGACAAAGATTGTAGCTTGCTGAAGTCAAGTCTTAGACACTGGAAAGCATGGGGCTTTGTATGTAACCATTTTCTGTTTTTGTTATCTTTGCTTACTAGCATATTTCTTTTCTTTGTTCATAAATTTATTTTTAGTTTTACTGTAAACCATCTCAGTGCTGTTATATTGAATTAAATGTGAGTCCTTTGTTAAACCAACTGATTGGTGTGCACACTCTCTTTGGAGGCAGCAAACTTAATACTTTCTATGAGTGTCCAGTGGGAGGGACTGGACACTGCAAAGATATGTGTCTGGGGAACACAGGAACTGGGGTTCATTGATTGTTACCTGCCAGACAAGGTAAAGACTGGCAAAGTCACTGTATGTATTTCATGAATTTAACCTGCTCGTGAAGCAGACAGACTGGTGTGGCAGGAAGCTGACACAGCCTAATCTCTAGCAAAGCTCATTCTTGCTAAGGCAGAGGGGTAACACAATGGCTTACGGTTCTGGGCTGCCCTGAGGAGAGCATCACAGGGCTTAAGTGACACATAACCCTTGTGTTGGCCTCCTAAATCAGGGTTAATTCAATCCAATGCGAGCAACTGCGTGATCATGAGGTTGTAATTCCCATTCTTTCTCTGCCTGTGCCGTTGTTGTGTCACATCTAAAATGCAGGTTATAAAATCTTTGGGGTAGGGACCATGTCCTTCTATGTTTTCTTTGAAGCACCTGGAATGTTTTTGTCCACTGCTGATAATAAAATGATGGGTTTTGATGATGATGATGATGGTTATTGTGATGGGAAGATGTCTCAACATCTTATATGATGCAAAAGTTGTTTATATAAGATGGAATAATATAGAAATGAGACGTGATCCAGTGAGGGATCTGGATCCTAATTAGGGTTAAAATGGTGGTTGGGTTTGGATTCGAGACTGTTGAGGTTATTTTTTGCACTAATGCACTTGTATGTCAGAAACAGAAAGACAAACAAACAATAAGCTTGATTCTCCGCTCCACTATACCAGTTGGATGGTGCTGTAGCTCCATTATAGCCAGTGCTATTCTCTTGTGTAAAATGTAATGTGATGGAGTCGGAATGTATGATCAGAATGTTAATAGTGCAGGACTATGGTCATCTGACCCATAGACGTAAGTGCAGATTACAATTATAGGGAAGGTCAAATCCTGCAAACTTTCCTTAGGCAAAGTAACCTCTGCAATCAATCAATAGGAATTTTTCAGAGTAAGTACTGCAGGCAGGGCCGGTGCAACCATTTAGGCAAACTAGGCGGCCTAAAAGCCGCTCAGGTGTGGAGGTGGAGTGGAGGTGAGCTAGGGCAGAGAGGGTTGCCCGCAGTAACGGGGAGGGGCACATAGGCGAATCGCTCCCTGCCCCAGATCACCTCCCCTCTGCCTCCTCTGCCGAGCACACAGCCCCCGCTCTAAGTCTCCTCCAATCTGCGCAGCAAGCCTGGGAGGGGAGAATTAGAGCGGCGCCGGCATGCTCAGCGGAGGAGAGCTGGGGAGGGCTCCCGGGGCGAGGTTAGCTGCCGCGGAGGGGGGCAGGGTTAGCTACTGTGTGGGGGTTCCCTGGGCGGGGTTAGCTGCCGTGGCGGGTGATATTAGCTGCTGTGGAGGGGGGCGGTGTTAGCTGCTGTGGAGGGGGCAGGGTTAATTTCTGTGGAGGGCGCTCCCCAGGCTGGGTTAACGGCTGTGGCGGGGGGACTTTCAAGGGGGAGTAGCTGCTGTGAGGGGAGGCTCTCGGGGGAAGGGGGGGACTAGCTGCCGTGGTGGGTGGCGTTAGTTGCCGTGGGAGGGGGGCTTCTCGGGTGGGAGAGGCGAGTGGGCATGGTTAGCTGCCATGGGGGGGCAGTGGGTGGGGTTAACTCAGTGGGGGGTGCAAGGTGGAAGTTTCGCCTAGGGTGCGAAACTTCCTTGCATTGGCCCTGACTGCAAGGGTGTGATCAGGTGAACAGATCAAAAAGAAGCCTGTTCTGTTGTCCACATACAGTAGGCTAGCTCCAGTGTACAAAACATACCTCACATGGTACGTGTTATTCTTCAAACGAGAAGCACCTGCTGTCAGCTACAGATAGAGAAAGAGACCACACAGGCCATTTCATAAGAGAGTGCAGGAAAATGAACACTGCTGCCCTAAACAAGGACTGACCATCCCATGCTATAGGTTACACCGCAGATATCTGAGTGAAAAGCACCTTGCAGTGTTCTAAGCTTAATTTCTGTTTCTCAAATCACAGAATTTACAATGCAGAAACTTACAAAACTATTTCTTTCACTGCATGAGAAACCTAAAAAGGAAAGAAACTAATCAAGGGTTTGGAGTCAGATGCATTTCATATTCACAGCCCTGAGGGGTCCTGTAACATACTGTAACAGGGACTTAGGAGAGTTTTTTTGCTCTGGATGAAGCAAATAATTGTTAAAAGTTTTTTAAATGCTGAATTTAACACAGGACTGTCCACTTTGCTTTCTTCTTTTGTGTTCCTGGAATGTATGTAGTCCACCCATCCCATGAAGAAGAACAGTCATCTAGCCACTAGCTTCTGCCCTCTCTGCCAAGCACAGTGGATATACACTAAAAAAGACTCAACTGGTTTCCAGAATTCCCCCATCCGGTGGCTGGACTCACTGCAGTCAAAGCTCCAGCTGGGATCCCTTTCGACCAAGGATCCTTGGCTGAACCAGAAGGAGTTTGTGCTAAGCTTTTCTCAGCTGGAAGTCACTCAGAGATACACCCCAGCCTTCAGCCCAGCACGCTGGTATTCATGACCATTTTTCTGAAAGTGGTTTACCAGCGTGTGGTGACGATGATACACTTAATTAAAGTCTCTGAGTGCAAAGCGGCATTCTTTCAAAGCTTGCTGTAATGCAGAAAGAAGCATCCTGAAAATATCTGGTGGTTTACATGACTTATGATGACTTTGTTTTCTCCAAACAAAGAAGAGTCTTTTCAGCTTTGAAAAGAGGAGACTAAGAGGGGATATGATAGAGGTATATAAAATCATGAGTGATTTGGAGAAAGTGAATAAGGGAAAATTATTTATTTGTTCCCATAATATCAGAACTAGGGGCCACCAAATGAAATTAATGGGCAGCAGGTTTAAAACAAATAAAAGGAAATTCTTCTTCACACAGCGCACAGTCAACCTGTGGAACTCCTTGCCTGAGGAGTTTGTGAAGGCTAGGACTATAACAGGATTTAAAAGAGAACTAGATAAATTCATGGAGGTTAAGTCCATTAATGGCTATTAGCCAGGATGGGTAAGGAATGGTGTCCCTAGCCTCTGTTTGTCAGAAGGTGGTGATGGACGGCAGAAGAGAGATCACTTGATCATTACCTGTTAGGTTCACTCCCTCTGGGGCACCTGGCATTGGCCATTGTCAGTAGACAGGATACTGGGCTGGACGGACCTTTGGTCTCACTCAGTACAGCCGTTCTTATGTTATGTTCTCCATACTGAATCTCTACATTTCTACAGTACTTGCCTGTCAGTTGTGCAAGCTTACATTTTTCAGGCAAAGTTGAGGCAGCATGCTACAGGTAAAACACCCAAACACACCATGCTGGCTCTCCTGGGGACTTTACTTTTGTTCCTTCTTGCTGCCTTGTTTCCCTTACCCTAAAACAGAAGTCATTCCAACTAAAAAGACTTTGGATGCTCTTGTATATGTAAAAACCATGTTTGACTCAGAAATACCAGAACATACAGTACACAGCAGCTGCATCTCTCCAGTGCTAATATTCTTAGGCCTTTCCCCTTCTTAGCTTTGTGTAATTTGGTGCCTAATCTTTTCTTTAGTAGAAACTAAACCAAAAGATCTTAATTACAAAATGTGTGCCTGAATAAAAATACCAACACACCCTCCCCCACAAAAATGATTAATGAAAAAGCCAGAAGGAACTGTTGTCCTCTAATGAGTTAGTTCATTAATAATGTAATAAATTCTCACAAAGTTCTCTCAGGGCTTATAATTCCTTGATGGGGAGATGTTGCTAGAGGGACAGAAAGGATTTTGTGCTCAGTGAATCAAACAATGTTTCCAGCTTTAGGCATTAGCTGGACTGTAGTAGTATATTTCAAAGTAGGTTTCAAATCGTTTTCAGGTTTGGGATAAAGAAAGTTGCCCATTCTTTATGTAATAAACATGCAGAATAATCACACTGGGCCAAATTCACCTTTCACACTAGCTTTGCACCAGTAAACACCACTTGTTTTAGTGGAGTTACTCCTGATTCACACTGATTAACGACAGATCAGAATTAGGCCCACTATTCTTCTGTTCCCTTATGATCACGCAGAAATGGAACATGAGGAATTATTCAGAAAAAGCTTCTTACTGTACTGCATGCGCTTATCAAAGGGTTCTCTATAGCGACCATTACCAAAGTATTTAGGAATTAGAACTGGTTGAAGTATTTGTTTAAAACTATCTTTAAATTATAAAAATGGTACCTTTTCCAAAAATGAAAACTTTTATGAGAAGGCTTCAGTTCTAAGAAAATTCTTCAGTTTTTCCAAAGAAATTTTGTAATTCCATTTCTGGGGGAGGGATTGGTTGTTTGCAGTTCCTAATCTGTGGTTCCCATTTGCAGAGCAGGGGAAAACAGGGGGCCATGGTACTTACTCTGCAATTACCTCACCCTTATGAGATACTTACCATGTGATTAAGTGGTGACCAGTTGAAGCTTCGATTCATGCTATATTTGTCAACTGCAGTAATGTTAAAGGTATTTTAATACTTTCCCTATATTTCAACTGAAATAAAAATTACATAATTTGTCACTACCAGTAAAAGAAAATTGCAGCTCCTCTTATATGCCAGCAAACACTATTTACAAGGCAAGGATCGAACAAATGGAAGAAAGGCGAAGTTTATAGTAGTGAATATAAATCAGAAGCTAGAAATTGCAGAAAACTGATAAGAGAAGCAAGGGCACATGAGAAGAGATCTATGACCAGTAGAGATAAGGACAATAAAAAGGAATTTTTAAAAGTAAATTAGGAACAAAAGTCTGAACAATGGTAGAAACATCGATAATAATGCAGAAAAGGTAGAGATGTCCAATAAATATTTCTGTTCTGTATCTTGTGAAAAAACAAATGAGGTAGTTATATCATATGATACCACTCTTGCCATTACACCTGCATCTCAGGAGGATGTTAAACAGCAGTTATTAAAATTAGACATTTTAAAATCAGCAAGACCAGATAAAATGCAGCCAAGAGTTTTAAAAGAGCTAGCTTAGTTGCTCACTGGACTATTAATGTTTATTTTTTATAAGTTTTGGCACACCGGGAAAGTTCCTGAAGACTGGACGAAAGCTAATGGTGTGCCAGTATTTTAAGAGGGTAAATGGGATAACTGAGGTAATTATAGGCCTATCAGTCTGAATTTGATCTCAGGCAAGATAGTGGAGCAGCTGATATGACACTCAATTAATAAAGAATTAAAGGAGGGGAATGTAATTAATGCAAATCAACATGAGTTTACGGCAAATAGATCATGTAAAACAATCTTTGATGAGATTACATGTTTGGTTGATAAAGCTAAAAGCGTTGATGTAACATTCTTTGACTTGGTACTACACAACTTTTTGATTAAAACACTAGAATGATATAAAATTAACATGACACATTAAATAGATTAAAAACTGGCTGATAGATCTAAAAATACAATTGTAAAAGGGGAATCATCATCAAACGGATGTGTTTCTAGTGAGATTCTGCAGGAATCAATTCTTGGCCCTATGCTATTTAACATTTTTATCAATGACCTGGAAGAAAACATCATCATGAATAAAGTTTGCAGATGACACAAAAATTGGAAGAGTTGTAAATAATGAAGAGGACAGGTCTGGATCACTCGGTCAACTGGGCTCAAGCAAACAATACGTATTTTAATATTGTGAAATGTAAATGTATACATTTAGGAACAAAGAATATAGGCCATACATACAGGAAGGGGTTGTCTACCCCAGGAAGCAATGACTCTTAAAAAGATGTGGAGGTCGTGTGCATAATCAGCTGAACATGAGCTCTCAGTTTGATGCTGTGGTTCAAAGAGCTAATGTGATCCTGGGTTGCATAAACAGGAGAATATCGAGTAGGAGTAGAGAGATTATTTTACCTATGTATTTGGCACTGGTGCAGTTACTGCTGGAATAATGTGTCTTGTTCTGGTGCCCACAATTCAAGAAGGATGTTGACAAATTGGAGCAGGTTCAAAGAAGAGCCACAAGAATGACTAAAGGATTAGAAAATAAGCCTTATAGTGACAGACTCAAGGAGCTCAATCTATTTATTTTAACAAAGAGAAGATTAGGGAGTGACTTGATTACAATCTATACATATTACTCGGGGAACAAATATTTAGTAATGATCTCTTCAGCCTAGCAAAGAAAATTATAAAGGATCTAATAACTAGAACTTAGATCTGAATTTGTTTAGCTTTGAAATAAGGCCTAAATTTTTAACAGCGAGGGTAATTAACACTGGAACAATTTACCAGGAGATGGTAATTTTAAAATCAAGACTGTATATTTTTCTAAGGGATCTGCTCTCAGAATTATTTTGGGGAAGTTTTATGGCCTGTGTTACGTCAGAGATCAGATTAGATGATCACAATGGTCCATTCTGGCCTTGGAATCTATGAACGTATTTGTTATGATATACGCCATGTGCATGCCTACTGACATCAATGGCAATGCAAGTCAAGGTGGATTTTAGCCCACAGACTTCATTTTTGGAGCAAGAATTATGTATTTTCTGAACCCAGTCCCCTATACAAATTGAATCGTGTTCAATGCTTCAAAAGAGAGGGCTAAAGAAGCATCCCTTCTTCCTCTCTAAAACATCCCTCTCAATACATGAGCACTATATGAGGACATGGCAAGGATAGCCAGTCTGAGGTTATATCTACACTACCGCCAGATCAATGCTCCGGCGATCAATGCACCGGGGATCGATTTAGTGGGTCTAGTGATGGCAGAGCGCTCTCCATTTGACCTCCAGGAACAAGAGGAGTAAGGTAAGTCAATGGGAGAGTGTCTCTCATTGACCCAGCGTGGTGTGTACACTGCAGTTGACCTGAGCTATGTTGACTCCAGCTACGTTATTCACATAGCTGGAGTTGCGTAACTTAGGCTAACTTACTGCAGTAGTGTAGACGTAGCCTGAAATGCTGTCAATGATCAAGAAGGGAATCAGTTTTTCACCAGCTCTGAAAATGGACTCAGAGAAAGTTGTAGCACTGAGCTCCATGAGGTAAGGCATGTGGGGCTGTTGTCACATGACCAGGGCTGCCTGGGGGGGGGCAAGTGGGGCAATTTGCCCCAGGCCCCGGGCCCCGCAGGGGCCCCCACGAGAGTTTTTCGGGGGCCCTAGAGCGGGATCCTTCACTCGCTCCGGGGGCCCCGGAAAACTCTCGCGGGGCCTGGGCCCCTGGAGCTTCTTCCGTTCCGGGTTTTTGGCGGTAGGGGGTCCTTCCACTCCGGGGCGGAAGGACCCCTCGCCACCAAATTACCGCCAAAGACCCGGCACTTCAGCGGTGGGTCCCACTTCGAGGGTAATTCGGCGGCGGGGGGCCCCTGCTGCGGGTCTTTGGGGCACTTCGGCGGCATGTCCCGGAGCGGAAGGACCCCCACCACCAAATTACCACCGAAGTGGGGGCCCCCCATCGCCAAAGACCCCAGGTCCCCTGAATCCTCTGGGTGGCCCTGCACATGACAACAGTAAAGAATCATGGAGTTACTTTCTTCTAAAGCAATTGTGTCACTCAGTGCTTTCCCCAGATGCTTCTCTCCCTGGTTTCACACGATCCTCTCCAGCGTAAGAAATGTATAGCTTCACAGATCTCCCAACTCATACCTACTTTTCCTTAATTACACAACTATCACATTCTGGGGTGCAAACTAGACCAGTAAGCGGTTGTGTCACCATCTGCCCTGTAGCTCTCAACCTGGGCCCCTCACAAGCAGCCAAACAACTACCACTTGCAGGGTGACCCCAACACACTCCTAGTCCAGAATTTCACCCCCAAACTGTGTTCTGCACTGTCCAGACCTCACCTGGGAAGTCCAGATACATTAGATCTGTTGCACCTCTAAGGGGATCGATATACAACAGTTTGCTGTCCTCAGTGGAGTTGCCCACGCTGTTCACCACACTGGAATGGTTTTGATTAAAGAATAAAATTAGTTTAATTAACTACAAGGAGATGGGTGTTAAGTGAGTACAAGTATAAGACATTAAAGTCAGGCGTAGTTAGAAGAGACATAAGAAAAAAACATTTCCTAGTACTAAAATGTTACAAACTAGACATGGTGCAAGATAAAGTACCTTACCACATGTTTCCAGTAACATTACTGACCAAATTGTCAGGCCAGTATCTGCTCCCAAAGTCCAACAGCTGTTTCTTTAGTCGTCTTAGGTGAAAGATAGAGAGCGATGATAGGGAAAGATAACGTGGCCTGTTTTTGCCCTTCACTTTTGTAGCTGAGTCACCCTTTGAAACGCATTTTCCTGAGGGTTACCCCTAGATAAAGTTCATTCCCACTGTGAGGATGGAGACAAGGAGTCTGGTAGTGAAAGAGGTTCCATGGTGGTGTTTGCTAAGATGCAGATCTGTTTGTTCCTGTCCCTCCCATTCCTTGCCAAAGAATGGCAGGCGATTGTCTTTGAGAAACAGGTTTACTCACTCCCTAGACTTGTCTGGTGAACATACTTCAGTAATGATTTCAGCTTATGTTCATAACTTTACATATAATGTGGCTACATACATTTCACCATGATATTATGATGCATTAGCTTTCAGATGGTACTGTATAAGGCATATTTTGTACAAAGATTAAGACAGTGTGTGTAGGGAATACAGGGATGCACACAACAACCCAGCTTCTTGTTCCATAAAATGCCTAGCAACAGGATGTCGTCTAGCACTCCCAACTGATGGACCACTGTGGTGGTATAATGATCTCAGGTCAAATCCGGTATAAATGCACACTACTCCTATTAATTTCGGAGTTGAATTGTGACAGGGCTGAATTTTGTCCTCAGTTTTCTGATGCACACATATGCTGCTATAATGGAAGATAGAGCTGAAAAAGAGATTCTAGTTCATCAAGTTCAATCCCTTGTACCAATTGCAGGTTTAGCCTCTAAATTTTTCCTTTGAGGGTCTTATATAAATCTTTTAGTGAATCTTTCTATTGACAGTGCCTCAGTAACCTCACTGCCCCTTTGTCTAAATGTAACCTCAGTAATCTTACATTCTTTTGTGCTAGTATATATCTATTTTGGTCTTATAATCGAACAATATAAAGGTCTTGGATTAATGCAGGTATTTTTTCTACCACATACAATGAAAGAACCCATTTAATTCAGGATAGGAATGCTCTTCCTTATCATTTCACTCCTTTGAAGCACCTTACTTAAGCATGATAGAAGGTGGACTGTACTTTTAGCCATGATTGGTTTTTTATGAATTAACTGGGGTCTAACACGGAGCACAGTATATGTTTGCTTAGTTTGCCTTTTTCCTTAAAAAGGTGTGTTTGGAGTTCCTCCCATCTGGTACTTCAGTGTTTCTTGGTTTCCCATGATTCCTTTCTATTTTATTGTTACCACAGAGGTGTGTAGGAGATGTGTGGGTTTGATGATGTACATCACAAGCATTTGTGTTTATTTGTATTTGTACTTGGACTTATATTATTCTTGTTTTTTTCATAAAGTTTAAGGCCAGAAGGAACTATTAGATCATCTAGTCCGACCTCTTGTATATCACAGGCCGTTACATTTTACCTAGGTACCCCTACACGAGCCCTTTAGTTAGACTAATGCATTCCAGTCCTCAGGAGATTAAGCTGCGCGCCTCAGGAGAGACCAAATGTCACCAATGCCCGAGGCCCCTGCCATGGCAGGGACATGATTAGGTGAGATATGCCCAAATGACCTTCTCCATGCTGAAAAGGAAGCCAAAAAAAAAAAAAAACACTTCCAAGGTCCCTGCAAATCTGAACTGGGGAGATACTCCTTCCCATTGCCAAACCTGGTTATTAGTATGACCCTGAGCATGTGGGCAAGATACATCAGCCAGGCTTCTAGAAAAAGGATTCACTCTAGCACCTCACAACACTGGTCCACCCCATCCTTCGTCCTGTCTCCAGCGGTGGCAATCCCTGATGCTTCAGAGGAAGTAAAAACAAAAATCAAATCAAAAAAATCCCCCAGAGCACAACTAGTCAATGGTGCCACATGGAAAATATCCCCTCTCTGACCTCTGCCTGTGACCGTCTGAAGCCTCAATCATTTGTGATTTGATTATAGTCACTGTCTTAGTGAGAGCTGCAGTTGTTATGAACGTCTGGAGGAAAAGGCAGGCAAACCCATTCTCCCCAGGTTCCATGCCTTAGAACCAGTTATGGGACTGAAAAAACCTGACCGTTGGGCTTCTGATGATATTTTTACCCCTGAAGGATGGAAATACCATGAAAACACTGCATCTTACATTATTTCAGCCTCAAAAATGTTTCCCTAAAGCAAGAAAAGGAGAATACTTTGAAAATAAAGCAAAGCACACATTTGGGTTTATCTCGTTTTACACAAATACCAAGAGATCTGGGACCCTATGGAACCTGAATGCACAGCTTGAGAAAGAAGAAGCGACAGAAAGCCTAGACAGTTTAAGTGGCCAAAAGAGAGTAATTTTGGACATGAGACATTCAGTGCTGCTCCTCCTGCCTCTACAGTAAGGTTACATAACATCTGGAAAACGCAGCTTCTCCTTGCTCACCTTAGAGTATTACAGTGCCTTTGGCAAAGATAAATGAATTAGATAATGACAACAGATTACAAGAGTTGCACCTGTTATGGTAACTGCAAATCATAGCACAAAGTCTAATGCTACACGATTGGATTTTCTAAAAGGAATAATTACTGCAATGGTTTCTGTATGAATACAAGAGTAGGTGGGTTTCAAGATTGAAGAAAAATCTTCCTCTGCATTCTGGATATGTTTTCCTGCTCAAATTGCAGAAACAAAGCTGCAGGTGAAGGGACTTCAGAGGATCTGGCCTTCCCTCTGTGAGAAGAGGATATCTGGCACTAGTGCCAACAGGAAGAATGACTGGAGGTTTTGCAGCGAGATGAAGGGCATGTCTATATGACGATTTACTGTCTGGTGAGCTGGAGTGTAAATCTACAGTGCTCCAGTGTGCCACGTGCTAACTCTCCACGTGGATCCTGCTGCTGCACCATGAGCGTTCCCTACTGGACCTTGTGTACAGCTGTTCGGGTGGTGTTAAGTCCAAAGAACTGTCAGCAGGCTGACGCTAGCTGTAGCTGAATTATCGTTATTAGTTGTTAGGATATATACTTGATAGCAAACAACAGAATGTGTTTCTATATTTTGGTAAGCTTATCATTTCTCTCTTGACCAGCGGGTGAGTCACGCAAGTTAAATTCAAATAACTCAGTTTCCTCTCACACTACCATTAGCTCGTATTTTCTCCGCAGTTAACTGTTGCAGTCATGAAAGGTGCACGTCTGAGACATAGAGTTGCCCATACCCAAGATATTCAAAGCACTCTATACACATTAATCTAATCTCACTCAGACCCATCTGACATACTTGGATAAACTGAGCCTCAGAATTTAAGTGAATCATTGCAGAATGGCAAAGCAGTTCTGATTCCTTCTCCTCTACTTTAATCTCTAGACCAAAATCTTGTACATGTTCAGAAGATTCCATTTGCAGGACTAAATTAGCAATATTACTGTTTTAATACGAGACCAGGTAGAGGGCAAAGAAGGGGAGAAAAAATGTTACCTCTCAAACTTTTTCCTTCAGTGTTTCTCTTCTAGGCACATTTGGTATTTGTTTTTAATTCTGGCCAATGTTCAGTTCTAAAAGCCCGATGATAGAGTTACTTGATATTCTGAAGGCGTTATTTTAAGATGAAACAATGTAAATTCTGATTTGGATGGCAGATGGCTGGCAGTTCACTGTTTGGCAAACCAACTGGTATGGTATGTTAGAAAGTCAGAGCAGCAGGTAGTACAGCTCAATTTGAAACGACCACAGATGCTAGGAAAGGAGCGGGGGAGGGGCACAAGCTGGTCAGAAAATTAAGAACAGTAGTCAGAGCTCACAGGGAAAAAAAGATGGTAATTAGCTGAAAAGTTTTTTTCTTCCAATCAGCACTTTTTGGATGCAAGTTCTCAGAAAAGTTAGAAGGCCCATTAAAACTGACTTAACTTGAAACAATTTGTTTGCCTCTAAAATACCACCTTGGATGGTAAAGTTTTCCATGTGGCCTGCATTGGACCTATACTTCAAAAGGTATAATAGTTAGATGGAGGTTGAAATTTACCCTTGTGCAGAGGGCTAGCTCAAAGCCTATGCACCACTTTAGTCTCATTTTGAGAGATGAATTTCATCCTCAGCCACTAAGTGGGGAAAGGTCTAGAGTAGAAATGGGCCCAAACTAAAACTCAAGACACAAACCCCCTGAAACTGTATAGAAGTTGGAATTAAATCCGGATGTCGTAGCTTCCTTCCATTTCTTTAATGTGGCAAATGAAATCACCAGAGTCAAAACACTTCAGATCTTGGATATGGATCCAAATTTTCCCACTCATGCTCATCTCTAGCTGGAAGTCTCTCTTCTCTGATATTTATGAAATAGTTGGTATTTTATTAACTAAGCCCATTCAAACAAAATGTGTTTTAATACAGCCAAATGCAGTTATACATCAAGGCACAAGGAATGCAGGCCACACCTACAGAAAGGGGATTGTGTCCTGGGAAGCAATGCCTCTTAAAAGGAGCTATGGGTCATAGTGGACCACCCACTCAACATGACCTCCCTGTGAGAAGCTGTGGCAAAAAGGGCTAATATAACTCTTAGATGTATAAACAGGGAACAGTTGGCAGGAGTAGGAGGGAGGTGATTTTTACCTCTGTATATGGCATTGTTGAGACCGGTAGAGAAGATTATTCACCTTGGGCAGTAATTGGGTTCTTTGAGATGGTGCCTCATCTAGCATGCGCACTCCCCGACCCCGTCAATTCCTTCTCTTCCATGGAGTGTTCATCTTATACTCCGAAGTAGAGGGGAAGAGGGTGGGTAGTGGAGCACCCACAGAGCCACACATCTCAACAACTTCAGTTACTGTACAAGGTGAGTAACTTTCTCTTCTTCGAATGCTGTCCCTGTGGATGTTCCACTTCTGCTGAATGTAGAGAAGTGCCCTCCTGAGGATGGAAGGGACTTTGGAGTTGAGCTCGTTGCTGAGGTTAGTACAGTAAGGCCTAGTCTTGTGTCTGAGATTGAACCGAGAGTAATTGCATAGTGGTTCATGAATGTGTGTTCAGAGGCCCAGGTGGCCGCCCTGCAGCGGTGTAGGATGGGCATATTGTGTAGGAATGCTATGGAGGTAGATAAAGCTCTTGTTGAGTGGGTTCTGATGCCCAGAGGGACTTCAGTGTTGTGCAGTGAACAACACATATGGATACAGCTGGATATACATTTAGATAATCTTTGTGTAGATATGGCAGAGCCCTTCGATCATTTTGCTGTTGACACACAAAATCGAGGTGATTTTCGGAAGGGCTGAATTCTGTCCAGATAAAATGTTAAGGCACAGCGCACATCCAGTGTGTGCAGGGCCACCTCTTGAATGTTAGTATGTAGTATTTTTGGATGAAATGCAGGGAAGTGAATCGGTTGGTTGAGATGGAACAAAGATGATATTTTTGGGCATAAACTTAGGATGTGTTGTAAGTGTTACTTTATCTTTGAATAATATTGTGTATGGGGGATGAGCCATGACAGCTGACTCTTCGTGCCAATGTAATGGTGACCAAGAATGCCACTTTCATAGATAAGTGAAGTAATGAGCATGTGGTTAAGGGTTCTAACGGAGCTCTGGTTAGACTTCTGAGCACGAGATTTAAGTCTTATGCTGGTGTGGGTTCTTGGATGTCTGGGTACATATTCTGTATGCCCGTTAGAAATCGCTTAGTAATTGGTGATAAAAAGCCATGATGGCAGCAAGATGAACTCTAAGCAAGCTCATAGCAAGCCCTGAGGTCTTTAGGGATAATAAATATTCCACAATTAGTGGAAGCAGTGCCTGGCTTGCAGATATTTGTTTGTTCTGTCACCATAGGAAAAATCTTTTCCATTTTTGGAGGTAAGTATGCATGTTGTGTTTCCTACTGTTTATTAATGCTTATTCTGAGCAGGTTAGTTCGTTGCAGTGGAGCCATTAAGGAGCCATGTGTGTCAGGTAAGGGAACCAAGTCTGGCTGGACCATGTCGGTACTATGAGTATTATTTTGGCCCTGTCAGTTCGTATTTTGTGTATTACTCTGGAGATTAGAGGTATTGGTAGGAATGAGTATAGAAGAGGAGCATTCCAGTTGATGAGAAAAATGTCCCTTAGGGTTCGTGCTCCCAGTCCTGTTCGTGAGCAAAGCTTTGGGTATTTTTTGTTTACTAATGTCACGGACAAGTCTATGTGTGGGGATCTCCACATGTGAAATATGTGTTGCATTATTTCGTTGTTCATTTCCCATTCATGCTGTTGGGAAAACTGTTCACTTAATGTGTCCACCGTTATGTTCAGTACGTATGCTGTTTGTTCAGAGGTATGTTGCTGTAATAGGGATGTTGTGTTTTATGCACCAGTTCCATCTGTGCATCAGGAGTGGGAAGGTGCTCCATCCTGTTGGTTTATATAGAACATACTTACAATGTTGCCCATCAGGACCTTATTGTTTTGCTTCATATAATAGGGAGGAAATATAGGCACGCGTTGCGGACCACACATAATTCGAGCAGGTTGATGTGTACATGTGTTTCCGTGGGGGACCACTCGCCTTGGATTGTATATTGGTTTAGGTGAGCTCCCCATCCGACCAGTGAGGCATCTGTTGTGACTTGTATGGATGGTGAATCCTGTTGAAACGGGATGCCTAAGCAAATGTTTATTGGGTTTGTCCAGCATTGTAGTGCATGTAGAACTTCTGGGGTTGGTGTGAGTCTTTTGTTTAGGCTGTGCTTTTGTGGAATATATACCGAGCTCAGCCATCCCTGAAGGCAGCACACCTGTAGTCTGGTGTGTTTTACAACAAAACTGGTTGCCGTCATATGTCCCAAGAGTTGTAGGCAGGTACGTGCAGACACACGGGCTGTCTGAGACCACCGATATGAGGGAGGCCATTGCTGTGAATTGGGGCATTGGTAGCAATGGTTTGGCTTCCACTGAGTCCAGGTGCTCTGCTACGAAGTCCAGTTGTTGTATTGGTGTTAGGATAGATTTCTTTTCATTGATTTGTAGCCCTAGGGGGTGAAAAAGAGAGATTGTTTGTCAAGTAATGCGTACTGTTTCTGGCAGAATAGGACTTTTTAGCAGGCAGTTCTCTAAGTATGGGAATATCAATATGCCCTGTCTGTGAAATGAGCAGCTACCATCAATAGGATTTTGGAAAAGACTTATGGAGTTGTTGACAGCCCGAATGGCAGTACTCTCTATTGAAAGTGATCTTGTCCCACTATGAATGGCAGGAATCATCTGTGAGCATGACGTATGGTAATGTGAAAATATGCATCTTGTAGGTCGAGGGCTGAGAATCTGTCCCCCTCTTCCAGCGCAGGGATGATAGAGTTCAATGTGACCATTTTGAAACTGTGGGTACGGACAAATTTGCTGAGTTTTCTGAGATCTAGTATGGGTCTCCAACCTCCATTTTTCTTTTGTGTCAGGAAATAATGGGAATAAAATCCCTTTCCTCTGTCTTGTGTTGGACCTTGTTCCATGGCCCCTAATTGTAGAAGGTGATGTACTTCTGGTCTCAATAGGTGCTGGTGAGAAGAGTCCCTGAAGTGAAGAGTGGGTAGGTGGGATGAAAGTAAAGGGGATGGTATATAACCCATTTGAATGACCCCTAAAACTCAGTGGTCTGTGGTCATAGAGGCCCATGTATGATGAAATGGTCGAAGCAGATGACCAAAGATTTGGATTGTTCACTCCACTGGTCGGGGGAGGTCGGTCAGACTCTCGACCAATGTTTCAAAATTGTGGCTTGTTTGATGGTGCTTGGAACATCGCAGCCTGAGATTGGTTAGGGCAACATCTCCGTGGTCTGTGCCTTTGTCTTACGGTCTCTGCTGGCATTGCGACGTGCTGACTCTGTTACAGTTGTAAGACTGGTATCTGCATTTCCTGTTAGGGTGTGTGTGGATCCCTAGGGTCCTCTGTGTGGCTCCAGAGTCCTTCATGGAATGGAGGACCTCATCCATCTTAGAGTCCCTTGTTGACGATAGCATGGAATTGGTCTCTTTTCTCCTCTGGAATTTCCTGGAGGAACTCATTCATTTTTGTATAATTGTCGTGGTCATAGGTAGAGTGTAACGCTGTGTGACTGGCATGCAGAATTGAAGGGTTGCACAAGAGTAAACTTTTCACTCCAGGAGATCTAGTCTCTTCCAATCCTTGTCTTCTGGCGTGGATTTGAATTGAGGATGTTTTCCCCGTTGGTTGACTGCATTGACCAATAAGGAGTTAGGTTGTGGGAGAGAAAAAAGCAAGCCCATGTCTTTATTTGGCAGATAGTATTTCCTGTCCGTACGTTTACTGGTTGGAGGGAAGGTGGCAGGTGTTTGCCACACAGTTTCTGCAGGTTCCATCAGAGCATGATTTATTGGCAAAGCTATTTTTGTCATGGACGAAATATGTAGGATCTCGAGGAGTTGGTGTTGTGTCTGTGGCACCTCCTCAAGAGGAATATATTGGCTCTGTGCCACCCACCAGAATAACTCCTGAAAGCTTTTGAAGTTATCCGTAGTAGTGGGAGGTGGGGGCATTACTGCCTCGTCAGTCCATGGAGGATGCACCTGGGGAATACCTTGTCGTGGGTTGTCCAGGGTCCGATGTAGGAGTGAAGGATTTCTCCATTAGAATAAGTTTCAGTTGAAGATCCCTATCTCTCCTTGCTCTAGCTTTAAGACTGCTGCAGTGAGTGCACTTCTGCAGTATGTGTGACTCACCTAAGCATCAGACACATAAGGAGTTACCATCAGAAATTGGTATTGCGTCCTTACATGAAGTACATCCTTTCAAGTCTGTGGAGCCAGGATTATTGAAAGCATCCCTTTTTGTGAAAAAAGGGGAAGTGGGTGGGAAAACAAAAGGGATTTTTTTTTTTAAAACGGCTATTTAACTAAGTTTAACTAATGCTAACTATCACTATATTAATAAAAGTAACAAAATACTAATAAGTAAGATATCTAATGCAATCTCATTTTATTTGAAGGTTTTTAGAGACACCACGGATGGACTCCGTCTCAAGCTGAGGACTGTTGAGAAGGAACTGAAGGGGTCAGAACGTGCACAAGCTAGATGAGGCATCAGCAGTGCTGCGAGACTGCTACTGCACACGTATGCCCCAATCAGACACTGCTACCGAAAATCTCCGATCGACGGTGCGGGGATGCACGAGCACCTGAAGGGGAGCACCCACAGGGACAGCACTCAAAGAAGACCTGCAATATACTGAGCTGAGGCCCACACTTTTAAAAGGATGTCAAAAAAATTGGAGAGGGTCCAGAAAAGAGCAAGACAAATGATGCAAGGTCTGGAGAAAATACCTTTTGTTAAGTGACTGAAAGAACTGTTTAGTTTATCAAAAAGAAGATTGGGACGGGACTTGATTAGAGTGCTTAAGTATCTTCCTGGGGAGAAAACACCAAGTACTAAACAGCTTTATAATTCAGTGGAGAAAGGCATAACAAGAACCAATGGCTGGAAGCTGACAGTTGAACTTACAAAGTAAGCACATATTTGTAACAGTGAGAGTGATTAACCACTGGAACAAACAGCCAAGGGAAGTGGTGAATTCCCCATCTCTTGATGTATTCAAAATCAAGCCTGGATGTTTTTGGGAAACCTATGCTTTAACCAAACACAAACACAAGCTATAGGGCTCAATACAGGGGTAAGTGGGTGAAATTGAATGGGCTGTGATATACAGAAGATACAACTAGATGATCTATGGTCCCTTCTGGCCTTAATCTCTATGTATCTATGAGACACAGCCTCTCATTAAACATCCCATAACCATGTGGGAGTTCTTGTCCAGTGGCCAAGTTTGGGGTTTTCATGCAGCATGTCAGAAGAAGCAGGGTGAATGAAGAAACACAGGGCTAGTCCATTAGCTGGAGGCAGAGATATGTTGCAAATGGCTTCATAACATTATAAAGTCCATAGGGCTATTGACTTATAAATCAAGTACTGATTAAAGAAATACGTTATATTGCTGTTGCAAATAACTAGTCTGATACGTGGGAGGTCTGAAACAAGCTTCATGGATCACCAGAAAGTATCTTCCCCCCAGGGGTGGCTCCAGGCACCAGCACGCCAAGCGTGTGTTTGGGGCGGCAAGCCACTGGGGTTGCTCCGCCAGTCGCCTCGAGGGCGGCAGGTGGGCTGCCTTCGGCTGCTTGCCTGCGGAGGGTCTGCTGATTCCGTGGCTTCAATGGACCTCCCGCAGGCATGCCCCCGAAGCCGCGGGACCAGCGGACCCTACACAGGCATGCCGCCAAAGGCTGCCTGCCTGCCGTGTTTGGGGCCCCTGCTTCCTCCTGTCCTACTTTATGATTTTTACTGATAGTGAAATGTGACAGACTGATAATCCTGAAAAGCAGTGCTGTCTATTCAGTCCCCACCCCACACAAAACACAACATGGAGAGCAGTTGTGCAGTCTTCTCCACACTGGCAGCCAATATGTCTCACTCCTAGTTGAAGAGACCCCCTCCTAGAAACATGAAGGTGGTTCAGTCTCTACAACCCATTGGTTCCTGGCATCTCTTCCTGGCACTGTGAAGAAGCATACCAATCAGTGCCAAGAGTAGGAATGTTTTTGGTATGTGGACACCGATCATAAGGATACAGGATTTGCTAAACTGCATCACACCATTGCTAATCAAGACCCATACCCCTACGTCTGTCAGCAACAATACTTTACAGAGAAAAAAAACAATTGATAATGCATCTAGGAATTTTTATGATAAGTAAAGAGATGTTTGCAGAGGGGAGAAGAGATTATTTCTTTACTAATATGTCATACTGAGATATTCCGAACAATCAAATGACCTGGGATTATGTCACATTAGGAACTACCCCAGAGACCTCCAACTCATTTCACATAGCCTACCAGACAGATTTCAGAGGGCATTGATTTTTTATCTCTATTGACCTGATCCCTATTGGAACGAGTGACCTAGAGGTAAAAGGCTTCATCTCCCTTTGCCAACCTCAGGAAATCCAGGACCCAAAATCTCATTTTAATAGTCAATTGGGCTATTAATTACTAAACCTTTGGTTTGTTCACTCCTGGAGAAATGGCACAATAACATTCTGGTTCTTTGCCTCTTGAAAAATCTCACAAATACAGTCTATACCTAGATCGTTGCCTTATCTTTTCAAAATGCAGCTAGCAATATCATGCATCTTTAGAGATAACTTTAATTAGTGAAATCTCATGCTTTTCACACTATCCCCTTCATTAGAAGACAAAGAAAAAAAGCTCTGCAGCTGAAAAATAGTTGAAGGAAAACATGCACAATAGTCACAGCTCAGCAATATTATCTTCACTCTTAAATGAGCAATACTTTCTAGCCAGCCACAAAAAGAATGCCTATGTGGATTGATGTTTATAGATTGGTGTGCCTGAAATCTCCAAAAGCAGCAAAGAATCCTTTGGCACCTAATAGACTAACAGAGGTTTTGGAGCATGAGCTTTCGTGGGTGAATACCCACTTCGTCAGATGCATGTAGTGGAAATTTCCAGGGGCAGGTATATATATGCAAGCAAGCTAGAGATAATGAGGTGCATTATCTCTAGCTTGCTTGCATATATATATCTGCCCCTGGAAATTTCCACTACATGCATCTGACGAAGTGGGTATTCACCCACGAAAGCTCATGCTCCAAAATGTCTGTTAGACTATAAGGTGCCACAGGATTCTTTGCTGCTTTTACAGATCCAGACTAACATGGCTACCCCTCTGATACTCGACACCATGCAAGGCACTGCATTTAGCCGTATGGAGTGGAAATCCATCAACCTCATGAAGAAACTTGCACAAATACAGACAGATATCATCTTCCTTTTCAAATGTAAATGGATGGACATCATACCAAATGGACTAAAGGTAAAATATCCACTGCTATCTACATACTACATAGACCACAGTGAGAAATTATGCCATACTCTGTCAAAGAAACTGAGGAACCACCTGATCAGCATCCTATACAGCAAACAGGAAAACTTCAAAAAAGAGCTCTCCGACCTGGAGACTCTCATTAATAACCAAACTTCCATACAAACGGACTTCACTAAAATAAGACAGGAGATCTAAATTACTCACTTCACCTCTCTGCAAAGGAAAAAGGACTGTAAGCTGTCTAAACTCTTAAATGCCACATGGGGCCACAACCGTGGTAACCCCAACCCACCCAGCAATATCGTCAATCTATCCAACTACTCACTCAGGCTAGAAAAAAAGTCTGTCCTATCTCGGGGACTCTCTTTCTGCCCTGCCACTCCCACCAACATGATACAGTTCTGCGGCCATCTGGAAGCCTACTTTCGCCGTCTCTGACTCAAAGAATACTTTCAGGACAACACTGAACAGTGCACTGATACACAGATACCCTCCCACCAACAGCACAAGAAGAAGAACTCCACATGGACTCCTCCTGAAGGTCAAAATGACAGTCTGGACCTATACATTGAATGCTTCTGCCAACGTGCACAGGCAGAAATTGTGGAAAAACAACAACGCTTGCCTTATAACCTAAGTCGTGCAGAATGCAATGCCATCCACAGCCTCAGAAACCACCTTGACATTATAATCAAAGAGGCTGATAAAGGAGGTGCTGTTGTCATCATGAACCGGTCTGACTACCAAAAGGAGGCCGCCAGACAACTCTCCAATACCAAATTCTACAGGCCACTTCCCTCAGATCCCACTGAGGAATACACTAAGAAACTGCAACATCTACTCAGGACACTCCCTACACTAACACCGGAACAAATCAACATACCCACAGAGCCCCGACCACGGTTATTCTATCTACTACCCAAGATCCACAAACCCGGAAATCCTGGACGCCCCATCATCTCGGGCATTGGCACTCTCACTGAAGGACTGTCTGGATATGTGGACTCTCTACTCAGACCCTATGCCACCAGCACTCCCAGCTATCTCCGTGACACCACTGATTTCCTGAGGAAACTACAATGCATTGGTCACCTCCCAGAAAACACCATCCTAGCCACCATGGATGTAGAGGCTCTTTACACAAACATCCCACACACAGATGGAATACAAGCGGTCAGGAACAGTATCCCTGATGATGCCACAGCACAACTGGCTGCTGAGCTCTGTGCCTTTACTCTCACACACAACTATTTCAAATTTGATGACAATATATATCTCCAGATCAGTGGCACCGCTACGGGCACCCGCATGGCCTCACAATATGCCAATATTTTTATGGCCGACCTGGAACAACGCTTCCTCAGCTCTTGTCCACTCACACCACTTCTCTACCTATGCTACATTGATGACATCTTCATCATCTGGACCCATGGGAAGGAGACTCTGGAAAAATTCCACCACGATTTCAACAGCTTCCACCCCACCATCAACCTCAGCCTGGACCAATCTACACGAGAGGTCCACTTCCTAGACACTACGGTGCAAATAAGTGATGGTCACATTAACACCATCCTATACCGAAAACCTACCGACCGCTATGCCTACCTTCATGCCTCCAGCTTCCATCCTGGGCACATCACACGATCCACTGTCTACAGCCAAGCACTGAGGTACAACCGCATCTGCTCTAACCCCTCAGACAGAGACCAGCACCTACAAAATCTACACCAAGCATTCTCAAAACTACAATACCCACACGAGGAAACAAGGAAACAGATCAAGAGAGCCAAACGTGTACTCAGAAGCCTCCTACTGCAATACAAACCCAAGAAAGAAACCAACAGGACTCCACTGGCCATCACATACAGTCCCCAGCTAAAACCCCTCCAGCGCCTCATCAGGGATCTACAACCCATCCTGGACAATGATCCCACATTTTCACAGGCCTTGGGTGGCAGGCCAGTCCTCGCCCACAGGCAACCTGCCAACCTGAAACATATTCTCACCAGTAACTGCACACCGCACCATAGTAACTCTAACTCAGGAACCAATCCATGCAACAAACCTCGATGCCAACTCTGCCCACATATCTACACCAGCGACACCATCACAGGACCTAACCAGATCAGCCACACCATCACTGGTTCATTCACCTGCACGTCCACCAATGTAATAGACGCCATCATATGCCAGCAATGCCCCTCTGCTATGTACATCGGCCAAACTGGACAGTAGCTACGGAAAAGGATAAATGGACACAAATCAGATATTAGGAATGGCAATATACAAAAACCTGCAGGAGAACATTTCAACCTCCCTGGCCACGCTATTGCAGACCTTAAGGTGGCCATCCTGCAGCAAAAAAACTTCAGGATCAGACTTCAAAGAGAAACTACTGAGCTTCAGTTCATCTGCAAATTTGACACCATCAGCTCAGGATTAAACAAAGACCGTGAATGGCTTGCCAACTACAGAACCAGTTTCTCCTCCCTTGGTTTTCACACCTCAACTGCTAGAACAGGGCCTCACTCTCCCTGACTGAACTACCTCATTATCTCTAGCTTGCTTGCATATATATACCTGCCCCTGGAAATTTCCACTACATGCATCTGACAAAGTGGGTATTCACCCACGAAAGCTCATGCTCCAAAACGTGTTAGTCTATAAGGTGCCACAGGATTCTTTGCTGCTTTTACAGATCCAGACTAACACGGCTACCCCTCTGATACTTGAAATCTCCAAAAGATTACAATAGGAGTTGTGTGTTTTTAAAACTGCTGTACTCAGCGCTGGTTAGACCTCAGCTGGTACTACTCTACCCGGTGCTGGTCAGGCCTCAGCTGGAGTACTGGGTCCAATTTTGGTCACCAATATATAGAAAGGATGAAGAGAAACTGGAAAGGACCCAGAGGCAAGTGACAAAGATGATCAAAGGGATGGAATGCAAGCCATACGAGCAAAGGCTGAAGGAACTGGGCATGTTTAGTTTGGAAAAGAGGAGATTAAGGGGGATATGACAGCAGTTTTCACATACTTCAAAGACTGCCATAAAAATAGATGGAGAGAAAGTTGTTCTCTCTTGCCACAGAGGGCAGGACAAGAGGCAATGGGGTCAAACTCCAGCATAGCAGATTTAGATTAACACTCAGGAAAAAATTCCTGACTGTAAGAACAGTAGGATAGTGGAACAGACGCCTTAGGAGGTTGTGGAAGCTTCTTCACTGGAGATTTTCAAAAGAAGGTTGGGTGGCCATCTGTCAGGGATGCTTTAGACACCACAAATCCTGCATCTTGGCAGGAGGTTAGATGAGATGACCCTTGCAGTCCCTTCTAACCCTATGATTCTATATTCACCTCTACCCCGCTATAATGCGGTCGTGGGGAGCCAAAAATCTCTATTGCGTTATAGCTGAAACCCTGTTATATCAGGGTGGGGCGGCAGGGCTCTGGTGGTGATTTAAAGAGCTCCGCGCTCCAGCCACTGCGGGCAGCCCCAGGCCCTTTAAATCACCGGTGGAGCCTCGCTGCCGCAGCCCCAGGGTAGCAGCAGCAGGGCTCCGGCGGTGATTTAAATAGTTCTGGGCTCCAGCCACTGCGGGGAGCCCCAGGCCCTTTAAATCGCTGGTGGAGCCCCGCTGCTGCAACCCCGAGGTAGCAGCAGCAGGGCTCTGGCAGTGATTTAAATAGCTCTGGGCTCCAGCCACTGCGGGGAGCCCCAGGCCCTTTAAATCGCCGGTGGGGCCTCGCTGCCACAGCCCCAAGGTAGCAGCAGCAGGGCTCCGGTGGTGATTTAAAGGGCCTGGGGCTTCCCGCAGCAGCCAGAGCCCCGGGCTCTTTAAATCCCCAGCGAGCCCTGCTGCCGCAGCCCCAGGGTAGCGGTGGCAGGGCTTCACCGGGATTTAAAGGGTCCAAGGCTCCCCGCAGCAGCCGGAGCCCTGGACCATTTAAAGTGCTGCCAAAGCCCCGTTGCTACCGTGCTATATGCGAACACGTGTTATATCGGGTCGCATTATAGCAGGATAGAGGTGTAATTTAAATATGCCAAGCAGTGTATGAATAATTATTCCAATCAAAAGGGTAAAATGAATACAATATAGGGCTGGGAGACAGTAAGATTGTCTCATAGGCCATGTCTCCTCCCATTAACCTTCATGAAGACTACCTTCCCTCTTATTCCTAGTAATAGAACATCTCCAGCAATTACTTACATGCAAAAGTAATATTAGGAAAATATTTAGTTATTTACTAACTAGAAACAAGGACAACTAGTAAGAAATAACCAGCCAACTTTCCAAGGACTACCAGCCAGTGGTCCACGGACCACAGTTTGTGAACCTGAGATATAGACAAAAAGCCAAATTCTGCTCTAATATGCCTCAGTGAATCCAGAGTACCTTTGCTGACACACTCTGATTTAAACTGTGCGCAGAATATGTCCCAGTGTCTTCAATGACAGCTTTGCCTGAATAATAAGAGAGTAAGAAATTCAGGATTGTGTTGAATGTATACTGTACAATATAAGCAACATATCTATCTATATATGACATGAGTATTTTTTATAAAACAGGCATTATAAAAAGAAATTATTTGATGTAGGTTACAATACTGCAAGTACTTCATGTAGCCTCACAAGTTGGAAATCAGGTTTATTGTATATATTGAAGGGAAATTTGTTCTCAGCTGTCAATTTGTTTTATCTGCTGACAGCATAGGTGGATGTCCAGTGCACACATAGAGATTGGAGGCAGTCTACAAGCTGAAAATGACAGTCTGATGCACAAGTAATAACACGTCTGGATTGTGTGGCCAGATGATCTCTTGCAAAGCTTATTCTAGGTCCAAATTTGAACATTTGGAGTATAATGCAACAATCAACAAGGAACAAGCAAAACTTTACTGGCTTGTGACGTTGCAACGTGCTGATGAGAGGCTTTGATGGAGCTCAGGAATATTTCAAAGGGACAACATATGTTCATGAAGAGACGTTATTTTTTAACTGAATTTCACAATATCCTGAAAAAACTGCAGAATATCAGAAATGTTACCATTCACTGGGCCAATATGCACATTGTGCCTGCACCTAAATTTCTCCAGTCTCAGCATAAACCCTCATAATCGAGAGCTTCCTAGGTTAGATGCCCTGTCCAAATACTCCATTCTTTTTAAAGCATTCCTGTCAAAAGACATGTAGTTGGGTTCTGTGATGCTGGACTGTGGTGAAGGAAAGGACACTTGACTTGATCCCAGAGAGAGAGGGCAATACACAGCAAGCTTGGAAAAAATAAATACCATGCACATCTTGGCCAGTTTGGAGCTGAAAGAACCAATCAGATCTGCCCTTCTGAGGGTCTCTGGATAGTAGGAATATGTTGGGGGAATGTATAAAGCCTTCAGACAGAGTATCGACTGCCTGGGCTCTTGGGTAATATATATCATCCTTACTTCATGATTACCTACAGAGGCAAACAGGCAGTGGCACTAGCTGGAGGGGAGGGAACCCTTCCCTGCACTTGCTCAAAGTTCCATAGGCTGCAGAGCCAGGGCTGCCATGTTCTGACCACTTTTTCACAGCAGTCTTGTACTAAATCAGTACGACTCCTGCTGGAGCGGTCTGGAGTTTTGCTCCAACTGCATGGTCTCAATGTCATTGAAATTTGACCGAGCTGCCCCTCTGTACAGACACACGCCAAATTTCAGTGAGCAGCATTGCAACTTAGCACATGGGGTTGCAACACCTTTGGCCCAGTTGCCCCTCCATATAGGCAGAGGGTGGCAAGACCAAATGGTGTTGCAACCTGGTGCACAGGGAGTCTGTTCCTATATAGCAGAGTGCAGGGGAGACCACCATGAACTTGACTTCTGGCACCACCAGCTCATGCACTGTGTGGGTGAAAGAGAGAGAGAGAGAGGACTCCCCAGTCTGGGGGGTGAAGAACAAGCAGGGACTGGAATGGGGTCCCTACTTGGAGGACAGAAGATTGGAATTCCCCTGCCCCACAGAATATCTGCATTGCTGCTACTGCAGACAAGTCTAGCTCGGGACTGTCATAACATTTTTGCCCAGATTTGGACCTTAGCATCAAAAAAACTGAGGAACCACCTGATCAGCATCCTATACAGCAAACAGGAAAACATCAAAAAAGAGCTCTCCAACCTGGAGACTCTAATTAATAACCAAACTTCTATACAAACGGACTTCACTAGAATAAGACAGGAGATCTACATTACTCACTTCACCTCTCTACAAAGGAAAAAGGACTGTAAGCTGTCTAAACTCCTACCTGCCACATGGGGCCACAACCGTGGTACCCCTAACCCACCCAGCAATATCGTCAATTTATCCAACTACACACTCAGCCCAGAAGAAAAGTCTGTCCTATCTCGGGGACTCTCTTTCTGCCCTGCCACCCCCACCAACATGATGCAGTTCTGCGGCGATCTGGAAGCCTACTTTCGCCGTCTCCGACTCAAAGAATACTTCCAGAACAACACTGAACAGTGCACTGATACACAGGTGCCCTCCCACCAACAGCACAAGAAGAAGAACTCCACATGGACTCCTCCTGAGGGTCGAAATGACAATCTGGACCTATACATTGAATGCTTCCGCCAGCGTGCACAGGCAGAAATCGTGGAACAACAACATCGTTTGCCTCACAACCTAAGTCGTGCAGAACGCAATGCCATCCACAGCCTCAGAAACCACCCTGACATTATAATCAAAGAGGCTGATAAAGGAGGTGCTGTTGTCATCATGAACAGGTCTGACTACCAAAAGGAGGCCGCCAAACAACTCTCCAATACCAAATTCTACAGGCCACTTCCCTCAGATCCCACTGAGGAATACACTAAGAAACTACAGCATCTACTCAGGACACTCCCCACACTAACACCAGAAGAAATCAACATACCCGTAGAGCCCCGACCAGGGTTATTCTATCTACTACCCAAGATCCACAAACCCGGAAATCTTGGACGCCCCATCATCTCGGGCATTGGCACTCTCACTGAAGGATTGTCTGGATATATTGACTCTCTACTCAGACCCTATGCCACCAGCACTCCCAGCTATCTCCGTGACACCACTGATTTCCTGAGGAAACTACAATGCATTGGTGACCTTCCAGAAAACACCATCCTAGCCACCATGGATGTAGAGGCTCTCTACACAAACATCCCACACACAGATGGAATACAAGCTGTCAGGAACACTATCCCTGACGATGCCACAGCACAACTGGCTGCTGAGCTCTGTGCCTTTATACTTAGATACAACTATTCAAAATTTTATGACAATATATATCTCCAGATCAGTGGCACTGCTATGGGCACCTGCATGGCCCCACAATATGCCAATATCTTTATGGCCGACCTGGAACAACGCTTCCTCAGCTCTTGTCCTCTCACGCCCCTTCTCTACTTACGCTACATTGACGACATCTTCATCATCTGGACCCATGGGAAGGAGACTCTGGAAAAATTCCACCACGATTTCAACAGCTTCCACCCCACCATCAACCTCAGCCTGGACCTATCTACAAGGGAGGTCCACTTCCTTGACACCACGGTGCAAATAAGTGATGGTCACATTAACACCACCCTATATCGAAAACCTACCAACCGCTATGCCTACCTTCATGCCTCCAGCTTCCATCCCGGACACATCACACGATCCATTGTCTACAGCCAAGCACTGAGGTACAACCGCATCTGCTCTAACCCCTCAGACAGAGACCAACACCTACAAAATCTCCACCAAGCATTCTCAAAACTACAATACCCGCACGAGGAAATAAGGAAACAGATCAACAGAGCCAGACGTGTACCCAGAAGCCTCCTACTGCAAGACAAACCCAAGAAAGAAACCAACAGGACTCCACTGGCCATCACATACAGCCCCCAGCTAAAACCCCTCCAACGCATCATCAAGGATCTACAACCCATCCTGGACAATGATCCCACACTTTCACAGGCCTTGGGTGGCAGGCCAGTCCTTGCCCACAGACAACCTGCCAACCTGAAACATATTCTCACCAGTAACTGCACATCGCACCATAATAACTCTAGCTCAGGAACCAATCCATGCAACAAACCTCGATGCCAACTCTGCCCACATATCTACACCAGCGACACCATCACAGGACCTAACCAGATCAGCCACACCATCACTGGTTCATTCACCTGCACGTCCACCAATGTAATATACGCCATCATATGCCAGCAATGCCCCTCTGCTATGTACATTGGCCAAACTGGACAGTCTCTATGGAAAAGGATAAATGGACACAAATCAGACATTAGGAATGGCAATATACAAAAACCTGTAGGGGAGCACTTCAACCTCCCTGGCCACACTATTGCAGACCTTAAGGTGGCCATCTGCAGCAAAAAAACTTCAGGATCAGACTTCAAAGAGAAACTGCTGAGCTTCAGTTCATCTGCAAATTTGACACCATCAGCTCAGGATTGAACAAAGACTGTGAATGGCTTGCCAACTACAGAACCAGTTTCTCCTCTCTTGGTTTTCACACCTCAACTGCTAGAACAAGGCCTCATCTTCCCTGATTGAACTGACCTCGTTATCTCTACTTATTCTTGATTAATGAAGTCCTGCTTCATTATGTTAAAGAATGCTATTGAGGAACTGTTATCAGATCTCTCAAGCATATAGACTTCTCTATATGAATGTAAAGGTGCCAAAGGTTTAATCATATCACATGAAGTTCCTGCAATGTGATGATTTGGCTTCTTTCTGGCAGAGACCAGACTGCACAATCTTTCCTCATGTAGCAAGGAGGTGTGGCCACCCTTAGAGACTGACAGTGAGGGATGGCCAGACGCCCTCTGATGGGAGGATCCAGGAAGGCCACGCTCACCACACAGGAAGTAGAGAGGAGGAACAGGATGTATAAAAGGAGGGCCCTGTTGCTCAGTTGGGCTGCAGCTGCCAAGGGAGATGCACGTGTTCTCCCCACTGCTGGCACAGGAACCTGCAGAAGACTTCTGCTGCCCTGAGGACTCTACTGAGCTACCAGAGCTGCCGTTCCCAGCTGACGCTGAGGAGCTGCTGGTGTTGCCAATGGCAGTGTACTCTGGGGAGATGGAGGATAACCCTGGGGTTCAGGTACATCCTGTGAGGAAGGTAGGATGTAGCCCATGGACAGCTGATTACTGTCTGGCTGTGTTGCTGGCTGACTCTAGGTCAGCGTGTTGCGGCTGTATCCCTGCTGACCCAGTGACAGATCACTCTGCCATTGCTAGGGCCCTGGGCTGGGATGCGATGGAGTCGGGTGGGCCTGTGTCCCCCTGTCGCCCCACCCCTGGGGCAGCAGCCTCCCCACTATGGGCCAGGAGGCCTGTGTTGGTCTACCATCCGCCGAGCTACGCTAGAGTGTTTGGTGCCGTGTCCTGCCTCAAGGTGGGGCGCCTACATACTTACCTGCTTGACCCTGCTTGAGGGCTGGAGCTCTAGACTGCTTGGTGCCCTGCCTAAGGGCCTGGGCCCCTGAACTGTTCACTTCTCTACTCTGCCTGAGGGTTTGAGCCCTAGAGACAGCTAATTTCCCCCTTGTACAGGCGGTCGTTCCAGGAGTGTGACAACAAAGAGGTGTGGCTACCTCAGAGATTGGCAGAGAGGGATGGCCATGCATGCCTACATGCTTACACCTCACCTAGGTCTCCATCCTAGCATGTCAATTGTTTGAATCTCTGAGAGGCTGAAGGAGTGAAGGGCCCTGAGTCACATGTTCCCACATTATCTACCATGCAAGCGATGATCTGATCTCTTATCTCCTTGGTACAGTGAAGGCTAAGGAGCTATTTTTGAGCAGTCTAACTTGAAGCAGAAACTATGGGAAGGAACGCGTATCTATGTTAGCTCATTGAGCATTATCCATATAAGATACTACAATTCCTAATAACCCTAGAAGCAGATGAAACTGAGAATCATGTTGAGAAAGCTCTGAGTATGGTCACGAGCATCTGCAAGAGCTATTTCTCAGAAAGGATGGTTTTGCCTATTTCCATGTTTGTCAGTAAGTTGAATACAAAAATACTTTCTGAGAAGACTGGAGGTCTCTGCTTGATCTGCCAAGACTTCTACAGGCTTTTATCTATTTACTCAAAAAACTGTGGTTGAAAAAAATGTTTGTTAGGATTCAGAAGTCTTTTAGTTTGATTCCTCCAGCTCCAAAGCAGGGAACTGATTTCTTAGGCTCCTTACTTTATATATTCTTTCACTTCCTTACTTGAAAAAGACAAAAAAGAGGATAATTCAGAGATACAAGACATGTCTCTTAAAGTAAATTTTCAAGGTCTAGCTATGACTGATGAAACTCTGTTCAATCTGGACTCCTCAGCATAAAGGGAAGGCATTTAAAAAAAATAATCTTGCCATTTGCAGATTTCTTCACTGAGGAGCGAGTGAAGGCCCAGAAGGAGGAGCACAACACTCCAATGAGGCAGCGAAGGAATTCACTGTAAGGATTACTGCTTCTTTGCCAAAAGTCAAAAACACCTTCTTCAGGACTTCAGAGAGTCTACCTTCAATATCTGGGTTGGCAGTAAGTGCTGATTGCCCCAGAGCATTTATACTTGGAGGAGTTGGGGAGAAAGGACCATGACACCACTGACCTTGCATGGGGGATGGGCCAATGCACTCTCTGCTGATGCTGGACCAATGTCCTCGGTGTCCCAAAACTTCCACGAGTCCAGTCCCAGTTGAGACTTTTATGGAGGTGAAGACTGACTAAGAGGAGGCCAGGGAATTTTCTTAGGCCTGGTCCACACTACAGCGTTAAATCGATTTAAACAGCGTTAAATCGATTTAACGCTGTACCCGTCCACACTACAAGGCACTTTAAATCGATTTTAAGGGCTCTTAAAATCGATTTCTGTACTCCTCCCCAACGAGAGGAGTAACCCTAAAATCGATATTACTATATCGATTTAGGGTTAGTGTGGACGGAAATCGAAGTTATTGGTCTCATTCTTTTACTGAGCTACCCAGAGTGCACCGCTCCGGAAATCGATGGTAGCCTAGGACCATGGACGCACACCACTGAATTAATGTGCCCTAGTGTGGAAGCGTAAAATCGATTTTATAAAACCAGTTTTATAAAACCGGTTTTAATTTAGATTTTATGCTGTAGTGTAGACGTGGCCTTAGAGTTCAGGGGCTTGTCCCACCATTGTGCTTTATCTCCCAATCCCATCAGGAGGTGAAGTCTAACATGCAGCAGTAGGCCACTGCCCGAAGTCAGGAAATTAAAAGTGCCAAAGTGACTACCCCCGCTGGACGGAATTAACAGCGCTGTTAGCTAAGCCAGAAATGCAAAAAACAGAAAGAAATTACATTTAGGAAGTGAGGTTTTTGTTTTCTTTTACCATAAAAGGATTTTCCTCCTCAGAGTGAGAGAGAGCAACTGGTTGCTTCCTTTGGGGAGGCCTAATGTAACCAGAGAGGAAAGTAAGTCAATACGCCGTGCCGGACTGGACCGGCTTCTCTGGCAGTGCTTAAAAGGGCTCAGGGCTACAGCCGCTGCGGGGAACCTCGGGCCCTTAAATCCTGAAAGGCCTCGCCTCTTCCAGTTCAGGCCCCGCCCCCGCTCAGGACTCCTGTGTACCGGGAAGTCCATTAAGTTACTTTCTCCCCTGAATGTAACCCACTGTTCACTGTATATTATGGGTCCCTCTCCGTGCCCAATATGTAAAGGTACCTCACTTTAGTTCAAGCTGTGGAGCAGTGGTGGGCAACCTGTGGCCTGCTGGGTGCACGTGGTCGGTCAGGGTAATCCGCTAGCAGGTTGTGAGACAGTTTGTTTACATTGACTGTCCACAGGCATGGCCACCTGCCTGCTCCCAGTGGCCGCGGTTCGCCATTCCTGGCCAATGTGAGCTGCGGGAAGCAGCGGCTGGCGCAGGCCACAGTTGCTGTAGAGCAGGGGTAGACAACCTAAGGCACATGTGCTGAAGGTGGCACGCGAGCTGATTTTCAGTGGCACTCACACTTCCCAGGTCCTTGCCACCAGTCCAGGGGGCTCTGCATTTTAATTTAAATTTAAATGAAGCTTCTTAAACATTTTAAAAACCTTATTTACTTTACATACAACAATAGTTTAGTTATATATTATAGACTTATAGAAAGAGACCTTCTAAAAACTGTTAAATAGACTCATAGACTCATAGACTCATAGGTCAGAAGGGACCAATCTGATCATCTAGTCTGACCTCCTGCACAAGGCAGGCCACAGAACCCCACCCATCCAATTTTGTACAACCCCTATCCCAGGACCGAGTTATTGAAATCCTCAAAAATGGTTTGAAGACCTCAAGCGGCAGAGACACCACCAGCAAGCGACCCGTGCCCCATGCTGCAGGGGAAGGCGAAAAACCTCCAGGGCACCTGCCAATCCGCCCTGGAGGAAAATTCCTTCCCGACCCCAAATATGGCGATCAGCTAAACCCTGAGCATGTGGGCAAGAGTCACCAGCCAGCACCCAAGAAGGAGTTCTCCGCAGCAACTCAGTACCCATCGCATGCAACATCACCCCGCAGACCATTGAGCAGACCTGTCTGGTGGTAATTCAAGATCAATTGCCCAAATTAACGATCCTATCATAACATCCCCTCCATATACTTATCAAGCTTTGTCTTAAAGCCAGGAAAGTCTTTTGCCCCCACTACTTCCCTCGGAAGGCTATTCCAGAACTTCACTCCCCTAATGGTCAGAAACCTTCGTCTAATTTCAAGTCTAAACTTCCTAATATCCAGTTTATACCCATTCGTCCTCGTGGCTACATTAGTACTAAGCTTAAATAATTCCTCTCCCTCCCTAACGTTAACCCCCTTGATATATTTATATAGGGCGAGCATATCCCCCCTCAGCCTTCTTTTGGCCAGGCTAAACAAGCCAAGCTCTTTGAGTCTCCTTTCATAAGGCAGTTTTTCCATTCCTCGGATCATCCTCGTAGCCCGTCTCTGAACCTGTTCCAGTTTGAATTCATCCTTCTTGAACATGGGACACCAGAACTGCACACAGTATTCCAGATGGGGTCTCACCAACGCCGTATACAACGGTACTAACACCTCCTTATCCTTGCAGGAAATACCCCGCCTGATGCATCCCAAAATCGCATTTGCTTTTTTAACAGCCGTATCACATTGGCGACTCATAGTCATCCTGCTATCAACCAGTACCCCAAGGTCCTTCTCTTCCTCCGTCGCTTCCAACTGATGCGCCCCCAACGTATATCCAAAATTCTTATTATTAATTCCTAAATGCATGACCTTGCACTTTTCACTATTGTATTTCATCCTATTTCTATTACTCCAGTTTACAAGGTGGTTCAGATCTTCTTGAATAGTATCCCTGTCCTTCTCCGTGTTAGCAATACCCCCCAGCTTCGTGTTATCCGCGAACTTTATTAGCACATTCCCGCTCTTTGTGCCAAGGTCAGTAATAAAAAGGTTAAATAAGATCGGTCCCAAAACCGATCCTTGAGGGACTCCACTGGTGACCTCCTTCCAGTCCGACAGTTCACCTTTCAATACGACCCTCTGGAGTCTCCCCTTTAACCAGTTCCTTATCCACCTTACAACTTTCATATTCACTCCCAGCTTTTCCAATTTAACTAACAGCTCCCCGTGCGGAACCGTGTCGAACGCCTTACTGAAATCTAGGTAAATTATATCTACCGCATTTCCTTTATCTAAGTAATCCGTCACCTTCTCAAAGAAGGAGATCAGATTGGTTTGGCACGATCTACCTTTAGTAAATCCGTGTTGCAATTCGTCCCAATTACCATTGACCTCTATGTCCTTAACTACTTTCTCCCTTAAAATTTTTTCCAAGACCTTACATACTACAGACGTCAAGCTAACAGGCCTATAATTACCCGGATCACTCTTTTTCCCTTTCTTAAAAATAGGAACTACATTAGCAATCCTCCAGTCATACGGCACAACACCCGAGATTATCGATTGCTTAAAAATTCTCGCTAACGGGCTCGCAATTTCACGCGCCAGTTCCTTTAATATCCTCGGGTGGAGATTGTCCGGGCCCTCCGACTTCGACCCATCGAGCTGTTCAAGTACGGCCTCTACCTCAGTTGCAGTAATATCCACTTCTATATCCACATTCCCGTTTATCATCCCTCCATCATCGCAAGGTTCCTCACTAGTCTTATTAAAAACCGAGGCAAAGTACTTGTTTAGATGTTGGGCCATGCCTAGGTTATCCTTAACCTCCATTCCATCCTCAGTGTATAGCGGCCCCACTTCTTCTTTCTTTGTTTTCTTCTTATTTATGTGGCTGTAGAACCTTTTACTATTGGTTTTGATTCCCTTTGCAAGTTCCAGTTCAATGCGGCTTTTAGCCTTCCTCACTTTATCCCTACATGTTCTGACCTCAGCAAGGTAGCTTTCTTTACTGATCCTGCCTTCCTTCCACTCCCTGTAAGCTTTCTGCTTTTGTCTAATCCCCTCTCTGAGTTGCTTGCTCATCCAGTTTGGCCTGCAACTCCTGCCCATGGTTCTTTTCCCCTTTCTCGGGATGCAGGCTTCCGACAGTCTCCGCAGCTGTGACTTAAAGTAATTCCAGGCCTCCTCCACATTTAAATCCACTAATTCCTCCGTCCAATCCACTTCCCTAACTAATTTCCTTAACTCTTTAAAATTAGCCCTCGAGAAGTCGAAAACCCTAATCGCAGATCTACATTTGTTTATCCTTCCATCTAGTTTGAACTGAATCAGCTCATGATCACTCGAACCAAGGTTGTCCCCTACCACCATTTCTTCTACGAGGTCCTCACTGCTCACCAACACCAAGTCTAAAATGGCATCCCCTCTCGTAGGTGCTTCAACTACTTGATGAAGAAATCCATCTGCTATCACATCCAGAAAAATCTGACCCCTATTATTTGTGCAAGTACTCGTCCTCCAGTCTGTATCCGGGAAGTTGAAGTCCCCCATAATCACACATTTCCCCTTTGTGTTTACTTCATTAAAGACATTAAAGAGGTCTCTATCCATATCCCAATCCGATCCCGGCGGTCTGTAGCATACCCCAAGCACTATCTCAGGGGAAGCTCTAGTTGCTTTTTTACCCAGCGTGATTTTTGCCCAGACGGACTCCGTCTTATCCATTCCATCGCATCTTATTTCGCTACATTTAATTTCATCATTGATGTACAAGGCTACTCCCCCACCTTTGCCTTTCTTCCTGTCTTTTCTGAACAGCACATAGCCTTCAATACCCGTGCTCCAGTCATGAGTACTATTCCACCAGGTTTCGGTAATCCCTATAATATCCGGCTTCACTTCCTGCACGAGTAACTCCAGTTCCTCCATCTTGTTACCTAGGCTCCTCGCATTAGTGTACAAACCTTTTAATTTTTGGCGTTTGGCGTCAGTGACATTCTTTCCCCCGTCGTGCACAAACTGTCTGCCACCAGCATCACCCGTTACTCTGGTTTCTACTCCACTATTCCTCCTTGGATCAAATCTTGGGGCCGCAAGGGTATCCCCGCTCACTTTGTTTACTTCCCTCTCCAGGTTATGTTCTGGCGTAGAGATCACCCGAACATTTCCCAACCATCTCCCCCAACTTTCTAGTTTAAAGCCCTCTTGATGAGGTCGGCGAGCCTCCATCCTAGAATCCTATTTCCCTCCTTGCTGAGATGAAGTCCATCCTGAGCAAACAGTTGTCTATCCGTAAATGCGTCCCAGTGACCGTACATCCCAAAGCCCTCCTTATAACACCACTCCCTGAGCCATCTGTTGATCGCCATAATCTTGTCCCTCCTTCGTCGCCCTGCTCTAGGAACCGGCAGAATCCCACTGAAGATCACCTGAGCCTCGATGTCTTTAAGCCTCTTCCCCAGTCTGAAATAGTCCTCCTTGATACAGTCCAGTGAGTAACTAGCTGTATCGTTCGTTCCCACATGAAGGATAATCAACGGATTTTTTCCCGCTCCCGCTAAGATCGTATTCAGGCTCAAGTCCACATCCTGTATCTTAGCCCCCGGCAGACAGCACACTCTTCTGTTCTCCCGATCCGGTCTAGTTACAGGCCTGTCTACTCTTCTCAGTAGAGAGTCTCCAATCACGTAGACTTGCCTTTTCCTGGTGACAATGCGATTCTCTGGTCTATCCCACACAGCAGCTGGCCGTGATTCCTCCTGATTTGTATTTGACCTCACAATCCTCCTAGGGCTCGTACTTGATGTTGCCTCCACTGACTGCTCCCCTCCATCTGCAGGACTAGTTGCTTGCCTCTTCTTCCTTGCCGTTACTCCTTCAGCAGCCTGCTGTGCTCCATCTTCATTTCCCAACTCAGCAAACCTATTCCTGAGTTCTATTTGTCCATCGCTGGCCCGTCTTATCCTCTGTCTGGTTCTCCTAGTGACATGCTTCCACCGTCCACTTTCCTCACCCAGCAGTCCCTCCTCAGAGTCCTTAGGTCCTGCTTTTGTCCGCTCGCCTGAGCTTGTCCCCTGTGCCTCATCATGTCTGTGTTCCATCATCTGCTCAAATCCCCTTCTAAACTCAGCCAGAGTTTCCACTTGCATCTCCAGTCCCCTTACCTTTTCCTCCAGCAGCTCTATCAGACGACACTTCATGCAGATGAAACTCCTTTCAGGTGCTCCCTCTAGGACCATGTACATGCCGCAGCTGCCGCACCCAGTCATCCTCAGTGTGTCTGCACCTGCTGCCTCTGCCTCCATCATAGCGCTGCAACTCTGTGCCTGGCAATCCACAGCTCACACCGCACCGCAGGCCACTGACAAGCGCAGGGCTGCCTCTTCCCTGGTCTGCCTTCCCGGTTCCTCTGCCTTGGTCTCCCCTGCAACCTCCCCCTGGAAACTCCCACTGAAACTACCCTGTTAGCCGCTCTGTTCGCCGCCGACTGTGCCGCTGCCCGAGTGCCTGGCTCCTTATATAGGACCCCTAATCAGGTAAGCCCCGCCCCCAACTCAGGGCTCAGCCTCGCTCTCAGCACACAGCCCCTAGCAGCCTGCACACACACTCACTCACACACAAACACCACAAACTACAAAAACCACAAAAACCTGCTCCTCCAACAGCACTCCCACTGAAACTCCCCTGTTAGCCGCTCTGTTCGCCGCCTCCTGTGCCGCTGCAGCTGACTGTCATGTATGACTGGCATGTGAAACCTTAAATTAGAGTGAATAAATGAATAAATGAATAAATGAAGACTCAGCACACTACTTCTGAAAGGTTTCCGACCCCTGCTCAGTCCCCGGTGATGGCCACCATTATAACAACCTGTGGCCATATTACAGAGAAGTCATCTCATTAGCACACAGGGCTCAGCCCCGCTTTCCATTTTCAGACACTTTCCAATCCCTAGGAAATGCATGGTTCACCCTTTATGCTGCTAGCCCTGCCATGCACTGCCAAGATTTTTTTTTCTGATTTACTCTGTTGCAGATGTTAAAAGTCAGAAGTCAACAGCTAGTTTTTGCTGACTGGCATTTACAACATTCAGATGATGGCCAGCAGTTAAGCTTGCACTGCTAGAGAAATATATTTTTATTTCCACAAATAATTTTTCAGTGAAAAAATTTCAGCCAGCGTTAGTAAAGGGTGCTCACTCTTACTGTGAGCTACTGGAAGAAATTGAGGTCAGATGGATGAAAATAATAATGTTTTTAAAAGCGTGTATCTAAACAGCTGAAAGGTTATACGTTTATAAACTGGACTCGCTTCTCAGTAGCTATGTCAGTGCTATGTCTAGTAGTTACTCTCATAATGCTGTTACTAGCAACATGAAATCCCCGTTCACCTGAGTGGGACTCAGCATGTCAGTGCAAGTCATGGAGATATTATGATATGAAAAACAAATGCAGCAATTTCAGTGTAAATCTGCAGAGACACTGTCACATTGTACCATACAAAATGAAACTGCTGGTCAACACAGATCTAGTAAGGTGATGTTAAGTTGCTCAGGGTGATGCTGAGATGACGTGAAGTGAACATAATACAAGTGTATGGAGATCACATTTGGATTTCCAGAAAATGGCAAGATTATGTCAGCATAAATCTATAGTAAACAGGATGAACATGCAAGAGACTAATTTAATAACAATGAACTAAAATCTGTCACACAACTGCAAGAAAAACATAAGTTTGAAAAACAGGAAATTTGTAGCTTCTAATAGTTTAAAACAATATTCTCAAAATCATAAGAATAGGAAAAAATTAAACTATATCTATCCCCTGTAGAACACTATCAAAGGAAATAAGAAGTTAATCAGATCTCTGGGTCGGGGAGGGAATAAATCTGTATATTGTACACATTTTTTTTATAGACTACAGGGCAATATTGACAATGTGAGGCTAGTTTGGGAAAAGGAAATTAACTAATAAATCTCTCCAGAGGACTGGAAAGATATAATGCTAATCACTATGAACAGTACAAGTTCTTCCTCACTGAGAGCATATCAATGGAAATTTATGATTAGATATTTCTGCACACTAGTCTTGCAAAACAAAGCAGACACAAGATTCATAATCAAATCCTGGAGGGAAAGCCATGTCCCAAGTTCAAAGACTTTTGGTCCGGTGTCAGGAAATCAAAGTAAGAGTTATTTCAGTAATCTCTAGCCCGTAATAACCCTATTATTATGGTGTTAAGGAAGTGTCCTGAATAACTGAAATTAAATAGAGACAGATACTTAGACACCTTGTGAATGAAGACAATAAATTGTTTCACTGCTATGCTTACCAAACCAAATACCCACTGTATGAACATGGTTCATAAGGATAAAGGAATGAAGAAAAATGGAATGACTTACTACCTCTATTAGTGTATTGAGGAAAGATGAAGCAAATGAGACCAACAGCTTAAAAACCAATTAATTGATAGAACTTGTCTAATAATACTATGCATACTGATTGTAACCTGTAACTTCCACCTTGTACGCATAGCTGTATTCTCTTTGCTTTTACATCTATGGTCTTCTTTACTACTGTTTATGTAAGAAACAAGTTTGTACCACCAATAATTCTATTTACTTTTCATTTAAAATATTAGCAGGTAAAATTAAATATCAATAGCAATCTACATTTGGATGATGGTATGATTAAAAGATATTCTAACCTGGCAACTCCTCTACAACTGCAGGTCTCCCTTGCTGTAGAACTAGGGCAGTTTTGCCCTGGAAGGCAAGGGCCATATGCAAAGGGACTGTATAGGGGGTGCTGACCACCAGTATGGAGCGGAGCTCCACAAGAGACATGAAGAAGGAGTGGGGAGGGGCAAGGCACAGACACACCAGGGCTAGAAATAAGTAAGGGGTGGAGGGTATGTAAAGGCTCACAGGGCCTACATCAGCCACTGGACTGGAACAGATGCTGAGGTGTGGCTTTACAGCCACTCTACAAGCCAAAGTTTGGTTCTTTTCACCTCCCACACATTGAGCCAGCACCCTGTTGGGGTACTTGGGTCAAGTAATGGGCAGAAGATGGCCCCGGCTGATGAGCAGAGACAGCAGGCGACATGTAAGATTAGAAAATGCCAATCTCTCATGTTTGTGGGTAGCCTGAGGGTCACATAACCTTTCAGAAGTGATTTTTCATACCCTCTCGATGGCATTGGATAGAAGCTTCTGTTCTTAATACCTGCATTTCTTCATTTATCTTAACTGCAGGCAACAGCTAAATCTCACCTGGCATTTCAGTTCTGCACTATTCCTCACCAGGTCACTGAGGTGATCTAAAAATGTAATAGTGAAGAGACCATCCAACAGAAACACGTGCACCACAAGTCCCATTGCCTGGAAATGGACTAGTAGGGATCTTATTAGACTACATTCTTCCTTTACAAAGGGTTCAAATGGGCATTGTTTAAACAGGCTATCTGAACTGAAAACAAGAAAACCAACAGCAAAGACTATAAATCTCTCTTTTCTTTAATGACAGTCGTTTCAGTCAATAGTACAATTCTAATCAATCATATGGAAATAGCTCTGATCAGAGATGCCAATCTTATTAAACAGCTAGCAGAAATGGGATCCAGTGTGTATGTTAGTGCTGTCTGTTCTTCTAGAGGAAAGAAGCTGTCACAGTCCCCATGTCCCTTCTGAGACCCTTTTTCAATCCCCTAAGTGCACCCTTTGAAGTGACAGCCCTGTGCCTACACATCTCTTGGGATGGGACCCTGTGATCCAGCCACGCTCTGAGTCTCCAGGTTACACCTCCCTAGTTACCAGCTGTGATACCTAGCAGGTCCAACGGGCTTGGCATGTGTGAGAGATTCTCTTTGGGAACCTCTGGACAGTAACAGTCCGCAGTGACACAGAAGCAGCTTCTCTCAAACAAAGTACGATTAATTTTGCCACAAGGTACACAGCACTCAGAGAAATTAATTGAAAATAACAGAGGCCTATGTGCACATGGTCAAACCTACGCTTGGCATAGGTGCACATGACTTAGCCATGGTGTCCCCCTGTTCTCTTGGGGTGCAAGCTACACTTGCTGCAGACCCCTGACTGTCAGCCAGTCTCTGTGTCAGCCTGCAGCAGCTGACAACCCTTTCCCCTCTCCTTCTCTTGTCTTCTTCTTTGGCTATCCCTCGATGCAAAGGGGTTCATTGGTGGGTTTTTAGGTGGCTGAGAAGCCCAAGTCATGCTCTGTAGGACAATTCCCTCTATGTAGGAAAGATCTTTTAATAGATCAGTATCTTTTGATCTCCCTCTTAGCATGGGCAAAACAGCCCTGTCACCAGCCTTGGAGCTAAGGACTTCATGGCTCTAAACATGGCTATTGTGTTTGAATGGCTTCTTGTTGAGGCCATTGTTTTACCTTTCCCGCCTGCTTTCTTTAACCATGCCTTTTGCTCTACCTGTGCATTCCAGGAGGGTAATATCACACAGATACATGAAGGAGCATATGATATTTATAAAAATATACACAAGTTCCTCAGCTGTTTTAAATATTTAATTCCTCAACTGTTCGTGTTAAGGAGGCAGTGGTTTTGTAACCTACCAACTCTTCTGTGTGGCCCCCCAAGCTCAAGGAACATAAAATCCATCCAAGAGCTGTAAACATCAAACTTCAGTAGACCTTATTATGTTCAAGCCTGCTGCCCTTAGTCTGGGCATGCTTTCATACTCTGCAAGGCTGCACTGCAATCAGGGCCGGCTCTGGGGTTTTTGCTGCCTCAAGCGGCGGAAAAAAAAAGAAGCCGCAATCGGCGGCACTTCAGCGGCAGCTCCACCGCCGCTGCTTCATTATTCGGCGGCGATTCGGTGGCAGGTCCTTCCCTCCAAGAAGGACCAAGGGACCCACTGCCAAATTGCCGTACGTGCTGCCCCTTTCCATTGGCCACCCCAAGCACCTGCTTGCTGCGCTGGTGCCTGGAGCCGGCCCTGACTGCACGTCAACAATGCGCCAAACTGGTTCACGGAAGCCTCATCTGAGCTATTCAGAATTCAGGTCTAAAAATGCTGGAGACAAAATCCTGGGCAAAGCTAAGTTGGGATGCCACAGCGAAGTAAGATGTACAAAAAAGAAAGATTAATCCACATGATAGTCTGCTACAGCCTCCTGAATGCAAAGCCAAACAAATTCAATGCAACGGTTTTTAAAACAGCCCTTGTCATATTAATGCACAGCCAAATGTTTACCCCCTTTTTATACTTTGTACCTGTGGGTATTTGGAAATCTCCTTATCATAGCTAAATAGGAACCTATCTAATTAATTAGGATTTGCTTGCAATACTTTTCTGGCTGAGAAAAAAAATTCATTACTTACCTACTGCAACTGGAATTCTCCAAATACAGTGCCTCCACAAATGCACAGTTTTGGGATCACATGCTAGTGCCAAGTAGACCCAGATGGGTTACAAGCATTTCAAATAGTACTGTGCCCACACGCCTTGGTGAGAGTACACAACAGGGCTGAGGCCATGTTGATAAACATGTTTGTCAAGGGAGCCATGCTGGCTCTACTCCATCTGATATTATGTGGCAGCACCTACTGATTTTCAATGGGAATTCAGATCCTCAGTGACTTAGGTGCTTTTGCAAATTTTACCCCCCGTTTAAAAGCCATGACATGACAGGCGGATAAGACTCAGAGGTGGAGAGGGGAAAAGAAGGGGAGTAACAATAATAACAGGGCGCTTTAGCACAGAATTAACTCCTTTGCCCTGGTTCTCTTGTACAGAATACAATTTCTGAAGGAAGGTGGGGAAAGGAGGAAGGCTGTGTGGCTCTGTGGAAATAACCTGGTTTGATTCATCATAACTATAACCCCAGAGATCTCTGGTTCTGAAGACTAGCAACCAGCAAACCCTTTTCTGAAAGAGCAAGGCTGAAAAATCAGTTGAACAAAAACCAAACCTGCAAACCCACGTTGCTGAAGTATGGCTATCTGACCTACACTCACATCTAAGCATACAATCTGCATGGAACGCCAAGTAGTTGCTTAGTAGCAGTAGAAGTAACTGTGAATAGCAAAGCTTCAAAACCCTGATGCCTCAAGCCTTGAATCTTCTGAATCTGTACTGCCTTAGAGCAGTTTCCAATGCGCTCTATTGCCATTTGAAGATTTGGGCAGCCTTAGACTTCCCTTCAGAGGCAATAAAAAGTCAAGATTTATAACAACTCCATAGAGCTTGTCTACATGAAGATTCCTGCACTCTCTGGGGGGGTGATTTCTACAGCACACTAATGTACCGCACGTTCATTGATCCATGTAGACCTTGCCGGTGCTCTTTAACGTAGTGTGGTTTGAAACAGTACTACATTAGAGCAGGGTGTGCACGGGCCAATTAGTGTCGAACGCATGAGTGCACTTTTGAAATCACACCCCTGTAGAGTGCATTACCCCACCATGTGGACAAGCCCTTAGTTCTCTCATTACAAAAACAAGGAGCCTAACGTTCATTTACACTAAGGCATCCTTAGTCCACCCGGGGTAAAGAGGCAGAACTGGCTTTAGGAGCCAGAGATCAAGGAGGCTGCCCTGGATACAAACATTTGGGGTCACCACATAAGCGATCCTGGGGGCACCAAATCCCCAGTATTCTGGGGGTTTCGGTTGATAGGTTTGTTTTTGTGAGAGGGAGGACATCAAAAACATTTTCTGCCCTGGGTGACAGAACACCTAGGACTGACTGTAAAGAGGCCTTAGAGAGGATGTAAATATAATTCATGTAAAGGGGAGTTTGTGTTAATGAGACTCAGCCCTGCAAATCCGTTAACATTCAACTTGTGGAGAATTACAGCTCTGAAGAATCACGAGAGAGGGAAAAACACACTATAGATATTGAAATACATGCAAGTCTGAAACCAGCTTTAATAACAATATAGGATGGGAATGAAGAATCATCTTGTCCTGTCTATAGGAAGATAAGGAACTAGAGCCTGAAGCTCACATGCCCACCTTGCTCAAGTGATCGTGAAAACATATTCCTCTTTCTAGGGGAGTAAGTGGAAAGAATTTCAGGAGCAGTTGAAAGGATCAACCCATTAACAGAGGAATGTGTTAAGATACCAGTGCCCTGCACTGAAGAGGCAACTGGAAGGTAAACTTGGCTTCACAAGGGGGATGAGTGAGCAGTTATTTTCCCTCCACAGGCAAAAGCAAAGCAGTGGTGAGCTTTCAAAGATGCCCTTCACAAAACTGCTATTAATAAGAGAACACAACAATTGAGGAGCCACACAGGAAATGGAGAGAGACAGCGCAGAGACTCAGTCAATTTGATGAGAAGGCTCAAAGAGAGGAGAAAAGGGAACAAGGGATTTGAAGAGCCAGCACTGCTGCTCCTTTGACTGGGCCCTGTTAATACAAAGAGTCATTTTAAAGAGTTGCTAAACTACTGGGAATTTTGGAAAAAGAGTCTGTTAGGCACAATTCTGTCTGAATTTCAGATTTCCTGATTCTCTTCTAATACATGTCAAAGTAACCAGCACTAAAGAAAAAGTTATGCTAAATGGGTTTTATAGTAATAAGGATATTGGCATAGAAACATGAACTTTGCTCCTAAGAGTTTATCTGCTCCTGCTTCTTATTCCCTACATATGTAATTACAGACTTCTGTTCATGGGAGCACAACTGACTGCAGGAGAAATGATTGGGCCTGATTCTCCTCATGTTTAGTTCAGTGGAGTTACTCCTGGGTTTCCATTGACACCATTTATTATTAATTATTATGATTAATAATTGTACTATAGTAGTGGCCCAGAGGCCCCATTCAGGATAGCATCAGACTCTTCTAGTGCTGTTTAAACAAACAGGCAGATTAGGGTTTTTGACCAGAATGCCCAGTTGCAAAGGGTCCCTGGTGGCTCTGGTCAGCACTGCTGACAGAGCCATTAAAAGTCGAGTCAGTGGCACAGTGGGGCTAAGGCAGGCTTCTTGCCTGCCCTGGCTCTGCACACCTCCTGGAAGCGGCCGTGTGTCTGGCTCCTAGGCGCAGGGGCAGCCAGGGAGGCTAAGCTCGCTGCCCCTGCCCTGAGCACCGGCTCTGCAGCTCCCATTGGCCAGGAACCACCGCCAATGGGAGCTGTGGGGGCAGTGCCTGCAGGCCAGGGCAGTGCACAGAGTCCCATGGCCCCTGTGCCTAGGAGCCAGATAGAAATGCCAGCCGCTTCCCTGGAGCTGCCCGAGGTAAGCACCACCCGGAGTCTGCATGCAAACCCTCTGCACGAGCCCTGAGCCACCTCCTGCACCCCAACCCCCTGCCCCGGGTTGGAACCCCCTCCCGCACCCTAACTCCCTCCCAGAGCTCACACCCCTCACCAGCCTGCACCACAACTCCCTGCCCTGGCCCTGAGCCCCTCCTGCACTCCGAACCTCTTGGCCCCATCCCAGAGCCCCCTTCTGCACCCCAAGCCCCTCATCCCCAGCCCCATCCCAGAGCCCGCATCCCCAGCAGAACCCTAACCCCTCCCACACCCCAACCCCCAGCCCCAAACCAGTGAAAGTGAGTGAAGGTGGGAGAAAGCGAGTGACAGAGGGAGGAGGGATGGAGTGAGCAGGTGCGGGGCCTAGGGAAGGGGTGGGGATCGGGGCAGGGGGTGGGAAGGGGTGTTCGGTTTTGTGTGATTAGAAAGTTGGCAACCCTAAGGCAGATATGGCTCCTGGCCCAACAAGCTCAAAATCTAGTCTGAAATGAGATGCAACAAAAGAGTGTGACACATGGAAGGGAGAATTATCATAATGAAGATAAAATAACACAGTTATACAGGTTAGCTACTGCACAGCTTGGTGGTTTTAAGTCATCTGAAATCTTTTAAAATACATACATATATAAAATGAGCTATACTTGGCTGCCACACCAGCTATCATTGTTTTCTATAGAAATCATAGCAGAAGTGGGCCTTGAGGAGTTGAAGGTAGAGGCCTAACAAATAAATTCAGGAAGGATCTCCTCTGTAGAAGGAGCAGTGTGAAGAAACCATGGAAACATTTGTATGAGAAGCAGACAAATAGTGGTTGCAGGCTGGTGAGTTAGAAAAGGTTTTGGATGCATCAGGAGGAGCAAGTGGACTTTAGACAAAAATATTTTTGTGGAGAGAATATTCATGAAGAGAGATGAAGATCTACAGGCAGGATTGTTTCTGGCCCTGATTCAGGAAAGTTTTAAGTAAGTAAGTGCTTCTAAACAGAAACTTAATTCCCTTTAATGCCAATGGAGCTTAAACACATATTGCATTTGTTTGCTGAACCAGAATTCTAAACAAAATGTTGTTTTTTTTTAAGTTTTCCAAAAGATGTCAATGGATCTTTAAAGTCTTTGCACCATTTTCTGATCCCATTAAACCAATGTCAATGCTAACGCTGTTCAGTTACATCAATGTAAATCCAGGGGAATTGATATCAGAACCTAGCTGGTTAGATTTATCTTTCTGAATTTGCATGTGTATGTCTGTACTGTCAACCTGCATTATTTAAAAACTCACAGAAATCGAACATTATTTAGCCATCATATTCACAAAATAGATGCGATACCAAGTAAAATTATTTCTATGGGAGACAAGTGTCCTGAACGTTACTCAGATGGTCATTGACGAGATTGCAATGTGGTTTTGCAATAGAGCTGCATTGAATCATCAAATATACTGCACAGCAGAGTTAATGGGAGGTGGGGCAAGATATAGTCAACTCCTCTCTTCTCTCTCTTGCCCCCCCAGGACATTGGGTCTGGCGGTTACTCTGATCCCTGAAGTTTGATGCATGTTTGATTCACAGACTGCAACATGTCTGCACCAGATGGCCCTGAGTTAATGAACACAAACTCATCACTTTTACTCACCAGGGAAATGTGCAGCCCAATCTGATTTGTACTCGACAACTAAAAATATTTTACTATTTTTTTGTGAGCATTTTAGTTACAAAATGGCACTTGAGGAAAGCATTAAAAGAACACAGTCTACCAGACAAATGTACTTCAACAAATTAAGAACAGTGCCTCAGAGCTTTTCCCACCTCTTCTCAGAGCTAAAGTTAACACCTTATCAAACCTTAGATTATGAAGCCAGTGTATAAACAGAACTTCAAAACCTGGGGCCTGCTAATGCTTCCACTGAGCCAGTGGCAGAACTTCTACTGACTTTAATGTGAGCAGGATTGAGCTCCTAGTTAGTTATTATTACAGCGGGAAGGTTCAGGAAAACCCAACTTCTAAACATATATAAGAACATAAGAACGACCATACTAGGTCAGAGTAAAGGTCCACCTAGCCCAGTATCCTGTCTACCGACAGTGGCCAATGCCAGCTGCCCCAGAGGGAGTGAACCTAACAGGTAATGATCAAGTGATCTCTCTTCTTCCATCCATCTCCACCCTCTGACAAACAGGCTAGGGACACTATTCCTTACCCATCCTGGCTAATAGCCATTAATGGACTTAACTTCCATGAATTTATCCAATTCTCTTTTAAATGCTGTTATAGTCCTAGCCTTCACAACCTCCTCAGGCAAGGAGTTCCACAAGTTGACTGTGCGCTGCGTGAAGAAGAACTTCCTTTTATTTGGTTTAAACCTGCTGCCCATTAATTTCATTTGGTGGCCCCTAGTTCTTGTATTATGGGAATAAGTAAATAACTTTTCCTTATCCACTTTCTCCACACCACTCCTATCCCTCCTTAGTCTCCTCTTTTCCAAGCTGAAAAGTCCCAGCCTCTTTAATCTCTCCTCATATGGGACCCGTTCCAAATCCCTATTCACTTTAGTTGCCCTTCTCTGAACCTTTTCTAGTGCCAGTATATCTTTTTTGAGATGAGGACACCACGTCTGTATGCAGTATTCAGGATGTGGACGTACCATGGATTTATATAAGGGCAATAATATATTCTCAGTCTTATTCTCTATCCCCCTTTTAATGATTTCTAACATCCTGTTTGCTTTTTTGACAGCTGCAGCACACTGCGTGGATGTCTTCAGAGAACTATCCACGATGACTCCAAGATCTTTTTCCTGATTCGTTGTAGCTAAATTAGCCCCCATCACATTGTATGTATAGTTGGGGTTATTTTTTCCAATGTGCATTACTTTACATTTATCCACATTAAACTTCATTTGCCATTTTGTTGCCCAATCACTTAGTTTTGTGAGATCTTTTTGAAGTTCTTCACAGTCTGCTTTGGTCTTAACTATCTTTAGCAGCTTAGTATCATCTGCAAAGTTTGCCCCCTCACTTTTTACCCCTTTTTTATGACTAAGTTGAATAGGCTTAGTCCTAGGACTGACCCTTTGGGAACACCACTAGTTACCCCTCTCCATTCTGAGAATTTACCATTAATTCCTACCCTTTGTTCCCTGTCTTTTAACCAGTTCTCAATCAATGAAAGGACCTTCCCTTTTATCCCATGACAGCTTAATTTACGTAACAACCTTTGGTGGGGGACCTTGTCAAAGGCTTTCTGGAAATCTAAGTACACTATGTCCACTGGATCCCCCTTGTCCACATGTTTATTGACCCCTTCAAAGAACTCTAATAGATTAGAAAGACACGATTTTCCTTTACAGAAACCATGTTAACTTTTGCCCAACAATTTATGTTCTTCTACGTGTGTGACAATTTTATTCTTTACTATTGTTTCAACTAATTTGCCTGGTACTGATGTTAGACTTGCCAGTCTGTAATTGCCGGGATCACCTCTAGAGCCCTTTTTAAATATTGGCATTACATTAGCTATCTTCCAGTCATTGGGTACAGAAGCCGATTTAAAGGACAGGTTACAAACCATAGTTAATAGTTCCGCAACTTCACATTTGAGTTCTTTCAGAACTCTTGGGTGAATGCCATCTGGTCCCAGTGACTTGTTAATGTTAAGTTTATCAATTAATTCCAAAACCTCCTCTAATGACACTTTAATCTGTGACAGTTTCTCAGATTTGTCACCTATAAAAGTCGGCTCAGGTTTGGGAATCTCCCTAACATCCTCAGCCTTGAAGACTGAAGCAAAGAATCCATTTAGTTTCTCCGCAATTATTTTATCATCTTTAAGCGCTCCTTTTGTATCTCTATCATCAAGGGCCCCACTGGTTGTTTAGCAGGCTTCCTACTTCTGATATATTTAAAAAACATTTTGTTATTACCTTTTGAGTTTTTGGCTAGCCACTCTTCAAACTCCTCTTTGGTTTTTCTTATTGCATTTTTACACTTAATTTGGCAGTGTTTATGCTCCTTTCTATTTACCTCACTAGGATTTGACTTCCACTTTTTAAAAGATGCTTTTTTATCTCTCACTGCTTCTTTTACATGGTTGTTAAGCCATGGTGGCTCTTTTTTAGTTCTTTTACTGTGTTTCTTAATTTGGGGTATACATTTAAGTTGGACCTCTATTATGATGTCTTTAAAAAGCGTCCATGCAGCTTGCAGGGATTTCACTCTAGTCACTGTATCTTTTAATTTCTGTTTAACTAACCCCCTCATTTTTGCATAGTTCCACTTTTTGAAATTAAATGCCACAGTGTTGGGCTGTTGAGATGTTCTTCCCACCACAGGGATGTTAAATGTTATTATATTATGGTCACTATTTCCAAGCGGTCCTGTTATAGTTACCTCTTGGACCAGCTCCTGCACTCCACTTAGGGCTAAATCAAGAGTTGCCTCTCTCCTTGTGGGTTCCCATACCAGCTGCTCCCAGAAGCGGTCATTTAAAGTATAGAGAAATTTTGTCTCTGCATTTCGTCCTGAGGTGACATGTTCCCAGTCAACATGGGGATAATTGAAATCCCTCACTATTGTTGAGTTCTTAATTTTGATAGCCTCGCTAATCTTCCTTAGCATTTCATCATCACTATTACTGTCCTAGTCAGGTGGTCGATAATAGATCCCTAATGTTATATTCTTATTAGAGCATGAAATTACTATCCATAGAGATTCTGTGGAACATGTGGATTCACTTAAGATTTTTACTTCATTTGATTCTATGTTTTCTTTCACATATAGTGCCACTCCCCCGCCCTCACCTGACCTGTTCTGTCCTTCCGATTTATTTTGTACCCCAGACTGATCATGTCTCACTGATTGTCCTCAGTCCACCAGGTTTCTGTGATGCCTATTATATCAATATCCTCTTTTACCACAAGGCACTCTAGTTCACCCATCTTATTATTTAGACTTCTAGCATTTGTGTACAAGCACTTTAAAAACTTGTCACTCTTTATTTGTCTGCCCTTTTCTGATGTGTCCGATTCTTTATGTGAATGTTTCTTGTCTGATCTGGCCCTTACATTATCCTCTTCCATCCTTCCTGACTATAACCTAGAGAATCTCTATCAATAGACTCTCCTTTAAGAGAAGTCTCTGTCCGATCCATGTGCCCCTCTGCAGCAGTCGGCTTTCCCCCATCTCCTAGTTTAAAAACTGCTCTGCAACCTTTTTAATGTTAAGTGCCAGCAGTCTGGTTCCACTTTGGTCTGGGTGGAGCCCATCTCTCCTGCATAGGCTCTCCCCATCCCAAAAGTTTCCCCAGTTTCTAATGAATCTAAACCCTTCCTCTCTACACCATCATCTCATAGACTCATAGGTCAGAAGGGACCAATATGATCATCTAGTCTGACCTCCTGCACAAGGCAGGCCACAGAACCCTACCCATCCACTTTTATAACAACCCCTAACCCAGGACTGAGTTATTGAAATCCTCAAAATTGGTTTGAAGACCTCAAGCTGCAGAGAATCCACCAGCAAGTGACCCATGCCCCACGCTGCAGGGGAAGGCGAAAAACCTCCAGGGCCCCTGCCAATCCGCCCTGGAGGAAAATTCTCATCCAGTCATTGAGATTCTGAAGCTCTGCCTGCCTACCTGGCCCAGTGCATGGAACTGTGAGCATTTCTGAGAATGCCACCATAGAGGTCCGGGATTTCAGTCTCTTCCCTAGCAGCCTAAATTTGGCCTCCAGGACGTCTCTCCTACCCTTCCCTATGTCATTGGTACCCACATGTACCACGACCAGTGGCTCCTCCTCAGGACTATACATAAGTCTATCCAGATGCTGCGAGAGATCCGCAACCTTCGCACCAGGCAGCAAGTCACTATAGGGTTCTCCAGGTCATCACAAACCCAGCTATCTATATTTCTAATTATCGAATCTCCCATTACTAACACCTGCCTTTTCCTAGTGACTGGAGTTCCCTCCCCCAGAGAGGTAACCTCAGTGTGAGAGGATACCCTAACACCATCTGGAAGGAGGGTCCCAACTATGGGACAGTTTCCCTCTGCTCCCATTGACTGCTCTGCTTCCCTGGGCCTTTCATCCTCCTCAACAGCGCAGGGGCTGTCTGACCGGAGGTGGGACAAATCTATAGTGTCCCGGAAAGCCGCCTCAACCTACCTCTCTGCCTCCCTCAGCTCCTACAGTTCCACCACCCTGGCCTCCAAAGCCTGTACGCGGTCTCTGAGGGCCAGGAGCTCCTTGCACCGAATGCACACATACGCCACCTGCCCGCAAGTAATCATACATGCTGCACTGTTCTCAGAATGCTGCGTCGGTGGGCTAAAAACAAAAACAAATTTAATACTGGCCTTTGCATGCAACTTCCTGATTCCTCAAAAAGACTACCCATGCTTGAGGGTGATGCACAGTACATCATCATGAGACTCAGCTCAAAAGCAGCTGTACAGAGTTAGCTGGAAACATACAAGCCAGATCACGTACTAGGGTAAATGCTCAATACAACTAGGTGCTCCATTCATGGTATGGTTAATAGAGATTTTTGCTGTAACTTCTCTATTATTGAAATGAAGTTTCTACCCAGGGTTCCAAGATCACAAAAGAAGAAGAAAACAGATCAAAAATAACACAAAAGGAAGTAGCACAGCTAACTACGACTTTCCATCGGACTTACAGAGGTGGCACCAGCAAAGGCAGGTCATATAAGAACTAGCTCCCAGATGCCACTGATATAGTAGATAAATCAGAGCTAGGCGTCTAGGTCTTGCTGATGCCAAAGTCACACCAGCAACTGGCACGTGCCAAACCAATATACTGCAGGCAGAACACATTTTACATTACCTCTATCAGCCAGAGACAGTGCCAGAGGAGCATTATTATAAAATGACTTACCTTCCATGGCAGTATTCCCAAATGAAGTATGTGCAGAAAACATACTGCTTAACTTCATTTCTATAAGGGTCCATTTACTTTTGGAATTTTGCTGCTGTTGTTGATCCTTCCAACTATCTCTGCACACTGTTAACATACATACATATATCTATCTATATCTATAGATACACACATACATATATTAGGTATAGTACACATCAAATTAATAGGTATTATGGGCACAGAATTAATAATATATATATATATATATATATATATATATATATATATATATATATATATATATATAATGCGTGGGAAAGTAATGCTAACGGAATGGTATTATGCTTTTCCCACAATTCTGTTTACACCTCAGTACCCTGCAAAGCTAAAGTCAGCTTTGACATTGGAAAATACAAAATGTGTCAAAAGACAATCTGCCCTGGTACAAGCTTGGTACCTTCATGGGCTGATCATACTTGGAACATAACAAGAGCTAAGAAAAGGTACATGACTGGTATGAACTGGTGGGTTAGAACACAGTGACATACAGAAAGCCCTATAACTTGTAAACAGGCTTAGTACATACAGAGGTAATTATGAATGCATATTTCAAAGCACATCTTCTGTGTAAGGTGAACTGGGGGTGCTGAGAGAATCACTTCCTGAGAAGATTGGTATGGTATTAACTCTTTCCTTTTGCTATTGTACTACTTTGTCTTTAGACAACAAAGTAGCTAAGCTTGGTTATTTGATCTCTTGAACATTTTTAATATTGAACAGCAAGTGGAATCAAAATCAATTGGCTCTACTTTTAGCAATAACATGTTTCAGAATTACAATACAGACATTAATTTTGTGTCAAGTGAGTGTTGATATAGAAACTCTAGATACAAAAACCATTGTGTAGAGTGGCCTATTCCATCTACAGAGCTAGTATAAAAGCTACAGCAGAGCTGTTGAACCCTGATACACCGATGCTGTCCTCTAGAGAATGGATGGGGAAAATTAACCTGAGTGAGAAGTGAATTGGAGAAGTGCATCTTGCTCCTGCAGGGGATAGGTTCATCTGATCTATCTGCTATGATATCAGTAATTATTCTGTTTCCTATGCTTTATACAGTCGGCAATTCAATTAGCCAACTTCTTTCTTTTTCCATGGCTCTTCACGTTGCTGTACATATGCTAAATAAGTCAGAATACACAAAAATATTTCATGAAAGTTAATTTCAGTTACTAGTCCCTGTACAGAAGGCAAGAGATCAAACACTTTGTCAGTTTATTATATTTCTACTATATTGTGAAACATTTTACATGTATGTGTCTCATTTTTTATTAAATACCTGAAAGCCTTGATGGTTTTATGTTAATTCTCCCAAGCTAGACAGAGTTGGGAGGGGATCAGTTCTTACACAGGAGACTTCCAAGGAATACTTAGGAGCTGCAGGAAGGGGTGTTGTTGATTCAGGAGATGGCAAGCTTCCTTAAGACTCAGTACGAAACCCATATACTAGTGGGACGCAAGGGAGGAACTATGGTGCTGGTGGTGCAATATTAGATCCCATGGCACTAGACAAATACCTCAGGTAACTGAATTCCCCCAGTAGTTTCAACTGGATACGATTGTGGTCTTACTAAACTATTATGTAATATTATTATGTGCTATCAAACAGCTGTTGGGTTTCACCTCAGAGATGACTGCAGTTCAGTAATGAGTGAAGTGATTCTTATATGTAGTTGTCATACTGTAAAGTATTTAAAATCCTTCAGGATGAAACACACTTACATTTTGTTAATAAATACATTATTATTATTATTAATCGTGACAGAGACAAGGTAGGTGAGGTAATATCTTTTATTGGACCAATATGATATTACCTCACCTGCCTTATCTCTCTCATATCCTGCGGCCAACATGGCTACAACAACATTATGAACAACTATTATTAATCATGCATCCGACGAAGTGGGTATTCACCCACGCAACCTCATGCTCCAAAATGTCTGTTAGTCTATAAAGTGCCACCGGACTCTTTGCTGCTTTTATTATTAATCATGTTCATTACCGCAGTGCCTAACGAACACCTACAAATGGGGCCCATTGTACTGGATGCTGTACAAATGCAGAGCAGTGGATGGTCCCTTCCCTCAAAGAATGTATCATCTAAATAGCCTAGACAGCCACAGGGTGGGGAACGGGACAGAACATGCAAGCAAGGTGTACAACGTGATGAGAGCGAAAGTAATGTTAATGCCACAATTTTTTTTGGTGGGGGAGGGAATTACTGAGGAGGGGATCTGCTAAATGGAAAGAAAAGGTAGGGGGTGGGGCAGGATGACAGGGCAAGTGTTGAGTGAAGCTTAGATAAAGAGATTGTGAGGGAGGGCACTGGGAGGGGGAACGGGAGCAAACAGCCAATCTGCACAGGGCGCAATAAATTCAGTCAAAACTGTAGAAAGTTCTTGAAATGTCTGAAGGTGACAACTTTGGCTGCTTTCGCAGCTGCTGCTTCTTCCAGCTGGAGTCTCTGTCTGCCTGTCTCCTGTTTGCAGTTTCTCCCCAAGACCACTTGGTGGGACAGAGGGTGGGATGGGATGGCGTATGCTCCCCACACTGGCGCTGAGAGAGCTGAATTAGGCCAGGTGGGCCCAATCAGCCAATTAAGCTGCAAACAGGGGAGATATAGTTTTAAACTTTTGAACCTCCTTGTAAGATTGTATTGTGTTAGCAAGCAGCTTTGCAACAAACTCTGCCATTAACTCACATGGAAAGACTTTAGACAGTCTCAATTGCATCTGTTATGCAAGTACTGTATAATACACCTCGACCCCAATAGAACATGACCCAGTATAACATGAATTCAGATATAATGTGGTAAAGCAGCAGGGAGCCCGGCCCTTTAAAGCACCACGTGAGTCCTGTTGCTTTACTGCATTATATGCGAATTTGTGTGGAGCCCCAGGCCCTTTAAATCCCCGCCCGAGCCCCACTGCCAGAGCTCTGGCAGTGATTTAAAGGGCCCACAGCAGCTGGAGCACCGGGCCCTTTAAATCCCCACTGGGGCTCTGGCAGCCAGGCTCGGGCGGTGATTGAAAGGGCCAGAGGCTCCAGCCGCTGTGGGGAGCCACGGGCCCTTTAAATCCCCGCTCGAGCCCTGCTGCTGGAGCTCCGGCAGTGATTTAAAGACCAGGGCTCCCTGCAGGGCTGGAGCACCGAGCCCTTTAAATCACTGCCAGAGAAGCCGGTCCAGTCCAGCATGGCATACCAGCTCTTGCCAGTACGCCGTACCGGACCAAACCCGATATAATGCAGTCTCACCTATAAGGCGGTGAGATTTTTTGGCTCCCGAGGACTGTTATATCAGGGTAGAGGTGTATATAGACACTGTAAGGAACATTCGAGAAAGGATGGTCTTCTGGTTAACGCAATAAGACTTAAGAGATCTGGGTTCATTTCCTAGTTCTGCCACAGATTTATTGACTTGGACAACTCATTTAGGGCTATATTCACAAAGGGACTTAGGCACTGGCACAAGAGCGTACCATTCTCAGCTGTTATGGAGCATTACGGTAATACAAATAGGGAATACAAAAAAAAAGAGAAAAAGAGAGAGATCTTTTTAAACAACGAATGTAGGAAAAAATTTTTAATCTTATGAAGATACCATGGCTTTTCCTGCTCTCAGGACACTGCTGCTTGATCCATTGCTTCACCTCGTATCTGACAGCACAGTGAAAGCAAAGCATCATGCTCGGACTCCCATCAGACTGCTAATCTAGTTGGAGAAGTAGAAGCACAATGGCAGCTTGCCATGAGAGACCAGTCAGATAATTTACAATTAAGGAGATGATAAAAGAGGAACTTGTAAAAATGGTTTTGGAGCTCAGACCCACACTTTTATACTTTCAGTGACAAGGTTCTCTGTATGATGTAAAAGGCCAGAAAATAACTTTTATTAAAAAAAAAATGAAAACAGATTATTACTAGGTTAGTCTGAGTTTATACACAGCTTAGGTATTTCATAGTGAACAGTTCTAAAATTAACCATATAACTTTCTTAAGTTCATAGATTCCAAGGCCAGAAAGGACAATAGCGACCATACAGTCTGACCTCCTGTATAACACAAGTCACAGAACTTTCCTGAACTAATTCCCGTATCAATGTTCCAAAACACCATTCTAGCTCTTGATGAAGATTACTAAATAAAACATATTTTGGGTTTATAGACCAATCAAATAAGATCTTATCAGATAAGATATTAAAATAATAAAAATAAAAAATGTTATGAGATTCCATAGATATGAAAACTTTTCATCTTTCAAATGTGTATATCCAAGATTACTTGTCTGATTAAGTTCAAACTTTGGAGGGAAAATTCAACTGTAGCCATATAACACAGAGAACACATGAAAAAATTTGGTTAGAAATCTGCTTTGTTTAAAGCCGTTAAAGGGAAGTGGGGTCAAAAAAGAACTAGTTACAACCTTCACTATGCAGTCATTCCTATTTATACATAAACCTAACATCTGAAAAGCTATAAAACACTGGAGCTACAATCTAATCATGCCACCAACATGCCCTCATTCCAGAAATCTTGGAATGCAGACCCATTTAAGCATGTTGATGGCTGCAGCTGCAGCTATCAGAAGTGTGTTTTAATCTTATTAATCCATCTTCAAGCACAAGATTTCTGATTTGCAAAGAGTTCCAAGCCCACATTGCTTGTAATGGAGTATAAACAATAGATATGCTAGGGTTTTGACCAGGGAGACAAGGCCATCTATCACACCAGACAAGACAACAGGGTGGGGGAAAGTCATACCTTCCTTTCACCTAATGCTCAAATTGTTACTGTGAAAACAATCGGGGGGAAATGTGCATATTTCTTTAATGCTGGGGATTGGGAAGGAAAGTGCTCAGTAACTCAAAGAAAGCTGCTTTTGCTTTACTTCTGCAAAGCTAATTAATAAATAAATCCTTTTAATTGGCTTGAACTTAACAAGATCTGCTGTCTGTGCTGAAGATATGCCCAAGGCTTAATGTAGTTTTGTGATGTTTAGGAGGGAATTATGGGTTAATTCTTGTCTCTAAGAGCCATTTAGAGCTTGGTTCAATGGAGCTGCTGAGCACCTACAGCTACCATGGGCCACAGCGGGAGCTGAGAATGGCCAGCACTCAAGATGCAGCTTAAAGTCCTAACATTGCCAAACCAAAACAGTTGAGTTTTAAAAAGTCCCTAGATTTGTACTCAGTGTTAACACAATTTGGGCCAGTGGCAGTTTTGCCACCAGCTTCTAGTGAGTAAAATGGAACTCTTTATCAGGGAAAGCCTGTGGACGATGATGGGTCAGAAAGCACAGTTCTAAAGAAGGCTGTAGATCTGGTAGCATTTGCTACTCATATTTTATGTAAGGCTCCTTACATACATGCCTGATTCCGTGTGGTGCTGTGCATCCCATATGAGGGTGCTCCGCGCCTTGTAGAATCAGGCCCAGGAGATGCATTAGAAGCATCATGCCATTCATCTAATGCCAGTGAAAACAGCTTTGAGTAACTAAACATTAGATGTGGGCTGGGTTCATGTTGGACAAGATCGCTGTGAGGGACAGCACTGCTCCCTGTGTGGGCTACCCAAGTCTCGGGTCACAGCATGGGAGGGCAGAAGGTCATCCATGGACAGGCCACTTCCTCTCCTAGGCAAGTGAGCAGGAGTGGTGGCCAGAGGCGAGAAATATGTCAAGCCAAAGTTCTATCCCCCTACGTCCATGCCAACAGCCAAGACAATGTGGAGAGGGCAACCAAGGAAGGAATTGTGACTCTTTGAGCTTGCTCTTGTATCTTTACAATCTATCCCCCTATTTGTACAATACTTGCTCTGGGGGACCCCTCTAGTTTGCACTGAAATGGCATGGTAGGTGAGACTCTCAATTTTAGGTTTTATGGTAGCAATGGTGTATATGGAAATGAACTCAAAGTGCATCTGGCTAACCTGCATGGAAATAATATTCCAGCTTTGAATTTTGGTTTTCTCTAGTTTTATGAAGGTGGTTCTGTCGTTTACCACTGTATAATCAGCAAACCAGAGCGACAGCTAATGTAAAACTGAACTACCAATATGGCAGCAAAACCATTGGATACAGATTGATTGGTACAGCTGCCCTTTCTCTCTTTACTCACAATCTCATAGACTCATAGACTGTAAGGTAAGAAGGGACCACTATGATCATCTAGTCTGACCTCCTGCACAAAGCAGGCCACAGAATCCTTCCCATCCACTTCTATAACAAACCCCTAACCTATGTCTGAGTTATTGGTCTTAAATTGTGGTCTGAAGACCTCAAACTGCAGAGAATCCTCCAGCAAGTGACCCATGCCCCATGCTGCACAGGATGGCGAAAAACCTCCAGGGCCTCTGACAATCTGCCCCAGAGGAAAATTCCCTCCCGACCCCAAATATGGCGATCAGCTAAACCCTGAGCATGTGGGCAAGACTCACCAGCCAGCACCCACGAAAGAATTCTCTGCAGTAACTCAGATCCCATCCCATATAACATCCCATCACAGACCACTGGGCATACTTACCTGCTGATAATCAAAGATCAATTGCCAAAATCAATTGCCAAAATTAGGCTATCCCATCATACCATCCCTTCCATAAACTTATCAAGCTTAGACTTAAAGCCAGAAATGTCTTTTGCCCCCACTACTCCCCTTGGAAGGCTGCTCCAGAACTTCACTCCTCTAATGGTTAGAAACCTTTATCTAATTTCGAGTCTAAACTTCCTAGTGTCCAGTTTATATCCATTTGTTCTTGTGTCCACATTGGTACTAAGCTTAAATAATTCCTCTCCCTCCCTAATATTAATCCCTCTGATATATTTATAAAAAGCAAGCATATCTCCCCTCAACCTTCTTTTGGTTAGGCTAAGCAAGCCAAGCTCTTTGAGTCTCCTTTCATAGGACAGGTTTTCCATTCCTCGGATCATCCTAGTAGCCCGTCTCTGAACCTGTTCCAGTTTGAATTCATCCTTCTTAAACATGGGAGACCAGAACTGCACACGGTATTCCAGATGAGGTCTCACCAGTGCCTTATATAACGGTACTAACACCTCCTTGTCTCCAATCATCCTAAAGTTAAGAAACCAGGAGAACAAATAATACCTTAGTCTGTGCCTGCATTGTTAAAAGTAGACATTTGGTGTTTTCCATGCATAATTTATTCCCCCTGTACTTCCAGTCAAGATCTCTCTACTTTGCAAGTGTAAAGTGACAGTTCTTGCAGATTTGGGAAATAATCTCTTATATCTGTTCCCAGCCAGAGGATACCATTTGGCAAGTGTTAAAAAATACCATAGACCAGAGCATCAGGGCTCAACAACAACACAATTTTTTGTTTGGTCAAAAGCTTACATGAATTATAAAGTCATTCAAAAAATATCACATTGAAAGCTCTTTCCCTAGAAATACCATATTTTCCTAAGCACTTGTTTCATTTTCCTATGTTCTTCAGCATCTGCTTGCTCCTCAGACCTCTCCTTTGCCTCCTTTGGATCTGTCTGCTTTCTCTGGATTTTTTGAACATTCTTTTTATTTATTAACTCTAACTTTTTTCTCCAGCCACCTTTCATCTGTAAACTCATGTCACATTTAGAATAAACTTAATTTCCCTTATTATCCTAATTATCCAGGTCTTTCCCTACCTGTCTGTGGTCTCTCACATGTCTGTCCAGTTTCCCTCTTTCCCTCTCCCCTCCAACCTCCACTTTTCCATCAACTAAATTCATTCTGCCTATCCCCACCTCAATATCCTGTCTACCTAATTTAGCTCTCTACTTTCAAGTCTTGCATCGGAAGCGCACAGACTAATGCTGTTATAACAAAGAGAGGCAGAGCTTATAGGCCCACTTACATAATGATTTAGCAGGAAGCAGGGCACCTTGTTGCATACTAATAGTGATTTAATAAAGCTACCATAAAACCCTTGTGATTTTGTTAACAGTATGCAAATTCTGAATAACCATGGAATGCAATTTGTGTACACATGATAAGTTAAGATTATGGGTAAATGTACCATTCAACCAAACACGTTCGCCATAAACAATAATATTCCTGAAACTAGAGTCTTTTCTCTTTGTTTTATTTAGTTGTTCTCTCAGCTTCCTTTCACACTACTGTCCTTTTATTTCTATGCTTCCATTATATAACCCTTCATTTTGCATGCATCGGTTATTCCAATTAAAGATATTTTACTACCAATATATTTAATATTTACATTTGAGATGCTACCTATGTATCTCTAGATAGTTGCTATATAATTAAAATAACACTGTCGAGGTTGGTAGGTTTAAAATTTGGCCTTGTTTTCATATCTGCTTTCAAAGATGCTCAGGCATTTCTCTGCGTTTGTTTTTGTTTCCCCAGAACAAATGGTTTAGGGCCCAATCCTGCAATACTTACTGATGTGAGTAATCCCATTATGTTCAGTAAGCACTACTTGCTTGAGTAAAGATTACAGAATTTGCTGTGAAGGGTGTTTTTATGTACAATAAAAACCAACAGTCTAACCCTAATCATGAGCATCCCTGCAATAACATAACAGTAACTAAAAAGTCCTCCCATAGCAAACCAGTGCCTGCATATGAAAGAATGGGGGAAAAATAAACTTTTGTAAGAAAAGAAATCACTGCTTCTAATTTCCAAGGGGTGAGTATAAAAATTTAGACTTAAAAAAAAAAAGATTAACTAAACTATGGAATAAACATTGACAGCATCTTCCTTTTACGTAAATCCCTGGAAACTTGAAATGCTGGATGAAGTGTATTGGTTTTTCTATTTGCTGCTTTGATGAGGATTTAATCGAAGAGCTCAGTAACTCAGATTCACTGAAGTTTATCCATACAGGACGATCTGTAGCAGGGTTGTGAAAAATCAAAAGGGCTTCTTCTGGTTGGCTGGAAGAGAGGGTGACAAGGTATATTTCACCCATTTTACAATCTAGCTGTTCATAATCATCTCTTGAAAGCTGCAATCTTTTTCAACTCATTTACTGTGTGTGGGCGGATACTGGTTTGTTGTGGCAGGTAGCTCATAATGAAAGCAAGGCTGCTGGCAATGGATTTGATTTTTTGTGTTTCAGATACATCTAGAGAGTCTCATGAGCTCTGAAAATAGATCTAAAAAAGGAGATAACACTATAGGCCTCCGAACCAGAACGACTGCTTCCCCTTCGTTAGCTTAATTTTCAGTTCCTTGATATATTGCAGTATTTCCAGCCTTTAGGAAATCTTAAGGGTCTGAGTTCCAGCTCCCAGTATGCTTTATTGTTTCTAAATCACAGAAGGGGGAGTTAAAAAGGATGAGAAGAGATGGAGCAGAGAAATTAGGTAGTACAGCTTAGAGTCATGGGGATATCTTTCCATCTGCCAGTGGATAAGAGTGGCACATCCTACACTCAGGGCTGGATTTCCAACTAGGCACAATAATAAATGGAGAAATACCTATCACATAGAACTGGAAGGGACCTCAAGGTCATTGAGTCCAGCCCCCTGCCTTCACTAGCAGGACCAAGTACTGGGTTTGCCCCAGATCCCTAAGTGGCCCCCTCAAAGACTGAACTCACAACCCTTGGTTTAGCAGGCCAATGCTCAAACCATAGAGCTATCCCTCTGCCAAAATAGGCACCTGCCTAGAAGCACCACTGTTCTAGGGGCACTTTACCTCTAAAACTGTGGACAACACGAAGGTCACCTGTAGGCAGGGGGGTGGGGGTGCTGAAGATGCTGTGCCCAGGGGCGCATAATGTGTAAATCTGGCCCTACCTATACTACTCTTTGCCCTAGTTCTGATTTTAAACACCACTAAAGAGCTTTAACAGTGGCTCTGAATTAATTTGCCAATAGCCCTGTATTAATTTGTCGGTGTCAAAGATAATCTCTGTATCTGGCAGTGTTCAAGAATGTGGGGTTTCCCCACCTCCCATCTGCACATATCAAGAAGCTTCCAACCTTTCTTTTGAGATGCAGACCTAACCACAACTCTGGAGGTCTTTATCACCTTGAGACTGAATTACTGCAATGTGCTCTGTTTGGAATTATACAAGACAATTCAGAAACTTCAGCTAGGGTAGACTAGCTGCCCATTTAGAAAATGATACATCGATACATTTGTGCTGTATTGTCTGCACTGGCTTTCTACTGATTTTATGCAAAATTTTAGAGGTCCCATTTTGATCTATAAAACCTTAAATGGAATGGGTGGTGGCTACCTGAGAAACCATATCTCTTCTGATGCAATATGGCAGCAGATGATCATGTAATCAGTGGCAGAGCTGACCTAATAGCCTCTCAGTTTAAATTAAGCTGTCATGGGATAAAGGAAAGGTCATTTCATGGATTGAGAACTGGCTAAAAGACAGGGAACAAAGGGTAGGAATTAATGGTAAATTCTCAGAATGGAGAGGGGTAACTAGTGGTGTTCCCAAAGGGTCAGTCCTAGGACCAATCCTATTCAATTTATTCATAAATGATCTGGAGAAAGGGGTAAACAGTGAGGGGGCAAAGTTTGCAGATGATACTAAACTACTCAAGATAGTTAAGACCAAAGCAGATTGTGAAGAACTTCAAAAAGATCTCACAGAACTAAGTGATTGGGCAACAAAATGGTAAATGAAATTTAATGTGGATAAATGTGAAGTAATGCACATTGGAAAAAATAACCCCAACTATACATACAATATGATGGGAGCTAATTTAGCTACAACGAGTCAGGAAAAAGATCTTGGCGTCATCGTGGATAGTTCTCTAAAGATGTCCACTCAGTGTGCAGAGGCGGTCAAAAAAGCAAACAAGATGTTAGGAATCATTAAAAAGGGGATAGAGAATAAGACAGAGAATATATTATTGCCCTTATATAAATCCATGGTACGCCCACATCTCGAATACTGTGTACAGATATAGTCTCCTCACCTCAAAAAAGATATACAGGCACGAGAAAAGGTTCAGAAAAGGGCAACTAAAATGATTAGGGGTTTGGAGAGGGTCTCATACAAGGAAAGATTGAAGAGGCTAGGCCTCTTCAGCTTGGAAAAGAGGAGACTAAGGGGGGATATGACAGAGGTATGTAAAATCATGAGTGATGTGGAGAAAGTGGATAAGGAAAAGTTATTTACTTATTCCCATAATACGAGAACTAGAGGTCACCAAATGAAATTAATAGGTAGCAGATTTAAACCAAATAAAAGGAAGTTCTTCTTCACACAGCGCACAGTCAACTTGTGGAACGCCTTACCTGAGGAGGTTGCGAAGGCTGGGACTATAACAATGTTTAAAAGAGAACTGGATAAATTCATGGTGGCTAAGTCCATAAATGGCTGTTAGCCAGGAAGGGTAAAGAATGGTGTCCCTAGCCTCTGTTCATCAGAGGATGGAGATGGATGGCAGGAGAGAGATCACTTGATCATTGCCTGTTAGCTTCACTCCCTCTGGGGCATCTGGCATTGGCCACTGTAGGTAGACAGATACTGGGCTAGATGGACCTTTGGTCTGACCCGGTACGGCCGTTCTTATGTTCTTATGTTCTTATGCAGAGGAGACTAGTGCTAATATGTTTTGAGGAAAGGATCCTTGATTCTCATCTAATGCTCTTCTCTTGGTCTGTCAACACCCAGATTTGTTGGCCTACAGGGACAAGGGCCTATTTTCACAAGGTCTCTCTTAATTTTCGATGAAACAAACTTTTCAAGACACATTTAACTTTAAGCACAGGGTAATCCAATTTATTTCAATTGGATGATATTTTATCTACAAACTTTTGCATGTGTTTTTCTAAAAGATACACAACTTCTAGATCTAAATAGGTACTCTAATTTTATTTCCCATATAATAAAAATTATATATATATATAGTAATATAATATATAATATATAGTAATATATATAATAATATAAACAATATGTTGTTTTATTAAATGAGAAATAAAATTAGGGGTATATGTATACATGAGAGATAATGGCCTCAGTTAGAGATGCCACCTTTTTAAGTTTGTTCCCCAGGTCAAAGCTTTCTGCATCACAATATCATGATGTAAGGTCTTGAAGTCCACAACGTAACATGATGACATCCTGAAAATCAACTGCATCACATTGAAAAATGTAATAGCACAAATGTCATCATATGAAATGAAGTTCCAACATGACAACACTTTGCCTACCGGGTATTATTTTGGGGGCAGTAAATACTGGACACACGGTTCAGAGGTAATCCCAAAGCGCAGGTACATTCAGTCATCCTCCAGAACTTGGGACAGCTGGCAATCCTAGCTTTGGGCTCAAAAAGTGTAATATAACTAGGGCTGTTGATCAATCACAATTAATTAATGCGATTAACTAAAAAATTTTAACTGTGATTAAAAAAATTAATCGCGATTAATCGCACTGTTAAACAATAGAGTACCAATTGAAATTTATTAAACATTTTTGGATGTTTTTCTATATTTTCAAATATATTGATTTCTATCACAACACAGAATACAAAGTGTACAGTGCTCACTTTATATTATTGTTTGATTACAAAAATGGTATATTTCAATTCACCTAATACAAGTACTGTAGTGCAATCTCTTTATAGTGAAAGTTGAACTTACGAATGTAGATTTTTTTTGTTACATAACTGAACTGAAAAACAAAACAATGTAAAACTTTAGAGCCTACAAATCCACTCAGTCCTACTTCTTGATCAACCAATTGCTAAGACAAACAAATTTTTTTACATTTAGAGGAGATACTGCTGACTGCTTCTTATTTACAATGTCACTTGACCGTGAGAACAGGCATTCACATGGCACTTTAGTAGCCTGCGTTGCAAGGTATTTACTTGCCAGATGTGCTAAACATTCATATGCCCCTTCATGATCCGGCCACCATTCCAGATGATATGCTTCCATGCTGATGATGCTTGTTAAAAAAATAATGCACTAATTAAATTTGTGACTGAACTCCTTGGGGTAGAATTGTATGCAGGGCCGGCTTTATGACCCACGGGGCCCAACTGGAATACTCGGCGACAGTTCGGGGCTTCAGCAGCACTTCAGCGGCAGGGGGTCCACTTGCAGGACTTCCACGGCATGGAAGGACCCCCCACCACCAAAATGCCACTGAAGACCCCCGGAGCGGGGCCCCATTAGGCGAGGGGCCTTCTTCGGCGTGGGGTCTGATTCCAGGGAATCGGAGGAATCAGGGTAAAGCCGGCCCTGATTGTATGTCTCCTGCTCTGTTTTACCCACATTCTGCCATGTATTTCATGTTCTAGCAGTCTCGGATGATGACCCAGCACGTTCATTTTAAGAATACATTCACAGCAGATTTAATAAAATGCAAAGAAGGTACCAATGTGAGATTTCTTAGGATAGTTAAGAATCTGAAGTGCCTTAAAAAATCTGAGAGGGATGAGATATAGAGAATGCTTTCAGATGTCTTAAAAGAGCAATACTCTGATGTAGAAACTACAGAATCTGAACCACCAAAAAAGAAAATCAACCTTCTACTGGTGGCATCTGACTCAGATGATGAAAATGAACATGCGTCGGTCTGCTCTGCTTTGGATCGTTGTTGAACAGAAACTGTCATCAGCATGGACATGTCTTCTGAAATGGTGGTTGAAGCATGAAGGGACAGATGAGTTCTTTAGTGCATCTGGCACATAAATATCTTGTGACGCTGGCTACAACAGTGCCATGCGAACACCTGTTCTCACTTTCAGGTGACATTGTAAACAAGACGCAGGTAGCATTATCTCCTGCAAATTGTAACCAAACATGTTTGTCTGAGCGATTGGCTGAAGTTGGACTGAGTGGACTTGTAGGCTCTAAAGTTTTACATTGTTTTATTTTTGAATGCAGTTATTTTTTGTACATAATTCTACATTTGTAAGTTCAACTTTCATGATGAAGAGATTGCACTACAGTACTTGTATGAGGTGAATTGAAATATACTATTTCTTTTGTTTTTTACAGTGCAAATATTTGTAATAAAAAATAAATATAAAGTGAGCACTGTACACTTTGTATTCTGTGTTGTAATAGAAATCAATATATTTGAAAATATAGAAAAACATCCAAAAATGTTCAATAAATTTCAGTTGGTACTCTATTGTTTAACAGTGCGATTAATCGTGATTAATTTTTTAATCACAGTTAAATTTTTTTAGTTAATCGCATTAATTAATTGTGATTGATCAACAGCCCTAGTTATATTACACCTTTTGAGCACAAAGCTAGGATTGCCAGCCGTCTCAGTTCTGGGGGATGATTGTGTTGTAATTGAATTTCAATATATTTGAAAATGTAGAAAACATCCAAAAATATTTAAATAAATGATATTCTGTTATTAACAATGTGATTAATCATGCAATTAATAACGATTAATTTTTAATAGCTTGACAGCCCTAAATATAACTAATAGTATTTCTAAAATATGACCATAGTTCCAGCTAGGTCTCCATATCTGGACCAAGCTGCATGATGCAGTGGTTACCCATGCTGCTTACTGATCATATGAATTGCAGGATGGTATTTTAGGGGAAACTGGTAACTTAGCAATAGTATAGACAAGGAATGTTTAGTGCTCCATTTCTAATTCTGCTGAACAGTTCCTGAGTCCTTGTTCAGATGCATCCCGGAAATTGGAAATGGGGATATGTACAGCAGACAAACGAAGAACATTTACTGCTACAGTGTTACGCCCTGATAAGGCAGTCGATAGAGCTGATCCAATTATTCTTTGTGAACAATTTACCCAATGAAATTAGCCCTTTCTTCTGTTCATGAATTATTCATAAACAGATCTCTTTTTTTTTAAACAAATGTGTTTTAGCTGCATTTATTCAACAAATAATTTGTGTGAACAAGTTTCAACCTATGATTTCTCTTAGTGAACTGGATGGTTGCTATGACTATTTCGTATTCCTGCCATATGACTGGTTGCCTAAATCACATGGTATTGTTTCTGTACTCTAATTGGATGACCTAAATTTTATAAAAGCGTAATCCCCTTTCCTGATTTCAAGTTTTATTTGCAAGAATGTTAGCAAATTCTCTTCATGTGTCCCACACTACCAGTCTATGACCTGTGTCCACACGGACTGAAATTTTACTTGTGTTGACTGGATTTGTTTCTCAGCTTTTGGAGAAATTGATGTAAGTAATTCAATGTTGTTAATGTACCTGACATGGATCAAAATGGGAATAGAAATGATAAAAGATGTGAAGCACTGACAGATGTGTCAGTCCATATTTAGTAAAGAGAAGAAAGCCATCAAACAATGTGATTACTGTGCAAAGAGAGATGCATTAAACCTTCTCTTGGTTCTTGATTGCTTCTCATTAACATGATCAGGCTCTTACAGTTCTGTGGTCAGTGTAAAGGATATTCATGCTAACTTTAGTTAATGCTGAAGCATTTTTACGGCAATGGTGACAGCCAGTCACCTGCAGTTTTGCTGGCTGTCACCTCTATGAGTCTAACAAGCCTAGCTTTTCACAATTCTATAAACAATCAAATCACTCTCTGGACACAGAATTTACTTCTCTCTTTCAGGATATTGGGATTTACGTATAATGACATTACAAAATTCGCTGTCAATAATGAAAAGACACAAAGTGGGTGTAATGTAGGGTCCAAGAAATTGTGTATAGAGGAGCAGGTTTATGGGTTTCTTTTTCCACTCATTTAATAAATGCATTAAAAAAGCATGCAACAAGAAGGATCATGATGACATAAGGTACTTTGTGAAACAGTGTGATACTCCTTTAAAGGGACAGGCTGGAGCCTCTGTCCAGGACAGCCTGGCCTGTAGTCAGGGAGGCCCTGCCTGCACTAGGGTTGGGTTATTTAAACAGGAAGCTGAGAAGGAGAGAGGAGAATAGAAGCCATGCAAGCTAAAGTGGGTGGTGGTTTCTCTCTGAGGCTTCTGGAGACCAGCCTAACCAGGAAAAAACGCAACTATGTTTTGTGGATTTTACATCTGGGAGCTCCGAACCGGGGTTCTGAGGCAACGATCTTCCAAACTGATCTTTGTAATTGCTCCTGGCCTGAAACATTATTAAAAGGAGACATGATATTTTGTTAGTGAGTGTGTGGGGGCTTCTTCTTGCCCAAGGCTGTTAAAGCAAATCTGTTGCTGCTCCAGTTGGGGGAAATTATGGTGGGTCACACCAGTAGCACCCCACTGGGCTGCAAGAGGGTGTATAGGGACAGCCCATGCCTTTACACACCCCTCTTGAAATAGTACAAATAGGGGTTGGGTAAGTCTAACTTCATAAGAAAAATACTTTATAATTATCATTTGAGAATCTCACGTCATTTCAAACATTCATTCAGTAAGCTTCACAATACTCTTGCATAGGTTTTATTAAGAATCTCAACCTTTTTACAGACAGGTAAACCAAGGCACAGAGAAGTTATGTGAATTAACTAAGATTACAGTGGAAGAGAAACAGAAGTTTAAGTTCACTTCACTCCTGCCCTAACCACTAGACACAGTCCCTCAAGAGTAGAGCGATCATTCCAATACCTAGTAGGCTTTGCTGATATCACAAAACCAATTCACAATTTGGTACCATTGGGAGTCTATGTTCAAGAAAGCCTAGCACAAAAGATGTCAAGAAAAATAAGTATGTCACCAGAGTTATCACCAGAGTCCCAGAAATGTAGGGCTGGAATGGATCTCAAGAGGTCATCTAGTCCATTCCCCTGTACCAAGGCAATCCACCTGCCCATGCTGAGGAAGAATTAAGTATACCTAGACCATCCCTGACACGTGTTTGTTGGAGGTTTAAGAACAGATTAGACAATGGGTTCTCTAACCTCTCTCCTTAACGGGGTATTGTAATAGGGTATCAGGTTCTAGGATACTGTCTAGAGATGCAGAACTCTCTTGCTATCTGACCCTGGCGTCAGTTTCAGGAGCCCCACATAGATCTCAAATCTCAATCACACTGTCAGCAAGACCAGAGGAGTCCTATTAGTTGTCTCCCAGGATGTAAAAGGGATTGAGGCAGAGGGAACTAGAGACAGAGAGGGTTCCTGCAGAAAGCAACGCTAGAGATATCCCAACACAGGAGCAGAGTCTGCCAAGAAGGTTATGTTTATTGTTATTTAACTTAACAATAAAGGAAACCTCAGGAAAGGGATAATTTTGGACCCACTCCAGCATGTTCATAATGTGTTAGGAGCATGGTGGGAATGCCACCTGCTTAAAGGTATGCATTTTATACTCACAATAAAGAATGATTTTATCAATGTCTTTTCTTTTTAGGCTAGATTCCAAGTTACCAAGCTAGGAAGTAGGAAGGGTGGGAAACACTTGATATGATTTTTATACAATTATATTAAATAGTGGGCACTAATAAACATTTCAAAGCTTTTTAAGGAGAAGCTTTTCCCCACATCTCAATGTGCTACCTGGTTATCTTCCTGGTGTTTTGTTTCCTGCTGTCAGCGTAAAACATGAAGTATTGACAGTCAAACAACAGGCTAGGTGATAAAATTATAACACTAACATCACAACCCAACCTGCTGCATGCAGTCACCGAGAAAGGAATCCAACATTGTAGGTTTGAAATGCTAGCTATGTTTTGTGTTTGATTTGTTTTTCCTTTCTGTTCACATTAACTTCCAACAGGACTATGGATTCAATTGGCAGAATTCTGGAGCTCTTGACACCCTGTACAGTACCACATCTCATTTGAAAGAGAGAGAAAGCTGGTGGTGTCCATGTTCAATTTTTGTGCCACTAACCAAATCTTAGCATTGGAATATTTTAAATGGATTATTTTAATTGAGCAAATTAAATTCATGATGGCTTCTTCTGAATAACGACTTAAGGTAAAATGTCATTGCTAAATGCTAATCTCATGTTTACATTTTACAGACTGATCAATCCACATTGCCATTGGTAACAACAGAATTCTGCACAAAGAAGAGGGCAGCATGTTGGCCAGCCAACTCGCCAACCAACTGGACCATAGAACTGTGTTCTGTACATTCAGCATAGAAAAAAAGTAACAATAGCTACAGGCACGTACTTATCAGTTTAACAAAGATCACAATCAAGAATGGAAGAAAAACACCCTTTACTACTATCTAGTTAATTATTATTGTTAAATATTTGTACTGCGGTGTGGAGTCTAGAGCCTGCAATTAGGGAGCAGGGCCTCATTGTACTAGGCATTCTACAAATATATAATGACAAGCCAGCCCTACCCAAAAAGCTTACAGTCTAACCCAGGGGTCGGCAACCTTTCAGAAGTGGTGTGCCAAGTTTTCATTTATTCACTCTGATTTAAGGTTTCGTGTGCCAGTAATACATTTTAAAGTTTTTAGAAGGTCTCTTTCTATAAGTCTATAATATATAACTAAACTATTGTTGTATGTAAAGTAAATAAGGTTTTAAAAATGTTTAAGAAGCTTCATTTAAAATTAAATTAAAATGCAGAGCCCCCCAGACCGGTGGCCAGGACCCAGGCAATGTGAGTGCCACTGAAAATCAGCTCATGTGCCGTCTTTGGCATGTGTGCCATAGGTTGCTTACCCCGATTTAACCTATATAAATCTTAAGTCTATATGTGATTGTAACCACACCTCAGAACATTTTTGTCTTTAGCCTTTTCTCATACCCACACTGACCACAGCCAGTTTATTTACAGCCTCTATCATCAAGGAGATTGCAAACCCTTTTTTGATCAAGTGTTCAGCTATCACCTCTCTCCTGACTCATCCTCTCCTATAATCAGAGTACAAGTTCCTTTTCTCCAGAGTAGAACAACAGTGATTGCTACCTTAAAGGACCTGATACTACAAAGTATTAAGTGCTCTTAATTTCCAATGAAGTCAACAGGAGAGTTGGGCATCAATATCTAAAAACAACTAACAATGAAGTGGATTTGAAACCTCTCAGAATGAGACAGTCCTTCCCAGGATTAGGCCCTAACCAGTTACAAAACAATTCCAGTGAGCTTAAATAAAATAAAAATATTGCAAAATAAAACCTGCAGAATATAACCATAGCTAGATAAAAACACTATGGAAAATGCAGCTAGCTAGCTCCGAACTCTTAGTTACAAAATACTGACTACATAAGCTGAAAAAGGTACATTATGACATTATAAAATGTTATGGAACATGCAATGCATCGTTACTCTTAACGGAAGAAAAAAAACCAAGCTTTTGGCAAACACAACAAAACAAGTTGGTTTGTTCATCAACAAGGGGAAGACAAAATATATGGCTATCGTTGTTTCAAATTCAGCCATCAGAGTAGATGGAGAAACACTAGAAAAAGTAAGTCATTTTACTTCTCTGGGGAGCACGATGTGTTATCATGGTGACATGATGCTGTCAAGTAATGAATATCAAAAGCAGCAAACAACTTTATAAGTTTGCAAAGATTTGGAAAAGTAGCATGAACATCACTTAAAATAACAAGGAGTCTGGTGGCACCTTAAAGACTAACAGATTTATTTGATCATAAGCAAATAAATCTGTTAGTCTTTAAGGTGACAACGGACTCTTTGTTGTTTTTGTGGATACAGACTAACATGGCTACCCCCGATAAATGAACATCACTGACACTTGGAAGCTTGAATAGACCAGCACAAGATTGAAATAAATGGTGAAAACTGGTGGATGCCCTATGCTCCCAAGAGCATGGAAGGATAAATACAAAGAAACAGAAAAAGAAAAGCCTTAAAGGGACAGAAGGAAGAAGAAAAACAGAGACTGAACTGCACTCATCCATGCATGCACTGCAAAAAAAAGCCCTTATTTATCTAAACTACATCCAATACAGGGCCCACCATCACTCACCAAGAAGCTACTCTCCAAAAGGAATGATAAACCATAACCATGTATATGAGCGCTGAAACTATGGTGAAGCGGGGAGGCATTTAAGCCCCAAGCTTTATTAGATGCAGGATATACAAGTGATATTAACCAATGGTGACCACTCCTCGCATATTTTCCAAGCTTATATTAATTTTATCAGGGTGATTTTGTGTCCTGCAAGACTAACTTGCTGAATATGAACTTTTCCAAATAATTCCCAGGCCCTTGGAATATCACCCCATTATGACACTGTTTCAGAAGATTATGAAATTTTATGCAACATGCAATGCATCACTGCTAGATGTGGCAATGTAAATAGTGATTTGCAATGTAAATGTCAGTGCACATGAGTTTGTCCCAAAGGAGAAACTCAAACCATTGTATTACTCTGTCAGTCAAAGAATAACAAATTAATTAACAAGAAAAAGTTCTAGTTATACTTTTTATTTGACTAACCAAAAATAAGATGAGCTAGCTGAGAATCAGGGCATTTTCATTTGGCAATGGAGAAAACAGAATGAGGAACAGCTCCAGATATTGTGGTAGGATGTTAATTCAGGCCTCATAATGAAATTCAGAGATAGAACAGATAAAAGGAGGACTGTCTTTACAATAAAAATCAGGTACCGGTGTAGATTCTGAAACGGAATGATCCTCTCCTGTTTTAAAAGTGACATGGTAATTCTAATGGCAAATTGTGTTATAAATAGACTTTAATTATAATATCCTAAATCCGGCATATGTATTTTCTCTGTTTGAATGGGAGAAGCAAAAGACCATTTGCTACCAAATTTGCAATGTAAACAACACAAAAGAAAATATGGAGTGAAGTTCAACAAAAAACACAATCTGCCACTCTTCATGCTCTCCACTTGATTATTGTCCTTCAGCCACATCACACTTGAGGATAAAGCTAATGACATTGACCTTGAGGTCCTCCCACTGACACCCTAGCAGTGTACGCAGCTGGCAGTTAGAGTGACCTTCTGAACTCTACCCCTTTTGACATACTCCATTAATGCATCCTGGACTAACAGCTGATTGAAAACAGTGGCAGTCAGGCACTATGCACATGACCCCTGACACTGCAGGCCTTTTCTTCCTCCTCACGGTCTGCAGCCAATAGGCGCACTCCCTAGGTTGGCTACCATAGTAACCAAACTGCTGCTCTGCAGCACACCGAACAGATGTCATATGAACCAAGATGAATGCGATGGAAGGAGGGGGCGGATAGGAGAGGAGGAGGGAAGAGAGGCATCACACATTCAGAATTAAATGTTCCCACCAGAGGGAGTGAGTCATTTTTAAAGTGCAAAGCTGTTTTTTTTAAGTTCTAAACACACACACACACATATACAAAGAAGTGTTCTTTCATCTCTTTTGCACAGGTGCTTGAGTTCCACAAGCTCTCGCCACAAAATGAAAGCTATGATTTTCCTCTAAAGTCTAACTGAATGCCTGATCTATTTCAGAAATCCAAGCCAGCATTCTGCCAGCATTTCAGAAATGCCCTCTAAAGCTTTTTTCTCTCTTCCCCTCGTTCTCCTTCCAGGATATTACAGCAATACAGTACTGCATGAAGTTCAACTATATTACACTGGCATTTTATGGCAAAATTGCACCCAATTTTAAGATTAACAAGAAACCATATTTCATTTTGAGAGCTATGAAGAAAATAACCGATGCGGGGTTGTGTTTGGTTGTCTCCAACCTTACCATTAGAAATTAGTCTTTAACCTGAGGGGTAATTTTTAAATACATTCATAATAGAGCTGGATTGTTCTTAATGTGAAAGCTTGAATAACACAAGAATTATTTTCCCCTTGTCCTAGCCCCAGGGAGTGTGCTATAAATAACTAATCCACTATATTCAACAAATATTTCCAAAGATTACCTTCCTCTGAAATTAACAAGTAAATCTATGCTCCCTATATTTGCAAAATAAGGACTGAATCCCACTGACTGCAATGAGGCTTCACACGTAGTCTATCTCCGATCACTGCTAAGGGCCAATCCTGCAAAGTGCTGAGTGCCCTTGACTTCTACTGATGTCAATGGGGCTGAGGATGCTCAACACCTTGGAGGTTTAAGCCCTTCACGATCACAATCAGAGCTGTTTCATAAAAGTCCTGATCCTGCAGCTGAATCCATACAGGACAGGGATTTGCCTTTGCAGATACAACTACAGGATCTGGCCCAAAGATTAAACTATGACACTCAGTTAAATGGAACAAAATGTTTGCTATCCTTTCCCTTGTTTGGAATGTGTGATGAATTCAAACAATTGTATAGACCAAGAGCAGCAAATTTTGCTTTATAATTATTTTTAAAAATGCTGCATAGATTGTAGGCTATTATACCCAAGTATGCAGCATGAAATACATTTGGTAAACAATGTTTAAACACACACACCCCTCTTCCATAGTGAAAGAAGAAAAAGAAATACAGGAATGAAAATTGCACTTTAATCCTTTATCTTCTTCCTCACTCACATGCAGCAATAGAATCATTTAGCTTTACTTCATGGTTAAGCAGTGCTCCAGGCCATTCAAAAAAGCTGAGAAATAAATCAACTTTAGCAAAGTAAAATGACAGAGAAAACCGGATCCTTTGCATTATGCACAAACAGAGATGACTACATTTAACTATATTGCAGGCACATTACAAGACCACTAGAGGGCAATAAAATAAACAAGGTTTTGCCTTGGTCATCGCACTAAATTCACTACTTAGAGTATGTAAATCTATTACTGCAGTTTTTCCCTCCTTGCTATATTAAAATGCTATGTAATAATGTGGAAATCTATTTGCTATGATTGTTAATACATAACTATTTGTGTATTTTATATAAATAATGACAAGAAGTTTGGAGGAAAAATCACCCAAGATACAATTAACAAAGTGAAACAATAAAGAAATTATTTCACAAAGATTAAAATAAGATAACTGATGTTAAGTGTGTGAATATATATTTTAGATGGGGCTAAAAGCCCCACCTATTAAGGTTGTCTGACACGTCTAAGAATAAGACCTTGTGTTCAGTTGCTCATAACTTTGCCAAAACTTTAATCACGTGGGTTGAAATTTTGCATGCCAAGTGTCAGCCTCAAGTTGATTTTTTTTTTTATTTCAGCAAAAATGATTTAGCTGTTTGTGAGAATGGGTCTAGGGAAAGATACATTGTTTTGTCCATGTTAAAAAGTTTTTGTACCCGTTCTTTGAAGAGCTCTAGCCCCCTCCTCCCCTGCCTTGGAGCAGGGATTTGAAATTGGGCGGGGGTGACTTTTGTGTCGAGGATGTACCAATCTGCCCAAATTTAGCCAAGCTATATGGCTTTCAAAAACTGCAGTTTGCACATGCTCAGCAGAGACGACTTAGATTTTAGCAACTAAACTCGGCAAAGATTCTAGCCGCTCTGGTCAAGCTTCTGCCTGGGAATGAGCAGAACTGTCTCTGCAATTGTAGTGCTGGACTGCTGTGGGCCATGCTGGATCCAAGCCCGGGCACAAACTTCTGAAGTGAGAGCAGAGAGCTATCTGTCCTGTGCTTCAATGGCCTCCCTGCCTGGCCCAGGCAGCTCAGAGGAGGAAGCTGCTTGACTCAAATGCAGAGGGGACAAGAGCCAGATCTGAAGAGAGTTGGCGAGCAGGTTGAACCAAGGAATCTGGGATAGGGAGAATGGGCCTGGAAGCTGGCAGAGGGGGAGAGAGAAACTGGGATTAGGAGTCACGATGGGCTAGACCCTGGAACTGGCTAGACAAGGAGACTGGGAGACAGGTAGGACACTGGGACAGGAAATTTGGTCTGTGACCAGGGGAAAACTGTGACTGGCTGAGCAGAGAGACTGGAAGCCGAGGAGGGATGTGATGTGAGGATGTGACTGGGAGCTGTAGGCTGGGGAGACACTAAGATAGACAGGGACCTAGGAGAGTAGATTTGGTCTAAGAATCAGTGGGGGCAGTTAGGAGGAGATGAAAGGGGAGGAGAGGGAAGGGAATTAGTTAGGTACGTTGACTGCATTGAGGAACTCAAGGATCTGAATGTGGAAAAGTTACTTAAAGTCAAAGTTGCAGAAACTATCTACAGCTTGCATCCCAAGCAAGGGGCAAAAAGACATAGGGAAGGGTTGCAGATCAAACTGGACGAACAAGCATCTCACACAGATTATTAAGAGAAAGCAGAAAGGCTATAGGAGTGGAAAAAGGAATGGATCAGCAGGAAAAGCTACCTCTTAGAGGTCAGAAAGGGTAGGGAAAAAGTGAGAACCAGGAAAAGCCAACCAGAGCTGGCCTTTGCAATGGAAATTAAACTCAGTAGTAAAAGGTTCTTTAGCCATATAAATAAAAAGAAAAGAAGAGGTGGACCTTGAGGACAGGGTGGACATTAAAGATAATCTAGGCATGGCCAACAGCTAAACAAATATTTTGCCTCAGTTTTGTTACTCTCTGATACATCCTAGAACAGCAATCCCCAGAACAAAACAAAAATGAAGCAAGACACGCAGGCAGGTTTGTCAATCAAAACATGTACTAAACATGAGCCAGTTAGGACAGCAATAGCCCAAACAGCAGGCCCCGAGTAGCTGCACATACCCCATGCTATGCATATATAACACTAACAGACCCTAGTTGTCGGCAGGCAGAATCAAACCTGGGAACCTCTGGAGCTAAATGTACGAGTCTCTGCTGCATGAGCTGAAAGCCAAGAAACTGTTAGCTAAGGCTGTAGAGCAGACTCATGAATTTCTCTTCTCTCTAAGTGGTCTCAGTACCACTAGATGGGACAGAATGCCACAACAGGAGGTGGGTGGGTTACACATGCACACACACACACAGAGTTCAGGGACCAGGAACCAGGAAACAAACAGGAATAGGGAGCAGGAATCAGGAAGGGATATACACACACAAACTAGTTGTCACAATTTCTTTCTTTTCTCCCCAGAAGTTCAGAAGTGCCTTGCTGGGGCAGTAGTTTATAGCTCTGATTCAGCACAGGGGATGGATGCAAAACTTCCTCAACTGGCAACATGACATCATCATATGCAGAAAGAGTGTCTTCTTTCTATCTATTCTTCTTTCAGTAGGCAGTATCTCTTGCTCATTATCAACGCATTCTCCATGTTCTAAATGCACTCTCCATGCTCTGTACCTTGCAGCTTGCAAGATCATGCCCCAAGTATCAAAAACACTTCCAGACCCTCATCTTTTGTCCAGGATAAAATGCATGGAGTCTTGCATGGATATCTTTGTTGAAACTTGCTTACTTCCTAGTCACATTAGTCATGTTTAAGGATGGCGAAGTGATAGGATGAACTTTTTTCAACAGCACAGACAATTTGGTCCTCATAGGTCAGCTGAAGAGCCAATAGAACAGTACTTTCTCCAATACTTTAATGAGGCATACTCTGAAAAGCCTATAAAGCATGAGTTAATGCAATAGGGAAAGTTGTATCTCAATGTTCTTCCAGTATGTGAGGTACTTATTTCTTCAAAGCCCCATGCAATTTCTCCACTATCCCATTTCCTTGCAGAGGGTACACAGCAGATTTATAATGTAGTGTATCAATATTTGTCAGAAAGCCTTCAAACTCTTTGATACAAACGGTGTCTCATTATCTGAACCAAGGCTCTCTGGTAGGCCAAACCCTGCAATTAAAGTCGTTAGACAAGAAATGAGCTCCTTTGAGGTGCCCTGTGAAATTATGAATACAAAGGTGTACCACGAATAATAGTCTATATCAGTCAACAGTGTGTAACCACGCAGTTCAGTTGAGGGGCTAGTAATATCCACTGCAATTCTCTGTCCTGGTCTGTCTAGGACTACTGGTTTCCAAGAGGCCAGAAGAGCAATAGTTCTATGCACTGTAGAGGCTGAGTATGCCTTTACACAATATTCAATGTTTGAGTGCAGCCCTGGCCACCAAACATAACTACGCAGAAGTTCCTTCACTTTCTTAACTTTCAAATGTCCTTCGTGAGCCACATCCAAGACTGCTTGTCACAATGTTGCTGGGACTGTCACCCAGGCTCCTCTACATAAGATATGTCAAGTAGCACATCTTCACCATGAGCATGGAACAAATTTTGTAGAATGTAGACAATGTTCTCTTAAGGACTGAGTCCATCCAACATGCTTGTACTATCACCTTGCACAGTTCAGCATCTTGAAGAGTGGTGTCAGCGGTTTGCCTTGAGTTAACTGGCATAACTTTCAGTAAAAAGCATATGGTGCACTCTGCCACTTCTGCATTTGAGGGTGCCAACCCAGCAGAATTTCTTGAAAGAGCATCGGCAAGCAAATTATGTCTTCCTTTGATATGTACCAAATTAAAGTCCTACTGTTGCAGCTGAATAATACATTGCTGCAACTGAATAATCCAGTGCTGTAGGTCAATAGCCTTACAACAGAGGCCCAGAATAGGCAAACAATCAGTTTCTAAGGTAAAAATGTCCTCCCACTAGGCATACTTTGAAGCATACAAAATCCATCACCAATGACTCTAGCTCAGTCTGGGAATACTTTGCTTCCATCGGGGTGAGAGTATAGTACACACATATAACTGGCCATCCCTCCTGGAGGAGAACGTCTTCCTAACCCTCTTTGCATACATCAGTGTGAATCACTACAGGCTTCCTTGGATCAAAATAAACATGGATTGGATCCATCAGAGGGCTTGACGCAGGGTTTCAACAGTCTGCTTTCCTTCTTTACTCCAAACCAACAGTCCCTGGCCCTGGGTTAAATCCCACAACAGCTTGGCAAAGCTACTAAAATGGGGCAGAGCATGGTCACCTATGTATTGAGCTAGGCCAGTCACTGAACGTAAACTGCTATGATCAGTGTGTAATAGTAGCAAGGCATAAGCCTGTAGTAGTTCAGGTGTCGGTTTCACACCATCAGCTGATGGACAATGCCCTAGAAACTCTACAGCATCTTTTGCAAAACTGCACTTTGCCACATTTAACTTTATGCCAGCTTGTTGGAGCCAGGTTAGCATCTGGTCTAGAATAGTATTATTCTCAGGAAGGGTCTTAGCAAAGATAAGAATATCATCTAAATAGCAATATGCAGCCTGGATATTATTAAAGAGCTGAAAAGCCACTCTCTGAATTACTTCATGTGCAGAGACTAAACCAAAAGGGAGCCATTGATATTGGGTATCTCCCCAGTGGCATGCTGGAAGTCAGGAACAGCTGCAAACTGTCAGCAACGGGTATTTGCCAATACCTGGATTGATGATCCAACACTGAGAAAATCCAGGATCCACTTACCCAGCATGTTACCTCTTTGAAGGCTGGCAATTGAAACTGCTCATCTTTCACATGTTTATGGAGTGGCCTTAAATCAGTGCACAGTCCAAATGTCACCCTTCTTGTATACAATCACCATGGGTGAACTCCAATCCATAGGCACTTCTACCTCCTGAATAATACCATTACCTCTTAGGCACTGCAATTCTCCTCAAGATCTTGTCCACAAGTGCAGGGGGTGTATGATCTATGGGGGTGCAAAAGGCTTGACGTTCAAATCCAACCACGGAGAGTATGGACATAGCCATAGACAGAACACCATCACCATTAAATCAATCATGCTGTCTCTGAATGATACATTGACTATCCCCTTCTATTCTAGGCAACATAGCTACACCCAAGGTTTCCTGCATGAGTTCATGCATAATACCAAGCTGTAAGCACAGATCATAGGATAATAATGGAACTTTCTAGTCAAGGCTATGCCTCTGTAGAGCACAGAGCATACAACTTCGCTCACTGTCTGCAAAGCATACAAATTCCAAGCCTTTATAACCACTGTAGTCAGACAAATGTCCACCATGCACTTCAGCAGTGTACCATTAGCAAATATGGCAGGTGACCAGCTTGGCTTAACAGAAAAATCTTCGGTGAGCTTAAACACAAAAAGGGAGCTTACGAGAAGTGGAAACCGGGACAGATGACTAGGGAGGAGTATAAAGATATTGCTTGATAATGCAGGGGTGTAATCAGGAAGGCCAAAGCACAGCTGGAGTTGCAGCTAGCAAGGGATGTGAAGGGTAAGAAGAAGGGTTTCTACAGGTATGTTAGCAACAAGAAGGTGGTCAGGGAAAGTGTGGGACCTTTACTGAATGAGGGAGGCAACCTAGTGACAGATGATGGGGAAAAAGCTGAAGTGCTCAATGCTTTTTTTGCCTCGGTCTTCACAGACAAGGTCATCTCCCAGACTGCTGCACTGGGCAGCACTTTACGGGGAGGAGGTGAGCAGCTCTCAGTGGTGAAAGAACAGGTTAAGGACTATTTAGAAAAGCTGGACAGGCACAAGTCCCTGGGTCCGGATCTAATGCATCCAAGGGAGCTGAGGGCGTTGGCTGTTGTGATTGCAGAGCCATTGGCCATTATCTTTGAAAACTCGTGGTGATCGGGGGAGGTCTCCGATGATTGGAAAAAGGCAAATATAGTGTCCATCTTTAAAAAAGGGAAGGAGAATCTGGGGAATTACAGACCAGTCAGCCTCACCTCAGTCCCTGGAAAAATCATGGGGCAGGTCCTCAAGGAATTCACCAAGGACAAGTCATGCCTGAGCAACCTGATTGCCTTCTATGATGAGATAACTGGCTCTGTGGATATGGGGAAAGTGCGGACGTGATATACCTTGACTTTAGCTAAGCTTCTGATATGGTCTCCCACAGTATTCTTGCCAGCAAGTTAAAAAAGGGCGCTGGGGCACATGACTTACAAGGAGAGGCTGAGGGAACTGGGATTGTTTAGTCAGCAGAAGAGAAGAGTGAGGGGCAATTTGATAGCAGCCTTCAACTACCTGAAGGGGGTTTCTAAAGAGGGTGGAGCTTGGCTGTTCTCAGTGATGGCAGATGACAAAACAAGGAGCCATGGTCTCAAGTTGCAGTGGGGAAGGTCTAGGTTGGATATTAGGAAACACTATTTAACTAGGAGGGTGGTGAAGCACTGGACTGGGTTACCTAGGGAGGTGGTGGAATCTACATCCTTAGAGGTTTTTAAGGCCCGGCTTGACAAAGCCCTGACTGGGATGATTTAGTTGGTGTTGGTCCTGCTTTGAGCAGGGGGTTGGACTAGATGACCTCCTGAGGTCTCTTCCAACCCTGATATTCTATGATTCTATGAAATGACATGCAAATTCACATATGACTTTATTGGACTGCTGATGAGCTTCAGAAAATGTTTTTCTCTTTAACAGAACAGAATCTCCAGAAATACTCATTGAGGAGTTGCACAGCCCCATCAAAGGAGGACTTGGGCTCCAGGAGCCCATCATAAATATCAGTGCCATCATGGCCTACGCAGTTCTGCAGCAAGGCTAACATAGCAGCACTACAGTGTTACATGATCTGCACTACGTTCCAGAAATTACGAATAAAGTCCCACCTGTCAACAATCGAAGGATATGCAGGCAGCATGGGTTGCAGAATAGAAGCACCCGTTGCCATAATGTTAAGCTCTGATGCATGCCAGAACAGCAATCCCCAATACACACACAAAAATTCCAAAGCAAGACACACAGGAAGGTTGTCAATCAAAATACGCCCTGACCATGAACCAGTTAGGACAGTAACAGTTTGAACAAAACATAACAGTCCAAACAACAGAGAGGACCTGCTGCTAGAGGAGTAGATGCACATGCCCTGTGCACGCACACGTACACACAGTGGAACGCTGAGTTCAGGAAGCACACAGGAATAGGGAGCAGGAAGGCAGCACACACACACCAGTCACAGTTTTTAAATGAGGGAATGGAGGAGCTTGGGAGCAGTGGCAGGATGGCTGATGGGAGTGAGGATATGGAAGTAGAAATTACTACATCCAAAGCAGAAGCCGAACTCAAACAGCTTAAAGGGACAAAACTGGAGGGGGCCTGGACAATCTGCATTCAGGAATATTAAACGGAACTGACATATGAAATTGCAAGCCCAATAACAATGATTTTTAATGAACCCATAAGCTCAGGGGTCATACTCTATGACTGGAGAATCGCAAATATAGTACCAATATTTGAGGAAGGAAAAAAAATGTGATCTGTTAAACTACAGGGCCCTTCATTTAACCTCAATTGTCTGGAAGGTCTTAGAACAAATTCTGAAAGAGAGAGTAATTAAAGACTTAAAGGTAAATGGTAATTGGGATGGAATAAAACATGATTTTACAAAAGGTGGATCGTAATAAACTACACTGATCTCTTTCTTTAAGAACATAACCAATTTTCCAGACAAAGGTAATGCAGCCAATCTAACCTATCTGGATCTCAGTAAAGCATGTGATATAGTTGCACATGGGAAATTATTGGTTAAATTGGAGAAGATGGCAATTAATATAATAAACGAAAGGTGGGTATGGGACTGGTTAAAGGGGAGACTACAACAGGTCATGGAGAAAGGTGAACTGTCAGGCTGGAGAGAGGTTACAGTGGAGTTCCTCAAGGATCAGTCTTTGAACCAGTCTTATTTATTGTTTTCATTAATGATCTTGACACAAAAAAATGGGAGTGACTCAAATTTGGGAGGTATGGTCCATATCATATAAGATGATCTGGACAACCTTGAAAACTGGGATAATAGAAATGGGATGAAAAGAATTGTGCAAAGTGCAAGGTCATGCACTTAGAAAATAACAACAAGAATTTTTGCTATAAACTGGGGACTTATCAGTTGGAAGCAACAGAGGAAGAAAAAGACCTGGGTGTATTTATTGACCACAGGATGATTATGATGACTACTAGCCACCAACATGATGCAGATGTGAAAAAGGCACTGCTGAGACCTCATCTGGAATACTGTGTGCAATTCTGGTCTTCAATGTTTAAGAAAGATTAATTCAGACTGAAACAGGTGCAGAGAAGGGTTACTGGATGTTCAAGGGAATTAAGAACTTGCCTTATGAGAGGAGATTTAAGGAGTTTAGCTTGTTTAGTCTAGCCAAACAAAGGCTGAAAGAATATATGATTACTCTTCAAATACAACAGAGGGATAAACACCAGGGATGGAGAAGAGTTATTTAAGTTAAGGGCCAATGTTGGCACAAGAACAAATGGATACAAAGTAGTTATCAACAAATTTAGACTGGAAATTAGATGAAGGTTTCTTACCATCAGAGGAGTGAAGTTATAGAACAGCCTTCCCAGGGAAGTAGTGTGGGTGAAAACTTAACTTGTTTCAAGACTGAGCTTAATAAGTTTATGGAGGGGGTGGTGTGATGCCTACAACGGCATATGGCCCATCTACAACTGCAAATATCTCCAATGGTCAGAAATGGGACACTAGATGGGGAGGGCTTTGAGTTACTACAGAGAATTCTTTCCCAGGTGTCTGGCTGGTGATCTTTCCCACATGCTCACGGTCTAAGTGATCATGATATCTGGGGTCAGGAAGGAATTTTCCACCAGACCAGATTGGAAGAGAGTTTTTTTGCTAGCCAGGAGGCTACACTATATCTATACATCTTTATTTAAACAATTATACAGCTTAACTTAAATTTATTCAGATTTTTATTTATTGTGATTAAAAAGGTGAATGATGCATTTCTTATTTACAAGATTATTAGTTTTTTTTAACTTTTGATTTGAACCAAGCTCTATTTGGATGGAAATTCAAAATCAATTAAAAATGCACAAAACCAGCATTTTAAAATTGTTTATTAGTTAAATGAACTACCTTTAATTTGCTGGATTCATATGAAAAAAAACATGTTTTGCATTTAAATGTAACTGATTTATTAAACAAAGGAAGTATTTTCTATAGTTAATTAATTAAACTGTTTTTGGTCACCGCGTCGTTCAAGCTTTTAGAATTAGTAGATGTTATCCTCTCACACCTAGTTTTTATTCATAGATTTGAAAAGGAAAACAAGTTCTCCTGCTTTTCCAGCTCTCAATTAGTTTCTTTACTTTAAATAAACTAGTCATTGAACTGAACTAGTTGAACAAACTGAAATGAAGAAAATATTCTCTCTGCACCTGTAGAAAAAGCTACGCTATCAAAGCTGGCTTAGCATTTCAGCAAAATGGCTCGAGGTGCTTAGCCTGTGACTTCCAACAGTTCAGTGATTTGACTTGCTTTAAAACTTGGCAGCAAATATGCACTGCTTAATATTATTTTTGTTATTAAATTTCAATGACTGTAGTACATTATAGCAAGTGTAGGCCTTAACATAGCTTGTCAATTTCAAATTTAACTTTAAATAGGTTTTTTTTAAAAAAATAAACCTCTAATTAATTTACATTTTTTAAAAATCAGATTTTTTTTAAAGTATCAATTTATTTTCTCTGGAGGCTGGAACCATTGGAGCAAAGAGAAAGTCTTGGGGGGAAATGGGACAGAAAGCAGGGGAACAAAATTAGAGGGAGATACGAAGACAGAGAGGAATAGATTTTGCTACATCCTCACAATAGAAAGCTGTAATTTATGATCAGTCCTGATTCCTGCCCAATCTCATTGTTACATATGACTTCAGGTATCAGTAAACTACTGGCTGGTACGTCACCATTCAGCTTGAAGCCCAAAAACATACAACATGATTACTAGCTACAGTTCTAGACGACCAGCGACTCCAGCAGACAGCAGCCAAAGCCAGGACTTTCGGGCACTCAGAGATCTTTCTACATTTTGACTGGACTTTCTCTGCCCTGTGCTGATTGGCTGTTTGTGCCAACCCTCTCTCTCCTCCTCCTTCACAATCCATTCACCTCAGTTTCTCTTCACATCTGCACCTCTTACCCTCTTCACCCCTGACCTGTCCCCCTCTCCCTGTCCTTTCCCTGTAGCTTACCCCCTCCCCAACAAAAATCATGGTCCCATTGCTCATTCTGCTGGTGTGTTATACCCGTTCCCCACTCCATGTCTGCCTTGTCTACTTAGAATGTAAACTCCTTAGGGCAGGACATGTCTCCTACTCCAGTGGTCCTCAACCTTCCCAGACTACTGTTCTCTTTTCAGGAGTCTCATTTGTCTTGGTACCCCATGTTTCACCTCACTTAAAAACTACTTGCTTACAAAATCAGATATAAAAACACAAAAGTGTCACAGCACACTATTACTGAAAAATTGCTGAGTTTCTCATTTTTACCATATCATTATAAAATAAATCGATTGGAATATAAATATTGTACTTACATTTCAGTGTATAGTATATAGAGCAGTATAAACAAGTCATTGTATGGAATTTTAGTCTGTACTGACTTTGCTAGTGCTTTTTATGTAGCCTGTTGTAAAACTAGGCAAACATCTGGAGGAGTTGATGTACCCTCTGGAAGACCTTTGTGTACCCCCTGGGGTACATATACCTTGGTTGAGAACCACTGTCCTACTCTATGTTTGTACCGTGCTTTGCATCCATTCTTTGTTGGTCCTTAGGCACTACCATTCCAAACATGATTAATAAACAATACTCATGAAGTGGATGTGGACACTGAATCCCAGTCTAACTCCGAGACTCAGACACAAATGAACCCTTGCTGGGTTGAAACTCATGCTCTCTTTGGTGCTGGTTTTATATAATATTTTACTCCTTCAGTGAAAAACAGGCAGCTGTCAAACTTCACACTGCTCTTCTGGGGACTCTTTTTTTTCCTCCCTCTTTCTCCATTTTTGGTTTATATTTTTTAAATAACTAGTTCCGCACATATTACACTGTATATTAATGACTGGACATACAAGAATGATCCCATGGACGAAAACGAGAAAATTCCTATGGCAGTCTACACTATCACTCCCACCATGACCAGTGCTGAGCTAGATGGACAAATGTTAGAGCAAAGATTGGAAGTTTTGACTATGAGTCTGATCCTGCGAAATGTTGAGCACATTTAGGAGTTGGCAATGCTGCCCACCTCCCAGAAAGCATTTACCATCTACCAGGATCAAACCATATGGGTCCAATCCTAAATTTCCTGTGTGCCCGAAACTCCGACCGAACTCACTAGAAGTTTTGGGCATGCAATGAATACAGAACCAGACCACACGCAAAGTGTGGAAATTAGTGTGAGAGAAAGAGATCTTGGCACTAAAATATCCTGGGATCAAAATGAAAGTGATAATGCTCCTTGCAAAGCATGCTCTGTTTCTTCTTTCCAGGAAATACTGATTTGCTTTCCCAAAAGCAGAGAGCTATATTTGACTGTGTGGGGTACTTCAATGGCAGGAGATACAAAGTGCCCTCTTACAATTGATCTGGAAACCAGTATTTAAAATGAAAAAATGTTCTGAGCCACATTTTTATCTGTTACTGTAAATCTGAAGTAATCTCATTGATTGTAATGGAATTGTTCTGGAGCTGCAGCAATTCAACAGACCAGAATCTGGCTCTGGGAGCCAACTCCGGAGAAGTGCATGCAGATCACATGAAGTTACTGTTGATGGCAGTGGGAGATTTATGGGCTCAGCTCTTATTGGGATTTGGCAAGACTTTGGGACATGCAGCATTATATATGATGGCCAAAATTTTCAAACCTGAGTGCCTAAAGTGGGGCTCCAAGATCCATATTTAGACACAGGCAGCATCTATAGTTCCCTATAATTGACTCAAAAGACATTTGCAGTTGCTCAGCACTTGTGAAAATCAGGACACTCGGGCATCTAAATATGGATCTAGGAGCCTCAGTTTAGACACTCAGGTCTGAAAATTTTGGTTTTATATTTTAAGGCTGGGTAAATAATGGAACACATTCCATGAGCAATTGCTTGATTTTTTTGTGCCTGGTTGTGCCCCCGTACAAAAACTGAGGTTTCGACAACAAACACCTGCTTGAATAATAATATAGCATTAGGAATAAAGCAAACTGGTTTGGATAGAGTAAGAGTTGTTCTGAAGTTTTACCATCAAGCATATTCACATAGGTTTAAATAATTTAAAACACCCAAAACTTTGGTTTCATTTTTTAGCATCTCTGCATTTGAGGCTTCTCCCAGGCCAAAAAAGCTAAAAAAAAAAAAAAAGAGTAGAAATGGCAGGATGTTCACCAGAGAATGCCTCTTGGGAAGAATTGTGCCACGTGTCCTCATCTCACCCCTCACAATGCAGGCTATGATTTAAAAGCCCCTGTACTTATATAGTAACAAAATTTAACTTTTTTAAATGGAAAAATAAAGCAGCTTAATCTCAGATCCTGTCTTACTTTGTACTTTACTCAAGTCATGGGAGTTTGCTTGAGTCAGGTTTTGGGTAAGGAGTCAAGGATCTGAAGATTTAACCCACATTGAACGTAATAAAAATGAGTTATAAGACCATGAGTTTTTGTAACCTTTACCTTCCTTTATCTCAATCTCCTCTATTTTCGCTCATCGCCACCTGTTATATAATGCTGAACTTAAACAAAGCTCGTTGGGAGTAGGAACTGTGTCTATCTGTAAAGCACCGTGCTCACTTATGGCAACAATCATGAATTCAATTATTGCATATATGTCTATGGAATTTAATATGCTTATGAAAATTGTAAACTCTGATATAACAAATGTTTACCAAGGGAAGGAAATCTAAAATAATGAACTAGATGCCAATTAGGATGGCCCACATGACTGGCCTAGCACTACAGAACACATGGTTTGACAGGTTTCAGAGTAGCAGCCATGTTAGTCTATATCCGCAAAAAGACATGTTCTTTGTATGTATATATATATCTTCTTCTTATATGTTCCATTCTATGCATCCGATGAAGTGGGCTGTAGCCCACAAAAGCTTATGCTCAAATAAATATATTAGTCTCTAAGGTGCCACAAGTACTCCTGTTCTTTTTATGGTTTGACAGATTACATATGAGGGGCATCTAGCTTCGGTCGATGTTAACGCATGTCTTAATACTCATAATTTCACTCCTTGGGTCAATCATGGAACTCTGACTTGAAGACTAACTTAATAATCATCTGCCTAAAATGTATAAAAGCATGACATTTGTATAATGGAGTTGGAATCTTTTCATAAGTTGAAATGTGTAAAGAGCAAGGGAGGAATAAAGTTCCATCAGAAACACATATTCTTAAAGTAAGTTTATTTGATATTTACATTCATTTATACAAGGTCTAGTTTCTAAAAATGGTTTAATGCTCTGTTCAAATGTTAGCTTGATGCAGTGGCTGGGGACATGTTTGCAATGCAATAAAATTAAAAGGCATATTTGCCAACCTCAGTGACCTTCAACCTTAGCAGATGATTGCAAAAGAGAAGGTATGGTTTAATATTCTTCATAATCACTATTCCAAATGCATGATCAACAACTGGATATAAAAGTGACTGGATACTCACAAAAGCCAAAGCGCTAAATAAAGGGCTTGGCCCTTAGGTAGATGCACAGTGCATATGCCTGGGGGAAGGGTCAAACAGCAATCTCCCCTTGTGCAGCCTGCCTGAGAGCAAAGGGACATTTGCAGTCTGCAGTCCGTGGAACAGAATCCATATGCAATGCATGCTGCATCCAATCAAGGAATGTAGCCACTCCACCTGTGTTCCAGGGAGCTCTGAGAGGAATTGTAATGCCTTACAATGCTCTTCCTGGGATGGCACGTCTCCATATTGTCCTCAGTGCCTTTAAGGTACAACTGCTCCTCCTGTTTAAGCCTGGGTTCAGACTAAAATCATCTTGATAGTAATAAGAAAATGTCTTTTTCCCCACATGTGAGACCCTACAGTGTAGGGATGTAAGGAAGCTTATTAAGAAGTGTAAATCAGATGAATGATACATTTAGTGAGTAGTGAAGATACATGTGATGTCCTTAATAAAGCTCACATGGCTACTGGCCATGTCAGACATGACAAAATGTCAAAAGAATTGATGAATAAATATATGCATCTCACAAGGAAGTCTAGAAGTTGTCAAATTCTTGTGTATAGCATTTCAACATAAATGTAACCAACAAAGCACAAGTATGGTGTTATTTAGCCAGGATTACTCATCTCATGGACATATTTATCTTATTGCTATGAAGTCAATTCCAGGAGACTCCTACAAATGGATCATGATATGCCACGTTGATCCAATTAAAGATTTTATCCTGCTACCACAATCATCTAGAAGTGCAGCGAGGAGTGCTATACCAGTTGCTAGTTATCTTTCTACTGTAAGGTGACCATATATTCTGGAAGTGACAATGAAGCCAAGTTTTCTGCTGGCCAGGGTAATATGAGACGAATTAATGATTGTTCATTGTAAGCCTGGTCATCCACAGATTCAAATATCTGTGGAATGCACAAACATAACTATAAAAGGGATGTTTATATCATGGATAAATGGCAAACTGAAAAAAGGTTGTATTTGGGGGATCCAGTTCACTCATTTTCACAAAACTATTTTCAAAGGTCAAGTAACCACCACTGTTCGTTTCAGTATTGATGCAAAGATGGGACAAACATTTTCACCTCTGATACTTGAAGTTCTGAGACAGACACATTCAGAAGAAGAGTTATCAGATGCTTTTGCAACTACTGAAATTCAGAAGCCTTATTAAATACAATCTTCTACATCCTAAGAAACTTGTAAACAGCCACCTTCTCTTAATCAAGACCAATGTGAACAACCTTCTCCCAGTCACAATACATGATTTGAATCTTTAGAAGATTGTCTGTGTGAAATGATACTCATCAATAATCTCCCAGTAGCTGTCAGTGATTATCACATATAACTGCTCTGAGTAGAAGAAGCGTACAACCCACAGTTGTAAATTCTTCCAAAAGAACCAAGAAGACAACAACCAATGTCACTTTCCAATAAACAGGTAGTGATAGCAAAGAACAGGACATCTGATGTAACTGATTGGTGGATGCCCTCCTATGCTGAATATGACTGTATATAAGAAAACATAAAATTCATCTCTGGTGTAATTCTATTAGCTCTTATGGAATTACCTCAATGATGAATTTGGTCCAGTATATTCCTTTTACTATTTAATTCAATGAGAAATTTTAGACATTTCATTAAATGCCATCTTCAGCTCTAGTCATCTGTCAAAATACTCAAAAACATTAGGCATTTGACGAAATGCCAAGTGAAGTGATAATTTGACCAGTGAAAGTTTCAATCATTTAGGTGAATAGCTGGTTTGACAATACCTTAAAACCAAATTTCACCCCAGTCTTCTTTCTTTCATGGAATCATGGCTATTATGATGCGGGGGACACAACACTTACAAGGTCATTTAGTCCATCCTCCAGCTAGGGTAGGATGTTTTTCTTCAGTATATCTTTTCTAATGCTTTGCATGTCTTCTGTAGTTCTAAGCCTCTCCAGCAATGAAGATTCCATCCTTTCCCCGAGAGACTGCTCTACAGACTAATAGCTCTGGCCACTAGGAAGGTTTTTCCCGATATTCATTCTAAATGTTCATTTGTTTAATTTAATTCCATTACTCCTGGTTATACCATTGTTTGGTTTTATCTTCTCAAATCAACTTATTGGCTAACTTGGACTTAAGTGGGGCGCTGTGCCAACCTCTCATTCCACCCATGCAGAGCGGTTTGCAGGATCAGAGGGGAAATGGATTTATTATTGCTGTTGCAGTTCAACCTGTTTGTCAGGAAACATCAAGACTGCTTCTGTGCTTCATCTAGAATTTCTTGTCTCATTGATAAAAACAACTTATTACTAATCTATGTGGCTTGGCTGAGGACTGGATATTTAAAAAAAATCCTCAAAATTCTAAGGCTTTTATTCTTTTTATCTTAGAGCCTTCTGTTGTCTCTCCTGACTGCTAACACTGGGGGAAAAGTTACAGTAACTTTTCTCTCCAAGACCTCTGCCACGCGCCCGATAATTCAGCAGCATTTGGCAGCATTTCTCTATATGGGGCCTCTGAATGTCTGAAGCTAGCAAATCAAATTAAAAAGTCTTTGTAGATAGAACAGAGGTCAGGAGCTTATTTTCCTCCCACAATGGCTAACATCTGTATGTCAAAGACTCAGGTTTGAGACTCCGAAGTTTATAACTTAGCCTTAATTATTAGAGACAGCTCAGACATGTTTTAATGAATTTAGAATCCCCACTACAGTCAACAAATCCAGGAGGGGCCCTTAAACTGCTTTGCATCTGGAGTTTGTCCTGTAAGGAATTTGCTTTTATAGCAAAGAATATGTTTTATGCCATGTGTCTGCACACTGGCTCCACTATCAATCTTTCCCCTCTAAAGAAGTCACTGAAACCTACATCAGTTAAGGAAGCATATTACATACACTTCCTTAAAGTAACCCCAGCATGTCTTACACTGTTCTTTTGCAATTAACTTCAGCGGATTCCTGGAAGCCTGCAAACTTCATGCGTGCAGCTTGGTTGAACCTAGTAAGATTGCAATTTTGAGGAAAAAAATCTCTCTACCCCCCACCCTAATTCTGCATCTGGATTATTGCCTAGATAATTCATTTGACAACCAGACCCAAACTCGCAACTGTCTTGAAAATTAAATAACCTCAGGTTCAACTGTATTAAAAAAAAAACCAAACACCTCAGCTTCAGACAAAATGGATTGAAGCGCTAACTCACAGCACGTTCATCAAGCTCTGGCCCCCATTTTCTGTTTTTATAATTACACTTACACCTTTGTTACAATTCACTAACAGTGGAACCATATTATAAAACATATTACCATTCACTGTCTACCACTGTATGCACTCAATTTCATAAACAGTCAAAGAGGCTTGGCCCCAATATATATTCATTCCTGGTTGCCGTATTGCCATTTCTCAGCTGTTAAACAGCTACATGAATCAGCAACAAGTGTCACAGCTTAAAATAGATGTGTATATGAGGGCCGTTCAGGTTCAACTCACAACCTCACTCTTGCCCCCTGGACTAGTCAGAGGTAGACATGTTGCTTACTCAGCATGCTCACGTTCTGGGAGGAGATCTTCATACTAGTGGACACTGTTGAGCAGACTATTAAGCAGAGACTTGGAAGGGCACAGAAGAGCACACTTCTGCAGCTACTTGGTCTTCTGTGCCTGGAAGGATAATGCTACTGTGCCACCTTCTAGGAAGTGTGTGCAATTTGAAATGTTGGGTTCTTCAGGACACTGACAGGGATGCAGAAGGCCTACAGGAAAAATATAGCCTTCTCCCACTTTAAAGCCAGTGTTTTCCAGCATTAAGATAGCAAAGTGATGCATAGCTTTACTGTTTCATAGGTATAAGAATGGTCATTCACAGCTGTAGCAGTCCCTCTTGAACAGGAGCCTGTGTCTAATGCCTCCATCAGCTGCTTTAGAGATGTGTAAGAAACCTCAGTGTGTGTTGTTGTGGGACATCCTATACTTAAAGGAAGTTTGTTCCTAACTCCCATGAGTTAATGGTTGCCTTACGTCCTGAAGGAGGAGGATTCCTATCCCCAATAAAACAAAAAAAAATTTCTTCAGTGTAACAAAATATACAAGATAACATAATGTATACTTGATCCTAGGTCAGCACAGGCTGCTGGACTAGATGACCTCCCAAGGTTCCGTCCAGACCTACATTTCTATGATTTTATGGCTCCCTGAAACCATCCACTGTTAATTCTTTTCAAGGTCTCAGCTGAACTCCTCCTCCTCCCCCCCAAAAAAAACAGCTAACTGGCCTGAGTACATGTTCCGTTATGTAGTGAGATAACAAACAAGACAACTTGGCTTTAATTTAATTACAGTGCTAGCAAATCCACGGTGCCACTCACAAATACATTGTTGGTACTATACGTTCAGTGTAGTGCAGGATATGGGGTGCATCAATGCATATCTTGGAAAACCAAGCAGTATGCTACACATAAATGCCCTTTGACTTGATAAGGTTTATGGAGATGCATCTGACATATGCAAAAGTGCCTCAAGCACTGCTGCGTATCTATTGTTAGTAGAACGTGAATTTATAAGGCAGTTACTGTATATATTTACCTTAAAAATAATGCAATGCAAATCAAAGGGAAAAAAAGCTTCCTACAAAATATCAGAATGGGTCACTGCTTTCTCAGCACAAGAGGTTAACCGTAACTACAGTGCTACTATAGATGATATGGCAGTTGCTCTGGGAACTACAGTACATGTTTGTTGAGTAGCAGAGTAATTGACTGACTAGTCACCTTTTTTTGAGTCACCTTCTGTCATAACTTTCCTACTCTGATCTGAACCTTAGAGTTCAGAACATGAGAAGCTAGCATGAAACCTCCAAACTTAATTACCAGTTTGGATCTGATATCGCTGCCATCAGCCAGAAATTCCAGTGTCTGGCTCACTCTGGTCTCCCCAAACCCTTCCCTGGGGGATCCCAAGACTCAGATGCCCTGAGTCTCACCACAAAGGGAAATAACTCACTTCCCTTCCCCCTTTTTACCTCCTCCCAGATTTCTCCGCCCTGGGTACTCTAGGATATTCCCTGCTTCAAGTCCTTGAAACACAAGTACCGAGAGATCAAATCTCTCTCTCCCCTCACCCAGAAAGTATGCAAAGTCAGGCTTTGTAAATCTAACACAAAGAGATTTTCCCCTTCCCTTCGTTCCTTAGCCTTAACCAGTGAAAAAACTCAAACAGGTCTTAAAAAGAAAGCTTTATATAAAAAGAAAGAAAAAGACATAAAAATGGTCTCTGTATCAAGGTGACAATACACAGGGTCAATTGCTTAAAAGAAAAAATGAATAAACAGCCTTATCCAAAAAGAATACAATTTAAAACATTCCAGCAGCTACACACATGTAAATACAAAAAAAACAATATAAACCTATTGTCTTACTATCCTTGTACTTACAACTTGGAAACAGAAGATTAGAAAGCCTGGAGATAGAGAGATCACTCTCAGAGCCGAGAGGGCCACCGAACCAAGACAAAGAACACCCACCCAACAACTTCCCTCCCTTGACATTTGAAAAATCTTGTTTTCTGATTGGTCCTCTGGTCAGGTGTTTGGTTCCGTTTGTTAACCCTTTACAGGTAAAAGAACATTAACCCTTAGCTATCTGTTTATGACACCTTCCCAGTGCAGAAACAAGCTATGAAGGATATCAGTCACATATTTGTGCCTAATTATATTAATACACGAATTATATGCACTTTCCATCTAAAGTAATAGACTTCAAACAAGCTAGATTTTTATAAATTGTGCCATTAGGAAATTCGGCTGTAGAGATGGCAGTTCACATAGCATTATGTTACACTGTTCTGTATTGTCTTTTTGCGTTCAAGTTAGTAGTGACGCTCACAGCTTTGGGAGAGCAAACAGAAAGCTGTAAGACTCATATTGTGATATGGCTCAACTGCTGTGAGCAAAAGAGAAAAGAAAGCAAGTTAGAAAAGGCCTGGGTCCAAAGTAACAATAAGGAGCACCAAGTTCTGTAAGCTATATATGAAGAAATAAACTTCAGCAGCCACTTTGTACAGAGAGAGAGAACCTCGGGCGGCTTCTGATCTATACTTATGTGGGTGCAACTATTGCAAAAATAGGTAGGCAACAGCACACAATTTGCATGCACAGTTACTAAGTGCTAGCAGCCCTTTAGAAACTGGTTATCTGCATGTTCAAAGCAGTGATTTTCAGATCAGACCATGGCAATTGCATATGCAAAGTAGTCAACTGTATGCGTAATTTTGTGCATCCATGCAGAGTTATAAAATCAGACCCACTATATATATAGCTCAATAGCTACAGCCTCCCATTCGGACTAGCATATACTTCTGGTTTGTTTTTTATTCTTTAACACTTCAGCTTCCTACTGTATTAATATTAAATATTCTTGAAGGACTTCTTGTCTTTCTATCTCATCTACCAGCACCTCTAAAGCACCTATCACCATAATACCTAAGTTCTAGTTCTCCAATATTCTTGTTCTTCAACATAATCATCCTCTAGTGAGGGCCCTGTGTAAGTGACATGACCTTTCTTCCTGGAGGGGAGATGTGAAAAGTCCCATTCTCTGAGCACCACTTGCTAGCTAATCTGCAACATGGCATTATGTCATAATTGCATAATAGCAGATTACGCCATAATTGCCCATTATAGGAATTTTGACACCCTCCTCTGCAGCCTCTGGTTCTGGTCACTATCAAAGACCAGATATTGTACTGGCGAGACCTCTAGGCTGATCTGGTAGCAATCCCTGTGTTCCTACATCACAAGAAGCTGGATGCTCTAGACAGAGATGTGGAGTGATGTTCTAAATGCTGTCACAGTGGAGAAATACTGTATGGAGGAAAACTGGAGAGAGAAACCTAAAACATTAACATCATTCTACAGTGATACTTCATACCATCAATTGCAACAGTTGGATTGTGAACTTAGCTTCCACAGAGGGACACCATTTAGGTCAACTGTTCAAAAGGAAACATACATAGTCAACATTTTTCAAAAAAATTCTGGATCTTGGGAAAAAAAAGATTGTCAGATCCTGCATATCAAGAGCTGTAACACTGTTAAGAATCTTTGATAAAACAACAATAAAAAACCAGAGTATTAGGTTAGATCATGACTGTACATGACGAAAGTTTGCAAATTAAAAATGGAATAGGCCGACAATGAACATTTCAATAACTGCCTATTCACAACCATGGTGAAAGTATGAAAACTAGAGGGATCTCACAACATGGATATACACATTTAAATAAAGCTGGAGAGTTAGCTTATGTTCTTCAGGAGTGTCCCTTTAATCATCTTACTATTTTGCAAAGTAGCCTCTTCTAAGATATATTAATTCTGCTGCCTTTTGTTGATCTGAGTCCTATAGGATCTCTTATGACAGACAAAGCCAGAACCCAAATGTCATTAATTCATATGCCAATGTTCACGGGAGCTGTTCAAGTTCAAAGAGTCTGTAGTTTTCTCTTTCTCCCTATCTCTCACATTAAACAAATGTTGTGTTGTCTAATGTCAACACAGAGGGTCTCCCTAAGTCATACGATAGACTGCAAGTCTCCCTCAAGTCACACCTGGACTCAGTAGGTATGGAATGGACGGCTGAGTACACTACAGATGCATTTTAAAGACTGAAACACACAATTAGAGATGGCCTTGAGAGGCAGTGTGCTAATCTGGATCCAAACTTCCCCAAATTCCATAAGTGCTTGGATTTGAGGTTTGCTTTGAACCATTATAGGAATAGGGACCAACTGCAAAGTTGAGATTTGCATAGACCTTCGGTCCCTGGGTTTTGTTTTGGCACATCCACATAGTCTGCATTTTAAGACTAAAACATTGATATTTTCTGCCAGAACAAGTAGCTAAACAATTCAGCAGAAAGCCACCAAGATGATTCACGAAAACTTTTATAACAATTCAAACTTAAAACTTAAAATAAGCACAACATACAGTGAATAGTGAAAGGAATAATATGCAGCAAACACACAGAACATGAACTCACCTTCTGTGCTCATTCCCAATTTCCCTTCAACTCTGATCATGCACAGGCTAATTCCACATCCTATCCAATATTACCTTTTGATAATCCTCTTTAGATCGCAGAGCAGCTTCCATCTGTTCCTGAGAGAACGTGTAGATGGCCGAGCGATACTGCGTGCCAAAGTCATTACCTTGCCTCATTCCTGGGGAGAGAAGAAGTACAGTGAACCATTAGGATCATGCTTCTTATCTAATAGGATTGCAGTGTAATGATTCAATAGACCTAATTTTAACAGAGTCCGTGCATCTGGACTAGCTGATTCTCTATTTCTCCACAGTCTTTTGTAGGCGTGTACAACTGGTATTTTTAGCAAGTCCATTCTTTTCTTGCTTAAATAGACATGAAGTGATTCTATTTTGATATCTGCATTTAAATGGGATGTACATTAAAAAAAGCATATTATGTTTTGGTAAATCACATAAGCAGTCAAATACAGATGTAAAGCCTTAAAAACATCAATGAGCTGGACACATATTATGTGCTTAGTTCATTTTACTGCAATCAAGATACTCCTAAAATACTTATTTTGCATCATGCAGACAATCATATCTTTTTGGTTTTGACAAGGGCTTAAAAATTTTCCTCAAATGAAGGATTACATTTTGCTGAGGAAAAAGTTTGCAATGCACTGGAAGAGGCTGACAACCCTACCCTACTCTGTAACTGAGTGATGTTCCTGTTAAAAAATGTTGATCATCTTGTAAAAAACTGGTACATGTATTTTGCTGAGTCATAGCTGCAGCTGGCTCATCATCTCACGTGGAAGTAGGGGAGATGGGAATGCCCCTTTACAGAGAAAGGATCTAGGCTGAACAAACCCTGGAGGCAGAATCCTGTAGGGAGCCAAGCCTGGCGAGAAGGTTTGGCTGGATTTTGTGTTGTTTCATATTGAATTCCTTTTGGGAATAAAACCAAGCACTCAGCATCTTGTCACTCAGCTCTCCATCAGTGTACATTAATTGGGACCTGACTGAAAGACAGGCAGTTGGAAGAGGGTGTCAATTAACTGAGTACAGATACACCTGAGGGGCTAATTGGGTGAAAGTAACCCCCCAGCTGGGACTATATAAACAGACAGGAAAGAAGTGCTCAAAAGGAGAGTAGCAGAACTGGCTACTGTACCTTTCTCCCAGTGCGAGTGGAGGAAGCTGGCTACCAACTGTAAATAGGATGTAAATTATGCTCCAGGCTGTGGCCTGCTGAAGGGATATAACAAAGCACAGTGGTGTTTCATGAGCCCTGTAGTTGTGGTGGTCAGTTACTGATGCTGGAAAGGCCTAGTATTTAAGATTTTGTATTAGAGCAAGTAGGGAAAGGCACAAACACCAAGGTATTCAAGAGGTCTCCACTGTAAGAGTACCTTTGCAACATACGTGCATTAATTTGACAAAGAATATATGCAGAGCAAAGGACACAATGCTAACATAAGACCAAATCCTAGTGGTAGACAGTCAATAACGTCAAGAATTTGGCCTTCAGAGGCTCAATCCTTTAAATGCTTACATACATGAGCAACTTTATTCAGTGGAATAGTCCCTTTACTCTTTCACGTGAGTGGTCCATTCCATGGGGCTAGTTGTGTGAGTAGAGTGACTCATATACATGTTTTCAGGATCAAGGTTAGCTTCTATCTCCTAAACTTAAAAATAATGGGATGAATCTTGATACCCTTTCTTAGAATCAAAGGATTGGAAGGGACCTTGAGAAGTCTTCTGGTCCAGTCTCCTGCACTCAAGGCAGGACTACGTATTATCTTCTAGACCATCCCTGACAGGTGTTTGTCTAACCTACTCTTAAAAATCTCCAATGATGGAGATTCCACAACATCCCTAGGCAATTTATTCCAGTGCTTAACCACCTTGTCAGTTAGAAAGTTTTTCCTAATGTCCAACCTAAACCTCCCTTGCTGCAATTTAAGCCCACTGCTTCTTGTCCTATCCTCAGAGGTTAAAGAGAACAATTTTTCTTCCTCCTCCTTGTATCAACCTTTTATGTACTTGAAAACTGTTATCATGTTCCCCCACCAGTCTTCTCTTCGCCAGACTAAACAAACCCAATCTTCCCTCGTAGGTCATGTTTCCTAGACCTTTAATAATTGTTGTTGCTCTTCTCTGGACTGTCTCCAATTGGTCCACATCTTTCCTGAAATGTGGCACCCAGAATTCCAGTTGAGAGCTAAACAGCGCAGAGCAGAAGAATTACTTCTTGTGTCTTGCTTACAACACTCCTGCTAATACATCCCAGAATGATGTTTGCTTATTTTGCAATGGTATTACACTGTTGACTCATAGTTGTGATCCACTATCACCCCCAGATCCATTTCTGCAGTACTCCTTCCTAGGCAGTCATTTCCCATTTTGTATGTGTGCAACTGATTGTTCCTTCCTAAGAGGAGTACTTTGCATATCTCCTTATTGAATTTCATCCCATTTACTTCAGACCATTTCTCCAGATCATTTTGAATTTTAATCTTCCAAAGTACTTGCAACCTCTCTCAGTGTGGTATCGTCCATAAACTTTATATGTGTACTCTCTATTCCAGTGATTCTCAAACTGTGGGTCGGGATCCTAAAGCAGGGTCTCAAATTCATTTATCTTAGGGCCAGTGCCATTCTTCAGATCCTCCCAGCAGGCCAATAATGTCACTGAAGATGGTGTTCAGAAAAGAAAACATTTATATTGTAATTTTTATTTCAAATTTCTTGGAAATAATAAAACTGCCCTACAACCTGATACAATTCTTCACCTGCCAGAGAGTTTTTAGTGTTTGCCAGATACCTGGCAATGCTTCAGTTCTGTCAGTTTGTTGATGTTTGGCCTCAGTGACTGAGCAGTTGAAACCTTCAGGATTGCAGCCAGGTGTGCGTCAGATAGTTGTGTTCAGTAGTTTGACTTGTTCATATTAATTGTGGGAAAAAATGATGCTGCCTCCATGGCTGACTCTGCCCAGCAACTAATGATATCGCTGTCCCTCTCCCGCAGCCAATGGGAGCTGCAGGGGGCAATGCCTGTAATAAACATTGCTGGCAGCGTGTCTGCCTGCGTATCTCCTCCACGGGCCACAGTGGGGAGGTTCTTGGGCCGCAGATGGCCCGCAGGCCGAGACTTTGAGACACCTTCCCTAAAGTGAGTTGTGATCCAGTTTTAACGGGGTCGCCAGGGCTGGCGTTAGACTTGCTGGGGCCCAGGGCTGAAGCCCAAGCCCCACCGCGTGGGGCCAAAACTCGAGTCCCGCTGCCAAGGGCCAAAGCTCAAGCCCAAGTCGTGCCGCCTGTTGCTGAAACTAGAAGGTTTCAGCTATAGGTGGCAGAACTCAGGTTACAGGCCCCACACTTTGGGCTGAAGCCCTGGGGATTTGGTTCCGGTCCCCCAACCCAGAGAAGTGAGGTTCAAGCTTTGGCTCCCTCACCCGGGGCAGGAGCTTTGGATTCGGCTTTGGGCCTCCTGCCAGGGGTGGCGGGACTCAGGTGGGCTCAGTCTTCGATCCCCCCTCCTCAGGTCTTGTAGTAATGTTTTTGTCGGAATGAATTCAATGAAGTTTGAGAACCCCTGCTCTATGTCATTGTCTAAATCACTGAAGAAGATATTGAACAGAACCAGATCCAGAACTGATCCATGCAGGACCCGACTTGCTATGTCCTTCTAGCTTAACTGTGAACCTCTAACTACTCTCTGGGAATGGTTTTCCAACAAGTTTTGCACCCACTGTATTGTAGCTCCATCTAAATTGTATTGCCCTAGTTTGTTTATGAGAAGGTCATGCAAGACAGGATAAAAAGCCTTATTAAAGTCATGATATACCACATCTACCACTTCTCCCCTATCCACAAGGCTTGTTACCCTGTCAAAGAAAGCTATTAGGTTGGTTTGACACAATTTGTTCTTGAGAAATCCATGCTAACTGTTATCACCTTATTATCTTTGAGGTGTCTGCAAATGTATTGCTTAATTATTTGCTCCATTATTTTTCCAGGTACTGAAGTTAAGCTGAATGGTCTGTAAATCCCCGGGTTGTCCTTACTCCCTTTTTTATAAATGGGCACTATATTTACCCTTTTCCAGTCCTCTGGAATCTCTCCCGTCTTCCATGACTTTTTTGAAGATAATCACTAATGGCTCAGATATCTTCTCAGTCAGCTCCTTGAGTATTCGAGGATGTATTTCATCAGGCCCTGGTGACTTCAAAACATTTAACTTGTCTAAATAATTTTTAACTTGTTCTTTCCCTATTTTAGCCTCTGATCCTACCTCATGTTCACTGGCATTTGTTAAGTAACCTATCTAAACTTTTTGGTGAAAACTGAAACAAAAGTCATTTAGCACTTCTGCCATTTCCATGTTTTCTGTTATTTCCCCCATCCTCATTTCTCAGTCCCTACTCAATAAAATCTGAATAAAGACTTAAGGATTTGACCTAATACTAATTACTACTTATAATTAATAATTAATAAACTACAATAAGGTTGTTCATCATATATTAAAATATAATCCAATTTTAACTCCCTTATCCCTGCTAAGAAGCATAAGAATATAAGAACGGCCATACCAGGTCAGACCAAAAGTCCATCAAGCCCAGTATCCTGTCCTCTGACAATGGACAGGTGACCCAAAGGGAATGAACAGACAGGTTATCATCAAGTGATCCATGCCCTGTCACCGAATCCTAGCTTTTGGCAAACAGAGGCTAGGGACACCATTCCTGCCCAATAGCTCTTGATGGGCCTATCTTCCATGAATCTATCTAGCTCCCTTTTGAACTCCATTATAGTATTGGCCTTCACAACATCCTCTGGCAAGGAGTTCCAGAGGTTGACAGTGTGTTGCGTGAAAAAATACTTTCTCGTATTTGTTTTAAACCTGCTACCTATTAAAGCAGAACAAAGGCTTTAAAAAGAAGAACAATTAGAAACATCAGATACAGTCTGGCTAAAATATTTCAAGAACTTACAAAGGTAGTGCCATTTTAAAGGTTGCCTCTGACTGATGACAGTGAGTATAAATGTAAAGGTTTGAAAAAGTCATGTTTTCAGTTTTTGTTTTTTAAATAGTGGGGGGAAACTGATATGCGGTAATTATAGTCTTCACGGACTGCTTAATATTATATTCTGAAAGGTAGTACATATATTCCTCAGTTAATTGGCAAAGTTATGTGTATGAGGATGTTTTAAAAATATGGTGCTGGTGAAAGTGGCAATGGTTAGAGTCAGGCATAGAACAGAAACATGCTGGGCAAGTTTCCTCATGCAGCCAACTTTGCCAATGTGACACTCAGATAAAGAAGTCAGCACTATACAAAAATCAATGCAGTCTATGTAAAAATGGATTCAAAACTGGCTAAATGATAAATCACAAACAATAAATATAAATGGGAAATTGTCATCCAATGGAGTTGTTACTAGAGGCATCAGTAGAGATATGTTCTTGACCCAATGCTATTCAATAACTTTATCAATGATCTAGAACAGTGATTCTCAAACTAGGGCCATTGCTTGTTCAGGGAAAGCCCCTGATAGGCTGCTTTGTTTACCTGCCGCTTCTGGGCAATGGCAGCTGCGGGAAGGGCGGCCAGCACGTCCTTCAGCCAGCACCACTTCCTGCAGCCCCCATTGGCCTGGAGCAGCGAACCGCGGTCAGTGGGAGCCGTGATCGGCCAAACCTGTGGATGCGGCATGTAAACAAACCGACCCGGCCCGGCCCAGCAGGGGCTTTCCCTGAAAAGCGGCGGCCCTAGTTTGAGAAACACTGACTTAAGGGATCACTGAACATGAGCCTCCTGTTAAGTACTGTAGCTAAGAAGGTAAATGAGTTCCTTGAATGTATAAATAGAGAAATATTAACGAGGGTGGTGTTATTAACTACTTATACAACTTTAGTGAGACCATTACTAGTTATACCACATTCAATTCAGGCATTCACATTTCAAAATAGATGTTCAAAAATTGGAAAGTTTTCGGAAAAGAGCTACATGAATAATTCGAGGACTAAAAGGCATGCTTTATTGTGAGAGACGTAAGAAGCTTAATCAATTGAGTTGATCAAAGAGAAGGTTAAAAAATGTCTTGATCACAATCTACAAGTACCTGCATGGGGAAGAGATTTCTGATAGCAAACAGCTCTTTAATCTAGCAGAAAAAGGCATAAAAAGATCCAATGATTGAAAGCTGAAGCTAGACAAATTCAGATGAGAAATAAGGCATACATTTTAAGTGAGGCTAATTAACCTCTGGAACAACCTACCTACGGATATGGTGCATTTTCCATTACCTGAAGTCTTTAAATCAAGATAGGGTGTCTACCTAAAAATATACCATAATTCAAACAGAAGTTATGGGCTTGATGCAGAAATTATTGCATGAGGTGTTTTGGTTTGTACTGTGCAGGTCAGAGTAGGTGACCACAATGGTCCCTCCTCACCTTGAAATCTATGGACTCAGCTTGCCCTGTACTGCCACCTGCTAGCCCAGACAAGGGCCTCTCCTGAACAGGAATTGTCAGTAGTACAAGCAGCTTTGTAATGTGACCAATTTACCTGCTAAGTTCTAGACAAGTTATTTTCTCTTGCAATTTAAATAGATTTGTACCTAGGTCTCCAGAGGTGAAAAGTGAATGCCAACTATGCCATGTAGACATAATTCTAAGGTATAATACAGATTCTGTGTATAGATCCACATATCTCTCACATGTCACTGCTGCTGATATTGTTATTTCTAATGTATTTTATATGTGCAGCCTTTGTTGTCAAGGGAGCATCACTGATTTTTAAAGCCCTTTGGCAACTATTACTTGTTGAAATCCATTAATCCACTGAGTAACAAACGAGGCAAAAAATTCAATTTACTAAACAACTGCTGTAGGATGACTGATCTTAAAATCCTGTCTTTGTTTAAGAGAAAATATATTGAATCAAAAAATGATGGAAAATGTGCTATTTAAGTATCCCACAATGTCATCTGTGGTTAACTTTGCTCTCTTTTCTGAGCAGAATCTTAATTGCTTTGTCCATCATGACATTACAGCTCTCACTCTCTTTCTGTTAACATAATAATATACTGTGTATATGTAAAACTTCAGATACGAATTCAAAAATATGAACAATTAATGTAATAGAAATGCTAACGCTATTGGAAGAGTAATTGTACTAGTAATTCCAAAGCAGGTCTTATTTTAGCTTTTTTAACGCTCTTTGCCATTGATTCTAGCAACACCAATGCTTTATACATGTGAGATTTAAAATGAGGCTTTGGTTAAGGTAATCACAAATTGAACAGGAGTCAACAATGTGATGCAGTTGCAAAAAAGGCTGATACCATTCTAGGGTGTATTAACAGAAGTGTCATATTTAAGACACGGGAGATAATAGTCTTGTTCTACTCGGCACCGGTGAGGCCTCACTGGGAATACTGTGTCCAATTTTGGGCACTGCATTTTAGGAAAGATGTGGACAAACTGGAGAGAGTCCAGAGGAGAGCAACAACAATGATAAAAGGTTCAGAAAACATGACTCATGAGGAAAGGTTAAAAAAACTGGGTACAGTAACTCCTCACTTAAAGTCGTCCCGGTTAACGTTGTTTCGTTGTTACGTTGCTGATTAATTGGAGAACATTTCATTTAAAATCACACAATGCTCCCTTATAACATTGTTTGGCAGCTGCCTGCTTTGTTAACTGCTTGCAGAAAGAGCAGCCCATTGGAGCTAGCTGGTGGGGGCTTGGAACCAGGGTGGACCAGCAGCCCCCCTATCAGCTCCCCGCTCCCCTAAGTTCCCTGTGCGGCAGCCACCCAACAGGCTATTAATTGCCAGCAGTTCAGCTGTCCCTCCCCTCACTGCTGTGTGCTGCTCCTGCCCTCTGCCTTGGAGCTGATCCCCGAGCCTCCTGCTTGCTGTGCAGGGGAGGGGAAAGAGGGGGGCTAATGTCACGGTGCCCCTTCCTCCCTGCTCCTGCCCTCTGCTTACTCCATCTCCACAGAACAGGGGGGACACGACAGGGCTCAGGATGGAGGGAGTTTGCTGGCAGCTGCTGCTGTCTCAGCTTCCTGGTCTACTTAAAAAGGCAAACTACTTAGAGTGGTACAGCATACTTAAAGGGGAAATGCTCATCTCTCTCTCTCTCACACACATAGGGTGTGTGTTTCTGTCTGCCATGCTGTCTCCCCTCCCTCCATTCGTGCTGCCTCGTAGAGTGTGAGGCAACAATTAACAACAATGGGTTAACTCTTGAGGGCTCAGCCGAGTGCTAGTTCATCATTTAGCAGTAAGGCATTCCCTGGGAAATATCCCTCCCTGTGACTCCACCACCTCAAGCTTCACAATCATTATTGCTATGTACAGTATTAAATTGTTTGTTTAAAACTTATACTGTATATACATATATATAATATAGTCTTTTGTCTGGTTAAAAAAAATTCCTTGGAACCTAACCTCCCCTATTTACATTAATTCTTAAGGGGAAATTGGATTCGCATAACATCATTTTGCTTAAAGTCGCATTTTTCAGGAACATAACTACAACGTTAAGCGAGGAGTTACTGCATGTTTACTCTTGAGAAAAGAAGACTGAGGTGGAAAATCTTCCTCTTTATAATAGACCTTAACACATTTGAAGGTGATTAATTGTTCTCCATATCCACTGAAGATAGGACAAGAAATAATGGTCTTAATCTACAGCAAGAAAAATTTAGATTAGATATTTCTAACTATAAGTGCACTTAAGCTCTAGAATAAGCTTCCAAGGGAATCTCCATCATGGGAGGTTTCTGAGAACAGGCTGGACAAATACCTGTCAGAGATGGTCTAGGTTTACTTGGTCCTGCCTCAGTGCAGAGGGCCGGACTTCATGACTTCTCAAGGTCCCTTCCTCCCCTACATTTCTATGATTCTATAATGGGTCAGAATTTCATTTTAGTTACACCAAGGGGAATCCACAGTAACTTCACTGATGTCAATGAGTTACTCTAGGTTTACAATGGTGTGAATGAAGTCAGAATATGGTCTAATGCTTGTACATGTCAGGAAGCCACTTCTCAAGGAAGCATTCAAACATAAGGAGAAGCAAACACCCCTTCTTCACAAGTAGTTGTAGTTTCAGTGTCAGCCCAAGACTTATATTATCCAATACGGGAAAGTTTATAACATATACAAATATGAAGGTTTTTCCCCACACACACATTTAACACACCCCCATGGACATATGAAGAAAATTCCTAACCACAAACCTCAACTCCTTTAGGAGATCTACACTATCATACTCATCCCCTGTACTAAAGAACAATCTACCTCTCTCAGTGTAACTCTTCTCTGGCTCCCTTCCAGCTTCTTCAGTGACAATTTTTATCATCTAAGCTGTAAACTATCATTTGCTCTTTAAGACACAGTTACATGTCAGGGAGAAGCTTCATTTCAAAATGAGGAATTTCAGACCTGAGTCTGTAGAACTTGTTGGTAAAACAGAATAATAATAAAATACCCAGGGTAAAGCCATATCATCAGAATACACCTATTACCTTCGCCTCAAGTTCTGATGCCTCACATTAGAGAAAAGCTTGGGAACCCATAATGACAAGCACACCAATGCAAGCCAGCAGTCTGCAAATAAGGAGTAAATTTTTAACAGTGAAGGTAATTACTCATTGGAACAAGTCACTGGCCATTTTAAAACCAAGATCGGATGGGTTTTTTTCCTAGAAGATCTGATCTGGTTCAAACAGGAATTATTTTGGGGAAGTCCTGTGACCAAGCTCCCTAGGCAATGCATGGGGAGAATCAGGATTCTAAAAGGGGATTCATAGAAGGGAGCACGCTGAGCAGGGTGCCACCTAAGCTAGCCAGTAAGAAATTTCAAGAAGGGGTGTGTGTCCTAAGGCCCACCTCTTAAAGGGACTTAAGCATCTAACTGCAAATCAGAGGGACACGCCTATGTCCACTTGGGATTCACATCTGTGGACCCTATTGTGGAGCTAGGTATGTGAGCCAGGTCAGTTGTTTTTCAAGAAAAATGGAGGAGTGTCCTAACACCGTTTTGCACAGGGTTTAGGGCTTTCATACAGGAGATGGAAGACCCAGATTCAATTCCCCTCCTGCTTGAAATGGAAAAGAGATTTGAATGCAGGTAACCCACTTCCTAGGAAAGTAGTCTAACCACTGAGCTATGGGATATTGTAAGGCCAGCCTCTCTCTATCTCTCCTATTGGACTTTTCCACTGCGTAGAAATAATGACATATTCATTGAGCCTCCACGAGAATGACTCTACAGCTCAGAGATTAGGGCACTGATTTGAGAGGTAGGAGACCCACAGTACAGTCTCTCTGCTCCAATTCATAGGTATACACAGTGGCATAGCTTCAACAAGAGACAGTGAGAGAGACCTGCTCCAGACTATTTCACAGCCTAGTGTTTAGGGCACACTCTGGAAAGTGAGAGATCGAAGTTGAAATCCCTTTCTTCCATAACGTCAGAGACTTTTTGATTCCTGCAAGAGAACTATATAATCATTACCACTAGTAGTATCATAGCACCTAGGAGTTCCAGTCATGAACCAGGACCCCACGGTGCTAGGCAGTATACAAACACAGAACAAAGAGTCAGTCCCTGCCCCGAAGAGCGTCCAGTCTAAGACAAGAGATGGGAGCGTCCAGTCTAAGACAAGGACACAATGAGACAATATTGTTCAGCAAAACAACTCCTAGAGCAGATCTTTTAGAAAAACATCCAATCTTGAAAAGGGACCAGAAATAATTCTTTGTCAAATAAAATAAGCTATTATTTACTTTAGAGCACTTACAGTTTTGATATTCAAGTCAAGTCAAGATTATTAATCACGACTTGGCCATAGGTCAATGTGCCAAAACCAAAATATATTACAATAAAATGTAAAACTAATTTTAAAATATTAAAATACATATAAAATAGATTTAAAAGAGCATAAACCAAGCAAACCATTGATAAATCACTATGCAACTTGTGCCTTTTCCTTATTTTAGTGGCTGACCATACAAATAGAACTTCTTTGACATATCAGAAACATGCAGGGGACAAACTATCAGAGGGGTAACCGTGTTAGTCTGTATCCACAAAAACAACGAGAAGTCTGGTGGCACTTTAAAGACTAACAGATTTATTTGGGCATAAGCTTTCGTGGGTAAAAAACCACTTCTTCAGATGCATGGATTGAAAATTACAGACACAAGCATAAATATACTGGCACATGAAGAGAAGGGAGTTACCTTACAAGTGGAGAACCAGTGTTAAAAAGGCCAATTCAATCAGGGTGGATGTGCTCCACTCCCAATAATTGATGAGGAGGTGTCCAAAACAAACTAGTGTTTTTTGACTGGATGGAATTTTACACTATATCTGAGATGAATACTCTCCAAAACTCATCTGTCTGACAGGCTGATGCTTGTAAAATCATCTAGATTCTTCCTTGCTTCTTAGAAATGATATGGCCCATAAGTGGATACTATTTTGTGCACCCATTTTCACAGGAAAATGAACACAAAACTTGATGTTTTGGGATCTACTGGAGAAAAAAAATTAATAGCTATTGGTTGTAACAGACTGCATGTTACGTTTCATTTTCCTTAGAAATCTTCTATAAACTCATCTAAGAGAATTACGCCTCTGGCATTCTCGAAGAAGGTTATTTCTTCACCTTTGGCAAACTATAAGAAAAACTATCAAAATCTTCACCAAATAAAACTGCTCTGTAGATGGCATGCTGCTCTGAGATTCTGCAGAAATCTCTCTGTCTCCTAGAACTGAACACTTAGATAACTCTGATTCACCGGGCAAATCTTGTATCAGTGCAATATATGGTGCATCTCTTAAAGGAGTTTGTTTTCGCCCCAACCACTCCCTGTCTCTGATATATTATCCCTACTTATAAAAAGCTCTGCTTTGTGCTTTGGGTATATGGATTTTGCAAGTGCACACGCATGCACACACATGCACTTAGATATATACATTTGGGCTGTGGATCTGATTATATTCTGGCTAACTAAGCCAAAGAAAATAAAGAATGTACTCTGAAGCTGAAGGGCCAGATCCTCAGCTCATGTAAATCACAGAGTTCCATCTAAATCAATGGAGCTATGCTGATTTACACCAGCTAAAGCTCTCAGGCGGGAGGGATAGCTCAGTGGTGTGAGCATTGGCCTACTAAACCCAGAGCTGTGAGTTCAACCCTTGAGGGGGACCACTTAGGGATCTAGGGCAAAATCAGTACTTGGTCCTGCTAGTGAATGCAGGGGGCTGGACTCAATGACCTTTCAAGGACCCTTCTAGTTCTAGGAGATAGGATATCTCCATTAATTTATTTATCTGCTTTGAAACATCCAAAATGGAAAATAGTTATCTGAGAAATATTTTCTTTTACTATAAAGTGCCTACCGCAATGGGGCCCGGACTCTAATCAGGGCCATTGAACATTATCATAATAAAATACAAATAATGATAATAAAGACCAGCACCTAGATATCATATGAGCCCATGACCTGCAATTTAATTTACCCAGGGGTGTGCCCAAGGGCATCCAGTTGCACAATCTAGACCTAAAACAACCACAGGCAGACAGACAAGTACAGTGGGCATACTCAAAAACGCATTTCATTCTAAGATATGTTATTGGTTCCAGTCCCACTTCCCATTTGAAAAATGGAGAATTTCTTTAAAATCAGCAGAATCTTTCAAACAGAATGCATTTTTTAAGTGCAACAACTGTATAAGGATAAGGCAGAGCAGACATTGTTTTATTGGCCAAACCAAGGATTTCTTTCAAGAGTCAAGCTGTATCTTGTGATTTTGGAAGTAATACTCATACACCACTCCTTATCGTCTTCCCATAAAGGAAACTCTAACGACGCCATTCTTCAATCTTTCAATTCTCAAAGGATCCCCAGTGTAATGGAGACGAATGACTAAAGTCTGTGACTCTCTTCAGTGCAGCTCACTGAAACTTTAAAGGGTAGTTCATAGCTCTTATTTTCATCATGAAATTTTCTCTGTGATTTATAGAGTTTTCTGGAGACGTCGTTTATTGCCTTTTACTCACAGAAAACTGATATATCGATTGGTCATTTTCCCTTTCCCAATCAATACCTGCTGAGTTAAGACTAATAAAACTCCTTCCTGCAGCTCATCATGTAATTATTTAGCAAGAATCATTTGCACCGTGTCATCCATGACTTGATGTCATCACTCACTATAATGATGATTACATCTACACAGTTTAAAAGTTGCCAAGGGAAACTAAAACTCTAAAGAACACATTATTAAAGGAGGAAAATGGTAACAGGAAGAGAGCTGGGTTACAATGTGGGACTGAGGGTTCCTGATGGACTTCTAGGTTCTGGATTGCAGGGAGGATACATGAAATACAAAGTAGCCTCTTCAGTGTGCTACAGTACATTAATGAGCTGTCATGCATTTAAACTGGATTCTCACACCGTCAGCACTATACAAGGCTTACAGAGCTTTCAATTCATATGTCTTCCAGTGTCAAAGACGAAGATGTAGGACAAGAGTTTAGGAGCTGGAATAGGATGGAAGAGAAACAAATCATTCAATTTCAGCCTCATGATTGCACAGGCTGAGAGTATTCACTATCCCAGGGCATAATTCTCCACTTCCTTGCCCAGAGTCATTTGCACATGTGTAAAAGGAGAGCAGTTCAGGTACAGAATGTTACCAAATTAGAATTGTCCAATCACACAGGGGGAGTGTTTTACACCCACTTTGCACTCAGATAAATGACTACACAAGGTGTAAAGCAGTGGAGAATTGGGCCCTTAAATTCTTCCACTTAGCATTGCAGTAGCACTTGCAATTTAACCATAATATCCTCTCATGGTGGAGAGTTCAAATTACTACATTTATTTATTTGTTTATTTTAGAAAGCAAATGCTCAGTTGTTTTGAACAGTTTTATTTAATTGAGCCACTCCATGTTCTTGCATGAATGCTGTGTAGATTCTTGATTCAGCCTTAAGATTTCCTGGCTCCTGATGAAATATTAAAGCAAAAGCACTGGGGCCTTAGATTGCCGACTGACTGATGTAAATTAAAGTTCCCAATGACAGTCAGTGCAGTGCTCACTGTACATAAGACCAATAGAAGTCTATTATTAAATTAACCCTTTGCTTAAAGCCACAGACATGTCCATAAGGGTTGATGCAGGCAGGGCAGAACATGTTCCCTTAATATTTTAGAGAAGACATTTTGTTTCCTTGCCAACTTTTGCCCAAGGTCCATTTTTCATATAAAGATCCAAATCCTGAGTGAGAGCAGGGAAAAGAGATCCTTAAAGTCTTTCTGGCTGCCATTAAAGTCCCGTAGGCTTTATACTTATAATAGGCTGGGGCAGTGTGATGGGGTATAGAAGCCTTGCACTGGAGAAGAAGGGGTTAAGGAGCTGCTCTGGGCCCAGGCAGCTCTGCTCTGCCACACCTGCAAGGTATGCACAGGCTGGAAGAGGAGCTTAAAAGGGGAGTGGATTAGCTCACTTGCAGGCTGCTGGTGGAGGTAAGCAGACTTCTGCTCTTGGGCTCTGTGAAAGGACCACTATTGGCAGCCCAGCTGCTGGGGCTCCTGGCTACTGATGGTCTACCCGACCTGTGGAGGGACAAGGACTCTGGACATTTGCAAGGTTGTAAACTTATTCTTTGGTTTATTTTGTTTACATGTCTTGCCTCTTCCCTCTTGTGTGGGGAGGCAGCTGCATAGCACTCCATGGTTCAGGAGTTAGCCGCATACCTTTGGGCACTGGATTTGAATCTGGTGGAGAGGGTGGTCCTGAGTTCCCTACCTACACCGATGGAGAGGAAAAGTCTATCCCTGACACGAGAGACCCAGGACTAGGAAGACCCCATATCCCAGAGAGTCCTGACTCTGAGGCTTTGGCTGCATGGAGCCTGAAGCCCCTTGCTCAACAGTGGAACTAGCCTTTGATGACATCTTTATGTATCCTGGAAGGGGTGGACAGAACTTGTGGCCCAACTAGAGGGTCAAGTCACAGAAGGGCACAGGCCACTGCATGGCAGGGATGGTGTCAACAGAGGGTGACAAGCCAAAAGAGTACTTGCCACTCCTTTGCCTGTCCATTATGTAGCATGGACCCCTTCACAAGCAGGTAAACTATGAAATGAGTGGGCTGTACTTGGGGGAAAGCTTTGAGATGTACTGTACTTGGAGAAAAGCTCTGAAGAGGGCTGTTCTGGGGGAAAGCTTTAATTGGTTATATTTTCTCCTATTGTTGGTTGTTTTGTCTTGGTTTTGTCTATATTGCATATACTAGGGAAATGTGGTCTAGATGAAATTACTGTAAGGTGGATGCACAACTGGTTGAAAGACCATACTCAAGAGTAGTTATCAATCGTTTGCTGTCAAACTGGGAGGATGTATCTAATGGGGTCCCACTGGGGTTGGTTCTGGGTTGGGGCAATATTTTCATTAATGCCTTGGATAATGGAGTGGAAGGTATGATTATAAAATATGCAGATGATACCAAACTCCAAGGCACTGCAAGTACTTTGAGAGACAGAATTAGAATTAGAATTCAAATTGACCTTGATAAATTGGAGAATTGATCTGAATTCAACAAAGATGAGTGCAAAGTACTTCACTTATGAAGGAAAAATCAATTGTACAACTGCAAAATGGGGAATAGGCTAGGTGGTAGCACTGCTGAGTTATAACGGATCACAAATTGAATGAGTCAACAATATCATGCAGTCTTTAAAAAGACTAATAATGTTTAATAACTATTCTGGAGTGCCGTTGGTAAGATATGGGAGGTAACTGCCCTACTCTGCTTGGCACTGGTGAGGCCTCAATGGAAGTACTGTATCCAACTCTTAATGCCTCACTCTAGAAAAGATGTGGACAAATTGGAGAGAATCCAGAGGACAGCGACAATTAATAAAAGATTTAGAAAATCTATGTGGAAAGGTTTAAAAAAAAAAAGGTGTCACCTTTAATCTTAGACAAGACAATTGAGTGGGGACCTGATGACAGTCTTCAAATATTTTAAGGTCAGTTATTAAGAGGACAGTGATCAAGTGTTCTCCATGTTCACTGAAAGTGGGACAAGAAGTAAAGGGCTTTATCTACAGCATGGAAGGATTGTTAAGCTTTGGAATAGCCTTTCAAAGGAGGTTGTGAAAACCCCATCATTGGAGGTTTTTAAGAACAGGTTAGACAAACACCTGTCAGGTTTACTGCCTCAGCACAGGGGACTAGACTTGATGACTTCTGAAGGTCCCTTCTGGCCCCATGTTTCTATGATTTCATTATTGTCTTTAGTTCATTTGTTGATAAATATTGACATAAGGAAAAACTGGACTTTACTGATAATTCAACAGCAAGGGAATTTTTCCAAAAACATGGTTCATTGTGTTACTTTTGTAATTGCTTAATTAGAATTTCAGGGCATTAGTGCAATATTACGTACTGTTACTGAATGTTTTTGCAGTTTTTACTTTATATTAGTGCTGTTTCAATATAAACTATTGAAATGTCAGCCTGAATGGCTAGCTGCACATAATTTGATATTGTAAATTTGCACTTATTTTACAAGCCACCCTACATTTAACAGCCTTGTAAGCTTTTATGGTGTAACTATGTTACTTGCTATTCCAAATAACTGTACCTTCAAACATCTTCTCTGGGATTGGTTGGCACAGGATTGGTTATCACCACAGCAAAGGTTAAATTTGATGCAATTTCTTTGTAGGCTGGTATAGTCCCATGTAGGTCTCATACACCCTTCACATGCACATCCCCACAGTCCATCCCTGTGGGCCGGACAAGGCTAGATTGTACACATTCGGGATTTTGTAAAGTTACTGTCAGTGACTCTCTGAAACTGAGAAGATACAGAATGGGACTTTCAAAAGCACTCAGTATTGGTCTAACTCTGTCCCCATTGAAATCAGAGTCTTACCACTGACTACACTAGAAGCAGAATTAGGCCAGCACTGAATGCTTTTGAAAATCATATCTGTTAATTATTTTTAAATTCCTGTGATGGACCATTTAGTCTAGAATGCAGCATTTTAGAAGAACTGTTGAGTTCTTAAAATGTAGAACTCATTTTTCTTTATGAAATGTTTTAAACCTAATCTAGAAAACTGATGGCCATTCTGCCATCTCTCCCCCAACTTTTAATTTGGGGTTGCCCATATGCTTACTAAAATGCAAGGGGAGGTGGGGGCAGGGAGAGGCACAGTACCACAGGTATCTCTCCTTGGCTACTACCTAAGTTATGGACCTTCACTCCACAAAGCCAGCCCTGCTTTGTATGTCAAGGACCATGTGAGTTTTCCCAACCCTTCCACCTGCACCAAGCCCTGCACTGGATCTGGGGCAAGGAGAATCAGCAGGAACCGATGGAGAGTAATCCTTCCCCAATCCCAGAGTGACAGCAATGGAGGCTGCAGCTGTGATGTTCAATGATCATTCAGAGCATAAGGTGCTTGAAAGGGATCTGCTTTATTCTGTAACCAGTTGCAGGGAGGGCGGAACTTTGCTGTGAATGTGGGTGTGGGATAGGAGGGGGAGTGAGGGTAGCTACTGAGACGTGACAGGTAGGGAGGTAGCATGCTCTAGGCTGGTTCTGACAGTTCCTACCCAATACTCGGCTGTGGTGGGCACTCAGCAACTCTGGGTCCTGCTCTCTCCTCTGCACCCATCACCCTACCATGCAAATGCAAGCTTATGCAGGAGCAAGCCCCCACAATATATCCATTGTGTGGGTGCTAGCTCTCACTGCCTGCCCCTCCGCAGTTCCACCACCCGGACTGGTTCCAATTCACTGTGTATAACATGAGCTTCTGCTACACCCCACGCAGATGCTCCATCTGGGAAGCTCAGCTTTGAAAGGTACAGTCCCCAATCAACAGCAGTTGTATGCGTGGGTGGTGAATGGGAACAAGATGAGTGATGCCCCATGAGGCCATGTAGTGGTGAATCCACACTATCCTAACTCTTCTGGCATATCCAGGCCCCTCTTTCCATTGTCTGCAATGCAGGGATATGAGGGGAGCCTCCTAGAGGCATGAGTCCACTGCACATAGGTGATGTCCCCCTGTACAAGCTTTAGCAGCTTGTTTCCTTCATGACTGCACAGCAGAGGGAAGAACTTTGTCCCAACAAAGGAGATGCAGGAGGGGACTTTGTTTATAGGTATGTGAGGAGTATCTGAGTAGCTGCTGGTGGTGTTTGTATTATAATTATTATTTTAAGCGGCTCCGTTTCCTTAAGAAGAGGTGCTAATCTCCAGCTGACACGCTCCACTTCTGCTGCTGGAATTAATTTCCACTGAAAAAATAATTATAATGTTTAAACGTTCTATGGCTACTAAGGTGGAATGGATTGAATTGCTTCTCAAGACAGTAAAAATATCTGATCATAAAACTAGAAAGGCTGAATGGAGACTCTTTGAAGAGTGCTCCACTTCTGCTTTATTCTGTATTAATTCACACAAAACATTGCTTAAATGTATTTTTGCACTCTCTTTGACCTTTTGTGAAGTGTATGAATATACTTTAGCCCACAGAAATCTAGTGGTTAGTCATTCACAAGATTGGTGGAATATGCCTATTGAACATTTCTGGCAGGCAGGATTTCACAATCCACTTTTTTAAATCTTAATTCATAATGCCTTTCATCCAGGAGCAGACCGAATAGAAAAACAGAATGATGAATAAATAAAAGGGGTCATCTGTACTGGTATCTATACCTGTGGCCTCTAGGCAGAATGAGATGAAATATCTTAACAGTAGATATTAATACAGCCACACCACCTTGAACTATGAGCCTATCAGAGAGTGACAGCTAAACAAGGATGGGTAGGAACATTATTGGGATGAGACCTCATAAATGATCTGGGAAAAGGGGTAAACAATGAGGTGGCAAAAGTTGCAAATGATACAAAACTAGTCAAGATAGTTACATCCCAGGCAGACTGCAAAGAGCTACAAAAGAATCTCTCAAAACTAGGTGACTGGGCAACAAAATGGCAGATGAAATTTAATGTTGATAAATCCAAAGTAACGCACATTGGAAAACATAATCCCAACTATACATATAAAATGATGGGGTCTAAATTAGCTGTTACTATTCAGGAAAGAGATCTTGGAGTCGTTGTGGATAATTCTCTGAAAACATCTACTCAATGTGCAGTGGCAGTCAAAAAAGTGAACAGAATGTTGGGAATCATTAAGAAAGGGATAGAAAATAAGACAGAGAATATCATATTAATTTATAAATCCATAGTACACCCACATCTTGAATACTACGTGTAGATGTGGTCACCAATCTCAAAAAAGATATATTGGAATTGGAAAACGTTCAGAAAAGGGCAACAAAAATTATTAGGGGTATAAAATAGCCTCAGTATGAGGACAGATTAATAAAACTGGGAATTTTCAGCTTGGAAAAGAGATGACTAAGGGGGGATACAATAGAGATCTGTAAAATCTTGACTGGTGTGGAGAAAGTAAATAAGGAAGTGTTACTTACTCCTTCTTGTAATACAAGAACTGGGGGTCACTAAATGAAATTAATAGGCAGCAGGTTTAAAACAAACAAAAGGAAGTATTTCTTCACACAACACAGTCAACCTGTGGAATTCTGTCATAGGATGTTGTGAAGGCCAAGACCATAACAGGGTTCAAAAAAGAACTAGATAAATTCATGGAGGATAGGTCCATGAATGACTATTAGCCAGGTTGGGTAGGGATGGTGTCCCTAGCCTCTGTTTGCCAGAAGCTGGGAATGGGTGACAGGGGATGGATCACTTGATGATTACCTGTTCTGTTCATTCCCCCTGGGGCACCTGGCATTGGTGACTGTTGGAAGAAAGGATACTAGGCTGATGGACCTTTGCTCTGACCCAGTATGGCCGTTCTTATGACTAACTAAGAAGTAATATTGATGTACGATTAGGTGGCACTCTGGTCCTTAAGTCATGACTAAATAAATGCCCCAGCATAGTACCAGGGGTACTGTGCCGCTTTCAGATGTAAACTGAAATCTTGATTAATGTTTTCATTGCAGTTTTCGTAAGAGTAGGGGTTTTAACCCTGGTTCCCTTGCCACGCTCCAGCTTGGGTAATTACATTTCTACCTATATTCCTGACGAAGTTCAATTTAATAGGTACAGTATTATCCACACTTATTCTAATCCATTCTTGCTGTGCATAGCATTTGTATTTCACCTCTTCACATTTCTGTGGTGGGGGAAGCGGCCCTTATATATAATTCATGTATTAGCTTATAAAGTGCTTGAGATGCTTCAGAATGAAAGGTGCTATATAAATGCAAGACTTAGTAATATGAACTTTCAACTGTAAGCTCACTGGTTATTACACTATAATCTATGGTCCAGTGTAAAATGGAGTTATATTGTATTTATTTACTTTGAATTCCTAACATTGAAGATGGGTCCAAATGAACCCTGTAGGCATTCTAAAAGCCTCAATGAAGACCACACATTCAAAATATCCTTTAGTGCATCTTTTACCAGAAAAGACCAATGACACTTAATTTCAGATGTCTAGTCAGCTGAGATGTAATCTTGAAATTTTATCACATTAGGCCCCACGCCTTTGCTCCACCAATAATGCCAGGCTCAACAACCAGCCTGCCTCTCAATTGTCCCTTACTTGAGGACTGTTACTACCATCTATTATTTGTATTACAGTAGCGCCTAAAGATCTCAAACACGGAGGCCCCAGTTACTAAGGACTGTAGAAACATTTAGTGAGAGACATTCCCTGCCCCAAACAGTTTACAGTCTAAATAGACAAGACAAAGGGAGAGAGGAGAAATCAAGGCTCACAGATGGGAAGTGTCTTGCTTACAGTGGCAGAGGAGGTCAATGGTAGAGCCAGGAGCAGAACTTTGGCTCTCTGACTCCCAGCTCAGTGCCCTAGCTGCTAGACCAGCTGCCCTCCTGTACTCCCAAGGTTAACTACATTCACCTACATTTGGTGTTCCTGAAATTGGGGTTACAGAGTTAGTTACAGTAAAGGAAGAAATCCCACATCATTTAAGTTTCCTGCACAAATAATTTTTGTGTCCCTGTGATGGGGCATCTGCCTCACACTGGCCTATAAAGAGGTAACGGAGCCCTAGGGAGTCTGTGCAGAAAGCAGCGAACGGGAGAGGAGCGGCAAGAAGCAGCCAGTCAGGGCTGGACTGGCAGATATAAGAAGGGCTGCAGAGCAAAGCCGTGTCTGTTGATCCCTGGAGCTTGAGGAGGGAGGACTGGCTGCCTTGCGGGCTGAAGGTAGCAAGTCATCCTGGACAGAGCAGTGCTGCAAGCAGAGACCTGGGGAGCTAAGGGCAGTTCCTAGTGGGCTTCAGGGATCTGCAGGATGAGGCCCTGAAGCAAGGGCAAAGAGGGTGCTGGGGCCGTGGGGAAGTGGCCCAGGGAAATCTACTGAGGAGTCAGAGGGGACGCAGCAGGTGGGGGCCATCTACAGGGTCCCTGGGCCAGGACCCGGAGTAGTGGGCGGGCCCAGATGTCTCCCTCCACGCACACACATTGCCACTGAGGAAGTGACCAAATAATTGGCTGCAGTTGCCACTGAAGGAAGTGGCTGGACAGTGGACTGCAGTTCCTCTGGAAGGGGGAAGAACAGGGCTCTCTGATGAAAAGGATTCGCAGTCCTTGGAGTGACACAGCCAGGAGCAGAGGTAAGGGTGGGTGAGACATCACCAGAAGAGGGCGCAGAGCTCATTCCCAAAACAACCAGTAGACAGTGCCAGAGTGGTGAGTCCCACCCTGTCACAATCCCTCATTGTAGGTCTTTCTCACACATTGTTAAGAACGGCCATACTGGGTCAGACCAAAGGTCCATCTATTCCAGGATCCTGTCTTCTGACAAAGGCCAGTGCCAGGGGCTCCAGAGGAAATGAACAGAATGGGGCAATTATTGAGTGATTCATCCAGTCCCAGCTTCTGGCAGTCAGAGGCTTAGTGACACCCAGAGCGTGGTGTCTCCCATTTGGGCCTTGGCAAGTTGACAGGTGGGACTGTCATTTTCTATGCTTCTCATACCATCTTCACGCTTTCTGCCATGCCATCCCTTATGCCTGGAATGTCCTCCCTGAACTAGTACTCCACGCCCCCCCCCCCCACACCTTCTTCTATACCTTCTGGAGACCAGGTCTACTGTGATACCTACAAGAAATCAGCCAACTAATGATCAGGTATGGGGATATAATTAAAAATACAACAACTCAAAGCTATTAAATAGTGCTCAGAGCTGGCCTATGAGACCATGCAAACTTGTAACTGGGAACTCTCATGCCTCTTCCCTCTCTCCTATTGTTTGTCTTGTCTAGAATTAGACAGGGGCTGTGTCTTGGTGGGCGTTAGCACAACGGGCCCAGCCCTGATTAGGTGCTCCTGTAATAATAATAATAATTAAAAAAATAATTAATGAGTTGTCATTTGCCTTTAGCTGCAGACAAACTCTTGAGAAACCACTCTGAAACAAGACAAGAACTCCCTTAAAAATATGCTAGGGAAAATTGCAGGCAGGGAAAAACAGTCATTTGTTGAAAATATTGTTCTTTATAAGAGTCAGCAGCTTTGACCTCTTGTACCTAATTATACATGAAAACAAAGATTAAAAGCCTACTAATAATCACTGTAAACTATGATTAATGGTGCCATGCCTCATTGCTTCAGATTTCTAGACCGAAGTACAGTTAATTCACAAGTGAGTTATCCGAGGAAGAAAAGGATGTGCAGCATTTTCTTGTAACTTTGTCTAATGTTTCATTTTATGGGGATTATGAACAGACCATCCAAAAATGCTACAAGGAAAGACTTATTTTAGGTTGCTTATCTCTAGTTTTACACATATAGGGCCAAATCCAGCTGTCATTATTTACTCTAAACACCCATTGACTCCATGAAACTACTGAAGACAATTAAGCATTTAAAAAGTCCAGATTTGCCTTTGAAGAATAAAAACCAACAATCCTGAACAAGGTAGATGTCCCCCTCTTTTCCCTTTCCCCCTTGTCCCTGCCCATAGCATTGCAGGAATTAATAAACAAGCCCAAATGACCCCTGGGTCACTTGTAATAGAACAAAGGCATTTTCCGTGCACTAGTTCTCAGTGGTTATGGAAATCCAAAACAAAGAACAATCCCTCCAGGTGAGTAGCAGGTGCATGCTATTCCACAATGTTGGAGTCACAGCATCATCTTCCATTGGTGACAATGATGGATGCCCAGATTTTATTCTTCTCCGGGGCTGCATTTTGCTCATTCTGGAGCTGCTAACAGATAAAGCTAATTGTCAGCAGCCCAGGAGGACTGGATAACACATCATTGTCACATATAAAATAAATAAACTACAATGGCTTAAAAAGCAAAAAGAAATCACAACCCAATTGGACTTTTGCCCTTGAGCCAGAATTGATTCAGCACGGCTTACTTTATAATGCAAACCATTCAGCCATCTTCTCAACCACTGTGCTTGCTAACACTCTACTTCATTAAAAAGATGCAGAGTCAAATATCAGCTTCTTGCTGTGATATGAAAAAAACAGCCCCTGAACTGGAAATATAGGTCAGAAAAAGCCTATTCTAATGTATTTAAATAAAAAGACCCTAATATGAAAATTAGGCCATGACAGCTGAAATTCATGAGGAAGGAAAAACAATCAAGTATTTATTTTTTATGGTATATTCAGGGTTTGGGAAAGAATAGGGAGTGGGAAGAAAAGCACATAATTCAGGCATGCTGAGATTCAGCATCTCAGTTCACTTTGCAAACAAAGTTGGATTCTCAAAATCATGCAGGAACTCAGAATCAAAGGGAGTAGCTACTCCCTCTCCAATCCCTACTGAAAAAGAATATGCTTGCTACTTTGCAACAATGTCTAGAAAATAAATACCCTCCTGGATCTGTGATCTCTTCTCCAGAACATGATGATGATGGGCAGGAGACTATAAGGCTGTGGGGTTTGCCTGTCACTAGCAAATAGCCGCACAGCACTGCGATTTTAATTGCAAGGAGAAGGAGCTAGAGGAGCATGGAGACAACAGGAAAACTTGTGTATGTTTTAAGATCCATAAGCTTTGCATCTTGGTAGTCCCTGGGATCTCCAGGCAGTGCTGGAAGCAATGACAATGGCTACCTCCTGCCTGTCATTCCTGAGCATAAGCTGGGAAGGACCACTACGTTTAAGCAGTGGCACATCTGAAGAGGCCTAAACTCCCCTTCTGCGGTACTTTTAAACCTGAAGGAAGCCTACATTTCTGAGCAAGGATTGTAGGACTCGATCCTATGTTGTTTTGTTCTTACCATGTGCCCAGTGTGTAGTGATCATCTGCATTGATGCTTGCTCTTCACAACAGCCTTTTGGCACCTCATAGTGTTTTCAGACTCCAGGAACCCCTCCAGTGAATGCACTGTGGTAGGACCATTTCTGTTATACCTAAACCATCGCTAATAGATGCTCTCCTCTCCTCTCAACTTCCTAGCTAGTTATCCTCTGTTTTATATCTGTACTGCTGATTATTCATCCTTACATGAACCAGTATGCGTTTGTCTTTATTGTATCCCTTCATATTGATTTCAGCCCATTTCTCTAATTTCTCCACACTGTGCTGTATTTTATTCCTATCCTCCAAAAGCCTCCCAGCTTTGTATTTCCCAGAGATTTAATTAGCATATTCGCCACTCCATCCCCCAAGTCATTAATGAAACTATGGAATAGTATTGGACCAAGAACGGACCCCTAAGGAGTCAGAAATTCTATTTTGAATAACGTTTAATGTGTTTGGTGACGATAGCTTTTGCTTCTTTGCTACTTTTTTTTTTTTTCCACCTTATAATGCCAGAAGCATCAGAGTCTCACAATAACACTTGAAATACAAGACAAAGGTGCTAGATGCTTTAACTTGGAGAGTTGTCAGACTCTGTGTAAAGTATGGAGGAAAGAGAAGCACAGAAATGTGAAACAATATCAGAATTAGTTACATTTTATACAGCTTAAAAATTATTTTTCCCCTGTTCTTAAAATCCTAAATGAAGTTGTAGGTCTGCAGCAGAATATATAATGACGGTTTAGGGTCATTTTAGCATTTTATATGTGTACAGCTGTTCTTCCACTGGTATAAGTAGACACATCTGCTCATTAGCAATACAATGTAATTTCTAGTGTCTAATTCTAATTATTTGCAAATGATAGATTCCATATACAGTATCTAAAAAAAGTACAGTCCTTCAAAACTGGTGGCAAATAAATATGCACTACACTCTGCAAATTAAATGGGTCAGCATACTGAAGACCAGATATTAATCTGCAGAATTCATGTATCAGCATTGGGGCTTGATGCCAAACTGTTTGGAGGATCCCAGAGAGGAGAAATGGTTTGTAGGTCTACTAATGACTCTGACAAATACAGGCAGTTAATCCTGCCACGTCATGATAGTTGTGACACACCCACTGCATTTTACATGGACAATCTTTGGACCATGACAGACAGACTCCTCTCGGGTCAACTCCATTTTGCCAAGGGCCTAGGAAACTTGAAGACTAGTTTTGGCTGCATACAAACAGTGACAAAGTTCTCTATGTAAAGTATGATACCTGCCTCCCTGAATATAAGTGAGGCTCGGGGACATACAGAGACACTAGTGGTCTGAAGAGATGGAAAGTGCTTTAGTCAGTTATGACAGAATGGCATCTTCATAGAAAAAGTACAGAGAAGAATCTGACCTATGAGCTTTTACGAGGCTAAAATGACAATCCCTTAGTGCATGCTAGAAGGGGATATCCCTAAAGTAAGACAAATGAATCTATTAGGTTAATTAAACCAATTTAAAGCCACTTTAATTCTGAACGAGTGTGTCCACATAGGGGTTTAATGCAGTTTAACTTGTGAATTTAAAATTCACACCTTTAATTAATTTGGATTAACTTTCCAGAGTATCCCTGTGTAGACAAGCCCTCATTCTCCTTTTCTTCAGCCCTAACAGCACAGTAACTACTCCAGGAAGCTCCGAGGTTCACAAAGCAACCCTTTCATGAGTGAGATCAGATTATTCCAAGGCAAGGAAAGGTTGTCCATCCGTGTATCAGAGGTAGGAACAGAGATGACAACCAAATGTCTCTGTAGAAATCAAAGCTTTTGGTTTGTTCTGCTTAGTATTCCAAGTGTATTCAATAGTCTAAGCTAGCTGTCAAGGGTTTTATCAGGTCCACCCATTTAGGAGCTGCTCAGATGGGGAATCTCTTCCAAATCATAGATGAGCTTAGCAAAATTCTATTTTTATTTTTTCCCTAATTTTGGCTGATAATATCAATGCTTATATTTAACCATTTTTTTCAATGTCTATCAATGTAACTTCTCACAGTTGAAGGAAATTAGAGGGTTGGGCAGACAACAATTGTTTAATGATAGTAGATGCTGAGATTCAAAAAATTAAAGATTGATAACTGTTAAAACATAAACTGTCAACATCACTTACAAAATATTCAAAGTAAATATCCTTAAATCAAACTCTAAGATCTCAAGCAGCATTTATTTCTTGGCCTATCTGTATATTTCAATTATCATCAACCAAAATATTTTGTCATTGATTTGTGTGCGTGGTGAAATTGACCGTTAATCCGCTGGCAGGCCACGAGACATTTTATTTACGTTGACCATCCACAGGCACGGCCCTTGGCAGCTACCATTGGCTGGGAACGGCAAACTGCGGTAACTGGGAGCTGCAGGTGGCCAGGCCTGCGGACAATCAATGTAAACAAATTGTCTTGTGGCCCGCCAGCAGATTAACCTGATGAGCCGCATGCCAAAGGTTGCTGACCCCGATCTAATCTTCCATGCCTAATAATGGAGAAAATTTAATTGATCAAAGATTCCCACTTTTCAACAGGATTTTTCAGCCTTCAGCGTAACACTCATAATTCGGAATCCCGAGTTAGGCTTTTGAACAGAGAAACTTAGAACCTAAGTGGAGACTCACACCTTGTTTTGGAGGCAGAAAACCCAGTAGCTTGGAAAGCAGGACTTTGTGGATATTAATATTATACATGATGTTGAATGACAAAATTCCTAATCTCTAAACCATGACTATTGACAGCAATTTGGTACCAACTACAAGACCAACATTTGAAAGCCCTCTCAATTGACTAGAATCAGGGGCAACATGTAGAGAAGTTCCTGTCCTTGATTCAGGAAAGGACTACAATATTGATGTTAGAATTTGCTTGTCCTTGGACCAGAGTCATAGATAAGGCTGGTCTGCCTGTTAGGGGAAAAAAATAACTGATATTTACCTCACTTTTTGGAAAAAAAGATAATACAAGATGGAGGTCATGACAGAGACCTTTACTGATGGCTAACAACTCTGCTTAAGAAGTTTGTCAACATGTCATCTTTCCCTGGAAGATGAGACACTGGATCTATGCAATAAGGATACTGAACTTTATGAATAGGAAACTTCCCTGATCAAAATTGCTACAGCAAAACCCTTCTCTGGTATTCTGTGTAATGTATTCCTGTAATATTCTCCATCAGAATTTAGCCAGATAAAGAAGAGAAATCTGGGTGGATAGAGATCAAAGTGAAGAATCCTTTCTACCCACTAGCACTATTACTCCAGATGTCAGGAAAATAAGTACCTGGAGGGCATGTTTGTCTCCTGCCTTACAAAATAAGGCATCTGTAAAGTACTAGGACATTGTGGCTCAAATGTTTCTAGTCAAAGACCTCAGACATCACCTGGTGTTAAAGCTATTATATAAATTGCACCAGTAAGAAACAATTTTCCCTCTAATTTTTTACATCCATGTGCGGAATGAATTGTGTTTATGTGCACCAATATGGAGGTGATGTGTGGCAGGGGAGGGGCTAAGAGGTTCTGGGTGTGGGAGAGGCTCAGCTGGGGCAGAGGGTTGGAGTACAGGGGGGTGAGGGCTCTAGCTAGGGGTGCAGACTCTGAGGTGGGGCCAGGGATGAGGGGTTTGAAGTGCAGGAGGGGGCTCAGGGCTAGGGCAGTGGGTCAGGTGAGGGCACCGGCTGGGGATGAGGGCTCTGGGGTGGGGCTGGGAATGAAGGTTTTGGGGTGCAGGCTGTCTTGGGACCGTGGCAGGGAAAGAGGATTCCCCCCAGCCCTCTCTCGTTACGGCAGCCCTTAGGTTGGGGCTGGGAGAGAGGTGCCTCTCCCTGCCTGCGCAGCCCTTGATAGCCTGCTACGCAGCCACGCAGCTTAGAGGGAACTCAGGTAAGAAGCATGTCCACTGAAAAAAATTGCAACATCTGGAATATATCAAGTCCTCAGTGTCTCACATAAGTAAATTAATGTATTCCTGTCTGAATATCGGTGACATCATAGCAGAATTTTCTGAAGCCTTCATAATCCAGCATTAACTTTGAGCACTCAGCTGCTGACCTGCCAGTGATGTGCCACGCACCATCCATCCATATCCTCTCTGTTTGTCCCATACTAGAGCGAACCTCCAACATTCCTTCCAAAATAACGTTCTCCATGTTATATCCATCTCTATATCCTAACATAAGCAAAGTGCATATGTTTACATCTGTTTTCCAACATCAGGGTCTGCTTTTCTGCAATAATATTTCTAACATAGGCATTCATCTCTTTTCCATCAAAGAGATACCCAGGAGTCTTCACCAGAAACATATTTCAAAAGTTTCAATTTTCTTGTTGTCAGCAGTATTAACTTGTTACATTTCAAATCCATTAAATTGCTATGGAAAAAATTAGACTTCTCACCAATCACGTTTTTGTACATTTCAAGATGCTACAGTTTTCCCCAAACTTTCTTAAGGGACACAGCTGAATAAGCCATCCCCAGTCATCTTCTGATTTCTTTGGAATAACCTCCTTGATTGGATAATTAAATCTACTGCCTCTACGCTCTTCTATTAATAATGGAGTCCATTTTGATCTTGTTTTTTGTTAGTCATGTTAACATACATGCATTTTGTTTTCATTGCATTTAGGAATAGTCCATATTCCTCACTAACTGGTTTTAGAGTCTCTAACATTCATTGCATTCTATCAGTGGATGTATCAAAGAGTGTTACTTCGTCAATATATCTGAAGTCAGGTAAGAGGTGTCCACCAGTGGAAATCCCAGCTTCTTCCACTTTGTCAAAACCTTCCAAGGCTTGTCTCATAATAAATTCTGCATATATATGTTAGGCAGGCTTAGGGACACAATACACCCTTGTCTCACACCTTGCTCAGTGGAAAACTCCTCACTGGAGCCTACTGCTGTTTGCTCTGTGGTCTGTTGTTGGTTGTAGAGACTTGCAATGAGCTCAATGAGATGCTTTGGAATCACCATGTCTTCCAGTATCCTCCAAAGGCTGTCCTGTCAGACAGTATCACTTTTGAGTAGTCACTGAAGCACATGATCAATGGGTGATTGTACACCCTGCGTTTTTCAGGGATGTGATAGATATTTGCGATTTGGGCACACATGCCTTGGCCCTCTTTGAAACCAGCTTGTGGCAGTAGTTCTAATTCTATCCTTTGTTTCATGCATTCCTGGATTATATAGTATAGAACTCTGCTCATGTGTAGTATCAGGGAGATAGCACAATAGTTACCACACTGTTCCCCTTCTTTGATAAAGGCAGAAAAATTCCGTTCATCCATTCATCCAATCTCCAGCCAATTTCTAGTCATTACAGATTTTCCACATAATATCAGTACTGCATTTGCCAATCACTTAACAATTTCTGTGAGCATGTTCTCTATCTCTGGTGCTTTCCCAGGCTTCTTTTCACAATACCACATACCACTTCCACTTGCAGGATAGATAGCTCCGGCTCCATACTCTTTTCTGTTCTCATGTTGTGTTGTGGTGAGGCATACAGAATGGACCAGTAATCTCTCCACCTATGTTTAATACCATCACCCTCAGTGAGACGCTGCCATCATGATCTTATGTTTGATTGCAGAGAAAACCTTTTGGTAAGAAATCTGACCACTGTGAATATACCTTCTGCATTATTACACTTTGCAATTCTCAAACTCCATACATTTTGCTCTTTTATATTTGCTCTGATCTTGTCTAGTCTGCCTTTGAATCTTTCTGCTCAGCTCCTTATATTCTCTTACGTTCTTCCATCTCCAAGCCATTCTCTTGCACTCTGCATCACTTCTCAAACACCTTCTCAGTTAACCATAGTGCGGAACAGCAGAATTCAACTAAACGCCTGCCTCTCTCATTTTGTGAACCCAGACCATTGTTTCTCATTACTCCTTTAGGAGAGCTTAAAGCTCCCACGTTCACATTCAAGTCACCAATTATAAGGATGACATTTTAATTTGATGTTTTAGTGAGTTAGTAAGTGGTGTTTAGGCAAGTCATTCTTACAGCTCATCAATCACGTCATCATCAGTGGTGGCTGAAGGGCATAAACCTGTATGATTGACATATTCCCTGGCTTCACTCAAAGGCAAATTGTAATGATTCTATCACTGATTGGATTATATCCAAGCACATACTTTGTCTCCTTGAATAGATAAGGAGGGAAAATGGGTGTGCATTTTTCTCATATCCTGAATATTGCACTGTGTATCCATTCAACGTCATGAAATGACCCCCCTACCCTTCCAATGCAGGTCTCAGATTCCACATATTTCTATCTTACATCTTTCCAAAGATGAGGTCCCCTTCATACGTATTCCTCACATTTCATGTTCCTACTCTGATTTGTTTATGAAGGTTCAGGTCGTTCTTTTCCTTGGTGCAAACATCAGGCACTGTTCTTTCTGAACTATTTGGTACAGCACCACCATAACCACATTCTGCACTCCTAATGGCTGAAGCCTCCTCTCCAGTATAATGTGTCACGTTTTCTGGCCTGGGATTCTCTCCATCCAGTGCTATGTGGAATGCTTTCCCTTTGCTCTGCCATAATATAGCTTCTAAGCGGGTATGAAAATATCCTTGTTTGTACAAACTCTTGGGGAAGAATCATCTGGGCTCCCAGAATCCAGTCTATTTACAGGCACTCGAGAATTTACAGGAGAATAGTCATAATAGCCAGGCATTTAATGAAACACAGCTGCTATGGGTACAGTTTTTTATTTATAGAGGTCTTCGTTGATGTCTATCAAAGATATGTGCAGAGAGTCCGATATATGTAGTTATAAAGTGATTCTTTTTTGAGAGGGTCTGTCTGATAATGTTTGCTGCTTGCAGTTTGATACAACCATGGGACTAAAAGGGGAGGACCCCTGGAACAGTTCTAGAAATTAGAAAAAGCTCTCTATCTGGAATCCAGAGGTGAAAATGAAATTCCACAAGTTGTTCGGATTCATAGCTAAGGGCAGAAAGAACCACCATGATCACCTAGTCTGATCTCCTGTATAATACAGGCCCTAGAAATTCCTTGAAGTAATTCTTGTTTGAACTACAGTATCTTTTAGAAAAACATCCAATCTTGATTTTAAAATTGTGAGTGAGGGGGAATCAACCACACCCTTAACAAGTTACTCCAATGTTTAATTACCCTTGCTGTAAAAATTTGCATCTTCTTTCCAGTGTGAGTAAAAATTTGCATCTTCTTTCCAGTGTGAATTTGTCTAGCTTCAATTTCTAGCCATGGGATCTTGTTATATCTCCATCTACTAGACTGAAAAGTCCTCTATTATCAAATTTATTTTCCCTGTGTAGGTACTTACAGACTGAGTTCAAGTCACCCTTAACCTTGTGTTAGCTCAGCTGAACAGTTACAATATCATTTGTATTATGCGAAGAAACAAACCTCATTCACCATTAAGTATATGTGATGGATGTCTCAACCCTTAAATGTGACTTTTTCTTCCAAGATGGGAGGAATCTATGCTTGGTTTACAGAGACCTTCTACAGTGCTGGGCCAACTGCCCCACTGGACTTCAGTGCTCTACTAGATCCAAGAAAGGCTTGTTAAAGCTAATAATGAAAGCTCCTAGGTATTTCTATTTAACCATATGGGAGTGAGGGAGAGCTACCAATGGCACTATCCAATCCTAGACAGTGTGTACTCTGAAATGGTTCCACCATGGAACTGGACCTGAAAATTCTCCTTCCTGGCTTGTAATCAGGAGCTAGTTACAACTAGAGGTCAATAGCCCAGGGACCACTAATGTGCTAATAAAATTTCCTCTTATGAGAGTTCAGAAACACAGAACTGTAAGTGTACCTAGGATGTCTGATCCAGAGGATATCAGAGTGGGTCTCATGGCCACTTATATAAAGATCAAAATCTTTATCTGTATAAAAAATCTGCACCTTCTCTGTAGAGTCTTAGCAAAGCACCTATTAATTCCTTGGAGAAGAAAAAGGATTCCAGATATCTTTTTTTGTGTGTGTGTGTGTGCCTTTGACTGTAAGGGTACAAATAAGCACTGAAGCATACAGGCAGTTCTTTCTGGAGCATCAAACAGGTCCTCTGGCAGCAGGACCTGTTTGTCCTACAGCAACTGCATAGCAGCAAAACCTTTGGATCCATGAAACCCCAGAATCAATAGATAGTACACTCATATTAAGGAGCTTATGATCCAGGTGTCGGTTCTTTTCAGTCCGTCAGATCCTCAGAAGGTATCTGTTCACAAACCCAATCTTCATGGCTGAATTCCTGCTAGACAACTTAACAGTTAGGGATGGTCTGGGAGGCCAAGAGAACCTCAACAGAATCTACCCAGAAACAAAGGAACTGACAAGTCTGGAATGAACTAAACTGGCTTCTAAGACTTCTAATAGCCAGGGAGTCTAAGATGGATCCATCCCCCTCTTCTTGCCTTCAGGGAGAGGGTCTGAGAGATGGAGGATTGGAAGGGGGAAATACCATCTCCCAGACACTGAGTGTACCTCTGAAAATGGCCAAACCAAAACACAATGTTGGAACACTCTCCTGTAACAGAGATCCACCAACCTTGATCTGATCAGATGCTTGCAATGTCTTTCCCCTTTCCAGTGCTGTGAGGACTTCCCCACTGGATCTGTTTGTTCATGTCATTATACAAATATCACAGTGCCGAAACTGTAAAACTGGACTCCTTTGATCTAGGTTGGGGTGTGCTAAAATCAACTGTTATTGCCAATTTAGTGACCAAAAGAGGACCACCAACTCACACCAGGGAGCAAGATGACTGGCTCCTTACACACCTATCTGTACTGCACAGGGGAAAAAGTTGCATGATCACGGGGGACTTCAGTTTGAGTGACATATGCTGGAGCTCTCATGCTGCCAGCCTTAAAACATCCTTGGAATTTCTAAGTATTATAGATGGCAATTTCCTAACGAAGGGTATGTCTTCACTACCCGGCGGATAGTGATCAATCCAGCAGGAATCAATAGACGCGATAAATTGACCCCTCGAGCGCTCTCCCTTCAACTCCTGTACTCCAGCTCAGCGAGAGGCGCAGGCAGAGTTGACAGGGGAGCGGCAGCAGTCGACTCGCTGCAGTGAAGATACCACGGTAAGTCAATCTAAGTACATAGAGTTCAGCTACGTTATTCACGTAGCAGAAGTTGCTTAACTTAGATGGATTTTCTCCCCCTTCCCCCAAGTGTAGCCCAGGGCTCAGTGCTGCAAACAACATGAGGGAATTCTATGTTAGACCTCCTCTTGACAGATAAAGAGGAACTGCTCTTAATTAATGGTACTTTAGGTACAAGTGATCACGACTTGATCAAAATTACAATGAGCAAACAAAATAAAGTCCAGACCAGTGAGGTAGAGGGGTGTGTGTATGTGTACACATACTTAGTGCTTTAAAAGGGCTAATTTCACACAACTGAAAATAATTATGGAGCCAGATGAGCTGAGGGGAAGAATGTAATCAAATATATGAATGATAATTGGGAATTGTTTAAGAATACTTTTTATTAGATGCCCAAAAAGTCACAATCAAGGAAGAAGGCTGTACTGGTTTTTTAAAAAAAAACCCAAAAAATGCTTTAGAGGGGAAAGTGAAGGCAGCCATAACAACAACAAAAATTCTAACAAATAGAAGAAAGGGGAAATTGATAGTAAGGAAAATAAATCAGAAGCTTGCAATTGTAGAAAATTGATAAGGGAAGCAAAGGGATACAAAGAACTCTGTGGCCAGCAGAGTTACGGACAATAAGAAGGAGTCATTTTAAGTAGATTAGGAACAAAAAGAATCCTACAATGGTATTGATCCATTACTAAATGAGAATGGTAGAATTATCAACAATTTTGCAGAAAAGGCAGAAGTGTTCAATAAATATTTATGTTCTGTATTGGATGCGGGGAGGGGAAGAGATGAAGTAGTCATATTATATGATAATGCTATTTCCAGTCCACTAATATCTCAGGAGGATGTTAAACAGCAGCTTTTAAAATCGGATGTTTTTAAATCAGCAGATCCAGAAAACGTGCACCCTAGAGTTTTAAAATAACTGAATGAGGAGCTTGCTGGACCATTTAATTTGATTTTCAATAAGTCTTGGATCACCGGGAAAGTTCCAGAAGACTGGACGAAAGCTAATGCTGTGCCAATATTTAAAAAGGGTAAACAGGATGACCTGGCTCCATTTGTCTGACCCACCTGTCAATCTGACCTTGACCCAGGCAAGATAATGCTGGGTGTTGAGAGTGGCTGTTATAAGAGATGATTATTAAAGGAGGATAAAATAGTTAATGCTAAATCAATACGGTTTTACGGAAAATAGATCCTGTCAAACTAACTTCATCCTTTTTTGACAAGACTACAAGTTTGGCTGATAAAGGTAATAGTTTTAATGTAATACACCTAAACTTCTGTACAGCATTTGACTTGGTACTACATGACTTTTTGATTAAAAACCTGGAAAGGTATAAAATTAATATGGCACACATTCAATGGATTAAAAACTGGCTAACTGCTAGGTCCCGAAATGTAACTGTGAACAGGGAATCATCATCACACAGTTGGTTCCCGTGGGGTTGTGCAGGGATCAGTTCTTAGTCTCATGTTTTTTAACATTTTTATTAATGACCTGGAAAATAACATAAAATCATCACTGAAAGTTTTCAGATGACAAACGGGTGGAGTAGTAAACAATGTAGAGGACAGGTCACTGACTCAGAGTGATCTGGATAACTTGATAAACTAGGCTCAAGCAAACAATATGCATTTTATTATGGCTAACTGTAAAAGCATATATCTAGGAACAATGAATGCAGGCCACACTTACAGGATGGGGAATTATATTCTGGGAATCAGTGACTCAAAGAGATTTGGGGGTTGTGGTGGATAATCAACTGAACATGAGCTCCTGGTGTGACACTGTGGCCAAAAGGCTAATGCAATCCTTGGATGTATAAACAGTGAAATCTCAAGTAGGTGTAGAGAGGTTATTTTTACTTCAGGGGTTCTCAAACTGGGGGTCAGGACCCCTCATGGGGTCATGAGGTCATTACACGAGGGGTCACAAGCTGTCAGCCTCCACCTCAAACCCCACTTTGCCTCCAGCATTTATAATGGTGTTAAATATATAAAAAAGTGTTTTTAATTTATAAGGGGGGTCGCACTCAGAGGCTTGCTATGTGAAAGGCGTCACCAACAGAAAAGTTTGAGAACCGCTGTTTTACTCTGTATTTGGTCCAATTGCTGCTGGAATATTATGTCCAGTTCTGGTGCCCACAATTCAAGATGGATGCTGATAAATGGAGAGGGGTCAGAGAATAGTCATGAGAATGATTAAAGGATTAGAAAACATGCCTTATAGTGACAGTCTCAAGGAGTTTGATCTATTTAGTTTAACAACAAAGAGAAGGTTAAGGGGTGACTTGATAGTAGTCCATCGGTACCTACATGGGGAACAATTATTTGATAACGGGCTCTTCAGTCTAGCAGAGAAAGATGTAACATGATCCAATGGGTGGAAGCTTAAATTAGACCAACTGAGACAGGAAACAAGGGTACATTTTTAACAGCAAGAGTAATTAACCACTGGAACAACTTGCCAAGAGTTGTGGTGGATTCTTCATCATGGACAATTTTTATATCAAGATTAGATTTTTTTTTTTAAAAGCTCTGCTCTAGGAATTATTTTTGGGGAGTTCTGTGGCCTGTGTTATACAGGAGACCAGACTAGATGATCACAATAGTCCCTTCTGGGCTTGGAATCTATTACACCTGGCAGATATATGGGCCTTGGATCGTCAAGTCAAAGCTGGCTAGGTCAGCGGGCTTAACGGGTAGTGATCAACAGCTCAATGTCTAGTTGGTAGCTAGTATCAAGTGGAATGCCCCAGGGGTCGGTCCTGGGGCCGGTTTTGTTCAACATCTTCACTAATGATCTGAATGATGGGATAGATTGTGCTCTCAGCAAGTTCACAGATGACACTAAGCTGGGGTGCAAAGTAGATACACTGGCGGATAGGGAGAGGGTCCAGAGTGACCGAGACAAATTGGAAAACCAGGCTAAAAGAAATCTGATGAGGTTTAACAAGGACAGAGTCCTGCACTTAGGAAGGAAGAATCCCATGCACTGCTACTGGCTGGGGACCAACTGGCTAAGTGGCAGTTCTGCAGAAAAGGACTTGGGGATTACAGTGGACGAGATGCTGGATATAAGTCAACAGTGTGTCCTTGTTGCCAAGAAGGCTAACGGCATATAGGACTGCATTAGTAGCATTGCCAGCAGATCGAGGGGGAGTGATTATTCCCCTCTATTCAGCACTAGTGAGGCCACATCTGGAGTACTGCGTCAAGTTTTGGGCCCTCCACTACAGAAAGGATGTGGACAAATTGGAGAGAGTCCAGCAGAGGGCAACAAAAATGATTAGGGAGCTGGGGCACATGACTTTTGAGGAGGAGAGGTTGAGGGAACTGGGCTTATTTAGTCTGCAGACAAGAAGAGTCAGGGGCGATTTGATTGCAACCTTCAACTACCTGAAAGGGGGGTCCCAAAGAGGATGGAGCTAGGCTGTTCTCAGAGGTAGCAGATGACAGAACAAGGAGCAATGGTCTCAAGTTACAGTGGGGGAGGTCTAGGTTGGATATTAGGAAACACTATTTCACTAGGAGGGTGGTGAAGCACTGGAATGGGTTACCTAGAGAGGTGGTGGAATCTCCTCTTTAGAGGATTTTAAGGCCCGGCTTGACAGAGCCCTGGCTAGGATGATTTCATTGGAGTTGGTCCTTCTCTGAGAAGGGGGTTGGACTAGATGACCTACTGAGGTCTCTTCCAACCCTAAGTTTCTATGATTTTAAAAGGTTCTACCTTTTTAGAGTCTCTGGACTGATACTGAATTCTCTTGAGATCTGGTGCTGGATGATGGAGCAGACAGTATGCTTATAAAATCTGTGGATGACACCAAGCTAAGAAGGGTTGCAAGCATTTTGGAGGACAGAAATAGACTTTAAAATGATCTTGATAAATTGATTTCAGATCAGTTTTTCAAATGATATTCAATAAAGACAAGCGCAAAGTACTACCCTTGGGAAGAAAAACTCAGATCTCAAATACAATATGGAGAATAACTGGATAGGCAGTAGTACTGCAGAAGAAGATCTGGGGGTTATAGTGGATCACAAACTGAATCTCAGCCATCAGTGTGGGGAATTTGTGAAAGGCTAATATTCGGGGGTGCATTAACAGGAGTGTTGTGCATTAGACACAGGAGGTAATTGTCCTGCTCTGCTGAACAGTGGTGAAGCCTCAGATGAAGAACTGTGTCCACATCTTAAGAAAGATGTGGACAAACTGGAGGGAGTCCAAATGAAAGCTACAAAAGGTTTAGAAAGCCTGATCTGTGAAGAAAAGTTTAAAAAAACTGGGCATGTTTAGTCTTTACTGAGAAGAGAGGACTGAAGGATGATCTAGTATGTCTTCAAGTATGTTAAAGACTTTTAGTAAGAGGATAGTGATCAATTGCTTTCCCTGTCCACTGAAGATAGGACAAGTAATCAGCTTAATCTGCAGCAAGGGAGATTTGGTTAGAAAATGTTTCCTAATATCTAACTATAAGGATAATTAAGTACTGGAAGAAATTACCAAGGGAGGTTGTAGAAGCCCCATCATTAGAGTTTTTAAGAACAGTTTACACAAACATGTTCTAGATAATCTCTTGAGGCCCCTTCCAGCTCTACACATCTATGATTCTATGCACTGAGGGAAGCTGCTTCGAAATATTCAGACATCCAGATAATGAGAAAAAGGTTTCTGCCCAACTTCAACAAAAAGAATATCTGATGTTTAAACTTAATGCCTCTGAAAACTGCTAGATCAGAGGTTCTCAACCTTTTTCACAGCATGGGCTGCATTTAAATACCAAGAGCATTATGTGACTACCACACCTCCCACCTGCTGTTTTGTGAATCATGTTCACTCCTGGATGCAGTCTCGTTATACCCCTGTGGCAACTACAGCGATTGCTGACAAAGGAAAGCAATTGTAGGAATTCTTTAATGTGATTTGGCTGCTGGGGGAAAAAAGAACTCATCACCATGTGACCAGCCATCTCTCTGTACATCACCAGAGCACTTTGGGGAATCTCTGTTATAGAAGAAGTTCTGTATTTATACACAGAACAGGTACAACACAGACAATGACAGTACAAACTTTCCCACATGTCTCCATCAACATGCCACAACCCTGACTTGGGTAGAACACTACTAGGAGTGAGACATTAGCTTAGCCTCCAGGAGATTCAATCTATGAGCTCACTGATGAGACTGCCAACTAGGTGGCCAACTGTTGCCAACTGTGGTGGTGTTTTTTCTGATGTAAACTTATTCCTAATGCATTGAACATTGGTGTGTTCCGGCCTGTATCCTCTAATGGAAAAAGAAACCTTACAATGTAAGGACCTGACCCTGTGTACTCTAACTCACAGGCATAGCTCCTTCTCACACAAATAGTCCCATCTGAAGATAGTGGTTCTGCACATGAGACTACTCCTGTGAGTAGAGGTTTTTAGGATCAGGCCATAAATGAAACATGACTTTATGATTTATGTATCAGGGGGTAGCCGTGTTAGTCTGGATCTGTACAAGCAGCAAAGAGTCCTGTGGCACCTTATAGACTAACAGACATTTTGGAGCATGAGCTTTCGTGGGTGAATACCCACTTCGTCGGGTGCATCTGACGAAGTGGGTATTCACCCATGAAAGCTCATGCTCCAAAATGTCTGTTGGTCTATAAAGTGCCACAGGACTCTTTGCTGCTTTTATAAATCATAAAATGATCAGAAAGAAAAGCTACCAGGTGACCAGAAGAAGGTTCAACCTGAAAAGAGTGCAAGTTTTTTTAAATTTTCTTTCCTGTCTACTGCGAACTCTACTGAAACCCCAAGGAAGCAGATCTCCAAATATTCAAGAGATATGTGTCTCCCACATCTCCCTCTTGCCCCACATACAGAGTTCCCCAGAGTCCACTCCAGTTACTAAAGCTCAGGTCTGCAGGAGGTCATCAGAGGAGAAAACACACCCTCACACTCCCCTCTTAAGAGTGTCTTTTAATATCAACCAGATAGCTAAATGTAAGACAACTGTAGTGACAAGGTTGAGAAAACAGAAACAAATTAGTTGTATGTAGTATTTCAGGGCATCATATTGGAGTTGATGTTTATTGAAACTATATACACACAAGTGTGAAATATTTTCTCAATAATTCATCATTTCTGTTTGAGCAGGTATGCATAATATCATGTTGCCACTTCCAAGGAGGATAAATTAAACCCCAATGCTTGAATAAGGTGAGAAGCTAATATGTTGCTGCTGGTGGTACCTCTGAGCATCCTGTCTTACTTCCTTTTTCTCATTTTCTCTAATGATAAAAGAAACCCACAGTAATTTTAAAAAAGATGAAAAAATGCAAAACTTATGGAGGGTAAAGTTTCCACGCATGAGTAAAATCGCCAGATCTGAAGCTGCCGAGAAATATGCTTTAATTTAGGAGACATAAGATAGCATTAAGGAAAAACTGTTATAATCAAAGGTGAAAGGATTTTCTATTGTCTAGTCACACTCTCTGTGGGAATTTTCCCAGCACAGACAGCTGTAAAGGGGGAGGGGTATTATGAGCTTCTACATCCTCATTCTCCCTCTCTTTCCCTCTCCCTCTCTGTCAATAAATGTCTGCAATCATATTCTTGAGCTCCCATGTGACTTCAAGGTTCATCTCTTCCATGCAGCTCAAACACTAATTATCCCAGCTGTAATTAGTAAGATAATTAAATACTGGCTCACTCATCACTCTACCTTGTGTCGGGTCATGATTCTCCCAGAAGACCTTGAGCAGTTGCTGAAATCTGATGTTTTCTGGCTGATATATAACTCGCACAGCTTCTGTATGACCAGTTTTCCCTAAAAAGACAATACAAAACTTGACAGTATTAGTAACAATCAACTCAGGCATATCCAAGACATGAAGCACGGGATTTTTGCTTTCCAAAACACAAAAAGGTAACGGACTTGTGTTTTCAGCTAACATCATTTTTAGCCCCAGCTTCCTTTACAGATTCTTTTATGACAGTATCCGCAATCAGACAACTGCCAGTTTGGATAAGGCCCATAATGGACTAAACTAACTGGAAGCAAAACTGAGAAGAATTAAGAGCAACCTTATCATCGGAGTTCAGCAACTTTCAGACAAAATGTAAATGCAAATTCTCAGTAAATCTTTCTTAAAATATTTGAAATGAGTAAAGTAACCAAAGGCAAAAAACAAATTCCATGAGCTTGTTATCCAGTATCAAACACATGGCTGCAAACGATCCTGTATTGCCCACACCACAGAATACCAATGGGCTTCAATGAAAGGCTCTAAGTGAGTGACTGAGCACTATGACAGCAAATGAAATTCAAGGGAGGTAAATGCAAGGCAATGCACACTGAATGAGATTATTTCCGAGTTTTGGCTACTTTATGTGCCCTATCGTGCAGCCCTTACACACCCAACCACCCACTGATTGTATTGAAAGTGCTAGCTTCACAAAGCCTGCAGAATCGGGCCAGTTAACTTTCGCTTATTATAATTATTCAATATTTATATTACCATAATGCACATACTCCTCAGTCAGGATCAGGCCCCCATTGTGCGAGGTATTGTACAAACATATACAAAGAGTTTTCAAATGAAGAAATATTTTCCTTTATTAGTGTAAACTTTCCATAAGTAAAAAAATACATATTCTCTTCTCTGGCGAAGTCTACATTTTCAACATCAATAAAAGGCACTGGAAATATTAACAAGGAAAAAGAATAGCCAGTTCTACATGTTGTTGGGGAGGGGCGTGCACTGCCTGAACACACCGAGCTAGACTTTGATCTCAGACACCAGTGTAAATCTAGATTAATTCAATTCACTTCAGTGAAATTGATCGGGATTTACAGCAGTGAAACCGACAGAAGAATCTGGCCTGCTGATGCAGTTCTGAATTAGCTGCTACTGTTCTAAGTGTCATTGGGGAGAACTCTGTGAAGACATTAGCTCAATGCACAGCAGAACTGAAAAAAAGTCAAAAGGATAGAGAATAACAGGGGAAATATATGATGCCATCATATCAATCTTTCCAATCATTTGTGGTTGCTTTACCTCAGAGCTGCAATAAAGAAGGGCAAGGAAATGAGAAGCAACATAAGGCAAAGGAAAGAGTACAGGTTAGGCACAAGAAGAGATTTAAAATATTAGGATTAAATTGAATCTGGAAGGTAGAAAAGTAAAAGGGGATATGACAGAAGTGAACTAAATACAATCATCATAACTATAGTGAAATCCAACTGATTCTGTGTGTTCTGTCTCATAACACAACACGGAGACACTCATTGAGATTAGTAGCAAGTACTAGGAAATTATTTTATACATAGCATATAAACCAAGCTATCCTCTGTTGCAGGATATTAATCAGACAAACACCATGATGGCCCAATTCTACCTTCACCTGGGCAACTCCTATTGAAACCAATGGGAGTTACTCATATGTCTGAAGGCAGAATTTGACACTAGGTTAACTGAGAAGGATTGGATATTTACATGAATAAAAATAATTTGCAGTTTAACTTGGTTATAAATTGACATGAGCCTTCGACATACAGTATAAACTGACTGCTAACTGGGGTCAGCAAGGAGATTTTTGTCCTATAGAATATCATTACATAATTGGCCAGAAGCATTATGAAAGGAGGATGGGGGCTTTCACCTTCCTTGATGCACAAGTATAGGGTAATGCCACTACCTACACTAGAGAAACAGACTAAACGGATGGTCTGTTCCAATATGGCAATTATGACTTCTCTATGTAGAGTGGCTCATGATGAAAGCTAAGGGAATAGCTGCTAACGTCAACATATATTTCTGCTTTTCTTTAACTCACTGTGAACTTTACAAGAGGGTCTTATCTCACCGACAGGAGTAAATAGCACATCTAAGATGACCAGCTTTAGATCAGAGGCCAGTCTCTCAAAGAACTTCAAAACAACAGAGGTTCCACCTTTCCGCACAACTGAAGCAATTACATCTTGTCAACGTACTTTGTTGTGACTAATCTAGGAACTCAAAGAGCCAGCTCTCTACTTTTCCTCTGAACAAGACAATCACTGTGTTGCTTTGAGAACTATGGTCTGACCTCAGGAAAAAACCCTTGCGATGCGTGGCTACAGGACGGTGGGGGTTGTTAGAACTTCAGCATGTCTGAAACCAATATCCCTCCTCAGACGAAAAACAAGGGCATGATGTCTGTTGGCCTTCTCAGATTCACTTTTACATTTCCTCAAACCCTTTCCACAATAAACTCCTCTCTGAACCCAGTGGATTTTCTTCCCTAACATGGCATGAAAGTTACTGCTACTGCTACTCACAGCATTATTATCTGCCATTCCACACTCAGAGCACTTACCTGCAAGGTGCTGAGCTGTTTCATTTCCCGCTGATTTTGATGGCTACCTCAGCAATGATTTTGCTATACATAAGCAGACAAGCAGGAAGCATCATGCAGGATTGGGTGCTTTGAGCTGCATTGGAAGGAGCACGTAGAGCAGGGGTGGCAGGGGAACCAATGGAAACAGGGCTCCTGAGGGTATGTCTGCACTCCAGCTAGGAATGACCCTCCAAGCCAAGGTAGACAGATTTGTGTTAGTGGGGCTCAAACTATGCTAGAAATAGCAATGGGATGTTCCGGCTGGGGCTGAGGCTCTCCTCTCCAGCCTAGGGGGTTGGGTGGGCTTGAGGACCCATGCTGGAAACCAGACCGGAAAGTCCATGCTACTCTTTTTAGCATGCTAGCTCAAATCAGCGGTTCACGGTGTTCTCAGTTCACCTATTCTTCTTGATTAGCTGGTTTTTAATAATCACCATAAGGTCTAATACTCTATTCAGAACCAAGCTTCCCTTAATTTCCAAGAGGAAGTTTTAACAAGTATGAATATTTTTATAAACCTTCCCAAAGTTTAAATCAGTTTTTAAAGTAGTTTTCTGTATCATTGAATATATTTAATTTGGTGTTAAATGAGCAAACAGAAATCCTTTATTTACAGGGGCCATTATCTGATCCCGTTCTTTCCATGGACAACTCTCCTTCAACTCAAAACAAGCTTAGCCATCGGAGAACTTTGCTGTAGATTGTGAGACTTGATTGCACTGTGCATGAGAGGACTGTTTGCCAACAGCTGATTGTCTGTTTAGCCTATATCTATTTGCTACTTGGAAAACGTACTCAGTCTCCAAGGATTAGCAGCAGTGTGCTGTTTCAATGGAAAGTCAAACTCTGGCAAAAAAAAGCTCCAGTACAGAGAAATGGAAAGAGACATCTGTATCTGTGTGACACCTCAGTGCCTCTTGTAAACTTTTCCTTTATAATAGTGTTTAGATTCTCACCCATTTAACTATTTTTGATAACGTTCGGTTTAAAAAAAAAAGACTATGTATTAAGGTTGCCAACTTTCTATTTGCAGAAAATGGAATACTCTTGACCCGCCCCCCTGCCCTGCCCCTTCTCCAAGGTCACGCTCACCCTCCTCACTCCCTCCATCACTCGCTCTCCCCCACACTCATTCACTCATTTTCACCGGGCTGAGGCAGGGTGTTGGAATGTGAGAGTGGGTGAGGGCTCTGGCTGCAGGCTCTGGGGTGGGGCCAGGAGAAGGCTGCAGGAGAGGGCTGCAGGAGGGGATAAGGGCTCCAGCTGGGGGTGTAGCTCTGGGGTGGGGCCAGGGATGAGGGGTTTGGGGTGCAGGAGAGGGTTCTGGGCTGGGGCACGGGGTTGGGATGCAGGAGGGTGTATGGGCTCTAGGCTAGGGGTGCAGGCTCTGGGGTAGTGCTAGGGATGAGGGGTTCAGAGTGCAGGAGGGGGATCTGGGCTGGGTAAGGCAGTTGGGATGCAGCGGGGGGTGAGGACTTGGGTGGGGCTGGGGTTTGGGGTGCAGGAGGGGGCTCAGGGCTGAGGCCAGATGTTGAGGCATGGCAGGGGGGTCGGGGTGCAGGTTCCAGGTGGCACTTACCTCAGGCGGCTCCTGGGAAACAGTGGCATCTCTCTCCGGCTTCTAGGCAGAGGCACAACCACATGCCTCTGCACGCTGCCCATGCCTGCAGGCACCGCCCCCTCGGCTCCCATTGGCAGTGGTTCTTGGCCAATGGGAGCTGCTGAGCTGGCTCTAGGGGTGGGAGCATCACACAGAGCCTCCGTGGCTGTCCCTCTACCTAGGATCCAGAGGGAGATGCCGGCAGCTTCCCGGGAGTCATACAGAGCTGGATAGGGAGCCTGCCTGTACCACCGACCGGACACTTAATGTCCTGGTCAGCATTGCTGACCGGAGACCAGGCATTCCAGTCAAAAAATGGGCACCTGGCAACCCTACTATGGATACATAGATTAGAATTGCACTTTGTAACAACTGCATTATGGACTAAAAACTGTTATCTCATCCTGTTTTCTGTTGTTCATACCCATGTGGCTTGTGCACCAAGTTGGAATGTGGAAAACTCTTAAGATTTACAACTAGCTTAATTTTTTCCTCTGTCCCAAGTAATTTCCCTATACCAGCGGTGATATGTGTTTGTTTTACTGACAATACTACCCCTTGTTTATATTTTTAGTATAGGAGTGGCAGAATACTGGGTCAAAAACCTACGCCCTGGTCTACAGTGGAGGGGGAGGGGAGGAACGATCTAAGTTATGACCTATGAGTCTATGAGTCTAAGTTATGCAACTTCAGCTATGTGAATAACGTAGCTGAAGTCGACGTACTTACATTGACTTGCCGTGGTGTCTTCACCATGGTGTCTTCGCCATGGTGTCTTCACCGTGGTGAGTCGACTGCTGCCGCTCCTCTGTCGACTCTGCCTGCGCCTCTCACAGCTCTGAAGTACAAGAGTCAATGGGGGAGCACTCGGGGTTCGATTTATCGCATCTAGACTAGACATAATAAATTGATCCCTGCTGGATCGATCACAGCCTGACAATCCTAAGAGCTTGGGTGGCAAAGTCAACAATAGCTGTCTGTGATCAATATAAGAGACTGCTAGCCCCTGTATCTAAATTCAAATGCACCCACCCCACATCATGTTGTAAGGCTTAATTAGGAGCAAGTACAGTATCCCCATGCCAAAGTCAAATATGGGGACATGGTGCAGGGGAATTTAATAAGGAGTAGGGTATTTTTTTCAATGTGAATGAATTAAGAAAATAGTATTGATATTTCCATCTCTGTGGTAGTCTAACATAAAATGGTTTTGCAATATAAAACATAAGAGTTATGTTCCCTCGATTACTTGATGAAAGCTAATGCAAGTATGTGTACACAAGCAAGGGAATCATACCATTAGCTTGGAGTGTAGATGTAGCCTTAGTTGAGCTCCTGCATAGCATAGGTCATAGAATTTCATGGAGCAATTCCTGTATCAAGTTCATAATTTCTGTTTGAGCAAGCATATCTCTCAGAATTGCATCCATTCTTGATCTAAAGAATTCAAGTGATGCAAAATTCACCAGATCCCTAGGTAAGATGTTCCAGCAGTTAATATACACAGCCGATTATGCCTAATTTTTAGCCTGAATTTGTCTAGCTTCAACTTTCATTCACTGAATCTTGTTATGCCGTTGTCTTCCACACCAGTGTTTCTCAGCCTTTTTGATAGCAGGGACCGGCTTGCTGCCTTCCGAAACTGTATCAGGGAGATCTCAGGGACCAGTGCCGGTCCCCAGACCAGTCATTATCAAACACTATTCTAGACTAAAGGGCTTTCCATTATTAGAAATATTCTCCCCATGTAGGTACTTATAGACCATGATCGAGTCATCTCTTAACCTTCTCTTGGATAAACCAAATAGATTGAGCTTCCTTACTTTTCACTTTAGGCAGATTTTCCAAACCTTGAATCATTCATGTATGACTTTGAATTTGACCATATTAAATGCACAACAAATGCATATAGCACTGTCCATAAGAGTTTGTCAGGATGGGCCTAATCCTGCAGCTGTTATTCAAACAGAGGCCCCACTGAAATCCATGGGAGTTTTGCTTGAATAAGGGCTGCAAGATATAGTGCCTGATCCAATACCCACAGAAGACAATGGCATCCAACAGACATTGCATTAGGCCTTTCATGCATATTACCAAGGAGAGATCAGCACTTCAGAGTCTAAAACCTTGGGTTGAGTGCTGTAGCTATTTTAAGAAATCTCACATTGGTACCTTCTTTGCGTTTTGTCAAATCCGCTGTGAAAGTGTTCTTAAAACAAACACGTGCTGAGTCATCATCCGAGACTGCTATGACATGAAATATATGGCAGAATGCGGGTAAAACAGAGCCAAAGACATACACTCACTCAAGGAGTTCAGTCACAAATGTAATTAATGATTATTTTTTTAATGAACATCATCAGCATGGAAGCATGTCCTCTGGAATAGTTGCCAAAGCATGGAGGGGCATATGATTGTTTAGCATATCTGGCATGTAATACCTTGCAATGCGAGGTACAAAAGTGCCATGCAAATGCCTGTTCTCATTCTCAGGTCACATTATAAACAAGAAGGAGGCAGCAGTATCTCCTGTAAATGTAAACAAACTTGTTTGTCTTAGTGACTGGCTGAACAAGAAGTAGGACCAAGTGGACTTATAGGCTCTAAAGTTTTACATTGTTTTGTTTTTGAGTGCAGTTATGTAACCAAACAAAATCTACATTCGTAAGTTACACTTTCACGATAAAGAGATTGCACTACAGTACTTGTATGAGTTGAATTGAAAAAAAACTTATCATTTTTATAGTGCAAATATTTGTAATCAAAATAATATGAAGTGAGCACTGTATACTTTGTATTCTGTGTTGTAATAGAAATAAATATATTTGTAAATGTAGAAAAGCATCCAAAATATTTAATAAATTTCAATTAGTATTCTATTATTTAATAGTGAGATTAATCGTGATTAATGTTTTTAATCGTGATTAATGTTTTTGAGTTAATCATGTGAGTTAACTGTGATTAATCAACAGCCCTACTTTTTACCTTAAGAATAAGGTAGGCTTGCTTAGCAAGAGCTGTGGAGTAACTTATATATGTAGCAATCACTCTGTTATTAGTCTTTTAAGAGAAAGCAAGCAGGTCTGTTTAGGCAGATTGTCGTTGCTGACAGCAGCATGGTGAAGACAGGGAATGGTTCAGCCTGGATAAACCCTGGTCAGAAGGGTCTCCACCCAAGAGAGGCAACAGCTGGGTTGCTGGAAAACTGAGACTGGGTTCCCTTGCTGAACCACTGATGGAAATACAGGTGCAGTTATCCTAATCTACGACATATATGGTGGTCGCATGTGTAGTCTGTATATATGTATTTTACTATAGCAGTTCTAATAGGTTGAATATTATTACCTTTAGACTCCATTGTTTAAGCAAATATTTTAAAGGTGATTGTCTGGAAAATACATGGTATATGTGCTATCCATAAATTTAGAATTTTAAAAAAGTTTCAATTTTACAAATGTAATTCTCATGCCACCTTTTTAGTGTTCACCCGTTTATTTGCTTTTACATTGCACACATTTTTTGTAACTAAACTAGAACATTGATTTTGCTTTTTTTAAAGTTTGTTCACTTTCTTCTTCTCACAATACAAACAAAGAATGAGAACATCTGATTACAATATCGATAGTCAGGCTTGACTACCTACAATATTTGGAGCTGAAGTTTGTACCATGAGTCACTGGAAAAGTAACCTACCACAGGTTTACAGTTAGGACTCAGTTTCAAGTTATTAATTTGATATCATGACAATTTGGCTAGTCTTATTCTACTGTTCCTTGAGCAGGTATCTCTACTAATAAAATTAATAAATGATATGCTGAAATGTAATGCTAGTTTATTTAATTGTAAAATCTATAGATATGAGCTCAAGACATCTGGGTTCAAATTCTGGCCCAGTCACAGACTTCCTGTGTGTCTTTGGGCAAGTTACCTAGTCTGCATCAGGATCCTACACATACAACAGAGATAACACATCCTTTCCTCACAGAGGCCTTGTAAGGGAAAAAAAAATCCATTACTAATTGTGAGGTGTGTAAATAATACAGTGATGAGGGCCATTATCAGTGCCTAGATATGTTGTACAAGTGCCATGTCATAGCTGGCAAAATTACGTAAGGCAAATGGGGCTAAATTAATCTTCAGAATAACTCTACCTCACAGTGGTTTGAGCATTGGCCTGCTAAACCCAGGGTTACAAGTTTAATCCTTGAGGGGGCCACTTAGGGATCTGGACTCGATGACCTTTTGAGGTCCCTTCCAGTTCCAGGAGACAGGTATATCTCCTCTTATTATTAAATCAGTGGATTTAAATGATGCAGGTTAAATATGGGTTGAATATGTTCTGTTTTGTTTATATCCAATCATAAATCAGCAAATCATTGTTTCATCAAAATATTAGGTTTGTACTCTTCTTCCATATTGGTTGTAATAGTTTTAATTATACATACGTGCAGCAGTATTCACACGCAGCAGTTCATTTCTTTCTACTTTACCCTTGACAGTGGAAATATTTTAGACTCAGTACATACCAAGCTGTTCAATCTTTTCATTTCTACTTAGAAGGAAATATAATAGAGATTTTACTTAAAATACCCCATTACTCAGGAAAACAGTACAATGTTTGATTTCAAGGGCCCTGTCCTGCAGTCATTCCAGGCATGGAACTCCCTTGAAGTCAATCAGAGTAATAGATGTAGAAGGACAGCAGAAGTATGAGGAATGTGTCATGAATTCAGAATAACTTTAATTCAGATTCAGAAAGAAATAACAGGGATAAATGGATGTAATGCTAGTATTTGAAGACGTCTCTTTATAGAAATTTTGAGGACAGGAGATTGAAAATACTAGCTAGCCTGGAAGATAAAAAGAAGAGGCTAGAGCAAGGTAATCCAATATCTATGTTTTTCAGTGAGAATGCCAGAAAGTGGAGCTTTATCCTTTCGTCATTAGTGTGATTTCAACAAGAGGCTGCTATCTTGAGGAGATAACTTTCTGTTCAGTTAAGTGTCAGCAGACATGCCAACTCTTACAATTTATGAGTTTGGAGAACAGTGTTTCCTTTAGAACAAAACCATGTACATTTCAGTCCTTACTATTTGAGTCATACTGGTTGGAACCAGATGAGAACAATGATATTGGTATTAAGACAAATTCTGTTTAATGTCTATTCTGCATTTCAAAATTTAAACCTTCTAACAGAGATATATAATATATACATAATTATGTTGTTTGCCCAACAGATTATGATTCCACTGAAAGAAAAATGCAAAGAGTAAAATAGTCAATATGGCTTCACACGGGAATGCTCAAAGACAGGAGAATAAAAAATAATCAGTACTGGAAACAGAGATAGGAGAGGGAACCTAGTAAGGATATACGGCTATTTAGAAGGTTTGCCGGGGAAAAGATAAAGGCAACAAAAAGGCAGAATGAATCTATGCTAGACAAAGGTGTTAGAGAAATAAGATGGGATTTTTAAAGGCAGTCTGTACCAAGTGTAATTTTTAAAATGTTTATGAGATATTAAGAAAATAATGAAAATGTTGACAGTTTATCTTATGACAAAAAAGCAGCGAAGGTAATGCTTGGAAAAACTGAGTACATACATATCAGCATGCGTTAGTCTCTTCCATTTTAAATAATCCCTCCCTTAACCCCACCTGCCTCTCCAGCTACTGCCCCATCTTTTTTCTCTCTTTCATCTCTAAGGTAATTGAATATGTGGTTTATAGTCACTGGAGATCCTCTCCTCCAATTTCATTTTAAAAATTCTCCAATCCAGGTTCCACTCCTTGTACTCCCCTCAAAATGCTCATGACAAATTTTGTCATGACCTCTTCCTAGCCAACTCTCAGAAACAGTGCTCCATCCTCCTGGGCCTATCGGCCAACTTTGACACTTTCAATCATGCCCTTCTTGAAATCTTGGTCTTTCTTGGTTTCCATGACTCTGTCCTCTCCTGGTTCTCCTCCTACCTCTCTAATCATTCCTTCAGAGGATCATTCTCATCTCCCCTCCAACCTTCTCTGGTGATCCATAGGGTTCTGTGCTTGGTCCCTTTGTCTTCTCATTCTACACCCTATCTCTGGGGAATCGTATCCATGAACACAAATTCAACTACTATCCCTCTGCTGATATGACTCAGTGATCTACCTCTTTACTCGAGACCTGTCTTCTTCTGTCCAGACTACAATATCAGCCTATATGATATCTCCTAATGGGTGTGTTTGGCCTTCAGCTCAAGCTCAACATGGATAAATCAGTGTGCTCAGTCTTCTCTCCCAAGAGCTCCCCACTACCTCCTTTTTTGATCACTGTAGACAACACCACCAGCTTGCCTGTCACTCAGGCCCATAAACTAGAAATAAGTTCTCTCATTCAGGCTACGTCTAAATTCTGCCGTTTCTTTTTGCATAATATCTCTAAGATACAACCTTTCCCATTCATTCACACAGCTAAATCTCTTGTCCAGGCTTTCATCTCACATCTTGATCATTGCAACATTTTCTCTGATCTTGACAAGTGCAATCTTGCCCCATTCATAGCCATTAATAATACAGCTGCAAAAACCATTTTTTTAGTCCATCACTTTCACCGCATCACCCCACTCTTTGTATCAATCCACTGGCTCCCGCTTCTCTATTGCTTCAAACATAAGCTACTTCTCTTCACTTTCAAGGCCTTTTATGACTTACCTCCAGCTACCTACCTATCTAGCTCTTATTCACTATCAGGATGTTGACCCCACCTCCAATCAGCCCATGATGCCAGCCTCCATCACCCACTTGTTAATTTTTCAAACAAAAACCTTTCTCCTCTGCTGCTCCTTCTACTTAGGAAGAGCTCCTCATAAACATTAACCATGTTATCCTCCTTCAAACCCTCCTGAAACCCATATAATGGGTTTGCTATAATGCCTACAAAAAAACTTGACAATGATTGGATTTCTGGTGTGCTAAGATGGCTGCCTATCATGCTGACCAATGTTACCTCACTGTTTCATTGTTTTCCCCGGTCAATCTGTCCGTATCTATCTGTTGTCTTGTCTCTTTACTTAGATTGCAAGCTCTTTAGGGCAAGGACTCTCTTATTTTTGTTCTGTGCTTGTACAGCATTCAGCACAATGGGATCCTGGTCCATGACCAGGGCTCCTAGACATGGCAATATAAATTAATAATAATAATTATTAATATGCATTGCAGAGTCATAAGGGAATTAGGTAATGAACTTTATAATTATGGTAATTATGTTCAAGAAGTCATGGAGAACTGGGGAAATATCAGATGATTGGGGACAAAAAACAAACATGGAAAGCATCTTTTCAACAGGAAAAAAAGACCCAAAACTTCATAAAGGAACGAGAGCCATTCTGAGAAAATAATGAACATGCCTAAATATAAGCTTGGCTTAAAGACAGCTATGGCAGATGGATAAACCACTTCAAATATCTGAAAAGAGTAAACAGAGAGTGACAGCAATTGTTTAAGAAGAGCCAAGGATTAATAAGAAGTAATAGAATGAACTGGAACAAATGAAAATTTAGACTGGGTATCAGGAAAAATGTCAACAGTGAAATGTATTAGGCTGAAAAATGGCTGCCAAAGCAAAATGGTGAAAGCTCTGTCACTGGAGTTGTTTAAAAGGAAATAGACAATGCAATTGTTAATATACTGTACTGTAGAAAACAATATAGCAATAGATACAGAATGGACTACATGAGTTCTTCCCATTGTTAGGGCTTAGGTCTCCATGATGTACAGAGACTGCTTTGGATTCCTTAAATCAAAATCAATAGGAGATCACATAACCCCTTCAATGCCACCTTCATGCAACTACATCCACTCATTTTAAAGTTGTGGCCATGTAAATAGCTCTCTCATGGCATGGTGTATGACATCTACCCCATCCCATGATCAAAAGTACTGTTTTTGAAGATTCATGTACTAACTACGTTGCTGGAATGGCTGAATTAGTATTTTTTTAAATTACAGACCAAAGTAAAAGATATTTTAAAAGTCAGGGAATACGAAATCTTCAAATCAAAAGCACAGAAAACGTCAAGTATTTAGGCATTCAGTTGTGAGTGGGCTGACAAAGCAGCAGGGTTGTCCTTATGGCTTTAAAGCAGTGAACATGATGGATCATTAAAGAAGCCGTCAGGCAAGTCATTTAGTCAATATAAGTATTTTTTAAAAAACAGTAAGGCAAGAAAGAGCCTAAGATCAAACATACAGGACAAGGTGGGAATTAAATATGCCTGGAAGGGTAAGTAAAGGCCATTCAAATGAGAAAGGAAGGGAAGGTAAGGGAGAAGGTAAGGGGTACAGTCAGAGGGGCCACACTGCAGTTTAGAATTCCTCCTGTGGGCTTCAGAAATACATTGGAGCATGGCTCACCACATTTGGAGAGGGTGCAGTTTTTTTCTCTCCTGCTGGTAATAGCTCACCTTCACTGATCACTCTCGTTAGAGTGTGTATGATAACACCCATCGTTTCATGTTCTGTGTGTGTGTGTGTGTGTGTGTGTGTGTGTGTGTGTGTGTGTGTGTGTGTGTGTGTGTGTGTGTGTGTGTGTGTGTGTGTGTATCTTCCTACTGTATTTTCCACTGCATGCATGCGATGAAGTGGGCTGTAGCCCACGAAAGCTTATGCTCAAATAAATGTATTAATCTCTAAGGTGCCACAAGTAATCCTGTTCTTTTTGTGTATTTCTACAGCTGCCTGACCCAGATTCAAGCTCAAGTTTAAAAGACAAAGGACTAGTAGATCAATCTTTAGCCCCTTAATAAATCTTACCAGATATTTAACTGTTTTTGTGGCAAACGTTTTAGACATTATTAATTCTCACTCCATTTTTAATAAATTACTGTGTCCATGTTTAAGGTCAGGAAGCCACATATAATGAATTATTACTGATGATTAATTATGTTAAGAGACCATAAGACCAACCTGGGTTTCAGTTAAGCAGGGAATTAATTAAAATTGGCTTCAGTAAACAGTTTGCTGGTTACACTGCCACTTATAGACAATAAAAGGATCCCTTTTTCCATTTGCTACAGTTTCACTTCCCATCAGACCAATGAAAGTGTCTACATCCTATTAGGACCTACTGAACGTTCATTGCATTTGACTATCCATCATTCCATATTCAGCTATTTTCAAAGGAAGAGTCTGAATCCAGAGGTCACTTGTATCCCATATAAAATCCCCCGTTACATAGCAACATGACTAGATATGATTCTAATTCAAGTGAAACCAGTATTATCCCACATTAACTTTGTTAGTCCTTAATAGAGCACTTTGTTATGCCCAAAAGTGGTAAGAAAGACACAGAAGCTAAAAATCCTGAAGTGAGCATGTGCACAGACAACTCAGTCCAAACACCTGGCCACCTAGCTCATGCCTGTTGGTTCACGTATTTGGCTACAGCAAAACTACGCTGAGTTAATCATCACGGGGCAGCTGTGTTAATCTGTATCCACAAAAACAACGAGGAGTCCAGTGGCACCTTAAAGACTAACAGATTTATTTGGTGTCACTGGACTCCTCGTTGTTTTTTGAGCTAATAAGACTCCAGCATAGGGGGTAGGTATAGGGTGTACCACACATCCAAAGTTAGACAGAAATCTCCCCCTCTGTATATATTTACATATTTCATAGCACTTACTGTACACTGCATTACATGTTTTGAGATTGGTTTGCTTACTTTGTAGAAACCAATCTCTGTCCAGCATGTTCTGTCCATGCACTGTCCATGTTCGACCTACTCTTTACCACAGCTTACATTTCAGGCTTATCTTGTTCATAGTTATCTTGTTCTTTGTAAATGGTTCCCTGGGCATTCCCCCTTATCATAGCTAGTTAAGTGTTGTCTCTTAGCTCACTGACCCATCTACCTACCTCAGTTAGTTAAAAGTTTCTCTTTTCAGCCTGCTGATCTATTTACCTCCCTGACCCTGTCTTCTAAGAAATAAGGCCTCCCTCATTTTTACTTATTCATCTCAAGCCTGGCCTATAATGCCTAAGCCCCAATAACATCTTCAGACTAGGCGTTCTCCTGCCGATCTCACCTGTGGGGCCCAATTCAGTCGGTGTTCTCAGAGGCTGCCTACTGGACCAGGCCCTGCCTAGAACTCCACAAGAGGAACTGTCGATATTGTAACCTTTAGCTCAGCAGACAGAGCACTCATCAAGGACATGGGAGACCAAGTTCAAGTCCATCCTCTGCTTGATGTTGAATAGAGACTAGAACTTGAGTCTCCTCCCAGAGAGCCCCAACTACTGGTCTATAGGGTATTATTAGGCAGGTCTTTCTCAGTCTCTCCCAGTGAAATTTTTCAAGGGTGTATAAGTAATTAAATATTCATTGTGCCAGTCAGAGAGTGAGAATAACTCTACAATCCGGTGGTTAGGTCACTGACCTAGGAAGCGGGAGACTCTGGGTCCAGTCCCACATCCTGGCTGAGTTCTGCAACTGTACGGCTAAAGGTTATAAGGAATCTTTTCCTCCATTTTTTTTGCAAGAAAGGGCTTGCACACCTAATTCCAGGAGAAGATTCATAGTTATACATTCCAAGCACAGGAAGATGCCTCCCTCTGGCTGAGAGTTAGGCATCTAAGACCCTTTGAGGTGCAGGGTGTAGGACCCATCCCTCTCCTTGGTATTTCCCATTGGCTATCTTAGGGCTAGCCTACACTACCACGCTATATCTGCACAGCTACACCACTGTAGCATGTCTGGTGAAGACACGTTATGTCTACGGGAGAGCGCTTTCCTGTCAGTATAATTACTCCACCTCAATGAGAGGCAGAAGCTATGTCTCCCACCGACGTAGCATGGTGTAGACACCACTTTAAGTAAATGTAATTTATATCAGTCACACCCCTGAGCAACTTAAGTTACATCGACTTAAGTGGTAGAGTAGACAAACCCTTAGGTAGCTCCCTAGTCAGTGCACTGGCTTTTATGGATCCCATTCTTAGATGCCTAACTCTCCCAATACATTGTATAGGAAACCTATGTGCCTAACGCAGAGATTACACTAAATGACAGTGGGTCTAAGTGTTAGGCATTGCAATGCGGAATCTAAGTCCCCTTTGTGTATCTAACCCCAATACTATATTGGTCAACCAAAATTTCACAAAACAGAACACTTCATCACATACTCCTTCCACGCTGTATTTTGTTAGTAACTTGATATAGTCGTCTCCATAATACACTATGAAAAAACTTCACTGCAGATAGTTAATATATTTTGCAGAAACAACTGTAAGAGATATTCAGATGTGAGAAGGGACAGCAGTTTTATTGTTCTTTGGGCGGTTATTCCAGCATTATAAAATATGTATACTGAGAGAAACATAATGACTAGATAGCAGCACATAGACTAATGTCCCTAATTTACAGGGCTTCTCCATTTTTCAGCTTACAAGTTTTTGTATTCATAAAAATGATCAAATATTGATCTTGCACTAGCAGTGAGGAGCCTGAATTAGGGTCAGGTCTCCATTTTGCTACATGCTGCCAAACACATACAGAGAGTCTGGAAGAGCGTGCAATCTAAGGGTTTGATCCAGCACTCACTGAAGCTAATGGAACAATGCCCTTTGACTTCAGGAGGTGCTGAATCAGGCTTTAAGAAGTTTAAAAGGAATCTGAAAATGGGATTCCATGTGGTAATAACTGTGACACTGTATGGAATCTGGGGGACACTTGAGGATATTATGAATACTAATATTGTAAAACTGTAATGAGTTATGCCAGATATGCCATGTAAGGTATCTGGAAAAATGTTATAACTTGCCAGATATGATCATCTCATTTATGTGTTTGCATCACCTTTGAATTATGAGTTATAGACATGTATGCCTGGGCCAGAGAAAGAGTGAGAATGACTCTATAGCCCAACAGTTAGCAGTCACCTCAGAGGAAGCAGATCCCTGTTCAAATCCCTTCATCTCCTGAGGCAGAGGAGGTTCTTGAAAAAACGATCACCTCCACCCCATGGGAGTACGCTAGCCACTGAACTAATGATTACAGTTTCTTCCCTCGCTCCCCAAAGCTTGTGTGTGTGGAGTTAGCTGGCCTCTGAGCACACTTACCAGACTGGGCCCTGGATGCAAATTGGATGGAGGAGCATCCCTCTTATCCCGGCTCATGGATTGCTGAAAGAGATAGTCCACCTCCCTGCAGCCTGGACTTGAGTGCCTATCTCAGAGAGAGAAGAGGCGCTTAGGACACACTTTGCTCACCTGCATCTCTCATTGCCTAGCTTAGGCAGCTCCCACCCCCCAGTGTCCTGAGTTTTGTGGATCACATTCTAAGGCACTTGTCTCTCTCCATCCATTGTTTAAGGAGCCTACACATCTAACTCAGGCTTTGTAGGTCAGTGTTGTACCAGAGATTTTCTAGGTAACTAAAAGATAAGCATTGCAATGCTGAGCATCATAGAATATTAGGGCTGGAAGAGACCTCAGGAGGTCATCTAGTCCAACTCCCTGCTCAAAGCAAGGCCATCACCAACTAAATCATCCCAGCCAAGGCTTTGTCAAGCGAGGCCTTAGAAACCTCTTAGGATGGAGATGCCACCACCTCCCTAGGTAACCCAGTCCAGTGCTTCACCACCCTCCTAGTGAAATAGTATTTCCTAATATCCAACCTAGACGTCCCCCACTGCAACTTGAGACCATTGCTTCTTGTTCTGTTATCTGCCACCACTGAAAGCAGCCGAGCTCCATCCTCTTTGGAACCTCCCCTTCAGGTAGTTGAAGGCTGCTATCAATTCCCCCTTCACTCTTCTCTTCTGCAAACTAAATAAGCCCAGTTCCCTCAGCCTCTGCTCATAAGTCATGTGCCCCAGCCCCCTGATCATTTTCATTGCCCTCCGTTGGACTCTCTACAATTGGTCCACATCCCTTCTGTAGTGGGGGGACCAAAACTGGACACAATACTCTAGGTGTGGCCTCACTTGTGCCGAATAGAGGGGAATAATCATTTCCCTCGATCTGCTGGCAATGTTCCTACTAATACAGCCCAATATGCCATTGGCCTTCTTGGCAACAAGGGCACACTGCTGACTCATATCCAGCTTCTTGTCCAGTGTAATCCCCTTTTCTGCAGAACTGCTGCTAGCCAGTTGGTCCCCAGCTTGTAGCAGTGCATAAGATTCTTCCTTCCTAAGTGCAGGACTCTGCACTTGTCCTTGTTGAACTTCATCAGATTTCTTTTGGAACAATTCTCCAATTTGTCTAGGTCACCCTGGACCCTATCCCTACCCTCCAGTTTATCTACCACTTCCCCCAACTTAATGTCATCTTCAAACTTGCTGAGGGTGCAATTAATCCCATCATCCAGATCATTGATAAAGATGTTGAACAAAACCGGCCCCAGGACCAATGTTTGGGGGCACTCCGCTTGATACTGGTGCCAACCAGACATCGAGCCTTTGATCACTACCCATTGAGCCCAACAATCTAGCCAGCTTTCTATCCACCTTATAGTCCATTCATCCAATCCATACTTCTTTAACTTACTGGCAAGAATACTGTGGGAGACCGTATCAAAAGCTTTGCTAAAGTCAAGATATATCACATCCACCGCTTTCCCCATATCCACAGAGCCAGTTATCTCATCATAGAAGGTAATCAGGTGGTCAGGCATGACTTGCCCTTGGTGAATCCATGTTGACTGTTCCTGATCACCTTCCTTTCCTCCAACTGCTTCCAAATGGATTCCTTGAGGACTTGCTCCATGATTTTGCCAGGGGCTGAAGTTAGGCTGACCGCTCTGTACTTTTCTGGGTTCTCTTTCTTCCCTTTTTTAAATATGGGCATTATATTTGCCTTTTTCCAATCATCCCCTGATCGCTATGAATTTTTAAAGATAATGGTCAATGGCTCTACAATCACATCAGCCAACTCCCTCAGCAACCTTGGATACATTAGATCTGGACCCACGGACTTGTGCACGTCCAGCTTTTCTAAATAGTCCTTAACCTGTTCTTTCACCACTGAGGGCTGCTCACCTCCTCCCCATGCTGTGTTGCCCAGTGCAGCAGTCTGGGAGCTGCCCTTGTCTGTGAAGACCGAGGCAAAAATAGCATTGAGTACTTCAGCTTTTTCCACATCATCTGTCACTATGTTGCCTGCCCCATTCAGTAAGGGTCCCACACTTTCCCTGACCTTCTTGTTTTTGCTAACATACATGTAGAAACCCTTCTTATTACCCTTCACATCTCTTGCTAGCTGCAACTCCAGTTGTGCCTTGGCCTTCTTGATTACAGTCCTGCATGCGCTAGCAATATTTTTATACTCGCATTGTATCGCAACATGTAAATCCCTTTGAGGATGCAGGCCTAAAGATGCAGATAGGTACATAATAAGATTCACTGGGCTACCATCAGAACTGACCAGAATTGTCAGAATGGGAAGAAAGCAGTGGCCAAGCCAGCCACATTATAGGGAGGTTGTTGCACCACTGTTTAGATTATAAAATCTGTATCTGAAAGGCTATTTGGTAGAAATTGAATATCATAATTTTTAACTTTAGAATAGGTCATCTGTTCAAATCCATACTATGTTGCTAATGCCCAACATTGTGACAATCCGTTTGGCTGTTTAGTGGTCCATTGAAAATGAGCTTGGTAGTTTCACTCTGTTTTGCAGAGGAAAAGCACTCACCTAATTTACATAGCATTATGAACTCATGACTTGCTAAACTCCAATGCTTATATCAAAGATTTTATTTGCTTAAAAGAGCAACTTTGTGGGGGGGGGTTAACTTGTTTTAGTGTTTCTCGGAAATGGCCACACTGAATTGTAACACACACACACACACACACACACACACACACACACACACACACACACACACACACGTATTGAGATGAGTAATGCATGATGGCCTAATTATACACCCCTGAAAAATGGGGTTTATAATATGTTGCTGATGTACCCTTGCTGGTAAGGGGCTTTATACATTTTTTATTATTGTGACATGAGACTCAATTATTAAAAATATGTATTACTGCTATAACACAACCAAAACAGAGCTATTTATAATACTCATAATGGTTGTAAGATCACAATTACGTGTCTATATAAAAAAAATGAAGTCCCTATGAGTTTTACCTTTTCATAAGCCTGAAGGATCACTCCACTAGGCTCTGCACCAGCTGTTATAATTCATGAGAGAGAGACTATTTCCTTTATTACTAAAAGGGTGATGTAAATCAAAAGCAGACCTTAGGAAAAAAAGATTTTCATTTATTAAGTTTACATAAAAAAATTAAGAGATGTTAATAAATACTGTGTCTATAAGCAGGTCTAAATCTATCTCAAATGCCCTATAGTGAAGTCTTACATCAGTTGTTATTGAAACATGAAATGCTTTTCTTACAGGCTTAGTGCAATCAATTTAAACTTACAGTCATCTTGTACCCATATGTGCTGCTCCCGTTGATGAGACGGCTATTAATAAAGGAATAGACAGCTATGAATTAAAACAAGCTCTACTTAATCACATTAATCCAGAGTATGTTAAAGGCTTCAATTTTCTAAATAATTTTGGGCTTAACGCCTCCAAAGATGGGCAGCCTGTTCTTTTGATGCAGCATCTGGTCCAATTTAAACTGCATTGTGAGAGAGGAATTGTCAGGCCTTTGCAAAAATACGGAAGACTGACAGTTTTAGGGATGCAACCAAAACTGCTACAGCTGAGACAAAAGATACTGCAAGATATTGAAAAAGACCTACAACAATTAGAAGGCAGCCCACTGCTTGGCAAATGCAACTCTACTGTTCAATGAATTGTATATGATTAACTTACTGTTGCTGATGGGATGAGTACTCCACACACTTATCCATTACTGTGTTTTCCAGTCATTGAACGCCTAGCAGCTGCTGCTTGTGAAGTATATTCACTTACCCATTACTTTAGGTTACCAATTAGAGAGAATTATTTGAAAAGAAAAGAAATGGTGTAACCACTATCACCACCCTCCTATTAATCACATTTCCTGGCTTCCAACATTTTTCTTGTCCTTCTACAGGTCTTGATTTTTGTTAAGTGAAAGTAAGAGTTGTACCCTGAACTTCAACTCCAAGGCTTATCTTGGCTCGTGGTGTCAAAATCTTGCTGCTTCCAAGTAAAGGGACACAGAAACAATGTTTTCAATAGTGTTATGAGCCTTCAGAGAACAAAATCTTTTCTAAGGGACTTGGTTGTTTTAGTATAATTCTGCAGCAGGAGGAATTTTATTTATTTATTTAGCAACCAACCTTTACAGAGGTTCTTCATTGCAGGTAGACACTGAATAATTTAAAATCTCCCAAAGAGCAAAGTGTAATGTTTCCTATTCTATTTCTCTTACATTTGAAATGTCAGAATTGCTTAAGGTCTCGAGGAAAGCAATGAGCACAGGGCCAGATTCTGCTCTGTCATACAAGTATAAGTTAGTAGTAACTCCAATTAACTCACTGGTGTTACACTGGTCGTAAGCCATTGTGTATGAAAAGAGAATCAGGTCCATATTTTTGAAGTCACTGTTACAAACCTGAAGAAAACTTTGTCTGAGAGCTGCTTTCAATTCCAAGGGAAGTTTTTATAGAATGTTCAAAGCTGATTTTGAGTGGAGACATAATATGGACCAAACTGCTTCCCAAAACAAGCCCTGCTGCAAAGAGCTGACAATGTGAGTGAGCATGAAAAGAGGCTGAGGAAGATAACATACAAAAGGGATGAAGGCAAACAAGAAGAAATACACAGAATTAGGTTATGGGGTTGCTTGGGTGGCAGAGCGTGCATCATATTAGTCTCTAACTTTCCTTGATTGGAAATTTTTCATATAATTACATTTTTTTCAATACAATTCAAAAGAAATTAGAACATCATTTCTTGTTGGATTGCAGGAGAAGACTTTGGAAGAGGGATTTGAAGGAGGAAAGGAAGGCTACAAGGCAAACAGAATCACACAGGCCATTCTAAGCATAGGTGGCAGCATGGGAGAAACCATGAGGGATGCTACTGAGAGAAGAGAAAAAAAGGGGCCATGAAGGAAGGGTTATCATCTCTTCTTTTGAACGAGTTCCATTGGATCTTTGTTCTTTACCTTCCACCTGGAAAGCCATCAGGCCAACCACAGTGACGCCGGTATAATGTCTCAGAAATAAAATGGCACCTCCAATAGGGCAGCAGACCAAGGCCCGGTTGGAGACAGTTGTGGGCCAAAGACATAGTAAAGGTCTGTGATCAATAAATTGTAAAGTAAGAGGGCTACCATCTGAGCTGTACTTGCAAATCTGCGTGGATGGATAAGCCATTCTTAAAAAACCATTAGGATATCATTTGCATTACGGCAGCACCTACAGGCCGCAGTCAGGATCAGGCCCCCATTGTGCTAGGTCTTGTAAGCACAGAGAGTAAGAAACCTGAAGAGTTTAAAGTCTAAATAGACAAGACAAAGGGTGGAAGGATTACTTCTAAAAGTTTACAAATACTATGGGAGCAATGGCTCTATCAGGCAAACTCTTATCACAATCCATTCTGACTATGGAAACAACTTTCTCGTTCCCCCCTGGGGAGCATAACTCAAGACTTGTCTACAAAGGGAAGTTTGTGAACAACAAGGTAGGGAGCAAATTTACAGCACACTGCTACTCGGCGAGAATTCCCCATGTGGACACTCTTACTGCTCAATAAAAGTGCCGCTGTGTGCTTTAGCTTAATACACTTTAAAGTGTGTTAAAATAAACTGCCCAAGGACACTTTTAATGTGCAGCAAGTGTCCACATGGGGAATTAGTGCAGATTATTTTACTGCAGGGCAGCTAGCGTGCTAAAAATGCATACCCTAGCTTGCTGTGTATTAACTTCCCCATACAGACAAGCCCTCGTATTCCTCAGGCAAGCAAGTCTCACTGACATTAATGAGAGTTTAGTCCATGCATGGAGATCATGCCTTGATGCACAACTTTTTCAGGAAGATCTCTCTCTCAGGAAAGCTGGAGAAATCAATAGAGCATTTATTCTCCAACCTGTCAAATGTTGGAGTAATTAAGATCTATTAAATGATTATAGCTACAAGTTAACAGCTATAGCTCACATCGCTGGTATGAAATGTATTTATTTCTGAGTATAATACTATGAAACCTGCCTTTTGTAAGAGACTCTGACACGGGAGCGGAGCTACTCTTAAGCAATTCAACTGAGTAAAGATACAAAGAGGAGGAAAGAGCCATTACGAGATATCAGTGCTCCTAGCTCCATCGTTTTGATGAGTTCTGCCCTTACATATTATATGAGCACGTCATGTATATTCTAATTCCACTTCATCATAACAATGAATCTGCCTACAGAAAACTATTATCATACTGCAAATAAAAGCATTGGAGAAGAATTCAAGGCCAGAAAGAGATGAATATGCAGCAAGACACGTGGCTTTATGATAAATCGCTCTGCAGCGCTTGCCGTCCTTTTGTGGGAGACTCCAAATGCTTTTTTATGCTTTTTATGGCAGGAGCAATAGCAAGAGATTTACAATGGAAGTGATTGCGCTTGTTTAGTATAGACGCTTCTGTTGCTTTTTTAAAACTTAAAATTGGAACTCATTTGTGTTTATGTATGTTTACCTGCTTTAACTCTGTCCATAACTCTCATTTCCTTTTCCTTTAGATAGTTTACTATAGGACTGGCCACAAGCACTTGTCTTTGGTGTAGGATCTAAAGTGCAGTTGACCTGGACTAAGTGACTGGTCCTTTGGGCTTGGGAGTTACCTGAATAATGCTGTGATCCCTGGTGTAAGGGACCGTCACAAAGGTAGGTTTGCCTAGGTAACAGGACAGATCAGAAGCACCCAGGAGGACAGTCTGTGACTCCATGGTTAGGTTATTACAGTGCCTGAGGAGTTTACACTTGATACTTGGTTGGTGAATTCTAGAGCTCACCGCCAGTTTGGCGTTTGTGCCCTGCTTCTTAACAGTCTGCCCTGAGGTTGGCACTCACACTCTTGAGCCCCTGCAAGACAACTTGTATCTGTCACCAGCAGAAGCTGGTCCAATAAAAGATATTACCTTACCCACCCTGTCTCTCACCTTTCAAACTGACATTTTACTTCTCAGGCACAGTTGACCTATACAGAGATGCTTACATGTGTGGTGCTATGTAAATGATGGGATAATAATTAAAAGACTGCACTTGGCAGGTTTAATTCTGCCCCCAATCACACTTGTGTAAGTACTGTTGTGTGGCTCTAAGAGGGGGCAGACAATGACCATATGTTGTTTGCAGTATATGTTTTGGTCCCTTGAACTTTTCTGCCCTTTGGGGTAACCGATCTAGTGAAACATGCGTATGAGTGGGTGTCAGGAGACCTGGCTTTTATTCCTGATTCTTCCACTGACTCCCTGAGTAACGTTGGACAAGTCTCTTACCTTCCCGATTTTATGCTACTTACTGTACACACCTCTGCAAAGCACGTTGAGATCATCATATGAAGAATGCTAAATAAATACAAACTACCATACAATGATTTGAATGGATAACAATAGCCAACTGGGGCAGTGTACTGTATGGGGGAAATTCTTTGCACACTGCTCCTATCTTTACACACCCAAAGATGGGCCAAACCACAATCTAGGGGGAAATAGGGGGCGGGGGGGAAAAGGTAGATTGTTAACCCAGAATAACTGAGCCAGTAAAAACCAATGGCACCATCTGTGCCTGCCTCAGGATGAAGGCTATTTCTGGTGAGGAAAAGCATCTTGCCAAAACCTGAAAGGGAAAGAATGCGAGACAATCCTGACCATTTCCTTCATTATATATAGTCCGTTCAGAAAATCATGTTCCTTACATTTCTCTAGTGCTGTACATCTTCAAAACATTGCACTAGCATTGCCTAACTAACCAGAAGGGAACTTGTGTTTCCAAGAATTGTTTGAAGTCTCCACTCTTCCCTTCTATTAAATAATGTAAACAGCCTGGGACAGAATTATCCCTGCCGTAACTCCCCTGATTGCAGTGAAGTTATGCCTAGGATAAGTTTGGCCCAATTATTTATTTTAACGCTTTTTCTTATAAGTGATAAGAATATTATCATAGTGTTCCAGTTTGGTTGGAACAAAGAATTCCCATACAAGAATTATAATGACATGATTAAACCTTCTATCATTGCCAGGAAATCTAAAGTATTATCATTATAAAACTAAAATAAAAAAAAAAGAGTGAACAATATGTCATTGTGGTGACTGAACATGTTTTAAACACCCCATCCAGTACTATCATACATATGTCACCATTCCAGGTTGAATAGTTTAATAGATTTGAGGGATGAAACTGACCATTATGGTCATCTTGACTAACCTCCCACATCGCACAGGCTAGGGAATATCACACGTGATTTCTGCAATGGAGGGAGTTATTCTCCCATCCTACATATGTGAACACTATTGGGTCCAACAACTTGTGGTTAAGCAAGGCTATATCTTTAAGAAGACATCAAATCTTGATCTAAAGCCTCCAAGGGTTGGCAAATTTACTCCTTCTCCTGGTAATCTCTTCCAACATTTGCCAAGTCTCCTGCATCTGGCAGCCCTGTAATGCATTCTTACAGCCCAGCTGGATCTTCACACATCAGGCTAGGCAGCAGAGACTAGAACTGTCCCACTTGAAAGCCGGCTTGTGGCACCTGCTTTGCAGACAGCCAAGTGGTCCCCCACTTGCTGTTCCTCCAGTTGGATTGGTGCAAGTCTGATGATTTGGGAATCTGTACAAAATCTCTCTGCGCTTAGGAACTCTATGTATTTTTACCAAGTTGTAAGCTCGATATTGAATGTGAAACCTTTTGCCTTCATGTGGGGCTGAAATGCCAAAGTCTGGAGGCAAAAGAATAACAGAAGAGGATTGTTGATTTAAAATGCTTGATCACTGGAATGTAATTGTTGTAGACAATAGACTGGCTCCCAACCAGGAGGACTGGTTTAGCAGGGGAGAGGTCAGCTTGAAACAAAGCAACCTGGAACAGTTGCCAGAAAGGACTATATGGTATGCAGAGGGAGAGGAGCTGATCTTTCTAGGATCTTTGGCCAGTTTGTCTCTAGCTCAAAAACAGAGAGCAAGGTAACGAAGCTGGGCAAGGAGACTTCATGAGAGAGAGGCCACCCTGCATGTATCAGCCTGCGTGAGGCAGGGAAAAATCCTGCCTGCTTGCCTGTCTTCCTGGATATAGATAGTCCCCCAGGATTCACAAGGGAAGGGTGAGCTGGAAAGGGGCATTGTATTTAGGATGTTTGTTATATTGTGTGTGATCTGCACTGTTGTGCTTTATACGATTAAAGAGTGTTAGAGTCAGGACAAGGTGTTACATGCTTTACAACGACCTCTACCCGAAGGCTCGCAGTAAACTGTAAACCTGAATATATATACCTGCCCCCAGAAATTTCCACTACATGCATCTGACGAAGTGGGTATTCACCCACGAAAGCTCATGCTCCAAAACATCTGTTAGTCTATAAGGTGCCACAGGATTCTTTGCTGCTTTTACAGATCCAGACTAACACGGCTACCCCTCTGATACTTGTAAACCAGAAGGCTCTGAACTTGGGGTAGAGTCCTGGGGAAACATGTGTTTAAGTACAGGGGAGTCTGAAGGGTCAGCACTGCACCATGAAGGGGTTAGTCAGCTCAGGAGCAGGTTCCAGCTCTAAGAAGGGAGTGTTAGGCTGCAGGCCTGCACTCCAAGACTGTGCCTAGGGACCCCAAGAAGGAGCTGGACTCTACTCGGGCCTTGCCGGCTTAAACCACCCAGGGATCCAGAGGCTTGGATTCCCTTGACAGCAGTCTGGTGGATGGCTCAAAGGGGCACCGACCCGACCTGTGACAGTGGGAAAGGAGGAGCAAAAGGGGGAGACCAGCAGTGGAGTAATGGGGACATAAGATTAGGGCCTCAGTACTGAAGCCTGGTCCCACATTATCCTCTCTCCAGTCAGCTCCTCCAGACAACACCATCCAGCTACTCTCATCCAGATACCTTGGTCAGCTAGCCTGTCAAGCAGTCCCCAGCACTCCCACCCAGTTACCACTCCAATAGCCTTTCATCCATCCCCACCAAGCTATTCATCAAAAAGACCCCTCCAATTGCCCCCAGACAGACTCCTATCTACCTGAGCACCCCAGCTTACTTCCACTATACTACTCCTCAGCCCCTATTCCCTCAACTGCCCCTCTAAGGTACCACTCAGTCATACAGCTGCCCTCACCCAGCTGCCTCACAGACAGCCACCAGCCACCCCACCGAGGTACACCCTGTCGTCATGTGACCCTGATGGTAGTCCCCTAGTGCAGCAGGCCATGGCATGAACAGCAGGCTCACCACAGTTTCTCCTCTCAGGTAACACAATGACTCTATGCCAAGCTCTCTTGTCTCAACAATACCCCTCCCTGGGGCTGGTTTATTATGAAAAAAAGGGTGTAAATGGTCCAAAAGATAAATCCCAACACACTGTCTGTTTATCACTCCAGTGCAAGTTGTCATTAAAACCCCAAAACACAATGCCTCCACCTCCCACACACCAGCATCTTCTGTCACACCTAGGCTCCTTGTCAGTTCTCTTCCATCCCTCTGCCAGGACAGCTACCCCAGCTCGTCCAGCGGAAGTGCAATGCCACTCTTCCCAGTGGGCCCTCCCACAGCATCTCTGCTGGGAAATCATATTTATCAAAAGAGCTTCCTTCACTCCCCTGGCCCTCTCATTTTTCTCTTGGGTCCAGCTCTCTGGCACGGAGGTATCAGAAGGTAAGCTCCTCTGCTGCTCTCCTGCCTTCAGCCCTCTCCAGCCCTGGCTCCTTGGCTTGGGGAAGTCATCTGGCAAACCCCTCTTCCTGTTCTTCTTACCTTCAGCCTTCCTGCAGGAAATATCTTCTGTCTCTGGCTGTTCTGATCCACCTTTCCTGACTGACTCTGGCAGCCCTGACTCACCAGGCCTTTCACCAGCTCTCTCTCCTCTCTAGGGCATAGGTGCCCTCTTTTAAGCCCAACTGGAGTGAGCTGACAAGGGACAGTTACACTGGCCCTGCTCCCTCTTAATGGGCCACCGTGACTCTGTGTGACGGCCCCAGAAAGACCATTCTAAAATAAAATATGAACCCATACGTTACTTCACCTTGTTAATAGTATCTACACATGCTTCAAAATAATAAGGAAAATGTCACATATCTTCAACGTTTTGTTGCTAGAATTAAGGGGGAGGGATAGCTCAGTGGTTTGAGCATTGGCCTGCTAAACCCAGAATTGTGAGCTCAATCCTTGAGGAGGCCACTTAGGGATCTGGGGCAAAAATCAGTACTTGGTCCTGCTAGTGAAGGCAGGGGGCTGGACTCAAAGACCTTTCAAGGTCCCTTCCAGTTCTAGGAGATAGGTATATCTCCAATTATTATTTTTATTTAATCTGTATGGATAAAAATTCCAGGTCATAAACATAAAAAACAATAGGGTGTGCTAACAGCTTCTGGATCAGCACAGTGATGGAGAATACTAAAGAAAATATTGCAATGTACCTTCATAGTATTTCTAATGTTAAAATAGAGAAGGGAAGAGGACAGTGCAGCATGGAATTCCACAAGTCATGGTTCTGGGGGGCAGCTCTGCAGTTGCCTATGATGCCCCGGGGACAGTCAGAAGAAAATCCTGAACAATCTGAGAATGCTTCCTCTTACCCCTGATATTTCTCTGAAACAACCTAACATCTCCTTATGACTGATGCTGTCAAATGCTCAAGAGAAAGCTAGATGAGTATGATTTTTCACCATGTTTCATGACTGTGAGGAGATCATCTACAAGCAAGACCTCTGCAGTCTGTGCCACATTCCAATGAAAAACCTAGCTACGGATTGGGATATTCAGCATCCTGGCCTACCTGGGTATAGTTAGAGGCAGCTCTTCACTAATTTATTGCCTTGCTCAAAAGTGTAAAATTAGAAACTCTTTATTATGCCGATACAGTACACTGGCAGAAAGTGACACTGTATATACACTTTATGGAAATATGACATTAGAACAGAATCCCTGGAAGGCATTTCAGCCATAATTAACATTTTATACACTTTGGAAAGAAAATAAAATTAATTTATAATTTTATCGCTTCACTGAATAAACACTGGCTGGGCCAAATGGGTGATGGGTAGACAAAGAAAGGAAAGTTGCATCAAGTGAGTATTATGAAATTTTACATAAAGGATTTCTTATGTTTTCCCCCCACCTTCCAAAGGCCTTTAACTATGGCTTTGAGATCGTCTGATGAAAGATGCTATAGAAATACAGAGGGTCATTATATAAACAAATTCTTATTGCTAAGGCAATGGTTCATTGATTTGATAGAGGCTATTCTTACTCTCACATACTACCCATTGTAGTACTCACTCTCAGGTATACTAGTATCTAGATGCACGAAGCACCTTTACCAAAAGCCAGCACGCTAAGCAAACTACAGCAAATTTTCCTTAAAAATGACCTCCACAAATTCAGTGGCACTAAGTGTAAATGAAACCACAGTGTTCCTCTTACATTTCAAATAGCTTGCATTTATTTTCACTTTCTTTCTGAACACTAAATCTGTATCTGTCTGGAAAGACTATACGGCCTGGTCTACACTTAAAACTTGGGTTGACCTAGCTAGGTCACTCAGTGCAGTGAAATATTTTGCAAGCTGAGCACCATCGTCAGGTCACCCTAACATCCAGTGTAAGGACAGCTAAGTTGGAGGAAGGATTCTTCCGTCAACCTAGCCACCTTCTGCCAATGTAGTAAGTGTCTACCCTACAATAACACAGCTGCAGCGCTGTAGCTGTGCCTCTGTAGGGGCTGTAATGTAGACCTGCCAAAAGTCAGGAGATTCAAGCCCACATCCTCAAAGGTGAGGGTCTTGGCCTCAGTTTCTAAGTTCTATTAAAATATCTAAAGAAAAACTAGAGCTATATATTTAGCTGATCCACTTCACTTTAAAGAGGGAAACTGAAACAGGAATGCATGGAGGCCACAAAGGCCACAAAGGATCTGTACCATGTGTCACAGAACCAAATTCTGCTCTCAGTTATGTCCTGAGCAATCTCCTTTGAAATCAGGGTGTTTGAAAGTGTATAACTCAGCATAATTTGGCCTTTCAGTTTTATAAACAACAAAATAATAGTCTTATCAAGAAAGCTTGATAGAAAATAGAATTAAGCTCTTAAAGGTAGATTTTTCTCATCAATTTTATGAGATACATGCTATGCAGGCTCATTTAAAATTACTGAGAATTATTATCCTGCTGTGAATGAGATTGTGTGCAACTTGTAGACTTTCAGACATAAGAACAGGAGTGTGTATCTCATAAAGGGAGTAGGTAAAAGTTGGTTATAATGATTACACGCAGTAATTACAGTATTATCTCAATATCAGAAAGAGATAAGATGCTCCTGAAAACATTAATCATCATCTCCACAGTACCTTAGTGTTGTGTCACCAAAGGAATTAAGATTTCAATTTTGGAAATAAGCACTAGGAGCAGTAAAATAAAACAAAGCCCCTGCAATAAACAAGTAATGTATGAACAGCACAAACTGCTTATACCATCTGTTTTCCTTGAAGAAAGATGGTCTCCCAATAGCTGCAGTCCATTCCTGTTTTTCACTCTTCCTTACCCACTATGTTCAGAGCTCCTTATTTATTTTACTTTATTTTATTTTATTTTTACTTAATTTTTTGTTACCTGTTTAACACTGGAAAAGATACTGCAAATATTTACTATCAGTTATGGTTCTTATCAGTAGAAGTAGCCCCATTTGAATTCTGTACAGCTACTACCTGTAGTAATCACTACTTCCAGAAGAAAGTGTTTGCAGAATTGATCCTTTAGACTGTAAATGTCTTGAGGCAAGGATTGCCTTTTGGCTTGGCTGTAAAGCATCACGCACACTAATAGCCCTGTGTAAAAATAAAATAATTAATAGCGGCAATAAAAGTAATATGGAAGGTGAACTCCTAGGGACTCTCATCCCATATTCACAAATATTAACACAACCATAAAGAGGCTTATATTCCTAAAATGAGCAATCCCTTCCTCCCATATCCTGTTTTGTCAGCAGCACCATTGAGGCCGGTAGATCCTGTCCTAGCATCCAAATCTTAAGAGACTCATGAGGGGCCAGCTATCCAGCAGAGCATTCCATTGCAGCTACATCTGAATTGCCCAAAAAATACCAAGATTATGCCAATGTTTTTTAAAAGAACAATGAGAAAACCCTGCCTCCACACTGGAACTATGACTGCCCAATAAAGCTGCAGCCAGGAGCAAATATACCGTTTGGACAAATTTATGCCATGTCAGGACCTGAGCTGATGGTGCTCTGAGAATACCTCCAGGAATACCTGGCCTGAGGGTTTATCTGCAAGTCAACCTTGCCAGCCAGCACAGAAGTCCATTTCATCACAAAGAAAGATAGCAGTCTCTGACTCTGCATCGATTGCCATGCACTGAATCAGATAACTATCAGGAACTATTACCCGCTACCCCCAATTCCTAAGTTACTAGATCACATGGGGACTGCCCATATATTCACTAAATTGGAGAGGGAGGAGGCATACAACTTTGTGCAAATCAAGGAAGGGGATGAGTGAAAGACTGCCTGCCAAACATGGCACGGCCACTATGAATCTGCTGTAATGCCCTTTGGGCTGACCAATGCCCTCGTCACCTTCCAACATTTTATAAATGATGTATTCCCAGACATATTGGACCAGTATATCGTAGTTCACCCAGATGACATATTGGTCTTCTTCGACTATCCTCAACAGCATACCACTCATGTCTGAAATGTTCTGGAACGCTTATGACAGCATGGACTTTATGCCAAGCTCAAGAAGTGTTCCTTTGATCAGGTCTCCACATAGTTCTTGCTCTTCATCTTATCCCAGAAAGGATCCAGATGGAACCATGCAAGGTCTAAGACTGGCCAAATCCCCACACAGTACATGACCTGCAACACTTCCTGGGGTTTGCCCTTTTTTTTTTTAATTGACAATTCATCCTGAAGTTTCCAAAACAAATTGAGCCCCTCACTGCTCTCCTCCAGAAAAAGTGCCCAGTGCCATTGTTCTCCTGAGGTTCAGTATACATTCAATCAGCTGAAACTCTCCTTTACTGCAGCATCCATACTGGCTCCATCGTAACATCATAACATCAATGTTATGTAAGCCTTCACTGTAGAAACTGACAGTACACTCAGTTGGAGCTGGCCTCTCCCAGTGACTTGGTCCTGAACAAGTGTTACACTCATGCATTTATTGCTTGAGGTAGCTCCCCCTGCAGAGCTAAACTATGAAATACTTGATAAGGAAATCCTGATCACAAAAAACACCTTTGTGGCATGATGGCACTACCTGGAAGGAGATTTCCACCCAGTCCAGGTTTTCACTGAACATAAAAATCTGGAATATCTTTTTAAGGCAAAAGCCTTAAATGAATGGCAGCTTTCGTGGGTCCTATTTTTCTCATGATCTGACTATATCATCACATGTCACCCCAGATCCAAAAACAGCAAGGCTGACACCTTGTCCCAAAGATATAGTACCAACCCATGACGCCCCAGCCAGGAACCAAGGCTTAATCTCAAATCTTGTAACTTTCTCAGTACAGCTTGTCACGAGGATGTACTAACATAGATATTGGATTTCCGACTATCAAACAAGCTATTAGCAACAATTAACCACATGACACCCAGGAAGGGATCACGTATATAAGGGATCATGTCTATGTTTCCCGAGGACCTGCTAGAGTTGCTTTCCTGTAACTGTGCCATGACTCTCCCCTAGCAGGACACTTGGGGCACTTTGAGGCCCAACAACTAATATCCTGCTCCTTTTGGTGGCCAAGGATGTGCCCCATGATAAGGTCATTCATTGCTTCCTGCAATGTTTGTGCCCCTGCCAAGACACCATGCCATAAGCCCTGAGGCATCCTCCAGCCCTTGGACACCCCATCTCAACCCAGAGTGGCCATCACTGTAGACTTCACTGTAGAATTACCAAAGTTCAACAAATTTGAAACAATTTTGACAGTAGTGGACCACTTCACCAAAATGGCCCACTTCATCCCTTGCACAGGCCTCCCCTCCACTCAGGAGACAGCCCATCTATGGATTAGCCATATAGTTCACCTCCATGGCCTTCCAGAATGCATCACCTCTGATCAAGGGTCTCAGTTCACAGCCTGGTTTTGGTATGAGGCAATGCGCCTGTCTAACGGCCAAAAATAAAGGGCCAACCAAATTCTCAAAAACATCTGCAATGATACATCACTAATCGCCAGCATGAATAGTTCTCTCTTATATGGATTTGCATACAACAATGAAGACAATCCACCTATGGGTCAAAGCCCCTCTCTTTTTATATATCAACTATGGGTACCATCTTCAATTCCACCTGCAATTACTTGTGTCCTCTCCCGACCCGGACACCTCAGACCTAGTGCAGCGGATTCATCATGCCCACAAAGAAGTGAAGGACCACCTGGAAAAAGCAAGAGCAAACTATAAATGGTATATGAACCAACATTGACAGCAAAGTCCCATCTACTCACTGAGACAAAAGGTATGGTTCTCAATAGAGCATCTCCACACCATCAGACCTGTTCACAAGCTGAACTTTCAATTCCTTGGCCTTTTAAAGATCCTTCAATACATCTAGTCACTTTTGAATTGCAACTACCCAGGTCTCTGAAGATTCACCTGGTGTTGCATGTGTCACTTTTGAAGCCCTACATGGAAAATCCTTTCCTTTACCAGACCCAGCCACCTCCTCCACCATTCCAGGTACAGGGCCATGAGGAATATGTGGTTCACAAGATCCTGGATTTTAAGCACGAACGTGGCAGACTCTGGTATCTTGTTGACTGGGAGAGGTACTATCCTGAGGAGCACATCTGGGAGCTGGCAGAAAATGTACATGGCCCCAGACTCAAACATTCCCTAAGAATCGCCCTGAAAAGCCTGGTCCCATGCCACTCTGTGGGCATGCCTTAAAGGGACCATGGGTCTCAAACAGTGGTCCACGGGGCTCGTAGAAGTCAGTAAGTTCCAGCTGGCTCCTCATCGGTTACTAACACTGATAACCAGTGGATATTCTGGTTATCAATAAACTTTCATGCTGTCCTTTATTTTAAAATGATAATATCCAGAATTCTTGTTTATTTCCTAGTGCACAGTGGTACACTGGTTTGACCCTGCAGATTCTGGTCAGCAAAGCTAACTAACTAACTCTGAATATACACAGGAGGAAGCTCTTCTAAATAAAAGGTGTCATTCTTTCCATAAGAGTTTTCTAGGTAAAATTGCATTTTAGTGGGTAACTGAAATTCAGTGCATCCCTTAGACGTCTTTTTGCTAAGGTCATAATATTTCAGCAGCATCTTCTATCATATGACAAGATGGTTTCTGAAGTGAAAATGGGTGTTATCCTGTTACTCTATTACTATAGCAGCTTCCTGAAAAGAGATTATAGGTGAATTTCTCATGATTTTGTCTGCACATTTAGGACAATGGGACTATAATCTCAAGCCTATACAGAGATCCTCTAACGGTGGTCTGGCTATAATAATAGATATAATGATATGGAATGCTAATATCTAATGTACTCTACAAAATATTAATACATGAAACTAACTTTGATCTTTTCGATATTTTGTACTTTGATCAGTTGACCTTTCCACCCTTTCTCAGAGGTCAGTGAGGCTAAAAAAAAAGGAGGGAGAGGTGGAATGGGTAACCAATCATGCTGAAGAATGTTGAACAGATCAAGGTTGTGCAGAGCACTGATATTCTTCACAGAATCTATACGTCATTAAAATTCTTATACCCCATTCTTACAAGGGAAGCTGTAAGGAGAACAGACAAAGGCACAACAGGAATCTATTCCCTTGACAATGACTTTCACAATAAAAGAAAATGTTCTGAACTATTCCCATTACTGTCTGAAGACTTTAATCTTGTGGACTTCAGCTTCTGTTCTTGAAATCCTTCAGGTCCCTTTAGAAGTTATAGAAAGTGAAGTTAATGTTTGTAGTTTAATTACGCATTTAAACATTTTGGAGAGTAAGACACACACCTGGAAAGATGTTGTGATGTCCCAGTTTTATTCCCAAGGAAGTGCTGGGCTTTTAAAGTCATAGCCCACAATCTCAATAGTCTGATAATTTTTGGTAGAACATTAAACTATGCTGGGTAGAGGACAGGGAACACTGGAAAGAGTAAAGAGAAATCTTTCCCCATGCTGATTGTTCCTTCCTTACCAATGAGTATGATGGGCAACCCACAGCACTGGCCTGACACAGATTTCCCTTTGTTATGCACCCACATCCGTGATCATGCTACTTACATGCAAGCATTTAAAACAAGCACCAGGTCACTGAAGCAAGCCTTTTGCATTCCCTCTCTTAAAATGAAGACACATCAACTAACTGTGAATTTGAAAGGCAGCCTTGCCTCCTGTTTGATGTATAATTAAGATGAAGCGAACATTGAAAATCACCAATTGACCAAAGGGATAGGAGGTAACAGAGCAAGAAATTAATGTTGTGTTTCTCCACCTTCTTTTCCAGCTACGGAGAAATCTTCAGGGTGACCTTTGGATGCTTAGAAACTTTAAAGGCAAGTGGAACACCTAGACATAAAAAGCAGTCCCTGTCACCACCTGCTATGCAAGATGCACTGGTATCCATCAATAAAATATGTGCAGACTGCATTTGTAAAACAATTTCAATCTGAATATTGCATGTAACATTGCACCCCACACAGATGCTTCCTGCATCGTTTTATATCCTGTCATTAATTTTAAGGATTACTCATTCATACAAAAGACACACAACGTTTAAGACAAAGTATTGGGGGTTGCCTAGATTATGAACAGGGATAGTTAGTAAATTTCTGAATATCTCCCCATAGCCATAACAAATATTTAATAAATAAAGAATAATAATGCATATTTTCTGTGCAATGTATGATCTCTGAAGTGTATTTTTATAGAATAAAATGACCTGCTTTGATATTCACAGGGTCCTCTTCCCAGAAGTCTGAAAAATGTCCTGTTTTTTTTTTTTCAAAAAAGGTCTTAACCTTCAGCTTTTATATGGGAATTGCACACAACCAGTTCATGAAAAACAGCATCTTTTTTGCTTCTGACTTCAGTGCCACTGGAGTTATACAGATTTCAAAAAACATATGACTACACTGACAAACACAGAATTGTTCTGAACATCTGTAAGCAAAATACGAGGAGAATTTCATAGTGAAGGAAGAGCCTGGGCTGTGTAATACTTGTCAAATACGCTGTATTTGTGCATTAGTCTAATGCACTGAAAATTGCTCAGAATGCCTATCCACTGCAGAATGGCTTTTCATATTTTCATCTGTACAGTAGTTACTATGAAATGTACAAATAATTTTCTATCAGTGTATTCATAAGCTTCACAAGAGCTCGATTCTCTCTAACCATCAATTTAACAAAGGAACACCATACCAATTGACAGGACGATCTGTAGAACAACCATTTATGCTCTGTATAGTATGACAATGGTCTGACCGCTATTTCTTGCAGGCAGAAATCATGGCTCTTCCACCTCCCCACCATGGAGGTGAACCAGATAGAATCCAGTGAACTTTTAAAATGGCTTGGACAGACCTCTATACATCAATAGCTATATCGACAAATCCCTTCTAGTATAAAGAAGGCGTAAGGTTTTGACTTCAGGTGGTGAGGTTTATTCTGAGGCAACCATAACTGTCACTAAATGAAATTTCTGGGTTGTTTTGTTTGTTTGTTTGTTTGTGTTTGTTTGTTTCCCCAGAAAAATGATACATTCAGTGTTTTAACTATGGTTTAAAAAAAGGCCATTTTCAATTTTTAAAAAATCCCCACATGTGCAAGTTAGTATTATTGGTATTGTAATGCTCTATTTTTGCAGTGCACCTTCAAGGCATCCGAACCTGAGCTATCTTTCGTCAGACCATCTTTCACCTGAAATAGCCAATTGCAGATTGGACTCTATGGCTCCCCGCCCCCTCCTTTATTCCAGGAGCATAAGTTAATAATTATGCTGTATTTATGCATGAAAAGACATGGTACAAGGTCCAAAATGCTTACAGTCAAAATCAAACAACAAATACAGTATACAAGCATAACGGGGTTGAAGGCCCCCTGTGCACCCCCTTGTGGCCAGGGGTGTCTGTGCAGTGCCCTGCTAATAATTTCTCCCTCAAAGGGTTCCTTACAGACTCCACATGCTTTTCCTGAGTCCAAAACACCCGTCTTTGGGGTCTGGGTTTAGTCACAGAAAATAACTCAAAATAAAACTCAAAGTCCCAAATTAAAGTACCACAAGCAAATATTTCTCTTTCTAATCATAACATCATAGAATGTTAGGGTTGGCAGAGACCTCAGGACCTCAAGTCCAACAACAACTAAATCATCCCAGCCAAGGTTTTGTCAAGCTGGGCCTTAAAAACCTCTAAGGATGGAGATTCCACCACCTCCCCAGGTAACCCAGTCCAGCGCTTCACCACCCTCCTAGTGAAACAGTGTTTCCTAATATCCAACCTAGACCTCCTCAGCTGCAACTTGAGACCATTGCTTCTTGTTCTGTCATCTGCCACCACTGAGAACAGCCTAGACCCATCCTCTTTGGAACCTCCCTTCAGGTAGTTGAAGGTTGCTAGCAAATCCTCCCCCATTCTTCTCTTCCACAGACTAAATAAGCCCAGTTCCCCCAGCCTCTCCTCGTAAGTCATGTGCCCCAGCCCCCTAATCATTTCTGCTGCCCTCTGCTGGACTCTTTCCAATTTGTCCACATCCCTTCTGTAGAGGGGGGACCAAAACTGGACACAATGCTCCAGGTGTGGCCTCACCAGTGCCGAATGGAGGGGAATAATCACTTCCCTCGATCTCCTGGCAGTGTTCCTACTAACGCAGCCCAATATGCAATTAGCCTTCTTGGCAATGAGGGCACACTGCTGACTCAGATCTAGGTTCTCATCCACTGTTATCCCCTTTTCTGCAGAACTGCTGCTTAGCCAGTCAGTTCCCAGCCTGCAGCAGTGCATGGGATTCTTCCGTCCTAAGTGCACGACTCTGCACTTGTCCTTGTTGAACCTCATCAGACTTCTTTTGGTATAATCCTCCAATTTGTCTTGGTCACTCTGGAGCCTATCCCTACCCTCCAGTGTATCGATCTCTCCCCTAATCTTAGTGTCATCTGTGAACTTGCTGAGGGTGCAATTAATCCCATCATCCATAAAGATGTTGAACAAAACCGGCCCCAGGACCAACCCCTGGGGCACTCTGCTTGATACCGGCTGCCAAATAGACATCGAGCCATTGAGCGCTACCCGCTGAGCCCGACAATCTAGCCAGCTTTCTATCCACCTGTAGCGGGGTGATTTCCCGCTCCCTGGTCTGGAAAGGGTTACAGCCAGCCCTGGGAGGGTGCTGAGGCTACGAACTAAAAGCTAGGCTGATTGGGGAAGCAGCCACAGCTGGGCCACATCCCAATCTGACCTCAGTTGGCCCTGATAAAAGGGCTATGAGCCAGGAGCAAGGCACACTCTTTCTCCAGCTTCAGAGAGGGAAGGACCCAGCTGCCTGGGAACTGTGGGTGCAGGCAACAGAGCAGGGCTCGGGGAAGGCGAGAGGAGCAGGGGAGCTCCTACCTGGCAACTCCCCAGGCTGCAGGCCCTGTGCAAGGCCAAACCAGGTATTGGGGTTGCAGAGGCTGCAGCCCAGGGGTTAGGCAAAGGCAGCAGGTCCAAACCCCCTTTGCCAATGATGAATGACTTGTACATTGTAGTCTGCCCCAGAGAGCAGGGGCTAGATGGTGACTGGCAGTAGCCATAGACTGAGGCATGGTGGAGATAGAGGATTGGGGGTTCCCCAGGGAGGAGAGACCCAGATCTGTGAGGGTACTGACAGGGGCAGCACCCCAGGTAAACGGGCACTGGGGTCTGGGAGGGACACGGGGCTAGTGACAAGCGTGACATAGGCCGGCAGAGGGCGCTCCAAGGCTGGAAAAGCTAATTTCCTGGACAACCAGCAGGAGGCGCCACGCCAATGAGTCACTGCATTGCTACACCACCTTATAATCCATTCATCCAATCCATACTTTAACTTGCTGGCAAGAATCCTAATCCCAAGATCCTCTGCCTGGAGAGCTTTTGCACTCTTTCCCTTGCCTGCTCAGGGTCCCTCCTGCATTAGCAGGTTACTCCCAACTTTTCCTGGCTGCAGTGTTAGTCCCAGATCCCAGGACCCTGCTGGAGCCTACTCACTCCTAGCAGTCTCCCTCTCCTTGAGCAATACCCTCACCTGCAGCTTCCAGCTGCTCTTTATAGGAGAATCGCCTGATCCCTCTCAAGTGGGGCTCATCTGGTACTCTGAGCTGGATTACTCTTCAGCCCAAGGACCCTGTTACAACAGGATATTATCCCCTCTCTCTATGGAGCTATTCTGAAATCCAGCAGGAGTACCAGTCTACAATGCAGCTATTCAAGAAAGCTTACACGCTCCGTATACTCCACTGTCTCTCTCAGCCCATCCCGTTCCAGCCTCTGTTCACACCTCCCCTGGCCAGCAGCCAGCACTTCGTATCTTTAGACTAGAAGGACCCTCAAAATTCTACCCTAAATCCCCTCAGTGTACCAGGATTGTGTGTGTGTGTTGGGATGGGGGAAATCGTAACATACTTCACTATTCAATCTAAAAGGTCTGATAATCAGGGGAATTATGGTCACATTTTGTGGGCCTTTACAAGCTAATGATCAGGCTGTTGAAGAGAATGGACTGAAAGTGCTGGATGGCTAGAGAACTACACACACACGTAAACACTGCACATGGTGCACTGTAGTGGAGAACTGGACCCAAGCTGTAATACTGTGGAAGTTAAGCTTTCAGAAGGGAGGTAATGGATGATCTAGACAAAGACATGACTGATCCACTGCAGTGTTTTCTTAACATGTGATGACTCTCCTTGTGGCTATGCTTCCCAGCAGCCTGCAGGTGCCCCAGCCCAGGGTATAGCCTGCAGCTGCCCAGGCATGACTTAATGCCAGAGGTACAGTACTCTCTCCCAGTATTCTAGTTTGGGGGTGGGATTTAAGTTCTTTCCACTGAGTCCTTACTTTCAGGAACACTTTGGCTGTTAGTTGTCACTAGTGAATGATTACCTCTGTGCCTACGTAAAAATAGCTCCCGTAATTTTTGCTTTCTAGAGTAATTTCCTATAAGTGTTTCATTTCTTGAATAATAAAGACACAACATCACTTTTCACAGTCTTGTTTATTACAGATAGTTTCTCTTTCCTTGTGTACTCTGCAGCAATTCTCTTCGGCTGATGTGACATCTATTAATTGCTAGGACTGCCAAACTTTATCCACTGTTTTGTCATCCCTAGGTGCCCGGTAATAAACAAAAGTGGTAGAGCAGCCTCAGCAGTTGGCATGAAAAGTGTTGACAAGAGAACAAAAGGAAAGTGAAACCTCCAAGCTATCATCTACTAACGACTGTGTAGGAGAGCAAGCCGAGAGAACTCTGCCCAGCATGCATACACTTTCAGAGCAGCACGAATCAGTGTAAAATGGCTGTAAAGGATTATGGGATTTGAATTATGGGTAAAAACAACTGAAGTTTTTGGTTGTTGTAGGGTGGAAGGATTGGTGAGAGCACGGAGCATGGATAAATCATGGAGGTTTGTTTTGGTCTGGTGGTTGTTGGGTGCATATAAAAGATGAAGTATTGAAAATAATTCAGGAAAGAGATGATATTTAAACTTACCACAAAACACCATAGGGACAAAAAGAAAGACTGATCTGACTACTGACTTTTGTCAGTACTAAAGGAATGGTTTGAACTGTACATTATCAGTTTTCCAAAGAAGAAATATATGGTAGTTATAATTTCCTGAGAGCATACAGGAAAACACAAGAGACAAAAATAATGTAAACCTGTTTCTTTTCCATCCTTAGTGTCTTTGTATGCACCCCAGCTAATTAGGTACTAGGTGATCATGGTTGTTTGTAAATAACTTAGATTATATTAACATTTAGATTGGTACAGTAGATATCTGTGTTCATTATGGGGCCAATCCTGAGAGGCTCTGATCACCCTCCAGTCCCACTAAAATAGATCATAATCTCATAGGATCAGGTCCATGAGCTGTGAAATCAAAGGAAACAGACATACCTGAACAAACCTCTTCATAAGTGGGATTTGGGGTACACCCTCCTGCATAACCCACTTGAGTGGAGTAGACTCCTTTCTGTATCCAAAACTTTCTCTCTGCTCCCCAGAAACATCCCATACCTGCACAATGTGTAAAGTACACAACAAGATGTCAAGATCTAATCAATATTAAATCAATTACTTGCACATTAATTAAGAATCTCTGTACTGGAAACGTCTGATGCAATTGGCACATGACTGGCAAATGTCCACCAAGATTAGCTATGGATTTCCGATTCTGTGCAAACCCATTCTCCTTCGCGAAGCTAGCACAGACAAAACTTCTGATTCATCTGAATACCAGCATATTACAGATAGCAAAACATAGAATAACCTGAGCAATTTTCAAAGGCACATATTTTAACGACATGAATCCCCACTCACCTAAAAAAAACCACATTGCTTAAATGGCAATTGTACATATTTCTGTAGCAGCATTTTCCTTTAGTTGATTAGCAAGCTGTCAAAACACATTAATTTGTATTAATGGCAAACATTTATTTAATGTTCTGCTTCCTGGCACATGCAATCTTTAAAGGTGGAAGAGTAATAATTAACTAAATTATAGATCATAGAGGAGGAAAAACTCAGGCTTATTTAATTTATGCATGCAAATATCTGATGTGCATGCAAAAAATCAGGTATTAGTTTACCCATATGGCCAGTTATCAAGAGATCAGATTCTCGGCTGATGTAAAATGGGCAAAATTCCATTGAGTTGAATGGAGCCTCACCAGTGTATAGCACCTGAAGAGGGGACTGAGTGAGGACCTGATCGGCACATGCACATCCATTTTTGTACTCATAATTTCAGTTAGTGCAAACTGATGCACAGGGCCGGCTCTAGCAATTTCACAGCCCAAAGCACAGCGGCACGCCGCAGGGGGAGCTCTGCCGCTCTCCGGTCCCGCGGCTCCGATGGACCTCCTGCAGGCAGGTCCACCAGAGTCGCCTGCCGCCCTCCCAGCAACCGGCAGAGTGCCCCCCGTGGCATGCCGCCCCAAGCACGCGCTTGGCACGCTGTGGCCTGGAGCCGGCCCTGCTGATGCATGCAATTCTACATGCCTTACTTGTAGGGTTGGGTTCAATCCTCAGGGTTGTGAGTTCAATCCTTGAGGGGGCCATTTGGGGATTGGTCCTGCTTTGAGCAGAGGGTTGGACTAGATGATCTTTTGAGGTCCCTTCCAACCCTAATAATCTATGATTCTACTTTAAAAATATGGCCCTAAACTAATGCTATTTTCCATGGAAAGCTGCTACCATAAATTTATTACATCACTCCTAGGCCATTCTGAATTACGTTCATTATTTCCATGACCTATGGGGCCAGATTCTCTGCTAGTATAAATCTGCATAATTCAATTGACTTCAATGGAGCTGCGCCAATTTGCACCACACACAGATCTGGCCACTTGTGCCTGTCATTGGAATGGAGCGCCTTAACTGATTGCTAATGACTGGGAACCAACATGACTAACAGTCAGGATTCTCTGAACATTTTATCTAGTTAAGAAGAATGAATTACTTATTGTTTGTGAAGCTCTCTGAAGATGAAAAGTGTCATGTAAATGCTATTATTATCTAACTAATCTATGATTACAGATGGCAATGTATTTCTTGTCTGAACTTTTGAATAGTTTTTTTTAATCTCTTCTCCCACTACAACACTGGAAATAAAGGGTTGTGTAACATACAATAAATTCCAATTACAGTTAGAAAACAGTGAACAGTTGCAGGTTTTGCAGTGATAATACTGTTGAGGTTTCAGGTTAAAAATATTACCTACAGTTTCCATTAAAGCACAGCTAAAAGAACAAAGCAGGGCCTTCCATAAAATACAAATTGTTCACAAAGGCATATCCTTCCCTTGAAACTTCAGAAATCAATTTCAGATGTGAGTAACTTATTCTGATCAACTCTTCTCTTTGTTTTCAGTTGTAATGCACTAAATATACAGGGACAATGTCACCGCCATTTTAGAATACCTGATGTCAGTTGCAACCAGTTTGTTGTCCGGTGTTAATGCTACCATTATATACATAGTCAGCTCTGATAAATTTTCCTAAAATACTTCATTAACATTAGGAAAAAACATTGTAATTTATTGATGTGGGTTTTTTTCTTTTGCAGATTCAATAATAAAAATAATGTACAACTGTATTTTGGTGCCCCTGGCACCCACTGCTTCCCCCGCCCCCCCACCCATCATCTCTAGTCCCCGCTGCCTACTCGGGCCTTCCACTGCCCTCCCAGGCTCTCCATCACTGCCTGAGCCCCACTGCTTCCCCCCATTGTCCCAGGCTCCATTCTGCAGCCTCACACCCCAGGCCTATGCTGCTGTTTACCTTTTGACCAATGCATTCAGTAAGGCTGGCTTTCCTGAAGCCCCACTGCCATGGGCTGAAGCCCAACATGGAAGCCCCACGGCTGGACGGGTGGGAGGAGGCTGAAACCTGGATCCCCGCCACCTCAGGGGACTGAAGATCAGAGCCTGCTGTCAGAGCCCCCAAGCTGAAGTGGGGCATGCTATAGCCTGCCCCTGGAGTCAGGGCCGGCTTTAGGAAGTGTGGGGCCCAATTCGAACAGTTTCGAGGGGCCCCCGGCAGGGATGACTTAAAAAACCAACCAAACAAACAAAAAACATATATAAAAAAATACATGGGGCTTGTACTCACCGAGCGGTGCTCCGAGTCTTCAGCGGCACTTTGGCGGTGGGTCCTTCGCTCGCTCCAGGTCTTCGGCGGCACTGAAGGACCCGCTGCCGACGTGCCGCCAAAGACTCATAGCAAGCAAAGGACCTGCTGCCGAAGTGCCGCCGAAGACCCGGAGTGAGGGAAGGACCCACCGCCGAAGTGCCGCTGAAGACCCGGAGCGCCACCAGGTGAGTAAAAATTGAAAAGGCGCCTCAAGCCAGGGAAGGGATTCTCACTGGGCGCAGGGCCCAATTCGGGGGAATTGGTGGAACAGGCCTAAAGCCGGCCCTGCCTGGAGTCCTGTGGCTAAAGTCGGGAATGGGGGGTAGGGTGAAGCCTGCCGCCAGATCCTCTGGCTGAAAATGGGGGAGGCTGACGCCCTCCCCCAGAGCAACTGGGTACTGCAGGGAAGGGCCACAGCTTTGTCCCCTCCTCATTTCTGTGCAGAAGACTATTGTGGCTGCAGGAAAAACCCCTGGTGGCCATATGCAGCCACAGTAGCCACATTTGAGAAACGCTCTTCTAGTGAACTCTGCCCACTATCCCATTTATCAAATAGGCCAGCATCTTCACAAGCAGTAAATCCTCACAACCACGAAATCAAATAGGTAAGGTACATTGTTTTATAGCCTATTAATACATTCAACAGGTGATGTCCCTCTGCTGAAGTGTTGGCATGTTCACAGGGTGGGGGAACTGTCATAAAGTGACATTCTACTAACAAAAGAGACGTCAACACATGCCTGAATTACAACATATCAAACAATGGGGATTGTGGAAATAAACAGACCTCTGCAGGGCAGGGACTTTCTCTTACTAGGTATACACTGAGCAGTTACTAGTGCAATGCACTCCTGATCTTAGGGATTGTCTAAATGGCGTGCTGAAGCACTGTAGATTTATACCTCTGTTTGCCATGAATTAAATCATTGTTCACACATGTCCTGAGTTAAGGAATGTTGATGCTATTCTAATAGAAATTAATTGCTATTTATCATTAATTAGTATTTATAATTAACTATTTTAAGTCAACTGTAGATGTTTTTAATCATTTGATATCATTGTGAGGAACAGCAATACAGAAAATTATGCGAGGACAGAGGGAGGGAAGCACCTATCATGTAGAACCACTAATATGATTTCAGCCCATCCACACAGTACCTTATTGATCCTTACACTTGATCAATGGAGCTGCAGCATTAGAGATGGGCAGATAGCAAAGATGCATCTGGAGTAAAAATACCCCACTAGCCTAGGAAAGCATAGTTTGAACATAGCTGGATTTGCAGCAGAGCATTAAAGGTATTTGTCACTTTGCATTCACCAATTTGGAAAACATAAATAATTGTTTTAGCGATGGGCCTGAATTTCGAAAGACACTTTGAAACTATATGCTTTTGAACTTCACAATTAATCTGATTGATACTTGAACCTTTTAAGGCTCATCTACCCCTAGAAATAACATTAATCACACAGTCTGGGAATGAATGTTAATGCTTCAATTCCTTTTTAGGGTTCTGCTGCCATTTTCTCAAGCTGTACTCTCAAAGTTTACATCATTTGAACAATTTCTTAATTAACTCAGAACCTTGTATTCAACTGAAGAGCATGTGTTTCTATGAGCAACAGAAGTCATTGGCAAGATTGTACAAAAAATTAGGGAACTCTAGTTATTTATAAACTGAACCATGGGTGCTGGAACTAGGGGTACTGGAGGTGTTGCCGCACCCCCTGGCTTGAAGTGGTTTCCATCATATACAGGGTTAACAGTATGGTTCAATGGCTCTCAGCACCCCTGTTCCAGCACCCTGAATGGAACACTACAGCTTTGCGAAAAATTGATTTTTCAGTTCTCATGTCAAACTAAAAATTGGGGAGGAAAAAAGTTGTTTTGGATGGACCCAAAACAAAAACAAAAATTCTGTTTTCACAGAAAGCAAAAAGCTGTGAAAAAAAAATAGATTTGGGGCATTTTAACTGCTTTTTTATTAAAAGCAAAGGACATTTGTAAATGCCATTTTCAAAGCCACTGGAGGAGGATCTTCCTCCACTTTATTGGCCTGTGGTTAGAGTACTTGCCTTGGATGTAGGAGATGTCAATTCAAGTCCCCAGTTTGGAGTAGAAAGTTGAAGCTGGATCTCTCTCTTTACAGACAAGTGCCCTAACTACTGGCTATTGGGTATTCTAGTGTGGGGGCTCTCTCAGGGCTGGTCTCCACAACCAGGGAGATTGACACTGTTGCAATCAATGAATCAGGGATCAATGTAGTGGGTCTTCAATAGACCCAATGGCAGAGCGCTCTCTGGTTGACCCCGGTACTCCAGCTCTCCAAGAAGAGTAAGGGAAGTCAGAGAGCGTTGACTCAGGGTTTGGCTACACTTGCAGCTGTGCAGCGCTGGGAGTTACAGCTGTCTTTGTACAGCTGTGTAGGGAAAGCGCAGCAGTGTGGCCACATTTGCAGCGCTCTTGGGAGTGGTGCATTATGGGCAGCATTCAAGTGGCTGCAACATGCTTTTCAAAAGAGGGGGGTGGGGTGGAGTGTTACAGGGAGCGTGGGGGAGAGAGAGAGAGTGGATTTTTGGAGCCGACACTGTATCAGCTCCCTGCCTTGCAAATTCCGTCCACTTCCCCCACCGCTCTCTCATTCACTCTTAAATGCAAATAGCCTTCAGACCAGATAAGCAGCTTCTCCGATGGACTCCCTCCCCAGCCCCGCCGTGCTGTTTCTCTCCTCAAGCAAACACTAGCTGTGGACATTCCCTGCCTGCCTCTGCTCCAGTAAACAATTGCTGTGTTTGTTTTTTAGACAAGCAGCTCTGGGAGCTCCGAGTTCACAACAAAACAAAGAGAGTTCTTTAGTTAAAAGCATTGTGGGAAAATTCCGGAGGTCAGTTACAGCGTAGTAAGATTAATCATTGTTTACACTGGCACTCCAGCACTGCAGCACCAGCGCTGTTCTCTTTATTCCTCTCGTCCATGTGGAGAACAACCAGCGCTGTAGCCAGGGAGATACAGCGCTGTATGTGCCTTGCCAGTGTGGACAGGGAGTAAGTTACAGCGCTGTAAAGCCACCACCAGCGCTGTAACTCTCAAGTGTAGCCAAGCCCTCAGTGCCATGAAGACACTGGGGTAAGTCAACCTAAGCTATGTCAACTCAAGCTACATTATTTACGTACCTGGAGTAGCATAACTTAGGTCAATTTGCCTCCATAGTGCAGACAAGCCCCTAAGATCTCTTTTGTTGGAACTGTTCCACTTTGTATAAAGTACTTAAAGTAGAAAAAGGACCTGAATTTGAGTCTCTCATCACAACCCAGGTGAGTGCTCTAACCATGGGGCTATAGGATATAAGAGGGAAGGTCTACTCCTGCTCCTCTGCTTTTAGAAATGGTTCCTATGTCCTATGGTGAATCTACCTGGGGGGGCAAAACTGGAAGGATGAAAATATTCAGCAAATTTGTGTTAAATTCACAAATAGTTTTGGCCAACCCAAAACTCTATTTTTCAGTGAATAAACTATTTGTCCAAAACATTTTACCTAGTTCTACCGAACAAATGATAAAGTGCCTGGGAGGCATACACAGAAAGTCACTACTCGTAAAGTATAGTCTTATTTATCCTCATAAAATGTTTCTCACTTTGTAATATTATTCTTTGTTTTGTTAGAAATCCACCGTATACAAATAAAAATCAATCCAAATTTTAGAATAGACTAAAAAAGATCATTAAAATATAACCAAAATTTTCAGGATGCTCACATTACTGATGAACCCATCTGCATGAACTTATTGTTACCCCCTTTGTTCTCCCTTCTGCTATCCCATTCCCATCTCCAATGTTTATTTCCATCCCTTGTCATAACAATACTCAGATCGCATATAGCACTTTTCATTCAAGAGCTCAATGCACTTTAGACAGGATGCACTGGTATGCTGAGGAGGTGGCAGGCAGAGAATACTGGAAGTCTCTTCCTCTCTCCAAAACCTGAAAAAGCAGCAGGGCAGGATCTATCCAAGGCTCAAGAAAGCACTAGACAGGGGTCCCGCTCCTATAAGAATATAAGAACTGCCATACTGGACCAGACCAATGGTCTATCTTACCCAGAATCTTGTCTCCGCCAGTCACCTGTACCAGAGCTTCAGAGGACATGTACAGAACAGGGCAATTTTGAAGAAATCCACCCTTCTTCCCCTCCCAGTTTCTGTACGTCAAAGATTGAGAGGTGCCCCAAGCATGGGGTTGCATCCTGGACCATCTTGGCTAATAGCCATTGGTAGACTTATCCTCCCATTGATGGATATAGCCTATGCCAGCCCGTGCACAGAAACCCTAAGACGGAAGGATTCTGCTGGCCAGCTGAAATGCTGCAGTATGCAGCCAACACTAGATGGGGGCACAGGCTGCTCCTATACAGTGTAGCGGTAAAGGGCAGCCAACTATACATCCCCCAGGTCCACTTCATGGAATCCTGCCCAGGCTAACAGGACTCCTGGAGCAGAGGATGCATCTGCCAGTATCTCTGCTCCCTCTAGCAATGTTGGCCAGGGCTGAGTTTGGCCCGGCATCTGAATATAATTTATTTAGTTGCTTTTACAAAATTACCCACATTTTCAAATGCCTCAGAGAACCCTAGGAATCATGCATCTGCCTTAATGCTAATTTTCATTTTTCAGTTGGAGGGGTAAAATGAACTGTGCATATATTGTTTTGTATATAAATGTAATAATGCCAGATGCCCACACTGCCACCAAAATACCAATTGCACAAGATAGTTCACTTTGCCTTTAAGGACATTGTTCAGTGGTGCAGCTGGTGCAGAATGGCTATCACGGTCCACCCAACTAGTGATGTTGCTCAGTGTTGAGCTGAAGAGATCCTTGTATATACAACATCCTTGATTACTGGGATCTTCTTGAGTGTATGTAATTCCAGAGCTCCTGGAGTCCTGAGTCCTAAATTCTGTTTCTGAAGGCATGCAGAAGCCCCACTGTCTTCACTGAGAACTTTGTACACACATCTAGGAGCAGCAGTGGAACTTAGTCTCATTATTAAAGTGTCCACTTTGTTAGACACATCCACACTTCACATGCACCTATACAGAACTTAGTAAGTGCCTGAGCCTTCACCAACTGAAGTCAATGGAACCAGGATCAGACCCTAAAATTCCCAAAGTCCTGTTGCAGTATTCACCAAGACCAGTGTAAAAATCTGGGATCGGTTATCTAGGAGATGTCTTTTTGGTTGTTCTAAAAATCATGGTTAGGAATATGAAAGGAATCTTCACAGGCTATTGCAATCTGTAAAGCACGTTGGGGAACCTTCTGAATGAAAATGCTGCATACCGAGTTAATGTTATCCATCAGGATTTCAGACAAAATTGTATTACTGATGTGCTATGGTGGTTAACACAAGGCAACCACAGAGACTACAAAATGTTCAGGACCACTGGAAAACGAACAGCTAGTAAATGGTTGGGAGGAACATAAAAGAATAAATATGGAGCACCAGCTCAATTGAAGGAAATAAAACTCCTGATGACAGATGGCATTAAGCAGATGATCATGCTAGCTAAGTGTTAGCTATAATGCTACAATAGGGCTTGATAAATATGTTGAACAGCTTGCCTGGGGCAAGTAAAACAAAGCCCTCAGCAAGAAATTTAAAATGCAGTTTGCCTAACAGAGCACCTAAAGAGGAATTTCTTGCCTCATCATTTTGCCAAAATGTGTCCTGTTCACAGAGAGGTTTATTGGCTATGCTTCTTTTTCCATAGGAGTAGCAAGAGCTTCATGTTCATTTAAATTGACAAATACTCATGAAATGTAGCAGTTTACCAGTACAGCAGATGCAGAAATTTGAAGCATATATTATATGTGCAGAGTGGATTATGATGACTGGAAAGTCATGAGGGGAATGTGATGATAGAGAAAGTGAATATAGCTGCTGAGAAAACTGCCTTAGCTTTCACTAAGATAAATGTGCACAATGTGCCATAAGGAGATGTATGATTGTAGGAAGAGAGAACAAGAAATTACTGCAATGGAGAGTTCCAACAAAATAGAATAAAGAGGGATTCATTTTATGAGTCATAAAATGTGTTTATCCAACAAACTCTAAATGCATGCTCAAAAATTATGAACAGTATGCAACTCATTAGTATTGTGACAAATCTGTGGCCATGTAGGAACTTCAGTTGTCACCATGGTGCACACCACAGTCATACTGAATCGCACATTGACTAGAACTCAGAACCTTCTGTTCCAAAGGCAATTCTGATCTTATCCAGTAGAGGCAGTGGCATGCACATACAAACATGCCTGTGAGTTTATTAAAATATGAAATGATCTTCCTCTTCAAGCGTGCTTCCTACTCTCTACCTCAATACTGCCACCCCACCTCTCAGGCAAAAGGCTAAATGAATAGATAAGCCTTACAGGCTAAGGTCAACAAAACTTGGACTCTGATGGACCAACTAAGTGAGAAAATTCCAGAGTTGAGGATCTATGACTGAAAACATCTTGTCTCCAGTTCCCGAACATTTTAAGCAAGGGACTGATTGCAAAAGCACCTGTGCTGATCTCAACTGTTGTAAAGGTATATGAGGAGAGAGTGTATCTAGAATCCAAGCCATCAAAACAAACATCATGAATTGCACCCAGATGTGAACAGGAAGCAAATGCAACTTATAGAAAACAAGAGTAATTTAGAGTGACTAAAGCAGAAACAATTTTAAGACTAGAGAGTCTGAATCATTAAGTTAGCAGAAGAATGGAGAGCTGTGGAGAACCAGGGATCACACAAGAACCAGGGGTCACCCAATTAAATTAACAGATAGCAGGTTTAAAACAAGAATGAAGAAGCATTTCTTCACACAATGCACAGCCAACCTGTGGAACTCAATGCCAGGGGATATTGTGAAGGCCAAAAGTAAAAGTGGGCTCAGAAAAGAACCAGATAAGTTCACGTAGTATACATCCATCAATGGATATTAGCTTAGATGGTCAGGGACCATCTTAGGTTTCCCTAAACCTCTGACTGCCAGAAACAGAGACTGGATGACAGGGGCTGGATCACTTGATAATTGCTCTGTTCTGTTCATTTCCTCTAAACCACTTGGCATTGGCCACTGTCAGAAGGCAGGACACTGAACTAGGTGGACCATAGGTCTGACCCAGTATGGCCATTCTTATGTTCTTATGAAGGTGCCTGGATTTCTCCACCATAATGCAATTACAGAGCAAGGGCGTGATCCTTAGAGAGAAGAGGAGGGTTGAAAGTACAAGGACTGTCATGAATCATCAGGCCCACAAAAACACACATGGATCATAGGCTCTAGCTCCTGGTTCCCAAATGGGCACTGATAGGGGACTATGCCACAGGAGGGATGCTGCGAAGCAGTTGTTCAGAGTTAAGGAATCAAGCTTCTTTCCTCTCATAAAAAGCAAAACACTAGAAAAGATGATAATTTGCATTTGTCTAGCACCTTTCATCTAAAAATCTCAAAGCATTTTGCAAATATGAAGTCTCTCAACTGTGAGTGTTATAAATTATTATTAATTATTATTATTACAACTCTTCGACAGCTGCCAGAACCAACACACCCTCAGTTATGGAGGGAATCACTGTCAGAGCTAAGAACAGAGCCCAAGAATCCTGACTCAGAAATGCCTGCTTTAACGATCAAACTACACCATCTCCTTTTCAGACTGCAAACACCAGGCCGGTAGATACACCGGACCTTTTGGATAAAATTATAGTTTTAAACTGCTTGCCCTTCTGTAATTTGTCTCATTTGTACTGTGCAAGAAAACTCTGTCCAGTTGGGTAAATAGCAGCATTCTTCTAAAGCTAGCACCAATAAGAGACCTGTATACAGAGTAACACTAAAAGGGAAACAAAATAAAGAGTTTGGCCTCTGCAAGGAGAGAGAAAATGTCAAAATATTAGGATTACCTTTACAATGTCCCACCAGATACTGCCCATTGATGGTCTTGATATCTACTAGGCTGAGGATTAATCCAGCCAAGGATCAGCCTCGGTGAAGGAGAGATCAGCAATTTTTAATAGCAAACAGGAGATTGTCCTAAAAAGTGGTTTCATATCTCATTTTGATAGAATCTCCTCTTTGTATAAAAACTCCATTTTATTCCTTGACCTAGCATTACATAATGAGCCTGATTCTGATCTCTGTGACATCAGTGTATAAATTACACTTAGAAGGTATAAAATTGATAAAAATGGGATCAGAATCAGGCCTCTGGAATTCAGATAACAAGAGATTCTCTCTCCAGTTATTATTTATATTTCGATAACACCTAGGAGCCCTCGTCATGGGCCGGGACTCCATTGTAGTAAGAAATGCACAAAGAGAGAACAAAAAGATGGTCCCTGCCCCACTGAGCTTACCAGTGTATTTAAGGAGCAATTTACATGGGTGTCTTATAAACTCCAATATGGGTTTACACAACAGGGCCGGCCCAAAACTTTTTGGCACCTGAGGCAGGGGGCCCCTCCTAGCTTGGGCCAAAACTTTGAAAGGTCTCAATTCTGCCTTCTTCCTGTTCTACTCCGCTCATGGTACTCTGCTCTGCTACCTACCCCAATAAAGGAGAACTAAATTTTAAATGCCTTGTTCAAAAATTTAAGTAACACTTAACTTTCAAATGCCTGAACAGCAAATGTAACTTTTCTTGTCTGCACAGTAAATACTGGCTTTTTTATCTGTTTGAATAATCAAAGTGGTGCTTTTCGTGCCTTCTTGGTTGCAAAGATTTGAACTGCTTCCTGCAGGTCCACAGTCTGGGCCAGCTCATGCTCTGTTGAGATGGTTGCAAGGCCGACCAGCCTCTCCTGTGTCATTGTGGAGCATAGATCTGTTTTTATTAACTTCAGCTTGGAGAAGCTGCGTTCTCCACCGGCAACTGTTACAGGAAGTGTTAGAAGTATGTGCAGAGCAACAAAAGCATTTGGAAAGAGGGTGGTCATCTTATTTGTGCATATATATTCCAGAACAGCCTTTGGAGTTGATCCTGCTGAAATATATCTTGAAAGGGCTTTCAGTTCATCACCTAAATCACTCACATCAATATCGCGCATGTCATCATGTGTCAACACTGTCTCTAGTGCCCTGCATTGCTGGTGTAGGTCTTCTTCAGGTATAGTGAGGAGTTCTGGAATATCATACAACATCCCAAATACACTGCTGTGTTCCTTGAGCTGCATGAAACATTCTTCAACTGACTGATTGCATAATCTAGCACCTGGTTAAAGAATTCAACTTGGAATTGTTGTTTGGGGTCTTATGGGATTATACCGTGCCTCATAATCAAATGTCGTCGTCTTCTTCAGTGTGAAGTTCCTCTGCCAACTTCTGTGCACTCTTCAGAACATTTTGAAATCCCTCATCTGACTGGTAAGACGAGGTATGACTTTGCTTTGTCCAGTTGTTCCATTGCTCCAGACATATCAAGGTCAACACCGTGGAGTCTCTTGCTTGCAACATTTCTTTCAAATAGTATGTCATGCCACAACACTAAGCCACACAGAAATTTGAAATTATGTATGTTTCTGGTGATTTCATTTCCCTCTGCCACTGTTTTCCCACGAACAGTTCCTGTCATACCATTATCCTCCATAATGGCAACTATGGCATCATCTGTCTTCCCAATTTGGTGTTTGATAGACTATCACATTCACTCAGCTTTCCCATTGTGTGGCCCTCAGTGGTTTCAATGTCAGAGAGGATGTCCCCAGATGTTGCTCCAAAATTTGCCACTGATGAGTTGATGCAGATTAAAATACAGAGATGCTTTGAATTACATTAAAAAAATTCAGCAGCCTCACTAGAAACTGATGCTGCATCACTGACCACCATGTTCAATGAATGAGAACTGCATAGGACAAAAAAAGCTCTCGGATCCGTGTCTGCACTCCTCTGTTCTTTCCTCTCATGTTGTCACCATTATCGTAGCCCTGAACTATCATGTCAGCTATTGCAATTCCTGTATCTTCCACATTTTTAAGAAGCACATTTACCAGCTCCTGTAGTATCATCAATGTCAATAAATTCTAGCAAATGCTCTGACAGTCACCATTGCAGGGACATTTTTACTAGGTTCTGTTGTTACAAAACGTATCATTAAAGTCATTTGTTCTGTATGGCTGATGTCAGGTGTGCAGTCCAGAATAACAGAGTAATATCTTGCTGACTTCAGATCTGCCACGATCTTCTGTTTGACTTTTGTTGCCAGTAACTGTATGATCTCATTTTGAATTGTTTTTCCAAGGTAGTGGTGTCTGTACATGTCTTGGGTGGTGACTCTACTTAGGTGTTCCTGCAATACAGCATCAAACTCAGCCATCAGCTCCACAATTTTAAGGAAGTTTACATTGTTTGGCACATACAGCTGATCTGAAGAGACATGCAGTGCTAGGTTTTGGGTAGCAAGCATTCTCCCAATGGCAATGAGCCTTTTCAGAACATTTTGCCAGTAAAGAGACTCTGATGCAATCTTCTCTTGATGCTGATCGTCTATGATGGCCTTTAACCTTAGTCTCACCTCAAGCTCTTTCCACCTATGGAATGCTCTCTGGTGATTTGCTGCCTTCTCATGGCATGCCAGATTTCTAGCCAGATTTTTCCAGTCCTTTGTTCCTGTAGAACCCAATGTGGCTGGAACATTAGACTGGAAGAGTTTGCAACAAAAACAGTGTGCAGCATTCTGGGTTTTTGAGTACAGAAGCCATGGCCTCTCCACTTGGTCACCATTGGGGATTTCACGCCAGTAATGTGTTGAATGGAAACTTCTATTTTCATTGACTTTGAGGGGGAAGGGAATGGTCAGGGGTTAAAGGTCACAATCTGGCATCTTTATTTTTGGCTCTTTTCTATTTCTTATAGAACAGCTGGTTGCAACAATGCGGAACAGTTATTCTTCAAACTTATTTGATAAATACAAACAGACAATGTGAATGAATAAAAATGATAGCTGCTCCCTTGAATATCTGTGAAGTTTCCAAAAATTGACCCAAGCCACAGCGAGAGTTACTGTAGCAGAATTTCCAAGGAAAGAATCTGTACGGGGTGAGTTGTGCCAACTAGCGCACAAATAACTGCAACCAAGACACTCTTCTGCCCTACAACTCTACCACCCTGTATGTAGGGGCTAAGTTCTTAATTTGAGGGCTCTGATAGGTATGCAGAGAACCCCCGAACAATACATGAGAAAAAGGGGCTAAGGAAGACAGATGAGGTCCTACCATGAAACTGATGATTTTCTTCATTGCAAAGGATCACTTTTTTCAGTTCAGTCATTGATTTGAGGCTTTCAAATCATTTCATGATCTTCCTTTGATCCCAGCAGTCCAACGCTTTGCATCAAAGATTCATTTTTAGATCATCCTCAGTCGCATGCTTTAAGGATCCACATCTCGAGTGGAACTGGATGTACATATTGAATATGAGATGTCATCCGGGCTGTATAATCTTTTTGATGCCATTGACGCTGCTTGTTTCATTTAACTAATCTCTTCAGTAAAAGTGACGCCCTAGCCTTGTCACTTGAAGATCTCCATCATTTATCAGTGACCTTAGGGCTTTTGAAATACACAGATGCAAAATAAAACACGTTCCACAACTATCATGGCAGAGCACCGAAAACATTATTTGTCATGGCCAAAACAAGAAGCATTTAGGACTATGCTGCAGAAAATAATATGTTACCGCAAAGAATAGAAATCCTATCTTTTCTTTCTAATTATCTCTAAGTTACAGGAAATCTAAATTAAGTGTCACAAATACATGCATAGGAAGCAGCCTCACTGTATTTATTTTATTTATATATTTAGATATAAACAAAAAAAGTGCCCATACAAAAAGCTGTAGGCATCCTAACAATTAATTAAACTTACAATCATACATGATGATCGCTCACCAGCAAAAAATAACCGTACACAAATAATGAATTGACTCAGTGAACCCATAAATCAAAGCCACAAAACAGCTACTTTAGCTTCTCCCCTTCCTAGCGTTCACAGGCACACCCCTTCCACCCTTCTCCAATAAATCCCTGTCCAATAAATGGCTTTTACCGTGTGCCCAGAAGATCAAGTTCAGACTAATTTGGACCAAGGGGGTATGTATTTGAAATACAGGACTTCCAAGAGTGAATTGCTCATCTGTTAGTAGCCAATAGCCTTTTGGCAGCTTCTCAATGGAAAAGGGAAAACCTCTCCTGAAAATAGAAGAATAACTCAAAAAAAGAAAAAAAAACAGGAGAAAATTGTTATAGAAAAATTAATGCAGCAAAACAAATGGAACAGTAGATATTTGAATACCATTTCTCCTATACTCAGAGTGCACTCACCCACAAAAAAAGTGGCATTTGACCATTTAAAAATAATAATAACCACAACAGACTTACTACAGTCTGTTAAAGAGGAAAGGCAGAATTGTTTTTCAGATTAAGAAAATCCCCAGAAACAATAGGGGCTGGATGATGCAAGGAGGCTCACCTTCTATCTTGGTAATAGCCTTACCTACAGATAAACCTATGTCACAGCACAAAATCTCTTGAAAACAAAATGGGATGAACTTATTTTTGTAATTGTTAATACAGCATTGTTGGGTCTTGGTACTCCTGGAATGTGTGTGGTAATGATTCATAAATTTGCTTATATTTTCTAAATAAACAGTTATTGAAAAGAGAAATATGGCAGCTCCTAGGTATCGCTGTGTAGTAACCCCACACAAGGGAAGGGCCATTGGCACGATTTACATTCTATGGAAGTACGCGCCATAAAAGGCCCGCATCAGCTAGTGCGGAGGATAGTGTTGTGTGTTGGATGTTGGAACCAGTGGATCTGTAATTACTGATCCTATTACCCTTTCGATAGTCTACCCACAACCCTGTGTTCTGTATTCCTGCTCTGTGTCTGGCACACAGAGACTCCCTTCACAGAAGACAGGGGGTATCAATGTCCTCTCATTCTCGTCTCTGCACCTTTACCTTATCCTCCTGTAAGCAAAGAATCTCGATCTCTTCAATCTCTCCTTATACAAAAGTCTTTACTCCTCTTCGTTGCCCATCTGTGGCCCACTCTGTTTCTGATATCTTTTTTCAGAAGGGGAGAACAGAACAAAACACAGCGCTCAGTCTAAAAATTATTTTGCTCAAATTCTCAGAGGAGATGTCAGGAAGTTATGACATTTTTGTGTGTGGACCATAATCTAGCTGAAGTCAGCACTGTCTAAACTACTGGTGGCGTTATTCTGATACTAATCATTTTCAGATAACAACCAGTCGCTGTTAACCTCGTGGCAATTGTATTTGTGCCTGAGCTGCACCAGAGTAACTGCTGAAATGGAAGGAAAATTAGCATGGCATGGTCAGGGTGCCCTGGGTGACTGGTTTTTACAGATGCCTCTAGTTCATTGCTCATCATAAAAGGGACTAAGTGCAATTCTTTCACATTAATTTTCGCAAAAATCCTCTTGCAATAAGTAGTTAATGAGGGTTATGACTTGCACTCTAGATGCTATACCCCACATGTTCAATGCCTCACAGAGTTTTTAGCCTTGTGACTCCCAATAACCTTAATTAGTTAATGCTAATAAAAGTCACATTGCTAACTAGATAATTGTAACCAGAGATGGGCCTAAACCAAGAGTCTATGTACTTAGTCGCTTTATCTTATTGTTTAAATAACTAGTGGACTGAATAGAAAAGGAGAGCATGGCTCTAAGTGATAAATAGGTTTCTAGCACCATTTCTGGCTTATATTACTTACAAATGTTTGTTACTTGTTAGCCACTTATAAACACACATTTCACAAAAGTATCTGCCATATAAGAATGTTGCAGTTGCTTTTAAGATATAATTTTAAGTATCATGTGAAGAACATTACATAATCTTTAGAGAGTGCCTTTCATCCCAAAGTGCTTCACAAACTCTGTCAATGAAGCATGATACCCTGAAACAGAGGTTATTTAACTGCAACTATAGGTCCTCAAGAGATGCCTCTCAGCGCTGGATTAGAGTATCGGCATTGTGGCCCAGAGCCCCAAAGAGACTTCGCTTTTAGGCTCCACTGTGGTGCACAAAACGTCTGGAACCTAACACTGTAGGCCCCTAAACTCTCTCTGCACCTACGTTTCTGCTGTAAAAGCTCCTTAGGCATCTCAAGTTTCTGCCTCTGTATGCGCACACTGCTATCTCACTCTTGGCAGCAAACTCCTGCCTAAACCCCAGTGCAATCCACAAACATCTGTCTTGCCTGCAGGGCCCAAGCCAGTAGGCTGCCTCGGAGCACACTTACTGGATCCGATCCCTCTCAAAAGCTGATCAGCCATTGGAGCAGGGAAACGGGTGCCTATCTGCCATGCTACAGAGTAATTCTCACTCTCTCCCTAGCCCAATTACTGTTTAATTATTTATCCCCATATGGAACAGCTTCAAAAGGAAAGATTGAGAGAACCCCACATTAGAATATCCCATAGCCCAGAGGCTAGGGCACTCTCCTAAGAGAAGGGAGACCTTGGTTCAATTCTTTTTCCCTTTCTTTCCCCGCTTCCTCCCATTCCCCATCAAGCAGAGAGGGGAATTAAACCTGGTCTCCGACATCCCATGCGAGGACTCTAATCACTGAGCTAAAACTTATAAGGTTGGCAGCTCTTCCTCCTCCAGCCATTTTTCAGGGAGTTAGGCAGGCACCTAAGCCATTCCGAACAGCTTGGGCACCTTAAACTGCCTGATTCCAGGAGTCATAGGTACCGACACTGTGGGTGCTCCGGGGCTGGAGCACCCACAGAAAAAAATTGGGGGGACGTTCAGCACCCACCGGCAGCTCCCCGTGGCCCCGCCCCGACCCGCTGCTCCAGCTCACCTCTGCCTCCTCTGCGAACGCGCCGCCACATCCTGCTTCTTCCCCCTCCTTCCCAGCGCTTACGCCACGAAACAGCTGATTCGCAGGGCAGGGAGGGAGGGAGGAGGCGAGGGAATGCGGCGCACTGGGGGAAGAGGCGGTGCTGGGGCAGGGACGTGGGGAAGGGATCCAATAGGGGCAGGGAGGAGATGGAGTTAGGGTGGAAACTTTGGGGATGGGGTTGGAATGGGGGCGGGGCCAGGGATGGGGTGGAATCGGGGTGGGGAAAGTTGGCAACTATGCCAGGAATGGGGCTCTCAGCTGTGGATCCCAAGTGGAGATCAACACCTCCCCATAGCCCAAACTTCAGCACCAAACTCCTTGAGAGGGGCAGGGCTTAGGCCATACCCCTCTGTGATGTTATTGATATAATCTGGGACATATAGATCATTGTTGCAACCATGGTCCTGTAGTGGCACCAAATCTTGTATAAAGGGGGTCAAATGAGGTGTCTAAGACAAGGTTATGGTTTACTGGTTATGCTGTCTATATACGTGTATCAATTTTGTAGTTGAAGTTATGAATATTGGCTCTATACTGTCTGTATTTCAAACTTATGCTATGCTTCTGGGTGACATCCCAGACAAGTTGGTGTTAGCTCTGCCTAGCCTGCTTGATGGCCCATTAAGGACCATCAGCTATACAGTAGACCGATTGATAGAAGGCAGATACACCTTGTAACTCAGCAAAGTATGCAGAGACTTGCCCATGTGACTCCAGACTCCATTTTGCTGTAATTTTCCATGGTAAGAAAAAAGAGATGTTCTTACACCTGGAAAAGACTATAAAAGGCTGATGCCTCATCTCTATCTTGTCTTCAGTCCTGCTTCTTACCTCTGGAGGGACTTTGCTACAACAGAAGCTCTACACAAAGGACTGATGACCCATCTCAGCTGGAGATGTACTTCAGAGACTTGATTTGAACCTGCAGTTTATTCTATCACTACTACAAGCCTGAACCAAGACTTTGCCATTACTGTAAGTAATTGATTCCATTTAACCAATTCTAACTCTCATCTTTTTTCTTTTATGAATAAACCTTTAGATTCTAAAGGATTGGCAACAGCGTGATTTGTGGGTAAGATCTGATTTGTATATTGACCTGGGTCTGGGGCTTGGTCCTTTGGGATCAGGAGAACCTTTTTTCTTTTCCTGGGGTATTGGTTTTCATAACCATTAGTCCCCATAACGAGTGGCACTGGTTATGATACTGGGAAACTGAAGTGTCTAAGGGAATTGCTTGTGTGACTTGTGATTAGCCAGTGGGGTGAAACCAAAGTCCTATTAGTCTGGCTGGGTTGGTTTGCCTTAGAGGTGAAAAACCCCAGCCTTGGGCTGTAACTGCCCTGTTTTAAGCAATTTGTCCTGAATTGGCACTTTCAGTTGGGTCCCGCCAGAACCAGCATCGTTACATCCTCTCATTGGCTAGTTTAGGCAGCTCCATGCCTGGTGAGCTGGCTTTTGTGGATCCCATTCTTAGGCACCTATCTCTCCCCATTCATTGTATGGGAACCGAGGCACCTAATCCAGGCTTTGTGGAACCCATATTGTTCAAGTGATTTTCTAGGTGACTAAAAGTTAGGTATTTCTACACCAAGTACGGCAACATCCAAGTCCCTTTGTGGATCTGGATTTACAGGCCTATGCCTCAGACTCCAGATCATGGAGTGTTATGATAAGATCAGAATCTGCACTGTCATATAAAAAAATAAGGTTCTAGCCTTATGGGTATGTCTACACTAGACTTTTTAACCTTGAGTTGATTGATTGCTATTTAACTCATTGTCAAGACTAGCCCAGACACTCCCTAAACACTTACTCTAGACTAAAACTAGGCTTGGAAGCATTCCATTTTTATCAGTAAATGTTGGTAAACATTCATTTCAACATACACACACAAACCAACAAAAAATATTTCCATCAATAATAATAGAAATTTACAGATAGGCAAAGAAAAAAGCTGCTTGAGAACTTATTAGATTTTGATTTAAAGAGATTTACTTTGTATTTTTTGACATGTAATGTTGACAATTTGTGTTTTAACGGTTATAAATCTTTAACTTAGTAAATCTCAGCATTTATTCACATTAAATAATGATTGTCTGAACCACTCTATTGCTTCCCCCTCTCCATAATTTCCTAAAACTGTGAAAATGTAGATACAAATCAGAAAGAATGCCTCAGAACAAACACTGATACTACCCACTGAAATTATAAAAAAATGAAAATCGAATTCTGCCAAGCCTCACTATAATGGTTTGTGCTTTACCTTAGCATACGCTGATCTAAGAGTGGTGCACAAGCCTGAGTCAATTAACCCAGGCTCTAAGACTTGATGCCGCAGGCTTTTCTTTGTAGTATAGACATATCCTGACCTAAGCTGTACCATCAGACTATAAAATTCCACCTGTCCTACAAGGTGAATCCCATTGAATATCATGGAGTTCCTGCAAAAAAACACTCCCCTTCTTGAAGGGCAGTGGGCATTTTAGGCTCCAGGACAACATACAAATATTGTAGCTAATTATAAATACATTTCAATATTTCATCCACGTTACATCTTTTATGCTTGAATGGCTGACTGCTACTAGGTAATTCACAAGATAATCCTCAATCATTTTCAGTCAAGGTTCATGCAGAAATGTGTCACATCAGGATTATATTATTTATTATTATAATGTAGGATTTAAGACAATATATTTTATCTCAAAGCCTGACATGTTGCACGCAGTTTTCTTGGCTGGCAAATAAATAACTGTGGCTGTTTCAGGATTACCTACAGGTTCAATTCAAATCAGAATTTACTGTGTTTGGTTCTTCTTATCTTATTTGAAACATTGATCATTTTCTTTCTCTTAGATTGTTCATGTGTTTTTTCTTCCACACTACAGTTATGGCACTGTCTTGCATTGAGGGCAATGCAGAGACACACTGCCCAAGAATAGCCCTTGCCTCATTCTCCTAAAGGCTGAAGTTTGCAAACTCCCTCCTTCTAAAGCCATGGGTATGGCCCAATTGTCTCCCTACTCTTTGGCACAGGCTGCCACCAACAGTGCATTTAATTATGTAGAATCCCTGTGCTCCAGTCATAAACAGATAGTTAAGGGTTAATGCCTCTTTTACCTGTAAAGGGTTAAGAAGCTCAGTGAACCTGGCTGACACCTGACCAGAGGACCAATAAGGGGACAAGATACTTTCAAATCTTGGTGGAGGGAAGTCTTTGTTTGTGCTTTTTTTTTTTTGGTTGTTGTTCGCTCTTGGGACTAAGAGGGACCAGACGTCCACCCAGGCTCTCCAAATCTTTCTAAACCAGTCTCACATGTTTCAAAATTGTAAGTAACAGCCAGGCAAGGCGGATTAGTTTTATTTTTGTATTCTCAACTTGTAAATGTCCTTTTTTGCTGAGAGGATTTTACCTCCGTTTGCTGTAACTTTGAACCTAAGGCTAGAGGGGGTTCCTCTGGGCTATACGAATTTGATTACCCTGTAAAGTATTTTCCATCCTGATTTTACAGAGATGATTTTTACCTTTCTTCTTTAATTAAAAGCTTTCTTTTTTAAGAACCTTATTGATTTTCTCCTTGTTTTAAGATCCAAGGGGATTGGATCTGGACTCACTAGGGATTGGTGGGGGAAAGGAGGGGGGGTGGTTAATTTCTCCTTGTTTTAAGATCCAAGGGGTTTAGATCTGAGTTCACCAGGGAATTGGTGAAGTCCCTCAAGGCCACCCAGGGAGGGGAGAGTTTTGGGGGGACAGGAAGTGCTCCAGACACTAAAATTTCTGGATGGTGGCAGAGTTACCAGATCTAAGCTAGTAAATAAGCTTAGAAGTGTCCATGCAGGTCCCCACATTTGTACCCTAAAGTTCAGAGTGGGGAAGGAACCTTGACAGCTCCTTAACTGTAAGGGCTCTGAATGTGCCCAGCACCTGTGAAGGGATAGATGGCAGGGACAGTGGGGGTTCTTGACCCCTGTCCCTCCCTTGCACAGTTGTGCAGGGAGTGGGCACAATTTGACCCTGAACCTCTACAGAGCTGCACATAGGAGGCTCTCCTCTTCAATATATGCTTATTTATAGGCATTTCCACAGCACTCATCTCAGCTTAGGGTAAGTCACAAACACTCAGAGCCTGGTACAAACATTCAGGAACCATCCAGACTAGCCTTTACAAAGGAGTGGACTAACCCAAGTTAACTGGCAAATAACTCAGGGTAAAAACTTTAATGAAGAAAAGCCCGCAGCACATATTCACAGGTTATGGTGCCAGTGGCTGCAGTGCTGCTAGAGTGACCAGATAGCAAGTGTGAAAAATCAGGACAGGGGGTTGGGGGTAATAGGCATCTATGTAAGAAAAAGCCCCAAATATCGGGCCTGTCCCTATAAAATCGGGATATCTGGTCACCCTAAGTGCTGCCAGCATTGTACCACCATTTATACATGCATTGCTTTGTTTTTAAAGGAGAATTGAAGCTTTTCACTTATAAAGGAACACATAATAGAAGAAGAGGTGCATGCACCATCCAGAAACATTGCAGTCTTGCATTTCAGTTTCCCAGGTTTGTTGAATCTAAAAATAATAAATAAAAATAAAAATGATAATAATTGGAGATATACCAATCTCCTAGAACTGGAAGGGACCTCAAAAGGTCATTGAGTCCAGCCCCCTGCCTTCACTAGCAGGACCAAGTACTGATTTTTGCCCCAGACCCCTAAGTGGCCCCCTCAAGGATTGAACTCACAACTCTGGGTTTAGCAGGCCAATGCTCAAACCACTGAGCTATCCCTCCCCCACTAAATCTATTTTGGGATTCCCTTATCCCCTAATGACTTGATATAAAAATTATCAGGGCTCTCAGAAAACAGTCCCTACAGGCCCCATAAGCCATTTCCACACAAAGGCTCCCGAAGTATTTTACAGACATTCCTATACAGGAATCATATCACCCATCTCTAATATGCTAGGTGGAGATTAGCAAATAGTTAACTTTAATGGTACATAAGCATTTAAGACAGAAACTAAAAAAGACAGGAAGCTAGGTAGGCAGAATGAAATTTCACCAGCACCCTGGAATTAATGTGCCCCATATCTTGTGTAAAGTTTTATGTCATCTTCCAGTACCACAACTTGTCAGGGTTCAGTTTTACATCTTGTCTGACAGGCGTGACCCTATAGGCACCTCCAGCAGCAACACTGGACCCCAAGCACCAACCTGGGACATTGGTCAGTAATGCCTGGGATAGGCAAATCAGGACAATAGCATATATCAGTTCATTCAAAAAAAATCCCAGCAGGCTACGATACTGTCTGTGTTGGAAATGATCCTTGCATTTCAAACATTGTTTTTGTAGACCTTAACTAAAAGTATAATTATTTACCCAGAATTTTACAAAGCTTGTCAAGATTTATACAGAAAAAACTGGCCTCTCTAAACATGTTTATAATCTCATGGAGAAACTCCAATGGATTTTAAATAGCGAAATGTTAAAAACAAAACAAAATTAACCCTACTATGCCACAAAAAGGAAGGATGATTTTATGGCTAAATTCTGCACTTGGTAGCAGGAAAACTGGTTTCTATTCCTGGCTCTGATACAGATTTCCTGTATGACCACTGGGAGTTAGGTGCCTAGATACCTTTAAATAATCTGACTAAATCACTTTTGAAAATGGTACTTGTGTGCTTTTAAAAATGTGACCCTTATGGCCTGTTCCAAAGCTCAGTGAAGACAATGTAAAGATTCCCATTGACTCCAATGAGCATTGGTTAAGATGCTGAAGCAAGATTTTTTTTTTTTTAAGTAGCCACTGATATTGGATGCCCAACTTATGAGGACCTGATTTTCTGAGATACTGATCAGTGATGGTTCTAACACTTCCCCCCTCACAGTGGTGTTGTGAGGATAAATCCATTAATGTGCAAGGTGCTCAGATAATACAGAGATGTCAATAGAAATTATATAGAAAAGTCCAAAAATATCAATTTTTAAATGCTGACAAACAAAAGATAAACAATGTACTTCTATTTTAGAGTCCTATTTCTCCCAAAAAAATCTACATTTTTTTCCTGTGATGACTATTGTAACTCAATTAACGTCAGAGTTTGGCTAACCACTTTAGGCATCATTCTCTTCTCATTTACATCAGTGAAAATTAGAAGTAAACACCACTAAATAGGGTGACCAGATGTCCCGATTTTATAGGGACAGTCACGATTTTGGGATCTTTTTCTTATATAAGCTCCCCTTACCACCCACTCCCTGTCCCGATTTATCGTACTTGCTGTCTGGTCACCCTACCACTGAACTCAATGGAGTAAGAGCAATGTGAGTAAGAGAATTAGCCAATACTATGACACATTTTTACTTTTTGTCCTCATGAAAATTCTAGCACCCTAAATTCTTCTTTAGGGTCAATGCCTGCCATTGCAAACTGCTGAGTGGGGGCCCCAATCCAATGCTCGTTGAAATCAATGACACTTCTTCCACTGACATCGAGAGGTGTTGGATCAGGCTCCAAACACATAATTATAAGGGGGTTTTTAGGTCACTAATATTGATTTGAAGCTGCAATCTGAACAGATGAAAAAAATGAATGTATTTCATATACAACACACGCTATAAAATGGACATTCACACAGAGCTAATTTTCTGCTAGCTCAGGAATTATAAAATAAAAAGAGGGCATAAACAGCCTCTGTGTTCCTGAAGGACACTGTACATACTGCTTCCAAGGTCTCATTACTTTTGTTTTCAGGAGCAAAAGAAAAGAGATGTGATCCTTTGAAATACAAGAATGTTACAAAGACTTCTGCCAATCGACAGCTTTTACTTTGCATTAGAGATTTTATTATCCCCTTATTACTGCATAGTGTACTTAAGGAATTGTCCTTGGGAAAGACCCAGTGAAATGCAGCATTTTGTAAATATCTGGGGCCTGATTCCCCATTATTCTGCACCTTGTTCAGTTACTGTCACAGTTCAGGGAAACTGCACCTGTATTCCCTCTCTATGGCCTAGCAAAGGCACTCATGCTTAGGCTACCAGTTCCCGAGCCGTAACCTCTCCTGGGCAGAAACCCATCTTTCTCCCTCTGGGGCCCAGGGTTTTTCCAGGCTAAACAGTTCCCTGCCAACATTGTGTTATTCCTCAGCAAGGCAGAGCACCTAAACAGACCTGCATCTGCATTTTGCTTACTCTTCGAGGGCTTTAAACACTGTTATTGCCACAGTTATACATAACCACATAGCTGTTTTTAAGCAAGCACATTTAGTCTTAAGGTCAAAGCATTACAGAGAAAACATTAAAAACAATAAAAGAACCTTCACACATGCTATTAACCTTAGCAGAGTTCACCTCTGACTTCAAGAAAAACTCTGGGCAGTGAACAGTCCATCAAACCCCCACCAAGAGATTTTTCTGTGGTCACAAGTTCCTAACAGCTGTTACCACAGAACAAGCACATAGACTGGGCCAGGTCCTTCCAACCCTTCCCAAGAAGGATTGGGACTCTCCTTGGAAAGAAGGTTTGTTGGATCAGAAAAAAGACCCTGACTCAGTTTTAATGCAGGTCATTTAACCAAAATTCCTTTATTTGTCTGTTGGTCCCTGGAGAATGCCGTTTGAATCAGTATATGCGAGCCTCTCTCCCAGGGGTTGTAGTTCTCTGAAGGTGTTACAACCTGAGTCAGGTCTGCTTAACCGCACCCCCCTGAACTGTTTGTAGTTCCTGTATGACTGTGGTCCCCCTCAACATGGAATTACATACAATCCCTGGCTCACAACAATACATAAACTTAATCCAGTAGAGTTTAACTTTGTTCATTAATGTTTGTCCAAGATATTGCAGGAAATTGCCATGTCTGTCAGAGTCATTGACACCAATGCAAAGTAGGTATGAAATGCTACTATATCAGAATGATAGCATTTTACATCCACTCTGCACTGGTGTCAATGATGACACAATGGAGGGCAAGAGAAAATTGGGTTCCTAGACTTTATTTTAAGATTTTTATGACTACTCTGATATGACTAACCTGATTTTCTTCTTTGAAAAGAGAACTGATCTTTTAGATAAGGGAAATACAGTAGATCTAATACTCTTGGACTTCAGTAAAGCATTTGACACAGTACCACATGGGAAATTATTAGCTAAACTGGATAAACTGGGAATTAGTATAAGAATTGTAAGATAGGTAAAGAACTGTCTAAAGGCAAGAAGGCAATGGTGAATTATCCAGACTGAGGGAAGTTATCCAGTCAAGTTCCTTAAGGATCAGTCTTGGGACCAATCTTATTTAATATTTTTATTAATGACCTTGGCACAAGGAGGCGTGTGCTAATGAAATGTGCTGATGATTCAAAGTGGGAGGCATCATCAATACAGAGGGAAATTGGAATATTATACAGGAAGAAATGGATGGCCTTGAAGACTGGAGGGACAGAAATGGGATGAAATTTAATAGTACAAAGTGCACTTAGGATCTAATTATAAGAATTTCTGCTACTAGCTGTGGGCTCATCAGCTGGAAGTGATAGAGGAGGAGAGAGACGTGTGGGTTGGTCACAGGATGACTCTGAGCCACCAATATAATGCAACTGTAAAAATGGCAAATGCAATCCTAGGATGTCTCTGACAAGGCCCATTTTCAGCAGAGACAAAGTATTAATGCCATTGTACAAGGCAGTATTCCTATCTGGAATACTGTGTACTATTCTGGTCACCCATGTTCAAGGAAAATAAATTCAAACTAGAACATGTGCAGAGAAGAGCTACTAGGATGACCAGGGGGAGAGAGGGCCTATCTCATGAGAGGAAATTAAGAATTTTCTGGTTTATCCTAGCAAAACAAAGGCTGAGAGGAGATATTATTGCTCTCTACAAATATGTCGAGAGTAAATGCCAGGGAGGAAGAATCTAAAGGACAATGTTGGCAAAAGAACAAATGGGTAAAAACTGGCCACGAACAAAGTCTCTGGCCAAGAGTACTGCTCGATTGGTGAGACACTGATACAGCTAGAAGATGCTGTGGGCCAGAATTCTGCTGGGAGCAGGGAAGACTGTGGCACAGTAATGTGACAGTTTGGGAGTTCTATCAGTACCGCTTCCGAACTGTGGATAATTTCATGAAACTATACCATGAAGTTACAGTGTCATGGAAAGCCTACATGTATGTGGATCAACCATGAGTTAGCAGGGTTGTCTCATGCCTCTGCCGGGCCAGACAATAGGGTGATCATCACTCAACAATCGTGTACTCAGAGTAAAACATTTTGGGACAACAGGTTTGCTCCAGCTAGGAGAGGACACTTCCTCCAATTGTCTGAAGGGAGGGGGGTTGAGAGAAGGGGAAAGGTACCAAAAGACGGAACAAAAGCAGCATATGACACCAGCAGGAGTCTATAAAGGGATTCACGGGGGAGAGCCATTTTGCAGCAGATCAAGATGAGGGAAGCTGCTGCAAGGACAGCAAAGGCAAGAGGGTAGAAGAGTCTGCCTCCCTGCCTGCTGGAACACAGATGATCCCACTACCAAAGGACTAATGAAAGACATTGTATCTAGGATGTTTTACTGTTTTGGATGGTCAGTTCTCTTCTGTGCTTTATCTGTTAAGTAAATAGCAATGTGCTAGGATCGGTGCAAAGCCTTCCTACCAGCATATGTTAAGCATTCACAACTACCACATTGCCCCTAAGAGAGTTATACTGTAAACCAGAAGCTTCACACTTTTGAGATGGAGTTCTGGGAGAGGAACGTGTTCAGGTACTGGGGAGCCTGAAGGGTCAGTGCTGTTCCTAAATATGCTGGACAGTAGGTCCTGACACTTGAGGCGGGGTGGGGGGGCTTGCTGGATGGGTTCCAGAAGCTTCACACACATCCTAGGGGATCCAGAGCACACAGGCTTGGTTTCCCCTTACAGCATTGTTAGTAGAATGGCCAGGAGGGGCGCTCACTGGATCTCTTGGCCCTGCCTCCCCTTATCCCACCCATGTTAACTTGACATGCCCAACCGGGTTTGGCACCTGCAAGCCCTTTTCCTTCAGCAGCCTCTCACAGATTAAGTTTGCAGTGACACAGAAGCATCTTCAAAATAAACCATTAATTTTCCTTCATCCAAAAGGTATACACCTGTCCCTTCATCTTTCCTTGCCAACTTTTGTAAGCTCTGTTTCACAGGGCATGTCTCAGAGACTCACCTCGAGATGCTACTGACACTAGGGTTACCATATTTGAACTTTCAAAAAAGAGGACACTCCATGGGGGGGGAGGTAGCGCTGCCCCCTATCCACTCCCTCCCACTTCCTGCCCCCTGACTGCCCCCCCCAGAACCCCCAACCCATCCAACCCCCCCTGCTTTTATCCCCTGATCACCCCCTCCAAGACCCCTGCCCCTAACCACCCCCCGGGACCCTACCCCCTATCAAAGCCTCACTTCTCCTTGTTCCTGGCTGTTTCTTGCAACATCTGGCAGCTTTGTTTTAGATATTTCCTCTAAATTTAAGTCACAGCACATGCACCTGGAACAAACATTCTGAAGTCTTATGATCTCTTCAGCTACAGATTTAAATGTCTCCTGACATATAAAAGTAGGGTTAAGCTGTTTCTTTTGCTCAGGATGTGGATAGTAACATGTTAGACAGTATATTTTCTACAGATCATTAAAAAATAAATCTTATGGTTGAACTGTAGTTCTTGGAACTTCATTTTCTTGGCGAAAAGTGCATAATTCATCGTTAATAGAGCTTCTACCTGTTCTATTCACCTGACAGTGGTTATGGCCATCAGGAATTCCACTGCCTTGATCAAAAAGTACAGCAAAAATTCACTGATTCTCAGTAACAGGTTAGAAAGTTGTGGAGAGGTCAAGGCATTTGGCAACAGAGTGCTGCTCCGCATGCTGACCTTGATACCCAGCACAATGCAGTGCCTCGAAACTTTTCTCTTCAGCAGGTGGCTCTAAATAGAGTCACCATTTTATTTGTGCTCTAGCAGTTTCTACACTGATAAAACTGGGACATAAACTTCACAAGCGGTACAGCTCCAACCGTGGAAGCAATGATAGAAGAGGAAGAGTAGATATGGGTCAGGCATTTTCAGGGAAGTCCTATGGCCTGTGTTATACAGGAGGTCAGAATAAATGATCACAGTGGCCCCTTCTGTCCTTAGAATCTATTAATCTTAATTTTTACCACTATGCCATAACACAAGTGATGTGGTACTCTGTTTGGGAAACAGGGACCATCACATTATATGCACTTATTATATCCCATCTATAGATACAAATAAATAAATAGACAACCATGTTTAACTTTTGAAATTATACAAAGAATTTCAACCTTCCTAATCAAATCACTTGAAAATGACATTCTCCTTGGAAAGTCTGGAAACAGCCAATGTTTGAACTGGCAGAGAATTAGGAAGAGCACACTCCTCCTTGTTAATATGTTTAGAAGAGAGTTCTTAAGAACTATTCACTATTGTAGCTCTGGGTTGCCCTTGTTCACATCAAGAAGCCAATTATCGGATGATTAACTGGGCTGGCTACAAGGTTACTTGATCAAGAAAATGCCACACAGTAAGGTCATATTTTCAGAAAATATCTTTATTTACTTAAACCTCTGCATAATGTACTACAGGAACCAAAAGGAAAACCCATCCAATGCACAAACAACCTTTCTTCTTGAAAGAACAAACTAGCATCTGACCCAAAGTGAAAATACTGGCATCAGATCATTGCAATGTTTTGGATACTTACATCAGCAATTACTAAAGCAGAAATATGTCACCTTAAACTCAGGTCTTGGTAGTAAATAAAGGAGAAAATTTGACAAATATTTCTGGCCCTAATACAGCAATGTCCTTAAACATGTGTGTAACTTTGAACAAGTGAACAGGTCCACTGAAGTTACATGTGCTTTGCTGGCTCAAGGACTTTACTTGTAATTTTTAAAACTATAACTATATCCTCTTGCCTATTTGGGGTCCTAACATACTTCTTTTCAAAATTTTCATATCCCTTTAAATATAGCCCCATTTGTAAAGATTTCTCTTCTCCCTCCCCCCCCCCGGCAAAATGTTTCAATCATTAAAAACTTTTATTGCCAGATAAACAGGGAAATTGCTTGGACAGGAACTTAATGGATGAGTTCTGCTCTACCATACATGACACCTAGGTTTGATTCCCAATGCTTCATTTGCTTGACCAGCAGGAGCTGGGAACACTTCTCCATCTCACTTCAAGTGTCATAACGATTTCATTATACGAGCCCGTAGTAACTCCTGTGAGACTGTGTGCAGTAACTATGTGCCTACTGTGTGTTACCATTCTATGTGTTCTTTGATTGGTTGATGCAAGATGGGTCAACAGGTCACTAGTTAGCTGGCGTTAATGCATTTGCCACTAGTGTGTCACATTTGAAATCTAAACTCCCACAGTGGTAAAAATAAGGAAGCTTTTCTTTATTGTAACGAACAGCATGTATATCATGTAATGCAGCTGGGCCATGGTAAATAGACTAACTGTTTTAAGTGAATTGGAATAACCTGAGGATAGCTTAATCTCTCAACTGTGATGTTCTCTCATAACGAGAAGACCTGCAGGAATAATTACAGCCCGCACACACCCTCTAAGTACCTGGATCAAAACAGGAAGTCATATCAAAGTAAATGACATAGAATCGGCATGGGCATCAGTGAGGCTGCTTCTCAGAAACTAGAGCTATAGAACGAGCTGTATTAGACAAGTTGAGAAAAGGATTATCTTTTGCATCTCCATGTAGACTTGACATTAAACATTATATGATTATTTTACAAGTAAATCTAAACATATCTGAGTACTGGGAATATTTACTGAAAGCAGGTTACACTTCTAAAATCCTATGTTTACTCATACCTTTCATTTTAGATATTAATAAAGAAGTTACTTCTAGTATTTACTGTTCTTCAAGAGTTGCCTCTAAGTATCGTGACAAAGTTCCTCCTCTACCTTGGTGGGTCCTGCGCTTATTGGCAGATTTGCTCACCTCAGTCATCTCCCCCACAGTCTGGATCAATTCCTCCTGTGTCTGATCAGGAGCTGAGAGGTTTGGGGGGAACCCGGGCCCGCCCTCTACTCTGGGTTCCAGCCCAGGGCCCTATGGATTTGCAGCTGTCTATAGTGCCTCTTGTAACAGCTGTGTGACAGCTACACTTCCCTGGGCTACTTCCCCAAGGCCTCCTCCAAACACCTTCTTTATCCTCACCACAGGACCTTCCTCCTGGTGTCTGATAACGCTTGTACTCCTTAGTCCTCTAGCAGCACACTCTCTCACTCTCAGCTCCTTGTGCCTCTTGCTCCCAGCTCCTCACACGCACTTCCTCTCCTCTGGCTCCTCCCCATCTGACTGGAATGAGCTCCTTTTAAAACCCAGGTGCCCTGATTAGCCTGCCTTGATTGGCTGCAGGTGTTCTAATAAGCCTGTCTGCCTTAATTGGTTCTAGCAAGTTCCTGACTACTCTAGTGCAGACCCTGCTCTGGTCACTCAGGGAACAGAAAACTACTCACCCAGTGACCAGTATATTTGCCCTCTACCAGACTCCTGCACCCCACCGGCCTGGGTCTGTCACAGTATTCACATTTATAGGATTTGGCACCTCTAGTGTCAAACTGAGGAACTGTCTGACAAAGCCACTGGCGGAGTGCAAGAGTGCTGTCAGACTAGATGACATCACTGGCTCTGTCTATATAAGGTAGCACATCCCTGTGTCCGATCAATTCAGCTCCTTCTTCCTAGCCCACAGAGTCCTAAAATATAAAACTCCACGGCAGAGAGAAGGCAGGTGGATACTAGGAAGACATCGATGCAACTCTCAAAGAACAAATAATTTACAAGTCGGTGACCCCTCTTTCTTTTTTGAGGACTTCTGTGCAGTCCCATTTCTGGCAGATGAGCAAACACTGTTGCCAAAGATTTCTAGGCAAAAATGGACTGTAGCTTCAGCTTACCAAAGTGAGCATTGGATTTGGTTGCCAAGTCCAATGAATAATGCTTATCAAAAGGAAGAACAGAACTGCATGTTGCTGCTTTGAAAATGTCTACAATAGTAGAGGAGACTAGTGATGTGTTTTTAAGCCAAGTACTACTGGCTTTGGAGCTATAATATAACAAAGATTAGAACAAATTTTGAAAGAGAGCAATTAAGGACACAGAGGTAAACAACAATTGTAATAAAACACAACATAGTGTTACAAAAGGTAAATCATGCCAGTCCAAACTGATCTCTTTCATTGAGAAGATTACTGCATTTTCTTTGTCTAGAAAATTGGTTGCTCTAATCCACCTGGTACTCCTGAAGGCATTTTGCAGCAAAAAATTAAAAATTCTGTGCCAAGATTTTTTAAAATTCTGTGCACATTATTTTAAAATTCTGCAAGTTTTATTTGTCAACAAATAAAGGCAGAGTTTCCAGCATGGCTGCGGGGAGCACAGGCCACTGGCTGCACAAAGGTGGGAGATCACCCTGCAGTCTCCCCACCCCTCGACCATCTAGGGCCAGCACAAGGTCTAGGGCCAGGCCTACCCCAGAAACACCCTGGGGCCCTGCCCCTCTATGCCAGGCGCAGCAAATGTGGGGCAGGTAGGCTCAACCAGGCAGGATCCAAGTGTGGAGGGGCTCAGTGTGAGGGGATCCAGGTGTGGGGTGAGAGGATTCTGTGTGGGACAATCTTGGTGCAGGCAGCTCAGTGATGGTCTAGGTGTGGGGGGGATCTGAATAGACAGATGCTCGTTGCAGGGGTTCCAGGTCCAGAGGCAATGGGACTCTGCAGGGGCTTCCAGGTGAAAGTGGTTGAGGCTCAGCGGGTAGTCTGGGTGTTGGGGTCTCAGCAAGGGTGGGGTCTGAGTTCTGGGGGAGAGGGGCTTGGTTGGCTGGGGGTCTGGGTGCAGCTAATTTGGGGTCAGTGGCATGGGAGTTTGGACATGGGGGTTCAGAGTGGTACAGGGGGTGGAGCTCGTCAGAGTGGGGGTTTGAGTGCAGGGAGCTCAGTGGGGGGTAGTCAGGAGGCAGGGGGCTCCCGATGCAGGGGTTGAGGTTCAGTGGAGTGGGGTGTGGGTATGGAAGGCTGGGGGGGTCTGGGTGTATGGTGTGAGGCTTGGCGGGGGTGTCTGGGTGTTGGAGGTCCACATGCACGGAGGTAGGATGGATGAGGGAGCAGTTCCCCCTACAGTGACCCCTCACCACACAGTTGATGAGCGATGGGGCCAGGAATCAGGGGAGGATGCAGGGTCAGACACCACCCCAGCCACTTCTTGGAGGGGAGGGGAAGTCCAGTCCTCTCCTGCCTCCAGCCCAGCTGGGACTAGCAGTTGATCTGGGCTCAGGGTAGGAGCCACTGGCTGCGGTGTCCATAGCTCTGCGGTGATTTCTCTCTCTGCTGGTTGCTCCGGGTGTCTGGAACAATGTATCTGTGCAGCTAGGGAGTGGTGCATCACTGCTCTTGCAGCTTCCCTTTGCTTCCCTGTCAGAAAGTCATTTTTCTGCAGGGAAGCAAAGCAATCTGCGGGAAATGTGAATTCTGGAGGAATTCTGTGCCACTGCTCATGTGCAGGAGTAACCTGGATTTCAGTAAAGCATTTGATACAGTTCCACATGGGAAATTAGTTACAAAATGGAGATAAATACAAGAATAAAAAGGTGGGCATGGAACTGATTAGAAGAGAAACTACAACAGGACATGCTGAATGGTCAGGCTGGAGATTACTAATGACTTCCTCAAAGACTCGTCTTTGGGCCAATTTTATTTCATTTTCTTTAATGATCTTGGCACAAAAAGTGGAGTTTGCTAATAAAATCTGTGGATGACACAAAATTTGGAGGTACTGCCACTATGGAAGAGCTCCATAGCCTACAAGAAGATTTGGACAACTTTGAAAACCTGACTAATAGCCATTTTTTCTATAAGCTAGGGACATAGCAGTTAGAAGCAAAAGAGGAGGAAAAAAAAGACTTCGGTGTATGAGCTGCCAAAGTTCCGTGAAAGAGGCTAATGCAATCCTAGGATGCATCAGACAATGTATTTCCAGTAGAGATAGAGAAGTGTTATTATCATTATACAAGGCACTGGTGAGGCCTCATCTGGAATGCTGTGTGCATTTCTGGTCTCCCATGTTTAAGAAAGATTAGTTCAAACTGGAACAGGTGCAGAGAAGAGCTACTAGGATGACCAGAGGAATGCTGAAGTTGCCTTATGAGAGGAGACATAATGAGGTTGGCTTGTTTAGCCTAACAAAATGAAGGCTGAGGGAAAGCTATGATTGCTCTCTATAAATACATCAAAACAATAAACACCAGGGAGGAAGAGGCATTATTTAAGCTAAGGGCCAATGTTGGCAAAAGAACAAATGGATATAAACTGGCGATCAATAAGTTTAAGCTTGAAATTAGACAAAAGTTTCTAATTATCAGAGGAGTGAAGTTCTGGAACAGCCTTCCAAGGGGAGTAGTCTGGGCAAAAAAACCTAACTTGTTTTAAGGCTAAGCTTGATAAAGATATGGATGGGATTGTATGATGAGGTGGCCTACAATGGCATGTAGTCCATCTGCAACTGCAATTAGCAAATATCTCCAGTGGCCAGAGACAGGATGCTAGATGGGAAGAGCTCTGAATTACTACAGAGAATTCTTTCCCAGGCGTCTTTCTTGTGGGTCTCTCCCACACGTTTGAGGTTTACCTGATTGCCATATTTGGTGTTGGGAAGGAATTTTCACCCATATCAGATTGGCAGAGACATTGGGGAATTTTCACTTTCCTCTGCAGCATGGGGAATGGGTCTCTTGCTGGTTTAAACTAGAGTAAGTGGGGGGATAATCTGTAACTTGAAGTCTTTAAATCAAGATTTGAGGACTTCAGTAACTCAGCCAGGGGCTATGGGCCTACAACAAGAGTGGATGGGTGAGGTTCTGCAGCTTGTGATGTGCAGAAGGTCAGACTAGAGAATCACAATGGCCTCTTCTGGCCTTAGAGTCTATGAACAATGTTCACTACACCTCTTAGTCCAGTGGGAAAGTGTCTCTTTATTAATAAATTCCCCTTTACACCTTTTCCCTTACGTGGAACAAATTACCTGTAAGATTTTCTGACGGTTGAGTCCGGTCCAGGGAATAGCACAGAGCCCTTTTCACACCTAAGGATTGTAAGTGGGATTCCCTTGGGTGATTATGGGGTCTGGAGAAGAAAACAGGGAGGGATAGTCTCAGATTTTGGTCTGTAGCAGTATATCTTAGGTATAAAGCTGGAACAAGGTCTCACAGTGACTTGTCTTTATGGCCTGTCCACCCTATGCTGTGGTATGACCTGTCCATCATATGCATAAAGCACCGAGCTCACTAACCCTCCTGCTGGAGGTAATAGCTATTAAAAATGCTGTTTGGGTATACAGGTATTTTAAGCTTGAGAGTGGAGTTCACAGGGTAGACCCATGAACGCTGATAAAATTAGGTTCAAGTCCCGGGGTAGGGAAGGTCTTCTAGTGGTGTGAAAGGCATTCATCATGCCTCAAGAAACCAGGAAGGTGAGAGGACAAAATTTGTCTCTAATAAAATTGTGATAGGCAGAATACAGCAGCTAAATTGACCTTCGGAGAAGCTACATTTTTAATCTAGCTCTTGCATTTCTTTACTTTTCACTCAACAAACTATATCCACTTGAGTCTGTAGCACTTCAGAGTAAATTGTTACCACTTTTGCATGGTAACAGTACTCAACTTCTGTTAACATAAGGGGCCCATGAAAGTTTGTAGACTATCCGCCATGCAGCCAGAATGATCCTCCCTTGTCCTTGAGAAAGGAAGATGAATTCGTGAGTTTATAGTTAGATGAAGATGACACAACACTATCAGTATTATATTAGCTCTGCCCTCTCAGGTTTTCTTTAGGACTCTGGATATCAAGGGAATGGAGAGACAACACACCTTTTTCCGTAACTGGTGTTCTTTGAGATGTGCTGCTCATGTCCATCCAACTTAGGTGTGTGCGCTCACCCCATGCACCAGTGCCGGAAGCTTTCCCTCAGCAGTATCCATAGAGGACTGGCTCTGGAGCCCCTTGGAGTGGCACACACATGCTGTGGTATATAGGGTGTGTGACAAAGTTCCTCCTCTACCTTGGTGGGTCCTGCGCTTATTGGCAGATTTGCTCACCTCAGTGATCTTTCCCACAGTCTGGATCAATTCCTCCTGTGTCTGATCAGGAGCTGAGAGGTTTGGGGGGAACCCGGGCCTGCCCTCTACTCTGGGTTCCAGCCCAGGGCCCTGTGGATTTGCAACTGTCTATAGTGCCTCTTGTAAAAGCTGCATGACAGCTACAGCTCCCTGGGCTACTTCCCCAAGGCCTCCTCCAAACACCTTCTTTATCCTCACCACAGGACCTTCCTCCTGGTGTCTGATAACGCTTGTACTCTTTAGTCCTCCAGCAGCACACCCTCTCACTCTCAGCTCCTGGTGCTTCTTGCTCCCAGCTCCTCACACGCACTTCCTCTCCTCTGGCTCCTCCCCATCTGACTGGAGAGAGCTCCTTTTTAAACCCAGGTGCCCTGATTAGCCTGCCTTGATTGGCTGCAGCTGATCTAATCAGCCTGTCTGCCTTAATTGGTTCTAGCAGATTCCTGATTACTCTAGCGCAGCCCCTGCTCTGGTCACACAGGGAACAGAAAACTACTCACTCAGTGACCAGTATATTTGCCCTCTACCAGACTCCTGTACCCCACTGGTCTGGGTCTGTCACAGGTGCCATTGGTTCCCCCAACCTCATTTCCTTCCTGCCGGAAACTCTGACAGTGGGGAAGGAGGGCGGTTGTGGAATGGACATGAGCAACACATCTCAAAGAACACGAGTTACTTTTTTCTGTAACTGTCTTTTCTTCTGAGTGCTTGCTCATGTCCATTCCACTTAGGTGACTCCCAAGCAGCACCCCCTGGAGGTGGGTAAGAGAAGTTCATAGATATGTATATTGCAACACAGCTCTGCTGAACCCAGCATCATCTCTGACCTGCTGAGTGACAGCACAGTGAGCAGTGACTGTGTTCACCGAGGACCACATCACGGCTCGACAGATGTCCTGGATTGGGAAGTGTGCCAGGAAGGCAGCTGAAGATGCCTGTGCTCCGGTTGAGTGGGCTCTGATGATTGGCGACAGAGGGACTCTTGCCAACTCATAGCACGTGCAAATGCAAGAGGTGATCCAGTTAGAAATCCTCTACGTGGACACTGGGAGGCCTTTCATTCTATTAGCTGTAGAGATGAAAAGCTGAGTTGACTTACAGAAAGGCTTTGTCCGATCTAGGTAGAAAGCCAGGACCCTTCTTATGTCCAATGCGTGAAGGCGCCTCTCTTCACTAATCTCATTGGGCTTAGGGCAGAAGACCGGAAGGAAGATGTCCTGGCTCACATGGAAAGCGGACACCACCTTGGGAAGGAAGGCCGGATGGGGCCAGAGCTGGACCTTGTCCTTACAGGTGACTGTGTACAACAGTTCTGAGGTCAGGGCTCGCAGCTCAGAGACTTGGCTTGCCAATGTCACCGCCACCATGAAAGCTATCTTCCACGATAGGTGAGACAGGGAGCATGAGGCCAACGGCTCAAAGGGCAGGCTCATGAGCCTGGACAGAACCAAGTTGAAATCCCACTGAGGGACTGGGGACCGAATTTGTGGAAAAAGTCTCTCAAGACCTCTGAGGAACCTGACTGTCATGTCATGGGAGAACACTATCTGCGCCTGGATTGGCAGATGAAAGGCGGAAATGGCTGCCAGATGCACCCTGATAGAGGAGTGTGCCATGCCCTGGTTCCTCAAATGAAGCAGGTAGTCTAAGATGGACTTCACTGAAGAATGTGAAAGGGAGATGCCCCGTTCGGCCGCCCAGCAGGAGAACCTCGTCCACTTTGCCAGGTCTGTCTGTCTAGTTGAGGGCTTTCTACTCTCAAATAGGACCTTCTGGGCCTCTTCTGAACAGGCCCGTTCCTCAGGGTTCACCCATGCAACATCCACACAGTGAGGTGGAGGTACGTGAGCTTGGGATGCAAGAGTTGACTGTGATCCTGTGACAGCAGGTCTGGTCGGTTTGGCAGGGACCACGGAGGGATCGCTGCCAGGCTCGACAGCATCCCGAACCAGTGCTGGCGAGACCACGCTGGGGTAATCATGATAACCTGAGCCTTGTCTCTCTTGATTTTCACTAGGACCTTGCTGATGAGTGGAATCAGAGGGAATGTGTACATCAGGTTTCCTGCTCAAGGCAGGAGGAAAGCATCAGACAGGGAGCCCTTGCCCAGACCCTGTCTGCAGCAAAACCTGTGGCACCTCCTGTTCTGCTTTGTTCCATCTACCTCCAGGTGGAGCACCCACTTGGAGTAAGAGAAGTCCCCACTTAGGTGATCTGCTAGCATGTTCTTGGCACCCAGAAGGTGACACACTTCTAGATGAATTCTGTGGAATCTCAGAGACAGAGTGCCTCTTAGCAGAGGGTCGAGGATCGTGCTCCCCCTTGTCTGTTGATGTAGAACACTGAAGCTATGTTGTCGGTCAAGACTTTGACCATTCTGCCCGACAAGTGAGGTAGGAAGACAGCCAAGCCCTGCGAACTTCCCTGAGCTCTGACATTTACGTGTAGTGTCATTTTCTCTGGGGACTACATACCCTGGGTCTGGAGAGTGCCAAGGTGCATCCCCCAGCTGAGGTCCGAGGCATCCAAAACCAAGTCAACTGAGTGAGGAGTGCTGACAAAGGGAACTCCTTCCAGGACTTTCCTGGGATCAGTCCACTATCATAGCAAGGTAAGTATTGTCACAGGGATGGCAACGACCTTTTCCAGGTGGTCCCTTGAGGTGGAGTAGACCATTGCCAGCCATTGCTACAGGGGTCGCATCCGGAGCCTGGCATGGCACATCACATATGTGCATGCTGCCATGTGACCTAGGAGGCACCGGCAAACCCTGGCCATGGTCAGGGGAAACAGACTTCCGCGATGAGGTCCGTCAGTACCATCAATCTCTACAGTGGCAGGAATGCCCTGGTGCAGGTCAAGTCGAGCACTGCCCCAAAGAACTCTATCCTCTGTACCGGAACTAAAGTGGATTTTGTCGTTTACCAATAGGCCAGGCAACAGCAAGTGGCTGACAGCATTGCAACATCTCTTTGGCCTTGGACCTGGAGCTGCCTCTGACTAGCTAGTCATTAAGGTATGAGTAGATATGGACACCCCAACATCTGAGGTAAGCAGCCACCACCAACATGCACTTGGTAAATACCTGTGGCGCTGTCACCAGGCCAAACAGGAGGATCGCAAACTGATAGTGGTTGGGACCTACCATAAACCAGAGGAAGCATCTGTGTCCCTTCAAGATGGCAATGTGAAAGTACGCATCCTTCAGATCAGGGGCGGCGTGCCAGTCTCCTGGATCCAGGGAGGGGATGATGGAAGCCAGGGAGACCATGCAGAATTTCAGCTTCATTAGGAAGAGGTTCACGTCTTTCAGGTCCAGGATAGGTTGCAGACTGCCCTTGGCCTTTGGGATTAAAAGTAATGGGAACAGAACTCCTTATTTCAATACTCTGAAGGAATGACCTCCTCCACATCTAGCTGCAGTAACCCCTCTACCTCCTGCGCAAGGAGACTCTCATGAGAAGGGTCCCTGAAGAGGGATGGGGAGGGGAGGTGCAATAGAGGGGTAGAAAGCAAAGAAGGGTGTAACCCCATGCCACCATACTGAGGACCATAGGTCCGATGTCATAGATGCCCACGCAGGGAGGAAAGGAGAAAGGCGGTTGGCAAAAATAGGGGAAGAAGGATCCTGGGAACAGTCCGGTAGGTCGCCCTCAGGCATACCCTTAAAATGGGCGCTTGCCCCCCTCCTTGTTGCAGGCTGAGCTTGACTGAGAAGCCTGTGAAGGCTGTTAGCTAGGACACCACTTGTATTTTCTGGATTTCTTATGGGGAGGCTCCTGGCGAGGGTGGCTCCCCCTGACCCTGAGGCTGCTGTGGCTTGAACTGCTTGTGGGCAGGGTCGGGAACATACAGGCCCAACGTTTTAAGGGTCATGCGGGAGTCCTTTAGGCCATGGAGCTGATTGTCCGTCTGTTCCGGAAACAGAGCCTGCCCATCAAAGGGAAGGTCTTGCATCGACTGCTGAATCTCGGTGGACAAGCCAGAGAAGAGCAGCCAGGATGCGCAGCGCATGATCACCCATAACTCCTTCCTAGATACCTCAGGGAGGAAGACCTCGAACTTGGCAATGGCTTGCCACATGTTAAAATCATAGCATCCCAGAGGGCTTGATGGTTGACCACCCTCAACTGGAGAGTAGAGGAGGAATAAACCTTATGCCCAAACAAGTCTATTCTCTTGGGGGTCTTTAGTCTTAGAGATAGCCCCGAGTTGACCCTGTCGCTCCATGTGGTTAACCGCCTCTAGCAGTAGGGAGTTGGGAGCAGGGTGGGTGTACAGGTACTAGTGGCCTTTGGATGGCACAAAGTACTTGTGCTCAGCCCTCTTGAAGCTGGGGAGCAGGGAGTTTGCCACAGAACATTGGTGATCTTTGAGACCTCTTCATGAAGGGGGCAGAGCCACCCTAGCCGATGCCGTGGAGCAGAGGACATAGAAGAGAGAGTCTGAGGAGTTCCTGGTGCACTTTAGCATCATCTGGAGGAACGGGGGAGGGGGCCTCATTATAGCCTCGTCTGGTGACGAGGAGGAGGGTGCCGGTGCTGTAGGGTCCTCCTCAACCATTGGTGACCCAGTGGCTTTCTCCCCTACTCCCTCTTGGACCTGCGGGGTCCTTGCGCCCAAGGCTTTGTGCACTGAAGCAGGAGAGAGAGGCAGCTGCTCTTTCCAAGGCTCCGGACACCAAGCGGGCGACCAGGGTGAACCCTCATGGCTACCTCGGTGCTGGCCACTGTGCCTGAGGCCATGGGGCCAGTTTCAGTGCCGACAATGTAGCCGGTACTGTTGGTACCGGAGCTTGTCCCATCCTCAGGGAATCTTGCTCCGAACCAGGGCTGGATCTTGAGCAGTCACTCCCAAGCCACCAGGACAGAGCAGAACAGTGGCTCTGCCCCGATCGATGACAGTAACTCTGCCGGGAGTCCAATCTGGAATGGGGTCTTGGGGACTGGTGGTGCTCGATGGATCTGCGATGGCCTGGACTTGGCGATCTACGTCTCACATTTGACAAATGGTACTGAGATAAGGAATGGGACCGGGAGTTGGAACGAGCCCAGTGACAAGAAGTGCCTACACGCGGTGAGGCCATCCTAGGGGATCAGTGACAGTCAAAGGAATGGTAGCATCAATCCCTCAAGGGGTTTCTGGAGTGGTACTGTGGCCTCTGAGATACCGGGTGCTGGGATTGTATTCCTGCTGGGGGGCGCTTGGCTCCAGAGGTCTGCGCCTGGTCGCGGGCGAGCTGTGCCTCGAGCCTCTCTGCCTATGCCCAAGGTCCAGGGACCAAATGGGGCTGTGCTGCATCTGCCTTTCACCATCAGAGGATTCGCAGCTACAGAAGGGTGAGCACTGGCAGGATTTTCCCCGCAACAGGGAACGCTGCCACTGGGGGGTGGACTGTGGCAGTTTTAAACGAGGGTCTACCTCATGATTGAGGAACAGCAGGTGTGGACAGCACCGGGAGGGACATGACCAGAGCATGACGGGAAAGCAGTGGACATGTTATTCCTTGATTTTGGCAAGGTTTTGATACGGTCTCCCACAGTATTCTTGCCAGCAAGTTAAAGAAGTATGGGCTGGATGAATGGACTACAAGGTGGATAGAAAGCTGGCTAGATCATTGGGCTCAATGGGTAGTGATCAATGGCTCTATGTCTAGTTGGCAGCCAGTATCAAGCAGAGTGCCCCAAGGGTCGGTCCTGGGGCTGCTTTTGTTGAATATCTTCATTAATGACCTGAAGGATGGTGTGGACTGCACCCTCAGCAAGTTTGCAGATGACACTAAACTGGGAGGAGTGGTAGATACACTGGAGGGTAGGGATAGGATACAGAGGGACCTAGACAAATTAGAGGACTGGGCCAAAAGAAACCTGATGAGGTTCAACAAGGACAAGTGAAAAGTCCTGCACTTAAGACAGAAGAATCCCATGCACTGCTACAGACTAGGGACCGAGTGGTTAGGCAGCAGTTCTGCAGTAAAGGACCTAGGGGTTACAGTGGACAAGAAGCTGGATATGAGTCAACAGTGTGCCCTTGTTGCCAAGAAGGCTAATGGCATTTTGAGCTGTATAAGTAGGAGCATTGCCAGCAGATCAAGGGACATGATCATTCCCCTCTATTCGGTATTGGTGAGGCCTCATCTGGAGTACTGTGTCCAGTTTTGGGCCCCACACTACAAGAAGGATGTGGAAAAATTGGAAAGAGTCCAGTGGTGGGCAACAAAAATGATTAGGGTGCTGAAGCACATGACTTATGAGGAGAGGCTGAGGGAAATGGGATTGTTTAGTCTGCAGAAGAGAAGAATGAGAGGGGATTTGACAGCTGCTTTCAACTACCTGGAAGGGGGTTCCAAAGAGGATGGATCTAAACTGTTCTCAGTGGTACCAGATGACATAACAAGGAGTAATGGTCTCAAGTTGCAGTGGGGGAGGTTTAGGTTGGCTATTAGGAAAAAAATTTCACTAGGAGGGTGATGAAGCACTGGAATGGGTTATCTAGGGAGGTGGCGGAATCTCCTTCATTAGAAGTTTAATGCCCGTCTTGGCAAAGCCCTGGCTAGGATGATGTAGTAGGGAATTCGTCCTGCTTTGAGCAGGGGATTGGGCTAGATAACCTCCTGAGGTCCCTTCCAACCCTGATAATCTACGATTCCTGTGCCGCATGCAGGGTCTCTGGCATGGACGGTTCCCAGAGCTGACAAAGGCATCTGCCACTATCCGGGGTGGCTGGCGGGGAGCAGGCTGGGCTACCCTACTCAACCAGAGCTTGGGCCTGAAATCCCAATGGGGGTGAAGAGTTGCCTGGCATGGGACCTTGCTTGCACCCAGTCTTATCCTTTCCCTTGCAGGAGGTTGGAGATCGGCCTTGCACCATCTTTTTGGGCTTCTTGGTTGGAGCCATAGATGGGGACTGGTGCCAGCCAGTGGATGGTCCCGGTGGGGCACTGCATACCAAGGTCACAGTGCTCGGCACCAAGTTGGAGCGTTGCTCCAGTGCCAGGGTGAGGGCTGACTCCATAAGGAGCGCTCTTAAGTGAATATCGCGTTCCTTCTTAGTCCTTGGCTTGAAGAACTAGCAAATTTTGCACTTTTCACTAACGTGCCCTTCGCCCAAGCAACACATACAGCTGCTCTGTGGATCACTAATGGGCATGGGCCTTTTGCAGTGATCACAGGGCTTAAAGCCTGGGGACTGGAGCATGCCTTGTCCTGATGCAAAGTCCCGTTTTGGGACCTACAAAATCTCTAACTATAGCTAAGGGATTTACTAACACTAACCAAAAACTATATGCACTATAATACAAGAATTAATGAGTTCATACGAACGAGACAGCAACAGCGCTGGCTGAAGCAGCAACAGTTCCAGTACCATCACTGGTGGCAAGAAGGAACTGGAGAGGGGAGGGTTATAGCCGGCAGCACCCTATATACCGCAGCATATGCACACCATTCCTGGGGGCACCAGAACCAGTCCCTATGGATACTGCTGAGGGAAAAATATTCTGGCATCGGTGCATGTGGTGAGCACACACACCTAAGTTGAATGGACATGAGCAAGCACTCAAAGAAAAACCGCATCATCTGCAAACTGGATCCCTGAAACTTATCTTTAGGCATCTTCTTTCTGAGAGAAAAGCCCTGGCTTGAGTAGAGTGTAGGACCATACCCATAAAGGTGATCCTTTGCATGAGTTATGAAGGAGGACTTCTACCCGTTGATCAGCAACTAAAGGGACTGCACGAGGTCACATGTGTACTAAACTGCAGAGGAGAGACCCTGTTGAGAGTTGGCCCTTAGGAGTCAATTGTCAAGATAAGGATAAATGAATATGTTCTTGTATCTGAGATGTGCTACGACTACTGGGAGGTATTTTATGAAGACCTTTGGTACAGTGAGCAGACGAAATGGGAGGACATAAAATTGGAAGGCTTACCTGTCAACCAATGAGAAGTCAATGGGCTTACTCATAAAATAAGGCACTATTGCTGTGTGAGTAAAGGTATCAGAATCTGTCCCTTAGGCAGAAAGGAAGGAATAAAGGAGTCCACTGAGAAAGCTATGTAAATAAAGTAGATAAAACTTTCACCACAAGTATTTGAGTGCACTGGAGGTGTAGAGTCATAAATCACCTCCAGAATTTTGTATAAAGCACTGAACTATGTCACAGGGCCTATCATATGCAAATAACTGCTACTCTGTATTTATACAAGATACTTAAAATAAAGGATAAAATATACTGTCTGTCAAACTAAGGCAAAATACTTGCAATACCCACTTTTTTGGTCATACACTTCACCAAAAATCCAACTGTTTTTTGTTGGTTATGATGGTTAGAAAATGGCTATAACAGTCCAGATTGTGAAACCCTAAGGAGTGTTGCTGAAATCAAGAAGTTTGGCATGTATTCCCTCCATACAATTTAGTGTTTTTTCTTTTAGACATGATATCTTACCAAATAAAACCATCTGTGTTCCCTCTGGGAAAGGTTCCATTGTTCTGTTTCCGTTGACATGGTGCTTAGCTAGAAGACAAGAAGAAAAGAAAAGTATAGTAAACTATCAATTGCTATGGAAACACAAATATTCTTTTCATAATGGCTCTAGGAAAGCCTGAAATTTGACTGGTGAATAGCTATGGCACAGCTATATGTTAAGTTTTGATTATTCATCTGTATGTCCAAATTATATCAATTTATCTCTCAATACTGGCTGTTATCCCATAAAAACACTTGTATAACTCTAGTGATGTCTGAATTTAGGTAAGAAGGGTCTGTTTTTCCATAGGTTCTAAACCCCCATGGACAAACTGGAGTTCCACTTTGGTTGTACATTTAGGACAACTTATCCATTTCTAAAGTGACACAGAGTGAGTATTATATAAACATGAATAATCATCACCACAGTCACAAGTGAAGCATTCTTAAAAGTGGAATTCTGACCTGTACAGAGGAAGCAGGAAAAATGTAATCCTGTATTGTTACTGCTGGATTAAAAGCCTTTTGACATGACCAAACGTAATTTTGACCTTTTCCCACACTGCCAATCAGTAAGCTAAATTAAAAATTCATGCATCATAGTCTAATGTCACATTAATTCAATAAAAATCACTTCAACAATAGGCAATGGTGTATAGTTTATTCTGCTTCTGCATTACAGATTACCCATACCTTATACTGTTTTAAGATTATTAAATTATTGCTATCATTAGAGACTACACAATGGATCAGATGTGACTACTACTTCAGTTTATTAAAGCTTAACCTGGGAGGGAGAAGGCCGGGGGCAAAAAGGGGAAAACAGCAAGTCTGGTTTTCACTGGCTCCATTGACTGTACAATTCAAAATTGATAGTAGTTCCACCCAAGCACTGATGTGCAATTGTTTTCTATCCTCAAACGCCTGCCACCCAATTATCTTCCACCTTCAAGCATGTCTCTGAAACTGAAACACTTTTCACACAAAGTGTATTTAGTCTCCACTGTAATCAAATTCCAACTCTTCTTCCACTCGGTTCCTAGAAGAATTGATGCACTAGACTGAATTCAACAAAACTGCACCACTTCTTTTACTGAAGCCGAAAAGTTGCTCCACTTGAGTTTTAATTAAATTAAGTTGTCTTTTTGGATTTTCCCCACTATGTGACTGCCTGTTTTATATTCCATTTCCAATTGCTCTCTTGACAGCACAACAGCGATTCTGTGGATCTGATATTCTGTGGAAGCAGAGAGACATATGCCATCGGCTACAGTTTTAAGGCTCCACAAGTGTATTGGAAGAGAGAGAGAGGACATAGGGAGTCCTTCCTCTGCCCCACTGAATCTGCACAGGTGTTAGGCATAACATGAGGTTTGTGACACTGGAGAATGTAATGTGCATGTGGAGGAGGCAGGAGCTAACATTCTGGCACTGCTAATTCACAGAGGGGAATTTTTATGCAAGATAAGAGCAGAGTCCTCTCTCCACTACCTGTGTGTGCCAGGCTGGCTGTGCTGGGCTGAAAATAGATAACAGTTCCAAAACATATTCTGTAGTATATCTAGTGCCTACTCCCAATACACTGCCTCCAGCATAAAAGGGAAATCTACTAATTTGGATCCATATAGTTACTGTGGGATGAAACAGACTCCACTCTAAAGCTGAATGAAATATCTGAGCTTTAAAGCAAAATGCAACATGCAAGATCCGATCCCAGAATATTCCTCAGGCCCTTCATTGACATCAGCATTTACAGTTATCTGACCATATACGTCAGAGAGTTCGTCGTGAGAGCAACACAATGAGATCAAAGAGCACGAACCCAAGGTAATGTGGCTGCTGTAGCTCTCTGTTCTGTAATCACTTTCCAGAGTGAGGTCCCACAGGACCTCGTCATATTGATTATTAGGCTTTACATACAGTATAACACCTTACTGTGAGCAAACCAGGCTGAACTGGGGTATTGTATTGTTTTAGGAATGCTCTAAAATGAATGTTTTCCATTAGCAGTCAGGTGTATTGCAGAAGTAATCCCAGTCTGGGTCAAACATTTACAGACAGATACTTGGGGGGGAAGATCAGGATGATCTGCAACTGGAGTGAGGGAAATTATAAAGTGAATTGTAGGAAGATTGAAAGCCCTGGGCTATGGGGGCAGAGCGATGGTTACATATTGGAAGGGGGTGGAGGGATTAGTTCCAAGTTAGGGTAATCTAGCTAGTGGCTTACAATAAATAAGACAAAAGGGGGAGGTGTAAGGGGACCAGATGTCCCGATTTTGTAGAGACAGTCCCGATATTTGGGTCTTCATCTTATATAGGCGCCTATTATCCCCCATCCCCGTCCCAATTTTTCACACTTGCTGTCTGGTCACTCTAGGGACGAGTATGAGAAAAATTGGATTTATCAGAGGAAAATAGCTTCAACCTTAACAATGGAGCACCTGTGTGTCTCTCCATAATAACTGTGCACCAGTTCAGGTTAAATCCCCAGGTATGCCAGAATAGCACTCAGTGCCTCTGTGGAAACGTCACATATATCCAGCTGCAGGATCGGGACCCTAGACTGTAAGCTTTTTGGAGCAGGAAGCTGGCATGCTTTGTCTGTAAAGCACACCTATAGTACTGTATAAATAAGACATACTTTGTGATAATCAATAAGTTGCAAGATGTTGATTATAAAGTTTAAAAAAAAATACTTTCTTTGAAAGACACCTGGGTGAACTCAATTCACTTCATTTATTTTTAAGCTAATTTACTGCGCTGCTATTATATACAAGCCCAGAGAAAAATTACTGCTCCATTAAATTTAAAAAAAAAATCCATTAAGTTAGATTCCTGATAAAGGCATTGCCACAAAATTAACAGCATTTACTGGACCTATTAATTTAACAGAATATGTTCTTTATTGAGTCAAGATTAAAGTCTGTATTTTTTTCTTAAAACATTAAAAATTAAAAACTGTTTACTGTGGTACATCCATTCACTTGCAGCCAAGAATTCTTTTGGTACTATTTCTGATCACATGAAAGTTAAACCAAGAGCAAAATTCACAGTGCAGAGGGCATTATGCATCACCTAAGAATGCAAAATTTAATTTAATGGATCTCCAAGCTAAGATTTTCAAAAGTGACTAATGCTGTTGGGGACCTCTCTTTGAGGGCCCCACTGGAGATGCCTTAGACAAACCTGATTTTCAGAAAGTGCTGAGCACCCACTGTGTGGTGCCTCAGTAGTGCCAACCCCAAACAATCATGACTCTGGTTTAAAACCATGAAAGCATTTTGAGTTCTTTTTATATGCCTTCTAGTGTTTGAGCCATTAGGGTACACTCAGGCCATGTTTTCAAGCTTCTTGGCAACCATGTGGGCTAGAAACTTACTACTATTTTAAATGAAAACTGAGATTTTCACTGACCCAAATAAATCCCGTAGCTGGAGCTTTTTTAAAAAAAAAAACACAACAGCTATTAAGATTCACAATGTGTTGATGCTGCTTACGTAAAACAGAGGCAAAGAGGGATGCGTGCACAGGTTTTGTGCTGGTCCTGCGCAAATGGGTGAAGAGCGAGGGAGGCTGCTTGATTTAATAAAGCTTCCTGACCTGTAGCTGGTATATTCTTTTATTTGAGTTTATTTAAAGTTCCAAATTTAATATGAGAGTCTGATTTTGTATATTTCTGGGGGGAGGGGGGTAGAAGAAAAGGAAAACGATGCAACAGGAAAGTGTTAGATTCATTGCTTCTGTGATGGCTGACAAAGTTTAGGAAAAGAGAGAATTAGCAGCAGCCTGAAAACTGGTGTAGCAACAGAAGTAACCTGTGAACTGCCTTGTGAGAAAGTGAGGCATCCACAAAAAAAGTTCCTCGTGGCATGATTAGTAACCCACTGTGAGACACACAGGCTATCAGGCCTGATCATCCCCTACTGCTATTTCATATAACACTTCTTACTGCTGTGCACCATCAATATACAGTACATAATTGAAGACCAGTGGATTTCTTCTGAGTCTTGTAAAAAAGAAGGTCTTCAATCTTAATTTCCAATGAAAGACTACAACCTTTAGGAAAAATGCTAGTTTGTCAGTGTAACGAGTGTAATGTTCTCATTTAGTGTCTAATGACTAACGTGTCTGAAAATGTCAGCAAAGAGAAGGAGGCCCAGATCAGAGGAGAAAACTAAGCAGCAAAAACAGAAAAAGGACACCAGTGCCTTTGGATAAAATTTCAGCACCAATCACACATCAAAACTCAGTGCCAAAGAAATGAAAAGAGTCTCACTTGTCATTACTTTCTAATCAGATCATTCCTTCCTAAACTATTCAATCGTCTATATTTCAGTAGCAAACAAGCTACATGCTTCTTTATCTTTTCTGTTACTTGCACTCTACACATATAAGCACACCGAACACAGACTGCACGACAGGTTGAATTAAATAGTGCTAACGGATGCATTGTTCAAGTTTCTACGTATCCATTTGTCACATTTTCCTGAAACCAACACTCTGTGAATACATGTTCTTCAGTTCAGGTTATTTACAGACTGTAGGAGAAGAATAGCTGCAAATATTACAGGAGGCTTCAAACACTTCATAGCTCTGCTTCCTTAAGCTCTCTCTTAGGCTTAGAAACCACGAACAAGATTTTCTAAAATGGGTGCCTATACTTAGACACCTGAGCAAATGATCTGATTTCCAAAGTTCTGATCATGCAGCAGCTTCTATTCACTTCAATGAGAGCTGCAGTTGCTCAGCACTTCTGAAAACCAGGCCACTTATTTATGTGCCTACGTATAGACTTGGAAGCTTAACTCTAGGCACTCATTTCTAAAAATCACGATTTCAACAGCTTCCACTCCACCATCAACCTCAGCCAGGACCAATCTGCACGGGAGGTCCACTTCCTAGACACCATGGTGCAAATAAGTGATGGTCACATTAACATCACCCTATACCGAAAACCCACCGACCACTATGCCTACCTTCATGCCTCCAGCTTCCATCCCAGACACACCACACGATCCATCGTCTACAGCCAAGCACTGAGGTACAACCGCATCTGCTCCAACCCCTCAGACAGACACCAACACCTACAAAATCTTCACCAAGCATTCTCAAAACTATGATACCCGCACGAGGAAATAAGGAAACAGATCAACAGAGCCAGACGTGTACCCAGAAGCCTCCTACTGCAAGACAAACCCAAGAAAGAAACCAACAGGACTCCACTGGCCTTCACATACAGTCCCCGGCTAAAACCTCTCCAACGCATCATCAGGGATCTACAACCCTCCTGGACAATGATCCCTCACTTTCACAGGCCTTGGGAGGCAGGCCAGTCCTCGTCCACAGACAACCCGCCAACCTGAAGCATATTCTCACTAGTAACTACACACCGCACCATAGTAACTCTAGCTCAGGAACCAATCCATGCAACAAACCTCGATGCCAACTCTGCCCACATATCTATACCAGCGACACCATCACAGGACCTAACCAGATCAGCCACACTATCACCGGTTCATTCACCTGCACGTCCACCAATGTATATGCCATCATATGCCAGCAATGCCCCTCTGCTATGTACATAGGCCAAACTGGACAGTCCCTATGGAAAAGGATAAATGGACACAAATCAGATATTAGGAATGGCAATATACAGAAACTTGTAGGAGAACACTTCAGTCTCTCTGGACACACAATAGCAGATTTAAAGGTAGCCCATCCTGCAGCAAAAAAACTTCAGGACCAGACTTCAAAAAGAAACTGCTGAGCTTCAGTTCATCTGCAAATTTGACACCATCAGCTCAGGATTAAACAAAGACTGTGAATGGCTAGCCAACTACAAAAGCAATTTCTCCTCCCTTGGTGTTCACACTTCAACTGCTAGAAGAGGGCCTCATCCTCCCTGATAGAACTAACCTCGTTATCTCTAGCCTGATTTTTGCTTCCACATTTATACCTGCCTCTGGAAATTTCCACTACATGCATCCAACTAAGTGGATATTCACCCATGAAAGCTCATGCTCCAATACGTCTGTTAGTATATAAGGTGCCACAGGACTCTGCTGCTTTTACAAATCCAGATTAACACAGCTATCCCTCTGATACTTGTAATATCTTAGCTACCATCTTATAGTAACTTGGTAAATGCTGACTTTTTAAATGGCAACTGTTATACATTACACAATACAAATCCTTTAGTAATTATGACACTCATATCCAGTGGCACATTAGCCACTGGGCAAACAGGGCCTGTGCCCAAGGGCCCCAGTCATTTGGGAGGCCCCAGTAAAATGGGCGACCCCACACCCCGACCCACTTCTCCCGCCCAGCGCTCCTACCAGGGAGCGGTATCGGGGCACAGAGGCAAATTCCCACTCTCCAACCCCGCTCCCCCACAGGAGCACAGTGGAGTAGGAATGTGCAGGAAGAAGGGGTGGAGAGGGGCCCCCACTTGCTCTGACCCAGGGCTTTGAGCAGGAGATTGGACTAGATGACTTCCTGAGGTCTCTTCCAACCCTAATCTTCTATGATTAGATTAAAACAGTGGTCCCCAACACGGTGCCCGCGGGCGCCATGGCACCTGCGGGGGCATCTTAATGCACCCGAGTCCTGGACCCCGGGAGAGCACCCGCCGAAATTCAGCGGCATTTCGGTGGGGACGCCTCTTGATGACAATGCTTGTCGCCAACAAGTGATGTCATCGAGAGGCGTCGCCCCTGAATTTCACCGGGGACGCCTCTCGATGATATCACTTGTTGACAGCAAGCGGCATCATCGAGAGGTGTTGCCGCCGAAATGCCGCTTTCGGCGGGTGCTCCACCGCCGCAGTGGTCCTTCATCTGGCGCCCGCCAGACGAAAAGGTTGGGGACCACTGTATTAAAAGATTAATCAGCTCTGCTCATATCATACTACACCTGATGGGAGATAGCAATAAAATGTATAGTCAGAAAAAGTTGCCAATGCCAAAGCAAGTATGTTTCTAGTTATGTGTAGTAGGGGAAAGTAGGATTTAAAGGGTTGCTTAGCCAGTTGACTTTTTTTTTTGAGAGAGAGTGAGAGAGAGAGAGAGAGAGAGAGAGAGAGCGCATGCATGAGAAGGGAGAAAATATTTCACACACACAAGACCTCCTTAGAAAGAGAAAGTTATCTGTAAAGGTTAAATTGTCTGTGCAGAGCCTGGGATTGAATGTGCACTGCGGTCTCCTGTGAGATTGTGTTTTGCCTATAAGCACAAGAGAAACACCTTTTCATTAGATGAGGGAACAGATTTGTGAAACAAAAGATAAGGAGAGATATAAAAACCTATTGTGATGTTCATGGTTTATGATCTGGTGACAACAGGACTGATATTTGACTGGACTTTGCTTTCTTGATTTATTTTCTTTAATTGGGAGATGGTTCAGTGGACTTTACTTTGTAAGTCTCATGGGCTTGGCTGATTTTGCATCCAAAAGTATAACAAAAATAAGAAGTCATTTGAGTTAGCCTGGCAGTTTGTTATTATAGGCTCATGTCTATAACAGGGCTTCTAAGAAACAGTAGGAATGTTCTTAGATACCGACTACCGTCCTCTACCATTATCCTGAAGATATTTCCTTAACAGACCTTGCATTCCCTGCTTTGATATCTGGTTGCATGCAATAAGAAGGTTATGTATGTATTGAATACATGGCATAATCTGACATATGGATTATATAAAACGTACAACATGGACATGATTTTAAGAGAGCCTGAGCTACAGGCACTATTACTCTTCATGGCCAAAAGTGATCTCTGCACTCCACAAGACAAAGACATGATCCTTGCGCCAAAGAATTTGTAAGTGTTAAAACTGAGTGTGAGAAACAGAAGAGAAAGAATGGGTGAGAAACAGAATGTTTACAACAAGATAGTCCTAGCATTGCATTAATTCTGGTACCCTGCATGTTCTTGTAATTTACAGGGTTTGTTAAAGAAAATTAATACTTAAAAACAAAAAATGCATTTAAAGTGCAGGACTTTTACAAAATGGTTTGCATGAAACCTTCACTGATTGACAAAGAGGGTTCCAAACACAAGTAATTATCTCCCGATGAGAGCACTACACAGCCTCTATGTCACATTGCGGCAGCACACCCTCTCTGTGTCCTGGTGCTACAGTTTCTCCACATCGGTTTCCCTCTTAGTCCCACCACTATTACTGCAATAGGCCTGCCTTCCCTCACGGAGGCCCTGTCAAATAAAAGTCTTTAACCTAGAGAACATAAACAAATTGGTTTTATGCCCCTCCCTGGCTCCCTCTCTGCCCCACTCAGTCATACAGTGCTGACTCTCTGGACTTTCTCCCCAGAGGTCCAGCTCCTACCCAAGCTGCTGATTCTCAAGGCTTCTTCCCTAGAGTCATCCCTCCAGTCTGGGTCTCCCCAGGCTGGATCCTTATTCACAGCCCACTTCTAGACCATCTGCCTGCAGGCTGGTCTTTTCATGAACCGGCCACAAAGCCTCTATCTCCCCTACCATCCATTCTCTTCAGGCCAATCATAGCAGACAGTAGCCCTCTCACAGCTCTCTTCCCCAGCTGAGCTCTTTTAACCCTTTATGGAAACTCACCCAATTCCTGCCTGACTGGGTCTGACAATTGGCTGGCGATCAGGTGGCTCGATTCAATCAGGCTCAGCTGTGGGGGCAGCAGTAGCTGATCCACCACAGGCAAGGCTGAACCTGACTGCCCTCAAAAGGCAAACCAGCCTGTGAAACAGCCAAGGATTTTATTAGCTCATCTCTAGGACTAGAAACATTTAAGAGACATATTAAAACATTCTAAACTTAAAACAAATACAACGTGACAAAAGAATTTAAGTAAACACACTACAAAGCCTGTCAGGTGTTTTTAAATGTCTTTAAGCTGTGATTATGGTCTGTGATGGGCAGTGCTCATTGGCAGCATCACCTTGTGGTTAAGATGGTAGGTCTTTACTCGCCCCACCTCCAGTGCCTGTCACTGGCCACTAACATGTCCTGTGGCCATCTGCCTTTTGGTGGATGTTGACTTACCACTCCACTTAGGTTACCAACTGGCCTCATCCCCCTTGAGGTAAGGAAAATATTCAGTCCCACACCCTCACAACTGTGGAGACGACCTTCAGTCCATGCATTGACCCTTGCTGGTGTCCAGACCCAGCCAGGGAGTTTTCACAGTCTTGACCCTCCCCTTGCTTCCCCAAGGGGGAGTATGGAAGTCAGGGATTTGTGCTCTTCATAACAAGGATGGCTTGTAAGAGAACCTGGGAACTCCCAATCTATTGGGCTCCAGCCCAGTTCCCTGTAAAGGCAATAACACCTGGCACCCAGGAGTGTCTTAACATTGCCTCTCTGAGCCACTTCCTGCCATCTACCTCCCCACCAAAGTCTTACAGTTTGACAGAGTGATGAAGAGGAGAATAATTGAATCTTCAGTCTCTCTAGGTGCATCAGGAAGGCTCTTCCTCCAAGGGAAAGGCTTCTGCAGCACTGTTTTTCAGGAGTTTCTAGGGTAGGGCCCTGCTCTGCCAGCCCCTTTTTTGAGCTGTCTGGCTTCTTTTAGGCTCCACCTCCAACTGGAGCATGTTCTGCAGGTGAGGTCACCTGAACTCAGAGTTGCTCCTTAACTCCTTCAGTTCCAGTGTGGAGTTTATACACTCCATCACATGGACAGATAACGTACTGCAAGCAATGGCACTTACTGTGTAAAAAGGCATTGTCTTACTCAGCAGATCTGCTCATTGTGTGTATTTGGAGTCAGAGTGGATAATTTTAATGACAAAAATACATTTTATAACAGTTTACACCCTTAATCCCTGCAAAGCCAGCACAGCTGCTGGATCCTGTTGCAGCTCTGCAGCACCAGAATTATTAAGTAAGGACCAGAGCATTGTTTCTGAATGCAGGGGACGGGGGGGGGGGAGAGGAGTGTCACCTCAGCTGCATTTTCCCCCTTCCCCAGACCTTGTGAGAAGCAGCTCTGTGGGTCTATGGGTGACGAGAAGAAAAGCCAGGAGGCAGCATGGTTGAAGGGAGAAGTATTGAGTTAGTGCTGCCTGAGACAATCATTCATCATTGCCCTCTGTTGTTGAGCCACTTCTGCCTCACCCATGTTGGGAGTTCCAAAAAGACCATCTGATGAGAGATGCTGAAAGCATCACCCTGGCCAAGGCATGCTATCATGGGGCCAGACAGGACCACAAGAAGCAGAGAGACCATCTAGTGGTACAGAGCCTCTGTGCAAATGATTCTAGCCTCTATAGATCTGCAAGAGCTGCACGAGTATAATTTATGGCAGAATTTGGCCCACAGAATCTTTATTGCTGGTGATAAAGCAGAAGTCACAAAGAGCTTAGCGTGACTTTCACACCCAGACTGGATTTATAGCCCTGGCAGTTAGAAAAAAAAACAACAACATTATTTACTTGCAAAGGGAGCAAATATGATGCAGAGTCAGAAAAATAAACACAATCACATGATGCCATGTTTAGAATCACTTTTTCTATCAAAAATGTGTGTTCTGCTTGGTTTCCCACCACGGCTGCTTTTGTCTCCAGATTCCACTAGTCATGTTTGACAGCGGGATGGAAGAGATGACCTAATGGGTCTCTCTTATCTCTCATTCCTGAAGTTCTATCATTCTCCTTCCTGTGGTACTGTCATAAACAGATAGCTAAGGGTTAATGTCTCTTTCACCTGGAAAGGAGTAACCTGAAACACCTGACCAGAGGACCAATCAGGAAACAAGACTTTTTCAAATCTGGGTGGAGGGAAGTTTTGGGTGTGAGTTCTTTGTTCTTTGTCTGGTGTCTGACCCTCTCGGCTATGAGAGTGATTTTTCTATCTCCTGGCTTTCTAATCTTCTGTTTCCAAGTTGTAAGTACAAGATAGTAAGACAATAAGGTTTATATTGGTTTTTTTTTTTTGTATTTACATGTGTGTAGTTGCTGGAATGTTTTGAATTGTATTCTTTTTGAATAAGGCTGTTTATTCATTTTTCTTTTAAGCAATTGACCCTGTATTTGTCACCTTAATACAGAGAGACCATTTTTATGTATTTTTCTTTCTTTTTATATAAAGCTTTCTTTTTAAGAGCTGTTGGAGTTTTTCTTTAGTGGGGACTCCAGGGAATTGAGTCTGCAACTCACCAGGGAATTGGTGGGAGGAAGAAGTCAGGGGGAAAAATCTCTTTGTGTTAGATTTACTAAGCCTGACTTTGCATACCCTCTGGGTGAAGAGGGAAGTACTTGTGTTTCCAGGACTGGAAACGGGGAGGGTGGAGTCCCTCTGTTTAGATTCACGGAGCTTGCTTCTGTGTATCTCTCCAGGAACCAAGGGAGGGAACACCTGGAAGGGAGGGGAAATGGTTTATTCCCCTTTGTTGTAAGACTCAAGAAATTTGGGTCTTTGGGGTCCCCAGGGAAGGTTTTTGGAGGGACCAGAGTGCCCCAAAACACTAATTTTTTGGGTGGTGGCAGCTTTACCAGGTCCAAGCTGGTAACTAAGCTTGAAGGTTTTCATGCTAACACCCATATTTTGGACGCTAAGGTCCAAATCTGGGAAATATGTTATGACATGGTGGCAGAGGTGGGAAAGATAGAATGCAGAAGCCAGTAGGAATATTATATTTTCCTTTTCTCTGCTAGGGGCTTTTAAGCAGAGAGAAACAGTTTGGTTTTAAAAGGAACCAGAGAGAATTTTTTTTTCTGCTCTCTCTTGCAGTTTTTGGCTTGCATATTAAGCAAGGAACCATTAAGGAACTATTAAGGGTCTTTTGTTAAACATAGCACTCCCATTAGGAATCAAGTACCAGCACAATACACATGCAAATAAAGTGGTTTTTCTGGTTTACTTTACATTTAAAAGATTAGCTAGAGGAAGAAAAGGAAAAAGGCACTGTTGCGAGGCAGACCCCACGAGGCAACAGAGAACCTGCAGTTCAGAAGATAAACACCAGAGGGCACCCCAACACAAGAAAACAGGAACCAGAATGTCACGAAAACCAGAAGCTGTACAGCTGAAAGCAATGGAAAAACAGATAGAACTGCTCAAAACACAAATGGCCAGAGATGAGGCAACTCACAAACAAGAGATGGAAAGGCTACAAAGAGAACAAGCAGCCAAAGAGGCAGCACACCACAGGAAACAAGAAGAAGAAGAGGCAGCCTACAGAAGACAGATAGAACTCCAGAGGGAGACCCACCGACAGGCCATGGAATTAGAAAAGGCTAAGCAACAAGCTCCAGCCAATCCTAACAACCCTTCACCAATTATAGTTCCACATCCCAAAAAATTTCCCACCTACAAGGCAGGTAATAACACTGAGGCCTTCTTAAAAAATTTTGAAAGAGCCTGTCTTGGGTACAGCATCCCTGAAGACCAGTACATGGTAGAATTGAGGCCACAGCTCAGTGGACCTTTAGCAGAGGTGACGGCTGAAATGCCTAAGGAGAAAATGAACAACTATAAACTTTTTCAAACCAAGGCCAGATACAGAACGGGGATAACCCTGGATCATGCACGTCGGCGTTTCAAAACCCAAAAGTGAAAACCTGATGTGTCATTTCCCAAACATGCCTACTACGTTGGGAAAAATTATAAGGCCTGGATATCAGGAAACAATGTTAAATCCATAGACGAACTGCACCTCCTCATACAAATGGAGCAGTTCTTGAATGGTGTTCCTAAGGACATAACACGGTACATACAAGATGGAAAACCCAAAAACCTCACCGAGGCGGGGGAAATTGGAGCCAGATGGATGGAAGTGGCAGAAAGCAAAAAAGCTACTGTCAAGGGGATTGAATACCCCAGAGGGCACACTGACAATAGACCCTACAACCGAGGGCAGCCAAAGACCCCACCTACAACCCAAGGAAAGCCACAGACACCCTGTTCTTCCACCTCTCCAGTCTCCAGTAACTCACCTCGACCCAGTGACCAGTCAGATAGAAGATGCTTTAAGTGTAATGAACTGGGACATATCAAGGCCAACTGCCCAAAGAACGCCAACCGAGTGCAGTTCATTACACCACCCTCACACCAAAGATCCCCAGGCCCAGATGCCTCTCAAATACCCTTGGAGCGAAGGGAAATTTTGAGAGTGGGCGGACATTCAGCTCGGGTATCTAATGGCAGTTCGTTTCCTACAACTTTTTTCTAGTATTATGTTATTTTACTCACAGTAGGAGTCTTAACTGCTTTCAAACTACCGTGATAAAGTATCATGAAAAACATTATTAAAAATTTTGTTTAAAAACAACTTCTCTTATTAACACTGGTCACAATAAAGGACATGATGGTAGTTGAAAATAGTTTTTGAAATTTGTTTTGGAGTTGATGGACCACAATGTGACACACCACATTCCGTTTCATCCATTACATCAAATAACATTACTGTATACAACCTGATTGATGCTACAAAATGTGAAGCATCTCAGCACAATATGTCAGTTCATAAACCAAAAACATGTGGACTCCTCAAAAAGCCACGTTTGTTTTTAAACAAAAGCACTAGATAATTACACAAGAATTGGGTTCTGTATTTGCTACTGGGAACATTACAGATAGAATAAAGAGAATGTGAATACTGTATTTTAAAATTAAAAATCATTACATTTGTAGAAGGGGCAGTGCACAAGTACAGCCTTATAATCAATAATATCTGATTATTTCTCAATATTTTATTGGTTCCTTCCCATCTCAATTCTCATTTTCTCACTGCAAGATTTTTTTCTTTACCATTATATCTTTGACCAGTTACACTGGTTCTTCTTGTTCCTTGCAGTTTTCTTTTTTGGTGGGAATTATATTCAAATTTACCTTACTTATATTGTTTTGTAGATGCTTCAGACTTCTACCATGCTTGTAGATTTTACAACTACTTCTTAATCCATCCTGCTCACTAGGTTACTTAATTTTTCAAAAGTATGCTCTCTTGCTGAGCATCCTCAACTCATCTTTTCCTCCATCCCACTACTTAAGTAAAGACTGTCTTCCATTTTGCATAGAACCCTCTCCCTTAAATGATTTAGAAGCCCACTACCCTGTCATCATTCAAATCCCTCCAAGACCCATTTCCTCTGAGAGCGTTTCAAGAAATTTGACAACTAAAGGAAAGCTCCAGGGGCAGTCAAGTATGTATTTATTTGTTTTAAAAAAAATATTAGTATATATAATGAATATAAAAATGCACATTTTGTCTGCGTTCATACAACCCACCTTTCCTGCATTGCCTGTCTTCTTAGGCCCATTCCTGTAAAAAGTTACTCGTGCTTAACGTTAAGCATATGAGCAGTTCTGCTGAAGTCAAGTTATAAACCATGAACAAGTGTCTGCAGGATCAGAGCCCCAGATTGAAAACTCTTCAGAGCAAGGATTGCATCTCCCTATGTATCTGTACAGACCCCTACCACAATGAGGCCATTATCTTGAATGATGACTCTGCCCCTCCCATAACAAATAAATAATAATAAAAGATAAGGTAAAAATGATACCATAGGACAAACTTAGCCTACCTACAGCAGCTGCTAGGTTATCCTGCCTAATGCCAGATTTAGTCGCTGTGCTTTAGTTACAGAATTCCAGCTGACATGCTGCTAACATGAGGTGGGCGCTTCAGAAGGACACAGTGTTGCGAAGTCATGTGATATGATTGTGAGTCTTGGTGTTTCTCCAGGGGTGCTGGAACAATTTTTATAGTGGGGGTGCTGGGAGACATTGAACCAAACTGTAAACCCTGTATATAATGGAAACCACTTCAAGCAAGGTGATGTGGCAGCACCCCCACTTCTAGCACCTATGTCCAGCTCTTGAAGTCGTGCCCACATGCTTAGGATCTAACCGACTGCCATATTTGGGATCAGGTTTCCCAGGTCAGATTGGCCAAGACCTGAGACGGTTTTCACCTTTCTCTGCTCATGGAGCATGGGTCTCTTGCAGGTTTAAACTAGTGTAAATGGTGAATTCTCTGAAACTTGAAGTCTTTAATCCATAATTTGAGGACTTCAGTATCTCACCCAGAGGTTAGGGGTCTATTACAGAAGTGGATGGGTAAGGTTCCGTGGCCTGCAATGTGCAGGAGGTCAGACTAGAAATATGATCACAATGGTCCCTTCTGACCTTAAAGTCTATGAGTCCAATTATGTAAGAACATCAGCTTTCATTTTAAAAAGTTAGTTTCTAGCCCTCATGGTTGCAAAAAAAAAAAAAAAAAAAAAAAGCTGGGAAACATGAACTCCAAAGACTCAAAAAACAGAAAGCAAATAGAAAGAACACAAAAAGTATTATTGTCATCTTCAACTTAGACCTACGTCCTCACATCCATTCTACATGTAATCTTGCAGATTCTTTCTACAAAAGATTTCTGAGCCATGACCTGTGCTATCCATTCACACAGCTAAAACTCTCATCCAGGTTCCCCTCATCTCACAACTCGATTACCAGCATCTTTTTCTCTGGCCTTCACAAATGTAATCTTGCCCTGCTCATATCCATTCAGAATGCTGCCGCCAAGATCATTCTTCCATCACTTTGACCATGTCACTCCTGTTTCCATCTCTCCATTGGCTCCCGCTTCTCTATCATATCAAACTGAAGTGCCTTGCCTTCACTTGGAAGGCCCTTCATGGCCTCTCCTCACTCTACCCATTATCTCTCAGTACTGAAACGTCAACTCCCACCTCAGTCACCCACTTGTTATATTTTCAGATGAGCAGAAAGTTGCTATGCTGTTCCTCCCAAATGTGAGGGACACCTCATAAACATCTGGAAAGCTACTTCATTATCCTCCTTCAAATCTCTGTACAATATGGCCTAATTCAGTGATTCTGAGTCAGGGGTATGTGTACCCCTAGGGCTAAGCAAAGGTTTTTCAGCAGGTACATCAACTCCTCTAGATATTTGCCTCATTTTACAACAGGCTACATAAAAAGCACAAGCAAAGTCAGTACAAACTAAAATTTCCTAAAGACAATGACTTGTTTATGCTGCTCTGTATGCTATATACTGAAATGCAAGTACAATATTTATATTCCAATTGAATTATTTTATGATTGCATGGTAAAAATGAGAGTCAGCAATTTTTCAGTAAGTGTGCTGTGACACTTTCGTATTTTTTCTGTCTGATTTTGTACAAAGTAGTTTTTAACTAAGGTGAAACTTGGGGGTACGCAAGACAAATCAGACTCCTGAAAGGGATACAGTAGTCTGGAAAGGTTGAGAACCACTGATGTAATTGTTTCCTTGTATTCCCCTGTAAATGAGTCCACTCACTGTTAGACACCCCCTCATGGCCAGGAGTGGTGCAGCAACTTCTCTCCCAGCAACTTGGCCCTCCACACATTCCAGGGTCACAACTCTCCAAACTATAAATTCCAAAAATGTCTTAACAGAAACCAAATCCTTCCTCACCTCAGTGGGGCTATTCTTCAGCCTGTAGCTCTCTTGTTGGGCTCAATGACTCTGTGTAGGTTTGTACGCCCCTTTCCTTGGGGCTGGTAGAGGAACCCACTCACCCCCTCTACTCTGAACTCTGGGCCAAGGCCCTGTACTAAGCAGCTAGATCTGCTCCTTTACCTGCACTGCAGTTTCTCCTGGGCCACTTCCTACCCAGCCTCTTAAGTTCTCCTCTGGTTCTCTCCATCTTTTCCCTGCTTAATCAGGCTCTCTCGCAAGTCTCCCTGCCTGGAAAGTTCTTCTTACTTTCTGAGCTTCCTACCTGGCTCTCTCCAGCCCTTTCCACAGCTGGGCTTTATCACCACTTAAGCCTGGTCCTCATTCCCCTTATTGCAGCCACCTTCTGCTTTTTATGGGGAATTTGCCTGATGCCCCTCAGGTGGGGCTCATTCTGTGATCAGGCTGGCTTAGCCCATGCTCTCCACCCCACTGCGTATTCCCCAGATTGTCCGTTTCCATTCTGTTGTCTCTTTGTTTTACACTTAGATTGTCCAGTCTTTGGACCAATCTTTGTTTTGTGTTTGTACAGCATCTAGAACGGTGGGGTCCTGGCCCATGACAGGGGCTCCGAGGCACCTCAGTAATACCTATAAATAACAATGTACATTAAGCCAATCTCATGATTTTGGGTGTCTGTCTCATGATTGCTGAATGGCTTGGGTTGGCAATACTAAGTATATTTCTCTCTGAATTTCCTTCTCTGCAAGAAGAGGGCAGCAGCCCAGTACTGGGGGGATGTATGGTGGCAACCCCATCCTTTACGTCCCCAGAGCAGAAGCAGAATGAGCATCGGTCATCCATGTGCTACAGACTATCCATGCAATTTCTACAGTTTGGCATATCAGAGAATGCCAGCAGCGTTCAGTTGCTAGTGCAGGAAGGGAATGCAGTTGATGTAATATAACTGGACTATAATAAAGAATTTGATATAATGCCTTTCAAAAATCTTAGCTGAAGCCTTAATTCCAATTAGCTCGACGAGGAACACTGTCACGTGGACTGAAAAGTGGTTGGCAAACTGAGAACAAAGGTTGATGATAAACACTGGGTAAGTGAACTGGGAGGAGATGTCCAACAGGGCATGGCAGGGCTGATTATTAAATCTTAGGTTTATTTAACATCTATATTATTTCAAATAATTATTTCAAAAACACATTAAAAATATGCAGTGAATACTCAATTGGGAGGTTGTGTGTACACAATGAAAAACAACAACGTTCTAGGCAGAAACTCTATAGTAAAGCACAGACACTTTTAGCTTTAGGAATAATACTGTTTTCCTTATCATGGAAGGACTTCTCAACCCTGATACCTCCTGGGGAGAAAACTGCCCCACAGTGTAGAGATTATAGCTACACTGGGGCTGGCAGATCCTGCGGGGAAACAATCTGTACTATCCGAATGGTTGGTGCAGTGTGCAACTCCACATAGGCATAGGCGGCGGGTTATATTCTTTTGTGGTGCCCGAGCTCCAGTAATATTCAGGGCCAGAGACCCTGCTCCATCAATATTTGGAGCTGGATCTCTCCCCTGGCCCTGCCTGGCGCAGACCCCTGCCCTCGTGGGTCTCCCCCCCGCCCCGCTGTGTCCCTGCCTGGAGCGGGTCCTGGCCTCTGCCTTCCACCCCCGCGCATCCCTCCCCCTCCCACCCACGTCCTTGCCAGAAAGAAAGCAGCGCACGCCTCTCCTGTGCCTGCTTGTGCTGCCAGAGTAGCACATTCCTAGGCGGAGCCCCACTCCCGGCAGCAACTGCTGTCTGCTGCCCCAGGGTCCTAGTGCCCTCCATCCCATAATGCCAAGGCAGGCTGCCCTTACCCTGCCCTTCCGCCCTAGCCCTGAGCCTCTCCAACGCCCCAAACCTTCATCCCCAGCCAGAGCCCTCATCCCCCTGCACCCTAATCCTCTGCCCCAGCCGAGCCCCCTCCTGCATCATGAACCCCTCATCCTCCGCCCCAGCCAGAGCTGTCATCCCCTCACACCCTAATCCTCTGCCCCAGCCCTTATCCCCCTCCCAAACCCCTCATCCTCAGCCCCACAGCCCTCACCCCTGCACCCCCTCCTATCCCCCAAACTCCTTCCCAAAGCCTGCACCCCCTCCCTTTGCACCGCCTCCCACCCCCAAACTCCATCCCAAAGCCTGCATCCCTCACCCCCTCCTGCACACCCACCCCCTGACCCAGCCCGGAGCCTGCGCCCTGCACCACCAAAATTTCTACAAACCTGCCGCCCATGGACATAGGCACGGACTCCATGGATACTTTGGGGCTGGAGCATCCACAGAAAAAAAATAGTGGGTGCTCAGCACAGGTCCTGAGGGAGAAGTCTGGGCAGGTCAAAAGTTTGTCTCTCTCACCATCAAAAGATGGTCCAATCAAAAATATTACCTCATCCACCTTGTCTCTTTAAAAATCTGGGCCTCAATGAACAAACATTCATCAAACCTTACAATATCCCAGTCAGGAATTATTATACATATTTTAAAATTCGGCAGATTGAGGCACAGAGGGGTCAAGTACCTTGCCAACGTTCAGAAAGCCATGGTAAAGCATGTCTTGTTCTAGCTCTCTTTCCAACTGCTTAAAACATTCTGTTTATTGAACTAATAAAGCAGAATGGTGGGAATTCGGGAGTAGCATTAATGAGTTAACATCACTCAATCAGCTACAATTTCATTTTTCTAAGGACTGAAATTTTAATTTGTATAATACTTCTATTAATTACAATGCCTAATAACAATGTCTAACTCAGACATCTGTTAAAAGTATGTAAAGTTAATTTATTGGAAAATTTCCAGCAGAGCTCAATTAAAATGTTCCCCAGTTAAGTTAATGCATGCAATTTGTAATGAATATCTAAATTAGATATTGTTAATAACAATAACAACTAATTAAAATATAATTTAAAACATTAAAAACTTGCATTTAATATTGAAAAATATAAAATACAGAATTCTTTGCAAGATTGTAGAGCAAAAAAATATTCAATGGGTTATTCCCATATCCTATATTGATTTAACAAAGTCTATATTTCAGACCATTGTTATGCTTTAGTGCCTAGTGAAACTATTTGTTGTACAAAGTGCCGCAGGCAAATATTATCATTCATTACTTAATAGATTTTTGTTGTCCTAGTTTTACTTTACCTTGATAAGAAATGTTTGGTGTCTCTGTGTACTCACTTGCAGTCTTATATTGTCAAAGTGGGTTTTGCTGTATTTAAATAATTACAGTATTTTGCAGCATATCTGCAGTCTTGGGAATTAAACCAATAAATGAAACAAATGGTGGTGTTTTCTCATCTGATCATCGTCACTGTATTATCATTGCTGAGCCTGACTGCATGTCTCCATTATGCCGTTAATCTGTTTTTAAACATGGATCTACATGAAACCATGGAAATGAGGTACAGCACAGTAATGCGTTAGTGAAGCATTACAGTAAACCACAGTCCCTTAAAGCACAGCTGACATTTCTTTTTTCCTTGTGAAGATGTCAATAGCTTTAAGCAGGAAGCAGCATGCAGACTGTGATATAGTATCTCTCTAGTACACATTCCCCCTTGATGGCAGATTATCTGCCTGGAGGTTGCATTAGGCTTCAGTCAGCTGTCAGTCAGCAGATGAGCAGGAACGGTCCAGTGCCTTTTCCCCCTACTCCCACATGACAGTGATAAATGATCAGGCCTAATGCTCAGCTAAGCTTGACGGGTCCAGGCCTTCCCTTACAATCTGCTACAGACTGACATCAACCTTTTTTCTCTAATATCCCCTGTCGGCACAGCAAAGCAGGATCATTGGGGTGTTAAGGTTAGGCCTATTGGCTTTTTTCTTTCAAAAAAGGGAATTACTACTTTACTCCTTTGAAGAAGCTCATAATCTGATGGAGGAAAATAAAACAAGATGAGTATGCATGGTGTTATGAAACTGCACAGTGAACATGCCTTGGTGATCTAGCGCCTTAAAAAAGCAGATACCTCTGACCAAAAGCTTCAGAAACATACATCAGCCTTACACATATCTTGTCTGATGCACTCTCCTACTTAAGAAACAATGACAAGTTATTGCTCTTCGTTGTTGTTTGGGGTCAGGAGTGGGGAGGGGATTTTAAAAAAGATCAGAAGAGGGCAGGTGAATTAGGTGTTAACTTACTATAATTATAAGGGTGTTTTTCAGCTCAGTCTCTAATATCATGTAGTTTCAGTTGCCCTTTTGCTTCTTAGTACACATATTTTACATGCTTGGTTTGTTCTCCCAGGCAAATATAGACTGTGATTGACCCAGGAAGTTAGGCCCCAACCGTGGAACCCTTACTTGAGTTGGTGAGCATGTGACAACTCATGTGACAACAATGGAACAGAGGGCAGTAAGAGTTCCACAACCAAGTTCTTATTTCCTATTTTGTGTGTTTTCTGTCTAATGACATATACATAAAGGGTAACATTTTCAAAAGCTCAAAAGTGATTTAGGACTAGTGGAATTTACAAGGGCACCTAAGCAGGTTAGGCATTTAACTGTCACTGAAAGTCATGGGAGTCTAACCTGCTGAGCTGCTTTTGGAAAACCTTCTAGGTTCCTATCTGTATCTTTAGGCACACTTGTAAATCGGGCCCTTAGAAATCTAGGTCCCATTTTCAAAAATGACTTAGGCACTTAGGATTTAAGTCCCAAATCAAACTCCTAAGAGCTTATGTCACTTTTCTAAGTCATTTATACACATTAGAAAATTTTACCCATAAACCAATTGCAGAAACGTATTAAAATATAACTTCTAGACTTGCCTCAGCAAATTTCAGAAGTGAAAGCATGTATAGTGGTCTCGACTTGGCCATAGAGAGCATTTGTCCACTTCAATAAACCACCACACAACCTGGCACAATTATATATGATTAGCACTCAATGCTCAAGAGAGGCCCATAGATAGAATAGAATGGCTGGGGAGGGGAGCGGTCAGGTCTCAGGAGCAGAGCTGTGAAGGAAGGATGCAGGGCAGATTAGGATGGATGTGCATACATGCAGCACTTAAACAAAAATATGACAAAGTAATTTCACACAAACACAATATTAGCAAGAGTTTTGTGGGTACACTGGGTCTGAATTACAAATAGCAGCACAACTTGGGATCTGTTTACTAAATTCATAGAAAATACTGGAATTTTCCTCCATCTAATGAAAACTGACCTGTCACTTTTTAGTCCTCAGAAAATCTGTGCTTGTAGGACAACTGGGAGTTCTATGGGCACTGCTGAAACTGCTGTTTATGGTAGGAAGCATCTGCTACCTCCCTCACTGCCTGGAGGATGAACAGGCTTCTCCCTGAAATGCTCACAATACATGATGGACTTGAGGGGAAAACAGAGGCACTGCCTGCAAAGGATGACATGTGAAACAGCTATCCAAAACCCTCAGAAGACACTATGAGGAGTGACAAGGGCTTGGATGATGGGGCAAAGGGGCCAGTCTCCCTGCCCTCTGGCTCCCTTTAAGATAAGCATGATAAGGAAATATTCTGTAGAACCTGAAACTTGAAGCAAGCCAGTGGGAGATGGTCCTTTACTAGTCTCTGCAAAGAGACACTGTAAGGCCTGGTTTGCGTCAGACACTCAAACTAAACCAGCAAGATTATTTCATTCCAGTCACTTAAGCAAGGCAGGTAGACACCAAGTCACAACAAATTTTATAGCTTGAGCCTGGACTCTCTCCTCTTTGTTCACCTCTTTCTTAAAGTGTGGTACCCTAAACTGTACACAATACTCCAGTTGAGGTCTCACCAGTGCCAAATAAAACAGAACACTTAACTCCCATGTTTTAGGGCATGTCTACGATACTGCCACTAACAGCAGCCCAGCTAGGACGCTGCCACTATGCTGCTGTAGCACCCTTGTGCTGATGCTTTCTACATCCCCAGAAGGGGTGCACCTGTCTTTATTACATTTCATCTTGTGGATTTCAAACCAATTCTCTAATTTATCAAAGTAATTTTGAATTCTCCAAAGTGCTTGCAACCTCTCCCAATTTGCTGTCATCTCCACATTTTATTACTATACTTTCCACTTTATTATGTAAATCATTAATGAAAATATTGAAAAAGTATCAGACCCAGGACAGGCCCCTACAAAACCCCACTAAATACCTCCTCCATGTTTCACAATGAACCATTGATAACTACTCTTTGAATGAAGTTTTTCAACCAGTTGTGCACCTACGTTACAGTAATTTAATCCCCACTTTTCTCTAGTTTGCTTATGAGACAGTCATGTGAGACTGTCAAAGGTCTTACTAAAATCAAGATATATCATGTCTCCTGCTCCCCACTCCTCACTCCCCCCATCATCCACTGCACTAGATACCCTATCAAAGAAAGACATTTTTGGTTTGATAAGATCTGTTAATAAATTCATGCAGGCTAGTATTTTATCACCCTACTATCCTCTAGGTGCTTACAAGCTGATTAATAATTTGCTCCAGTATCTTTCCAGGTATCAAAGTTAAGCATGAAGTATATTTAGCTTCAACCACTTTAGTTATAAAAGCCAAACATGCCAGGATGAGGTAACTTTTGACTTTATACAAATTATGAGTTGGAGCAGGTGGAGGATTCTGGTAACTTTTGATCTCTACCGAACCAGGACAAATTCAAATGGGTTACCTAGAAATGAAGACTCTGTATACCATTACCAGTCTCCTGAACTGTCCAGTTACCCACTGTGAACAAATCTGTATTTAATGTTTCCATGTCATTCTCACATTAAGAATCTTGCACAGTTTAAATAGCTATAAAAGTACTAATTATGTTTTTTCTCAACACTTTATAGCAAAATATCCCTCTAAGGAAGGTAATATCATATTGCTGTAGATCCATAAACCACTCTAGATCTTCTTTCACAATCAGTGAGGGAATAATGAAATGATAATTGCTGCATATGCAAAACAGGGATTACAGCCGAATTGTATTCGGTGTTTGACCATGGGAAACCAAAGCTATATTTAGAATATACCAGATAACATCTGTAAGAGTATACACTGTAGTCTGCTGTACATTTACTTTACGAAACTATTGTGAAGTTGCTTCTGTTGGATTTCAAGTTTCTATTTAGCAGTTAACACGTCAGGCCGCCGATGAGGGGGAGGCAGCTGCCCCGGGGCTAGTGATTTAAAAGGGAGCCCCAGACCCTTTTAAATCACCACCAGAGGGCCAAGTAGTGTGAATGGGCTGGCTGGGGGAGGCTGATCCCCTGCCCCTTCTGCCTAAGGCCCCGCCCCTTCCAGGGGCCAGCTCCGGGTCCCCGTACTGGTAAGAATTTTATATTACTTTCACCCCTGATGGCAAGTAAGGATCTCCTGAATGAAAACCTCAGAAATCTTCTCCATAGCCATTCATAGGGAGTCATAAACCTCGTCCTTCACAGTCAGGCATGCAGGAACTCCCATATGGCTATGATCTCTCAGCTGTTCAAACATAATAGCTTGTGCCAATTCTAGTGAGAATTCAAGATTCCAATGGCAATCGGAGACAATAGAGAAAAAAATTTCTGATATTTAGTATCACTTCTACTTCTTGCATAGAAGGTTATAAAACAAGAATTTTTATTAGGAAAAACAAAGAACAAACAAATATGTATTTAGACCTTTTTTAATTGAATGCGTAACACATACTTGACTCAATACATAGTTTAAGTTCCATGCTATGCTTACTTTCATACGTATACCATAATATCCATGACTACACTTGCTCCGGGGGCCTATTGGATAAATAAATATCGTAACAAACCTATAGCCCTGTAGAGTTTCAGGGCAGTCACTGTGCTGTACATGTTGGCCACCTGAACTTCACAGCAGCAAAGACAGGAATCCTGTTCCAAAACCAAAAACTAAAAACACTTGGAGCTAAATACAGGCCCAGCTGAAATCAATGGCAAAACTCCTGTTGGCTTCACTGGGCCAGGATTTTACCCTCCAGCTAAAGAAGAATCTTGATCTTCATCCCACATGGCACCTAATTAAGCAAAAGAGACGTTCCAGTGAAGTAAATGGGACTACTCGCCTGCTTAAAGTTAGGTAATTGTTTAAGCCCCTTACTGAATTGGGGCCTTTTTTTAGCACATAGTAGGACACAGCCTATTACACATAGCTGAGCAGTTATGATTCTGTCCAATAGAGGGTAGTATTGTGCATACATGCACCCACACCTCCATTAATTACAATATATTCTCATATATGTGCTTTTTTAAATTAGCATTGTCTCTATTATAGACAACAGTGGTTCTATCTTATAAATCTGTAGGTAGGCGCTTTTCAAAAATTGGACTTCTAATTCAATCACTTGGAGTCCCTACAATCAGTAACACTTTGTCTCAATTCTAAAGTCAGCTGTCACTGCTTTTATAAAGCACTCACAATATACTGTAGAAAACACCAGGGAAAGAGTTGCTGTATATATTTTTTTCAGTTAGAACAGCTGAAAGATTTGTGTTTATGTTGTGAGGCAGAGATTCTGCCTAACATCCTTCTGACCCATTCTGAAGCTGATGAGACAGACCTTGATCTAAAGTTTAAACTGTTCACTCCTGCTGTGTAGAAGTTTTTGCAAATTTATAATGTTGTAAATGTGAGATATGGATTATTATGTTTTTATATGCTATATAACGTGCACATCACAAGCCTATGAAACCACAAGTTCTTATTACTTTTACCCACCTCCTTCTTCTTATCTATCCTCCTATTCTTTGTTGTACTCAAGAATTGTGTCTACTCTTAAACTGAGTTGTAAGCTTTTGGGGGCAGGAACAATGTCACCCTAGGTGTTTGTAGATTACAGAGCACAACAGAACCCCAATCCCCAATTGGGGACTTTGGGCTCTACTACAATACAAATAAATAATCATAACGACTATAGGCCCTTTAATTATAATTATAAACTAGGGAATCACTTCACTGGCTACTGAAATGCAGTAACTCTCTGGTGCAACGTAATAATGATTGATTGTGTCTACAACACTACACAGCAGTTTAAAGACTGGAGGTAAAAGAGAATATCACATCCATTTGAATCTATAAGGGAATGTCAGTAGGAAGACTACCAATGCCCTAGATGGAATCTGGCAAGGACACTGGGCTGAACACTCCTGCCCTTGCAAAACGTACCATACAATTAATAATGACTATGAGTAGTCAGGGCTTCCCTTTTATGTCTCACCCAAAAGACAGAACCATGCCTCCTGATGCTACAATTTGGTTACTGACTCAAGAAGAAGGAGACTACTATAATACTCAAAACCACTTCTTATAGCTTATGTATTTTTCCCTAGAATCCGTTGTCCAAGTACTGAGCATCCTGACTCTGGTAGTTATATACAACAAAATCTCAGCCCAAGGTGGTATGGGCACAGATATGAAGCTCAGTATTGTACCTTAAGAATAGAAACCTCTCACACCTATCGTGAGAAAGGAGGGGGACAGTTACTGGCATATTAGTAGACTCTTTAGAAACAATATCAGTTTGGTGGGAATAACAAGAGTACACCTTTCTTGAACATGAACAATTTCCTTAGCATTTTGCAATATAGCAAAGGCTGCATCAAAAAAAATTCATGTAAATGTTTTGTTAGAAAAGCCCCAAATCAAGGCATTTTCTGCATGTTACTTCCCAGAACAGTTATTTTTTGACAACATGCTTCACGTTATTAATTTTAGAAGTTTATATAACAACGTTTTAACTTACTGCAGAGAGAAATCGATAAATTCAGGTACTTTTGTTTCAGACTTGCTTAAAATTTCTGCATTAAACACAGATTTCCATTATTACTGATCTAATAAGTCCTATTCTCATTTGGGCTATCAGCAACTCAATAAGTAATTACTATTCACCTTAGGCTGTTCCAGTCCATTAGACCAATACTGATGACTCAGGAGAGCCAATAAATGAACACAACGCTAATAAAAGAACAGAAAACGATGTGAGAAAATGCTGTGGCTGTAACTCACACCCCTTTGCTGCATTTATGGAGAAGTGTGCAAATAATATAAAATTGATGGGATCAAATGTAAAGATTTATTTTAAGTTCAGTGGTTTACTTATTTCTATGATTAAATATAAGAGTTGTTCAGATTGAAATTGAAAAGGAAACGCTATGCAGATCTGGATGTATTACCAGTCTATACATATTATTATTTGTATTACCATGGCCTCTAGGAGCCCTAACCATGGGTTAGACCCCTATTTTACTTGGCACTGAACACACACAAAAGACAGTCTTTGTCCCACAGAGCTTTCAATCTAAGTAAAACATGCAGCCATTGGAAAAAATAGTAAAATCTTATCTGTGCATTAACAGAATGGACATCATGGGCTCAATTTTATTTTAGGAGACTGAGCCTTATTGGGAGGAAAGGGGGTGGGGGGTGCTAAGCAATAGTATAAGTTATGGGGCCTGATTCAGCTGTCATTAAGACCAGTACAAATCAAGATTTAACCAACAGAAGTCCATAAGGTTAGACCAATGTAAGTGTGATCAGAATCAGGCTCAAGGACTCTTGGTTGCTGTAGGAAGCACAGAAATAGGCCCCTCTTAATACACTTGTTAAAAGGCTGCAGCCAGTATCCCTCCCAGCACAGGGAGTAGAGCAGGGTTATCACCCAATCCAGATGTGCAATCCACTGAGCTGCTACCTTCCCAGACCCCCAACAAAATTATGGCTGCCTGCAGGTTTATCAGGAGGGAAAAGTAAATCATAGAAGATTAGGGTTGGAAGAGACCTCAGGAGGTCATCTAGTCCAACCCCCTGCTCAACGCAGGATCAACCCCAACTAAATCATCCCAGCCAGGCCTTTGTCAAGCCGGGCCTTAAAAACCTCTAAGGATGGAGATTTTACCACTTCCCTAGGTGAACTAGATTCCACCAACTCCTAAAGAACCCCCTTCACTTGTTTTTCTAGCACACCTTAGTTGGAAGGTGATAATTTGGCCCTAGGAAATGAGCAAGCTTAGTGGGTAACAGATGCAGATTGTGTAGGTGTAGAGGGGTGGTTACCTGCTCCTGCCCTGAGAGGTTTAAAACAGCCCCGGAGGAGGGCTGTGGGAAGAGAAAAGCAGCAACGCTGATTGGGGGAAACAGCCTCAACTGGGGGCCATGCCCCAGACAGGGCCCAGCTGACTCTATACAGGCTTGAGCCAGGAGTAAAGGCACACAGTCTCTCTCTAGCTGTAGAGGGAGATGGACCTGGCTGCAGGGACCTGAGCAGAGTATCTGAGTGGAGCAGGGCTGGGGAAAGGCAGAGGAGCTGGGGAGGTTCCAGCCTGGAAAGCCCCAGGTTGCAGCCTTGCAGAAGGCCAATGGGTACTGGGGGTTGCAGAGGGCAGCCCAGGGTTAGGCAAAGGCAGCAGGTCCAAACCCCTCTTGCCAGTGATAAGTGGCTGATACTGCAGTCTGTCCCAGAAAACAAGGGCTAGTCGGTGACTGGCTACTGCCAGAGGGGCAGCACCCCAGAGAAAGGGGCACCGGGGTCCTGAGAGGGACATGGGGGCCAATGGTAAGGTGGGTCACTGGCCTGCAGAGGGTGCTCTGGAAGCTGGACGAGCTAATTCCCAACAGAGACCAGCAGGGGGGTGAGTCTGCATGCTTACAGTAGGTATCCAGTATAACTACATAGGTCAGGCTACATGACAAAATAAAATGGTTAAAATATGATAAACTTCACACGAAGCTCCAGCTACATGTCTTGGACTTCATGCCTCATAGCACACCTGAAGCATGTGATTCACTGATATGACCTCTGGTCTGGTCACACTTTGTTGCTTTTATAAATAAACCAAAACCACCCTATCAAGTAGCCAACAATCCAGACAGAAAAGATTCAGATCTTTATTGCCAGTTTAAGTAACAGCATGATAACTATTTCCAGATACGTTTCATGTTTAAGTAAAATATCAAACCTTGTAATATGTTTTCAGAGAGCTGTAACACAAAGCTTCCTTTGGAAAATGTACATTTCACCTGTGTTTGCTAAGAGGGACTACTTTTATATTTGATATCTCCAATCAAGTAAACTCCATAATTCAAGTGGCAGGAAGTGTCATTTAGCTTATTGAGCTGAGCATCTTCAAAACAAAATGACACTTCTATCAACTATGGTTATCCGAGAGTTCTATTTTTTCTAGAACTGCCCAAACTATTAAAAGGGGATACTTCTGCACGGTAGTAATAATTAGAGCAGGTCAGAAAATAGATACATTTTTGGAACTTTTTCAAAACATTTTTTTCTTCCATCAGAATTTCATTTTGTATCAATTTTTCTGATCAGCTCAAATAGCAAAATCCCCTGTGCATTTCTGTAGCAGATTATTTCAAGGTGCTTCATAAACATTATTTAAAACTCACAAATGATACTTGTTAAATTATTCATTGTGAATAACATTCAATGTGCATTTAGCTCTTTGTCTTCTTTGCAGATCATTCACAAGTGTATCTTATTGTCAGCCGGCTGGTTGGAAACTATCTGCACAGACAAACTCCTCTTCCTTACAGGTGGTATGCATGTCTTACAGTTTGCAAGATTAGGCCCTGTGTTAGCAGATTGGACTTCAAACTGGGATCCTTCAGTTACATATCATTATTCTCTGTGAAAAAGCAGAACTATCCATAATGATGAAAGTATTAAAACATTGACTTTTTTTAAAGTTGTGACCATTCAGTATTGTAGGCATAGATGTTATTGCCACATATGATTAAGGTTGCCTCACACTTTCTATTATAAGAACTTATTTTCAGTTGCTTATAACATTGCCAAACTTTAACCACTTGGGTTGAAATTGTCTATGATGGGTATCTGCCTCAGGTGAAATGCTTTTAGTAAGTTTCAGCTAAAGCCATTCAGCCATTATTCAAAACAAGCTTAGGGGAAAAATACAAGGTTTTGCCCATGTTAATTTGTTTTTTAAACCCATTCATAGAGTCCAAGGCCATAAAGGACCACAGTGATCATCTAGACCAATGTTTCCCAAACTTGGGACGCAGCTTGTGTAGGGAAAGCCCCCAGCAAGCCGAGCCGGTTTGTTTACCTGCCGCGTCCACAGGTCCAGCTGATCGCAGCTCCCACTGGCCACGGTTCACTGCTCCAGGCCAATGCGGGCTGCTGCAAGCAGCGTGGGCTGAGGGATGTACTGGCTGCCACTTCCAGCAGTCCCCATTGGCCTGGAGCAGCAAACCGCGGCCAGTGGGAGCTGTGATCGGCCGGACCTGCGGATATGGCAGGTAAACAAACCAGCCCGGCCCGCTGGGGGCTTTCCCTACACAAGCGGCGTCCCAAGTTTGGGAAACACTGGTCTAGACTAATCTACTATATAACATAGGCCATCAAACTTCCCCAAATTAATTCCTGAGAACCAGACCATATGTCTTTAAAATAATATATAATCTAGATTTTAAAATGGCCAATGATGGAAAATTCACCACAACCTTTAGTAAATTGTTCCAATGGTTAATTACCCTCACTGTTAAAAATGTATGCTTTACTTTCAGTCTGAATTTGTCTAGTTTCAGCTTCCAGTGATTGATTTTTTACACATTTGCCTGCTAGACTGAAGAGGTTATTATCAAATATTTCTCCCCCATATAGGTACCTATAGACTGCAATCAAGTCAACACTTAACCTTCTCTTTGTCGAGTTAAATAGATAAACCCAAGGAGCTCAATCACAATAAGGCATGTTTTCTACTCCTCTAATCATTCTCATGGCGCTTCTCGGAACCCTCTCCAGTTTATCAACATCCTTCCTGAATTGTGGACACCAGAACTGGACACAGTATTCTAGCAGCAGTTGCACCGGTACCAAATACAGAGGCAAAATAACCTCTCTCCTCCTACTCAAGATTCCTGTTTCTGCATTCAAGGAGCTCATTAGCCCTTTTGGCCAGAGTGTAGCAATGGGAGCTCACATGCAGTTGTTTACCCACCATGACTCCTGAATCTTTTTCAGAGTCAATGCTTCCCAGGATAGAGTCCCCCTGGCTCCTCCTGGCTGCCAGGAACTGTTGTGGTACTGGGCACAGGAATGGAGAGAAGAGTGTCTTGTTCACTCAATGGTCCCACTGCTAGTGCCTAGGCAATCTAAAGGAGAAGGAGGAACCATCTGTTTCCAATGCAGATGGATAAGAAATGGGGGTTACAGAAGACAAAGGGGGAGAAGGAAGCAGAGGGGAAGGGGAGAGGAGCTGGGGGTGGATAGGAGTAGAGGGGGAAGGATGGAGAAGGATGAAAGCAAAAAGAGCACGAGCCAGAGCCAAGGGGGAAAGATAGCAGAAGAGATAGAGGGAGGGAAGGGCTGGAGGGGGAAGGATAAGAGCAGAGGGGAAGGGGGCAGGAGCCATGGGAAGTCGGGGGATTGGATAGGAGCAGAGAGGGGACAGTGACAGATGGGCGCACGGGGCAGAATAGTCTATAATACTCCCCTGCAACACCTGGAATTGAACCTAGCAGTCCCAACTCTCTACATTCCTCTGCTGTGAGCAAACAGATGTGAAACTTACTGGCCCAGTGTGTGTCTTACCCGGCTCCAGTTGCTGATCCACATACATGAAAACAGCCTATTACTGCTACCAGTTATTTCATTAGCTAAGTGACAGAGGTCTGTACAGTAGATCTAAAGGTACAAACCCTGAAGCTGGGTTGCTGATATGATTTCACATGATAAACTGAAAAAACAAACAGATATTCTATCTGGGCTTTTAATTAGAAAACTACATCAAAAACCTCTAGTTTAAAAAAAAGTTAAGGTTTCAAAGTCAAGCCCTGAAAAGTAGGAATGGCCAGAATTAATATGCCCATGCAACCTTTCATTCTGCCTCTTTGTGTGAAGGCGACAAAATATTACTTTTTTATTAAGAAGTTACATGGCTTTTGAAATGTTAAATGACTCCAACATTTATTTAATCCACGTTTTTTTCTGCAGGATCCTGCCTCGTTCAGTGCACCGGATGAGTGGTGCTCAGCAAATGAACCAGATGGGTGTAGTGACCAATGCTGTCAGTAGGACCGCTGCCTCATTTGTTGCAGAAGTTGGAAGGTGTCTAGTGATTGAGGAGGGTGACTGCAATCAGAGGGAGTAGAGCCTCATGGCTTAGGTAGTTGAGTGCCACTCTAGAGAATTGTATTCCATTATCCCTGCCTCTGCCAGAGATTTTACACAATGATAGGCAAGTCACTTAAACCAAAATTTTTGTAGCTGGGTACTTAATTGTATCTTCCTTATTTTCTGGGTATCTTGGGACATCTGGGACCAGATTTGCAGAAGTGCTCAGCCCTCCCAACTGCACCTGAAGCCAACTGGAGCTGTGCTTTTAACATACAAATAGGTTTGGCAGAACTCAGTTTTGATGGTTTTATATTTTCAACAATTATTTTTAAGCTTTTTAAAATTTTGATTTAAATGTTCAGTCACAGGAAACTATTGGAAGGTGAGACAGTAAATTATTTAATGACAGCAGACATTGAGATTCAAAAAGTTAAAGCTCTACACAAATTGTCAACATCGCATGGCAAAATACACAATATTCTTTAATCAAATCCTAGTAATCTCTCAAGCAGCATTTTTCTTACTTTCCCTCTATATATTTTGATGATGATTGATGGAAATATTTATAGTCAGTGTGTGTGTATGGTGAAATCAACAGTTACTTACGTTTACCGATAAAAATCTAATCCTTCCGAGCCTACATATAAAATGCTACAAACGTGCTAATTACACTGAAAAATCAAGGTCTAGGTGTCACAAGTTGGGCCCCCAAAATTACTGGACAATTTTGGCCTTGATATCTCTGTGCTTCAGCTTCCCAGCTATAAACTATGGATAATAATGCTACCTAATCTCAGAGGGCTGTTGCAAAGGCAAACTCATTATTGGTTGTGAAGCACCATAGAAACACCCATGAGGAAATTAATAATTTTGTATTCAGTGCAGGGTTTGGAGGCTGTGTGTTAAATAAGGCCTAGGGTCACACATTGAATGAGAAGACTAAAAAGAAATAATGAGGAAGTACCATTCACTAAATACAGCAGAGGTCCTGTGGAAAAAACCAGCATGTGATAATGTAATTAAAGCCTATATCATAATGCATACATGCAGATGGCTGAATTATGGTAACATAGGCAGCCTTAATTCTGACACTTCCTCACTCTGAGTACTTCATTTTGCAACCTTATCATCCTTTTAATGTACTCTTTGGATGTAAGCGATAAATATTTCAAGAATTCCTGTAGCTATATAAAAAGGAATAAGAACTAATTGCTGCACTTTCGCTTTAATTCTTGCTGTTTTAAAAGAGAAAAAATTAATTTATTTTCTACCATCATATGTCTTCATTCTTAAGCATTCCGATCTTTCTGTGAAGCTGCAGTTTTGCATCCTCGTTCATTTTCCTTACTAAAAAGTATATTCGTAGGTATTATCTAGACTGGGAGTTAAGATGTGATATTAGCACATGTCACTTAGAGACACATTTCAGAAGTCTACTGAAGACAATTCACATTGCCTTAATTACATGATAAATTGGTAGAACTGAAGTCTAGAGGAAGCCTAGGCTTTAACGTCACCAGTTTTAGCACGAGGTTCAGACAGTCTTTCTACATGTGTTAGCTAACATGATAATATCACACCTTAAATCCTACTCTAGACCAGGCTTTAAGGCACTAATCCTTCAGGCTTTACACAGGTAAAATTCCTATTCAACTGAAGTCAAATGAGCTTTCAATTTCAGCCAATGGGAGTTTTGCCTGAGTAAGGACTACAGGGTCAAGTGCAAAAGTAACGATTTAAAATATTTTACCAGCACACTTTGGTCTCGACGACACTACAGTTTTCCTAAGTTATTTTCCAAAAAGGAAAAAAATATTGGCTGCACAGTTTACAGCTGCAATAAAGGCTGCCCTGATATGGGGAGTTTTGTGAAAAGGTTCAACTCTTTGTACACGGTAAATCAAATTAAGCCCTGCCTGAGGACTCATCATCCCAAGCATCTAATGAAGAAAATACATCAGGGCTGCTGCAAGTTTATTGGAGAATTCCTGCAAAAAGGAAACAACAAAACAGTCAAGAAGAACCAGGACTTAACGGGGAAACAGATGATATTTAATTAAATAAATATACTCAGCAGTGCTCCAAGGAATGAAATTATTTGCATGCTGGATGGCCACATATTGAACCACACTGCTGAGAACATTTATACCGCACTGCTCATTTTTTAATAGCACAAATACATACTGTACTTAGAAATTAAATGTCTGAAAGCATAGCAATATCACATTTTCAGGAACTAATACTGCATTAAGAGTTCCCTGAAAAATATTCCACTTTTATTAACTCAGTATTTGTTTAGTTTTTGTTACTTTCTGTAATTACATCAAATGAATTAGCTAAGTTAATTATTGCCACACTAATGCAGTCCTAATTACTACTATTCAAAGTAGTGTGTAAGTGAAATTTAAGGCTTATTTATTTGGAACTCAAGTGAAGAATTATTTGTATAATAGAAGAGGAATGTGGTCTTCATTTTTTCCAGAAGATGCCTGTGAGAACAGAGGACACCGCTGAGGCAGGCTGTCATTCTGGTGTAGGCACTACATTGAGAGTGGAGGGGTTCAATGGATAGGAGTTTGCCTCTCCATTGCACGCCTGTGGCTTAGATCCTGCAGTTGATAGCCCATAGGTGGACTGCTGAACATATGCAAAGCCTCCCTGAAACCAACCTGCACAGTATCAGTTGCAGTTCTAAGCCCCCTATTTCTCCTTATTGGTATTCATGTTCTCTCATACTCAATAACAGAAGAGCTGACACCGTGGGTGCTCCAGGGCTGCCAGCTCCCCTTTTGTCCCCTAGTGCCTCCCGCTCACCAGCAGTCCAGCCGATCAACTCCTCCACCTCCCTCCCAGAGCCTCCCACCTGCCACAGATCAGCTGTTCCGTGGCATACAGGAGGCACTAGGAAAGAGGGAGAGGAGCAGGGATGGGGCGCGCTTGTGGGAGGGGGCAGACCTGGGCAGGAAAAGGCAGGGTGGAGCGGGGGAAGGGTGGAGGTTGAGGGAAGGGGTGGGGTAGAGTGGGTGTGGGAGGAGGCAGGGCAAGAGTGGGGGTTCGGGGAAGGAGTCGGGTGGGGGCGGGATCTGGGGCAGAGCAGGGGATTGAGCACTGCCAAGACCTGGAGGAAGACAGCACCTGTGGTCAGTAATATGGTGGCAGAACCTGGAATTGAGGCCTCAGAAAGGAAACAGAATATCCAGCATTGTTGGTAAGTGGGGGGTTAGAGATTTTTATTTGTTTTTGTTGTTTGCATTACTGTGATAGTGAAAGAAGTTACAGACTAGGAGTTAATTCCTGGCCCCACTGAAATAAATGGGACTTTTGCCATTGATGTCAATCAGGTTAGTATTTGACCTGTAAGAGTAAGAAACAAAAGCCTGATCCTACATCCATTGATTTCATATTCCATTTCTGATTCCATCCAATCTCTCATGTTATTATCAAAAGGTGAATAGTTCTAATCCTGAACAACAATTGAAGATCTGCACATTTGGTGATGCATGTTTTTACAAACAGTCGTAGACTCATAGGACTGGAAGGGACCTCAAGAGGTCATCTAATCCAGTCCTCTGTGCTCAAGGCAGGATTAAGTATTATCTAGACCATCCCTGACAGGTGTTTGTCTAACCTGCTCTTAAAAATCTCCAACGATGGAGATTCCACAACCTCCCTAGGCAATTCATTCAGTGCTTTATCATCCTGACAGTTAGGAACTTTTTCCTAATATCCAACTTAACCGCCCTTGCTGCAATTTAAGCCAACTGCTTCTTGTCCTATCCTCAGAGGTTAAGGAGATCATTTTTTCTCCCTCCTCATTGAAACAACCTTTTATGTACTTGACAACTCTTATTATGTTCCCTCTCATTCTTCTCTTCTCCAGACTAAACAAACCCAATTTTTTTATCTTCCCTCATAGGCCATGTTTTCTAGACCTTTAATCATTTTTTTTGCTCTTTTCTGGACTTTCTCCAATTTGTCCACATCTTTCCTAAAATGTGGCACCCAGAACTGGACACAATATTCCAGCTGAGGCCTAATCAGCACAGAGCAAAGCGGAAGAATTACTTCTCGTGTCTTGCTTACGATACTCCTGCTAATACATCCCAGAATGATGTTTGCTTTCTTTACAAGAGCGTTACACTATTGACTCATATTTAGCTTGTGATCCACTATGATCCCCAAATCCCATTTCTGCAGTACTCCTTCTTAGGGAGTCATTTCCCATTTTGTAGGTGTGCAATTGATTGTTCCTTCCTAAGCAGAGTACTTTGCATTTGTCCTTATTAAATTTCATCCCATTTACTTCAGATCATTTCTCCAGTTTGTCCAGATCATTTTTAACCTTGCAACCCCTCCCAGCATGGTATCGTCCACAAACTTTATAAGTGTTCTCTCTATGCTATTATCTAAATCATTGATGAAGATATTGAACAGAACTGGACCCAGAACTGATCCCTGCGGGATTCCATTTGGTATGCCCTTCCAGCTTGACTGTGAACCACTGATAGCTACTCTCTGGGAACAGTTTTCCAACAATTCCCCCTTTCCCCCCATTATAGTAGCTCCATCTAGGCTGTATTTCGTTAATTTGTTTATGAGAAGGTCATGGGAGACAGTATCTAAAGTCAAGATATACCACATCTACCACTTCCCCCCCATCCACAAACCTTCTTACCCTGTCAAAGAAAGCTATCAGGTTGGTTTGACATGATTTCTTCTTGACAAATCCATGTTGTTACTTATTGCCTTATTATCTTCTAGGTGTCTGCAAACTGATTGAGCAAATAAATAACCAATTATCTTTCCAGGTATTGACGTTAAACTGACTGGTCTGTAATTCCCTGAGTTGTTCTTATTCCCCTTTTTATAGATTGGCACAATATTTGCCCTTTTCCTGCCCTCTGGAATCTCGCCCACCTTCCATGACTTTTCAAAGATAATGGCTAATGGCTCAGAAATCTCTTCCGACAGCTCCTTGAGTATTCTAGGGTATTATTCATCAGGCTCTGGTGATCTGAAGACATCTAACCTGTCTAAATAATTTTAACTTGTTCTTTCCCTATTTTAGCCCCCAATCCTACCTCATTTTCACTGGCATTCACTATGTAAGATGTCCAGTCGCTGCTACCTTTTTGGTGAAAATTGAAACCAAAAGTCATTTAGTGCTTGTCATTTCTACATTTTCTGTTATTGTTCCCCGCCTCCCCCCCTCAACTGAGTAACAGGCTTACTCAGTCCTTGATCATCATCTTGTTTCTAATTTCTATTTCTATTTTCTTGTTACTCTTTATGTCTCTAGATAGTTTAATCTCGTTTTGTGCCTTGCACTTTTTATTTAGTCCCTCCATGCTTGTGTTGTTTGTTTATATTCATCTGACATAATTTGTCCTAGTTTCTACTTTTTGTAGGACTCTTTCTTGAGTTTCAGATCATTAAAGATCTCCTGATTATTATTTATTGCCACACTTCCTATCTTTCCTATGCAGTGGGACAGTTTGCTCTTGTGCCCTTAATAATGTCTCTTTGAAAAACTGCCACCTCTCTTGAACGGTTTTTCCTCTTAGACTTGCTTACCATGAGATCTTACCTACCAACTCCCTGAGTCTCCTAAAGTTTGCCTTCTTGAAATCCATTATTTTTATTGGATTTCATTATTTTTATTGCGATGTTTTCCCTCCTACCATTTCTTAGAATCATGAACACTACAATTTCATGATCACATGCACCGAAGCTGCCTTCCACTTTCAAATTCTCAACCAGTTCCTCCCTATTTATCAAAATCAAATCTAGAACAACCTCTCCCCTAGTAGCTTTCTCCACCTTCTGAAATAAAAAATTGTCTCCAGTACATTCCAAAAACTGGTTGGATAATCTGTGCCCTACTCTATTATTTTCTGAACAGATGTCTGGGTAGTTGAAGTCCCCCTTTACCACCAAGTCCTGTGCGTTGGATAATTTTGTTAGTTGTTTAAAAAAGCCTCATCCACCTCTTCTTCTTGATTAGGTGGTCTATAGCTGAACCCTACCAAAACATCCCCCCTGTTTTTTACCCCTTTTATCCTTACCCAGAGACGTTTGACAAGTCTGTCTCCTATTTCCACCTCAACCTCAGTGCAAGTAATATCTAAGGCAACCTCTTCTTCCTTTATTCCATGCCTGTCATATCAGCAACCAGGCACTTTCAGGGCATCTAATATTTCAGGGAATCGTCAAAGATTTGTAGCAGATAGTTTTAATCACACTTCTTCATATGCACCTTATATAAAAGCCACTTATTATAGTAACTCATTTGGAATGAATTATTTTATAAACCATCTAAACCAAACCATAAGCAGCATGCATGTGAAATACTGATTTTTCAGATAACATGCTCAACATATTAAACATATGCTTCCTGCTCATCATCATTCATATAGTTCCTAATTCATATTAGCAAATCTGCACCTTCTTAGGACTTCGTTAGTTACTATGCTGCACACTGTGGCCACTAGGACGACAACAGGGATAGAACTCTAATCTTCTTACTTCTAATGCATAAACCCATACCTCTAGAGCTAAAGAAGAATCTCCATTAGCTGTAGTGCCTGTGACACATAACTGAGCAGTTCTGATCCCCTCTAGGAGAAGGCAGTGCTATATCTGCACACTACCCTGTTCATGAAAAATGCAAGTCTAATTACTTTATTTTGATAAAATTTTTATTGTAGGTTTTTGTCTTCAGAAACTTAACCTTGATCCATCTACCAACCAGTATTTCAACACCAAATTTATTTTTTCGTAGTTTCCAAAGCCAGAAGTTTACAAAATTATGGTAAATGTCATATTTCTTAATCATGACCAGTTGGACAACTGAAAGAAGTTGCACACACAAATATATTTTGAAAATTTCATTTGCATGCCTAAATTCATAGTAGGGCTGTCGATTAATGCCAGTTAACGCACTGTGACAGACTCAGGCCAGTGGGGTGCAGGAGTCTGGTAGAGGGCAAATATACTGGTCACTGGATGAGTAGTTTTCTGTTCCCTGAGTGACCAGAGCAGAGGCTGCGCTAGAGTAGTCAGGAACTTGCTGGAACCAATTAAGGCAGACAGGCTGATTAGAACACCTGCAGCCAATCAAGGCAGGCTAATCAGGGCACCTGGGTTTTAAAAGGAGCTCTCTCCAGTCAGATGGGGAGGAGCCAGAGGAGAGGAAGTGTGTGTGAGGAGCTGGGAGTAAGAGACACAAGGAGCTGAGAGTGAGAGGGTGTGCTGCTAGAGGACTAAGGAGTACAAGCATTATCAGACACCAGGAGGAAGGTCCTATGGTGAGGATAAAGAAGGTGTTTTAGAGGAGGAACTTTGTCACAGCACGCAATTAACTAACAAAAATTAACTAAGATTTTAAAAATTAATCATAACTAATCACACTGTTAAACAATAGAATACAAATTGAAATTTATTAAATATTTTGATTGTCTACATTTTCAAATATACTGATTTCTATTACAATACAGAATACAAAGTGCATAGTGCTCACTTTACATTATTATTTTTACTATAAATAGTAATAAAAATGATGAAATAGTATTTTTCAATTAACCTCATACAAGTATTGTAGTGCAATCTCTGTATCGTGAAAGCGTTACTTACAAATGTAGATTTTCTTTTTGTTATATAACAGCACTCAAAAATAAAATAATTTATAACTTTAGCACCTACAAGTCCACTCAGTTCTATTTCTTGCTCAGCCACTCACTAAGACAAACAAGTTTGTTTACATTTACAGGAGATACTGCTCACTGTTTCTTATTTAAAATGTGAAAGTGAGAATAGGAGTTCACATGGCACTTTTGAAGCCAAGCCATTTACGTGCCAGATATGCTAAACATTCATATACCCCTTCATACTTCAGCCACCATTCCAGAGGACATGCTTCCATGCTGATAATGCTTGTTAAAAAAATAATGCATTAATTAAATTTATGACTGAACTCCTTGGGGGAGAACTGTATGTCTCCTGTTCTGTTTTACCCACATTCTGCCATATATTTCATCTTACAGCAGTCTCGGATGATGATCTAGCACATGTTCGTTTTAAGAACACTTTCACAGCAGTTTTAACAAAACGCAAAGAAAACACCCTCTCTTAGGGAACTGATGGGCAGGATCCCCGGGGAGGCTAATGTGAGGGGTAAAGGAGTCCAGGAGAGCTGGCTGTATTTTAAAGAAGCCTTATCGAGGGCGCAGGAACAAACCATCCCAATGTGCAGAAAGAATAGCAAATATGGCAGGCGACCAGTTTGCCTTAACAGTGAAATCTTCAGTGAGCTTAAACACCAAAAGGAAGCTTACAAGAAGTGGAAACTTGGTCAGATGATTAGGAAGTATAAAAATATTGCTCGAGCATACAGGGGTGTAATCAGGAAGGCCAAAATACGACTGGAGTTGCAGCTAGGTAGGGATATAAAGGGTAACAAGAAGCGTTTCTACAGGTATGTTAGCAACAAGAAAAAGATCAGGGAAAGTTTGGGACCCTTATTGAATGGGGAGGCAACATAGTGACAGATGACGAGGAATAAGCGGAAGTACTCAATGCTTGTTTTTTCCCCTCGGTCTTCACAGTAAGATCAGCTCCCACACTGCTGTCCTGGGCAACACAGTATGGGGAAGAGGTGAGCTGCCCCCAGTGGTGAGAGAACAGGTTTAAGGACTTTTTAGAAAAGCTGGACGTGCACATGGGTCCAGATCTAATGAGGGTGCTGAGGGAATTGGCTGATATGAATGCAGAGCCATTGGCCATTAACTCTGAAAACTCATGGCAATCGGGGGACATCCTGGATGACTGGAAAAAGGCAAATACGGTACCCATCTTTAAAAAGAGGAAGAAGGAGAATTTGGGAAACTAGAGATCAGTCAGCATCAACTCAGTCCCTGGAAAAATCATGGAGTAGGTCCTCAAGGAAACCATTTTGAAGCACTTGGAGGAGAGGAAGGTGATTGGGAACAGTCAACATAGATTCACTAAGGACAAGTCATGCCTGACCAACCTGATTGCCTTCTATGATGAGATAACTGGCTCTGTGGATATGGAGAAAGCAGTGGACATGATATATCTTGACTTTAGCAAAGCTTTTGATACAGTCTCCCACAGTTTTCTTGCCAGCAAGTTAAAAATGGACAAATGGACTATAAGGTGGATAGAAAGCTGGCTAGATTGTCGGGCTCAAAGGATAGTGATCAACGGTTCAATATCTAGTTGGTAGCTGGTATCAAGCGGAGTGCCCCAGGGGTCAGTCCTGTGGCTGGTTTTGTTCAGCATCTACATTCATGATCTGGATGATGGGATAAATTGCACCCTCAGCAAGTTCGTGCATGACACTAAGTTGTGGGGAGAGGTAGATAGGCTAGAGGGTCCTGCAATTAGGACAGAAGAATCCCATGCACTGCTACAGGCTAGAGACCAACTGGCTAAGTGGCAGTTCTGCAGAAAAGGAGCTAGGGATTACAGTGAATGAGAAACTGAATATGAGTCAGCAGTGTGCCCTTGTTGCCAAGAAGGCCAATGGCATATTGGGCTGCATTAATATGAGCACTGCAAGCAGATCAAGGGAAGTGATTATTCCCCTCTATTTGGCACTGGTGAGGCCACATCTGGAGTACTGCATCCAGTTTTGGGCGCCCCACTACAGAAAGGATGTGGACAAATTGGAGAGTCCAGCGGAGGGCAACAATATTCATCGGGGGCTAGGGCACATGACTTATGAGGAGAGGCTGAGGAAACTGGGATTCTTTAGTCTGCAGAAGAGAAGAATGAGGGGGGATTTGATAGCAGCCTTCAACTACCTGAAGGGTGGTTCCAAAGAGGATGGAGTTTGGCTGTTCTCAGTGATGGCAGGTGACGGAACAAGGAGCAATGGTTTCAAGTTCCAGTGTGGGAGGACTAAGGTGGATATTAGTAAACACTATTTCACTAGGCGGGTGGTGAAGCATTGGAATGGGTTACCTAGGGAGGTAGTGGAATCTCCATCCTTAGAGGTTTTTAAGGCCTGGCTTGACAAAGCCCTGGCTGAGATAATTTAGTTGGTGTTGGTCCTGCTTTGAGCAGGGGTTTGGACTACAAGACCTTCTGAGATCACTTCCAACCCTAATCATCTATGATTTTATGATATCAGTGTGAGATTTCTAAGGATACATACAGCACTCAACCCAAGGTTTAAGAATCTGAAGTGCCTTCCAAAATCTGAGCGGGATGAAGTGTGGAGAATGCTTTCAGATGTCTTAAAAGAACTATACTCTGATGCAGAAACTACAAAACCCGAACCACTCAAAAAAAAATTATCCTTTTGCTGGTGGCATCTGACTCAGCTGATGAAAATGAATTTGTGTCAGTCCACTCTGCTTTGGATTGTTATGGAGCAGAACCCGTCATCAGCATGGATGCATGTCCTCTGGAACAGTGGTTTAAGCATGAAGGGACATATAAATCTTTAGCACATCTGGCACGTAAATATGTTGCGACGCTGGCTACAACAGTGCCATGAGAACGTCTGTTCTAACTTTCAGGTGACGTTGTAAACAAGAAGCAGGCAGCATTATCTTCTGCAAATTGTAACCAAACTTGTTTGTCTGAATGATTGGCTGAAATAAGACTGAGTGGACTTGTAGGCTCTAAAGTTTTACATTGTTTTATTTTTGAATATAGTTATTTTTATACATAATTCTACATTTCTAAGTTCAACTTTCATGATAAAGAGATTGCACTACAGTACTTGTATCAGGTGAACTGAAATATACTGGGAGTCCCAGTGGCACCTAAAACACTAACAGATTTATTTGGGCATAAGCTTTTGTGGGTAAAAACCCACTTCCATGCATCTGAAGAAGTGGGATTTTTACTCACAAAAGCTTATGCTCAAATAAATCTGTTAGTCTTTAAGGTGCCACCAGACTCCTTGTTTTTGTGGATACAGACTAACACGGCTACCCCTCTGACACCTGAAATATACTATTTCTTTTAGACATTTTGGAGCATGAGCTTTCGTGGGTGAATACCCATTTCGTCAGATGCATGTAGTGGAAATTTCCAGGGGCAGGTATATATATGCAGGCAAGCTAGAGATAATGAGATTAGTTCAATCAGGGAGGATGAGGCCCTGTTCTAGCAGTTGAGGTGTGAAAGCCAAGGGAGGAGAAACTGGTTTTGTAGTTGGCAAGCCATTCACAGTCTTTATTTAATCCTGAGCTGATGGTGTCAAATTTGCAGATGAACTGAAGCTCAGCAGTTTCTCTTTGAAGTCTGGTCCTGAAGTTAAGGAAACAGATCAACAGAGCCAGACGTGTACCCAGAAACCTCCTACTGCAAGACAAACCCAAGAAAGAAACCAATAGGACTCCACTGGCCATCACATACAGTCCCCAGCTAAAACCCCTCCAACGCATCACCAGGGATCTACAACCCATCCTGGACAATGATCCCACACTTTCCCAGGCCTTGGGTAGCAGGCCAGTCCTCGCCCACAGGCAACCTGCCAACCTGAAGCATATTCTCACCAGTAACTGCACACTGCACCATAGTAACTCCAGCTCAGGAACCAATCCATGCAACAAACCTCGATGCCAACTCTGCCCACATATCTACACCAGCGACACCATCACAGGACCTAACCAGATCAGCCATACCATCACCGGTTCATTCACCTGCACGTCCACCAATGTAATATATGCCATCATATGCCAGCAATGCCCCTCTGCTATGTACATCGGCCAAACTGGACAGTTGCTACGGAAAAGGATAAAGGGACACAAATCAGATATTAGGAATGGCAATGTACAAAAACCTGTAGGAGAACACTTCAACCTCCCTGGCCACACTATAGCAGACCTTAAGGTGGCCATCCTGCAGCAAAAAAACTTCAGGACCAGACATCAAAGAGAAAGTGCTGAGCTTCAGTTCATCTGCAAATTTGACACCATCAGCTCAGGATTAAACAAAGACTGTGAATGGCTTGCCAACTACAAAACCAGTTTCTCCTCCCTTAGTTTTCACACCTCAACTGCTAGAACAGGGCTTCATCCTCCCTGACTGAACTAACCTCATTATCTCTAGCTTGCCTGCATATATATATACCTGCCCCTGGAAATTTCCACTACATGCATCTGATGAAGTGGGTATTCACCCACGAAAGCTCATGCTCCAAAACGTCTGTTAGTCTATAAGGTGCCACAGGACTCTTGGCTGCTTTTACAGATCCAGACTAACACGGCTACCCCTCTGATACTTGACACTATTTCTTTTGTTTTTTACAGTGTAAATATTGGTAATCAAACATATAAAATGAGTATTGTACACTTTTTATTGTGTTGTAATTAAAATCAATATATTTGAAAATGTAGAAAACATCCAAAAATATTTAAATAAATTATATTCTATTATTGTTTAACAGTGCGATTAATTGCAATTAATTTTTTTAATTGTTTGATAATCGCGATTATTTTTTTTAATCATTTGACAGCACACATTAATAGTTTTCTCTATCCATTTTTCTGAGATGCCCATTTATCCACACAACACTGTATGGATAGAAAAGTACACATTGCCTCAAATTCTTTACATGTCAACTGGGAAATTCAGATAGGAGTACTAATCAGGGTTTTTAAGCAAACAAAGAGACTATAATTTGATAGTGAGTCTACATGTAATATATAGTTAAATTGCACAAGCTAGATGAAGATCACAAAGAAGCTACAGCGGAGAGCATACTTAATTACTCTTAGCAGAAAGAATAGGAGAAAAAATCAAATGGGAATAATACATTAATAAAAATTATTACAGTTACAGCCAAACACTATCAGAGTCTATGTTTTCAAAAGTCCAAACCTGCTGTTCTTTCAAGTCCTATCAAATAGTATCAATAGTTAGAAATACATTCTTTTATGTAATAGCTTAATCTTTGGCATTACTATATCTGCATGAATTTTTTCAAATAAATTATCACTCTTTGGAATTTTAGAGGACATTTAAATATATTATATATGTTTATCGGTAATGCTTTTGCATGTCCCTATATTTATGATGATAAACCTGACTCCAACTTTGGCCTAAAATATCACTTTACCCTTCTTTCTTCTGGGATCATATTTTTTAGACTACAGAGTCAGAAGGAAGTGAGCTGCTCTTCACAGTGCCACTGGGACTTTTTACTACATCAATACTGTGCTACAGAAATAAATTGCTTGTACCCACAACGAATAAAATAACTGTTGTCTTGAATAGTGTTGTCAGTCAACTATCTAACAAATTGCAGCTTCATGTTTCTATTATTAATTACAGAAGGTTCTGTCCTCCAATGTGCTGCGCACTCTGGCCCTAATCCATTTAAGCACATCCAACCACCTGCCTCAACAGCTGGGGAAACTTGACGGGGGTAGCAGTAAATTAGGACAGTCCCAGCAGCAAGGGAGGGAGACACCCACTGTGGGCACCAGTTAGCTCCTCCCCACCCTAATGTGTCTCTGGCACCCACTGGCCAGTCAGGGGAGGGGTACTGAGTCACAGATTCCAAAGGCAGAAGGGACCATTGTGATCATCTGTCTATACACAGGCCACAGAATTTCCCCAAAATAATTCCTAGTGCAACTCTTTTAGAAAAACATCCAATCTTGGGTTAAAAATTGTCAGTGTTGCAGAATCCACCACAACCCTTGACAAATTGTTCCAGTGGCTAATTACTCTCACAATTAAAAATGTACACCTTGTTTCCAATCTGAATATGTCAGGCTTCAACTTCCATCTACTGGTTTGTGTTATACCTTTTCCTGCTAGATTGAAGAGCCCATAATTAAATATTTGTTACCCATGTAGATATTTATAGACTAATAGAGTCACTCCTTAACCTTCTCTTTGTTAAGCTAGTCTATCGACTCTATCACTGTGATTGGAATACATCGCCCAACTCCAGGATTTAAGCCGAATCATAGGACATAAGACGACTTTTTCAGCTCCATTCCAGCAGCCCCCACCATCAATGCTGAACTAGGCCTGGGAGTCAAACCGACAGACTCTGCAGGTCTAGCTGATCACCCAAAGCATTTTTCACCTTTCTCGCAGCACCTTTGAGTTACCGGAGGTTAGGTAGGAATACACTTAGTACCTAACTGAGGTACTTGGTAGAGTTGTTAATTTATCACTACTTGTATCCAGTTTCCTGAGGTAAAAGACCTGGGATTCTGCTGAGGGGCTTTGAGCTCAAGGGATAGATCTTGTGGCCCTCACCGGCAGAGGTCAGACCTTGTGGGTCAGGATCTCCACCCTTCTGCACCCTCTGTGCCCCTCATGGGGGGTGATGGTACAACTCAGAGTGAGCTGAGACCCAAAGGGTAGGCTGAGGAGAGCATACCCTGAGTTATGGGTTATATGGTAGGAACCCTGTAATCCCTGCTCTGGAATTGCCAGTATAGGAGAATATGGGTGATGGGTAGCTATTGCCTCCCTCTGTTTTTATTTTTCATATAAGTTGTGGCCTGCCTAATGAAATGTATCCATCTGTCTGTCCTCACTTCGCCACTGTGTCCAGATCAATGGGACATGCTTGAAGTTAAGCTTATGCTTAAGTGCTTTACTAAACAGAGACCAAGTGCTCAGCACCTTGCTAAGTTGAGTTCAGAGAGTTCACAGTACACCCAAATTCTTCTGCAAATTGAAATAAAATGCCGATTTTTAAATATTTATGTTATTTATAAGATTAGCTCGATTTAAACTGACTGACTGGTAGATAAACATGTGTCCAACAGAAAAGAAAGATATAAGAATTAGAATCAAAACACTATGAAGGAATAACAATAACCATCCTATAAAATTATGCTCTAAATTCATCCCTGATGTATCTTCAGTGAAAATCACGAGTTACACCAGAGATGACGTTAACCTGTGTATGGTTTTGATTTTTGTTTGTTTTTTAAATGAATGTTGTTAGACTTCAGGTTGTAAAGCTTTTGGAAACTTCCATTTAAAAGCTTTTATGAACTGCTGTTCCAGTTTCCATAGAAACAGCAGATCATAATTTCTGTGAGAATATAAAACCTTTTTTCAACACGTTTGGTAGTAATTTTCAAAATGACCTCCAGATAATTAATGTGATGGTTTGACCCATACTTTAACATTATTTTCTAAGAAACAAGTAGAATTGCTCCTTTAAAAATGTGAAATCATTGTTTGTGCAAAGCAAAAAAGCCTTGAAACTTTGTGATCTTCTCTAAAAAGGGTTTCTATATGTGGCCTGCTCATGTTTCTGCTTCTACTAGCATATTTCCTCTAACCTTGTGGAAAATTACACATATTTATGACCTCTGTGTCTTTGCAAAATTAGCAGTCAGAAACCTTCCACGCTAAACCAAATAAATACTGAGTTGTCCAGTCTGTGTACATCCTATTGTAAGAATTTGAACCTCCTCCTTTCTCAGACCTTAAGTATTCATTTGCTTAATCCAAATGCAACACAAATACTTTTCATGCAGTTACTGGGTCTATTCTGTTCTCTCTTTGATGCACACATGAAACTCCCATTTGTGTTGATGGGAGTTCTGTGTGCAGTGAACACAGAGGTGAGGATTATTTCTCCTGCATGATAAGAAAATGCACTGAGAGAAGATTTTACCTTATGCACCCTTAACTTACTCTAAATAAATCATCTCTGTCTCCTTCCAGCATCCATCAATCCCCATTTCTCCCTCATTCTGCTTCTAGGGACCCAGTTCAGCAATGGATTAATAATGATCCAGGCCCTGCACTTTGGAGGAAGCCTCAGTCCGTGTATGTGATGTGCCTCTCTTCACCTCTTTTACAAGCCCTTCCTCCTTCCACTTCTTTTTATGATATAATTGCATTCATGAGTGGATTTGCTGCACTGCATTTTCTGTGGACCTTGGCAAAGATATTCAAAAGATAAAGCCCGAAGTTAGGCTTCTAAATCAATATTTAATGGTAACCATATTTGAACAATAGGAGCTTAAAGTTAAGCATAAATAAGTGACTTGATTTTTCAAGCGTGCTGAACACCCTGCAGCTTCCATTAATTTCAATGGGAGCTGTTGGATGCTGAGTATTTTTGAAAATCAGATCACTTATTTCGGACCCTACCATTAAGCTGGCATTGTTGAAAATTTTAATCCTTAGTTACATTTAACCTTAAGCAGTATCTTGCCCAATTTCCTCTGTCAAATTTCAGGGGGTTATTGTTCTTTCTGATTATTTTTAGGACCTTAACTCATTTTCTATTTACTTTTAGCGCTTCTTTTCCGCACTCTCATTCCTTCTGTCTGTTTCTAGGGCCCCTCCTTTTAAGGCCACATGTCCATTTCTTACTACCTGTTCCCCATTTGTGGTCTATATATCAGTCTTCAGGGATCTGATTCCCTAGTTGCCTCCTTCTGTCATGCTTTGTTGATGTCACACAGCATGATCACTGTTCAAAAAAAAAAAAATGGATAAAGGCAAACCACTTACAGGATACATACTGCTATCTGTACCTTCATGAACACTCTTGGTGCTGGCCAAAGACCAGAGGGGAAGAATGTTGTATTCGCGATGAACTTATCTTATATAGCTGGGATGAATTGCTGCGTATAGCTATGCACATAGGAAACCTACAAGATATCAGGAAGCCTCCTGGTAAAAGTGTACCTCCGTGATGTTATAGGGATACAACCTCCCTTCCACTGGGGGACTGTGGCCAACCAGTGCAGCCCCAAGAGTGGGAGAGGGAAAGAGACATAGCCAGGACAGCCAGCTAAGTCACCCAGCGTCCTTTGCGGAATCTTCAGCAGAGATTAGAGCTGCCCTCCTGTGGCAAAACCTAAGAGTAAGGCAGAAGACCAATACAGAAGGAAAATAAAATTCCACCACCTTGAAAGTTGCTGCAAAACAAAATTGTCTTTCCCTAGTCAGCCATACTTAACTGGCCGTACCACTTTCAGCCCAGAATTCTATATGAAAATCACTCCCAAAAATTTGCAGCGGCTATTGACCACATGCGTAAATGCAGCTAATGAAGCCTCCAAGGATCCCTTAAAAATGCCTCTATTATCCTGCCTGTCTTCTTTCACAGGGAAACAACACCCGTTCTTTAGGAGGAAAGATCAGAGCTGCATTTACTACAAATAAAAAAATATAGACTGCCTTTTCCTCCTGTACCCTACATAGTCTTCTAACCTGTAACCTTCTGGCCTTGTTAGAAAGCTCCCAATCATTTAGAATTTTAAAGGAAATATTTGCCACACTCTTTGATCTCTTCGTATTTCACCTAAATACTCACAGACTCATAGACTTTAAGATTAGAGGGGACCATCACGATCATCTAGTCCAGGGGTTCTCAAACTTCATGGCACCATGATCCCCTTCTGAGAACAAAAATTACTATATGAACCCAGGAGAGGGGGACCAAAGCCTGAGCCCACCCGAGTCCCACCACTCTGGGGGGGGCAAAGCCCAAGCCCCTCCACCCTGTAGACTAGGGGCAAAGCTGAAGCCTCAGGGCTTTAGTCCAAGGCAGGGGGCCTGTAATCTGAGCCCCGAGACCCATGGCTGAAGCCCTTGGTCATCAGCTTTAGCCCCGGGTGGTGTGACTCAGGCTTCAGCTTCAGTCTCAGCAAGTCTGAGCAAGTCTGAGCCAGCTCACTTTGGGGTCCTGACCCACAGTTTGAAAACCACTGATCTAGTCTGATCTCCTGCACATTGCAGGCCTCAGAACCTCACCCATCCATTCCCTTAATAGACCTCTAACCTCTGGCTGAGATACTGAAATCCTCAAATCGTGATTTAAAGACTTCAAGTTAAAGAGTCTCCAACATTTACACTAGTTCAAACCTGCAAGTGACCCGTGACTCATGCTGCTGAGGATGGTGAAAAAACCCCAGGGTCTCTGCCACTCTGACCCGGGGGAAAATTCCTTCCCATCCCCACATATGACAATCAGTTTAGACCCTGAGTATGTGGGTAAGACCCACCATCCAGACATCTGGGAAAGAATTCTCTGTAGGAACTCAGAGCTCTCCCCATTCAGTGTCCCATCACCAGCCATTGCCTCAATTGCTTCTTTCTATCATACTGAATATTCTGAAACAATGTTCACTCTTTCCTAGGAATCCACATCCCAGGATAGAGTAATCATAATCTAATAATTTCCAGAATCTGATAGCTCACTATCCTCCAAAATACTTAAGGAGAAATCACTGTATTATGACGCATTATCTTATGTTTCTTGGGTATCTTATATTGAAGTTTCACTTTCTTTTTTGGTTCCTGCTTCTGTGAGTCAGAAGAACTACTAATTTCTCCTAAATTTGGTTTTCTTATTTTTAGAGAGAGAGAGAGAGACATTCTTTTTATCAAGCTTTCTACGCTATGACTATCCTTCTCAGGTGGAGGCAGAGCCCCGATTCTAATCTTGTTTACTCCAATATTAGGGAAATCAGAATCAGGCCTGTAAGCTCCTGTATCTTCATGTAATTAATTCACAGAATGCTGCACTACCGGGTTTGAAATTCTAGCAGATCGGTTAGTATTGTCAGGAATACCAGCTTCCTGGTCCAAAGTAAAAGAAAATATGTAACTAAGACACGTGTTTGATGTAGTGAATTTGTCAGGTCTGAGACGAGAGTTGTTTGCCAAGGAGCTCCTGTCACAGAGAGGAAAGGTTCAAGCCTAAGTGTCAGCAAGTGTTCAACACATTTGTCACAGTTTGGAAGGTGATACAAAGCAAGACAGCAGAGAACCTGTACTGCTGGAAATGGAACAACCACCCATTGCCCTATTAAATGAAGAAGGTGCAAGGTAAACGACAGTTACTTACCTCTATTGAAACTGTTGTTTTTTGAGATGAGGGTGCAGGTATGTATTCCATTCTGGTGTACACACGCCCAGTGCATTGAAACCAGAGAACTTTGCCTAGCAGTACCCATAGAGGCAGCACTCACACCATGTGACTCCAGCCCCTCCACTGCCTATTTAAGGGTATCATCACCCCAACCCTCCTCACTTCTTTCACATCAAATGTCATAAGCAGAGGGGATGGAGGAGGGGTTGTAGAATACATGTCTGCATCCTCATCTTGAAGAACAAGTTACAATACATGAAAGTAATCATCTTTTCTTCTTTGAGTGGTTGCAGATGTGTATTCCAGTCAGATGACTCACAAGCAGTACTCACAGGAGGTAAGGCTCAGAGTCTACTTAAACAATGACTATAGAACTGCCTTCCCAAAGTTTGCATCTGATATAGACATCAGTGGTAATCGCATAGTGCCTGAGAAACGTAAATATAGAAGACAAGGTAGCAACTCTGCAATTGTTCAAAACTGAAACATTGTTGAGAAATGCTATTTATATGGATTCACTTGGACCCTCCTTTAATGAGCCTACAATCTCTAAGGAAGTATGCTACTTCATATGCTGATATGATGCAAGAAGTTATCCATCTGCAAATCATCTGCACAGAGACTGCCTGAACGTTCATTTGATCTGCATATGAGGCCAACAGATGAGGTGATGCCCTATAAGGCTTACTTCTGCCTGACAGAACACCAAGCATCATCTCACATCAAACTTGTGAAGTCACTGTTCATTCACATTACAGTGCAATGTAGGAATGAACACTGGTAAATAATCTAGTTAAGGTGAAACTGTGAAACCACTTCTAACAAAAATTATCGATGCAGTCATAGGGCCACTCTGTTCTTGAAAAAACTATAGGTAAGGGGGCTCTGTCTTTAAGGCCTTTAGCTTGCATACTGTCCTTGCAGATGGAAGAGTCACAAGGAAAACTGTCTGCTGGCACAAGAGGGACAGAGAACAGGTTGCCAGGGGATCAAATGGAGGCCTCATAATGGCCGCCAAGGCAGTATCAAGGTCCCACAAGGGAGCTAGCTCTTTCACAGTGGCCAGTGGAGAAGAATGACTCCTCTTAGAAATCTCATCACCACGGGGTTCGAGATGGTGGATGAAATGCCAATATTACTGCTAAATGAACCCTCAATGAACTGAGTGAGAGACTAAAAGACTGAAGGTGTAATTGGTACTCCAAAACATCCTGAATACAGATCAGCACTGGCTGAATTCCATGAGCATGCAACTAAACTGAAAATCACTTTCATTTGGCAAAATAAGTCGCCCAAATACAGAGCTTCCTGCTGTTAATCAACACAGTCAAACGGTTTCTGAACATTGTTCCTTCTCCTCATCAAGCCATGCAGCATCCATGCTGTGAGATTCAGAGAGTGTTGAATGCTGAAGGCAAAATACTCAGCTGTGGTGCTGAGTCAGTCAGGTCAGGAAGAAGAGGAAGAGATATGGGAAGCCAAACAGATAGACAGAGTAGGTTAGACAAGCAACATTGCCTCGGCCAAGTGGGAGCAATAAGAATCAGTTTGGCACGTTCCAACTTCAGCTTGAGGATGACCTGTGGAACTATTGGGATTGGAGGAAAGGCATCCATCAGAGCTGATACTCAATTGAGGTGGGAGGCATCAGTGAAGGAGCCTGGACTGAGATGAGCTTGAAAGCAAAATTGATGGCTCTTCTTATTGTTTCTCATTGCAAACAAACAGCACTCTCCTTTAACTTGCACAAAGGATCCTCCACACAAATATCCCAATGGCTGGTGATGGGATGCTAGATGGGGAGAGCGCTGAGTTACTACAAAAAATTATTTCCCAGGTGTCTGGCTGGTGGGTCTTGCCCATGTGCTCAGCACCTAATGGATCGCCATATTTGGGGTCAGAAAAGAATTTTCCCCCGGGTCAGATTGGCAGAGACCTTGGGGTGGGGAGTTGCCTTCCTCTGCAGCATGGGCCACAGGTCACTTCCAGGTTTAAATTAGTGTAAATGGTGGATTCTCTGTAACTTGAACTCTTAGCGGGTAGGTGAGGTTCTGTGGCCTGCAATGTGCAAGCTGTTAGACTACATGATTATGATTGTCCCTTCTGGCTTTAAAGTCTATGAGTCTGAATGAACTCATTCTATATGGCTCATTCTCAGCCCACAGGGTAAAGCTTCTTCAGCACTGATTGTCTATATCATGTTAAAATATTTGATTTTGCTTTGCAGGCTGGAGAGGGGATAGATATATTATTGATATTACAGTATGCCTAGAGGGCCTAACCAAGACTGGGACCCCACTGGGCTGAAAAAAGAAGAAGAAAAAGAAAAACACACACAGCAAAAGATCCTCTCTACACTATAAAGCTTACAATCTAAATAAACAAGACAGAGACGAGATAGGAGAAAGCATTCCTTCTTGATTTTAGAGTTTCTTTGATGCAAACAAAATACAATAGCAATCTAAGTACATAAATTAATATAAAACCATAGGTACATCACACCCAGTGAATCAGAATCCCATACATTACTTAATTACTATATATTGCAGAGTGTTACATGCTGTTTTTCTGAATCTTTGGAAATGAGTTAACGTATCAACACATTAATTGAAATTTTGGTCACAATTAGCATGTATTAAGTTGCTGATTAGTTGTTTGCATTTAAAACATTTTAACTGGTTTGTTTCTATTGATATAATGTAATTTGTTTTTAAATGATGTCATTTAGAGGTGTGCATTTAATTATCATTGATTAGATAATCAATAGTATTGTAGCATGTGCACATAATTACTATGATAATGTCTGAAACTCACAGTTTTCAAAAAAATGAGAGAGAGATCAACTTTCTCTCTAATTTCTTGTGCAGCATTTACCTCTTCAACAAAAAAGTTATATGCAGGTGCCCACTGTGTCTCCAGCCTAGTATTTTTATTAAAACAATCGAAATACCTTAGGTGTGATTCTCTCTCTCTCATTAACACAAAAGTTTCACACCAGTGTATTTCCTCTGGCTTTATCTGAATTAATCCTGATTTACTCCAGTGATAGTGAATGTAACAGGTTGGATCACAGAAACCCCCTTGGGAACTGCCAACTGATGTGCCAAGACTATTTCTGCCCCTGCTTTCAGCTCGGGACTCCAACCCCCTGTCTTGTTGAGCCAGACTTGCCAGTCTGCTCCAACACAAACCCAGGGTCTGAACCACATGCCCCAAAGCTGCAGACTTAACTGAAAACAACTTACAGAAGTGTTCCTGTCTTTAACACTCAGATGCCCAACTCCCAATGGGGTCCAAAGCCCAAATAAATCAATTTTACCCCGTATAAAGCTTATACATACTCTGGGTTAATTAATAAGTAAAAAGTGGTTTTATCAAATACAGAAAGTAGCATTTAAGTTGTTCCAAGTAGTAACAGACAGAACAAAGTGAATTACCAAGTAAAATAAAATAAAACATGCAAATTTAAGCCTAATACAGTAATAAAACTGAATATAGATAAAATCTCACTCTCAGAGATGTTTCAATACGTTTCTTTCACAGATTGGACACCTTCCTAGTCTGGGCACAATCCTTTCCCCTGGTACAGCCCTTGTTCCAGCTCAGGTGGTAGCTAGGAGATTTCTGATGATGGCTGCCCCCTCTGTTCTGTTCCACCCACTTATATATCTTTTGCATAAGGCGGGAATCCTTTGTCCCTCTGAGTTCCCACCCCTCCTTCTCAATGGAAAAACACAAGGTTAAAGATGGATTCCAGTTCAAGTGACATGATCACATGTCACTGTAAGACCCCAAGCCTTCACTCCTCCCAGCCTGACTCACAGGAAGGCCTGCTTGCAAACAGAGCCATCCATAGTCAATTGTCCTGGTTAATGGGAGCCATCAAGGTTCCACACCACCATTAATGGCCCACACTTCGCACAATTACAATAGGCCCTCAGAGTTATATTTTATATTTCTAGTTTCAGATACAAGAGTGATACATTTATACAAATAGGATGACTGCACTCAGTAGATTATAAACGTAATGATACCTTACAAGAGACCTTTTGCATGAAGCATATTCCAGTTACATTATATTAATACTCATCAGCATACTTTCATAAAATCATATAGAGTGCAACGTCACAGTGACAAAAGACAGGTCCACATAAGCTGTAATTCTCTGCTATTTTACTTTTTTAGTAGAAGACTGTGATACCCTCACCTCACAGTGGGTAAAATCCTGTCCCTAATGAATTCAATTGCAAAATTCCTGTTGAATCCCATGGGGCGGGATTTCACCTGTTGAACACAGATTTATTTTCAAGCAGTCTCACTGACTTCAGTAGAACTAATCACAGTATAAGACACTATTTAACATGAATAAAGTATTATAATATGTCCTTAAAGATTATTCACTTCTAATATGTCCCAATGGCTAAGTGATAGGTCTCAAAATGCACCTGTAAACAGGAAACCTTCATCAAATGGATTTCTTTCTAGTGTGGTCTCACAAGGACTGCTTGTTCGCCTTACACTCTTTAACATTTTTATCAATGACCTGGAAAAAATAATCATCAGTGAAAGTTTGCAAATGACACAAAAAATAGGAGTGGTAAAATACAGAGGACAGGTCACTGACACAGAGCAATGTTGATAACTTGGTAAGCTGGACATGAGTATCATAGAACCATTATCTTTGAAAGCTCGTGGAAACTGGGGGAGGTCCTGGATGATTGGAAAAAGGCAAATATAGTGCCCATCTTTAAAAAAGTGATGAAGGAGAATCTGGGGAACTAAACATTGGTCAGTCTCACCTCAGTCCCTGGAAAAATCATGGAGCCAGGTCCTCAAGGAATCCATTTTGAAGCACTTGGAGGAGAGGAGGGTGATCAGGAAAAGCCAACATAGATTAACCAAGAACAAGTCATGCCTGACCAACCTGATTGCCTTCTGTGATGAGATAACTTGCTCTGTGGATATGGGGAAAGCAGTGGACATGATATATCTTGACTTTAGCAAAGCTTTTGATACGGTCTCCCACAGTATTCTTGCCAGCAAGTTAAAAATGAACGAATGGACTATAAGGTGGATAGAAAGCTGGCTAGATTGTTGGGCTCAATGGGTAGTGATCTAAATGGTTCAATGTCTAGTGGGCAGCCGGTATCAAGCGGAATACCCAGGGGTCGGTCCTGGGGCTGGTTTTGTTCAGCATCTACATTAATGATCTGGATGATGGGATAAATTGCACCCTTGGCAAGTTTGCAAATGAAACTAAGCTGGGGGGAGAGTTAGATACGCTAGAGGGTAGGGATAGGGTCCAGAGTGACCTAGACAAATTGGAGGATTGGGACAAAAGAAATCTGATGAGGTTCAACAAAGACAAGTGCAGAGTCCTGCAAATTAGGACAGAAGAATCCCATGCACTGCTACAGGCTGGGGACCAACTGGCTAAGCAGCAGTTCTGCAGAAAAGGTCTGGGGATTACAGTGGACGAGAAGCTGAATATGAGTCATCAGTGTACCCTTGTTGTCAAGAAGGCTTATGGCATATTGGGCTGCATTAATATGAGCACTGCCAGCAGATCAAGGGAAGTGATTATTCCCCTCTATTCAGCACTGGTGAGGCCACATCTGGAGTACTGCATCCAGTTTTGGGCCCCCCACTACAGAAATGATGTGAACAAACTGGAGAGAGTCCAGCGGAGGGCAATAAAAATTATTAGGGGGCTGGGGCACATGACTTATGAGGAGAGGCTGAGGGAACTCGGCTTATTTAGTTTGCAGAAGAGAAGAATGAAGGGGGGATTTGACAGCAGCCTTCAACTATCTGAAGGGGGGTTCCAAAGAGGATGGAGCTTGGCTGTTCTCAGTGGTGGCAGATGACAGAACAAGGAGCAATGGTCTCAAGTTGCAGTGGGGAAGGTCTAGGTTGGATATTAGAAAAAGCTATTTCACTAGGAGGGTTGTGAAGCACTGGACTGTGTTACCTAGGGAGGTGGCGGAATCTCCTTCCTTAGAGATTTTTAAGGCTTGGCTTGACAAAGCTCTGGCTGGAATGATTTCATTGCAGTTGGTCCTGCTTTGAGCAGGGGGTTGAAATAGATGACCTCCTAAGGTCTCTTCCAATCTAATTTTCAGTGATTCTATGAACTCCCAGAATGATGCTGCAGCCAAAAAAGCTAATGGGAGCCTTGGATGCATAAACAGGGGGATCTCCAGTAGGTGTAGAGAGGTTATTTTACGTCTTTATTTGGCACTGGTGCAACCACTGCTGGAACATTGTATTCAGTTCTGGATACAAGTCAAGAAAGATGTTGATAAAATGGAAAGGGTTCAAAGAAGAAGCAGGAGAATGATGAAAGGATTAGAAAACCTCCCTGAAAGTGATACACTCAGAACAAAATCTGTTTATCTTAACAAAGAGAAAATTATGGGGTGACTTGATCACAATTTAGAAGTACCTATATGGGGAACAAATATTTGATAATGGGTTTTTCAATCTAGCAGAGAAAGCTATCACACAATCCAATGACTAGAAGTTGAAGCTACATAAATTCAGACTGGAAATAACCCATAAATTTTAATTGGTGAGGGCAACTAATCAGTAGAACAATTTATCAAGGGTCATTGTGGATTCTTCACCACTGGCCATTTTTCAGTCAATATTACATGTTTTTCTAAAAGAGAGGCTCTAGGAATTATTTTCAGAAAGTTCTATGGCCTCTGTTATCCAGGAGATCACACTAGATGATCACAATGGTCCCTTCTGGCCTTGGAATCTGTATGTCTCCTATATTTTCACTTTCTCTGTATTCAGTATTCTGTTTGAAAGTTATTAATAAAAACTCATTTTAGATATCATTGACAAAAAGTTTCCTGAGTGTTGCACGTTGGTATTTATATAGGTATTGGAGAAAGCAGCAAAACCATTGCTTATTATTTTTATATTATAAAAACTTTCTAAATTACCATGACCATAGTACCAAGGTGCAAATGACTAAGCTAACTGCAGCAGAAACATACACTACTTAGTAACTGCTAAGGTAGGTTCTGTTTAAAATTGAATTAAATAAATGTACAGGATTCTTCAAAAACTTACATCAGTTTTTAGAATTTGAGGACCTTGTGTAGGATTTTTAACATTTTATAGAGACTGTTTTAGAGTCTAAGAAAACTGTTAAGCATATTTGTAATTTTTTCTTTCCTATCATAATCTCTTAAAAATCTGAAACTATGTCTTTCCTCATTGATTTTGTCCTTCTCTGTTTGACAAACATTGGGTTTTTTCCATCTTATTTTAATGAAACTGAAAATTAATGTGGATGTTTTTATTTAGCAACTTTGATTTAGACAGCACTGTATCATGCCAAGACACCTTTCTGTACCAGCATAATCAGTGATAGGAGATTCATTTCATGACTGATGTAGAGAAAAGAAAATATTGTGATTTTGGCAGCTTCTACAAAAATAGCATTATTGGTCCAGATGCTCTGGTCTCTCATTCACTTGGCAGGCCTCAGGCACAATGGACAATCAAAGTTATGAAAGGTGTATTTTTAGAGAAGACTTTAAACTGAAACCTTGACTGCTGGTGATCATTAAAGATTATATGAGAATGTTCGGGTATTAACCCCAGCGTTTTGGCCTCCTTTTGTGGTACTGCAGACCAAAATGGCTTAGTAGCAAATATCACTAAATATTACTAAATATCACTGATTTGCCCCAAAAGCACTCTTTTGTGGGGTGCAGCAGGGGTCTTGACTGTCAACTCTATTGACTATTGGCCACTGCAGAGAAATTAAATGAATTCTTTGCATCGGTCTTCATGGCTGAGGATGTGAGGGAGATTCCCAAACTGGAGCCATTCGTTTTAGGTGACAAATCTCAGGAACTATCCCAGACTGAGGTACTATTAGAGGAGGTTTTGGAACAAATTGATAAACTAAACAGTAATAAGTCACCAGGACCAGATGGTATCAGGACCAAGAGTTCTGAAGGAACTCCAACGTGAAACTGCAGAACTGGTGGTGTCGGAGAGAAGGCTTTGGATTCTTCGACCATGGGATGGTGTTCCAAGAAGGAAGAGTGCTAGGCAGAGATGGGCTCCACCTAATGAAGAGAGGGAAGAGCATCTTCGCAAGCAGGCTGGCTAACCTCGTAAGGAGGGCTTTAAATTAGGTTCACTGGGGGAAGGAGACCAAAGCCCTGAGGTAAGTGGGGAAATGGGATACCGGGAGGAAGCACGAGCAGGAGAATGCAAGAGGGGAGGACTCCTGTCTCAGACCGAGAAAGCGGGACAATCAGCGAGTTATCTTAAGTGCCTATATACAAATGCAAGAAGCATGGGAAACAAGCAGGGAGAACTGGAAGTCCTGGCACAGTCAAGAAACTATGATGTGATTGGAATAACAGAGACTTGGTGGGATAACTCACATGACTGGAATACTGTCATGGATGGATATAAACAGTTCAGGAAGGACAGGCAGGGCAGAAAAGGTGGGGGAGTTGCATTGTATGTAAGAGAGCAATATGACTGCTCAGAGCTCTGGTATGAAACTGCAGAAAAACCTGAGAGTCTCTGGATTAAGTTTAGAAGTTTGAGCAACAAGGGTGATGTCGTGGTGGGAGTTTACTATAGACCACCAGACCAGGGGGATGAGGTGGACGAGGCTTTCTTCCAGCAGCTAGCAGAAGTTACTAGATCGCAGGCCCTGGTCCTCATGGGAGACTTTAATCATCCTGATATCTTCTGGGAGAGCAATATAGCGGTGCACAGACAATCCAGGAAGTTTTTGGAAAGTGTAGGGGACAATTTCCTGGTCCAAGTGCTGGAGGAACCAACTAGAGCTCTTCTTGACCTGCTGCTCACAAACAGAGAAGAGTTAGTAGGGGAAGCAAAAGTGGATGGGAACCTGGGAGGCAGTGACCATGAGATGGTTGAGTTCAGGATCTTGACACAGGGAAAAAAGGAGAGCAGCAGAATACGGACCCTGGACTTCAGAAAAGCAGACTTTGACTCCCTCAGGGAGCTGATGGACAGGATCCCCTGGGAAAATAACATGACGGGGAAAGGAGTCCAGGAGAGCTGGCTGTATTTTAAAGAATCCTTATTGAAGTTGCAGGAAAAAACCAACCCGATGTGTAGGAAGAATAGTAAATATGGCAGGCGACCAGCTTGGCTTAACAGTGAAATCCTTGCTGATCTTAAATGCAAAAAAGAAGCTTACAAGAAGTGGAAGATTGGACAAATGACCAGGGAGGAGTATAAAAATATTGCTCAAGCATGCAGGAATGAAATCAGGAAGGCCAAATCACACTTGGAGTTGCAGCTAGCAAGAGATGTTAAGAGTAACAAGAAGGATTTCTTCAGGTATGTTAGCAACAAGAAGAAAGTCAAGGAAAGTGTGGGCACCTTACTGAATGAGGGAGGCAACCTAGTGACAGAGGATGTAGAAAGAGCTAATGTACTCAATGATTTTTTTTGCCTCTGTCTTCACAAACAGGGTCAGCTCCCAGACTGCTGCACTGGACAGCAGAGCATGGGGAGGAGGTGACCAGCCCTCTGTGGAGAAAGAAGTGGTTCAGGACTATTTAGAAAAACTGGACTAGCACAAGTCCATGGGGCTGGATGCACTGCATTCAAGGGTGCTAAAGGAGTTGGCGGATGTGATTGCAGAGCCATTGGCCATTATCTTTGAAAACTCATGGCAAACGGGGGAGGTTCCAGATGACTGGAAAAAGGCTACTGTAGTGCCCATCTTTAAAAAAGGGAAGGAGGAGGATCCGGAGAACTACAGGCCAGTCAGCCTCACCTTAGTCCCTGGAAAAATCATGTAGTAGGTCCTCAAGGAATCAATTCTGAAGCACTTAGAGGAAAGGAAAGTGATCAGGAACAGTCAGCACAAATTCACTAAGGACAAGTCATGCCAGATTAACCTAATTACCTTCTATGAGGAGATAACTGGGTCTGTGGATGAGGGGAAAGCAGTGGATGTGTTATTCCTTGACTTTAGCAAAGCTTTTGATATGGTCTCCCACAGTATTCTTGCCAGTAAGTTAAAGAAGTATGGGCTGGATGATTGGACTATAAGATGGATAGAAAGCTGGCTAGATTATCGGGCTCGCGGGTAGTGATCAATGGTTCCATGTCTAGTTGGCAGCCGGTTTCACGTGGAGTGCCCCAAGGGTCAGTGTTGGGGCTGGTTTTGCTCAATATCTTCATTAATGATCTGGAGGATGGCGTAAACTGCACTCTCAGCAAGTTTGTAGATGACACTAAACTGGGAGGAGTGGTAGATACGCTGGAGGGTAGGGATAGGATACAGAGGGACCTAGACAAATTAGAGGACGGGGCCAAAAGAAACCTGATGAGGTTCAACAAGGACAAGTGCAGAGTCCTGCACTTAGGATGGAAGAATTCCATTCACTGTTACAGAATAGGGACCGAGTGGCTAGGCAGCAGTTCTGCAGAAAAGGACCTAGAGGTTACCGTGGACGAGAAGCTGGATATGAGTCAACAGTGTGCCCTTGTAGCCAATAAGGCTAGCAGCATTTTGGGCTGTATAAGTGGGGGCATTGCAAGCAGATCGAGGGATGTGATCATTCCCCTCTATTCGACATTGGTAAGGCCTCATCTGGAGTACTGTGTCCAGTTTTGGGCCCCACACTACAAGAAGGATGTGGAAAAATTGGAAAGAGTCCAGCAGAGGGCAACAAAAATGATTAGGGGCTGGAGCACACAACTTATGAGGAGAGGCTGAGGGAACTCCGGTTGTTTAGTCTGCGGAAGAGAAGAATGAGGGGGATTTGATAGCTGCTTTCAACTACCTGAAAGGGCGTTCCAAAGAGGATGGATCTAGACTGTTCTTAGTGGTAGCAGATGTCAGAACAAGGAGTAATGGTCTCAAGTTGCGGTGGGGGAGGTTTAGGTTGGATATTAGGAAAAACTTTTTCTCTCAGAGAGCGGTGAAGCACTGGAATGCGTTACCTAGGGAGGTGGTGGAATCTCCTTCCTTAGAGGTTTTTAAGGTCAGGCTTGACAAATCCCTGGCTGGGATGATTTAGTTGGGAATTGGTCCTGCTTTGGAGCAGGGGGTTGGACTAGATGACCTCCTGAGTCCCTTCCAACCCTGATATTCTATGATTCTACTAACTGTAGTCTATAACCTATCATTTAATTCTGTTTCTGTACCAAATGACTGGAGGTTAACTAATGTGATGCCAATTTTTAAAAAGGGCTCCCGAGGTGATCCCAGCAATTACAGGCCGATAAACCTGACTTCAGTAGCAGGCAAACTGGTTGAAACTATAATAAAGAACAAAAGTGTCAGACACATAGATGAACATAATTTGTTGGGGAAGAGTTAACACGGTTTTTGTAAAGGGAAATCATGCCTCACCAATCTACTAGAATTCTTTGTGGAGGTCAACAAGCATGTGGCCCAGGGGGGTCAAGTGGATATAGTATACTTAGATTTACAAAACGCCTTTGACAAGGCCCCTCACCAAAGGCTCTTAAGCAAAGTAAGTTGTCATGGGACAATCCTCTCATGGATTGGTAACTGGTTAAACGATAGGAAACAAAAGGTAGGAATAAATGGTCAGTTCTCTGAATGGAGAGAAGTAAATAGCAGTATGCCCCAGGGGTCTGTACTGGGCCCAGTCTTATTCAACATATTCATAAATGATCTGGAAAAAGGGGTAAACAGTGAGGTGGCAAAATTTGCAAATGATACAAAATTTCTCAAGATAGCTAAGTCCCAGGCAGACTGCGAACAGCTACAAAAGGATCTCTCAAAACTGGGTGACTGGGCAACAAAATGGCAGATGAAATTCAGTGCTGATAAATGCAAAGTAATGCACACTGGAAAACATAATTCCAATTATATATATACAATGATCGGGTCTAAATTAGCTCTTACCACTCAAGAAAGAGATCTTAGAGTCATTGTGGATAATTCTCTGAAGCAGCAGTGAAAAAAGCAAACAGAATGTTCGGAATCATTAAGAAAGGGAGAGATAATAAGACAGAAAATATCATATTGCATTTATATAAATCCATGGTGTGCCCACATTTTGAACACTGCATGCAGATGTGGTCACCCCATCTCAAAAAAGATATACAGGAGTTGGAAATGGTTCAGAAAAGGGCAAGAAAAATGATTAGGGGTATGGAATGGCTGCCATATGAGGATAGATTAATAAGACTGGGACTTTTCAGCTTGGAAATGAGATGACTAAGGGGGGATATGATAAAAGTCTAGAAAATCATGACTGGTGTAGAGAAAATTAATAAGGAAGTGTTATTTACCGTTTCTCATAACACAAGAATTAGGGGTCACCAAATGAAATTAACAGGCAACAGGTTTAAAACAAATAAAAGGAAGTATTTTTTCACACAATGCACAGTCAACCTGTGGAACTCCTTGCCAGAGGATGCTGTGAAGGTGAAGACTATAACAGGGTTCAAAAAAGAATTAGATACGTTCATGGAGGATAAGTCCATCAATGGCTATTAGCCAAGATGGACAGGGATGGTGTCCCTAGCCTCTGTTTTCCAGAATGAGACTAGGCAATGGGAGGTGTATTAATTGATGATTATCTGTTCTGTTCATTCCCTCTGGGGCACCTGGCATTGGCCACTGTCAGAAGACAGGATACTGGGCTAGATGGACCTTTGGTCTGACCCAGTAGGGACGTTCTTATAAAAAACTTGGGATCAGCCTTCATGGCACACTGGAATGAATATCTATTTTTCTTGATTGGCTTGATGGGGGTAGGGGAATTTGGGGAGGGGGGAGTGGAAGTGAGGGAGGGACAGATTTTCAGGTTTGGAGGGCTAGGATATTTGCCAGGATGCCTCCTACCAACTTACCTGTTAGCAGGTGCAGGAACCATGAATATAAATGAACAGGAGTACTTGTGGCACCTTACAGACTAACAAATTTATTTGAGCATAAGCTTTCGTGGGCTACAGACCACTTTATCGGATGCATGCAGTGGAAAATACAGCAGGAAGATATATATATATATACACAGAGAGCTTGAAACAATGGGTGTTCTATAAGGTGCCACAGGACTCTTTCCTGCTTTCACAGATCCAGACTAACACGGCTACCCCTGATAATTGCTGTTACCATACACACTCTAATGAGAGTGATCAGTTAAGATGAGCTATTACCAGCAGGAGAGAAAAAAACTTTTTGTAGTGGTAATCAAAATGGTCCATTTGCAGCATTTTGATTACCACTACAAAATGCTAAGTAATCCTGCCCTGGCTATCAGAATGGCTCTCTGGGCACAGATATCTCCGTACAGGAAACACAGGGAAAGCCACACTTGGGGAATAAACTTGGGCCAAAGTTTGCAATGTAGTTCTTGATATCTGAGCTATCAGTACAGCCAAACCACAGGTGAATGGTAAATTTGAGCTAAAGTGCAGAGTGGGCAAAATTTAATTCTGCACTAATGGCAGGTATATGGTCTGTTAACTTGTAACCCATCAAGGGTAGAAAGCAGAGCTTTATACCATAGAAAAGCAGGAATTCCCAACCTTCCAGTAACAAAAACAGTACTTGCTTTGAGACTTAAAAAAAATTTATATCAGATTTTATTATTCACATTTTTATGTATAAAATAGATATTTTTGGTTCACTTTTAGAGATTTTTAAATTTATTTGTTATAATTTTTCTGTTCTTTTGAGGCCTGTGCAGTGAAACTCATGATAATAAGGTAGCCTGATTTTACAAGACGAATACAATTAATGAAAAAAATTCTCTCTAGATTTTCTCTAAAATATATGTGATGTAGAGCAAATTTGTGACATAGTTCAAATTCATCAGCACTTGGTTAGGATGACATGTATATCTCACTCACAGCTTTGCCATTCTCAAATAATGTGAACAACCTGAACTCTTGCCAATAAAACCTTTATGCCACATTGTACCATCATGTATTGCTTATACACTCTCTCTCTCTCTCTCTCTCTCTCTGTCCCCACATTTTTTCAGCTAACCCAGTAGAACAAAATGAATGCTGAATCTTTCCAAACCCTAATTTGCTTATTTTAAGAATAAAAGCAGTCAAAATAATAATGACTGTGTGCATTAACTATTTGATATGTCAAAGTTTCACTTTTTTTTTATTTCACCCACATTGGAGCAGAGGTTCTTACCATAATACTCATGTGACTAGCAAACCTGCCATCTTATGAGCCACAGCTGCTAAAAACATGTAAAGGTAGCACACTCCCAGAATATAAAATTAAAGATTTTCAAAGTAAACAGGCAATGTGTTCACATCATCAGGAATTGTAAAACAACAAAAACACAACAAGGGCACTTGCCCTACAGATTAGATGATAATAAGCATGCATCATCAGAGGACACATGTTAGGGGAAAACTGGCAGTGTGAAATGAATTATGCAAAAAAACAAGGAAAAAAGTTAGTATATTTTCAGCTATGAAACACAAATGCAGTAAGTGAACTAGATGCTGTATTAAAATGGATTAAATACACACCAATTTTCTTTTGATGTACCTTCAATAATTTCACAAGAACAACATTTAACCCAACTGTTTTGTGCTGTAATCTACCAACTTGTCTTCACCTTCCAGCTAATCATATACTAGAGTATAATGTATTTATTTCATTGTTTATTTTAAATGGCTGTAAACTGAAACAGACTACACAACAGTTGAGCACATTACATCATTCATTTCTGAGACCCCTTCCCCCTCCGCATCATCTGATTTTTGACTGAGCTAAAGCACTGAAAAATTAGACTTCATTTCAGTATGCTAATAGCAATCTATCCAAAACAATGTAATCAAGGCCTCGTGTGCTCCTATAATTTCATTCTTGACATAAGCCTGACAGCTATTTATTGTTGGAAGGTGTTAAAGGGGAGGTAGAGAGACAAAATTCTTGTAACTTCCCCTCCCCCACCAAACACAACAGCTTCACAGTTCAAAGCAGTATCTCTGTGAAATACACAAAATGGCAATAATAACGGGGTTTATATATGTCTTGTCTTAAGCACTTAAAGCAGAGAGTTAACAGAGACACTCATTCAGATGTGCCAATCCCCAAACTGGCCACCTCTGATGAGCCAGCTGTGACCTGCAATTGTCACATTATAATTTAGGCAAAAGGAGAGGTTGGGGGGGAAGGCATCAGAATCCACACTGGATGAACATAATTATTCACAGCAGGATACTGCAGAATTAATTTAGCCAATCAGAATTAAAGTTGGGGGCTGGGTATATGCTACCGTGAATATGAAGAAAGAGAAAGAAAATTGTGAAGAAGAGATCAGAAAAATGTTACTAACACCTTGATAATATTTTGATTATTCATCACTCAGAATATTTAGAATACAATGAAATGAAAACATAACTGTTACATCGAGGTTTTTGGCTCTAATAGGATTTGATTTGGAATTAGAGAAACTGTGAATTTGGTGTGTCAGTAAGACGTTAACAGTTGAACATCATTATCAAGGCATTGTATAATCTACATCAAGATGAATCTAAATTCTGTGGCAACGTTTCTAGATTCTGCATCACTCTAGTGAAACATATTAGAAATTCTGCAACAGTTCAATTTAAATTAAATAATGGAGTAAACATGAAAATGTATAATAAAACCAGCACAGTAGACCATGTACTTTATTATTTTAATTATAAATTCAATTTATTTGATGTGTCCCCACACTTTCAGTTTCCAATCTGCCACAAATGTTTATATTGACGATACATAATTGCATTCTAGAAGTTGTAAAGGGGAAGCTGGAGTTTTTGGCAGCGAGTGAGGGACAGTTGGAGCCTTTGGCATCTGGGGCAGAGGTTTTGGGCCTGTGGGATAAACACAATGATTTGATGTTTCTTCTAAAAGTGTTCAACAGTGAAAAATTTAACAATATTGACATATAAATGATCCTCATAAAATTTCAAAGTTAGTATCCCATTGAGATGAATGGGACAGTTGGCCACTCTCAGAGATATTATTTCAAGCTCTCTGAATACTCTGAAAGGCAACACTGCATCAGTTTACAGTTGGCCCATGTTTTCAAGGTTTTCTTCATAACCATGAATGCCTATGATGTTATGCTCTGGTACCAGGAGAAGTTAGAAAGGAAAGCAAGAAAACCACCCCAAAAAAGTATGTTAGTTATTCAGATCCAAATGCTGTGTCCAGACTAAGTACCACAACTGGACTCTTTGGAGCACCAAGAGAGAAGAATGAGGAAGGAATCATTCCGTTCCCCACCCACAACCTCTGCTATGCTACAGCCACTCTGCAGAGGATACTCCAACCAAATGACTAGAGGAGACTTTGTGGCCCTAGCATCATCCTTTTGCAGGAGGAAAGGACCACAGAATCAACACAGCATCAGAACTTCTGTCCCTATCCCTGCCCTGTTGCTGACACCATCTGTGCATACATGGCCACAGAGTGCAGCTTTCCCTTTAAATAAAAAATCTGTGGAGTGATTATACAGTAAAGCAGCAGCCTTTCCTTCGTTTCCTGGAATTTTGCAGGACCCTTGAGTTCCTATAGAAGTTAAACTTAAGCTTGTGTTCCCTGATTCTGGTAATGGTGAGTAAAATGACAGGATGGTTGGCAGGATTTTATTTCTGCCAATAATGTTTGATCTATGCCACTCTCAATGAGAACCATTACTTAATTCATAAGGATATAGGGTCTTGTGATAAAAGTGATATAACTACAAATTCTGATTAACAGTCACTGCAACAGTAAAATGGGTTCCCATAGCAACAAGACGGAAATTATACAACAAATGGCAATACCACATCAGATAAATTATTCCATGAAATGTCCCTTTTCGGAAACCATTTGGCTTTCTACTACCTTTATATTTAAAAAGACGGAGGAGCAGGTGAAGTAATATTTTTTTATTGGACCTACATCTGTTGATGAAAGAGACAAGCTTTCAAGCTTACGCAGAGCTCTTCTTCAAGTCTGGGAAAGGTACTTGGTGTCACAACTGCATACAAGGCAGAACACTGTTTAATATAAGGAGTTAACATGTAGTATGAGTCCATTCAAGGTGAAGTGGACAGCTAACACATCCACAGTCATAGGACAAAGGAGGGCTACTGGATCATATAGATTGTTATAACTGTAATGAGCCATAAATCCAGTGTCTTTAGTGAGTACATAATTTTTGGTGTATAATAAAGTTATGATTTTAAGCTCCCAGGCTCATCTTTAGAAGGTATGGGAAGGTTTTCTTTAAGGACAAGGACTGAGAGGTCAGATATGGAGTGATCATTTTGTGAAAGATATTTATCCACAGGTGATATGATGTTTTTGACTTCTATCATTTTTCTGTGTGAGTTCATCCAAGACCGTAGTAATTGTCTTGTTTCACCCTCACAGTTGTTAATGGGGCATTAAGTGCACAGGGTGAAGTACTCCACCTCTTGTGATAGGAATGTGTAGGTCCCAGGGATCTTGGAAGATGTGTTGTGAGGGATATTGATCACTGTGCCAAGGCTTTGCATCTGCGGTCATGGCAGGGTCTGGTGCCACTTTGAGTTGGTGGGTCCTCATGGAAATCTGTGAGGGAATTCAGGGCATCTGTCCAGAGGATGAAAATATCATTGATGTATATCATGTATATCACTGGTTTCATCTAGCATTTGTCCAGAAATTCTCTTTCAAGGTGGCCCATGAGAAGCTTGGCATGATTTGGACAAAGTGTTTGGTGTTGAATGTAAAGTTGTTATGGGTGAAGATGAAATGGATGAGTTTGGCAATGTGTTCGAGGTGGATATCTGAGTGTTGTCCATTGTCCTGTAGATATTTGAGGCATGTATCAATGTCATCAACATGAGGGATGTTGGTGTATAGGGAGGTGACATCTATGGTGACAAGGAGGAAACTGGCCCTTTCTCTGGTGGATGGTTTCTAAGAATCCTAGTATTCCTTCAGTAGGAGTTCCATGGCCAGACATGATGGGATTGCCTCAGTTCTCTCGTTAGTGTATCTTGGAAGGCATGTAGAAGGTCCAGGAGGAGAGTTGTGGGGGTGAGGTTGTACAGTTTCTCTGAGACTTGTTTCAGGAAGGATTTGATGATATCCTTAAATTCCTGGGTGTGAATTATAGTGTGGGGTCTTCTTTGAGTTCTTCATAGTAGGTGATGTCAGAGAGTTGTCAGCTGGCTTTGGTGACATAATCATCATGGTTGGGGACCATGATGAGACCCCCTTTGTCTGTTCGTTTGATCAATATCTAATGATTGGATTTCCAGGACTGTACAGCAGTCCTCTTGGTGGAGGAGAGATTCTGGTGGATGTGATGTTTGTTAAGGAATTGATATCATGATCAAGTGTGTGGTTTCATCCACTGTGTTTCATCCACTCTGTGACGTTCTTATGACTGTTCAGGGGTGTGTGGTAGTTGTGGGTGATGTCATCTCTGTTGTGAAATAGTTCTTTGAGGTGGAATTAGTGAAATAATTTTTCTAGATTCTAGGATCCTGCAAGATGGGAGGGGTCCCAGAGCTCGGGCTCCAGTGTAAACCCAGCAGTCTATACTGCAATGAAAGTGCCCTGCAGCCTGAGCCTCACAGGATCAAGTCGGCTAACACAGGCCAGCCCCAGGTGTCTAGTTGCTGTGTAGACATACCCTTTATCTCCTTGAGATAAAAAGACTTAAGACTTCACACTTTTCCAGTAAAGCCGTATGGACTCACTGGAATGGGTCTGAGTGTGAGAGGGAAACGTGTGCAGGAGAAATGCATTTATTGTATCCCATTTTGAGGATCAGTATCTGGATCTGAAACTCCCTTGCTCCACTGTGCAAGCCTATTATTAAAAGGAATAAATCTCTCCAAAACCTTGGAATACACAGGTACTCACAGGTAGTCCAACGGAAGTATTCATTAGTTTAGTGAGGATCATCCTGAAAGCCATGACATAGGGTTTCAAAAAAAACAGACTTCAATTCAAAGACCAGGATGTAGCAGAGTATTATCTTCTCTTCATTCTTCCTAATACAAATCAAGTGAGTAAACTCTATGAAGTTAGTAATTCAGATCAACATAGATGAGAGATGCATCACCATAATTTATATTAGTTTTCTTGCCAGTCTATGAAAAAGACCCCGTTGAAATCAAAAACATTTGCCCTGGGAGAGTATGTGAGTCTCATGAGATTTAGTCATGCTTCAGTCACCTCCACTCTTGACTATTTTGCCCCTTTTTCCCATTACAAGGTCCACCTTGCCTATCTCCAACACTGGTTCACCTCCAACATCCATTTCCTCTGCTCTTGCTCTCACACTATGGAGTGACTTTGGTGGAAATCCCATGATCAGGCTGACTTCTTCCACTACAAGTACATTCTTCATAGAATATCAGGGTTGGAAGGGGATATCAGGAGATCATCTAGTCCAACCCCCTGCTCAAAGCAGGGCCAATCCCCAAATCCCTAAATGGCCTCCTCAAGGACTGAACTCATAACCCTGGGTTTAGCAGGCCAATGCTCACACCACTGAGCTATCCCTCCCCCCAAAATATTAATAATAATTAAAAAAAATTAGACAGATTTTTGCCCCAGATCCCTAACTGGCCGCCTCAAGGACTGACCTCACAACCCTGGGTTAAGCAGGTTCACTACTCCTTCAGGTCTGCCATCTTCCTTGCTAAATAACTCTACTTCTAAACTTGACTGAAACCCATGCCCACCATCCCAGCTGCCTTTTCACTACCTTCGACTAACTCATTAAACCCTCCACTCATGCTTCCATTTCTCTCTCTGCACAGGATCTTGTCAATTTCTCCCAAGAGAAAAATGATTTTAAAAAACAGTCCTCTCCCTCCCCTGGGCTCATCTTCCCTTCTGCCTTTCCCTCCTAAAACTCTCACCCCTTCCCCCTTGTCACAGGTACAAACATTTCACATCTGTTCTCCTTTTCTAATCCTCCACTTTAGGGTGACCAGATCACTACACTAAAATATTGGGGAAAACTGGGCTGCCATCAGCCCTGCCCATGGTCCACCCCTACTCCTCCCAGGCTCCACCCCTACTCTGCCCCAGGTCCCGCCCTGCTCCCACTCGGCCCCCCCACCTCACCCTTCCTCATCCCCCGACCTGCCGCTGGCTTGCTGCGTGCCTCCTCAGTCTCCCACCCATTGCTCGCCTCCTCGCCCGCCCGCCGCTCACCTCTTCACCCCCCCACCTTCCACTCACCCCTATGGCACTGACTTCCCCTCTGCTGGGTGGGTGCTTGCCCACCCCCTGCCTCTTTCTGCCTCTGCACTGCCCTCATCCCGCCCCCATTCCACTCCCTTCCCCCAAGTCCCTGACCCTGCCCTGATTCTTCTCCACTTCCTCCCCTGAGCATGCCACATCCTCGCTCCTCCTCCCTCCCATCTGGAAAGCACAAAGCACCACCAAACAGCTATTAGGTGGCAGGAAGCACTGGAGGGGGGAGGAGCGGGGACATGGCATGCTGGGGGGGCAGAAGGAGGCAAGGAGGGAGGAGCTTGGCTGCAATTTTTCCCTGTGGGTGCTCCTGCCCCAGAGCACCCACAGGGTCAGCGCCTCCCTCCCGTTCACCTCCTTACCCAAATATTGGGACAAATGACATCTCGATCATACATTGATTGGGACACAGGACAAAGGATTAAATATCGGGACAGTCCCGATTTTATCGGGACATCTGGTCACCCTATTCCACTTGTCCCAGTGATCCCATCCCTATCCTATCTCCTGCTTTCCCTTTCGACCACTTTCATATCCTCCCTTACTCTTCTCCTTACCCCTACACTCTGCTCTGGCTCCTTCCCCTCACGATACAAGCATGCTTTGTCTCTCCCATCTTTAAAAAAAACTTACTTTTGACCCTACATAGGAACAATCATAGTAGCTACAGGAGACCCACACAGTTGTCTGGATGCATCCTAGAATGGTCCTTGAGTTTACATAGAGTGGGAAGCCAATCAGGAACTGTGAGGCTGCTGCCTGTCAGATCCCTTGAGGCAGGACTTCCTATGGCCTGCGCTCACTGGGTCATGGGCAGTGGAGCATAAGCTGGTGGCAGCATGGAGATATCAAATGCCTTGTAGCTCTACAGGCTGGAATCCTAGACCTGTGGGTTCTTATAGTCTCCCTCTACACTTGTATCTCTATGTAATCTCATCCACAAACACAAATTCAGCTACCATCTCTATGCTGACCACTCACAGATCTCTCTATTTCAGACCTGTCTGCTTCTGTCCAAACTAAAAATCTCAGCCTGTCTCTGACATCCCCTCATGGATGTCTAGCCATCAGCTCCAGTCAACATGCCTGAGAAAAAGTTCCGAGTCTTCTCCCCAAAACTCTCCCCACTTTCTTCTCTCAATCACTGTGTATAATACCACTATCCTGCCTGTCACTCTGGCCCATAACCTGGGCATCATTTTAAACTCAGATATCTAACTCCTAACATCTAGGTTATGTCTAAATCTTTCCAATTTTTTCTGCTAACATCTCTAAGATACAGCCTTTCTTATCCAATCACACAGCTAAAACTCTCATCCAAGTTCTCATCAGTTCATGTCTCAATGACTGCAACATCCTTCTCTCGGGCCTTGACTAATGCAATCTTGCCCATTCAGAAAGTTGCTTCAGAGATCACTGAATTCAATGGTACTAGGCTGATTTACACCAGCTGAGGATCTGTCTTGCCTTTTTTTTTTATTTAGTCTGTCATCATACTGGTGTATCTGAGGAATAAAATGTGAGTCTGGTGATCCCTGTTTACACTGATGGGCATGCAGTTAACACCAACCTGCCTTTCATTCAGACATACAACTTAGTGATTATCTTCAACTCCTACCCACCCTCTCTTTTCACAGCCATTCCTTTTCCACATCTTGGTGCTCTTTCTCCAAAGCATTTCTATTATCTAGCCTATTCTTTATGTGACAACAGCTAAATCGCTCAACCTGGCCCACATCATCTCCCACCTTGATTACTGTAACTCCTGCTTCTCAGGCCTCTGTGATACACACATCGCTCCCTGTCAGCCCATGGAGGATACAGCTGCTGAGATAAACCTGCTTGCCTATCACCATGCCTATGTTATGCTCCTCTCTGAATCCCGTTATTGGCTCCCCCTTTAGACAACATGACAAGCTTCCTATCCTCATCCTTAACAACCTTCACAATTCTCACTTTCCTTACCCATTCACTCTGATGTCCTACCACTTCACTGCCAGTCTTGATACCCCCATTCTTCTGTTTTTCCTATGCTTTCTTCCATGCTGACCCTTACAGCTTACCTCATGAACTGGTCCTTAAGGTTCTTTTATGTCTTCAAATCCCTTCTTAAAAACAACTTCTATCATAATGCTCACAAGCAATTAGCAAACTACTAAAGGTTAGGTAAAGGGGCAGCATGGGGGAAACAAAAATAAAACCCAATCAAGAAATTCAGTACACATTGTATCTCTTTATCCTTTTCCATCACCCTTTGTCTGTTGCTTGTCTTATTAGAACATACAGCCTTTTAGACAGAGATTATTTCTTCTCCAATATATATACAACACCCAGGTAGGACATTCTGGATACTACAGCAATACCAATAAATAATAATTCACTTATGAGCATTCTTTTACAGCTGACTTTTGATGAAAGAACATAAGAATGGATATACTGGGTCAGACCAAAGGTCCATCTAGCTCAGTATCCTGTCTTCCAACAGTGGCCAATGCCAGGTGCCCCAGAGGGATTGAACAGAATAGGTAATCATCAAGTGATCCATCCCATTGCCCAATCCCAGATTTTGACAAACAGAGGCTAGGGACACCATCCCTGCCCATCCTGGCTAACAGCCATTGATGGACCTATCCTCCATGAATTTATCTAGTTCTTTCTTGAACCCTGTTATAGTCTTGGCCTTCACAACATCCTCTGGAAAGGAGTTCCACAGGTTGACTGTGCGTTGTGTGAAGAAATACTTCCTTTTGTTTATTTTAAACCTGCTGCCTACTAATTTCCTTTGGTGACCCCCTAGTCCTTGTATTATGAGAAGGAGCAAATAACACTTCCCTATTTACTTTCTCCACATTAGTCATGATTTTATAGACCTATATCATATCCCCCCTTAGTCATCTCTTTTCCAAGCTGAAAAGTCCCAGTCTTATTAATCTCTTCACATACGGCAACCATTCCATACCACTAATAATTTTTGTTGCCATTTTCTGTACCTTTCCAATTCCAATATATCTTTTTTGAGATGGGGCGACCACATCTGCACTCAGTATTCAAGATGTGGGCGTACCATGGATTTATATAAGGGCAATATGATATTTTCTGTCTTATTATCTATCCTTTTCTTAATGATTCCCTACATTCTGTTTGCTTTTTTGACTGCCGCTGCACATTGAATGGATGTTTTAAGAGAGCTATCCACAGTGACTCCAAGATCTCTTTCTTGAGTAGTAACAGCTAATTTAGATCCCATCATTTTATATGTGTAGTTGGGATTATGTTTTCCAATGTGCATTACTCTGCATTTACCAATACTGAATTTCATCCACCATTTTGTTGACCAGTCACCCAGTTTTGAGAGATTCTTTTGCAGCTCTTTGCAGTCTGCCTGGGAGTTAACTATCTTGAGTAGTTTTATACCATCTGAAAATTTTGCCAGCTCACTGTTTACCCCTTTTTCCAGATCATTTATGAATATGTTGAATAGGACTGGCCCCAGTACAGACCCCTGGGGGACACCACTATTCACCTCTCACCATTCCAAAAACTGACCATTTATTCCTATCCTTTGTTTCCTGTCTTTTAACCAGTTACCAGTCCATGAGAGGACCTTCCCTCTTATCCCATTACAGCTTACTTTGCTTAAGAGCCTTTGGTGAGGGATCTTGTCAAAAGCTTTCTAAGGAAGGAAGGAAAACATACAAAAAAAATCTATTTCTACAAAGATACAAAGCTGTGTCTATTTGTCGACAATTTTCAGGCAATTTGCTCTGTTCAAAATTACTACAGCATTTCAATTTTTCCCATCTAGGTTGGAATTGTACCGTTGCTGCAGACAATGACAATCACAGAAGCAAATGAAAATATTCTTCCTTGATTTCTACTGTGAAAAATCAACATCAAGTTGCAAATCGTTCTTTAAATGATTTACTTCAACATAATCTAAATAGGCATTATTTAAAAGTCTTGACATTTTTTATATAAAAATACTAAAAATGAAAATAAAAACTGTACACATTAGGCAATGCAATGGCAGTAATCTATATCCCAAGTCCTTTTTTCTAAATCTTCACCATCACCAGCCCTAGGAAACAGAAAACAGCTTTATACTTATTTATTTATTTATTTATACTTAAACAAAAGAAAAAGAGCACCTATTCATACACTCCTGGTGCTCTTAAATGCAACTTAAAATAGAAAATGTGTCAAAAGGTCCCTTCATTATGGCTCCAGAGCACTGTCTTCGCAAAATTAATAAATCTGCTATAATCAGGTGTTCATCTACTTCCTCGGCAACTAATGCAACTAAATAATTGAAATCCCCAAATTACTATATTTAAAGGAAGCAAACAGGTAAAGGCCAAATTCTGCTCCCACTGAAGTCAGCACCAAAACTTACACTGACTTCGTGAGAGTAGGACTGAGACCTAATTTTTTTTAATGTAATAAACTCTGTCGTCCTCGGAGGGATGGACCTGGATTTCTTAAAGAAAATAAATGTTAACAAGTTTAACCCTTATGGACTAAGAAACTAACAATTCTGAGACTTTGAGGGAAAGGCCTAAACCACAGTGAAGCAGAAGATGAGGCCAGAGTGAATATGCATAACTGGCAGGGTTAAAAAAAAAAAAAAAGCAGGTAACTTTACAGATGTAGTGGAATATTTATGCCCAGTTGATACTGGAGAGAAGAAAGTTGCCAAATTTGACTTCCTATCCAGCTAAAATGATAAAATGCAATACCATATGATCACATTCTTTTCATATGTGATTATGGGATTAACAAGGAAATTGAGGATATTAGAAAAGGGGTTTTGTAACCAAATTCTCAAATTATGCAGCATAATGTAAAACCCCTGAGGAAAATAGGAATTTCCCCTCGAAAGTGAAAAAAAATTTACATCCTAAAGATATCTTCCAGAGAAACAAAAATTAACATTCAGTGCAGAGTAGCTAAGAGCAAAGGTTAAGTATCATGTAAGGAATCTAATTTAATTGTTTTTTCTAATGAAAGTGAAAAAATAGTGTTGAGAACATAACAGATCTGGAATACAGATACCTACAATGAAATAATATAATTTTTCACATATATAGAACATGTTCATTTTGCTGCCCACCATTATTTAGATAAAATAAACAAAAAAAAGGTGATGTATCCATATCTTATCAGGGAAGAAAACATTATTGTACTAGTAAAAGCAGCAAAGAATCCTGTGGCACCTTATAGACTAACAGACGTTTTGGAGCATGAGCTTTCGTGGGTGAATACCCACTTCCTCAGATGCATGTCTTCGCAAAATTAATAAATCTGCTATATAGGAAGTGGGTATTCACCCACGAAAGCTCATGCTCCAAAACGTCTGTTAGTCTATAAGGTGCCACAGGATTCTTTGCTGCTTTTACAGATCCAGACTAACACGGCTACCCTCTGATTATTGTACTAGGTCAGTTAACAGAAGAGTGGTACAGATCAACCATGCCCTGGTTATGGAAAGCTGCAATATTGTGTTTAAATGTACTTTTTGCTACAACTACCATGGCATAAACAGCAGAAAAACCAAAAGGTTAATATTAAAAAATTTAGATCACCATGAGTAAAGAAACTGCCTGAAGATGTCTATTTCATAAAAGGTATTTCCCAAAGAAAATATTCCTCTCAAGATTGTGGGAGTGAAGAATTGAGAAAATCATGCACTCAACAAAACAGGGCATGCTTACAGGTAAAGGCAATGCAATTCTTACTATAAAACAAATTTGTTCTTTTATAAACATCTATATCTCCAAAAGATATTGAAAACTGAAAGATAAAAAACCAAGAGCAGAGGGAATACTATAAAAGCAGCTGAAAGATGGAGAATATTTTCTATGCACAAGGAAGTTAAGTAGAAAATTACGGTCTCTCATTAGCAAAAGGCACAAGATAATCTTCCCAGAATTAAAACAAAATCCTATAATATGATGCACCATAGCTACATCTTTACTTGGAACTAGGGGCATGATTCCCAACCCACGTAGACATATTCACACTAGATCTCATCAAGCTCGCACGCTAAAAATAGTAGTGTAGCCACAGTACTAAAGGCAGTGGTGAAAGGTGTCATAAACAGATAGCTAAGGGTTAATGTTCTTTTACCTGGAAAGTAGTAACCTGAAACACCTGACCAGAGGACCAATCAGGAAACAAGACTTTTTCAAATCTGGGTGGAGGGAAGTTTGTGTGTGAGTCCTTTGTCTTGTGTCTGTCCCTCTCGGCTATGGGAAGGATTTTTCTGTCTCCTGCTTTCTAATCTTCTGTTTCCCAGTTGTAAGTACAGAAAGGATAGTGGTTTATATGGTTTTTTTTTGTACTTACATGTGTGTAGTTGCTGGAGTGTTTTGAATTGTGTTCTTTTTGAATAAGGCTGTTTATTCATATTTCTTTTAAGCAATTGACCCTGTATTTGTCACCTTAATACAGAGAGACCATTTTTACGTATTTTTTCTTTCTTTTTATATAAAGCTTTCTTTTTAAGACCTGTTGGAGTTTTTCTTTAGTGGGGGACTCCAGGGAATTGAGTTGCAGCTGACCAGGAAACTGGTGGGAGGAAGAAGTCAGGGGGAAAAGAAAATCTCTGTGTGTTAGATTTACTAGCCTGGCTTTGCATTCCCTCTGGAAGAAGGGGGGGTGGGGGAGAGATTGGCTCTCGGTACTTCTGTTTCCAGGACTGGAAATAGGAAGGGTGGAATCCCTCTGTTTAGATTCACGGAGCTTGCTTCTGTGTATCTCTCCAGGAACCCAGGGAGGGAACACTTGGAAGGGAGAAGGGGGGGGGAAATGGTTTATTCCCCTTTGTTGTGAGACTCAAGGAATTTGGGTCTTGGGGTCCCCAGGGAAGGTTTTTGGGGGGACCAGAGTGCCCCAAAACACTAATTTTTTGGGTGGTGGCAGCTTTACCAGGTCCAAGCTGGTAACTAAGCTTGGAGGTTTTCATGCTAACACCCATATTTTGGAAGCTAAGGTCCAAATCTGGGAATATGTTATGACAAAAGGCAGCATGATCTAGATGCCCCAAGTACAAACCCGCCTGGGCTCCACAGGTATGTATTCGAAGTGGCCAGGGCCTACACTACCATGACTACACCACTACTTACAGCATGCGACCTTGATGAGAGCTAGCTTGAGTATGTCTCCTCAAGTTGGGAATCACACTCTCAGCTCGAAATGTAGCCTAAATTTCATCATAGGTCACTTTTCCTCAGATTCAGTGTTACAAACCTACATAAATTCACAACAGGTGTAAGCAAGAGCAGAATCAGACTTCTAAGGGTATGTGTACACTGAAACTAAGCCCCGGCCTGTGGGACCCCGGCTCATAGACTCAGTGTTTCCCAGCCCATGCTTGAGCATCTACACTGCATTGTGAACCTGGGATATGTAAACCTGAGTTTACAATTGCTGGACCTGGGTCTCACAGTCTTACTAATGTGTCCATATTGTACTACGCAGACCTTCTGATTTAGGTCTTAGGTTTGATCCGTGTACACACTGCAAAACAATGTTTGGACCTGAGTCTCAGCGGGACTCAGGCTCTCACCCATCCCTCTGATTGTGACCTTGGAGTGCTTCCTAACTTGAGTTAGACTGATTTGTGTGTGTATAAAGAAATAAGGCTTGGGCTCAAAATGAGTCAGAGCTTAATGTGCCATGTACAGCCAAATCTGCTCCTTGAAGATCATAGGTTCTTTATTATGTCAGAACTTTCAGATATAGGGCATTATTCTCTCTCTTAAATGTGTGTAAATCAAGACTAATTCCACTGAAGTCACACCAGTATAAACCTGTGTGAGAGGAGAATTGAGCCCATCTTCTAAATATCTCACTTAGGCCTGGTCTACACTACGCGTTTAAACCGAATTTCGCAGTGTTAAACCGATTTAACCCTGCACCCGTACACACAACGAGGCCCTTTATATCGATATAAAGGGCTCTTTAAACCGATTTCTGTACTCCTCCCCGACGAGAGGCGTAGCGCTGAAATCAGTATTGCCATGTCGGATTAGGGTTAGTGTGGCTGCAAATCGACAGTATTGGCTTCGGGGTGGTATCCCACAGTCCACCATTGTGACTGCTCTGGAAAGCAATCTGAACTCGGATGCACTGGCCAGGTAGACAGGAAAAGCCCCGCGAACTTTTGAATTTCATTTCCTGTTTGCCCAGCATGGACCTCTGATCAGCACGGGTGGTGATGCAGTCCCAAATCCAAAAAGAGCTCCAGCATGGACCGTACGGGAGATACTGGATCTGATCGCTGTATGGAGAGACAAATCTGTTCTATCACAGCTCCGTTACAGAAGGTGAAATGACAAAGCATTTGAAAAAATCTCCAGGCTATGACAGACAGAGGCCACAGCACAGTGCTGTGTGACAAGCGTAATGGAAAGCCAAAGAATCAAATGGACGCTCATGGAGGGAGGGAGGGGGGACTGAGGACTCCAGCTATCCCACAGTCCCCGCAGTCTCCGAAAAGAATTTGCATTCCTGGCTGAGCTCTCAATGCCTGAAGGGTCAAAAACATTTTCCCGGGTGTTTCAAGGTATATGTCGCCAATTTACACCCTTCCCCCCACCCGAAAGAAAAGGGAAAAAAAACATTTCTCGCCTTTTCTCAATGTCACCCTATGTCTACTGCATGCTGCTGTTTGACGGGGTGCTGCAGTACTGAACACCAACATCCCCTTCCCAGTGGCAGACGGTACAATATGACTGGTATCAATCATCATCATCAGCCCATGAGTGCTCCTGGCTGGCCTCGGTGAGGTCAGCCGGGGGCACCTGGGTAAAAATGGGAATGACTCCCGGTCATTCCCGGCAGATGGTACAGAACGGCTGGTCACCGTCTTCATCATAGCAACTGGAGGCTGAGCTCCATCAGCCCTCCCCACCCTTTCATGTCTAAAGAAAAGATTCTGTACTGCCTGGACTATCTTAGCAGTGGGAGGCTGGGCTCCTCTCCCACGTCACCCTTTAATGTCCTGCCTGGACTATCATAGCAGCTGGAGGCTTCCTCCCCCTCATTTTATCTTATTAAGAAGTCAGTGTTTCTTATTCCTGCATTCTTTATTACTTCATCACACAAATGGGGGGACACTGCCACAGTAGCCCAGGAGGGTTGGAGGAGGAGGGAAGCAACGGATGGGGTTGTTGCAGGGGCACCCCCTAGAATGGCATGCAGCTCATCATTTCTGCAGGATCTCTGGGGCTTTGACACGGAGCGGCTGTGCTCTCTGGTTCTCTAGTACACTTGCCACATATTCTAGGCAGGACTGACTCTATTTTTAGACAAAACATAAAGAAGGGAATGACCCCGAGAGTCATTCCCATTTTAGTCCATGCGCCCCCGGCCGACCTCAGCAAAGGCCAGCAAGGAGCACCCATGACAGCAGCAGATGGTACAGAACGACTGATAACCGTCATCTCATCGCCAATTTACAATGGCATGGCAGACGGTGCAATAGGGATGGTAACCGTCTCTGCTACCTTGCAAAGGCAAATGAATGTTACTGTGTAGCACTACAGTACCGCGTCTGTCAGCAGCATCCAGTACACATACGGTGACATTGACAAAAGGCAAAATGAGCTCCATGGTTGCCATGCTATGGCGTCTGCCAGGGTAATGCAGGGAAAAAGGGCGTGAAATGATTGTCTGCCATTGCTTTCATGGAGGAAGGAATGACTGACGACATTTACCCAGAATCACCCACGACACTGTTTTTGCATTGGGATCTCAACCCAGAATTCCAATGGGCAGGGGAGACTGCGGGAACTATGGGATAGCTACGGGATAGCTACCCACAGTGCAACACTCTGGAAATCGACGCTAGCCTCAGTACATGGACGCACACCACTGAATTAATGCGCTTAGTGTGGCCGTGTGCACTCGACTTTATACAATCTGTTTTACAAAACCGGTTTATGTAAAAACAGAATAATCCCATAGTGTAGACATACCCTTAGTTGCAATTTTTTTTACTTCTGATAACCACATTTGTGATCTCACATCTCAGTATATGCAATACTATCTACACTGGTCTTTAAAAATCCTCTCTTTGAGCAGCCCAGTAAGTTCCAAACCATGCAAACACATTTAGGACCAAATTCTGCTCTCAACTGCTTTTATTACAGCAGTAACCTATGACTTTATTCCTATGACAATTCATTCAGATATTGTTGTTTCAAAATACTATGCGTTTCCTCTTCTGATCCCAAATTCTTGGAACACTTAATTCTCTTCGTTTCTTGACTCTGTCATTTTAAATACCAGGTCAAAAACCTTATTCTTTTTCTCTTCTTAGTGAAAATTTCTCTGATAATCTGATGTCTCTTTTCTTCTAATAAACACAGAGCCTGATTCACTGCTGCGTTACTCCAGTTTAATGACACATCATTCCATTGAAACTCCAATGCCAAGAGGAATCTTTATATTTAGTTCAATGGAAGCTCAAACAAACTGTTATAGCATATTGCAGACATTTTAACATTTAGAAAGGGACTCAGTCTTTGAAGTGATCTGTATCATTTAACTACTGCTATGTACAGTTTCCTAGAATTGGCATTGCTGAATGGGAAATGTTTGTTTTAACAAGCCCCTGCAACATGACTTCTTAAAGGTATTAGTTATAACTTTTTTGGTATAGTACAGATACTAGACACACCAGTAACAATAGAAAGAAATCTTAGTCCGGGCTTCTTTATACACAGAAAAAGACTACAGTAAGCTGATACCTTTACAGAGAATCATTGGACAACTCTTTTGTTATTGCAGAAAGAAACTGACAGTGCCGATAACAAACACAAACACATATCTTGCAATGCCTTTGAAAGCTCAAAGAAAAACTGTCAGTTCCAAATGTAGCATAGAAAATCTTCCACTGGTTTTAAAAGCATGGTAACAATACACCCACAAAAATACAGGAAAATGTCTTGAAAAACCTTTGAAGGCACAGAGAACTAGCGATAACAACAAAAAGAAACAATTTTTTCACTGCTTTGCAGGTGACATACACAAAATCCAATGGTGCAGAAGTCAAAATATGACAACTTCTTCTAGTACCAGGAAGAACCCTCAGAGTGCTTGCATTAGCACAACAAAAGTTTGCTCATATAACTTTGATGTAATGAGTATTCACTACTCTGTGCAGAATATGAAGTTACAAAAGGTGCCAAAACTACTGTGAAGACAATTCTGATGATGCCTTTGATGAAATAAAGAAACAAATTCTTTGGCAACATTTTTCTATCCTACTCATGTCAAAGACAGAAAATACATTCCAACTTGCTAATGGCTTGAAAAATATATCCAGCATCTAAGGGCTAAGCACGCTAGCCAGGGTGAAAAAAATATCTGTCACCCCGCCAAAGCCATGACCACTGCAATTTAAAAGAATAAACCATTTTGTACTGTTTATTGTAAGATGCATTTATTTGTAACTGGGAAGTTGGCCCTGCATGACTTATCCTCAGTTCATAGCTGGAAGTTTTTTCTTTGAAACCATAAAGCCTAGAGACTCTTGTGTTAAACTAAGAGCTTAATTTCTACAAAAGATGATGGCTCTCACCCAGGAAAACTTTCCACTCCATGTGGAAGAGTGGGTGAGTGGATTTTTCATGATGTTAGTAAGAGGAAGCAAAGCCACTTGGCTGTGGATTGTCCAACAACTCATTACTGGAGAACTGTACATTAGCTCTTGCATGTTAATGTTCAGGCAACGTTCCATCTAATCTGCAGGAAAGTAATGTCTTGAAATGAGCATTCCCGAAACAGCATTTAGGGCTGTCAAGGATGTAGTCACTAGAGAATAATACTCAGCTGCAAGTAGCAGAAAGTGTTTGCTGAACTGTTGCACAGGATGCTGTCACACACAGCCCTGGTAAAGGTTCCTCTCCTGGCCACTCACCAGGCTGCTGTGTTGCATCCCAACATGCTAGACCCCTGCGTTGGACCCCAGCATGGTAGATTCATATGCTCTTAAGCTTCCCTGGATCTCAGTAGGCTGTCTCTCCCCTTGACCTCTCTGGCATACTTCCTTGGTATTGACTCTGTCTGCCACCTCTTCACAGAAATGAGATAATGCTGTTCAGTTGCCTCAAGGTCAGAATCACTGTTAATCCTCCAAGTTTTCACAATAGTTTACGTTTATCTTTTCCCAGAACTCAAAACTTATGGGCACTTTCGGTTTACAGTTTAACTCTTCAGAGGCAAATGATACATAAAGCAAACAGATACACTTATAGGCTTCGTAAAGGTTTCTAAACATAATTACTCTTTACTTAGATAGCAGGGAAGATATATGGATTCAGTAGTAATAAAAGCCACATTCATTTCCCTGCATGGGTTTTCTCATTACTCTGGAGCATTCTCCAAAGGAAGTCAAGGATACTCCCCTTCTGCACATGGCTTCTCCTCTGAATCGTGGAATCTCTGGCTTTGATGTTGGCTGGTCACACAGTTAAACAGGATCCCTCCGCTACAAAAGCATGGTCTTCTCTATTTCTTTCTTGACCAATGCTTCCTGAGTGTCTTTAGGAGTCTTCTTGACCACCCAATCTTGATAGTTTAAAGGCTAGCATCAACACCATGGTTCTTTGTCCTCCTGTTTCAGGATTGTCTACTTTCCAAACCCTAGCTCTCTCCAGACAAGTTGGAAAAAACTAGTTTCCCCTAGGATGCAGTTACTATTTTGTTCTCCCCAGATAAGATCTATTCATGTGCTGATAGTTCTTAACTATCCGCCAATTCAAAGATAGTTATGTCAACTGTCAAACTGGGAGCACATATGTATTTGGGTCCCCCAGCGATCTGTCCTGGGTGCAGTACTAGTCAACATTTTCATTAATGACTTTGATAATGGAGTAGAGAGTGAGATTATAAAATCTGTGGATAACGCCAAGTTGGGAGGGGTTGCTAGCATTTTGGAGAACAGGATTAGAATTCAAAAAAACAAGCAAGATTTAGGTTAGATATCAGGGAAACTTTCTAGCTATAAGGATAGCTAAGCTATGGAACAGGCTTCCAAAGATTATGGAATCCCCATCACTGGAGGTTTTCAAGAACAGGTTAGATGAACGTCTCAAGAACAGGTTAGATGAACTTGTCTGTCAGGGATGGTCCTACCTCAGCACGAGGAACTGGACTAAATGACCTCTCGAGGTCTCTTCCTGCCCTACACTTCTATGATTCTATGGTTTTATGTCAGTGCCAACGCTCCGTTTCCTTAGCACAGATGGTTCATAAAATCAAACTGGAAGTCATAAGCTGTACATAGATTCAGATTCTCCAAATCATCACAGGTGCTCAAGAATTTTCCAGCTATGCATAAAACTAGGGCCAAATGGTGCTATTTTGACACTGACTTGCACTGGGGCTGGTCCAGAACTGCATTACCACAGCAGGAGCTCAGAGAGAGGTTGTAGGTCAAAATTTTTATTCGGGCCTTGAGAAGATTCCCTCCCTGAGCAATTTCCCTCCCATGGCATTGTGTGGGACTTGCCTGTCCATTATGATGGTACAAACTGCTTCTACCGCTATACTGAGCTCTCAGAGTGAGCCAGGCCATGACTCTATACCCTCCACAATCCCTTTAGGTTAACATGAAGACCCAGCAGCAACTGACAAGAGCAGTGTCTGTGCTCCCTCAAACGTGAGATACAGAAATAATTACAAAAATCCTGTGCATCGGATGGTAAACAATCAATAAAAGCAACAGTTATAGGATCGAGCCTGATCTTACATGTGCAGGTACACACATTGCCAACTATCTGATTAAAATCAGCTACTTCAGATGTTTATGCATTGCTGTAAGGTAGGTGGTTTAAAAAGCTACACAGCAATATACCTGCCTGTAGCTCAGGGTTGATTTTTAAATTAACTTGTCATTTTAAAAGAAACTACAAATGCTAGTTTATGCCGTTATTTTATCATTCAGTGAATGGTGTATCAAAACAAATGTTCACTTCCTCTCTAAACAACAAAAATGATATTTTCCTACCACATAAATCTATTGCCTTGTTTTTACGTTGCTACCTCTCAAAATTACATGTTATGAATTATTCATGGCATCCAATTTAATTAATTTACTTTTACTGAAGTTACATCTGATCCAAAAAGGGTTTGGTGTGTTGTTTTTTTAAAGAATGTAATATATCATAAAAAAAAATCTTCTGTACAATTGAATACAAGAATGTGGTGCATTGATATTATTCTGTCAATAAATGATGTTAGACAGAGTAGAATAACGCTAAGTAAGAATTATTAAAAACAAAAAAGAGTTCCATCTTTTTAAAGGCAGACAATGAGCTGGATTCGGGATGACACCTCCAACCAGGATAATTAATGTGCTGAAAGCATGCTTGTTAGGCTGGAAAAACATGTAGACAGTCCTTGGAGTTGAGGATATTTACTTGGAAATAAGATGTGAAATTGGGCTGCGTCCACCTTTCAAGCCTTTTTACACAGTAAAAGTAGCACAGGAGAAACAGGAACCAAACCATTTGTCCAAGGCAGCAAGTACAGTGCAAATGGATTTGGGAAACATATAATGGACATTTCATAAGAGAATGTCATATCCTCCTGGAGTGGTACATTTAGGAAAATATCTTTGTGGCAAGGCCTTGCTGGGGGAGAGAGAAAAGAAATATAAAAGTATAACCAAGAAACCCCAAAGAGATAAGAAGCAGGAGAAAGGATGACTAGAGGCATCTGATAGCAGAGAATATCTGCAACACATAGCCCTGTCAATAGGTCAGGACAAGCTGGTGGGGGGAGGGGAAGGAACAATGTGTTCTGTAGAAATGGAAAACTTTGCTTTTTCCCTATAACTAACCCAAATGGTACCTTTCTAAATTACCTTTTATAGAGTTTAAGATGATTGTTTTATGCAAACCATTAATTTCCTTATCTGATTTTGGCTTCATATGTTAAATAATCTCATTTCACTGCAAGCCAGGTGGTAATGGACTGTTTGTGAATTGCATTCAGATCAGCCCAAAGAGGTGAAATATCCTTCAGCCTGTGTAATAGTGTCGTTGGTGGGTTAGGTGGCCTAGTGGTTAGCACACCTTGTACCCCATCCCGGCAGGTTGATCTGACTGTCTTGGTCATCCTCTAATCAAAGGTGCGGTGAGGTAGACAGGTAGTTCAAGTCCCTCCTGTCATGGAGGCAATGCAATGGTAGGGGAGCCTGGGCCCACCCACTCCATCAGGCTCTGATCCCAAGCCCTAGGAGGGTCAACAGTGTCTGGACTCCAAGATGCCTTCTGAGTTGCCCTGCCTGGTCACTTTCCAGCACCGCTTTTCTCTGCCTGTCTTCAGTCACAGATAAGATTAAAAGAAAAGGTAACCAAACTATCAGCCCTAATCGGACTCAGCATACAGGCTGATTCTCTGAGGGAGGTTTTTCCAGCACTCTTGTCAGGAGTCTCCAGGGTAGGTCTGTCCTCCTCCCCAGCCTCCCCCCTTCTGAGTTGGGTTGCTCTCTTTTCAACTCCTTCACACATTTTTGAAACATGATTGTAGTTTTAAAAAGTTCATTTAAGAAATATGTCTTTGGGTTGCACTTGTAATGATCCAGAGACCAACCATCTTATTTTAAGGCTCAGTCCCACAACTCCCAGTGACTTCAATAAGCCCCTGGACATCCAAACCTGTAGTCCTTACTCAGGCAGAACTTCCACTGAAGTTATTGGGAGTTTTTCCTGAATAGGCCCTGTAGGATTGGGCCCATGAGAGTGAAAGGAGTTGTACAGATAATGTATTGTGTGTACGAAGCAAAAGGATCTGGACCTATACAATACAGATTTCCTTTAAAAAATTAAAAAATTAGTAAACACTCTTTTAGAGCAGTTTTTCAACACAAAGAAGCCACATTTCAAAGAGCAATGAAGATTAGAGAAATGGCGCTTTTTAAAGATATTCCAGGGCTGGATGGTATTAAAAAAATATCTTGAGGTTGGAACCCCCTGGCTTGCTGACATTCCAGATACCTTTTAAATTATTATTTTTTCTTTTAAGCTTCCCTTTTATTTCTAAATATAAACCTTAACATCACCTGTAACTATGTGACAGTAAAAAAGATTTGTTGATTTGTTTTGTCAGTCTGAAGTAGTGCACCGTGAGTATAACTGCACCAGAGAAATTCTGAGTCACTCTCAGTAAAGAGCACCTTGTCACAAATAGAAACAAAGATACTGTCACCAGCTTTCCTGAGCCAGGGAGTATCTCACGAGTGAGCTCACCTAGTTTTCAACAGTTCAACTAATGTCTAACTCAGACTGGCCTGCCTCGGCCTTACACTCATACTAAGTAACTCAAAAGGTCTCCCCATGACTTAAACACAAAGTGTGGTCAGCAATAGGCCATGACGAGGCCTAGCTTCTTGGGTTATAGTAGAGGGAAGAGCAAGCCTGCGATACATCGATCCCCGAACATGCTCCCCGTTGACTCTGAAACTCCACCAGGGCGAGAGGCAGAAGTGGAGCTGATGGGGGAGCGGCGGCCATCAATCCCACGCCACGAGAATGCGAAGTGATTCTAAGTCGATTTAAGATACGTTGACTTCAGCTACGCTATTCTCATAGCTGAAGTTGCGTATCTTAGATCGATCCCCCCATCCACTGTAGACCAGGCCCAAGTCTCACTTGTTCCATCAGCCACTGACCCAGGGAGGCCTGTTTAGGCAATCCCTGAGGTCCAAAACTTGCTGCTCTCTTCTCCCGCACACCCAGAACGTGCTGCAGTCTCCTTAGGCACAGATCGTATTCACAGAGCCGAATGCACCAGCACAGCAAATTCTGCGTGAGGGAGAAGTTACGGGGGTCTCTGCAGGGAACTGTGACTATACGCCACCATGAGGCAGGCCAGACGGCTCAGTATCCTTTGCTGCCTCATCCCTCCTGCCCCCCTCTGGATGGCGAGCACTACTACTTTAGTGCAAGTATAGTCCATCAGCATCATAGTGTGCTTAAATTGTTTAAATTGTTTTTAATAAAGTGCAAGTGGCAAGTTTTCCAATACTGTAAGCTTATGTTTGTGTTGCTAAGAGCAAGTCAGGCATAGAGGCACCAGTTTAATAATACTGCATGGGGCCCCATAAATCCTAAGGACGGCCCTGCTTAACAGGCCGCTTCCTGGGCCAGGGTACATCAAGACAGTAGGTCTCTGGCAATCTCAGTTGGACCCTGAGCATTTCCACAAGACCCAACAGTCAGACATCAGGGAAGAATTATCTTTAGTAAGTCAGAGCCCTCCACATCTACAGTCCCATTACTGGCCATCGGGGATATTTCCTACTAGCAGTCACAGATCGCCTATATACAATTATGGGCAATCTCATCAGACCATCCCCTCCATACATTTATCAAGCTCAGTCTTGAAGCCAGTGAGATTCCTCATCCCCCCAGGAAGGGCTGCTTTGCACCTCTAAAGCAAAGCAACTGGCATACGCCAGAGAATTTCTGTGCTTTTTTTTATCTTATCAGTGTCCCTTTAATACTGTAATTGTGAGAGATATTTTATTTACATTTATGGCTGTTTAAGGCACAACTTTTAAAATAAGGGCTGTGTATCTAACATGGGGTATAGCAGGCATCTGCCTGGTGGGTCTTGCCCACATGCTCAGGGTTTAACTGATTGCCATATTTGGGGTCGGGAAGGAATTTACTTCCAGGCCAGACTGGCAGAGACTGGAGGGGGGCGTGGGGGCGGGCCTTCCTTTGTAGCATTGGGCATTGGTCATTCACAGATTTGAACTAGTGTAAATGGTGGATTCTCATTAACTTGAAGTCTTTAAATCATGATTTGATGGCTTCAGTAACTCCACCAGAGGTTAGGGGGTCTATTACAGGAGTGGGTGGGCGAGGCTCTGTGGCCTACAATGTGCAAGCGGTCAGGTTCGATGATCATGATGGTCCCTTCTGGCCTTAAAGTCTATGAGTCTGTGAGATCTGGTCACAGCATAGGGAGAGTTCTTCAAGGGGCATAGAGCCAATATCATGTCAAAATGTGCCCGCCATCAAAATATATCTGTCCACCATCTTGACTTCTGGCAGAGTATTGTATGATTGCATATTCTGATGGGTTTAAGAACCTCCCCCATCATTTTCAGCCCTGACCTCAAAGAGGGCACAGGTTATTTACAGAGAGCTTCAGCTGCAGTGGTCCTTGCAAAATATTTTTTGAAATTTAGAAAGTAGACAGAACTTATTTTTGTTGTTTCATTACTTACTGTAGATTAATAAACAAAAATGTGCCAGTTAAGGTTGGTCTATTTGTCACATGCCTAACATAAAATCTAAAAAACAAAGACACGAAAAGTTAAGGCAACCCACATTTTCCAAGATTAAGGGCTACATTTGGGTTTGGGCTCCCAATAACCATCAAAATGTGACCTCCTCTGGATCAGGGTAAAAATGAGTTATTGGCATATTTTGATGAATTCCCCCAATTTGTCTAAAGTGTGACTTCCAGGGTCAGGAGCTGGATATGTTTTGATAGGTTCCCCATACACTTAAAAGTGTGTGCACCTAAGTTCTGGGAGAGAAAATGGAGGAAGGCATATTTTGATACCTGGTGCCCTGGAAAACCCCAGGACAAAGGAGCAAAAGATAAATAAAGGTTGCCTTTCCATTTCTCTCAAATTAGATAATGAAAATAGATTAGTGACAGTCGATTGGAATGATTAGAGGTATGGACAACCTCTTGTATGAGAAGAGATTGAAAATATACCTTAGACCGGAGATTAGTAAAATAGAATATGATACAAATATACAAACAATAAATGGTGTAAAGAAATTAGATTGGGAACTTTTATCTTGTCTCACAATGCAAGAAAAAGGAGGCATTTAATAAATTTGAAAGGTGGCAATGTAATGGCGTGGCTGGAGTAGCCTGTCTTGTGGATCTTGCCAGCATCCTAACATGGTCACGGGTCTTCCCAGGGCTGCAGGGAGGAAGTCTCTGTCCCCTGTGTCCATTCGCTGCATCTTACTACTAGTTGTCCCCATCTCCTAAGCAATTTCTTAGTTGAGTGCCACTCTCTTCTGGGGACTAAGTGCTTCTCCACCAGCGGCTGCCCTGGCTATCAGGCCTTCTTCTCCACCAGCAATGCTCCCTTCACACAGAGAGGCAGAATTCTGTCCTGCTTCCTCTCCAGTCAGCCCTGAACTACATCTTGTTTTTGTATCTAATGGCATAGAAGACTCACATTCTGAGTCTATGACCACCAGGTGCTGGATTTCATGATACATAGTTACAATCGCTCTCTCTTCACAAGTATCAGAGGGGCAGCCGTGTTAGTCTGGACCTGTAAAAGCAGCAAAGAGTCCTGTGGCACCTTATAGACTAACAGACGTTTTGGAGCATGAGCTTTTGTGGGTGAATACCCACTTCGTCAGATGCATGCATGCTCCAATACGTCTGTTAGTCGATAAGGTGCCACAGGACTCTTTGCTGTCTCTCTTCACAGTATTTTTAAAAATAAATAATAATAATAATAATAATATTGCTTTCTTACTGGTGCTCCATTTTCCTGATGCTCTTACCAGGTATTGCAGTGTAAACTTTGTCACTTTTAGGTGTCTGAGTTTATCACACAAAATCCCCCTATCAGTATCATCCTCTTTATGCTCCCAGATGATCTGAGCAACTGTTTATTTGACCTTGCATGTCTTACATAGCCCATCTTTGTTTTTGTTAATTAAAGCCAAGTTACAATTTAAGTCAGTGTCCGGTAAATATTCAGAGTAGAACTATCTCACTCTTTCTCTAAGGTACTTGCAGTATGTCAGCATTTCCGTTTTAGGGTATACTTTATGAAATCTTCTCCCCCTTATTTCTTTTGTCCATACTTGTTGCCATGCTTTTTAGTTCAGTTTTAATTAGATTTTTAAATTCCTGTTTACTTAGTGCACTTGGATACATACTATTCCAGTGTTTACTCCCATCAGTACAATTGTGTTGTTAGTAATATTTCATTAATTATATCATTTCTGCTATCTGAACTCCTATTTTGATAGCCAGATCCCAACAGTTAATCAGACAAGATGGCTACAGAGGTAGGTTGCACATCTAGCATAAAGCCAACATTATTCCTGGTAGTTTGGCTGTCGTAACAGCTACAAATTTGAGTCTTACGGATTTTTTATTCCAAGTGTTGGGACACAGAATGCTGTCCCCATTCTCCCATTTTTTTCATCTTAAGACTCATCCATAAATATTTAGAAATGTTTGCCCCACTTATCACATATATATCAATTTGCTAAAATGAATATATTTAGCTCTCCTCCTCTTTTAATTTCATTATATAGTTCCACATTTATATCAGAGGACATGATTTTCCACCCATAATTCATTTCCACATGATGCTATATGATTGAAAATGACCATTTATAAACTTAATATTGCCACCGTTAGACAATTGCAACAAATCTTTTACAAAGTGTATCATGTATTTTTTTTTTTAATAAAATCAGATTCTGGAGCACAATTATGTGGAAAATTCAAAAAGGACAATCATGCAGCAAGTTACATGATTGTATAATTGCATTATATACAGGGCCATGCCTACAACACCCCACACAGAATAATATTATGGAGTAGCATGCTCTGCTTTACACAGGACATGCTGTTCTCTGAGGTGATCATCTCTTCACACTGTGCATGTCATGTAAGCTCCATGATGCAGCAGCATGATAGATGATTGTGCCTGTTTTGTGGGTTAAATATTCTTGTGTGTTTTTAACTCTATGAAATTTGATGTGAGGTAGCTTCACAGAAAGAGCCCCCTAGGGCTGAGAATTCATTAGCATGCTAAAGCAACTTGCTCCAACAAAGATGTTAACCCAGAAGCCCATGGGAGTAGGGAAGGATTCTTTCAAATGTCTCATATTGCTCCTTTTGAAGCAGAGGAAAGACTTTTGAAATGGTCATATAAACAGGAGGAATTGAAAGACTGACTCTCCTACCACTTACTCCAGTTTTGTAACAGAATAGCTCAGTTGACTTCATTGGAATTACTCTAGATTTATTAACATATTAATAAACAAACATATTAATTTACAGAGGAGAATCAGGCCATCTGTATTTGTATAAATGCACTTATAAGAACATAAGAATGGCCATACTTGGTCAAACCAAAGGTCCATCTAGTCCAGTATCCTGTCTTCTGACAGTGGCCAATGCCAGGTGCCCCAGAGGGAATGAACAGAACAGGTTATCATCAAGTGATCCATCTCCTGCTGCCCATTCCCAGCTTTTGGCAAACAGCGGCTCAAGATACCATCCCTGCCCATCCTGGCTAGTAGCCATTGATGGACCTATCCTCAATTAACTTATCTAGTTCTTTTTTGAAGCTGTTATAGTCTTGGCCTTCACAACATCCTCTGGCATGGAGTTCCACAGGCTGACTGTGTGTTGTGTGAAAAAAATACTTCCTTTTGTTTGTTTTAAATCTGCTGGCTCTTAATTTAATTTGGTGACTCCTTGTTCTTGTGTTATGTGGAGTAAATAACACGTCCTTGTTTATTTTCTCCATACTAGTCATAATTTTATAGACCTCTGTTATATCCCCCCATTTACTAATGACAGTCATGTCCCAAAATGCTAATGAAAATTTTGCACCCTCACTCTGGGGGGTCTCATTGATAAGCAGAACAGAAGTCCTTTATACAGAAAAATCTGAACAGAAAAAAAACTGACATTAAACCACCCACCCGTAGGCTGTGAACTACAAAATGACCTACTAGAGATGGGACTCAGTGCCAGGCATGATCTGTTGTAACAGCCTGTGAGACCATGATACTGCTACTAATATACAAGGATTACAGTTATCAACCTTTAACCTTTTAATTACATCTCATAGCCCATAGCCCATACTAACATGACTTTTCACAACCTACATCTAGATGACAAAATGTAAATGCTCTTCATTGTTTTCATGTGGTTATTTTTTATCTAGTTCTAAAGCTGTATTTGGTTTAAGTGCAAGTTTAATTTAGTTTTTATTGTTAATGTTGACCAGTTGAGAGAATCTGTATCATCAAGGAAACAAGAGAAACCTGGTAGGGCAAGTTGGTCCAGAGGTACTCAAGGTCTAAGAAAGGGAATGGAGGGCCATGGTCTCTGCTCACACATACGCCACAGATAAATGATGAGCCCATACTGGCACAAAGTGAGTCCTCAGACCTTAGGAATGCTGGGACATTTATAACAATCAGTGGGTAACAAAGGCTATTCAGAATACTTCTTAAACATCTTTTCCCTTTTAAATATACTCAGGTACAAGGTTTTAACATTCTGTATATTTCATTACTTTATTGGACTGAAGTAAAACTAAATTAATTGGCCCTAAGAAATAGCAAGCTGAGCTCTAGATACATATACAAGTAGAAAAACGATCAACATTTAGTAAGGCATTTTCAATCCAGATGCCCACTCCCAATCACTCATAACCTTCTCAAAAATACCTAGAGACTCACATTTCTCAGGCTGTCTCAGTCCAGGAGGAAATTCATTTGTAAAACTTTTTAAAACTCTGTTCAGCTTTTATGAATGTTCAGCCCTGAAAAAGAGCAGGCTCTCTCATTTAGAGGGTTTCTTTTTCATTTCCACTTAGGCTTCCTTTCTACAAATGCTAGCTTCTCTTAGGGGTATCATGTTGGGAGATAAGGCACTGAACTGGGAGTCAGGATACCGGAGTTCTATGCCCAGCTGGGCTGCAGTGTGACCTTAGGCAAGTCATTTTCTCTCTCTGTGATTGTTTCTCCTCCCACCCTTTGTCTCTCTTCTCTATTTAGATTGTAAATTCTTCAGAACAAGCACTGTCTCTTTTATCTGTTTGTACACGGCTTAGGACAAATCTGCCCCAACCAAGACTGATGCCTCCAGGCTCTATTGCAATACAGATAAATAAGTAATAATAAATAATAATAGCCAGAAAAATCTGGTTGGATTTTGCCTGGCCAACCGATCACATGAGTCTTATAATGTTAACCCTATAAGCCCTCCACTCTTACCAGTCTGTCCTCCAGAAAATTTCAAATGGATTTGAGGTTGAGACTGCATCTCTTAGCAGATTTACATCTTTAATTGTTTGTGCTGCATGCAGTGCTGCAAAGGTAATAAGCTTCATTCAATTTACCTCTGTTCTGTATCAATATTCAGTACAAGGAGGAAGAAAATTCTTTTGGTGACATATCAATTAATAATTTGTTGGATGTCAATTCTTCAAAGGGCCTTCTGTGTCTACCTAACAGGATTAAAATTGTGACTGTTCAGTTGTTTTTCAATTATTTCTCTTTGTGTTTTTCTCTGTTAAAAATGTATTTGGCTTGGTGGTTTGGCAAAAAAAATGAAGCACAACCATGCCAGGGTGGGGATGTCAGAGTTCAATAATCAGATTTGAACCAAATCTAGTGGGGGCTGGGAGGTCTGTGGAGATAAATGCCCACATTTGGAAAAGCAGCAATTTATTGTGAGCGCTTCATTTTTGCGTGTCCTACTTAAAATGACGATCTTAATTTTCAGAGATGCTCAGAACCTACAGCTCCCATTGACTTAATTTAGAATTGTGGGCCTCCTCTATAGGCTAGGATCCCTCGTTAGACTCCATTTCCCATTATGCACCTGTCCCGTCTTTTGCTGAGCCTGCCACCATGAGTCATCTGGAAGTCCCTGACCATGGTGCACAAAGGGTGCTGAAGTCTGGCTGGAGGAACCAGTCCACAGGAGAGAAGGAGGGCATGAATCTGTCATAGTAGCAATTCCAAATACCAATTATTCAGTTTTTCACCAAAAACTTCAGTTTTGGAGTATTTGTTTTTTTGACAAAACTTTGAAATTCTCTGCAGGAAGCAGACACTTTTCACAAATAGCTTTACTTATTCAAAATCCCAATTTTATGTTGGAAAACTGTTTTAACAGCCACTATGATCATCAAGTCTGACCTCTTGTACAACACAAGCCAAAGAATTTCACCATTCATTTCCTCATCAAACCCATATCTTGTGGACAAGCTAGAGCATATATTTGATCTAGAAAAGCTGATAGGAAATTCCATTAATAAAGAATGGGAGTATAATTAATGCCAGTCAACACATCAACATACTATTGCTGAAAATACATCAGATCAAACAAACATGATTTCATTCATTGATGAGATTACAAATTTGGCTGATAAACACAAATGTGGATGAGTGTTTCACGTAATACTGCATGTCATAAACAGATAGTTAAGGGTTAATGCCACTTTTACCTGTAAAGGGTTAAGAAGTTCACGTAGCCTAGCTGACACTTGACCAGAGGAACCAATGGGGGAACAAGATGTTTCAAAAGGAAGGAGGGAAGTTTTCCTTTGTTTAGAGTTCCAGTTTCAGCCAGAGTGAAAAAGATCAAGGAACCAGCCTCTTATCAGAGTAGTAAGTTTTAGAAAGGATAAATAGGTTTATGTTTATTTTCTTTGTAACTTGTCTTGGTACCCTTAAGGGAATTATCACATTTGGGTATTTTTTTGTGTAACTAAATTTGTGCCCAGGGGAACCTCCTCTGTGTTTTGAATCTGTTGTCTGTGAGAGTAGCTAGTATGCTAATCTCTCCCAGAGGGTTTTCTTTTACCTTTCTTTTCTTTAATTAAAAGCCTTCTTTTTAAATATCTGATTGATTTTTTCCTTGTTTTTAGATCCAAGGGGGTTGGATCTGGATCCACCAGGAGCTGGTGGGAGAAAGGAGGGGGGATGGTTAATTTCTCCTTGTTTTAAGACCCAAGGGGTTTGGATCTGTGTTCTCAGGGAATTGGTGAAGTCCCTCAAGACTACCCAGGGAAAAAGGTAGTACTTGGGGGTGGTGGCAGCGATACCAGATATAAGCTAGTAATTAATCTTAGAGGTGTCCATGCAGGTCCCCACATCTGTACCCTAAAGTTCAGAGTGGGGAAGGAACCTTGACACTACACAATATTCTAATTTTTAAAATAACAATATAAATAAAGTACACATTAAATGGATTAAGAACTGGCTAACTGCAGATCTCGAAAAGTAGTTGCCAGTGGGGAATTATCATTGAATGGGGACATTTCCACCATGATCCCTAAATCCTTTGCAGAGTCACTGCTTTCCAGGATACAGTCCCTCATCCTGTAAGCATTGATCCATGTGGATGTCCTGGCATGTTGTTCAAATGACCTCAGCTTAACAAGCAATCCACATTGCTCTGTGAAACAGACCTGTCCTTATCATTATTACCACACCATCAATTTTTGTCATACGTAAACTTTACCTAAAATAATTTTATATTTTCTTTCAGACCACTGAAAAAGATATTGACCAGCACTGGGACAAAATAGATGCCTGGAGAACCCCACTAGAAATATCACCTTTGGATCATGATTCCCCATTCACAATTAGCTGTTGAGATCTATCAGCCAGGTTTTAATTCACTTAATATATGCTACACTGATTTTGAATAATGTTAATTTTTTAATAAGTGTCATGCTGTGATGATTTGGGGATTCTGTCTTGACATTTTATGAATTTTTGTTGGTACAATGAAGCTATTACGTAGCTGTAACAGGTAAAGCAATTTTCTGCAATATCTTTGTGAGACTCTATTTAATTTAGTTTAAGTATATTTGGGGTCCGTTTTATTAAGTGAATGGTTTAGGTATTATTGTGGGCTGGGATTGTAGGTAATCTTTCTCTAGTGGGGAGGTGGTATGTGACCCTTGGGAAGTGTTATGAACTTCAAAGGACTATACTGAACAATGTGCCAGACAAGAACGTTCTTTTGGGACAATGTCAAGTGGTTTTCCTGCGGAGTCTCTAGGGGAAGGTGAATGCAGATTCCCAAGTTCTGGTTACGCAAAACTCCAGTCTTTTGAGGCTACGCCCTGAGGAGGGGACTATTGTCTATTAATAACCTGTTCCCACAGACGAGATCAAAGTCTCAAGTTGTCTAAAGAAATGGACAAATTGTCCAGCTTGTTGTTGTGATTCTGAGCTAAGGCTGTTATGAACTTGTAACCACAGAAAAAATCCTTTGTGGAATTTGAAGGACTGATTGCAACCAGAGCTGAGTGGTAACTCATAAATGCTGGCAATTATGCTGTTCATAAGCCCTTCAAGAGAAAGCACAGCACAGATGCTGGCCTGTTTAGGTGTTCTCATTTGCTGGGAATATCACAGTGTAGTCAGGGAACCATGCAGCCTTAAAAAAACCCAGTCAGGAGGAAGAGAGATGTAGGTTTCCACCCAAGAGATGTGATGGCTGAAAAGCCAGGAGCCTAGAGATTGTGCCTTTGAGGAACCACAGAGGGGGAATACCAGTACAGTTGCCCTGAACTGGGACAGTCATCATGAAATTGCTGTATTGTGGAAAGCCTCTGTATGTGTATCCACCATGGGCTCACATGGACTAGTCAACAGATATGCTAAAGGAGTTTGCTGGGAGAAGACACTGCCTCCTCTGGTCTAAGGAGAGGAGAGTTTTTGGAGCAGTGGAAGGTTATCAAAAGACAGAATAAAGAAAGCCAGATGTTGGAAGGAGTAGGGGAGGTGGTGCATAATCCTGGGAACTGACAAAGAGAAAAAGGAAGTTTGGGCAGGAGGAAGGAATGCCATGGAACATCCAAGAACAGAGAAGGTGAGCTGGGCAGAAAGTCTCAGAGGGTATGTCTTCACTGCAAAAAAATCCCAAGGCTGGCCCATGACAGCTGCTATAAGATTAGTGTAGATGTTCGGGCTCAGGCTAGAGCCCAGGCTCTGGAACCTTCCCCCCGACTCAGGGTCCCTGAGCCTATGCTCCAGCTTAGGCACAAACATTTACACTGCAATTTTATATCCCCATAGCCCAAGCCCTGCAAGCCCAAGTGTGTTGACATGGGCCAGCTGCAGGTGTTTTATTGCATTGTAGACATACCCTAAGAGGGAGAAGAAAACCAAGAGGTGATGGCTGATGAGGCAGGGAACCCTGCCTACTTTTCTTGAATACAGATGGTCCCCCAAGGACTTCCAAGCAGAGAGTGAGCTAGTGTGGGGCATGTTAGGATGTTCATTGTGTTTTATATGACCTGCATTCTCTTGTGTTTTATTGCTTAAGTAAAAAGAGTGAAGGAGTTAGAATCTGTGCAAAGTGTCTGTGTGGTGTTATATGCTTCATAACTATCATGTGCTTCCTGAAAGAGTTAAACTCTGTGTGTGTTATATGCTTCATAACTATCACGTGCCTCCTGAGAGATTTAAACAATAACCCAGAAGGCCTTGTGTGTCTTTAATCAATGGAGGAGTCTGAAGGTCAGCACTGAGCCCAGGGTTCTAGGAAGTTAGACAATGGGTTCCAGCTCTCAAGATGGAGTGCTAGAGACAGGGTCTGTGCCCCAAAAGTATGCCTAGGGACCCCAACAACTGGGGCAGCGACTGGGTCCCTGAAAAGCAGTCTAGTAAGTGGCCAACAGGGGCACTCAACTGGGATATGTGACTCATACAGTACTAAGCTAACTGCCTTGCAGAAGTCCAAGTATATTATGTTAACAGTTACCTTTATCAACCAAACTTACAATCTCATCAAAAATGATATCTAATATGTTTGACAGGATCTATTTTCCAAAAGGGATGCTGCTTGGCATTAATTGTGCTACCATCCTTTCATTCTTTAACAAGTGCATCCCATATCAGCCTTCGTATTATTTTGCCTGGGTCTGATGCATCCCTTTAGCCTTTTTAAAATATTGCCTCTGTGACAGATGGGGAATTGCTATATAATAATCTGTGAATACTGAGATGTAATAATATTATGAACACTGTATGTAACCTAGTTATTGAATAGACTATATAACATATTGGGATAGTGGAATATTTATTAAATACGTATATTGCTTTAATTCAATGGGAGCTGTGGAAAGAACAAACAGGAAGGCAACACAATGGGACCCCAGATAATAACATCTCAGCACGGGGTGGGGGAAGCTATTAGCTTCAAGGATCCCAGCTACATCCTTTCCCTAACCTGCAGCGACACAGCTGTTTGAGCAATGCTGGGAACTGACCGATCAAAGGGCTATAAACAGCAAACAAAAAAAAGACAATGTCTGGGAAGGAAGGTGATCAAAAAAACTGAACAGCTTTCAGAGTGGGCTCGCTTAAAGCAGGTGCTGGGGTGGGGGAATAGTTTGTGAGTTAAGGAAACAGACCTATGGGCCTCGGGGGTTCTACAGGAAGCTTAGACCTACCCAGTCCATATGTGGATGATGGATAGATACCTGGTAAGATAGCATGCGCATATACTGATTTATTATTTTAAGATAAGTTTTCTCTGAAATGCTTTTGTTCTAAACAAATAATCCTCTTCTTTAAGAAGGCTGTTTTGGTTACTGAATATCACTGTCGTAGCTCCTGAATAGACAGAGCTGCAGGTTATTGAAGATAAGTCAGGCCTGCTGAGGTAATCACAGGGGACTGCAGCCCAGGGCCTGGTCTGAGCATGGGAGAATAATGTGATTCCACCCTAGGAGAGCAGTGACAGCTTGAGGTCTGAGATCTGAGGGGGTCAATGGTGCAGTGAGCCCAGTAACCATAACATATTTGGTAGCAGCATGGCGGAATGGTGACAGTGATGAGTCTCCAATAAGTGCCAAGAGCAGTAAAAGCAAGTATTATAGTAGGGAAAAGCAAGAGAAAAAGTATCTCATAATCATTTTGGGAATATATAAGACAAGACAAGAAACATTAATTATGAGCAACTAAAGAAAAGTCAGCAGCTGGAGATATTCAGAGAGAGAGAGAGAGCACTTAATTCTCAAAAGCTAACAAAGGCACAGCAACTTAAGTTGCTCTCTCTGTGGACCAGAAAAAAACCCTGCTGTTCCAGTGCCATGAGGGTGACAGAGATCAGAAAGGCACCAGCAGAACTGGGAGATCTCAGGGACAACCTCCTTAAGAGGAACGGAAAGGAGAAAGCAGCAACTGGGCTCCATCTAGACTTGAGTTCACCATTTCAACAGCAGTTGGCATTGGAGAGGCTGCAGACTGAGGAAAAACTGCAGTTTGAAAGAGAAAAGCTGCACTTGGAAGCCACACAACTTGCTGACCAGGAGCTAAAAAGAGCAGACCAAAGAAAAAGCAAAAACATGAACTGGAATTGGAGAAAATATGCCAACAGCATCTTTATCTGATAGGTGGGGGCAGATCCTGTATGCTTGGTTCCTCAGGTGGCAGAGATTCTAAATTGTTAAATGATAACATAGCAGCTCCCCATCCATCAGAGGCACATATTTAACTATTCAGGTTTTAAATTTTCTATAAGAACATTTTCGAGCTACTCTGAAACTTTTCAGGTTGCACCCTAAAAATCAAATAAAAATGGGAATGTGTTTCTTTTATCCTTGGCTTTACAGTGTCCAGCCTTTAGATGTCATTATCAGTTTCTACCAGTACAAAACTGTTTCAAAAGGCTTAACTTTCTGCATTTCCTCCTAATATTTTTGTGATTAATTAGGGATAATTAAGTTAAAAGTAACACTAATTAGCACCCTTCCCCCTACATCTTCTTAAGACCTGTCACCATAAAAGAAAGAACCAATATTGGAAATATAGCAAGGACAATACAGTAAGGACATTGTAAATTTACTTTTCTTTTAAAAATATGATGGAAATATATATAAATGTATGAAAATTTTTACTCAGTTTTTTGACAGATGGAAGGTTTGTAATTTTATAATCTTTTGCCTTAAATTTTTAGAGAGTTGCACAGGGGTTTATTCACAACTATCATTTAAATCAATAGCAGTTTAGTAGCTAAATCCCTTTGTAAGACTTTCAAAATGTAGGGGTTAGTGTTTACCAACTGCTACATTCATTGAACAGAAATGTATGTCATGCAGTTCACATGAGGTGGGTAAACACTGCAGTAATACGCTCACATTGTCAAACCTCTGTTTTCCTTTTGGTTTGAACAGGACCATAAAGATGCCAGCATGCAGAGAGGAATTGTTTGACTATGAGCTAGAATAAATAATCCTCTTTCAGGATTGCTATCTTAATATTTATTTCTCAAAAAGGTTTATAAATAAGTACAAAGTAGCTTCAAGTGATTTTTCCCCACCCCCATGCACTGAATATTTTTAATCTGTAGAAGGAAAACAATACTTGAACAGAATTAAAGCTGATCCTATTAGAAAACTTAGGGCAAGACTTTAAAAACCAGCCAGTTGCATGCCCTTTTCCTGCAAGTAAGCTCAAATATAATCCCCACAGTTTAGAGAAAAGGTAGGAAGATGAGAGGAAGGAGGACTGTGAGTGTTTTGGGTAGAGTGAGGGGATTTTGGAGGGAATGAATAACTGAGACGAAGGTTTTATGGAAGAGGTAGGAGAGAAAAGTGATTTTGGCAACCAGGGAAGAGTAAAAGGCAACTGCTGTCAAAGTATTGAGGTGCACAGGCAGGGAAACAATTGGGAAAGGAGTAAACAACCTCCAACAACATGTGACATTAGCCAACATCCTATATGCATGAGTCAGGGTTCAGACCAGGGGACAGCACAGCCCTAGCAGCTGTAGGGGACCTAAAAAAGGACCTGCTTATGACCATGGACACAGTGAAGATCTCCATGCTGAAACTACTTGAACCTCTCTGCATCTTTTGACATAGTAGACCACTGGGTTTTGCTAACTCACCTTATGAAAAGATTAATGGTGACCCGATACTCAACACAATTAATATTAACAAGGGGGAATACAAGCCAAAATAAGTCAAGTTAAAGAATATTTAGATAAGTTAGGTGTATTCAAGTCGTTAGGGCCTGATGAAATGCATTCTAGATTATTTATGGAACTAGGTGAAGCAATCTTGGAACTGTTAGCAGTTATCTTTGAGAACTCATGGAGGACTGGTGAGGTTCCAGAAGACAAGAGAAGGGCAAACATAGCACCTATCTTTAAAAAGTGAAATAAAGAGGACCCAGGGAATTATAGACCAGTCAGCCTAATTTCAATACCTGGAAAGATACTGGAACAAATTATTAATCCATCAATTTGTAAGCAACTAGAGTGTAATGGGGTTATAAATAATAGCCAACTGGTCAAGAAGAAAGCACACCAAACCAGCCTAATTTCCTTCTTTGATAGGGTTACTGGCTTTGTGGATGGGGGAATCAGTAGATGTGATATATCTTGCTTTGAACATAACTTTTGACATGATTCCATATGACATTCTGATTAGCAAACGAGGGAAATATGGTTTCAATAGAATTACTATAATGTGGTTGCACAAAAGGTTGAAAGATTGTACACAAATACTAGTTATCAATAGTTTTCTGTCCAACTGGGAGAGCATATATACAGTGAGGTCTCTCATGGGTCAGTCCTAGGTCCAGTACTATTCAATATTTTCATTAATGGCTTGGATAATGGAGTGGAGCGTATACCTATAAAATTTGCAGATGACTCCAAGATGGAAGGGGTTGCAAGCACCTTGGGGGACAGGATTAGAATTCAAAACCACACTGACAATTAGAGAATTGGTCTGAGTTCAACAAGATGAAATTCGGTAAAGACAAGAGCAAAGTACTTCATTTAGGAAGGAAAAATCAAATACACAACTTAAAAATGAGGAATAACTAGCCAGGTGGTAGAACTGCTGAAAAGGAGCTAGGTGTTATAGTGGATCTCAAATAGAATATAAATCAACAATGTAATGCAGTTGAGAAGAAGGCTAATATTATTCTCGGATATATTAACAGGGGTGTCGTATGTTAGACAGAGGAAGTAGTTGTCCCTATTGTGGGCACTGCACTTTGGGAAGATGTGGACAAATTGGAAAAAGTCCAGAGGAGTGCAAAAAAATAAAAAAAAGTTTAGAAAACATGACCTATGAGAAAAGGGTTAAAAAACTGGGCATATTTAGTCTTGGGAAAAGACTAAAAAGACTGAGGAGGGACCTGAGAACAGTCTTCAAATAGGTTAAGAGTTGTTAAATTTCCCTCCATAGGCATAGAATATCTGAACATAGCAGAACTGGTGTGCTGTAGTTCCCCTATAGGTGGTGGGGGCAGGATGTTGTGGGAAGTCTCCAGAGCGGGCAGAGATCTCCTGTGGACTGAGAAATTGGAGGCAGGGCCACTTAGTCACAGAACCACCTGTAAAACTTCCCTGTTGACTGTTACAGCTACAGGGATAGTGCAGCTCAGACTCTCTTGAACAGCCTCTGTAGATCTCCAACACAGAGATAGTTTAGTCAACTCGTGTGTGAGGATCAGCTCTGGCTCTGAATCTACACATGTTGTAGTAGTCTGGTTGGTAAAGAAAAAACGGATGTAACTATAGCACCTATCTGGTTGGGATGGATTCAAGTGATAGTTGCTTCTGTGGTTTTGTTCACTGTGTCCTTCAATCCCTCACTGAAACCTTGCAGTAGCTTGATTAAAAAAAAAGACCCAAAACAATAAAAGCTCTAAAATACATTCCTCGCAAGTAGTAGTTCGGGGGGGGGGGGGGGGTCAGTGTAAAGAGCCGTAAGATCATTTTCCATCCAGCAGCTATAATATGTCACTTTACACTCTTCAAAAACTACACTAAAAACCTGCTGTTGAAATTTTCTCTCATTAATTGAGCTAAATAAATCCCTGAAAAGCCTTTGGTAAAACAGAGACTAGATTACATTAATTAATCATTTAATTTTCTTCTGATTTTTCTTCCACTGCCACAGGCAACCCTGCCTCTTCAAAAGACAGCTACATTGCAAGAGCAAGAGCTGCAGTTCACTAGGGCAGCATCAGAACTGAAGGAGAGTCACACAAGGTGAAAACTTGAGCCTATTTAATGGGATCATATAGCATAGCAATAATGCGGCTGGAAGCAGAATTAAAATGCACTTCTGCTGTGATTTCATTTGTGCAAAATCAAGTCATAAGGAGGTCTCTTTTGTATTGATTTGTTATTATTTTTAAGAAATTAAGCATCTTTTGAGTCCAAGCAAGGGAAAATTGTTTATTAATCTGTTTCATGAACAATGTCCTGGGTAATATAACATCAGAGTACTTCATGTTTCTAAATCTCAGCTGACTCTTTAATAAGAGAGGTGCTGAAAGTGCAGCTAGAATTCCAGCCATGTGCACAGACTTGGCTGCCTTCCATATCCTCTAAACTCTTCTCTCCTGCAACTGGTGTTCCATCCCCCAAGTTCCATGCATGTTCCTACATAATCTATGTTTCACACTGAAATACATTTTTCCATTTTAGTCCTAGTTCCCACATAGGGTAAAAGTAAAGATATGTATTTCCATATAGATAGTCATTTATTAATAATAATATTAAAATAAGAATAAAATATTTTATACAGCGTTGTTCATTGGAGGATTTTACATATAATAAAATACCCTTGTGATGTAGTTAGTATGTTATCAATTATACAAATGGGTAAACAGAGTCATGGTGTGATTTTATTTATTTATCCAATTCTTCTCTGAGAATGCCAGCCATCTGTGCCCCACTCGTCTAAACCAGGATACCGTGAAATTCAAGTGGCTTGGCTGATCACAACCGTTACCATTTGAAATAAAGAGAGAAACAGGCTCTCATGCAATAAGGATCCAAATCGTTTAAGTCTTTAAAAAATGGGTTAAAATCAACATCTTAACATTTATCCAGAAATCAGTTGGTAGCCACTATACATCATCAAGCAAATGTGTAAAGTGCCCTCTGAGTGAAACACTACTTAATAAGCAGGCAACTGCACTCTATCTTAGCATCAATTTCCACATGGTCTTAAGGTGTATCCCCATGTAAAGCTCATTGCAGAAATCAAAACTCAAGTTGATAAAAGCATGAATAAGGCATGGCAAGGTACACATCAGAAAGAACAGCTCCCAACCTTTTTGCCAAGCACAAATGATAAAAAGCATGTCAGAATACGCCCATTCAGTAATTGTACAGTAAGCAAACATGGCAACATTCATCTGAAAATAATGATTACATCATTTGTAAGTTTATGTATGAATCCAAATAGCAACTATGCAGTAAGAACAAATGTCATGCTGCTCAGAACTCTTCTTCAGAACTGAAACTACAAGTGATGTTAAAGTTTCATAATTTGTCAAGTCCGCACTTTCCTCCAACTGGCAATTTCAACAGACAGTGCTCCTAGCCTCACTTCCTCTGCCAGATTCCCTGCTTTTCAGAAAACTTCATGCCAAGCAATTGTGCCCAGTAGGTATCTTCCTCACTGTGGGCAGGTGTCTGGTCTGCTGAAATTGCAGACATTTATGGGACATTTCTCCCCACCCCTAGAGAATTCCAGGAAGAGAACCATGGCTAAGGACCAGCCAAGGCCCTAAAGAGAGTCTACTAAGGTCAGCTTAGTATCAAATCACACATATACACACCATGCACTTCTCTAATAATTTCAAAAATAAATCAAAGAATTTATCACTTAGGCTCCAGGTCTTCTTTGAGAATTAGTCTGAGGATCTATCAAATATAATGAGATCATTATTCTACAAAATTTCATTCCATTGACATTAGCATTTATAATCATTACCACATGCTGAGTTGCAGCTGCTAAAATTATCTTCCTGGCCCATCACTTTCACCACGTCACCCCTCTCTGAGTCTCTCCACCAGCATGTCTTTTTACACAGAATCAAACACAACTGTTGGGTCCACTTCAGAACTCAGTTCCACTTCATTTATCTACTCATATCTTACCATGTCAAGACCCCAAACTCTCTTCTCCACCAATGTGGCCAGGCTCAATCATTCCTTATGTACAGAATGTCATCTTCAAAATAGTTTTCAATCCCACTAACCTGACCTCCAAAAAAATCCCCTCTCAAGACCCACCTCTACCATGAGACCTACAGTTACTGCCCAACGATGGCTACACAGTTCACCAGTTATAGATTCACTAATTCTCTCATCATTTGGGAAAGAAAGAAAGAAAGAAAGAAAGAAAGAAAGAAAGAAAGACCTGCAAATTATACACAATTACAAAACTATGTATTGTTATTATAGTTACCCTCATCTTCCTCCTTTGCCCCTCTTCCAGGAGTGTAACAGCCACCGGTTACATCTTGTACTTAATACATTTGTAAGCTGTCCAAGGAAGGGTCTGCCTTTTACTGCATATATACCTAACAGAATGGGGCCACAATTCTGATGGGGGTCCCTGGACACCATAGTAATATTCATCTTATTACAACTACCTAATAGTAAAACTCTCAGTTCTCTATCTAAACTCCTAGTGAAGCCAATGGGAGTTTTGACTAAATAAAGACTGGATTTGACCTTGTTGCTTTGTATAGTACCAAGGATTTAAGTTAGGAGCTTGTCTTGATGATAATTTGATCTATTTCCATCTGAAGAGAATTAGTGGATGGCTCGCTTGGACTGAAAGTAACCCTGTATTCACACCGTACCCACTATTGTAATAATCTTTGTACAAAATATGCCTTGTGAGGTATCATTTGAAAACTAATAATTCACTGGTCAATAAGATAATGAAGAAATGTACAACACTACATGTAAAGTTATTAAATCCCCATATATGATGTTATTAGCACATGTGCAAAACCACACAGCCCTGCTTAGGTAAAAGTTGTTAAACAGGTCGGTCCTAAACAAAGGAATGTGTGTTTACCTCAGCTTACATATAAGTAGTATATAGGGTCAGCAAGGACAGCAGGGGAGAAGAGATGGTAGGAGACTAAGTAAATTTGCATTTCAGCAAACACTAGGTGGGGGAGAAAGAGCATGGAGCCACTGTTTGAATAAACTTTGCTTTAAGGAGTAATCTTCAGAAGAATCCACTTCAAAAGTTCACTGGACTATCAAAGAAAGGGGCAAAAAAACCAAAGTTCTCTTAGGTGAAAGAGAGATGACAAAGGCACCAGCAGAGATCCTGACCAAAGAAAGGGTCAGTCACCATCTTGCTGGAAGACTGTTGGTGAGAAAAGTCATTTTAAACAAAACCTTGAATCAAAGCTTACTAGATTAAGTTTTAGATGTGTGTTTTCATTAGTATTTGCTTGGAACCACTTCTAACTAATATGTGGAGATATGCCTATCTCATAGAACTAGAAGGGACCCTGAAAGATCATTGAGTCCAGCCCCCTGCCTTCACTAGCAGGACCAAGTACTGATTTTGCCCCAGATCTCTAAGTGGCCCCCTTAAGGACTGAACTCACAACCTTGGGTTTAGCGGGCCAATGCTCAAACCGCTGAGCTACCCCTTAACTTTATCTTTTATACTTGAAATCACATAAAATACTATCTTCCATTGTTAATAAACTTGTAGGTTTTTATCTAAACCAATCCAGTATGGTCAAATTGAACTGTCTGGTAACTCCAGTTGAAAGCAAACTGTTGAATTTGACTCCTTACAAGGGAAACAGATCTTAAAATCTGAACTGTCCAGGAAAGGGCTGGACAATGCAGAATACACATTTTTGGGGAAATTCAGGACCAGGAGCGTGTTGGGGTCACCCTGCAAGGAGTAACCAAGGCTGGTGGAAGCCAGTGTTGCTGACAAGCTGGTGGGGTCAGAGCTGCTGGACCACGACTACAGCTATGCACAGACATTCAGGGTGTGACTTATATGCTGGTAGGCTGTTTGTGAGTGACCCAGGTTGGGAGCTACAACAGCAAAGCATCGTGAGACAACCATGGTTGCAGGGCAGGGAGTGTCACAACCTCTGACTGGTCTGGACTGCACCCCAGAATGTGACACATAATTATACAGAAACTCTCAAACTGGACCAATGAGCATACCAGAAGTCAGTCGTGACTACCATTTCTATTTGGAAAATGTCTGAGTCCACCCCTGAACCATAGTTATGAAAAATATAGAAATGTTGTGGAATGAAGAGGGTTGGATGACTAGTGATAGGCAAAGATTTATAATTAATCAACAACAAGAATACCGCACTATTTTACAAGGCAGTAATCCAACCCAGTTCCCTAAGGTAAAGACTAGGAGACTGAAGGCCAAGCAGTTTATTCAAACAAAGGGACTGGATTATTGCCTCATAAAACAGCCTGGCACTCTGATTATTACCTTTGTGCTACAAGCCCTTTTAAAATGATATTTCCCCATAAATGTTTAAAACTTAACAAGCAGCAGAGCAGAAAAAGAGAAAAGAGAATATGGAGGAGAAAGGAACACACTTAGTTTTCTGCCACCTTCTTGAAAAATGTAAAGAGACTTTGACATTTTAAATGGAATGCTTCTTCAACCAGGTTTATTACAAGTATTAATAATAAATCCTATTAATAAGTAGTGTACTAATAGTCTACACCATCTAATTCATCTCACCTCTGTTTTCTCCTCCCTCGTGTGGTTTTGTCCTTTTATCGTACTATCCCCAAAACCTAGAACAGTCTCCTTCCTCCTGCTTAGCTAGAATCTTTCATAACCCCATTAAATCTCACTTATTACATCTTTGTCATCAGACTGATGCTCCCTAAATTTCACTAACTCCCAAGAAAGACATGAAGCCACAGCTATCACAGAGACTGCCTGTCTTCCAGCAGCCCACCATGCCAGCTATAATTAGTGAACTTACAGAAGCTGAAAAAATTTCTTAGGACCCAAGAATGTGGCATTTTAGTGGAAGGCCAGCAGCTAAAAAAGTCCCCAGGTCTGGAGATCATACCCTTCTTGCCACCTTCAAGGCAAAATGTAAGTCTCATTTCTTTATTCAGGCCTTCCTTAGATAAGCCTATTCTATCCATGAGGGAAAGGTTGTAGTCACGGGGCCAAATATTAATCTCACTTACAGCCATGCAGCGGCTGTTAAAGGCAATCTGCTGCCCTACGTAAAACTTTGCTGACTCCCTTCTACTCAGTCCTTGGGAATGCACAGATAGATCACATCGTGTGGTGGTGGGGATGGGGAACTGTCATAGCTGCGCATGCACTGACAACTCAGAGATTACACTTTCCCAGCATCCCCCTACCTGGTCCTTGTGCGTGCACAGAGCACAGTGTGTGCAGCAGGGACGGGGAACAGTCATACCTGTGCCGACACAGGAAAATAAGAATAGCCACAGTAGGTCAGATCAATGGTCCAGCTATCCCCATATCCTGTCTTCCAACTGTGGCCAATGTCAGATGCCACCGAGGGAATGAACAGAACAGGCAATCACTGAGTGATCCATCCACTGTCATCCACTCCCAGCTTCTGGCAAACAGAGGCCAGGGTCACTCAGAGCATGTCCAATGGCTAATAGCCATTGATGGACCTATCCTGCATTAACTTATCTAATTCTTTTTTGAACCCAGTTATACTTTTGGCCTTCAAAACATCCCCTGGCAGTGAGTTCCACAGGTTGACTGTGCATTGTCTGAAGAAGTACTCACTTTTGTTTGTTTTAAACCTGCTGCATATTAAATTTCATTGGGTGACCCCTGGTTCTTGTGCTATGTGAAGGGGCATATAAACTTCCTTATTCACTTTCTCCACACCAGTCATGATTTTATAGTCCTCTATCATATCCCCTCTTAGTTGCCTTTTTCCCATTTGAACAATCCCAGTCTTTTTAATTTCTCCTCATATGAAAGCTGTTCTATATCCCTATATCATTTTGTTGCCCTTCTTAGTACCTTTTCCAATTCTAATATATCTTTTTTGAGATCGAGCAACCAGAGCTGAATACAGTACTCAAGGTGTGGGTGTACCATAGATTTATATAGTGGCATTATGATATTGTCTGTTTTGTTATCTATTCCTTTCCTAATGGTTCCTAACATTCTGTTCGCTTTTTCGACTGCCACTGCACACTGAGTGGATGTTTTCAGACTACTATCTACAATGACCCCAAGATCTCTTTCTTGAGCGGTAACAGCTAATTTAGGCCCCATCATTTTGTATGGATAATCTCAACTATGTTTTCCAACATGCATTATTTTGCATTCGGGGGAATGGATCAGTGTTCACATCGTGCTCCCCGTCAGTACCTGGCCCAGGCAGCTAAGGATCCAACCAGAGGACCAAATTCGTTGATGAATCCTGGTCACGTGCCACGTGAGGCATGTTGCGCATATGCTAAGAAGAAGATTACTTTGCATTTATCAACATTGAATTTCATCTGTCATTTTGTTACGAAGTAACAACCCAGTTTATTGAGATCCCTCTGTAACTCTTTACGGTCTGTTTTGGACTTAACTATCTTGAGTAATTTTGTATCATTTGCAAACTTTGCCACCTCACTGTTTACCCCTTTTTCCAAGCCATTTATGAATATGCTGAACTGCACTGGTCCCAGTACAGATTCTTGGGGGACCCCACCATTTATCTCTCTCCACTGTGAAAACTGACCATTTATTCCTACCCTTTATTTCCTGTCTTTTAACCAGTTACGGATCCATGAGAGGACCTGCCCTCTTATCCCATGACAGCTTACTTTGCTTAAGAGAGACAAGGTGGGTGAGAGGAAATACATTTTATTGGACCAACTTCTGTTGGTGAGAGAGAGAGAAGATTTTGAGCCAATATAGAGCTCATCTTCACATCTGGGAAAGAAACTCCCATTATCACAGCAAAATGCAAGGTGGAACAGGTTGCTTAGCATAAGTATGCTGAGCATACTTAGTATATTGTACTGCTGGGGATTCCTTTCCAAGACCTGAAGAAGAGCTCTGTGTGGCTCAAAAGATTGTTTATCTCGCTAATAAAAATTGGTCCAATAAAAGATATTATCTCGCCCACTTTGTCTCTAATATCCCGGGACTGACTTGGCTACAATTACACTGCATACTTTGCTTAAGATTCTTTGGTAAGGGACCTTGTCAAAGGCTTTCTGAAAGTCAAAGTACACTATATATACTGGATCAATACTGTCCAAATGATTGTTGATCCCCTCAAAGAATTCTAATAGATTGGTGAGGCATGATTTCTCTTTACAAAAGCCATCTTGACTTTTCTCCAACAAATCGTGTTCATCAATGTCTCTCATCATTCTTTTTTCTGTTGTTTCAACCAATTTGCTTGGTACTGACATTATGCTTACCGGCCTGTAATAGCCAGGATTGCGTCTGGAGCCTTTTTAAAAATATGATGTCTGTGACTGGGGTCCCGGGAAGCCATGCTTAGATTGCTTAATTAGGGCAAACTGCAAAGAATAGGGTAGATAATCCCCAAAACTGGTGGTTATTCTAATATTTAGCTCCACTAAGCTAGCAAAAAAACAGCTTCTACAATACCTTACTGGTTACCCAGAAGCCAAAACCACAGTTTCCTTAAAGCAACCCAGACATGGGCTTCCCCCTAGACAGTCAAGTCAAATAGGATGAGGATTATTAAAAATTCTCTTCATCATATAAAAAGTTCTGCCAGTCCCAAAGGATCGGACATATTACTCACCAAGTTATGAATATTTCAGATCTTACTCAAATACACGCTTACAGCCAATTCTTATTAACTAAACTAAAATTTATTTAAAAAGTGAGAGTATTGCTTCAAAAATCATTATGCATGGAGACATGAATATTGTTTTTAGGTCAGTTTCATAGCAGGAATGGTGAGCTCTAGAGTTGCAAAGAGTTCTTTCAGCATTAATCCATAGGTTCAGTTCAATGGTCAATATCAGGGCAATCCAAAATGAGACCTCACTCATGTGGCTTAAGCTTCCCCTGACAAAGCATAAGCAGATTTAAGATAAAAGAATCTGGTCTCAAAGGCCCTTTAAACATTTTCTGGGCATCCTCTTGACCCATTCAGTGCTTGAGTGAATATTAGTGTCTTTGAAGTAACCTCCTATTTCCTAAACATCACTGGTAATTAGCTACCTGGATTAACATAAGGCAATTGCCTATCTCCCAGCATTTGCAGGTAATTTATCACAAACTTCAAAGAGAAATTGAGACAGTAATAGACAGGAACTGTTTGGTTACATGTTAACCTCTAACAATATATATGTAAACACAAAAACACAAACGTTATCTACTAATATGTCTCTAAAGGCTGAATTTGGGTCATTGAGCCTGCAAGTTGCTTAAACCTTTCTGGCCCTATTTCACAATGTCACATGAGCTATCCTCAAGTCATCTAATACAAAGGCTGATTTAAGTGATAGGTTACATACCACATTTAGTAGTTCTGCAATTTCATGTTTGAGTTCCTTCAGAACTGTTGGGTGAATACCATAGAATCATAGAACTGGAAGGGACCTTGAGAGATCATCTAGTCCAGTCCCCTGCACCCATAGCAGATCTAGACAATTCCTGACAGGTGTTTGTCTAACCTGCTCTTAAAAATCTCCAGTGATGGAGATTACACAATCTCCCTAGACAATTTATTCCAGAGTTTAACAACCCTGACAGTTAAGAAGTTTTTCCTAATTTCCAACCTAAACCGCCCTTGCTGCAATTTAAGCCCATTCCTCCTCCTTGTAACAATCTTTTACATACCTTACTTGAAAACTGTTATCATGTCCCCTCCCAATCTTCTCTTTCCCAGACTAAACATACCCAATTTTTTCAATCTTCTCTCACAGGTCATGTTTTCTAGACCTTCAATCATTGTTGTTGCTCTTCCCTGGACTTTCTCCAATTTGTCCACATCCTTCCTGAAATGTGGCACCCAGAACTGGATACAGTTCTGGCCTAATCAGAACTCCAGTTGAGGCCTAATCAGAGCAGACTGCAGCAGAAGAATTACTTCTCGTGTCTTGCTTACAGCACACCTGCTAATACATCCCAGAATGATGTTCACTTTTTTTCCAATAGCGTTACATTGTTGACTCATATTTAGCTTGTGGTCCACTATGACCCCCAGATCTCTTTCCGCAGTACTTCTTCCTAGACAGTCATTTCCCACTTTGTAAGTGTGCAACTGATTGTTCCTTCCTAAATGGAGTACTTTGCATTTGTCCTTATTGAATTTCATCCTATTTACTTCAGACCATTTCTCTAGTTTCTCCAGATCATTTTGAATTATAATCCTATCCTCCAAAGCACTTGCAACCCCTCCCAACTTGGTATCATCCGCAAACTTTATGAGTGTATTCTGTATGCCATTATCTAAATCACTGATGAAGATATTGAACAGAACCAGGCCCAGAACTGATCCCTGTGGGACCCCACTGATTATGCCCTTCCAACCTGACTGTGAACCACTGATAACTACTCTCTGGGAATGGTTTTCCAACCAGTTATGCGCACACCTTATAGTAGCTCCATCTAGGTTGTATTTCCCTAGTTTGTTTATGAGAAGGTCATGTGAGACAGTGTTAAAAGCTTTACTAAAGTCAAGATATACCATGTCTACCGCTTCTCACGATCCACAAGCCTTGTTACCATGGCAAAGAAAGCTATCAGGTTGGTTTGACACAATTTGTTTTTGACAAATCCATGCTGACTGTTACTTATCAACTTATTATCTATTAGATGTTTGCAAACTGATTGCTTAATTATTTGATCCATTATCTTTCCTGGTACAGAAGTTAAGCTGACTGATATGTAATTTCCTGGCTTGTCATTATTTCCCTTTCTAGAGATGGTGTCATAAACAAATAGCTAAAGGTTAATGTTCTTTTACTTGTAAAGGGTTAACAAAGGGAACCAAAGACCTGACCAGAGGACCAATCAGAAAAAAAGATTTTTTAAATGTCAAGGAAGTTTTTGGGGTGGGTGTTCTTTGTCTTGGTTCGGTGGCCCTCTCGGCTCTGAGAGTGATCTCTCTATCTCCAGGCTTTCTAATCTTCTGTTTCCAAGTTGTAAGTACAAGGATAGTAAAACAATAGGTTTATATTGGTTTTTTGTATTTACCTGTGTAAAGTTGCTGGAAGGTTTTAAATTGTATTCTTTTTGGATAAGGCTGTTTATTCATTTTTTTCTTTTAAGCAATTGACCCTGTATATTGTCACCTTGATACAGAGACCATTTTTATGTCTTTTTCTTTCTTTTTAAGACCTGTTTGAGTTTTTTCACTGGTTAAGGCTAAGGAACGAAGGGAGGGGGAAAATCTCTTTGTGTTAGATTTACTAAGCCTGACTTTGCATACTTTCTGGGTGAGGGGAGAGAGAGATTTGATCTCTCGGTACTTGTGTTTCAAGGACTTGAAGCAGGGAATATCCTAGAGTACCCAGGGCGGGGAAATCTGGGAGGAGGTAAAGAGGGGGAAGGGAAGTGGGTTATTTCCCTTTGTGGTGAGACTCAGGGCATCTGAGTCTTGGGGTCCCCCAGGGAAGGTTTTGGGGAGACCAGAGTGAGCCAGACACTGGAATTCTCTGGCTAGTGGCAGCGATATCAGATCCAAGCTGGTAATTAAGTTTGGAGGTTTCATGCTAGCTTCTCATGTTCTGAACTGTAAGGTTCAGATCTGAGTAGGAAAGTTATGACAGATGGGCATTATATTTGCCCTTTCCCAGTCTTCTGGAATCTCTCCTTTCTTCCATGACTTCTCAAAAATAATTGCTAATGGCTGAGATATCTCCTCAGTCAGCGCCTTGATCTGGTCCTGGTGATATATTAGTATTTAATATATCAGTTTCTCCCTAAACCTCCTATATCGACCTTTCAGTCTCGGACAGTTCCTCAGATTATCACCTAAAAAGAAAGCCTCAGGTGTGGGAATCTCCCTCATATACTCTGCAGTGAAGACTGATGCAAAAAATGTATTTAGCTTCTCCGCAATAGCCTTGTCTTCCTTGAATGGCCCTTTAGCACTTTGATCATCCAGTGGCCCCACTGATTGTTTAGCAGGCTTCCTGCTTCTGATGTACTTGAAAAAAAAATTGCTATTACTTTTTCAGACTTTTACTAGTTGATCTTCAAATTCTCTTTTGGCCTGCCTAATTATACTTTTACAGTTGACTTGCCAGAGTTCATGCTCCTTTCTATTTTCCTCAGTAGGATTTGACTTCTAATTTTTAAATGATGCCTTTTTGTCTCTAATCATCTTTTTTACTCTTTTTTAATGATGGTGGCATTTTTTTGGTCCTCTTAATATTGGAGGAGGGGGGTAATACGTTGAATCTGAGGCTCTATTATCGTGTTTTTTTAAAGTTTCCATGCAGTTTGCAGGCATTTCACTCTTGTGATGGTTCCTTTTAATTTCTGTTTAAATAGCTTATTTTTATGTAGTTCCCCATTTTGAAGTTAAATGCTACTGTGGTATTTTCCTACCCACAAGGATGTTAAATTTAAGTACATTATTGTCACTATTACAAAGCAGTCCAGCTATAGTCATCTCTTGGACCAGATCCTGTCTGCCCCTTTGGACTAATTGCCTCTCCCCTTGTGAGTTCCAGGACTAGCTGTTTCAGGAAACAGTCATTAATGTGTCTAGACATTTTAAATCTGCATCCTCACCTGAGGTGACATATTCCCAGTCAGTATGCGAATATTTGAAATCCCCCATTATTATTGAATTTTTTATTTTTATAACTTCTCTAATCTCCCTGAGCATTTAATAATCACCATCATCATCCTGATCAGGTGGTTGATAGTAGATTCCTACAGCTGCACTCTTATTATTTAAGCATGGAATTTCTATCCATAGAGATCCTATGGTAGTTCGATACATTTAACATTTTTACGATATTTGACTCTGCTTTCTTTCACATATAGTGCCATAGCCCCACCAGCACAACCTACTCTGTCATTCCTATATGACCTCTCAGAGACTACATTTCATAGCATTCATTATCAACTACTATTTCATTTGTGGTTAAGCACTTTTTAAAAATCACTTCTCCCAGAAATCAACCACCCACTAAGCAGCTGCCATGCCTAGGAAGCTGATGCCCTTTTTTCCTACAGAGTTACTCCAAAATTATACTAGAGCTCAATAGAGCTATGACAATTTAGAGCAGGTCAGAACCTGGCCCTTCATCAAGTTGACTATGACACCCATGAGGGCTGAATGAGGCACTCCTACTTTATCTTATACCATGCTGTCGGTTGCTTTTTCTTCTACAACCGTGCCCTTCCTTTGTCTCATCATATCTTACACCGGCTTAAAGTCTGAAATGCAGCCCACTGGTACCCTCTGCATCTCTTTATTTTTAATTATTGTGATTATTATTTATTATTTCTATTTCCATTAGCACCTACCAAGACCTAATCACAGACCATAGTCTGAACTAGCATGGGAAGTAGAGGAGAAGAAGAGGCCTCTGTAAGAGGGGGCAGCTGCAGAAGCAGTGAATTCCTGGCTTTGATCTCGGCTTGATCTGGATTTTGCCTCCTGACTAGGGTTGCCAACCCTACAGGATTGGCCTAGAGTCTCCAGGAATTAAAGATTAATCTTTAAGTAAAGATTATGGCATGTGATGAAATCTCCAGGAATACATCCAACCAAAATTGGCAAGCCTACTACTGATTTGGACCCTGAAACCTGACTTGAACTCTTGAAATTGACCCTGGCCTGGAACCTGACTATAAACTCCTCTGCTACTCCCAGCCTCAGCTTTGCCCCTGCTCTGACCATTGGCTCTGACTGACATTTTTGGAATCCTGACACTGTAAAGTTTATTGCACTTTAGAGACTGCAGCACTGAATTTTACCCAAGCAATTTCCACACAGTGCTTATGTTGTGCAGTGTGTGTGTGTGTGTGTTGTTGGGATTATGGGTTAAAAGGGTGACAAGTAATTAGGAGTATCCTGGAGTACAGGCACCCTTGTTCCTGTCTGAATTGTCTATGGGGAGACTGAGCTAAACACCTCTGGGCTCAGTCCTCCCTGCGTGATGTGAGTCCTGTTCACACAGAGCCAGGAGGGAAAAGTCAAGGTGGGCAGATATCGGGGTGAAGTGAAATTGAGGTGGGGACTCAGATCCTTTTGTAACTTTGTTCAGCTGAGGTACTGTGTACATAGAGAAATTCCTGTATTATGGTGGAACAAATCTTAAAAAATAAACAACAAAAACACCCCTAAAGACAGACAAAGAGAGTGAGGCAGAGTGCAAAATGCAATCAAAGTGATCAGAATGAAGATAGGCACACGGCTTCTCAGGTATATAACTGTCAATGATCTTTTGCTACTATTAAAGACGTGGGGTCGTTACTAGATAATTCACCATTCAGCATATTGCTTTTTTAAAAGTGGACTTGTAAAATTAAGTAACTAATCAAGAAGTTAAAACAATAATTCTTAGGGATAAGGAATGCAGGCCATACCTACAGAATGGGGAACTGTATCCTGGAAAGCAGTGGTTCTGAAAAGGACTTAGAGGTCACAGTGCACAATCAACTCAACATGAACTCTCAGTGTGATGTTGTGGCAAAAAGGGATAATGAGATCTTTGGATGTATAAACAGGGGGATAATCAGTGGGAATAAGGAGGTGATTTTACCTCTGACACCAATGCTAGAACAGTTTGCCCATGTCTAGTGTTCATATTTCCAAGCAAATGATGAAAAATCAGGGAGAGTGCACAAAAGAGACACAAAAATGATTTGACAGCTGAGAAAATGCTTGACAATCAGAGACTTAAAGAGGGTTTAGCTTATCAGAAAGAACACTGAGAAGTGACTTGCTCACAACGTGTAAGTCCCTTCACAGGGAGAAAACACTGAGTATTAAAGGGCTTTTTAATTTGGCAGAGAACGGCATAACAAGAAATAATAGCTGGAAGCTGAAGCTAGACAAATTCAAATTAGATATTGTGAACAAATTTCTAACAGTAAAGGTGATTAACTATTGAAATACGCTACCAAGGGAAGTGATAGATTCTTCATCTCTTGATGTCTATAAATCAAGACTGGGTGCATTTCTTTAAGATATGCTACAATCAAACACAAGTTATTGGGCTCAACACAGGGGTAACAGGGTAACATTTAATGGCCCGAGATGTACAAGAGGTCAGACTAGATCTGATGGTCCCTTCTGCCCTTAAATTCAATGACTCTATGAAAATACTATGAAATAGATGGCTTTTGCTGCTTTGGCAAATCATTTAACTTTTCTGTGTTCTAATGTATATCTATAAAAATGGAGTTAAAAATACTTGTCCACTTTTATAATGCACTTTGTGATCTACAAACATTTTGAGTAGTGTCACTTTCATTATTAATTCCAAGGACACATCAGGAGGCAGGCAGATGTGAGGTCTTCCATAATGAGTCTGCATGACAAAGAGAAATCATGGTTGTACCTAGTAAATTATAATGACACACAGTTACTTTGAGTCTTTGATCTATATGGACTACGGTGATGGGGGGAACTTAGCCCTTCGTGGGCCTCTGCTGGAGGCCCTGCAGTCCTACTACACCCTGTCCCAGGAAGGAGAAATGAAGGTGGGTCCTCCAGGCCTGCCTAGAGAGGCCCTGTGGAAGCAGTCAGTCGGAGCTAGGGTTGCCAAATCTGACTGAAGCTATTCTGGGAGATTTTTTTCCTCAACATGGTTTAATGCCATTTTCTTAAATATCCTATTAAAATCTTCCAGATTGCTTTCGGATCAATGCCAATTCCGAGTCCAGGCCAATCCTGGAGGGTTGGCAACCCTAATCAGAGCCCAGCTGGCTCAGCTAAAAGGAGCTGCAGGGCTTTAGTAGGTCAGGTCCTGACTGGGACTGAAGGGACAAGGAAGGATGTTCCTCACTGGCCAAAAGAGCTTGACTGGCTGTATCTACTGGACCTGGGAGAGAGAGGACCTGAGAACTTTACCTCCACTTGCTACCTTATGGTTAAAGGGACCTGGTAGGAAGAGGCCCAGGGAATGTAGCAGTAACTAATAAAAGGAAGTGGTATGTAACTGCTGTTTATAAGTCCCTGAGTTGGAACCTGGAGTAGTGAGCAGGCTTGGGCTCCCCAATTGGCCACTAGCCAAGTGGCCTAAGCCTGAGAAGGGAACAAGGCTCCTTTAGAAGCCCGAGAAAAGGGCCCAGAGATGGGACTGATGATCCTGGTGATAGCAGACAGGCTGCTTGTTGAATTCTTGCCTACCCCAGGAATGGTCCAATTTTGATTGTGTGACCTGGCCAGAGTGATGAGCCTTTGAAGACCCACCTATTGAGGCTGACAACCTATAGGGGGTGCCAGGAGTGAGAGAGATGCAGTACCACACCCAACCACTAGGAGACCCTCAAGAGGGGAGTGCCCCTGTTAGGACCACTAAGCAACTTTAAACTTTACTAATGGTGCCAACTATATCATATACCAAATTATAATGAAAATTTACCAGTTCAGACACAAAACTTGCTTGTTCACTCACTAGCTATGATTGATGGAAAAAGCTGTAATATTTACGTGAATGGCAAGTAGAATTTTATAAGGCTGCTATACAGGCAGTACTTCCTAAAAAATCCTCTGCATCAAGATAGAGTAACTTAAGGGTCAAAAAGCATTATAGGGATTTTGTAATTACAGTAGAACCTCAAAGTTATGAATATCACAGTTACAAATTCACCAGTCAACCACACACCTCATTTGAACTGGAAGTAAGCAATCAAGCAACAGCAGAAACGGAAAAAAAAAAAAAGCAAATACAGTACAGAACTGTGTTATTTGACAAAGTAAGGAAACTGTTTCTATGTGTGTTTCATTTAAATTAAGGTGGTTAAAAGCAGCATTCTTCTTCCACATAGTAAAGTTTCAAAGCTGTATTAAGTCAATGCTCAGTTGTAAACTTTTGAAGGAACAGCCATAATATTTTTTTCAGAGTTATGAATATTTCAGAGTTATGATAACCTCCATTCCTGAGGTGTTCAAAACTCAGGTTCTACTGTATCCCCAAAACGGGTAGCACAAACCAAAGAAAATCAAAGTAAGATTAAATTTCAAAGAAACCCAAACACGTTAAGGGATGGAACTGAACAGATAAGGTACCTAAACAACCTTAACTCTGCCCTGTAGTGAGGCTATGCAATAACCATACAAGTATGATTAATCCACTTTACTGTGTGGTCCCGCATTGGATTAAATTAATTCTTAAAGACACATTAGGATTTTTTCATATCTTCCCTTTAGAGCATCACAACAGGACAGATCTTTAGATAAGGTAAAAACATTTCTTTCACAGTGAACATAAGGGCTTGACCCTGCATTATATGAGTGTGGCATGCAAGGGAATTTGATTCTGTATTAATGAGTGAGCTGCTGCGCAGCCAACAAATTACTGGTCCTAGTACCAGCAGCAAGACCAATGAGGAGAACACGTATCTAAGCACCTCACTAGTGTTGCACTTGAAGATCATGCATAAAACCACATTCTCCTCCAACAATCATTCTTCACCTTTACCCTTCTTTTTTCCTTAACATGTGCTTTTGAGCAAACAAGTGCACACGGTGCTTGAGCCTTTCATTCAGCGCAAAGAACTAACTGTACTTACACTCACAAGTAGCCTCTGCTCACCACTGTGCTGAAATACAAAAACCTTGCAAACCCTGCTGCACACCGTTCAAGTATTGGCATGATCAAGGTCAACAGGGCAGCTGTTGAAAGTCTCTAGAGTAAGTTGCTCCTTATAGAATTTTCACTAATAAAGCAGCAGCCTTTTTAGCATAAGGAGGAGGTTGTGAAACAGAACTGCCTCAATCCTGTCTGTTATTGATGATTCTGACAGTGCCAGCTCTGATGTCCTAAAATCTTCTACTCTCACATCTTCTAGCATGGAAGGGATTGTACAGGTTTTTTGGGTAAGGGACTCAACTGACTTTTTTTCATTACTTGAGTATATGGAAATCAATTTCCGTTTTAAAAAGACAAAAGGTCACTAATCACCAGCAGGTGTTCTAAGATACAACTTCTTTAAAGGGGGATTCACAAAGCAAACACGAATTTGGAACAGGGCCCTCTACCATTATAGGTCAGAGTAATATTTTAATAACTTTTAATATTTTCCAATAACATTTTGCATAATCCTTCTCACTGGGATTTAACATGTTTGGTGACAAAATATAGACTCTTACATAGGGAGCGGAGAAATAACATTCGCAAAACTCACTGTCTGCAAAATATAACTTGCAAACAAATATATATGCAATCAGAACCACTGCTGAGAATAGCTAACAATCACTCTTCTTATAACAGGTATGTACAAGAACTTCTAGAGTGTAAACACTAAGGAGGGAGAAGTAATCACCATGTCTGAAAGGTAGTATGACTAGGAGCACTAGGGTGAAAGCGGGTAAATGAAAATAAATTTTAGGTAGAATATTAGGAAATATTTCCTACAGTGAGATCGCTTAGAATAGGGCATAGTTTCCCAAAGAAAATCATAGAAATCCTATCACTTGACATAATTAAAACTAGTTTGGACAAAGTTCTCAAGAATATGTAATGAACAATGCTGCATAAGCAAATGGGATGGATTACATGATCTAACAGGTCTATTCTTTTCTAACATGTTAAATTACACTATAGCACACGCTTGGAATACTGAAAGAGGGATATATGAAGAATACTAAACACAAATATAGAATGAGGTTTCCTTTGCAGTGGATACAACATATAGGTATTTCCCAGCACAAAACAACTGGGGAAAATATCCTGCATATATTACACTGAAGAACACTACAATGTGAATGCCCAAGATACTGACAAAATTGTTAAAGAATAGTTCACCAAAATGGCACTATTACCCCTGTAATGCCAACAAAATCTGAGACATCTTGGATAATCTTCCACATACTGGTAGACTGAACAGAATAAAATAGAGGCTAAACCAGAATGTGGATTATAGTACTGTGAGGGTTCATGCCCCTCGTTGAAGGGCAACACGGCCTAGCGGCCAGAGTCCATAGAGTTGCCCCGGTTGCGGGGTAGCACAGCCTAGCGGCCAGAGTCTACAGAGTTGCCCCTGGTTACGGGGTAGCATGGCCTAGCGGACAGCATCCATAGGATTGCCCCGGGTTACAGGGTGGCATGGCCTAATGGCCAGAGTCCATAGAGTTGCCCCTGGTCACAGGGTGGCACAGCCTTGCCACTGGCTCAGCGGGGAGGTCCTGCTGAAACACTCTGAGGCTTATCAGGGACTAGCTACCAGTCCGTTACTCCCTCCCCGGGACGCTTCCTATCAAGTTGAGAGTTGGGGGCTCCCATGAATCCCCAGGTCTCCCATGTGTCTCCGGGTACACCGCTTCCTCTGGGTCCTTCTGGAGTAGGTCTTTGCGCCAGCGAGGAGAAGCTTCAGGTCTCAGCAACTTCAAGGGTAGTGCCTGTCCTCCACAGGACCTTCCTAGTTAGGTCCTTCCCCTGCAGCCACCAGCCCATACTGAGCTGAGTTCCCTCCTTTTATACTCCCAGAGCATTTGGAGCATGCCCAGTACGAGCGGGGTGGGACTTCCGCCGTCAGAGCTACTGGTCTTACGCTGTTGGGGCTAGTGCGAGGCGGGACTGCCCCATCACATACCCTCCTCCTTAAGAAAGATCCCCTGGGTTGGTCTGCCTCCTCCTCCCCCTCTCCCTGTCTGGAGAAGAAATCTGCGTTAGCGTGGGCCTTACCCGGGCGATGGAACATGTGGAAGTCATAGGTTTGGAGGGAGAGGTACCACCGCAGAATCCGGGGGTCCATGTCCTTCATACTATATATCCACTGAAAGGGGGCATGGTCTGTAATCAACCTGAAGTTATTCCCCAGCAGATAATAATGTAGGACATCGATGGCCCGTCGCACTGCCGGGGCCTCTTTCTCTATTGTAGAATAATGTTGCTCCCAGGGGAACAGTTTAGGTATAGTATCAGGTGTTCCTCCCCGTCTATTTCTTGGGAGAGTACTGCCCCCAAGCCTACTTCCGAGGCATCTGTTTGAAGTATAAACTCCTTTGAGAAAAGTCTGAGTGTCGTAGGACTGGTTCTTGCATGAGTCGTTCTTTCAGGGTTTCAAAGGCTTTCTCGCATTGTTCCGACCACTGCACTTGTCGAGGCTGAGTGTTCTTTGTCAGGTCTGATAAGGGTGCGGCTATGGATGCGAAATCCAGCACGAAGCAGCGATAGTATCCGCTAGTCCCAAAAACTAGCGCACTTGTTTCTTTGTCTTGGGGACGTCTTTGAGGGCTTGCACCTTGCTGATTGGGGGTGTCAGTTTTCCCCCTCCTACCGTATATCCAAGGTTCGTCACCTCCTCTTGCCCAAGGTGGCACTTTGACGGGTTAGCTGTGAGGCCGGCTGATCTGAGGGCTTGCAACACCCCCACCAGATGGCATAGGTGTTCCTCCCAGTTGCTGCTGTAGATTACGATGTCATCTATATATGCTGCCGCATACTGGTCATGAGATTGTAAGACCTTATTCATCAGGCACTGAAACATAGCAGCGACTATGTGTAGCTTGAATTGGAAGAGGCCGAACGGTGTTGGGAAGGCTGTCTTCTCCCGGTAGTTTGGCGTGAGGGGGATCTGCCAGTATCCTTTGCTTAGATCTATGCTTGACAAGTACTTCGCTCCTCCGAACCATTCCAGCAATTCGTCCACCCTCGGCATCAGGTATGCGTTGAAGCAGGAGATGGCATTGACCTTTCAAATGTCCATGCAAAACCAGATAGTCTCGTCAGGCTTTGGGACTAGGACAATGGGGCTGCGCCACTTGACTCATTGTTTTTCAAGATGTGTTAATGTAAATTCCAATCAGGTGATTCCCATGCCAAAGTTTTGGAGGCGGGATCGGAGCTTAGGTATCCACTGGTTGCAGCACTGCGCTGCCAAAGGCCGTGTCATCTCTGGCCTGCTGAGTGATAGCATAATGTGATGTAAAAGTATGTGTTGAAGACCACGTCACTGCTCTGCATATTTCCTGGGTGGGAACCAGCACCAGGAACGCTGCTGAAGAAGCCTGTACTCTGGCGGAGTGCACTGTGAGCAGAGGGGCAGGCACCTCTGCCAGGCTGTAGCACTTGCAGATGCAGTACCTGATCCATGACAAAATTCATTGAGAGGAGATTGGAAGACCTTTCATCCTGCCTGCCACAGCCACAAACAGTTGAACGGACTTCCAGAACAGTTTTGTTCGCTTGATGTAAAAGGCTAGTACTCTGCGGACATCCAGTGAATGAAGCCTCTGCTCCCCGACGCTTGAGTGTGACTTAGGATAGAACACTGGGTGGAAGATGTACCAGTTGATGTGAAATTGGGAGACAACCTTCGGGAGGAAAACTGGATGTGGCCTGAGCTGAACCTTGTCCTTATAGAACACAGTGTAAGGGGGCTCTGATGTTAGGGCCTTGTGCTCAGATACTTCCTGGCTGAGGTTATAGCTACCAGAAACGCCGCCTGTATCACAGGTAGAGCAGGGAACAAGTTGCCAGCGGTTCAAAGGGTGGCCCCGTCAGTCTGAAAAGGGCCAGACTGAGGTCCCAGGCTGGGACCGGTTGTCGGATGTGTGGATATAGCCTGTCGAGACCTTTCAGGAAACGGATGACCATAAGGTTGGCAAAGACCGACCGGCCCTCTGCACCCAGATGGAAGGTACAAATGGCAGCCAAGTGAACCCTTATTGATGACATGGACAGTCCCTGCTGCTTGAGATGGAGAAGGTAGTCCAGTATAAGTGGTATAGAGGCGAGCATCGGGGACAAATGATGCTGCGCTGAACAGACTGCCACTCTCTTCCACTTGGCAAAGTAGGCAGTCCTGGTGGAGGGTTTCCTACTGCCAAGGATGACTTGTCTAACCAGGTCTGAGCAGAAGAGTTCCATCGGAGTTCAGCCATGGAGCATGAGGTGCAATGAGTCAAGATTCAGGTGCTGGAGACGGCCGTGATCCTGAGTTATTAAGTCCAGGAGGAGTGGCCAGGTGACTGGGCCTTCCACGGACATTTCCAGAAGCAATGTGTATCAGTATTGGTGCGGCCAGAGTGGAGCTATAAATACCACCGAAGATTGTTCCCTTCGTATCTTGAGGAGCACCTTGTGAACGAGAGGGATAGGTGGAAATGTGTATAGGAGATGGCCTCCCCATGGGGAAGGAGAAAAATTGACACTTCCTGTTGTGTTGCATAGCAAAGAAGTCTATTTGGGGAAAGCCCCACCATTGAAAGATGTAGTTCGCAACATCTGGGCATAGGGACCACTCGTGGCCGTGAAATGACCCGCTGAGACAGTCTGCCAACTCGTTCTGTATTCCAGGGAGGTGCAATGCTTATAGGTGTATCGAGTGTTCTACACAAAAGTCACACAACCTGAGGGCTTCCTGGCACAGGGGAGAGGAGTGTGCACGCTCCTATGTGTTGATAGAAAACATTGCCATGATGTTGTCTGTCATAACTGATAAACACCTCCCTGTCCAGTGGTCTTGAAAAGTCTGGCGTGCCAGGCGCACCGCTCTCAGCTCTCTGACATGAATGTGGAGAGCGAGTTCCGCCGGAGAACAGAGGCCTTGTGTCCTGAGGTTTCCCAGATGTTCTCCCCAGCCCAAGGCTGACATGTTCATCACTACCAAGAGGGATGGCTGAGGACCGGTGAAGGGGACTCCTGCACACACTACCTGCATGTCGAGTCACCACTGGAGGAAATCGAGAACCCTGTCCAAACTGTCCCAAGCCAGCCGATACATTCAGGCTAGCTACGATTGGAAATGCCGGAGTCTGAACCTGGTGTATTGCACCATGTGGGCACAAGGGGCCATGTGTCCTAGAAGTTTCAGGCAATTCCTTCCTGTGGTGGTGGGAAATTGCCTGAGACTTCGAATGATGTCACCCAGGGCCCAAAACCTTGCTTCCAGGAGGTATTTCCAGGCCTGTGTCGAGTCCAGTACCGCCCCTATGAACTCTATCCGCTGAACAGGGGACAGAGTCGATTTCCCCACATTCAGAAGGCCCAGTTCGTTTAACATCATTCTTATGAAGTTGACTTGTGCCTCCGCTTGAGCTCTGGAGTGGCCCTTGATCAGCCAATCATCGAGGTACGAGAACACCTGTACCTGCCACCTGCATAGGAAAGTGGCCACAACTGCCATGAACTTGGTAAACACACGAGGCGCTGATGACAGGCTGAACGGAAGGACTATGAACAGGTAATGGTTGTTGCTCACCACAAACCTGACGGTGTAATCACTACATGAAAGCACGCGTTCTTCAAGTCGAGGGTGGCATACCAAATCTCTGGATCCAAAGAAGGAAAGATGGAGGTCAAAGAGACCATACGAACTTGAGTTTCTTCATGAACTTGTTGAGCTCTCGCAGGTCTAGGATGGGCCTGAGCCCACCTTTGCTTTCAGCATTAGGAAATACTGGGGAGAGAAGCCCGTGCCCTTCAGCTCCTGAGGAACCTCTTCCACTGCTCCTAGCAATAGGAGCAAGTGCACCTCCTGTATGAGGAATTGCTCGTGAGACGGATCCCTGAAGAGGGACAGGGAAAGGAGGTGGAAAGGCAGGAGGGCCAAGAATTGGAGGGAGTATCCCCTTTCTACCGTGTGGAGCACCCATCGGTCCAATGTGATACAGGACCAAGCAGGGTAGAAAGGGGATAGTTGGGACGAGAAGGTAAGGCGGGTTGAATCCAGTCCATCCACTGGTGCACCATCCTCAAGCGCACCTTCAAAAGGCCTGCTTCTGGCCCAAAGATGGCTTTCATTGGCCAGAGCCCTGGACAGCACAAAATAGCATTTTTCATTGCACTAAGCCGTAGGGGGCAACAAGGCTGGGATCTGCCACAAAGTTTTTGTGGTGTCTGCAATGGATTTTTTGAGAGGCAGAGCAATATATGCAGGTCCGGAGGGGTGAGGATATCCACCATTGGATCTGCGTCCTCCACTACCTCTGTCTGAATGCCAAGGCCCTGGGCAAACTGCCACAGCAATTGCTGCAGAATCCTGTTGTCCTCCAGGGCTGGGGCTACAGAAGTGCCTGCCAGCGCCTCATCTGGAGAAGAAGAGGAAGAGATTCCCTTAAGGAGTGGATGCTCGCTTCCCTCCACGCCCAAGGAATCCTGCGGTGCCTGGGGTTCCCGGAGCTGGTGCCGTGTGACTGGGACCAGTGTAGACAGTGCCAGTGCCACAGGCATTGGGATGGCGGCATCAGGGAGAGATGGCGCTATCCCCAGTTCTGGGAATGCTGATGGTACCAGAGGGGATACAAATGTGGCCAAGACCACAATTTCGCTCTGGAATGAGACTCTTGGCTCCACCCTTGGCTTTGGCAAAAAGCCGAACATGTCCAAAAAGGTCACTGTGCCAGGGGCTGCCATTGTGTGGGCCACAGTCACAGAATCATAGAATATTAGGGTTGGAAGGGACCTCAGGAGGTCACCTAGTCCAACCCCCTGCTCAAAGCAGGACCAATCCCCAATGCTGGGTAAGGGTGCCGATGTCATGTTTACCTAGACTGTCTACTGCTCCTATGAGACCGAGAGGAGTCCAACTCTGAGGTCTCTGAAAAGGAGGACTACGGAGGAGCAGTACATCAAGGCACCGACAGTCCAAGGGCTCGGGGACCAACGTGGCTGCTGGATCTCTTCTGGTGCCAGGGAGTGGCACACCGGAGACAGAGTCTGCCAGGACACATTGCGGACTTTCCCCTTGACAATGCCAGGGGACCAACTGGTTTCGGCAACCTATCCCATATAGGCGAAGAGAACGGTGCCGGGAGATGAAGCACATCCTGGGCTGCCTCGAACACCTCCGGGGTCAACAGGAGGTGCAGCTCTCAACTTGGCCTCAGAGAAAAAGGGTGGTCCGGACTCAACTCAGGTCTCACAACAGCTGGCTCCTTGGACCTAGCCGGGGGGAGAATGACCCCTCTACAGCCTCTTCTTCTGCGGCACCAGCAATTGAGACCGGTGCTTGCCTGCAGCATGTGAGCCACGAGTGGAGCCAAGACGGTGCCGCGAGTCCTTCGTCAAGTCTTTACTCGACACCGATCCCTGTGCTGATGGTGCCAGAGCACTTCATACTGAGTAGGAGGTACTTGGCACAGGTCGGACTGGGGGCGGAGTGCAGCTTCCATTAGTAGGATCTTCAGGTGCTGATCCCCATCTTTTAATGTTCTAGGGCGAAACCCCCTGCAGATCCTACAGTTATCCTTTTGATGGCTCTCCCCCAAACACTTCACACATGAAGTGTAAGGATCGCAGACTTCCCACTTTCGGCATGCACTGCGTCGGGAGAGCACTGGAGGGGGAAATCTCCCCAAAGGAAATTTAAGAACTAACCCTAAGTACCTACTAACTATCTAAACAACAACACGACAACTATGAAAAGACTAATGAACTAATGAGTAACTATATACAGACTGCCAAATGCGCTTGTCAAGACAAGCGCAAGGAGAAGTTTCACCTAACCATCTCTGGTGGTAAGAAGGAACTGAGCAGGTGGTGGCTCAGCAGGGCCCTATATTGAGTGCCATCAAGGCGCCACTCCAGGGGGCACCCAGACCGACCTGATGGATGCTGCTAGGGGAAAAACCTTCACCTGCCGTGCACATACATATACACACACACACCTGATTGGAATTGACATGAACAAGCACTGGAAGAAGTAGTGTTATTTACTCCTTCTCATAACACAAGAACTAGGATGGGGTGGGCAAACTTTTTAGCCTGAGGGCCACACCTGGGTATGGAAACTGTATGGCAGGCCATGAATGCTCAAGAAATTGGGGGTTGGGAGGGGATGAGGGCTCCATCTGGAGGTACGGGCTATGGGGTGGGGCCAGAAATTAGGAGTTCAGGGTGCAGGCGGGGGCTCCAGGATGGGGCAGGAGGATATGGAGGGAAAGGGCTCCGGCTAGGGGGGGCAGGCTCTGGGGTGGGGCTGGGTATGAGGAGTTGGGGGTGCAGGAGAGTGCTCTAGGCTGGGACCGAGGGATTTGGATGGCAAGAGGGGGATCAGGGCTAGGAGAAGGGGTTGGAGCACAGGAGGGGGTCAGGGTGCAGGCTCCAGACAGTGCTTATCTCAAGCAGTTCCTGAAAGCAGCAGCAGCAGCAGCAGCAGCAGCAGCAGCAGCAGCAGCAGCATGTCCCCCGTCCGGCTCCTAAACGGAGGCGCAGCCAGGCGGCTCTGCACACTGCCCCATTCGCAGGTGCCATCCCTGAAGTTCCCATTGGCCTTGGTTCCCAGCCAATAGGAGTTGCGGGGGCAGTGCTTGGCACAGGGGCAGCATGCAAGCCCCATGGCTGCCCCTACATGTAGGAGTTGGAGGGAGGACATGCTGCCGCTTTCGGGAGCCACACGGAGCCATGGCACGCACAGAGGGGGTCACGTCCCAGACCCTGCTCCCCGGCGGGAGCTCGAAGGGCCGGATGTGGCCCCAGGCCGTAGTTTGCCCACCCCTAAACTAGGGGACACCAAATAAAATTAATAGGCAGCAAATTTAAAATAATCAAATGGTAGTGTTTCTTCACAATATGCACAGTCAGCATGTGGAACTCTTTACCAGAGGATATTGTGAAGGCCAAGACCATAACAGGGTTTAAAAAAGAACTAGATAAGTTCATGGAGGATAGGTCCATCAATGGCTATTAGCCAGGATGGGAAGGTATGAGGTCCCTAGCCCCTGTTTCCCAGAAGCTGGGAATGGGTGACACGGGACGGATCACTTGATGATTACCTGTTCTGTTCATTCCTCTGGGCACCTGGAGTTGGCCACTGTCGGAAGACAGAAAACTGGGCTATATGGACCTTTGGTCTGACCCAATATGGCCACTCTTATGTTCTTATCAGTGTGAAAATGGTACATGCATATGTAAATTTAAAAAAATCAGAATCAGGCCTTTATGGCCCAATTCTGCTCTCATACCACTTTTACTCTAGGGCAGTTTCATTGACTTCAAAGGAGTTACTCTTGGTTTACACTAGTATATATAAATGAGATCAGATTCACGCCCTTTATGGTATAACAGGTGACCATGTTGTATGGAATATTATGAGTGTCTCTGCTCGTAATTTAATAACAGGAATCAAATCCTACTTAAACCCTAATTCCCACCTCCATCCCTTAAGAGTTTCACTTTAAGGAATTATACAGTTCAAGATACAATATATATTGAGAGACTCAAATTAAATACAAGCTATTCATTTAAAATCAAGTTATTAAAAGGTTTTAGATATCTACTACTACAGTGAAATTATACAGAAGGCTCTAAATTACAGTGTAGAATTAAAATAAAATCTAGAAGTGATGAAGCATGTCAAACTCCTACCACAATTTTAATTTTCATGCAAAACCACCAGTTTTACAAGAACAGCCATTTCCTTTCCTTGTACCGCTTGTAAGTTAGGCTGATCAAATTATGGACTGGGGGGGCAGGTTGTTTGTGTTTCGTTCTTACAAGAACTTATATAAAGTCTTGAGAGAGAAGTGTTTTCACATGAGACAAAATTCCCCATCTATTTTTTAAATAAAACTTAGGCAGACCATAAGAAAGCTATGATGGTGCATATCTCGCTTTGGGAACATAAATGTATTTACTAAAGATCATAAAGATAAATAATGTTTTCCAAAACTAGAGCAAACACTCTAAAAAGTATAACCGCCTATTAATAAATGTTAATCTTTGCAAAAATATTTTTAATGGATTGTGACAAGACCACATAATGATCATGCTGTAAGGCCTGAGGTATCCATTTGTGAAATCATATAAGCATTTAGAAGTTGAACAAGGGTTATTCTTCTAACACTCAGCGCTTCCTCTGAAAAAACTGATAGAAAGGGTCTTTAAAAAAAAAAATCTTGTATAGAGTATGTACCAAAACGTTTACATTTTAAAATATAATAAATGAGGAAACAGGATAATATCTGAGACTGCATACTATTTCTAAGAAATACAAGGAGAAAGGTAGGGCAGTATATGATGTATGACAGTTAAACTTAAGGTGTTTCTCCAATTGTAAACTTACATGCTGAGACAGCTTTGTTTCCATAATCACATCACATGTTACTGTTTGCACAGGAATGAACAATGTACTGGCTTACTACACCACAAGCAAAACAGAACTCAGGCAAACATTTCCTTTCTAATGAATATCAGTTTGTCATCTATGGCCGCACACCCATTTTAATAAATATCTGTTGAGTACAACGTTTTAATAATCTGTAATGGCAATGTTGTTATTTTTATAATCCCAAGAAACCAACGGATGGATATACTTATTTAGAAGAACATTAATATACAAAGTAAAAGGGGTCCGTAAAATTTATTTTAATTATACCAGCATCTAATTGTTGTTTATCTTAAATAAGATCAATTTATGTAACAAATCCCTGACACATCTTGCTATGAAACCATTTTTAACGTACTAGTCAATAATCTAAGTTCTATATATACAAAATCTAATTTTCAGCATCTTAAATTCATAAGCCCGAGTATACCTTTAAAACAAAGTACAGACCCTGTTAAAATCTTTCAAACTCTATGAATGTCTAGTGCTCATATGAATGTGGCTTTTGGATTTTTACTTCCCCCCAACATATACAAAGAAAAGGGGAAATTACTCTTATAGAATGACAGAATATGTGAATCTTAAAGATTGAACAATCTTTCTTTAAAGACATCAAAATACTTACTGTAAAAGAAGATGATCCATAAAAATCTATGGTTTACAGTTACTCTCTGAAACAATGCTGATTGTCAGAGTAGAAGTAGTATAATCCAACCATGTCCAGGCCTAATAAGCAATATATCAGTATTTGTTGCTATAAATTTATAAAAAGGTGTCTGTCTCACTGAAAATCCAGGTACTTTTTGAGAGAACAAACAAATGATTTTCAAGTCTTTAAATTTATTGAAATCATAAGGGATCCCGGCTCCAGTCATCAATGAATTGTTTAATCCGATCATAAGAAAAGGACTGAATTTTTTTCACAAGTTATCAAACATAGGTATTTTAACTACAAACTGAAGTTTGCTTATCCAGTTCAAATTCAGTTATCATTCTCAAACCATTCCTCAATTGACAGAAGTGAATTCTTCTCCATCCCTTATCATTTCTTCCTGGTGTACAGAATTCACTAATCTCGCGCATCCTTTATTAATATACACTAAAATGTTTTAGAGCAACAACAAAATTACCATGCTCACATTTCTTGCTTGCCCTTCAGGAGTAGTCTGGGTGTCTTCAGCTTGCCCTGCTGGTCTTCAGTGTTGTCACTAATTGCTGGAAGATGTAGTTAGGACAGCAGGACGCAGCAGAAATGAATGCTGTTGCTTTAAGAGCACATTTTCTTTTACACTAAGATAAAACAACTTTGTCTCTACTCTTACTTCACTGCTGGGTCAGATGAAATCTTAAAGAAGGCTCCATTAAAAGTTAATGTCTGTAGCATATATGAAAGGTTGAAATTTCCATTCTGAATGAATTCCGAAGGTCAGATTTGGTTTTAAAACAGATTTATGTTCCTGACAACTTTTTTGCAAAAAATTAAAAATTACCCTTTTTATTTAGAAATTCCTTTTATAATCTTCCAAATTACTCCTGTCTCTCTTATAATTTAATCCTACATACAAAAATCAGATACTATATTTCCCATATGTATGGACAGACATTGTGAAGGCATCATTAAAAAAGTCTTTTATTTCCCTTAACACTGGTGACTGAACATCATTTAATGTACCATCACTTTCAAATAGCCCAACAGACTTAAAAAGCCTTCTGAGTTTGAAAATCAAAAACTTCTGAGTTTTTCTGTACCCCAGGACGGTTTTCTTTCTGGAAGCTCAAGCCGAGAAAGCAGACAAAAGAAGCTGATTTGACTGAGCTGTGCCAAGTCTTGCCTTATTTTTCTTTCCTCAGCTCTCGCTCTCTTTCACTCTCAGCATGGCAACCTTCCCAAGCAGCCTTGGCGGAGCTCCAGCTTGTGCCAGTCTGTCTGAGTTCTTGTTTCCAAAAGATGGCTTTTGCAGATCAATTAATATATTTAAAAACAGGAAACTGTGGATCAGTAACCAAATCCTGGCATCAGCAACCACTTCATCTGCCAAATCGCCTTATAGATTTCATGGTTTCCTACCTTTTACAATGGTTATAAACATTTCTACTCAGCGATCGTGGAGTACTGGAAGCCATTCACTGTTCAGTGATAAGAAATCTGTTCTCTAAAAATGTCTGCATGCGACACATGAACAACCTGCAGTAAATCAAGATTCTTTTGAAGGAGGGTGTTTGTACATTTTCAATAAGTGCCAAATACTTCTTGGGCTTTCCTGTTCTGCTACCGAGAATTATGGGAAGAGTTCAAGAACGGGAGCACATAGATTTAAAATAAGACCTGTGCGCCCAAGTCACTCACTCACATTTTAACTTTCTAAAATTTCACTGTGAAAGCTAGTGGCTCTTACCAATACACCCATTTTTAGGAATCAGCTAAAAATTAAAATTAAATCTGTTCCCAATTGTCTACTGCAGGACAATGAGGTTTAGCAAACTGCACACATTTCAAGATGGGGGGGGAGTAACTTTTTAACTTAAAACTTTAAGTTCCTGTTATAGGATTAATGAGAGAAACTGCTGTTTCCTCTTATAGGAGGAACTTAAAACTTTAAGTTCCTGTTATAGGATTAATGAGTATTCAATGTTCATTTGAATGGAAAACGTATCCATATATTGCAATCCTTTGTAAAATTTAACAAAGGATCATTAGGAGCGATAAGCAATAGGAGTTTGTTTACTTAAGAAAAATCACAGCAATAGTCTGCTCTCTCATTTATAACCTATCTGCCAAAGCAAAAAGTGAACTGCTTTTTTTTTTAAGTAGGCATTTACCTTAATTAACACAGTAAATTTATGCAGCAAATATGCTTTCCTTAATGTATAAACAATAAACTATGCTCACGAGCTCAATGGATGAAACCTTCTCTTTTTATGAGGGCCAGTGTCAAGTCCTAAATATTTGGTGACCTAATTACTTGAGAAACCTCACTCCTTATGCAATATTTCCAAAGCTATGATTAGTGGTGGCATTTCAACAGGAGACCTTTTCTTTCAAAAAGGAAGGATTTGCTGACAGGACATTAGCCTTTCAGGCCATTCACTCTAAGGGACAAAGCAGGTTCCAAAGTTATGTCTACACTGCAGCTGGGAGTGAGCCTCACAGCCCGGGTAGACAGACTCACACTAGCCGAGCTCAAGCTGGCACATTGAAAATAACAATGTGGACATTCCAGCTTGGGCTTTGAAGCCTGGTGAGGAAGGTGGGTGGGCTTGAGAGACACAGCTTCTGCCCAAGTCAGAACATCCATATCGCTATTTTAGCACGCTACCTTGAGCCCCTCTAGTGCAAGTTTGTCTACCTGCACTGGGAGACTCATTCCTAGCTGCAGTGTAGACATGCCCCTTGTTTGCCAAAACCCAGATTTCTTTAATCTTTCAGCCATGTTGCAGAGCTCACCTCTTCTCAGAGACCTTTTGGGAGAGGATAGGTTGATGGGCTAATGAGATGGATGTGAAGGACTGAGGTGGAAGTTTTACAAGGTAGCTTCATGTACAACTTTCTAGAACTCTGTACCAGATTTTTTTATTTTTAAATTTGTGAAGCTCTAAAGCAGTACAGATCATAGAATCATAGAAATGTAGGACTGGAGGGACCTCAAGAGGTCATCAAATCTAGCATCCTGTGCTGAGGCAGGACCAAGTACACCTAGACCTTCCCTGACAGGTGTTTGTCCAGCCTTTTCTTAAAAATCTCCAACGATGGGGATTCCACAATCTCCCTTGGAAGCTTATTTCAAAACTTAACTCTTTATCGTTAAAAAGCTTCTGCTAATATCTAACTTAAATCTCCCTTGCTGCAGATTAATCCAATTACTACTACTTCTACCTTCAATGGACACAGAGAACAATTGATCCTCATCCTCATTATAATAGCCCTTAACATTTGATTATTTTATCAGGTCCCTTCTTAGGCTTATTTTCTCAAGACTAAACATTCCAAGTTTCTTTAACCTTTCCTCTTAGGTCTGGTTTTCTTTAAATCTCTATAATTTTTGCAGCTCTCCTTTGGATTCTCTCCACTTTGTCCACATCTTTCCTAAAGTGTGGCACCCAAAATTGGACACAATACTCCAGCTGAAGCCTCACCAGTGCTGCACAGAGTGGAACAGTTACTCCCCGTGTCTTACATACAACACTTCTGTTCATACACTCCAGAATGATATTAGCCTTTTTTACAACTGCATCACATGAATCAAGTTCAGTTTATGACTCAGTATAGCCCCCAGATCCTTTCCAGCAGTATTACATGTCTAGCCAGTTATTCTCTATTTTGTAGTTGTGCATTTGATTTTTCCTTCCCATTGTTATTGAATTTAAACTTTGCTGATTTCACATCAATTATCCAATTTGTCAAGGTGGGTTTGAATTCTAATCTTGTCCTCCCAAGTGCTAACAACTTCTCCCAGGTTGGTATCACCTGCAAATTTACTAAGCATACTCTACACTTCATTACCAAGTCACTGATGAAAATATTGAATAGTACCAGGCCCAGGACTGATCTCTGAAGAATCCCACTAGATACGCCATCCCAGTTTGACAGAGAACTATTAATAACTACTCTGAGTATGATCTTTCAACCAGTTGTGAACTCACTTTATAGTAATTTCATCTAGACCACATTTCCCTAGTTTACTTATGAGAATGTCATGTACGACTGTCAAAAGCGTTACTAAAATCAAAATCTATCACATCTACCATTTCCCCCCTATTCACTAGGCCAGTAACCCTGGCAAAGAAGGAAATTAATTTGGATTAGCATGATTTGTTCTTGACAAATCCATCCTGGCTGTTCTTTATAATCCTATCCTTCTTCGGGTGCTTACAAACTGATTGTTTAATAATTTGTTCCAGTATTTTTCCAGGCCTCAAAGTTAGGCTGACTGGTCTATAATTTCCTGGGTCCTCTTTGTTCCCCTTTTTAAAGATATAACTTAGACGATTTTTTCACATCTTAGCTCATAGAGCCGAGAAGCTACATTTGCCCTTCTCCAGTCATCTGGGACCTCACTTGTCCTCCAAGAGTTCACAAAGGTAATTGCTAATGCATTCAAGATTGCTTCAGCTACTGTCTTAAGTATCCTAGGATGAATTTCATCAGGCCTTGCTGAATTGAATACAGCTAACTTATCTAAATACTCTTTAATTTGTTCTTTCCTTATTGTGGCTTGTGTACCTTCTCACTTGTATTTAATATTAATTGTGTTGAGTATCTTGTCACCATCACCCCTTCTAGTGAAGACTGAAGCCAAACAGGCATTAAACACCTCACCCATCTTGATGTCTCTCCCTCCCCATTAAGTAGGGAATCTATAACTTTCCTTTGTCTTTCTCCTGCTCCTAAATATTTAAAGACTCTCTTCTTATTGCCTTTTATGTCTCTTGCTAGGGGTAGGTCAATTAGTGTGCTGACACTTCTACTTATTTAACTAATTGGGATTGTTTCATGGTTTATGTTATCCTCCTGGCATACCATTTATGTCTTATCCAACAGTTCTCATCTCATTGTATGTATAGGTTTTAAGATCTTTTGGAGAGAAACTATTTTTATTATATGTGCGTACAGCGCCAAGCACAAAGATCTGATCAGATCCTCCAGGTGCAGCCACAGTAACAAACAGTAATAACTGGAGAATGAAGCTATAAAATATAAAGTAATAATTAAATACTATATAGAATCTTTTTTTAGAAATCCAAAACTCTCCAGTGGGAAAAAATAAAATTATAAAGCAACTAAAACAATATGAAGGAATCAGTTTCCTGAAAATATCTCCCAGATCTCTTGCCTTTTCTTTTATAGAAGATAAGCTTTATGTTTGCAATGAAGAAACTGATAGTGCTAAAAAATTAAGTCCCTTATATATCAACAAGCCAGGCAATGTAGCTTATGCAAGCAACAAATGTTTAACTATCGGCATTTAAAACATGGTCAGGCCAAGATTTGAAGAGGCAATAGTAGAACTTCCCAATGCTTTTCCAAACAGCCCCTCCAACAACTTTAAAATACATTTCTATCTGGAAATTTTGTACATCCTATGATTACAATAACTGTGACGTTGCCCCCATAATGCTTTATAGAAATATGCTTATTAGTGTAAATATGACATAACTGGAATGTTTTATGCTAGATATGCCATGTAACATATCTCTGCAAAACTTATGATCTACCAAATATATTCATCCTATTTGTATGTATATATCATTTGCGTATTCAAAGCTATGAATATTGGCTATGTGCTTGTTTGATTTTAAGTAGTCTCAGTGAAGCATTTGGTCAGCTTCTTGAGAAAAGACTATTCTCAGTAAGTGCCCAATCAAGAAACACTTAAGCTGACAATGGACTTTGAGAGACACTAATCCACATCTGAGCTTTCCTGGGAACATTCAAACTCGCATGTGGACAATGGCGTCGGCCTGTAGAAAACTGAGTCATGCATGGACATGTGACTCCAAAACTCCATCTTGTAGCTGTGATTCTACACAGGGGAAGAGAAGGAGTTTCCGTCCACAAGAGAGACTATATAAGGCCCTGGGAAACCCCTCCATTTTGTCTTCAGCTGGCTCAAGAGATAGCCTCTCCACCCCAAAGGATGCCTGAAAGAAACTGGAACAAAGGACAGTAACTACAGGTGTGTGAGTGATTGCTGGACCCAGACTAGGAGGAAGTCTAGTCTGTAATAGAAGCTTACTGGAACATCTCTGAGCATCAGATTTACATGCATTTAATTTCTTACTGTATTAAGCTTCACTACCGGCCAGATTGGCGGGCAGCAATCGATCCAGCAGGGATCAATGTATCACGTCTAGTCTAGATGCAATAAATTGACACCCGAGCGCTCTCCCATTGACTCCTGTACTCCAGCTCGGCGAGAGGCGCAGGCAGAGTCGACAGGGGAGAGGCAGCAGTCGACTCACCACAGTGAAGACACCATGGTAAGTCAATCTAAGTACGTCGACTTTAGCTACATTATTCACGTAGCTGAAGTTGTGTAACTTAGATCGAACCCCCCCACACGCACACAGTATAGACCAGACCTTAGACTTGCGTGGTTTTGTTTTATTTTGCTTGGTAATTTACTGTGTTGTCTATTATTACTTGGAACTATTTAAATCCTACTTTTTATATTTAACAAAATCACTTTTTACTTCTTATTAACCCAGAGCAAGCAATTAATTCCCGGGGGAGCAAACAGCTGTGCATCTCCCTCTATCAGTGTTACAGAGAGCAAACTATTTATGAGCTTACCCTGTAAAATGGATTTATTTGGGGTTTGATTCCCATTGGGAACTGGGTATCTGGGTGTTGGAGATAGGAGCATTTCTTAAGCTATTTTCAGTTAAGCCTGCAGCTTTTGGGGGACCTGGTTCAGACTTCGATCTGTGTTTGCAGCAGGCAAGCATGCCTGGCTCAAACAAGGCAAGGTACTGAAGTCCCAAGCTGCCAGGGAAAACGGGATCAGAGGTAGTCCCAGCACATCAGGTGGCAGTTCCCCAGCGGGTTTCTGTGACCCAACCCGTCACAGTAACATCTAAGATCACTATAACTGGAACAAGTTAAAAAATATATATTTTTTCTTTCTTAATTTCACTTTCTTTACTTTGTGCACTTGACAGCACTTTGCATATAGTCAGTCAGTTTTCCCCTTGCTGAAAAGACCCTCAGAAATATCATTAGGGAGTAAAAAGATCTCATATAAAAATTGCTAATGGAATTTTTTTTAAAAGGTCACACTACTTAAAGGATGCTGTCATAACCTTAGTCCCAGATTTGGACCTTAGCGTCCAAAATATGGGGGTTAGCATGAAAACCTCCAAGCTTAGTTACCAGCTTGGACCTGGTACCTGCTGCCACCACCCAAAAAATTAGAGTGTTTTGGGGCACTCTGGTCCCCCTGAAAAACCTTCCCTGGGGACCCCAAGACCCAAATCCCTTGAGTCTCACAACCAAGGGAAATAATCCTTTTTCCCTTCCCACCTCCAGGTGCTCCTGGAGAGATACACAGACACAAGCTCTGTGAAACTACACAGAGTGACTCCCCCTCTCCGTTCCCAATCCTGGAAACCAAAAGCACTTTCCTATTCCCCCAGAGGGAATGCAAAATCAGGCTAGCAAATCCAACACACAGATCTCCCCTGATTTCTTCCTCCCACCAATTCCCTGGTGAGTACAGACTCAATTTCCCTGAAGTAAAGAAAAACTCCAACAGGTCTTAAAAGAAAGCTTTATATAAAAAGAAAGAAAAATACATACAAATGGTCTCTCTGTATTAAGATGATACAATACAGGGTCAATTGCTTAAAAGAATATTGAATAAACAGCCTTATTCAAAAAGAATACAAATCAAAGCACTCCAGCACTTATATTCATGCAAATACCAAAGAAAAGAAACCATAGAACTTACTATCTGATCTCTTTGTCCTTACACTTAGAAACAGAAGACTAGAAAGTAGAAACTGCTTCTCCAAAGCTCAGAGAAAGCAGGCAGACAGACAAAAGACTCAGACACAAACTTCCCTCCACCCAGAGTTGAAAAAATCCGGTTTCCTGATTGGTCCTCTGGTCAGGTGCTTCAGGTGAAAGAGACATTAACCCTTAGCTATCTGTTTATGACAGATGCTCCATTAGAAACTGATATTTTTTAAGTAGTCAATTTCAAAAAATTCAAACTGACAACATACTTTTCATGTGCATGCTATAAATTAATACTTCATAGCAGAGATTAACAATTCTATGCCTTATTATGCTTTCTGAAAGGAAAGCAAGGAAAAGTCCTCTAAGTGTATAACTTAGCAGACAAATGCTTTGCTAAAATGTTGCGCTATGGTCCTTGCTCTGTTGGCTAAAAGACTATCTCTGGCTTTTATGATAAGTATTTTATATCCAAAGATGTATTGCTATAGATGTAATGGACCCAGTCTGCAAAAGTAACTTCTTTTTGTGTATGCACAAATGTTCAAGCAACAGGATCTGTTGCAAGCATGTAAGAACTGATCCCAATATCTGTGTGCTTAAGAGATAGAATTGATAAATGAAAACCCATCTGTAAAAATATATCAATTGTGTGTACATGGATTAATTTTTTAAAAGTGCACATGCAAAAGGAGTCAAGTTGAGGACCTTCAGAAAATCAGGCCCAAACAATTATTAAGTACTATATTTTGAGCTAGACAAAAAAAAAAGAAAATTGATGCTTATTGCATTCCCACCTGTGCATTACTGTGAAGCACTAGCTGTGCTACAGTTAAGGTTGAGAATTCCTTTCTGTTAAAAGGTCAACTCTTCTAAGTGATCTAAACTTCACATGCTTAGTAATATTGCTTTGAAATTTGATGTGCCTCATGGGTAGAATCCTGCAATTCCTGCATCATATCCGCAGATATCTACATCCACGGATGCAGATATCTGGACCATTTTTGCAGATTGTGGATCAGATGCCAATACAAGTTTTGTATCCACGCAGGGCTCTACTCATAGGGTGCAGGTAAGGTTAGTGGTCCTAAGAGGTTCTTGAGAAACAGCAATTATTAGGGTTGACAGATTCTACCAACTCTTTTTTGAATAGACCTAGGGATCAAACCATGACTCTGATCATGCCCCAATTTATCCCCAGCTAGAGCAAGGCACCCATTCACCCTTTGGGAGAATCACAGAATCATAGGACTGGAAGGAACCTCAAAAGGTCATCTAGTCCAGTCCCCTGCATCCATGGCAGGACTAACTATTATCTAGACCAGCCCTGACAGGTGTTTGTCCAACCTGCTCTTAAAAATCTCCACTGATGGAGATTCCACAACCTCCCTCGGCAATTTATTCCAGTGCTTAACCACCCTGACAGTTAGGAAGTTTTTCCTAACGTCCAATCTATACCCCCTTGCTGCAATTTAAGCCCAATGCTTCTAGTTCTATCCTCAGAGGTTAAGAAGAACATTTTTTCTCCCTCCTCCTCATAACAACAAGCACAGTTGAAAACAGCATTCAAAAAAGGAGTTTGGCTCTCTAGATAGTTGTGTGCCTAGTGCTCACAAGCCAAACAGATTAAACTGTGCACGTACAGAAAGAGTGCTCAAGAGAGGTGCTAGCCAGCCATGTCTCTTAGGACCTGCGTAGCTCATGGGGACGGGCTATAGCCGTTGAACCTAAGCAACACCCAGGCACTGTAAATTGGAAACCAACAGAAAGCTGAAAATGAAACCTTGACATGTTGCTACAATCTGCCTCTGTCAAAGGTCATTTTTATTTTATTTTTAGGGAAATGAAATGTTAGTACAGCAGAAAATTCAGAAGGCATTCAAACTTTTTTCTAAAAATAAAATAAAATAAAATAAAATAAAACAAAACAAAATGGGGATTCCTTCCTGGGAAGGGAGGGGAAGTAGGGGGAAGAGAAGAGGAGAGAGGTTGGAGCAGCGGCAAGAAGAAAGAGGGGATAGGTGGTACGGGAGGACAGAGGACAACTCAGGTTAGAGGGAGGTGACAGGGATTAGAGTGAATGGAGGGTTCGGACTCTGGAGCATTGACCTGGAGATGGGAGGCAGGGCAAAACAGAGAGATTGCGGGCAGGGGACATCTGTGCGTCTCACATTCTCTTCTCTCATGACTGTGCCAGATCTGGGAGGGTACTGCCTCACCAGGGATGTCTGAGCCCCTCTCCCTGCCCTCCTGCATATGAACTGGGTGGCCCTGTCTCCCTAAGGATGTCTGAGCCCCTCTCCCTGCCCCCTCATCCTGTGCATGTGCCAGGCCTTCTCCCTCCCTGCTCCCCATGTGATCCAGGATCTACGGAAGACCTGCTCTTCTGGGTAAGGAGCTAAGAACAGGCATGCTGGGAGAGTGCACAAAGAACACACTGTTGGGGCTGGTGAGAGGAATTAAGAACACCCACTGAGATGAATTTCAGCAGTTCACATGTCTCACAGCTATGTTTCAGGCTGTATTCTTCTCCATGGGGTGTTCTTGTTGAGAAAATCATCTTGAGATGAGTGGGCTACTTCACACCTCTCAGAGCCTCCTGTGCTTTCAGGATTGTTCTGTGCTGAGAATCTGGTTATAGCAAAGCAGGTGCTGATGATTAATTTCATACAATGTTATAGTGGAGCACCAGCTCTGCTACGGTTAAAATTGAAAATACTTTGCTGTCTAAAGGTAGATTTTTCAAAGTGCTCTAAAATCCATCAGATCCTGCAGGGGAGGGATAGCTCAGTGGTTTGAGCATTGGCCTGCTAAACCCAGGGTTGTGAGTTCAATTGTTGAGGGGGCCATTTAGGGATCTGGGGCAAAAATCTGTCTGGGGATTGGTCCTGCTTTGAGGAGGGGGTTGAACTAGATGACCTCCTGAGATCCCTTCCAACCCTGATATTCTATGATTGTCTTGAAATTTGCTGTACCTCATGGGGTGATAGGGCTAGTAAGCCAAACATGTGGTCATTTGAGCAAGAGGTTCCCAAGATTCAGCTTTTCTTATTAGTTCACAGATTCTATCAACTTTTTTGCACACATGTGGCTTCTAAAGTGCTGACAGTTAGTGGGAAAGAAAGAAGAGAGTGAGGAGAAAATGGTGATGGTAGAGAACTATATGCTGCAGGGGATGATGGGGAAGGTGTGGAGGAAAGAGACACACCTGTCCTCTCTCACATGCTTAAATTATTGTAAACAATATGTAATAAAACTGTTAAATGTTTGGGACACAGATCATGTCTGAGATTTCTCTCACCAGCCCTATTAGCAACTACACACACGAAACATTTCAAAGCTTGACCATTAGTCCCATTCCAAAATAACAAAGCATGGGGGAGGAAGTACGGGAGGAACACGCTTACAAACTGCGTAGCCACCATGTGGCCTAGTAGAGAGAATAGCAGACTGGGACTCAGAAAACCTGAGCTGTATTCCCTGCTCACCTGCTGGGAGACCGCGACCAAGTCTCTTCACCTCTCTGTGCCATAGTTTCCCTCCTTAATAAAGTTCTTTGAGATCCACTGACAAAAAGCACTATGTATTCTCATTACTTGGCCACAGTAACATCTCAACTCCTAAATCAGTGGTTCGCAAACTTTTTTTTTCCATGGACCACTTGAAAATTGCTGAGGCTCTTGGCAGACCACTTCATTATCTTTCCAAATGTTGTTTGTGCCATTAGCTGACTACTGTAAAGTGCTTTGGATAAAAGCACTATATAAAAAAAACTTATTAATTTTTTTTGTTGTACAAATAAAAGAACACAACTAATATTTTCATCTCAGTAGTCTTAACTTTCTAATGCAATGGATGTGCCCTCTCTCCACTGCCGCAGCAGCCCCAAGCTGGGGCTGGGAAGGAGGGGGGTCTCTCCCTCTCTCCCCTACTGCAGCAGCCCCTGAGCTGGGGCTGGGAAGGAGGGGGGTCTCTCGCCAGCAGCCACAATCCTGGAGCCAGGGAAAGTCACCTCTTTCTCTGGCTGCCGCAGCCTGCAGATCCCAACCCCTCCACCACCACCCTCTCTTCTCACCCCACTGCCCCCTCCCACCTACACCCTCTTCCCCCCAAGGCCACCACCTCACCTTACATGTGTGTCTTCTCCAGGGTCCAGGCACCTAATTAGTGGAACCACGCCTGTGCAGCTCCACTAATTAGGTGGGTGGCCCTTCATTCTCTCATGTGCGGCCGCACTTGCGCACACCTTAGAGGGAACTATCCATGGACCACCTGAATGGAGCTCGCGGACCACTGGTGGTCCATGGACCAAAGTTTGAGACCCTCTGGCCTAAATGACCACTAAATCCTACCATTTACATTATTTTGTTTCTGTTCACTAACCAAAACTTCATTAAGGAAAGTTAAGGTTGCCTGGTGGTGTATCACGCTCTTCCAGGATGCCCAGTTGAGCAAAACAAGGTTCTGAAACCAGGCAATGAAAAGTTAAGATACACACCCATGCAACCTGAACTCTGCCCCCTTTGAGCAATGCCCCAGTATGCAGGATGACCGCCTTTGTTAGAGGGAAATAAGGGGAAACCACATGACAAATGAGGGACAATGCTTTATTTTAAGGGGCATTTTAGGGAAGTATCCTTTCAATTAGCACATCATGTATTTTTCTCTCAAATGCATGATTCTACTGCCCTCAAGTATACAACGCCATTATCATAAGATTCAATTTAATGTTTAAAATGGTCAAGGGGCATCCCTTAAAATAAGGGATGAGAAATCACCATAAGAGACAAATCAGTGAAATAAGGAATGGTCCCTTAAAATAAGGGACAGATGGTCACCCTACCAATATATCCATAACACATACTTGCACTCAGCCTTCACTGTACAGAACAGGAGTTACCTACCCTACACCTGCTCTACACTCAAACACTTAGTTTATTTCACAGAAAGAACACCACAACTGCTAAATGTTACAATCCTTTCAATCTTTTTATGCTTAGGCACACAATGCCATCTAACCCTATACTTTAACTTACCCTTCATTAAACCCACAGATGACACTCAGTCACAAGCCCGATTACAAGAAGATCCCTGTGCTCTACTACTGACAGTCTCCACAAGGCAGAGCTGAAATGAGGCATACTGACTCATGGTACACATCCCTTTTTCCTTTGATTACACACATGAGAATCAGAAAGAGAGGATCACACATACTTCCAGAAGGCCACAGCCCCCCTATATCACCTCATATCACAATCACAGGTCTCACAAGTTGCTCCAGCTAATTCCTTCACCATTCAATACAGCTAGACCTCAGATAGTGAATGAAGCTGGAGTGCATGCAAATAATTTCCAGTGGCTACTGCCAGCTCCGGGGGGGGGGGGGGCAGGGTTTTATGTTTCTGTCTAACTTCTCTATTTGTTTGCCATGAAACAGAACAGCCAAAACTGGCAACAAGAATGGGATTATTAAAAACAAAAACAGAAACAAAACAAAAAAGAGGAAGAGAGAGTAAAGATAAAATTATTACATATGACAATATGGACAGTTTCTAATTTTACAAAAAAGAGTAAGATTTTGAAACATATATTCAGGGACTTGAACAGTGTTTTTATGCAAATAGTACAGAAGATACTGATTTCCTTTTTAAATGGCTGTTTTCCTAATATTGGTAAACGTTGTTTTTCCCACCATTATTAAACATTTTTGCTTTCTACAATAAAGTGATCCAACATATAAGGACATAGGATTCTAAAGAAACATTATGTGCCTACCATAATTTTTTTTTCTAACAGAATGATACAAGTTCCATCTAAAAAAACAAATAGAAGGAGAAAGTATCTCTCAACTTTTGGCAAGCCAGAAAAAACTCTGTTACTTGTTATTTTGGTGCTTTTCTGAAAGCACCAAAACGATCAATTTGGCTTTGGAGTAAAACACCCCAAATTAAGAGAGACGCTATTAGAATATTGTGCATAAGAAGGAATTGAACTAAAGGGAGCAGTGGAGATTGCTCTGTTTGAATCCACAGTGAAAAATGAACCAGCATTTCAAAGATAAATTTGAAATTTGTGAGAGCCAGTGGAAAAGCAAATAATGAAAAACCCACAACATAAACCTCCCAATTTTTTCTACCCAGTGAAAATAGTATGGGTGCAAAATTACAGGGGTGGGATGAAGTGGCAAAATTGTGTGGTAACACAGATGTTGGGACCAGTGACATATTTCATAGAGGCAAAAGGAGAGATAATGAAAGGGCACACTGATCAATGGTTACCAGATAAAAGCCCATTATGGTTACAGGATTCAGCCCCTGAAGTTAATAAAGATTAGCTGAAGGTTTTGTTGCCCAGAACAGGAGGAGGAGGTGGTGCAAGAAGATGATGGCCAAGACAGAGAGAGCAAAAGTATCTTCCCTTCTTGGGCTTTTGTGACCCTGTGCTCTCCGTATCTCTCCAACTGCTTCCTTCAGTGACTCCTTCCGCTCCTTTTCCCCCTTATCTGTCTGTGAGCCTTAAGTATCTTTGTTCAGTTTCCTCTTTTTGCCTTCCAATTTACCCTAATCGTGGATGACCTGATCCACTCTCATGGTTTCCACTCCTACCTCTATACTGATTCCTAAATGTACTTTTCTATCCCAATTTTTTTTCTGTTGAATACTCACATCTCCAGCTAACTCTTGACATTTCATTGCTATTAGATCTCCTGCTACCAACCCAAACTTACCATGATGAAAACTGTACTACTTATCTTTCCCCCAAATACTCCATCATAGATTCATAGAATCATAGATTCTAGGACTGGAAGGTACTTTGAGAGGTCATCGAGACCAGTCCCCTGCCCTCATGGCAGGACCAAATACTGTCTAGACCATCCCCGATAGACATTTATCTAACCTACTCTTAAATATCTCCAGAGATGGAGATTCCACAACCTCCCTAGGCAATTTATTCCAATGTTTAACCACCCTGACAGTTAGGAACTTTTTCCTAATGTCCAACCTAAACCTCCCTTGCTGCAGTTTAAGCCCATTGCTTCTTGTTCTATCATTGGAGGCTAAGGTGAACAAGTTTTCTCCCTCCTCCTGATGACACCCTTTTAGATACCTGAAAACTGCTATCATGTCCCCTCTCAGTCTTCAAACACAATTCTTTCAGCCTTCCTTCATAGGTCATGTTCTCAAGACCTTTAATCATTCTTGTTGCTCTTCTCTGGACCCTCTCCAATTTCTCCACATCTTTCTTCAAATGCGGTGCCCAGAACTGGACACAATACTCCAGTTGAGGCCTAACCAGCACAGAGTAGAGCGGAAGAATGACTTCTCGGGTCTTGCTCACAACACACCTGTTAATGCATCCCAGAATCACGTTTGCATTTTTTTGCAACAGCATCACACTGTTGACTCATATTTAGCTTGTGGTCCACTATAACCCCTAGATCCCTTTCTGCCATACTCCTTCCTAGACAGTCTCTTCCCATTCTGTATGTGTGAAACTGATTGTTCCTTCCTAAGTGGAGCATTTTGCATTTGTCTTTGTTAAACTTCATCCTGTTTACCTCAGACCATTTCTCCAATTTGTCCAGATCATTTTGAATTTTGACCCTGTCCTCCAAAGCAGTTGCAATCCCTCCCAGTTTGGTATCATCTGCAAACTTAATAAGCATACTTTCTATGCCAATATCTAAATCATTGATGAAGATATTGAACAGAGCCAGTCTCAAAACAGACCCCTTTGGAACCTCACTTGTTATACCTTTCCAGCAGGATTTGGAACCATTAATAACTACTCTCTGAGTACGGTTATCCAGCCAATTATGCACTCATCTTATAGTAGCCCCATATAAATTGTATTTGCCTAGTTTATCGATAAGAATATCATGTGAGACCGTATCAAATGCCTTACTAAAGTCTAAGAGTTCCACATCCACCACTTCTTCCTTATCCACAAGACTTGTTATCCTATCAAAGAAAGCTATCAGATTGGTTTGACATGATTTGTTCTTTACAAATCCGTGCTGGCTATTCCCTATCACCTTACCACCTTCCAAGTGTTTGCAGATGGAAACATCTGATCATATATCTGTTAAAAACTCCACTATCTTCTTCACTGTCACTCAGACTCACAACTTCAGTATCAAGTTCAACTCTGCCCTCTTCATGAGCCACCACAGCCAAACTATCACAAAAATCCTATATTTTCTTTCTTTCGCGTCTTTAAAATCTTTCCTTTCTTCTGTGCATCTATTAAAAAAGCTTGCCCATTCCTGGTCATCTCTCACCTTGACTACTGCAAACTGTTATCTCTAGCTTTTACACATTACTTCTTGATCATCTACTGTGACATACCAGGGTGCAATCCAGACCAATGGGGGGCTGTGTCACTCTTGCCCTGCAACCTGGGGTACCACGCAATGTTCTACTGTTATAGCTCCCAACCTGGACCACTCACAAATAGTTGCCAGAATGCAGGTCACTCCGAGATTTGTTTCTGTAACTGCAACCTGCCAGTCATACCATGGCAGTGACAAGTATTGGTTAGACCTCAGGGTGACCGCAACGAACTCCCAGTCCCATATTTTCCCTCAAATATGTATGTCTTGTACTGCCCAGCCCTCTCCTTGGCAGTCCAGATATATTAAGTCCATTATTCCTTTAAATAAATAATATATACACAACTTGCTACCCTAAATGGAGTTACGCAGACACTTTAAGTTAAACACACTGGATTAGATGAAACAATAAAACAAAATCTCTCTCTTTGTAGTTAATAAACTTAAGTGAGTACAAGCAATGAGGCTTAAGAGTCAGAAATGGTTACAAGAAAAATAAAGATAAAACTCTTTCTAGTGCATAACTTAAACTATATTAGATTTAAAGCACAGTTTTTCACCACTTGCTTCCAAAAGCATTACTGACCAAACTCTTCAGGTCAGGACCCCTCCTCCAGAGTCCAACTGCCACTGCTTTTGTCTTCTCAGGTGCAAAGAGTAAGATGGGCAGGGAGAGAAAGGATACGTGGGTCTTAGGGAGTGTCCCCTTCTTTTTATAGTTTCAGTCCCTCTTCAAAAAGCATTTCCAGCTGAAAATCAAGAGACACAGGGTCTAGTGGAAGAAGGAGACCTCATGCTGTTTCTTTGCTAAGATGCAGAGCTTTTTGTTTGCTACCCCTTTTATCCTTACCCAGAGACTTTCAACATGTCTGCCTATCACTTCTATCTCAACCTCACTGCAAGTGTCTACATCTTTGATACACAAGGCAACACTTCCTCTCTTTTTTCCGTAGCTGTCCTTCCTAAACAAGCTGTAACCTTCGATACTAATATTCCAGTCATACGAATTATCACACTAAGTATCTGATGCCCATTATGTTTGTGATTATTCACTAGTATTTCTAGTTCTTCCTGTTTATTCCCATACTTCTTCCATTAGCATACAGACATCTACGATGGCAATTAGATCATAGAATCATAGGATCGTAGAAGATTAGGAGTGGAAGAGACCTCAGGAGGTATCTAGTCCAACATTCTGCTCAATGCAGGACCAACACCAACTAAATCATCCCAGCCAGGGCTTTGTCAAGCCGGGCCTTAACAACCTCTAAGGATAGAGATTCCACCACCTCCCTAGGGAACCCATTCCAGTGCTTCACCACCCTCCTAGTGAAACAGTTTTTCCTATTATCCAACCTAGACCTCCCCCACTGCAATTTGAGACCATTGCTTCTTGTTTTGTCATCTGTATCACTGAGAACAGCCTAGCTCCATCCTCTTTGGAACCTCTCTTCAGGTAGTTGAAGGCTGCTATCAAATCCCCCCCCACTTTTCTCTTATGCAGACTAAATAAACCCAGTTCCCTCAGCCTCTCCTCATAAGTCATGTGCCCCAGCCCCTAATCATTTCTGTTGCCCTCTGCTGGACTCTCTCCAATTTGTCCACATCTTTTCTGTAGTGGGGGGCCCAAAATTGGACACAGTACTCCAGATGTGGCCTCACCAGTGCTGAATATAGGAGAATAACCACTTCCCCTCGATCTGCTGGCAATGCTCCTACTAATGCAGCCCAATATGTCGTTAGCCTTCTTGGCAACATGGACAATGTAGACTCATATCCAGCTTCTCATCCATTGTAATCCCCAGGTCCTTTTCTGCAGAACTGCCACTTAGCCAGTCAGTCCCCAGCCAGTAGCAGTGCATGGGATTCTTCCGTCCTAAGTGTAAGACACTGAACTTGTCCTTGTTGAACCTCATCAGGTTTCTTTTGGCCCAATCCTCCAATTTGTCTAGGTCACTCTGAACCATATCCCTACCCTCCAGTGTATCTACCTCTCCCCTACAGTTTAGTGTCATCCGCGAACTTGCTGAGGTGCAATCCATCCCATCATCTAGATCATTAATGAAGATGTCGAACAAAACCAGCCTCAGGACAGAGCCCTGGGACACTCTGCTTGATACCAGCTGCCAACTAGACATTGAGCTGTTCATCACTACTCATTGAGCATGACGATCTAGCAAGCTTTCTATCCACCTTATAGTCCATTCCTCCAATCCATACTTTTTTTTACTTGCTGGCAAGAATACTGTGGAGACCATATCAAAAGCTTTGCTAAGGTCAAGGTATATCACGTGCACCGCGTTCCCAGTATCTACAGAGCCAGTTATCTCATCATAGAAGGCAATCAGGTTGGTCAGGCATGACTTGTCCTTGGTGAATCCATGTTGACTGTTCCTGATCACGTTCCTCTCCTCCAAATGGTTCAAAATGGATTCCTTGAGGGCATGCTCCATGATTTTTCCAGGGACTGAGATGAGGCTGACTGGTCTGTAGTTCCCTGGATTCTCCTTCTTCCCTTTTTTAAAGATGGGCACTATATTTGCCTATTTCCAATCGTCAGGGACCTCCTCAGATCACCACAAGTTTTCAAAGATAATGTCTAATGGCTCTGCAATCACATCAGCCAACTCCCTCATCACCCTGAATGCGCTACATCCGGCTCCATGGAGTTGTGCATGTCCAGCTTTTCTAAATATCTTTCCCCTTTATTTTCCCTCTGCCATGTTCCTCATCTTTCTTTTTATCTGCGTTGAAAAGTTTTTAAATAACACAAATCCATGAAAATAATGAATCACTTTATTTTGGATGTTTGATTATGGGACTATTGCTCAGATAGGAACATTCTCTTTATTCTTAAGAAATTATTTTACTATCTTGACACGTTTTGTCAGTTTGAGGTTAAGTTTAGCAGCCTCTCCCCTGTTACAGTCCTGTTGTCAGTTCTTAGCATTCATAATAAAGAGCACCAACCTAGGAACCTATTGCCTCTAAGAGCTTCCCAAAGCTTGTCTTTTGAACCATTAATTTTAGTGATTTCTTTTATTACTGGATATAGGTCCCTTAAGTGCCTGGAAAAAGTCAGCGATAGTTACTGAGGCATTCATATTGAGGAGGATAAAGGGAGACTCATGGATCCCATATTTGTCTTGTTTTAATTTGTTAGGCACCCAAATGTCACGATGATGCTGTAAAAATGCTTAAGTGAATGAGGCTAAAATATATGAGTAATTATGGGCATCTCAGTTGTAATTTATAAAAATAAGTGTTTTATTTTCAGTCATGGCTTTTCCAATAATATTTGTCTATACAACTTTCTTGTTTTAAGATTTCATTTGTGCACCTAGATGTCATCTAGTCATTTTTTGAGGAGGCTGAACTAGTCATGTAATACTGTTGGAAAGGATTAGCACTAGAAGTGGGAAGTTTCAAAGAAAGTCCAGCTCAGATAAAAGCTGCTAAGTCTGCTGAATGCAAATCTGAACTGTCACAGATCAAGGCTTTAAAGTCAGCATGTTTGGACGTCAGTCAAGTGGAGTTCTCTATCCCTTAACGGCAGACAAATAGCAAGACAGGGGCTGCTACAGGGGAAAGTAGTTAGTCCTTTCCTATACTATCCATCATGGGGATATACTTCAAAAACTTGTGCTCTTCTGATTTGACACCATAATGTGATGTTACAACGTAAACATCTTGACAAAATGATGCCACGTGTGCTACACTTGACTTTCATGATGATGAGGTTTTGCTTGGCTGACTCAAACAGAGCTTGCTTGGACATGCTTAGAGGTTCTCCTTATCTGCTTGCCCAGTTCTTATTAGAACCTTTTCTGAAAATCCATTACACCTCAAAGTCCTTGCACTAGAGTTTAAGCACAGTTGTGCTCTTAGATACCTTTCATTTTCCTACCAGTTCTTGAGGGCAAAATATAGCTACCTGAAAAGAACAGTGTATTAGTAACCAAAATTCACAGACTTTCATGGCTGTTATTCTGAGAAACGTTATTATATTGTACATTTTGGGAAACATACGTATACCACTTGAGGTATCATTGGCTAGGCACAGTGGACCCTATTTATAGTTAACTTGGATTACAGTCAAACTCCATTAATAGTGAAGTGGAATGAAAGTCTCAAATTTCTTCAGTGACGATGAGAAAGGATAACATGGAAAAAAACAAAAAGAATCTACGATACAGACTTTGTCCAAACTGGGATCATACTATGTCATTTCACAAGTGTGGAAGAAGAACACGTTCTTTGTTATATGCTGAACAAGAGCTTTGTTTTAAAATTCAAATGACAAATGCTTCAACTTGTACCCCACATCAGACTATGAACTTCTAATCAAACAATTAGGTTCATACACGTTGAATATTTTTAAATAGTTCTGCACAGCGTAATAGCTCAATCCCTCATTTGCATTCAGCTAGCAGTCTATAAAGAACAAATTTTTACTCAGGTTTTCCCATTTGCACATTTTAGATTTGCACTCTACTGAATAAAATGTACTACAGCTGCCTTATTTTACTATATTAGCACCCACTGCCACTTATATATATAACATATAGTTAATGTTCATAGATTGCTATCCTGAATGCACCTCATTGTGCATAGATATTAAAAGGGCTGGCAAAAGGTGATGAGAGAGCTGCACTAGCATCCTTCAGAACTACAGAAAGCAAACACTTGGTTCTTCTATCTCCCACTGTTGTAAGGTAGACTCTAAAGTGATTGAAATTCTACTAACTGGATGGACCCATACAAAGCCCACCATGTATGTTTCACTTTAGCACCATGTTAAGCATTTAAGTAGGACTTAAGAATTGCATAGGCCAGGGCACTCAATACAAGAGTGAATTACACTTGGTGAGTGGAATGGGGAGTACTACTGTAATAGGAGAGAACTACCTTCAGCACCTTGTGATACAGCAATCCATGAAAAATACTGGCAGTGGAGGCCAAATAAACCACATAGAAAGGACTAAAGAAGACATAGGATATGCACTAATCCACAGAGTAGTCAGAAACCAGCTGAAGAAGTATTGCCTAGATACTCTGTGATGCCTTTTCAAGTTACAAAATAGCCACAGAGAACAACTGATTTTTTTAAAAGCATAACCATAAAAATCAGAATTTTATTCTCCTTACACTGTTTTGGTGCACATCAGCTACGATACTACAGAAGCGCTATAGGCGGCTCTACACAAGTCTGTCAGCTCTTACATGAAAGCTCCATCTTTTAAAGGGTTACAACTTGGTCATAAAAACCATACACTGGCATACTACGCTAAAACAAAATCTAAATCCGTGAGTGAATTGCTTTTAATATTGCCAAATTTGTTTCAAATCAGTTTGGAAAGATATAAAAGTTAGAAAAAGGCAAAAATAATAGACGCCTTGGGATTTCAAATTATTTTAAATGCTCTTATAACTCAAAACCAAATCTCTAATCTAAAAGCAGCCAGATACACTATCATGCATGGGATCTAAATTCAGGTCCCAAGCACAGTCTCCTTCATCCTATAACAGCAGAGGATGAATTCTTTTCAGAAGCAGCATATTTAGCCTGTGAGCAAGGGAATTGTCTGTATTCAGTGATCCTTCTGGTCACCTGAAGAAGTGGCATCAATGGGCTCCAGAGGAATTACACCCAACTTCCTTTCCTCATGAAAGGATTTAAGGGGGAAATGAAAGGGGAAATGGGAGGAGAGCCATAAAGTCCTTGGGAGAATGAAGAACTATGTCAGGTGAATTCTGAAAATAAGGTCTACAAGAAAAATCAGATATAAAGTAAGTCACTGACTTTGCCCTTAAGACTCATTAATATGTTTTACGTAAGAAACCATATTCTGATGTTGGATTGCTTGCCAATTTCTTCTGTCTTAAAAGCCTTCCTTTATTGTGGTCAGTAATTTAGAAAGTGATAGCCTTTCATCTTCAGCAGTTCCTTAACACCTATGATATCCTGGGAGTTTTCCCTGAGAATTCTAGTTTACTTCTGGGGGTCAAACCATTTTAGAATGGATCATGAGTAATCTCCAGCTGGTTTAATTAGCCATTTTGGTCAAGCTAGACCTCTCTAATCTCTAGTAAATTTTCAAGACTATTGACTATGGCATCAGAGACTACTGATGTGTCTGAAAAATCCCTCCATTTCCTTCTAGAATATGTAAATAGAGCATTCAAACTGGACAAGGATGGAGAATTGAGTGTCTCAACACTGAGAAATTTGAAATGCAACTTCTCCCAAGCTTCTCCTCTATATCCCATTTTGTTCAATATATATAAAACCACTTGTCAAGATCATTTCTGAATACAGTATAAAGTATCATTATCATGCTTATGAAACAACTATACACCTCTTCCTCTTCGGATCTCAATAACTCAGTCTCCACTCTGGAGACCTCTTCGGATGACATTGATGACTGCATGAGCCAAACATGCCGAATTTTCAATTCTGGAAAGATGGAAATCTTGCTAGTGGATAAAGGTAATTGTTTCAAAGGGGATTTCTTTTCCTTCAAGTCCCCACTTATTCAGGAGCCAGCAGAAAATCCAGCTTAGTTGTAGCCAGCTAGCCACTTGACAGGAGAGAGCTTGTGGCACCCATAGGTCCATCAACTGCCTCACACAGATATCTAAGATCCTGCCCCCGCCGAAACTGAGAGACTCAAAGCTATTGGTTTCATGGGGCCAAAAACTAGCCTTCAGTTAACTACAGAAGGGGGTATTATGAATAATATATGACTTATAAGAAGAAAGTACTATACCATACTTTCAGTCCTAGTGACTGTTTTACATCCTCCTGTTTGGTTTTTAGACATATTTCTCCAAGCTAAATCAGAGTTATTATTGCTTTTAAGTTTATTATTCAACACGACATATTTTCATTTAAAATTAAAATTGAGGATAGCCTTGACATTTATAAAGTCATAAACGCTAAAGGTGCCCATCAAAGAAAGCACTGAGGGTCAAACACCAGTTCTGACAACCAGTAAAAAAAATATATAAAAAAAACTGCTGACTCACTGAACGGAATGGGTGTAACCATATTATACCCACCCTACGTTCCTTACATTTGCTGACTATAAAGTGATAGACTTGTGTAGAAAGACAATTGTTAACACTATTTAGATTTTAAATGTTATTCTTTTGTTTTTGATTTCATTGCATTGCATATTAACTACTTGTTCATCACCCTGACCACTATTACAGAGAGCATGTATAAAATTAAAAGTATTTATCAGCAGCTTAACTTATTTTAACAATTATTTGAGTGAAGTCTGTTTCAGAACAGGCTGCAGTTCCATTCACAGCCCCACATATCAGGTCAGCACTGATAACTGTAACAGAAGTGAGTTTCTACAACTGTGAACTAGATAGGAGGGAGCACCCACAAGACACTATAAATGATAAAAGCAAACCCAACAACCCCTGTAGACTATTATGTATTATAATGTTATCTCTGGTGCAGTTATTTTGCTTCTGATAACCTTAAAAAAGCTCTTAGTGTAGTTTGTTAAGCCATATCAGAAAATCATCCATTGATTACAGAACATGAACCACACTTATTTATTTATTTTTAAATGGAAACACAACCTTTGGGAAACTGCAGATAACCGCAGATCCTTTTAAGATATTTTCCTCTGTGACACACAGCCATTTCATTCACAGATGAATGTTGTTTACTACATGTTTGTAAAATGCAATTCCTAATGCAAATATTAAACACATGTAGGACTCGGTCTTGCCCTGTGATTACTTGGTGTGCACAAGCTGGGAAATCAGCCACTTGGGCGCACACATTGTCTAGGTGATCTTCGAGGATATGCAGGGCATATTTGTGTAACTATTTGTTGCGGCACAAATGTACTTGTATTACAGAATACACATTTTTCTTTTTCAATATTCAATGAAAGACTATAAAGGTACATTATTTCATACTACCTTGCCTGCACTGCTCAACTGGAAAATAAGACCTCAAATTTAAAACTATGGGCCAATGCTTATGCAAGGGGTGAATTGCAACTAATAAATCAGAAACTGGATAATTGGAATAAACATTATTATACAATCCCTTGTTTTATACCTCATTTTAAACAAGGAATTATTTATGTTTAGGATTTCATTCAAAGTGCAAATTTAAACACCAGTTCCTATATACTAATAAAGGTTTGAAAAAAAATCAAAAAGGGGTTAAGAGGTGCAAACTTATCAAAGCACTGTAATTCTATACATAAATAAAATAACAGATCAAGACAATAATACTTTCTTATATGCTGCAGAAAAACTTTAATATTCACACTTTACCATTGTTCAACATATATCTTGTGATGGGGGCTTGGAGGTTCGGGTAGCCTAGTGGTTAGTGCACCTGACTGCCAATCCCTTATCACTTTGCCAGGGAGGAAGCGGTAGCAGTGCCTAGTTCCTGACCCCAGGATGGGAGTGTTTGGGCCTTCCCCCTGTTTAAGTAGCACATGGTAAGGGGACTTAGGTCCTCTCTCTTCACCGGGTCCCAGGGCCCTATGGGAAATAATACTGGCAGGGTCCTTCCTGCAGAGAGTCTAAGTCCACTGTCCTGGACTACTTCCTACCTATGTGCTCCTTCAAGACCTGCTAGTTCTCGAAGTGAGTGGTGGTTAGAGAATACACTTCCTGGGGGCCTCAGCCACTCTGTGGTCCCCTCTCAGGCTGCACTTTCTGTCTGGCTTCCTGCCAAAGGATTCTTTTCTCCAGCAGCCTGTCCACTACCCGTTGCCTGGGCTTCTGAGTGCCACTTAACACACTCCTCTAGCTGAAACATGCTCAGCAGACCTGTAGGCCAGGCCTACCTGGGCCCAATATTGCCTTTTAACCTTTTTGGGCCAAGGGTGAGGTTTGTGTACCCCATCACATACCTCATCAAGCCAAACAGGTTTTTTCCAAGATACAATACATTCCTAGACAAAACTACATGAAACTGGCGTTAAGGCTGAGTACATATCTGTAACTTAATGTTAAAATTAGGACAAGAAATGTTGTAATTAACCCCCAAACAAGTATTACAAATCCAGGAAATTCAGAGTTAAGATTAAATGGCACAGGAATCCGAACAGGATAAGATATGGAAATGCACAGTTAAAGCACTCAAAGGACCTTAACTCTGTTCTGCCGTAACACCATGCAGTGACCAAAGAACTATTATTAGTGCATAAGTGTTTGTAGTCCCAGACTGATTAAAAACTGATTTTTAAAGACACATCACTTTTATTTTTATTTTTTATTTATTTATTTTGCTCCTGTTGTCACTACAGCACAGAGCTAATGTTTGGGTCCGTTATTAACTGTGCATTGCCATAACTTAGCCTGTTTGAATTTCTTGAAATTTAACCTAACTCTAAATCTCCTGGGTTTCCAATGCTTGTTATGGGGTAATTACAACATAACTTCAATATTGTTACCCTTAAGCTGCTTCTATGTACATAACCTTAACTCCAATTTAATATAGCTTTTATCTGTTAATTATTACACTTTTCATATATGAACATTAAACTGAAAGACAATAAAGTGGTTGAAATCCTGCTTTAAGCACAAAACTCAGCTCAACCTTAACTTGGGAACCTTAACCAGAACTTCTATCATATCTCTAAAAATGGTTCTGTACAGTTTACAGAAACCCTGATATTGCTTCTTAGAGAGAGAAAGCATGAGATATTAATGGGATAAGTTAGGAAACAAAATACAAAATGAAGATTTCTGGGGAAGAAGTGAGGGGGAAAAGGAGAGAGAAAAAATATAGGCGAGGCAGTAGCACACACAATGTAGGGAGAAGGAAAGAAAGAGAAGATATGAGACACAGAGAAAGAAAAGAGGGAACACACCTCTGAAGACAGCTTAGGAAAAGTTACATCATGTGTGTCATAAACAGATAGTTAAGGGTTAATGTCTTTTTTATCTGTAAAGGGTTAAGAAGCTCAGTAAACCTGGCTGACACCTGACCAGAGGACCAATCGGGGGACAAGATACTTTCAAATCTTGGTGGAGGGAAGTCTTTGTGTGTGTTGTTTGTTTAGTTCGTTGTTCGCTCTTGGGGCTAAGAGGGACCAGACTGCACCCCAAGTTTCCCCAATCTTTCTGAAACAGTCTCTCATGTTCAAAATAGTAAGGAGTAGCTAGAAAAGGCAGATTAGTCTTATGTTTGTTTTCTTAACTTGTGAATGTGTATTTTGCTGGAAGGAGTTTTACCTCTGTTTGCTGTAACTTTTAATCTCAGGCTAAGGGGGAGGAAGTTCCTCTAGTCTATATGAGCTGAATAGTCTGTAAACATTTTCCATCCTGAGTTTACAGAGATAATTTTTACTTTTTCTTCTTTTATTAAAAGCTTTCTTTTTTAAGAACCTGATTGGTTTTTTTTTCTTGTTTAAGACCCAAGAGGATTGGGTCTGAACTCACCAGGGATTGGTGAGGGAAAGGGCAGGGGGGGGAGGTTAATTCCTCTCCGTTTTAAGATCCAAGGAGTTTGGATCAGTGTAGTCTCTCAGGGTAGCCCAGGGAGGGGAAAGTCTGGGAGGGGGAAAGGAGGGTATGGTTTATTTCTCCTTGTTTTAAGACCCAAGGGGTTTGGGTCTTGGGTTCCCCAAGGAAGGTTTTGGGGGAACAAGAAGTGTGCCAAACTCTATATTTTGGCTGGTGGCGGCGCTATCAGGTCTAAGCTAGGAATTAAGCTTAGAAGGGTACATGCAGGTCCCCACTTTTGGATGCTAAAGTTCAAACTGGGGGGAAAATACCTTGACAATGTGTATTACAGGAAAGAAAGAAAAGCTCAGTAAAATCAGTAAGGAAAACAAGATATGACAAAAGTAAGAGAGTTGTAGGTTGGTCAAATAGTATTTGAGGAATGTATGATTTGAATTTCTCCAGTATTCATTTAATAATCTATTCAACGCATTTATGGTGGTATTCAATTAGCTGCTCAGATAGTATTGCTGAATATGTTTTTCAGCTAACACCAGAGAAAAATCAATGAAAAAATATATTCAGGTTATATTTTTCCTGCTATTTGACCATTCCCAGCAGTAAGTTAATTTTTTTTAATACATTAAAAATACTGATGCTCTTCAGAACAAGATCTGTGTCTGTCTCTGTGCTTGGATAGCGCCAAGTACATTCTGAGCAATTCCACATATAAATAAAATAACATCAGTTGATTGGCAACACTACAGTTAAACACAAATGATACATAACTGCTTCATTTCTTTTGGCCCTGATTCAGCATTGATTTTTTTAAAGGGACTACTCGTGGGCTAAAAGTTAGGCACATGCTTAAATACCTTGCTGGATCTGGGCCTTAAACTGCAGGGAATGTAGTCTTGTTAGGGGAAGGGGGTGGAGAAACAGCAACTTTTGACCTTGACAGGTTGGTCTTTCAGCTAGAAGATGCCACACTAACTTTTCAAGCCCTGACACTGAATGCAAAGCATAGTACTAAGTTGTGAGATACTGATCTGCCCTAAATAAGAGGCAGCATGTTGTTGCTGTGTCCCAGGAGTAGCCAAAGAAGAGTGAGGGCTGGTCTACACTGAAAACATACACTGGCATAGCTACATCTCTCATGAGTGTGAAAAATCTACCCCTCTAACAGCCATATATATGCCAACCTAACCCCAGTGCAGACAGTGCTGGGTCAATGGAAGAATTCTTCCATCAACCTAGCTACGAACTCCTGGAGAGGTGAATTAACTACAGTGACAGGGGAACGCCTCCTTCACTGTAGTGAGTGTTTACACTGAAGTGCTACAGCAGCACAGCTGAAGATGTGCCGCTATAGTGGCTTAAGTGTAGACATAGCCTGAATTCAGTCACAATTTGTGACTCAGTCTAGTAACAATCTCCCTCTCAGTACCCTGTTGTTTGGAGAAAGGAACAAACTGTATGAGGTCTATACCTACCACCATGTATGTTGCCCAGTACATTGAAGGGGGTGAGGTCAGACCAAAGCTATGCCCACTCCCCATCCCCACCTACCTAAAAGAAATGTACTACAATGTGGAGCCTACTTTCTCTCCTATGCTGTTATCTGTGAGGCATAAGGACCCCTGTGCTGCCATGCTAACCAGGACACAATTTAACCTATAATGTAGTTTTCCTTTACTATATCAGCACTTACCAGTACTTGTGTATTTGTAATAGCCCATCATATTAACTTGTATACATTGTTAGGCCTGATCCTCAACTACATTACAACAGTTGTATGCACATAGGACTCTAGTGAAGTCAGTGGAATAGCTCTGGTGCTATAAACTGACGCAGTGGAGAATCAGACCCTATTATATTTAAGGCATTCCACTGAAGGAGTTGCCAAAGAGTGGGTGATTTATATACTATGGTGCAGATTCTCACCTAATTTACCCTTGTACAATGCCAGAAACGTCAATTGAGCTACATGGGTATAACAAAGTATAATTGGGCTCTATATGTCCTGTAGTAGTTAGGCACAACACGGCTTAAGTTACAGCAAGTGGAGATACTCAGCTGCTCCACTATATTTTTTTGCTTTCTGAAAGTTTGTTACACTCACAGACTTATCTAAATAAATGTAGGGTCAAATTCATCCCTATAATTTCTTTGAAGGCAAAATGGAGTTAAAACCATCAGTAAAATGGACCCTATTCATCCCAGGTCTATTATAGAATAATATGAAATATTATCCTTTGAAATAAAAAATCCTGTGTAAATGTAATTCCTGGGTTTACTTCTCATCCTGACAGGTTATGATTATCAATGCAAGTTTTTGGCCCTTACGTGTTAGATACACATCTTTCCAAAACCACTGTCGCAAGCAGCTATTTAATCTTGCTTATCTTTCACTAGAAACAATTATCCCCCTTTATTCCATAATTTGGAATAAATCTTCAGAGCAACATATATAAATAATCTTCTGAATAAAGATCCTTTTGAATTCCTTTTTATTTTATAAAGTTAGGGTTTCTGCGGTCTGAATCTCCTTCAAGCCTTATTTGCATTCAAGAGGCTGCCAATTGGGTAAAGTTTCTACTCCTTAAGTAATGCTGTTTCCCAGCAACCTGCATTCTGTTGCCAGGGAGAAACCCTGTGGAGAGCTACCTCAGTTATCAAGCCCGCCGCAGTCCTGAGGGGGTATGGCTTTGTGCAGGGTTGCTTCATGCCAGTGCACACATTTGAGTGTGAGAAGAATGCTAAGTAGGTCTATGATGAGACTCCAGAGACTGGAATGAGGGGTGGGTGGGGTTTTTTGTTTGGTTGGTTTTTTACATTTATTTTGGTTTGGTTTGGTCTTGTCAAGGACTTACTAATGAATGATGTAGCTCTTTGTGGTATGCTGTATTTAGAGATGACAAGGAGGTGAAAGTTTTTCAGCAATGCAGTGTTACCTTGGGAGCTGCATTTGACAGCTGGTTATGCAGTTCTGCAAACAGATACTCTAAGTTATTGATCCACCAATGACTGTTTGTTCCCGGTTGTGTCTCTTTTGCAGACGTCAAATGCAAAATTCACACAAAATTAGATTTTCATAACTTCTGCAACATCTCCTAAAATGGAAAGGTAAGAGTTGGCTAAAGAGTCATTCCTTTTGCCAATGTCAGTCCAATGCTTAATAATTTTTCAGAGTTACATTTTTGGTGTGATAAGAGTTATTTAATGTTTAGATACAATTGCCAAAAGCAAACAAAGACACCCATAAAAATGTAAAAGGAAGAGGATGCATGACATGCATATTTCTACTGCCACCACTATTTTCAAAAGAAAATATTTCATGCATAATTTGAAGAGACATTGCAACCATTCAAGAATTTCAAAAGTCACGTCTTTCAAATACTAAACAATTTCTAAAAATAAGGTGCCATAGCAAAAATGTAATGTCACTTTACATCCTTTCTGGTCTGGATCTCAGCATGCTTGGTCAAACTATAATGTAAATGTGATAAACTTATAGAAATCAATGGATCAAAAATGCAATAAATGAGGGCCATTCCTTAAAGTGAAGAGATAAGCAATTCCCTCTTTTAATGAACTGGGAAGGAAAATTGAAACTTGAGAAATACAATATACAGAGTGTATGAACTTGGTATTCGTCATACCTCTGAATTGTCCCTCCTGTGGAGATATCCCTTCTTTTTTACCTACACTTAGTAAAATCCCTTATAAAAATGAGATGTCAGTTAATTTATTTACATGAAAATAGTGAATCAAGAAACTGAAGCTATAGAAAATGTTAAAGAAATTAATTCTACTAAATCTTAAACTTACGTCATTACTGTTTCTCTTCTGTGCCTGATTCTGAAGCATAATTTCACACTGGAACCTACACTTGGGTCATGACAGGTTGCAAAGTTACAGTACGGTGATACTGAATCAGTGTGTTCATTTTTTCCTACTTTTCACAGTCAACAGGATTTTTAACAATCTTAGGAAAAAATATCAAACATTTTTATTTTCCTTTTCATTGCTCACATTACAAAAGACCATCAGATATATTCACAGACTTCATTCAGCAGTTCCATTATAAAATCTTACTTTTTATATAATTTAGCACATTCTCAGAATTATGTTAACACATTTTACTGATGTTATGAAAAAGCATTTATTCATATTTAATTCAGCAGTTCCATTAAAAAAATCTCATGTTTTTATATGATATAACAAATTATGTTGAAGCATTCCCCAAAACTAGCAAAATGGTATAAATCTTTAAGCACTAGATAAGAATGATGGGCCAGATCCTGCTCTATACTACAGCCTCTTTGAAGACCCAAAACAGTAAAGCTGCCTTAAATGGGCAGCTGGAGATTCCCTTGACATGTAGGAATTTCCAAATGTCATAAAGCCAGCATATCCAGCTCGACACCAATACTTTCCTACAAAGAGTATGGAGATTTAAGGGGTATTGTCAGAGTTCGCTGAGCTCCAGTGTTCCCTGCAAGTGTAATGGCTCCTATGTCATTACAAGCCAGTGTAAATTAAAGCAGCCCTGAGGACTGAGATACACTCATCTTTACTTTCCTCTCTTCTCAGATGCACTGAGCAGAGTTCTGGCATTTATACTTCAAAACAGATAGGCAATCTTTTGGGGCAAACTATTAATGCAGAAGGAAAAGAAGACATGAAATGACCTAAGTCTAAGGAAATGAGGACGGCTTTGTTAAAGAAAATGACATTAGGAAAATTATGCCTTTTAGGAATATCATTCCTCTGATATCTGGTTAATTTCTAGTGATACGTGTTGCTAAAAATCATTTGAACCTTCATAGTTTCTAGCATGGCATAAGGTAAATCAATGGCACAAAAGTAGAACTAACCTTTTAAAATGTAGTGGAATTTGTTTTGTTTTTTACCCACTTGTTATAACAGATTTCCCTCTCTCATTTACCTTTCTTTTGCCATCTCAAAATATGTACAATATTAGCTTGCTTATTGGTTGAGTCTGAACTAATCTTTTTTGTTGGCAACTGGAAAAAGCAACTGAAAAGTAGGGGATTTGGGCTTTCTGCATTTTCAGCTGCAGGCTTACTTGTAGCATCTCTCTCTTGCTTTCTGATGACACCATCTACAAAGTACAAAAAGTCTCCTTCACATGAAGGAGTTGAAGAGATAATGCAAAGATTGCCAATCTTTAAATATCAGCATTAAACCAAAAAAAATACTACTGACCATCTTTTACAGCTGCTAACAAAAAAAGAAGTTATTCAAACTCAAGCAATCAACAAGCTACATATTCTGAGATAGTAAAAGAAACATTAACGGGAGAGGAAAATCTGTTATAACAAATGAGTAAGAGCAGAAAACAAATGCCACTACATCTTAAAAGATTTAGTTCTACTTTTGTGCCATTAATTTACCTTACAGCATGTTCACAAGCTATGAAGGTTCAAATGACTTTCATCAACGTGTATCATAGAAATTAGCCAGCTATTGCAGGAATGATATTCCTAAAAGAACATAGTTTCTTTAAAAAGTCCTTATGAAATGAACCAGATCTAAGGAAATTAGTATCTTTTCCTTCTGGATTAAAATGGAATAAATTTGCCCCAAAAATTCAACTATCCGTACTAATGACATCAGTGGAACTTATGTTGAAACACATGTGCAAAATCCTAGCAGAAGAGGCAAAAGAGAGTAACTATGTCAAGCCTCAGTCCCAAGCCAAATTCCCACTACTTCTCCAGGGCTGGATGCTAAGGGACCTGCAAACCAGGAATTCAATCTACAAATCTGTGAGATCTTTGTTTATAATCTGCTATTGCTTAGCAGAGTTCTTGGAGAGCCTCCAAATCTTAGGGCCTCGTGGGAAATTTCCCCATAGTTCTGTCCAACCTTATACCCACAGGATCTGAAGCCTTTCTAAAAAAAAAAAAAAAAAAAAAAAAAAAAAAATTCAACGAAACAATTACATTTCATTGTCTCTTGAGTTTAGCAAATCAGATTGAGACATTAATTGTAAGCATAATTAGAATTCAGTAAGAATTCATGTGATACACTAAATTCATGCAACACTTGCTGCAACAGCAATAAAGGGACTTTAAATCTGGTTAATTTAAAAAGAGTTAAAAGTAAAGTCAGGTACTATGCCTATCCATGAGTCTCCCTCCCAATTTCTGTGGTCTGGAAATCACATTTTCCTGATTTTTTAAATGCTTTTGTCCCCACTGTTGCTTCAAGAAAGACACGTAGAAACAATAGAAAACTAAATAATTAATGACTATATAGCAGCAGCAAAACTGCCCAGATGTCAAATCCACAAAGTAAACAAAAGTGGGGGGGGGATGAAAAACATTGTCGCTAATTTATATCAGTGGTTCTCAACCTTTCCAAACTACTGTACTCCTTTCAGGAGTCTGATTTGTCTTGCATACCCCAAGTTTCACCTCACTTAAAAAATACTTGCTTACAAAATCAGACATAAAAATACAAAAAAGTGTCACAGCCACACTATTAGTGAGAAATTGCTGACTTTCTCATTTTTACTAGATAATTATAAAATAAATTGATTGGAATATAAATATTGTTCTCACATTTCAGTGTATAGTATATAGAGCAGTATAAACAAGTCATTGTCTTTATGAAATTTTAATTTGTACTGACTCTGCTAGTGGTTTTTATGTAGCCTGTTGATGTTCCCCAAGGAAGACCTCTGCATACCCCCAGGGGGATATGTACCCCTGGTTGAGAACTACTGATTTTTACTAATATTGTATGTTACTTGTAACAATAAGTAAATATTTCTGGACAAATTTGTAATTTTTAAGTTAGTTGTATCCCTTTAAACATTGTATTTCAAATATTTGAACATAGTGTCAAGATGTGTTGCTGATCAGAAGCGTAACTGAAAAATTATACATTGTTACTACACACTTCTGCTCACAATGGGGTCTATTTTCCTTTCAATGAACACAGTTCATCCCCGGCGTAGTTCCAAAGGGCTAGATTCTCTGTTCAAATATAAACCAAGAGTATGTTCACTGGCTTCAATGGAATTACCCCAGATTTACATCGCTGTAACTAAGAGAATCTGGAACTATAGAGTTATACTAGGGATGAATTTGGCCCAATGTGTGCATACCTGGATATTTTTATTGTTGTTATTAATTTGTATTATAGTATTGGCTAGAGACTGCCTAGAGATTGGAGTCCTCTTGTACCAGGTCTTGTACACAAGGCTTGACTACACAAAGAAGATGCACCAGTTTAACTAATGGCATGATACTAAACAGATTTAGTTAAACTAGTGCAATTTTGTGTGTTGACCAGGAAATAGTAAAAGACAATCCCTGTCCCAAAGAGCTTACTATTTAAGTGGACATGACAACCAAAGAATGGGAGAAAAAATATTAATCGCCATTTTACAGGTGGGAGGATTTAAAAAGAGAAATTAAGTGATTTTCCCCAAAGTCACACAAGCAATCTGAAGAAAAGCAGGAATCAAACCCAGATCACTCAGGTCCTAGTCCAGTGTCTTAACCAATGGATCACCATTCTTCTCTAAGATTCAAACTGGGAAAATCAGTTGCTGGAAGATAATGTTGACAGTGAGGGAAAAGTTTTCAAATATTTTTAAATTACTACTGGATAGTTCAATAGCAAATAGAATCACAATCCATCCTCTCTGCACCACTATCTATCCTCTCTGTTAGGAAAAGACCAAAGTGGTTGCCTGTACTAAAAGATGGATTTGTGGCACATGAAAGATACTAGCCTAAAAACTATAAAGACTGGAATCCTGTATATCCATGGAACAGATTCACACAAGTGTAACTGCAAGATTCTCCAAGACCATCAAGCTAATATATCTCAATCCTAAACTTTTAATCCAGTAAAATGTAGAGAATGAACAGTCTCTGAAGCAAGGACAATTTAGTCTTCGTGTCCATTTAATTCTTGGCCTCTCTAGTGAGATAGCCAAATGTGACCATAAGCTAGTTAGATGGCTCAGCACAAGTAAAACCACAGAAATCAGTAGAATTTTTCAGCAGGAACAGATCAGAGCAAGTTACCATAGACAGAACAAAAAATATACATAACGAAAGTTTCCCAAAATTGGGGTTCATCATGTTTGGCACCACTCTTTCTTTCTCTCCAGCAGCTCCTCCCAGGACTTTTCCATTGAGCACTCGCGCAAAGGAAGGGATAAATGAAGTTGACGTTAATATCTTGGTATACTGGCAATGAAGTAGTGCAGCTGCTTCCTATATCATATAAAGCCAAGTGTCATGATGGCTTCTGTGATGCAAATCTCTCTCTAGGACCTGGACCGAGACCACAAACAAATGACTAACTAAAAATTATTTCCAGCATTACCTACCTGAACTGATCATAATAATGGAGCAAAAGTCCTACCATCCTACCATTTCACAAAATCTCACACTAACTGTATTTATAATTGGGGTGTATGTAAGCATGTGTGTACATAGTGTCAATTAAAGTGTTAACTTCTAATCTACTCATATCCACATTTGATACAATATAGCAACTGAAGATGATTTTAATAACTAAACTTTGGTTAGTGAGGACAGCAGAAAGTGATATTTATTTAATTTTGCTACAGGGCATGACATTATACTCTAGCACATTGTAAAAGTCATGCGTAAAGTACTAATTTTCAAAAATGATTTTCAGTTTCTCTACTGTAGTGAAGGAACACAGCAAAATATCTGCAAGTTCCAAGACTGAGAAAAATTGTTGAAGACCAAATAAATGCAAGTAGATTACCAAAAAACAATACTTCATAGAAATTTACACAAGATTTCCATGAAAGAAGTAGGAGAAACTTCAGAAATACATAAAGGTATCAATTACAGTATGATGATTTCATAAGCTTGCCACAATCTATGCTGTTTTTAAAAGAGAAAGAAATCTGAAGCAGAACTCCTTTATTTTGATTTCTGCATACATTATGACAGAACAGGACTAAGCTGAACATAATTAAAGCATCATATTTATCTCCAGGTTCAGGTGACTTCTGCAAACGAAACCATTTGTACATTCCCCTTGTAATATATTTTGTCACAAGAATCTTACAATAAAAATACATCTTTCTATATCTGGCTGTCAGTCACTTTAGATAAATTAATATAATATACTATCTATACTGATTAAAGTCCTGATCCTGCATGTTGCTAAGCTTCAGCACCTTACAATATCAGGGCCTAAATTAGTAATATCCTTAAGATAAAAAGACAAACATAATGTCATAGACAGGTTCAGTTCTCATCCAGTCCTCATAATGAAAGGCCAAGGAGTTAAAGAGGAAGAAAATATGGGATGGATTCTCACTTATTAATGAGGAAGGAGACCATGGGTGGGTGAATGTGGAGAGAGAAAGAGACACTAACTGTCAAAATGTACAGAATTTATTAATCAAAAAACCAATACAACTCAACTGGCAGTAGAACCTGGTGACATGCAACTTTCAATGAAAAATCAACTACTTAACAGATTGCCTTAAAATATGGAAAACAAGGCATTTTAAAGTGCCAGTCAATTTTACACTCAGATACCTCCATGCACAGAAATCTGGCCCACATAAACTTTATACTAAATTTTAAAACTTAATTTGCACCTAATTTCTAATGATATTTACCTTGTTTTAACTTTTACAGTTCCTTGTAGGTCAATGCTGTTGTTAAGCACACAGGTACCCAGAGTGGATTGATTTAGATCACCAAATGGAAAGCCTTGATTTAAACCATTGATTTTAATCAATTTTTCCATTGGTACTTCAGTTATTTTCAAAAGAAAGGTGCATTCTCCTTGGTTGATATAACCATTAAGCATGTTGATTTACAACCAAATAGAGCCTTTACACTAGATATGGTAAATCTTTTTGCTACCTAGAAGGATATACTATAACTATATACATTTAGTTAAGCAATTACATAGCATATATTCAGCTTCTTATTAAGTGTACATTTTTGTATATTAGAAAATGGGTGAATGATATATTGCTTATTTATTAACTTTTTGTATACATTTGTGTCAAGCTGCGTTAGTAAAGCAACTGGAATTTAATTAACACACAAAATAACCACATAAAATGTATTTTTATTAAAAAAACCTTTCATGTTCACATGCACAACTAAACAATTTATTAAACAAAGGGATTAACTGTAGACAGTGAATTAAGCTGATTATTTCAGGTCAGTCTTTCAAATATCCCTAAGAGAAAGTGACTGGAGCTTAAGTTCCTATTTGCCTAAGTCTCTTGAAAATGAAACAGTCTCCTAAATTACTCAGGCTGTCCTTCAAACTTTTAAAGCTAGTAGATCTCATCCTCTCCCTCATTTTTATACATAAACTGGAAGAGAAAGACAAGTTTTCCTGCATTTTCAACTTCCTATCTATTTCTCAACTTAGAATATTTTCTTCATTTGGACTAATTCATTCATTCCGTGCCTGCAGAAGAGGCTACTGCTCTCAAAAGCTGGTTTAGCACTTCAACAAACTCTGGTTCCAGGTGCTTAGCTAGTGAATTCCACCAGTTCAGTGACATGACTTTCTTTAAAACCTCTTCAGCAAACACATATTGCTTAGACAGTTCACCTCCTGCCCTGAAATTTATTATGGTTGGCATGATTGATGGGAATTATTAGATGCCCATGTCATGTCACTTCTTCGGCAGTTAGGCATCCACCATGATACTCTGGGTTGAGAATATTTGCAGTAAGTGCTTGATCCATCCACTTCTTTAGTGCCTGCGATTTAACTTTGTTGGGTTTTTTTTTCTGTAATATCTTGAAGTTCTTTCCAAATTTCAGCAGCATCAGCAATACAGCAGCTATCTCTCTGCAGTTTATCGAAACTATGGAAATAGGTTTCAGTATATTCAGCATATTTTCTACATTTCTCTTCTGCCCAATGATCTTCACAAACTGTCATCAGAATAGGACAGTTCATAATAAAATAGCTCAAAAGAATCAACTCCTTAATTCCACCGTACATCTTAGGGGAGAACTAGCGTTGGACCTGCTCTCCTCAGTGCAGCTGAAGCAAAGTGGTTGTTATGGAAGTATTTTGCAATTTCAACATTTTCCTTTATTCTTGGAGTTGTACTTATGTCTCTACCTAAAAGAATCATCAAATGAGCACTACATCCATATGTTATACATTTCAGGTTCCCTTCATTCTCTTCTTCTAGATTTCTTCTCATCTTTGCTACATTTGCAGTATTGTCTGTGGCAAAGCTATGCATGTGAATTTTTGTTCAGCTTGTTATATTTTTGCTACTGCTTCTTTTAAATATTCTACTGTATATGGGTATTCCCTGGTGTATCAATTGTTTCTGTAAGATAGACAACCCCATCCTCTTTTGTCAGAAAAGCACGTTCCTAGATCATTGTGTACATTGCTCCACCCATCAAGACTCAGATTAATAAACTTTCCCATCAATGCTTCTTGCACACTGTATAATTTCCTTTTCATAAACTGTATCCAGCACCCTTATAGCAATGTCTACTCTGCCAGGTGGCGCATAGCCTGGTCATAATTATTGAACTTGTCAATGAGATGTTTGTTCCAAGCAATATGAAAAGGAGAATTTGTTGCATAAATGAACCAAGCAATCTTTTAATCTATTAAGTTCTGCTGGAATTTGCTTAAACTCATGTCTATAGCAACATACCAAACAGCTTATTAAAATGTTAATATTCATAAATGCTTAATAAAACTTTACTGTTAAACAGAAATTTTCACCTATGATGTTTGATTATACTGAATTAAAAAATCATTTCAGAAGTACACCAGCAACAATAAAAATATAGTTGATAAATACTTCCACAAACATATCAATTAAATTTTAATACAAACATTTGAAGTTCCTAAGTAATCCACCCAAAACACAAATTCATGACAATAACCTAAGTTATCACTTACTAGTAGAGTAAAACATCATAGGCACCCAACAATAAGTTTACTAACCAGTTGATCCAGGTTCTTCAGACATGTTCATATCACCATCTTCAAAGTCATTGACTTCTGAAGAATGTTTTTTATAATGTTTCATTTTAACAACCAGGCCTTACATCTCTCTGTTGCACTGTTTACATTGGGCACATGTTCCTTTCTTTATCCAGGGGTACAGGAATTTCTTGAAAGTATTCCTGGACAGTGTATTCTTTAGCACCTGCAGCCATGGCAATTTGCCCCCTTCCCTCAGCCCCCCAGCTCCCAGTTGTTGAAATCAGTGCTGGAGGCTGCGCTCTGAAGAATGTTATCCCTTCTTCCCAGAGTGTCCTGCTTTGACACCAGCATGCTTCTTTCTGATTGCACTCTCTGCTCCTGCTCCCTTGTTATATTACTCACTCGTCCTACCCTTCACTATCCCCAGAAAAACAAAAGAACTAACAACAATACAAGACTTCTTGGAACCCACATGCCTTTGCACTGCACTATTTGTTTAGAGCCAGAGAGAGTGGCAGTTGAGAAACTAATGGATTTGTTTTTGTTTGTAGGTCTGTGTACACATGCAAGCAAACAGAGCACGGCTATTTACTTACAGTTTCCAGAACCATCCAGAAGCAAGGGCTGGTAGTTACTGGGCCCTGGAAAGTAAGTCTGTATAGTGCGAGGAGTCAGTCATAATTTGAAAAATGAGCCAATCAGAACTCAGGTAAGGAGAAGCTATAAAGTAGGAGTATGAGACCACCCAGATGGGCTCAGTGGATAGTCCTGATCAGATCCATGGTGGTGTCCCCTAAAGACAAAGGCTGGGTCCCCACACCTGTGATGACTTTGCTAGGCTCTTGCACCCAGAAGCAAGCCCCTGAGTCTCCCACAGGATCAAGCTCTTAACACAGTATATGACCTATTGTGCCATACTTATAAAGCTTGACCTTCAAAGTTAGAATCGGGGGGAAAATATCTTTCTTTTTATAGAAAAGAAGCCTTTAACTCAGATTTTTTGATAGAGGCTCATGGAGTCAGCATATTTATTTTTTATTTAAATATTGCACAAGAGTATAAATTTAGGCCTTCTCATATTTTGTATTAGATTCACATTTCATTTTAAAGCAGATTTATTTTTAAAAAGAAATAAAATAAAAAAATCTGATTTAAATCAACAAAACCCAATTTAAATTTAAAAATCAACTTTTTTTTAATTAATTTTTATCCACCCTGCAGGTACCAAGTTTATGCATGGAATACAAAAGCTTAGAGTGGATGGTTAGATTATTTTATCCTGTATGAAGAGCATAAATTTTGCACAAGTGCCCAAATTCTTCTACCTGTGGGATTACAGAATGTAAATTGGTGCAAAATTTGACCCAGTGTATATTTTGTCAAGGTCATTATCATTGCATGCTTTGGCTTTGATTGCTGCAACCTTTCCTCTCTCTAGTTCATGGATCATCTCCATGGTGCATTGCACTAACCACATCAGCCCCATCTTTGCCTCCTTCCGTTGTCTCCCTTTTTGCCATGAACTCAAACAGAAGCTTTTTGTCTTCACTTTTAAGACACTTCATGATTTAGCCTCCCTCTAATCAAATAGATCATCTTACCATGCCATCAACCCCTTCCTTCACTCTGCCAAAGATGCCAGTCATTACAACCCATTAATACGTTTCTCCCACAAGCACATCCATGCTTTCTTCCACACTGTTCCCCATCAAAATCCATATAGCTATTTAATCCTGCTGCAACTCCTTCCTTAAGGCTTATCGCTGCTGTCATACATACCAAACTGCCATCTGACAGTGGCTGAAACTATTGCTTATTATACAAAAACAGGCTTGTTTTACTGCTACCCAATTTCCCACCCTCCCATTTGTCTGTTTCAGCCACCTCCCCATTCCATCTTGTCATATTTTCACAGTGAGAAATCTAGGGCAGATACTTTTATTACTCACTTGTACAATGCTTAGCACAGTGGGATCATGATCCTACCTTGTGGCCTCTAGATGATATATAGATATGTAATAATAATGAGAGTAAATATAATAAGGTTTTCAGTTACCCAAAAAGTATGACATGCAGCAAACAATACTGCTTAATCCATGACTGTTAACTTTTCTGCTGGACAGACTTGATTTGCCTACAAAGGCAAGGAAGGAAACACCCTCGTTGTGAATTAACTTTTAAAGCAAAAAAATATTTTCAGTTATTGAAAATGTTTGTTTTCTTCCAAAGTTATCAAAGCGTTCCACGAACATGAAGGATTTAGAACAGTAAAATGGCACAGGTAAATATTATTTATCCCCATTTTCTGGGGCCTGGAAAAAACGCATAATAAACAAGCTAGAAGAGTTCTGTGTCTTGGTCATAATTATACAGTGATCTGTGGCACAGCCAGGAGCAGAGAAAGATTACTTTTTCTAATTTTAAAAAAATTCCAAAATAATAGAGAGAAATTACATGTTTGCTTTTGTGGCAAAATGGCGGCAGTCCAACAGGCGCCCATTATCATGTATTATTTCTGTGACAATAGTGCACAGGAACCCCGATAAAGGAAAAGACAGCCCCCTGCATCATGCTAGGCACTGTGCAGACAAGTATCACAGACAAAGCTCTGCTCTTAAGTTTGTGAGAGAGAATGGACAAATCCAACGAACAGAAAATGGATGGGCTGGGACTACAGCACAAGAAGACAACAAGCAGCCATTAGCAAAAAATCAGATGTCTCAGCTCACCAAGTGGGAAAAATCTCCACTTTCCCATCTCCCATTGCAGGCATCTACGTCCTAGCGTTGCTCCAGCATGTCACTGACCCCAAATTCATCCCCTGCGCTTTGTTAGGGTCACACAAGAGACAGATTTGGATTTGGCTCCATGTGTCTAGTCAGCCGCTCACACTCACACAGTTTGCACACTTTTGCCCACACTTATCTAGCGTATCTCGGGGGGGGGGGGGGGCAAGACAGGCAAGCAGGCTCCCTGCATCCAAAGGGCATCCTGAGCTGGAACAACCCCACGCGCCCAGGCCAAGGGAGACCACCAAGCCGCCTATCTGCCAAGCGAGGAGGCCTTGGACGCCTGCCCTCGCGGCTGCTTTCCTCCCCACGTCTCTACGGCGAGGGAGATCTCCTACTGCGCATGCGCTATGAAGCGCGGCCGCCCCCTCACACTGCACAAAAAGGGAAGGGGGGGGTGAAAAGCGGTTCAAGCGCATGCGCTCCAGCCGCCGGCGAAAGAAGGCAAGGAGAGCGCTCGCAGTAAGGGGAGGTCAAAGCGCATGCGCTTACGCCTTCCCAAGTCAGGGGAGCGGGAACATAGTGCGCCTGCGCTCACGACGAGTAGGAGGGTGAGTGTGCGCAGCGCATGTGCGAGGGCCCCTGTTCCTCTTCAAGTCACACCTCCCCCGCCCCCTACAGAAATCGTCATCCCGGCGGTCTTGGGCGGGCTCCGCGAGTCCCCTCAGCCACCGGCGCTGGCGCGCGCCCTACCTGAGACCCGGATGCTCTGGCTCCGGCCGGGCAGGGCCTCCTCTCTGCGGGGCAGCCTGGAGCTCGAGCCTCCCATCGCGAGCGGCGAGCCGAGCAGAGTGCGGAGGAGGCGGCGTGGCGCCACCGTCATCGCCCCGCCAGGGTCGGAGTCCGCCAGCAGTCGGCCGGCGCGCGCGAGCCGTTGGTCGCGGGGGCAGGGGCGCGTGCGGCGGTAGAGCGAGAGACCCGCCTCCTGCCGACGGCGGCTTGGCTTGCACGAGAGGCGTCGCAGAGCCCGGCTTCCATAAAAGCGGGGGGGAGCGCTGAGTGTGCGGCTGCCCGGCGCTGCCCGCGGCTGGGGTGTGAGCACACACACACACACACACCCAGCCCACACACACCCGGCGCTGCCCGCGGCTGGGGCGTGAGCACACACCCACCCAGCACACACACACCCGGCGCTGCCCGCGGCTGGGGCGTGAGCACACACACACACACACACACACACACACCCAGCCCACACACACCCGGCTCTGCCCGCGGCTGGGGCGTGAGCACACACACACCCCCAGCCCACACATACCCGGCGCTGCCCGCGGCTGGGGCGTGAGCACACACACACACACACACAGCCCACACACACCCGGCTCTGCCCGCGGCTGGGGCGTGAGCACACACACACCCCCAGCCCACACATACCCGGCGCTGCCCGCAGCTGGGGTGTGAGGACACACACACAGCCCACGCACACCCGGCGCTGCCCGCAGCTGGGGTGTGAGGACACACACACAGCCCACGCACACCCGGCACTGCCCGCGGCTGGGGCGTGAGCACACACACACACACACACACACACACACACAGCCCACGCACACCCGGCACTGCCCGCGGCTGGGGCGTGAGCACACACCCACCCAGCACACACACACCCGGCGCTGCCTGCGGCTGGGGTCTGAGGACACACACACAGCCCACACACACACCTGGTGCTGCCCGCGACTGGGGCGTGAGCACACACACACACCCAGCCCACGCACACCCGGCGCTGCCCGTGGCTGGGGCATGAGCACACACACACCGCGGCTGGGGCATGAGTGCACTCACACACCCCACGCACAATTGGCTCTGCCCGCGGCTGGGGTGTGAGCACACACAGCCAGCCTTTGGCGCTGCATGCGGCTGGAGTGTGAGCAGACACATACCCCATGCACACCCGTCGCTCCCTGTGGTTGGGGTGTGAGCACACACCCCACGCACACTCGGCTCTGCCCGTGCCTGGGGCGGGAGCACACACAGACAGCCCTCCCCGGCTCTGCCCGCGGCTGGGGTGTGAGCATCCCACACACACGCACATGGCTCTGCCTGCGGCTGGGGTGTGAGCATCCCACACACACACACATGGCTCTGCCCGCGGCTGGGGTGTGAGCATCCCACACACACACATGGCTCTGCCCGCGGCTGGGGTGTGAGCATCCCACACACACACATGGCTCTGCCCGCGGCTGGGGTGTGAGCATCCCACACACACACATGGCTCTGCCCGCGGCTGGGGTGTGAGCATCCCACACACACACATGGCTCTGCCCGCGGCTGGGGTGTGAGCATCCCACACACACACACGTCTCTGCCCGCGGCTGAGGTGTGAGCCCACACACACACGGCTCTGCCCACGGCTGAGGTGTGAGCCCACACGCACACACACGGTTCTGCCCACGGCTGAGGTGTGAGCCCACACGCACACACACGGTTCTGCCCGCGGCTGGGGTGTGAGCCCACACACACACACGGTTCTGCCCGCGACTAGGATGTGAGCGCACACACGCACACACCCCTCTCCAACTCTACCCATGGCTGGGGTGTGAGCACACAAACACACCCCACACACACCCCGCCCTGGCTCTGCCCTCTTCTGGGGTATGAGCACCCCATACACACATACCCCTCCTGGGCTCTGACTACGGCTGTGGTGTGAACACACACGCAGCTCTCAACGTCTCTGCCCATAGCTGGGGTGTGAGCACATGCACACACACCCTTCTCAGGCTCTGCCTGTACTTGGGCAGGTATGCCCAACACACTCCCCTCCCTCAACTCTGCATGTCCTGGCGTGAACAACACCTCCCTCCTGCTCCCCTCCCTGGGCTCTGCCTGCGCTGGGTCAGATACACCCACCTAAATTCCCTGTAACCTGCACAGCCAGGGCTGCCTGGGGAGGGGAGGGGCAAGTGGGACAATTTGCCCCGGGCCCCACAGGGGCACCCACCAGAATATAGTATTATATAGTATTGCAACTTTTTTTTATGGAAAGGTCCCCCGAAATTGCTTTGCCCCAGGCCCCCTGAATCCTCTGGGCGGCCCTGTGCACAGCAGCCTATTTAACACTACACAAGCATCCAGGGACCTGCCACAGCCCCAAACCTGCTGTGGCCAGGCCAGCCCCAGGTGCAGCAGGGGAGGCTCTCCTTCAGCCCAGGCCTGTTGGGGCCAGGGGAGAGACACCTATCCTGCAGCTCCAGAGCTACCGCCTCTCCCCGTCAGCCCAAGTGCTGCTGTGGGGAGAGAGCTGCCAGGAGTCCTCTCCCCGCCAGAGCACCCTCCTCCACCCCAAAGCCCTCACCCCTTGCACCCAACCCTCTGCCCCAGCCCTGAGCCCCTCATCCCTGGCCCCACCCCAGAACCCACACCCCGAGCTGGAGCTCTCACCCTCTGCACCCAATGCTCTGCCCCAGCCTTGAGCCCCTCATCCCTGGCCACACCCCCAACCAGAGCCCTCAGACCCCTGCACTCCAACCCTCTACCACAGCCCTGAGCCCTCTCCCACACTCCAAACCCCTAGACCCCACCACAACCACATAAATTTTGTTTTGTGCACCAATATGAAGGTGATGTACTACACATCACTGCCATATTGGTGCACAAAGCAAAATTCATTCCACACATGGGTGGGAAAAATTAGAGGGAATGCTGATCCCCACCACCCCACACACACCCATGTACTCTCCCTGGGCTCTGCCTGCCCTAAGAGCCAGGATACCTAACTCCCCCAACACACACGTGCGCACACACACTTTGCCTGCCCTAGGCTGTGAGACCCAATCCTCCCCCCCACATGTGCACACACCCCTCCCCAGGCCCTGCCTGCCTTGGGGTATGAGCACCCAAACCCCCACGCCCCATCCTCAAACACACACACTCCCTGGGCTCTTCCTGCCCTGGGGCCGGAATACCTAACTTGCCACATACAGTCTGCCCCACCCTGGGGAATAAGCACCAATGCTCCCCACAAACACACTGTTTTCACTCTGAGATGTGAAAACCCCACACCCCTCCCCAAGCTTTGCCCGCCCTAGGGTATGAGCAGCCAACATACATGCATACATACTCCTCCATGAGCTCTGCGTGCCCTAGGCCCCTTCCTCACACACACCCTTCCCTGGGCTCTGCCTGTGAGCACCCCTACCCACCTCCCACACACTCATACTTCCCTGGGCTCTACCTACCCTTTAATCCGATGCCTAACCATGCCCCTATGCCCCCAACTCTCCCCCCCCATCTATGCCTGCCTTGGGGTGAAAGTACCCCTGTCCCCCCCGTCCCCCCACCCACCCCCTGACACACAGCTACCTGCCCTGGCTCTGCATCCCTATCCCACACACCCCACCCTGAGTTCTGCCTGCCCTGAGCTCTGCATAACCTTGGGGTCTGCCTGCCCTGGAGTTTGCACTCACTTACCAAAGTTATACTGGGCTGATGTGCATACCCCCGCTTGGCTGTGTGTGCAGTGGGATATGCGCACACAACTGCGGAAACAACCTGCTACAAACTCTCCATGCTGTATGTGCACTATGGTATAACTCCTGCTTTACTGGGCTGAGATACGGACATGCCCCCAGTTGGTGCTTACATCCAAACTCACTCAGTGCTTGTGCCATAACACTACATCTGCTCACAAAGTAGATGTGCCAGTATGTACTAGGAGGTCAGAGCACTCACATTCATCAGTATGCATTGAATGTGTAGAGAAACATGTATACACAGTATGCTCTGATTACATGCAGGCTTATATTACACAGGACTCACACTTACTTTAAACACTAAAGATGTGACAACAGTGGCATACGTTCTGTATGCATTGAAGAAGACTTGTCTAGGCTCGAGCAGTGCTGTCTACTCTTGTTTTCTGAACAGTTAAATAGGACCCCTTGCATAGTGTCATTATATGTGATCAACAAATGTCCTATTCAAGGGAGAGAATAAAAAATAATTTCATAAACCCCTCCTTGGAAAGATGATCCACAAACGATCTATAGATCCACATAGAAGAATTCAGGGTTACATCAAGAATATTGCAAGAATTAAAAGGGCTTTTTAGAAAGATGATGAGACTGATTCAGGGCAAAACTTACATGGAGGGAGATTGAAAAAACTGGGATTGTTTACCTTAATACAGAGCTGAATACAAAGGGACTTTCTAAAAGTACGTAAAATAATGACCGGTTTAGATCAACATTATCTCTTTGTTTCCTTATGCTCAGCCATTGGACTGTATCCATCTGTTGTCTCTTGTCTTCTACTTAGATTGTAAGCTCTTTGCAGCACAGAATGTCTTTTTGTTTTATGTTTGTACAAGAGTGAGGTCCTGGTCCTGGTCTATGACTGAGACTCATCATCAGCTGTATGGTAATAATAAATCCATATTGAGGCTCCTAACACAAAAATGGGCTGATTTTCAGAGATGCTAAGCAGCCTCAGCTCCCGTTGGCTCCAAAGAGACTGGATATTATTTTAATTAGATAAGTCCTAATTGTTGTTCAGCAAGCTATAGAATGGGTTCTTTCATCCATTCCACGGACTGAAATCTGATGGAGGGATCTAAAAATTGTAGTTCTAATTTAAGTATAATTCCTGGACATAGATATGCAATTTAACTGATAGCCATAGTCATGTTCTCTTTTATTATTAATTATTAAGCTTTTTCTCCCTTTTTTCTTATGATGAGCCAAACAAATTCTATGTGCCAACTTATAAAGCAAATACAAGTGTACTGTACATACTTATACAATGCTTGGATTCCTGCATTTTTGTCATGGTATTCCAAGCACACAGATTTTTATGGTACATACCAACAACAAAGAAATCAGTCAAGAGGAAAACGGGCCAAGGGGTAGAGATCCATCTCCTGCCTTTCGTCCAGGCCACCTGCAGGGAACTTTAGTCAACCAGTTCTAGGAAACTCCCAAATATACTTAAAATGTTCTGCTGTTTGCCATCTGTTGTATGTGATTCCTTCCTTCCCAGGCAGGTCTGCCAGGACTTTTTGTCAGGGGGTTGGATTTACTTTTCCAAGCTAGTAAAATTTGATGCCTTACAACCAGTAAAGCTCAATGTAACCATCCCCTTTGGTATAACGATAGCCTCCATTTATTGGGTATATGACCCCGTATGCCAGTATCTGCTTTAAGGTTGAGTAAGTCTTTAGGATCATGCAGTGTAGTTGTAGCTGTGTCAGTGCCAGGATATTAGAGAGAGGAGGTGGGTGAGGTAATATCAGGTCTGAAGAAGAACTCTGGCACAAAATCTTGTTCTCACCAACAGAAAGTGGTCCAATAAAAGATATTGCATCACCCACATTGTCTCTCCCTAGAATCATGTTAATTCTGGTTTAATACAATCCCAGAAGCTTGTAACAGTACGGAATGCCAAAATATACATGCACACCTCCAACACTGATCATTGGGGCTGCTTTAATTTTATAAGTTCCTTGGGGTGACCAATGCACCCTAAAGACCATTTTTTTTGTTGAATAAGCTGTAATTGGTGGGTCAAGGGCTCTTTAATCTCATACTGCTCTAGTTCACTGTGGGGGTAAGATATTTATTGCCAATTCTTTGTTCCATTTTTGCCTCATTTAGTCTATATTTACTCAGTGGGTTATTAAGAACTCAATATAGTGTAGCAGGCAGTTTGGGGAAATAGTACACAATTTGAAGAGTTCTGTGTAGGGGCTTCCAGGCCAGATTCTGCGATGAGCAGGTGACAGAGTTGAATGTTGAAAATTGCAGTAATTGGTAGGTTGTATTGTAGTTGGAGAGACATAAATGGTGTGATCTGGTCTTCAGTTTATATATATAGTTTGCCTCCTATTCAGTTTTTCCTTATTCATCATGATAGCGTGTTTATTTTTATCAGTTTTATTTTTCCCCAGAGTCAGAGGGGGATAGCTTCCCATTTACCCAGTTCATTAGTGACTTCTATAATAATTGGGTTTAAACTGATTATAATTGTTTGCTTTAAATCATTGGGGATTAGTATTCTTAGATATTGTAATGCCATTGACTGCATTAAAAATCCCACTGACTAAGCAAAGCCCAGTATGTGTATTAAATTAGTCCTAATGTTTGGACTTGCTTCAGGTAGTCTTATATCAGGACAAAGGCCTGAAACATGCAATGAGTTCTTATTGGATATCAACCTTTGTTAGGGTACGAATGTAGAACCAGTGCATCAGCCGCATGTAACATAATTTTTCTCCTATCTGACCATCTTAATATCCATTGTATCTGCACAGTCTCACATTGTGTATGCCAGCTTTTACAGCCCTATATTGAAGAGCAGAGGGGATAGTGAGCAGCCCCAACTTGTTCCTCTCTGTACTGAGAATGGTTCCAAAATATTGTACAGTAGTTGGTAATCACCCCAGAGGAGGGGTTAGTGTAGAGTAGTTTAATCCAATTGATAAAGTAGTCACTGAATCATATTCGGTCAAGGACGGTAAAGAGATAATCTCAAGATTACCCTGTTGAAGGGTTTTTCAGCATTTAGCAGTAATTCTACCAAAGGTTCCTTCTAGTGCTATAAGAGTATAGTTGTATTGATGACTTGCTGGAGATTGTCTGACCCACTAGGTAAATCCAACCTAATTTACATGTACAATTTGAATAATCATTTTTCCAATTTATAAACAAGGGCTTTGGCAAGAATCTTTGCATCACAGTTTATCAGTAAAATGGGCCTGTAACTTCTGTGGTTAGTGAGATCTTTCCATGGCTTGTATAACGAATATAATTGCCTCTTGCACTAGGTGATTTAGGGAGCCACTTTTTTTGTCCTTGTTGAACATACGAAGGAATCTGGAGGATATATGGGATTTTTATTAAACTAAATTGGAAATTCCTCATTGTCCAGGGGTTTACCGTGTTCCATTTCTTCCACATTTAGGTCTGTTTCTCTTTAGGATGAACAAGGTGTCTGAGAACTCCTTCTGGTCTTCTGAGGTGCCTGGCAAAGAAACAGTGGTTGAGTTTGTTCAAGGCCATCATAGGACCTGGTGGGAGGATCTGCTTTGTATAATTCTAAATAAAAGAGCCAAAATTGGTTGTTGTTGTCCTTCTGTGTCATGCATGTTTTTCTTTCAGCATCGTGTATTAAGGTGTTTTACCTGTTGGATTTTTGTTTCAGCCTAGATGCTAGGAGATTGCCTGCCCTTTCCTCTGACTCCCAAGAATCTTGTTTAAGGTGAAACTTAACAAATTTTGTTCTTTGTATATGGTGTTTGTTTAAGTTAAATCTCATTTGTATCAGGCTTTTTAGGTTGTCAGGCTTGAGTTCTTTGGCATAGTCTTGGTCTAAACTTTTTATATATACTTTTTTTTAAACAAGGGTTTAATAGCCTCTTTATCTCATGTAGTGAGCAGTGATGCCTATATATCTCTTACACACAAAAAATAAAACTCAAGCACTCAAAAGTTAAAAAATGCTAGAAGTAGGATTGCCTATGCAACCTTTATGTTGCCTCCTTGTGCGTGTACATTATGATACAGTATATACATGTTCACATATTTTTTCCACAGGTCGCCTGCCCTTTCAGTGCAGAAAATGGACAGTTTTGCATTTAATGACCAGCCTTCAATATTTTGTTTTCTCATTCGTATCTAGCGCAGATCCTTCTCTGAATGCAGAATTATTAATTTCTTCATGGCTTTTCTCTAGCACTCATCAATATGGTAAACAATATTATTTGTTTTCACAACACCCTTGTGAGTGTCAATAACCTAGTCCCAGATTTGGACCTTAGCGTCCAGAATATGGGGGTTAGCATGAAAACTTCCAAGCTTAGTTACCAGCTTGGACCTGGTACTGCTGCCACCACCCAAAAAATTAGAGTGTTTTGGGGCACTCTGGTCCCCACAAAAACCTTTCCTGGGGACCCCAAGACCCAAATCTCTTGAGTCTCACAACAAAGGGAAATAAATCTTTTCCCTTCCCCCCTCCAGGTGCTCCTGGAGAGATACACAGAAGCAACCTCCGTGAATTTAAGCAGAGGGAGTCCACCCTCTCTAATTCCAGTCCTGGAAACAAAAGCACTTCCCTCTTCACCCAGAGGGAATACAAAGTCAGGCTAGTAAATCTAACACACACAGATCTCCACCTGACTTCTTCCTCCCACCAATTCCCTGGTGAGCTGTAGACTCAATTCCCTGGAGTCCCTCACTAAAGAAAAACTCCAACAGGTCTTAAAAGAAAGCTTTATATAAAAAGAAAGAGAAATACATACAAATGGTCTCTCTGTATTAAGGTGACAAACACAGGGTCAATTGCTTAAAAGAAATATGAATAAACAGCCTTATTCAAAAAGAATACAATTTAAAGCACTCCAGCAACTATAGACATATAAATACAAAAGAAAAAAACAATAACCCATATTGTTTTTATGATCTCTGTACTCCCAACTTGGAAACAGAAGATTAGAGAGCAGGAAATAGAAATCACTCCTCATAGCTGAGAGAGAGGCAGACAGAAGACAAAGAACTCAGACACAAACTTCCTTCCACCCAGAGTTGAAAAAATCCTGTTTCCTGATTGGTCCTCTGGTCAGGTGCTTCAGGTTACTTTTTTTCCAGGTGAAAGAGACATTAACCCTTAGCTATCTGTTTATGACAGTGAGTGATGATATCTTCCCTATTTTACAGATGGGGGAACTGGGTTGTGGCAGATGTGGAACTGTTACGTAATCATTTTACGAATACTGTGACCTAGTTAGTTGGATAGTCACTGGATAGCTATATTGGGTTGTTGGAATTTCCTGTATAAATTTATACAATAGCACTAGATAAACAGCCTCCCAACAAACACTTCGGGGCAGTTACAAAGCAGTAGCTGAGCTATTTGCAGTAAAGATGATACTTCCGGTCTCTAGCCAAAGATACATGGCCATTTTACTAAGGCTTGGTGTCCAGAAATCGAATAGACGCCAAATGGTTTTAAAGATTCTGGAGAGAAAGACTGGGAGTTGCCAATGAGCTGTTTGTAGTAGGAACAGACCAATATGGACACCAGCAGAGATCCTACAGGAAGCAGTTGGGGATTTCCCAAGCTTCAAGGGAATGGTATGCCTTAAGAAAGACAGGCATGTGTATAGGCTGTTTATTGTTTTAAAATCTCGTGCTCTGAAATGACTTGGTTCTAAATAATGCTTTGCTTTAAGAAGTCTGTCTGGTGCCTGGATTCCACTGATCATAGCTCCCAATGAGCAGAACTGTAGATACTGAACCTAAGTCAGGCTTGCTGAGGAAATTGTGGTTAGCATAGGCACCGACTCTCTGGGTGCTCTGGGGCTAGAGCACCCACGGGGAAAAATTGGTGGGTGCTCTGCACCCACCAGCAGCCAAGCTCCCTGACCCCCCTCCCCAGCTCACCTCCGCCTCCTCCCCTGAGCGCGCCACATCCCCGCTTCTCCTCCCAGCGCTTGCCGCCACAAAACACCTGTTTCACAGTGTAACAAGCTGTGGGAGGGAGGGTGGAGGAGCAGGAACACTGTGCGCTCAGGGGAAGAGGTGGGGCCGGGGCAGGGATTTGAGGAAGGAGTCCAATAGGGGCAGGGAGGGGGCAGGGACTTTGAGGAAAGGGTTGGAATGGGGGCGGGGCAGGGCAGGAGTGGGAGGGGGCAGGGCATGGGGTGGAGTTGGGGCAAGGGCAGGGAGGGGTCGAGCACCCACCAACATCAGGAGAAGTTGGCCCCTATGGTAGTTAGTACCAGGGGAGTGTTGCTCAAAACCTTCCTGAGAGTAGGAGAAATGCATGATTCCACCCCAGAGAGGTGACTGTTCAAGGCCAAAGACATGAGGGGGGACCTTTTTATAGACCAGAAAGGGTCAGAGGTGTTGAGAACCCCAGTAACTGTAACATGAGTCACAGAGAATTTAAGGTGTCAAAATTGCTAATTTTCAGTGCGCAGTATCAGGCCCCTAGATCCTGATTTTTCAGAGTACTGATCCCATTGACTTCTGTTGCACATGTCAGTGCTCAACAGTTCTTCAAATCACACGAGGTCTCAAGTTGGGCACCCAGAAAATGAAGAACATACAATTGATGACCACTTGGAAAAAAAATTATTGTAAAGGATTTGACTACTATTGCACAGAGCAGGGATAGAATCTGGTTCTTCAGGGAAGCATTCAACAGTCTCAACCATGAGGCCATCCTTGCTCTTTCTGGAGTCAGGTAGCTCATTCACCACACATCTTCCAACTTCGGCAACAAATAAGGAAAACATTCTATAGACAGCTTCCTTCACTACACAACACTGATTCATCCCCAGAGCACAGTCCATCCTGTGCACTGCATTAATCTGCATCCTAGTGGGCAGCATTGAGAGCACAGGGCAGACAATTCACTGGCAGTTCTGGTGCTCAGCACCACTGCAGCTATAAGTAGCAACTGACGTCTTGCTCAGCCCCTGCAACCCTGGACTTTAGAGCATGCTCAACACAGACAGAAATTTCAGAGAATTTACCTGTAAACTCAAATCTCTGAGTTCATGTAAACTGAGATTTTTCTAAGGCTTATAACATGGCCAGATTTTTTGGAGGGGAGGGGGGTCTTTGTTTTTAATTTAATAAGAATGTTAAAAGGCACATCCCTGACACAGAGGCACGCTCTGCCCTGGTTAAATTTCAAGTCCCTGCTCCAAAGCATGGAGGTTCTAGAGCCGAGGTGGACAAACTACTGCCCGCTGGACCATCTTGACCAGCCCTTGAGCTCCCGGCCAGGGAGGCTAGCCCCCAGGTGCCCCCCTGCCCCGCCCCCCCCCTCCGAGCCTCAGCTCACTGTGCTGTGAGCACTCTGGGCCGTGGGGCTGCAAGCTCCTGCCGGGCAGCACAGTGGCGTGGCTGGCTCCGGCTGAGCGGTGCAGCTGCCAGTCCTGCTGCTTTGAGCAGCATGGTAAGGGGGCGGGGAGTGGGGGGCTTGGATAAGGGGCAGGGGATCCCGGGGGCCGGTCAGGGAACACAGGGTGGTTGGATGGGGCGGAGGTTCTGGGGGGGCAGTTGAAATGGGGAACGAGGGGGTTGGATAGGTGTGGGAGTCCTGGGGGGGCCTGTCAAGGGGTGGGGATGTGAATAGGGGGCGGGGCAGTCAGGACAGGGAGCGGGGGGTAGATAAGGGGTGGAATCCCGGGGGACGGTTAGGGGTGGGGGGTCCTGGGAGGGGTGGTCAGAGGACAAGGAGCAGGAGGGATTGGATGAGTGGGGGCTTCTGAGAGGGGCAGTCCAAGTGGGAAGTGGGAGAGGGCAGATAGGGGGTGGGGGGAGGCTGTCTGGGGAGGCAGAGCCTTCCCTACCTGGCTTTCCATACAGTTTCGGAACCCCCATGTGGCCCTCAGGCCAAAAAGTTTGCCCACCCCTGTTCTCAAGCTTCTCAATGAAATGGTTGTGAGAATTTATAACATGGCAAAAGAATGTACTTTTCCCCTAATTTTGTTTTAAGAAATATATTAACCATTTCTGCTTAAACTTTCCAAAATGGTTCAAACTGAGGCAGACACCTTGCATGGAAAATTTGAGCCTGAACAGTTAAATTTAGGCAAAGTTATAAGCAACTAGGAAAAAAAGTGTCAGGCAACCCTAAGTATAGATGATGGTACCAGAGTCACCTATAATATGTGTAGCTCATGTGACAGCTTGCCTCTAAATGACCATCGAATTATGCCTTGCACCACCAACCAGCAAGACCCACTGCCCCTCAAAAAGTTTAATAGTGGCATTAACAAATTCTAAAAAGAATCTCCAGTCAAGGGGGCAAGAGAATTTTATCAGCCATAAATTCCAGCTGTTGTCAGCACTAGAACAGAACTGAACTTCATCAGCAATGGTGGTGTAGATTACCCCAGAAGAATCACAAAAATAGATAAATTATCCACACCATCCATTTTCTGGAGAAGGAAGAAAAGCGTAACCAGTCACGCATTTCCCCTAGGCATTTGTGGTCTAGATGAGCATTCAGACACAGATAAAGCTATATAAATTATACAAAAAATTGAGTGATCCAGGGGGAAAAAAATCAGTTGTTCTTCTCCCATGGATATTCACTGGGTGCAGCATTGTACAATACAGCAGTATAATTATTCAGTATAGTGCAGTGAATTGGGATTTACAGGGGGATGTCAAAAACAATGGCCAATTTAATATAATAGAGTCTCTACTGTACATGTGAGGACTGTTTTATCTTGAAAAAGATAATAGGGAGTTGGACACCGTGGAAAGCAACATCAAGTATGTAGCATATAGAGAGATTTGTTAAAGTGAAAAATTGTCAACAGTATGTAGTAAAAAGACATATGGCCTCTCTCACAGCTCCAGAGTTATTGTGGCCTCTCTCCATCATGCCCTTTGAGATTTTATCAAATGTTCTGGCATTTCATCTTTTGGAAAGTAGTTCTGCTAGCACGGAATCCTCTCCCCATATAGCAATCAGATCCAGTACTTCCCGTACGGTCCATGCTGGAGCTCTTTTTCGATTCTGAGACTGCATGATTACCTGTGCTGATGAGCTCTGCATGGTCACCTGTGCTGATCAGCTCTCCATGTTGGGCAAACAGGAAATGAAATTCAAAAGCTCGTGGGGCTTTTCCTGTCTACCTGGCCAGTGCATCCGAGTTCAGATTGCTGTCCAGAGCGGTCAAAATGGTGCACTGTGGGATACCACCCGGAGGCCAATACCGTTGAATTGCAGCCACACTAACCCTAATTCAAAATGGCAAAACCGATTTCAGTGCTACTCCCCTTGTCTGGGAGGAGTACAGATATCAATATTAAGTGCCCTTTATATCAAAGTAAAGGGCTTCGTTGTGTGGACGGGTGCAGGGTTAATTCAGTTTAACGCTGCTAAATTTGAGATAAACTCGTAGTGTAGACCAGGACTTTGACTCCTCACTCAGACCTTCCATAGAAACCCCTTTCAAAAGACAGACCCAGCACATTCACCTCTCTCAGAGTGGAATCCTGCAATTTACCCCACTGTTAGACAGTGTCTCCTGGTTACAACACCCCTGTTTGCCAACCTCAGCAGGTTAATACAACCATGATGGCTAAAGCATATCATCTGGAAGCTTCTGATAAAATTATCAGCAGTAAAATTATTTTGTTGACATTTATTTTGTAATCATTATACACCTCTACCCTGATATAATGCTGTCCTCAAGAGCCAAAAAATCTTACCACATTATAGGTGAAACCGCGTTATATCGAACTTGCTTTGATCCTCTGGAGCGCGCAGCCCCACCCCCCTGGAGTGCTGCTTTACCGCATAATATCTGAATTCGTGTTATATCAGGTCACGTTATATCGGGATAGAGGTGTACGTCTGAATCAGCAACCCACTGCGATTAACTAGACAGCTCACTCCTCTCTCAAATCTACTGATTCCGTCTGTCAGAAGATACCTTATAATTGGATCACATTTTGGAAGATTTTCTTCAAGACCAGGAAGGTTAGATAAATAGATATTTAATGGAAGCTTAAATTATGCAGAAAACACTGGAGATTCTCAGACTCTGCAAATAGATCCTTATTCTAAATAATAGTGCAAGAATTTCAGAGTGAGTGTCTCCCATGGCCTTACTCATAAGATAATGGTCCTCTCCTTGGACCATTACCTTGTTGTGGTGGAGAGGCCTGTGTCCCTCAATGACCCTCAGAACTATGTTGTCCAGAGTCTTGTACTCCTGGTAGGGTCACCATTGATGAACAGTTCTGAGGTGAGGTTCCAGGTGAAGCACAATCCAAACTTCCCAATGGTGGAGCAGGTTTATTTGAGGATTTGTCAGTTCTCTGTGGATGAGGGCTGCAGCAGGACATAGCCTTCCAGTTGTCTTGGACTCCCCTACCACCAGGTCCAGGGGTCCTTCCAGTCAAGTTTTGTGAGGTTGCCGCCTGCGCACTGCTCCCCCATCTTAAAAATTTTCATGCATAGGTCTCTGTCAAGGGTGTAACATCTCCTCTCCCCGCCCCCCGCCAGACATTGTCCTCGTATCGAGGGATAGCTGACGATCCATAAGATACAGGATATTGGGAAATACGCTGTGTATTTCTTGATATGTATAATTGTATTGTTTTTCTCCATGTTCCCCTAAGGCGCATAAACATAAACCTGATAAAGCAGCATGGAATTCTTTGAGATGCGGTTCTCATTTAGAAGCGAAAGCCACAAAATAAAAAGAAGCTGGTGGAATCATTAAGAAATTCTTATGGGAAATTCTGTCAGTGGAAGATTGCAACTGCTGCATTGATCACATCCATGAGATACTCCCAGTGGTTATTCAGGACAAACGGAGGCCTTTGGAATATGGATGTGAGCTGCCAGTATTTTGTGAATGCGTTTTGCAGTCTCAAGGAAATTCTTTGGCTTTGTCAGTTAATGCTAGCTTGCATGAAATGGTGGTAAGGATTTTATCAAAACAAATGACAATGCTGTATACACTTGCCTACTAAAGAAAATAATCATTTTAAATAGCACTGGTTTTCAATACAGGGCTGAAAAACAACTCTACAATACGCTGTAATAAGTTTTCTATAAATATCCACCTGTGGTGCTTAGTAGAGCCTGCTGTGCTGGTGCTGTAAAACTGAAACTGGAGCTTCATAAGGTTTAACAGCTATGGTACATTACTGAATGGCAACAGTTACTCTTATTAGTAAAGTTTATAAGACACACAAGCAAAGGATTAAAAGTACGTGTACACAGTAATAAAGGCTCATGTTGCTTGGATTACTTGTTTATTTGTTTACTCTAGACTAGGTATTTTAATGATTACATTGAATAGACAATTTTCTCCGCTGGGCTTGCTTCCCTACTCCCTCCTCTTCCCTCCCTCCTCCCAACATCTTAGTAATGAAATTCATTTCCTTAAGCCATCTGGTGGATTTCATCTGTAATCGCAGCATGAAAGTCCATTGCTGCTACAAACAAGTGGCTTAACATGCCTTGATAAGGTGATATTTAAGAAGTTAACTGGCTTTCTTGGTTCTAGCTAGAAGAAGCACTTGTGAAAGAGGGACAAAAACAATTTCTCATTAAAAGCAATGGGAACTTTTCATGTTTTGACAACAGACTTACTTTGCTATAGAGTCATGCAGCAATTATTGAATGGCAACAAAGAAAAACTCTTCTGAAACTAGGACTGTAACACAAACTAACACTTCTTGGCAAAAAGCATTCAGATGGCAATATATATGGATATTATAAAGTCTGCATATTTGGGATAGATGTGATATAGATGTCATCATAAAATGGATGAAGGGCATCTTACATTTAAAAAAATGTGGAAGTCTGGAGCAATTTCCAAAGGTATTTACAGCTACAAAGGAGATGAAAGATCAAATAATAGTAATAATCTCTGTCTGAATAGCAGTAAATGAACAGCACATATAAAATATATCTGCCTGGCTACTTAAGTAGCCCTCATCCTGGCTGAAGCTTGCTAGATTTGAATTATTTTACAATAGACAAGAAGACGACTCAGTTCCTGCACCATGGATTTTACATTGTAAATTAGACAATGCCATTCATCATTATTAATATTATTATTATAAGTTTGTTTTCCTGTCGCATTTATGAGCCCTAGTCATGCATGGGCCAGGACCCCACTGTGCCAGGTGCTGTACAAACACAGAACAAAAGGACAATCTTTGCCCCAAGGAGCTTACAATCTAAGTATAAGACAAGAGGCAAAAGATAGATATAGAAAGATGGGGGGTACAAGGGAACAATGAGACATTATTGCTTAGCATGATTGGAAGTGGTCTCTGCACACCAGCAGCCTAACCATTGTCATGTTATTGTAGGCTAGGGTGACCAGGCAACAAGTGTGAAAAATTGGGACAGGGGGTGCAGAGTAATAGGAGCCTATATAAGAAAAAGACCCCAAAATCAGGACTGTCCCTATAAAATCGGGACATCTGGTCACCCTATGTAGGCATCATGACAAAAAGAGTTTTGGGAAGGGATATAAAATTAGAAAATGAGGTGGCTTTGCAGATGTTTGTGAGAGATACCTCTTAAGTGTGAGGGCAGCAGATGAGAAAGCACAAAGGCTCCTGTTTGGAAATCTAACAAGTGGGCTGTGGAGGCTGGTGTCATGGGCTGATCAGAGGTGAGCACTGGCAGCTCAATAGCAAATGAGAAATGAGAGCTAGAGTGGGATGCTGGAAAGTGAGTACAGGCAGCTTATGTTTGATGGGCTAGAGAAGGGGGAGCCAATGGAGTAATGCAAAGACAAGGGCTATATGGTCAAAGAAACGAGCTAGGGAAATTATCTTTGCAGCAGCATTCTGAAGAGGTATTTGCATTTGTCAAGGCCAGAGAAAAGGATGTTGCAGAACCACAATGGAGCCAATGTAAAGAGCAAAATGATGCAGATATTTTTTCTAAATGTATTTCTTCACTGGTGGAGTAAAGTTGTTACGTTCTGTGGCAGCTGTGTGTGTTTTAAGAAAGGATTCAAGTAAAAAGATGGCGGCATAGGTGCTGATCAGCTCCTCCCACCCACCAGTGGGCCCCACCAATCAGCTCTTCCCCCTCCCCCTAGCACCTCCTGCCCACTGGTGATCCGCTGTTCAGCAGCATGCAGGAGGCCCTGGTAGGGGGGAATGGGAGAAGTGGTGGCAGAAAGAGGTGGAGCAAGGGCAGGACATCCTCAGGGAGCGGTGGAACAGGGCAGGAATGAGGCAGGGTTGGTGTGGGGTCAGGAGGCATGGAGGAAGGGGTGGAGTGGGGATGGGGCCTGGGGCATAGTGGGGGTTGAGTACTTCCAAGGAAACCAGAAAGTCAGTGCCTCTGGATGATGGCATATAGCAAAGCAATTTGGGAGGAGTACAGACAATGGAAAAAGGAGTTAGGAAGATTAAGGAGCTGCTCTGGATGCAGGAAACCATTCCACCTTGCCTCTGTTGGGCATGCTCCCAGTACCAGAAGCATTCCAAAGAGAGAGCAATTGAGTGCAGCAGCCTCCTGCCAGGAAGTCACTGAGTCCAAGCTGCTGGGACTGGGCCTCATAGCCAAGCTGCTGAAGCTCTTCAGCCATGGGAGCTGAAGGTGACTTCTCACTGTCAGCAGGGGAAGGAGCTCCGGAGACAAACCTGGGAGGAAGCCAGGACGGATCCCAAGACAGAGCTGTGATGCTGATGGAAGTACAGAAACAAGGGTAGGAAGTCACCCATGGAACATGGGTAAGAGTTCCAGACCCTGGACCCTTACTGTTTTGAAGGATTCTGGGTTGGAATCTGATGGAATAGGATGGGCCTAGGTTCCCCTACCTCACTCCTTTGATTGTAGCAGCTAAGCAGAGTGGTCTTTGGGCTGTTGTCACTGGGCGATGCTATCATTGACTGCTATAGAGTGGGCTTTGGACTTGCCATTCGGCAACAAAGTCCAGAGTATTGTCATTAGGTGGTAGTGCCAACCTACGGCACATGGTCAATCCCCGACACTCAGTAATTGCAGTACCATGGTATCTTCTATTCTGAGCATAGGGAGATAGCAAATGCTGAATCTTCAGCAGAAATTGTAGTATCAGACTTCTTGATCTCCACTAGTCATCTTTGTGCTACTTAATCGTATTCTTATTTTTATTGGCCTGATCCTACTTTCCACATGAAGTCAGTGGGAATTCTACCACTGATTTCAACAGAAATCAATAGAAATAGACATTTGGATCCTTATTTTGTATGGAAGGTAAAGAGAAATGTCTTTCCCCCTACTAATTAAAAAACAGAAGAAAGCAACACTAGCACAATGTGATATAAATTATGACCTGCCTTTGGAAAGTGCACCTTGAATTAGGTGTCTTGTGAGTAGTGCAGATCTGAGAACTGCAGATTGAGGCTGAGCAGTTCTGGCATTTACACCAAGAGACAACACAACTATCCCTGAGATTAAACCCCCCCAACATAAGTAATAACAATATACGTCATGCCATCTGCTCTCATATGTGCAAGCTGCTTCCAAATAAGTCAATGGGAAATGCATTTATGTATTTATTTATTTATTTATTTTATAAAAGCATCCCAAACTCTGGGCACCTGATATAATTTAATGTCACAAACATTATACAGCAATCAGCTGTCCCTAGAGTAAAATCAATCCCTACCAGTAGATAAAAAAACAACCACTGCAAGCACCCAAACCTATCCTCCCTCACCCCCTGCAAACTCGTAGAATCTCAGGATTGGAAGGGACCTCAGGAGGTCATCTAGTCCAACCCCCTGCTCAAAAAAGGACCAATCTCCAGACAGATTTTTGCCCCAGATCCCTAAATGGCCCCCTCAACCTTTCAACTCACAACCCTGGGTTTAGCAGGCCAATGCTCAAACCACTTTAAATCTATATATTTAATTGCTTTTATTGAGTAACCTAATTTTCCAAGTATCAGAGGGTAGCCGTGTTAGTCTGGATCTGTAAAAGCAGCAAAGAATCCTGTGGCACCTTATAGACTAACAGACGTTTTGGAGCATGAGCTTTCGTGGGTGAATACCCACTTCCTCAGATGCATGTAATGGAAATATCCAGGGGCAGGTATATATATGTGTGCTAGCAAGCAAGCTAGAGATAACGAGGTCAGTTCAATCAGGGAGGATGAGGCCCTGTTCCAGCAGTTGAGGTGTGAAAACCAAGAGAGGAGAAACTGGTTCTGTAATTGGCGAGCCATTCACAGTCTTTGTTCAATCCTGAGCTGATGGTGTCAAATTTGCAGATGAACTGAAGCTCAGCAGTTTCTCTTTGAAGTCTGGTCCTGAAGTTTTTTTGCTGCAGGATGGCCACCTTAAGGTCTGCTATAGTGTGGCCAGGAAGGTTGAAGTGCTCTCCTACAGGTTTCTGTATATTGCCATTCCTAATGTCTGATTTGTGTCCATTTATCCTTTTCCGTAGAGACTGTCCAGTCTGGCCGATGTACATAGCAGAGGGGCATTGCTGGCATACGATGGCGTATATTACATTGGTGGATGTGCAGGTGAATGAACCAGTGATGGTGTGGCTGATCTGGTTAGGTCCTGTGATGGTGTCGCTGGTGTAGATATGTGGGCAGAGTTGGCATCGAGGTTTGTTGCATGGATTGGTTCCTGAGCTAGAGTTATTATGGTGTGGTGTGCAGTTACTGGTGAGAATATGTTTCAGGTTGGCAGGTTGTCTGTGGGCAAGGATTGGCCTGCCACCCAAGGCCTGTGAAAGTGTGGGATCATTGTCCAGGATGGGTTGTAGATCCTTGATGATGCGTTGGAGGGGTTTTAGCTGGGGGCTGTATGTGATGGCCAGTGGAGTCCTGTAGGTTTCTCTCTTGGGTTTGTCTTGCAGTAGGAGGCTTCTGGGTACACGTCTGGCTCTGTTGATCTGTTTCCTTATTTCCTCGTGCGGGTATTGTAGTTTTGAGAATGCTTGGTGGAGATTTTGTAGGTGTTGGTCTCTGTCTGAGGGGTCAGAGCAGATGCGGTTGTACCTCAGTGCTTGGCTGTAGACAATGGATCGTGTGATGTGCCCGGGATGGAAGCTGGAGGCATGAAGGTAGGCATAGCGGTCGGTGGGTTTTCGATATAGGGTGGTTTTAATGTGACCATCACTTATTTGCACCGTGGTGTCAAGAAAGTGGACCTCCCGTGTAGACTGGTCCAGGCTGAGGTTGATGGTGGGGTGGAAGCTGTTGAAATCATGGTGGAATTTTTCCAGAGTCTCCTTCCCATGGGTCCAGATGATGAAGATGTCATCAATGTAGCGTAGATAGAGAAGGGGTGTGAGTGGACGAGAGCTCAGGAAGCGTTGTTCCAGGTCGGCCATGAAGATATTGGCATATTGTGGGGCCATGCGGGTGCCCATAGCAGTGCCACTGATCTGGAGATATATATTGTCATCAAATTTGAAATAGTTGTGTGTAAGTATAAAGGCACAGAGCTCAGCAGCCAGTTGTGCTGTGGCATCATCAGGGATAGTGTTCCTGACAGCTTGTATTCCATCTGTGTGTGGGATGTTAGTGTAGAGAGCCTCTACATCCATGGTGGCTAGGATGGTGTTTTCTGGGAGGTCACCAATGCATTGTAGTTTCCTCAGGAAATCAGTGGTGTCGCGGAGATAGCTGGGAGTGCTGGTGGCATAGGGTCTGAGTAGAGAGTCCATATATCCAGACAGTCCTTCAGTGAGAGTGCCAATGCCCGAGATGATGGGGCGTCCAGTCTATCTATCTCGGGGACTCTCTGTCCTATCTGTCCTATCTCGGGGACTCTCTTTCTGCCCTGCCACCCCCACCAACATGATACAGTTCTGTGGCGATCTGGAAGCCTACTTTCGCCGTCTCCGACTCAAAGAATACTTCCAGGACAACACTGAACAGTGCACTGATACACGGGTGCCCTCCCACCAACAGCACAAGAAAAAGAACTCCACATGGACTCCTCCTGAGGGTCGAAATGACAGCCTGGACCTATACATTGAATGCTTCCGCCGGCGTGCACAAGCAGAAATCGTGGAACAACAACATCGCTTGCCTCACAACCTAAGTCGTGCAGAACGCAATGCCATCCACAGCCTCAGAAACCACCCTGACATTATCATCAAAGAGGCTGATAAAGGAGGTGCCATTGTCATCATGAACAGGTCTGACTATCAAAAGGAGGCAGCCAGACAACTCTCCAATACCAAATTCTACAGGCCACTTCCCTCAGATCCCACTGAGGAATACACTAAGAAACTACAGCATCTACTCAGGACACTCCCTACACTACACCGGAAGAAATCAACATACCCCTAGAGCCCCGACCAGGGTTATTCTATCTACTACCCAAGATCCACAAACCCGGAAATCCTGGACGCCCCATCATCTCGGGCATTGGCACTCTCACTGAAGGACTGTCTGGATATATGGACTCTCTACTCAGACCCTATGCCACCAGCACTCCCAGCTATCTCCGCGACACCACTGATTTCCTGAGGAAACTACAATGCATTGGTGACCTCCCAGAAAACACCATCCTAGCCACCATGGATGTAGAGGCTCTCTACACTAACATCCCACACACAGATGGAATACAAGCTGTCAGGAACACTATCCCTGATGATGCCACAGCACAACTGGCTGCTGAGCTCTGTGCCTTTATACTTACACACAACTATTTCAAATTTGATGACAATATATATCTCCAGATCAGTGGCACTGCTATGGGCACCCGCATGGCCCCACAATATGCCAATATCTTCATGGCCGACCTGGAACAACGCTTCCTGAGCTCTCGTCCACTCACACCCCTTCTCTATCTACGCTACATTGATGACATCTTCATCATCTGGACCCATGGGAAGGAGACTCTGGAAAAATTCCACCATGATTTCAACAGCTTCCACCCCACCATCAACCTCAGCCTGGACCAGTCTACACGGGAGGTCCACTTTCTTGACACCACGGTGCAAATAAGTGATGGTCACATTAAAACCACCCTATATCGAAAACCCACCAACCGCTATGCCTACCTTCATGCCTCCAGCTTCCATCCCGGGCACATCACACGATCCATTGTCTACAGCCAAGCACTGAGGTACAACCGCATCTGCTCTGACCCCTCAGACAGAGACCAACACCTACAAAATCTCCACCAAGCATTCTCAAAACTACAATACCCGCACGAGGAAATAAGGAAACAGATCAACAGAGCCAGACGTGTACCCAGAAGCCTCCTACTGCAAGACAAACCCAAGAGAGAAACCTACAGGACTCCACTGGCCATCACATACAGCCCCCAGCTAAAACCCCTCCAACGCATCATCAAGGATCTACAACCCATCCTGGACAATGATCCCACACTTTCACAGGCCTTGGGTGGCAGGCCAATCCTTGCCCACAGACAACCTGCCAACCTGAAACATATTCTCACCAGTAACTGCACACCACACCATAATAACTCTAGCTCAGGAACCAATCCATGCAACAAACCTCGATGCCAACTCTGCCCACATATCTACACCAGCGACACCATCACAGGACCTAACCAGATCAGCCACACCATCACTGGTTCATTCACCTGCACATCCACCAATGTAATATACGCCATCGTATGCCAGCAATGCCCCTCTGCTATGTACATCGGCCAGACTGGACAGTCTCTACGGAAAAGGATAAATGGACACAAATCAGACATTAGGAATGGCAATATACAGAAACCTGTAGGAGAGCACTTCAACCTTCCTGGCCACACTATAGCAGACCTTAAGGTGGCCATCCTGCAGCAAAAAAACTTCAGGACCAGACTTCAAAGAGAAACTGCTGAGCTTCAGTTCATCTGCAAATTTGACACCATCAGCTCAGGATTGAACAAAGACTGTGAATGGCTCGCCAATTACAGAACCAGTTTCTCCTCTCTTGGTTTTCACACCTCAACTGCTGGAACAGGGCCTCATCCTCCCTGATTGAACTGACCTCGTTATCTCTAGCTTGCTTGCTAGCACACATATATATACCTGCCCCTGGATATTTCCATTACATGCATCTGAGGAAGTGGGTATTCACCCACGAAAGCTCATGCTCCAAAACGTCTGTTAGTCTATAAGGTGCCACAGGATTCTTTGCTAATTTTCCAAGGGCTTTATGGAAATCAGAAGGGAGAGTTCTAGGTTTGATATTCATTTTATATCAATGATCATTTTCCTTTCAGGCTTTAGCTTCTTCCTCTTTGAATGGTAGTTGTACTGACACTTGCTTTTTGTGTGCATTGCTGAAACCGCTGATGTGTAATGGAAGAAAATGACAAACTGCTTTAAAAGACAAAAAAGAAAATACACACTCGAGGGCCAAATTTTGCACTGTCAGATTCTGTAGAACCATGCAGAATTCCTTATTTGTTCATCAAAAGAAAATGATTTAACCAATTACTGTCCCTTACATTTTTCCAGTTCTCTCATTTGCATATTTAGACGTGGTTGTGCATCTCCACTGATTTCAATAAGTTGCACAAGACATAATTAAAATTTGTATATATATTTTTATTATATGGAGATATATTTATCTCATAGAGCTGGAAAGGTCATTGAGTTGAGTCCAGTCCCCTGCCTTCACAGCAGGACCAAGTATTCTCCCTGGCAAATTTTTGCCCCAGATCTCTAAATCACCCCCTTAAGGACTGATTTCACACACCTGAGTTTAGCAGGCTAATGCTCAAACCACTGAGCTATCCCTCTCCCAAACTGAGCAGCATTCTACCTTGATTATCATTCAGATATGTGCACATACAAGCAGACATCAAGAAGATGAGGTAATACGATGATGGACAATACACAGGACTAGTCCTGCAATCTTCACTCATGCAAGTTGTCCCAATGCACACCAATAATCTATTAAACTCAGCGGGCCTGCTGCTGGAGGAAGATGGTCTTGTGGTTAAGGCAGTAGGGTGGGGCTCAGAAAGTCTGGGTTTGATTATTGTCCTTGTCACAGATTTCCTATGCAGTTTGAGTAAGGAGTAATCTCTCTGCCTAAGTTCTGCATCTGTGAAGTGGGGATAATCATCATTCCCTACTTTGCAAGAGTGAGGGGCACTGTGAGGATAAATTATTAATTCATGTTTGTGAAGTGCTCAGCTACTATTGTGGCTAGGGCCTATAACTACTTACACAGACAGGAGTGAGCAAGGGTTAATTGTGGCATGAGTAAGTGTTGCAGGATCAGTCCCAAGCCGGTGAAAAAGAAAGATCCATTTCACTACTAAAGCTAGCAGGGAAAAGCAATGTAGTCAGTAACTTTTGAAGAGAAATTATGAACAAAAGAAGATACAGGTTGGTAGAATGTTACAATAGTCAGAACCAAAAGATCCTACTCATGCTCTATAGCAGGGGTTCTCAAACTGGCGGTTGTGAGCCCTCAGGGGTTCACAAGGTGGTTACATGGGGGTTGCCCCCCATTAAATTAAATTAAACTCCCGCATTTTTAATTTATAAGGGGGTCACACTCAGAGGCTTGGTGTGTGAAAGGAGTCACCATTACAAAAAGTTTGAAAACCACTTCCCTATAGGAGGAAAGTCAGGAGGAATTGGTGATGGGAAAGCCCATATAAGAACAAGACTAACTTCTGTCTGACCGACTGTGTAACAATGCTATTCTGCTTCAGGCCAGTCATACTCACAGGATAGTATAAATATAAAACTGGAGAAAGGTAAAATGACTGTCAGGGAGAATATGAAAGATTCGCTTAGGCTGCCGTGAGGAAAAGACAGAATTTGGGCTCAAGAGGGAAACGTGATTTCAAGCCTTGTCAAGATAGGCCAGAAGGGCTAGACCTGAATGAGAGGTACACATCCACGGGTACTAGACTGTGAAGTATAAAAGGAAGTTGCACTGTAGTGAGGGGATAACACACAGCAGTGCTGGTGAGGAACTGGTCTTGATTGCCTGGCCTCAGTCACATGACATGACAGGAGTCATTATCTTCTGACTCCAGTGGCTACATGATATACAAAATCATAAATGGTGTGGCAAAGGTAAATCACAAGCTCTCTTATGGAACAACTTTGAAATTTCAATTTTTTGTGGAAATAGGTTTCCATTTTTTGGCCAGCTCTACAACAGGTACCTTGGCCAAAGGATGACGGGGGGGGGGGGGGGGGAGGTGATAACCATCTACCAGCATCTGAAGAATATAGCTACTGAGAGACGAAAGCTAGTCCAGTGTTTAGGGTACTAGTCTGGGAGCTGAGCCATTAGGATTCAAGTCCCTGCTCTGTCACAGACTTCCTGAGTGAGTCCCTTAGGGTATGTCTCTATTGCAGCTGGGAGCATGATTCCCAGCACAGGTAAACAGATACATGCTAGAACGCTTCAAAATAGCAGTGTGGCCAGAGCAGCTTGGATTAGCTGCCCAAGTACTTCCCCAGCAGATTGGGCATGGTAGTACTTTGGGTGTAGCCACACTGCTATTTTTAGTGCACTAGCTCAAGCAGAACTAGCATGTGTCTGTCTATCCATAGTGAGAAATACAGTCCCAGCTGCAGTGTAGACATATCTTGATTCTCTCTGTGCTGCAGTGTGAAAAGGGGATCGTACTTCCCTCCCTCACCGCAGTGTTCGGAGTATAAATTTAGTAAAGATTGTAAGGCACTCAAATACCGTGGAGATGGGTACCTCAGTTAGGAAGAGGCATTATTTGAGTTGAGCAAAGGTATAATTAGAAGCAGTGGTTTGAAAGTGAGCGGATGAAAATTGAGTCTGAATAGTAGAAATATTCTTTGTGCTCTGGCTCCTTTACCCCATTCAGACAGCGCAAAGGAGCTGGAATTTGTCTGTAGCTGGCCTCATGAGTACTCCCCTGGCAGAGGCAAGATTTGCCAGCTTGGCATAGTGACCATGTTGGTGAAGGGGCAGGGATGGGAAGCGTGGACCTGAGCTTGGCCCTTTCAAGTCTCCACTGATTTATGGTCCTTTAGGGCAAGGATGAGACTGCTTCAATAAGGTCTCCTGTTTCAAGGGGTCACTCTGTGTCCCTGCAGCAGTCTCCTGTAAGGGTGCTGGGATCAGGGCCAGTTTTATGATCCACGGGGCCCAATTCAAATACTCAGCGGCGATCGGGGGCTTTGGCAGCACTTTGGCGGCGGGGGGGTCTGCTCTGGGTCTTCCATGGCACCGAAGGACCCACTGCTGCCAAAATGCTGCCAAAGACCCCTGGAGCAGGGCCCCCTTAGGTGAGGGGCCTGATTCCAGGGAATCAGCCTAAAGCCAGCCCTGGCTGGGATGGTAGAGGCCACGGAGAAGGGTGATGGTGGAATTAAAGCCGGGCTGGGTGTGACCCTAGGCACCTCTGTGTTCACACCCTACATGCTACTGCAATAATGTTTGTACAAAGTATGCCTTAGGAGGTATCATATGAATGGTAATAACACGCTGGTAATGCACATGTTAATGTTGCAAAGAATCCTGTGGCACCTTATAGACTAACAGACGTTTTGGAGCATGAGCTTTCGTGGGTGAATACCCACTTCCTCAGATGCATGTAGTGGAAATTTCCAGGGGCAGGTATTTATATGCTAGGAAGCAAGCTAGAGATAACGAGGTCAGTTCAATCAGGGAGGATGAGGCCCTGTTCTAGCAGCTGAGGTGTGAAAACCAAGAGAGGAGAAACTGGTTCTGTAGTTGGCAAGCCATTCACAGTCTTTGTTCAATCCTGAGCTGATGGTGTCAAATTTGCAGATGAACTGAAGCTCAGCAGTTTCTCTTTGAAGTCTGGTCCTGAAGTTTTTTTGCTGCAGGATGGCCACCTTAAGATCTGCTATAGTGTGGCCAGGGAGGTTGAAGTGCTCTTCTACAGGTTTTTGTATATTGCCATTCCTAATGTCTGATTTGTGTCCATTTATCCTTTTCTGTAGAGACTGTCCAGTTTGGCCGATGTACATAGCAGAGGGGCATTGCTGGCATATGATGGCGTATATTACATTGGTGGATGTGCAGGTGAATGAACCAGTAATGGTGTGGCTGATCTGGTTAGGTCCTGTGATGGTGTCACTGGTGTAGATATGTGGGCAGAGTTGGCATCGAGGTTTGTTGCATGGACTGGTTCCTGAGCTAGAGTTATTATGGTGCAGTGTGCAGTTACTGGTGAGAATATGTTTCAGGTTGGCAGGTTGTCTGTGGGCAAGGACTGGCCTGCCACCCAAGGCCTGTGAAAGTGTGGGATCATTGTCCAGGATGGGTTGTAGATCCTTGATGATGCGTTGGAGGGGTTTTAGCTGGGGGCTGTATGTGTTGGCCAGTGGAGTCCTGTTGGTTTCTTTCTTGGGTTTGTCTTGCAGTAGGAGGCTTCTGGGTACACGTCTGGCTCTGTTGATCTGTTTCCTTATTTCCTCATGCGGGTATTGTAGTTTTGAGAATGCTTGGTGGAGATTTTGTAGGTGTTGGTCTCTGTCTGAGGAGTTAGAGCAGATGCGGTTGTACCTCAGTGCTTGGCTGTAGACAATGGATCGTGTGATGTGTCCGGGATGGAAGCTGGAGGCATGAAGGTAGGCATAGCGGTCGGTAGGTTTTCGATATAGGGTGGTGTTAATGTGACCATCACTTATTTGCACCGTGGTGTCAAGAAAGTGGACCTCCCGTGTAGATTGGTCCAGGCTGAGGTTGATGGTGGGGTGGAAGCTGTTGAAATCGTGGTGGAATTTTTCCACCAATGTAATATATGCCATCATATGCCAGCAATGCCCCTCTGCTATGTACATCGGCCAAACTGGACAGTCTCTACGGAAAAGGATAAATGGACACAAATCAGACATTAGGAATGGCAATATACAAAAACCTGTAGGAGAGCACTTCAACCTCCCTGGCCACACTATAGCAGACCTTAAGGTGGCCATCCTGCAGCAAAAGAACTTCAGGACCAGACTTCAAAGAGAAACTGCTGAGCTTCAGTTCATCTGCAAATTTGACACCATCAGCTCAGGATTGAACAAAGACTGTGAATGGCTTGCCAACTACAGAACCAGTTTCTCCTCTCTTGGTTTTCACACCTCAGCTGCTAGAACAGGGCCTCATCCTCCCTGATTGAACTGACCTCATTATCTCTAGCTTGCTTGCTAGCATATATATACCTGCCCCTGGAAATTTCCACTACATGCATCTGAGGAAGTGGGTATTCCCCCACAAAAGCTCATGCTCCAAAACGTCTGTTAGTCTATAAGGTGCCACAGGATTCTTTGCTGCTTTTACAGATCCAGACTAACACGGCTACCACTCTGATACATGTTAATGTTATAAGTGAAGTTATTAATTCCCTCTGTCTGATGTTACTAGAACATGTTTTAGACCAGACAGCCTAGCCTAGGTAAAAGTGATAAACAGGTCTGTCCTAGACAAAGGAATGTGGGTTTACTTCAATATACATATTAGCAGTAAACAAAACCATTGAGGTAAACTGGCTGGGCTTATCCGGATCCTGAACTCAAGAGACAGAGAATTAACGTGGCACCTGTACCCCAGAGAGACTTAAGACACTGAATCCCGAGGGTGCATTCCTAACTTGGGGATATAAGGAACAGAGAGAGGCTCCATCTTTATTCTTCTCCTTAGAAGACAAAGAAGCAAAGTGATTTGATCTCTGTGATGGACCCTGGCTGGTAAAAGGCTAGAAAGGAGACTTAGGACAAAAGAAACCATTGTGAACAAAGACTGTATCTTGATAGATTAAGTTTTAGATTTTTAGATGCATGGTTTCACTTTTGTTTGCTTGTAGCCATTTCTGCCTTTATCTCTTTTACCTGCTATCACTTAACTCCTGCTCTTTTGTTAGTAAACTGGTTTCGCTTTCATTATAAATGACCAGGGCAATGTAAGTTCAGTAAAGTGTGTGCGTCTAGCCGCTCACAGTGTTCAGTGAGGAATATTTTACTGTCTCTGAAAAGGCGCCAATCCTAACACTTTCTCTTTGAGGGTCCAGTGAGAGGGATTAGTCCCTGCAATAGGATGATTTTGGAGTGAATTCGGGTCTGGAAGAGTACTGAGGTCAGCCTACAAGGAGTAACCAGGTTGGAAAAAGTCAGGGTGAGGCTTGTGGATCACAGTGAGTCATGAAGAAGGGATCTGAGAGGAGCAAAGCTGTGGTGGGCAGAGAGACTGGAGGTGGCAGAAGCTGGGGAGAGATGGGAGCAGTGCCAAAACTAGGCATTTTAGCGCCCAGGGTGAGCAAACATATTTGTGTCCCCTAATAGAGCCCTGCATGAGACTATTTTTTAATCTCACTTCCATCCTGCCTCGCAATACCCACTCCCACATTATTGTTGAATTTTCATCCCACTCCCACTACTCTGGCAGTGGGTCCTGCAGGACCCATGGGATCTCAGTCCTGCTGCAGGGCTCTACCACCTACCATTTTTAACTTCTACCACATTTTTCCACCTCCAAAGCCCCCCCTTTGGCTTTGCACCATAGGCAGCTTGTGCTGCTCAGGCCACTTGTCCCACTCTGGTTACAGCTCTGGACTTGAGCTTGGGAGACAGAGGTTGAGAGCGGGGGAAAGGAGAACAGCTTGGATTTGGGGCACTGGTAAACCATTCAGTGGTGCTGTGGACCCTCACATTTGTATATGCAATGATGTGATGAGAAAGTGGTGGCACTGGGTGCACTTGAGATACAAAATATCCATATAGAAATGCAAATCTCCACATCATCGTTTTTGGACATTTTGCTGCAAACTCCAATAGGGGCCCATTGATGAGAAAAATGCCACCTAGATCCAAAAATTCTTGAGAGGAAACCACAGAATCATAGGAATGTAGGGCTGGAATGGACCTCGAGAGGTCATCCAGGCCATTCCCCCATGCTGAAGCAGGACTGAGTATACCTCTACTATCCCTGACAGGTGTCTGTCTAACTCAGGGGTGAGCAAAGTTTTTGGCCCCGAGGGCCTCATCAGAGTTGCGCAACTGTATGGAGGGCTGGGTAGGGAAAGATGTGCCTCTCCAAACAGCCTGGCCCCCACCCCTATCCGCCCCCTCCCACTTCCTCCCCCGACTGCCCCCCATAGAGCCCCCAACCCATCCAACCCCCCCTGTTTCCCATCCCCTGACCCCTATCCACACCACTGTCCCCTGACAGGCCCTCCAAAACCTCTGCCCCATCCAACTGCTCCCTGCCTGCCCCTGCAATTTATTCCTGCCCCTTATCCAATCCCCCAGCCCCTGCCCCCTTACCATGCCGCTCAGAGCAGCATGTCTGGAAGCTGCACCACCCAGCCAGAGACACACGCTGCTGCACTGCTCAGCAGAAGCAAGCAACCCCGCCGCCCAGAGCGCTGCCGGCGTGGCAGTGTGGCCACAGGGGAAGGAGGCAGTCGGGGAGGGGCAGGGAGCTCATGGGCCGGGCAGGCCAGGCCCACAGACTGTAGTTTGCCCCGCTCTGGTCTAACCTGTTCTTAAAATGGATTATTATGAGTGAAAATAAGTTTGCACTGAAAACATGCAGATATCCATTCATTTGAGGTTTTATTTATTTCAAAGCGAAAAATAGCCATTTCCTGGAAATTTCACACAGCGTTGAATTTAGTTTGTGTGAAATTTTCAAAACACTTCACACATTTTTACATCAAATTCTTCTGAGTCCCATGCAAATCTAGTTGTAGGCCAGTTATTATGGCTCTAATTCAAAATGAAGTACCACAAAATAGCAGGGAAGGTGACAACAGCAAGTTAACTTTGTAGGGTAAGCCACATGCTTTTGCAGAGGATTCAAGAATTGGGTGAACTCACCATGAAGGAGAGAAGTTTTCAGACTGACTTCTCAAATTAAGTTGCAAAACGTCACTCTAGTCGATACTGTGTAAGATTTGCACAGGATTTTTTATTGTATATCTTAGTCAAAGAATGGGAATTAGAGTCAATGGGGATTCGTAGAGTTTAAGGTCAGAAGGGACCATTAGATCATCTAGACTGACTCCCTGTATATCACGGGCAGAGACGTTAACACAGTTACCTCTGTATTGAGCCCATAACTTGTGTTTGTGTTTGGAAAAAGCTTCTCTTCCAGAAAGGCATCCAGTCTTGATTTGAGGACATCAAGAGATGGAGAATCCACCACTTCCTTTGGTAGTTTGTTCCAACAGTTAATCGTCCTCGCAGTTAAAATTGCACCTAGTTTCTTATTTAAATTTGTCTGTTTTAAACTTCCAGCCATTAGTTCTTCTTCTGCTTCTCTCCAGTAGATAAAAGAGCCCTTTAGTACCCACTATATTCTCCCCATGAAGGTACTTATAGACTAATCAGATCACCTCTCAGTCTTCTTTTTGATAAGCTAAACAGACTGATCTCTTTAAGTTTCTCATTGTAAAGCATTTTCTCCAGCCCTCAAATCATATTTATGGCTCTTTTCAGCCCCATCTCCAAATTTTCGACATCCTTTTTTAAAATGTGAACACCAGAGCTATATGCAGTATTCTAGTATCAGTCTCACCAATGCCACATACAGACATAAAATCACCTTCCTACTGCTCACTGCACCCTTCTTTATACATCCAAGGATCACACTTTTTGCCGCAGCATTTCACTGGGAGCTTATTTTCAATTGCTTGTCCCCTATGACCTCTAAATCTCTTTCAGAATCACTTTGCAAAATACAATCCTCCATTCTGTAGGCATGGCTTGCATTCCTCGATTCCTAGATGTATAACCTTGTATCTGGCTACATTTTCCTGGAAGGAGCCCAGTTTATCCAGTGAACCAGATCGCTCTGTCGGCTGGGCCAGCTCCAGGCACCAGCCGAGCAAGCTTGTGCTTGGGGCGGCAGATTCTAGGGGCGGCATTCTGCCCAATCCTAGGGTGGCACGGCTGCCCTTTTTTTTTTTCTTGTTTTTCTTTTTGTTCACTGCTCTGGCAGCCCTGTAGGGGGCGGCGGCTTGGAGGAGGGGAGTGCCCTGTTGGGAGATGGCTGCGCGCTCCGTCTGCCCCAGCCAGTGCCACGTCTGCAGCAAGCCCAGCAGCCCGTGTCCTTCCCTCCCCGCCAACCAGAGCAGCGCGGAGCTCTCCTTGCAGGCGGCATGGCAGGAGGGGCCGAGTGGTGAGCACCCTGGCTGAAGGAAGCCCTGGCCACCCCGGTTCTCTCTCACCCCCAGGGCTCCCTCTCCCTCCCTGCTGCTAGCTGGGGTGCACACTCCACGGCCAGGGGCACATCTGCAGCACAGGGTGTCCCGCTAGCCAAAAGTTTGCACCCTGGCTCCGGCCACCCCAAAGGTGGGTTTTTTTTTTCCCCTCCACTTGGGGCGGCAAAAAAGCCAGATTCAGCCCTGTCTGTAGGATTGCCTTGACCTCATCATTATTTACTACTCATCTGCAATGTTTACCAGCAGAGATTATATACATAACTTCCAGATCATTGATGAAAATGTTGCATAGCATCAGGCCTGGCACCGATCCCTGTGGAATCCCACTGTCCTTCTGTAGCAGTTAATATCAGTTCAAATTCTGTGCTCTCAAGGAATGCCTTACTACTAGTGATCCCCTGGCCAGCTCAGCTAGGAAGAGAGAGCTTTGACAGGCTTTGAAGAGAGTCCATTTTATCTTCTTTGGCTAGATAGTTGCTGTCTGCAAGGTGGTGATGTATTTGGGGGTAATTAACACAATTCAAGCATCTGGAAATGAGAGAGAAAAATATCAGTAAATGATAAGAGGGAGAAGTTAATTCAACAGCATCAACAGGAAAGAGAGAACCTTATTCAAGGTTGAAAGGGCTAATTCAGACCATTTCCAGAGAAAATCACCTTCATAACTCCCCAAATCAATACAGTAAGCTTCTTCTTGGCTGAAGTCTTCGCCATGGCGATCCACACTTTTGTCACTTATCAGCAGAGTTGCTAGGATTTTCTCTAACTAAGGTAACATTTGAAGCTGCAGTTGGTTCAACATGCATCAGCCAGTCTCCTAAATGGAACAGATAGACAAAGGCATGCCACAGCAGTGCTCCATATTCAACAGCGGGCCCAATTCAAGGACCAAGTCATCCTCTTCAGAGTCCTCAATGGATCCACTGCCTTCAGGACTGCCTCTCTTTCAACATCACTCCAAGATTACTCTGATCAACAGGGGTTGGTTCTCAGATCGAAGATCATGTTAGCGGGAAACAAAGTGCAAGTCCTATTTTGAGGACATAAGTGGTGATTAAAATGGAGTTTAGACTTTGTGTTGGGCCTCTGTAGGGGGTGAATTTCACCCTTAATATGAATTGTATATATTTGCAGTATTTAATGTTGAGTTCTTTTTATTTGACTTTTAAGCCATTAGGGTGCTCTTGCTTCATTTTCCAGTTTCTCTGCAATTTTGAGAGCCAGAAGCTTACTCCTTTTTTTAAAAAACGAAAGCTGCAATTCTCATTCACTAGCATGATTTCAGTAGTTGGAGCTTTAAAAAAAAAACCGCTATATGTTGCAAGGTACACACTAAAATCTCATGAGAACTAGCAAAACCCCATTTCAGCCTGGGCTAGTTTTGCATTTTTTTTAAAATATACTTTAGGGTCTAATGGCAAAACATTTTTAAAAGAAAATGAACACAATCTATTGGTAATTGCTAATGTGATTGGGAATGTACATATAAGAATTGTAATGATATAAACCTGAAGAAATCTAATTTTAAAAAGGAAACTAACTTTAGAGTGATATAGTACTAATTAATCCATTTAGAATTCCACTCTGGTTTCAAGTTTAAGAATTACTACACAGAGGACTGCCCTGGCTTCTGAGAGACAAGCCAAATGAGCGAATTTTTTTTGCTATCAAGTAGTAACAGATATCCCAGATCATCTCAGCAATGGAGAAATCATTTTAAGTTAATTTTCTTTTAATTAATATGATCAGATGTCACTGTAAATGTGTCTAGTTAATTGAGAGTTAAATCCTTTAGGCAGGGCCGGTGCAACCATTTAGGCGAACTAGGCGGTTGCTTAGGGCGCCAAGGTTTGAGGGCGCCAAAAAGCGGCGCCCTCAAAAAAATTTTTAAATGGTTGCAGCTGCTGCTGCTGGAGAGGCAGTCTGAGCTGCCCGTGGCAGCAGCTGCCTGCAGCGGACAGCCCAGGGCGCCCCCGGGGTCAGCGCGCAGCTGCTGCAGCCCGGCAGCCCAGGGCGCTCCCGGGATCAGCGAGCCGCCGCGGCAGCCCAGCAGCTTGGGGCACCTCCGGGGTCAGGACGCAGCCGCAGCAGCCCAGGGCGCCCCCGGGTTCAGGGTGGCAGCCCGGCAGCCCAGGGCGCCCTCCGGGGTCAGGGAGCCACTGGCAGCCCAGCAGCCCAGGGCGCCCCCCGGGTCAGGGAGCTGCTGCGGCAGTCGGCAGCCCAGGGCACACCTGGGGTCAGCGCGCTGCCGCGGCAGCCCAGAGGTTCAGGCTGACGGTGGCTGCGCTGACCCAGGGGAATCCCTGAGCTGCAGGCAGAGGCTCAGAATCCCTCTCCCTCCCAGGGCAGGGGCTCCAGCCTCTGCAATTTTTCTCATTGCCCGGCGCGGGCGCCAGCGGCTGGGCAGAGCTGTGCAGCTCTGCTTAGGGCACATGGCAGGGGCCCTGCGACAGGGGTGCAACACCAGGGCTTCGCTTCTGGAGGAAAGCCGCGGCTGCCCCCTGGCTCAGCCTCCATGTCAGCCCCAGCGAGGGGCACGGAGAAGAAAAAAGCCTCAGCAGTGGTCTGGTGGAGCAGAGGAAGAAAGAGGACCCTAGTGCTCATGCATTGGGCAAGGTAAGCAAGTGCCTCCCCATGGGTCAGCCTCAGGTGCCTGTGCTCCTGCCCTCTTGGTCCTTAGCTGGTCCCTGCTCCTGCTCCCCTTGTGCCTGGACAGCTGGAGAGAACAGCAGCCTACAGAGCTGAGCTGCCCCAGTGCCCCCAGGCACCCCCCTGACCCCATCCTCCCCACAGCCCTGACCCCCAGCTCCGAGCCCAGTCCCTCTGAGCTGGAAACCCCCTCGACTCCATCCCCCCCACAGCCCTGACCCCCAGCTCCGAGCCCAGTCCCTCTGAGCTGGAAACCCCCTGACCCCATCCCCCCAACAGCCCTGACCCCCAGCTCTGAGCCCAGCCCCTCTGAGCTGCCATTTTGGGGGTGGGGGCGCAAGATGGAATTTTCAGCTAGGGCGCAAAATATCCTTGCACCGGCCCTGCCTTTAGGTTTTACTCAATCAAGTGTCCTGTGATTGCAGTGAGGTTGTTGTTTATATCAGACCTTCAGTGATGAATGGCATAAGTCAAATCTGGTTTAGGTCACAAGTGAAATGGGTTTGGTACACTCTAAGATCTGATCCAAAGCCCATTGCTGTCAATAGGAGTCTTTACATTGGCTTCAATATACTTCTGGTTTCTAGGCTTAAAACCTCTCCTAGTGGACCACATGGTCACCTGTCTGTGTGCTGGGGATTGTCGCATCAGGAGATGCGGAGAAGGGAAAGGAATCCTCCCCTTACAGATAGGGAAGCAGCAACACACTGCTCCAGCCTCAGGTCCTGCGACCCTGCTGCATGCATTCCCACTCCACGCAGAAAGATAGACAAGGAATCCACATAATAGGAGGTGCAGCCAACCCCCAAGTCTCCACTGTAAAGCAACATGCTGACAGATTCCTTATTCAGCCTCTGACTGGATTCGGGAATCCTGCCTGTCTCCTCCTGGCCTCCAAGCCATGGTGTTCTACTGCACTCAATGCCCTCTGCTGTCAAGGAGGGTGTCAAGGTTTTTCCCCCACTTTGAACTTTAGGGTACAAAAAGGGACATGAACACTTTTAAGCTTGATTGCATGAACAGTTTTAAGCTTAATTATTAGTTTAAATCTGGTATGCTGCCACCAGCCAGAATTTAGTGTCTGGCACACTTTCTGTTCCCCCAAAATCTTCCCTGGGGAATCCAGACCCAAACCCCTTGGGTCTTAAAACAAGGAGAAATTAACAATCCCCCTCCTTTCCCCCCCAGACTTTCCCCTCCCTGGGTTGCCTTGAGAGGCTTCACACTGATCCAAACTCCTTGGCTCTTAAAATGAGGAATTAACCATCCCCTCTCTTTTCCCCCCACCAATCCCTAGTGAGTTTAGACTCAATCCCTTGGATTTTAAAACAAGGAAAAATCAATCAGGTTCTTAAAAAGAAAGCTTTTAATTAAAGAAAGAAAAAAAGTAAAAGTTATCTCTGTAAAATCAGGATGGAAAATGCTTTACAGGGTACTCAGATTCATATAGACCAGAGGGACACCCCTCAGCCTTAGATTCAAAGTTACAGCAAACAGAGGTAAAAATCCTTCCAGCAAAAAGACATTTACAAGTTAAGAAAACAAACATAAGACTAATCCGCCTTGCCTGGCTTTTACTTACAATTTTGAAACATGAAAGACTGATTCAGAAAGATTGGAAAAGCCTGGGTGTACGTCTGGTCCCTCTTAGCACCAAGAGCAAACAACGAACAACACAAAAAGCACAAACGAAGACTCCCCTCCACCAAGATTTGAAAGTATCTTGTCCCTCTATTGGTCCTCTGGTCAGGTGTCAGCCGGGTTACTGAGCTTCTTAACCCTTTACACGTAAAAAAGACATTAACCCTTTCATCTGTTACTTCCATGTGCAAACAGAAATTTAAAAGCAACTAAAGCCATTGGGACCATCATATAATGGAAACAGACCCAGAATTCATGAAAAAAAAATTGTCTTCAAACTATTACAGTTTCATTATAAATAATGCATCAGAGAACAATGAGATTCCTGCTGTTGAAATTAATAGATGGTGATTAATTCTACTTAATTTAATGGCATCAAGTCCTAGCCTCCTTTCTTTCTGAAGGCATGTGAAGAATTTGACCCATTAATCCATTATTCTCACTTAGTTTTGTTCCTTCCCCTACACTCACTCATATCAAGGACCATAAAAACTTGTTTAAATATTAAAACCACTTAAAATTTGAACCAGAAAAAACAATGAAACATTAAAACCTCCCCATACACACAAAACATGAGGGGGCAGAGCTAAGCCATATGTCATAAACAGATAGCTAAGGGTTAATGTCTCTTTCACCTGAAGTACCTGACCAGAGGACCAATCAGGAAACCGGATTTTTTCAACTTTGGGTGGAGGGAATTTTGTGTCTAAGGTTTTTGTTTTCTGTCTGCCTGCTTTCTCTGAGCTTTGGAGAAGTAGTTTCTGCTTTCTAATCTTCTGTTTCTAAGTGTAAGGACAAAGAGATCAGATAGTAAGTTATAAGGTTTCTTTTCTTGGTATTTGCATGAATATAAGTGCTGGAGTGCTTTGATTTGTATTCTTTTTGAATAAGGCTGTTTATTCATATTTCTTTTAAGCAATTAACCCTGTATTTTGTCACCTTAATACAGAGAGACCATTTGTATGTATTTTTCTTTCTTTTTTATATAAAGCTTTCTTTTTAAAACCTGTTGAAGTTTTTTTTTACTGGGAAATTTCAGGGAAATTGAGTCTGTACTCACCAGGGAATTGGTGGGAGGAAGAAATCAGGGGGAGTTCTGTGTGTGTTGGATTTGCTAGCCTGATTTTGCATTCCCTCTGGGTGAAGAGGAAAGTGCTTTTGTTTCCAGGACTGGGAACGGAGAGGGGGAGTCACTCTGTTTGGATTCACAGAGCTTGTGTCTGTGTATCTCTCCAGGAGCACCTGGAGGGGGGAAGGGAAAAAGGATTATTTCCCTTTGTTGTGAGACTCAAGGGATTTGGGTCTTGGGGTCCCCAGGGAAGGTTTTTCAGGGGGACCAGAGTGCCCCAAAACACTCTAATTTTTTGGGTGGTGGCAGCAAGTACCAGGTCCAAGCTGGTAACTAAGCTTGGAGGTTTTCATGCTAACCCCCATGTTTTGGACGCTAAGGTCCAAATCTGGGACTAAAGGTATGATATCATAATAAGTAGACTGTAGGAACTCGGGGGTGGTGTGGTGAGGGAAGATGGCAGAGGACACAGGTCTCTCTGGCTCAGAGCAGACGGGAGTAGGGTACAGACAGACAGACAATGGTGGGGAGTGTACTACATGAATATCATGGGCTCTTGCTAGGGAAGCCCTAAGATGGAGTTTGTAAGAAGAAAAGACTTCAGCAGCCCAAGAGGGTAGAGGAACTGTTCAGTTTTGTTTGGACTTGTTTATGACACCCCAGAAGAGGTCTGACCGTAGGTGACTTGGCCGCAGGGCTGAGCTACAGAAGACCTGGCCCCAATGGCAGGCAGCTATCAGGAGGTGCTGGAGCTGAAAATAGAGGCAACCTCCTGCACTGACACAAGGGGGCACCCCAAGGGGGAGGGAGCCCTGCTTCAAGCACTCATACTTTTTTATGATAACAGCATAAACCAAAAGCATAAGAAACCAGTTGGCTGCCTTAGGAAAGCAGCCAAGGACTGAACTCCCCTCTCAGCTCTAGAACCAAATTAAAACATGTCAGTGTGGAAGTACGAGGGAACCTTGTGCAAAATCATCCCATACTAGGCTCTCTTCTGCAGTTATATAGAAAACTATAGGGCCAGGACTTGAAGTGCTCCTTTATTTGGGTCTGATTGATCCCTTCCCACAAATGTATCCATTCGAGGCAGTCGGATAGAAATTAAAATTCCACAAGGTTCTTCTCAGGGGGCGTCCTATTGAGGGCAGAGGTCTCTCTCACACACATACCCACATCCCACCATTGAATTGGCAGCAATTCTGCTGTTAGAGCCTATGTATCCCAGAAGATCTGGGCCTTCCATGCAGAAGCCCTGAGCTTACTCTATGAGGCCACAGAGTTACTGGGAATATCCACACTGCAATTTAAAACCTGTGGCTGGCCTGTGCCAGCTGACTTGGGCTCGCAGGACTCAGGTTAAAGGGCTATTTAATTGCAGTGTAGACTTTTGGGCTCAGGCTGCAGCCCAAGCTCTGGGATCCTCCCATCTTGCAGGGTCCTAGAGCCCAGATTCCATCCAAAGCTCAAATATCTACACCTCAGTTAAACAGCCCCTTAGCCCGAGCCCCACAAGCCTCAGCAGGCTGGCATGAGACAGCCCTGGATTTTTAAACTGCAATGTAAACATACCCTTAACTACACTCCGGCTCCTGAACTACCAGGCATTCCTGAACCAGCAGCTGGACCACATTTACTGGGAGGTTCCAAAAGACAGAGGGGACCTCATACATATACTGATGCAGCATTTGGGGGATACTGCATGGCACTATTATCCTGACCCTTCCTCTCCTGGACCCATGTAATTCCGATGCATGGATCCTGTACTTGCAAAGAGCCCTCTGTGGGAAGAAGAGAATTGTGCCATGCATGACCTCTGGTTTGGCATGAGAATGGCTAGCTACATCTGGAAATGGTTCCTCTGCATGTGGATCAGAGGTGGACAGTCAGGCCCTCAGTATTTCCTTTGGCCAAACTCTCATTGACACTAGTGAGTAAAAACTGAGACCTGGATGCTGCAAAGTAATCAACCTTGGCAGAACTATACATTCCCAAACAGTCTCACTAAGAATCAATGGTCTACACAAGCATATGGGTCCACCTACATGGATCATTTTTCAGGGAGGGCCCAGAGCATGGAACTCAGGATTTGGAGTTATGGTCTTGTAAGGGTGCAGACTCACCCCTGCAGCACCTCCTGCTGGTTATCCTCAGGAATTGGCTCATTTTCCAACCTCAGGCCAGTGATCTGCCTTACCTCACTCTGGCCCCTGTGTCCCTCCCAGGACCCAGTGCCCCTTTACTGGGTTTCTGCCCAGCCTTGCAGAACCCCCTCAGTCTCAGGGTCTCCCCCTCCCAGTTCACCTCAGTCTTAGGCTACTGCCAGTCCCCATCTAGCTCACTGGGGCGGACTTCAGTGTAAGCCACACATCACAGGCAAAGGGGGTTCAGACCTGCTGCCTCTGGCTACCCATGGGCTGCCCCTGCAACCCAGTACCTAATAGGCCTTACCAGGCCTGCAGATTTCCTAGGCCAGAGCTCCACGGCTCCCTTGGCCTTTCCCCAGACCTGCTCCACTCCAGATACCTGGTTAAGCTCCCTGCAGCCAAGGGCTTTCTCTCTGAATGCAGAGAGAGACTTTTAGCTTGAGCTCCTGGCTCCAACCTTTATAGGGCCAGCTGGGCCCAGATTGGGGCATGACCCCAGCTGAGCCTGCTTCCTCCCAATCAGCCCAGGTGTCTTGCCCTTCCACAGCCCTCCTCCAGGACTGTTTTAAACACCTCAGGGCAGGAGCGGATGACCCCGCTACAGGTCTCCAGGGCAATCATTTCTGCACCTGCTAAATTCACTTTTAGAAAAATTAGCTTCCAAGAGCAGTATGTATATTATATTATTTAGTTATACAGTACCCAAAGAACTGGTGTAAATCATTACTGAAGTCAATAGAACTATGCCAGTTTACTGCATATGTGCAAATGACAAAGCAAGTGAAGTGGCACAGAGTAGTAAATCATAAAACGTAACGTCAGTTGCACAGATTCGGTGGGATTATGTAATTATTCTTAAAACGAAAAGTATTTCAAGTGTTTAATTGCCAGCACTGCATAACAATCTAGAGTAATTATATAATTAGTAAAAAATTACTGATCCTATTAGGTACTTAGAACAAGTCAAATTTAGTTCTGATTTAAAAAAAAGAAAACAGGGAGGGACATTTTGTCCATGTGTTTTTCTGCATAACGATAGGGCTTATTTGCTTACTGACAACAGTTTTTTCAGTAAATGAAAAAATTAACAAAACACTTGGAAAATGAGTTCGATAAAATTTGTTTAAAACATCCACTACACACGTCCAATAGAAAAAAATCAATAATGTTGAATTTTTTTTGGAAAAAAATAATTTTGGAATAAAAGACCATTTTTGATTGAAAACCTTTGTGTGAAAAAATGCTGACCAACTCTGATGATGAGGTCACACAGCTGGTTTCTGGGGGAAAGGGGAAGAAAAACCACGAGACCTAACTCCCATGCTTGTGTTTTAACTGCCAGATCATACTCCTTCCCTTCTGGGGAAAGATGTGCTGAGACATTGTAGTGTTGCATGCTACGTAAGAACGTAGGTCAGATTAGATAGAAAATAGTAGCCATAGCCAATTCATATTCTTAATGCTACTGTGACAGAGCCCTACACTGCACCATTTAAGTCAATGAGAATCTTGTGAAACGAAAACTGGAGCCTTGTGTGAACTTCGGAGTCTCCAGACCATAAACATCTTTACTGCAGAAAAAGAACCCTTCCGAGGCTCAGATGAGAATAATGTCCATGTATGTTAATGTCTACAGAGACTGTCTACTCTAGAGGTGTAAAATGAAGATCCTGCCCAAGTACATAAGAACATAAGAACGGCCCTACTGGGTCAGACCAAGGGGCCATCTAGCCCAGTATCCTGTCTTCTGACAGTGGCCAATGCCAGGTCTTCAGAGGGAATGAACAGAACAGGGAATCATCAACTGATCCATCCCCTGTCGCCCATTCCCAGCTTCTAGCAAACAGAGGCCAGGGACACCTTATTTGTTGTCAGTAAGTAACTTATTTTAGAGTCTCGAGCAGAGCCCATGCGATATAATTTATTTGGATTTTAAAATGCGTTTGCCAGTTTCATCTGAACTACATCTTGTGGAGCTAAGACCCACAGGGAGTTGGGATAAAACAGTGGAATGGCCAAGCAACTAAGCAACTTGTTACAGGCAGCAAAGAGTATTTCTAACAGGATCCGAAGGTATGCCTGCCTGGTGCTGGGTCAGAGAAATCAGCTCTAAAAGTGGACTGATTCTAGACTGATTCTTCCTGCATGTATACCTGCCTCTGGAAATTTCCACCACATGTGTCTGAGGAAGTGGGTATTCACCCACGAAAGCTCATGCTCCAATACGTCTGTTCGTCTATAAGGTGCCACAGGACTCTTTGTAGCCATAAAATTGATTTAATTTGGCAATAAAGCAAAAATGAAATATTAAAAACAAAAGTGAGGCAGGAGATATAGATCTACATGGACTAGACAGGCTGAAAATAGCTGTATGTAAAGCTTTTGGAGTTATATTGTGTTAACTTTACAAATATAGTGTTGTGTGGAAAAGGGATTGTAAATTATATATATTGACATGATAGGTCAGATGATGATCTCAGTTAAACAAATGTACATTGGGATCACCTCCATTGACTTCAGTGTAATTATTCCGGGTGTGCTCCAGCAAAACCAAGAGCAGAATCTGTCCAATGTCTCTTGTAGTTTAAAAAGCTGAGCACAATTCTAAAGGGTTTGGGGGAAAGCAGAGCAACAGTGGTTTCAAACACCATTGCAAATATTCTCTCTCTGTGCATGTACAGTACAGGCACCTGAACCTGCAAAACTGACTCACATGAGTCACACTGGGCCAGAATCTGATCTCAGCTCCTTAAAGCAGGGTTTTATTTCACTCTTTCTTAGCCATCCTCCATGCTCAGGGGACAGTATAACCTACCCTACTTTGTGCTGCTCTGGCTGAAACCATCCACATCTTCCCCAGCTGGAAATCCCTCCAGTGTAGAAGAATCACCAGTGGGCACTATGCCAGTGTAGCCAGCTACTATGCCACCCCACTTCCACAGAGGTTGCATTGGAGACATCAGAGAGAAGGTGGTCTGGAGTTTGCTGTACTCCAGCTGTCCCCAACTTGCTAATGATCCCTTGGGAACTCTTCCTCTATGGTATAGGTTAGAGCAGTTCCTAAGCTCTCCAGGAATCCAGCCATACAGTGCTGTAGCCACAGCAGAGAATTTGACTCACAAACTCTAACCCACACATGCGCACATGAGGTTATCATAAGGCAATCAGGGTTTGTAGACCTTATGGAAGAAGGATGTTTTGAAGAGAGGCTAGAAAGAGGAGATGTTTGCAGTATGTTGGACAGCATCCTGGAAGAGGTTCCGGGCATAGAGAGATGAATGGAAGAAGTCACAAAGATGAGACGTGAAAGCCATGAAAGAATGATTAGCTGTGCAGCATGGCTGGAGCAAAGGGGGCAAGGCAGGGAGTGAAAAGAGACGACTGCAGAGAGAGCTAAACTGGGCTAGGTTGTGAAGGTGAGGACAAAAAGTTTGAATCTGATCCTGCGCATGGGAGGAAGCCAGTGAAGGAATTTGAAGGGGGCCTGGATGTTGCCAGAGCAGCAGACAAAGTAGCCGCGAGCTTTGCAGCTGAATGGATTGGAAGACATGATGGGAGGCCAGAGAGGAGGAAGTTGCAATAGTCAAGGTAAGAAATTATCAAAGCCTGGACAAGGGTTTAGTGGTGAAGTTGAAGGAATAGGGACAGATTTTGGAAATAACCTGAGCCTCAGCTGGTGCAAATGAGCATTGCTGGAGCTATGCCAGTTTACACCAGTGAGGATCTAGCCCATTGTTTCAAACAGATGATAGGATTAGTGAAAATCGAAGGGAATAAGAAACAGACCTCAGGGAGCTCCATTTCACCCAAAACTTAATGTATGCGCATATAAAGAATAGCCAATCCAGGCAGAGCTGTGGAGATAAAAGACAGTAGGTCATTCAAGAGCAAATGTCACCTCAATGGAAAACAAAGTAGTAAAATGAACAAGCCTCAGTGGGCCAAGTGGCTTTTCAGGCAGGCTCCAGAACTCATGTTCCGATAACAAAAATAAATGTATGGAAGAATTTTTTTTTTCTTTGCAGCAATAAAATCAGCATATTTGTGTCTGTGCGGCAGCTCCTTGAAATAAAGCTAGAACACCATTTATCTCTTATCAGCACTCGGGATTTGCAATAATGAAAAGATTTGCATAACAAATACTCTGCTGGTTGTTCCTCGTTAGGGTGAAAGTATTAATTTCTCTTGCTTGCTAGCGTTATTCATTTATTTATTTATTTTTAATGCATCTGCTTTGGAGCTGCAAACATATATTCCTTTCCATTTAACTAATACTACTTTTTTTAAAACACCTTCTTATGTTGACTTTTTCACATCGCAGATTATGGATTGAAATGTAGGTCGTTTCCCCTTACACATTATTAATGGCTTGCATACAGTGTCATCGTGCACACAGATGAGGAGCCTGATTCTCTCTGTTTATGTCAGCTTTCACCCCAGTGTCACTCCACTGACTTCTGTGGAGAAACTCCTGATTTACACCAGGGGACGTGAAAGAAGCATCTGCCTCATGGAGTCAATTCATTTTTAAGTCAATCAGGAGGTGAATATATGCACCAGTATTGGTGAGGGCTAGAGGGGAGTCCAGCTGTTGCATGAGAGCATCCTTATGTATGTCAGTCTCCTCTGCCTTTTGATCATTTATACCTGCAGTTGTGCCACCTTTTGTGTGATCCCCTTAAAAAAAATTTTGGCCCCCTTGGCCCTCTCCTGAATGGCTGTGGTGCCACATCACCCCTTGCACCTCTGTGTTTACTCTGATGGGGTTCACACAGGGCCCAACGTATGGCAGCCCAGCTATCCCTGCATGTAGGAAGTGCAAAGCAGTCATATTGCCCCACCCCAAGCAGTACACACAGCCAGGGAAGGGGGACTTCCCTTCTGCACCTGCCCTGCTCCGAAAACCCCGTGATTCAGGTGGCAACCAGGGAGTGTTCTGGGGATAGGATTGGGTGTGGCTAAACAGCCGTGGGCCCCAGCTATTCCTAGCTGCTGCAAAGTGTTGTTATTTGCATTAAAGCAACATGAGCTCTTATATTACCAACTCAACTCTTTTATTAAAGATTGCGTGATGAACACAACAGAAAACAGAGCCTGCTGTTCCCCACCACCTGCAGCTCCATCTCTGCCTCGGCCATCCAGGACCCTGCTTTCCAATATAGACAGCAATGCCTTTGCCCTCTACAGCCTCCCCCCACATCCTTTCACAGAGGCAGCTGCTCCACACAGCCCATAGGGCCTTCGGTCAGCCAGGCACAATTTAGTCCAGTTTGCTCCATTGGCAAGTGGAGTTTCAGCCAGTTACGCACACTGATTTCCAAGGGGAACATACCATGTAACTACATGTTCAGCAGCTGGCCCCTTCTGAATTACCACAACACCGTTCTCACATGCATTACAAAGCACATGTTATCTTTGTGCAGGGGCTGCTGGTGGGTATTCAGTGAAGGGCAATATGTGGCACCTTTGCCTTCCCGCACACATGTCCCATGTTCCTCCCTCCACATTTGTGTGGAATCACTGCAATTTTTCTGTTTCATTTCAGGTTAAAATGTAACAGCAAACAAAGAACAAGTATATCTTGGCGGAGGCCAGATAGCCTGGTGTGTTGTACTGTGACATTCTGCATCTGAATTAAAATACCAAAATGGCATCTTTCTTCATCTTAAGCAGGCAGGGAGAGTCCTGTGCATTTAAAAGATGAAGTATAGCGATAACAGTCACATCATCTCCTTTCTGTTCTGCTACAAACACCACATGCGCCTGTCCACCATGGGCGGCAGAGGAAAGCATATGGGCAGTGGGTTGTAAACTATTTGGGGTACAGAAATAAGGAAAGTCATACACGAGTAAGTTTCCCTGTTGTAGCCTAAAGGATTAATCTGCTTGCTTACATAGATATGTCTTTTCTTAAAAGTTTAAGTATTTCATGTATTGTAATAGGTTTATAGATTTATATTAAAAATAAGTTTAGCTATAATGCAAGAGACCTACAGGCCAAAAATCTATATGTTAAGCTCAGGCAAAGTTAGCATATCTGTATTAAGACCTTTTACCCAGAAAGTAAAGTTGACCTACATCTTGTAACCTAAATAGATAAGTACCCACATCTATGTCTAAGACCTTTTACCGAGACCAGTGGTTCCCAAACTTTAACAACCTGTGAACCCCTTTCACCAAAATGTCAACTCTCGCAAACCCCCTCCTAAAAAAGAATATTTCCAGGGATTTTCTCCTTTACCCGAGTGTAAATTATAAAAGCAGTGATCTTGGAAATATAAAATTTGTTTTTATGACATGCTTATTACACACTATTTATTATTAATTATTATTTATCATTACAGTATTTTTATTACATTATGCGAACGGCAACACTTTTCCAAGATCTCCCTTTCGTAGCTTGTATCACTTTGAATAAGCCTATTATAAGACAAGGCTCCTATGTTTCATCAAGGAGTATCAGATGTGAAACAGCATGAAGGTATTCAAGAAGCCAACTAAAAGAGTTCCTCCTACACAAGCATTCAGGTCTTGAGCAGTCCAGGCAAACAGTGCACATTATAACAAAGCTTAAACTTGTTCTTCATCATAATTTAAAAACAACACTAGCAGCCTATTTAATTTTTAAAAAAGCAAAACATATCCACCTCCCTTTCCATTTCTTATAAGAAGTCTTGAATTTTAAATCTCCTGTGTGTGTAAGATAGGCTTGCTTTGATCTGCTTAGCTCTGGGAAGTCCAGGGGCTCTGGGCTGCTGGTCTGTGCTGTCCGGGGTCCCTAGGGATAGCTCTGTCCACCATTAGGGATTTTTTTCCTGAGAACCCCCTGTAACATTTCGCAAACCCCCAGGGTTCATGAACCCCAGTTTGGGAACCACTGATCTAGACCAATAGACAATGAAGAATGGTATGGGGGGTGTCATAAACAGATAAGTAATAATTAATAGAACAAAAGTACTTCATATCTCTTTTGCCTGTAAAGGGTTAAAAGATCAGTGAGCCTGGCTGTCTCCTGACCAGAGGACCAATCAGGGGACAGGATACTTTCAAATCTTGAGGGAGGGAAGTTTTTGTGTGTGCTGTTAGATTTTGGTTGTTGTTCTCTCTGGGTTCTAAGAGTGACCAGACGTGCAACCAGGTTTCTCTCCTATCTCCCTGATACAGGTTCTTATAGATTCAAAATAGTAAGTACTAGGTGATAAGGCGAGTTAGGCTTATGTTTGTTTTCTTTATTTGCAAATGTGTATTTGGCTGGGAGGAGTTCAAATTTGTATTTTGCTGAAAGGATTTTACTTTGTACTTGTATACTTAGGCTGGGAGGGTATTCCCAGTGTCTATAGCTGAAAGACGCTGTAACATATTCCATCTTAAATTTACAAAGATAATTTTTACTGTTTTTTCTTTCTTTAATTAAAAGCTTTTCTTGCTTAAGAACCTGATTGTTTGTTTTTTTATTCTGGTGAGACCCCAGGGGACTGGGTCTGGATCCACCAGGGAACCGGTGGGGAGAAAGGAGGGAAGGGGGAGAGAGAGGCTAATTTCTCTCTGTGTTAGGATTACTGTCTCTCTCAGGGAGAGTCTGGGAGGGGGAAAGAGAAGGAGGGGGGAAGGTGAATTTTCCTCTCTGTTTTAAAATTCAAGGAGTTTGAATCACAGTGATCTTCCAGGGTAACCCAGGGAGGGGAAGTCTGGGAGAGGCAACAGTGAGGGAAAGGGTTTACTTTCCTTGTGTTAAGATCCAGAGGGACTGGGCCTTGGGGGTCCCCGGGCAAGGTTTTTGGGGGACCAGAGTGTACCAGGCACTGGAATTCCTGGTTGGTGGCAGCGCTACAAGTACTAAGCTGGTAATTGAGCTTAGAGGAATTCATACTGGTACCCCATCTTTTGGACTCTAAGGTTCAGAGTGGGGAATTATACCATGACAGGCGGTTTCAAAATTGTACCCACACACTTAACAGGTACACCACAAGGAAGCTTATGTGTGTACATACATGTCATCAGTACCCACATACATACTAGCCTATGGGGTAAATGTACTCTAACATTTCTGTGGGTGAGGAATGAAATTTGGGCATAAGAGGAAGGATTTCCGGCACTTGTGCCCTATAAAAAAGGTACCCACCTTGCTATCTTCATCTTCTAACTACCGATGCTATCCATCCACCATAGCTATTAACTATTAACAGGCCGTATATATTTTCTTTTCAAACTTTAAGTTCCAAGGGGACTAGGCTAAGCTTGGTTTCCCTAAACTTTTATTCTTAGTTTTGCTTATTAGTTTTAATTATGTTTAATTTAGTTAAGCAAACTCTACGTTAGCTTTGCCAGCTCTTCGCATTAGTCTCCTCTGCACACCTCTGCAAGAGGTGAGAAACCTGAACCGCCAGAGGCGAGGTCCTGTGTCTTTCAACTACAGGTTATCAAGACAGGGTGTGAGTATATTAGCCAAAGTTTTGCAGCACATAATATTGTATTATCATATGTATCTTTTGTAAAACAGTAATACAATTACAACTTTGTAACTCTGACTATTTTACCATTTACTTACTAGTTCATTGATTTTAATAAAAAGTCTTTATGACGATATCTGGCTCAGTGTGAGCTTCCTGTCACACCCCCGAGGGTCCTTTGTAAATTCTATGGAGCCTGATTCAGGACAAGAACTTTTATCTTCTGATCAAACAGGTTGGCAAGCCAAAAACCCTGCTAATTAACATTAATAATAATCTATTGATATTAATTAATTGAAATTAATTATAATTAAATTAAGTTGATACATTCAATCAATATTATTAACACACCCTAGATCAGGCTACACTGTTGGTTTCTGCCAATGCAGCTCATTTCTGGCCTTTCCCTTCTAGTGATCTGAGGCATTACCAGTTTAAATAAAGAAAAACATTTTAATCAGGGATTTTTATCCCATTGGCACTGCTTTCAACTGTCCACAAAATATTGTTATAAAAAACAATGGTGAATTTTGGACAAAAGGTTGGAAAAAAGGTCCAGCACATGAATTCTGAATTACATTTGTAATTAACCACAAAACCATACTATTGCTACCAAATAGCAGCAACTGTGAATTTATCTCATTTTATAACCTACAGCAGCTAAACTGTCTTCTGGAATTCTGAGCCATTGTTCCCTCGGAATCTTTTAAGAAGCATCTATGCAAGTTACTCTGGTAGACTCATTAGAATTTGGATCATGAACATTGTTTCCCTAGGTAATCACATTCTATTCTAACATGCCAGCAAAATCTAAGATAAAGTCCCGTTTCATGTTGACCAGAAGTCAATGCATTACCCATGCGGACATTAATATGGTAAAGCAACTATTTCTGCTGAAGAGAGGAAATTAAAAAAATATTACCATTCTTTCCAGTTCATTGTGCTGGAACGGTACCCATCGGTCAAAAATAAATAAATATATAAAGATGCTTCCTTATTCATGGTATCGCCATCAATGGACATCATGTAGAAAATTTAACAGACACTATATTTATTTATTTTTCTTTATTTTAAACACTCATGCATGACATCTCCCTTTTCAGGGTGATGTGCTTTTTAATTAGGCTGTGGGCTGTGGAATAAGTGCATTTAAGAAGTATCACTAAAGAAACTAAACCAGAAAGACAAGGAATTAAAAACACGATTCCCATATTTTCCCTCAGACTTTGGTGTGAGATTATATGAATCATCAGCATGTTTTTTTTTTTACTCTGATTAGAAGAAACTTTGCTTCCTATCCTACTGGGGAAGTAGAGTTCTGTGAAAAATAATTGATTTACAGGCTTTTAAATTCCACATTTATCTAACAGATTTTATTTTGTCAGAAGATGAAATTAAAGTCTAATTTAATGCAGTACTCAGTCAGCATTCTAAAATGTTTGTCTCAGAGTGAGTGACGTTACTTCCTAACCATTGCAACATGGTTAGATATTCCATTTTAGCTGTAATTATTTGAGTATAAAAGGAGTGATGTCCATCTTGCTTCTTTTTAACACCTGCTTTTTAGGAGCAAAAGAGAACAAGAAAAGCAGGAATTAAAAATGCATGGCAGAAAAGTCAAGAGCTCAGGATTTCCCTGGTTGTTCATGGCCTAGATACTACAATAATATTGCTTTATAAATGCAGTGTAGAGGTATCCTTAGCCTGCATTTATCTATATTTGAAGATGTGATTGCTGCACTTATAGGCATACTCGAGCTAGCTCTGATCTAGCTAGCGTGAGTACCAATAGCAGTGAAGCCACGGCAGCATGTGCGTCAGCCTGGGCTAGCCATCCAAATAAGTCCCCAGGATCTCGAGCTTTTACCGTCACAGCTACCCTGCTATTGGCACTTGCACTAGCTAGAGAAAAGTTAGTTAAGATGTCTACCCACGCTGCAATCACCCCTCCAGTTGGCACAGGCATATCCTTACTCGTTGTATGACCTCGGGCAAAACACTTAACCATGCTGCTCCTCAGCTGTCCCACATATGAAAACATTATAAATATAGTTTGCCTGTCTCTTCAGAGACCTAATGACTATATAACTGTGACTCTGGCAGACCGGTTGCCAGCTCATGCTAAGGCCCCTTGACCTCACTGAACATTGACAAATGCATAGCTGGAAACCAGTCTGGCTCACCTGTGGGTTCGCATTGCTAAAAGAGATGTGGAGTTTATAAGAATGTGCTTAGTGTTTAGAATTTATGAAATGTTTGAAAATTGCTGCATGCATTAATCTTACTTATAACGTCTGTATCCTACGGTACAAGATAATATTTAAGTGTTCACTCTGTAACGATGAAAGTGTTTGCTATGAAATTGACTCTCTCTCCCCTACCCCTCGTCAGGAGGGAAGCATCACCCACTGTGAAATACTAGTTTACCACAAGAGTTGTCATCTCCTGCCCAACAAAAGAAGGCCTATAGACATCAGACAAGCCATGGTGGAACATCAGTGGACAAAAGTCTTTGCTGATTGCTCCCCTCACACCCATGAAGTGGAAACATCGGCAAACCCTCTTCTCATCAGCTTGAACTCTGGGGGATGAGGATAAAAATCCCTGTCAAGAAAAATCATTATTCTGCTGCTTGGAATTTGGAGAGAGTAGTATTTATAAGCATAAACAGGGATATATAGAGCTTGCACATAACAGCAGTTAATATTACTTTTTAAGACTGTGTGTCTCTGTCATTTGTGTGTCTCTGTTTACCTGCTTTAACCTTGTAAATAACTCCTATTTCTTCTTCCTAGTTAATAAGCCTTTAGTTAGTTTAATACAGGATTGGCTACAAGTGTTGTCTTTGATGAGAGATCTAGGATACAAACTGACCTGGGATAAGTGACTGGTCCTTTGAGACTGGGAGTAACCTGAATATTATTATGATTTTTGGCGTAAGGAACCATCTAACACATAGGCAGGCTTGCCTGGATGACAAGATAGACCCGAGAGCCGAAGGGGAGGGCCTGGTATTCAGTGTTAAGGTTGTCACAGTGCTTGAGTAGTTCACACTTGACTCTTAGTGAAATCTAATTACAGAACACCCAACCAGTTTGGGGTTCATGCCCTGGTTTGTGACAGTCTGCCCCGAGGCTGGCATCCACATTTGTGAGCCACTCCAGTTCTTTTTTTAACCCTGTTATAGTCTTGGCCAGTGTTTCCCAAACTTGGGATGCCGCTTGTGTAGGGAAATCCCCTGGCGGGTCGGGACGGTTTGTTTGTCTGCCGCGTCCGCAGATCCAGCCAGTCGTGACTCCCACTGGCCGCAGTTCACTGCTTCAGGCCAATGAGAGCTGCTGGAAGTGGCAGCCAGTACGTCCTTCTGCCTGCGCCGCTTCCACCAACCCCCATTGGCCTGGAGTGGCGAACCGCGGCCAGTGGGAGCCATGATCGGCCGGACCTGCGGACACAGCAGGTAAGCAAACTGGCCCGGCCCGCCAGGGGCTTTCCCTACACAAGCGGTGTCCCAAGTTTGGGAAACACTGGTCTTGGCCTTCACAACATCCTCTGGCAAAGAGTTCCACAGGTTAACTGTGTGTTGTGTGAAGAAGTACTGCCTTTTGTTTGTTTTAAACCTGCTGCCCATTCATTTCATTTGGTGGCCCCTAGTTCTTGTGTTATGAGACCTTCTCCTCTCTCACATCCTCCCTCCCCGAGAGTGTTTTTGTTTTTTTTAAAGGTCTCAGGCAGCCCTTAATTGGACTCAGGTATCCCTAGTTGACCTCTTTTCAGCTTATAGGGAAAAGGGCCTTTATCATTCTAGGGTTAATATCTCTGCCTTCCCCTACTCTTACAGTTGTCCAGCCTGACCCATTTCTGAACCACAACAAAGCTAAACAGAGAGAGCCAGACTATTACTTTTCCCTCCCTACCTGACCCTGGATTTAAAGCTGTGCCATGGTTAGAGGTTCTGTATCTTTAGTCCAGTACAAATCCTCCGAGCCATCCAATCCCTCCCTCGGGTGTTAATCTTCCCAGAACAAAAAGCCAGAGAAATTTAAAACAAAATTAGCTTATTACTTAAAACTGTCCTTTAAGAACTGTGGAGATGGCACTACTGCTGGACGGCTTAGATCAGGTGTAAGCCCTCTGAAAGGCATCCTGATTTATTTCAGGAGAGCAATTTGTAGGCCTCATGCCCATAAATATGACGCTGGAGGAAAGATTTAGACAACTCCAAAGACTAATCAATTTAATAAGCTTTAAGGGTTATACCTAACGTGCCAGCTGCCAATCTGCAGGCACTGCGGTCAGCTCTAGACATTAGCATGCTTATGCAGGGTGCTCCCCATTACAATTGCAAATGGGCTGTTCTGCTGTTTCACAACATTAGCCTAGCAACAAATGAGCAGGAAAAAACATTTATATTGTAGCTTACTTGGAAAGGGATTTCATATGCATTTAACAAACAGCCCGATGCAAAAAACTATATACCGTGTACTACGAGGGGGCACCTCTCCAGAAACTTCATCGTGTTTCTGTTTAGCCCTAAAACAGGCAGCAGATGAAGTCAGGGCTTCAAATCACTTCCCAGTGTCCAACCTCCACCTGTGAAACTGATCATCTGTCTGCTCTGTTTAGTTTAAGAAATAAAAATTAGAGATGAGCCTGAGGCAGAATAAAAAGACACTCCCTGCTGTAAGGAGCTTACAATGTAAGTCATTTTGGAAGGGATATAAACCCACTGTCTTCAGAGTATAATTATTATTATTTATATGCACTATGGTAGCAAGTAAGCACTCCAAACAGATATCATTGCTCAGCTGAGCTGGACAGGGATTATCTTTTTAATAAATGTCTGTAGGTGCCTAGTACAACCAAGTGCTGATACCTGTTTGGGGACCTTATGTGCTAGCTACTATAATGCGAATAAATGATAATATTTATTCTCTGAAGACTGAGGGTTTAGATCCCTTCCACACTGACATAGCCTTACATTTCAAGTTACAACCGAATGCAGCTAGGGTGACCAGATGTCCAGATTTTATAGGGACAGTCCCGATTTTTGGGTCTTCTTCTTATATAGGCTCCTATTACCCCTCCACCTCCATCCCGATTTTTCACACTTGCTGTCTGGTCACCCCAAATGCAGCACGTGAACAAAACAAGTGGCGGTAAAAGGGGGAGGAAATGAATGAGGTAAAAGTAAGGGCTTGTCTACACTGGCACTTTACAGCGCTGCAACGTTCTCACTCAGGGGTGTGAAAAAACACCACCCTGAGCGCATCAAGTTTCAGTGCTATAAAGCACCAGTGTAAACAGTGCCCCCGCGCTGGGAGCCATGCCGCCAGCACTGGAAGCCACGCCCCTAGTGGAGGTGCGTTTTTTAGAGAGCTGGGAGAGCTCTCTCACAGCGCTCTGCAGCGACCACACAAGCCACGTTAAAGCGCTGCCCCGGCAGCGCTGCTGCTGCAGTTTTTTAACATTGCCAGTGTAGACTAGCCCTAAAACAAGCCTATTTTACTTCTCTATCTCACAGGGTGTCGTGAGGATAAATACATTTCTCTATGTTAAGTTCTCCCCACACCTTCTATGGGTCATCTTAATTATCACTTCCAAAGTTTTTTTCTCCTGCTGATGATAGCTCATCTCAATTGATTAGACTCTTCCTGTTGGTATGCATACTTCCACCTTTTCATGTTCTCTGTATGTATAAATATCTCCTGTCTGTGTGTTCCATTCTGTGCATCCCAAGAAGTGAGCTGTAGCTCACAAAAGCTGATGCTGAAATAAATTTGTTAGGGCTTGGCTACACTCAAAACTCCAAAGCACTGCCACAGGAGCGCTCCCACGGCAGCGCTTTGAAGTGCGAGTGTGGTCGCGGCACCAGCGCTGGGACAGAGCTCTCCTAGTGCTGCACGTACTCCACCTCCCCATGGGGATTAGCTCCCAGCACTGGGAGAGAGCTCTCCCAGTGCTGCACATACTCCACCTCCCCGTGGGGATTAGCTTACAGCGCTGGGAGAGAGCTCTCCCAGTGCTGCACGTACTCCACCTCCCCGTGGGGATTAGTTTACAGCGCTGGGAGCCACGCTCCCAGCGCTGGGGCACTGTTTACACTGGCGCTTTACAGCGCTGTAACTTGCTGCGCTCAGCAGGGTGTTTTTCACACCGCTGAGTGAGAAAGTTGCAGCGCTGTAAAGCACCAGTGTAGCCAAGGCCTTAGTCTCTAAGGTGCCACAAGTGCTCCTGTTCTTTTTGCGGATACAGACTAACACGGCTGCTACTCTGAAACCTGACTTTAAAGGTTGTGAAGCACTTTGAAATCTACTGAATAAAAGCGTTATATAAGAGCTAGGTATTATCATTATTAATCATTATTATTATCATGACTATGAGATTTGCTTATGGCTCACCACCTGACTAGCCGTTAGCTGACCTGTGACTGAGAAGGTGAGAAGAAAACTTTTCCTTTGGGTAGGTAATTCTGTTACTACCTAGTTCAGCGTTTCTTATACCTCCCTGTGAACAGTCTGGCAGTGAGAACAGCTGGGGCCAGGATATTGGGCCAGTCAGGGATTGTAGTTCATACGTTCCTCAGTTAAAAGACAAAATGCAATGTAAAGGATAGCCCATCCCATCTTTGACATGTAAGTAAATATCAGCCAGGTAGAATGAGGATAATAAATTAAACCCATACTTCTCCAATTGTCAATCCAACCTCTTCCCAAAAGTTTGGTGCAGGGGAAGAGGAGAAGGAGATGGTATAATGGGGCTAAACCAGCATCTCTTCTGTAAAAGAAAATAATCCCTTTCCAATCTGCTAGAATTCTTTAAGAGAGTCAACAAAATAGTGGATAAAGGGCAGCTAATAGATGTGGGTATGTTGATGCATCGCTGTTTACTGTGAGTCTGTCTTCAGAAGCATCTGCTGCTGGCCACTGTCAGAGGCAAGATATCAGGCTACATGGATCACTGGTCCGATCTGGTATTGCAGTTCACAGCCTTTCAGAAATCCATTAGAGATTATTTCATTATGCCATTCATTATGTGTTATGCTGGGGGTGTTGGTAGCTGCCAGCAAGCCTGACTTTGATATATGGGTCATCACAGATCTCATGCTATCTGCCCTTCATTCTGGCTCAATAAAATAATCAATTAAGCTCCTCTATGGAATAAGATAGCTGAAACAATAGAAGCCACCACCCAAAGCAATGGCTACATGGAAGGCCTGTACTACAACTAAGTCGGAGTATTAGAGGAATTTCCTTGGGACCTGGCTGCAAATGCAGGGGCTGGGGCGTATTGGAGTGCAGTTGTGTGTGTCTGTGTCTGACAGAAGCAGAAAGCAACCGGAAAAGATAGGAGAAAACCAGAAAGCACTGGCAATGCGGACCTGAGAGGAAGCCAAGAGAGAGAGCTTCTTTTGGGCAGAGTGCTGGCTGGAAAGGCAGGCTTGGAACTCTGAGCAAGGAAACTGCCTCCTTTTGTTTGTTCCTACTGTGTTCAGGGAAACTGGACTGTATGTCTCTCCTTGTAAATAAACAGGATTGCAACAAAGAAATACCCGACTCATATCACCAATTTCTCCTCCTATAGAAAAAACCCCTCAGGGCCCCAAACATTGGCTAACCACTTGGGCTAAAGGGAAACACTGTTATTAAGGGTCAGATTTTTTTCAGGGTTATTTTTAGTAAAAATCATGGCCAGGTCAGGGGCAATAAACAAAAATTCACAGGAGCCGTGACCTGTCCAGTAACTGCTACTAAAAATAACTGGGGTAGAGAGGGCTGGGGGAGGGGCAAAGGAATGACAGCCCACAGGGGCTGGAGGGGAGGGGGCACAGAGCCCGGACCAAAGCCATGAGGTGCGGGTGGGGGTACACAACTGCATCTCTTGCTCCAGTCTCAGCCGAAGCCATGGTGGGGGAATGGGCACACAGCCCCAACTCTGGCACTGGCCGAAGCCTTTGGAGTCAGGTGTGCGCACAGCCCTGGCTCTGGCCCTGGGTGAAGCTACAGGGTGTCAGAGCCCCGACTCCAGCCCCATCTGAAGCCACGGGGGGAGTAGAAGGGGTGCAGAGCCTCAGCTTCTGCCTCAGCTGCGAGGGGGGGTGCACAGCTGAAGCCAAAGTCACGGAGTCCTGGTAAAGTCGTGGAACCTGTGACTTCTGTGACCTCCCTGACTAAACCGTATCCTTAACTATTATTACTCGTGTAGCACTGTTGTGTAACGGTGTGACCCAGCAGAAGGCACGGGAGGTTGCACAGGGTTTTGCTGATGGCGTGTCCACACCACACAAGGCTGGAAGGGGTTAAGGTGGCCAGGTAGACCAATTACCTGCCCAGGCTGCACCTGAAGGAGGAGCCAGGGAGCAGGAAATTATTTAGACATGAGGCTCAGCTGGACAGGAAAAGGAAGGAACCTTCTAAAACCCAGGAGCTGGGAGCAGAGAAGGACTGCACGGGAAATAGTCTGCAACCACACTCCCTGGGAGAAGGAAGGTATGTTTGGAGATAGAGATAGGTAGCCTACAGTTACTCCCTGGGAGGAGAGAGTTTGGGCCAGAGAATCCAGAAAAGTAGGGGAGAGCTGATAAGGTAGGAAAGGCTCTGGGGGAAAGCAGTGAGGTAGGATAGTGATGATCTTGGCAGCTGATTGGAGGGCCCCTAAGCCAAAACCCAGAGCAGACCTGGGTTCCTATACTGGCCACTGAGGATGTGGCATAGGCCAGACAAAAGATAGTGGACTACCTGGGATGATTTGTTCCGGAAAGACTTTGATACCTACAGGAGGGGAAACACACATAGTGACCTGGCTGGAGGGCCAAGTCACCAAGAGGGAACCCCCTGAGTTGCAGAGAGTGTGAGAGAATGATGGGAGAAACGCTGCTTGCGGAGGGTGCAACGCTTGACCAGAGCTAATCCCCACAGTGGCGAGGAGGAGGCACTACTAGTGGTGAGTGGACCCTGTGACCATTTTATAGGGACCCCCTCTCAGATATATGCATAATAGTTCACAAAAGGGTGACATGTGAGGTCTCTACCAAGAGCCAGTAGCCCACTGGTCATCATAACCATTGTGAGATATTTAAAGAGTTATGTGTCTAGACTGAAAATTATGTTCTTACGGTCTTAGTGTTAAGGCAGGTCAACAAGAGGTGACATACCTTGGAGATGTTCCTTTCAGGGAAAAAGTTACAGAATCTTATCTCCCTGTCTGGTCATTTGTGTATTGTACACCTCACAATGGAGGCCTGTTTGCATACTGAGCCAGGGGCCAACTGAAAGGCTGCAAAATCTACAAGACAGAAAATCTGCAGGAAGAAACAAAACAGCACTGGGAGGTGTTCTGTTTATGAATGAAGACAAACAACGGGATGTTTATTTCCTGGGAGGCAAAAGAACACACTTGGTCCTTCACCTGAGAGGCAAGCTGACAGCAAACTTGTCCCATGAAAGGAGGGTCACAACCAGGGCCGACCCACAACATTTTGGCACCTGAGGCGGGGAGCTCAAATGATGCCCCCAGGTCCTCTCGCTTCGGCGAAAACTTTGAAAGGTCTCAATTCTGCCTTCTTCCTGTTCTACTCCGCTCATGGTACTCTGCTCTGCTACCTACCCCAATAAAGGAGAACTAACAACTTAAAATGCCTTGTTCAAAAATTTTAAGTAACACTTAACTTTCAAACGCCTAAACAGCAAATGTAACTTTTCTTGTTTGCATAGTAAACACTGGCTTTTTTATCTGTTTGAATAATCAAAGTGGTGCTTTCCGGGCCTTCTTGGTTGCAAAGATTTGAACTGCTTCCTGCAGGTCCACAGTCTGGGCCAGCTCATGCTCTACTGAGATGGTTGCAAGGCCGACCAGCTTCTCCTGTGTCATTGTGGAGCGTAGATGTGTTTTCTATTAACTTTAGCTTGGTGAAGCTGCTTTCTCCACCGGCAACTGTTACAGGAAGTGTTAGAAGTATGTGCAGAGCAACAAAAGCATTTGGAAAGAGGGTGGTCATCTTATTAAAAAGTTTGGAAAAGAGAAGACTGAGAGGGGACATGATAGCAGTTTTCAGGTATCTAAAAGGGTGTCATCAGAAGGAGGGAGAAAACTTCTTCACCTTAGCCTCCAATGATAGAACAAGAAGCAATGGGCTTAAACTGCAGCAAGGGAGATTTAGGTTGGACATTAGGAAAAAGTTCCTAACTGTCAGGGTAGTTAAACACTGGAATAGATTGCCTAGGGAAGTTGTGGAATCTCCATCTCTGGAGATATTTAAGAGTAGGTTAGATAAATGTCTATTAGGGATGGTCTAGACAGTATTTGGTCCTGCCATGAGGGCAGGGGACTGGACTCGATGACCTCTCGAGGTCCCTTCCAGTCCTAAAGTCTATGAGTCTATATATTCCAGAACAGCCTTTGGAGTTGATCCTGCTGAAATGTATCCTGAAAGGGCTTTCAGTTCATCACCTAAATCACTCGCATCAATATTGCGCATGTCATCATGTGTCAACACTGTCTCTAATGCCCTGCATTGCTGGTGTAGATCTTCTTCAGGTATAGTGAGGAGTTTTGGAATATCATACAACATCCCAAATATATTGCTGTGTTCCTTGAGCTGTATGAAACGTTCTTCAACTGACTGATTGCACAATCTAGCACCTGGTTAAAGAATTCAACTTTGAATTGTTGTTTGGGTCTCTTGTGGGATTATCCCGTGCCTCGTAATCAAAATGTCGTCTTCTTCAGTGACTCTTGTATTCTTGAATGGGTGGGAAAATAGCTTCAGTTTGAAGTTCCTCTGCCAACTTCTGTGCACTCTTCAGAATGTTTTGAAATCCCTCATCTGACCAATCAGGCTGTAGGTATGACTTTGCTTTGTCCAGTTGTTCCATTGCTCCAGATATATCAAAGTCAACACCTTGGAGTCTCTTGCTTACAACATTTCTTTCAAACAGTATGTCATGCCACAACACTAAGCCACACAGAAATTTGAAGTTATGTATGTTTCTGGTGATTCCATTTCCCTCTGCCACTGTTCTCCCATGAACAGTTCCTGTCATAGCATTATCCCCCATAATGGCAACTATGGCATCATCTGTCTTCCCAATTTGGTGTTTGATAGGCTTTATCGCGTTCACTCGACTTTCCCATCGTGTGGCACTCAGTGGTTTGAGAGTGAGAAAGGATGTTCCCAGATGTTGCTTCAAAATTTGCCATTGATGAGTTGATGCAGAGAAAAATACCGAGATGCTTTGAATTACATTAAAAAATTCAGCAGCCTCACTAGAAGCTGATGCTGCATCACTGACCACCAAGTTCAAAGAATGAGAACTGCATGGGATAAAAAAAGTTCGAGGGTTTAACTCTTGGATCTGTGTCTGCACTCCTCTGTTCTTTCTTCTCACGTTGGCACCATTATCGTAGCCCTGACCTCCCATGTTAGCTATCACAATTCCCGTACCTCCAGTGTTTTAAGAAGCACATTTGTCATACCAGCTCCTGTAGTATCATCAATGTCAATAAATTCTAGAAAATGCTCTCTGACAGTCACCATTGCAAGGACATTTTCACTAGGTTCTGTTGTTGTTACAAAACCAGGGCCAGCTCCAGCATTTTTGCCACCCAAGGCAGAAAAAAAAAGCCACGATAAACACTTCGGTGGCAGATCTACTCCTGCCGCTTCATTCTTCGGCAGCAATTCAGCGGCAGGTTCTTCCCTCTGAAAGGGACTGAGGGACTTGCCGCCAAAAAGCCAGATGTGCCGCCCCAACCACCTGCTTGCTGCGCTGGTGCCTGGAGCCGGCTCTGTACAAAATACATCATTCAGGTCATTTGTTCTCTATGGCTGATGTCAGGCGTGCAGTCCAGAATAACAGTAATATCTTGCTGACTTCAGATCTGCCACAATCTTCTGTTTGACTTTTGTTGCCAGTAACTGTATGATCTCATTTTGAATTGTTTTTCCAAGGTAGTGGTGTCTGTTCATGTCTTGGGTGGTGACTCTTCTTAGATGCTCCTGGAGTACAGCATCAAACTCAGCCATCAGCACCACAATTTTAAGGACATTTCCATCATTTGGCCCATACAGCTGATCTGAAGTGACACGCAGTGCTAAGTTTTGGGTAGCAAGCATTCTCACAATGGCAATGAGCCTTTTCAAAACATTCTGCCAGTAAAGAGACTCTGATGCAATCTTCTCGTGATGCTGATCATCTGTGGTGGCCTTTAACCTTAGTCTCATCTCAAGCTCTTTCCACCTATGGAATACTCTCTGGCGATTTGCTGCCTTCTCATGGCATGCCAGATTTCTAGCCAGATTTCTCCAGTCCTTTGTTCCTGTAGATCTCAATGTGGCTGGAACATTAGATTGGAAGAGTTTGCAACAAAAACAGTATGCTGCATTCTGGGGTTTGGAGTACATAAGCCATGCCCTCTCCACTTTGTCACCATTGGGGATTTCACACCAGTAATGTGTTAGATGGAAACTTCTATCCAAGACGTGACCAGCCCAGCCATGGTGAGCGCACTTTATGGCTACTGACTGGGCTAGGGGTGCTCCCCCATGAATTTGGGCCTGGCCATTGGCCTAGTTTGTTAATCTGGCCCTAGCAGGATCCCGAGGCTGGGATTGGTTCCCATTATCCTATCCTGTGAGAGGTATCCCTGAAGCTAGCAGAGCTGTACAAATGGCAGCCCCTGTTCATGAAAGTGATTCCTTGATTCCAAAGCTTCAACTACCTGAAGGGGGCTCCAAAGAGGATGGAGCTCGGCTGTTCTCTCTGGTAGCAGATGACAGAAAAAGGAGTAATGGTCTCAAGTTGCAGTGGGGGAGGTTTAGGTTGGATATTAGGAAACACTATTTCACTAGGAGGGTGGTGAAGCACTGGACTGGGTTACCTAGGGAGGTGGTGGAATCTCCTTCCTTAGAGGTTTTTAAGGTCAGGCTTGACAAAGCCCTGGCTGGGATGATTTAATTGGGGGTTGGTCCTGCTCTGAGCAGGGAGTTGGACTAGATAACCTCCTGAGGTCTCTTCCATCCCTGATATTCTATGATTCTATGATTTTCATTGTCTTTGAGGAACATGAAATTTTTCACTTGCTGTGGCCCATGCAGTACAAGAAAGTCCCCCTCAGGCTACTGCTCAAGTGTGTCCGCAGTCCTGGATCATCTAGACTTAAGGAACTAAACTCAGAAGAGTATGTCCCTAACCTAGAATATAATTTTCAACTGAGGGCGGGTAGCTGAAGCCAAGCACTATTTTCACTCGTGTCCACCTCTTTCCACAGCTGCCTGGCTGTTGGACATAGGGTGACCAGACAGCAAGTGTGAAAAATAGAGATGGGGGTGGGGGGAAATAGGAGCCTATATAAGAAAAAGACCCCAAAATCGGGACTGTCCCTATAAAATCAGGACATCTGGTCACCCTAGCTGGACAGTCCCATCACCCATGCATCAGGCTGGCTTTTTCTTTATTCCAGCACTGGAACAGGCCTGCCTCTGCCCCTGTCCTCTTCAATGCGGAAACTGCATGGAGTCTACCAGGTGTGCTCTCAGTGTTGCTTTATTACAAGTCCCCTTCACCAATATCACCACAGTCCCCTGTGCTCCCACCTATTTACAGTGTTTGCTGAAGTTTATGCCCTCTCAGCAGGACCTATGGGGAACAGAGGTCTCCCTACCCTGAGCCCGATGCATGCATTCTTCCCCAACCCTTTTGTGCTGCCTTCCTCTGTCTCTTTTATCAGCCTTGGGCTGATGGGGCCAAGTGAATGTTTACTCCACCCAGCCCATCAGCCGGATTAGATCATTACCCCAATCAGCCTCTCCTGGGACACTAATTAGCCTCCATGTCATCAGAGTGCAGGCTCGCTCCCCACACTCTCTCACAAGCACCAACAAACTTCAGAGGACAAGGCCCCATCTTGCACCACTACTCCACCATCCAGTACATTTTGAGCATCATTTTTTGCTGCATCAGGCATAGCCTGAGAGCCACAGAAGCATTTTAACATCCCATACTATGATCTGCCACTGGGGTTATTTTAAGGACTGTGATAGTTTCCCTTCCTGTGCTTTCACAATGAACTCCAGACCAATGGATTTCTTCTTCATGAGCAAAGTATACATAGTGGACATGGGCCTGGGGAGTTTATGAAGCATTTGATTCCCTATATTTTAATTCCATGCTTCCTGCTAGTAATTAACCGGCCTTTGGAAATGAAGTACTGACCTACCTGGCATTGTTTTTTCATCTTCCTCCTCCTCCTCTTCCCATCTTTATTATCAGAGAAGTCCCTTTGGAGAATCAGTGTTTGCTTGTGGCATGTCATAAAAAGACATGTTTTCCCAGAAGCTATTGTAGCATGCATGGTCCTGAAACTGTAGCTTCAGGATGCCATATGGTCTCTTTGATAGATCTGACTGAGCACTATCCTACATTGTAGCTCTGCTCTGCTGAGGAAGAAGACGAAGGAATTAATCAGAATCATTGGAGTGTCTGCAGTCTCTGGAGTGACACAGTGGAAGCATGGCTGCAGCAATACTATGCTTACAACATGCCATGGCAAAATGTACAGAAAGTGAGAATTAGCTGCTGCTATCCTTTGGGAGAGCAGTAAAAACATCTGTGTTATTTGGGACTGTTCCAGGGTGAGGGAATCACAGATGAATCCTGGAAATCTGCCTATTATCCTAATGAGGATGTTTCCATATCATGGCATACAGTTTACATATGGGCTGGAAAACCTATAGATGAGGAGACTGGGGGAGGGAAGGATGGTGTATGTGACCTTCCATGATCCCCAATGGTGGCTGCTCACATTGAGCATGTACTGGGTAGCCTTTCCTTTGAGGAATCAGTGTCTGACTCAGGCTGTGTTATTGCCTATGTAACTTCAGTCCTCAGGAGGACTTGCCCATAATAAGAAAAAAAGGGGGGCGGGCAGGCTTTGCATGGGCTTTTAAGCAAACAAAATACAGAACATATGTGCACAAGAAATTTCACACACATGCACAATTTCCCCTCTTAAATCTCAGATGGCTCATGTGCTAGGATCTGGCATAGTGCAAAGATACAACCTCTGTGGACGTTCAAGTGGGATACATGCAACTAGGAATAATAGAGTGAAATAAAACAACGAAAAAGGTAGACCAAATTTTAGTTAAAATTTCCTAACGGAGAAGTCTTAGGCTGTGGACCAGCAATAAAAAGCCCCATTACATGATCAGTATGGACAACTTAGAATCATAGACTATCCTGGTTGGAAGGGACCTCAGGAGGTCATCTAGTCCAACCCCCTGCTCAAAGCAGGACCAGTCCCCAGACAGATTTTTACTCCAGTTCCCTAAATGGCCCCCCCAAGGATTGAACTCACAACCCTGGATTTAGCAGGCCAGTGCTCAAACCACTGAGCTTAAAACTCAGCAAGTAAGCTCTTCAGGAAAGAGACTGTCTTGAACTATACATTTTTTATGGTGCCTAGTATAATGGGCCCTTGATCTCATATTGTTACAGAGATGCAAATAATAATTAAAAATAACAGTAGACACCATGCAAGAGAGAACTCCCATCATCGCTAATAAACTATTTTTGTCCAGACCATTTAAAAATCATTGTTTTGTGTTTGTTAGCTTCTGCTTAACTCAGAAATGTGGGGTGAGCTCTCTGTTAAAGATTTGGCACACCAACTCCTCAATGAAGGACTGAGAGAGCTGCCAGTCCATATTTCTGAATTTCCAAGACATTTCTCCTCCCCCCACCTCCCGTGAAATAGGGAAGATAAGCCTTGACATTCCAAATATTTCGAAGGTTAAAAAGAAAAAACAGAAAAAAGTCAGGCTGATTATGCCTTAACTGGAGTATTGTGTCCAGTTCTGGGCGTCACATTTCCTGAAAGATATGGACAAATTGGAGAAAGGCCAGAGAAGAGCAACAAAAATGATTAAAGGTCTAGAAAACATGACGGAAGGAAGGAAGGAAGGAAGACTGAAAAAATTGAGTTTGTTTAGTGGGGAGAAGAGACGACTGAAAGGGGACAGGATAACAGTTTTCGAGTACATAAAAAGGTTGTTACAAGGAAGAGGGAGAAAAATTGTTCTCCTTAACCTCTGAGGATAGGACAAGAAGCAATAGGCTTAAATTGCAGCAAGGGAGGATGAGGTTGGACATTAGGAAAAACTTCCTAACTGTCAGGGTGATTAAGCACTGAAATAAATTGCATAGGGAGATTGTGGAATCTCCATCATTGGAGATTTTTAAGAATCAGTTAGACAAGCACCTGTCAGGGATGGATAATATTTAGTCTGACCTTGAGTGCAGGGGACTGCACTGGATCACCTCTCAAGGTCCCTTCCTGTCCTATGATTCTATGATCATAAAGAAAAAAGGCACAACACCAATTTTTTTCCTCTCCCGGCCACCTCTAATTACAGAACAGCCAGTCAACCTGTAATGACAAGTCTGATGAAAGTTTGTGAAGGGTCTGGATTGATACACAAAAGAAGTATCACTGAACTCACTAATAGAAGGAAACAAAATTCATTAATATGTTATAATTCACATATATAGAAATTCCTAAAATAAAAACCATGCCAAGATTGTGATGCAAAGCAACAAGATCAAGAAGGTGCAAATTAATACCAATACTCAGGGCCGTTGCTTCCATTTAGGCGGCCTAGGCAATCACCTAGGGTGCCAGGATTATTGAGGGGGCGGCATTTTGCGGGGGGGGCTGCAGGAGGCAGCTCCAGTGGACCTGCCGCAGTCGTGCCTGCAGAGGGTCCGCTGCTCCCGCGGCTCTGGTGGACCTCCCGCAGGCACGGCTGCGGCAGCTCCACCGGAGCTGCGGACCAGTGGACCCTCTCCGCAGGCCAGCGTGCGGGACAGTGAAATGGCCGTGCACCTAGGGCGCTAAAAACACTAGCGCCCGTCCTGCCAATACTCCCATCTCTAACTTGTCATATGTCTGATCATTACAAGGGTGTTGGATCAGTACATGCTGTCACTTACTTTGTGCACTACAATACCCATACAGCCATGGCAGAGTGTCTGTCTTCCTTAATGTTGAATTTTCCTGCATTGGCTTGAGCGTTGTCACAACAACCTTGATGTTGCTTCAACTCACAGTGCTTCTTGTGTGCTAAATTATACCACGCACATGGCGTCACTTTAGCGTTTTTTATTTTTATTTTTAAGAGCACAGCATCAGAATCACAAATACGGTGACACGTGCTCTGCAGCCATTAAAACAGATGCTAATATAAGATTTGATTTAAATTGCAAATAGGGCTGACTGTTACTAGTAAGACACAAGAAACCAACTACAAAGATCTGCATTCCTAAAGATCACCTTTCACTCCTAAGGGGGAAGCAAGGTGTATTGAGGGGGGAAATAATCTTCCACTCAAAATGCTGCTGTTACGAGAAGGTGCTCCAGTGCTGTCAGGTGTAACTCATTAATCCACAATGGCTACACCTTTGCTTCTGGAATGGGTGGCTTCTGTGATTCAGGAAAAGGGCCCCATGCCCGTACTAGCAAGGATGGTGTTGATTCACCACCCCAAATAGCTCACCATCCTCTGCACTCTGCTAATTAGCGTGAGTGGATTAGCAGCTGCTCTTTGCAAGGAATGTTGATGAGCCTCATTAGCAGCAGGCAGAAGATATAAAAAGCCACAGGGAAGGAATCGGCTGAAAGTAGAAGAAGGCAGGAGATTTTGTCTCCTGCGCCTTCTTGGGGACTTGGTTGAAACAAGCTAGACTTTTTGAACTGAGCTGTTGCAAACTGATGAGCTGAAGGGAAACACTGCTGTGTCTGATTTGAGTTTTAAATAGGCAGGGTAATATTGACACTTTGTTTTGTTTTAATATTAAACCCTATCATCGAGGTGCTTAAACCCCACCAAGCCAGGCGTGCGGAGTCTTTTGCTTGGGCCAGAGTTTGCTAAAACAGGAAACTGACCCCTGGGAGCAGCAGTGAAAAGCATCATCATAGAGCAGTACCTCTGGATTGTGCCAGTGGGAGCTAGCTGAGCAGCTGCTAGGGGCAGTCTCTAGGTAATGGCAGCCATCTGGTGGAGCGCTGCCAGAGGGCAAAGACTTCCACTAAGTAGGGGCAGGTGACAAGACTGGCATTTTGATATTAGTCCCAGCAGACAGTGCCCAACCAGGAGCACCAAGAAACTAAGGGAAAGGCAAGATCTCTCTGCAAAAGGCAGGCACAGAAGGGGGGCTTGCCTAGAACAGTGAGGCACAGCTCGCTGCTGGAATAGGGTGGCAGCTGGGACTCGGCCACGGGAAGGTAGAGGTTGCCAGCTTACCTTCAAGAGAGACCTAGAGCATGAGAATTGCCATAGCGAGGGTGTCACGGTTACAGGGCTAGCTGTGCTCTAGATCCTTCTCAGCTCAGCACCCCCCTCAGGCAGCAGGCCTAGCTCCCTGCAACCCCCTCAGTCGGTGGAGCCCTGTGCTCCAGCTACCCTTCAACTAGGGTGACCAGATGTCCTGATTTTATAGGGACAGTCCGATTTCTAGGTCTTTTTCTTATCTAGGCTCCTATGACCTCCCAGCCCCGTCCCGATTTTTCACATTTGTTGTTTGGTCACCCTACCTTTGACTGGGTCTCTGAGCTGCAGCCCCCTCCCAACCCCCAGGCTGAAGTGGGTTTGTCATTTGTAAGCTCTTACTTCAAGGACCTGTGACCAACAAGCTGCCTGGAGTTTCTCAGGAACAGCTTCTTCGGCACAAAGCGTTCTTTACTCACCTGGAGGGACATAGCAGGCAGAGTGAAGACAAAGAGTAAAATTGAGCAAAGTCCCTATGCATGGGTCTAACCTACACCTTAATCTTTCCTTGGAAACTTTTGAAAGTTCCCCGGAGCCTGGATCCTTCCATCTCTGGACTGGGGGAAGCAGACTGCTCTATTGCAGCTTCTGTATCTCTTTCTCTCAGCCAGAGACACCCCTCCAGCCACTGCTCCTGAGACCCCACTCAACCCCCCTTCTTCCCCCGGGGATAAGATCTTTATGGTTTAAATATTCCCTTCTGAGCTGGGTTTCAGCCGGAGCAGCCTGGATGGAGCCCAGCAGGGGCACTCCTCAACTAAGAGCTTTCCCCTCCCCTCCACTATTGTTCCGTAAGGAGCCTTTGTATTCTCAATGGTAGTAGCTGCTCTTTGCCATTGATTTGCCTTTTCTGCTTGGTTCCTTTAACAGACCCTTTTGATCTTGCTCCATAGCAAGTGACCCCTCATAATCAAACACACGGGGGCACGATATTTATTTAAAAAAATACAGATATTTCCCAGTCTATCAGAGGGACAATATGGGATCCAACAGAGGCAGAGAACTTGTGCTCTACCTGTAGTAGGCCTGGATATATCAGCTGGGTGATGATTTGGGGACTCTGTATAATTTAGGAATTCCAGTTTGACTTTATGACCTATCTACATGTATCCTCATGAACGTCTTTGGCTGTGTACTGCCTCATGGTCCTTGTGAGAAGGATGGAGGGGAATGACGCCTGCACATCTGTTCACGAATAGATCAATCATTAAAGACTATCAGGATATGAAAAGATCTCTCCTGGGGAGACCAAAAGAAAAGCTGCATCTGAGGTCTGGTCTACACTGCTAGACCTACATTGGCATAACTAGGACACTCAGGGGTGTGAAAAATCCACACCCCTGAGCAACCGAGTTATGAGGGCTTTACACACCACCACCACCACCCCCAGTGTAGACAGCGCTATGTCAGTGGGAGAGCTCCCCATCTTAATTAATTAAATTAAAGCTCTCCAGCAGCACAGATGCATTGGTGTAGCTGTGCCGATGCAGCATTTTAAGTGTAGACACTTGCCCCTAGATAAAGCCAGTTTTCTCCCAATTTCTCTACCACGGAGAGTAGGATTTGAAGGAATGGAAAATCTCCAAACAGGAAAACCAACCAGGTAGAAATACTTGCCTTTAAAAACACATGGGGATTTAAAGAGACAAAGGGAGCTTGGACAGGCTAGGGGGATGCTTTCATAGCAGAGGGGTCCTTTATGACTCCTGGATCAGCTGAGGTCAAGGGAAGTGGGTCCTAACCCATGAGCTACAAAAGCTTGAGCTAACTAGCCACACCTCCTTCAGCTTGTGGCTGCAAAAACTCTTGTCTTCTGCAGATCAGCACAGACGGGAACCTGTAGCACCCACTCACCAATGGGTTAGACAAGGAAAGAGCAAAAAGCCAAGTATCACTGAATTTAGACAACCTGCTTCATGAAGAGACATAAGCATTAACATTAAGACTAATGAGGATAGTGTACTTGAGAAAATGTACCGGGGCTCATCTTATTGTGCTAGATGGCTCTGAGAAACTCCTTGATGTATACTGAGAGCTTTTACTATATGTGATTTTATACATTAATACTGATAAGGATAATACGCTATGCACTTCAATAAACAGGTGAAAGTATTTGCTACGCTTTAAGGGATGTTAGTGACAAATGTATTTATACATAAGAAGAGGCTGTCCACAGAGCTCTCATAGCATGTGTTTCTCATGAGAGGTTTTGAATGAATAGTATAACCGGCTTAGAGATTTAAGTTGGCAGTAACATGAAGATGAGAACACATTGTTCGACAACCTTCAAAAGTTGAATAGGATCCTAGGATGCAGCAAAACGGAAAGCAAACAAAGAAAATTTTTCTGTGAGTCGAGGACACTCAGCACATTACAGGATCAGGTCTTAAAGGGACACTGACACCTCAAATTTTACTCAAATGTTAGGCTTTATAAACACAAATGTACATATCATCGAGGCTCAATCAGAATGTTTCCACATTTAAAAAAAAATCTAACTGCAATAGGTTTTTAAAGAAATAGTTAAACCAAGCATATTGTCAGGTGTGTATCTTGTCAGTTCCTGTTTTATTTTTCTTTATTAATATATTAAAATTTGAAGACGTGTCTGGTGTGAAGCCTTCGGTAAGGGAGCCAGCAATGGGAAGATAACAGGGGGTGGGGAAGTGAGTTTGGAGAATGGATGTGAAGGAGGAATCAGACGTGGTTCAGCACAGAACATCATGGAGAAGGAGAACACACTCACTGCCCGAGGGACAGCATGAGAACTAACCTACCTGTATGAAGGAGGAGACTGAGGTTGAGTGGCACAGAGGGACAGGGATACAGTTCCAGATATAGACAGGTGTGGAAATAGGGAAACAGTGAGGTATGTTGCCAAAAGCAGAATGTAAGTGGAGAGTCGTAGTGAACTAGGATTGAGAGGCCAGTGGTCTAGGAGACAGGGCAGAGAAGTGGGAGTTAAGAGTTCTGTTTTCACATCTCCTGGGTGCCCTTGTACAAGCACTTCACTTTCTTTCCCCTCCCCTCTTATGTCTCTTTAGATTGTAAAGTCAGGTAGTGTCTCTTACTCTGGGTGTGCACAGCCCCTAGTGCAAAGGGTCCTGATCTCAGTTGGGACTCTAGTTGTATCTACTGGCAGGCAAATTATTTTGTAATCATGGATGAGATAATAAAGTGATGGGGGTCATATAGGTACGCAGATAAATGGAGGCAGCTGTAGAGACGCTTGAAAGTGAGAATGAAGAGTTTGAATATGATACGGAACAAGATCTGAAGCCAAGGGGAGGTTCCAAGGCGGTGGGCTGGAAACAGGTGGAGGTGCTAACACAACAGATCATTGTAATGGTAGTGTGTCGTATAGGCTTTCTGGGTGCAATATGAGCTTTGGGGAGAGCAGAGAGGAGGAGATGGAACCAGTAAATAAGACAAGAGAACGCTACACTTTTCTGTGGTTTTATCTGTTAAAACTACCCAGCACCATTTGTACACAGTAAACTCGCCATAGATATTAATCCTGGACTGGCAAATTGTATGTCATTCAGTGCCCCTCACCCAGTGTTGCTAGAAAGATGACACTTCGGCCAACATTAATATAACAGATAAATTGTCTCAAAGTCCTTACGCAATCAGCCTGTGCTCTTCTGAGTGTGAGCACATAAACAGGATGTGCAGATCCCCCATACAAAGATTTGACAGGGTAGTCATCATCATTAGCAACCTTTCAGATGTTCTGGGGCTCATTTACCTTCCGCCTGACATTGAGACCTGTGCAGAGACAAAAGGATCCACTTATTGGAGTTCTTATTTAATATTTGTATACCACACTGTAATGTTTTCCTTAAATGTAGAGATCAAATCAGCATTGACAAAAAGTATATGCCTGTCAGCTTCCATTAAGCTCTTATTAAATGTTGCAGTGTTCTAGCTAATAGTTGTGAGGACAATTCAGCCATGGAGCAACAGACACTTGGTACAAACACCCTCTGTAGTTTAGAGCAGCCTTAGGGTGGCTGTAAAGCTGCAGCGGCTGCCAACAGCCCCCACAGTACATTCTGTTCATCTATGGGGGCAGAACAGGCTTTCCTCTCATTCCCATGAGACCTTTTATTTACCTCACCAGCAATGTGCTCTATCGGTTTTTTGCTGGGAGTTAGAAGATGGGGGTTCTAGTCCTGAGTCTGCTAATGGCATGCATAAGGCTAAGCAAATGAGGGAATGGAGAAGAAGAGTTCAATCCTATAGGGGGCCACTTAGGGACCTGGGGCAAAAATCAGTACTTGGTCCTGCTAGTGAAGGCAAGAGGCTGGACTGGATGACCTTTCAAGGTCCCTTCCTGTTCTAGGAGATTGATATGTCTCCACTTATTACTTACTTACTAAGAAAGGGTTGAATATAGACAGGGGAATGTGATGCTGCAGTCTGAGGAGGTGCTTGGAGGAAGCTGGGCAGATCAAGTGAGGGAATTATCCAGGGATGAGAAAAGTATGTTGGGAACAACATGAGGTATATTAAAAAAGGCTGCTCTCAGATGATGGGTGTTGTTTTTGGCATATGGTACCCAGCTTGTCTTCAGCACCAGAATGATGCTCGAATCCTACACTGACGGGGATGGTATAAGAACCTAAATAGAAATTATTAGAATAGAACAAACCAGAATGAACATGATTCCTAGAAAAAGTGTACAACTTGGGTCTGGAGAAAGGAATCCCCTCCTGCCACCAGTCACTGGAAGTGACTGAGGTTCACTCTCTTTGTTGAGTCTCTGTTTTCTGAGCTTGTCAAAAATGCTTTATATTTTCATGACTTCATTTCAATAAACTTTTTTCATCAATTTTTTGAGCATTTTTGACAAAATTAAAACCAGAAAGTTTTCAAACTGATATATACCTGTTTTTCATTCCCTTCCCTTTTTTACTTTTTCCCTTTTTTGAACAGGAAATTTTTTTGGTTTTCAGTTTTTCATTAAAAAAAAAAACAAAATTTTCAACAAACGTTGTTTAGGTCAAAAAGGTTTTTTTGTCAAAACAATGTTTTGGTGAGAAAATCTTGACCAGCACTATCTATTTTATAGTTTATATAACAGGCTACAAGTTGAAGCTAGAAATAAGATGAAAATTTTAAGTTAAGGTAATTAACCATTGAAACAACTTACCAAGGAATGTGGGGAATTCTCCATCACTTGGAGTTTTTCAATCAAGCCTTTTAAAGATATTGCTACATGACCTCAGTCATCTTCTTGGTGGGTTAACACAAGAAGGGAAAGTTTTTGGAATGATGACACAGGCACGAGCTTAATAAGCAACAGACCAATATGTGTTTATTTTTGGAGGAGGATACAGAGGTTGCTCCCTCATGCTGCTGACCAAAATGCAGTTTGGCTTTCTCCCCCAGGCAGGAAACACACCTGTTCTGTGTGTGAGCATAGAGAGAGATACTCAAGACAGTGTAACATTCAGGCTTCATTCTTTCCTCCACACATAGTGTTGTCTCTCATCAAGCACTTCCTGAAATAGGAGTTCTCTTCAAATCCCCAGACATGACCACATGGTGGCACCGCTACTGGGAAGTAATATATACTGACAACACCCACACTCCAAAGTTCCACTGAGAGTTATTTCCTAGTCAGGGTCCTTCCTTCCCGCACTCTTCAGGGACAGCCTGGGGATGTGCCAAAGATTCAGACCCAACCAGCACAATAACTCTTACAACGTGCTCGAGTTCCACTCCAAGGCATTGGGTTTGAGGCAGGGATTACTGAGTTAAATTTGCAGGAGATCAGAGCAGAGAATCATAGTGGTCCCCTTTGAATTTAAAATCTATGGGTGAAATCCTGGCCCCATTGAAGTCAATGGCAAAGCTCCAAATGATTTAAGGGGGTGCAGAATTTCACCCTATGAATCTATTACTCTAAGTAATTCAGAGAGAAACCTTCAAGGACGTGTGTTGGTTTTTGGTCGATTAAATAGAAAACACCCTAACATTTAGTATAAAGCCAGAAAGCCAATTAATCCCCCGGCTGCCTTACGCCTAGCAGAATAAAACCCTACGTGAGGCTTGCCTACACTACCCTAGCGTTGGCACAGTTAGATCGGCATAAAGGGGCTTTATACCAGTATAGCCATTCCTGTACAGGAAGGGGACTTGCTATTCTGGTAGAAGTCAGTCTTATAACTGCACCCACACTTTGGCCTGGTCTACACTGGAGGGGGAAGTCGATGTAAGATACTCAACTTCAGCTACAGGAATAGCGCAGCTGAAGTCAACTTATCTTATTTTGACTTACCTCCCACCCTCATGGCGAGGGATCGACTGCTGCAGCTCCCCCGTCTACTCCGCTTCCACCTCTCACCCTGGTGGAGTTCTGGAGTCGACAGGGAGCGCATTCGGGGATCGATATATCGTGTCTAGAGGAGATGCGATATATCGATCCCTGATAGATCAATTGCTACTCACCGATGTGGCCGGTAGTGTGGATGTACCCTAAGGCTTCTGCCAGTATAAGTATTTGGTGGGGGGGAGGGAGAATCACACCCTTAGCTGAAATAGTTACTGATAAAATTAGAAGGGATGGGCCAGACTTAAGACACACAATTATTATGAGCAGTGTCTTGCTGACAGAAGGGACTGTTTGCATTGAAATCCCCTTCAAATCCCTGTCAGTTCTTGCTCTACTTCCACAACAGTAAATTAAAAAGAAAAAGAAAAAACAGCTGGTGCTGAACCAATGCCACTTTCTTGTTACTCTACATCAATAGCATCTAGTTATTAGCTGAGTGAAACCTTGGGATTGAGACCGATATGTTACTTGAAGGGTGAGTTCACACCTAATTGTAAGTATAAACCCTGCCTAAAACAAAAGAAGTGTGTGAACCCACCCAGGAGCTTTGACTGAGTATTTTTTTGTGTATGGGGAGGGAGTAGGCAGAACAAACAAACCCCTGAGATTATGTCTACACTACATAATTTACAGCAGCGTCACTGCGCCGCTGTAGCACTTCTGATGAAGATGCTCCAAGCCAACTGGGGAGAGCTCTCCCATCAGAGTAGTTCATCCAGCTCCCGGAGAGGTGGTACCTATGTTGAGGAGAAGCTTTCTCACTGACAGAGCAGTTTACACCAGCAGTTTGGTCAGTGTAACTACGTCACTCAGGGGTATGGACTGCTCTCTCTAAATACATCAGCGGGGTAAATACCAGGGAGGGAGATGAGTTATTTAAATTAAGTGCCAATGTGGATGCAAGAACAAATGGATATAAACTGGCCATCAACAAAGTTGGTCTTGAATTTAGGTGAAGATTTCTTCTAATCATCAGAGAAGGGAAGTTCTGGAACAGCCTTCCAAGGGGAGCCTTGAAGGCAAAAAAACCTGACTGGCTTCAAGACTGAGCTTGATAAGTTTATGGAGGGGATGGTATGATGGGACTGCCCACAATGGCATGTGGCCCGTAAGCAACTGCCAGTAGCGAATATCCCCAACGGCCAGTGATGAGACTGTAGATGAGGAGGGCTCTGAGTTACTACAGAGAATTCTTTCCCAGGTGTCTGGTGGTGGGTCTTGCCCACATGCTCAGGATCTAAACTGATTTTCATATGTGGGGCTGGGAAGGAATTTTCCCTGGGTCAGATTGGCAGAGACCCTGTTGGTTTTTCACCTTCCTCTGCAGGAAGGCACAGGCCACTCGCAGGTTTAACTAGTGTGAATGGTGAATTCTCTGTAACTTGAGGTCTTTAAACCATTATTTGAGGACTTCAATAACTCAGCCAGAGGTTAGGGGTCTATTACAGGAGTGGGTGGATGAGGTTCTGTGGCCTGCAATGTGCAGGAGGTCAGACTAGATGATCACGATCAGAGGCGTAGCGAGTGCCCTCCATACCCTCCGACTGGAGGGGGCCCCGCAAGGAAGGGGGCTCCTAAAAGTGGGAAAAAAAATGTAAGGTATAACTAGGTAAGTGACATTTATTGACGCTATTGTACAATCCATGTCGGTTTTACTGACAAAACCGTGAAGTCATTATGATACATCATAATGCTATTGGCTACATCAGTTGTCTGTCGGTCAGTTTCAAATTTTAGTTGGACTCATTCAAAGAATGTGTATTTGCGTTCATAATGGCAGTCGGCGGATAAATGTTATTAATTTCGTTGTTTAATTTTTTATCATTTCCAACGCAGAAGCGTGCTTTGTGATGTCTAAGAGAATGTATAAGAGCGGAGCTAGTAAACGAAAGGCAGCAAAAGATGCCGAGAAGGAACTTGAGAAAATTCCAAAGTTGTCAACGTATTTTGCGCTGCAATCCAACGTACAGGTACAGGCACATGAAACGGACAGCGCTAGCAGTGACAAATCGTATCCAGAAGTATCCAGAAGTGCTTCAAGTGAGGTCGAAGGTGAAGCCAGTTGTTCTACCAAACAAACTGTGAAAGATATTCCAGCTGCTGCCGGGAAAGAAGTATCTGAATCTGAACCACTGACTGATGATCCAGGAGATTGACCGTCTATAATATCGGACAGGCAAGTGTGTGACATTGTTGCACGTGGCCCACCACAGCAGAATGAAAGTTACGAATTTCCATTTAACGAGGAAAGATGGAGGTTCACAAGTACTCATTTCTATCGAACCATGGTAAATGGCAAGAAAATAAGACGCTCATGGTTAATGTACTCAGTTCAGAAAAATGCCATTTTTTGTTTTTGTTGTAAATTATTTGGCACTGGTGACATACCGCTACATTGTGGAACATCTGCTTGGAAAGCACTGTCAAAAAGACTTCAGCAGCATGAAACAGGCAAAGATCATCAAGACTGTATGGTGAAATGGTTTGACCTTCGGTCAGGCATAGTAAACCGTACATCTATTGACCAACTCGAATTGCAGGCTTTTCTGAAAGAAAGAGATTTCTGGAGAAATGTTGTCAAACGCATGGTTGATGTCGTTATTTTCTTGTCCGAAAGAAACTTGGCATTTCGAGGAAGTAATGAAAAGCTCGGCGATCCTTCGAATGGCAACTTTTTGGGACTGTTTGAATTGCTTGCAAAGTATGATACTGTCCTCAGTGAACTTTTACAGAGGATTAAGAAGGCAGAGACACATGTTCAGTACCTCAGTCCACAGATCCAAAACGAGCTGATTCAACTTGTTGCCAGTAACATTCAAGAGGCCAACATAGTGCAGCTTAAAAAAGCAAAATATTATTCAGTTATTTTGGACTGTACTCCCGACGTGTCACATGAAGAACAGATGTCTGTGGTGTTACGCTTTGTTGAATGCAACGGTGAAGATGGTGTCAATATTCGTGAAGCGTTTGTTGGTTTTCTTAATGTTCATGATACAACTGGCGAGGGCTTATTGGAAGTGTTTCTTGAAAAGACAAACAACTTAGGAATAGACATTGCTGACATGAGAGGCCAAGCTTATGATAACGGCGCAAATATGAGAGGAAAGAATAAAGGAGTTCAAGCCCGCATGCTAGAAATAAATGACTGTGCCTTGTATGTACCATGTGGAGCTCACACTTGGAATCTTGTGATCTCAGACGTGGCAAAGTCATCGAAATATGCCGTTGACTTTTTCGGTCTGATTAACAGAATATACGTTATCTTTTCTTCTTCACCTTCACTTTTGGATATACTTCAAGAACATATGCCAATATCTGTTAAAGGGTTATCGGACACTCGTTAGGAGTCGAGAATTGATGCTGTGAAGCCATAGCGTTATCACCTTGAAGAATTGTGCAATGCTTTGTCATCTTTGCGAGAATATGCGCTCGAAAAGAAAGATGGCAATACAGCAACAGAAGCCGGTGCGCTTTTAGACCATGTTACTACGTGGCCTTTTGTTCTGACTGTGTACACGTGGTACGATATACTATTTCACGTCAATAAAACCAGCAAATTAATTCAGTCACCAGATGTGTCAATTGACGTACTGCAGGCAGAGGTCGGTGCTACAATGAAGTTTTTGGAAGACTATCGAAATACAGGATATAACTCTGTGGTCACAAATGCACGTGAAATAGCAGAGCATATGGGTATTGAGCAGGTGTTTCCAGAAACCAGGGTGCGACTTAAGAAGAGAATGTTTGATTACGAATGTGCTGATGATTCGAGTCTTCTTTCTGCCTAAGAAAAATTCAAATCGCAGTTCTTTCTTGTTCTCACTGATTAGGCCATATCTTCTGTTTCGTTGCGATTTCACCAACTCGTGGAGTGGTATAAGTTGTTTGGATTTCTGTACAACGCTAACAGCCTGAAGCAGTGTCACAGAGAAAATGAACTGGAGAATCACAGCAAAAATTTTGACAGAAAAATGGGAGACATTGATGCCAACGAACTCATAATGGAATTGATCGTTTTATTTATGTCATGGAGAAAGAGAGAGGACTTGTCACGGCAAACAATTTTTTAACATACATTACAAGAACAGCCTTCAGGAGATATATCCGAATCTTTGCATTTGCATCAGAATTCTTCTGACCACACCAGTTACTGTCGCTGGTGCTGAAAGGAGCTTCAGCAGAATGAAACTGATCAAGAATATCCTGCGCTCAACCATGACAGATGACAGGCTTTCTGCGCTTGCAGTTATCTCAATCGAAAACAAGATTGCCAGATCTCTGGACTATGACGCATTGATTAACCAATTTGCGGAGAACAAGGCTCGAAAGAAGCGCTTTGCGTAAATACGGAATACATGTACACTGTAGGCCTATGTATACATAATATGAACCCTGTATATTGTATAAAACAAATACCGCATTCCAGTTTCTGCATTGTAAGGGGCCCCGGACATATGTTCGGAGGGGGCCACGTTCTTTGTTGCTATGGCCCTGATCACGATGGTCCCTTTTGACTTTGAAGTCTGAGTCTATGTTTGCCCCAGTGCCAGCACAAGGGGGTGCACTGGGTTGTACAGCACCATGGGGCTGCCCTGAAAGACCCAGAGGGGGCATGGCAGAGTGGGGTTCCTGCAGAGATTCTCTGGGTGGATAGCTCCTTACAACCCTTTCTAAAGGTGTAAAAAGGTCCACTGCTTTATGTATACCTACAGCTCAGCTGGAAGTACTGTGTCTCCAGCCACTGCCACTTGGAGGTGCACCCGCCCTTCAGCTCAACTCATTCTAGGGCCCAGATCCTGTAAGATATTCCGACTCTAACCTCCACTGATTTCAGTGGAAATTAGGAGCTGAAATATCTTTGAGGATGTGGGTCCAGGGGTCTAATTGGCCCATAGCAAGCATATGGTACTCACAGGTACAGAAGAGTCACAAATTGTGTCTGAAATTTTAATAAGACTGGATAAATTTATAACCAGTAACATATGTGTTTCTGTAAAAGGAGTTAAGAGTAATAATCTCAGTACTCCAGGGCTATTCACTGCAGGGGTCAGGAAGGAATTTTGCTGTTTCTAATATATTTGCTACATTTTGACAGCGTTCTGCATATAATGTTTGTCAAGTGCTTTGGGGCAAAAGGTGCTCTGTAAGTGTAAAATATTATTATTACATGTTCCTGCTTAGCTGGTAATTATATTTCAAGTTACCAACCATATAATTAGCAGTTTCCTGTCTTCATTGCTCTATAGGGAAAAAAAATCAGATAATTACCCTGTAACAACACAGTACTTTCCTTACATTGATATGGCCAGTGTAACAATAGTTATTGTACATGAAGGTACACAGAATTCTGCAATGGAGATCTCACTTGGCCACCTTGATAACCTAAGTTGCCAACAAGCCAGCTGCAGCAAACCATATGTAAGCAGAGTCAGGATAAGCTCTACCCTGACATCTGGTGGAAAGAATTTCAGAGAGTGTATTTGCATAGGCACGCCTACCCTATCCCAGACTGCCGAGCTGTGAGACTGCTTGGTGACAAATGACTCACCCTCAGTTGGGTGGTACTTGCTAGATAAGGGACATGGGTTCCAAAACCCAGTGAATTGAGAGAGGCTGGGGACAGGTATTTGTGTCTGGTGGTGCAGTTGCCTTCTGGAGCCAGAAGCACCAGTTCCAGCCCCTCCTCTCTCCACTGTGGAATGTCAGAGTTGATTTTTTTTATTCCCTTAAGAATCCAGATACAGGTTACTGAGCTGAACTCACTTTTGGCTAATGGTGCACTAGCACTGGGGCTCCCCTACTGTGAGCTGAAATCACTAAAGAGCTGAAAGCACTGAGCTGAGAGCACTGAGTACTGTGCTAACTAGTGGGGAGCCTGAAGCTATACTGTGGAACAGAGCCGCTGGCGGAGTGGAGCAGTTTGTGGGGACGGCTGGAGCGGATCACGGGACAGCTGGTGGAGCAGAGCGGCTGGCAGAGCGGAGTAGCTGTGGGATGGGTGGAGCGGCCCACAGAGCGAGCGGAGCCGAGCAGTTTGCAGGGACAACTGGAGCAGCTCACGGGACAGCTGGTGGAGCAGAGCAGTTGGTGAAGCGGAGCAGTTTGTAAGGACAGCTGGAGGAGCAGAGTGGAGCTGCTGGTAAAGCGGAGCAGTTCGTGGAGAAGGCGGGAGCAGAACCCACTGAGAGGCAGGGCAGTTGACCCTGGATCACGTAAGGTGCCCCTTTCTACCCAGGCTGGGGGGAGGGACCTCTGCAGATAGACTCTCGAACTTTGGGGCTGCACTGACCCAGGACACAGACTTTTGGGATTGTGGGACTTTTGGGACTGTGGGTGATTTGGGGGGGTTGCTGGACTCAAGAACCCAGGAAAGAGGACACAACCCAATTTCCTGGGGTGGGTCTTTACTCACGGTTTGGTCTATGAACTCTAGTTGAGGTGTTTTCCCAATTTAGTGTTTGTTGTTTATCTCATGTATTAAACCTTTTCTGCTACACAGAGACTCTGTGCTTGCGAGAGGGGAAGCATTGCCTCTTTGAGGCACCTAGGGGTGTGTGTAAGATTTTCCCAGGTCACTGGGTGGGGGCTCGAGCTGGTTTGGCATTGGGTTATTGAAACGGAACCCCTGGATACTGAACCCGGCCCTTGTTGCTGCCAACTCAGAAGGGCAGAAGGGTTACACATATCTATATTTCAGATGTGATACATTCATACTGATTACTAAGGTTCATTACCTGTGGCTAAAATTTTAACACTACAGAACACAGATCTACAATGGACTGTATCTCACCTGGAGGCCTAGATGAAAGAGAAAACTGGCTAAGTGGACCTATTTCACATCCCACCTGCTAAACAAGAAGCTGATCTTAGCTGGGTTCTGGAAACTTTTGTTTCTGTTTGGAACCCTGGAGCCCTCCAAACCTTTTCCTTCATGAGGTACTGGATTTTCACCACCTAATGTTGGCCTAGAAGTAACAGATGAAGATTCCTTCCCTTCTAAACTGAACCACCAGGCGTCTATTCTGTTTTGAACCTTGAGTCACACCAGTCCCTATACAGTATTTGAGCCTGCTGCCTCTCCAACATTCCCAGAACATACTGAACCTGGGACTGAGCCTGCAATGTTCCATTTATAACATTCCCTGAAGCAGTCAAATAGACCTTTTTTACCCTCCCAGCATGCAGCATTTATATATCCAGTGCATACGGGGGGGAATCTCACTTGTATCTCATGCATTTTTCTGATTACTCATTAAAATAGGATTATGGATTTGTATATCATGTTGATCATTTTCTCCCCCCTGATATTTTGGTTTGACTCCTGATTCATGTCACTGAGATCTAGATTCCCTATAATAAGCTTCCTAAAAGTTTGGGCTTGGTGGGATCTGGGGTCATAGTTCAGCCTGTGAGAGAGAGTTAAAAGTCCACTTTTTTTTTTCCTTCATGGTACTGAGCACTTTCAGTTCCCATTGGCTTCATGGGAGCTGAAGGGGCTCTGCATTTCTCAGGATCAAATGCAGCAGCCCTGCATGGCTCTGGATTTTCCCAGGCTTCAGAGGATCCAGGCTCATCTCTCATATTTACCATCTTCAATATGCTTTACAAACAATAACTCCTTCATCCCCACAGTACCACTCGCGGTATGGCTGTATTTGTATTACATCCATTTTACAAATGGGAATGCAGAAGGCAAGAGATTAAGTGACTTGTCGTTATGAACAGAGGGAATCAGTATCTGAGCCGGGTGGGAGTCCTGACTTCCTGTGCTGAACTCAGACACCTAGGCCCTTTTTGCTTGCTAAGTACACTCTTGTTAGCTTAGGTTTTCTCTACATCTTCTGTTCATCTTCTTTTTGCATGTTTCCTGTTATCTCATCTAGTCTTTTTCCTCTGGCTTGCTGATCTTTAATCCTATTACTAGGAACTATTTTAAAAGGTCTGTTTGCAAGTGATGCTTTAACAGCCTTTCCAAAGTTCTACCTATTCTTACGGTTTGCTGAAGTAAGTAAGCAACCTACCCTTCAACTCTAGCATCAGATCTTACTGGCTGTTATTCATTTCTTATCACTGGGGTAAACCTTAAATCTTCAAATTCATTCTAGTCCTTATTCACTTTTGACTCAGACAAAATCTCTATTGGGCCTGCTCCTCTGAGGCCTCTTGACACTGTTCTAGTAATATGAAGGGGCTTTAAAGTGTGAGTAAATTACATTCACGCCCACTTTATGGCCTTTTTACACGGCTAAAATAGTGTAAAAGGGCTCGATGTCAACAAGAATCAGGCCCACTGGCTTCAACAGGCATTTTGCCTGAGTAAAGACTTTAGGAGTTGATTCGTTGTTGTTTAGTCACAGTTTTACCTGCCCTGCAGCCACTAATACTTCTTATTTAGATAAGGCCTGGTTTAAATTTGATCAAATCAAATTCTGTAAACGTTTAGGCAAAAAATGAAAATGAACTCAAACCTTTTTTGGAGATTCAAAAACCTTGGGTGAACTTAAAGAAAAAAAATTCCCCACCCCCGCACTCTGGTGCCAGCTGGAAAGGAGAAATTCTAAAACATGACCAGAAAGGCTCCCCTTCCAGTATTAGAACCACATGATAATGGAAATTTCACGAGGAAGTCCTCATGGCATGATTTACAGCCTGGCTTTCAGACCTCCATTAAGATTCTTATCTCTTGTTGTACAGTGTGGTTGTAATCCCTCTGAGTGTAAATCTGAGGATTTGCTTCAGACTATTCTACAGAGAAGGGCCATTTGCACGATTCAGATTGAAAATCCAACCAGGGGCGTTTGGATCTGGGTCCCTCGGAACTTTCCAGTATTATTTTCATATCTTTGCTCTGCTGTTCTGTAATGTCCCTTTGGGACCTGATCCTGCATAGTGTTAAATACCCTCAAACCTTAATGACATACAACCAGCGCTGAGGATGCTCAGATCTGGTGGTGTTCAGCACCTTGCAGGACTGGGACCTTCGTGTATATTATGGTCCTTTTGTTTTTCAGATGTTAAAGGTACAGCTCCGGATGCACCCACCAACTCCCCTTGAAGTCAAGACACTTGCCCAAGGTTACATAGCAAGACAGTGTCGGGAGGACCAGCTTTGGAATCCAGGTTACTTGACTTTGCCTCATGTCTAACCAACTAGATCACAACTTTGTCATTGACTCCAGTGGGAGGTGGGGTGGGGGACAGGACTCCACATAGTATTACCTTTCCCATTTGTAGGGATGGATAATGAGGATACTAACATTTACCTACCTAGCTACGTGTGGCTGCTGAAAACTTAAACCCTGTTTATTTTTGGATTTTGCTTAAACTACTACTGCCCCAGTTTTACAGATGACCAGGCTATGGCACAGAAAAGTTAAGTAACTTGGCTAGGAGCCAGCATGATTTGGTGGTTAAGCATAGGGCAGGGTGTCAGGCTATCTGAGTCCTTACCCTGCTTCTGACACTGACTTGGTATGTGACCTTGGGCATATCATTTAACTGCTCTGAGCCTCGGTTTTCCTGTCTGAAAAGTCAGGAAAATGTAATTTACTTTCTATATAAAGTATCCATGTTTGTAAAGAGCTGCATAAGTGCTAAGTCTTGTTTAGGCCAGTCATATCTGGAGAAAGAAATCAAGACCTCCTAGCTACCAGCCATGTGTCTTTCACATGCATTACTGTGAACAATTTTCAGTCTCCTCCAGAAGTTCATAATAGATCAAAATTTCAAGGAGTTAGGATTCATATGAAATGTCCTGCCGACATACTCCACAGGAATTCTGTTGAAAAAAAGTCACCAGTTTCACCCCACTCTATCTGTAACTTAGAAGAAATAAGGCATAGACTGCTTGAATGTTCCTGGTTGTTGTTTAACTAATTACTCATTTTCGAGGCAGAAATCAAAACTAAAATACTCCCCAAATTCTCCTCCCACAATGACTAACTTTCTGCCGACGCCACTTACTTTTTCAGATTAATGATACCCAAAATAGCAAACTTCTAATCACATAATCCAAACAAGACAGGTTTTAGCTCCTCTTGCTATAGATTTTCTTTCTGGTCTCTCATGAGAATCAGCCTTTTAACTAGTCTCTTCTCCATTAGAGTAACATTTACTTTGTAAATTTTGGTTAATGCTTATTTAGTTCAGCATGGTATGTTGCAGGGCTATCTGAAGCCTCCTCCACAGCAGGAAATGAACTGTTGCTGTCTGAGAATTGTTTTCAGCAAAGCTCCCTCCTGCGGTGGCATTGAAAACAGTTTCACTGCAGCAAGTGTAGAACCAATCCATCCTGAGTGAAGACTGGAGAATTTAGCCATAAAGCTCTTTTGGGTCCTTCTGGGGTGGGGGTGGAGTGGGGTGGAGAGAGCTCTTCCCAGGGCCAGAAGACATGATTTGTTATACCAGGCCATTTAGAAATAGAGCAAAATCTATCACAAGATGAAATGCATTTACAAGTATTAAACTCTCCCCATTAAACTGGCATAGAAGTCTTTTTGCCAGCTGTGGAAGCAACTCTGCTTAGAGGAGGTTTTGATTATACTTATACGCTCAACTATACCACAGTTGAGCCAGAATGTGGCAGGATCCTAGCACAGGTAACTAGAGTACTTCAGGGATAACAGCTCCTTTTTCCCCCCTTCTGCAGCTTTCTCTCTGCCTTCAGAAGACCCCCCACCCCAGGAAAGTAGGTAGTCTAGTAAAGTAAGCATTCTATGTCTGCTAATGAGCTCATTTCCTCTCTACTCTCCAGCCTGGTTTCTCCTCTCCGACCCCATCAGAGAATCCAATAAGGCCCAATCTAAAAGCTCCTTAGAGCATTTTAATTGCAAAATTGATAACATCTCATGCCAGTAAACTTGGCTCCATTAGTGAGGGAAGTGCCTTGTGTGGAAAAATGAGGTCCTGGAAAGACATGATGGCCAAATGCACTTTACCACCCTGCTGGAATGGCAACACTTACTCTCTGTGTAACTATAAATCATTTACAAAGCCATGAAACGGGACGTTGACCCGATGGCCTAATTTTAGAAGGACAAGGTTATGCAAGGTCATCAATATCAACCATAGGAATTGCCCTCTTTCCTCATTCTTCAGAGTGCTTATAATTTACCTTGGTATTGTCTGGTCCATAGGGGAAGCAGTTGCTCCATCCTTGATTCAGTGCAACTTCTGATGCCATGTAATATTTAGTAAGAACTCAGGAGTCAGGCTGCTTGGAGAGAAGACAGCGTTTTTATTAATGGCATGAGGGCTCAGCTCATCTTCAGTCTCCTCAAGCTTCTGGAAATACCTCGTTGGCACGGAGCATGTTCAGAATTCTAACCCAGGAAATAGCATCGTTATTTCTGTATTAACATTACATCATCTAATTTCCATAGCCATGCACCTACCAGACTCATATGCTTAAACACATCCTTAAATGTTTTGCTGGACCTGGGCCAGAGTGCTCGACATCTTGCAGAATCAAGCCCATAGTACCCATGGGTGAGGTAATATCTTTTACTGGGCCAACTTCTGTAGGTGAAATAAACAAGCTTCTGAGCTCCACGGTGCTCCTCTTCAGGTCTGGGAAAGGTATGAGAGTGTCACAGCAAGATATGACCTCGTCCACCTAGTCTTTCTCATATCTTTGAACCAAAACAGCTACAACAACCCTGCAAACATGATTTAAAGAGCAGTTTTAATCAGCAAAGTGGTTATATAAAAATGCCTCATATTGGTTTAATACATCTGTTCCGTATGCATCTTCCAGTCATTAACATCAGCTTATTTTACTAAACACAGAATTGTTAGCTAAATGCTGATGATGGTACAGCCTGTGTTATGACACGAGATGATAGAAGTGGCAGAAAGAGAACCGGTTGATTTTTCAGATCCCAGAACACTTGATTTGCAAGACTTGCAGTTAGAAGAAGGATTTTTTCCCTTTTGAGGGGAATCATTACAGACCCCCGATGTGATTTTTTAGAGTCACTTTGTTTTTTTAGTATGTAGCACTCACAGCTTATTTTCCATTTTCAAAGCACTTTGAAAATGCTGGCTAACTAATGCTCACTACACCTATGTGAGGTAGGTAAATCAGGATTCTTATTCCCATTTTACAGATGGGGAGACTGAGACACAAAGCTGAGAGTCTTGTCCAGCACATCAATGGTGAAGCTGAGATTAGAAATCAGGAGCTTCTGGTGCCCAGCCCACAGCTCAATTCTCTATAGAGTGCTGCCTTTTTAAATTGGAGCTAAAACTACACAGAACAGTTTTTAATGGAAAAATAATTTCAACTTTCAGGGAAAAAAGATTCAAGATAATAATTAAATTTCAAACATTTATGAGCCTAAGTCTCCTTCAAGTATTCAAAAGCTTCTTTCATTTTCCACATCTTCAATATTTCCCTGGACAGCACCTCCAGTGCCACCAAATTACAATTTCTCTTTTTGTCTCTTACATACTGTAATGCATAAATCAACAAGCTTCTATCCAAAGATGCACACTACTCTATGCCATTCTAATTCAGTTCTCATGCCATGTCCATCACCAGGGTATCAAAGTGCCTTACAGAGCCAGAAAAATTCAAGCAGGAGACTGATGCCTGCGAGGTGGGGTTAAAAAAAATTGCATGTGTAACTTCTTAATTATCTTAATTATTTTGTTTTCCTTTATTTTTAATGAGCGGGTTAATGTGTTATTTGGGAAGCAAGTGCAGTCTGCATTTGGAATTGATTCTTATCATGCTTACATTGAAGTAAATCAGTAGTAACTTCATTGGAGTTACATCTAAGTAAAATCTGAGTAAGTGAGATCAGAATCAAGCCCAATGTGTATGGATCTACTAACAGGGATACAGCAAAATCTTCCACTCCTGCATCTCGTGACAAAGCTGTGAGTGTAGACTCATTTGTATTCTCTCTGCTCTGCAGATGACACTTTTTTTTGACTGACTGCTCTCTTGCCATCACCTGCTTCTGAAGAAAAGCTCCTAGTGAAGAATGTCCAGATGCAGTCACTGTTAAATATTCAATATAATATGCCCTCATTTCTTTATAGGTTTTTTTAAAAACATGTCAGTTCCGAAGGAGGGGCCAGCCAGGCAATACTAGAGAGTCTTCTGGCTGCCCACGTAACAGTTACAGCCTGACCATCAGTAGTACAACCTCTAGAAGAGGAAAGGGAGTTTGTTTTTCATGGCTCTTTCAACCCCTGGCCTCTGGGTTGACTTCAGTGGCTGGTAATTTTTGCCCACCCCAAACTGAGCTGAAATCACTAGCTTATTTCACACATCCTGATGTTCCATGTCTCTATCTAGGAATGTATTTAGCACCCATCGCTGTATTATCTGAGCACCTTACAGACACTGAGGGGCTTATCCTCACAACACCTGCATGAGGTGGAGAAGTATCCAGTTCGACAGAACCAAACTTTCTGTCGAGCACAGTGGTCTTTGCTGTTTGTCCTAATTTGCTTTACAGGGTTGTTTGCATGCTGTTAAGTGGTTGTCGGAGTTTAACCCAAAGGCAGCTACATTTCCACATTACTGGATGAAATGGGTGGAGCGCTCAGGAGCCAGGTTTGTCAGGACATGGCTCTTTCGTGAATTGCCTGAGCATTCAGCACAGCCTGGGTCTGCTCAAGCTTCTGGAAGAAGAACATGCAGAACATGCTCCCATGCTGATATTATATCCTCTCATTTGCATACTCACTCACATATGAGTAATGTGATACACTTATAATCCCTATAGCCTGAAGTTCCAGAGGGAAAAGTATCAGAAGGGTAGCAGTGTCAGTCTGGATCTGTAAAAAGCAACAAAGAGTCCTGTGGCCCCTTATAGACTAACAGACATATTAGAGCATGAGCTTTCATGGGTGAATACCCACTTCGTCGGATGCATGCATCTGACAAAGTAGGTATTCACTCATGAAAGCTTATGCTCCAATACATCTGTTAGTCTATAAGGTGCCACAGGACTCTCTGTTGCTTTTTACAGAGGGAAAAGAGTCTCTTGGAAAAAAGGGGAAAGTGCTGCCATAGATTTATTTGCATATGCTACCCAATTCCCACAATTCCTCTAGTGACAATTGTGGAATCACCATAACTAGACATGAACATGGCCAGTCATGGGCTCACAGAGAAGGGAAAGAGCTCTGCCTGTGCAGAAAAGTAGGATTCTACTTAAGAGCATGAAGTGCTCTTGGTTCCCCTTCCGTAGGGACTTAACTGCAAGAGATGATCCAGAGGGCAGCAGCAGAGCTAAATGGACTCCAGTGAGGTCTCACCGCCACAGCATCTTAATAAAGCTGAATCTCTATGCTGAGTTAGATGGTGGTACTTCTGCATGGGACTAAGCAAGCATCTCCCTTCAGACTTGAGACAGACCTCCACAGGGATACTTGGATGCTGCTACTTGCTGATCCAAACCCTGGGTGGGTTTTGGTGGACGGGTAAGGTGGTGCTGTCAAGGGACTATCTTAAAATCATAGAAGAATAGGGTTGGAAGAGACCTCAGGAGGTCATCTAATCCAACCCCCCCTGCTCAAAGAAGGACCAACCCCAACTAAATCATCCCAGCCAGGGCTTTGTCAAGCTAGGCCTTAAAAACTTCTATGGACGGAGATTCCACCACCTCCCTAGGTAACCCATTCCAGTGCTTCACCACCCACCTACTGAAATAGTTTTTCCTAATATCCAACTTACACCTCCCCCATTGTAACTTGAGACCATTGCTCCTTGTTCTGTCATCTGCCACCACTGAGAACAGCCTAGCTCCATCCTCTTTGGGACCCCCCTTTCAGGTAGTTGAAGGCTGCTATCAAATCCCCCCTCGCTCTTCTCTTCTGCAGACTAAATAAGCCCAGTTCCCTCAGCCTCTCCTCATAATCATGTATCCCAGCCCCCTAATCATTTTTGTTGCCCTCTGCTGGACTCTATCCAATTTGTCAACATCCTTTCTGTAGTGGAGGGACCAAAACTGGATGCGGTACTCCAGATTTGGCCTCAACAGTGCCGAATAGAAGGGAATAATTACTTCCCTCAATCTGCTGGCAATGCTCCTACTAATGCAGCCCAATATGCCATTAGCCATCTTGGCAACATGGGCACACTGCTGACTCATATCCAGCTTCTCATACACTCTCATACACTGCGGCTGAGCCAGTCGGTTCCCAACCAATAGCAATGCATGGGATTCTTCCATCCTAAGTGCAGGACTCTGCACTTGTCCTTGTTGAACCTCATCAGATTTCTTTTGGCCCAGTCCTCCAATTTGTCTACTCTGGATCCTATCCTTACCCTACAGTGTATCTACCTCTCCCCCCAGCTTAGTGTCATCTGTGAACTTGCTGAAGGTACAATCCATCCCATCATCCAGACCCTTAATGAAGATGTTGAACAAAACCAGCCCCAGGACCAAGCCCTAGGGCACACTGGTTGATACTGGCTGCCAACTAGATATTGAACTATTGATCACCACCCGTTGAGCCCGATGATTTAGTCAGCTTTCTATCCACCATTCATCCAATCCATACTTTTTAAAACTTTCTGGCAAGAATACTATCACTTGTGGGATATTCTCACTGGTGGAAGGGAAGGGAGTTAGACAGATTATTACCAAAGTTACCAGAAGAGGGGAAATATTTTACTCTTTATTTGCATATATAGACTACTTCTGGGTTTTCCTAAATGTATGATTCTGTTCTTCCCCCCCATGAATGCTTCTTTGTTTGTACACAGTCTTGGAGCATCTGTGAATGGGGACGTTCTACCTCCTAAGGGCACCAAGGAAGGATGCATTTTGTTTTTCCCAGTTTCTGGATAGGTGCTTGAGCTGGGTTAGTTATTTGTCAAAAGGAATCATAGATATATTGAACCCAACCCTTTTAGCTGCTGTTAGCCACTTGGCAGGATGATTACACCTACCTTTATAGAAGTGTGCGTAGCTTGTATGCTAGTGTCATGTCTACTGGGATAAAGCCTCTCCCTATAGGTACAATCATGAGTATTTCCATTTCTCTTTAACAAAAGCTATCAGAAAAGAACAGCTGAGCATTTTGGAGAACATTGAGTTGAATTCTGCTATCAATTACATTGTTCATGCAAACCTATCTGCTTCAGTGAGGCTGAGCAGGTATAAATAGGAGAGCAAAATTTGGCTCATTGTCCCTAGAAATATTTCTGATGATGTATTTCAGAGTTTAGGGTGTGTAGGGATTATCCTCTAATCTCTTTTTTTTTATTTTAAGGAGCATTTTCCATGAAAACAGGAGCAGTTTCACTTTTGCGTTCATCGCCAGCTATTTACTCTTCACCTGAAGTCCTAAACTTCTGTAATATCATGGCCATCATCATAGCAACCAGTTATGATGCTTCTAAAAGAACTATTATTATTTGTAACATTAGCTCTTAGAAACACATTGATGGGGTCTGTCAGACCTTACAATCTAAATAAGCAAGATGGGCAAAGGGTGGAGGGGAAAACAGAGAGATGAACTGACTTGCCCAAAGACACACCGCAGGTCACTGGCAGAATCAGGCATAGTATCCAGGTCTCCTGAATTCTACTTCCATGACTTCCCCACTGGAGTACACAACCTCTCAAACTACGACTTTAGCTGAGGAATAAGCAGCAGGAATCTAGGAAGCTCCTACTCAATGAATATCCTGTTTCCTGCAAATGTCCCTTAGCAATGCCAAAAGTGCAAGAAAAATAGACCTATATTGTCCGGAAACAGATTCGTGTGAAGGGAATTCACAGCCAAATAAAAAAGGACTCAGCTTACTTGTTAAAGTAGCGATAAATGTCCTGATTCTCGTTCACTCTGAGGCTGCTTTCCACTGCTGTGGTGCTGTAAAGAGACCTTACAGTGGACCTAAATTATATGTACACTCACTATAAGTGCCTTTATCGTGTCAGTGAGGCATAGAGCAGCTTTAGTGTAAGTGAGAATAAGAACAAGGTTGTTAACAGACTTTTCACTGAGAACAGTCTTGTTCAAACATTGTCATTATTTTTAAAACAAACCACTGGACCCAATATAAAAGACTTAAATCTGGAATAGGGTGACCAGACAGCAAGTGTGAAAAATCAAGGCCGGGGTGGGGGAGTAATAGGAGCCTGTATAAGAAAAAGACCCAAAAATCGGGACTGTCCCTATAAAATTGGGACATCTGGTCACCCTAATCTGGAGCTTTTAGTAGCGATACGTGCTGGCGTTGTCAGGAAACGGATGCCAATTCGGTTCAATATAATCTGATTCTGGAAGAAGATCAATAGTAAGCTTAATTTTTTTATGTCGTCTGACATTGTGCTTAAAGGAGAATATGCTGTTTTGGGGTTACAAGGTACCGTGTGGAATCCTGATTATTCCAAAAAGTTCTGGCTGTGCAGAGCCCTGATAGCAGCTAAAAGATTTACTCTTCAGTATTGGAGGTCAACATCCAGTCCAATGATAGAAGAATAGTATACAGATAGAGCTGTGCTGGCATGCATAGCAACGATCTCCTTCTGCAGTAAAAATGAGAAGTGAACAGACTTTGTAGAAATGGTGGAGAAATTGGTGGGCTGGGTTATGACTTTCTTCTGGTGCCCTCTCTCCTCCCTCTTCCTTTGCTTCTTTCTGCTTTTTTTCCCCCCTTCCTTCTGCTTGTCTCCTCTGTATTTGTATTGCATTTTATTTCATTTGTATTTTGTTTTGTTTGGAAAAGCTAATATGATTGATAGTTATATCTTCTGTATGGTAACTTGGACAGTAGTGTGGGGGGAGGGAGCGGTATTATGTTTTGCTATATAAAAATTAAATTTTATAAAATGTTTAAAAGACAGGATGTTCTGTGGAACTCGTCACTAAATATAACCAAAGCCAAAAGCTTAGTACAGATTAGACATTTATATGAATGAAAGGTTGAAATTCACTCCATGGAAAGGAGAAGCACAAGGTCCATGTGCCACGTAAATCCTCCAAATATGGCTTATATAGTGCATAGACTTTTTACATTACAGTGGAGCTCTAAATTCCAGCCGCACAACAGTGTCTGGGTTAGAAGGTGCACAAGAGAAAGGGAGGTCACTCGCAGCCCCCCACCAGAGCCCAGGGAGTTGTCATGAAGGCCTCAAGTCAGAAAAGCGTCCAGTACTTAAGTACATACCAAACTTAAAGCAAGTACTTAAATCCCACAATGACATTTAAGCAATGCATAATGTTAAACACATGCTTAAGTGCTGTCCTGAAGAGGGATGGATTTATGCACTTACTTAAGTGCCTTGATCTAGTGTGGAGGAACCTTGACCAGCAGTCACAAAATCCATATTTTGAGGCCTCAACTCAAGTGGGATTTAAGTGGTGCACAGGCCTTGTGCTTGTCCTGTGCCCCGCAGCGAATTTCACTCTGGCAAATGAATTGTTGCCACCACCATCTGGTACAGCCACGATCTTAATCTGATGAACTGGTACCATTGCCTAGAAAAAAAATTGGGAGACACTGATATAAAAGTGAATTGTAGGTTTGCAGGGTTTGAAGGTTTTTTACATTAAGGCAAGAGTGTTGCTAATAATAGAAGCAAATACTAAGTCAGTTTGATTGTAAATCGGCTTAATAAACAGACCTACTTTGTTCGGTTTGTCATTATAAGGGATGTAACATGAAATCCTGCTAAACAAATAAATGATAGAGGTATAAACCTGTTAGAAAGAATTAATGTACTTCACACCAAGGCTATGCATTTCAGCACTCTTCCCTGCACTTCCAGAATTGATCACCACTGAAGTAAGCATTACCAGTCATGTAAATTTAAGATTATATCATCCGATCCAACTGAATTATGTTTACATAACCCCCTTTAAGCACCCTGAGAAAATAATAGCTCAGGGAAATATTCTCTCCTTAATTTTAAGATGCTTGAAGGAATCTATGCATTACAACTCCTTCTGACAGAACTTTGGCTTTGCAAGATTTGTCTAATCAATTGGAGACAGTCGTATATAGATTTTCAGATTTATTTCTACTTTGAAAGCAACCCTCCTATGAAACAAATCACCCTGCTGAAAAGGTGGCTCTTGAATGATGGTGCATATTATGTCTGAGGATTCTATACGTGGCATGTTTCCTCAGTTCACCAGCAGCTTTTTATCTGCTACACTCAGCATTTTAGTATTGGTACAGCAATTAAGGAGCGGACATGGAAAGAGGAATCAAGTTGCACCATTTCTACTCATGCATTGTCATTTAGCTTTGACAGCAGCCACCTTGCAAGAAAAGAGAGTCCTGAATCTAGAATGACGAGGTATGTGATTTTAAGGATGGTGAGTACAGCAGCAAAACACAATGCTGGTTTGATTTTTATAAACATTAAAGTGAGGGTCTTCAGAGAGGGATAAAATATTCACGTACTCTATTTGTTTCCCACCCGTAAACTGCACTAAGATGACATCAAAGCTTTAGGTGGAATAAGTACATGCACAATGTCTCTTCTTAAAGTAATTTAATTCACTCGAAGGGACACTTTTCATGCTGCAGCATCTTATTGACAGTGAACTACCTCTTTATGCTTCCTGTAAACACCAGAAGCAATTTCTGATCAATTAAAATCCAGGAGCAGCAAACCAACCATATCACCTGAGCTGTTTAAATGAATTCATTATAAAATAGACAGCTAGTTTTCCTATGATTTTCTTCAGATCACATTTGGAATCATTATTCTTGTGAGTTTTCTTTTCAGGATTTTTTTTTTTAAATCTCCTAGGAAGAAGAGGCTGTGGCTATTTTTTTTTTTTTTACTTTATTGGCCTTGACCTGGAGTACCTTTGATTCTATTGTACTTCAGTCTTTGTTATTGTATATCACTAACTGTGATAACACAACCAGTCCAAGCAGCAGGTAAGAACTAGTTTAAATTCAGATCACAGGTTTATCAATGTAACTGTTTGAAAAAGGAACCCATAATTTTTCTATGACCTCTGGGCCTCTCTTTACTGGAATGGATGCTTTCCATGAAGTAGTAGAGAAAATGAAATATTGTTTGCCATTTTAATTGAATCTACTACTGCCTCGTTATCAAAGGGATTGTCTCTTGCTGACCGCATATAAAACATAGCACAAGAACTGACATTGGTCATTCAAAGCATAAAATCCTGCAGTGCTGGAAAGGTGATTTGAGATGTAACAGCAGTTAGCATATTTTCTTGTTTTCGGTTTTAGATGCTGGAAATGACTGTGAAATAGTTTATTTGGGGTGGATCTGAATTTGTTTGAGGAGGCTTCTGTCGCAGTCAGAGGTCTACTTAATGTACTGTAATACAGCTCCTAATGCAATGCAATGGGTAGTAATGAGACACTTTAGATATTTGTTGGAAAAGTAACATGGCAAAACACAAAATGTCCAGTAAGTTCATGGAATGTATGAGACAACTTGTGGGAGGGTCATGAAGGGTCAAGTCCCCCCCACACACACACCCAGCAGTCAGCTACCACCCCCCAGCAGATGAGAAGGGGCAAGGCCAGAGCCAGAAGTGAAGGGGCAGGGCCATAATCTTTTCCAGACACGCGGCCCAATGCAGCACATCCCTCCGGCTGCCTGGAAGCATGCCTGGCTGCTGCAGCAACAGGAGGCTGTCCCCCTGCCCCGGCTCAGCTTCTGCGGACAGGAGCCGACTCTGAGCAAGCCAGGGGTCAGGGGGGCTCCAACTTGTTCAGCCGCTATCCCAGAAGCCAAGCCTAGGCAGGAGGCAGCCCACTGCTGCTACAACCAGCCACTCTCCCAGGTGGCTGCCTGCACTGCACCAGACAGCGTCCGGAAGTGGCTCTGTCGTGCTCCCTGCCCGGCTCTTGCTGCCAGGAAGAGCAGCTGAATGTGCCAGGAGGGGAGCTGGTGCATCGGGCCCCGCCCCCACAGACACACAACTAACGTGAGGTGGGGAGTGGATGGGGAGAGGACAGGTGGGGAGCTCACGTGTCCTCCCCTTTAGCTGGGTGGGGAGGGCACCAGTTGTCGAACTAATTTTGTTGCAGAAGGTGGAGGAAGTAACCAGAAGTACAGTCACTTTAGACTTGATTCAGACTAACGGGGAGGAATTGGTTGGGAATTCGAAGGCAATTTGGTTGAAAATGATCATGAAATGATAGATTTCATGATTCTAGGGAAAGGAGGGCTTGAGAGCAGCAGAATAAGGATAATGGACTTCTAAAAAACAGACTTTAAAAAGTCATAGGAACTGGTAGATATGGTCCTTTGGGAAAAAAAAGGTAAGGGAAAAAGATGTGCAGGAAAGCTGGCAGTTTCTCAAAGAGACAATATTAACGGCACGACATCAAACTATCCTGTTGTGAGGAAAGGTAGGAAGAATAGGAAGAGGCCAATATGGCTCCATCAAGAGCTCTTTAATGGCCTGAAAATCAAAAAGGAATCCTACAAAAAGTGGAAAAGTGGACAAATTGCTAGAGAGGAGTACAAAAGACTAGCACAAGCATGTAGGACAAAATCAGAGAGGCTAAGGCACAAAAGGTATCTACAACTACCACTTTTGTCAGTAATTAAACTTTTGTCGGTCGGAGTGTGGAAAAAAAAAAAGACCCCTGACCTATGTAAGTTTCACTGGCAAAAGTGCTGGTGTCAGCTCTCCTGATGACATACCTACGCCTGCTCTCTGGGGATGGTTTAATTATGCCAGCTGGAGAGCGCTCTCCTGCCAGCAAAGAGCGGCTACAGGGGAGACCTTACAGTGGTACAACTCTGTAGTGGAGACATAGCCAAGTTACACCTAGCAAGGGACATAAAACACATTACGAAGAGGTTTTATGAACACATTAGGAGCAAGAGAAACATAAAATTTAGGTCCTCTACTTAGTAGAAAAAAGAGCTAATAATGGACAATATCAGAAGGCTGAAGGTTTAATGCCTATTTTGCTTCACTGTTTACTAAAAGATAAACTGTCACCAGATACTTAAACCAATTGCTACTAACAAGTAGGGGAAAGGACAAGTTAAAACATATTTAGATGAGTTAGATATATTCAAGTTGGCAGGGCCTGATTCATCCTAGAGCAGGGGTTCTCACCTTTTTCATTTTGTGGCCCGCCCAAAATACAATAAAAACTCCTCGGCCCACCTATGCCACAACAACTGTTTTTCTACATATAAAAGCCAGGGCCAGTATTAGGGGGTAACAAGCAAGGCGATTGCTCATCGCCTCACACCACAGGGTTCCCTGTGAAGCTAAGTTGCTCAGGCTTCGGCTTCAACCCCAGGTGGCAGGGCCCTGGGCTTCAATCCCACGAGGTGGGGCTTTGGCTTTCTGCCCTGGGCCCCTTTAAGTTTAATGCCATCCCTGCTTGGTGGACCCTCTGAAACCTGATCGCGGCCTTCCAGTGGGCCCTGAACCCCTGGTTGAGAACCACTGACCTAGGGTACTAGCTGAAGCAATCTCAGAACCATTAGCAATTATCTTTGAGAGCTCGTGGAGGATGGGTGAGGTCCCACAGGACTGGAGACAGGCAAACATAGTACCAATATTTAAAAAGGGGAACAAAGAGGACCCAGGAAATTATAGACCAGTCAGCCTAACTTCAACACCTGGAAAAGTACTGGAACTAATTCTTAAACAATCCGTTTGTAAGTACCTAAAGAATAATAGGATTATAAGGAATAGCCAACAGGAATTTGTCAAGTTAGATCATGCCAAACCAACCTAATTTCCTTCTTTGACAGGGTTACTGACCTAGTAGATAGGGGGAAACTATCAACGTAATGTATCTTGTTTTTAAAGTAAGGCTTTTGACACAGTCCCAAGTGTTATCTTCTGTCTGTGTGTTCCATTCTATGCATCAGAAGAAGTGGGCTGTCCCCCATGAAAGCTTATGCTGAAATAAATTTGTGAGTCTCTAAGGTGCCACAAGTCCTCCTGTTCTTTTTGCGGATACAGACTAACATGGCTGCTACTCTGAAACCAGTTCCACATGACATTCTCATAGGCAAGCTAGGGAATTGTGGTCTGGATGAAATTGCTATAAAGTGAGTGCACAATTGATTGGAAGACTGTAGCCGAAGAGCAGTCATCAGTGGTTTGCTGTCAAACTGGGGGGATGTATCTAGTGTGATCCCACAGGGGTCTGTCCTGAGTCCAGTCCTAGTCAATATTTTCATTAATGACTTGGATATCGGAGCATAGAGTATAATTATAAAATTTTCAGGTGACACCAAGCTGGCAGGAGTTGATAGCACTTGGGAGGACAGGATTAGAATTGAAAAGAACCTTGACAAATTGGAGAATTTGCTCTGAAAGCAATAAGATGATAGTCAATAAAGACAAGTGGAAAGTACTACATTAGGAAGAAAAAATCAAATACACAGATACAAAACGGGAAATAACTGGCTATGCAACAGTACTGCTGAAAAGGATCTAGGGGTTATAGTGGATCATAAATTTAATGAGCCAAGAATGTGAGGCAGTTACCAAAAAAGTTAATGTCATGTTGAGGTGTATTAATAGGCGTGTTGTATGTAAGACTTGGGAGGTAATTGTTCCACTGTACTCGGCACTAGTGAGGCCTCACCTGGAGTTCTGTGTCCAGTTCTGACCACCACACTAAGAAAGATGTGGATAAACTGGAGAGAGTCCAGAGCAGTGCAACAAAAACAATTAAAGTTTTCAAAAATGTGGACTATGAGGAAAGGTTAAAAAAATTGGATATGGATAAGAAGGCAGAGGGAGGACTTGATAACAGTCATCCAATATGTTAAGGGCTGCTATAAAGAGGACAGTGATCAATTTTTCTCCATGTCCACTGAAAAGAAGTAATGGGCTTAATCTACAGAAAAGGAAATTTAGGTCAGATATTAGGGAAAACTTTCTAGCTATAAGTATAGTTAAGCACTAGAATAACTCTCCAAGGGAGGATGTTGGATTCCCGTAACTGGAGGTTTCTAAGAACAGTTTAGACAAACAGGAATGGTCTAGGTATACTTGATTCTTGCTCAGCACTGGGCACTGGACTAGATAACTTCTTGAGATCCCTTCCAGCCCTAGATTTCTATAATTTGAGGCCACCCATGAAAATTCTTGAAGCCAGTCTGTAGCCTGTGATTCCTTAAAACAGATAATTCTCCCATGCAAAAGGCTGAGGACCTCAGTGATATGATGGAGAACCAGAGTGAGCAGCTTTCCTCAGCATTGGACTGTTTTCTTAGGAAACTCCTCCAGGTCAGGTGTCCACAGACATCCCCATTGTTTACTACTGAACTCAGGGAATGAAAGAGCACAGAAGAGAACCAGTATGGAAGATGAAAAATTGGATTCAGTGATGACAGAGAGCTCCATTGGGTCTTGTGATGTACCACAGAGCTAGAGTGGAGCAAAGCCATTCAAGGTAGCAATAAATAGAATAGTCTGTTTCAGCCACACTTCCTCTCTGTCCTTCTTGGGAAAGCGATGGGCAATATTCCATCTTCCTTGTTGATTAAAATCCTTTGCAATCGATCCAGTTTCCTGTCATCCGGGAAGCCAGTGTCAGAGCAAGAGGCCACAAATGCACCTCTGCTCTCACTCAGTCTGCAGATGATCATGAAACGCAGCCTGTGTGTAGGAACCAGGCTTATGATGGATTCAGAAACGCAGTGGTGAAGCACTTCTCCACTTGGGTGGGAGTTATTGGTGCCTGGTTAAAGCAGAGCACTAGCTCTCCAGAAACACACCAATGTACAACCACTAATCAAGAAACCATCTTTTGATGCTAACATCCTATCCAGGTTCAAACCTATCATTTCTTGGGAAGATGATCAAGAAGGTGACTGCCAGTCAACACCAGGAACAGTTGGAAAAAGTGGAAATGGTCAGTACCTTCTGATCTGGTTGCAAAACCCAACAGATGCTGAGATTGTGAGCTTGTCAGATAGATAGCCTCCTTCAAGTTACAGATCCAAAACAGCTTTCCATGCTGATGTTAGATCAGTCCGCCTGCATTCAGTATCTCTAACCACAAAATGAGTGGCTGGAGGGGAATGGGATTGAAATAGTGGTTTTGTTCTCTCCGTTGGGGCAGATTTAAATCAGTAGGTACACTGGAAGATTATTCATCAACCCAGAGAGTTCTGCCAAATGGAGTCCCTGTGATTCCAGTTTTATCCCTTTGGGTGTCTGATGCACATGTGAAGCCACACCAAGTACCAGTAAAGAGGTACGGACTGAAATACTATGAGAACATTTTTGAATCAAACTAGCACCGAGCAGCCCATTGTGCAAGGTGCTCTCTACATGCACATAGTACGGGAAAGGCTGCCAATCTAAACAGAAAAGAGTAGGGAGAGGAAATGGAGGTGTAGTGACTTGCTCAAGTCTATGGCAGAGTTCGCAGTAGAGACAGGATCTCCTGTGCCCCAGTCTAGTGCCCTACCACTGTCTCCATTCGAGATTGAGATGGCAATGTCCTCCCACTGTCCCAGATCACAGACTGATGTGCAAGTCAGTGAAGGCTCATATGGGTTAAGGCATAAGCATTAGGAATTGGGCCGATGTTCCATTTTGAGATTTTCACCTGTTCTTTGGTACCCTAGTTTACTGGGGCACTTATAAGGTCATCAACTAGGGGAAAGGAATAGCTCAGTGGTTTCAGCATTGGCCTGCTAAACCTAGGGTTGTGAGCTCAATCCTTGAGGGAGCCATCTAGGGCAAAAATTTGTCTGGAGATTGGCCCTGCTTTGAGCAGTAGCTTGAACTAGATGAGTTGCAGAAGTCCCTGACATTCTATGAACTTTAAAGTCATCTGGGGCCAGGTTTTGGCAGTGATCAAGAACAATTTTGATCCTCTCCAAAATATTTGGGAGCAGCAGCCTTTAATCCCAGATGTGGACACAGAGACCCAGGCCTTTATAACCCCAGTGCTACATTGCTGCAGCACTCTTTAGCTGGGATTTCCCTTCAGAAATTACCCACAGACTGCAGCTGTTGCAGAACATAGAAGCACGCCTGGTCAGAGGCCTTTACAAGAATCAGTAATGTTGTCACTCCATGACTTCTACTGGCAGCATATAGACCAGCGAGGGTGCTTTAAGGTTTCAGCAAAGGTGGAATTCACCTCTATGCAGACAGCTAATGCATGGCTTGTGCAATGCTTTAAACCCACAAAATAATGCTTAATAGGACTTAAGTGGGGCATAGATCTCCTGTACCCCCTTAGTTTATAAAGATCTAAATAATATAACTCTGCCTAAGGAATTGCCTATTTTTCTATGTCCTATTATGCTATTGGAGATCAACAAGATTGGAACTGGTGAGCCTTCTTAGGTAACAGAGACTGTTTCATTACCTCAATATAAATTGAGAGTAACTCCACTGACTTTCTCAGACTTAGTCCTGGTTTATTCCCATGTAACTGAGCTCAGAATCTGGCCTATAACCCTGAAAGAACAGGAGGCAGTTATCTCTGCCATTCTTCATCCTAGTATCTGTTAAGGCAAGGCTGAAAAATTCACTTTAATTCCAAACTTGTTTTGTTAGTCACAATGGAATGAGACTTAAACAATTGTACTTTTCCCTTTCTGACTATGTACTGGGGCATGTTTCCATCTCACTCTCTCTTTCTCTCTCTTTTTTTAATCAGTAAATTGTTCAATTAACATGATATTTGTTGTTAAATATGCATTAATGAACTATATAGAACGGATGAGCATTTGACTAAGGGAAAGGATAGATTAGTGCTGGTTAAAGCAGCGGACTGAGATCAAGGAGATTAGGTTCTATTCTTGGTGGATTCCCTGGGTCATCCTAGATAAGTAATTTAACATCTGTGCCTCAGTTTCACATATGCAAAATAGGGATAATTCTCCCTTCTTTACTGTGGTGTTTGACTTAATTAATGTCTGTGAAGAAGCACTTTGAAGTCCTTAGATGGAAGATGCTAGAGATGTTTTTGAGCAGCTGCCATTCCCACGGTCTCCCAAACACAGTCTACCTACTTCATAGAGTCCAAACTAATCTTCTCCTTGGTTTTATTAGCACAGAAATGAATAATAGTAACAACATAAATTTCAGCTCAAATAATCTCCACAGGTTTATCTGCTCCTAGGGCTGCTACCCCAACTTTTCTCAGTCCACATCCTAAGTCCTGTTTTTCTAGAGATCCACATCCGTCTCTCCTATAACTGGGTGGGGTAGTGAGCCTTTTGCCTCAGTGGGTGAACAGCACCCCCCTTAACCCTTTCCTAGCAGGCTAAAAGAGAGAGGAGTGTTTTGTTGCTAACCCACTGGATTGTGTTAGGTGCTCTGAGTTCAATTCCTGTCTTTGCCACAAGCTTCTTGTGTGACCTTGAGTAAACCACTTAATCGCTTTGTGCCTCAGTTTCCCACTTGTCAAATTGATATGATTATAATATTTCTTTTCACCCATCGTATTTCTTTGTCTTACTCTATTTAAAGTATTGCCAAGAGTTCAAAAATTGTGCCTCAGGTCCACAGAAAATCATGAGATTTTAAAAATAGTAAATTGTAGGTTCTCTTTATTTGCCTTCTGGTTTTGAGCTTTTAAGGTTCACGTTCTCAAGCTTTTCTCTGTGAGAACTAGAGCTAGAAATATACTTTGATTCTCACATAATCACATTACTTCAGAAACTGAGATTTTAAGGAACAGTAGAGACTATCATGAGACTCATCATAACTTTCAGATTTATGTTGATTAATCAGTAAACTCTTCAGAGTGTGGACTGTCTCTTAAAACGTACAGCATTTAGCACAAAAGGGATATTTAGCTGGGACTTCTAGGAATTACCATAATACCAGTAACATTAATAACAATCAACAGCGGCTAATAGGGTGAGAGATTTCTGGCCAGACTGTCACTGATTTATTTATTTATTTGTGTGTTTATTTCTTGTATTAGCCCATCTTAGAAACGAGTTCTTCCTCTATACAGACTTAACTTTTCTGAAGCTTTGTCACTTTAATTTGTAAATGATACCATTGCAATATATCACTTACGCTGAGTTACATGGGGTTGAACCAAATGTCAGTGTAGAGCAATGAACCATTTTTGTTATTTGTTACTGTAGGTTAAGTTTATGTTGATTACTCTAAGTATCACTTTTGAAAGTTAACTAGCATTAAAGTGTTGATAATTCCCCACTTTTGCAATCATATTTGCATAGTGTACAACAGAGTTGAGGAGAAAAAATTATCTTAAGTGTTGTTTTTCATCAGCCCTGTCAGTCTCTTACTGTTTGCTTCATCTTGATATATGGGGCATTCTGTGACAAATGATTATGACATTTTTCATCTAAGCTTTGCATTATTATATAATAATCTTGTTCTTTCTCGTGAGTGCACCCTTTACATGTAGTGGGGGAAGGGGGGCAGAGATCTGTTTTACAAAAATCTTGCCTACATTTATAAATCCTTTCCCTCCCCACCTTCACAAAACAGTAGCAGCAGAAATGCTGCCGGTTTTCCTGTGGGCTCAGTCCTCCCCTCATTGAAGTCAATGACAAAATTCCCAATATATCAAATCTAATATATAAGAAGTGTGGGCCCTTTCTGTTCTTCCCTCATTGTCTGTCAGAATATTACTGAACAGAACACTTACAATTATTATCACAGCCCTGATTCTCCCTCATTTATCAATTCAGTGAAGTCCCCCCCACCCCCGATTTATACATAGGGTGACCAGATAGCAAGTGTGAAAAATCAGGACACTTCTTTGGGGGGGGAGAGAAGAGGGGGCAACTGTATAGTTGCAAATATAAGACACAGCCCCTAATACAGGGATGGTCCCAATAATATCAGGACATCCGGTTACCCTATTTATACCTGTATAAATGAGAGGACAATCGGGCTTTACCGTTTTATTGCAGCAATACTTTTAAAAGATACTGAAACAATTCCTAAGCATTAAAAGCCAAGAAATTAAATCCCCAGCATTCAGAAATGCAGCATGAATAAGATATCTCCATAGCTATTTCTCCCTCAGTTACATTTCACCTTGGTTTTGTAACCACATTTAGGATCTAAATTTACTCCTATTTATATTAGTAAATACAAGAATAATAATAGTGCCTGACATTTATTGAGAGCTTTTTACTTTCAATACCTTTTTTATACATTTTCTAATTCATCCTTAGTCCTATTACTAATTAAAATTTTACTTTATCATGTGTGTGTGGCATCTTGTATTTTGCAAAAACAATTGTACATGAGTTACTAATTTATAGTAAGTACCTACCTGAATTCAGAAGATTTCAAATTTGCTTCTAGGAAATATTACATTTTTGAAATGTTTGGCTTCTCTGCTAGTATTTATCTTTCTGCTTGCCTCACACTTCTTGCATGCAAGTACAGTATAGAACATGTTATGCTTTGCATTAATAACAGCCCAATAAAAACAGACAATATTCTTAGTTAACTATGTGTTGAGTTATGTAGATCCTAATTCTACTGCATAAGCAATGAAAGAAAAGCAGATATTTTGTCCTTACTGAAAAACAAATTCTGTGATACAAATGCAAACCGACATATGGTAAAAATTGCCTGCAGCTCTGCTGATTTACAGCACTGTCTTCACTCACAGATAATTCATTAAAAAATCAGTTTCATACTCTGTGTGTATGTGTGTGCGTGTGTGTATGTGTATATATATAAATTAAAAAAGGACTTGTATAAATACCAGTCTATAAAGGTATTACATAGCTTTTCATACAGATGAGAGGGGTTAAAAACCCTAAAATGTATGGTCACCAGAAGAAAAAGCAAAGGTATCATTAGAATTCATCCTTCGATACAGGTCATGATTGTGGGTTAGATAGCCCAGCTCTTAAATCTACTACCTGAACCATCTGCTGTGCAGTGCAAGTTGAATCTGCTTATGTGAAACACAACTATGCAGACATTTATATTGTGGTAAACAGCACAAAAGGGAATAGAAAAGTGCCTGATTCAGGGCTCTCTTACTGTTCATGGGAACAATGGGAGTAACTATAATGTATACTCCTGGAGATAGCAATATAAAACCAAAGGATATCAAGGCCATTTGCACTGTAACCAGTGCAGTTTTCAAAACAAATAGCAAATTAAAAACGGGGGGGGGGGTTGAATTTTGATATTTTACCACTATTTCATAAAATAATGATCGATTTAAAAACTGTAAGGAGGAAAAAATACCCCTGATGAAAAATGAATTTGGGCAACATCAGCCAACTTCAAAATATTAATAGTCAGCATATAGTTGGCTATTTGGATTATAAGGGGAAGCCCTGAAAGCTCTCCCTTGAATCCCATACCCTCTTCTCCAAAGTATGAGTTACTAGGACCAAAACGTTCAGTAACTTCCTAGTCAGAGAATGGATTTGTTCCTTTTTCTAGTATTTACTAAATGTGATGCACTGGTTGCTTTGATCCACAGCTTTGAGATCTGTGCACGATTTCTTCCTCTCTAGGGAAATACACAAATCAATCACCACATACAAGAGACAACATTTTTCCTCTGTGGCCTCTCTACAGCAGGTGAAATATTGTTGAAAATGACGGGAGGGGAATAAGTATGTGGAATAGGGAAAGTGCGCCATCATCTCCCTTCCAAAGTAAAATTCACTAGTAAGACCAGATGTAAACAAAACTAGAGTGTTTGCAAAAAATGTTAAGATGAAACGGCTGCTACTCTATTTGAAAATATTAGAAGAAATGAGAATCTCCATCTGTTCATCTTGATCCGACTCCCATTGAAGTCAATGGCAGAACTTCAAGGGGCCAGGCTGGCCCATTTTCAATGGCAATCTCAGAAGATGTTGTGTGTTGCTGGCGAGGACACACGTCTGTCGCTGTTCAATCCATGTGAAATTTTCAAATTAAGTATGAACTAAATTGAAAAGTGAGAACAAAATAAACTTTTATTCCAGGCTCAGAGTGTCCACATCAGGGGTTATACTGGGACAATTTAGCAGTATATTTATCCAGTATAATTATGCTGGTAAATTTTCCCATGTAGAAAAGCTCTAAGATTGAAGTCCCAGTATCCAGCCTGTTACCACAGATTACAGAGCTTTTCTTCCTGTAGCTTGGACTGGAGTCAGATAGTTTTGTATCTATATAACTTCTTTTCCCCCTTATTATTATTTGTAAGGGCTTTGCTTCCCTCCCCCGCCCCCTTACTGGTCAATTTACCTGGCTCCTGAACAAGAAAAGCTTGGGGTTTTTTGTTGTTTTGTTTTTATTTTTGACCTTGTTTGTTTGTTTGTTTTCCCTTGCCAAGGTATATGCCTGGCTCTTTACATGGTCCCTAGAAACTCTGCAAAATTAAAATGTAAAAATTACATGGGTGAATTTTAGGTTACCGTTTCCAGAAAACAGATCCTTATGTCACATTGAATCAGCCATCTGAAGGAATTAACAATTTAGTATGTGATCAAGGGACACATGTTACATCAGAATAACACACTTGCTCAAAATGGTTGAAATGTTCACTGTTATGCTAATTCCTTTTACAGGATGAATCATTAATTCTAAATACAAAAGCTAGCATAGAGTATGTTGCTACAGGATATGTTTTTTATTTTAAAACATAAATCAGTTGCACCATAAGAGTGCTGGCCCCTAACTTAGCAGCCAATGGATCATAATCATCCTCTCCTAGGGATGCTATTTGTTTACAGTTCTACCTCTGGGCTTAGATCTCTTCCTCCAAGTTGCCCAGTGCATCCTGCCTAGTCCGTTTCGGTCCTGTTTAGATTGTAAACTCTTTGGTGATCAGATTGTCTGTATTGTGTTTCTTGTGCAGCACTGAACACATTCCAGGTGTTTAACAAAAAATAAAATAAAAAACGATTATAGAGGTTCTGATTCTGCACTGCTTGTACACCCAAAATTCCCAAAGACATCAGTGGGAAATCAGGACCAGACCCATCTGAATTCTTATTTATTTTTAGGGTACTGTTTCTGTTTATAACCTGGCCCAATCCTGCACTCCTTACTCAGGCAAAACAGCCCTGGATGCCACGTGTAAATTGTTAGCTGTAACACAATTTATAGTTCATGGGGCAAAAGTATAGCATCAGCTGAAATCAAGTGGATGAAAAGAAAGAGAATTTACACATTGCCATTGATTCCCTTCACATTCCCGGTGAATGATTCCTCCAAAGTCATCGGCACTGTGGATACTTACAGAGCTCCTCTGACTGGGTTTTGTGTTTGTGTGTGAATTGCTCCTGTATCATTCCAACAGGGCCAAATCCTGCCATCTTCGGACTGAGTCCCCTGAACTGCAGTTGATATTCCCTTGCAGGATTGGGACATTGAGTCCCGTTTAGTTAGAGGATTGATATTCAGGGGATATATCAATTGTCCACAAATCACAGATCTGGCTTTGCATGTGGGGGTGGGGTTGCTAGTGTCATTAAAAGGAGCAATTCTAAACCCATCTTAACTCACTTTGAAACCCTTCCCCAGCCCACATTGTGTTAATACATAGGTCCTGTATGAGCCCTCAAGGGATAGCCGGAATTAGGCTTGCAAAAGGGATGCAGCATCTTTTCGCAGAGAATCTACACAGATGTTGTGCCATATGGATCAAGAGAATTCTGGCCAATTGGGTCTTTAGGAGTTTTATTGTGTAATTTCTTAATGTGTTAATATTTTGGGGCCCAGGGAGGGAATGGATCATCACTTAAGCCCCAAGGATTTATGTTTTAAAAGACCATAATGTATTTTCAAGCACATTTTCAGGGTAGGCTCTAAATATCCACAGAAAATACAATGAGGCATCAGAGGAAGGGTGTTAGCTAGAAAAGTCCTTAGGGATACATTTTAGCTATTAATTGTGTTGGTTTATAATCTGAGGCATTCCACCTAGACCTTTAAAATAGAAACAAGTAGAGCCAATGACCAGCCCAGGACTAGTCATGTGAATAAGGGCTGTGGTCAGCCTTTGGCTGGCTGTTTAAATTTTGGGTGTCATTTAATCGCTCCGTCCTTCAGTTTCCCTACCTGTAAAATGGATTTAATCATACTTACCTTACTGCAGTGCTGTGAAGTGCTTGAGAGAAGGTGATCCAGTATGGCAAAACATCGTGGCTAAAAGGAGCAGAAATGGTGATTTGGGGGAGAGTTGTCTGAAATTAAACCTTCCTTTACAGCCAGGCAGACAGTAATCTCACACACGATATGTATATTTATTTTTAAGGAATATAACCCAGCTTTGTACAAACTGTGTGAGAGCAGAATTATGCCCTTGGACATCAATTGGAGCTAGTAATGCAGCATTCTCATCACATTGCTATTACTGCTGGCTTCTGATACTCAAAACCTCAGATTGTGTAGGTGTGGTGTTCAATTTGTTTGAATTGTGAACAGCTTAAAGCAGTCTTATGAAATTCTACTTGTAACTTCTTTTTACCAGGCAAATACTATGTCATTTGTTTCATCATCTGTCATTATGGTAAATGAGAGACAAGATGGGTGAAGTAGTATCTTTTACTGGACCAACTTCTGTTGGTGAGAGAGACAAGCTTTGGCGCATACATGGAGCTCTTCTTCACTTTTAACAATGCTGTATAGGGTATGATAAATGGCAGACAAATAGACTGTGTGCCTAGGCTGGTAACTTTTTGTAACCTTTATCCAAGGTCTGACTTATATGGCCAGATGCAAGTGCCAGCAACTTAGGTATCATTATAATTATATTTATTATTAATGGAAACAAAATGCCATTTACAGCAGTGAGGGAGAAGGAACCAAGAGCTGTAGGTCATCTGTCCATGGTAACTCTGTGTGTGTAGTGTTGTATTCCGGATGTGCAGTGAATGTGCGCGAGTAACCCACTGGTTACCTGCACCTGCTTGTGTATTCAAGGTGTGCAGTGCTTGCTTGTGTGTTTTCTGTAGTATTACTGCATGCATCTTCCAGGCCTTAACTTTAAAACAAAAATCTATTTGGGCTTATCTAGCGAAAGAGGATATGTTGGTGATTCAATGCCAGACACATGTTTTAAATAAGTTGAATAACAGAATGACCCCTGCTTATGCGGCTGGATCCCAGTAGCTGCCTCATGCCTTTTATACGCTGTGAATGGTGAGGGGTTTCCTGTCTTATTTAGAGCCTGTTTTACCCATTCTGGGTTCCACTGCTGGATAACGCAGACAAGGTTCTAAGCCAGAACAGGACACACAAGAATGATTCAGTGTAAACACGTGTGTGTTACTTATCTCCAGGATACATCTGGAGCTTATCGTGAGCCAAAATGCGCCCTTCTCCTTGAAATTCACCTTCAAGGCAATGAGATGGAATATTTCTTCCCTCCCTTCCCTGACAATTGTCAGTGGAGAGGCTGCAAAAAAAGCTAAAAAAGCCACTGCAGCCTGAATGCAGCCCTGGCAGCTGGCAGCTCTACTCTACTGCAGTGATGTCAGCTGCAAAACCCGGCCACCTCCACCCCCACCCCTCAGCCCCCCGTCATGAGCAGCAATCAAACTCCCATCCGCACACACACAAAGTCACAAGAATAAGAATAATGACAGCAGCAGGGCAATGAAATCAGCCATGGATGATGAGTGGAGGAGGAGGAGGCTGAGCTCGAACCAAAACAAAATCCTCAACATAAAAATAAACCCAGATCTCCACAGCTGCGTCAAACCCATCCCAATAAATAAAATCAAAAATTAATGGGGATCTGTGAGGGAAATTCTAAAGGCTCGGTGCATTCATTTGCCTCAGTCAAGGGGCTGCAAACTCCCCTCTCTCTCAGAGTGGGTGGCTGAGTAGGTGGGACATTGCATGTGACTTTCTTGCAAGGTGAAACTGCAGGAGAGTCAGTGGGGATGGCCTCTCCTAGGTTGCTGCTGGGGGCCGGGGAGGAGGGGAGATGGGGTGGGCTGGAGGATCTTTCCCTCGAATCTGCTCTTTGATGCTCTGTTATCTCCTGGTTGTAAAACCATCCTTTCCATGGACAGCACCCTGGGCGTAAAATAAAGAAAGGAGCGTCTGCCAGCTCGGAGCACAGAGAGGAGGGATGCACATGAGGGCAAAGGAGTGTGAGGCGCCTGTGAGTGATGGAGGGGGCGGGGGGCTGGAGGGGGCGAGGAGGGGGGATTTTTTTATTATTATTTTTGATTGTGAGGATTATTTGCGGTTTGCTTTCGGTGCAGGGAGTCCGCAGATGTGTGGGGGGGGGTTGTTGTTTTGGGGTTTTTTTGCTGAATCCTTTCAAGGGGAGAGAGAAGGGGGGGAAAAGTGGATCAACATCACGGATGGAGGACAGTGAGCAGACAGGGATGGCTAAGGATAAATGGGATGACACCCCGCCCGGCTAGTCTCTTCTTTGCCTCTCCAAAGCGCCGGTCCTCGCTCAGGCTCCTCTGCGGGCAGCTCCAGGCTCTCAGTAGGTTGCTAAATGCGCCACGCAGCCTGGTGACTCCCCCCCCCCGCTTTAATATAGATTCTGCTTCTGTTTTGCAGCCTTTTGCCTTCCGATCCAGGTCTTCTCCCGCCTCCCTGCATGCTAAGATTTAACCAGAGGCTGCTCTTGTACCTAGGGGGATGGTCTGCACCTTGGAGAGCATCTTTCCTCTCTCCCTGGCTCTGGGTGGAGTAACTTTCCCTTGGCTTGGCTTAGCTTCCGTGATTTTTTCCTTTTCCACTTTCTTCTCCATGTAGCTGGCTGGTTTTAGACTCTGTCCCTGCTGCAGTTTGCCAGCTGCACACAACCTACCCACCCATGTCTACCCCCCACCCCCAAACAGCCACGGGATTATGCAAGCAAAGATACCTGGATCGCCTTCTGGATGGAGAACCTCAGAACACGCGTCGGGGCACGGAGCGGTGTGAGGAGGGTGTTTCGCGTGGGGCTTCGTTTGCTCCTCTGTGTTTGTGGGTTGCATGGGGGGGGAGATGCTGAATTGACGGCTGGGCTTGCTTAAAACTGTGAGACAAAATGCATTTGGTTTGCAATAGCTCCCTCACCCACTTAGCCAGCCAGTCCCCCTCCCACCCATCCATCCCTCTTCGGGCGCGGGCTGGCAAGAGGGGGCTCTGGACCGGTGGGGAAGGGGAGATGCTGAGATGCTGAGCCTGGGCGAGGAGGCTCCAAAGAGGTAAACGCTGGTCCGAGGTGTGGGTGTGAGGAACTGCTTGGTTCCCCTCTCCCCCACCACCCCAGTTTGTATAGAGGGGAGCGCGGGGCTGTGGGCGGTCGGGGGGGCGAGGGGATGGAGTGGGGGGGGGTTATAGACAGGATGTAGCGGTGGGATACAATCCCCCCCCCCTTATTCTTCTTCTGAGCGATGGAGGAGTATTTTGCCTTAGGGAGGTATGTAGCCAGGGTGGATGCTACAGAAAATGATTGTATTTCATTTGTCTATTTCTATTTCTTTCTGTTGGTCTCTCTCTTAATGATCTGTGCGCATTATACTTGCGTGACCTTTGAAATCAAAGCCCAGTGTATTGCTCGTAAGGTGCATTGGCTGGAAAGGGATTTGGAGAGGGTGTCTGTGATGCACCCTGGCAATCTCTCTCTCTCTCCCTCCCTTCTTCCCTCCCTCCCTCCCTCCCTCTCTCTCTGCTGCATTTTGCATGAGCTATCTAGGTCATTAGCATTTTAGCGTATGCAAGACTTGACAAAGCTGATGAGAAGCCAGATGGGCCCCTCTCCTATTTTTTTTGCACCACTTGGGACCTGAGCTAAAGGATTGACTGCAGCAGGCAAACGGGAAAGGTTTATTACTCTCACCCAGGCCCCTTTATTCCAGCACATCGGCTTTGCGGAAAAGCAGCAAAGCGCACGCGACGCCTTGCAGAGGGTAGGTAACGGGACCAGCCTGCAGCCACCGATCGCTTCCTTCTTTCCCCCTTTTTCCCCTTCCTTTCTCCCCCGTTTCTTTTGCACGGCTGGCTGAGTGGGTGTCTGCAGCCGTGCAGCAGCCATTGCAGGGCTGGTCATTGTCTGTGTGTCTGGGGGAGCAGGGTGGGTGGGAGAAACAGGGGAAGGAAGGCTGACACCCCCCCTCCCCCCGGCAATTGAAAAGAGACAGAGGCTCGCCGCAAACAGGAGCAAGGAGAACAAAGACAACCATTCAAATTCACGGCATGTTATCCCATTGTCTGTGTGTCTCCCTTGCGCGGGGGAGGCGGTGGGTGCGAGGGAGGTAGTAAGGGGGGGGGCTGTTGCTTTTCTTTTTCTCTTTCTCTCTTTTTTTATTCTCCCTCCTCCTTTTTTTTTTCCTTCTTCCCCTTCCTTCCTCCCGAGGAAAGGCCCCTCTCTCCGTGTTCACAGCGGACCTTGATTTAAATGTCCATACAATTAAGGCACGCGGTGAATGCCAAGAACGAGGCTGAATAGCATCGATCCGAAAGCAGAGGAAAAGACAGCTGCAGGGTGCTGTACCAGGGTCCTAACTCTGTGTGTGTGTGTGAGAGAGAGAGAGAGAGAGACAGCGATTTCACCGAGTCTGTCTAATCTAACTGTAATGCAATCTCAGCTGTGCTTTGCAAATAAATTATACATCTATATGCAATAAAATATGCATATGTATAAATATGTGTGAGCATTATACATAGGTAAAGTGTGTGTGTGTATATGTGTGTGTGTGTGTGTGTGTGCAATACAGATAGACATAGATGCGATTATGTATTTGTATGTTACATGCGGTTTTTAAATTTGCAAATAAGTTTCCATTTCTGCAGACTAGGGGACCTTTTTATGGAAAAAAATCAGCTCATTGACCATGTTTCTATGGTGAGGAGGTATCTGTCCCTTCGCCATCATCTCTCTCTCTCACACACACACGCTCTTTTACTGCAGATAGCTCTGTTGGGAAATCAAATATTCAGCTGTCACAGAGATCTGGATGTGACATGCATCTAGTTAGGAAAGAGCTGCTCTGTGCAATGCCTCCCCCCCTTTGTTTTAAATAGTTTGTTTTAAAATGTTACTTTGATCTTGATCAGTCTGACTTGCTGAAAATACATGGGGGTGGGGGGAGGGACAGACGGACTACTAGTAAAGCCTTTTTCGTTGCCTGTTTTTGTATCTTCCTCTTTAATCCTTATAATGTAAATCATAAGTGTCTGGGGCAGATTTATGTCTGCAGGATCAGGCTGTGTGTAAATCTCTTGGAAGGATAAACATGTCATTTGTTCCCTTTGTATGGTAATACTGCCCCCCCCCCAACAGCTGCCCCAGCCATGCATCCTCTCTACAAAACGTCCCAATTACGCTCCAGAAGTGACCCATCATCTACCTCATTATTCCCTAGCCCAGACCCAGGGAAGGAGAGGGCTGGGGGTAGTGGGAGGAGATGTATTTATGTGTATGCGTAGGAGGGGGGGGGGAGGTAAAGCAAATTATTTACAGGCTAAGAAGAAGAGGAGGCTGGAGAAGACCAGAGGAAGGCGGATGGAGACGAGGGATGAAGAATTGCCCAGGCAGAGGCGGGAGGACAGGACGCTTGAGAGCGCAGGGTCAGCACAGTGGGCATAGAGCCTGCATGACATTTGGGTATCAGCTAGTGAGGCCTAGCGGGGGGGGGGGGTGTGGATAAGGGGGCGCAGAGTAGAAAGGGTTTGAAGCGTGGGTGTGGGTGTAAATCTCTTCATCATTCAGAAGGATCCGCCCCCCTTCTATGCCCCACACAGGGGCAGCAGCAGTGAGGGGCTCCCCAGCTTTGGGGCTGTTGAAATCATTCAATCCAGAGCGATAGATAGACAGAGGCTTTAACCCGGCTGCCTGTGCGTTACCGATCACTCTCGCCATGGCACGGCTGGAAATCTACAGCCTTCTCGCTAGACACCGCCGGAGCTTTGGGTTTACCAAGCGCCCTCCAGCTCCCCCATCGCCCTGCAGAGAAGGGCCCCCCGCTAGCCCTGAGCAGGTCTGGAGCTGGTTGGTAGGTGGGGGTGGGGGGCAGGTGCCTCTGCAAAGCCGACCGGACAGAAAGAGGCTCCATTTCTTTGGCAGGCTCCAGTCCTGTCTGGGCCGTGGCCAGAGCAGGGTCCTTCGCCGCGCGCAGCGGCTCCCCCAGTCCCCTTCCCACGTCCAGATCGTGGGTGTTGCTTGTTACTCCCCAGGCTTCCAGACGCATCACAAATCGGTGCCCAGGAGCGCCCTTGCGCACAGCTCCGGAATGGGTTTCGTTTGCTGTTTGTTTGCTGTTATTTCTCATTACAGATGGAGGCCCCTTGCCTAGCCATGTGAACGGGAGTTCTGGTTCCTTCCCGGTGCTGCCTGGCTGCGGGCTCAAAGGCAGCGCTCTGGCATGTCACTGATTGCACATTACCTGCCCGAGTGTCCCCGCGCCCCAGTAATTAGAAGGTAATTAAACACACACTCCCAAATGATACCTCACACCTTCCAGGAAGGGCCTTGCTGGGGGAGGAGGTGTCGGTTTGCTGTTGATTAAAGACAATTAACAGCGACAACAAATATCAGAGGGGTAGCGTGTTAGTGTGGAGCTGTAAAAAACAACAAAGAGTCCTGTGAATACCCACTTCCTCAGACATGCTCCAATATATCTGTGAGTCTTTAAGGTGCCACAGGACCAAAAAAATCCTCTGTGCATCGGACAGGTTTCTGCAACACACGTCTGCCCCCCTCCCACCTTTTCTATTAGTGGCAAAAATGCCAGGCTGGGCCTTAGGAGGAAAGGAAATAGTTCGTCTGCGTGGCAGGAAATGCACAGGTAAAAACCCTTCTCCTGGCAGGCACTTGCTCCAGGATGGAGTGGGCGAGGCCGGCGTGATCGACACAAACGGGAGTGGACTTACCTTCTGGGGCAGCGCTCGATCTGAGGGAGTGTTGTACGGGGACAGGTGGATCAAACGTGTGTGTGTGTGTGTGTGTGTGTAAAGAGAGCCCGTTAACACACAGCCACGTCCATAGCTATACAGTCCGTTTATGACCACAGAACACCAGCGGGGATTGTCTCTGCTCACCGCCTTGCGTTCGGGCTGTGCCTGCTCTATAAACGCTTTAAAGCCCTTAAAACTCCACGTCCTCTTTTGCAACTATTTTTCAAAATCCCTCCCTGTATTTAATATGTTTTCAGTCCATGGTGTGTTTTGTTTTTTGTTTTGTTTTGTTTTGTTTTAATCTTTTCAGCAAAGCCGTTTGCACCTTTGGGCTTTTTCACATTTGGTTTGGTTCATTTCGGTTGTTGTAAACGAGGCACGCCAATAAAAACCGGTTCAATTGTTTTCTGTGTTCCTTTCCTTTGTTGCAAAAAGAGACTTTTCGCCCGTGTTTGTTTTCTTTTCTTTTCTTTTTGTTTTTTATTTTAGTTTAAAGATGTGTCGCGGTTGGCTCGGGGAAGGCGAAAAGGGCTCAGATAAGCGGCGTGAAAGGCGGAAGGAGCCAGGTTTACATACCTATATATATGTCTCTATATTTTAAGAAAACCCAAACCTAGATCGCTTTAAAAAAAACAAACCTTCTCTCCCGCGTAGATCTTTCTTTCCCAAATATTTGGGCGGGGACGGTGACTCAGACAAAGTGCAAACCTATTTTTCATGGGGAAGGTCAAAGCGCCATTGGAAGTTGGTGTCAAGGTCATTGGGGCAGGATTCACACCAAACATTTTTGTGTTTCTTGTAGAGGCCACAAAAATACACTCACCCCCTCCCTTGACAATGAACGAATTTCTTGGTACATTTGGTCTCTAGATTATTATTAATTATTATTTTATTTTATTTTATTTTATCGCAATCGGTAACCTCTAGTGGGTAGGTAGAAAACGGCCCTCAGATGTAATTTAACCTGGGATTTCTGTCTCGCTGTGGGGCTGTATTTCTGTCCAAGTTTTCTGGGAGAGAACGGGGATGAGCGAGCTAGCCAAGGTGTCCCAAGAATGGGACTGCATTTGGCGTATTTCAGCTGCGGTTAGTTTACCATTTATTTTTGAAATTCCTTTATCCTTTACAGGGGAGTCTCTATCCCTTTAAAAGTAAACGAAATGTTCCTCCATGTTGCTAGGGCTGGCTTCCATCCTTGCTGGGTGCGCACTTCCCCTCCTTTGGGTACCAGTTAGGAAGGCAGGCGCGTTTCCTAATAGCACCAAATCATTTCCAGAAAGGCCTTTTCAAAGGGGAGAGTTTGCGTTTAAAGATGGAGAAGGAAAAACCCAAGTGGTGCTAAGACTGATAATGTTGCGAGTTGGGAACTTTTAACTCACAACAAGGGAAATTGACCAGTGGAAGAACTTGGCATTTGGAGACCAAATTCGCGGGTGTCTTTTTTTTTTGAAGTTAAAGCAAAGCGAAAGAAAACAAATCCCTCCCCATCGGCTAGACCCTTGCATCTGGCTGTTTCTCTGGGTGAAAAGTGCGCTCTTCAGGCTAGGTTATGGCTAAGACTTCAACCCAAGGAATACACACAACGGGTTCCTCCCCAGAAGGGACACAAACCGGACGCGACTGGGGAGGGGCCCTGGATGACTGGGCCAGCGGGCAGAATGACCTGTTTCCATTGCAGGGCGAAGAGCCCCCAAGCCTGGCAGCGGCTCCTGGGAACGCGGGTTTCCCTCGGCTCACGCAGTTCCTGTGACACCTGCTTGACTTGACGCTCAGCCCTGAGAACCCCTGTGGGTGCGGGGGAGGGGGCGCTCCAGTGACCCGAATGGGGGGGGGGGGCGAGGCAAGCCCTCCGCTCCCGGCCCTGCTCCCCGCCTGGCTGCTCCCCCGGGGGGAGCCTGGAGGCTTTGGCTGCAGCAGGAGCAGCAGCGTCGATGTACTCCCGCCCCTGCGGCTACACAAAGCCCCCTACTGCTCCACTGATGCTCGCCCCCCCCACCATATAGTCGCAAGAAGCTCCATTATAAGCACCCCTCCGCCCCCAGCACCCCAGCAAGCAGCATCGGTAAATTGCCTTCCAGTTCCCATTCCCGGGGCCCGATCCGCAGTCCGGGGAGTGAAGTCATCCCGCTGACTGTAGTGGGGCTTTCGACCCGACCCCCAGCCCACCCCCTATAACCCTCCCCAGCCCCGCCCCTCCAAACGCAGAGCCCTGCTCCCTTGCAGGAACACAGATCTAGGGAAAAAATCATCTCAACTCAAAATATCCCCCTCCCCCCCCAGAATAAGTAAATAAATTATCCCCCTTGAAATTTACTTCAACCAACCGGCAGGAACAAAGATCCTCCCACCCCCTTTCTGGCCCCCCAAAGCTTATTGTCCTGCATGGACCGCTCCAGAGAGACACGCCGCTCTGCCGCTCCAGGACGCCTGGCTCCAGCGCTGGGGTGGGATTCGCTCCTACTGCGGCGGGGACAGGGTCGGGCCCCGGGGCCAATCCCTGCAAGGCAGGGTCGCACCCCCCCTCCAAAGTTGCTAGGGATCCGAATCGCGGGGAGCGGTGCTGGTACTAGAATAAACCTGGCGGGGTTTAGAGACTCCCCCGGACCCTGGGGATGAGCCGGACCCTGCTGCCTTTCTTTTCTTTGCTGGAGGAGTAAGGTATAGAAATGGGGGGGGGGCACCAGGAGATGGGCTGGGCAGGGGGGAGGCGAGAGTCGTTGCAATTTTATTCCAAGCACGTCAGATTTTAACGCCCCCCCCCCCCCCCAGGCCCTTTCGATGTAAACATAACGGCTAGAAACCTGCCAGGCTCCGTCCCCGCTTGGATTCGACGGGAGAATCAAGCCGCTTGCGTGAAGAGTTGATGCCCCGGAATAACCTTCAGGCGTCTGGCTCCAAGGTCAGTTTCCTCTGGGCGCTGTGCCTGAGGCTGCAGGCCATGGGGGCCCAGGGGGCGGAACCCGTGGATAAATAGGTGCCGCAGATGGCGGGGGGGATGGTCGAGGGGAAGATAGATAGGACACAAACACACTTTCAGCTACAATATTCCTCTCCACCCACCTCCGCCCTGGGCACAATGTATGTTGTATTGAGTGACCGGTTTGACCTCAAGATGATCTCAGGCCTCAGTGGGGTTTGCCCCCAACTCTGTCCCTCATAGTCCACCCAGAGGTTTAACTGCTCTGACTAGCCCCTTTTGAGGCTCTGTTAGTCAGGATAGCCAATCAAGAAGGATCAATGCTCTGCCCTGGCACTGGGAGCCTCTGTTCAAGGTCAAGTTCAGGGTTCTCCTTCCTGGAGCCCGGTTTGCCCATCTTTCAGTTTATTGTTGTTTCATGTCTCTCCCCCCACCAAAACCTCAGACACGAAAACACAGACCTCGGCCACAGTAAAACTGAGAGCATTCTAGGCGCCTTTTGCTTAGATTTCAAGGGAAATCCTTTTGTAATATCCTGGGCACAGTAATTTATAAATCAATTCATACATTAATTAAATTAATTCAAATTGCTTAGATCTAAAACAAGGAGAGGCCTGGTTTTTAGCCTTTCCTGGACAGCACCTTCATCCCAGCAGAACTCCCTCTGTGTGCAAAGCAAGACAACCCTCAGTTACCCATGATTCATATTTCACTCCTGCCTTGCCTCCCTGACTTCTCCCTTTCTCAGCAACAGAATTGCAAATCATCTTAAATACTCTAAATTTAGAACTCCAGAGAGACTGTGAACAGTTGTTTTGATGATCTCATTGCTTTAAATAAAGGGGACAAACAGAAAACTGCAGTTCTTTCCACCACCCTGGAACGTCTGCTCACCCAGGTACACCAGCGCGTGGCTTTACCCGTATGCCTTTGCTTGGGCCTATTGTGGAGAAAGCTATTCAGACACTTTGAAAGGAGAGAAATCCTGGATTTTAGCAATATTATTTCTACTGTCATCAAAATGCCCAGAGTCTAAAGCAGGGATGGGCAAACTTTTTGGCCCAAGGGCCACATCGGGGTTGCGCACCTGTATGGACGGCTGGGTAGGGAAGGCTGTGCCTCCCCAAACAGCCTGGCTCCCGCCCCCTATCTGCCCCCTCCCACTTCCTGCTCCCTGACTGCCCCCCTCAGAACCCCTGACCCATTCAACCCCGCCCTGCTCCTTGTCCCCTGACTGCCCCGACTCCTATCCACACCCCCGACCCCTGACAGCCTCCCTGGGACTCCCACCTCCTATCCAACTTCCCTTTGATCCTTATCCCCTGAATACCCCCTCCCAGGACCCCCCCGCCCCTAACTGCCCCCTGGGTTCCCAACCTCTTATTCAACTCCCCCTGCTCCCTGTCTCTGACTGCCCTCCCAACCCCTATCCACATCCCTGCCCCCTCACAGGCCCCCTGGGACTCTCTCTCCCAACCCTCCCTGTTCCCCATCTCCTGACCACCTCCCTCAGAACCTCCACCCCATCCAACTGCCCCCTCCTCCCTGACTGCCCCCCAGAACCCCCTGCTCCCATACCCAACCCCCCTCTCCCCACCCCTTACCAGCAGCAGGAGCTCACAGCTGTGACACCTGGCCAGAGCCAGCTGCACTTCCCATGCTGGCCAGCGAGACAGTGGGCCAGACACTAGCCCATATGGTGGCGTGGCTGCGGGGGAAGGGGGACAGCGTGGGAGGGGCTAGGGACTAGGCTCCACAGCCAGGAGCTCAGGGGCCAGGCAGGACAGTCCCACAGGCTGTAGTTTGCCCAGGTCTGGTCTAAAGAATAATCTTCAGCTAACTCAATATCAGGAGCTGCAATTACAGATCAGAAAGACAAGGGGACTCAACAGAGCCAGGGTCTTCTGTTTGCATTTGTTTATCGAAAGCCTCAAGGCCTAGATGAAAAGCTTGTATGCAAACCTCTAACCAAGCTGCTTCAAGCTGGCTGAACTCTTTTTCACTGACTGAACAAGGCAAGGGTGTACGTGCAGGCGAAACATCATTTCCCACGAACAGGGCAAGAGGAGGGGGAGAGGTTTAGATGAGCAATTTCTCCTCTTGTCACTTACGTTTCACCATTGGACTTCTGGAAAGAGCCTCTCACTTTCTACCTACTGTGCATATGTGTATGCATATGGCTATGAACACAAGAACGGCCATACTGGGTCAGACCAATGATCCATCTAGGCCAGTATCCTGTCTCTGACAGTGGCCAGTGTCAGATATTTCAGAGGGAATGAACAGAACAGGGCAATTTTGAGTGATCCATCCTGATGTCCAGTCCTAGCTTCTGGCAGTTGGATGTTTAGAGACACCCGGAGCATGGGTTATGTCCCTGACCATCTTAGCAAATAACTGTTGAATGGATCTAATTCTTTTTTGAACCCATTTATATTTTTGGCCATGTGAATGAGTTGCACTGGGTGACTGTGTTTTGTGTGAAGATGTAGTTCTTTTTGCGTGCTGCCTGTCTGTACACACTTGTGCATATATACACTAAAGCTGATTTGCCATTGCCCTGCATGTGATGTCGACATTTGGACCAGAGCAAAAGCAGTGTAAAATGCTGTGATTTTGATATGGTAGCATTTCACACCCCAGCTGCACCAGCACAAATGGTGCCAGAAGGTGGAGTGCATTCTGTAGAACTAAAATCAATCACAAACAGATTTATCCAAGTTTGTATAGACCACTTATCACTATTGCATCTAAACACATCCTGCGGAACTATAATTTTGACACCATTTTTCCCTCATAGAGAAAAAATAAATATACGGTAATATTCAGGCTAGTGAGGCTAATACTTTAGCAAAACTCCCATTGACTTTAATATGAAAAAGGACCAAATAAGCAAGTCCATACTGCAGAGGGAACAATCTTGCGCTGGCAGGTGGATGGTCTATGCAATTTTTTGGTGAGGAGGCCAGTCAGTTAGGAACTTCTCCCTCCCACCAAGCTATATTTTATGGTTCTCATTGTGCAGTAAATTCCCCGTGCAGGAATGTATTGTTCTCCCTCGTCTATATACTTTTCCGGGATCTGCTAAATGTGTCGCAACATCTTGTTTACCTCATTCTCCAGATTTTGTGTGCGCCTTTAGGGTTTTCACAACTAAATCATTGTGATCTTCATGACATAAGAGGGAATCTCCAGCTCTGATATTTATGATGACATTTTTTAAACATTTTTCTCTTTGTTTGGGGGAAAGCAAATTTCTACAGCTACTGAACTGATTCTTTTATGCAGCAGCTATACAAAAGAGCTAATATCTGGCTGGATAATCTCACTGTTAATAGGGATTTGCCTGGGTGAAGTTGCTCTACTGATAATATCTTATATGGGGAAGACAGAAGTAATGTATATGTATGTGTGTGTGTAGTTTTCTGTGTCAATTTGTTCCACTGTTAGTGTGAACCTTAAAGTTATTTTATTTATTACAATAACACATAAAGCCTTTTAGAGCTGCAAATTTAGAAGAGGAAATTATGCACATAGGTTAATAACCTACAGCGATATGACTGACAACTAAAATTAGATGAACACGGCAGAGGGATATGCTAAAGGTGGTCACATTATGAGGGTTCAAATCCAGACTGTTGGGGGTTAGTGTCTCTGCTTCCCCTGCAACCCAGGGTGCTTTACAATATTTGGCTGCTGTAACTCTCTGCCTAGGACATTCATAGGCAGCCTACACAAGCATGCAGGTCAGGTCACACCCTGAATGGTGGACAACCCTGGCTCAGCAGATCTGACACCAGCAGCAGACCGACTCTCAGGCTTCCACCAGCCTTGGTTGCAAGGAGCCCAACACACTCTCAGTCCCAATTCTCCCCAAAAACATTCAGCCTGAAGTGTCCAGCCCTCTCCTGGATAGCTCAACATAATAAGGTTCAATGATCCCGTAAAGAGTCAATATACACAGCACCGTATCATTTTAACTAAAGTTACTGCTCACTTAAGTTAAACAGCACTGCGTTGGCTCATAAGAAAAAATAAACAATTTTATTAACAAAAGAACCTGGATTAAGTGGTTCAAGTATAAGGAAAGAAACAAAACGTGCTCTGAATGGCTGAGACTTAACTTAGACTCATAGACTCATAGACTCATAGGTCAGAAGGGACCAATCTGATCATCTAGTCTGACCTCCTGCACAAGGCAGGCCACAGAACCCCACCCATCCAATTTTATACAACCCCTATCCCAGGACCGAGTTATTGAAATCCTCAAAAATGGTTTGAAGACCTCAAGCTGCAGAGACACCACCAGCAAGCAACCCGTGCCCCACGCTGCAGGGGAAGGCGAAAAACCTCCAGGGCACCTGCCAATCCGCCCTGGAGGAAAATTCCTTCCCGACCCCAAATATGGCGATCAGCTAAACCCTGAGCATGTGGGCAAGAGTCACCAGCCAGCACCCAAGAAGGAGTTCTCCGCAGCAACTCAGTACCCATCGCATGCAACATCTCCCCGCAGACCATTGAGCAGACCTGTCTGGTGGTAATTCAAGATCAATTGCCCAAATTAACGATCCTATCATAACATCCCCTCCATATACTTATCAAGCTTTGTCTTAAAGCCAGGAAAGTCTTTTGCCCCTACTACTTCCCTCGGAAGGCTATTCCAGAACTTCACTCCCCTAATGGTCAGAAACCTTCGTCTAATTTCAAGTCTAAACTTCCTAATATCCAGTTTATACCCATTCGTCCTCGTGGCTACATTAGTACTAAACTTAAATAATTCCTCTCCCTCCCTAACGTTAACCCCCTTGATATATTTATATAGGGCGAGCATATCCCCCCTCAGCCTTCTTTTGGCCAGGCTAAACAAGCCAAGCTCTTTGAGTCTCCTTTCATAAGGCAGTTTTTCCATTCCTCGGATCATCCTCGTAGCCCGTCTCTGAACCTGTTCCAGTTTGAATTCATCCTTCTTGAACATGGGACACCAGAACTGCACACAGTATTCCAGATGGGGTCTCACCAACGCCGTATACAATGGTACTAACACCTCCTTATCCTTGCAGGAAATACCCCGCCTGATGCATCCCAAAATCGCATTTGCTTTTTTAACAGCCGTATCACATTGGCGACTCATAGTCATCCTGCTATCAACCAGTACCCCAAGGTCCTTCTCTTCCTCCGTTGCTTCCAACTGATGCGCCCCCAACGTATATCCAAAATTCTTATTATTAATTCCTAAATGCATGACCTTGCACTTTTCACTATTGTATTTCATCCTATTTCTATTACTCCAGTTTACAAGGTGGTTCAGATCTTCTTGAATAGTATCCCTGTCCTTCTCCGTGTTAGCAATACCCCCCAGCTTTGTGTCATCCGCGAACTTTATTAGCACATTCCCGCTCTTTGTGCCAAGGTCAGTAATAAAAAGGTTAAATAAGATCGGTCCCAAAACCGATCCTTGAGGGACTCCACTGGTGACCTCCTTCCAGTCCGACAGTTCACCTTTCAATACGACCCTCTGGAGTCTCCCCTTTAACCAGTTCCTTATCCACCTTACAACTTTCATATTCACTCCCAGCTTTTCCAATTTAACTAACAGCTCCCCGTGCGGAACCGTGTCGAACGCCTTACTGAAATCTAGGTAAATTATATCTACCGCATTTCCTTTATCTAAGTAATCCGTCACCTTCTCAAAGAAGGAGATCAGATTGGTTTGGCACGATCTACCTTTAGTAAATCCGTGTTGCAATTCGTCCCAATTACCATTGACCTCTATGTCCTTAACTACTTTCTCTCTTAAAATTTTTTCCAAGACCTTACATACTACAGACGTCAAGCTAACAGGCCTATAATTACCCGGATCACTCTTTTTCCCTTTCTTAAAAATAGGAACTACATTAGCAATCCTCCAGTCATACAGCACAACACCCGAGATTATCGATTGCTTAAAAATTCTCGCTAACGGGCTCGCAATTTCACGCGCCAGTTCCTTTAATATCCTCGGGTGGAGATTGTCCGGGCCCTCCGACTTCGACCCATCGAGCTGTTCAAGTACGGCCTCTACCTCAGTTGCAGTAATATCCACTTCCATATCCACATTCCTGTTTATCATCCCTCCATCATCGCAAGGTTCCTCACTAGTCTTATTAAAAACCGAGGCAAAGTACTTGTTTAGATGTTGGGCCATGCCTAGGTTATCCTTAACCTCCATTCCATCCTCAGTGTATAGCGGCCCCACTTCTTCTTTCTTTGTTTTCTTCTTATTTATGTGGCTGTAGAACCTTTTACTATTGGTTTTGATTCCCTTTGCAAGTTCCAGTTCAATGCGGCTTTTAGCCTTCCTCACTTTATCCCTACATGTTCTGACCTCAGCAAGGTAGCTTTCTTTACTGATCCTGCCTTCCTTCCACTCCCTGTAAGCTTTCTGCTTTTGTCTAATCCCCTCTCTGAGTTGCTTGCTCATCCAGTTTGGCCTGCAACTCCTGCCCATGGTTCTTTTCCCCTTTCTCGGGATGCAGGCTTCCGACAGTCTCCGCAGCTGTGACTTAAAGTAATTCCAGGCCTCCTCCACATTTAAATCCACTAATTCCTCCGTCCAATCCACTTCCCTAACTAATTTCCTTAACTCTTTAAAATTAGCCCTCGAGAAGTCAAAAACCCTAATCGCAGATCTACATTTGTTTATCCTTCCATCTAGTTTGAACTGAATCAGCTCATGATCACTCGAACCAAGGTTGTCCCCTACCACCATTTCTTCTACGAGGTCCTCACTGCTCACCAACACCAAGTCTAAAATGGCATCCCCTCTCGTAGGTGCTTCAACTACTTGATGAAGAAATCCATCCGCTATCACATCCAGAAAAATCTGACCCCTATTATTCGTGCAAGTACTCGTCCTCCAGTCTATATCCGGGAAGTTGAAGTCCCCCATAATCACACATTTCCCCTTTGTGTTTACTTCATTAAAGACATTAAAGAGGTCTCTATCCATATCCCAATCCGATCCCGGCGGTCTGTAGCACACCCCAAGCACTATCTCAGGGGAAGCTCTAGTTGCTTTTTTACCCAGCGTGATTTTTGCCCAGACGGACTCTGTCTTATCCATTCCATCGCATCTTATTTCGCTACATTTAATTTCATCATTGATGTACAAGGCTACTCCCCCACCTTTGTCTTTCTTCCTGTCTTTTCTGAACAGCACATAGCCTTCAATACCCGTGCTCCAGTCATGAGTACTATTCCACCAGGTTTCGGTAATCCCTATAATATCCGGCTTCACTTCCTGCACGAGTAACTCCAGTTCCTCCATCTTGTTACCTAGGCTCCTCGCATTAGTGTACAAACCTTTTAATTTTCGGCGTTTGGCGTCAGTGACATTCTTTCCCCCGTCGTGCACAAACTGTCTGCCACCAGCATCACCCGTTACTCTGGTTTCTACTCCACTATTCCTCCTTGGATCAAATCTTGGGGCCGCAAGGGTATCCCCGCTCACTTTGTTTACTTCCCTCTCCAGGTTATGTTCTGGCATGGAGATCTCCCAAACATTTCCCAACCATCTCCCCCAACTTTCTAGTTTAAAGCCCTCTTGATGAGGTCGGCGAGCCTCCATCCTAGAATCCTATTTCCCTCCTTGCTGAGATGAAGTCCATCCTGAGCAAACAGTTGTCTATCCGTAAATGCGTCCTAGTGACCGTACATCCCAAAGCCCTCCTTATAACACCACTCCCTGAGCCATCTGTTGATCGCCATAATCTTGTCCCTCCTTCGTCGCCCCGCTCTAGGAACCGGCAGAATCCCACTGAAGATCACCTGAGCCTCGATGTCTTTAAGCCTCTTCCCCAGTCTGAAATAGTCCTCCTTGATACAGTCCAGTGAGTAACTAGCTGTATCGTTCGTTCCCACATGAAGGATAATCAACGGATTTTTTCCCGCTCCCGCTAAGATCGTATTCAGGCTCAAGTCCACATCCTGTATCTTAGCCCCCGGCAGACAGCACACTCTTCTGTTCTCCCGATCCGGTCTAGTTACAGGCCTGTCTACTCTTCTCAGTAGAGAGTCTCCAATCACGTAGACTTGCCTTTTCCTGGTGACAATGCGATTCTCCGGTCTATCCCCCACAGCAGCTGGCCGTGATTCCTCCTGATTTGTATTCGACCTCACAATCCTCCTAGGGCTCGTACTTGATGTTGCCTCCACTGACTGCTCCCCTCCATCTGCAGGACTAGCTGCTTGCCTCTTCTTCCTTGCCGTTACTCCTTCAGCAGCCCGCTGTGTTCCATCTTCATTTCCCAACTCAGCAAACCTATTCCTGAGTTCTATTTGTCCATCGCTGGCCCGTCTTATCCTCTGTCTGGTTCTCCTAGTGACATGCTTCCACCGTCCACTTTCCTCACCCAGCAGTCCCTCCTCAGAGTCCTTAGGTCCTGCTTTTGTCCGCTCGCCTGAGCTTGTCCCCTGTGCCTCATCATGTCTGTGTTCCATCATCTGCTCAAATCCCCTTCTAAACTCAGCCAGAGTTTCCACTTGCATCTCCAGTCCCCTTACCTTTTCCTCCAGCAGCTCTATCAGACGACACTTCATGCAGATGAAACTCCTTTCAGGTGCTCCCTCTAGGACCATGTACATGCCGCAGCTGCCGCACCCAGTCATCCTCAGTGTGTCTGCACCTGCTGCCTCTGCCTCCATCGTAGCGCTGCAACTCTGTGCCTGGCAATCCACAGCTCACACCGCACCGCAGGCCACCGACCAGCGCAGGGCTGCCTCTTCCCTGGTCTGCCTTCCCGGTTCCTCTGACTTGGTCTCCCCTGCAACCTCCCCCTGGAAACTCCCCTGTTAGCCGCTCTGTTCGCCGCCTCCTGTGCCGCTGCAGCTGACTGTGCCGCTGCCTGAGTGCCTGGCTCCTTATATAGGACCCCTAATCAGGTAAGCCCCGCCCCCAACTCAGGGCTCAGCCTCGCTCTCAGCACACAGCCCCTAGCAGCCTGCACACACACTCACTCACACACAAACACCACAAACTACAAAAACTTAAGCTACTGTCTGGGTTCAAAGTAAAATTTTATTACGTGCTCCCAGCAAGATGACTCAGAATGACTGACCACACCTTTGACGACAAGGACCTCTTCACAGAAGAACAAAGAGCTGGCTTCCCTTGTGTCCTCAGGTGAAAGATCTTGGGGGCTCTCTTCTCCTTACTCTGTAGTTCAGTTCCCAAAGACTCCAGCCCCCCCCACACACACACTTGGGCCGAAGGACCCATCTTTCTCAGCTTGCAAAAGTGCTCCCCTCCTGCCTCTGTCCCATGATGGATGCCAAAGGTGGCTTCTGTCCTTCCTTGTAATATCTCCCAAAGTTCAATGCCTTGCTGCAGGAGGCAGGAAGCTCTCCTGTGTGCTCAGCTTGCTGTCACCACCAGGAAGCTGACCTCCCATGCTGTGGGCTTCCCATGCCCAGGCATGTAAATGGGGCATCCATTGATTTAATTCTGTCATGCTTAATTTACACAGGAGACAGGTAAATAGCTGCCCCCCTCCTGTCTGAGTGGGAATTGCTCCTTTCTTGGTTTGGCCACACACTTTCAAACATAGTATCAGTGAGTATTTCTAATTCCTCACATAGTGTTAATATGGACATTTCACAGTGAGATTAATCACCAACGTTTACGGGCATTCATAAATAGAGTCCTGCACGGATACAAATTTATACCTGCAGATGCGGATATCCGCAGATAGAAATTGGTATCAGTGGAACCGCAGGGCTCTCCCGGGAAATGCAGTGGCAAAAGAAGCCGAATGTGGGGCCGCCACTCCCAGGAGCCAGCGCCCCATGCCAGCAGCTCCTCCAATGCAGCTGTACTGCCCGCACTGGGGCGGGCACCAGGCTCACCAGGAGCTCCTGTGTTCAAACAGCGCACACGCCCCCAGACAAGAGACACAAACAGCTGCGTGGAAGGGATGGGGCAGGGCTGGGCGCGGTACAGCCATGCCAGAGGAGCTGCTGGCTCCTGGGAACAGCGGCCCCACATTCTGCTCCTTTCGCCGCTGTGGTTCCCGGGAGAGCCCTGCTGTTCCATGGATACCGATTTATATATGTGGATATCCACATCCGCGGGTATACATTTGTATCCGTTTAGGGTTCTATTAATAAAAGACCTTACATGATACAATAATATTGTATTCAATCAGTTGATTCAATTGCTTATTATGTGAGGTTTAGGCCCCCTGGTTTCTCTTCCCTTCTGGGGTGTTGCCACACTGCCCACCTTGTTAGCTTGCTGGCTTTGCTGGTCCAATATGTAAATACATTATCATTGTCTTTCAAAGTGCTTTGGAAGTAACTGCCCTTAGACAACCACATTCCTGTGTTTATGGTGGGGTAACTTCTCTTCGACTGACATTCAAACACATTAAGAATTTTAAGAATTATAATTTCAGTCTGTGGCCATAACTTTTCATCATTTGCTTGCACCTACCTTACCAGTGAGATGCTCCGAGAGAACCTATTTCAATACAGAAATAAAATCCACTCCAACCACTAGGGTAATCAGATGACCCAATTTTATAGGGACAGCCCCAATATTCGGAGTTTTTTCTTATATAGGCGCCTATTACCCCCTCACCCCCATCCAGATTTTTCATGCTTGTTATCTGGTCACCCTACCGAACACACACCCCTACTTACCACCTACCACCCTACACTGGAACCCCTGTGGGGTATCATCAAACAACTATAACCCATGCCCAATGGGGACCTCATCCTTAAAGAAATCTTTCCTGAACCTGCACTACTGGCCTTCAGACAGACAATCCCCCACCCTCTCCAAGCTCATCATTAGAAGCCAGCTCCCACAGACCAGGATACACCAGCTCAAAGTGGCATCAGACCCTGCCAGAACAACAAATGCAAAACCTGCAGCTCAGAAACATAATAAGGTTCATATTTCCCGTATCTCCAGTGCTACAATGATCGACACCCCTCCCAAAACACATCTTTCAAGATGCATGGGTGCTACGCATGTCTATCACAACATGTGGCAGAGGCAACTTGAGGGAGGGTCCTGGGGGGGGGTCAACTGTCCCCCCAGATTGGCCTGCCAGGGGCAGGGAGGGAGAAGGGCTCTGTCCTCCTCTCCCTGTGTTGCCCTCCCAGCATGTTTGGCCACTCTTCCTGGCAGCAAGGTGGGGAGTGGGATGAAGCCGCTTCTGCCTGAAAGAGCCTGGCTGGGAGGCAGCGGTGGCCCACTCCCCACCCAGGACCTGCTGCCAGGTACAAACGAGTTGGATGCTTGGCCCCTGTCATGGGTAGCCAAACCCAGGCAAGGAGCGGGCCACTGCGGCCTCCCAGCCAGCAGGGCGAGGCAGGGGTTACTGGGCAGAGGATACGTGGGGCAATCATAATGTCATCCTCTTTAGATTGAGCCCTCCCAGTATGGGGAGACACCAGTTGTCTATAATATATGGTGTACCTTATCCAGTGAATTAAATACCTCCAGAACAGCTATGTGGGTGAAAGGAGACAAAAGACAAAAACACCTTGTCACCTGGAGGTGATCAATCTACATCTGAACTCTCAGTCCTCATCCTCAAAGCAAACCTGCACTACACTTTCAAAAGACAAGCCTGGGAACTTAAATTCATAACTTTGCTAGACACTAAAAAGCATGGGTTTTAATAAAGGTTCTGGATTTATAGCTTATTACAACTGTCTATAACACACAAATCCCCCTGCCTCCCCCATTTTGTGCTATGACTCCAGGGATGTTAAAGGGCCACTTCACCTTGAATGGTCCTTTCAGAATAACTACTCGTGGTCAACAATTTGTTCCACCTTGTATTTAGCCGTGACGCTGAGTTTCTTTCCCAGACCTGAAGACCTCTGTGTAGCTCAAAAGCATGACTGTCTCATCAGCTGAAGTCGCCCAATAAAAGATATTACCTCCCCCACCTTGTCTCTCTAATATCGTGGGACTGACACAGCTACAGACACACTGCATATGACACCTTTTAGATATAGATTGTAACACTGAGTTGGGGTACACCAGGCTGGTCAGGCCAGCTGAAACTAGAAATCAGGCTGCCTCTTGCTCTCAGCCCTTGGGCTGTTCTTAATGTCACAAAGGCATATTACTAAAACTGTGGCTGGGGATTTGTTCAAAATACCAGTCACATACTTTTCCTGGTCAAATATTTCTAGATCATAGAATATCAGGGTTGGAAGGGACCTCAGGAAGTCATCAGGACCAATTCCCAAATGGCTGAATACTGTGGCCTATTCTATATATTTTTTGTTGCATTTCCTTCTCTCCTCTTCTCTCCTAACATTGAGATTTTACATAGCAAAGAACTAATATGGTCAAACATTACCAAGGAGAAGGCAAATGCTCTGCTCTAAAGAAAAAGCCTTTGTCGGCCTAACAAAAGACGGATAGGAACCAGGTCTAGATGAATGTTCAGGGCTACTACACCAATTGTGTTTTCTTAGCCCTGGTCTACACTGGGGAGGGGGGAAAATCAATCTAAGTTACACAACTTCAGCTACGTGAATAATGTAGCTGAAGTCGACATACTTAGATCAACTTACCGTGGTGTCTTCACCGCAGTGAGTCGACTGCTGCTGCTCCCCCGTCAACTCTGCCTGCGCCTCTCGCAGCGGTGGAGTACAGGATTCGACAGGAGAACGGTTGGTGGGGGTCAATTTATCGTGTCTAGACTAGACACGATAAATTGATCCCCACTGGATCAATCGCTGCCCGCCGTTGCCGATCTGGCAGGTAGTGCAGACTTACCCTTAGGTTGGTGTGAAATTCACCGGTAGTGTGGAAGTTCAGGGCAAGCCCTTCTCTGCTATTTGAGCACAGCACACAGGCTATGAAAGGGGACTGTAGGTAGAACCAGCTGTGGAGAGGTACCTGTTGATGCATCCTCTGTGTGCCATTGAAAGCCTGCCCATGCTAGCACTGCATTGATCAGTTCAGAAGACTGTTTGTTGGGGTTATGCAGAGGGCAGACCAAGGGAGGAGCCACAGGGCTGGATCCAAGAAAACACATAAAAATGTGCTTTTAACTTTAATTACATAATAGCCTCATTGAAGTCACATTCTTAAAGTTAAGCATGTGCTTAAGTGCTTTGCTGGATTTAGGCCTTACAAGGATTCATTGGCTCCACAACCACTCCTCTGCTGATAGGAGGAAATTTGAACTCTATTTTGGCCTTAAACTAGAATAACAAATGCAGGGGGCAGTGTAAAAAGGGCTGCATAGCGGTCTTGTGCCTTGGGCCTGTACTGCAGAGATTTCACTTCTCTCACCCAGCAGCATGTCACCCTTAATATAGCCCCCAGAAATAGAATATAAATACTATTGATAGCCTTGGGAAAATCTAGATCAAATTCATTAAGTAATTGGTTATTTAATTAATAATTGACTGTCTGGCTCACTTAAGAGACCACTGTCAGGTTTGTCTGTCTAAGTATATATATGCCCCCTACTCCTTGGGGAATTCTGCGCTACAGAAATGGGCAGCAGTGCTGCTAGCCACCACTGGACTCAGAGCCTAGTTTGCACATAGAAGAGATTGCTGGGGTGAGAGAAAGGGAGCTAGAGGGTTCCTTGCAGCTGCAGTTCCCAGCATGCCCCAAGGGAATGCAGTAAACTCTGTACAAGCCTGGGACCAAGCATCAGGCTGTTTCTCCCTCTGGATCCCTAGTTTCGGGGGAAGAGGGAGAAGATGGGTGAACGGATGTCTGGACAAGGGGAGGCCACGCAGTTGGGCTCTGGGGGGCAACAGGGCAGAGAAACAGGAACTGAGTTGTCATAGAGGTTTCTTTAACGCTCTACTCCCAGGGGAAATTTTGTATGTGTCTGTACTGTTACAGACATACTTGCCAACAGTTATTTTGAAATCAATTACCAAAATAATTGAACTGGTGTGATTATGTACCTTAGTTTGACAAATAGAATTTGCAGAATTTTAAAATATTGTAAACAGAATTTAATTTTTTGGTGCAGATTTTTAAATATTCTGGCACAGAATGACCCCCCTGAGGAGTAGACCCCCCCTTAATTAGTGTAGTAGTTGAATGCTGAAGTTAAGGTAATATATTTGCAATAAACAATGTTGCCTATCTATGCAGCAAGTTATACCATAGAGTCGCAGTTCTCAAACTATGGGCGCACCTCCCAAGGGAGGCATGAAAATGTGTCAAGGGAGATGTGAGCTGTCGGCTTTTTAAAAAAAAATTGTGAAGCGCTCCAGCTGTCAGACCCAGTTGGCTGGGCCCATGCAGAAGGGTTGTGCACACCCAGGAGGTAGGGGGAGAGGGGATAAAGGGGACAGATTGGAGAGACAAATTGGACAAACAGGAAAGAGAGAGTCCAGCAGAGGGCAATGAAAATGATTAGTGGGCTGGGGCACATGACTTACGAGGAGAGGCTGAGGGAACTGGGGTTATTTGGTCTGCAGAAGAGAAGAGTGAGGGGGGATTTGATAGCAGCCTTCAACTACCTGAAGGTGAGTTCCAAAGAGGATGGTGCTAGGCTGTTCTCAGTGATGGCCGATGACAGAATGAGAAGCAGTGGTCTCAAGTTGCAGTGGGGGAAATCTAGGTTGGATATTAGGAAACACTATTTCACTAGGAGGGTGGTGAAGCACTGGACTGGGTTACCTAGGGAGGTGGTGGAATTTCCATCCTTAGAGGTTTTTAAGGCCTGGCTTGACAAAGCCCTGGCTGGGATGATTTAGTTGGTGTTGGTCCGTGTAGAGGGGCTGGCTGGGGCTCGACCGTCTCTGGGGCAGCAGGGAGCCACACCAACTCACTACACCCAGCTGAGGTTTGGCGAATTAGTTCAGCTGCGGGAGTCTTCCCGGGCGGACCTTGTGGAGGCAGAAATCAGTACAGTTATGCCGGGACCCTACGTCAGGGTGGGCAACAATGACTCAGGCCTCAGGCAGGGGCTGAGCAACAACAGTAGGCCCAAGCCTCCAAAAGGCCTGGGAGAGGGGGGAGACAACCACCTGCAAGTGGGGTTGGGGGCGGGGGGCATAGGGCCACGCACTCCACTGCGTCCCAGCCTGGGGCCCTAGCAGTGGCAGAAGACCCGCTGCTGTGTCAGTGAGGATCCTGGCTGCAACACACTACATGGGCTCTGGCAGTGCTGCAGCCAGACAAGGGTCGACTGTCCCCGGGCTACTTCCTAACTCCCAGGTGTGGCTCCAGGCACCAGAGCAGCAAGCGTGTGCCTGGGGCAGCAAGCCGCAGGGGGCGGCCTCCAGTTGCTCTGCGGGCAGCAGTCAGGCATTTCTGTGAGAGGTCCCCCAGTCCCGTGGTTTTAGCAGCAACTCAGCGGCATGTACACCGAAGGCGCAGGACTGGCAGATCACCTGCAGAATCGCCGCCGAATCTGCGTGACCGGCGGACCTCCCGCAGAAACACTGCCTGAGGCTGCCTGACTGCCATGCTTAGGGCGACAAAAAACGTAGAGCCGTCCCTGCTAACTCCCCCTCGTGTGGTACCTGGGTCGGAGTGGTATCCTCCAGGGGGTCCAGCACCCTGGGTTCCTCCGGGTAGCCGGCTCAGGGCAGGCCCGGCCAGTCCTGGTGTGCACCTTGGGCCGTGGGGGTTTCCCCATCGCAGGCTAGGCTGGAGGCATCTGGCCTCCCCGGCAGCTGGCCCTCTAGTGAGCTTTGAGGTCGAGCCTTTATACTTCTGGGTCTCCACCTGACCCTCTGAGGGCTGGGCTCAGAGCTCCCTAGCTCTGCCCACCCCAGCCTCTGGATGAGCTCATCCCTCTCCAGGCTGGCGGGGAGCCATACCTCCTCACTACATTCCTGCTTTGAGCAGGGGGTTGGACTAGATGACCGACTGAGATCCTTCCAACCCTGATATTCTATGATTCTATGACAGCCGGAACCACCTCACCTGGGACTGACAAACTAGAGCCCCACCACTGGGGGCTGACAGGCTAAGCCCCACCTCCCAAGCTCTGGCTTTGCTCCCTCATCTCTCAGTCCTTCACCAGGACGCAGCCCAGGCTTGGGCTCTCCTTCCCTCCTCTCCCCCAGTCCCTTATCAGGAGGTGGCAGTGGGACTCTGGCTGTCAGCCTGAGGTGGCAGCAGCAGTGCAGAAGTAAGGGCGGCAATGGGGCGGTAAGTCTGCTGTGAAAGGTGACCCTTACTTCTGTGCTGCTGCTGGCACAGCACTGCCTTCAGAGCTGGGTGCCTGATGTGTACTTGTGTGGGAGGGAGCACGTGAAAAAGTACAGACACAAAGAAGGGAGGCACTAGAAAATAAGTGTGAGGACCACTGCCATAGTGTATTGAAACAAAGAATTTTGAAAGCCACAATTGGGGGTCCTACCTGAGCCTGCAAAGGGCATTTGCTCTGGGGGACATATATGACCACACAACATCCCATTGACTTCTATAAGACTCTGCCTGCCGGGATCCCTTTTTACTGTTGCTGTGTGTTTTCCTTCTGCCTTTTTCTCAGATTGGACACTAGTCAGAGGAGCTCCTACACCTCTTTCAATCCTTTTGCAACCAGCTTCAAAGGCTAGATCCTGGACTGGACAGGGCACACCAGCCAGTCATTCACCTAGGAATATGGCCCCTAGTTTCTAGGACAGTGGCTCTCAAACTTTTTTACTGGTGACCCCTTTCACATAGCAAGCCTCTGAGTGCAACCCCCCCTTATACATTAAAAACACTTTTATATATTTAACACCATTGTAAATGCTGGAGGCAAAGCAAGGGTTGGGGTGGAGGCTGACAGTTTGCGACACCCCACCCCCCCCATGTAATAACCTCATGACCCCCTGAGGGGTCCCAACCCGCAGTTTGAGAACCCTGTTCTAGGAGGTTATTATCAAAAAGGAAAAAGTTGTTTTTTCATTAAACACTTTAGGGGGGAAAGCCCTTGCCAGTGTCCTTTATACAAATAAAGCCGGAACCAGTGTCATGGTCTAAACATCACGTTATGAAAGCTCAGAGACTTTTTGGCAGTCTTCCACTCTGCCATGTTAGGGAGGACACCAGACCTTGAATTCGTTCCGGGAATACCAGTCAATGGGTCTGATGCTGCAGACCCTTATTAATGGAAAACTCTAATTGACCGCAAGATCAGGCCCCTGTCTTGGGTCTTGGCATATCGCAGAGCTGGCAGCACTCATGGAAAGGGTGTCACCCCGCACCATTCTGCCAGATTTATAGAGCAGCAGCACTGATGGCAGCTTGGGAGGAAAAAGTGCCAAGACATCAATTAACAAGAGGCGTGTGTGGGGGACGCATTGTGGGCACGGAATCAACACCGGGCCACTCACTTGGTTAAAACACCTGTGGGACAAGAGGAATTTTTTTTTTAAAGTCAAAGTTTTATAATAATTTATTTGTCAGGCGTTCACCATGTGATTGATACATTCACAACGAGAGAACAATTCCTGTAAAGGATCAGCTTTTAAGGCATGACAGAGGAGAACTCTGAAACCATTTGGTGAAACATAAAAGTCCAGTCCTTGGCCTCACCCAATCTCATTTAACAAGATGTGTGTGTATGTCAGCAAGTGTATGTGCATGTAAAATCCAGGAGGCTGGTCATATGAGGGATCTGGAATGACAGTGCTGGTTAGCTGAGCGAATGTTTGCCCTTTCACTCCCAGAAACACAACAGCTGTATACATTGGGGATAGGTGATGTGACAGGGTGTATAGACCCCATGCTGACCATGAAGATGTCGGAGGGGTTCTGGGGGGCAGAACTAGCCTCACTGCTCTCGCCCTGTCAATCAAGTATGGTTGGGAGGAGGTCTTTAAAAGAGAGGAAACTGCAGTCAGCTGTTGGGGGAGTAGCTGCGGCTGCCATGGCCTAAGGTGCAGACTGCTGGAGTGACTTCTAGAGCCACAACAACATTGTGAGGATGTGAGGGAGATTCCCAAACCTGAACAATTCTTATTAGGTGACAAATCTGAGGAACTGCCCCAGATTAAGATGTCATTAGAGGAGGTTTTGGAACAAATTGATAAACTAACAGTAATAAGTCACCATGACTAGATGGTATTCATGCAAAAGTTCTGAAGGAACTCAAATCTGAAATTGCAGAACTACTGACTGTGGTTTGTAACCCATCATTTAAATCAAATGACTAGAGGATAGCTAATGTGACACCAATTTTTAAAAAGGGCTCTAGAGGTGATCCCAGCAATTACAGGCCGGTAAGCCTGGCTTCAGTACTGGGCAAAGTGGTTGAAACTATAGTAAAGAACAAGATTGTCAGACACATAGATGAACATAATTTGTTGGGGAAGAGTCAACATGGTTTTTGTAAAAGGAAATCACACCTCACCAATCTACTAGAATTCTTTGAGCGGGTCAACAAGCATGTGGACGAGGGGGATCCATTAGATATAGTGTAGTTAGATTTTCAGAAAGACCTTGACAAGGTCCCTCATCAAAGGCTCTTACGCAAAGTAAGTTGTCATGGGATAAGAGGGAAGGTCCTCTCATGAATCAGTAACTGGTAGGAAACAAAGGGTAGGAATAAATGGTCAGTTTTCAGAATGGAGAGTGGCAAATAGTGGTGTCCCCCAGGGGTCTGTCCTGGGCCCAGTCTTATTCATCATATTCATATATGATCTAGAAAAAGGGGTAAACAGTGAGCTGGCAAAATGTGTAGATGATACAAAACTACTCAAGATAGTTAAGTCCCAGGCAGATTGCGAAGATCTACAAAAGGATCTCTCAAAACTGAGTGACTGGGCAACAAAATGGAAAATGAAATTCAATATTGATAAATGCAAAATAATGCACACTGGAAAACATAATCCCAACTATACATATAAAATGATGCAGCCTTAATTAGCAGTTACCACTCAAGAAAGAGCTCTTGAAGTCATTGTGGATAGGTCTCTGAAAACATCCACTCAATGTGCAGCTGCAGGCAAAAAAGCGAACAGAATATTGGGAATCATTAAGAAAGGGATAGAAAATAAGTCAGAAAATATCACATTGCGTCTATATAAATCCATGCTTACGCCCACATCTTGAATACTGTGTGCAGATGTGGTCGCTCCTTCTCAAAAATGATATATTGGAATTGGAAAAGGTTCAGAAAAAGGCAACAAAAATTATTAGGGGTATGGAACAGCTTCCATATGAGGAGAGAGTAATAAGACTGGAACTTTTCAGCTTGGAAAACAGATAACTAAGGGGGGATATAAAATCATGACTGGTGTGGAGAAAGTAAATAAGGAAGTGTTGTTTATTCCTTCAAATAACACACAAACTAGGGGTCACCAAATGACATTAATAGGCAGCAGGTTTAAAACAAATAAAAGGAAGTATTTTTTCATATAATATTCAGTCAATCTGTGGAACTACTTGTCAAAGGATGTTGTGAAGGCCAAGACTATAACATGGTTCAAAAAAGAACTAGATGAGTTCATGGAGGATAGGTCCATCAATGGATATTAGTCAGGATGGGCAGGGATGGTGTCCCTAGCCTCTGTTTGCCAGAAGCTGGAAATGGGTAACGGGATGGATCACTTGATAATTACCTGTTCTGTTCATTCCCTCTGAAGCATCTAGCATCGGCCACTGTCAGAAGACAGGATACTGGGCTATATGAACCTTTGGTCTGACCCAGTATGACCATTCTTATGTTCTTAATACTGTCATTTGGAAAAAAACAAACAACACAGAAGAGAAAGAACAGGAAACATCAGCTGAATGGCCATTCAAACTTTAGGGGTCTCACTTCTGTTCCTTAGCCCTTTCACACGCAGATATCCTACATGGCATAAAGGGACCCATTATCTGCCTGTTATTCTGTCTCTCTGACATACAAGAACCACTAGCATATAGGGACATTGTAGCGAGGCTACGGCTCACCCACATGGCGCCTTCTGCTGGCTGTTCTGGGAATTAGCTCTCCAACTCTGGAGTGCCCTCTGCTGTCCAATGTCCCACCTGCCACTGGCCCCTGTGTCCCTCCACCTCAGGGTTATTCCATCTGCAGTATCCCCACAGTCTCTGGGTCTCCCCTCCCCAGGTAGGGTGACCAGACAGCAAATGTGAAAAATCAGGACAGGGGGTGGGGGGGTAATAGGAGCCTATATAAGAAAAAGTCCCAAAAATCAGGACTGTCCCTATAAAATCAGGACATCTGGTCACCTTATCCCCAGGGAACCTCCAACCCTCTATCCCCACCTTGCCTCAGTGGCTGCTACCAATCATCATCTAGCCTGCAGCCTGTACCACTCATCATTGGCAAGGAGGGTTTGGATCTGCTGCCTTTGCCTATCCTGGGCCGCACCTCTGCAACCCCCGAACCTGGTCTGAGCCTTCAGCAAGCTCTGCAGCCTGGAGGTTTCTCAGGCTGGACCTCGCCAGCTCCTCTGGCCTTTCCCCAGCCCTGCTCCACTCTAGGTACCCTGCTGAGCTTGCAAGCAGCCAGGCCTATCGCTCTCCACGGCTAGAGAGAGAGTATCTGAGCTCCTGATCCACAGCCTTTTATAGGGCCAGATATGGTCTGATTGGGGCATGGCCCCAGCTGTGGCTGCCTTCCCCATCAGCCTAGTCTTTAGCTCACAACCCCAGCCCTCTCCCAGGGCTGGCTGTAACCCTTTCAGGACTGGAGCAGGTAACCACCCCGCTATAGACATTTACAGAGTAGTTCCATTCTGGACACACCTTACTGTCCTTTTGCTTACCCCTTTCTAGACTTGGCCACACAGAGCAGATGTTCAAAGAAAACTACATGATTTTTCCTCCTCTTAGTAGAGGGCACAATACGTGATCCCCACAGCATCTCTACCATTAGGATCACTTTCTCAGGATGAGTCCTTCCAGCTACCCGTGGCCTCAGCCTTCAAATCCTCACATGGCCTTGCTATTACAATGCCTAGATACAGTGACTGAGGAGCACTGTGTGTAAATACCTGCAATACAAAGAGAGAGATAGACCTGTTCATTGACACAGCTAACAGTGAGCCTGTACCTCTAACCCTTCATTGCACAAATAGTGCCAATGGGATTACTCATAGGACCGTGAGAAGTCTGCAGGATCAGGCCTATTATAACACTTCGCATTGATATAGCACTTTACACCCAAGGATCTCAAATCACTCCACCAATGTTAATTAAGCCTCACATCACCCCTGTGGATACTATTAAAACATCCATTTACCAGCTGGGTAGACTGGGGGATGGAAAAGTTATGTGACCAGCCTAGAGCCATGCACAGAAGCAGTAGCACATCCGGGAATGGAACCCCAAGATCCCAGCTCCCAACAGGTCACAGACCCAGGAAATAACATTCCTAAATAGAGAGCCAGGTCACTGCGACAGGGTATATAAACCTGGTCATGCCACAGCCACTAAGGCAGTGGTCCCCAACCTTCTCGTCTGGCACCCGCCAGACGAAAGACCGTGGTGGCAGTGGAGCATCCGCTGAAATGCAGCTGAATTTCTGCGGCATTTTGGTGGCAACGCCTCTCAATGACATCACTTGTCCACGGCAAGCAGCGTCATCAAGAGGCATCGCCGCCGAAATGCCGCAGAAATTCGGCTGCATTTCAGCGGATGCTCCACTGCCGGCCAGGGTGCATTTAGATGTCCCCGCGGGTGCCATGGCACCACGTTGGGGACCCCTGCACTAAGGAGTGAAGAGATGGGGTAGATACAGCCTCAGCAGCCAATTGGCAGACCATCGATAGCTGGGATATTAGCCTGCACACCCAGCAGGAAGGATAGCTAGGGAGTCTGTAGAGGATTCTTTATCAGCTGCTGGTGGGTTGGAGGCCGCTCGGGGAGCTGGAACAAAGCACTAGAAGAAGTTACTCTGTGAAAGCAGTGGTGGGCAGTCAATAGCTGCTTACTACAGAGTCCTAGTAGGGCTGATTCTAGGGACAAACAGGGTGCTGGTCCTGGACACCAACTTACAGGACCGTCTGTTTGTTGCACTCTTGGCTATTCTAGGAGGGTGGGGACTGAAAGTGACCCAGCTCTGGGGCTGAGTCGTGAGACGGGGCAAACCACTGCAGGCTAGAAGGTGCTGTTGATAGGGGCCATCAGACTCAAAGAGGCTGCTGTGCCATGTCTGCCCATGAGGGGGAGTACTGGCTAGTGAATGACCCCTTTACAGGGGTGCCCATTGTTAGTACCACCAGAGTGGGGGAACCCCCTCTGACTGGCTATTTCCCCCACTGCCCTGCCTCTTGGGGAGAGCAGCCATTCAAGGCTGCTGCAGGAGGCAGGGAGAGCTCTCTCCCTCACCCCTCAGGAGCTGACACCATTTTCACAAGAGGGGGCAGGGGAGAAGTGAGCAGAATGAGCCCAGCAGCTCAGGGTGGCTCTGCTCCCTCTTCCCCCCATCCTGTGAGCAATGGGAACAGTTTATCTGCTCTTCCCCCATTGCCTCCCCCAACCCCTGGCTTGGGAAGGAGGAGGGGGGAGGTGAAGAACCCCAGGAGCTGCACAAGTGGGGGGGGGGGCAGTAGGAATGATGTGGGGACTGGGGAGCAGAATTGATATGGGGCAGAACTGATGTGCGGTCTGTGGAGACAGGTTTGCTTTGGGCCAGAATTAATTGCTGGGTAGGGGGATGGACAGATGTGGGGTGCTGCTAGATTTCCCCCCCCACACCCCACACCACATTTTTAAGACCACTTCAAGCCCTGCTCAAGCACTGTTATTGTTATTGGCTCGGATCTATTCTACACGGGTTTTTATACCACACTCATCACTGTGGTGTCTGAGCGTGACTACACATCTGTCACATGTTGCTTGTTCTTTCATTGTCTCCCCAGAGAGAGAGGAACGTGTGCAATGGAGTGTCTTGTTTTGGTTTTTATTCAATAAATATACCTTTCACTGCGTGTGTGTATTAGAGACGGCAAGATCAAAGAAATACACCTTGCACTTGAAGCAGAAAGTGTCAAGATTTGTGATGGCCGTTGGTTCCTGGGGTAGGTCACTCCGCAGCCTCGGACCACCTCTGGGGAAGGTTCTGTCTCCTGCATGGACAAACTTTACTCTTATCATTGTGAGTTACACGGTGCCAGAGAAGCAAAGTTGTCAACCATGGCTTTTGTCCTCGACCTTTAGATAGTCTTTTAGGTATCCTGAGCCCAAGCCATGGATTGCTTGGAAGATAAGGACCGAGATCTTGAACTTGATTTGAAATTCTGTGGGAAGCTAGTTTAGAGAGCAGAGGACAGGTGTGATATGCTTACTACATGTTCTTGAGTGCCATCTAGAAACAAACACTTTAACTATATACACAGATACAGACAGCGCACTCTAGTAACAACGCCAAAAAGCAGCATCGCTGTCTAGATCTGACAGTAGCAGAGAAGGTGGGTGTTTGGTTTTTTTTTAAACTTTCTCCACTCCCAGCAGAAAATGTGCTAATTTTAAAGGAAAGTTGCTAGTGCCTAGATACCCATCGTGCTTCCTTGTGGTCACACTGGTTTTTACTTCCTACTTTAAAAAAGCCAAATTGGGGCTATTGTGAACTACCAATTAAATAACTTGAATAGAAGGAGAAAGCATAAAGGCCTAAAAGACCACGGGGTGGAAAGTCCTACTGAAAATTCCAGTTGGAAGGCAGTTCCTCTTTTAAAGGCAAAGCATCAGATGAGGAAGAATAATGTAATATAATCATTTATAGTATCTTTCAACAAATATGCCTACTGGACCATTGCAGGGCCTGGTTATACTCTTAGCCACACTGGTATGAGTCTGGAGTAACTCCGTTAAAAGTCACTGGAGTTTCACTGGTGTAAAAGCAGCGTGAGATCAGAATCAGGCCCTAAGACAATAATTCCATTTTGCAAGTCTAAAGCTATTAATCAACTAAAATGTAACCTCCTGTAGATTAAATTCTTTTCTGAACCTCTTCTGTTTTGAATACAAATTTCTGTAGACCCAAGTTTGACTTGATAAGGTTGGCCCTTTAAAGAATGTGGGGCCCAGGCTCCCCTCTAATGGATCAGTGACCCTCCTAGCTGAAGTCAGATGGGCTGTTTAATTATTAGGCCCAGCTGGGAAGTGGTCACGAGATGCTTACAAAAAGGGTTAAGTGCAGTGAATTGTGTAGAGGCGTTGCTGTTAGTTTGATCTCTCTCATCACATGAGTTGTCCTGATGTAGAAGGAGAGGGCTGAAGAGCGAAAGGCCTGTGAGATCCACAAAACTGCTTTGATTGTGAGTTTTGTATTACCTTGTGAGTTTTTGTTTGAACTAATAAAAATGTGTCCTGGAAGAAAGGCCTGAAAGACTGGGTATGGTAGTGAGACCTTCATGATCTGGGGAGACAGGCCAGCTGCCTACAACACACCAGAGAGATTCGAAGTGTGCTGTTCTAGCTCTAAAATATTGAGACAGACTTAAAGAGGGGGGTGTCCAGCTCTTCACTTGTGTAACTAGGAAGAGGAAATGACAATGGGTAAACTTACAAACTAATTTAAAAGCAGGAAAACCAATGAAGTAAAGAGCTTCTCTGTAATTTATATTGGCTGAACAAGAAGTAGGACTGAGTGAACTTGTAGGCTCTGAAGTTTTACATTGCTTTGTTTTTGAGTGAAGTTATGTAACAAAAAAACTACATTTGTAAGTTGTACTTTCACAACAAAAAGATTGCACTACAGTACTTGTACAAGTGAAATGAAAAATACATGGGTATATATGGGTATATATATATAAATTGTGACTAATTTTTTTTAGTTGATTGTATGAGTTAACTGTGATTAATTGACGGCCCTTATATATATATATATTAGGGCTGTTGATTAATTGCACTTTTAGTTGCACTGTTAAACAATACAATACCAATTGAAATTTATTCAACATTTTGGATGTTTTTCTACATTTTCATATGTATTGCATTCTATGTTATAATTGAAATCAAGGTGTATATTATTGTTTATTACAAATATTTGCACTGTAAAATGATAAACAAAAGAAATAGTATTTTTCATTTCACTTGTACAAGTACTGTAGTGCAATCTTTTTGTTGTGAAAGTACAACTTACAAATGTAGTTTTTTTTGTTACATAACTTCACTCAAAAACAAAGCAATGTAAAACTTCAGAGCCTACAAATTCACTCAGTCCTACTTCTTGTTCAGCCAATTGCTAAGACAAACAAGTTTGTTTACATTTACAGGAGATAGTGCTGTCTGCTTCTTGTTTACAATGTCACCAGAAAGTGAGAACAGTAGTACTTTTGTAGTCGGCATTGTAAGGTCTTTACGTGCCAGATATGCTAAACATTTCTATGCCCCTTTATGCTTTTGCCACCATTCCAGAGGACATGCTTTCATGCTGATGATGCTTGTTTAAAAAAAATGTATTAATTAAATTTGTGACTGAACTCCTTGGGGGAGAATTGTTTGTTCCCTGCTCTGTATTACCTGCATTCTGCCATATATTTCATGTTATAACAGTCTTGGATGACCCAGCCCATGTTCTTCATTTTAAGAACACTTTCACTGCAGATTTGACAAAATGCAAAGAAGGTACCAATGTGAGATTTTCAAAGATAGCTACAGCACTCAACCCAAGGTTTAAGAATCTGAAATGCCGTCCAAAATTTGAGCGGGACAAGGTATGAAGCATGCTTTCAGAAGTCTTAAAAGAGCAACACTCTGATGCGGAAACTACAGAACCCAAACCACCAAAAAAGAAAATCAACCTTCTGCTGGTGGCATCTGACTCAACTAATGAAAATGAACATGTCAGTCTGCACTGCTTTGGATTGTTATCAAGCAGAACTCGTTATCAGCATGGACGCATGTCCCTGGAATGCTGGCTGAAACATGAAGGGACATGAATCATTAGCGCATCTGGCACGTAAATATTTTGAGATGCCGGCTACAACAGTGCAGTGACATTGTAAACAAGAAGCAGATAGCATTATCTCCTGCAAATGTAAACAAACTTGTTTGTCTTAGCAATTGGCTGAACAAGAAGTAGGACTGAGTGGACATGCAGGCTCTAAAATTTTACATTGTTTTATTTTTAATGCAGTTCTTTTTACATAATTCTACATTAGTAAGTTTAACTTTCATGATAAAGAGATTATACTACAGTACGTGTATTAGGTGAATTGAAAAATACTATTTCTTTTGTTTTTTTACAGTGCAAACACTTGTAATGAAAAATAAATATAAAGTGAGCACTGCACACTTTTTATTCTGTGTTGTAATGAACATTAATATATTTGAAAATGTAGAAAACATCCAAAAAAACACAATAGTATGTATATGAATGTATGTATATACTAGTGTAGATATGTTGCACCCTAGTGATACAAGGCTTGCACCCATGTAGATTATCCTGGTTTCAAACCAGTGTTATATCAGTGCAGTTAAACCACAGTTATACTGGTATAACTCCCCATGTGGACACTCCTATTCTAGTATAAGAGTGGGGTTTTGGGGTGAGATTAAACCCCTTCCAAAACAACAAACTATGTCAAAAAAGACATCGGATTAAGGGTGTCAACACAGAGTTAAGTTGATATAACTCATCATTGGCAACTGGGTATCCAAATTGGATTATGGTATATGCGTAAGAGCTCTAATCAGTAGTAAACTATGTAGCTTCAAATTCACACCTGAATTCATAATGGTATAACTTTCCTGTATAAACAAGCCCTTAAGTTGTAAACTCTTCAGGGTAGAGTCCTTGTTTGTTGTTCTGAAAGGTGCTAATGGCTGGCAGCAGCTGTCTAAATCAATGGCTACACTTGCCCAGGTAGTGCTCCGGGAGTTAAACTGCCCTTGGAGACAGCAGCAGGGAAAGTGAGCAGTGTATTGTGGTACCTATCCCAGCATGCAAGTGTCTGCAGGTGCTTTGGAAAGGGTTTGCAATGCGTAATGGGAAGGCACAGCATCACATGATGCAGGTTTCCCAATCCCATTGTTCCCTGGGCATCCTACTAGATTGCCAGCTGTTTTTCAAATGAGGGGGTGGGGAGTGTGACAGATTGTGTTGTGTGTATGTGGGGGGAGAGACAGTGTGTTTTCAGGGGAAGACTGACTGTGTCAGCATGCTACCTTGTAAATTCAGACAGTGGCAGGGGGAAGGGAGAAGCCCAACATCAGCCCCCACCACCCTGCCTCTCTCTGTCACTCACACACACACACACACACACACACACACACACACACACACACACACACACACACACACACACGCATGCACAAACACCTGCCTCTGCAGCAGCAGCGTTCCACAGTAATGGTTTGCTTTGTGTCCTGGGGCAGATAAGCATGCTGGCTGTCAGAAACAGAGCTCTGAAAGGGGATATCAGCATGCTGGCAACCAGTTCAAAACAATGACTAGAGTGGCCACTTGACTTCAGGGGATTATGGGACGTTTCCAGAGGCCAATCACAGCGCTGTAATGCAACGCATCGTCCACACTGACACCCCGGTGCTCCAACTGGAGCACAGCAAGCTCTATGCTTCTTGTGGAGGTGGATTCCCAGGAGCGCTCCAGCTGCAGAGTCCAGGCGCTCTACGTGCCTTGCCACTGTGGACACCTCAGGAGTTAGGGCGCCTGGGGCTGACTTAATGCGCTCTAACTTGCACGTGTAGCCAAGCCCTAAGGCTAGATCTACATGATAAACTTAAATCAATATAACTATGTTGCTCAGGGATGTAAAATCCACACCCCTAAGCGATTCAGCTACTCCTACCTAACCTCCAGTGTAGAAAACACTATGTCAACAGGGGAGCTTTTCCCTGTCAACATAGCTACTGGCTCGCAGAGGTGGATTAACTGCACCAAGAGAGAAGCTCTCCCATCAGTGTAGTAGCATCTCCACTGAAGCACTAGTGGCACAGTTGTGCTACCGCACCGTGTTAAGTGTAGGCCTGCCGTTACACCCGAAGACAAGCCTAAACCTTGTTAAAGCCAATGAGTGGGCCATGCACTCTTTCACACTCATCAGAAGGAGCACTCAAGCCCCTTTATGTAGTAAAAGCAATTGCAGACCACAGGGAAGGGGGCGGGGGACACGGGGCAAGTCAGAATTAAAATAGACCAAGAAGCTTCCCTGGTTCCAATTGCAGAGATTAGTTGCAGGCTGTGGAGCTGGAGGAGAAAAGCCAAAAGGAGGAGTTGTAAGGATGAGTGTGAGAGGAAGCAGAGGGCCTGAGCTGCTTGGGCACAGAACTTGCTAGAGTGCAGACTTGCAAAAGTTGTGGCAGAGAGACAGGGCTTCCTGTAGGTGTTTCTGATTACATCAAGAACATTGCTGATTCATGCCACTGATTCCCCCCCACCCCCATCCTGATGGGAACAATGCTGCAATTCCCTGAATTTTGGCTAACAGTTTAGACCAAACAGGCAACCTTTACTTAAGTGTTCGGAAAGCACCATGTACACAATGGTATATAAATAATAAACATAGTACTGTCATTTATTTCTTCTGAAGTCCCACTGGGTATGCAATTAAGTTTGCAAAAATAAATGTCATTGAAATATTTCTTGTTTTTATAGTCTTTCACTCCTTGCATGTATTTAATGAGATTGCATGTCTCCCCTCCACACCAAATGTTTGTTAAAAAAAGAATTACATCAGCCTATTTAGTTCTCATAATTTACTGAGTATTAAATGGTTATAATGGAATAATAAGTGTGATCTTGATTGTAAGGGGTCTGTTATCCCCTAGATGGGATGCGTGTAACTTCTACTAGAGAGAATCTTTTATTTTTTTAAAAGCTACCAGTTTGTCAGAATTTTTTGTGTGAATCCCCACTAGTCTGATATAAACCAAAAAAGTCTGAGCTCCCCCTTCTGTCCAACAGCAGCAGTGCACTCAGAAGCACAGCTGGTATGATTTTTTTCAGAGGTGCAATGAACTCTCAACTTCTCCTGGAGTCAACAGAAAGGCGAGGGTGCTCAGCACCTCTGGAAAAACAAGGGCCATGTGTTCCCAAAGCTGTGCACATCCTCATTAAGCACATCAGGGATCCCAGGAAATAAAGAAAAGGCAGATGTGTTGGTTCCTGCTGCACTATAAAGATGGCAGCAAAGAACTTTTTTAGACGTCGTCCAGTAATAATTCTCTATAGAACAATATACAAAACCGTGGAAACTAAAAATAGAAGGGAAAAGATCTGAGGTAATCTAAGATCTGGTCCAACTCCTACTAACTCTCAGTGGGAGCTGGGAAGCCCCTAGCCCATCCCTCAAGCTGTTTTTAGGAAAACAGGAGAAGGTGGGGAAACAATTGGCTCTTTGAAATTATTTGAAAGACAAAGCAGATAAGGGCAGAATGAGATCCAGTGGCTGGAAGCTAAAGTTAGACAAACTCAAACTGGAAATAAGGCACAATGTTTAAGAGTGAGAAATTAATCATTTACCAAGGGATGTGGTGAATTCACCATCACTCGAAGTCTTCATGTCAAGATTGGATGTCTTTCTGTAAAACGTGCTTTAGCTCAACCAGAAGTTATGGGTATGAAGCAGGAATCAGTGGGTGAAATTCTAGGCTGTGTTATAGAGCAAGTTGGACTAGATGATCGTAATGGTCTCTTCTGGATTTAGAACAGGGGTGGGCAAACTATGGCCTGGATCCAGCCCATCAGCCCAGGGGCTGCAGAGACATGGTGCCAGCCGCTTCCGGGAGCAGCGCGGGGCCAGGGCAGGCAAGGAGCCCCAGTGCATGCCACTGACACCCCGGAACTGTTCCAGGTACGCAGTGCTGGGCTGGAGCCTGCACCCTGAACCCCTCCTGCACCGCAACCCCCTGCGCAGGGCCCCCTGCCACACCCTGCCTGCACCCCAACCCTCTGCATTCCTCTTGCACCCCAACCCCTTACCCTGAGCCCGCTCCCGCACTCTGCACCCTCTCCTGCACCCCAACCCTGTTCCCTGAGCCCCTTGTACATCCCACACCCCCTCCTTTGCCCCAACCCCTTGCCCTGAACCCCTTCCTGCACACTGCACCCCCTCCCACACCCCAGCTCCCTGCCCCATCCCTACATTCATGGTCCTGCATGCAATTTACCCACCCAGATGTGGCTCTCGGGCCAAAAAGTTTGCCCACCCCTGCCTTAGAATCTATGGATCAGTTAAAATATTTTTCTGGTACTAGATGATTTATTAAGAAAAATCCTTGGAACACTTAATGTGCAGATAAACATTACTGACCAATTTCTGCCCTCAGATACATGTGCACCATTCTTCATGAACTGAAATAACTTGTGGGGTGGTGGTGGCGGGGACTAGATAAAGTACTTGGCACACTGCAGAGAGCAATCTTGCACTAGCCAAGCAGTGTTGGACTAAGTAGGGGTTAAAAGCAGCTTTCAGTGAAGTCTATAGGAAAAAATCACATTGATTTAAATGTGAATTGGATCAGATCTTTGGGAAGTTATTGGTAAAGTATGAGGCCTTTCTTGTTTATTTTTAAATATTTTTATAACAGATTTAGTCATTCCAAAATGTCCTTTTCTAACAATGATTCTACACTTGGGACTTGTACTCTCCAACCACTTAACCACTATTCGATGCTTCTGTGCTTCATCTCTTAGATCATAGACAATGGAGGGTGAAGATAATTCTGGAGGAAAGCTGATTATACAGTTGCTATTGGTTTCCCCAAACACCATCAAATTCAAATTTTACCAAAGGAAATACTTTTTCACACAATGGGTAATTAAACTGTGGAACTGATTGCCACAGGATTTCACTGAAACCAAGAATTCACGGGGACTGGGAATTTACATAGTGAATACTAACAAAAAGAGTGTTGGAAGGGAGATAAAACCTCAGGTTTCAGATCTGAAGCCATCTTCTAACTTCTTCAAGGGGGGGGGCAGATTATTCCACATGTGCTTACTGTGGAGTTCTTGTACGTTTCTTTGGAGCATCTGGTACTGGCCGCTATCAGATGGACCGCTGATCTGATCTAGTCTGGCGATTCCTATGTCCATCACCGGAACTGGCTCTCTGGACTCATTCCTTCAGTACAAAAGGACAGGAAGGAGGTAAGCGCTAGACAAGTGGCATCGGAGAGTAGAGGCAATTCCCTCTAAAATTGTGGTTTACATCTTCCTGAGCCTAAATAAATATTCAGATAAGGGCTGAACAATATTAGAACTGGATCCCAAAGTAAATTGAAGTATAGTTGCTTGATACGTAAAAATCTTGCAGTGCCCACATCTGCACTAAGGATGTGTTTCCTGATGACTCTTTTCACAATACATCACATTTTTTGTGCCTCTGTTCTATATTATAGGATGATATATATTTATTCCAGGAGCTAAACAGAAGAATAAATTGTCTAGGGAGGTTGTGGAATTTCCATCACTGGAGAGTTTTAAGAGCAGGTTAGACAAACACTTGTCAGGGATGGTCTAGAATTCAGGAGTTCTCAAACAGTGGTTCAGGAACACAACATGGGTCAGGACCCCATTTTAATGGAGTCACCAGGTTGACAATAGACTTGCTGGGGCCTGAAGTCCGAGCCTCTCCGCCCAGGGCCAGAGCCGAAGCCCGAGGTCTTCAGCCTGGGTGATGGAGCTCAGGTTACAGGCCCCCACCTAGGGCTGAAACCCTTGAGCTTCTGCTTTGGTCCCCCACCCTGGATGGTGGGGCTTTGGCCCTGATGTGGGGTGGTGAGGCTTGGGAAGGCACAGGCTTCAGTCCCGACCTCCTGGGGTCATGTAGTAATTTTTCTTGTTAGAAGGGGTTCGCAATGCGACGAAGTTTGAGAATCCCTAGTCTAGATAATAATTAGTTCGCCATGAGTGCAGGGGACTGGACTAGATGACTTCTTGAGGTCCCTTCCAGTCCTATGATTCTATGATTTATATTCGGCACATGATGGAAAGGATGATCTTGTGGTTAAGGAACAGGACAGAAAGCTTGTCTACAAGAACACTTAGTTCATGTCAAGCTGGAGTATGAATCAACCCACACTAGCCTCCCTCTGATGAACTATCCGGGTGCACCCTGCTGTTAATACAGTTGGTTAATGCACTTTGAGGTACTCCTCTTTCAATGAGGCCTAATCAAAGTGCATTAACGAAGTATGCACTGGACAGCTAGTCCAAGGCAGGCTCATGAGAAGGAGATTCACATCCCTGCTTGCCGTGAACTAAATATTTATGTAGACAAGGAAGACATGAGTTCTATTTCCAGCCCTGTTGGATATTTGCTCCATGACCCGAGGATGAGTCATTTCCAGTCTGAGCTTTCCACAGTTCAGAGTTTTGGCTTTTCTCTGCTTATAACATACAATGAGGTGAAACTGTTAAAAGAGAAAAGTCATAGAACGACTAGAACCAAAATTCCCCATCCATACACCTCTGAACTTCGTGACATTTTGGATCTGGATCCAGATTTAGTGTCTCCGTCCCATCTCTACTGAGCATCAGGAACAACACTGTAGCAATAACATGTATTTGGCTGTGGAATAGTCTCTCCAGGGAGGTGGTAGAAGCCCCATCACTTTAAAAGAGAAACTGGAAAAAGCAATACAAAGATATAGTCTCAGGAGAAATTCTGCAGCAGGAGGTTGAGCCTGAAGTGGGATGGACTAATGGAGTGAAGATAAGTGAATAGATAACCTTGTGACTCTGGCATCTACCCCAGCAGCACTATTTGCCTCTCTGGCTATCTAGTCCTGTGCAATGATAAATAGCTCCACCAGAGGTCAGTAGCTGACTTATTTTGCTCATTGTAATGTGGTTCCTTTTCTTTTCGAATGCTTTGGAAATTAAATGAGAGAAGGCCAAATCTCTCACTCTTCCCATGCCAGGCAGTCCTATTTAGGAGGGACACCCATTTATTTTTTAATATTTACTCTTTCATAGTTTCTTAATGTTTAATATTACCACCCATCACCATCATGTCTGAGCACATCACTGTCTCTCCAAAAAGGTCCGGCACTACTCTGAAGTGTTTCAGTTAGACACAGTGGATTAAGCAAAACTCCCAGACACAAACTCCAGTGAGGAAGGAGATTGGGACTGGAACCAGGATCAAGATGTGAATTTCAGAGCCGGGCCACAGCTCTACAAGGGGAGTTCAGATCTGGATCAGAACTAGGCTACGAACTCCTAATTCATTTCAATGGAATTTAAAAAAATAAGAGTTCTTGTTTCTTCACTTCCTGCCCTTGTCCCTAACTTCCCCTGTTTAACACATCCAAATATTGGCAGGCACCTTATGGAACTGGTAATATCAAGGATCAGTTACAGAGGAAAATGTCATGAGGGCTTTTGATTTTTAGTAACCAAGCTGCTTTATACCTTAGGAGATAGAGTAGGGCTGAGATGCCAGCTTCCACTGGCTGCGTTGCCAACTCTTGTGATGTTTAACATGAGTCTCGTGGTGTCAGGCATCTTTCTGAAAGCTGCAACTCCTGGAGTGATGTTACTACACGAGCATCTTAGCCATCATTTTAAAAATACAACGCAAGTGATTTCTAGCCCTTATGGTTGTGGAGGAAAGCAAGAAAATGTAAATCCTAAAGCCTTAAAAATCAGAAGGCAAATAAAAGGACCCAAAATGTATTGTCTTAAAGCCAGTCTCATGACTTTTGGGAGCCTGACTCATGATTTTGAGTGCTTCAAGTTGGCAGGACTGCAGGGGGTGTCTAAATAAACTTTTTTTAAATGTCCAGTTAATTTATTAACAATTGACTCAAGGTAATTAACATGTTTGTAGAGGCTGGTTAATAATTATCAATCAATTAACTCAATGCTAAGAATTGGGCATTCTTGGGGCATGTCTATACTGCAATTAAAAACCTGCAGCTGCTCCATGCCAGCTGACGGGTTCACAGGGCTTGGGCTGCAGGCTATTTAATTGCAGTGTTGATTTTCAAAGTTTTAGGTTGCAGCCCAAGCTCTGGGACCTTGCCACCTCTTCGAGTCCTAGAGCCTGGGCCCTCGCCTGATCTAAGAGGTCTACACTGTAATTAAACAGCCCCACAGCCCAAGCCCTGTGAGCCTGAGTCAGCTGGCATGGGCCAGCCATGGGTGTCTAATTGCAATGTAGACATACCCTTGGACAAGGCAAGGGGGGAACCTACAGTTTACCGCTAACACAGGGTAAAACTACCACTGCCTTGTTCACCCTGGTAATTTACCATGTGTCAGTTATCGTGTTAGCTAAAACATGATAAAAAAAACCACCGTTTTGACTTGTGAAGACAAGGCCCAGGTGTAGACAAGCCTAGTGAAACCTCACTTAAGTACTGTAAGTGAAACCTTTTCTCCACTGAAGTCTAGGGGAAAACTCCCATTGTTTTCCAGGGGGCCAGGATTTCACCCTGTGCTTCCAAATTGCCTTCAGCAATTTGGGGAGTTACTTTGCATGGAGTTTAGACACAGGCCCCCACATTGGGTGTGTCTAGGCTGCAATTAAAAACCCATAGCTGGCCTATACCAGCTTACTTGGGCTTGCAGGGTTGGGCTTAGTGGACTGTTGAACAGCAGTGCAGACATTTGGGCTCAGGATGGAGACCAGCTCTAGGACCCTGCAAGGTGGGCATGCATGCTGGCTGTGGTCATGGGTGTAATTCGGGTGACATGGGGGGCATTGCCCACCCAAACTGCAAGCCTTGGGCAGGCATGGAATTTGCCCCCTCCCCCCACGTGTGGCCTCATTGGCCTGGCTGGAGCTCCCCCCACCCACAAATATAGAAGCCAAATTACACCTGTGGCTATGATGCCTTTGCTCTTTGCCCTTTCACAGGGAAGCGAGGAAGAGCTCACTGGAGCCAGCTGTCCCAGAGCAGAAAGGTGCTGTTTATGTTACAAGGAAGGGAGGCAAATCCCCACCTGACTTTAAAAGTTTCCCCTCTCTATTATTTTTGAAAATATTCCCTGCCAAGCAAGGGAGCTGTCACTCTGGCCCACAGCTACAAGGAGAGTCAGTTACCCTTTCCACTCCATCAGGAAACAAACCTAACACAGGCAGGGTTCAAATGAGAATCACCTTTCTTCCCTCCAGCAGTAACTTTGCCACTTAGGTGTGTTCTGTTGCTGATGTAACATCATGTGCCTAAAACAAGAGTAGATTTGTCCTTCTTTTGCTATAAGGTTTGTGGAAGATGTTTATTTTCCTTAAAAGAAGCTAATAAAATGATAGTATTTAAAAACGAGAGAAGAAAAGAAAACTGCAGGCACCAGGGACCTGAATTCACCCTGCAACTCAGCCACTAGATGTCAGTCTTGTCTGCAGATGCCGAGTTTGCTGTTGGCCATTTTTAAACCCTGAATTTATTAATAAATTCTGTAACTTTACCAGGTGAAGGTAACATCAATGTTTTTAAGACTCTCCTAGGTCTGAATGTCAAACCACCAACCGTCTAAATGTAGTGGTGTTTGGCTCTAGTGTTTTAATCTAGCCCATTATTTGCTATATACATGCAACATATTATTAATACAATATTATTATTCATTAATATAAAGGCAGCTGGAAAATTGAGATCTGGATTTGGACTTTGAGCTTAACATCCCCTCCAAATCCTGAAGGTCTTTGAATCCAGGGTTTTAGCTTGAGTCTATCTCTATTCTGCAAAAGAAACCCTGGCTCTTGCAAGTCGTTCCTACTCTGCTGATGTGAAACAATAACGTGATTCAGCAGATAAGGCTATAAAATATGCCAGTCTTTGGTGACAAGGGAATTCGTCTCTCACAGAAAACCAAGGAAATAAATGCTGCAAACTTTGGCATAATTTTAGAGAATCGTTCATTCATTTGTTCTATGTTTCAGTGGGTGTCTTTGTGCTTTCTTCTTGTGTTTCCAGAATTGCAACACTTTCTTGACTTCCCATCACATAATTTTCTGCTAATTATGTTTTTTTACTGTCGTTCAAACATCTTTAAAGATACCAAATCCAATTTATCATCAAATGAATCAAATCAAAATTTCAAGCCTTTAATGGAAGAAAGAGAATAATTTCTAACAACATCTGAGAAACCAGTTGTGTTGAAGAAAGCTTACCAGCAAATTGAACAGCTGATAAAAACAAAATAATTCTTGAGCCACAAAGTAGAGACATTAAATCTAACTCATAAGGCCCCATCCTTCAAATACTTAAATGTATCAACTACATGGGGGAATCTTAGTTAGTGCATATGCTTTAGTGATAGGGTCCAGTATTGCTATTCAGAAGGCTGGACTTGTATTAGAAGTTAAAGGGCCTCAATTCTGCCATGGATCAAAAGGACCCCATTTCTGCAAAGAGTACCATCATACCAGAACCCTGGACCCATGCAGAGTCTCACTGGCTTTAATGGGGCTCCATTTAGGTGCTGGGATCCACTTTCATGGTTCTTTTTGCAGGAGACTGAATTGAAGAGTGAGGGGGGGTTTGATAGCAGCCTTCAATGACCTGAAGTGGGGATCCAAAGAAGATGCGGCTAGGCTGTTCTCAGTGGTGGCAGATAACAGAACAAGGAGCAATGGTCTCAAGTTGCAGTGGGGGAGGTCTAGGTTGGATATTAGGAAATACTATTTAACTAGGAGAGTGGTGAAGCACTGGAATAGGTTACCTAGGGAGGTGGTGGAATCTCCATTGTTAGAGGTTTTTAAGGCCTGGCTTGACAAAGCCCTGGCTGGGATGATTTGGTTGGGACTGGTCCTGCTTTAAGCAGGGGGTTGGACTAGATGACCCCCTGAGGTCTCTTCCAACAATAATCATCTATGATTCTATGACCGGAGCCCACGTATGGATTTTGGGATTAATTCTGGATAATCATCCAAAACACAGGATTCTGTAATGCTCTGGATATATCCCCCTCAAAATTCCCGATGAGGACTTTGGAATAAACAAAGAAGAGTGTTCTACAGATAATGCATCTCAGTTTTTGCTCTGAACCCTGTGAAGGCTGCAACATAAGTTCAGTTGTTTCATTGTATTACCCATGAAATGAGAACACGATCAATAAAGCTCTGCACTACGTATCTCCCTAGAGCATCTCAGTGCCTTGATTCTACAAACCTCCCCGTGACAGGGAACACAGGGAATGCTTCCCCAAAGCATACCTGAACCTCTTGAACCTGTAAACTTGTACAAATTGTGTCTTGTGAAATTTCTAGCATATCTGCTTGTGAATTGGCCAGAAATGTTGCTACAAGCTGACTTTTTTGCGGGACTTTGGTATATAAATACATAACAAACTTGTCTTCAAGAGATTTCAGGGCTTTAGAGTTATTTCCACTTGTTTGTCACAGAAAGATCAATTACAGTATATTTATATTGTCATATCTCCTTCAAATCAGACTGACGAATGAAAGGAAGATAAATTGCATATTAGAAGCTAACTTCAGAGTTGGTATAATTACCAGTGCACTATCCTAGGAACTGCATAGAAAGCCTATGACAATATTCACAGCATCCAGAAGTCTTATCTTATGAATGTTTTATAGTAAGTCTTTTGTTCTGACTAAAGGTTTGATCCTGAAGGATGCTGAGTACCCCCTGAGGAGTGCTGAAAGCCTTTAACTCCTGCTGATGTTGAAGGAAACAGATGAAGGGTGCTCTGTAGTTGGCAGGACTGGGCCCCTAATGATGTTTAACAGTGTGGATGGCACCAACAAGATCCTCTGCTTTAGCTTTCCAAAGCCTGAATGATTTATGGACAGGAACTAGGTCTATAGCATATTAATAATTGATGCTGCTCTTTTGATATGCGCTCTCACAAATGATGATGTGAGTTTAAAATAGGCCTGACATTTTTTGGTTATATTTCCACTCTGGATGAGGACAGAAATCTGCAGTGTTTTCCACTGTGCAGTAAAATATAATTCTGTCCAATCAAAGAGGGATGCTAGTCCCCTTTCATAATCATACAATGACTCTCTAAAAAATGAAGGACTCTCCCTCCTTTTGAACAGATTGCTAGGATGGGTCCCAGGCAAATCTGCAGATATTCTCACCCCCATTCAACATGGCTAGTGTGGATAAAGGGGGACCTTGGTGGTGCTTCAATTGGCTCAAAACAACCAGTGTAACTTTGTCCCTGTTAAAGCCATGGGCCATGTCTACACTACGGGCACAGTGCCACTGTAGTGCCCATAATGTGAATACTTCCACAAGCAATGGAAGGGGATTTTTCATCAATTGTAGGTAACCCACTTCCTTGAGTGGCAATAGCTAGATCAACGGAAGAATTCTTCCATGACCTAGACTCATCTGTAGTGGGGGTTAGGTTGGCTTAACTTTGGTGCTCATGGGTGTGAATTTGTCACATCCTTGAGCAAGGTAGACCAGGCTTTGGACAGTCCAGTCGCAGTGATTAAAGCAGCTTGTAATTAGGTGGCATAACAAGAGCAATTGGACTCTTTGACTTGGGTATGAGAGGGTTGAAGACAAGAGTTAAATAAATGAATGGGAGGGGGAAGTAATGTCTTCCCCTGATGGTTGTTTGTTACATTAGTATTTAAATAGCTGGAGCTAATCCTTGAATCATTATAGTGAATAGGCTGGGGAAGGAGTATCATTCACACATTTGCTATTACTATTGTATAGTTACAGACAATTCTCTACAAAGTAAGGCTAAAAGGTTTGTCCTGGGTTATGTCTACACTATGGGTGCTACAGCAGCTGTGCTACTGTAGTGTAAACACTTCCTACATTGGTGGAAGAGGTTTTTCTGTCGATATAAGTAATCTACTTCTCCAAGAGGCAGTGGCTAGGTTGACAGAAATTATTTATCACAGAATATCAAGGACCTCAGGAGGTCATCTAGTCCAACCCCCTCTTAAAGGAGGACTAATCCCCAGACAGATTTTTACCCCAGTTCCCTAAATGCCCCCTTCAAGGATTGAACTCACAACCCTGGGTTTAGCAGGCCAGTGCTCAAACCACTGAGAAGAATTGTTCCATTGTCCTAGCTGTGTCAACACTGGGGGTTAGGTCAATCTAACTATGTCACATAGGGCACAATTTTTCACAGCCTTGAGCAATGTAGCTAGGTCAACCTACATTTTAAGAGTGGACCAGATTTAGATTAGGGAAATTCTCAGTGGTACTAGATTAGGGAAATTCTCACTGGAGTAACTATATTGATGTAACTGTACTAGAATAAACCCCTAGTGCAACTGATTGTTGTACAGCATGTCTACATTAGGGAAATTTTGACAGGCGCTACTGCATAGAATCATAGGACTGGAAGGGACCTCGAGAGGTCATCTAGTCCAGTCCCCTGCAATCATGGCAGGACTAAATATTATCTAGACCATCCCTGACAGGTGTTTGTCTAATCTGCTCTTAAAAATCTCCAGTGATGGAGAATCCACAGTCTCCCTAGGCTATTTATTGCAGTGCTTAACCACCCTGACAGCTAGGAAGTTTTTCCTAATGTCCAACCTAAACCTCTCTTCTGCAATTTTAAGCCCATTGCTTCTTGTCCTACCTTCAGAGGTTAAGAAGAACAATTTTTCTCCCTCCTCCTTGTAACAATCTTTTATGTACTTGAAAACTGTTATCGTGTCCCCTTTCAATATTCTCTTTCCAGACTAAACAAACTGGATTTTTTCAGTCTTCCCTCATCTTTCCTGAAATGTGGTGCCCAGAACTGGACACAATACTCCAGCTGAGGCCTAATCAGCATGGAGTAGAGTAGAGCGGAAGAATTACTTCTCGTGTCTTGCTTACAACACTCCTGCATAGGGTGATCAAACAGCAAGAGTGAAAAATCAGGGCAGGGGGTAATAGGAGCCTATATAAGAGAGAGACCCAAAAATCGGGACTTTCCCTATGAAATCGGGACATCTGGTCTCCCTACTCCTGCGTTGGTAAATACAAGATGTAATTAAATTTTCCTAGTCTAGAGAAGCCCTGGTCATTAAATTTGTGAAGGTTCTTTTCAGCCCAAAAGACTAGACCCTTCATTGTCTTTAAATAAACCTGCACAAAACAGCAAATACATATTATATAAAAGACCATGCTCTCCATAATGTGGATTCAGTTTCTCCTGGGTTCCTGGCAATTAAGATTCTGATGTAAGATTGATTGGGAGGTTTTGCAAGTTTTAATAAAAAGTTCTGTATTCATAGGAGCACAAATTGTAGCAAAATATCAATTAAAATATTTCATGCATTATTGTTAGTTATACAGCATCCAAAACATAATGTTCTTTTCACAACAAATAATAAGATAGTATATTATCCTTGCCCCAAAGAGTTTACAATCTAATTTTACCTACGAAATAATGCGTAAGAGTGACAGACAATGGAAAGGAAGATGGGGGAACGAAAGACAAATTACTGTAATTAGATAACTCTGTCAATCAATTTTGGTATGTGAACACCTTGGTAGTCCCTTTAAATTTATTTAAATCAGGTCTTTAGTGTCTCACATTGGACACCCAAATACTAAGGTGCTTTGAATCACTGGCCACTTTCCCCATGTGTAGAGTGAGGGTAATATTTATCTTAACAATGTCTCGAGGTTCAGAAAATGTTTGTAAAGTATAATACTTAGCAAGAAAATACCATAGAAGTTTAAAGCATGGTCCCATTGGAGCCACTTGGGAGGGCCACTGCTCACAAATGTAGGGAGGGACCACTTGAACAGATCAAATTAGCAGTATCCCCTTGGTTTGGCAGGGGGTTCATAGGGGTGAAGTGATATATTTTAAGCTGGGGTCCCAGTCTTCTGGATGGAAAGTATGCACTTAAAGTAAATCTTATCTTGAAACCATTTGAACCTGAGTTTCGTTTTGTTTTTGAGTCTCTATTATTCTGTTACAAAGCCTTGTCCCTGACTTCCATGTTGAAGAGCTAAAGTATTACAATTCTAAGAGATTTTTTTTCTGCCCTTCTGCAGCGAGGCGGTGGGATACCCCACAGCCCCACTGAGGGACGAACCTCCCCTAGCACCAACGTGGGGGGAGCCAGTGGTCCTGCGCCTGCCCCCCAGAGGTCACGGCGTAGGACAGGAAGTAGAAAAGCCCCGCTGCAAAGCTCAGTTGAAAGCCAGCTGCCAGAGAGGCCAGATGCCTGTGGCCTAGCTCCGGGTTGGTGAACGCTGGCAGGCTGCAGCTGAACCGAGGACTGGCTGGGCCAGCCACACCTACCCCTTGCCAGCTACCCCAAGGAGGAGCCGCGCCTACCCCTCGCCAGCTACCCCAAGGAGGAGCCACACCTACCCCTTGCCAGCTACCCCGAGGAGGAGCCGCGCCTACCCCTCGCCAGCTACCTGGAGGAACCGATGGTGCTGGAAACTGCATAAGACGCCAGCCACACCCAGGAACCTTACGAGAGGGAGTCTGGAAGTAGCCCGGGGGCAGCCAACTCTGGCCTGGCCACAGCAGGGCCAGAACCAATGTCAGTGTGTTGTGGTCAGGATCCCCACTGACTCAGCAGGGAGTCTTCTGCCGCTGCTAGGGCCCCAGGCTGGGACGCAGTAGAGCGGGTGGGCCTGCGCCCCCCCTGCCACCCCACTCATGGGTGGCATCTCCCCCTCGCCCCGATGCTCAGAGGGCCGAGCTCTTGACTGTGTGTTTGCTGCCCCGCCCTGACCTAGGGCCAGGGCTCCTATTGAACCATTGGCTCAGCCCCTGCTTAAGGGCCTGTGCTCCTGACTGTGTGTTTACTGGCCAGCCCTGACCCGGGCTTGGGCCCAGAGCGAACTAGTGCGAGGCGGTGGGATACCCCACAGCCCCGTGGAGGGATGAGTCTCAGCTGAGCCCTTCTACACCTCCCTGCAATCTGGCCTTTCAGAGAGACAGAGGAAGAATCCTTGTTTTGAAAAAGAATAGAAACTACAGAGCTGTTCAACCCTGACATTTAAATGAGTGAGATTTCAAGGCCTTGTATGCACTGGTTCCCAAACAGGGTTTTAAAAATGGTATCTGGAAATACAGTTGAACCAGCTAATGTAGCTAGGATGTAACATTGTTAAAATCACCTTTAAATATCATTAGTGAAATGCTGGGTCTGTCTTCATTATAAAACACGTTGTGTTTGGACAGTGCGTGTCATGGTAGTGCCCTGGCAGAATAACACAGATTGGGTTTTTTGCGAAGACAGACCTAATTCTTCTTATAACCATATTATGGAACTTTATTATAGTACCTGGTCTTTAACATGGTCTGTAACATGGTGATAACAGAGCTTGATGCCACAGACAGTCTGTAACAAACAATTATTACATGGCCAAGGCAGTACCATGTTGTTATATGTGTTCTCTTGATTTAGTAAATCTTGTAGTGTAGCCAGGCCCTTTGTTTCACCCCTATCTCTAAGCAGCAAGCATATGCCAAAATATTTCCCATATATTCTTTATATTGGTGTCTTTCTTCTTGGAACCTTTATGTGAAGCTATTATAGACCATTTATAAATCATTGGCTTCCCATGTTAAATGTTATAATAAAAAAACCCGTATTTGTAAAGATTTTTTATGGGAAAACTCAGAAACTTTGCAAACCTCTCAGAAAGATTCACTGGGATATTGCTGCCCCCAGATGGAGAATTTATTTTCTAAACAAATATGACTAGTAAAAAGAGCATACAGGAAGCACTTTATAGACTATAATGTGCACATTTCCTGGAGCTTGAAGGGAGTGAATATGAGGTGAAGCAGGGGAATACAGTGATATAAATAATTTATATTTTTACATTTATTATCATTTGCATTTCCATAGTGAGTAGGGGCCCTGGTCATGGACTGGGAGCCTATTGGGCTAAGCACTGTACAAAAACAGAAGAAAAAGACAGTCCCTGGTCTAAGGAGCTTACAATCTAAGTATAAAACAAAAGACAACAGATGGATGTAGACAGACAGGGGAGTACAAGTAAACAATGAGACAGCATTGGTCAGTATAAGAGGTAGTGGTTTCTGCACAACAACAGCCTAATTGTTGTCATGTTTTGTAGGCATCACAGCAAAGGAGAGTACTGAGGAGCGATTTGAAGATGGATAATGAGGTGGCTACATACTACAGCCGTGGATCTCTAGCTTGTGGTGGGCAGTATGTATTATTATATAGCAAAACACAGAGAGGTGGCGCGACACTCCGAAATCAGGTGTGCAGTCACCACCACACCACCTGGTCCTTCCAGAGCCAGGAACACCACTCAGCAGCAGTTCTGATCTTCTCCTAGTCTCTTGTATCAATAACCACTAGACCAGGGGTCAGCAACCTTTCAGAAGTGGTGTGCCAAGTCTTCATTTATTCACTCTAATTTAAGGTCTCGTGTGCTAGTAATACATTTTAACATTTTTAGAAGGTCTCTTTCTATAAGTCTATAATATATAACTAAACTCTTGTTGTATGTAAAGTAAATAAGGTTCTTAAAATGTTTAAGAAGCTTAATTTAAAATTAAATTAAAATGCAGAGCCCCCAGGACTGGTGGCCAGGACCCAGGTAGCGTGAGTGCCTCTGAAAATCAGTTTGCGTGCCGCCTTCGGCACGCGTGCCATAGGTTGCCTACCCCTGCACTAGACCGAATGTGTTTTCCAGAGCTGGGAACAGAGTACTGTCTATTTAGATATGTGCTAATATGGCTCTGTTCTTGTCTGAGCTTTTCATAAGCTTTCAAAAATACAAATAAGTTCATCACTCTTCCCCACTCCCCCTTCATCTTAGCCTGTAGGCAAAATAGCCTGATTAATTCAGAGGGGTTATTGCTTGCTTGTTTGTTTGTTTGAAGTGGGACAGTTGTATGTGTCTGAAAAACTCCTTGAGAAGAAGATAAATTGAAGAAATTTTGGGTTAATGCAGTAAGTGGTATTATTCTGATGTCCTGCTCCAACCAGTAGACTGTACTCTCCCCTCAGAAGGAAGTACTAGTATTATCCATGTACTTTGAAGAAGGGTGACTTTTATTCTCCCTCGTATAGACAGGGAACTGAGGTACAGAGGGGTGGAAAGGCTTGCCCAAGGTCAGTGCCAGAGCTAGGAATGGAGCACAGCTGCCCTGACATCTCTTCCTCGACCCTCACCACTGAGGCCCATGCCGTACACCCCGCCAAGCTAGGAATGGAACCTAGGAGTGCTGATGCCTCAGCCCCCCAGTTCCCACCAAGGGACCCTCTCTCCTAGAAATGAGGCCCTGCTCTGCCCGTTGCACCACACTAGCTCAGAGTTGGGCAGCCATCACCCCCAAACCTCTCACATGTTACCCCACAAATCTGCCCAGAACCCACTGGCTAGATGAAGCCAGAAGGCAGGGGGCACCACCTACTATGGTGCCTACATGCTCAAGGGACTACATGTCCCAGCATGCAACGCTCTACGTTGAGTCACAGGGACCCGCGGGACTACGCTTCCCAGCACGCATCACGCCCTGGTGACCCTCGCGGCCCGAGTGTGGCGCGTTGCCCGCTGGGGGCTGTAGTTCCGTTCCCTCCCGCATGGAGTCCCGAGGCTCCTCCCTCCGCCTGCCCCTGCCGGCAGGGTGTCCCGTGCCTCCCTGGAAGACGGAAGCCGAGGAGGAGGGAGAGTCGGACGAGCGGCGGCGGCGGCGGGATGGGTGACTCCAAAGTGAAGGTGGCGGTGCGGGTCCGTCCCATGAACAGGAGAGGTGAGTTCGGCCCGGCCCGGCCAAGGGGGGAAAGGGAGAGAAGTGCGGAGAGACACTGACCGACCCCCCCCCCGTCCCGAGTGGGGAGAGACACCGACCGACCCCCCCCCGTCCCGAGTGGGGAGAGACACCGACCGACCCCCCCCTCTGTCCCGAGTGGGGAGAGACACCGACCGACCCCCCCCGCCCCGAGTGGGGAGAGACACCGACCGACCACCCCCCCCCGCCCCGAGTGGGGAGAGACACCGACCGACCACCCCCCCCCGCCCCGAGTGGGGAGCGACACCGACCGACCCCCCCCCCCCGTCCCGAGTGGGGAGAGACACCGACCGACCACCCCCCCCCGCCCCGAGTGGGGAGAGACACCGACCGACCACCCCCCCCGCCCCGAGTGGGGAGAGACACCGACCGACCACCCCCCCCGCCCCGAGTGGGGAGAGACACCGACCGACCACCCCCCCGGCCCCGAGTGGGGAGAGACACCGACCGACCACCCCCCCCGCCCCGAGTGGGGAGAGACACCGGCCGACCCCCTCCTGCCCCGAGTGGGGAGAGACACCGACCGACCCCCCCCTGCCCCGAGTGGGGAGAGACACCGACCGACCGACACTGCTCCCTGTCCCTCGCTGGGGGGGAGACACCGACCGACCACCCCCCCCCGCCCCGAGTGGGGAGAGACACCGACCGACCCCCCCCGTCCCGAGTGGGGAGAGACACCGACCAACCGACACTGCTCCCTGCCCCTCGCTAGGGGGGGGAGACGCCGACCGACACCCCCCGACCCGAGTGGGGAGCAACACCGACCAAACCCCCTGCCCCGAGTGGGGAGAGACACCGACTGACCGACACTGTTCCCTGCCCCTTGCTGGGGGGGAGACACCGACCGACCCCCCCCCCGCCCTGAGTGGGGAGAGACACCGACTGACCCCCCCCCGCCCCGAGTGGGGAGCGACACTGACCGACCCCCCCTTTCTGGGGGGGGAGAGACTGTGACTGGCCAATGCCCCCCCCTTTCTGGGAGGGGAGAGACTGTGGCTGGCCAATGCCCCCCCTTTCTGGGGGGGAGACACCGACTGACCCCCCCCGCCCCGAGTGGGGAGCGACACTGACCGACCCCCCCTTTCTGGGGGGGGAGAGACTGTGACTGGCCAATGCCCCCCCTTCCCCTTGCTGAGGGAGGGGAGAAATAGTGACTGATCCACACCTCCTGGGGAGAGAGAGAGACACCCCCCCCAACACACCCGGGGAGGGAGACCCTGACCCACCCCCTCCGCCTCCCCCACACATACCAATCGCTGATGGCGGAGCGACACCCCCGCCGACTGACACCCCACAACGAACACCGCTTGTTGGGGTTAGGGGAGAGGCCCACCTACCCCACCCAGCTCCCTGCAGGGCTGGGGAGAGCGGGAGATGGTGGAGCGCACCCTCCCCAAAGAGAGAGGGTCACCCTTCCCTGAGCCAAACACTGTGTATGGGGCAGGGATTTACTGCCCTTCTCCCCCAGGGCGCCTGGCAGCAGGTAGCACCAGGGTGAGGGGGGAACAGACCGTGCTGTTGTGGAGGTTGAGTGGGGTTAAGCAGCCTCCACAGGGGAGGAGTTACCCTCCCCCCCTGACTAATTCACGTCCCCCCCTGTAAGTACCTGACATTTCTGTCCTTTATGATTCACATTCCTTCTAAGGTCTCCCCCTTCATAATCTTCCTCCTTCCTCTCTTCTCTTCCTGTCTCCATAGAATCCCCCACCTCTTGCACCCATTTTACAATGGGGCTCCTTCCTTGTCTCTTCACTTCCTTCCCACTCAGATTTCTTCCTTTTCTGTCCCCCCCCTTCTCCCCCTATCAGCTTTCCCTTCTCCCTTCCACGAAATGACTCCTCCCCCTACATGTGAGAGTGACCCAAAGTGTCCCAGACTATGGGGACATAAGGATAAAAGCAGCTGGAAGAGGAAGGGTGAATCGATGGGTGAATTTTTAAAAATAATACACCCCATAGGCAAGTTTCAATTACAGACTAGGTATTTCTCTTTTCTTTTACTTTTTTTTAATGAGAAAAATTCAGTTGCTGCAGCTGTTTGAGAAACAAATTTACAAAAGGAAATATAGCATTTAAAAAAAACCAGGAAATAAATTAAGGAAAAAATATACGTGCACACACAATTAGTATCTGAATACAACACTTCTGATGCACCTGTAACTTACTGTAATGAACAATGAGGTAATGCCAAGTTTGTGTACTACTGAGGTAAATGAGGGTTGCCCCTCATAATGTTGCAATTGAGGTATGTGTTATGCAATCTTAAAGTCTGACTGTCTTAGGGATCGTCCTCTGGTAAGGCAAGGGGGTGATTTTTAAAAACCTGTGTTGTAATTTGCATTTAATTTTTAGTAACATTAGTATGAATCTTGGGAGGTCTTTGGATGTGAAATGAGACACCTGAATTCTGTTCAGGGTCATTGCTCATGGACCCCCAAAAGGAGACTTTAAAGTATTATAAACCTGTTCCTGACTGACTGTAGACACAACCTTTGAAATATTCTCAGTGTCTACATACTGTTATTGTCTTTGGACTGTAAATTCCTCAGGGCAGGGAGCTTTCTGCTGTAGAGCTATAAAGTGGCATATAAATCTATTTGTTACACCTCTATGCATTGTATAAATACGTAGTAATAGATTATTTGCAAAAGTAGTACAAGGATCTCTGTGCTGAAAAGGTTACCATTTTATCTATAGTATTACTGGACCGATCGATCTCCCATTATAGCTAATGGGAGTTGGATTGGGCCCCATATAAATAACTACATCTGCCTCCTTGCAAGACCGGTTTACCACACTAACTTCTTGCACTGAAGTGGATGTTTGAGTAAACATTCTTTTGTCCACTTATGTTGCTCATTTGTTGCCTCTTGTCTCAGATTGCATCCCAATCCTATAAACACTTCCGTGTGTAATCTCATTGAGTTCTGTGGAACTACTCACATGAATGAGGACCTGATGGTCTTCTGGGCAAGAACCATATCTTCATTGTTGTGTATTTAGCAACTAACATAATGAAACCCTGAACCTTTTTGGGGTGCTACCAAAGTATCTAATTATTATTACTACTATTATTCGCAGCTGTTTTCTTCAATAGACTAGAACTATGTTGGGGTGTCTTGGTTCCAATGTAGTTCTTTTTACTAAAGAATATTCACAAGCTCTCAATTTCATCATGATGCCAATCAGTAACTTCAAGTGAAGTGACATTTACTTTTATGGTAGCTAGGGTGAGTGCTTTACTTCACTTTATAAAAGTATGTGATGTGATCCAGTTAAATATCAACTGCACTCATAAAAACAAATAAGGGAAATCTAATGGCAGACAATTAGAGCTCTTAAAATTTATTTTTACGCTTCTGTCTTCAAGTTTATTTTCCATTCCAAATAGCATTGATAGATGCACTAATGTTTGATTCATATATAAATCCTTTCAGTTATCTAGTGATGTACCATACCTATATATTAGCGTAGGGGGATCTTAACTAGAGCATACCCTTGTTCATCTTAACAACCACCTTAGCTGGAGAAGATGGTTTAGTGATCTCTGCTTCAAGTCTGAATTACCTAGATTCTTTGGAACCATATGTTTAAATCTCTGTCATGTTAACTCAGACCTTCCTCTTTCCAAGGTAGATAAATGGAGTACCACCCAGCTTGTTGAATGTCAGAACAAGGATTCTTGCGTCAGCTTGGATATTAAGGCCGCCTTTTCAAGAGAAGGAATTTTCCTTAGAGCTTGTCTACACTGGCAATTTACAGCGCTGCAACTTTCTCGCTCAGGGGTGTGAAAAAACATCCCCCTGAGCACAGCAAGTTTCAGCGCTGTAAAGCGCCAGTGTAGACAGTGCAGCAGCACTGAAAGCCACGCCCCTCATGGAGGTGGGTTTTTTTAGAGCGCTGGGAGAGCTCTCTCAGAGCGCTCTGCCGCAACCACACAAGCCACGTGAAAGCACTGCCGTGGCAGTGTAGACTAGCCCTTAGTGTCCTTGCTGTATATTTTCTACTATTATGCAATGTCCTGTGCACCAACTTTTTGTTGCCCTGCACTTTGGAGGGGTTGCATTTCCACTATGTTATGAATATATTTGTGAAATGTTCTGGATGGAAGGTGCTACAGAAATATAAAAAATGTATCTGAGAATTGAATTTTATTATGCATGATTAATCTTATTGTTATAGCATAACTAGTTTCACAAATGAAGTGGTAAATGTCACATCTTGATGACAGTATGTGAAGAACAATGCATTTTACTCTCCATTATCCTTTTAAAAGTGAATGGTTAGAGTATATTAATATTAAACTCTCATAGTGTAAACAATAATAAACCTGAGTATCACTGTGGAAAACTATGCAATGACACATAGATAAAGCATGTGGTTCTAGTTTGTTTCAGCTTGCTTAAAATATAATTGCATAACTGAGAAATGCTTGTAACACCTTGGGTGTGCTTAGCATTTACTCTCAAAGAGGGACAATAATTATGAGTATGGCTCAGAATTTGTCACAGATATTTTTAGTAAAAATTGTGGACAGGTTTCAGGCAATAAACAAAAATTCAGGGAATCCTGTGAGCTGCCCTTGATTTTTACTAAAAATATTCCTGACAAAATGGGGAGGTTCCAGCTCTTAAAGGGGTTCTGGGGCCCGCCCACCTGCCACAGCTGGGCCGCTTTGGAGGAGGGCGGGGAACCTGACAGCCGCAGGGGCTGGGAGCTCCGAGGTCCCCCTGCTGCCTGGCAGCTAGGAGCTGCTGGGGGCCTGTTGACAGCAGCAGCTGAGAGCTGCGGTGCTGCTTGCTGATAGTTCCAGCCCCGGGCAGAAAATGTTACAGTCGTCTCTGGAAGTCACAGATTCTGTAACTTCTGTGACCTCCTTGACGTAATCGTAGCCTTAATTCTGAGCAATCACAGTTGAGTCATGTGTATACTGCAAAGGAAAATAATTTGTTAAACTAAGTAAATGTACTCTTAAGCCTAGTTTTGTATGAGATTACCTTGATGTTTTGGCTTTATGTTTACTTGATCATTTTGAAGTCAACAAATGATCAGATATAGTCAAAGTGTAAACTCTGCTAAAACTGGTTTCTGGTTAGCATGTTTATGGGAGAGTAAACACCATTGCACTAAGATTTGAGTGTAACTTTAAAGCAGCCATTACTTCAATGGAGCAGAGAAGTTATGCAGTTTTGAACACTATATACTTCCACCAGAGTACTTGCTGGATCAGAAACTTTCCAGACTAATTAATTTACTTAAAATATTTGTGCAATGAACAGTATATGCAACAGCAGAAATATCTGTAAAAAAGAATGCATAGCCACATGGAATGCCTTTATGAGGAGCATTTGGCAAGCTTTTTTTTCTTGTATATCAGATTGAACAGCAGAAGACAAAAGGAGCACTTCAAATGGGTTTTCAACAACTTGTCATTAATTCTCGTGATGTGCATGTGTACTATATGTGCATGAGCATCTCTTTGATTTCTAACTTATCTAGCTGATGTGATCACGTTACAGTATTGTGCTCTTCCTGATGCACTCGTACTTATTAAACAATCTATAATTACTGAAAACTGAAAATTTTACAAATTGTACTTACACAGTTATATAGCAGAGGAAACTTGAAAGAGGACTGTCTAGAAATAAAGGGATGTTTGGTTGAAGGGACATATCACCTTAGATCACGCTGCTGTCTGTTTTAAATAACTGTTGTACAAGGAATGCCTACATTTGCTATAACTTTGTGCACATTTTTTTCTTCTTACTTTGTATATAATCAGTTGGTTTTCCCTTTGCGTGGACCTTTCACATAGCAAAGGGAAGAAATAATGACTTTTCAGATTTTTCTAAAACAAAAGATGGCAGAGAGCATATGTGGTATCTGAAACTACTTTCAGATTTAAAAAAAAACCTAACTAATTTTTATGATGATGATGCTTCTTTAAAATTTTTAAAACTTTTTGTGTGTTATAAAACTTCAAAATTTAAAAAACAAATGCTTTCAGAACTCTTCACATTTAATACTGTTTAGATTTCTGCATTTTTCTCGGCTTGGACAAGCTTTAGTAAACAAAATTCTAACTTCACATTTAGATTCTCATGCAGTAGCGTAATACCACAATGTACAGTTGTAAACTCTGCAGAGTAATGTTAATCTGTTTTAAATTGGAAAAAAGAAATTCCACTGGCATTTAAAAAAAGAAATCAGGTAAAACTTCTATTATTCTCAAACTTTGTGAAAGCTTATTTTGAACTTATATATTTTGGGCCAGATTTGACCTGGCAATGTTGCATTTTTAAATAAAAGCTTTAGTTATTTATGCAGTTAATACTATTTTCATGTTTCATAGTTTTCATACTTCAGTTATTCAGTGTAAACCACATAAAATATACCTTTTAGTCATTATAGCCAACAGATTTCATAAAACTGAAATGGTTGGTTTTAAAAGGCAACATAACTCCTCAATCTTGACCAACATTTTGATAAATTGCAGACATACAAGTTTTACTTTAGTATCGCACTTTTCCTTTAGAATTATCACAAAGCACTTCTGGCAAACTGTATATTAGAATCACTTAGTCTACCATTGAACTATAGCCACCTCAGAGGTAGCTATTTAAAAATACCCCACATCAGTATCAGAAATTTCAACATATGCCTGATTTCTTGAGTCCCAGATCCAATCTATAAAATCGCCTGAAAGTTGTATCTGCCTTAGAACTGGTAAGTTAGGTGTGGACCTAAAGTTGTATTTATCTACAAAATTTGAGGTGAAATTGGACATGCAGTTCCTTAATTTTCACCCTAAATAAAGAAGTAGAGTTTACATAACCCCACAAGCTCTTTGGGCTAGTCACAGGGCTAAAAGCATAAGGCCTGTGTATGGGATCTCTTATCAGACTGATAAGGGTGCCAGGGGGTTGATGCACTTAGGTGAAGCCCCACTCCGATGCAGCTCCTTAGGTCTTCAGGACCTGAGCTCTTCTTCTAATGATTTTAAGAAGATGAGTCTTCCCGTCATGCACACCTTGGAGGAATCAAGAAAAAGGTCGGGAGAGAGGAAATGCCCGTCATTTTCCTTTATGACTCAATTGCACAGTAGGAATTCATTCATTCAAATGAAACTAACATACTAGCACGTATGAGTGGTGAGTGCACGTTATCTAACAGTTATTCACATGACTTTGTTAAACACCTGATGCAAGTCCAAAAGGTACATTTGGATACGTGGCAAAGATATTTTTGATTTCTTTTGTTTTCGGAGTAGATGTCCCAGTTCCCATGCTCTGCAGCTCTGAAATAGGCTTTTGTTACTCTATAGTAAATATTTTCCAAGATGATGAAACTGTGAAGTCTCAAATTCTCCAAAAGTAGTCAGCCGATTACTGTATCCTGATAGTATTCTTCTACCTTTAGTGAAACAAGTGGTTGTTGATTGTGCTTCATCCGTTAATGCTGTATCTAGTCCCAGTAGATCTGGTAGCATTAATCAGTATTGCCAGCCCCAAGCAGTCAATCAAGAGTCAGACTTCAAAAAATAATCATAAGATTGGTTTAAAAATCATGAGACTTAAAAAAATTAGTTTTTGCTCTTTACATTCTGGTGTCTGAGCCTTCACATCCATCATAGCACATAGGCTTTTACATATTGTAAACAAAACAGAATTAACATAATATGAACGTGATCTACTTGAAGGCTGCATTCCAGCCACACTTAGGGTTAAGGTGTAGACTATCATATACGCAAGGTAGGTTGGATAGGTAGCCTTAATGGCCTTAATTTCTCCTTCCAACATATCAAATAATGTATAATTGTTTCTCGAGGTCCTGTTTGCCTGTCTAACACATACCAATCTGTCTGCAGGATTTCTAGCAGAGAGGGTGGTTTTACGATATCTTTGTAACTGTCAAAAGACAGTATGTATAATATGTGCTAAACCTGCTGGCAGGTTTTTTTTTCCTTCCTTTTTCCTGAAGACACGTGGTTTTGAGGAGCTATCCCGTCTTCCTTACAAACTTGCTGAATGTACTTCCCAAACGGATCTCTCTAAATTTCACTGAGACCCTGAGCGAGTGGGGAGCCCCAAACAGGAAGCACTTCATTGCCCTTTAATCTCAGGGGCTAGAGGAGGACTATTGGCTCCAAACACAACATTGATAGACCTACTGTCCAAGGCTGGGCTGAACATAAGTCATCTCTTGTTCCACTTTGTGCTTTACACTAGAAATGTAAATATTTTTCGTAATTGTGAGGAATAAGCTGCTTATTAAAAATCTTGAAATGCAATTACTAGCCAACCAGACCAAGAAAATTTGGCATGTCGTGGCTGGAGAGCATAAATATAAACTCAGTTAAACTGACAGTACTGTATAATAATGATAGGCAAGCTGATTGTCTGTATGTGGAGGAAGAAGTCAAAACTAATATTAGAAGAGCTTCAGAAATTTGCCTGGTTGAACATTTCTCAGAACAAAACTATTTCTCTGCTCTTTACTGGTCTTTATATAATGCATTCGACAGGAACAATTATACGGTTGGGTCACATTAGATTAATTGCAACTAGCGCTCTCCAAACAAATAAAATCTGGTCCTTGCACCTTGGCTTTCTGTTTTGTGCTTATTCATAGGATGACAAAGACATTGGTCATTCTCTCACACACATGCATAGGGTTGTTTTTAACCTTTTTTCGATAAAGTAAAAAACAAATCTATTTATAGATGGCTACATGGAAAATGAAAGAAACCTGCTTCTACTATGTTACTTTTGTAGTGCCCAGAAGTGCTAGGTGTTTCACAGAATAAAGTGAAACACATGGTCCTTGCCTCAAAGAGTTTTACAGTCTAAATTTGAGATGTTATGCAAAGCGTGGAGGTGGGGATGAGGATTACAGTAAGCATGGTTAGTCAGTTTAGGCATGGACACATCTTGGTGACTCAAATAAGGTTTTTTTAGCATGTAAAAGTGAGGATATTCTGTTCAGGTTCAGCTTTCATCATCATAGTATCTGAGCATTTTTCAGAAGTAATTTAAGCAATATAATTAGTATCTGTCATGAATATAGAAAATATTGGCCTCGGGGGAAGGATAGCTCAGTGGTTTGAGCATTGGCCTGCTAAACCCAGGGTTGTGAGTTCAGTCCTTGAGGGGGCCATTTAGGGATCTGGGGCAAAAATCAGTACTTGGTCCTGCTAACGCAGGCAGGGGACTGGACTCAATGACCTTTCAAGGTCCCTTCCAGTTCTAGGAGATCAATATATCTCCAATTATTAAATTAAATACTATTTACTCATTTTGGGCCTTGTAAAAGTGGGTTTTCTTATATACTGTCATAATATTGCTCCTATGTCACCCTATCGACGACTCCACCTGCTGGTTACTAAGCGCTTCAGTCTTGCTTCACTTCTACCAAAAACTGGTTTAGTACTTGAGGTGGAGAGTATTCCCATACTCTCCTAACAGTTTTATTACTCGCACCAGCTAGCTTATTACTTCCAGGGATGTCACCCCTCTTGTCTCTAGTAGTTGGTCTGGAATCTGCTGGTGTCTCAGTGCTGGCAACTGGCACGAGATCTCTGTGCCACACCAGTGGATGAGTAGATAACTGGAAACTTGCCTTAAACTATGGCCAGCCTGCCTCCGACTAGATATGCGGAACTGTGACAGCAGCATGGAGAGCTGCCAAGATGGTACTATGCTAATGGTTACTTCCCTAAAAGAAGTCTCTATTGCCTTCAACAAAACTTAAACACTACTTTCATTTTGAAAAGAATAAATGCTTTTAAATCAGACTAAATCAATCACAATAGAATATCTCTGGCACTGAAGTTTAACACTAGTTCTCTTTTTATTGTGTGGCTAGTGGGGAGCTTGGTGACTAGAGGAAGCAATAGTGCATAAAATCTGGTACATTAAGAATAGCATTTGATGCTTTTTTATTTCTTTATAGAGTTTGATCTGCATACAAAATGTGTGGTGGATGTGGACACAAACAAGGTCATTCTTCACCCTGTAAACACCAATCTTGCAAAGGGAGATGCCAGGTAAGACTTTTAAACTAAGAAGCACTCATCTATTACATTAGGTATGGACCTAGCAACTGGGAGAATTTGGTTCCAACATGTGACCTTGGGCACATTTCCTAAATTCTCCAATATAATTACCCCCATCTTTAAAATGAGGCCAATAATGTGTATCCACCTCAGTAAGGTGCTCTTGAGATCTACAGATTTCAGAGTAGCAGCCGTGTTAGTCTGTATCTGCAAAAAGGACAGAAGTACTTGTGGTACCTTAGAGACTAACAAATTTATTAGTCTCTAAGGTGCCACAAGTACTCCTGTTCTTTTTGAGATCTACAAGTGATTCTAGAGTGAATACTTGCTCACCACCCTTCCCTAACTAATATTTCAACCCATAATGCCGTTAGTTACCTTTTTATTTATTCATTTCTGTACTCCTGTCTGGGTTGTTTTAGATGTGACAGCTGATTTCAGAGCAGGGCAAAGTCTCCCTCATTTTTGGAAGAAGGAAATTTGCTCATACTTTTTCATCCAACTGTGCTTGTCTGGTCAGTAAAGGAAAGAGCGTGTAGGCATATTGGAGAGATCTATAGCTATAGTAGGTGCCTAGATATTGAGAGTATTAGATGCATTAGGAATCCTTAGCATGGAGATGACAGTTGAAGGCAGGAACTAACTTTTTTGTGTAGAAAATGTCCAAGAGACTGCAAATTTATTAACCCCTAAATGCCAAAGGTCCTGGTGATATTTGAAAGAGAAGGGGAGTGACTAGCTCATTTCTTGTTTGCTCTCAGGAGAAGAAAGGAGAAACAGAAAACAAAGTGGGCTGAAAGAAAGAAGGGTGAAGTGTAGAGAGAGGCCAGTGAAAATGTACTGAAAACTATACAGCAAAAGAGATGACATTATCCATTATTTAAAAAAAGAGCAAAACCAGGAGTTAGGAAGTATATTGATGCTAGGAAGATAAGGAAAGAATAACAAGTGAGAATTGTAGTTCTTTACATTTCAAAAAACTTACTTAAAGTTGGTTGACAGTGTTAAATACAATGCATAACTACTTTTTTCTTAAAAAATTACCGTGGTTTTGGGAGTGCACTGGTACAGTAAATCATCCTGTCCAGTAGACTTAGTCTTTGGGCTAGATGATGTCATGTAAACTTCTGAAGCCCTAAGTAGCATGTGGAAAAGTGAGGCAAGAGGAGATTAAGGAGACCCTATGCAAACTTCCACTGATGTCGATGAAAAGGCTTCTACTGAAGTCAGTGTTTTGTATCTTGCCCGAAGTCAAATAGGAAGTCTGGCAGAGCTAGGTATAGAACCCATATTATTTAGCTCATGACTCCAGTCCTCGGCTCTAGCCACAAGACCAACTGATTCTGTCTTGAAAGTTGTCTAAACTGTTCATATCACTGGTAGTGGGTAAGGAACATGTCGTTAAAATACCTGTTGTGGGTGGGGAATTCAGTCACGAGGTGGAAGTGCTTTCGCTTCCCTGGACTGAGTCAGCTCACTAAACAATGGGCAAAGTTCAAATTTGCTAGACTGTTATATTGGAATTACAAGGTGTGTATCCCCTGTGAAAGGAAAACTAGTATTCCTCCCACTTCTAAGTAAAGAGACTGAAGGCCTATGTACAAAACTGAGAACCATATAATTGGAGCAAAGCCAGATGGAGGTTGGGGGTGTGGAACACAGGAGCTCATATTCATTGTTGTTTTTTTATGGATTACGTGACTACCTCATCCCTGTCCTTTACCTGTGATGTTGGCCAGTCTGATTAAAGTTCTGAATTACACATCCCTCCATCCACAAATGTCAGAAAATCTGGTACTGTGGCCAAGTCAACAGGCAAGCATTTTCCATTTCCCAGTTTCCACAGTCTGTGAAATATTACTTTAGGACAAATACAGTCCTGCATAACTGAAAAGGGTAGCAGAGAGTCAGAGAAATTTGTCTGTGGCACGATGACTGAGGGAACATATCTGTATCTAGCAGATTTATGCCAAAACATCTGCACTGTCCCTTCATCCTCCCCACACACATTCCTCGAGGCCAGGCCCATGAGTTTGTGGAAATTCCTCACTGCTTTGTTCAAGTTTTAGGTAGAAGATTTCAGGCAGTAACGAAAATTCAGTTGATAAGGTGTCCTTGTTTGGGATAAGGGACCGTGAAGTGAGGTTGTACGTGAACGAGGCAATTTATAATTCAGTTATTAGTAACACTTGGGATCCTTGTATTCTGTATTAAAGGAGGCTTTCTCTCCACTTGCCTTTCACCTGCATCGCAAAATAATCAGCTGTAGAGTTTGGAAGGTTTGACTCCCTGTCTTGTTTTGTTTTTTCATTTTATTTTAAGCATTAAACAGTCCAGCAAGTCAACCGTTCTGTCTGCTCTATGGCTTTACTTACGTATGGCTGGATGTTCAGTGACTAATCTTTTAACGATATTCTAGATTTGTAAAGCAAAACTTCATAGTTAGTGTTGTTTAAAAGAAAATTTGAGACTCCTGAGTTCTATTCCAACTTTTAATGGATATCTTGAAAACTTGGACTTTAACATCTCTGCTTCTGGTTTTCCCCATCTGAAGGATGGATCTTGTATTTACCTACTTCATTAGAGATGGTGAAAATTAATGAATGCTACTCAAATGATTTGAAAGCCTTAGATGAAGTGTTTCTGACTGTGTGTTTCTGAACAGGTTACACCTTGAAGACACTTATTACCCCTGCTAGCCTTCCTTTACCCAGGAGTGGTCTTACATGGGACAGAGAAATCTAGTCAGTTACTGTATTGAGTAGCCCTTATTATGGCTTTGCTGGTAGTGTCAGTAATCTGCTCATGTAAAGTAGATCAACTTCAGAATCTACAGAATAACCTCCAAACTGGTATGCTACAGTACTGGCTCCAATCTTACTTCGGTTTTGGGTGTGTTCTTCCTCCCTTGTAAAGAAGGAAGCTATATTATATATATACACACCTGTTCCATAACACTGTCTGCAAATTCCGATCAAGAACAACTTCTCTAAAGCCGCTGTCATAAGAAATGCTTTGCTATAGATCCTTAGAAGTTGATCTTCTGTCTCGCTCCTCTCATCTCCACTCCCATCTCCACCTCCACACTTACAGCACTGCAGCGGCACAGCTGCAGCACTTCGTGAATACACTACCTATGCCAACAGGAGAGTTTCTCCCATCAGCATAGGTACTCCACCTCCCTGAGTGGCGGTAGCTATGTCAACCAGAGAAGCCTTTCCATTGACATAGCACTGGGGTTAGGTTCACAGGCACTGACTTTTGTTTTTGCTGGTGGATTCCCCACTCCCACCCCATCCTGCCACTTGGCCTCTTCCTACTCTGCCCCTTCCCCCGAGACCCCCCCCCCCAAGTGCCTCTGTCACTCGGTCCTCTCTGCACTCTTCCCTGAGCACCTCCCACCCACTGTTCGTTCCTTTCTGCCCCCTCCTGTCTTAAGGACGAATGATGGGAGAAGGGGGCAGAGAGGAGCAAATGGCCATGGCCTGGGAAGAGGTACAGCACGGATGGGGCCCAAGGGGAAGAGGTCAAGCAGGGGCGGGGCCTCAGGGCGGAGTGTGGGCCAGGCAATGGGCTGGGGGTGCTGAGCACCTCCGATTTTTTTTCTCATGAGTGCTTGAGCCCTGGGGCACTCACAAAGTTGGCGTCTATGGTTATGTTGATATAACTGTGTCGCCTGAAAATCCCACCCCTGAGCGATGTAGTTATACCAGGATAAAGTTCCTAGTGTAGACCAAGCCTAATTTTATTTTATGGAGCTGTTTGTGTTCTCTCTGTTGCAGAAGGTCAGAGCTCATATTTCCTCACCAACATAAAATTTTACAGTGCACTGCAAGCATTAGTCAAAAGTTTATTAGTTTTGTGGTTGGCATGGTGAGAGGGTGTGAATTCATTTTGATAAGGGTGAAAAGATAATAACTGCATAACAACTGGGATGTCTGTAAGAACTAAGTTTTTGAATAACCCATAAACAGATGGCGCTTCCTGAAACTTCTAAGGTTTTTTGATTCTAGACTTTTTTGTTTTGTTTTTTGTTTTGTTTTTGTTTAGAAAACATAGTATTTAAAAAGACTGAGATTATTTTTTAAAAGGCTAGAAATTAACTACTTTTGACCAATTAGGGAAAGGAAGTTAAATTACAGGGCATAATATAATTGTGTGTAAATGATAAACCCTTGGTTAATTTGCATAGTGGTCAAACCCAGGGTTATGAACAAAGAGTGATGGTTGTAAATTACAGCACTTACTAAATCTGTCCTATAGAAGCCAGCGTCACAAAGAGTATTGTACTTTTTTTTTACCATGTGCCTTTATTAAGCGCTAAAAGTACTTTCCGATACTATGCATGTTCTTTAGTTCCAGTCCCTATTTATGGTTTTATAGTCACATTACCGTTTTCAAAATCCCCCCCTTCCCTATTATTGTATGACAGACTGACAAACAAGGGACCTTCCAGGGTAAATTATGCAACTGACTACTTTATGCATTTGAGAATTTTTGTATATAAACAAAAAAATACAAACAAAAATGATCTTTTGGCTATACTAATATTAGGTAAAAACTGTTCAGTTAGAAGTGTCTTTGACAGTGACCCTCAAATATCTAACAACCCTCAAATATCTAACACTGCTCTTAGTAATAATACATAATAAATTAATTAATAAATTAAAAAACCTAAATCATGGTTGGTTTGTTTTTAGTGTTCAAAATGAGAGTAGAGTCTGTTGCTAGGGAAACTGGGTTGCATGAAGAATTTACACAATTTTCACTATCCCCTGAGGATTTTCAGAAAGCTAAAGATGGTATCAGCTGGCATCTTACTCAACTGAGATTTTTTCCATCCTCAGTATACATGTTTGGAACTCATGGGTTACCTCTCCTTTGCTCACTTGATAAGCAGCAGCCCAACCAATTATAAGCAAGAATGTTTTAGTGCCTTTATAGGATTCTTCAGCCACTCAGGTTTTTCTGAGGCAGATGTGGCAGCCCCTACTGAGACTTGAGCAGGAGATGGGGCTACAACCTTTGCCAGTAGAGATTCTAAACAAGCTCTACTCTGAGAGTCATGGAGACATGGCAACTGGATCATTATGGCTGCCGCTAACCACTGGGTAATATCCCTTAGGAGATAAATCTTATCTAGGTGAACTTGACAGGGTATTGAGAAAGCAGAACTAATTTCCATGAAGCTCAGCAAACAGCCTAGCTGTTCTGGAGCAGGGTGAATTTTTCATAGACCGCAGATTTGAAATGAGTGGCTGATTTAATAAGTTTGAGATGAAACAGTAGATAATCCAGTACGCTGAACTCTTCAACTCTTTCCCTGTGTTGGAACTGATTGTTTGTTTTTAATGAAGTTAAGAGCTTTTTGTTCCTGTTCCAGAAGAGAGGGCGATGGGGTTTTCCCCAGACCTGCTCTTTTCAGGTAATAAAGATGAGATAGTGTAAGAGATTGATGTATCAAAAGACATGGTGCAGGAAAATAATGATCTTTGAGTCCAGAGTACTAAGAAGCATACAACCAAGAGTTCTAAAGGGACTGCAGAGTGAAGTGGCTGAACTGCTAACTAAAATATGCAATCTGTAGCATAGTAATTGATTTGAACTTGTCCACAGAATAGCAGAATAAGGAAAACTAGCCGATATAATATTATTTGGATTTTAAAAAAAGCCTTTGGCAAAATCCCTTAAGAAACTTAATAGTCAAGGGGTGAGAAGTAATCGCTGTTATAAGTTTAAAAACCAGCTAAGAGATGAGAGAGTAGGAATAAATGGTCAACTTTTTCCCATATTGAATATTGACATTGAGGTACCCTCAAGACGCTATTAGAACCGGAATTTTACTTTTATGAATTACCTGGAAAGCACCTGAATAATGAGATGGCAACATTTGCAAATGAGAAGAAATTATTTAGGCTAGTCATGACTAGAGAAAACTGAGGAACTCCAGAGGGACCTAATACATCTATGTGAACTAGGTAGCATGATGGCAGATGAAATTTTATGTTGACAAATGCAAAGTAATGTAGTACTCAGGGAAAAGGACCTGAGAAGTTCAGTGAAAACATCTGATGGTTGTTTAACGTTGGTTTTAAAGGAGTATGAATATAATGCCATTGTATTTTTTTTTTTAAAACAACAGTTCATCCTAGCATAAAATAATGAAGTCTTCAATTCTGGTCACTCCATCTGAAAAACTGAGCAGAAACTGGAGATTTCCAGAGTTGGGATGCCAAAATGATTAGAGACGCATACATGAAGGTGAAAAATTGGGACTGTTTAGAGAGGAGATGGAATGATTTGTAAAATAATGAATGGTGCAGAAAAGGCAAAGTGTGACTTCTTATGTACTCTCTCATAATATAAGAACAAGAGGTCATTCAGTGAAGTAATAGAAAGGCAACACAATGCATAATTACTTTGTAGATCTCATTGCCACAATATATCACTAAAGCCTAAAGCTTAATAGGATTCATAAAAGGATTATCCATTTATATTGATGATGGGAACATACACAGTTACATTAAGTAGGATGACTTTCTTTTAGAAAGCATATCAACCTCATGATTCAGGGCATAAGCCATGACCACTTGTTTCTTGAGATTACGCAGAAGCTTTCTTTATTGGGCAGGTTCCATGACTATTCAGTATGTGGTTTCCTGAACTTTACTCTGAAGCATCTGGTGCTGAACGTGGCCAGAGACTGAATATTAGACTAGATGGATCGCTTGTCAGGTCTGGTCCAGCAATTCTTATGTTGCTATTTGACCTCAAGCCTGCTGGGGAAGGAAATGTGTCTGTGCCTGAAGATGAAAAGAGAATAAGTTACAATTTACAGCCTTTTTCTTTCCCCTTTCCTCCCTGTTGCTAGCTGTTTTACTTTTGCTTGGGGTGGCATCAGTTCCCAATTGATGTTCTGTGGGTGTAGAAACAGAACTTGTTAGTTAATTGGCTCTGTGCACATCAGTATGCTATTGAGGAATTTCATGGCTTATGGATGAATGTTCATATTCACTTCTAAAGCTCCAATTGTGAGTGGAATTTGAGTTACATATTCAGTTTAGTCTTACACTAAACAAGTCTTCATACTTTGTCTTGTAATATGAAAGCATCCACTAAGGAAGATAGAATGGACATAGCATTTATGAAAAAGTTCCAAAAAATCCTGGACTGTGACTGGTTGGCCTGTTGACAACAAGCTGAGGGGAAGCCTGCAGCTCACAAGATTCATGTTGGTGTACTGAGGGTGTGGAAATACAGCTAACCGGTAATTCTAGTGAGCAAAATGAGCCTTGTGAGACTGATGTTTCCTGTATTACTAGTATTGACTGTGTAGCTCTGTTGCCTGAGTGTTTGAAAACTGTATTTAACCGATGTGTTCAGTAAGATCACCTGGAGATCTTTCTTATGAAATTCTTCCATGCAAACTCTTGCTGACTTTTATAGATCAACTTCCTAAGCAAGCTTAAAGTTTAGCTGTAAAATAGTTCCTCTAATCCAGGCCTTTGTCATTTAAAATTATGACTTAACTATTTGAATGGTTGCACAGATTTTTGGCAAAGCCAATTACTTTTTAAGTCAGTTATTAGTAGGACTTATTGTATTACATGGCATATTAGACCTAAATTACGTAGCATATTTCCTGATTTATGCAGTAGAGCTGAACTGTATTTTGTACTCAAAAGGGATCTTTAATTTTACTGAAATAATTCTCTGTGTGTGTGTGTGTGTGTGTGTGATCTCAAATTCCACAAAAATTCCTCAAGAGCGTGTGTGTGTGTGTGTGTGTGTGTGTGTGTGTGTGTGTGTGTGTGTGATCTCAAATCCCACAAAAATTCCTCAAGAGCTTGTGTGGACTCCTGAGATGCTTGGGCACTCTGCATGGCAGCTGACTACCCATCCTGCATAGAACTTAAGATGGGTATGTGTGGGAACAGGCAGAGGTAGAAGGATTTGAAATACTATCTTGAGGACAGCAGAAGGAGGCTTCTCTTAGATGCAGCTGCCATCTAAGACTCATAAACCACACACAAGTGGAGGTTCCACTCTTATGTGGTTTAGGAGTTGAACAGCCTGGGGAGGTGGCTGCCATGTGAAACACCTATCACGTGCATGAGTTGGACATTTAGGAGCTGTGCCAGAAAGGAAGGTGGCTGTTGTACAGAAAATGGTAGGTGTCTATACTAAGGAACTGGAAGGTGGCAGTAACATGAGAATTTTTGTGGATTTGTGATGTGTGGATTAATGTAGCATCCTGGCAAAAATGTAAACATGTTCAGCCATTTGGGAGGCTAAAGAACTGCATAATATCCAGGGCCTTAAGTATTAATTTATGAAACTAGACAAATATGGTCATCACATGACAGCCTATGAGCTGGAGAGCTGTGTCTGGTGTGAGACATAAAACAAGGATTCAGAAATTCCTACAGTTGTCAAATGAAACCTACTATAGTTATTTTAATGTTCTTTTTTATTTTTAGAACAAAAAGTTGAAATGACAGTTAAATGTGTGACTGGAATAAGAATCTTTTGGTTCTGCATTTGAAAGACAACCAGTTTGGGACTGAGAATGTAATCAGGCTGTAAAATAGTTTCATACTAACTCAAGACTAAAAATGAAAATGCAGAAACTAATCAAAAGCTCTTGCTATGGAGAAAATGTAATAAAGAGAACCTGTAACTATCCTTGCAGGCTTGTGTGCATAATAGGGCTATAAAAAGAAACTGCTGTATTTTCTCAAGCAAAACATGAAATAAACTTAGTTAAAAATAAAATTTTACTATTATGTAAATGTCTAAAGAATAAATATGCTCTTCCCATCCCTCTTTCCTCCCTCCAGTTTGGCTCTTTGCTAGTCATTCTCCCCTTCATTGTGACCATCCAAATCAGAGCTATGAAAAGTTTTGTAAATTCTATAATGTGGGCTATAATGTAAATGAAAACTGTTTTTAATTAGAGCCAGGTCTTGAGCACCTCTCAGCTCCCCTGTTTTCAGTGGGAGTTACAGGTGCTGAGCACCACTAAGAATGAGTTCTTGAATATGCCAGTTGTCTTCATGCAGCTCTGTAGTGTGTCACGAGCTATAGTCTTTGTCAGTGAGACTCACAGATAAAATGTATTTTGAAGGCAGATTATAATAGTATAAATTTGCACTCTGCAGTGGGAGGTAAAACAAATTTGTTTTTAGTCTTGTTAATCTGGCAAAATCTATAATAACCTATGCTGTTTGCAAAGAAGGGACGATAAGGTGGCATCCATATGTGAACAATTATAGTCTGAGAAGTGCAACCCCTACTCTGCATTTCAGATGTTTTTTTCTTTTTTCTTACACTACTTTTCAGGATGTTATGGATATCATCAAACCACCTGTAATATGCCTACAACCTTAAGTTCACCTTACATAAAGGTGTGTTTGTTTTTTACAGGATATGTAATACAGCTTCAAGTTATGGAATATCTTTTAACATTGTTGATCTACTTGCAAACTGTCTTCTGCTTTCTATGGCCTGGTAGTGTTAGTTGTTAAGCAGCTTGCTGTTCAGGCAAACGTCTCTCAATAGTTGAAGATTTTTAATTGAGGAACAAGTCTACTTGAAGATGACATGCAAAAAGTATATCATTCGTAGGCCAATCTCAGTGAAAACTGACAGTAGTAAAGATGAATCATCATTTATACTTTAACAAACAAACAAGAGTCTTTATATATGGCATACAAAAGCTGGAAAAATCATCTACATGGAAATATTCAAATGGGAGTCAGGTTTTTATGTCAACATAGCAATTTACAAAGAACTGCCACAGCTTTTTTTTTTCCTTTGGAAAAGTTAGTCTACATCAAAAGCTTAGTATACCAGGCCATGGATTTCCTTTTAAGGCTGTAAATGTAATACAGATACAGTCATCTTGGTGTCTTAGCATGTTTTAATTTGCCATTTCCTTCAATAGTTTCATTTAATTAATATCACTGTCCTGAAGTCCAAGCAAAATGTGTGAAATTCTGGTTTCATTTGTCAGTTTGTTGCAGTGAAGGTAAAGTGCCTTTCAAGGAATCCACATATTTCTAAATAAGAAAAGAATGAAAATGTTCCAGCTTGACTATGAACCACTTACAACTACTCTCTGGTAACTGTTTTCCAACCAGTTATGCACCCATCTTATAGTAGCTCCATCTAGGATATATTTCCCTGTTTTGTTTATGAGAAGGTCGTGCGAGACGCTATCAGAAGTCTTACTACAGTCAAGATATACCACATCTGCCACTCCCCTCCCGCCACATTCCACAAGACTTGTTACCCTCTTGAGAGTGGTAGTCACAATCCTCCCAGCCTTGGAGATACAGAGCTTCTCCTCCACCTTTGGGGGCAATTCCTCATCCCCTCTTGCAAGGGCAGCATAATGGTTCTCCATCATCACTGTGGTGGTTGTATTACGAGCAGGGGTGGAGCACTGCCTGCTACTAGAGGTAAGTACCACCCAGTGTCCTCCCTGTGACAAAGTTGCATCTTCCTCCCCCAGTGGTGTGAGAGCAGGCCTCTCTAGGTGGATATTTTCCTTAACCTTGGAGGTCTCCATATGACATGGGCACAGATGCTTATCAACCTAGCCATCTCCTCCTGTTGCTTTCCCACCTGTTTCCTGAGAGATTCCACCAGCAGACTCCTTTCACGTTGGATAGTCTCCCCGGCTTGGCTTTCTGTGAAGGCAAATACAGGCCACGGTATGTGCAAATCCACGTCTGGGTAGAGGCATCCATGGTCAGGTTCTCTGTCTGGATACAGGTGCAGGTGAAGGAGACGGGAGCAACACTGGCAGTGTTCATGCGGCCTTTCCTAACCATAGTGATTTATATAACGTCTCCCTCCTACAAACTTCCTCTCAAACGTCCCTGTTTGCTAGTTCCCTTCAGTCGCTTAGCCTCTGGCTTTTAATCTCTTCTCTTCTAGGTCAACCATACCCACTTGTTAATCACACAGGTGATCACGAGGCTGATTGAGGATGACGAAGGGAACAAAGGCTCAAAAAATATCCAGACACGCAATCTCAACTGACACTGTGACATTAACCTAAAAAACAGAGAACCAAACAAGCTCACTCACCTCAAGATTAGTACTCACACCTTGCTCAGCAGGGAGTTGTCCGTCTCTCCCTCGCAAACTTCCCTATATGCTAACATGACCAATAACTGTAGTTAAAGAAGCTTTGTGCATTCTTATAGGGGTTCATAGCTTTTTGGTGAGGAAGGACTGAAGTATACACATTGAAATATTGTATATAGTCTTCTAAATATTATTCCATACCTGCTGTGGAAAGGAAAGTGCCTATGATTATTTTCTACATTGTTTGTAGCCTCATTAAGGGATATTGAGTCAGAGCTAAATTTCATATACACCTCTACCCTGTTATAACGCCACCCAATATAACACGAATTTGGATATAACATGGTAAAGCCACGCTCTGGGGGAGCGGGGCTGTGCGCTTCGTGGGGGTGGGACTGCGCGCTCCAGCGGATCAAATCAAGTTTGATATAATGCTGTTTCACCTATAATGTGGTAAGATTTTTTGGCTCCCGAGGACAGCGTTATATCGAGGTAGAGGTGTACATTAATGTGGTGGTGTCTTCATTGTTCTGAGGAATTTTAAACTCGGCACACAATATAATTTAGAATTTGTAACTCTTAATTTGAGGTGTTTGGAAGATTCCTGGGGAGGTAATAATTTTATAGCTCTCAAAAGTTAAATTGTCTCTTGCAATTTAATCTTTGATGTACTTATTTCTCCATTACATCCTGACAGCCCAAGTAAGTGTCATTGATCTGATTCTGCCGTCACTTACACAAATGTAAAATTGGTGGAAAGCAGATTTGAGATCAGAACTGGGGACTTTTATTTCCAAACCTTAACTATATAGGGAAGATCTTAATTAATGGGAATCTTGAGTGAGTAAGGTACTCTTCTTGGTTTTGTTGTTCTAGCTTTGTCAATCAGAGCTTTGGAGCTGTGCTGCAGCTCCAGGCAAAAACCTGCAGCTCCACTGCTCCGGAGCTGCTCCACGCTCCACTCCGGGCTCCTCTCCAAAGCCCTGTTGTCAATGACCCTGAAGCAAAAGACAGAGGAAAAGACCATTTTCTCTCTTCCCTGCCTACATAATCCAGCATTTTATAGGTGTTTTTGTTGTTTTTATAAGCCTGTTATACAGGAATGCAGTATCTGCTGTTAATTGTTCAAAAAGCAGCACCCTTCCCTCTGAGCTGGAATATCTGTCCTCACAGTAGAAAAAACAGTAAGGTTTGCCACTTCATGGCACTCTTCTTTTTAAAGGAACACACTACAGTTTTTAAATTGATGGTTTAAAAACATTCTTTACCTGCTGCAACTGAGATCATTACAACTGAAAATTTGTAATCCAGTTTTTGTTGCTTTCATGTAGTTTTATTGGCATCCCTTTAGCATGGACTATAAAAACAGATTGGCCATATTAGCTTTGTTTCTTGTGCATTGAGAATTTACACACAGTGCTTGGGAAATGTTTAAAATCAAAACAATGTTATTTTACATTACATGATTAAAAATCATGAACTGTCTTATTAGGGCATGAACTGCTGGAAGAAAAATGTAAACATTAGCCCACATGTGAGTGTCCTTTGAGAAGTGGTGATGCTGAAGGAACTAGAGCAAGCCACGGTCTTCCCTTTTATTCATTCAGCTATGATTCTGTATGTTTTTTAAAAACAGTTCACCACAGAGAGGAAGGGTGTTCTTGTGGTGGAGGCACTGGCCCTCTTGGTAAATCTGGATTCAGTTCATAGCTCTTCCACATTTCCTGTCTGACATTGGGGAAGTCACTTAATCTTTCTGGCTATATCTACACTGTTGCTGGGAGTGAGACTCCCAGTGCAGGTAGACAGACTCAAACTAGTGGGGCATGAGCTAGTGTGCTAAAAATAGCAATGTGGGTATTGTGGCTCAGGCAGCAACTCAGGTTCTCAAGCCCATCTGGTCCTCTGGGTTTCAGCTTGGATGGCTAGCCCAAGTCTCTGCTGGAGCCACAATGTCCACACTAGTATTTTTGGCATGCTAGTGTCAATCTGTATACTTGCAAGGCTTATTCCCAACTGCATAACCTCTGTGCTTCAGTTCCCCATCTGGGAAATGAGTCTAATGTGTTTTTTTTTCTCTCTCTCATTCTTTGTCTTGCCTCTATAGATTGTAAGCTTTTTGAGGCAGGAAGTATCTTAAACACCTAGTACAATGAGACCCTAACCTCATTTGGGGGCCTGTATTTGTATTATGTTAGCATCTAAATAATAATCACAGGAACCAATTGTGACGATATTGATATAATCTGGGACCATATAGAACATGGTTGCAACCAAGGTCCTGTAGTGGCACCAAATCTTATGTAAAGGGGGTCATATAAGGTGTCTAAGACCAGCTTATGGATTGCTGGTTATGATTATGCTGTCTATATGTATGCATCATTTTGTAGTTGAAGTTATGAGTATTGGCTCTATACTGTCTGTATTTCAAACTTGCTGTGCTTCTAGGTGACCACACAGACAAGTTGGTGTTAGCTCTGCCTAGCCTGCTTGATGGCTCATTAAGGACCATCAGCTATACTATTGACCCATTGAGAGAAGGCAGATACGCCTTGTAACTCAGCAAAGTATGCAGGAACTTGCCCATGTGACTCCAGACTCCATTTTGCTGTAATTTTCCACAGTAAGGACAAAAAGGTTCTTATACTTGGGGAAAAAAACTATAAAAGGCTGATGCCTCATCTCCATCTGGTCTTCAATCCTGCTTCTTACCTCTGGAGGGACTTTGCTACAAACGGAAGCTCTGAACAAAGGACTGATGACCCATTCCAGCTGGGGATGTACTCCAGAGACTTGATTTAAACCTGCAGTTTACTCCATCACTGCTACAAGCCTGAACTAAGAACTTTGCCATTATTGTATGTAATTGATTCCATTTAACCAATTCTAGCTCTCATCTATATCTTTTTCCTTTTATGAATAAACCTTTAGATTTTAGATTCTAAAGGATTGGCAACAGCGTGATTTGTGGGTAAGATCTGATTTGTATATTGACCTGGGCCTGGGGCTTTATTCTTTGGGATCGAGAGAACCTTTTTCTTTTGTTGGGGTTGGTTTTCATAACCATTCATCCTCAGGACGAGTGGGACAGGTGGTGATACTGGAAAACTGAAGTGTCTAAGGAAATTGCTTGTGTAACTTGTGGTTAGCTAGTGGGATGAAACTGAAGTCCTCTTTGGCTGGCTGGTTTGGTTTGCCTTGGAGGTGGAAAACCCCAGCCTTGGGCTGTAATTGCCCTGTTTTAAGCAGTTGGTCCTGAATTAGCACACTCAGTTGGGGCCCTCCAGAACTGGATCGTCACACCAATTTTCTTAGCATTCTTTAAAGTTCCCGTCTAGTCACTTTGCTATTTGAATTCTAACAGTGGACGCAGTAGTGTCTGTTTTGGTATCTCTCCTCAACATGCATATGCATGGTCTCCCTGCCATGCTTTCTCTGTTTACCTTTCTGCAGAAATAGCCCTATAAAGTTTTCAGAACCATAAAGTGACCAGATTAGCAAAATGAAGAAAAAGTGGAACATCTGTCACTCACCTGTGATCAAAGGCAGAAAGAAGCTAAGAATTAGAGCTTTATAAATAAGCAAAAAAAAACCCCAAACCCCACCCCTTTAGTTTATAACCTACTCTTGGGGGAATACTGTACCACTGTGCAAGAGCAGAATTAATATCCCCTGCAGATTTCCCCCTCTCCTCCCCCGGCAGAATAATTGATTCTGACAGGGAGGCAAAGGGAAGCTGCAATTACACATTTTTCCCACCAGCGGCTGATGTGACACCGGAAGAGAGGGCAGCTGACTCATGGGCTGGAGTAGCTAGCTGTGGAGAGGGAGGGGGCAGAGGCTGCCTTTGTCCCAGTGCCCTGTCCATGGGGCCAGGTGAGGAGGCATGGGATAAGGGGAAGGGGGTGTGGACAGAACAGGACACATGAGGCTGCTGGGGGGATCACACAGACTGGGGTTCAGAAGGGCTAGTGGAGGGGAGAGACCGACTGGGGCACAGGCATAGGAACTAGGGAGGTGACAATGTTGACCGGGGCTGAAGGGGAGTGGGGATCTGGGGCCACATGGGGATGGGGGAAGAGGGTGCAGGGACACATGGGAGTGAGGGGGTAGCTGAGTGTGGGTTCAGGGACACATGGAGATGGGTAGCTGTCTGGCTGAGTGAAGATGCAGGGATAGATGAGGATGTGGGGAGTGAGGGTGCAGGGCCACATAGGGACAGGGGCAGATACGCCTGGCTGAAAGGGAGAGACTAGGTGTCCGCCAGGGTGTGGCATAGGAGAGGTTCCCAAACTACCTAACAATCTCTCCACCTCCTCTTCCCCCCCTCTCCAAAAAAAAAACAACAAAAACCAACCAACCAAACAAACAAACAACCTCCAAACCCTGTTCAATATTTCTGCCCACACCCAGCAACCCTCGAGGTTCACTTCCAGGCTCGTTCCCAGCAATTCTTCTCTCTTCCTCAGCTTCTCTGTTACCTGACTCCCCAAAGCATTTGCACTGCTTCTGAGGAGTGTGGGAAATACCTTTCTGTATTGTAGTTTAAAGGAATTATTACTCAAAGTTCTGTACTAATATTCCTAGTAAGGAATCTATTGGTCAACAAAACATTTTCTGAATCTTTTTTGTTGTCTGCATTGTTACAGACATACTTGTTGACAGGTATTTTGAAAGAGATTACAAAAAAATAATTGAAACTGTAATGATTATATTGTTGTTTTGACAAATAAAATATGCAGAATTTTAAAATATTGTGTGCAGAAGTCTTAATTTTTGGCACAAGATTTTAAATTTGTTGGTGCAGAATTCCCCTGACAGTAATAAACATTGATAAAAAATGTTTTGTAACATAGATTTCACAATAAAATTAATAACGTAATTAAAAATTCAGCCTAACTGAGTAATCCTATAATACAAAATACTAAATTACAATAAATTGGTCTTTCTCAACTCCCGCTACTTTTCTCTCCTGCCTGCTCTTCCCCTTCCCGGTCAGGGCCCTGGGACCTCTTTCTGTCCACCCTGTTGCCGCCACTGCCCAGGTTCCACTCTGCCAGCGTGGATGGTGCTAGCTTTTGCCTGGAAATGCTGCTGGAAAGAATGGGTTCCCAGGGCCTGCAGCACCTTCACTACTAAAGAGGAGTGTGGGAAGCAGTTGAGTATAAAATGGAACATAAGGTGTTCAGTATTAAGCCTTCAGACTTCTGGAGAAAGATGGGGACTGTTCTGGGAGGACAGGACGATCATTCTACTGATTCACTGAAAATTATTTACTGATACAAAAGTAGCAGCCAAGAGCTGAGTGGTGAACTCCATTTAGCTTGGAACTCAAACTGCCAACAGCAAATGGCTATATAGCTGACTCCAGGGTGGTGTCTTACGGCCTGTGCACTTTGACCCCAGTAGCAGTCATCTGCATGGTTTCCCTCTACAAAACGTCTTGTCTTTCTTCCTGCCCTTCACTCCAAAATATGAATTCCTTTGACCGTAATTTCCTATCAATAGCCATTGCAGAAGTAATACTGTTAATTCTTAGCACTCTATACAAGAGCTCTGCCAAACTGATATGCTGTTAACTTTTCAGGGCTGTAAGGCGCAAGTAGGTGTAGCACAGAAGACGCACATTACTGTATGCTGAATCATAGCTGCAATACGTCATGATAGTGCCTTGGGAGTAGGCAGAGGACAGCCCTTCATGACCCAACCTCTACTGACTGCAGCAGTAAATACAATAGAGTAGTCTCATGCTAACTACTAAGAGTATGTCTACACTACCCGCCGGATCTGCAGGCAGTGATCGATCCAGTGGGGATCGATTTATCGCGTCTAGTCTAGACACAATAAATCGACCCCTGAGTGCTCTCCCTTCAGTTCTTGTACTCCAGCACCAGGAGAGAGAGGCGCAGGCAGAATCGACGGGAGCGGAAGCAGTCCACTCAACCCGGTGAAGACACCGCAGTAAGTCGAGCTAAGTACGTCGACTTCAGCAATGTGTAGACCAGGCTAAAGTGCTTAACTTGTGAAATCAGTTGCAAGGTGAAACTGATTAGGATCACCAATAATCTGACACATTGATGTTTAGTATCAGAGGGGTAGCCGTGTTAGTCTGGATCTGTAAAAGCAGCAATGCTTCCGACTAAGTGGGTATTCACCCATGAAAGCTCATGCTCCAGTACGTCTGTTAGTCTATAAGATGCCACAGGACTCTTTGCTGCTTTTATTGATGTTTGTGATTTCTTGTGGATCTTTGAAATGAGAATATTTGACTACTTTTTGTAGTCTTTATTCTGGCTCTGTCTGTCTAATGTTATTTCTCTCCTTTTCCTCTTCTCCAGCTCTTGTTGCGGTTTCCCTTATGGTACTTCACTGTTATCAGGTGGTCACTAGCCCACTCCAGAGGAATTTGCATACTGACAGGGAGTTCTTAGGACTTCTGTGATAGCCATATGTTCTTTTCACTAGAGTGGTCAGCTGGCTTTTTCCATCAGACTATTTTTTTTTTTTAAGAACTACTTTCATGGGTATAATAAGCTCACTAGTTTCAATATTAGGCCATAGTAATACCTATGCAACTCTGGTATTACAGCCTTTTCCTTTCCTGCTTCCCACCTCCTTCAGGTTCATCTTCAGAAGGGGAAGAAGTAAAATAGTTTTAAAGAAATATTTCACTCCCCTAAAATATAGATTGCTGTAAGTTTTATATGCAGGTGTGCTCAGAACTACATTTCTTTTACACTTCAGTTTCTTTTCATTCTCCAGTTTGCCTGGAGTACACAGATATGAATGAAATTTTGGCTTCTTTATACAATGAAGGCAGTAACCTTATTTGGAATTAAAGCCTTTGGAAAACATTCTAGGCGCTAAGATGCAGTGTGTGACTAAGGGCTTCTGGACACTGGCACTTTACAGCGCTGCAACGTTCTCACTCAGGAGTGTGAAAAAACACCCCCCTGAGTGCTGTAAGTTTCAGCACTGTAAAATGGCAGTGTAGACAGCGCACAAACGCTGGGAGCTATTCCCCTTGTGGAGGTGGTTTTTTTTTTTTCTTTTAAATAAAAACCCAGCACTATGCCACAACTACAGAAGCCATGTTAAAGCATTGCTAGTGAAGATGTGTCCTAAGTCTAGACTGTATTTAGCGTAAACACTAACTAGAGGTCACTGTATTATTGTGTCCATAATTAATGTGCTTGCAGGAACATGAGACACACATTAATCTGCAAGGCGGTAAGGAAGTCAGCACTCCTATTCTCTTATGAGTTAGGCTTATTAATAAACAAATCAAAGTTCGGTATCATCTAGAAGAGATGTGAAAGAATGAATAATGGCCTTAAAGACGGATTTATAGAAAGCATTCCCTATGTAAGGGGTAGTGTCAATGAAAGCATGATGTTAAATAGAGATTAAGGTAAAGCAAAACTATTTAACTTCTAATCTATATTACTTACAGTACAGTTCCTGAGGCAGTGTTGTCAAATGGTTGAGTAGACAATTAGAAGTTAGGAATTCCTGGATTCTGGTCCCACCTATGTCTTAGACTTGCTGTGACCTCAAATTTGAAATTCTTCGTTGACATGACAAGCTACAAAAGTCTTGCAAAAGTGATTACATTAACCCTGGGTTTGTCAGGCTTAATGTTTGGAAAAAGCCTGTAAGATCCTTAGTAAAAAGAGTTTTGGGGAAGCACATGTCTTGTGAAAAATGAAGCTTATTTTCTCATCACAAATTGGGCTTTAAATTTGTGATGCTTTAATGATTAATTGAGGGTGTTTGTGTCTCCAGACAAACAGCAACTAATTGCAATATAAATGCTCTTATGAAGTTGTTTAGTGTCTTCCTCTGTATCTGCATTCAGAGACCTATAGAATATAATAAAAACAATTCAAAAGGACACAGTTTACTTAAATCAAATTGCTATTTGAAAGGCTAAACCTAATAAGATTACTAAGACTAGCTGAAAAATTAGTTGAAAAGCATGTATATTTAAAATATTCTGTTATAGTGAGTTCAGTTTCTCTCATTTAAATAAATCTTTTATAAAATGTGTATTAACCCCTAGACGGCAACAAAACCCCCTCCCCCATTAAAACAATTTCTAAAGGAATTAAAAAAATTAAAACCTCACACTGTTATTTAGAGTGCTGTCAGAAATTGATTATTTTTCATATTTAGTCAATTAAAAATACAGTACTATAACCACCATATAAAATTTAAAACAGATAAAAACAGTCTGTGTATAGAAGTTCTTTGTCTCTTTTAAAGAGAGCCTATTACAGGTATATTATAGCTTAAATTTTGAGCAGCTGTGGGGTATTTTTATGTATGTCTTTGTAGCCTTTGTCGGTTTGTATATAAGCTGTAACTGCACGTTTATTATTGTGAGAGAATTATAGCAACGTTGTTTTGGATGAGGTTTTTGTCGATCTGGGAATCTATATGCTTCTCTAAACTCCTGCTGTTTGAAATTATCGTGAGTGGCAGACCTGAAGGGAAGCCCAGGAGGTTCTTAAACTAACCCCAGTGTGACTCTGCACAGTTGCCATGGTATTGTCTTTGACCAAGAAGAGTGTTATCACTTGGCCACCTACTAAACACAAAGCAAACCTGTAATGGGTGATTACCTTGTAGCTTAATGTTGCTAATCCTTAAAAAGAAGACAGCTTGTAGCAGTTGTCAAGCAGAAAGTCATATCTGTTTTCAAAGGGGTTTGTGTGTGTGTGCACGGTATCCTGAGATTTACTCCAGAGAAACTTTTTTCCTCTCTGCAGTCCTCTCCTTTCCATATCATCTGGATGGGATGCTGCATAAATATCATAAAGCAGACTGTTAGAACAAAACATTGTTTGTTTCTTTGCATTGCAGCTGTGCATAAATTGAAATTACTCATTCTGGAGGCATAGGATTTAGCAGATAGGTGCCAGATATTATAGGTGGCAGATGGCATTAATATTTTTGAGCCTAACTATTTTGTACTGTAATTATTTCATACCTGCAGAAACTACTTTACTGGTGAATGAACTCAAAACAAAGATGGCTCTGAGTCAGTGAATTGGTAGTGGGAGACTGAAAAAGTGTTTTCCTTTTCAATATGAATTTGCTGGTAGCATTAACAGTGAATACATCCAGTTCCTTGCACAAGAAGAAGCAACTTTGCAAACATGGTCTGTTCCAGATTGTAAACTGATGTGTTTGGGTTTAGAATTCTCAGTGTCATTGTCAACGATCCCTCAAGGTCGAGGATGATCTCTTTCACAGGTTTTATTTTGTATGGGTCCTTTGGTGACTGAGGGGTTCGATCCTTGAGCCGCAGGCTCATTGGCAGATGTTGCAGGTGGTACTGGAAGTCAGGGTTAGGCCATGATTGATGTGTGACAGTTGTCTGTCCTTTCTCTTCTGGCATTTTTCTGTGACCAGAGCAAGGATATTTTCCTCAAAAGTGGACCTTTCTTCTCTGACAAGTCTTCACCAGTTATCCCTATCTTGGCCTACCGTCTCCCAGTGTGTGGTGTCGATGCCACATCTCCTGATGTTTATCTTGAGGAGGTCTTTAAAGCGTTTCTTTTGAGCTCCGTGTTTCCTTTCTCCTTTGGTGAGTTGAGTGTACAATTGTTTTGGTGAGGGTACATCAGGTATGCACACACAGTGCCCACTCCACCTCAGCTGGTGCTGGATAATCAGGGCCACAACACTGAAGATGTTGGCCTCTATGAGGACGCTGACATTAGTGTGGCGATCTTCCCACTTTATGTTGAGGATCATCTGAAGAAAGTGCTGGTGCTTGGTGTCTCAGGTTTTTCAGGTGTTTTCTATAGGTCACCCAAGTCTTATAGCCGTAGAGGAGAGTTGGGATTACCATTGCGTTATAAACTAAAAGTCTAGTGTGTGTTCTGATTATGTGATTGTTGAACACTCACCTGGCGAGACAGTCTGCCAAAGGAAAGGCTGTCACAGCGGATTTTGTGCTGAATCTCGATGTCTATATTTGCCCTCTGTGAGAGATGTCTGCCAAGATAGGCAAAGTATTCTACATTTTCCAGTTCTTCTTTGTTGACATAGATCTTCCTTTCTGGGACTGATGATTGACTGGGAGCTGGCTGGTGGAGAACTTTTGTTTTGCCGATGTTCAGCGTTAGACCTAGGGTTTTGTGAGCTTCAGAGAAGGAAGTAAGGGCGGTTTGTAAATCCTCCTTTGAGTGTGCAACTTCAGCACAATCATCTGCATACTGGAGTTTGATTATTGTTGCTGATATTACTTTAGTTCTGGCATGGAGACGAGAAAGGTTGAAGAGGTTGCCGTCAGTCCGATATTGGATGCCAGTGCCCTGTGGTAGACAGTCTTGGGTTAGCATTTTCATAGTTGCTAAGAAAATGGAGAAAAGGATGAGTGCTAGTGCACAACCTTGTTTTATGCCAGTTCGGATGACGAAGGGCTCAGAGGTAGAGCCACTGCACAGGATGGAGGCAGTCATCTCATTGTGGAGTCATCTTACAATGATGGCAAATTTGCTTGGGCAGCCAAACTTTGGCATGATTTTCCACAGAGCGTCATGGTTGACAGAGTCAAAGGCTTTGGTCAGATCGATAAAGGCCATATACACTCTTGGTGTTGTTGTTGACAATTTTGCTGGATCTCTCTGCCTGCAAAAATCATGGTGGTGCCATGCGATGGTCTGAAGCCACACTGGGACTCTAGAAGTACTTCCTCTGCAAGAGAGAGCAGGCAATTCAATAAGATTCTAGCAAGAATCTTCCCAGTGATGGAGCGGGGGGTAATGCCTTGATAGGGCCGACTGTGGCAACTATCTCCCTTTTCGAAAATGATGACAATGTTAGCGTTACGTAAATCAGCAGAGATTTCTTCGATGGGTCAGATTTTGAGGAGCAACAAATTAAGCTTATTATTCAGTGTCCGTCCTGTCTCTCCCCCCGCCCATTTTCATACTTCAGCTGTTATGCCATCAGGACTTGATGCTTTATAGTTCTTCATTTGCTTAATTGCTTTGCAAATCTCCTCCTTAGGTGTTGGTTGGTTGGCAAGTGTTTCCCAGGTTGGGTGCTTAGGGACAGAGTTGATGGTTGTAGTCAGTCACAGCCGATTCTTGATTTAGAAGCTTTTGGTAGTGTTCCTTCCAGTGTTCTTTGTTGGATTCATTATCTTTAAGAAGGGCACTACCATTTTCAGATCTCAGATGAGGCCACATGAGCTTGGCTGTACAGGGTCTTTGTCTCAAAAAAAGCTCTGCATATCATGTCATACAGCTCTCACTGTATTGAGTTAATGTACCACACTGTCATGCTGGTCTTGTAAGATCAATATCTTTTTAGTGTGTAAACAGTATCCATTTTAGTAAACATTCAGATTCTTCCAAATATTCAGAGTAGAACAGCTTTTGACATTAGAGTTAAAACAAAACAAAACAAACCCACAGCCCTGTTAAATCATATAGTGCATAATTGTTCTTCAAGTATTTTCTCTAGTGCTTTCTCCAGTATGCTTTATTTGCAAATTTGTTTGCATGTATTAAATAAAGTTTTCAGTAATACAGAAACATAGTCATTTGTACATTGGTTATTTGACCCCAGAAAACTGGTGATCTGATGTTTCTCTTGTATAATTATGTGTGGGAGGGAGGATTCTGAGCTGGCACGTGTAAGGGAAGAGCTTGTTACAGAAAGTTTGCAAGCAAAATATCTAGTCCTCAAATTAAGAGGGACCCCTTTAGGCCCAATCTGCCTTCCAAATTTAAATGTCAGGTAACCTGATTAAAAACAGTTCAAAATTTGCTGTTATAAGTGGGTTAATGGCTTGCATATGTAACCCTTCTGCCCCTCTGAGTTGGCAGCAACAAGGGCCGGGTTCAGTATCCAGGGGTTCCGTTTCAGTAACACAATGCATAACCGGCTCGAGCCCCCACCCAGTGACCTGGGACACTCACATACCACACCCCCCTGGGCGTGTGGTATGTAAAGGAAGGAATCAATGCGGCATCCCATTGGAGAAACACCACAAACAGGGTTATAACACAAACCATAAACAAAAACCCACCTCCAAGTACGTTTGGCACTGTCCTTTTTCCCCTTAGGGTTTTAAGTCCAATCACCCCAAAGTCCAACAACCCAAAAGTCTCTGGTCAATGCCACCCCAGAGTTCGAGAGTTTATCTGTAAAGGTCCCTCCCCTCAGCCTGGGTAGAAAGGGGCACCTTACGTGGTCTGGGGCCAACTGCCCTGCCTCTCCGTGGGTTCTGCTTCCGCCTTCTCCACGAACTGCTCCGCTTCACCAGCCGCTCCACTCTGCTCCTCCAGCCGTCCTCAGAAACTGCTCCGCTCCACCAGCTGCTCTGCTCCATGAGCTGCTCTGCAAACTGCTCCGCTCCGCTCGCTCTGTGGGCCGCTCCACCCGTCCCACAGCTACTCCACTCTGCAAGCCGCTCCGCTGCCACCAGCTGTCCCGTGATCCGCTCCAGCCATCCCCACAACTGCTCCACTCCACCAGCTGCTCTGTTCCACAGTATAACTTCAGGCTCCCCCATTAGTTAGCACAGTACTCAGTGCTCTCAGCTCAGTTATTTCAGCTCTTTAGTGATTTCAACTCTTAGTGATCTCAGCTCTTAGTGAACTCAGGTCTTAGTAGGGGAGCCCCAGTGCTAGTGCACCATTAGCCCAAAGTGAGTTCAGCTCAGTAACCTGTATTTAGATTCTTGAGGGGATAAAAAAAATCAACTCTGACATTCCACAGTGGAGAGAGGAGGGGGTGGAACTGGTGCTTCTGGCTCCACAAGGAGACTGCACCAGCAGGCACAGATACCTGTCCCCAGCCTCTCTCAATTCACTGGGTTTTGGAACCTATGTCCCTTGTCTAGCAAGTACCACCCAACTGAGGGTGAGTCATTTGTCACCAAGCAGTCCCACAGCTCGGCAGTCTGGGATAGGGTAGGCGTGCCTATGCAAATACACACTCTGAAATTCTTTCCACCAGATGTCAGGGTAGAGCTTATCCTGATTCTGCTTACACATATGTAGCATAACTATTGAATCTGGAAAGAGTTGCACACTTTACTTTTCTGTTACAGGTGGGATAGACTCATCTGCAAATAAGATGGTGATTATTTCTGATGGACTGTTGAGAGTGTTCAGTAAATTGGATTAGTATCTGCGAATGCTTTCTCTGGAGGAGTGTAGTCCAATGGTTATTACTTATTCACTATATCGGGGTGGCCAGCCTGTGGCTCTGAAGCCGCATGCAGCTCTTCAGAAGTTAATATGCGGCTCCTTGTATAGGCACCAACTCTAGGGCTGGAGCTACAGGCGCCAACTTTCGAATGTGCCGGGGGTGCTCACTGCTGTGTCCCAGGTCCTGACCCCGCTCCACCCCTTCCCCCAAGGCTCCTGCCTCTTCCCCCTAGCCTGCCGTGCTCTCGCTCCTCCCCCTTTCCGCCCAGAGCCTCCTGCATGCCATGAAACAGCTGACTGCAGTGGGCAGGAGGCACGGGGAGGAAGGGGGAGGTGCTGATTGGTGGGGCTGCCGGCGAGAGGAGGCACTGGGGGAGGGAGGGAGGAGCTGATGGGGGACTGCTGACATATTACTGTGGCTCTTCGGCAATGTATGTTGGTAAATTCTGGCTCCTTCTCAGACACAGGTTGGCCACTCCTGCAGTACATGGTATGCCAGTTTTTAACTATGAAAGATCATCATTTAAAACAAAACAAAACCCCAACTCTTTCCTACCGAGCCAGATTAACCTTTTGTGGGCCCGGCGCCAAACATATTAGTGGCCCCCCCCCCATATTGGCAATGGAGCATGGCATAGGAAGGTTGGTCCCCGGAGCAAGGAGCAGGCCAGGGGCAATGGGGCATGGAATGTCAGGGCAGCCCCGTTCAGCTCAGGCCAGCACAAGGGCATTGTTTACAAACTGGCAGTCACCAGACGTGCACTGGCCAGCCAGGCCTTATGCTGCCAGCATGCCCCTTTCCCTTGGGGGTAGGCCTGTGCTGTGCAACAGAGCCCCCCGCCTAACACCCCCGACTCCCTATGCCCAATGCCTCCTGTACCTGCCATGCCCAGTGCCCACCCCCCACAGATCCCCCTCCACAAATGCACATTGCCCTGCACACCACCACACCTGCCAAGTGCCCCCAGGCCTACAGCTCTACCACAACTGCCCAGTACCTCCCCAGTTACACAGTGCCACACACAGACTCTCCACTAGCACCTCAACATGCACAGATCTCCCCAACCCCTCAGTGCTCTTCCCCACAGTCCCATCACCCAACTACACAGCGCCCCACAGACCTCCCCACTGCCCAGCACCCTAACGCACACACAGACCTTCCCCACTGCCTAGCACCCCAAAACACACCAACCTCCCCCAGTGCCCCCCACCCCCTCACAGCCCAGCACCCTACATTCCCCCCTCAGACCCACTTCTCCACATTCTGCACCCTGGCTGCACTCACTGGCCCTGTTGAGCCAGCACAGAGCATGGATTCCTCCTTCCCAGCAGAGTGCTAGGAGACAGGACAGCTGAAGCTCAGAAGCACAGAGTGACCACGGCCCCGTTCCCCAGGGCCCATCTAGCCCTGTCCACCTGGCACTGGTGGTGCCCATGGCGGAGAGGAGGCATTTCCTTGCAAGGGTGTGGGGGGAGGCTCAGAGCGGCAGCGGCTCAGCTGGCCGGCTGCTGGCCAAGAGCAATGAGCAGCTGACCGAGGGCAGGGGCCGTGGGTGAGGAGGAGCTGGTGGGCGGGGCCGAGAGGTGGAGAGAAGCCCTGGGCTAGCTGGCCCAAAGGAGTGAGTGGTGGAGAGGGAGGGGTCAGGGGGGTGGATTGGAGCCAGCAGCTTGGGGTGCAGCACAGGAGCAGCAGGCCAGGTCAGGCTGGGGCTGCCTTTGTGGGCCGGTACTGCTTTCCTTCAGTAAGGCATGGTGTCGTACACTTTTTCCTTTCCCTGTTAGTTTGTGGATCCCAAGCATCAAACTACTTCCAGTGTTGCTGTGTGTGTGTGTGTGTGTGTGTGTGTGTGTTTTTCTTTCCTTTAACTACACTATGAAGGCTGCCATTGGGTGTTTTATGGAGACCAGGGGAATACAGCTTGCAGTTTCGCTGAGAACAGGGTTTTTATCTGGCAGATCATCTTACTGCTACCAAGGCTGGAATTACATAAATTAGTGGCTTTGTGGTTTATAGCTAGCCATAGAGTGCTCTAGAACATTTTGGAATTGTGAGCTCAAATTGGTTTTTGAGCTGTTTTCAGTAGGTTTTTACTGACTCCAAACTTTATCCTCTTGATGGGAGTGGGTGGGGGGGAGGGAATTCTAGGCGTTCTGGCTGCAGCCATAACCCTTTAAATGTAATGCTGTTGTGAAAAATGCCTTTCAGACAACTTTTAGTAAAATGTATCAATTATGCATTGTTTGTCTTAGTCATTGTGACATATATCTGTTGACATGCAGTGCTTACAGTTTTAAACTATCAAACATCTTGCAAAAGTTTGAGCCTACGCTGAAACAGCACAAACAATTCTGGGACATGGAACCAAAGGAGAGAGAAGCGGGTATGTGACAGTTCTCACAGCTTGCTGGTGTTCATCCACTAAGTCATATCACAGTTGTAAGTCTTCGAGCTCTATTTTGAAACTCCCTGGAAGGTTTATCTTGCCTCAAAATGTTCCTAGTTCTCCAGGGAATGCTACAACCACACTGTCCCCAAACAGTCCAACTTCAATTATTTATCCTTCATATTGCTGTGGTCTGGGCAGAGCATGTTTCTCCTTGTGAACAAGGATCACTGCCAAGACTCAAAATGTTCCTTTTTAGAGGCCTACTTAGGCAGAACTGTCAACCTTTCCTTCCAAGATTTCACAGCTGGTAAATTCTCTAACAGCATGACAGGTGCTTTTCTTCACTTCCAAAGAAGATCAGCTCATTTTTCCTCTTACACGGGCATGGGAAGGGCATGACAAGTTAATACTGTAGTTACTTGTTGGGGTTTTCTGTACACTCATTGTTAAAGCTGCGAGTTTGTCATGGATTCTGTGAGTTTCTGTGACTTCTGCAGTGGCTGGTGCGCCTGGCTCAGGGGCAGCTCAGGCAGCTCCTGTGTCAGGCGCACCAGTCTCAGGTCCCCACGTTCCCTCTAGCAGCAGAGTTTGGATGTGGAAGGGGGCAGGGCTCTGGGTGGCACTTACCTGGGGTGGCTTCCTGGAAGCAGGGACATCCGCCTTGCTCAGCTGCTAGGCGGAGGCATGGCCAGGCAGCTTTGCATGCTGCCTTTGCCAAAAATGCTGACTTTGCATCTCCCATTCGCCCATTTTATTTATTTTGACCAATGAGCGAGTGAGACCTTCCTTGTGACTATACAGTGAACCAACCCTGTAGATACAGTGTGTGTATCATGAGTCAGTGCCTTGGAAGAACTTATATACTGTTGTTTTTTTTTCAAGAAGGGTTAGTACAATGGATGTGGATTCATGCAATGATGCTGAGTGCCCTATGCAGGTGAAAAACAAGTCTTGGGTTGTGTGTGATTGACCAAGATTGCTTATTGCAATGGAAAACTTCTTTCTCAACTGCAGCTTGCTATGGTGGAACAGAAAGCTGAGCTGGTATCAGTAGACATGCAGGTGATTGCAAACCATGCCCGCTGAGTGTTGCTTATCTGCTGTTATCAGCCACGGAAGAGAGACCTATAAATAGGAGTGTATGAAGTTGGTAAGAATGGCAAGATTATCTTATTCTTCTTTCCCACCTTGTCCCATTTGCAGAGTAATACTGGTATCTTCCTATGTATCATTACCTGGGACCTTATCAAAGAGGTTTTAATTCAGCATAATTGCCGCCATAATTTGGGATTCCCTTGAGGGGTTCATGTGTTTTCACATATTGAAAATTACACTTTCAGTTTTCACAATAATAGGCTTCCAACGTGCACTACTTTTTTCTAACAGTATATGTGATTGTATAGCCAAGTGGTTCCTTATAAGGTGTGGTAATTACCTAATGTTGGACTGACGTATGTCATCCCTCTTTTTTAAAAGAAATTGAATTGTCTGATTTTTATCACATGCCAAACAAATTCTGACTTTCTTTTACTCTGATCTTGAAAAATGAGATTTCTCCACAACCATTCTCATTTCTGTATAGTAAAGAGTTCTTGAAAGCAGGACCATTGTCAAGGCTGAAAACTGATAGTCCTTATTCTTTGCTAGGAATTTTTCTTTCTTTCTGTGACTTGGCTTTTACAGTTGTAAACTACATTTGTTCCCATTAGCAACAGAGTTGTTGGTCATTCAACTTTAACAAAACAAAATATATTTTATAATTACTTTATCTGGCTTATTCCTTGTTTCTTAATTCATTTAACTGATTTTGTTAGTGTAGTGAGCTCATTACATAATGGTTAGGATGTCTGGAACAGCCTATAGTCAAATAAGCATCATCCTCTACTTACAAACAAAAGGCCTTCTTTGTTGTGCCTAGATACCATGGTGACTTGTACCTTTATACATGTAGACTTGAGCTGTATTGTGACATATGTGCATTTAAACTGTAGACCCTTAAGGCAAGGGGTTCCGTTATTTTGTGGATCATCCAACTTATTGTAAAGCATTCCGCACACCATAAAGTACTGCATGCAGCTGTGGCACTATAAAGAATGCAGCCAGCTGCAAGAGTTGAATGGTAGGGAGAAAAAGATACAACAAGAATGAATGACTGAGAGTTTAAAGCCAAATTCAAATTGGAAGTAAAGCACAAATTTGGAATAGTGAAGATGGAAAAAGCTGCTGGAGCAAACTACCAAGGGGCATGGAGGATTCTCCATCTGTTATGTCTTGAAATCAAGACTGGATGCCTTTCTGGAAGATGTATACTTTTAATGAAACACATATTATTGGACTGAATAGAGGGGCAACCAATTGAAATTTGGAACCCGGTTATACAGGAGATCAGACTAAATGATGGTCCCTTCTGGCCTTAGAATGAGAGAGTGGGTATTCATTCATCCGGTACTTGGATATCAGCATGGTGGGCGCAGTATAGTGATACATTTCAGTGGTAAAGGATATGATGATTTGATTCATTTTAGGAGATCTGGATTTGTCTTTATCTCCTGTTCTAGGTAACCTCATACTACTGCTTGACACAGTAGCATCTAAGTGCTGCTTACACAGGCTACACAGGTGATTGAGTTTGGTAGCTTTCTTGTTATCTCCATTTGTGTTTATTCCAAAACCACTATACAGGCTCACATGATTGTTAATGCAGGACTATTGGATTGATATGGGGAAGCTGTGAAGAATTGCACCATGGCTATCTGCTCTAACAGGTAGCTCACTGTCATGAACTTGAAAAATATAGTCTCTGCCCCTCTACTACTGCTTAATCTATTCCCACCGTTTATCTCCTGTTGTTTCCAAATGTGCCTCCTTTTACTCTCAGATAAATAGTGCATAAGAGCCTGATCATGCTCCCATAGCAGTTAGTTGGAGTTCTGCCACTGGAAGCAGGAACAGGCCCAAAGTGACACACCACAATCAGACTTTTGACAAAATTATGCTGGTAGCTTATGGCAATGGAAGAAGTCTTTCTTAAGTGGGCAGAAGAAGCAGTGTGTTTGTGGACTGAGCGCAGGGCCAGATGTCAGGTCTCCTAAATTCTAATCAAGGCTGTGCCACTGATTTGGGTGTGTGGCTTTGGGTAAGTGATTTAAAATCTGTTTACACAGCCCCCCCCCCCAAAAAAAAAAAAAAGAAAAAGAAAAAGTGAGTGTCTTCTTTTTCTTTTCTCTTGACAAACCCCAAACCCAAACTTAAATCCCATTGAAATCCAAATGCTTTTGTGTCATCCTGGCCTGAGAGTACAGCCTTCATTGAAAATGCAGGTGGTGCAGTAGCACTGCTAATTACTCGACACTGTCAGTCAGGATGACTAGCACACTTCTCAATGCAATTATTGCCAAATCAAGGACCTGTTGTAGATTTTAATTGAATTGCTGTGCACCTAGATACTGTAGTGATCTAAGATATTGAACACACCTAAGCAATAGACTTTACTCTTCAGTGTATCTAAATCGCACTTTAAACAAATGACTGTAGTTAATCTTGAATACAGTTGCCTTTCTCTCAGTTTTACCAAGATTTTGAAATGAAGCCCATTAAGAGCTTTGTAAAATCAGGGTTCCACTTCTACTTAGCAAGTGTGTTGTGAGGCTTAATGTATATTCAGTGTTTTGAAAACTTAAAGCACTTTGCAAAAAGCTGAGTAATATAATAGGCTACCTTTAGGCCAGTGGTACTTCATTGTAAATTACTAGTAAATATATGTGGTTTCCAGGCTGAGGTCAACCCAGCTGGTTTACTCTATGATGAAAATCATGTGTTGTTTGTGTATGGAATTAAGCAATATCAGTATGTGTACTTAATCGTGGATTCATTCACTGGTATCCCAGGTATGTACTGAGAGAGACTTCACACCTTAGTTGAAGGGGCTGTTCGTTGAATCTTTCACAAAGGCATCCTTTCTACCAAGTGTTTATAAGTCATTGGAGTCAAATAGGTGTTGAGCGAAAAATAATTCTTTAAATATTTTGTCTAAAAACCCCATCCTCTTTCCGTGGCTAGAGCAATGGACTGGGACTTAGTTCTATTGCTGACTGCCATTGGCTTGCCTGGTGACCCTAGACAAGTCACATCACATCTCTGTGCCTTAATTTCCCCCTCAGTAAAATGAGGATAGCTGCCTCCTTTGGTAAAGTGTGTTAAGATCCATGAACGAAAGGTATCAGGAGCTAGGTGATATACTAATTTCTAATGAACTCTTTAAAAAAAAAATCTTTGATGTTGTTGATGTTGACAGTCTTTCAAGCCAACTTTTATGCATCAGAGTTTTAAAACTCTTATCTTATCTTTTCCTTCCCCCTCTCCTGTGTGTGGTATGTGTGTTTTATCCAGGTTTTTTTTTTTCCCAGTTTTGGCACTGGATACAACTGATTTTTTGTTTTTTGTTTTTTTGTTTGTTTTTAATGCTGTGCTTTGTTTGGAGCAGCAGTATTTTTCCATTAGTCCTGTGGAACAATTAATGGAAACTTGTGTGTTTGAATTGCACAGCCCAACTCTTCCTCTGGCAGCATTCAGTCATTAAATGGCTAATGTGAAAATTAAAGTTCAAGGAGAAAAAATAAAGTCGGGGCTGAGGAGGCAGGATGACTCTGCAGCACTCATTTTACTGCCCATACTTTTGAGAACAGTCATTTTCTGAACTTTTCTGTTGGGGGGGGGGAAATCTGATTAATTCTCCCCCGCCCCCCATTCTTGAAGGCCTCAACTTCCAGTCTCACATCAGCTGTGCTACTCTTGCATAAATGTTAATTTGTGGATTATCTGGGAGTAAAATGCATGGCTGCTTTTCCTTTGGTTTAAAATTCTAGTGCTTACATAAGGTGCTAGATGAACATTGGAAACTGACATCGTCTCTCAGTGGAACCATGAGAGCGGGAAAAGGGCTTCAAATGCTAGTCCATATACATGTTCCACATTAGGAGGTTGAACCTGCAGTATGCTTGAGTTGGAAAATTTTCCAGTCAGCGATATCTAATCAGGATAGTGCATGTGTCATTCTTGTCCTTGTGCATGCTGAATATGTATAAAGGGCAGAATCAACCCACCACATCCAGTTCCTTCTCTGCCACTTGTGGTATATGTCAGAGCAAATCTCTCTTCTCCAGAGATTACTTAGACAGACATTTCAAGTATTTAGGTAGGTCTTCACCACCTTTAGAGTAGAAGGGCTCTTCTCTCTCTGTGGTTGTCAGTGGTGCCAGCTGCCATGGCTGACTTCAGCAGATTCCCGGTTTTTAAGAACTTCCTGTCCTGTTTGGAAGTAATAGCAAAGCACAAGCTGTCTGTTTAGCCTCAGTGAAGGACATGTCCCTGAGCACTCTGAAATGTGCAGGTCTTTCTCAAAACAGACCTAGTGCTTAAGGGAAGTGTGGCTGAGGGCTTTCCTTATGGAGCAGGTGATAGGATCAGTCTCCGAACCAAAACTCCAGGTATATAGGCCCTTGGAAGACTGAAGGATGTCGAACTGTGCCCCAGCTTCAATGTCCAAACTGGCTGAAGAGTGCCTTAGGTGGGCTCTTTCTTCATCTGGGTAGCATAGGGAGAGATTGGTTCTGACCTCAAGTCCTCAAAGGAGAAAAGGTGAAAATCACTCTTTCCAGATCTAACTTTGAGGCTGCATAAAGCCACCAGACAGTCGGACATTAAAGGTACTTCAAAACTTAGAAAAAGTTCTCTGAGCACTGGATACCCACTGAGGTGGTACAGAATGTGCTACACAAACTCATTATTTTACATTCACCAGTACTGGGATGCATAGTCACCCTGCATAGGCTCTTGTTTGCCTTGCTTGCTTTTAAAGAAGCCAGATATGGAATTATGGATTAGATGTTAGATAGTAAGTGATAAATGCCATAGAAATGAGATATTTTAATGTGTCCCTGTAGACACGCCCCGAGGCAGACTTCAGTATCAGCCATTCATCATAGGCAAAGGGGTTTGGACCTCCTGCCTTTGCCTACCCCTGGGCTACCCCTCTATAGCCCCAGTACCTGTCCTGGCCTTTATCAAGGCCGCAGCCTAGGGCTTTCCCAGCTGGAGCTCCCCAGCTCCTCTGCTTTTCCCCAGCCCTGCTCCACTCTAGGTACCTTGTCTCTAGCTTCTAAGCATCCAGGCCCTTCTCCCTCTACAGGCAGAGGGAGACTGACTGGGCTGCTGTCTCACTGCCTTTTATAGGGGCCAGCTGGGCCTGATTGAGACCTGGCCACAGCTGAGCCTACTTTCCCCAATCAACCCAGGCTTCTTGCCCCAGCCACAGCACTCTCCTAGGCTGTTTTAAGCCCCGAAGGGCTGGAGCAGGTAACCACCCCGCAACAGTCCCGTTTATGTAGCATCAACTGGCATAACTGAACATACAACACCTGCTGCATAGACTAGTGTAGTCAGCTGCATGAGTGAATACTTAAGGATTTTATTAGCCATACTGTGCAGGTTACGGTAATTGGACATCTTGTCTATTTTGTCATCTTTGCTGCAGAACATTGATGGGTTTAAAGTAACATTGTCAAGTTAATTAGGGCACAAAATTGACTTACCTAAAAAGTTGTCACATATTATATGCTACCTTGTACCTCTGAATATTTCCTGATGTGGCATTAAAAAAAAAATCACTGTTCTATTTGCATGTGTGTTCTTATTTGCATGTCATTCAAACATGAAATATTCCATACATGTGGAATAGTGCAAGTGAAAGGCATTATGTAGGACCTACAAGAAGTTAATTGCACTTCAATAAGTGATATGGAAACCTCAGAGCAATCCTTGTTCTGTACAGTCATTTGATTTTGTCGTCTTTGGAAATACATGGTGACTTCCACTCGTGATGGAAAGTATAGAAAACTATGTGAAACTGAATTTAACAGGGGAGTAGCAACCAGTTGGTCTCAGTTCAAGATATTGTGGGTTATGAATTCTGTTTTTAAATCCTGGTATTAATCTGCCTAATTTCTAGTTCTTCCTAAAAATAATTCCATGTTTGCCCTTTCTTCTTTGTGTTTGATTTAAAAACCTCAATGAGCTCAGCCTGAATGGCATGGTGATTGTGAGACACAATTGCTCTCTGCAGTGACTTTGTCATCAAGGTTCTCCTTGATGCCCTTGTGAAGAGACTCTTTTGTTAACGGTGTGTGTATATGTGAGGAAGTGTAAACTAACACATTTTGATGAGTGAGAACTCTTATGCTATAGATCCCCATATTGGAAGCACCTTTAGTGAAAGATTGTTATTGGATTTTATTTTCTTCTTGAGGCCATTTTGATGCTGAACACTTTAGGCTTAAAACTGGACCTGCGTTCAAAGTGAAACTGACACTTCTTTAAAGCAAATCACATTCTGCTGAAGCTCAAGTTTGATTAACTTTATTTTTAAGATCAAATGTTAGAAGTTTAGTAAAGTTCCCCTCATTCCCTTTTTCTCCTATGTGCTTTAACAGCCAGAACTTTATCAGCTATATTTAGCTCCTCGTTGTTGCTTGCTTTTTTGTGGAAGTCTGATAATATTTAACATGTGTTAAGTGTTTTAATCAAAGTAGAAATCAGATTGCTTCAAGATTGGAGTGGGCTTGGGGCATAGAGGAGGACATCTCTTATTGCACCTGCTATGTTCTTCGATGGCCTGAGTTGCTAGGAAAGATCTGTGAGCTAGTTGATCCTTTTGGAATATGAATGTCATCCTGGAGCTCTAGACGACTTACATTGTCTGGGCTCATTGCTTACCTCTATATTAGCTTTTTTCCTTCAGACTTTCCACTGTTTTATTACTACAGATTTAGCACCATTGTTAGCGGTGTAGTTGAAGCACTAGTGTAGACTCCTCTTTGTTTCTGTTGTTTTAAGTACCACGTCTTGTAACCCTGAACAGGTCTAGCTGATATAGCTGCTAAAATATGTTTGTGTCCGTGTTACGCTAGAGCTCCACCACTGCTAACAATGGTGCTAGCAATGGTGGGAAATCTGAAGAAAAATGCTAGTGTAGGCAAGGATGTTTAGGTGGCCTATAATTATGACATTTGCCTGGTACCTTACTCTTAATTTTCTTGTCCAAAATTCTTTCCAGTAATGATAGAACAAATGGAGAGCAACATGCTAGTTGGCCAAGATCATCTTTGCAAGCTGACATAGTAGCTGAATTTCTGTCCTGTAGAATGCAGAGGAAAGGAAGAACCAACTGTCAACTGTGTTTTTGTTTGCCTGTTTTCTTTGTTCATGCTTACGCTTAGTCATAGAAAGTAGTCATATTCCTTCTCAGCCTTCTTTTTGCTACACTAAACAAGCCAAGCTCTTCCAATCTCCTTTCAAAGGATAGGCACTCCACTCCTCTGATGATCCCAGTAGCTTTTTCTCAGCACCTGTACTAATTTAAATTTATTTTTCTTGAACATGCATGACCAGAACTGTACACAGTATTCTAAACTGGGTCTTACCAGTTCTTTGTACAATGGTATTAATACTTCTGTATCTACTAGAAATACCTTCCCTGATGTATCCTAGAGTCACGTTTTCTTTTTTCACAGATGCATCACACTGGCTCAGTCATCCTGTGGTCAACCCACAAATGAAGTGGTCTCTCTCCTCCTCTGTCACTTCCAACTGATGAGCCCCCAGCTTGTAGCAGAAATTCTTTTTATTAGACTCTGTGTGCATGACCTTGCACTTTGTACTCTTGAATTTTACCCCATTTCTGTCACTTCTGTCTTTAATGTCAATCCAGATCTTTCTGTATAGTCTGATCCTTATCCACTTTACAATTCTTGTCCTAGTCCCCCATCTTATCCAATTTAATTAATAATTTCCCATGTGGTACCATGTCAAATGCTTCACTGAAGTTCAAGGGTATTAGATCTACTGCATTCCCCTTATCTAAAAAAATCAGCTATTTTCTCAAAGCAGGAAATCGGATTAGTCAGGCATCATCTACTTTTGGTAAACATGTAGCATTACACCCCTTTATCATGTACCTGCATGAACTTAATTATTCTTTCCTTCACAATTTTGTTCTAAAGTCTTGCAAACTACTGAAGTCAGACTAATAGGTCTGTAATTGCCCTGATCACTCTCTTCTCACCTTTCTTAAATATAGGTACAACATTAGCTATTCTCCAGTCATCTGGTACTTCCCCTGAATAGATAATTCATGAAAAACCCTTGCTACCAACCTAGCAAGCTTATGTGCCAGTTCTTTCTGTAGTATGGTGTGGAAATTATCCAGCCCCCCCAATCTGAGTGCATTAAGCTCTTTGTTCTTCTTTGAGGAGTGTCCCTGTGAGCGCTCCACTTCAGGTGTTGGTGCATCCCTGTGCGTTTGACTGGAAAATTTCAGTAGCAGTCATCACTAAACTCCGTTCAGACGTTAGGTTCATTGGGGCCCATCTTGACTCTCTGGAGAGTCATTGCCAACTAGTGCCAGAGTGTCATTACCAACTAACAGGTTCATCACTCTAACTAACCTCATTTCTTCGTCACTGAACTGGTCACCCATATTGGCACGAACTTCCCTCCAACTATTAGCACGTTTATGATACGACATGCATGTCTTCACATGTGCTGTCTTCAGGGCTGGACAAGAACTGTGTACATACCACACAAACACAGCCTAAACAGACACCTTGCAATGCCTATCAAAATCAATCTCTACACTGGTGGACGCAACCCAACAGTGTGTGCATGTCCCTTTCACCCAGACTCCCATCTTCAATAATAATCACAACTGATGGTTCCTTGATAGGTTGGGGAACCCATCTGCAATACCACATGATTCAGGGCTGGTGGTCTTTTTCTGAGACTATTACACATAAACTGATCAAGAAAGAGAATATATGGGTAATGATGGACAGCATTGCCTGTATGTTTTATATAAACCAACAGGGAGGTGCACATTCACACTCCTTAGGCACTGAAGCCATGAAACTATGGAACTGGTGTATCCGGCACAATGTCAACATCTCAGCCTTGTACCTCCCAGGTCATCAAAATACTACAGCAGATATGCTGAGCAGAGAATTTTCCTAGGATTACAAATGGGACCTAAACAATGCGGTCCTACAAAACTTATTTAGACTTTATGGTCACCTATCGATTGACTTCTTCGCAACATCCCAGAACTATAAATGCCCACAGTTCTGCTTGAGAGCAGGTTTGGGGCCCCAATCCCTGGGGGATGTCTTCCTCCTCAAATGGGATGCCCATCTGTTATACACATTCCCTCTGACCCCCTGTTATCGAGGGTGATACACAAAATATGTACTGACAGAGCCAAATTTGTATTGATAGCCCCAAAGTGTCCCAGACAGACTTGATACCTATTGCTGATGGACACACGCAGTACTCAGTATTACATATACTAGACATCAGCCGTGCACTAGTGTTCTACCTCGACAGAACTAAGTCTTTCAGAAACTCTCTGAGGCTTTTCAGTTCCACTACAGAGCATTTTAAAGATTCCACTATCTCTACGCAAGAGACTATCTAAATGGATCTCTGGGTGCATCCATCTCTGTTATCAACAAAAGAACCTGCAACCCCCGCCAGGGATCAGAACTTGCTCTACCAGATACTTTTCAACTTCAGTAGCCTTTCTAAACAATACATCAATCATGGACATATGGAGAGCAGCCACTTGGGCTTCCATACACTCGTTTACAAAACACTACACAATCAACCAGAGTTCAAGATTGGATGTATTGCTAGGTCTTAGTGTTATCACTTACATAGGCAACTCCGAAGCCCCTTCCATCCAATGTGGGGCACTGCTTGACAGTCACCTGAACTGGCGCTCCTACAGGCACACTCGAAAAAGAAGAGGTTACACACCCTCTGCAGTAACTGACATTCTTCAAGATGGGTGTCCCTGTGTGTGCTCCATTACTCACCCTTCTCTCCTCTACTTTGGTTCAATTTCGGAACTCTGTGGTAGAAAAGGAACTGAGGTAGGTCGGGTTGCGCGCACTAGATAGGTGTCAACAACGGCATGAGACTGGGACAACGCATGCATGACCTGGATGGACACTGTTGCTGAAATTCTCTGATCAAAGGTGCAGGGACATATCTCACCTGAAATGGAGCACTCACAGGGAGAACCATCTCAAAGAACTTCAGTTACTGCACAGGGTGAGTAACACTCTTTTTTTTTTTTTTTTTTTTTTTTAACTTCCACCTCTGGTATGGCAACTTCCATTTCTTGACACTGTGATGTTATTGATATAAACTGGGACCATATAGAACATGGGTTGCAACCAAGGTCCTGTAGTGGCACCAGATCTTATGTAAAGGGGGTCATATAAGGTGTCCAAGACCAGGTTACGGGTTGCTGGTTATGATTATGCTGTCTGTATGTCTGTATCATTTTGTAGTTGAAGTTATAAGTATTGGCTGTAAACTGTCTATATTTCAAACTTATGCTATGTTACTGGGAAAGATCCCAGACAAGTGAGTGTTAGCTCTGCTTAGCCTGCTTGATGGCCCATTAAGGACCATCAGCTACACAATTGACCCACTAAGAGGAGGCAGATACGCCTTGTGACTCAGCAGGGTGTGCAGAAACTGGCCCATGTGACTGCAGACTCCATTTTGCTGTAATTTTCCACAGTAAGAACAAAGAAGTGTTCTTACACCTGGAAGTGCCTATATAAGGCTGATGCCTCATCTCCATCTTGTCTTCAATCCTGCTTCTTACCTCTGGAGGGACTTTGCTACAAGCTGAAACTCTACACAAGGGACTGATGACCCATCCCAGAGGGGGATGTACTCCAGAGACTTGATTTGAACGTGCGGTTTACTCCATCACTGCTGCAAGCCTGAACTAAGAACTTTGCCATTACTGTATGTAACTGATTCCATTTAACCAATTTTAGCTCTCATTTCTACCTTTTTCCCTTTATGAATAAACCTTTAGATTTTAGATTCTAAAGGATTGGCAACAGCGTGATTTGTGGGTAAGATCTGATGTGTGTATTGACCTGGGTCTGGGGCTTGGTCCTTTGGGATCGAGAGAACCTTTTTCTTTTACTGGGGTGTTGGTTTTCATAACCATTCATCCCCAGGACGAGTGGCACTGGTGGTGATACTGGGAGACTGGAGTGTCTAAAGAAATTGCTTGTGTGACTTGTGGTTAGCCAGTGGGGTGAAACCGAAATCATTTTTGTCTGGCTGGTTTGGTTTGCCTTAGAGGTGGAAAAACCCTAGCCTAGGGCTGTAACTGCCCTGTTTGAGCAATTGGTCCTAAATTGGCACTCTCAGTTGGGTCCCGCCAGAACCGCATCGTCACAGACACTCATTTCCATCAGCCATCTCACCTTCATGCCCATGTTCCATATTATCATCCCTATTGAAAACTGAGGCAAAGTATTCAATGACTACTTGATTTATTCTGCATTTTAAAAGGTACCAGTGTTGGGTCAGTGAGTACAGTTTTGAGTACAGTTTGTTGCAATTCTGTAGTCGCTATTGCATTCTGCACGGCATACATTACTCTATCAAGCAGGACAGGGAAGCACATTTGGTGCTGTTTTGATCTCTACCCTATATCATAAGGGAAAAGGGAGATCCTAATTTAGCCCCATCATCTGAGTCTGTTGCCATTTGCATGGAAAACTTGCACCTGTTAAAAACGACATTTGCTTTGTGGCTCAGTGCACACAGCTGACTTTTATTATTAAAACAAAACAAAACTTTTGAAGCTAGTTTGTCTGATTTCATATTTCCAAACTGTAATTAAGCAATACACTTACTGCTGTTCATATAATCTTTCCACATATTTGCCTGCATGTTCTCTTGCAAGAACAGGGAAGGGGTGTGTGTGTGTCTCTCTCTATCTGTAGGTAAAATTCTTCTAGTATCTAACTTTTTTTCTTTTTCTGTGGCAGTCCCAGTGCTATGCCAATCAAACTATTAGCTACAGTAAATGCCAAATGACTAGTACGTTAATTGGTAGTACTCCTGGGTTTGTTGGTTTGTTTGTTTGATGTTCTTTTTGTGGGCTTTTTTTTTTTGGTAGCTTTTTGTTAAGGTTTTTTGTTAGCTAATCCAAACACTCTTAAAGAAAATTGCTCTAGCTTTGTTTTTGACAATGCTTGTACTTTTTATAGACTGGACAGCTGACTTTCTTCCCCTGCCAGCACATGACCCTCTTTCCTGTTTTCACAGTTAACCTCTCTTCTGAAGGAGTGAAAACGTAGATTTTTTTTTTTCATTTTTCAGGGAAACCTTTTTCTAAAAGAAACATGAATTGTCTCATCCATCTACATCTGTCTGAGTATAGTTATGATCAGGAATATGACTATGATCAGGAATTAGACCTATGAATTCAACTGTTCTGCTCCCTGTATCTATTAAGAATTGCACCTGCTGTCTTTCCTCACAAAAATAATTTTCTTTTCTGATTTGTGCATCAACAAAATTAACTACACTCCTATTGCAAAATTTCTGACTGATAGTGATGCAGGAGTCAGAAACAGAGCATCTCTGCTTTTGAATTCCAGACTGAGTTTGTTGGACTAGCACTTACATTTTGTGTGTGTGAAATTTTATCTTAGGAACTATCAAATGGGATCGTGAGTAGCCAAGACAACAAACATGGAAACTGATAAAAGCCACTCTAAAAATGCCTTTCAGAACAGAATTTTTGTGTGTGATTAGTGGATCATGGTTTAATATCTATGATCATTTCTAGCATACCACTAGCTATGCTGCATGGTTGAGATGGGGTACAGACATGATTAGTCTGAAAGATTTCTGGAACTATCACCATATGGCGTGAAGCTTCTCAGCATAGGAATATTTTCATATGGATAGAATAGATGCAATTTAATTCACCAATAGGATTGACTTTTTTTTTTTTTTTTTAGTGTTAAGCATTGGGGTAGAGGATGCATTTTTCATAAGCTAAGAATTCTTTTGGCCATAATTCTGCACAAGAATAATTCAAAACTGTTTTTGTTTCTCACTGAAGCTTGGCAGAAATTTTCTGAAGTGCCTTTGCCATGTTTCAATTTGATTCACAATTAATAAAATTAATGCTTTCATAAGCAGTGTGCTGCTCGTGTGCAATATAATTTTTCTTCTCAAAAATACTTTGAGATGCTATTTTCCAGATAAATACACATTGAAACAAACTCTCTTACATTTATTATTTGCTTGCAGTGCCATAGTACTGTTCTTACAGTACTTATTCAGTCACACTTTTGAATGTAGAATAGAATGTCTTTGAATATGGGATCACTTGTGAATATGCAGTCAAACAGCACAATGAATCACATCTAAAAGCAAGGACATTTTAAATGGAAGACTAATTTATGTGACCGACGTTAGAAATTCAAAGTTGTGGTTTTTTATAGACAGTGTAACTTGGCTCCCTTGGACCTACTGTGTATTAAGGGCTTAAATTTCAATACCATTATATGAATGCAACATACTATGTGTACAGCCTAAGCTTGTGGAGTGAAAATATCCTGTCTACCAAGGACAGCTGGAACAAATAAGTTATGAACTATTTAAGATCACCCTTGCATACATGTTACCAAAATTGATGGTTCTTCAACATGGATAAGCCCCTACTGGATTTATGCTTTGAACTCTCATGTTGTCAAGGAAATGATTTTTGACCCCACAAAATAGTAAACATCTCTCTCTGTGGTGCAAACCATATGTCACTGCAGCCAAGTAAATCAGAATAGCGAAAATTTAAACGAAGCCAGCTGACTTCTAGTACTATATATCCAGTGGTGGGGATTATAGTGTGAAACAATGAAGCTGAGGCTGGAGCTGAGATTTAGTTCAAATTTCAGATCCAAGTTCTCATTTAAATTCTCTTGAAAACCCAATTAGAAGTTTCAGGTTTCAAGGACTCATTTCCAGCAAAGAGTGGCGTGCCAAAAATATAGCAAAACCCACACTGAAACGTTTGACTGCATCCTCCTCCATTTAACTTCATTAAAGGCAAAAACTTACCACTGCAATTGGTCCCACTTGAAGACTTTGATAATAGTACTCTAAAAACCTGCTTTAAGCTGCCCAGTTAGATGCGAAAGTTATTGATAGCTATGAACAAGAGACTTCACCAAAATTAAGCATTGCAATATGGCAGCTTGATTCTTTGGCTTGTTTTTTCTTTACTTACAAAGTTTTGTACTATTGTGAGCAAAAATGAGAGTTGTCTCTTCAGGAAATGTTATGTTCTGTGGAGTTTAGTAAAGAGGCCATATGTGTAGTAAGTCCAAACAAAAAGGGTGACTCTTAAACTCAAAACTGGGGGGCTGGAAGGGACTTCTAGGTCACTTAGGCCATTCTCCAACCCCTGTTAAGACAGGATTAAGTGTACTTAGACTGTCTCTGGCAGGTGTTTGTCTAATCTGTTTTTAAACCTCCAGTGATGGTGATTCTATAACCTCCCGAAGTAGCCTGTTCCAGTGTCTGTCTATCCTTACAATTAGGTTAGATATTAAGAAATTTTCTAAATTTCCTTGGCTGCAAATTAAACTGGTTAATTTCATCTTCAGTGAACACAGAGAACAATTGATCACCATCCCCTTCCTTACAGCGTTTTACATATTTCGCAACTGTCATCATGTCCCTCAGCCTTCTTTTCGCTAAACCAGCCAGGCCTAATTTTCAGCCTTTCTTCACAGGTGATGGTTTTCAAAATATTTTATCACCTTTGTTACTGTCCTTTGGACTCTCTCCAGTTTATCCACATTTTTCTAAGTGCGGTGCCCAAAACTGATACAGTGAACCAGCTGAAGCCTCACCAGTGCCAAATAAAATCAAACTGTTACCTCCCATTTCTTCCTTACGACACACCAGTTAATACACCCCAGGTGACATTTGCCTTTTTCACAACAGCATAACACTGACTCACATTCAATTTGTGATGTATTATAATCCCTAAATCCTTTTCTGCTGTCCAGCCATCTATTCCCATTTTGCATTTGTGCATGTAATTTTTTTTCTTCCTAAGTGAAATACCTTGCACTTCACTGAAATACATCTTGTTGATTTCAGACCATTTCTCCAGTTTGTCAAAGTCCTTTTGAATTCTGATCCTGTCCTCCAAAGTGCTTGCAATCCCTCCCAGCTTGGTGTCATCTGCAGATTTTATAAGCATACTCCAAACTATTAATGAAAATATTGAATAGTTCCAGACTCAGGACTCCACTTGATATGTTATTCCAATTTGATAGTGAATTATTGATAGTGTGACAGACCCAGGCCAGTGGGGTGCAGGAGTCTGGTAGAGGGCAAATATACTGGTCACTGGGTGAGTAGTTTTCTGTTCCCTGAGTGACCAGAGCAGGGTCTGCACTAGAGTAGTCAGGAACTTGCTAGAACCAATTAAGGCAGACAGGCTGATTAGAACACCTGCAGCCAATCAAGGCAGGCTAATCAGGGCACCTGGGTTTTAAAAGGAGCTCTCTCCAGTCAGATGGGGAGGAGCCAGAGGAGAGGAAGTGCGTGTGAGGAGCTGGGAACAAAGAGACACAAGGAGCTGAGATTGAGAGAGTGTGCTGCTGGAGGACTAAGGAGCACAAGCGTTATCAGACACCAGGAGGAAGGTCCTGTGGTGAGGATAAAGAAGGTGTTTGGAGGAGGCCATGGGGAAGTAGCCCAGGGAGCTGTAGCTGTCATGCAGCTGTTACAGGAGGCACTATAGACAGCTGCAATCCACAGGGCCCTGGTCTGGAACCCGGAGTAGAGGGCGGGCCCGGGTTCCCCCCAAACCTCCCAACTCCTGACCAGACACAGGAGGAGTTGATCCAGACTGTGGGGGAGATGACTGAGGTGAGCAAATCTGCCAATAAGCGCAGGACCCACCAAGGTAGAGGAGGAACTTTGTCACAGCTGCTGTTAGGAGTGGGATCTGGTGTGCACAGTGTGACAGAAGAAGGAGGGTGATTTAAAAAAAAAAAAAAAAAGGTAGAGGGTTTATTTTTTTTTTTCACCACAATGGATGACTTAGTACGGGGATTGATACAAGCTACAGCAGCCCAGCAGGAGGCTACCCGTGTCCAGGCAGCTGCCCAACAGGAGGCAGTGCGGCTTCAGCAAGAGTTTAATCGCCTGCTGATAGACCAGCCTTCTCAAGACCGAGCTATGTTGCAAGAACTGGTGAACCAGGTAAAGACCCTTACAGAGCTGAACCGCGGCCATGAGAGGACGCAGATCATACGGGCCAGCCATTGGCTGCAGAAAATGACACGGGAGGATGATGTAGAGGCATGCCTTCTGGCCTTTGAGAGGACAGCCATACGGGAGGCCTGGCCTTGAGATCAGTGGTCTGGCATTTTTGCCCCATTCCTGTGTGGGGAGGCCCAGAAGGCTTACTATGATCTACCTGAAGAGGCTGCAGCAAACTACCCACAGCTGAAAGCAGAGATCCTGGCCAAATCTGGGGTAATGACTGCAGTGCGGGCCTAGCGATATCACGAGTGGAGGTACCAGGAGAATAAAACCCCACGGGTCCCAATTGTATGACCTCATCCATCTCGCACGCAAGTGGTTGCGAACGGAGTCACGGAGTCCAGAAGAGATACTAGAGGTTCTGGTCATCGACCAATACATGAGGGGACTACCTCCAGACCTTCGTGCCTGGGTAAGCCGGAACGAACCCTCCACCTATGATGAGGTTGTTGCGCTGGTAGAAGGGCGAAGGACAGCGAGGGAGCTGACCTGACCAGTTAAGGAAGAGGCACCCCGGGTTAAACTAATAGCACTAAGCCCTAGAGCTCGAGTGACAGGGCCACCAGGAGACCCAGGTGGAAAAAGAGAGGGGCTGAAGGCTCACCAGAAGCCACAAAGAGTCAGAGCACCGAGAGAGAAGAGGATCGAGATGTTAGACTGCCCAAACCAAGAGACCAGGGAATGCCTAAGGCCCCATACAGATGTTATGCCTGTGGGGAGTGGGGACATATAGCTGCACAGTGTCCCAATGCTGAGGAGCCGATGCAGTGTAACCTGGGGAATGGGGCAGACCCATGCTCCCTGATCCACCTTGTGGGGGTCTCACTAACCCCACATATGTACACCAGACCAGTAAAGCTAAATGGGGTAGAGACCACAGCACTGGTTGATTCGGGGAGTGCTATCACGCTTGTCTCGGGGAAGCTTGTGAAGTGTAGTCAGCTGCTGCGGGCTAAGCGTACGGGGATAACATGCATCCATGGGACAGTTGGTTATTACCCCCCATCCCAGTAAAAATTGAGATTCAGGGGAACACTACTGAGGTAGCAGCAGGTGTAGTCCCTAAACTCCCATACCTGGTGCTCATAGGGAGGGACTTCACAGGGTTTGGAGACTTACTCCCAGTAGGAGGATTGGAGAAGGAGGGGAATCCTGAAGTTAGTGAGGCATCCACAGTAGACTGTCAACCCCCAGTCTTCTCTGAAATATCCCCAGATTTATTTTCCATTCCCAGACAGGGTAGAAAGTCAAAAAGGGAAAGGAGGGCAGCTAAGGCCTTGGGATCCCGAATACTGGCCCAAAGCCAGAGGGTTGCTCTCGTAGGTAGGCGGACCCGAGCAGCTGAAAAGGAGGCCACCCAGGAGGGAGAAGCTTTTGAGTCTGACCCCCACCCTAACGCTTCTGAACCAGTAGAGGCAACAGAGACTGGGCCCCTAGATCTTGGGAAGAGGAAATTTTGGATGGAACCAGGCTGAAGACCCAAGGTACAACAACATTAGAAAGGAAGTGACTGAAACAGATGGGGTCCCCGTGGAAGGGAGAACACAGGGACCAGGACCCTACTTCATAATGAAGAAGAATCTCTTATACCGAGTTGTATCAGTACAGGGGCAGAAGGTACAGCAGATCTTAGAACCTCAAAAACACTAGAACGCTGTATTAAGTGTTGTGCATAGTCATCTTTTTGAGGGGCACTTGGGGGTAGAGAAGACCCTGGCACGAGTCCTACGACGGTTCTTCTGGCCTGGAGTACATGAAGAAGTGCGAAGGTACTGTGCATCCTGCCTGGAGTGTCAGCTGCACAGTCCCCGTCCCCACCTGAAGGCACCTTTAGTACCCCTTCCCATCATAGAGGTCCCCTTTGAGCGAATAGCCATGGACCTAGTGGAACCCCTGGAGAAGACGGCTCGGGGCCACCAATATATACTTGTTGTTTTGGACTATGCTACTCGCTACCCAGAAGCTGTCCCCCTGCGGAACACAGCCTCTAAAACGATAGCTAAAGAGCTGGTGGAGATCTTTGCCCGAGTGGGGCTACCAAAGGAGATATTAACAGACCAAGGAACCCCATTTATGTCAAAGCTAATGAAGGACCTCTGTACGCTGCTCCATATACATACCCTGAGAACTTCAGTTTACCATCCACAGACTGATGGGTTAGTAGAAAGGTTTAATCGAACACTCAAGGCTATGATTAGGAAGGTGGTAAGTCGGGACGGGAAGGACTGGGACACCCTACTGCCCTACCTTATGTTCGCTATCCAGGAGGTACCTCAGGCCTCAACTGGCTTTTTCCCATTCGAGTTATTATATGGACATCACCCCGTGGCATTCTAGATATCGCCAAAGAGATTTGGGAAGAGGAACCCAATGAGGGGAGGAATATAATAGAACATGTAATATAGAGGCGAGACCAGAAAGCCCGTGTCGCCCCTATTGTATGGGAACATTTGGAAAAGGCACAGGAGGCCCAGAGAACCTATTACAATTGCCAGGCAAAAGTCTGACAGTTCCAACCAGGGGATCGGGTGATGGTGTTGGTACCCATGGCAGAAAGTAAGCTTCTGGCCCAATGGCAGGGGCCCTATGAGGTGATTGAACCCGTGGGGTAAGTAACCTACAAGGTGTGGCAGCCAGGACGCTGAAAAGAAGAACAGATTTATCACATCAACCTTCTGAAACCCTGGCATGCACAAAAGGCATGCATAACTATCCGAAAAGACCTAAGCCAGGAAAACAAGCCTTCCAAACAGGTGAGAGTGTCTCCTGATTTACCACCAGACCAGAAGAATGAGGTGTCTGAGATGATCTTCCGGAACCAAGATGTGTTCTCGACAAAACTGAGTCGAACAACCGAGACATATCACCACATCATCACAAACCCTGGGGCCAGAATAACAATGAGGCCCTATTGGGTGCCAACGGCCAAAAGAGAGGAAATAGAAGCAGAAGTAAAAAAAATAATGGAGTTGGGGATCATTGAAGAATCCCACAGTCAGTGGTCCAGCCCAGTCGTGCTGGTGCCCAAACCTGATGGCACCACAGGGTTTTGCAATGACTTCCGGCGACTAAATGAAGTATCCCAGTTCGATGCGTACCCCATACCTCGCATAGATGAGCTCGTGGACCGTCTGGGGAATGCCCAGTACTTGACTACCCTAGACTTGACAAAGGGGTACTGGCAGATTCCCCTTGCAGAAGATGCAAAGGAAAAGACTGCATTCTCTACACCAGAGGGTCTTTTTCAATATACTGTCCTCCCTTTTGGACTACATGGGGCCCCAGCTACTTTCCAGCGCCTCATGGACAAGCTATTACACCCGCATAGCAGTTATGCTGCTGCCTGCTTGGACGATGTGGTCATTCATACCCCAGACTGGGAAACCCACCTAGAGTAGGTGGAGGAAGTCCTTGATACCTTCAGGCGAGCTGGCCTTACAGCAAACCCTGCCAAGTGCGCTGTAGGGTTTACAGAGGCCAAATATCTTGGCTACATTGGGGTTTTACCAGACCTTCTCCCACAAGTGAACAAGTTGGAGGCCATCCAAAATTGGCCCCGACCACATCACAAGAAACAAGTCGGGGCATTCCTAGGTGTAGTGGGGTATTACCGACGATTTATCCCTCACTTTGCCACAAGGGCAAGCCCCCTGACAGACCTCGTGGAAGCCCGTGGACCTGATCTGATGAGATGGTCTGACACAGCAGAGGAAGCATTCACAGACCTAAGGACTGCCCTCTGCAGTAACCCTGTACTGATAGCCCCTGATTTCACCAAGGAATTTATCCTGCAGACGGATGCATCTGAAGTAGGGTTGAGGGCCGTCCTATCACAGATGGTCAGGGAAGAGGAACACCCAATTCTCTACCTCAGTAGAAAACTCCTTCCGAGGGAACAAAAATATGCAGTGGTGGAGAGAGAGTGCCTCGCCGTAAAATGGGCCATGGAAGCATTGCGTTACTACTTGCTCGGGCGCAAATTTGTCTTCATGACCGACCATGCCCCTCTTCAATGGATGCAGCAGAACAAGGAGAAGAACACAAGGGTGATCAGGTGGTTCTTATCCCTCTAAGCTTTCCAGTTCCATGTGCAACACAGAGCAGGGAGCCGTCATGGCAATGCCGATGGCTTGTCACGTGTGCACTGTCTGGCTTCCCAAGCTGCCCAACCCCTTGGTGTTGAGCAGGGGGGAGGGACATGTGACAGACCCAGGCCAGTGGGGTGCAGGAGTCTGGTAGAGGGCAAATATACTGGTCACTGGGTGAGTAGTTTTCTGTTCCCTGAGTGACCAGAGCAGGGTCTGCACTAGAGTAGTCAGGAACTTGCTAGAACCAATTAAGGCAGACAGGCTGATTAGAACACCTGCAGCCAATCAAGGCAGGCTAATCAGGGCACCTGGGTTTTAAAAGGAGCTCTCTCCAGTCAGATGGGGAGGAGCCAGAGGAGAGGAAGTGCATGTGAGGAGCTGGGAACAAAGAGACACAAGGAGCTGAGACTGAGAGGGTGTGCTGCTGGAGGACTAAGGAGTACAAGCGTTATCAGACACCAGGAGGAAGGTCCTGTGGTGAGGATAAAGAAGGTGTTTGGAGGAAGCCATGGGGAAGTAGCTCAGGGAGCTGTAGCTGTCATGCAGCTGTTACAGGAGGCACTATAGACAGCTGCAATCCACAGCGCCCTGGTCTGGAACCCAGAGTAGAGGGCGGGCCTGGGTTCCCCTCAAACCTCCCAACTCCTGATCAGACACAGGAGGAGTTGATCCAGACTGTGGGGGAGATCACTGAGGTGAGCAAATCTGCCAATAAGCACAGGACCCACCAAGGTAGAGGAGGAACTTTGTCATAATAACTGCACTTTGAGTATGGTCTTTTAAGCAGTTGAGCACCCACCTTATAATAATTTCATCTAGACTGTATTTTCCTAGTTTGTGAGAATGTCCTGGGGATTGTTACAAGCCTTACTACAATCAAGATACCATGTCTACTGTCTCCCACTAGGGCAGTTACTCTATCAAAGAAGAAATTTAATTTTTCCTCTGATTAACAAATGATTGTTCATTTTGTACAGTAACTTGGTTTTACAAAACAACCCCTCTCATTAAACATATGTTTAATAGGCACAAGGGATAGTTCAGATGGCCTGTATATGTTTGTATTGGGAAATAAACCATGTTTCAAGAAAGGAGTACAAGTGCATAACTTAGTCCTAGATATACTGGCTTGTGTGTTTAAATCTTATTAAAATTGGTTCATAGTTGGCAGTCTGAACATGTGAAACGTGAAGTCTAGGATACTTCAGCGAACGGTCAATTTATGGCCCACTTATAAATCCTTTGAAAATAAGTGTTTTGTAACTGAAACAGCACTACGTGTAGTCGTGTTTAATTTGATCACATAGTGCTGTTCATGATTAAGTTATTTGTAGGCACTGGTGTTGAAATAGTTCTGTGATTTGGGCGTATACAATGTAATCAGCACTCTACAAGTCAAATATTTGGTGCCGCAAATGATCTTTCAGAGGGATCTTTGAAGGACTTCTAATTTTTTAAAGGAGAGATTTGAAAAGAGAAGGTGTTGTGATGTGTAAGAGGCAGTTCGATGTATAAGGAGCAGCATAAAATGTGAAGGTGTTATTTTGGGAAGGAGGCTTGAGAGTAGTATAGAGAGAAGAGTAGGAGCAGGAAGAAATTAAGAGTTGGCGTCTATTATGTATTCATCAGTAACTGATCCTGTGACCCATAGGCACTTAAAATCTATGGTTGTGAAAGGCTATGCTGCTTGAACTGCCGGGGTTGTCCTTAACTCCTCTTGAAAAAGTGTTAATGACCTACCTCTACCAGAGACTTACAAGAAGGTGTTGGTGTAACTTCTCAACAAAACACCATTTCTCTAGAAGTCCAGCACCTGTTCTCTCTCAGTGCTGCTCAGTAAACATCTGGGGTATAACATTTATACGTGAAAAAAGAACAGGAGTACTTGTGGCACCTTAGAGACTAACAAATTTATTTGAGCATAAGCTTTCATGGGCTACAGCCTACTTCATCGGATGCATGCAGTGGAAAATAGAGTAGGAGGATATATATATACACACACATATATAGAGAACAGGAAACAATGGGTGTTACCGTCCACACACTAACGAGAGTGATCAGTTAAGGTGAGCTAGTTATACATGAACGTTTTAGTGAGGGACTCAAATCTATAACTTTCTAGCTGCATGGCGAATATACCAGCAACTGTGCTATGTGAGTTCTTTCACAGAAGGCTGGAATTGTACCCTGCTTGCGAACTGTTAAAGAACAGCATGACCTACCCAATGGTGGAGCAGGCGCAGAGTAAGCAACAAGGTGTACACCGTTGACTGAAGCCCTGATGATGTTTGGCAGGAAAGAGAATGGGGTTTCATTTGACAGTTTATTTAGACAAAATGGATACACACCACCTTGCTAAATAGCTGAAACCTACTGCCAGAGCTGTAACGTATCTTGGCTGATCAATTATTTCTCTGCTATGGGCAGTAATCTTCAGAAGACGGGTGTCATATTCTGCCAGAATTGATCATTGGCAGCTCAAGTTTGCCATTTGGGATATCCAGTGTAACTTTAGAACTGAAGTCATTTGTCGCCAAATACTCTTTACCTTGTCTACCTTACAGCTTCTGCAGTTGCTACCACTAATTGAATTGCACGTGTATAGAAACATGCTTCCAAATTTTTATAGTATGAACACGGCCTTAAATAGTTACTCAGTGTTAAACAGTTGTCAAATTTGTTTTTAATTGGCTGCATTTCAGTGTGTGTGTTTTTGCGGGAGGAGGAGGGGTTGTATGTAAGTGTACAAAGAGTTTTGCAATAAGAGGTACAATATAAAAAACAAGTTTATCAAAATGAAACTTTCTCCTTTAAATGTTTTAAGTCTATCTTATTACTTATTTCCCAAATGAGGGCTTTCAGTGGACTACAATGGACAAAAGAGCATATATGAGAACTACAGTGCTTCAGAATACTAAAGTTATGTAGTATGCTATTTTGAGTTGAGTATTTCAAAAAATTATTCAGATTTGAAAATAGCCACATGGTTAACTGTGGCTAGAGAGAGACTAACAGATGCTACTCAGGCAAGGGTTGAAATTAGGAAATTACTTAATTCTAAGGCTACAAGAAAAGGCCAAGGTGGGATAGTGGTAAGTAAATCCATTTATTGGTGTCTGAATATCTGTGACCTCAAAGCAGAATTTTTCAAAGCCTTTGTGATCCATCCCTAACTTTGAGCAGTCAGCAGCTGAGCTTCCAGTGATCTGCCCTATGTCATCCATCCATTTTCATGCTCATTGTCCCCTATTACAATGACCCTCCACCATTCCTCCCATAGTAACTTTCTCAAGGTTATTTTCCTCTCTATGCCTAATGTGACCAAAATATGTTCGTTTGCACCTGTTGATTTCTGATTGGAGAGTCTAATTCTCTCCAATAATATTTCTAGCTCAGGCATTTGCCTTTTTGTCCATCAAGGAGATGTGTGAGAGTCTTCACCAGCACCACTTTTCAAAAGCTTCAGTTTTCTTGTCAGCAGCATTAACTTCCCATGATTGACATCCATAAATAGGTATTGAAAAAGTTAGGCTTTTTACCAGTCGCACTGTTGCACATTTCAAGATGCCACATTTTTTCCATGCATTCTTAAGGAAGGCCATAGCTAAGTGAGCCATCCCTAGTCGTCTTCCCATTTCTTTGGAACAGCCTCCTTGGTTGTGGCTTGTGTAGTCATGGCAGAGTGCTGGGAGAGAGCTCTCCTAGTGCTCTAAAAAACTCACCCCCACGAGGGGTGTAGCTACTAGTGCTGGTGCAGTATCTACACTGGCGCTTTACAGCGCTGAAACTTGCGCTTAGGGGGGTGTTTTTTCACACCCTTGAGCGAGAAAATTGCAGCACTGTAAATTGCCAGTGTAGACAAGCCCTAGAATGACAGCAATGGGAGGGTTTCTTCCATCACTGTCGTTAGTCCACCTCCCGGAGAGGCGGTAGCTTGGTCAATGGAAGAATTCTTACGTCTGCCTAGTATTGTCTACACTGGAGTTTAGTTTGGCATGGCTACGTTTCTGAGGGGGATGGATTTTCCACTTGCCTGGGAGACCTAACTGTCCCAGTGCAAGTTTTCAGTGTAAACCAGCCCTTAGTAGTTGTAATGGGCCATAAAAAGTCCATGCTTTTTAGTGTCCAGCGGAGTTGTGAATTTAAGTTCGCAGACTTGTCTTTTTTGAAAGTGTGCAGGTTTCCTTTGAGGATGAGTACTGAAACCGCAGATATGGACTGAGTGCTTGTGAGAAGTGTTCACTCATGGGCAATGGAGTGTTTTTCTTCTCGAATGGACTCTCACAGGGAAAAGCTGGAGGTTTTTTGAGCCCTTCAGGTACAAATTAAATTGCACATGGGTTCTTTATTGTAGCATGCATAGACAGGCTCTGTGTAGTAGTAGGCACATTACCTCATTTCTGGAGGTATAGGTTGTTGAAACAAGAGCAAGCAGCAGGCACCATTATCGATAAATGTCATATTGAATACAGGATCCATAGCACAGTGCAAATGATGGATTCTTTATTATAGTAGCTAACATCTAAAATTATTGTTTTGGAGTAGCAGGAGGAAATGGAGTCTGTATCTGAAAATGGGTAATCTGTTTCAAATAATTGAACCCAAATTAATGCTTAAATATTTGCAGGGACAGGTTTTTTCCTTCTAAGCTCTGAACTCTGCTATACTAGTGCTTCTCAAACTTATTTGATTGCACTCCCCTTCTTTGCGTCTGTAGCAGTTTATGCATCCCCCTTCTGCCACACAAGTACATATACTGATATATGCGGTGGCGGTGCTTCACTAGAATCAGTTTCAGCTTCTTTGTTTTTCACTTTTTTTTTCTTCTGTGGCACGAATGAGCCAACGATCCATTGTAATAAGAGTAAAAGCAAAACTGCAGTTGTGGTCCATGCTTACAATTAAATGTGCACACCACGTCGTAGTGAATGGATTAAAGTACAGATGGCAATGACTTCGTATAATGCTTTGCAAACTTAACAGAAATCTCTCAGAATACACAGTGCCATCTGAGGATCTGATATTTCTGGAGGAATCAACGTTGCTAGTTATTCATTGTGGTGGGTAAAGTGTGTGCAGTAATGATCTTGGGCTTAAAAGTATGCAGTTTGAGTTAAGAGATCTGGGTTATATTCCTGACTGTGCCACACAGTTTATTTTTTAGATGATATTTTCAGGGCCAAATCCTGCTTGCCTTTTGAGGGTGTCATATCTAATTTCAGTAGATCAACTTACGTAGTCATGGCATCAGAATTCTTTACCCACTCAAATGAATCATGCTGGTCACAAAACAGATTTTTATGTTACATGGTGATGCAAATATCTTGGTAATCAGCAATGAAGGGAAAATAAAAACAGAAGCTGCATGTCACTTTAAAGTGAATTTAATACACTTGCAGGTTGGGGTAAGCACATTTAATAAACATTGTGTTTGGAGGGTAAAGGCACTTATTAAATGGTGGCTGCTTTTTAAAATGCAAAATAGTTCGCCGCAAGTCACTCAGCATTACTAGATGTCTCTGTGTTCTGTTGGGTTGTAGAGTTGTTGGTGTAGTTTCTAGAATAACTTTCCATGAATGCAAAAAGAACAGGAGTACTTGTGGCACCTTAGAGACTAACACATTTATTTGAGCATAAGGTTTCGTGGGCTGCAGCTCACTTCATCGGATGCATGCAGTGGAAAATGCAGTAGGAAGATATATATATACACACAGAAAACATGACACAATGGGTGTTACCATACACACTCTAAGGAGAGTGATCAGTTAAGGTGAGCTATTACCAGCAGGAGAGAAAAAAGCTTTTTGTAGTGGTAATCAAAATGGTCCATTTGCAGCAGTTGACAAGAAGGTGTGAGGAATGGGGGGGATGGGGAGGGGGAGGAATAAACATGGGGAAATAGTTTTACTTTGTGTAATGACGGATCCACTCCAAGTCTTTATCCAAGCCTAATTTAATGGTGTCTATTTGCAAATTAATTCCAATTCAGCAATCTCTCGTTGGAGTCTGTTTTTGAAGGCTTTTCGTTGTAATATTGCGACTTTTAGGTCTGTAATCGACCAGGGAGATTGAAGTGTTCTCCGACTGGTTTTTGAATGTTATAATTCTTGATGTCTGACTTGTGTCCATTTATTCTTTTACGTAGAGACTGTCTGGTTTGGCCAATGTACATGGCAGAGGGACATTGCTGGCACATGAGGGCATATATCACATTGGTAGATGTGCAGGTGAACAAGCCTCTGATAGTGTGGCTGATGTGATTAGGTCCTATGATGGTGTCCCCTGAATAGATATGTGGACAGAATTAGCAATGGACTTTGTTGCAAGGATAGGTTCCTGGGTTAGTGTTTCTGTTGTGTGGTGTGTGGTTGCTGGTGAGTATTTGCTTCAGGTTGGGGGGCTGTCTGTAAGCAAGGACTGGACTGTCTCCCATCGTCTCCGAGAGTGATGGATCATCCTTCAGGATAGGTTGTAGATCCTTGATGATGCACTGGAGAGGTTTTAGTTGGGGCCTGTAGGTGATGGCTAGTGGCGTTCTGTTACTTTCTTTGTTGGGTCTGTCCTGTAGTAGGTGACTTCTGGGTACTCTTCTGGCTCTGCAAATCTGTTTCTTCACTTCAGCAAGTGGTTATTGTAGTTGTAAGAACGCTTGATATAGATCTTGTAGGTGTTTGTCTCTGTCTGAGGGGTTGGAGCTAATGCGATTGTATCGTAGAGCTTGACAGTAGACAATGGATCGTGTGGTGTGGTGTGGATGAAAACTGGAGGCATGTAGGTAAGTATAGCGGTCAGTAGATTTCCGGTATAGTGTGGTGTTTATGTGACCATCGCTTATTAGCACTGTAGTGTCCAGGAAGTGGATCTCTTGTGTGGACTGGTCCAAGCTGAGGTTGATGGTGGGGTGGAAATTGTTGAAATCATGGTGGAATTCCTCAAGGGCTTATTTTCCATGGGTCCAGATGATGAAGATGTTGTCAATGTAGTGCAAGTAGAGCCGGGGCGTTAGGGGGCGAGAGCTGAGGAATCGTTGTTCTAAGTCAGCCATAAAATGTTGGCATACTGTGGGGCCATGCGGGTACCCATAGCAGTGCTGCTGACTTTACGGTATACATTGTCCTGAAATGTGAAATAGTTATGGGTGAGGACAAAGTCACAAAGTTCTGCCCCCAGGTTTGCCGTGACATTATCAGGGATACTGTTCCTGATGGCTTGTAGTCCATCTTTGTGTGGAATGTTGATGTAGAGGGCTTCTACATCCATAGTGCCTAGGATGGTGTTTTCACGAAGATCACTAATGGATTGTAGTTTCCTCAGGAAGTCAGCGATGTCTCGAAGATAGCTGGGAGTACTGGTAGCGTAGGGCCTGAGGAGAGTCTACATAGCCAGACAATCCTGCTGTCAGGGTACCAATGCCTGAGATGATGGAGCGTCCAGGATTTCCAGGTTTATTGATCTTGGGTTGCAGATAGAATACCCCTGGTCGGGGTTCTAGGGGTGTGTCTGTGTGGATTTGCTCTTGTGCTTTTTCAGGAAGTTTCTTGAGCAGATGGTGTAGTTTCGTTTGAAATGAATGCTTACTTCATTTGAGAATGAAAAGGTTGTATCTGCTTAATAAGCCTTGTGCATGTGTTTGCTAGCAGTTTTCTTTTCGCTTTCTTTTGAATGGCTGTTGCTCTTTATCCTGGACTGTTTTTTCTCATTTCTTTGAAGTAAATTGATGCACAAACTGATTTATCTTTCTAGTGTCACTGTAGTGCATTTTAAGGGAGGAAAATAAAGAGAGAGTAGTTAGCAAACCACTCCCGCCCCCCCCCCCAAGAAAAACAACAACAGAAAAAAAAACTGTTTTAGCTAATGTGGTTTTTACCTTCAGTGTGAAAGGGTATAATGTAAAGTGTTTTCAAAAACTATTATCAAGACAGTTAAAATGGGAAACTATTTAAAAAAATCTGTTCTTAAAAATGGTTTTCTCACACACTCTCCTCTTTGTATTGTGTTTATAGGGCTTAATTAAAATAAATCAGGCATGGGATAAGAGGGAATGTTCTCATGGATTGGTCCTGTTACTTATTCCTTGTGACCTGTGGAAAATGAGGGATAGAGGTTGAGTTCCCCAGTTTGTAAAGTGAGGATACAGCCTGGTGTTTCCTGGGGGTATCTAGGGTTCTGAGGCACCTCGGTACCACCTGGCCTTGGAGTGAGGAAGCCTTGTCTGTGCTTGCCATGGGTCAGCTCCCCAATTTCACTGGCAGCACAAATGCTCCCCTTTCAGCCTATGCAGGCTTTACTGTCTCTCTGGAGGTAAGTGACCTCTGAGTGTCCACCTGGAATGTCTAGCCCCTATACCACTCGGCACTCACAGTATTCATAGATTCACTTCTCCCAAAGGAACAGTACACCCCAGCTTGCTAGATGTGGCTCAGTTCACTGCTCTGCGTAACCCTTAGCACTTAAGAGCAGTTGACAGTGAAAGCAAATGAAAGTTTATTTAACAAAATGTAGAAATTCAAGTGATAGCAAGCAGAAATACTGGAAACAAATGGTTACATATAAAATAAAGTCATAACATGCATTTTAGAACCTAGACTTAACTAATTACTGTCCTGTCTTGTAGGGGAAGCTCACTTAAAATCCTTTCAGCATATTACAGCCAGGCTTCCATTCATGAAACAAGTCACGCTTTCAGCTTGCTTCCTCTGCGGAAAAGATTTAGGGTGCTTCCCTATAATCCCAGTTATACTCCCCAAACCATTCTTTACTTGGAAACAGGATGCCCCCCTACTGGCTATCTTTTCCTGCATGCCTCTTGTCTGTTTCGGTGGTCAGACAGTAGATAGACCTCCATTGTGAAGCAGATAAGATAGGTGATCAGCCCAGATACATGACGGATAAGCGTCTCTTCCATCTTACTTCACCAGAGCATGTTTATCAGCTTCTGTTGACCTGGCATAGAAAGTACGCTTATTAAGTTTGCAGACGATACCAAACTGTGAGGGATTGCAACTGCTTTGGAGGACAGGGTCAAAATTCAAAATGATCTGGACAAATTGGAGAAATGGTCTGAGGTAAACAGGATGAAGTTCAATAAAGATAAATGCAAAGTGCTCCAATTAGGAAGGAACAATCAGTTTCACACATACAGAATGGGAAGAGACTGTCTAGGAAGGCGTATGGCAGAAAGAGATCTAAGGGTCATAGTGGACCACAAGCTTAATATGAGTCAACAGTGTGATACTGTTGCAAAAAAAGCAAACGTGATTCTGGGATGCATTAACAGGTGTGTTGTAAACAAGACACGAGAAGTCATTCTTCCGCTTTACTCTGCGCTGGTTAGGCCTCAACTGGAGTATTGTGTCCAGTTCTGGGCACCGCATTTGAAGAAAGATGTGGAGAAATTGGAGAGGGTCCAGAGAAGAGCAACATGAATGCTTAAAGGTCTTGAGAACATGACCTATGAAGGAAGGCTGAAGGAATTGGGTTTGTTTAGTTTGGAAAAGAGAAGACTGAGAGGGGACATGATAGCAGTTTTCAGGTATCTAAAAGGGTGTCATCAGGAGGAGGGAGAAAACTTGTTCACCTTAGCCTCCAGTGATAGAACAAGAAGCAATGGGCTTAAACTGCAGCAGGGGAGATTTAGGTTGGACATTAGGAAAAAGTTCCTAACTGTCAGGGTAGTTAAACACTGGAATAGATTGCCTAGGGAAGTTGTGGAATCTTCATCTCTGGAGATATTTAAGAGTAGGTTAGATAAATGTCTATTAGGGATGGTGTAGACAGTATTTGATCCTGCCATGAGGGCAGGGGACTGGACTCGATGACCTCTCGAGGTCCCTTCCAGTCCTAGAGTCTATGGGCCTATGAGCCATAACTCACATACTTTAAGAACATAATTATCAATACAGATACATAATTCCTTAAACATTATCCGTACATACATTTCTCAATTATTATGATGACCAGTGGGTTCTTGGGTCTTTGAAGAGACCTCATATGCCGCCGTTTGGTAAATTTAATATGCATATATCTGACCCAGGGGATTCCTGCAAAATTCTATGACACCTTGTGCCCTCTGCCAAGAAGGTCTTGAGTCACTCCTGGCTCTTTAATAATAATAATAATAATTAATAATAAAAAAGAGAAATTATTTGAATGAAGAGTGTTATATAAATGTATTTTACTAGGAAATAATCCAGTTACAGGAAACACGTTAAGCACTATATTCTGGTGTCAAAAACAAACAAAAATACCATTTGCTTTCTTGGGAGGAAGGGAGAAAGGCATAAAACAAGTTCTTTTAAAGCAGTGTCAGTAGGGGCAGGCTTCTGATGCTGAACAGCGAAAGAAGTAAAAACATGTTGACTGACTTCGTGACCTGCTAATCTTTCCTTCCATTCTTTCTGACTTGGCAATGAATGAAAAACCTTGACACTGCCTTGCTTAGGCCTGGGCCATGCGTTATTTTGTACTGGTATAACTATTTTGTTTAATGTGAATGTTTTTTAATGGAACTAGGTATACTGGTACAACTGCTAGCATGAATGGTTATGTTGGTGTAAATGTGCTATAAAACAATATAATTTATTCCCCTTCCGTTACCTTAAGAAGTTATACTGGTGTAAGAATCTTTATCCTTGTATAACGATCTACAGTAGGAGGGTTGTACTGCTTTAACTATACCAGTATAGTTAGTAGTGCAACTTTTGTGTGTAGACAAAGCCTTATTTTTCCTTCTTAATGATTTTTCAGTGATGGTTCTTGTGGTCTACGTTTTTTTTGGTATTCTGCAATTTAGGCCTGTGTGCCAGTGTGGCTTTTGTATGTGGTTAAATGATTGCTTTAATTTAAACTAATTGCTTTATATTTTAGTGAGCAGTTATACAATTACATTACAGATCACTCTGGGCTAAATCCTGTATATTAAGTAATTTTTTTTTCCAAGATACCATTACTTCACCAGTATTGGACTCTCTAACCCATTGCTTTGAATGACATTTTATGTTGATTTCATGTATTGTGCGCTTAGCAACTATAGTAGTTGGTAGTGTCAGATTCCTCCAGCATTTCCCTTTTGTTCTCATCCCCACAAAAGTCTTGTGCTGTTGCTTTTGGAGCTGATCATTGCCGCTGGTGGGTTGGCTAAAGGACATCACTTCTGAGTAAAGTAATCTTTGCAATTGTCCCAGAGGCAGAGTACACTGTTTGTGGCAAGACCCAGGCCTGGGGCCTTTTCATTGCCAAGTGAAGCACTGTCTAAATATGAGATTTCATACATGTTTTTAAAAAAATGTTAGTCACATCAATATTTATGGAAATTTGGGATAATTCACAATAAAACTGTAAATTTGGATTGGTCCTCTGAGGCAGTGGCTCTCAACCTTTCCAGGCTACTATACCCCTTTCAGGAGTCTGATTTGTCTGGTGTACCCCCAAGTTTCACCTCACTTAAAAATTACTTGCTTACGAAATCAAACATAAAAATACAAAAGTGTCACAGCACACTGTTGCTAACAGATTACTTGCTTTCTCATTTTTACCATATAATTACAAAGTAAATCAATTGGAATATAAATATTGTACTTACATTTCAATCAGGTTTATAGAGCAGTATAAACAGGTCATTGTCTGTATGAACATTTAGTTTGTACTGATTTTGCTAGTGTTTTTTATGTAGCCTGCTGTAAAAATAGGCAAATATCCAGATGTAGTTGATGTACCCCCAGGAGTATGCATACCTCTGGTTGAGAACCACTGCTCTGCGGCATAGCAGTGCACCAACATGTAAATGTCTACTGACAAAAGGATAACATTTTAATCTTTTTAACATAACACAAGCTTTATGGGATACTCCAAGAGCTCAAATGTGACGAGGGACTAAGCAGATTACACCATACTGAGACTGATAATTCAGAAAATTTATCTTCAACCAGATAATACTAAAAGCCCACAAAACTGCTCTTCTACATCGACTTTGAAAAATGAACCAGCAGAAATTAGTCCTCAGTAGAAACTAAGTAACTTCAAATTATGCTTGGAATGCATTGCAGTTATTAAGGAATTTAAGTAACAGTGATTTCTTTTGTTTTTGCTAGCTAAACAGTTTTAGGATTTGAACTGCATATAAACTTTCACATTTACTCTGGCTTTTTTGCTTTAAGAGAATATTTAGTTCTAAAAAGGAAAACTTTGCCAAGCTTATGGAAAAAAAAAATCTCCCAAAATGTTCAGTATTAACATGAAGCTATATGTGGGAGGGAGTCTAGGGTACTGATAGCCAGGATTCTGTGTAATACTATTGTGCCTTAGTTTACCTACATGTAAAGAGGAGGAAAGTTTATAAAAATTGAAACCTAGCAACCCCTTTAAAGCACTTTGCAATCCTCTGAAATGTGCTAGGAAATAAGTGTTAAATGTGGTAGGCTACAGAAACCTAAAGTGAAAAGAGTTTCCTTAGTGGACGCTTCCTATCTCAGGCATACCTTACTGCAGTTACGTCTGGTCTATACTACGCATTTAAACTGATTTTAGCAGCATTAAACTGATTTAACGCTGCACCCGTCTACACAATGAGGCCCTTTATATCGATATAAAGGGCTCTTTAAACTGGTTTCTGTACTTCTCCCCGATGAGAGGAGTAGTGCTGATATCGGTATTACCATATCGGATTAGGGTTAGTGTGGCCGCAAATTGATGGTATTGGCCTCCGGGCGGTATCCCACAGTGCAACCTTGTGACTGCTCTGGACAGCAATCCGAACTCAGATGCACTGACCAGGTAAACAGAAAAAGCCCCATGAACTTTTGAATTTCATTTCCTGTTTGCCCAGCGTGGAGCTCTGATCAGCACGGGTGGTGATGGAGTCCCAAATCCAAAAAGAGCTCCAGCATGGGCCGTACGGGAGATACTGGATCTGATCGCTGTATGGGGAGACAAATCTGGTCTATCACAGCTCCATTACAGAAGATGAAATGACAAAGCATTTGAAAAAATCTCCAGGCTATGATAGACAGAGGCCACAGCACAGTGCTGCGTGACAAGCGTAACGGAAAGCCAAAGAATCATAGACTCATAGACTCTAGGACTGGAAGGGACCTCGAGAGGTCATCGAGTCCAGTCCCCTGCCCTCATGGCAGGACCAAATACTGTCTAGACCATCCCTGATAGACATTTATCTAACCTACTCTTAAATATCTCCAGAGATGGAGATTCCACAACTTCCCTAGGCAATCTATTCCAGTGTTTAACTACCCTGACAGTTAGGAACTTTTTCCTAATGTCCAACCTAAATCTCCCTTGCTGCAGTTTAAGCCCATTGCTTCTTGTTCTATCATTGGAGGCTAAGGTGAACAAGTTTTCTCCCTCCTCCTGATCAAATGGACGCTCATGGAGGGAGGGAGGGGGGACTGAGGACTCCAGCTATCCCACAGTCCCCGCAGTCTCCGAAAATCATTTGCATTCTTGGCTGAGCTCCCAATGCCTGTAGGGTCAAACACATTGCCCGGGGTGTTTCAGGGTATATGTCGTCAATTTACCCCCTCGCCCCCCCGTGTGAAAGAAAAGGGAAAAAAATCGTTTCTTGACTTTTTTATATGTCACCCTATGTCTACTGCATGCTGCTGGTAGACACAGTGCTGCGGCAATGAATAGCAGCATCCTCTCCCCTCCTCCCCCCTCCCCGATGGCAGACGGTACAATATGACTTCTATCCATCGTCATCATCATCCCTTGAGTGCTCCTGGCTGGCCTCAGGTGAGGTCAGCTGGGGGCACCTGGGTAAAAATAGGAATGACTCCCGGTCATTCCCGGTAGATGGTACAGAACGGCTGGTAACCGGCCTCATCATAGCAACTGGGGGCTGAGTTCCATCAGTCCCCCCCTCTTTCCATGTCTAAAGAAAAGATTCTGTACTACTTGGACTATCATAGCAGCAGGATGCTGGGCTCCTCTTCCCCCCACACCGTTTAATGTCCTGCCTGGACTATCATAGCAGCTGGAGGCTTCCTCCCCCTCATTTTATCTCACTAAAAAGTCAGTGTTTCTTATTCCTGCATTCTTTATTACTTCATCACACAAATGGGGAACACTGCCATGGTAGCCCAGAAAGGTTGGGGGAGAAGGGAATCAACGAGTGGGGTTGTTGCAGGGGCACCCCCCGTGAATGGCATGCAGCTCATCATTTCTGCGGAATCTGACACAGAGCGGCTGTGCTCTCTGTTTCTCTGATACACTGGTTCTCTAGTACACTTGACCCATATTCTAGGCAGGACTGACTCTATATTTAGATAAACCATAAAGGAGGGATTGACTCGGGGAGTCATTCCCATTTTTGTCTTTGCACCCCCAGCCGACCTCAGCTAAGGCCAGCCAGGAGCACCTATGACAGCAGCAGACAGTACAGAACGACTGAGAACTGTCATCTTATTGCCAATTTACAATGGCACAGCAGACAGTACAGAACGACTGGTAACCATCTCTGCTACCTTGCAATGACAAATGAATGCTGCTGTGTAGCACTGCAGTACCACCTCTGTCAGCGGCATCCAGTACACGCATGGTGACAGTGACAAAAGGCAAAATGGGCTCCATGGTTGCCATGCTATGGCGTCTGCCAGGGCAATCCAGGGAAAAAGGGCGCAAAATGATTGTCTGCCGTTGCTTTCACGAAGGAAGGAATGAGTGACAACGTTTACCCAGAATCACCCGTGACACTGTTTTTACACCATCGTGCATTGGTCTCTCAGCCCAGAATTCCAATGGATGGGGGAGACTGCGAGAACTATGGGATAGCTACGGGATAGCTACCCACAGTGCAATGTTCCGGAAATCGATGCTAGCCTCGGTACATGGACGCACACCGCCGAATTAATGTGCTTAGTGTGGCCGCGTGCACTCAACTTTATACAATCTGTTTTATAAAACCGGTTTATGTAAAATCGGAATAATACCATAGTGTAGAAGTATCCAGAGATGCAGCACTAGTTGTATACCTTAAGTACCATGAAGAAACAAGAGGAAAAATCATCTTAATGAAATCCTCTTGTATATGCTGGGCATAGCCAAAATATCTTCTCAGTAAGCCAATATATTTTCTTGGGGTAAATGATTTTGAAATATTTGGAGAAATCGTTTAACCTGATCTGTTGCTTGCTTTCCATTTAAGCCTGGAAACAGAGTCTGCAGCTGGTGTCTAGACCATGAAGTTTTGACATGAGAATGTATCCTCTCTCTGTTGGGACTTCTAAACATTGTGTATGCTTTTTTCTGAACTTCATCTGTTGATTACTCAGAGTAAGAAAGGGCAGAGTGAACTTAATCTTGGTACTAGATGGACCTGATAAAAAGATCTGCTTGAGATGGAGTACAACCAGCTCATTTATCTCAAGCAAGTGCGAGGGCTTCTCTTATACAGGCTGTGGCTGCATCCTAGTCCAACACAGCTCAAGCTATCTTCATGGTTTGTGATGGGGCATCGCTAGTGATGTTCAGTAGTCTCCTGGATACCTTACCTACTTTTGTAAGTGGGAAGCCTCTGTAGTATATAATGATGGTGAAATATAAACTTAAACCCCACAAATCCATTGTCACACCCCTCAGTGAAGTACCTGCAGAAAACAGTTCAGCAAAGTTTTGCCACTAATGTTCTAAAGGTGTAGGATCCATGTCTTAATGTCAATGGAAGAAAAACTGACATGAACCAAGCTGCACTAATCCTTTAGCATTTGGATCTCTGTAAGGCTGACCCTGAGCTTCTCCCCAGTACTACCCAAGAAAACACCTTTGGCCAGTGTCCAAGCTCGAAATTCACCTTTCAAGCTGAAATGCTTCTTAGGTCCACAGGAGATCCTTTCCCTTCACCTTTGGACCCACAGTCCTTCAATCTGGGCTTTATTTAGTCGTTCCCTCCCTTATAGTTCTAGGTTAGCTCTGCTTGCTGTCCTTTCCTGGAAGGTGGCATTCCCAGTTTCCTTTTCACTGGCTTTGAGGATTAATGATCTGGATGATGGGATGAATTGCACCCTCAGCAAGTTCGTATATGACATTAAACTAGGGGGAGAGGTGGATTGTTGGAGGGTAGGGATAGGGTCCAGATTGACCTAGACAAATTGGAGGATTGGGACAAAAGAAATCTGATGAGGTTCAACAAGGACAAGTGCAGGGTCCTGCACTTAGGACAGAAGAATCCCATGCACTGCTACAGGCTGGGGACCGACTGTCTAAGCAGCAGTTCCGCAGAGAACTACGTGGGGATTACAGTGGAGGAGAAGCTGGATATGATTCAACAGTGTGCCCTTGTTGCCAAGAAGGCTAATGGCATATTGGGCTGCACTGTTAGGAGTATTACCAGCAGATCCTGGGCAGTGTTTGTTCTCCTCTATTTGGCACTCATGAGGCCTCATCTGGAGTATTAAATCCAGTTTTGAGCCTCCAACTACAGAAGGGATGAGGACAAATTGGAGAGAGTCCAGCGGAGGGCAATGAAAATATTTAGGGGGTTGGGGCACATGACTTATGAGGAGAGGTTGAAGGAATTGGGCTTATTTAGTCTTGAGAGGAGTGAGAGCGGATTTGATAGCAGCCTTCAACTACCTGAAGGGGGGTTCCAAAGAGGATGGAGCTAGGCTGTTCTCAGTGGAGGCAGATGACAGAACAAGAAGCAATGGTCTCAAGTTGCAGCGGGGGAGGTCTAGACTGGATATTAGGAAAAACTATTTCGCTAGGAGCGTGGTGAAGCACCAGAATGGACTACCTAGGGAGGTGGTGGAATCTCCATCCTTAGAGGTTTTTAAGGCCCGGCTTGACAAAGCCCAGGCTGGGATGATTTAGCTGGGGTTGGTCCTGCTTTGAGTAGGAAGTTGGACTAGATGGCCTCCTGAAGTCTCTTCCAACCCTAATCTTTTATGATTCGTGGCCTTTGCTTTGCCTTTTTTCCTAAGCTTCTATCAAGATAAGGTGGACCTATGTACCTGACTTAGTCTTCTGCTTAAAGTGGTTATCCAGAGGTCCAAAGGCTTACAGGAAGACCAAGCTGCTGTTTGGGAATGCAAAGCAAGGGTCAGCAACATGTAGGTTCATGCTGAAGACTGAGACGGCCTTGCCCAATGAAAATCAACTCATTCCACAAAAGCTTTTTTTTTTCTGAAAAAGGGAAATTTACTCAAGATGGCCTTCATAAACAGCCATCATGTGTTCCCTGTATAACTTCTCAAGCCATTGCAGACTCAATGTCACAGGCTTAGCTTGATATAGATTTGGCTTCGTGGCACTTACGCAAGTAGTCATAGAATCCCTTTTCTTGCCCTGGAGCACCACACAACTTATTTTCTGACAGAGACTACTGAGAGCATCCACATGACTGAAAAGGGGACTTTCTTGTAGAAAGTAAGAGAGGCTAATTTTAACCAGGTCCTGACATACTTCTCTTGAGGTAGGGGAGGTGGATTAGGTGTTGGAAAGATTGATAGTAGGAATTTCTTGTAATTTATGTGGGCTTTTTCTCCATGTTATGTTTGTCATATGATTTGCTCTTCTCCCCCTACCCCTCTATCTTGACTCACTAATTGTTACTGTAGCTTAACTTTGGAACAACTTTTACAAATTGCCCGAATGACTAAATGCTCTGATCCCATACATTCAAGCACTTTGATACCTTGGTCTCACTAAGCAGCAGCAACAGATTGGAAACTGAGCCACTTATAGTCTGAATGTTGCATTCAGCACTGGTTTAGGAAGTGGCCTAAAGAAAGAAGAAAAGGAATTTGATTCTAAGATGTTGCCAAAATGAGCAAAAATAACTTTTAAAATGTCACTGCTGATGTCAGGTTAAGTAGATGTAAACATTAAACATGATTTAATTTTCTGAGATTAGTGATTTTAATGAATGGGAATAAGAAATGCAGGAAGCTAATCTCATAGGCATATACTCTGACTCCCAATGTTGGAAACTAGGGTCTCTTTTGATTTGATACTTAGTGTGCTAAATATCTGTGTAACCTGCCTTCTCTCATTTCTAGTGAGACTAGGTGCATGTGGGTCAAGAATCACATATGGTGCAAAGGTTTTAGGTTCAAAATAAATGATTACGCAGGGCTGCATGTCTTTTGTCATTCTCAAACACCATACAGATTCCCCTATCTACAGTAAATAAAACTAGTAATAAACAAAACTGTCTGGTGTAACAATATATTTAACATAAAGGGGTATGGAGTTGCTAGGATTTAGTTAATTAAAGATATAAAGAATTTGTGTAGCATATTCACCGAGCTGTAGCATACTCACTCTAAAGTCACTCCGATGCAGAGCAGTTACTAATACCTAAAAGTAAATGTGAAAAAAACCTCTGCTTATCAATTTGAGACAACCTGGACTATCTAAGGTGCATTTCACTGTTTTATGTATAAGCACAGTAGCACCTGATCACCACTCCGTTGCGCAAAGGTTCTGAATCCCACTGCATTGAAGTCGATAATCTGTGGATTCAGGGGTTTTTTGCTCACTATATGGTCCTCATGACAGTGCGCGCCAACCTCATTTTATGCAAATGATTCAGCCCATCTAATGCAGGAAGACAAAAATCTCTTTTGGTCTTTATTCACTACAGAGCTAGCTTGTGTGCCTGGAGCATCCCCATAGCAAAGCCCTACCCATGTTACGGTATCCTTGCAGTTTCTGCACTTGGTCGTCAGAGTCTGGGGGCATAACCAATGATTGTTTGTGCTGAGACACTGTTGGTTTTTTCTCCAGTCGATTATGTTAGTTGCAGGAGAACATGGTGGTCCTCCAGGAGGAATGGCATTGGAGGACTATCAGCACCAGAGTGATTTTTTTGTTTTTTTTTTGCCTGTCTCTTCACTGCAAAATATCTGGTTCCAGCCATAGCTGAAGTGGAGCTTATGCTCTAACCTATCCCCCCCAGCTGAGTAAAGTAGCCCAGGCTTAAAGCTCTCCAAACCTGGATCAGATGTTTTCTATGTTCATGGTTGGGGAGGGAGATGGGGATTGGTCGGGGGAGGTTGCGCTAAAACCTGCGTGAGAGCCCGAGTTAACATTGTAATGTAAGCAGTGGTGAGCTGGAGCCGGTTCCCACAGGTTCCCAAGAACCGGTTGCTGAAATTAGACCTCCGTGGAGAACCGGTTGTTAAAGGGCCAAGGGGTGAGCAAAGAACTCCGGTCCGTGGGCCAGACCATCCTGTTGCTCCCAGGAGTCCCAGCTGGGGAGGCTGAGGCTCTCCTGCAGCACCAGCTGGGCAGCTCAGCTGAGCTTGGGAGTCGTCCTGCTGCCACTTTTTGAGTGACCTGGCAAGGTGTGGGGGGGTCCTGCTGCAAGCTCTAGGGCTGGCCAGAGGGGAGGGGGCAAGTGGGGAAATTGGCCTGGGCCCTGCAGGGGCCCCTGACCCCACGAGGATGTCTCCCCCGGGCCCTCCCATGCTTCCCCCACCTCGAAGAGCCGCAGCATGGCCAGCAACTGGGCAGCTCAGTTGGGCAGCTCAGCTGAGCTCTGGGCCGCTGGCGAGGTAAGGGGGCTGCAAGCTCCAGGGCTGTGGGGCCGTGGGGGCGGCAAGTGGGGCGATTTTCCCCAGGCCCTGGCCCCATGAGGATGTCTACCCTCAGCCCCCCTGCAGAGCTGCAACATGGCCAGCAGCTGGGCAGCTCAGCTGAGCTCCTGAGTCGTCCTGCTGCTTTGAGCTGCTGGCAAGGTAAGGAGGGAGGGGGCTGCAAGCTCTAGGGTTGCCGGGGAGGGGCAATTGGGGCAATTTGCAGGGGAGCCTGGCCCCACAGGTATGTCTCCCCCTGCCCTGGCCCCTCCCCCACCCCCACCCCCTCTTAAATCAGAACTTTTTATAGGGAACTGGTAAGATTTTCGCAGCTCGTCACTGAATGTAGGCCTATCCTTGCATATGCTTCAACAACATTGCAACTGATACTATCTACAAATTTAGCTGTGAAACTTGTTTGACTGCTCTTATGTCTCTTCCTGCTCTGCTGCATGTGTACTCTGCTACTGCAGCATTGGATATCTTAAAGCTACACACCACAAACAAATATTTAATTTAAAACAGAGATATAGAGATAAGGGTTTATAGCTGTATAGATTTCTCTGTGCTAGATTGTGGTGTGACACAGTATTAATGCAAGAATGCAAAGCAAGCTTGTAAATGAACAGGCTACTTCAAATAGTAAATTGTGTGTCTTATGAGTGGAACCGACATGGAAGGAGCAAAGAAGAGGTCCAGTCATGAAGACAGTCTTGAAGTGAGGATAGGGAATTCAGTGAGTGTACAAAAACAAAATTGGAGTGCCCAGCCACAGGAAAGTATGGCAACGTGCGCAGAGGGGTATAGAAAACTAAAAATGTGTTGGTTTTTTTTTTTCTTTTTCACGGAAATAATTCCATGAGTTCTGGTAACTGCAGAAACAGCTCAAACTATGCTCTACAGCAGTGACTCCCCTTTTAATAGTCTGATTTGTCTTGTGTACTCCCAAGTTTTACCTCACTTAAAAACTACTTGCTTATAAAATCAGACATAGAAATACAAGTGTCCCAGCACACTATTACTGAAAAATTGCTGATTTTCTCATTTTACCATATAATTATAAAATACATCAATGGGAATATAAATATTGTACTTACGTTTCAGCGTATAGTATATAGAGCAGAATAGACAAGTCATTGACTTCATGAAATTTTAGTTTGTACTGACTTTGCTAGTGCTTTTTATGTAGCCTGTTGTAAAACTAGGCAAATATCTAGGGGAGTTGATGTACCCCCTGGAAGACCTCTGCGTACCCTCAGGGGTAAATGTATCCCTCGTTGAGAACCACTGCTCTAGAGGCCTGAAGTCCACAGAGCCAGGGCTAAAATTATGGCTCCAAACTTTGGTTTCTTTTCTAGATGCCTTTGTATACTCTGAATGCAGTATACTATGTTCCTATGAGCCTTTCTCAGTAGGTAGTGAAATATGCTTTCTGTTCTTTGATTTAGGTCTGCTCTTTATGTACAGCCAGATTAACAGTAACGGAGGCTACAAACATTGCAGGATATAATGTGCATATGCATATCTCTGAAGAGAACAAGGTGCTTATTTAGTATCAAGCCTTTAGTCCTTATTAATGATGTTTTATGCAGCCCATTGTAATCCTGATTCTGAAAACTACAGATGTGGTGTATGACTTCTGAGATTATATCCTTTATTGCTACTTTAATCCAAACACTGAATAATATGTGCTTCAGCAAGGCCTGAAAGTTTAAGTACCATGTGATAACATAATCCTGCCTTGAAATTCAAGACAGGTTAAAACAAACGTAAATGCTTCTGGGTTTACGGTAGAGTCATTTCTTCTCATAAATTCAAACTCAGTGTTCAGATTTGCAAAGAAAGTGCGAAGTTTTGGGTGGCCCCCTTTAGAAACCCATTATGCCTTTAGTGTAAATAAGAGTTCTACAAAAGCCTGTGAGGGATCTCCAGTAAAATAGCGTACACATTTTAGAGGCCAGAGAGCAGAACTGTAAATGTGCTTTGTTTACTTTTGAACATTCCAAAATCTGATATGAGGATTCTAGAGGATCACTCCTCATAATTTTATGCCCTCTCTCTGATCTTGAATCAGTTTGTCCTATGTCAGGCTCCCCTATCTCTGACCAACTGAAGAGTGATATAGGGTGACAAGTGCCACTATCTACCTGTGGGTCTGATCATGCTTCCTGTGATGAACTCTATATCTAAGCTTTGATTTTTGTTTGGCAGACAAACTGTTACTGCTCTCTTGCATTATTATCTTGTTTTTGGTGCATATTCTACTGTAGCAGGAGTGAGTAATTCTCTTGACTTGAACATGCGCCAACCTGCCAGAAGGGTCACGCTCTGACTCTGCTCCTGACCCAAGGCTGCTGTCACTGCTGCTTGGTCGGAACAAATGCTAATATTTGATCTGAACCAGAGCCAGATAGAAAAGTTTTTCTCCATGATGGACTGATAAGCAAACCTTCATTCTTTGAGGCAGACCCAGTGACACAAAAATAACCATGAATCTAAATTAGCTTCCCAGCCCAAATTGACCAGTAAAAATATATATCTTATTCTCATCTCATTACCCTTCCCTGCTCTGCCAAAAGAAATAAATGTGGTGTGTCAGAACAGCTTTCTGATTTCATTTGTGAGTGTTCTGGAGATAAGGAGACTGGCTGTTTCCAAAGTTGTGTATTTTCTATATTTCTCAAGTCTTCTGTATGGTGGGTTGTGGGTGGGGGGAGAGTCCTTAAATTGATGCCAGTCTACATATTTACATTTTTTAATCTGATGGTCTTATTTACTATATTGAATAATGTGGTACGATGTTTTCTGAATTGACCAACCTTCTTGAAAACATTTATACCATCATTTCTCCCCTGGAGAAAAGTGCCAAGAAGAGTCACTCTGGATCTTGTAGTTGTGTATAAAGCCCTTAACCTAGATCTGAGACACTCGGGAGAGTGCTCCTTTTCTCCACTCACCCTTTCAAGGCAACCTAGATTGGCTAGGTTGTTGATGGATTCTTGAGACTGAGATCAGAACTGAGTATGGGTAAAAGCTACCTTTGGTTCATGGACAGAGGCTGTGGGCTTGGCTACACTTGAGAGTTACAGCGCTGGTGGTGGCTTTACAGCGCTGTAACTTACTCCCCGTCCACACTGGCAAGGCACATACAGCGCAGTATCTCCCTGGCTACAGCACTGCATGTACTCCACCTCGACGAGAGGAATAAAGAGAACAGCGCTGGGGTGCCAGTGTAAACAGTGATTAATCTTACTACACTTTAACTGACCTCCAGAACCTTCCCATAATGCTTTTAAGTAAAGATAACACTCTTTGTTTTGTTGTGATGCCTCTCTTTGTTTTGTTGTGAACTCGGAGCTGCTTATCTATCTAAAAAACAAACACAGCTATTGTTTGCAGTGAATGAGCAGAGGCAGGCAGGGGGATCCCTTTGGAATATCCACAGCTAGTGTTTGCTTGAGGAGAGAAGCAGCACGGCGGGGGTGGGGGGAGGGTCCGTTTCAGAGCAGCTGCTTATCTGGTCTGTGAGGAAAAAAAACAAAGAAGGCTATTTGCATTTAGTAAATGAGAGAGCGGTGGGGGAAGTGGTCGGAACTTGCAAGGCAGGGAGCTGACACAGTGTCAGCTCCAAAAATCCACTCTCTCTGTCTCCCCCACGCTCCCTGTCACACTCCACCCCACCCCCCTCTTTTGAAAAGCACGTTGCAGCCACTTGAATGCTGGGATAGCTGCCCATAATGCACCACTCCCAACAGCGCTGCAAATGTGGCCACACTGCAGCGCTGGTAGCTGTCAGTGTGGCCACACTGCTGCGCTTTCCCTACACAGCTGTATGAAGACAGCTTTAACTCTCAGCACTGTACAGCTGCAAGCGTAGCCAAACCCTGTGTCTATACTTAAACCTGTACAGCACTTCAGTGTAGACGCTCACTACAGTGATGGGAGGGGTTCTCCTGTCACTGTAGTTAATCCACCTCCCTGAGAGGCAGTAGCTAGGTTGACAGAAGATTTCTTCTGTCAACCTAGTGCTGTCTACATTGCGGATTATGTCAAAATAGTTATGTCTTTCGGGTGTGGATTTTTCACACACTTGAGAGACATAGCCAATATATGTTTTCAGTGTAGACCAGTCCAGAGTCTGTGCAGTTCCTTCTTAGTCTGTCTGCTAGACTTCATTTGCAACTATTTTCACGGCTTACTAAAAGGCACTTCTGTTTTGGTATTTATAACTAAGGCCCTACCAATTTCATGACTGTGAAAAACATGTCACTGTCATAAACAGATAGCTAAGGGTTAATGTCTCTTTCACCTGAAGCACCTGACCAGAGGACCAATCAGGAAACCGGATTTTTTCAACTTTGGGTGGAGGGAATTTTGTGTCTGAGTCTTTGTTTTCTGTCTGCCTGCTTTCTCTGAGCTTTGGAGAAGTAGTTTCTACTTTCTAGTCTTCTGTTTCTAAGTGTAAGGACAAAGAGATCAGATAGTAAGTTCTATGGTTTCTTTTCTTTGGTATTTGCATGAATATAAGTGCTGGAGTGCTTTGATTTGTATTCTTTTTGAATAAGGCTGTTTATTCAATATTCTTTTAAGCAATCGACCCTGTATTTTATCACCTTAATACAGAGAGACCATTTGTATGTATTTTTCCTTTCTTTTTTATATAAAGCTTTCTTTTAAGACCTGTTGAAGTTTTCTTTACTGGGAAATTTCAGGGAAATTGAGTCTGTACTCACCAGGGAATTGGTGGGAGGAAGAAATCGGGGAGATCTGTGTGTTGGATTTGCTAGCCTGATTTTGCATTCCCTCTGGGGGAATAGGAAAGTGCTTTTGGTTTCCAGGACTGGGAACGGAGAGGGGGAGTCACTCTGTTTGGATTCACAGAGCTTGTGTCTGTGTATCTCTCCAGGAGCACCTGGAGGGGGGAAGGGAAAAAGGATTATTTCCCTTGGTTGTGAGACTCAAGGGATTTGGGTCTTGGGGTCCCCAGGGAAGGTTTTTCAGGGGGACCAGAGTGCCCCAAAAGACTCTAATTTTTTGGGTGGTGGCAGCAGGTACCAGGTCCAAGCTGGTAACTAAGCTTGGAGGTTTTCATGCTAACCCCCATATTTTGGACGCTAAGGTCCAAATCTGGGACTAAGGTTATGACAGTCACAGACCGTGAAATAAGTCCTTTCCTGTGAAATCTGATCTCCCCATGATTCTGGAGGCTCCTAGCTGCTAGTCCGGGCTGGGCTGAGGAGGGACAGGACTTGTTCTTCTCCTGCACGGTCTCTCTTGGTGAAGAGATCAGACATACCTCCAGAGGCAGCACCGAAGTGAGGGTGGTAGACCCTCACTTCTGCGCTGCAGCAGCCCTGGAACTGGGCTTGGGGCTCCTGCGCCCCCCAGCCCCACCCCACCCCACGGCTCCTGCTATGGCTCAGGGCGCCTGGTCATGGGGCTTCTGACCCCTGCGGCTCCTGGAGTCCCCATGTGCTAATCCACCACTGGCTGGGGCTAGCAGCTAGGAGTCCCTGGCTGGGCTGCTCACAGCTACACAGGCAGATCGGCTGCACATCCATCTCTGCAAGCCTCCTGCCACTGCAGGAACCTTCGGGGCTGCTGCGCAGCTGTGAAGGCATCTCAGAACTGAGGTGGCAACCCCATGAACCCTCTGTAACAGCTTTGTGACTTTCCCCTCCCTCCCCCCATGATCACCTTTTGGGTCGGACCCCTATGGTTACAACATCGTGATATTTCAGATCTAAACAGCTGAAATAATGAAACTGACAAAATTTAAAACCCTCTGAATGTGAAATTGACCAAAAATGGACCTTGAATTTGGTAGGGCCCTACCTGTGACCATATTGTCCCCATCCCTATTTGTACTATCATAGTGCCTACTAGCCCTAGTTGTTGACAAGCACCCTATTGTGCTAGGTATGTCCTGAGAAACTTCTGCCCCATTTTATTGGTATGGTTAGCTCCTTTAAGAATTAAGCTTAGTTTAATTTGAATTTTTTTTTTAAAGTTAGGTTACTGTGGAAAATATCCCAGATGCTGCTTTTGGAAAGGGTGCTTCATAAGCTTTGGTTCCTATATTTGAAAGTGATTTTGAACTTGAAGCTGAAAGGGGAGTTATGGGGAAAGTTAAAGTTTCTAGTTAACATGTAATCTTCAATTTCATATTTAATTGGTTGTATTATAATTAACTGTATTTTTGTCTGTTTTTTTCTTACATGTGCCCCTTCTCATTTGTCCTCTGATGATGATTCCTCTGGGAACTGCAGGAGCCAGCCAAAGGTAAGTTTTTGGTTTCACTTTAAACCAGTGTTGTGAAAAGCTGTGGTATATTACTTGTTCAGTCTTCAAATATCCAAATATTTACTATCTTTTTAAAAAGTGCAGTTGATCAGCTGTTGTTTCTCAAAAGAAAAACAAAAACACTCCAAACCACACATTCCTCAAAGAATCTCCTTGCTGCAGAAGACCATTGCATATGTCTAGCCAAAAAATGAGTCTCAGAAACAAGTGAGAGCATAGTTGCGTATTAGGCATTGAGGACTGTGAATGAATGAGCTGTTTGTTTTAAAGCATTTTCTGGTCTCTGCATTAGAGCAAACTCATTGCTGCTGATTTATGTTCCTTTCATTTTTTGCATTTTATATGCACATGCCTCTTATCTCCTTTTCCCACCTTTAAAAATGTAGTTTATTGGCTTGTTTATATAGTCATGACTTATTGTTTTAAACAACTTGTAAATAGGACTGATAGAATAAACCATATAAAAATTACAGTAAAGTAAATTAGCTTGAATTTGATTAAGCACAAAAATAGAAAGCAAATAAAGGTGTATACATCAGCTAACCATCGCTAACAAAATAAGGATACATTTTTTGGTTTGTTTTGACTGTAGTTTTGTATAAGATGTCCTGTTGGTTTGTTTTACTACAGGTGTTTGCTTACGATCACTGTTTCTGGTCTTTGGATGAATCTGTAAAAGAAAAATATGCAGGTAATATTTACTGTAGTTTTGTGATTGCACTCTGTTTACATGACAGCTATGAAAAGGAAAGTATCTAACTTCTGTTCCTGGAAAGATAATGCAGCAAATAATTAAGAAATCCGTTTGCAAACATCTAGAAGATAATGAGGTGATAAGGTACAGTCAGCATGGATTTGTCAAGAACAAATCATGTCAAACCAATCTGATAGCTTTCTTTGACAGGGTAACAAGCTTTGTGGATGGGGGGAAGTGATAGATGTGGTATATCTTGACTTTAGTGAGGCTTTTAATACTGTCTTGCATGACCTTCTCATAAACAAACTAGGGAAATACAACCTAGATTGAGCTACTGTAAGGTGGGTGCATAACTGGTTGGAAAATTGTTCCAAGAGGGTAGTTATTGGTTCACAGTCATGCTGGAGGGGCATAATGAGTGGGGTCCCTCGAATCGGTTCTGGGTCCAGTTCTATTCAATATCTTCATCAATGATTTAAATAATGACAGAGAGAGTACACTTATAAAATTTGTGGACGATACAAAACTGGGAGGGGTTGCAAGTGCTTTGGAGGATAGGATTAAAATTCAAAATGATCTGGACAAACTGGAGAAATGATCTGAAGTAAATAGGCTGAAATTCAATAAGGACAAATGCAAAGTACTCCACTTAGGAAGGAGCAATCAGTTGCACACATACAAAATGGGAAATGACTGCCTTGGTAGGAGTACTGTGGAAAGGGATCTGGGGCTCACAGTGGATCATAAGCTACATATGAGTCAACAGTGTAATGTTGTTGCAAAAAAAGCAAACCTCATTCTGGGATTTATTAGCAGGAGTATTGTAAGCAGGACACGAGAAGTAATTCTTCTGCTCAACTCTGCGCTGATTAGGCCTCAACTGGAGTGTTGTGTCTAGTTCTCAGTGCCACATTTCAAGAAAAATGTGGACAAATTGGAGAAAGTCCAGAGAAGTGCAACAAAAATGATTAAAGGTCTAGAAAACATGACCTGTGAGGGAAGATTGAAAAAATTGGGTTTGTTTAGTCTGGAGAAGAGACGACTAAAAGGGGACAGGATAACAGTTTTCAAGTACATAAAAAGTTGTTACAATGAGGAGGGAGAAAAATTGTTCTTCTTAACCTCTGAGGATTGGGCAAGAAGCAATGGACTTAAACTTCAGCAAGGGTGGTTTAGGTTGGACATTAGGAAAAACTTCCTAATTGTCAAGGTGGTTAAGCACTGGAATAAATTGCCTAGAGAGGTTGTGGAATCTCCATCATTGGGGATTTTTAAGAGCAGGTTGGACAAACATCTGTCAGGGATGGTCTAGATAATACTTAGTCCCGCCTTAAGTGCAGGAGACTGGACTAGATGATCTCTTAAGGTCCCTTCCACTTCTGTGATGCTGTGATGATTACAATCCTATATTTGGTAAAGGGGAAAGACCATATGGCATGGAAAACCTTTTCTCTATGTGGTTGCCCATTGTCAAGAGAGAAGGCAAAGTCTAAAACTGCTATCTTAGTCCTTCCTTCTTTCTAGTCAAACATAATATTTAGAGTAGTGGCAGCCAATAAACATTCATTACAATCTATATACAGTATAGGTAATTGATGAATGTAACTAATTTGCTGTTTGATTCATATAGATATCTACATTAAAATACTTAATCCAGATATATGAATTAAAAGATTTCTATTCCTATTTCTGTCCATAATTTGAGGATGAATGCCAAAGTTCACCTTTGTGGTAAAGCTTGCCCCCACTCAGGCCAGTTCAGCAACACACGAGTAATTTCATTGTAGTACCTTTCAGAATTGGGACCGAATTCTTTAGTGGTTTAGGTTGCAGTGGTTTAAAAGGTCCAATCCTGCTCCCACTGAAGTCAGTGTGAGTTTTATTGATCTGAATGGGAGCAAGACTGGGCCTTGTACACGCAAACATAGGCCCTGATCCTACAGTTCAGTGCTGTATGTGAAGAAAAGCCCTTAGATGCTTTTGAAAATTTTACCCATAGTCTGTAGTCAGGCAAAATTCCTGTTAAATTCAAATGGAATCTTCTGTGTGTGATTGAAGAGCGGGCCTTAAATTTATAGCAGTACAGTATAACTAAATTCATGGACTACTTTGGTCATTGAGTGAAAGAAATTTTTCAGGGAAGGGGAAACTTTTTGAGGTAAGAGTTCTGAATATTTGATGTATGATTTAAAGTATCTTGCCATCTGCCTGTGTGTTGCATAATTATCGGAATGACACATTTGTTGACAGGTTAACATGACTTGTGGATGGAGGGAAGCAGGAGATGTGATACATCTCGAATTTAGTAAGGTTTTTGATAACTGTCTCACACGACCTTCTCATAAACAAACTAGGGCAGCATAGCATAGGTGGACAAATAATTGCAAAATCGTACTCGAGAAGTTCCTGAGTGGGTTCATAGTAAAGCTGGAAGAGCATATCGAGTGGGGGGCATCTCAGGGATCTGTCCTGGTTCCAGTTCTAGTCAATATCTTCCAAAATGATTTGGATAATGGCATTGGCAATACCCTTACAAAGTTTGCAAATGATACCAAGCTGGGAGGGATTGCAAATATTTTGGAGAACAGGATTAGACTTCAAAATGGATCTTGACAAATTGGAGAAATGATCTGAAATAAATAGGATGAAAGTCAGCGAGGACAAATGCAAAGTACTGCACTTATGAAGGACAAATCAGTTGCACAAATACAAAATGGAAAATGACTGGCTAGGAAGGAAGACTGCAGAAAAGGATATGGGGGCTGTATATGAATCATCAGCAAAATACTGTTATAAAAAACTTATCATTTTGGAATGTATTATCAGTAGTGTTGAAAGCAAGATGCAGGAATTCTTTCCACTCTACTCAGCACTGAGTAGGCTTCAACTAGAGCAGGGGTAGGCAACCTACGTCATGGGTGCCAAAGGCGGCACATGAGCTGATTTGTAGTGGCATTCACACTGCCCGGTCCTGGCCACTGGTCCAGGGGGCTCTGCATTTTAATTTAATTTTAAATGAAGCTTCTTAAACATTTTAAAAGCCTTATTTACTTTACATACAACAATAGTTTAGTTATATATTATAGACTTATAGAAAGAGACCTTCTGAAAACGTTAAAAATGTATTACTGACATGTGGAACCTTAAATTAGTCAATAAATGAAGACTCGGCACACCTCTTCTGAAAAGTTGCTGACCCCTGAACTAGAGCATTGTGTCCCATTCCGGGCAGCACATTTTGGGAAAGATTTGGAGAAAGTCAAGAGGAGAGCAACAAGGTGTAGAAAACATGACCTATGAGGAAAAATTGAAAATATTGGGCTTGTTTAGTCTGGAGAAAAGACGACTGAGGGGGTACATAACAGTCTTCAAGTAGGTAAAAGGCTGTTATAAACAGGAAGGTGATAAGTTGTTCTCTTTAACCACTGATGGCAGGACAAGAAGTAATGAGATTAAATTGCAGCATGGGAGATTTAGGTTAGGCATTAGGAAAAACTTCCTAACTGTAAGGTTAATTAAGCATTGGATTGAACTACCTGGGGAGATTGTGGAATCTCCATCATTGGAGGCAAGTTTCAGAGGGGTAGCCGTGTTAGTCTGGATCTGTAAAAGCAGCAAAGAGTCCTGTGGCACCTTATAGACTAACAGACGTTTTGGAGCGTGCATCCAATGAAGTGGGTATTCACCCACAAATGAGTATGAGTGGGTATTCATGCACCAAAACGTCTGTTAGTCTATAAGGGTGCCACAGGACTCTTTGCTGCTTTTACATCATTGGAGGGTTTGTTAACAGGTTAGACAAACCCCTCTCAGAGTGGTCTGAGTAATACTTTGCCCTGCCTCAGTGCAGAGAACTGAATTAGATGACTCTATCAAGGTCCCTTCCAGTCCTAAATTTCTGTGATTCGCTGTATTACTGCTTTAAACAAATTGACAAACATCAGAAGGGTAGCCGTGTTAGTCTGGATCTGTAAAAGCAGCAAAGAATCCTGTGGCACCTTATAGACTAACAGACGTTTTGGAGCATGAGCTTTCGTGGGTGAATACCCACTTCCTCAGATGCATCTTGCATCTGAGGAAGTGGGTATTCACCCACGAAAGCTCATGCTCCAAAACGTCTGTTAGTCTATAAGGTGCCACAGGATTCTTTGCTGCTTTTACAAATTGACAAATGTTCCTCCACTCTAGTTGGAAAAGAGGCAAGCAAAAATGTTAAGAGTGGCTAGGTATTACAGTAGAAAAACTATCCTATATTTTGCTGATCCACATGCCTTGTACTGTAATTCTCTCCAACATAATTACGCTCTCTTCTCAGCAAAGATTTAATAACAGTGATATGGCAAAGTCTATTGCTATATTTTAACTTATTTTACAGAATACTATAAAGTACACTTCCTAGTAGACCATAAAGTATTACCTTAAATTTAAAATTAAACTGCAATTGTCAAAATAAATGAATAAGGTACATTTTGTGAGTCTTTCTTTGTTTTGCTGATGCACATAATTTTGTGATTGTCAATAGGTGGTAGTTGAGGTTCTAGTGGGTCTGTGGATTGCTAGTATTGTGTTCATAGAAAACACAGATACAGAACCAGTTTCTGGCTTAATTTGTAGCATTGTAAATAAGGAGTAACACCACAGACTTCAGTGTAGTTATTCTAGATTTATATCCATTGTCCCTCTCTCAAACACCCTACTATCTAATTGAGATACACTATGAAAGATGTAAATCTTTCATACAGTTAGTTCTTTTCGCCTGATTTGGAGTCTAAAGGGCATGACTGCAAAAGCAATTGTTATTTTTCCCTGAACGTCACCTTTTATTTTATTTTTAGGTCAAGATGTTGTTTTCAAGTGCCTTGGAGAGAATATTCTTCAGAATGCCTTTGAGGGCTACAATGCATGTATCTTTGCCTATGGACAGACTGGTAAGTCATTGCAGAGTGTAAAAAGTGCTGTTGATGAGAAACGTGTTGTGACAGAAATAATTGTTCTTGGGCTAGATTTTGACATTGCTATATTGGGAAAAACCTAGCAATGTGGATAAGATGTGGGCTTTTTTCTGTTTGTTTTGTTAGGGGGCTGAGGTGAGAAGGCATTTTGGAATAACATTGCTAATTTCTGGTGCCCTGCTACCCTGCTTTCCCACGCTGTGGATAAGTGTCTCCTGAATGTTCTGTGTTCATGGCTGTGTCCTTGCGTTTGTTGTATCTTTATATTCTGTAATGGAAGATCCCTGACTCTGCATTTAGATAGTCATTGCTCATCATTTTTTAATTTGATAAACAAAGATGACTTGGCTCGTTCAATTGGCTTACTTGCACTGTGTAGGTATAAAACTCAGATAGGAATTAAATTGACGTCCATGATAAGGATGCATCTCTCTAAGTGCTCTCAATCAATTTAAGTAGCTTGGCTTTTCCTTTTCAGCTTGATTTAATAAGTAGGCTGCCCTTTTTATTTTGTCCTTTACTTGGTGTCTTGGTTCCTTTATATCTAGAAAATTGTGTTTAAAGAATATTCAGTGAAAAGTTCCAAACCATTCTTTGCCCTTTACTTCCCCCTTATTCCCATCACCTAAAAATATCGGTTGTAAAAGCACTAACACTAGTTTCAAATGCACAGGGTCTGGAAAATCTTACACAATGATGGGTACAGCCGACCGGCCTGGATTAATCCCGAGGCTCTGCAGTAGTCTCTTTGAAAGAGCACAGAAAGAGGAAAATGAAGAACAGAGTTTCAAAGTGGAAGTTTCCTACATGGAGATTTACAATGAGAAAGTTAGAGATCTCCTTGACCCCAAAGGGTAAGCAGTATACATACAGAGGATGCTTGACCTCGGACAGTGCAACATGATCTTGTTTCCATGAGCTAAGGCTGACTTCCTACCTTGCCCTAATGGACTCCCTCTCAGGCATAAGGGTACAAGACTTATCCCTGTTGTGGGATAGTGTTGTCTTCCTTCTGCCCCCTAGACCCCCACAAATAGCTGCTATGTTATTATTTAAAGGCCCAATATGTGCCAAACACTTACTGTCATGCTCACATTGATTTTCATGAAGTGAGATATGAGGAAATGCCAACACTGTATGTATGGACAGGTGGTTTGTTTTGTGTAGTGCACTATAACACTAAACCATTCCTGCTTTGAATGCTAGAGGGCCTCGTCATGTTGTCTATTGCTTTGAATGGTAAGTTGATAAAAATTGTGGCTTTACTAAAAACGTTATTGTATTTGGATTACTTGGATAGCTGCACTTTTATAAGTACAAATCTTTTTTTCTTTTTTTTTTTTTTTTTTTTAAAACAGAAGCCGTCAGTCATTAAAAGTTAGAGAGCACAACGTCTTTGGTCCCTATGTAGATGGACTATCTAAACTGGCTGTCGCCAGCTACAAGGTAAGGGACAATTTTAGGGACGGAATAGATCTTGAAGCTGGTAATTTTTATAGTCGCTGCTCAAGTGTTGTTTATAGTAGCGAGATTATTTTTATATTATGTTTCTGTAATTAAGGGATTAAGAGAGAATATGCTTAAAGAAATCCCTTATGAAAGTCCTAAACATGTGAGTACCGCTCTTAGCACCTAACATTGAGACGAGGAAAAAAAAAAAGAAAACGGGAGATTTACAAGGCTAGTTTAATAGTTCTTCTTTACCGCAACCTTAACTTGTATTCTCAGTAACCTAGGCTATACAAACAAAAACAGTTTGAACATGTAACAGGCTCACAGGGAAGGTTGGTGCATTGCCTTTGCTGGAGAAAGTAAAGACCAGATACCCAGCTATGTGCTTTGAGGCTTGGTTAGGTCATTTCATCTCTCTGTACCTCCATTTCCTCAGATGGGAACAGAGGATTAACTAGTTAGTATTTGTAAAGCACTTAAGATCCTTGGATGGAATGTACTGAATAAAGGAAGAGTATTATTAATAATCATGTAGCAACCCTGTGTTCAACCTAAGTAATTCAGATTCTAAGGATTGTGCAGCACAGTGTCTTCGTGAAGCTATTTGATATGCTGTCAGAAAAGCTAGTAAATATAAGATGGAATTACAGAACTCTTATGCCTCTAAGCAGACACATTTGCAATACAGAGGGTGGTTCATGAGTACTGTTATGAGCACCCTGTTAATTCTTCCAGTCCTTACTACTAGTTTCTATAAATAAAATTATTTCATATACATTTTCCATACACACTACACAGCAGTCTTGCAAAATTCCACACACACAGCGCAGAAAAGCATTGTGGTTTTGTTTTGCTTTTTCCTTCCCCAGCATCATCCTGCTAAAGGTTTGGTGAATAGATTTTGTGTAGGGGCAGAAAGTCTGTGATCATTTTGTAAGATTGACGTACAACATGCAGCTCCTATGCCTCAGTGTCTCTGAGGCCACTGATGAATTATGGCATTCTAGGACTTCCCAAGCTTTTGTCCAGGAGAGAAGCATCATAACCTGTTTTGTTGGTTGATTTGCTTTTATAAAATTTAACGTTCTAGGCATGAATTAAAATGCATGTTAATGAAAAGCTCTAACTACTGAGTGAGCTAAAATGCTGCAGTATTGGGGGAAGGGATAGCTCAGTGGTTTGAGCATTGGCCTGCTAAACCAGGGTTGTGAGTTCAATCTTTGAGGGGGCCACTTAGTGATCTGGGGCAAAAATCTGTCTGGGGATTGGTCCTGCAAAGCAGGGGGTTGGTCTAGATAACCTCCTGAGGTACCTTCCGACGCTGATGTTCTATGATTTCACAAATGAAATGCCATTTTACTTTGTTCATTGCAGTAAATTAATGTTTTGTTCAGCCAGCCAACCAATAAAAAAGAATACAGTATCCCCCACCTTGAGACCCAAATAAAGTTAATGGATAACATACAAATAGTGATGTTGTTTAAACTGAGTTAGGCTCAGTGACTGTTTACTGCTTACTCTTTAACTTAAAATAGCACAATATTGTGATTTAATCTTCAGAGACTTAAAAAAAAAAAATCAAACCCAGGGAGAGAGTTGTCTATTTTACATTTAACAAAATTATTTTTACTATCTATTGAAATAGTTTAGTGAAAGTAATGTTTGTGCAGATAGTGCCTAGTACATATTATTAAAGGCCTTACGATTTTATTTAGGACATAGAGTCTTTGATGTCAGAGGGTAACAAATCTCGAACAGTGGCTGCAACCAATATGAATGAAGAGAGCAGTCGGTCACATGCAGTCTTCAAGATCATCCTCACACACACACTGTATGATGTACAATCAGGGGTAAGTAATAGTGGGAGATTTGTAGGTAGAGACTTTGACCTCTGATGTCTAATCCAAGCTACAGTTTCTAATCATGGCTTCTGTAATGTTTCAATAGACTGCTGTGCTTGTGCACGTATGTAATGAAGCTAGGTTTTTCTAGATGTTTTGATGGACATGTAAGATTGAAATGTGGCTTTTGAAATGCAATGATATAAGGATGCGAGCCCAAAGCTGCAGTAGATTTAGTGAGGATTCCTCAATCCTACTATCTGAAGCAATAAAACATGTATTTTAAAACAAGAGTTTGTAATATAGATTTGAGGGCTAGATGGAAAGTGTAACTTCTGCAGAACTGACTCAGTATCCTCCAGATCCCTCCTTAAAGCACCCCTTTGCCACGGTGCCTATAAAAAGCTTGACTATGGTCAGGCTTCTGATGTGCTGAAACCAGTGCCTATCACACTAACCAGTATTATCTGTTTTCTTATACTTGCCTATTGGTCAGTCTGTATCCGTTGCCTCTTTTCTTATATTCAGATTGTAATCTCTTTGGGCACAGACTTGTTTTGTGCTGTTTGTACTGCACCTAACACAGTGGGGTCCTGTTCCGTAACTGGGGCTCCTAAGTGTTACAGTAATACTAATGTAATAATAATAATAATGTGGGGGAGTGGGAAACTGAAGTGTTGGAAGAGTGTTTGAATGTAAAACTGGCTTTGTCCTTTACGAGAAAATATTTGATGGAGATATTTTGTGATGGTAGACTTCAGAATGAAGAAACCTTTGTGCAGGTATGAAGATTTCAGGCTGTAACTTTTTCATGGACTATTTCCAAATGTATGTTTGCTGAAAATGTTGCAAAGATTTCACCTTCTCAGTCAGGAATACTTTTTTTTCTTTAATTTTGTTTACCTGTTTTTGATGAGAAAAGTATTTTCCGTTCCGTTTTCTTAACCTCTGCAACCTAGCAGTGACGGCATAACAAATTTAACTTGAAAATACAAAAATTTGAGAGAACTTTTGCAGACAGACTTAAACAAGTTTGGTTAATCTTATTAAGCCACATTTGTCTTTTTCCTGTTAGCCATGTGGTAAGCCTATGGCCTTTCTAAAGGCAAAGCTAAAAATGATCAGGTAACCAGTCTTGAGACAAAAGGAATTATGAAGCTTATCAGTCCCCAGGAGTCAGTGAAATAATCAGATGTAGGAATAGAGAGCATACTGATCAGATTTTCAGATAACACAAAGCTGGAGGTGAGGGGGTTGCAAACACTTCAGATGATAGAGCAAAAATTCAAAGGGATCTTGATAAATTGGAGAACTGGGCTATAGACGACAAAATGAAATCCAGCGAAGACAAATGTAAGGTGCTACACTTAAGAAAAAACAAATGCACAAATACAGAATGGGGGATAACTAGTCTGGCCTGCCCTGCAGAGAAGTATCTAAGAGTTGTGGTTGGTCAGTACTTCAACATGCTGCTGCTGCAAAAAAAAACAAACCAAATGCAATTTTGGGTTGCATTAACAGAGACATAGGATGCAAGTCACAGGAGGTGATAGTTCTGCTGAGTAGACCTCAGCTGTACTGCTGTGTCCAATTTCGGTCACTGCTGTATAGAAAGGATGTAGAGAAACTGGAAAGGATCCAAAGGTGAACGACAAAGATGGAATGCAGTCTGTATGAGCAAAGGCTGAAGGAACTGGGTATGCTTAGTTTGGAAAAGAGGAGATTAAGGGGGATATGATAGCGATCTTCAAATACCTGAAAAGCTGCCAAAAAAAGATGGAGAAAAATTGTTCTCTCTTGCCCCAGAGGACAGGACAAAAGTCAATGGGTTCAAATTACAGCATAGCAGATTTAGATTACAGCTCAGGAAAAAATTCCTAACTGTAAGAGCAATAGGACCATGGAGCAAACTGCCTAGGGAAGTTGTGGAAGCCCCTTACCTGGAGATTTTTCAAGAAGAGGCTGGATAGCCATCTGTCATGGTTTGTTTAGACACAAGAAGTCCTGCATCTTGGCAGGGGGTTAGACTAGATGACACTTTTGATCCCTTCTAACCGTATGGTTCTATGAGTCTGATTCTATGAAAAGTGAGAAATGTAATGCCAGCTGAGCATCCAACATCATTGATCAAATTCTCCACTCGCTTTTGAGGAGAGTGTGGAAAAACAAATTATAATGAATTTAGCTTAAATGAGTTTTATTCTTTGGTTTCACACACACCTCCAATTCGCGTCCCCCCAAATGTGGGAGTGTGTGGAGTCTGGGAGTAATGGGTACAAGGCAGGAAATAGGTCTTTTCCGCTTGTGCTCTGTTTGCAGCCCCCATGGTTAATGGCTGAACAAGAAAGAACCAGAAAAAAAAACAAAAAAAAAAAACCTACTAATCGCATTCTATATTTTTTTTGTTGATTAAGCTATTTTGGGTTTTAAATAAGGGTTTTGTCCCTCTCAGCTCCACTGCTTTTATCTGATTCCCTCAATGAAATTTGAATTCTAGGCACATTTTACCAGTTTGTTGTGGAAATATGTCACAGATTCAGTGTTATGACTCCACTGCTTTATCTAATATGGGTTCTTAAGAGAGAGAGAGAGAAAGAGAGAGAGAGAGAGAGAGAGAGTGTGTGTGTGTGTGTGTGTGTGTGCGTGTGTTCACATCACCTGCATAATTTAGTGAGATTTTGTCTGTCTTATATTTGCTGACTATTGAGTGCCTGAAAGTGGTATTCATCTGAACAACTGATCTATACAGTAGTGTTTCCCCCAAAGTGCTCTGCAACTCCTGTTCTCCATTTCCTTATTTCTCTCTCCTCACATCTTTAATCTTTTTCTTATTGTCTAACCATTTTTTCTTTTTCATTCTTTAACTCCCCTCATCCCCATCCACCATGCTATATTTCTCTCTCAATTCTATCTCCCCCCCTCCCCCCAGATCACTCTCTTTGCTATGTCACACTCCCTACAATGCTGTACTTTTCATGGTTCTCTAGTTTTTCTGTTGCTGCATTGCATTTCTGGTTTCTTTGATGCTTCTGGTTAGGCTTGGCCCAAGATAGTTGTTTTGCTTTCCTTTTTCCTTTCTTGTCCTCCAGTGACCACCCTGCTGACTATGCAGCTATATGAATTTCTGGAACACTGGGCTTCTAGCCTGGCTTTTTTTTTCTGCTGTCTTCGGGTTCTGAAATTAGATGATCCAACATGCTGTGCTATGAGATAGAAGTGCAACGTGCTTTGAGACAAAGTTACATTTTCAAAAGTACCTATATCCCAGTGGAAAAAATTAGCCTCCTCCTCATGAGACACAGGTACTTTTGAAAATGTAATTATACTCTTAGCACTTGCATACTCCGGTGATGGGAGCTAAGGAACAGCTTAAAATATTTATTAATTTAAGGGAAATCCAAATCCCAGGCTGAATGTTTGAAAAATTTATTTTTGTTCCAGCTATAACTGGCAAGAGTAATAAGAATTTATGATAAAACTTATGTTGGGTTAAAGTTGAGAGTTGAAAATTTTTTAATCAGCTTGAAATTCCTTCTTTAGGGAGAAGATCTTTGGGAGGGATGTCAGAAACTTTCCCTGTCATCTTAGTATTTTTGTAAATATCTGCCCTTCGTAAAATGTGGAATTATTACATACTTCCTGCTTTCCTCATTCTTATTTTCAGAGTGATGCAGTCTGAGCACTGGACTGGGAATCAGTGTCAAAACTGAGGGGCTGTTTGTGCTACAAGCACTACAGCAGCACAGCCATGGTACTATAGCTACGTTGCTGTAGTGTGTGGGTTATTTATGTCGCTGTAGTAAATCCACCTTCTTAAGAAGCAGTAGCTAGGCCGATGGAAAAATTCATTTGTCAACTTAAAGATGTCTATAGCAGGACTAAAGTCAGCCTGTCTATCTCTCTCAAGGGTAAGAATTTTTCACACCTCTGAGTGGCATAGCTAAGTCATCCTAAGGTTTAAGTGTACAGCAGACCTGAGGTTGGCATTTAGGAGTCCCTGACTCCCACTGTCTCTTTGGACAAGCAAAAGTTTTCTCATCTTGAAAATAGGAATCGAAGTTAGAGATGTTGCCCCCGATTAGATTGAACATCCTGATCTGTGACTCCTGGTCTATTGCCTGTGTTCCCTCTTCCCACTCTTCTTGCTTTATACCTGTCTGATACTGGCTGCATTCCTCCTTTCTGGTACTTAGGTGTCCAGCTAGAGGTCTTGGAGTTCTTGATGCATCCCGCATTACCACTTTTGAGCAGCAACTAAAGTAATAGAAGGATTATTTTTGATTCAAAACACTATGTTTTAATGTTCAGTACTTGTTATAAAATTTATTTTAAAATGTGTCAGATAAAAGGTGGGAAGTAAGGAATACAACCTGCATTCTTATTTGAAAATGTGGCAAACTGTGAAACTTAACTAGAAATTTGAGTGAGTAAAATCTTTTAACAGTAACTCTTCTCTTATCCATTCCTCAGACATCGGGTGAGAAAGTGGGGAAATTGAGTCTGGTGGACTTAGCGGGCAGCGAAAGGGCAACTAAGACTGGTGCTGCAGGAGACAGGCTGAAGGAAGGAAGCAACATAAACAAGTAAGGCTTTTAATGATTTTTCTGGCTGCTGTTTTTGTTAAAATAGGCAATAAAGGAAAGCTACATCAAACTTCTAATGCACTGTTTAATCAATAAGATTTCTGCAAGATACTTGTTGTAACCAGTTCAGGCTTTTCTGAGGTTGTTTTGTATTTCAGTGTTATTTTTATAGAAATTCTCAAGTGATCTGTGCACATTTTAAGTATTTAAGATGTGTTCTATGCTAGTTTATACTCCCTGCAACAGTTATGCATGTAATTTGTGTTGCAAGGACATGATTATAAAGGCTGAAAACTTTTTATCTTATGAGTTTCTCACATAGAAAATTGATACATTGCTAAGCAATGTAGCTTTTGTTGGAAGAGAATATTAGTGGAAATGCCACTAGCTAACTTTTTTTTTTATAGCTGCTTTTTTGGAAAAGCAGGGTCTTGCCTTACTTCTGACACTCCTGCACTTGCAGTTATCTTCAGAAATAGAGGCTAATAATTATGGCAAATTGATGCAAAAGGGGACTAGATGGAGACCACCAAACTAAATTTTATTTGTCTGAAGTGGGTGTTGGATGGGCAAGGGCTGTTACTGCTTTAGGTATTTGTTATACTGAAGATGTAGGTACTAATCAGATAAATATTAATTCCGTGAAACTGAGATAAAGTTGCACTACTGAAATAACAGTGGTTGGAAGGCTTTTGTTCTTCTTTGAGTGATTACACATGCATTCCACTCTTAGGGTGTGTGTGCCATGAGCACAACGGTCAGAAATTTACCCCTTGGCACTACCCATCAGACCAGCTCAAGTGCCCTCGGCTGCCACACAGCACCACATGCACCCTCGATAATCCATATGTTGTTCCCTGTTAACCAGAAACTTCTGTACTTAAACTCTGTACCGTTCACTTTTTTTTTAAACATCATCTTAATAAAGGCAAAGCCACTCCTGGCCCCCCTCAGTTCCTTCTTGCTGCCCATGACAGTTGTTAGAATCTGGTCTTGCTTTAGCGAGTTCTCGGTGTGTTTTTCTTGTATATAGTTACCTAGTTACATAGTTCTTGGTGTGTGTTAGTGATAGATAAGTTTGTTTAGTATCCATTAGTTTTTTCTCAGTTCCCCAATTTTGAGGCTCCATTTGTCAGTACCAAGGAATTCCTCAATCCCAGGCTTCAGGCCCTGTCTTTCTTACTCAAAGCTGATGCCTACGAGCAAGCTGCGCTCTAGTTCTTTAAAGTGTTTTGGTGAGACTCACATTAGGGATCTCTGCCAGATTGATAAGGACCTCAAGCCAAGAACCAAAAGAGATGGAGAGGCCAGATTGAAGTATCTTTTGATGGAGGCTGCTCTGAGCACACCTTCAGAGTGTTCTCAGTCAGAGAGGGTACTGAGCACTTTGGCATGTGTGAGTAGTACACCTCCATTGCTGACTGAGTCCCAGCACCGCTCATCCTTGTGGGTGCCCAGGAAGAAACAGAAGCCTTCCAAAGACATTGCTGAGAGAGGTAGATCTCTGATCCCTAAGTCTTCCAAGAAGGGGGCAAAGTGTTGAATAGAGTGCAATCAAAATTGAAGCACTCTTCCACTCGCTTTTTGGATAAAATGGCACCATTGATTCAGGCATTGAGGCAGACAACATTGAGTCCAGGGCCCAGAGCGGCACATTTATCATCTGCAGCATCATCTTAGTCTCTTGTGTACTGGTCAGTGACTGTTCCAGTACCATCCATTGCAGAGGCATTTGCAGCTACAAGGAATTTGTTGAACTTACCGGCGCTGCTGTCCCCAGTGGGGCAGGAGATCTCTCCTACAGTATAGGTAGACTATTCAGCATCAGCCTCTTCAATGCAGCACTCAGTATCAAATCAACCTCCCATGTCCCTAAGCTATCATCTGTCTTTACCATCCAGAGAGAAGCCAGTGATGATGGCTCCTCTTTGTTCTTCTCTGGACTCTTGGCAGCAATCTCCAGCACCAACTGAAGTGGCCCCTCCATGGTCAGGAGATGCTGATTCTTCTTACTTGGAGGTTGGCTCTTATGTCTCTCAGTCACAATGTGTGGCTCGCCGCTCCTCTCCTATACTTTATCAGCGAGGATACTGTGGAACAACTATCAAGGGGGCCCAGCCTTAACCTGTGCTAGCTTCCTCCCATCCCCCACACATACCCCATTAAGCAGTTCCTCAGGAGTGTCCTTACCCCCTCCTGATGACTACGGGGCTCTCCAAGAGATCCTAAAAAGAGTGTCCTCAGCATTGGACATTCAAGTAGAGAAGTTAAGGAGTTTTCTCACTGCATCATTGACATTCTGGCCCCAGCTATGCCATCTCAGGTGGCACTACCAATTGTTAAGGTGATTTTAGCATCCGTCAAGGTTCTAGAACATAAGAACGGCCATACTAGGTCAGACCAAAGGTCTATCTAATTCAGTATCCTGTCTTCCGACAATGGCCAATGCTAGGTGTTTCAGAGGGAATGAATAGAACAGGTAATCAAGTGATCCATCCCTGTCGCCCATTCTCAGCTTCTGGCAAACAGAGGCTAGGGACACCATCCCTGCGCATCCTGACTAATAGCCATTGATGGACCTATCCTCCATGAACTCTATCATATCGTCCCCCCACCCCCATCCCCACTTAGGCCTGGGCTACACTAGCAGGATGTTCAAACTAAGATATGCAACTTTGAAGTATCTTAGTTCGACTTACCTTGCCGTCCTCACGGCAGCAAGTTGACTGCCGCAGCTCCCCCGTCGACTCCGCTTACTCCTCCTATCGAGGTGGAGTATGCGCATCAATTAGCGGATTGATTTATCGTGTCCAGACGAGACGCAATAAATCAATCCCCGATACATCGAGCACTACCCACCAATCCGGCGGGTAGTGTAGACGTACCCTTAATCGTCTCTTTTCCAAGCTGAAAAGTCCCAGGCTTATTAATCTCTCCTCATATGGAAGTTGTTCCATATGCCTAATCATTTTTGTTGCCCTTTTCTGTATCTTTTCCAATTCCAACATATCTTTTTTGAGATGGAGTGACCACATCTGCATGCAGAATTCAAGATGTGGGCATACCATGGGTTTATATAGAGGCAATACGATATTTTCAGTTTTATTAACTGTCCCTTTCTTAATGATTCCCAACATTCTGTTAGCTTTTTTGACTGCCGCTGCACATTGAGGGGATGTTTTCAGAGAACTATCCACAATGACTTCAAGATCTCTTTCTTGCATGGTAACAGCTAATTTAGACCCCATCATTGTGGCTGTGGCAACTCCCTCCCACATCAAAACAAGTGGGAAGAAGCTTAGATATTATGTTCCCTCACAAGGCTTTGAGCATTTTTATTCCTACCCCTTTCTGGGATCGCTCATTGTCTCAGCTGCCAAAGAGAGGGAAGTCATGGGGCTGCAGGCCACTATCCCTGAGCCAAAGGGTGCCAAAAAGCTGGACTTATTTGGTAGAAAAATTTATTCTGTGGCAAGTGTACAGCTTAGAATTGCCGTCCAGCAGGCCTTATTGGGCGATATGACTTTAACATCTGAGATGTTGTCCTGAAATTTATGGAAAAGTGTCTGAGGACACTAAACAGGAGTTCCTTTCACAGGTGGATGAAGGGAAGTTAGTTGCAAAAATGTTGCTTCAGGCTGGTTTGGATGTTGCTAACTTGGCTGGTAAGACCATGGCCTCTGCCACAGCCGTGCTCTTGGTTACAGTCTTCAGGGTCCCAGGAAGCTCAGCAGGTTCATCCCTCTTTTTAGCTCAGACGGATTATATACTTCACAGCTTAAAGGACTCACGGACAACTCTGAAGTCATTGGGCATGTATACTCTTGCCCCTTCGAGAAAGCATTTTTGTCCTCAGCAGTCCCGCAAATACCCATTCTTGCACCTCACCAGTACCTGTTGAGGAAAAAGAATAGGAATTATAGGTGCAGGCCAACTCCTTCCTCTCCTGTTCCTCCTGGTCCCTCTAGGTTCCCTGGGGGTACTAAGCAACCGTTCTTATATTTCAATCGAGGATGCCAGATCAGGCTTCCTGATTCTAGTCTCTTCTTCCCCTTTGTTTGCAAACCATCTCTCCTATTTCTTCAGTGCGTGGTCCCAAATTACTTTAGACCAGTTAGTCTTGTATACCATGGAAGTAGGGTACACTCTGTAGTTTGTTTCTTTCTGTATTCAGGGACCACACTCACTAGGTGCTCCTCCTTCAGGAGGTTCAAACTCTCATCTGGGTGGTAGCCATAGAAGAGGTTCCTCGATGTCACAGAGGAACAGGGATTTAATCCTGCTGTTTTATAATACTGAAAGCAAAAGGACATCTCAGGCCAGTTTTAGAACCACATCAGCTCAACAGATATCTAAAAAGAAATAATTTTGTATTATGTCACTAGCTTCCATTTTCCCCCTCTCTGTATCCTGGAGACTGCTATGCTACCCTCGACTTAAATGATGCCTGTTTCCATTTGAGGATTTATCAAGACCATAGGAAGTATGTCAGATTCTTGGTAAACCAATCTTGCTACCAGTTCACAGTGCTGCCTTTCGGCCTGTTGGCAGCTCCCTGGATTTTCACAAAATGTATGGGACTGGTAGCTGCCTTCCTGGGAAAGTTAGGAGTATATATCTATCTCTATCTGGACTACTGGCTTGCGAGAGGCCATTTCAAGATTCAGACACTATAATTCTTATCCAGTCAAATTGTAAGGCACTGGGACTGTTGAGCAACTCAGAAAAGTCCGTCCTCTCACCCATTCAGAGGATAGAGTTTATAGGGGCTGCACTGGGTGCGCACGCACCAACCAAGAGTGGAATGGATATGTGCAACACATCTCCAAGAACAACAGTTACAGAACAGATAAGGAAGCTGCTTTTTCGGGTAGTATCCCTGTGGGTGCTCCACTGTAGGTGTGCCGGCATCTTTGCACTGTTGATCAGACAACTTTGGTAGCCGTCTGTCCCACCCATGCATGCACTACTCCTCACCTGCCACTAAGCTAGCCAGCATGTGTGAGCAATCTCTCCGCAGTTCCTTCTGAACAGCCCCTGGCAAGGATGGAGCTTCAGCTGTCCATTCATGGATCTTTAACTCCCTTTAGATTTGCTAATTTTAGCTTCCCTTGAAGCTTTTTTTCATTGTTACTTCATTTGTATTTTTGTTTGGCCATGTCTAAAAGAAGAAGAAGAAAGAGTTAGCTTCCCACCAACGCTGGTGGGGTGAACCCCCGGACAAGGGTATGCCCGGCTCCCTGGGCTTCAAAAAGTGCCTCAGTTGCATGGAATCTGTTTCAGTGACTGATGGACACTCGCAGTGCATTCACTGCCTGGGAGAAAAGCGCATTCCACAAAAGTGTGACTTGTGCTGGCAGCTGAAGCCTAGGTCCTGGAAAGACAGAGAGTTAATTCTCAAACTCCTGCTCATGGAGTCAGCCTTTCAACCCCTGAGTCCCTGCAGGAACTCTCACCACAACCATCTACATTGAAGGGAGCTGAGCCTAGAGAAATGAGCCACTCACACAAGGCCTCTAAGAGAAGGTCTGTGAGTCCCCGTAGCGAGCCCTGATGGAGCTGAAAACTATTTCCAGCTTCATCAGTATCATTGGTACCAATAGCACCAAAGCGATCTAAAATTGGTACCCAGGGTACAAGCGGTACCATATGACAGAGAAAATTTGACTGCCCAAAGACCCAATAGGCATGGGCAAAGAAGCATCGGTACTGCAGGAGTATGAAAAATATAGAAGATCCGCCCTGGGGAAGGCCTCATCGGTACAGATATCAGCACCAGTGCCGACTCTGGTGCATCTGGCATCAGTGGACTTTGTGGCCAAGTCCACATCTCCAACTCCGTCAGTGCAAGCCTCTCTGCACTAACAACTACCGGCAATATCAACGCCATCTCCACCACTGGCTTTCCAGTGCATGACAGATCTTTCAGTGTCCAACGCACCTGACTCTCCCCTACTCAGTATCGGGGCCCCAATACCAAGTTTGCCCAGAGCCCTGGACTCACTGACATCTCCCTGCCGTGCACCGCTTTTCTCATCATCAGAGTCAGAAAATGAGTGAGATAACATGGGTTCCTGCCACTCTTCTCACCTGTCATATGGGGTTCAATTTTACTATGAGCGTCAGGCATATTATCCACTCAATGCACAGCCTCCCTGATTTGGTCAGCCATGGTACCAACCAGACAAGATGGTGATGCCCCCTCTGCCATCAGTGGCTGATTTCACATTTATTCCAGGGCCTGGCACAATGGGTGGCAGAAGCCCTACAAATACCCTTGCAGGAGAGTACCAAATCTTACCACAACCTGGTGAACATTTTACATTCCTCCACCTTCTCCATAGTGGCCCTCCCTATTAATGAGACATTCCTGAATCCTGCCAAAGTCATATAGAAGACCCCTGCGTCTGTCCAGCCAATGTGCAAGCGGGCGGACAGAAAGTATTACGTGCCAGCAAAGAGCACAGAATTTCTCTTTTCTCACCCGCCTCCTAATTCCATCATTTTGGATGCAGTTAACTGTAGGGGCTGCCAGCACCAGTTCATATCCACCCCTTATGACCGAGACTGGAAATGTTTGGATCTGTTCGTCAGGAAGAAACATTTATCAGCTACTCTCCAGTTCTGTGTAGCAGACTACCAAGTCTTATTGGCAAAGCATGACTACTAAAACTACATGAAACTCAGTGCCTTTGTTGAGCAACTGTCTGATTCTCACAAAGAACAATTCAAGCCAGTCGTCAGTGAGGGCCAGCTGTTGGCTAAAATGTCCCTCCAATCCACGCAAGATGCAGCTGACACAGTGGCACACTCATTTCTATGGCTATTGTGATGATGAGCTTTGTGGTTTTACTTATCTGGCTTCCCTGAAAAGGTCCAAACTATGGTGGAACGACCTTGCTTTTGAAGGGACAGGTTGTTTGATGAGAAGACTGATGCATCCCTTCACACGTTGAAGGATTCTAGAGCAATTCTTTGATCCCTTGGGATCTGTACTCCTGAGGAGGGATTTCCCACACATGCTGGCTAGCCTTGTGGCAAGTGAGGAATAGTGCATGACGAGTGGAATGGACTGCTACCAGAGTTCTCCGATCAGCAGCACAGGGACGTAGACACACTTACAGTGGAATGTCCATATGGGGACACATCTTGAAGAACCATAGTTACTGCACGGGGTGAGTAACTTCTTCAATTTATGTGGGCATCCATCACATTTAAAAGGGCTTTTTGAATTATCGAGCTCTTCATTTGTTCATGGGTTGGTTCCTTTCTCCATGCAGGTCCCTTACAACTCTTGGGCTGGTTATTTCTGCTCTAGCGGATCAGGCTGCTGGCAAGAACAAGAACAAGTTTGTTCCATATCGTGATTCTGTGCTCACTTGGTTACTTAAAGTAAGTGAACTTCTCCTACATCTTTGGAGTGGGCGGCATGAGGACAGAGAGAGAGAAGAATTTTTCCTTCGTAATGTGTAAAATAGTCGTTCCATCATCAAACCCTAGTTTTGTATGCAGCAGCCTCATCTTCGAAGAATTAGAAGGGTATTAGCCATTAGTGTCTCTACAGGACACATTCTATCTCCTGTGCTTATTGGGAATAACTCTGATGGCCAAAAGTATAGGGCATATTTTTTTAAGTGATCTAATAAATATTTCGGTCCAGCTTTTTGAGTTAACTCACTAACAGCTACACTTAGAACTCTGGGGCTGATTTAACCTTGACCATCTCCTTATGACCTAAGTTTACCCAACGTCATGGGTGACATGATTAACTTCAGAGATTTTGGATCAGATGTTTAGCCCTTTGCTTCAACTCAGCAAAGGTGTATTCACAAAACATATCGCAGTCTGCAGTCCAATTGCAGTCATATTCTCATGCTCATGTGAAATGAGCAGTTATGGAGTCAGTTTCTATACTGCAAATCATTCTGATTTGAAGTTTACTGTTGCAAACAGAAACTGGGAGGACTTTAAATGAAGCTCACTGATATCTAAATGTTTGTTTGTTTGTTTTGGTTTGGTTTGGTTTTTTGCTCCTGCTGCCTCCTTTTATATATAGTGGTTATAAAAGGACTGTAAGCTGCAGTTAACCAAGAAGAGAGAAGTTTGAGCAGTGACTGGGTAGTTTCACTTAAGGAAGATCCTGTTTTCTCCTGATCTTTGAATATGCTACCTGTTTGCTTTCATATCTAAAGCCAAAGAGGCAAGTGCTTTCCTTATAATGAGATGGATTTTCCTTCCATTGGTACAGATCGAGTGACTGACAGGCAGATTGGCTAGGTTTTGAAATAACTACATTATAATGATGCAGACCCAATAGGGGCATCAGGACTAGAGTATCCCATAATGTTTATTACTTTTTTTTTTCTGTTTTTCCACATCAAAATTGTGAAGTTCAAAATGTTCCCGTCAGACTTAGTTATGAATCTTGGCAAGCTGGTATCTCCTCCTTCCTTACTTTTTACTTCTGCTTCCTTGCTATCAAGAGGTAATTGTGATATTTATTGGTATAAAGAAATAAGCTGGAAAAGAAACAGATTTCTTCAGACCCACAACCATTTATGTCAGCTCTATTACCCGGTGATTGCTAAAGCTAGATCCTACCCTTTTGTAGACTGCATCCAGCCTAACCACCCGCACATAATCCCTAGGTGATCTCTTTAAACATAATGTGATGTGAATCCTCCATTCCCATAGTTTACTTAGAAGTGTGTAAAAAAAAAAAAAAAAAGTGAACTGCAGGATATAGAGGTACTTAAAATGTTTAAACCTTTTCCTATAATGAAATTTGGAAAAAAACAAACAAAAAAACCCCCTCCCCCCAATAGTTGACCTTCACTGCAGTTCATTACCTCTTGGGCTAGATACAGTAGGGAAATAAAAGGTCAACTGATGTAGCCTCTTAGCACTATGAGTCTTGATTTTCCCAGTAGTTACCTTTAACAAACCTTCCCACAATATTGTTTTGTAATAGTTAACGTTGGGAAATTCAGTTAACAAGTGGCAAAGATTTCTGTGGCACCTTATAGACTAACAAACGTATTTGAGCATGAGGTTTCGTGGGTGAATACCCACTTCGTGGGATGCAAGTTAACCTTGGAGATACTAAGATTTTAAACATCACATACTGCGGTGATGAAGCTGTATAAAAGTTTGACTAGAATAGCACAAGTGATAAATTTTATTTTTCTTATAATATAGTAAATCTTCTTTTCACAATGCTGCTCCACACACTTCTTATCTACGCTAAAATATAGCCTTGCCTTTATATTCACTGTCTTGAAGTTTGTTGAAACAAATGTACTTTGCTTCTCTGTAGTGTTGTAATCAACTATGCTTGGTTTGTTTCAGTTCACTGTAGTAGTGAGACCTATGTATGGGTAACAGAATCTGAGGAAGCAGAAATAGAAACCTTTTCAGAGGCTTTCCCATGTTGTTGTTAGAATTAGTTATGCGGATTCTTTTCTAAACATAATCCAGCAAATAGATTGGGATTCATGTTTAGCACCTGCCCGATACATTGTAGCAAACATGGCAGTGGCATGCACAGGAAGCGCTGAAGCTCAGAAACACTTTTGTTATGCCTTTCTCCAAGCAACTCATTTGCTTTGTCCTGTTCCCGTTCAGCCATGTTAAAATCCTAACAAAGGCTTAATTTCAAAACCAAGCTCATTTAAGTGAAACTCAAGAACAAAATTTTTAACTAATACTTAATGAACAAGATAATTTGATTATATTTTAAAGAAAGCTCAAATTAAAAATTCATCAATTAAAGATATCCAAGCTTGTTTTTAAACTCTAAGCATTTGGGGATTGTTGTTATACAATGTGCCACTCCTTTTCAATGTGGTGCAGTAGAGAGAATGTATTCTAGGATACTAGGAGTACTTAGGAATAATTTATATTTTAGAACAGTGGTTTTCAACCTATTTTCATTTGTGGACCCTTAGAACATTTTGAATGGAGATGCAGATCCCTTTGGAAATCTTAGACCTAGTGTGTGGCCCTCCAAGGGTCTGTGGACCACAGGTTGAAAGCCACTGTTTTAGAGCAAATTTGAATAACCATTGACATAATCAAGACTTTGTATTGCAAGATGGGTCATCTACTAGCTTTACTACTTGTATGTTGCCTCTGCCCCTTTCCATCTATTTTCCAGTCCCGGTCTTTTTATCTTGGATTCTAAACTCTTGAGCAGGGACCGTACTCTCTTATCTTCAGAAAGCTCCTTGTGTATTGTGGACACTACTGGAAACAAACTTTAATAGCAATGCCAGCTTCTGGGTTCTGTACCCAGTTGTGTGACCTTGGGCAAGTCCATTCAGTATTTCTGTGCCCATCTTCCCCATTGTAAAACAGATATTACAACAATTGTTTATATCACAAGAATGTTATGAATCTCAGAACCAGCTCAGAATCTAGCCCTTCATGTTTATAACTTACTTGAAGATCCTTGGATGACAGATGGTAGGGGCACAATTCTGTTCCCATTGAAGCCATTAGGAGCAACACCAGAACCTGAATGCCAGTGAGAACTTGGTCAAAAATAATAACCAATCTTTTTACCAACTTATCAGGCTTTTGGTGTGTTTTATCAATTATACATTTGTATTTACCCTGCCTTCTGTATGGGTGTTCTGCAGTTTGAGGCACATTAAAATGAAAAAATATAGGAACTGAGAATAGTGATCATCTCAAACTATTTTCTTGTTCTAGATGTTGGTTAGGAAAGTCATGTCTAAATTTTCACATTCCAAGAGTGTTCTCACAATAGTTTTAGTGCTGACACATAGTTGGCTGGTTTTAGTCTTTTTTTTCCTTAGTTATTTCCATTCTGTTCTTGTCTCTGACATACTAAGCCCCCCACCTGTTGCAAACTTACTCTTTTTCATTATGAGAGTCTAGCTTATTCTCCATTCACCCTTCCTACCGTGCAATAAAGGAACCAATGCCGTTACACAACGGAGAATTATTTATACAAATAAATTGGATGCCCTCGAGCTGGGCCTGAGCAGTCAAGACAGTAATGGAGGGACTGTTGGAAAATTAATAATGGATAGGTTATGAACCATGGTGGAGTATCACTAATAGCAAGCCCAGCCTCCGATGGAGAAGAGTTTCAATTTAGTGGTTTTAGTGTAAGCCCTGCTTTGGAGCTAATTGATGCCATGGAAGTTCTCAAAGTGTAAACTATGAACACTTTCTTTGGATTCCAAAAAGTGTCTGATTTTGGCCATGCTGTATATACAAACCTGGGATCATTTGCCAATTGCTTCACATTTTTGAAAGTATTTGGGAGAGGAAAAAAAGTCCCTGGCTCCAGGAGAAATCCCCACATTGAACAGGACCAGTTCACACTGGATCCCATATTGTCTTCAATGGCTGTGATGTGAGTACCTTGCTATTTTATTTGGAGTGGGCCTTGCAAGACACAGTAATTTGCAGACATGTAGGGATGGGACTATATTGTGCAGACCGAAAGTGTATTCCCATAAGCTAGTGATATTTATTCTGTGAGTTTAAAGACGTTGAGGATTGTTATGGAAAGCTTCAATGCGTTCTCCTGAATGAAAGGATTAGACAAATAGTTTTAATGATGCCCAGTGGCAATCTTTGACCTACATTTCATGGATTATTTAAGATTAGAGCTCGTTGGGAATTTTCCATCAGAATGATTTTCTGATAGGAAAATATAGTTTCTACAAATTGTAATTGTCCATGGGAAAATTAAAATAAATATTTCATTTTCAGATCCGTTCCACCCAAATTGGAATATTTAGTTTTTTTTAACAGCTCTGAAATATTGTATTTCTGACCAATTCAACAAAATAGACTGTATTTCTCTATCAGGGCATTGCCTTATGGGAATTGTAGTTCAGGCCCCCATTCTGTTACATGGGCCAGGCTCCTAGAGGACTACATCTCCTATAATGCAATCCAGATTTCCCTCTGACTGATCTGTGTGGTGAGTCATGGAAGTCTCATGTAGAAGTATTTGCCACAATCACAAATAAAATCAGTTATACCGTTAAACTCTAGGGCTCTGTCTATAATACAGCCGTTCATTTAGCTGTTAATATAAAAGAGATGGTTTCTAAAAAGGTCTGTATTCCTTTAAATGTAAAGCTAGTATGTTAAAAAGTTAACTGTCATTCAGATTCAGACCTAAAAGTGCCAGCTGGAAAAAACTGGAAGACAAGTGAAATGGTGGCATCACAAAACACACAGTGATAATAGACCTATTAAGAGCGGAATTTTTGGTCAAATTGTTCTAAGCTGTTTGATTTTAACACCTATTGTAAATGAGTAATATTTCTGGTAGAGAAAACTAGGGCTGTCAAGCAATTAAAAAAGTTAATCGTGATTAATTGTACAATTAAAAAAATTAATTGCAATTAATCACATTAATCGCGCTGTTAAACAATAGAATACCATTTATTTAAATATTTTGGATGTTTTCTACATTTCAAATATATTGATTTCAATTACAACACAATACAAAGTGTACAGTGCTCACTTTATATTTATTTTTATTACAAATATTTGCACAGTAAAAAACAAAAGAAATAGTATTTTTTCAGTTCACCTAATACAAGTACTGTAGTGCAATCTCTTTATCGTGAAAGCAGCAAAGAATCCTGTGGCACCTTATAGACTAACAGACGTCTGTTAGTCTATAAGGTGCCACAGGATTCTTTGCTGCTTTTACAGATCCAGACTAACACGGCTACCCTCTGATACTTTATCGTGAAAGTTGAATTTACAAATGTAGAATTATATACAAAAAATAACTGCACTCAAAAACAACACAATGTAAAATTTTAGAGCCTACAAGTCCACTCAGCTCTACTTCTTGTTCAGCCAATCACTCAGAAAAACAAGTTTGGTTACTGTGACAAAGTTCCTCCTCTACCTTGGTGGGTCCTGTGCTTATTGGCAGATTTGCTCACCTCAGTGATCTTCCCCACAGTCTGGGTCAACTCCTGTGTCTGATCAGGAGTTGGGAGGTTTGGGGGGAACCTGGGCCTGCCCTCTACTCTGGGTTCCAGCCTAGGGCCCTGTGGATTGCTGCTGTCTATAGTGCCTCCTGTAACAGCTGCATGACAGCTACAACTCCCTGGGCTACTTCCCCATGGCCTCCTCCAAACACCTTCTTTATCCTCACCACAGGACCTTCCTCCTGGTGTCTGATAACGCTTGTACTCCTTAGTCCTCCAGCAGCACACCTCACTCTCAGCTCCTTGTGCCTCTTGCTCCCAGCTTCTCACATGCACTTCCTCTCCTCTGGCTCCCCCACGCCTGACTGGAGTGAGCTCATTTTTAAACCCAGGTGCCCTGATTAGCCTGCCTTGATTGGCTGCAGGTGTTCTAATCAGCCTGTCTGCCTTAATTGGTTCTAGCAGGTTCCTGATTACTCTAGTGCAGCCCCTGCTTTGGTCGCTCAGGGAACAGAAAACTACTCATCCAGTGACCAGTATATTTGCCCTCTACCAGACTCCTGTACCCCACTGGTTTGGGTCTGTCACATTACAATTTGCAGGAGATAATGTAAGGTGACATTGTAAATAAGAAGCAAGCAGCTTTATCTCCCGTAAATGTAAACAAATTGTTCATTTTAGCAATTGGCTGAACAAGAAGTAGGACTGAATGGGCTTGTAGGCTCTAAAGTTTTACATTGTTTTATTTTTGAGTGCAGTTATGTAACAACAACAACAAAAATATACATTTGTAAATTATGCTTTCATGATAAAGATTGTGCTACAGTACTTGCATGAGGTGAATTGAAAAATACCATTTCTTTTGTTATTTTTACAGTGCAAATATTTGTAACAAAAGAAAATAAAGTGAGCACTGTATACTTAGTATTCTGTGTAGTAATAGAAATCAATATGTTTGAAAATGTAGAAAAACATCCAAAATATTTAATTTGAATTGGTATTCTATTGTTTAAAAGTGCAATTAACTCAAAAAAATTAATCGCGAGTTAACTGTGATTTATCGACAGCCCTAGAGAAAACCTCTGTAGAGATTCATCACCTTCACCCCTTTAGTGAAGATGAATTGAGTTCACAATTAACAAACTTAAATCTTCTGTGATCCTTGAGTAAAATCCAGGAAGATCTGTTTCTAACTTTAAAAATCAAGCAGAAGAATAGGTAAATAAATCTTTTAAGACCTCTGTATAAATCACAAAGAAAAGAATGACAAAAAACAAATTTATTTAAAAAAAAAAACTTTGCTAGTCATCTTTCAAAACAGATGGCCTAATTTTCAGAATTTTTAGGCAAATCACTAAAGTCAATGGATACTAGAGAGTGTTCTGTACCTTCATAAATTAGACCACAAAATTCTATCTCCAAAGAATCTGTTGAACACTGAATTCTTAAAAAAGTAAAGGTGAAGAAGTATAGATTTTTTTTGCTTCTTTCTTGAGTGAGATGCCAATATATATATCTCTATCTCTATCTATAAATATATATAAAATAATGTGATTTCTGAGGACAACATAAAGCTTGGGGATAAAGTCTAATAGTAAAAGATTCTGATTAGATGGCTGGACTAAACCTATACATAAAGTGGCAAAATGGTTAGTAATGACCAAACCTACATGTTTAAATAATAATGTTAAATAATTAGCATGATGGTGAACGTAAACCACTGCAAATTAGCGAAACAATGTGTTTTGGATCAGCAAGACAAAAATATATTTGTTTTGGTTAAAGAAAAGAGGACCAGAACCGAAAGTTTTTTCTGGTTTTCACTTTGGGTCATTTTCAGATGTTTCACCTTTTATTTAAAAATAACTTTATTTCAAAATGAAAAACTGTTTTAAATGAAAAGTTGAAACATTTCGTTTAAAAATGGCCAAAATGAACCATTTAAACTTCAATTCTCCCCACCCCCTAACTTTCGGGCAAAGCTATATGCTGAATTTGACCCAAATTAATAGTTTTGGTGCAGAAAAACATTTTTTCAAGGCTGATTTACTATTTGCTGAAATTTTTTTGCACCGTTTTAGCCTGAAGCTATGAAATAAACTCATTTGAAATATGATTTCACTGCAGAGGTAACTCTTACTTGGATGTCAAGTATCAGAGGGGTAGCCGTGTTAGTCTGGATCTGTAAAAGCAGCAAAGAGTCCTGTGGCACCTTATAGACTAACAGACGTTTTGGAGCATGAGCTTTCGTGGGTGAATACCCACTTCATCAGATGCATGTAGTGGAAATTTATCCTGTCACACAACTATTTCAAATTTGATGACAATATATATCTCCAGATCAGTGGCACAGCTATGGGCACCCGCATGGCCCCACAATATGCCAATATTTTTATAGCCGACCTGGAACAATGCTTCCTCAGCTCTCGTCCACTCACGCCCCTTCTCTACCTATGCTACATTGATGACATCTTCATCATCTGGACCCATGGGAAGGAGACTCTGGAAAAATTCCACCACGATTTCAACAGCTTCCACCCCACCATCAACCTCAGCCTGGACCAATCTACACGGGAGATCCACTTCCTAGACACCACGGTGCAAATAAGTGATGGTCACATTACCACCACCCTATACCGAAAGCCTACTGACCGCTATGCCTACCTTCATGCCTCCAGCTTCCATCCCGGGCATATCACACGATCCATTGTCTACAGCCAAGCACTGAGGTACAACCGCATCTGCTCTAACCCCTCAGACAGAGACCAACACCTACAAAATGTCCACCAAGCATTCTCAAAACTACAATACCTGCATGAGGAAATAAGGAAACAGATCAACAGAGCCAGACGGGTACCCAGAAGCCTCCTACTGCAAGACAAACCCAAGAAAGAAACCAACAGGACTCCACTGGCCATCACATACAGTCCCCAGCTAAAACCTCTCCAACGCATCATCAGGGACCTACAACCCATCCTGGACAATGATCCCACACTTTCACAGGCCTTGGGTGGCAGGCCAGTCCTCGCCCACAGGCAACCTGCCAACCGGAAACATATTCTCACCAGTAACTGCACACCGCACCATAGGAACTCTAGTTCAGGAACCAATCCGTGCAACAAACCTCGATGCCAACTCTGCCCACATATCTATACCAGCGACACCATCACAGGACCTAACCAGATCAGCCACACCATCACCGGTTCATTCACCTGCACGTCCCCCAATGTAATATATGCCAGCAATGCCCCTCTACTATGTACATCGGCCAAACTGGACAGTCGCTACGGAAAAGGATAAATGGACACAAATCAGATATTAGGAATGGCAATATACAAAAATCTGTAGGAGAAGACTTCAACCTCCCTGACCACACTATAGCAGACCTTAAGGTGGCCATCCTGCAGCAAAAAAACTTCAGGACCAGACTTCAAAGAGAAACTGCTGAGCTTCAGTTCATCTGCAAATTTGACACCATCAGCTCAGGATTGAACAAAGACTGTGAATGGCTTGCCAATTACAGAGCCAGTTTCTCCTCTCTTGGTTTTCACACCTCAACTGCTAGAACAGGACCTCATCCTCCCTGATTGTACTGCCTCATTATTTCTAGCTTGCCTGCATATATACACCTGCCCCTGGAAATTTCCACTACATGCATCTGACGAAGTGGGTATTCACCCAAGAAAGCTCATGCTCCAAAACGTCTTAGTCTATAAGGTGTCACAGGACTCTTTGCTGCTCTTACTTGGATGCTTGCTGCCCCTTAACACACCCCTTCTATCCATGCACACAAATCTCTCACTTGAGTTTGGTACTTCAAACCTGGGGCTAGCTGGTCTGGCTGGGGCTGTGAGTGCTTGGGTGCAGCTTTCACTCTGAATGGTAACTCACCCACTTTGTAGTGAGGACCCAGGCTAAATCACTCAAGTGCTGATAATCCTCCAGTGGTTTCCTACGGTTCCCCGATGTGCTCAGAAAGGGCAGAGAAATTCTCCCACAAGTCACTGGAAAGTAGTCAGAGTGGCTCAGCTTACTTCAGTACAAAACCCCATAAAATATACCCTCTGAAGTCCTACTCACACCCAGGCTAGGCTAACCCACATGCTCAGATCCACCTAAGTTAAATCTGCAGTGAAGATATATCCTAAATGCTTTGTGTAGGTCACAGAACTTCAAATGATACAGTATTTAGGAAAAAAGGCTGGCATCTGCTGATTTCAGATCAGCCAGATGTGTCTGATGAGGGCACATTGATCAAGTCAGAACCTAGACCAGATAGAGACTTGTTGGCTAAGTCCTCTTAGAGTCTCTGGTGTTCAGCTCTGCTGTTATTTCAGCCTAGGTTGACGGAAGCTGAGTGTTGTAAAGGTGTTGCTTGTAAAGAATAACAAGTTGGTTTGATACTATTTTTTTCATGTTGAGCCTATGCATTGAGAGAGTCAGTCCCAGGATTCCACATTATGCTTTTCTTAATGGGGCTTCAGGAAAACAATGTATGAATATCCAAGGGATTGTGGGAAACAGAGCCAAGGATAGTGGAAGATTCTGGAACAGGTAATTGGATTAGAGCTGGTATCCTCCTCTATCTCCTCAAATAGTACTTCTGGTGCATCAAAAAGAAAAGCCACTGTACCAAGCTACCATTTCTTCCCATCAGTCAGTCGGGTAACAATGTTTCCTATTTGCATAACTCAGATCCTTCTGTCTTTACTGAACAGAAATGTTCTGCAGAGTTTGGGGTCTCCCTGAGTTCCTGCCTGGGAACTTGCAGTCATTACAAGTACTACATTTTTACATTTATGATGAAAATTAAACTGATCCCCAAATCATGGAATTGCATTTCCTAGTGCATATATTAAAATTTGGACTGTCGATTCATCGCAGTTCATCCATGCGATTAATGCAAAACAAATGAACTAGATTTAAAAAATAGTCGCAATTAACTGTGGTTTTAATTGCACTGCTAAACAATAAACGAATACCAAATTAAATGTATTACAAATATTTTCGGATTTTTTTCTACATTTTCAAATATATTGATTTCAATTACAACACAGAATACAAAGTGTACAGTGCTCACTTTATATTATAATTTTTGAGTACAAATATTTGCACTAATGAGTTTAACTAGAACACTAGGCCAGCAAAGTGGACACAAGAATGGATAAACTGCATCATCTCCTGCCTGTCGCATCATATCCATTGACTCAAAGTTTAATTGCTGTGGATGGCAGAAGATGCTACTGCTGGCTTGCTTCGCTGAAGTTGTCCCCATGATAGGAAGCAGCTTTAAATGCTAGTAGAACAGTTTTGAAAAGCTGCTGAATCAGCAGTTCTTGCTATATTGGCTTATGCCTCATTTAGAGCTGGGTTGCATTAGTCTCTTATGATCTCTCTTCCCTTTCTCTCCCCCTCTCCCCCCAAATGGAGTCATAGCCGTTTTGTGCCACTGCAACATGCTTGCTGCATCAAGGGACCTCTACCAGAGCTTGCTGATGTAAACAACTACTGAATGTAACCTACAAAATACATAGATTGGATGAGGTCCTACATTTCTGTCTTAAATAGCCCCTGACAATCATCCCTGGCATGCAATTGCTGATGTGAGGTTTCCAGATACATTAGAATTACTATTTTTTAAATCTACACTCAGTATTTGTGAAAGTTGCCAGACTATTTGTGAACGTGGAATGGTAGACAGATCTCACTAAAACAATAAAAGTCCCATGCCCTCAGATGAGTGGAGGCCAATGATACCCCAAGATTAACTTGACAGCTCTGAAGATTAGTCCTCTGTGTCAGCCATAGAACAAATACAGTATAGATAACAACAGTGCAACTTTCCCTCGCCCTTGATCAGGAGGGACTACATCTAGGGACAAGAAAGTAGCTTAGCCTCCATGATACAGTCCTTGGCCAATCTGTTTAGATGAACAATGATGGTATCAGCAATTACAGGTCTGACTTTTCAGAAATCTCAATCAGGTTGGCTTAATCTACCTGAAAGATGGGGTGTCTCTCTCCTTCCTGCCCTCTCTTGCTTCATTCTGCTTTAACACTGACACTCTGGACCAGTGAGGAAGGCTCATGACTGCCGGAAAGAGAACATTTACAAATGGCCTCTTTTCCTGGAGAAGGCACTTAGATATTATAGAGAAAGGTACCAATAGAAGACCTAAGGAGGCCACCAAATAGCCTTCAGATGCAAACAGCTTTTAGTTACTACCTACATGGACTGGAGTTGAACTGGTGGGCTTGGAGTGAAAGGCTCTCTCATTACCAGTCCCCTCCTTTATTATTCGGTGCTCTTTTTAAAAAAAACAAATGAACAAAAAATCCTACCTGAATTTTTTTCCTTTGCTTTCCTACAGGACAGCCTTGGTGGTAACAGCAAGACTGCTATGGTGGCAACAGTCAGCCCAGCAGCAGATAACTACGATGAGACCCTTTCCACATTGAGGTACGCAGACCGGGCCAAGAACATAGTTAATCATGCCGTGGTGAATGAAGACCCCAATGCCCGCATCATCCGAGAACTCCGAGAAGAGGTAGAGAAGCTCCGAGAACAGCTCACCAAAGCAGAGGTACAATATATTAGCTGTTCAAGGCTCCTTTGGATGTTGTTCTTCATGCTGCTGCAATCCTGTGAAGACACTGATTGGATATTTTGTCTGGGCTTGAAGATAAACATCAGTAAGGCAATGCTAGACAGTATTTATGGGAAAAATCCACGTCATCTGTCTTCACCTCAGCTTTCTTCCTCTCCGCATTTTTCCTCGTATCCGTATGAGGCTGCTGAGTGTTGACTAGTGGGGGTGGTAATGTGAGAGGCAAGCTTCCCTTGGAATGTTTCATTGAGTGGTCACATTGTAGTGTCCAAGCTTAGGCAGAGATCAAGGAGGAAGGAAGAGATACAGATAGAACTAAGGACACAGACATGTGCTTGCTATTGGGAGGGCTTTACCTAACTACCCAGGAAGACAGCAGAATTACAACACTTTCTTCAAGATGTAAATATATTCACATGATTTCTGTTTACCTTACAGCTTTCAAAAACATTTAACAATATTTATTATGAATTTATCCCCTATTTCAGGTTTTAAAGACAGGATACTTGTGATTAATTTGTGCTTCAAACTGAAGCATGCAGGAGCATGATCTAATGGTTAGAAAACAGGGCTAGGAGTTATGGTAGTTTTTCAGTTCTCTTCCCAGAACCACCAAAGAAGTTGCTGTGATTATGGCCCCACCAAGTTATTTAATCTGTGTCTGTTTCTCATTCTGGAAAATTGGGATAACAACACTTCTCTGGTGGAAGTAGTATGGGGCTCAATGGTTGAGGCTTTCAAAAGTAACTAGTGTTTTTTTTGTTGCTTCAGTGTTGGAGTGTTTAAGTTGAGACACGTGAACTTGCTGAGCATCGCCCACCCCCTCTGAAAATTAATCCCTTTTAAGGTATCTCAAGCCAGGCACCCAAAATCAGTAGTCACTCTTGAGAACAAAAACAAACACCAACAAAAAACGCACACATGCCAAAATTTTCAAATCATTGGAGATCCTTTGAGAAGTGCTATGTGTTTATTTTATGGTTTTGTTTTCATATTCTAGCTGGTTGTTGACAGAAAAGGATTAGTGCCCAAATAATGGAAGCCAGCTCTCTAAAACAATGTAATATAAGTGATGATTCCTTTTCCTGTGTGTTAAATCCTACCCCTACCATCATCTCAATGGAATTGACACAAGATACAAAAATTCTATACAGCTTGTAGCTAGAAGTCTGCACTGTAAAGATCATAAGCTGTATTTGTATCCTCTCTTCCCCTCCAGCTTATTGCATTTGTATGTGACTTATTTATCTTCATAAAATAATCTCTTACACATATTTCTAAAAAAAAAAAAAGTTTAGTGACCCATATGGACAGTTGCAGAATTACATTCTGAAGTTCCTGTCTAAATTACAGTGTATTTTTCCTCTTGGCGTCAGTGTCTCTCACTTTCTCTCTCAAATAGCTGTAAGCGGAACAATATCTGACACTTTCATTTTTTAGTGGACAAATAAGATTCATTCCTCTCTTTTGATCTTTTTATTTTATCTATACTAATTGAGTCAAGTTAACCTAACTCTTCTGGAACTAATTCCAAAATGTGGTACTGTGTCCACATTTCTAAGTCTACCAACATTTCTGTGCTGATCTTGGAAACTACACAACCAACTAATTTAGACTCTCTGGGGATGCGCCTGCTTTCCTACATTCTGGTTTTGGTCCTGTGTATCTGAGAGTTTTGTATTTTGTTCTAATAAATATGCAGTGTTGTGTCACCTGGGTGTCAAAATAAGGTTAATAATGCTTAGCACTAATTTTATATATCTCATGCACATATGCTATCAAAACAGCAACCAAAAAATCCTCCTTTTGTAGGTATAATTGATATCCAAGCTGATGGAGAAGCAGACACAGATGTTAAGTGATTTGTCTGAGATTATATGAAATAACCAAAGCAGATTTAGAAGCTGAAAATAACTTATTTCCAACTTTGTGCTTTGCTCACTAGATCCCATTGCCTTTGCTTAATCAATACTTCATTAGAATTAGGCATATTAGACCTTTGTTCTAGAGACTACACTGGCTTCCCTTTCCTTCATGGATAAAATCTGTTCTATTGGTTTATGAGCTATGAATTCCTTATGATTTAGATATTTAAAGGGTGGCCTTTCTGCAGGCTTTATCTGGACAGTTGATCTGCTGAGATGCTCCAGCTGAAAGTCCCTAGACTAGTATATCTGGGGGCTGGGGAAACTCCAGTACAAAGGAGGAACCTACACTCCTAGCTCTTGCTTCTGCTCTTGGTCAAAGAGATCTGGAGTCTGTTCAAGGCATGCAGCAAAATCTCTGTGCTTATCTTGGATTTTTCTTGAAGGAATTGTGGTTGTGGGGTTAGGAAGTTGGTCCAACGAGGAGCTATGTTTCACAGAATCATAGAAATGAAAGGTCAGAAGTGACCTCGAGAAGTCATCTAGTCCAGACCCCTCTGCTAAGGCAGGACTAAGTATACCTAAAGCATCCCTGACAGGTGCTTGTGTAACCTGTTCTTAAAAACCTCCAGTGATGGGGATTCCACAACCTTGCTTCGAAACCTATTCCAGTGCTTAATTATCCTTATAGTTAGAAAGCTTTTCCTAATATCTAATCTAAATCTCCCTTGCTTGCATTGATTGACATTGTGTAAACGCCAAGTGGTTGACAGTATTTTCATTTTGTAACTGGAAATGATACACAAATAAGCATAAATTATTATAACAAATCTACTTCTTATCGAAGATAGTATAAGAAGAATACCCCAGTACTAGTACTGGTGGACATTACATATGAGACAGAAACATCAGCCCCATGCCAATCTCATGGGGAAAATATCTATCCACTTGCCTCCTTGAATAAGCATGAGGCTCTGACTCAGTCATGAAGTCCAACAAACTTAATGAATTGACAAAGGGATAGAATTGCAGTGTTAAGCATTAAGTTAGGATCACCCTGCCTGCAGCTTTGCAAAATACAAACAGCAGTGTTTCAGCTGTCTGAGTGATCCATGTGGAGAAAAGTGATCTCTTAGGAGCCGAACCCTGGACCATGCAAAAACAAATCTCCGCAATTATGATCATGTTAATAATCATTGAGACCCTAACTGCCCTTTTGTGAGGAAAATCATTGAGAAAGTGATGGCAGGCCAACCCCATCATTTCTGACAGTCTCTCTGATTCTTTTAGATACCAATCAGTGAGGCTTCAGAATTGAACATGGCAACAAAATGGACTATATGGTTGATCTCTTCATTGCAATGGAAAGACTTATTGTAATTGATTTACATTAGGGCAGATAAACTCTCTTTTTTGACGGTTTGTGTTTGGAACTAGCAGCATATGAGAGAAGTGGTGGTGATAAGTGATTTGGTTAAATGTGTCGAGGGAGATGAATTCTTTCTGTGGTAGGAGTGTGGGTTAAGTTTCCTTTATTGACCTGTCAAATTGATGTCTAATCTATAGGGATAATCTAGGTTCTAATATCAAGGAATTCAGTGTCTTGTTTTTGCATTTACAGGCGATGAAATCACCAGAACTAAAAGATCGGTTGGAGGAATCTGAGAAATTGATCCAGGAAATGACAGTCACCTGGGAAGAGAAATTAAGAAAAACAGAGGAGATAGCACAGGTTTGCATTTTCTTTGATTTTGGAAGTTAGGAAGAAAATCTTATTACTTAGTTCCTTTGTTTATCTCTTCGTAATAGTTGTCAGGATAGCCCTTCACGTTTATGGGTAAGTAGGTCAAGTTCATTGCTCTTTTAAAGGGCTTCTGCTTAATTCCTGGGATAGCAGGTTACATCACAGATTACTGCTCTGGGGACAATAATAAACCTTCAGACTCTATGTAAATTGAGAGATTTGCTTTGAAAAAATCCGTGGATGTAGAGGATTAGAGGGTTTTTATACCTTTCAGACAGTGAAATCGTTGACTGTGATTAAAGATAGAGTATGACTGCATTAAATACAGGGTTATGTGCTGAATACCTCAAAAACAAAGTTAAGGAGCATTCAGAATATTAAAAAATAATTGAACCTGTTTTTTTCCTTTTTGTAACTTCAAAATCCCCGTGTATGCTCAATAGAGCTCTTATCCCTGATGTTTAGAGCATTCGGCACATAACAGCAAACAATAAAGTTGAAAGTTTGTGCAGTCCACCACAACATTTCCCATCCTTACCAAACAAGTGTTGATGTAAGCACTTGCACTGCAAAACCTATTGAAAGTTCTTGTAGATAGCATATTAAATAGTGAGAAAATATAATCCTGTGGTACAAAAGTGCTGTTGTGGGTGACGTGATCAGAAACAAGGTTAGCCTCAGACCTCTTGAAAGAAATGTTATTTACCTTTTTTTCTTTTCGCTCTTAAATTCTTGACCTGTTATAACATGTTTACAGAGCTGAGATCTTCAAGAGCCTTATATTTTCTGGAGAAAAAAAAGTGAAATGTTGGTAGTGAAAGAATAAGAACTAGTGCTGTGCAATGCTGAGTTTAAAAGGTTTAATTGTTAAGCTGTGTCAAGTGGAGTGATTTATTTTTGGTTTTGTGGCTTATGTCCAACCTGCATTTTAGAGTGGTGGGAAATGTAAATGTGCAAAACCTCACGTCCATATCAAACCTTTTACTGACTATCTTGGTTTGCTAAAGATGAATACTTTCGCTTTTGCTGCATCAAGTCTTTTAATTGTAAAGTCTTAAGGTTGTTTTTTTCCCTAATGCTCTCTTATGGTAAAACCATGTTTTCAACTGCTGGAATTCTTTTGTAAAATGGTGTGAGGTTTTTTGTTTGTCTCAGTTTTTATTAGAAATAAAGTGCTAGCTTATCAGGTCATTTAATACAAACTTTACATCTTCACCTACCGTAATATTTCTTTCACACTAGGAAGCATTAATAATATAAATGTACGTCTCCAGGAACAGAGATGATTCAATATAATGGAACTTTCAAAAATCCACCTTGTCCTTCCCAGGAGCATGAGGGAAGGAAATATTAAAAATGCCCTATATCGGATACAGAAGCACAAGATTGAAAAGAAAATCAGCGAGCTGTGGTGATGAGGGAAAAAAAGTTATCAAAGCATTACGGGGAACTAAATAAATGTCCATTCTCTCAAAATTTTAGAAGTGTACAATAGGAAAAGCACAAGTTATAAAAATTACTTAGACAAGTTAGATGTCTGCAAGTCACCAGATTCTGATGTAATATCTTAGAATATTCAAGGACCTGACTGAGGAGATTTCTGAGACATTAGCAATTCTCTTTGAAAAGTCATGGAAGATTGGAGAGATTCCAGAGGACTGGAAAAGGGCAAATATAGTGCCCATCTATAAAAAGGGGAATAAGGACAACCCGAGAATTAGACTAGTCAGCTTAATTTCAGTACCCACAAAAATGGAGCAAATAATTAAGCAATCAGTTTGTGAACACCTAGAAGATAAGGTGATAAGTAACAGTCAGCATGGATTTGTCAAGAACAAATTGTGTAAAACCAACTTAATATCTTTCCTTGACAGGGAACAAGCTTTGTTGATAGTGGGGAAGTGGTAGATGAGGTATATCTTGACTTTAGCAAGGCTTTTGGTACTGTCTCACATGACTTCTCATAAACAAACTAGGTAAATGCAACCCAGATGGAGCTACTACAAGGTGGATGCATAACTAGTTGGAAAACCATTCCCAGGAGAGTAGTTATCAGTGGTTCATAATCAAGCTGGAAAGGCATATCTAGTGGGGTCCTGCAGGGGTCAGTTCTGAATCTGGTTCTGTTCAATATCTTCATCAATGATTTAGAAAATAGCACAGAAAGTACACGTACAAAGTTTGCGGACGATACCAACCTGGGTGGGGTTACAAGTGCTTTGGAGGATAGGATTAATACTCAAAATGATCTGGGCAAACTGGAGTAATGGTCTGAAGTAAACAAGATGAAATTTAACAAGGACAAAGTACTCTTTAAGAAGGAACAATCAGTTGCACACCTACAAAATGGGAAATGACTGACTAGGAAAGAGTACTGTGGAAAGGGATCTGGGGCTCGTAGTGGATCATAAGCTACATATGAGTCAACAGTGTAACACTGTTGCAAAACAAAAACAAAAACAAAAAACATCATTCTGGGATGTATTAACAGGAGTATTGTAAGCAGGACACAAGAAGTAATTCTTCTGTACTGATTAGGCCTCAAGTGGAGTATTATGTTCAGTTCTGGGCGCCACATTTCAGGAAAGATGAGGACAAATTGGAGAAAGTCCAGATAAGAGCAGCAAAAATTATTAAAGGCATAGAAAACATGACCTGTGAGGGAAGATGGAAAAAAATGGGTTTGTTTAGTCTGGAGAGGAGAAGACTGAGAGGGGACATAACAGTTTTCAAGTACATAAAAGGTTGTTACAAGGAGGAGGGAGAAAAATTGTTCTCCTTAACCTCTGAGGAATGGACAAGAAGCAATGGGCTTAAATTGCAGCAAGAGCAGTTTAGGTTGGACATTAGGAAAAACTTCCTAACTGTCAGGATGGTTAAGCACTGGAATAAATTGCCTAGGGAGGCTGTGGAATCTCAGTCATTAGAGGTTTTCAAGAGCAGGTTAGACAAAAACCTGACAGGGATGGTCTAGATAATACTTAGTGCAGCCCTGAGTGCTAGGGATTAGACCAGATGACTTCATGAGGTCCCTTCTGGTCCTATGATTCTATGATTGTTTGTTTTACTATTGAAGATTTTAGTTTAATTTTTTCCCTGGGCCTATGCACTTAATTTTTTTTGCATAATAGAGAAACTCTGGCTTTCATATTTTTTTAAAGAAAATCTTGCATGATGCAGACCAGGAATCAACTCTTTCTTTGGCCTATGGGTCCTGTGTCTACGAAAAAGGTTAGAGAGAACGACAGCCCTGAGTTTATAGAATGGAATTGAGTGAGGAAATAGCGATTTTAATCATGGTTCTGCTGTGGTCTTCTTGTGCAAGTTACTTAACCCTTCTATTTCTCAATTGCCCCTCTGCTTAAAAAAAAAAGTTAGGGGGATTACTTATTTTGCTCACATGAGGCAAGACAATAACAGTTCTCAAAAAGAACTAGGTAAGTTCATGCAGGAGAGGTCCATCAATGGCTATTAGCCAGGGTGGATAGGGATGGTGTCCCTAGCCTCTGTTTGCCAGAAGCTGGGAATGGGTGACAGGGGATTGATCACTTGATAATTAGCTGTTCTGTTCATTCCTTCTGGGGCACCTGGCATTGGCCTTTGTTGGAAGACAGGATACTGGGCTAGATGGACCTTTGGTCTGACCCAATATGTCCATATTTACATTCTTATGAGCACTGTGGGACAACTCTGGGAAATTCCTTGTATTACGATGGTGGGGAATTCTCTCCTTTGCAATCCTAGCTTTAGTAGATGATGGACCCTCACCTGATCCTCAGTTTTCTGTTTAATTTCTGAGCTAGGTGGTATTATTAACCAAACTGTGGCCATTCTTTTAGGAAAGGATGGCAAGATAGAAAGATATCTGTCCACTACAAAGTCAAAAATGTTTGAGTGAAGAGTGGAATACTGGGAGAAAAACTTTTAACATTTCCCTGTAAAAGATGTACACTTTTAATAAAGTACTGCTTTGTTTTTGCACTCTTAAGAAGTCAATTGATGAGAATAATATACCATCTTAAATGCTACTGTTTTTGTTTAGCAGGAAGTCTTTCCTGCATTACTTAAATAGAATTTCAAATTTTTTGGTGTTCAGTTTCTAGGAGACAAAGATGAACAGAGTTTGACTTGGCAAGGATTTGGCTGAATGTGTTGCCTCCTAGCTAAGAATGGGAAACAGAAGGCTGAAGAGATGGCTTTGTGTTGCTCTTTCACTATTTCAGGGAGGCTATATTGAAGCCCAGGCAGATCTACAGTGTGATCCTCACAACTGTACTGGTCTTTCGCTAACAAGTTGTAACCCTCTGAGACTATAGGGTTTCAACATGCAGTGGCAAGAGGCCCATCAAAATTAGTTTCCTGGATACCTTGTTTAATCTAATAAGTTGCTGCCTATTATGTTGATTTGATTTCTTAGCAGGTACTAATGTGCAATGTAATATATCTGTTTCTTAAACATCTTAAACATTAATATTTTGGAGGTTTCTCTTATAGGAGCGGCAGAAACAACTGGAAAGTCTTGGCATATCTCTTCAGTCTTCTGGAATCAAAGTTGGGGATAACAAGTGCTTCCTCGTTAATTTGAATGCAGATCCTGCTCTCAATGAACTTCTGGTCTACTACTTAAAGGTGAAATAACACTTTGTTTCAGCATGTTTAAGTGGATCATTTAACCCTGTGAAAATGCATGTGGGTAGAGAGTTCCTTATGAGAAACAGACTACAGAGACGTTGTTTAGTGTCCAGTGGTTAGCAAAAATGGCACAACTACAGCTTTTTTTAAATTGCAGATCATCTTTACTGTTACAGAGAACCAGAAAGCAGTGTAAATGTGTCTTAGTAGCATTTTGTATCTTTAGAAATTTTCCCTTTTGCAAGCAGTTATCTGGCCTTTACAGCTGTCTTTGTGTAGCTTTACTCAGAAAAGTGATTATGCAAAAATGGGTGCATCTTACTAAATCAGTTTGCTTTTCCATGTATGTTCACAGTTATATCTACTGACTTCTAAAATGAGTTCTGTTACCACTGCAGAATCAATATGGCTCTGGGGAGAGAGCTGGGTTCTGTTGCCATGCAACTTGCGATTGTAGAATTCCGTATTATTGGTGATGGGTGCAAAAGAATAATCCAGCTTAAGTCTTGGTTTCTGAGCTAATTTGTGAATTGAGCAGGTTTGGTCTGGAGGCAGAGTGACAAAACTGCAGCATAGATTCCATTTAATAGATAGATAGATTCCACTGAAGTGGAATACAGTAATTTGTCTTGAGGCAGCCACATGATTAGCATTTGGGCTAGAAGTGGTTTTGTGCTGCCTCTCTTAGGAGATGTATCTTATCTTCTTTTTACATCAGTCATTGTATATCACAGAGCAAACCGCTACCCAAAGAATTAAAACAAAAGAAAAAAAACCCTTATTCATCACTGCCCCATATAACCCTTAATAAACAACAAAAGAGCTGATTCAGGATTTTTGGAGAGGAGTCAAAGCATTTCCAGGCATCTTGTATGTAGGAGTCTGGATTCTGATTCATACTGCTAAGTCAGCCTCAACTCTGACAGCTATTGAGACTGTGGTGATTTCTTTGTTGCTTAATGTGAATACATAACAAGAATACATTAGTGACAAAGCACATTCAAAAGGATGACCTCAGTCCATGTGCAAAATGCACTCATTGTTATGTGGTGTAGGATAGGGAAACCAGTAAAAATAATACTCAATGTTCTTGCAATTCCCTTTCAGATAGAACCAGAACTATCTATCTTAGAGTTTTATTTTGCTTCTCATTACTGTTACAGTCACTAAAAATCAAATTTAGAAGCCATGTAATGCTCGACTCCTCCCATTTTGGGGTAAAAATCTCGGCCTGGGCTAGGGTTTGTGTTTGGGTTATTTTTTAGATTTTTTTTGTTTTTTTTTTTTTAATTTCGGATTGATTTGTTTCAGACTTTCTTTTTGGGTAATTTCAGATTTCTGAGTAGAATGGGGTTTCTGTTTTATGTCATTCTTGTGGAGAGAAGGCTTTTTCAAAGAGAAAAGTTTTTGCAGAATTTCCTGAAGATGGTTAGAATTTGGATCCACCAAATCTCAGAGCCAACTCCCTTTTGTCAGACTAGCAATCATCTTCGACTTCTTTTGTGTTGAGCCATTTGAGCTCTGCAAGAGCTGGGTAGCGCTGTCTGGAGCAGGGGTTCTCAAACTAGGGGTCGAGACCCCTCAATAGGTCGTTAGGTTATTATGTGGGAGGGTCACGAGCTGTCAGGCTCCACCCCAAACCCTGCTTTCCTCCAGCATTTATAATGGTATTAAATATATAAAAAAGTGTTTTTAATTTATAAGTGGGATTGCACTCAGAGTCTTGCTATGTGAATGGTGTCACCAGTACAAAAGTTTAAGAATCACTGGTGTAGAGCTCCCTTTGGTTGATGGAGAGCTCTATTCTAGGGTGTAAAGAGAAGTTGTGCCCAATTGTTCTGGGTATTCCACATGTAGACTTGCGGCATACTATAAGTGGTCTGTATGCCACCATTATCTGTTCTTAACTAATAGTCCCTTGTTAGCCTCTTACCATTGCTACTGTCACTTCTTTACATTGAAGGTACGTCTGCCTGCTGCCAAAAGAAGCTTGCAGTGTAGAGTACACACCCGTGTAGGTGCCCTAGCAGGGATATAAGTAACATTGTAGCTGATGAGGCATGGCTTAGGCAAGTAAAGAAACATCTGAAGGGTGGAGGTAAGTAAGTAGGGGAAGACTCTGGTAGCGGGGCAGGGCTCTCCCAGCTTCCTGTTGCTGGAGCGTTTCCCTGCCGCAGAAAAAAACTCTGGCCGGGGAGGCAGCAAGGAAAGGCTGAGCCATTCCTGTCTGCCTCTCCACTGCCAGAGCCTTTCCGAGGCAACTGTAGCTACACACTGAAATGTGGATGCAGCTTGCTTTCCACTGCGGCATGTAGCTACACGCTGCTGCTGGTGTGTAGTGTAGTGTAGAAGTAGCTCAGCATAGTACTTCTCAGTCACTAAAGGATTCCAGAGTGTGGACCTTGTTCACTCTTTGACATGAAGGTCTAGATCAATCTAAAATTTGTTGTTATTAATGTCACTTATAAATCAGTTCAATTCCATTTCTCTGTTTCTAGTTATGTCTCCTTCCCCTTTTTTAAAAACTACTAAGTAGCTTTCAAAACTTCAATAATGAAGGAAGTGGGCATGTCCGAAAGGTAGGATGTAAGACTGTGAGGTGTGCACGCACTATAGAGTAATCAGAGGGAAATTTCTGCTATCTGTGGCCAACATCTGAATTTGATTCTTCCACAGGAACACACATTAATAGGGTCAGATGACTCCCAAGATATCCAGTTATGTGGAATGGGAATTCTTCCTGAACACTGTATTATAGAAATAACATCAGAAGGACAGGTTATGCTAACGCCTCAGAAAAATACTAGGTAATGTTATAAAATATTGTAAAGTCAGTTCCATAACTTTAATTTTAGTAAATATATTAGAGTGAATGGTGCATGAAGATGATTTCTAAATAAGCTTTTTCACTTAATCTCAAGATAAAATGCTACTTGGCTTCTGTTTAGATTTTAATTAGCTTGCTGTGTTCCCCATGAACAGCTCTGTCAGTGCACCGCATTCCTAATATATAGTATCCTTGCTCTTCCAGTTCTGGGTCTTTTTGGATTAGATTTCAAACAGAATATCTGGGGTATGTGTGTCTTTTTTCTTAGTGATGATACAGAAGTAAATTATAGTTTCAGCAAACGTGCTAACTTATTTGCACTTGTCTAAATTTAGCTGTGAGTGTCAAGATTTAAACTAATCTTCTATAAACACTGTTCATATGTGAAATTTTATTGAAGCACTTGCTATGTTGTCCGATTAAGTAACGCTGTTTGGAAAGTAAATGCTATGTTCTAACAAACCACAAAATACCATGCACATTTGGGGTCTCTAACAAAAGCTTGATGTTCCATATAATTTGGTGATGAAGATGTAATGGGCATGAAATTCCTGTACTTTCTCAAGGTTCAGTATGTGCAGGCCTAGGAGCCTGTACTATTTTAGAAATCAGCAGTGTAAAAGTACAGTTTTTGCCAGTATGAACCATAACACTGAAGTTGATGATGTCTCCAGTAAACCATACATATAGCCAAGATCTTCAACATTTTCTTTACGTGGTGTACCTTTATTCTCCCTGTATTTCTAAACAATGTAAAAATAGCTGTGTTTGCTTCCAATAGGCTATATTCAAAGCCATACACTTTTTTAGGCCCAATAGATTTGTTTTCAATAATGCTCTTCAAGTACAGTCTGTGTGAAAAAATATTAAATATTATGAAGCTTAAATGAGAGTTTAAATCAGTTCAGGGATTGATGAAACAGTGCCAGGTTACAGGAAACATGCTTGCATATTAATTTGTAATCCTCAAACCTGCTTTCCTCCCCCAAACTAAATGAGAGAATGAAACAAACTATTCTCTCCCCACAAAAAATGAAACCTATCTGGATGTATTTGTATTAGCTTTTCTTTTTCTTCTCACAGAACATTTGTAAATGGTTCTGCTGTTGTGGGTCCTACACAGCTACACCATGGAGACAGAATACTATGGGGAAACAACCACTTCTTCAGGTATAAAAGGTCTTAATTCAGTTATGAGCTTCAGCCAGTTTTGCTTTAGCTTCAAGCACAAAGAATAATTATGGGCCTCTACCCAAGCTCTTAAGATGCAGATGGACCATCTGCTGCCTGTTCTATGGGTTTGTAGAGGCAATGCTTGCTAGAGGATGTTTCTGAATGACCAGTGTCATAGCCGCTGTGCACAGTCTTGGCTTGGTTGTAATGTGCTGAGGATGATTTTAATTTATGTCTTTCCAGGAGGTTGTGGCCCATGTTGATGTGGACCATACTGCTGTCATTAGCACCTTTGTCACCTCCAGATTAGATTACTACAGTGCACTGTATTTGGGGCTACAGTTTACATTTTTCTTAAAGCTGAGGTTGGTGTGGAATTCTGAAGCACCCTTGGCAAACACTATGTCCCGTGAGCATGTGACGTTGATCTGCAGTGTCTGCATCTTGGTTTCTAGATGGATTTTAAAGTGATTGACTTGACCTGTCATTTTCTAAGTGACATGGGACATACCTATCCAAAAGAGCCCCATGCTCCATAGCATATTTCTGCAGTTCTGGTCATTGGAGACCCTCAGAATGGAGTTCCCTCTGTTTAAAAAAAGAAAAGTGATGATGATTGCTGGCAGGTGTTCTCTGGGAAGGGCCTCTCATCTTTGTAACTCGCTCTCCACCCTGGGTCTGAAATGGCCCAACTCTTTTGACCTGTAGGGCATGCTGTAAAACCTAATTATTCTCCTTCCCTTTTGGAAAGAGGGAGGCTTGTGAAAGGGGAAGAAGAGGAAGATAACTTCAGTGTCACCAGTTTGCTGGTTAATGAAATTGATGGGGTTGTAAATTATATCTGTATTTTTAAATGCTGTCAGAGGTGCCTAGGGCCATAGATAATCAGTGAATTATCAGATGAACACAGGCTCCCAATTTGACACTGTGGCCAAAAGAGCTAATGTGATCCTGGATACATGAACCAGGAAATCTTGAGCAGGAGTAGAGAGATTATATTGTTTCTATATATTTCACTGGTGACACTGCTGCTGGAATACTGTGTCCACTTCTGGTGCCCACACTTCAAGAAGGGTGTTGATAAATTGGAGAGAGTTCAGAGAAGAACCATGAGAATAATTAAAGGATTAGAAAAACATGCCTTATATAGTTATAAACTCAAGGAGCTCTGTGTATTTACCTAAGAAAGATAAGGTTAAGGAGTGACTTGATTACAGTATATAAGTATTTGCATAGGGAACAAATATTTAATAATGGGCTCATCAATCCAGCAGAGAAAGGTGTAACATGGATTTTTTTAAAGTGTATGCTCTTGGAATCATTTGGGGTAAATTCTCTGGCCTGTGTTATACAGGAAGTCAGTCTAGATGATCCCAATGGTCACTTCTGGCTTTAGAATCTATGAATAGATAAGTGTCCATCTGTTATAAATGGCTGTATCTGAAGAAGAGGAGAGAAAGGCAGTTACGCTTCCAGTGTGATGTAGTGGTCCCGGTTAGGGTGCTTTGAAACCTTTATTTTGACTCTACTGAGGAAGGTACCACCTTGAGCCACACAATATTTTAAAAGGAAAATCTATGGATTGTGGGGACTTGCCTTCATTTTAAGAATCCTGTAAAAGAAACAGTTTTATTACTGAGCAGGGGATAAAAATTGTTTGTTTGTTAGACATTGCCTTTCTCCCCCCTCTTTTTTTAAAGATTGAATTTACCAAAAAAGAAAAAGAAAATAGAGCATGAGGATGAAGAGCAAGACAATTCTATGGGGTGCAGCAACAGTGTCGAGCAGCTAGATATGGATGGAGACAGTTCCAGTGAAGTGTCCAGTGAAATGAACTTCAGCTATGAATATGCCCAAATGGAAGTTATCATGAAGGCACTCAGTGGCAATGGTAAGAGGCAGCAAATATATTAAGAATACAAGCAGGGAATAGGATTACATCCTGAGTACCTTGTAATGCAGGAATCATTTTCCTTTATAGCTTCCTACATAAACACTTTCTTCTGTTAGTCACTTGGCTCTTGAAGGGGAAAAAAACTACAAAACTTATTAGAATTCATCGTTTCTGTTCAGGCGAGACCCAGAACTAGAACATTGGGGATCTCATGGTCTAACATTGAGGTATTTGAGCAGAGCTGAGTACTGTCTGATCCTGCAACTGACTTGGAAGTCAAGTTTTTTGGTTTTAGTAGCCTTATATAGCTGCTGAAGGTGTCCCACTTTGCAAAGATGAGAGGAATTGATTCAACCTGACCATGTCCATCTCTAACTTCCATTAGATCACCTACCTATCCCTCTCTGATTTCTAATGCTAAACCATAGAACAAAACGCTTGGTTTATTATACTCTGACAAAATATAATAGTCCATCTCTTCTAGTTATTTTTCACCTTTAGAGTATACTTTATCCATTGAGCTGAGAGCCTTACAAAGGCGGAGAACTGGCAGTATCCCTGTTTTATTGATGAGGACTGAGCCATAGAAAAATGATAACTTGTTCAAGATCATGTGATAAATTCACGGCAGAACCAGGAATACAATCCGGGTCCCCTTAGTCCCAAACTCTGTGCCCTGTTCACTGGATCACTGCTTCCCTCTAATAGTTCTGCGCACAGTGAGAGTCCAAACACTTCACTACTAGCTTCTTTATTTTCAACACCTGTTTAGATCCGATGCAGTCAATCTTGCAGAGCGTGGAACAGCAGTACGAAGAGGAGAAGCAATCCGCACTGGAGCGGCAGAGATTAATGTATGAGCACGAGCTAGAGCAGCTGCGAAGGCGGCTGTCTCCAGAGAAACAACACTTCCGCAGCATGGACAAGTTCTCTCACTCGCCCAGTGCTCAGCAGCGCATACGCCAGTGGGCAGAAGAGAGGTGGGTGATGAGAACCTACAGCATTTCTCAAGCAGTGGTGGTCAGGCTTGAGGTCCTCTAATGCCAGCGAAATCTCTTATAGATTTAAGATACATTTGACTACAACACACGTCCTTGGCTCCCCAGAAGGGCCCTGCAGAGAAGCGGCAATGTTGTGGGGATACCATCAGCCAAGACGAAATGTCAGTGTAAGGATTATCAGATCACGCAGTTTGTTCCAATAAGTCCTCGAAAATAAAGGTGGAAAAGAACTATTTTGTCACCTTATCTAGTTATGTGGGAATGCTACCTGCAGTGTATTCTCAAATGGCTTATTCATTTTAATTTTAAGTGAAGAGTAGGAGATGTGGGAAGTTTATGTACTCTTCTATAAACTATAGCACAAGGTTGCCAATCTTATTGACCTTCCAAGCCGCACAGGATAATCTTCAGAAATTTGAGTTCTGGGTCATGCCGGCTGGGGCTCAGGGCTTCAACTCTGCAGCAGGGTGGTGGGGCTAGAGGCTTCTGTCCCTTGGGGGAGGGGAATATTGAGGCTTCTGCTCTGCCGGAGGTGCCTACCTGGGCTTGGGGCTTTGCAGCTGAAGCCCCAAGCCCTGACAGGCACTTCCTGTGGGGTTGAAATCTTGAGCTCTCGCAGAATCCCTGAGCTCCTCCTCCACAGTCTGGTAGGTGGTAATTGGGGGAGGCATGGGGAACTCTATGAGCTTCACTTTAACTGTAAAAGAGCCCTATGCAGCTTGCGAGCCATGGTTTGACCATCCCTGCTATAGCAACAGTTATCCCAAGATCATCCACCCTGGAAGCAACTCCTTTCAGAGGCTGCAAACTTACCCTTACAGCCACTGCATTTATTCCGCTTATGTTCAAATATCTGACCTGAGCAGTCCTAGGGTGGAGAGTGGAATAGCACTAGATGAAAGGAGGATTGTCCCACAGTCCCTGCAAGAGTTGGTCACTGGCTCTAGTGATTCATTTTAGGTCCATGAGGGGGATCCTCCTGCCCCTTCCTAGAAAATTAGAGTGAAGGTGCTCAGGATTTCTGCCTCCTGTCATAGCAAAATCACTAACAGTGTTTCTGACAGTAACAGCAGCCTTATGGTGAAAGTGGTGCTTTGCTTAAAGCAGAGGGTGAGGCGGAAGACACTGAATATAGTAGTAATTAAAACACACACACAGGCACAACCCAAAAAAACCAATAATTCACTGTTAACTTAAACTGCCAAAGAAACATTTTTTGCAAAAATAAGTATTGTAATGAAGGATGGAGCATTTCATCTCTAGGTCACAGGTTCAAATCCAGACCAGATCATTTGTGACCATCTCATAATATTTTGGCTGCTTGTGTAGAAGGACTTTGGTGTCAGCATATATCCGTGTGAAGAGTTTTCAGTATCACAGTAGGCACTAATTGTTGCACTCTTCTCAGAGAACAAATGTTGACTGGATCATGGAGACTGAATTATCCATTCATCTTAACGCAGTTCTTCCACTTCTAGGTGGGAAAGGTGTGGAATAGCTCACACAGATGCAGCCTGTTCTACGGATGCAGAAAGAGGCCTTTGGATCTCTAGACTTGGCAGCCTGGCAACTTTTGTATTCACTAAATTCATATAAATTTCAAATATCTTTTTTTTCAAAAAGACCAAGTTAGTGTTTAACTAATCTTTCTATTTTAAAATCAGCTTCTTTGGATATTGATTCCTATGAATACACTACTTACATGGTAGTGATCAGCCCCATGATCCTTTGTGTTCTGGTGCAAATCTAGTTAAAAGTTTCCTCACTAAAATAATTTATTGATTGTCCCCTTTTTTTTTTCCCCCTCTTTAAAAGAGAAGAAATGTTGAACCACAGCCTGAGGAAGCTGAGAGAGCAAATTGTTAAAGCTAATTTGTATGTGAGAGAAGCCAGTTTCATCTCAGAGGAATTGGAGAAGAGCACGGAGTATAAGGTCACTCTGCAGATCCCAGCATCAAGTCTTAATGCTAATAGAAAGGTGAGGCAGCAGCTCACTGAGCTTAACCATTGTTCAATAAAAGGTTGCCTTGTGGAGTACTTCACACTGTGATCCAGTGGCTCTAATGATCCAGATAATTTGCCAACATGTTCACGCTTGTGAACAGTGATTTTGGAAGAGCATGTGGCATGTTTATTGTATCTGATAACATGAAAGTATGGAAATATGCCAGTTTATGGAAATATGATGTGGTGCAAGTTTAACATCAGTTTCTACAGCAATGTTGCCAGAGTTTAAAAACACCAAAGATCAATTCTTAAAAACCATTAAACATGCTCTTAAGTTTGCCTGCTAACCATGGTCATTTGACCCAACTTCCCTACTTAATGGAAAAGGAGAGCTAATAATTAACTGTGCTAATAACTGATTGGTCCTGCTTTGAGCAGGGGGTTGGACTAGATGACCTCCCTTCCAACCCTGATATTCTGTGATTCTGTGATCAGGAAGGTTGAGGTGTTTAATGCGCATTTTGCTTCAGTTTACACTAAAAAGGTTAATGGTGGCCAGATACTCAACCCAAGTAATATTAACAACAAAGAGGGAAGGAACATAAACCAAAATAGGGAAAGAACAGGTTAAAGAATATTTAGATAAGCTAGGTGTAGTCAAGTTGGCAATGCCTGGTGAAATTTATTCTAGGGTACTTAAGGAACTAGCTGACGCAATCTCAGAACTGTTAGCAGTGATCTTCAAGAATGGATGGAACAGTGAGATCCCAAAGGACTGGAGAAGGGCAAATGTAATATCTATCTATGAAAAGTGGAACAAAGAGGACCCTGGGAAATTATCAACCTAACGTTGATACCTGGACCTTAACAAATCATTAAACAGTTTGTAAGCACCTAAAGGATAATAGTGTTATAAGGAATAGCTAACGTGGATTTGTCAAAGACAAATCATGCCAAACCAATCTAATTTCCTTCTTTGACATTATTTGCCCAGTGGATAGTGGGGAAGCAACAGATTTGATATATCTTGATTTGAGTAAGGCTTTTGACACAGTCCCACATGAAAGTCTCATAAGCAAACTCGGGAAATGTGTTCTAGATGAAGTTCTAGATGAAGGGACCACAGCTGTCTGAAAGACTGTGCTCAGACTATTTATCAATGGTGTGTTGTCAAACCGGGAGAGTTTATCTAGTGAGGTCTTACAGGAGCCATTCCTATGTCCAGTACTAGTCAATATTTTCATCAATAGCTTGGATAATGTAAAAAGTATGCTTATAAACTTCGGAAGCTGGGAGGGTTTACAAACACTTTTGGAGGACAGGATTAGAATTGAACATGACGGTCACAAATTGAAGAATTGGTCTGAAACAAGATGAAATTCAATAAAGACAAGTGCAAAGTTTTAACTTAAGAAGGAAGAATCAAATGTACATCTACAAAATGGGGAATAACTGGCTATATGATAAGGATTGGGGGATTATAGTGGGTCACAAATTGAATATGAGTCAACAGTGTGGTGCAGTTGCAAAAAACCGCTAATATTATTCTGAGTTGTATTAGCAAGAGTGTTGTATGGAAGACCCAGCAGGCAATTGTCCTACTCTGCTTGACACTGGTAAGGCTCAGCTGGAGTGCTGTGTCCAGTTTGAGTGCCACACTTTAGCAAAGATATGGACAAATTGGAGAGAGAGTCCAAAGGAGAGCAACAAAATTATAAAAGGTTTAGAAGACCTATGAGGAAAGGTTAAAAGAAAAAAACTAGTCGTGTTTAGTCTTGAGAAAAGAAGATTGTGGGAGGAGGCGGACCTGATGAGTCTTCAGATATGTTAAGGGCTGCTATAAAGAGAACTATGATCAGTTTTCCATGTCTCCTGAAGGTAGGACAAGAAGTAATTGGCTTAATCTGCAACAAGGGAGATATAGGTCAGATATTACAAAAAACTTACAAACCATAAAGGTAGTTAAGTTCTGGAATAGGCTTCCAAGTGAGGTTGTGGAATCCCCGTCATTGGAGGTTTTTAAGACAGTTTAGAACAGTGGTTCTGAAATGTATTTGATCACGCCCCGCTTCTTTGTGTCTGTAGTAATTTACTCTCTCCCTCCCACCACACAAGTACATATACATTAAAAAAAAAATCAACATGCAACTCTCGCTGACTATTAAAAACAGTAAGGCAGGCATTGATTCAAACAGAGCCATTGATCCATTGTAATAAGAGAAAAAACAAAACTGTGATTGTAGTCAGTGCTTACAATTAAATGTGCACACCATGTTGTAGCAAACGGATTAACGTACAGATGGCAACGACTTTGTATAATGCTGTGAAAGTTTAACAGATCCATCAAAATGCACAGGGCCATCTAGAGTCAAATGTATAGCACCATCTGAGGACCTGGTATGTCTGGAGGAATCAGCTTTGCTAGCAATTCATTGCTGTGGGTAAAATGTGCACAGTATGTTTTTTTGTTCGTTTTTTCCCCCCCTAAAGCTTCTCTCTCGTTACACACTCACTCTCTCTCACACACCCAGGATCCTCTCCTCATTTTGAGAACCTCTGGGTTAAAACACCTATTAGGGATGGCGTAGGTTGGCTTGGACCTGCCTCAGGACAGATGGCAGGACTTAATGACTTCTCAAGGGACCTTTCAGCCCTACATTTTTATGATTCTATGTTAAACATTTTATTGTAATTTTGCCTTAATAAAAAGTTATAAGGAAATAAATAAAAGCAAGGAAATGATTAAGCTACTGCATATGTTTGGATGATGTAGGTAGAAATAATCTTACTTTGAATTTACAGCCTCTTTCATTTGAGGCTCTTTATGAAATGCTTAAATATTCACCTTGAAACACTTTTTGTAAAAGAAGGGATCTATGAAATCTCTGCCATTGTTACTGGGATAAAGTGTGACCGTTTTATAGGACATGGCAATGCTATGTTGACAGTTGGACTTGGATTCTACTGTTCCAAATTTGTCTGCTTAAACAAAAGGGTTTTTTAAATCAAAAAATTACTTTCTGTTTAACTGTGTGCCAGTTGTCATGACATGGATTCCTTACTCAGGCCGCCTTCTCTAATGGTTTTGTTTCTGCAGCGAGGTGCAGTTCTCAGTGAGCCTGCTATTCAGGTGAGAAGGAAAGGGAAAGGTAAACAGATCTGGTCACTGGAGAAATTGGAAAACCGGCTGATAGATATGAGGGATCTTTATCAAGAGTGGCAGGAGTGCGAGGAGGATGATCCAGTAAGTAAGAATGGGGGAGAGAGACCAGTAATGTGGTGATAAAATTAAGTACCTGTTATGTTTTAAAAAAATAGGATGGGAAAATATTGGGTGAGTGGAGGGTTGGCAAAAAGTTGCCAGTTATTTTGAAACCTTGTTTATTTCTATTATTGAACAGAGACTCTGTTCTTTAATATTTCATTAACCTGCTGTATCTTATCACTTTCCACTTGTGGTTTGACAGTGGATCCTAGAAGGAATAGGATTACGAGGAGAGAAACTAAGTCAAGAGAACAAGGGTTGTGCTCCTGGTCAACTTTTGAATGATGTGAATTTAAAATGGTTAATGTAACCTGGCTGAAGATAGGCCCCAAATTTATCTTACTGTAAGCCTTGGTCTAAACTACAAAATTACTTTGATATAACTACATTGCGCAAAGGTGTGACTAATCCACCCCCCTGAACGAGATAGTTAAACCAACCCTATGCACCAGTATAGAAGCACTATGTTGGTGGGCACATAGCTACTGCTTTTCGTGGAGGTGGAATTATTAAATCTATGGGAGAGCTCTCTCCCTTAAAGTGTCATCACCAGAAGTAGTACAGCAGCACAGCTACAGATTTGTACTGTAAACTTGCCCTGACAGTTACCATTGTTGTTCGGACCATTCTGATCAATTTTCATTTCTTGCCTATGTCAGATACTTTAGAAGAAGAAAACAAAAACCTGTAAAACCTCACCAGTTCATCGGTGCTGTGAAAATGACATTCTATTATAAACGTAGTTTTTACATTATTTTGAATTTGATTCGAGTTAACTAGGTCTTACTTCAAGCGAGCTGATCCATTCTATGATGAACAAGAAAACCATAGTCTCATCGGAGTGGCCAATGTTTTTCTTGAGTCCCTGTTTTATGATGTGAAGCTGCAATATGCTGTCCCTATCATCAATCAGAAGGGAGAGGTTTGTCATTCCTATACATCATACTTTTTAGCTGTTTAATGGAAGTCATTAGGGCTTTTCAGTATTGTATGAAAGGTGTTCCCCAGCCAGTGGCACAGGCTACTAATGATATTTCAGGATTGAGTAGCTAGTCCTTTACCTCTCCCTCTGGTATCTTAGTGATGCACCTGTGTGTTACTTGGGCAGCTACAAACCCCAGTCTCATAATAATGATGGATATGAAGTCGTGTAAGCTCCAGTTCCAGGTAGAGCAGTCATAAATGAATGGGAGGCAATTGGGTACAGCCAAAGTAATGCCTTGCTAATGGTAATGCTCAGAGGTCCCAACTGGGATTGAGGCTCCACTGTTGTAGGTTCTGTACAAGCTCATAGGAAGGCTGTCCTTTCCCCAAAGAGCTTACGGTCTAAAACAAGATAAGTGAATGGGACAAAACAATAGAAGGGAAGCTGAGGAGGGAGGAAGAGGTCCCATGATGACAGATTAGGTATGTTTATAACATAGTGCACTAGCATAGATACCTGAAAAGGTTAGAAACCATTGTCTGGTGGCACCTGATAATCTTTCCCACCCACCCTTTTTCATTAGGTGTCAGGCCGTCTTCATGTCGAAGTGGTGCGAGTGAGTGGAGCGATTGGGGAGAGAATCGTAGGAGGTGATGATAGCACAGACTGTTCAAGAGAGAACGACATACAGGAGAACAAACTAGTTTGCATGGTGAGTTCTAGATGCATTCAATAAAAGCTATTGTCACATCCTCAATATTGAGCCAACTTCTTCCTTTCTGTTACTACCCAAGTGTAAAAAACATGATTAAATGTTTGTGGTGCATTAGCTTCCATGTTGGTGACAAATTACACTGTATATTCTTTTGTTTACCACCTATGTTCAGTTATACTATCATTATCCTACCTTGTGAGTTGATCAGTTTATGCAGCTTATTTGAAAGAATCTTGGTGTTTCAAGATTTAAAGAAAACAAATAGCTATGAATGCTCAGTGATGTGTGCAGTCTAGTACCCTGGTTGTATTTTTCATGAGCTTGCTTAATGCCCTGGGGTTCGTAATTGACCCTGAAATATCTCTGTCTTGTCTCCTCTCAAAGAATTTCATTTTCTGAATGGTGGAAATAATTCAGGAAGACTGATCTTGTGATCCTTTGGTCCAATAATGGCATTTTTCTGGTCCCTGTGGCATTTATTAAAAATCAAAACAAAAAAACTAAGATTAACCCTCAAACATTTTTATCAGCCTTATTTGGGGCCCTAATAAAACCAAATGTGTAGTCTTATTCTTATATTCAACTAAAAAAAAAGATTTTTGAGTCAAATAACCCTGGTGTCTCGCGTATATATATGAATATATGAAAGATGGGGAAGGCGGGGGGACCCGTTCTCTTGTGCGTGGTCGAGTGGGATGGGAGGGAAAGCATGATGGATGCCAGAAGAAGGAGCTAAGTATGCAGCAGCTCTAAATGGTGTCTGTGTGCAAATGAAAGGCACTGGTGGCCACTAGCATGTCATGATACACGCAAATTACATGATCCAGAAATTAGGAAGCTACAATTATCTAGAAAATCTTAATTCAGTTGAACTTAGTTCTATTAGTAAAAAGGGAAACTTACTTTGCAAAATGTTACAACCTGTTTAAAATAATGGATTGTAGATTTAGAACAGAATATTAATTTGAAGTTAAAGTTCCACTGGGCCTTGGTAAAACATGCAAAACACTTCAAGAGAGGTGGCAGTTTTTCAGAGAGACATTACTAAGGGCACAAGAGCAAACTCTCCCACTGCGTAGGAAAAAAAGAAAGTATGGCAAGAGACCACCCTGGCTTAACCAGGAGATCTTCAATGATCTGAAACTAAAAAAGGAACCCTACAAAGAGTAAAAACTAGGTCAAATTACAAAGAATGAATATAAACAAATAACATAAGTTTGTAGGGACAAAATTAGAAAGTCTAAGGCACAAAATGAGACTAAATTAGTTAGAGACATAAAGGGTAACAAGAAAACATTCTATAAATACATTAGAAGCAAGAGGAAAACCAAGGACAGAGTAGGCCCATTACGTAGTGAAGGGGGAAAAACAACAGAAAATGTGGAAATGGCAGAAGTGTTAAATGACTTTTTTGTTTCAGTTTTCACCAAGAAGGTTAGTAGCAGTTGGACATCTAACATAAAGTTAGATTTCTTCAAATCACTGGGATGGGATGAAATACATCTTAGAATACTTAAGGAGTTGACTGAGGGTGGTATTTGAGCCATTAGCAATTATCTTTGAAAAGTCATGGATGATGGGGAGATTCCAGAGGAGTAGAGAAGGATAAATATAGTGCCCATCTATAAAAAGGGGAATAAGGACAACCCAGGACTTAGACCTGTCAGCTTAACGTAAGTACCTGGAAAGACAAGGGAGCAAATAATTAAGCAATCAATTTGCAAATACCTGGAGGATAATAAGGTGATAAGTAATAGTCAACATGGATTTGTCAAGAACAATCAAACCAACTTGATAGCTTTCTTTGACAGGGTAATAAGCCTTGTGCATAGAGGAGAAGCTGTAGATGTGGTATATCTTGACCTTAGTAAGGCTTTTGATACTATCTCACATGGTCTTCTCATAAACAAACTACAAACTGTAAAATAAAACCTAGATGGGGCTACTATAAGATGGGTGCATAACTGGTTGGAAAACCCTTCCCAGAGAGTAGTTATCACTGGTTCAAAGTCATGCTGGAAGTGCCTAACAAGTGGGGTCCCAGAGAGATCAGTTTTGTTTTGTTCAATATCTTCATCAATGATTTAGATAATGGCATGGAGAGTGCACTTATAAAGTTTGTGGACAGTACCAAGATGGGAGGGGATTGCAAGTATTTTGGATGATAGGATTATAATTCAAAATGATCTGAACAAACTGGAGAATTACTGTGAAGTAAATAGGATGAAATTCAATAAGGACAGATGCGAAGTACTCCACTTAGGAAAGAACAATCAGTGCACACCTACAAAATGGAAAATAACTGCCTAGGAGGGAGTACTGCAGAAAGAGATCTGGGACTCATAGTAGATCACAAGCTAAATATGAGTCAACAATGTAACACTATTGTAAAAAAACAAACCTAATTCTGGGGTATATTAGCAAGTAATTCTTCCGCTCTACCTCACACTGATAAGGCCTCAACTGGAGTAGTCTGTCTAGAAATTATGACCTATGAGGGAAGATTAGAAAAAAAATGAGTTTGTTTAATCTGGAGAAGAGAAGACTGAGAGGGGACATCATAACAATTTTCAAGTACATAAAAGGTTGTTACAAGGAGGAAGGGGGAAAATTATTTTCCTTAATCTCTGATGACAGGTCAAGAAGCAATGGTCTTAAATTGCAGCAAGGGCGGTTTAGGCTGAACATTAGGAAAAACTTCCTAGCTGTCAGAGTAGTTAAGCACTGGAATAAAGTGCCGGGGGAAGTTGTGGAATCTCAGTCATTAGAGATTTTTAAGGGCAGGTTAGACAAACACCTGACAGGGATGGTCTAGATCAGTGGTTCCCAAATGAGGGTTCGCAAAATGTTACGGGGGTTCTCGCGAAAAGATTCCCTAATGGCGGACAGGGCTGTCCATAGGGACTCTGGACAGCATGGGGCCAGCAGCACGGATCCTTGGGGACTTCCAAGAGCTAAGCAGATCAAAGCAAGCATCTCTATCACACTGAGGAGATTTCAACTTCAAAACTCCTAATACAAAATAGAAAGGGAGGTGGATATTTTTTGCTGTTTTTAATATTAAATAGGCTGCTAGTGTTGTTTTTAAACAAGTTTTAAGCTTTGTTGTAACGTTCATTGTTTGCCTGGACTGCTCAAGGCCTGAATGCTTGTGTAGGAGGAACTCTGAGTTGGCTTCTTAAATCCCTTCCTGCTGTTTCACATCTGATACTCCTTGATGAAACATAAGAGCCAGAGGCGCCAGTACAGGGGGGCGACGAGGGTCACGTGCTGTCCCCGCGGGTCCCTCTCCTTTTTTTCCAGCAGCCCCAGCGGGCCCCCTCACTTTTCCGGCAGGCCCCCCCCAGGTCCCGGGGTGCACAGGGGCTTTGCCCTGTGCTGCTTTTTTCTACTGGCGCATCTGATAGGAGCCTTGTCTTGTAACAGGCTTAATCAAAAGTGATGCAAGCTACAAAAGTGAGATCTTGGAAGAGTGTTGCCATTTTCATAATGTAATAAAAATACTGTAATGATGATAATAAATAATGTATAATAAGCATGTCATACAAACAAATTTTATATTTCCAAGATCACTGCTTTTATAATTTATGCTGAGGTAAGGGAGAAAATCCCTGGAAATATTCTTTTTAGGACAGGGTTCACAAGACTTGACATTTTAGTGAAAGGGGTTTGTGGGTGGTTAAAGTTTGGGAACCACTGGCCTAGATAATACTTAGTCCTGCCTTGAGTGCAGGGGAGTGGACTAGATGACCTCTCGAGGTCCCTTCCAAACCTATGAGTATATGAGTTCTTGGGTGGGCATGGCTTTTCATTTTATGCTTTCCTAGCATCCTACAAGCAGTTGTGCTGGAACAATTTGTATTGTAGGGGGACTAAGAGCCATTGAACCAAACTGTAAACCATGTATATAATGGAAACCATTTCAAGCCGGGGGTGCAGCAGCACCTCCAGCACCAGGTTCGGCTCCAGGCTCCAGCTAAATAAGCAGGTGCTTGGGGCGGCCAATACCAAGGGGCGGAACTCCAGCCGCTATTGGGGCGGCCCTTGCAGTGGATCCCTCAGTCCTTCTTGGAGCAAAGGACCTGCTGCCGAATTGCTGCGGAAGAGTGGAGCAGCACGATCACGCTGCCGCGGCTTTTTTTTTTTTTTTTTCCGCTTGGGGCGGCAGAAAACCTGGAACCGGCCCTGTCCAGCACCCCCAGTTCTAGCACCTATACCTACAGATAGGATACGAATTACTTTAGCAGGATGTTTGTAGAACAAAGGAAGTTTTCAGATAACCCATAGCATTCTTTTTTACTCCCAAAAGTCAGTTGTTCAATGACACCTAGTGGTGACTTCCAGCTGGTTCAGCCAAAGCATTTTATCTGCAAATTTTTCAAGGCAGACAAGTCTTCTTTTGTCAAGACTTTTGTGTCAAAGTAACTGTTCAATAATTTTTAGCCTCCCAGTTGAGCAAGAAGATGTTCTTTTAACAAACTGGCTTTCTTTTGTGTTATGCTTGACTGTTTCAATTAAAATTGTTTACTGATTTAAAACATGCTTTTCTCTGCTTTTTCCTTCCTCTAGATTAAAATACTTCAGGCTACCGGTTTGCCTCAGCATCTTTCTAACTTTGTGTTCTGCAAATATACTTTCTGGGATCAACTGGAGCCAGTTACGGTTGCCCCTGAGGTGGACCCCTCTTTATCCCCCATCAGCAAGGAGCCACAGTGCATGGTTGTCTTCGATCACTGCAATGTAATTTTTGTTTTATTTATGTTTGCAGTTGCAGACAGGCAAAGCGAGATAGTTAAATTAGTCTGCCACTGGCCTAGTCAGTTTCTTTACTAAACTTTGTATTATTACACCAGAACCTCCCAGTTACGAATACCTCAGAAATGGAGGTTGTTTGTAATTCTGAAATGTTCGTAATTCTAAACAAAACATTAGGGTTGTTCTTTCAGAAGGTTAACAGCTGAATATTGACTTTAATACAGCTTTGAATCTTTATTATGGAGAAGAAAAATGCTGCTTTTTACCATCTTAATTTAAGTGAAACGAGCACAAAAAGTTTCTTTACCTTGTCAGATTTTTTTTTAAAGTTTCCGTTCATTTTTTTAGTACTTTACATTTAACACAGTACTGGACTGTATTTGCTTTTTTCTCTCTCTGCTGCTGCCTGATTGCGTACGTCTGGTTCCAAATGAGGTGTGTGACAGATCGGTTAGTTCGTAACTCTGAGATTATACTGTATAGTCATTTATAGTAACTTAATACAGTCACTGAATTTGTAGTTTTTCACTTGCAAGCTGTTTTTATAAACACTGTTTACCAAAAACATCACATAGAACGATAAAATGAACTAATAATAAAGGAAAATAGAAGAGACTGTATGAGAGATGTGCAAGAGATCAGACTACATGATTATGATGGTCCCTTTTGGCCTTAGGCTTTCGTGGGTGAATACCCACTTTGTCAGACCCTGCAGGGCCAGCCAGCAACCCTGGACCCTTGCCATGCGGGAACGGCCGGCAACCCTGATCCCGCTGCGCAGGCCTTGGTGGCCTTTAGCGCACAGCTGGGCTGCAGCTGTGTGCTAATTGGGCCACATACAATCCGCGGGTTGAAAACCTCTGGGCAAGTCAGATAATTGCTCTGCCTGACTTCTGCTTCTGAAAAATAGGGGTAATAATGCTTCCTTTCTCACGCCTTCTTTGTCTTATTAATTTAGATTTTAAGCTCTTGGGGTCAGGGACTGTTTTTATTACATGTACGTGTAGCATCTAGTACAATAGGTACCAACCTCTTCTGTAGGTTCTAGGTAACTCCTTAGGTGCTACTGTAATACAAATAGTTTGACCAGGGAAAGCACTAGAAAACTGCCAAGTACTCATTTTTACCATATGCAGAAACTGAATGTAATTTGCAGGTAGAAGTAGGTACAAAAATCAGGATACATCAGCCTAGTGCTTCTGAGTGGAGAACCTTAAATACCAGTGTCAGAAGCCTTTGATTTATGCAAAAAAGCAGTCAATGAAATAATAGACTTGGATGAATGGGACTATGTAGCTTGTCTGATCTAGAGTTCAATTTATAGAGTGTATCAAACTAGTTAAATAGTCAAACTGGGAAAGAGCCCTCATGTACTAAGTGCTTTGCCATAAATATCTCCATTGATGAACTCCTTTGTGAGAAGAGAGTAGCATGCAGAGTGAAAGCAAAAAGTCACCTCCAAAACTGTGCGAGAATGAGGGGTTATTAATTTAAAAGGAATGTATGGGCCCAAATTGTTAAAGGTGTTAACATGACCCTGTAACTGTCCAACAGTAAACAGTTTTAAACAAGTTTTGGGGATTGGTATTCAGAGACCTCAGCTTACTTAATACCTTGACAAACACATAATTAAAAATCCTGTTAACCTTTTATTTAAGGTACAGTGTGGGGGGGAAAAAAGGGGAAATGGTTAAAGCATTTGAAATGTTAAGTATTAAATAAGACTTTCATCTTAACATCTCTTGTTCACTGTCCCTTTAGTTGGAGAGAGTTCTCAAATAACCCCCATCATGTTTGATAAGTCTCTTAGTTGGTAACTGTCCTTTTCAGGGAAAAGAGAAGTTAGTTGAGATGTCATTGCTGTTAAAATCCAATCCTGTTTCCTATAAGACAGCAAACACACACAAGACAGCAGACACACACAAGGAGAAAGAAAAGAACAGCAAAGATAGAAAATGCAACTTCTTACTCACTTGCAACCTCTCTGCTGGAAAAACATAGGCACAGCACACGATTTTATCAGCCACTCTGAGACCTGGCAATCTTGTATCAGCTCTGGGCTATTTAGGGTATTGCATTTAGCTGCCCTTCTGGTAACAGGCTTATGGCAAAGTATGCAGTCTTGGCTGGCTCAGACAGACTCTTATTACACAGAAGAAAAAAAGAAAGAGAGGAAATAGAAGTAATAAGGTAGAGAAAAAAAAGAATGCATTTGTGGGGGGAGAGGGAGGAGACAAAATCTCATGTCCCATGTGGTGGTTGGAGTGTAGCGGGACCTGGTGGGTATGGCAGTGTCATCTGGGGCCCTCTCTCTGACCCAGACTGGTCAAGGTATCTTTCAGGATTAGGATGATGAAGGCACAGTGGTGTCACTCTGAACCCCAGAGTCCCAGGAAAGAGAGTGGGCAGCAGTTATGATGATGAAGCTTGCTCCTTCCCCTTCTCTTCTCTCCCAGCTAGCCAGCATTACCATCGCTAACTTTTCCTTCTAGCCTCTTTCTGAGGACCCTAAAGGGACTGGTAGGCAGAACAGCCTGTTCCCTCATTCTCATTGTTCACCAGTTGGTCTGTTGACTTCTGGTTGCACACTTTTCTTGCTTACAAGTCAGGACCTTAGCACGGTCCTTGATTTATATCAGGAGGCCTTTTTGTTTGGACTAATGCCATGTTTCTGTTACCCTTATGCACCTTTTCCCATCAGCATTTATTGTCGAAGGTTATTGTGATGTTTTGTGAACTTTCACTGACTTCTCACAAATGAGCTCACAATTAGGGTAAATGTGTAGGTCCAAATATCGCAATAGTTAACACCTTATTCTTTCTAATGTTTCACTAGTTTTGTCATTTCCACATAGGAGTTTTCTGTAAATATTTCTGAAGACTTCATGGAGCATCTTTACGAAGGAGCTTTGGCAATTGAAGTGTACGGGCACGAGCAAAGTGATCCTCGCAAAAACTCAGCTGTGTGGGATTTGGGAATAATTCAAGCCAAAACGCGAAGCCTTCGTGACAGGTAACTGCAGGCAGCAAACTCCTCCCACGCAGTTTAAAATCCAGCCTCCCAGGCACAGTATATTTTTCTGGATTCTACAGTGGGTTAGAGACCAGCAGTCAAATGCTGGGTTAAGTAAAAATGAATCTGATGTTTAGGTCTTTGTAATCCTCTGTGCTCATTGCCAAACCACCACACAGGTTGGTAATGTAGGTAAAAATTATTGATAAATGCTCATTCATATTGTTTATAGTTTTGATTAAAAGAAAGAAAACCTGAAGAATAAGACTGGATGATACCATATTATTTAGGCAACACCATAAATGTGTGTATGGTACTTTGCAAAGAAACAAACAATAGTGAAGCTGATTTAACTGTAACTTTGAAATCAATAGACAGGAGAATTTCTTTGGTTACATGCCGATGTATTGGAGATCAGTCCATGCCATGAAGCATTTACAATCTAAGGACCTGCTCCCGCTTTCACTGGAGACAAGTGTGGTTTTGCCATTGACTTTAGTGGCAACAGAATAGCATTGTAAGTTAAGACATGACATGGGACAGTAACAAACACTGGGAAAAATAAGGAGAAGGGAGAATCGACAAGGACGTTACAAAATTTCCTACTTCCAAAATTCAAGCTGATGGGACGAGCCCTTTTGCACGTTGCCCTGTTCTTGATTTTTAATGGGTCAATTAACAGTCTTTGTAAACTGGCCCATTTAGTTTTGATAGATGTTCTTGATGGACAGGAGACCATCCTTCCTGTCTAGGTTCACAGATTCAGAGCAAATGTTTTTTAGTTACAAAGCAAAAACTTAAATATTACCTTATAGCATGTGATAAAGAAATTATAAGTGAGATTAAAGTATGCTGCAATTTCCAACCATTTCATTGCATTAAGTTGAGAACCACTGGTTTAGATTTTATTACCACTGTGGGCCACATATGCTGCTCTCTGTGTGTTATGTGGGCTGCATCCACACTATATATACTATCTGTGCGGCTCTCAGGATGTCACCTGGGCCGCAGCTGTGTGCTGATTGGGCCTCAAGTGAGCCACGAGTTGAGAACCATTGGTCTAAACACATTGTTATAAATCCAATGCCCATCTTTACTAACACACAGGTGAAACAAAATGGTTTCCAGCAATGAATTTGTCAGGGCTGGGCTGAGGTCTAGAGCTGTGGCAAGAGCTGGCACCTGGTCGGCCAGTGTCACACATGGGTCTTGGAGAATAAGTTTGTTCTTTTCAGTTTAGGGTTTTCAGAGAAGGGAGGACTAATTTTATAGGCTTTGTGGAAGAAGTGCATTTTAGGAGTAAAACTTGAAGGAAGAGAGGATGATAGTGATGGAGAAAGTCAGGGGCCACATGAAACCAGAATAACCTTAATTCAGTAATGCTGGTTCAACTGCACTGAAGTCAGTGGGATTGGATGGGTATAACAGAGAACAGAATTTGACCTTGATGTTTAATTGGCACTCGTCTGATATCAAACCAGTATGAAGAGGTCTTGTGTCTACAAACGTTTTAGGCCAAAGTGTCATTGCTAGTTGTTAGCTCAGAAGTAGCAGTGGGTAACTAAAAATCTTTTCCAGGCATAAGTGACACTTGAAAAGTATCTCTCCTTCCCCTGCCTGTGATCTCTGCAAATACTGAGCAGTCATGTAACTTGACTCAGCAATTTAATCTAAAAAAAAAGAGCTAGAGAGAAAGGGGAAAAAGGTAAATTGTGAAATGGTATTTGGTATGTTTTCCAGATGGAGTGAGGTAACCCGAAAAGTGGAGCTCTGGGTTCAGATTCTGGAACTTAATGAGAACGGGGAGTACTGTCCAGTTGAGGTGATTCCTGCCAAGGACGTAAACACTGGTGGCGTCTTTCAGCTCAGACAGGTAAGATGGCAACTGCAGGAGTCACCTGTGAAAAGAGACTGGCTTTAACATTCTGAAGGAAGCAGGGAATCTTGTATGTTGTACTGGTTCTTAGAGTTTTAATAGTGGGCTTATGACAAAGGAACCATCAAACTTAGGCCCAGTATTTGATCAGCTTTAAAGCAATTACAGTCTAGAGGGAAATGCATTGGATACCTTCTATATTTTGTGTAGATATTTAGAGACCCTTAGAAGACTGAGGTCCTCTGTTACCCATCAAACAGACATAATGTGGGTAACAGCAGCGGAAGCTTTCTCACACTGCTCTGCCAACGTGTTTCAGCCCTTACCTGGAGGGGACCATGGATGCTGGACAGGGGCGGCTCTAGACATTTCGCCGCCCCAACCATGGCTGCGTGCTGGGGTCTGGAGCCGCCCATGATGCTGGAGGATAGGTCATTCTCAATTGTCTACTTTAGTGTTTTGGCCACTATGCTGAGACTGTCAACTGAGAAACCAGTTGACAGGATATTTTTTAAAGATATGGATACCTGGAAACTGGACTGGACCAAATTCTCAAATCAGACTCCTCTCACACAGGATGTTGAACAGCCATCAGAAAACAACTTTTAGTTACGATCAACCTAGGCAGAACCTGATCAAAAACCTGATGCTGAAGTTCCCATTATCTTACTGCTAATCCTCTTAGCCAGCTATACTCCTGTTCTGTGGTTCCTGCATATTTAATATTTTAAAATATAGTCCACCTGTCAGAGAACTCTATAAAATTAGTATCTGTTAAATACACACGGTATCTCCTGAACTGCCAAACTACTATGATTTCCTGTTCTGCATTGTTCCTAGAGCTGTGCTGACAACATCAGTGGTGAGGGTTTACAGTCAGGAAATCCAGTGCCACATAAAGTTAATTTCAGGTTCAGTAACATTTGCTAAGTTACATTCTCTCCCTTCAAGTGTACAAATTCAAAACAGATGGGGGAAAATCCTATTTTCAGTGTTTTTGAGGTTTTTTTTTTTAATCTTTGAAAAGCTTTCATCAAAAACAGATTGTTGGGCTCACTGAATGTCACACACTTTCTTGTGGATTTAGACCTTGCAGCAGAATGGTAGTTCTACGTAACCAATGTCATGTCTCACATGAAAGCTTGCAGTTTCCATGTAGTGAACAATCACCAGATTCAAATTGACTATATATAAAGCCACCACCAGTAGAGGTCTCTCTGTCACTAAGTTTTCACCATTCAAGACTTTTAGTTCTTCAAATTGTTCCCTTGTGAAGGGGCAGTCACGGCGAATCCAGGCCGAAGTGAAGTCGGTGCAGGAATCTGGGACCTTGCCTCTAATGGAAGAAGCCCTACTATCTGTTGGAGTTGGCTGTGTTCAAATAAGACATGTCAAGTCACAAAAAGTTCATGAGACTCGTCAGGTAAGACCCTGTCTCATTAAAAGACCTTTAGCAGGAAGGAAAAATGTTAATTCAGAGGCTTGCAGATGCACGTGGAAAGCTATTTCGGGACAAATTCACTTCTGGAGCAACTTCACTGGCTGTAAATTACCCTACTCTGTGTGAAACAGTGACTTCTAAATAATATTTTGACAATACTCTTTCAGTGAATATATTTAGCTATGGATGGATAAATCTAGATTCTGACTTTCTCTAGGAAATGCTACCCAAAATCTTCCCTCAATATTCTTGCCAGCAACTTTAAGAAATATGGGCTGGATGAATGAACTATAAGATGGATAGAAATCTGGCTAGATCATCAGGCTCAATGGGTAGTGAGCAATGGCTCCATGTCTAGTTGGCAGCTAGTATCAAGCAGAGTGCCCCAAGGGTCAGTCCTGGGGCTGGTTTTGTTCAGTGTCTTCATTAATGATCTGAAGGATGGTGTAGAGTGTACCCTCAGTAAGTTTGCAGATGACACTAAACTGGGAGGAGTGGTAAATTCGCTGGAGGGTAGGGTTAGGATACAGAAGGACCTAGGCAAATTAGAAGATTAGACCAAAAGAAATCTGATGAGGTTCAACAAGGGCAAGTGCAGAGTCTTGCACTTAGGACAGAAGACTCTCATGCACTGCTACAGACTAGGGACCGAGGGGCTAGGCAGCAGTTCTGCAGAAAAGGACCTAGGGTTGCAGTGGACAAGAAGCTGGATATAAGAACATAAGAACGGCCGTACTGGGTCAGACCGAAGGTCCATCTAGCCCAGTATCCTGTATACTGACAGTCGCCAATGCCAGGTGCCCCAGAGGGAGTGAACCTAACAGGTAATGATCAAGTGATTTCTCTCCTGCTATCCATCTCCACCCTCTGACAAACTGAGTCAAGGATGAATCAGCAGTGTGCCCTTGTTACCAAGAAAGCTAATGGCATATTGGGCTGTATAAGTAGGAGCATTGCCAGCAGATCGAGGAACGTGATCATTCCCCTCTATTTGGCATTGGTGAGGACTCATCTGGAGAATGAGGGGGGATTTGATAGCTGCTTTCAACTACCTGAAAGGGGGTTCCAAAGAGGATGGATCTAGACTGTTCTCAGTGGTAACAGATGACAGAACAAGGAGTAATGGTCTCAAGTTGTAGTGGAGGAGGTTTAGGTTGGATATAAGGAAAAACTTTTTCACTAGAAGGGTGGTAAAGCACTGGAATGTGTTACCTAGGGAGGTGGTGGAATCTCCGTCCTTAGAGGTTTTTAAGGTCAGGCTTGACAAAGCCCTGGCTGGGATGATTTAGTTGGGGACTGCTTTGAGCAGGAGGTTGAACTAGATGACCTCCTGAGGTCCCTTCCAACCCTGATATTCTATGATTCTTCTTATGGTGGAAGTCCTTATAATAGAATGAGACTTGCAATACTAACACACACTTTTGCTTTACCCTCTTCCTCTTCTTTCTTTTCAAAAAAAACCCTACTAAATGAATAAAAACACAACCCCTTTTCAAGAAGAGTGCGTATAGACCCCAAAAAGGTAGAAAAGCCAGACTCTCCATGAAGTCTGTTAGGAGCTTTGTTTTTGGTAATTGATTTTACTTGGAAGACAGTTGCAGTATCAAACCCTAAGAAATTATAATGTATGAATGGGGATTGTACTTAAGTAATGGCTAATGTGATTTTGGAAAAGTTTAAAATTAAAGGAGCAAAACTTCAGTTATTTATTTTTAGTTTTAGGAGAGCAGAGATGTATGTTTCTTTTGCATTTTAAAATCACCCTAGCGCCCCTTGTCATCAGTTGGAAATTCAGTGTGGGTGGGGATGAATGAATGGGCTTGTGACATAGCAGCTGCCTCAGTTTCCCCACTTTGGTTGAATGTCTCTTCATAGTGGTCCTCCAGCTCCCAGTATTGTTGGTTGACTTAATGGTTTGGCTAAACTTTATGGAAGGAGAGTCTTATTTCACATCTTCGTCCCATAACTAAACTGAGCAAGCTCCCTAATCTATCTCAAAGCTCAACACTGGAGTTGCAGCTAACAAGGCAGAGGTGGACTGAGCCCAACTCTCTTAAAAGGCCACTCCATCCTGTGACCAGACCTTAATGCTTTTCGTTTTACAATTTTTTTGAAAGCTATAATCCCCAGAATTAAATAATCTTTTTTATTAAAGTGACATAACCATCTATTTTGAACCGCTGGGTTCTCATTCTGCATATCTGCAACTCTAATTTATTTTTCTTTCATGTGTATCAAGTTTTCCAAAGACCTTGAAATTAAGAAAATGTATGCCTTTTTAATTTTAACTTTCACTTACCTAAAATTTGCTTTTGTTACTTAACGCTTCACTGGAGTTCCCCTTTATCCCTTAAGTAGCTAGATAAATATTTACTCAATGAGACTGTAAGTATAGGAATGAATTTCCAAAATACTTTTGGCAATCCTTTGCTTTTTTTTACTTTTCCTTCATTCAGTGAATGATGCTTTGTGTCTCACTCCTGATTGGCATCGTGATACTTTCTAGCAAGGGGCCCAGTTTGATGTAGGTCATTTTGATGAAAGGTTCTGTGTCTCATCAGAAAGGACTGAAAATCAAGGTGTCACAGCTTTTGTGTGGTGACCGCTAATGTGACTTTTGTTTTAACTTTTGGTTTAAGAATGGGTTTCATGTTAACATTTTTCCCCACTAAATGGCTTGCCTTAAAACTAATCTTTTGTCAAACTTTGGTTTTCCATGCTTGTGATAATAATTCCTGTCTCTTACTAATAAAACAGTAGGTTCTTACTCTAGTCCTATCATGTATCCATCAGAATGGATAGATTGCGTGTGCCTTTTCACTATAATTATTCGTTCTTATTTAAACCACTCAAATGTTTTGGCAATCACTTCTTGGCAATTAGATGTAGTGATTAGAATCCTTTATTACTGGAGTTTTCCTTTAATTGCTATGTAAACTATGAAAATACATTCTAGTTGTTTATACTAAGTGATATAAATCTTCAATTACAATACCCTTCCAAACAAGATTTATGAAGGGAAAATAAGTAGTGGCTGCAAGTAGCACTGCTATCCACTATTAATACAGTGAAGCTGGTCTACCAGTATCTATCCCCAGTGTACTACATTGCTAGACATTTTAATCAGAATTACACATACAGCTTGTAATATTTTAACCATAAATACAGCTTTTGCACTTCATGTATTTTCTAATATAAAAGTGTTTATGAATGACTTAGATTTGTTTTTGTTTTGCCTAGGAAGGAGAGGATGATATGGACAGTTACCAGGTAAATAGAGCAACATTTATCTTACTTCAAATATAAATATTTGTAGATCTGATTACCTGGTCTAATTTTCAATATTAGATAGACATCAACATTGTACATCCCACTGTATGAGGCATGAATATCTAAACAGTCACTGTAAAATCTTACACAGATTTTTACACTATATAATATCTGACCCAGAATTAAGAGGCATTTTTCTCTCTGAAAGAATGGGACACATTTAACGTATGTATCCTGAACAAAGCATAGTTCCTTTTATCTTCTCTGGTCTGTGACATGCTTCCCCTCTGTATCTACAGCCTGTGGATTAGGATTGGCTGTGCTCAGAGCAGTCATAGGTATAATGTTTAAGATGCACAGAAGCAAAATAATTCACACTGTTTTATGTTATGAACATGGTTTATATTGGACCTGGGAATAAAATATTGGCTAATGATCAAAATGTGCCTACTAGTCAGGACAGGGATTCTGTTCCTAGGACCACCACTCACCGTGACTTTGGGCTAGGTATTTAACCTCTGTTTTGACACATGCACACACGAAAATGGGGATTTTTTTTAACTTCACAGAGTTGTTGGTGTGGCATAATATTTGTGATCCATTGTCATTATAAGTACACAAAAGTAGGCAAAAAACACCTCATGCTCATTGTTGCTCTTACCAGTAGTATAAGCCTATAAGAATAGCAACAAGAGCTCCTGTGTTTAATTTTGTCTTTGGAGGGCTAAGAGAGGGTTCTAGATGTTCAAAACCATGCAGGTTACGGTTTGCTTCAGTCATTTTCTCTTGGTTGATGAAATGCCTAACAAAGGAGAAGAAATATTTAAGGAAGTCTTAGGGGGATGGTACAGTGAGGAATAATAGGATCAAATTAGGCAAGGGGGAATTCATATGTAATGTCAGGAACAATATCTTACCAAAAATAGCATGGCCCCAGTCCGGTATTACCTGTGCAGCAGCCCACCCATAATGCAGGACTGGATCCTTAGACTGGAAACTCTGTAAGACACGGACTGGTTCTTACTATGTGTTTTGTAAAGCACATAGTGCAGATGGGGGCTCTAATCCTGATTGTACTTTCCAGGCCCTGCCACAGTATTAGTGTTAACAATAAAGTGATGCTGTGGGACAATCTAAATCCTGTAAATTTCCTATTTCCACATTTATGTTGCCTAAATGAGTAGTAGGCAATATAAAATAACTGGAGAGAGAGACTTGCCAGATCAAGTCAAGACTTGCAAGGATGGGGCATAGGATGTGACTGAATGTGAGGAACAATCCTGTAATAAAGGAGAATAATGGGTAGACTAGATGACTTAATGGAGATCTCTTCCATATCTCATTTCTATAGTCCCCAGGGCACTAATTCAGGGGAGAAAGTGGCCAAAAATAAAAAGTACGAGCAGATGGATTGAAAGCTACATATATTTACAAACGGGAAACGCTGGTGTTATTGTATCAGAACTTACACAGCTTTCTTCATTTACATAGGACAGGGATTTGGAGAGACTGCGTCGGAAATGGCTGAACGCGTTGACAAAACGTCAGGAATACCTAGATCAACAGCTGCAAAAACTCGACAGCAAACCTGGTAGGTGAAACATTATTGGTAGTGGGAAGGGTGAGGGTGTATGTCGATATTTTTGTTTTTGTAACGTGTGTGAAATTAAGTAGCCAGGGGAAGGAACAGCTGAATCTCTGAAATCGTCAGTTTGGGGAGAATAATGAGAACAAGATTCTAACATGCACTCAAGTCACAAACAGAGAGCACTATAGAGAAAATCTGTGTATACTTACAGAGTAATAGATGTTTTTATTGAAACTGCCAGCAGGGTGACTAGATGAGGTGGGGGTTTTTTTTATAAAGTCAGTGGCCCACTAACATGTGGGTTGAGACCACCAATATGCATCACAAAGATAGCATTTTTTCATTGCATCTTCTTGTTCTAACTGTCCTACTTTTCCAGATAAAACAGAAGATGATACAGATCGGGAGACACAACTGTTAGAGATGAGGCTCACCCTTACTGAAGAAAGGAATGCTGTAATGGTTCCTTCTGCTGGCAGTGGGATCCCTGGAGCTCCAGCAGAGTGGTATGAATGTTACTATATGCCACAGTGAATATAAAAATGATGGGCAGCCTGTTCCTGGCTTGGATTGCTGCCATTTTCTGCGCCACCAAATGTGGATTATGTACGTCATATGACAAAAGTGGTTAAATTAGGAGTGTTAGTGTGAATTAATTTCTTGGTCTCAGTAACTGAAATCCAGAAACACTCTTTAGTAAATGATACTATTATTGACCAAAATGTAAATATGACTTTTGAAAAAAAATTAATATTTATTTCCACTGCACTTAGCATTAAAAAAATTAGTTAATATGTTGTTATGTAGTTCCTTCACTTAAAAGGCTGCTCTATCATAATAAAACTCCATCTGCAGAAGCATTGTGCTTCTGGTTTAAGCATAGAATCTGTTTAGTCAGCAGGTGTTGCACATAATTTTCTAAATATTAAAACCAATAAATTACACTGGACTGAGATTGCAATACTATAGCAGCTGCAGGTAACAACTGCAGTAAAGGATGCAAAACAGTTTCTATTCTAAGCCACTCTATTCACTTGCTTCTAACTTGAGATGAAGTTTTTTGTGCTTGGTCTCTACTTTGGAGGAAAAGCTGATCAGCATTTGAGTTGTTTGGAGAGAGAGCATGGTAGTGAAGAAGGGGACACAAGATATATTGTGCAGAGTATGAGGAAAACCTCTAACTACACTTGCTGACTGGATCCTGTTTGTTTTGGTTTTTAAGTTGAACTTCGTTAAAACTAATGCTTTTGAAGCATAGGAACGTCCTCACTCCGGACTCCTTGTATGCCATCTTTTCAAATATTCACAGCTTTTTAACTTGAAACTCCACGCACAGCAGAAAACAGTGTAGTTGTAAGATACATACTTCAGAAGAAATGTATTGTGAATGCATGTGCATCTAGGGGAATGTGCAAAGGCCAATTCAAGCAACTTACTAACTTTTTTCAATTTTTTTTTCTTACAAAATCTTTCTGAAATGTGTTATAAAAATAGGAAATGAAAGATATAATATAAAATAAAACATTAAGGTTGCACCTTTAAATCACAACATATCAGGAAGTTTAAAAGTTAAAATATAAACAGCAGTGTTAATTTGGACATGCTGCACATGTGTACGACTTCCTATTCCTATTTTTATTTTTGGGCGTTTAACAACCAGCATAATAGTTGTGCCATGTGGGCGAGTTAACTTTGCTTTTGGAACTTCGTATTTGCAGTTCCTGACTTTTCAGGACTAACGGTCCAACCTTCAATCGCATTACTAATGCAGAGGTTTTTGCATTAATACGTGTACATGTCAGTTTAAATAAAGAAACTTTGAATTTGCTATTAGCAGTTTAGAAGCAAGAAAACATTTCTGAAAGCAGAGGTCAAATAATGTAATAATTTGTGAGGGAGCTAGTGTAAAAGAAGTACCAATTTAGTTTGAGTCCCTCTGTATCTGCAAGAGTAAATTAAAATAAAGCCATTTGCCAAGGTTATTGGCTTGACCTACAATCGCAGCTGTGCAGAATGTATTATACTGTTGGCTTGTATCTTAAGATACGTGTTCTGGATAAATCTGCTTCACTTTAAATGCCACCATTGTCAATATCTTATGTTTTAGGACTCCAGTGCCTGGTATGGAAACCCATATTCCAGTTGTTTTCCTTGACTTAAATGGTAAGAGAGGACAGACAGCGTTTGAAATAAACTTTGTCTAGCCAATAACATTATAGGAACTAAGAAGCAAACTAATAAAATGAAGAAATTCTTGAGTGGCAGGTTTATTAATGTGAAAAGACTATTAGAATTACATTTATTTCATCCAACTATATTGTTTCATGCTCCAGAATACACAGCAATTATATACAGAATGAACAATACATTTTTATCCTCCCTATGTTTTGCAGACCTTAAATAAGTGAACAGACAGGAAGAAGGCAGGTATAAAATAACCAAGGGAATAAAACTTAGAAGCTAACAATAAAAGCTAGTTGTAAATGCACAATAGTCATTCAGAAAGAATGGCTCTGGTGGAGTCCCACAGGGATCTGTTCCTGGCCGGTGCTCTTCAATATCTTTATCAAAGATCTAGAAAAAAAAATGCTGATAAAGTTTGCATATGACGCAAATGGGTGGAATGGTAAGTGAGAGTAGGTTAGTTATGCAGATTGATCTTTATCACTTGGTATACTGGGCTCACTTGCCTTTTAATACATCCAGATACAAGGTCATACCTATAGGGACAAGGAATGCAGGCCACACCTACAGAATGGGGGACTGTATCCTGGAAAGTAGGGACTCTGAACAGGATGTAAAGGTCCTAGTGGATAACCAGTGGAACATGAGCTGCTAGTGTGATGATGTGGCTAAGAGGGACTAACATCGTCCTTGGATGTGTAAGCATCAAATAGAAGTACAGAGGTGATGTTATCTCTATATACAGCATTGCTGTGACCATTAGTGTTATACCATGTCCAGTTGGGGTGTCCACACTTCAAAATCTGTCATTATCCTTTTTGTAAGGGTTCAGAAAACAGTTACGAGAATGATTCTGGGAAAACTTTCTTATAGTGAGTGACTTCAGGAGCTCAGACTATTAGCTTGCCAGAGAGAATGTTAGGAAGTTACTTGATCATGGTCTGTAGGTACATGGGAAGATTTATGATTGTAGGGAGCTCTTTAGTTTAGCTGGCAAAGGTAGGAAAAGATCCAGTGGCTGGAAGCTGAAGCTTGATAAACTCAGGACTATAAATATGGCACCGGATTTATTTATTTTTTTAAACAATGAGAGGAATTAAATCATCGTAACCACTTACCAAGGATGTAGTGGATTCTCTATCGTGTGAAGTTTTAAAATCAACATTGGATGTCTTTCTAAAAGATGTATCATCTAGGTCAACCAGAAGTTATGGGGCTTGCTACAGGAATTATTGGATGAAATTATCTGGCCTTTGTTATGCAGAAAGTCAGATTAGATTATCATAATTGTCCTTTCTAGCCTGAAAATTGATGCAAATAAAATTGTGTTGGGATTTCGAAGGGAGTTGGGCACATAACTCTTCGGTTCCTTTGAAAATTCCAGCCTAGGTGAATAGTAAACTCAAGGAATTCACCAGCTGAGAAGTGTCTGATAAGGGATGTAGAGAAGGAGGGAGATAAACTGTTTCAAATATATAATATAATTGAATAAATATAAGTCTGCTTTGATATTGGCGCTAGTAAGTACTAGAATGACTACCTAAACTGAGGCCCTGCTCACATGACCACGGTTCAGTGACTGACCACAAGTAGCTCGACCAGAATTGTGTTTGAAAGCACTTTTCCAACATATGTTGGCTGTTAGCACAAGCAACACAGGAACACATGGTTTTTAAATTGTTCCGTCTGAAACTGCTGTAGGTTCCTTGCCCTAGATATCCCATACTGAAGTTCTAAACAAGGGTGTGACACAATTTGTAACCACATTAGCTGTGGTTGCTAGTGATATAACTGCTTTTCTGTAACCAAGTCTATAACGATTTCAAACACTGCCACAAGTCCCAGGGTAGGAAGGAGCTCATATAGCAGACTTCATACCAAAGGCTCCCAAACCACAAGCACACTCCCTGTACAATGCAACACAACAGTTTCAGGCAAGGTGTAAAGGATACCCTATTGAAATGAAACTAAGGTGGAATTTTGCTTAGGCAGAAAATAATTGTCCAAACTGTCGTTTGGCCAGTACACAAAAATTAACACCACTACTCTTGTGCTGTTTTGAATGGAGTACAGTTCTTGTTTCTTTTAACATTTTTGAGTCTTCTGTACTCCTAGCGGATGACTTTAGCTCTCAAGATAACCTTGATGACCCAGAACCTGGTGGATGGGATGCTACTCTCACTGGGGAAGAGGAAGAGGAATTCTTTGAATTGCAGATTGTGAAACACCATGAGAGTGAGGTAAGCAAAAGCACAGCCCAGAATGCTTAAGATCAGGAGTCTTCTCATCTCTTTAACCTTTTCTTAACAGGGCTTGTCTACAGAGCAAGTTATTCCAGAATAACTATTCCACTTCCAGAGAGCATTAAGATAATTCACAATAAGGCTCTCTTTTAGTCTAAAATAAAAACGTTCACACATGGAGTTAATCTGTTTTTAATTCATACCATACCTAAATCTGGATTAGTTATCATGTGTAGGCAACTTCTTAGCTAGACTGACATATCAAGTATACAGCTCTTGTACTTTCTAAGGCTGATAGTTTGTTTTTAAACTGTTCTCTAGGAATGGAACTTCATTATATTCCCCTCCCACCCCCCCCAAAAAATCTACATTAAAGTGGAATTGCAGTTGTTTGGGTACCTTAACTGTGCATTTCCATATCATAGCATGTTTTGATTTCTTTTCAGTGTAACCTTAACTTTGAATTTTTTGGTTTTGGGCTAATCGCAACATTCCTATAACTACTTTTTTTTTTTTTTTAAACTTTAAATTACTGGTACTTACTCTAAACTTTAACTCCGACTTAACACAGTTGTTTTTGTCTGGGAATTTCCTCAGACTTCTAAAATTATTAAAAATTTTCTGCATGCACTTTAAACAAGAAACCCAAAGAGAGTGCTACCATGTGATATTTCTAATTATTTGAAGATACGTAGTATCAACTTTCAATAATTTTATTTTTATTTTATGAGCAGGGAAATTCCCTTTTTCCCTCAAGCCTAATAGAATTTCTGTATTTTACAAATATCTTCAACACCGTTCAGGGAAAATATTTCTCAGCTATCATGCAAAAAATGGGTGTTTTTTTAGGTGAAGTATACTGAAATTTGTCTTCCAAAGACTCTTATAATCAGTTCTGCTTTTTCTGGAGTGTTTTCATAATTAGCAAGATTGAATGGTCCTGTCCTCTTAAAATGTATAGTCAAAAATCTAGGAGGTTTGTAGCTCTTTTTCAAAGAGAAATGGCCTTGAGTTTAAAGAAGTCTCAATTCTTCTTTGAGTGCTGATCCCTATATGTGTTCGACACTTGGGTGCACATGTGCCCGAATCCATACATTCTAACAAGCAATGTTGGGTGCGCATTAATTCTCCTTGTGCTCCAGACCAAGGGCATAAGAGGCAGTATTGACCGACACCTCTCCAGTTCCTTCTTACTCATTGCATGCCCTGACTCAGAATCCCCGTGTCCACAGATTTCTCCAGCTTTTCTCTTTGGTAGCCTGTAAATAGATAATGTAAATAGATATTTCCATGGGCTTTATTGGAGCCCATGGAAACTCTGTGGCAGACACCTCAGATCCATCCAAGAGTCATACAACACCTCTCCTCACCACCCACCAGATCTGTCACAGTATGCAGAGGAGGAGGACCCTAATTCAGATCCACAGGCACCAATGGGAATCTCAGTCTAGCTCCAAATGAAGCTGTCACTCCATCGTCACCATTTCTGCTGGACAACCATAGGCATACCAGGAGCTACTGCAGAGGATAGTCAATGGCCTCCATGTAATAATGGAGGAGATTCATGATTTCCAGTACCATCTTCTGGATGTTCTGTAGGCTGCAGGTCCAAGCAAGATGGCGCTATCATGGAGCCAGCCATAGTGGCCTGGCATACCTCCACCTCATGAAACCTCATGCCTGAGGGCTGAGAAATACTATTTTGTCCCTGCTAAAGAAGCTGTATGTCTTTTTTCTCCCACTCGGCACCCAAATCCCTGGTGGTACAGGCAGCCACAAAAAGAGCAAGGTTACAACATCCCAAGACCACTCTGGCTCACAAGGACTCAAAGAGGTTGGACGTTGTGCAGGAAAAAAGGTCTTTTCCCCTACAAGCCTACAACTCATACCGCGAACTGTCAGGCTTTGTTAGCAAAATGTGATTTTAACAATTACTTCAGGCTGGCTGACTTTAAGGACAAGCTTCCCCCTAAGGACAGAGCCCAATTTCAGTCTTTGATAGAGGAAGGCAAGTTGTTGGCAAAGGCATTTCTTCCGGATGCAGTGCATACTGCATTCAGAGGCTTGGCCACTGGCATAGTTGTGAAGCATGAGTCTTGGCTTCACTCTTCAGGGCTCCCCAAAGAGGTCCAGAATGCCATACAGGACCTGCCTTTTGACAGGCTAAATTTGTTTAATGGAGAATGGATGAGTCCCTACACTTGCTGAAAGACTTTCGGTCAACTCTACACTCCATGGGAATTTACACCACAGCCCTGAGGAGACAACACCAGAGGCAGATGTATAGGCCAAGACCAACCTCTCCACAGACATTATACCACCCACATCCCCCGAAAACATCAGGCTTCAGAGACATCAATTTTCAGCTTCCATAATCTCAGCCTATTCTCAGCCACCAATTAAGGGCTACTTTTGACACCTCAGTTGATATCCTTCACTGCCATTGATGCCACCTACCTTTACCCACTTTATCTTTGGGGGCCATCTCTCACTTTTCACCCACAATTGGGACTCTATCACGACTGAGAATTAGGTCCTAGAATTTATCCATTAAGGATATTCCATAGAGTTTCTCTCTCCCTCCCCACAAATCCCCTTCCTGATCCCCTTCAGGGACCACTCTCATGAGGTGATTCTTAAACAGGAGGTGGACTCCCCCCTCCAACAAGGGGCAATAGAATGAGTGCCATCTTAGAATCAAGAAAGTTCCTTTGGTTTCTAATGGATCTGGAACGTTTCCAGTTCATAATCCTTCCCGTAAGACTAGCAACAGCACCTAGAGTATTCATGAAGGTCTTCTCTGTGGCTGCAGCCCAAATGAGATGTCAGGGTACACAGTTTTCCCGTATCTTAACAACTGGCTCTTAGCAGGTGGCCCCAGCCACGATGTCAGATTGACCACTTTGTTCCTGCTCCATCTTCTAGCAGTGCTGGATGTCTGTGCAAAAAAAGAAAACTCCATTTTATCACCCACACAGAAAATAAAGTTTGTCAGAGCAGTCTCTATTTCAGCAAGAGCTTTCCTCCCACGAGAAAGATTTCAGTTAATGAGGAATCTGATAGCACAGATTACCAAGGACTATGGTCAAAGTATGCCTTTTTCTTACGGACACATGGGCTTGTGCACTTATGTGACACCATTCACCAGACTTCATCTACAATGTCTTAAGATCTGGCTTTGGTTGGTCTACTCACCAGATGAGGATCGCACCAACACCAGAGTGACCGTTCCCATTAGGATCATTGCCTGTCTTATCTGATGGTTGAATCCAGAACAAGTGATAGGGTACGTCTACACTACAGGATTATTCCGATTTTACATAAACGGGTTTTGTAAAACAGATTGTATAAAGTCGAGTGCACGCAGCCACACTAAGCATATTAATTCAGTGGTGTGCGTCCATGTACCGAGGCTAACGTCAATTTCTGGAGCATTGCACTGTGGGTAGCTATCCCGTAGCTATCCCATAGTTCCCGCAGTCTCCCCTGCCCATTGGAATTCTGGGTTGAGATCCCAATGCATGTTGGTGCAAAAACAGTGTCGCGAGTGATTCTGGGTAAATGTGTCACTCAATCCTTCCTCCATGAAAGCAACGGCAGACAATCATTTCGCACCCTTTTTCCCCTGGATTGCCCTGGCAGACGTCATAGAATGGCAACCATGGAGCCCGTTTTGCCTTTTGTCACTGTCACCGTGTGTGTACTGGATGCTGCTGACAGAGGCGGTACTGCAGTGCTACACAGCAGCATTCATTTGCTTTTGCACAGTAGCAGAGATGGTTACCATCCCTATTGCATCATCTGCCATTGTAATTTGGCGATGAGATGATGGTTATCAGTCATTTTGCACCATTTGCAATTGGAAATTGACGATGATGGTTATCAATCCTTTTGTACCATCTGCTTCTGCCATGGATGCTCCTGGCTGGCCTTGCTGAGGTCGGCCGGGAGCGCATGGACAAAAATGGGAATGACTCTTCGGGTCATTCCCTTCTTTATGTTTTGTCTAAAAATAGTCAGTCCTGCCTAGAATATGGGGCAAGTCTGCTAGAGAGCCAGAGAGCACAGCTGCTCCAGGTCAGAGCCCCAGAGATCCTGCAGAAATGATGAGCTGCATGCAATTCTAGGGGATGCCCCTGCAACAGCCCCATCTGTTGCTTCCCTCCTCCCCCAACCCTCCTGGGCTACCATTGCAATGTCCCCCCATTTGTGTGATGAAATAATAAAGAATGCAGGAATAAGAAACACTGACTTTTTAGAGAGATAAAATGAGGGGGAGGCAGCCTCCAGCTGCTATGATAGTCCAGGCAGGACATTAAAGGGTGGAGGGGAGAGGAGCACAGCCTCCCGCTGCTATGATAGTCCAGGGAGTACAGAATCTATTCTTTAGACACAAAAGGGGGGGTGGGGCTGATGGAGCTCAGGCTCCAGCTGCTAGGATGAGGATGGTTACCAAGCATTTTGTACTGTCTGCCAGGAATGACAGGGAGTCATTCCCATCTTTAGCCAGCTGCTTCTGGCTGACCTCACCGAGGCCAGCCAGGAGCACTCACGGGATGATGACAGTTTTCCACCATTTTGTACCATCTGCCATCAGGAAAGGAAGGGGAGGGGATGCTGCTGTTCAGCGCTGAGCACCACGTCTACCAGCAGCATGCAATAGACATACGGTGACATTGAACAATGGCAAGAAACAATTTTTTTCCCTTTTCTTTCACGGGGAGGGGACAGTGGGTAAATTGATGAGATATACCCTGAACCACCTTGGACAATGTTTTTGACCCTACAGGCATTGGGAGCTCAGCCAAGAACGCAAATGCTTTTCGGAGACTGCGGGGACTGTGGGATAGCTGGAGTCCTCAGTCCCCCTCCCTCCCTCCATGAGCGTCCATTTGGTTCTTTGGCTTTCCGTTATGCTTGTCACGCAGCACTGTGCTGAGTCCCTGCTGTGGCCTCTGTCTATCATAGCCTGGAGATTTTTTCAAATGCTTTGTCATTTCGTCTTCTGTAACGGAGCTCTGATAGAACAGATTTGTCTCCCTATACAGCGATTAGATCCAGTATCTCCCGTACAGTCCATGCTGGAGCTCTTTTTGGATTTGGGACTGCATCGCCACCCGTGCTGATCAGAGCTCCACGCTGGGCAAACAGCAAATGAAATTCAAAAGTTCGCAAGGCTTTTCCTGTCTACCTGGCCAGTGCATCTGAGTTCAGATTGCTTTCCAGAGCGGTCACAATGGTGCACTGTGGGATACCGCCCGGGGGCCAATACCGTCAATTTGCAGCCACGCTAACCCTAATCCGACATGGCAATACTGATTTCAGCGCTACGCCTCTCGTCGGGGAGGAGTACAAAAACTGGTTTAAAGAGCCCTTTATATCGATATAAAAGACCTTGTTATGTGGACAGGTGCAGAGTTAAATCGGTTTAACGCTGCTAAATTCGGTTTAAACGCGTAGTGTAGACCAGGCCATAGTAGAAATCCCCTTCAGTACTCCTGCCCCCAGTCCGCTTTTCTAACAGATTCATCCCTCATAGGTTAGAGTGCTCACATGAACAACCACACTGTAAAAGGTACCTGGACCCCACAAGAGGCCAGACTGCACATCAATCTACTGGAACTGAGGGCAGTCTGCTAAATTTGCTTATACATTTACTTCTGTATCCAAGTAACATCAGACAACAGCAACATGGTCTTTTACATAAACAAACAGGGCAAAGCGAGATCTGTTCCTGGAAACAGTCAGGCTTCAGACTGGTACGTCAGAAACCACATCACCATCCAAGCCACATACTTTCCAAGTGCTCAAAACTCTTTAGCAGACAGACTGAGCAAGTATTTCTCTGCAGACCCTGTGTGCGGAACACCTCAGTTGGGATGTGAAGGGATCCCAGTGAACAGGAAATTTCCCCTGTACTGCTCCAGAGGAGCTATGAGTCGCTACCACAGGTCTTGAGAAAGATCCATCACAACAGTGCCAGAGTCGTTCTTGTAGCACCTAATTGGCCCAGGCAGTTTTCATTCCCAGAGCTCCTGAGAATGTCAGTCCCTCCTCCTCCTATCAGGATCCACCCCTTTTCTGATCTCCTTACGCAGGAAGAAGGCAGAATCAGACCCTGCAATCCAGAACCACTCCACCTCATGGCCTGGTGTTTGCATGGGCATCAGAACTAGAACGCTTTTGCTCAGCACCCCTCAAAGTAGGAATGTTACCTAACTAAATGGAGATGCTTCTCTACCTTGGCTCAGCATAATCAGCCTTCTCCTAGCTTCATAGATGTCCCCGTTGTTTCAGTTTCTCCTTTTTTTAAAAAAAAACAACCTCAGGTCTTTCCATTGGCTCACTGCAGGTTCATCTTGCAGTGATCAGTGTCTTCCTTCCTCCAGTAGATGGACATTCCATTTTCACTCACCCAGTGACAGTGAGATTCATGAAAAGGCTAGTCAGGATTTTTCCGCTAGTGGTCAAACCTACACCTCAGTAGGGCCACAATCTTGTCCTATTTACGCTCACCAGACCTCCGTTAGAACCCTTGGCAACATGCCCTATATCCTGCTTGTCCATGAAAGTGGGATTTTTAGTTGCTGTTTCCTCAGCAAAAAAGTTGTGGAAGATGGGAATCCTTATTGCAGACCCACCCTATGCTGTTTCTCACAAGGAAAAAGGTCTCTTTTCACCACCATCCTAAATTCCTGCTCAGTTATTTCTGAATTCCATGTCAACCAGACCATCCACTTATCTGTTTTCTTCCTGAAACTCCATGCCTCTGCTGAAGAGAGCAGCCTTCATTCCCTCAATGTCGGGCATGCCTTGGCATCCTACCTGAAAAGGACCAAACCTATCAGAAAATCACCAAGGCTATTTCTCGTCATAGCAGAAAGGTTGCAAGGACAAGCTGTGTCCTCTCAGAGAATGTAAGTGGATTTCTGCGGGAATCATCGAGTTCTACCAATTAACTCATATCCTTCCAACTGATGGGGTAAGGGCACAATCCATGAGAGCATAAGATGCCACTACACCATCCCTGCAAGAAGTACTGATACTGGACATATGTACAATGGCTACCTGGAGTTCCATTCACACACATACAAAACATTTTGTACACTAGTTCAAGCGGATACAACCATGGGAAAAGACGGTTACTCACCTTTGTAACTGTTGTTCTTCGAGATGTGTTGCTCATATCCATTCCAGTTAGGTGTGTGCGTGCTGCGTGCACGTTCGTCGAAGACTTTTTTACCCTAGCAACACTCGGTGGGTCAGCAGGTCGCCCCCTGGAGTGGCGCCGCTGTGGCACCCGATATATACCCCTGCCGGCCCATCCGCTCCTATGTTCCGTCTTGCCGGCTACTCCGACAGTGGGGAAGGAGGGCGGGTGTGGAATGGATATGAGCAACACATCTCGAAGAACAACAGTTACGAAGGTGAGTAACCGTCTTTTCTTCTTCGAGTGCTTGCTCATATCCATTCCAGTTAGGTGATTCCCAAGCCTTACCTAGGCGGTGGGGTCGGAGCGAGACGTTGCGGAATGTAAGACCGCTGAGCCGAACAGTCTCTAGACTGTTGGACCAATGCATAGCACGATGCAGAGGTGTGGATGGAAGACCAGGTGGCCGCGCAGCAGATTTCCTGTGTGGGAACATGGGCCAAGAACATGGCAGATGAGGCTTGAGCCCGAGTAGAGTGGGCAGTGAGATGGCCCGCCTGAGCATGAGCCAAGTCATAGCAAGCCCGAACACACGATGTAACCCAAGATGCAATACGCTGGGAGGAGATTGCCATGCCCTTCATACGTTCTGCCACTGCCACGAATAGCTGAGGTGAGCGCTGGAAGGGCTTGGTCCTCTCGATGTAGAAGGCGAGAGCCCTCCGGACGTCCAAAGTATGGAGCTGTTGCTCTCATCGCGCTGAATGCGGCTTTGGACAAAAGACTGGCAGGAAGATGTCCTGGTTAACGTGAAAGGCAGAGACGACCTTAGGGAGGAATGCCGGGTGCGGTCGCAGCTGTACCTTGTCCTTATGGAACACAGTATATGGAGGATCCACAGTCAGTGCATGAAGCTCTGAGACTCATCTAGCCGAGGTGACAGCGACTAGGAAAGCTGTTTTCCAGGACAGGTACAGCAGCGAGCACGTGGCCAAAGGCTCAAAAGGGGGCCCCCATGAGCCTGGTTAAGACGAGGTTCAGGTCCCAGGTAGGGGTAGGGCGTTTGACCTGTGGGTATAGTCGCTCCAAGCCTTTGAGGAATCTGGAAACTATAGGGTGGGAAAAAACAGAACTGCCAGCTTCCCCTGGATGGAAGGTGAATATAGCTGCAAGATGTACTCGCAGAGAGGGGATCGCCAACCCCTGCTCTTTGAGAGACCACACATAGTCCAGGATAGTGAGGACTAATACAGAATGCGGAGAATGGCCATGCTGGTCACACCAGTGGCAGAAGCGCTTCCATTTTGCGAGGTATGTTGAGCTCGTGGAGGGCTTCCTGCTCCCCAGCAACACCTGCTGTACTGCGGCGGAACAGCGCAACTCCGACTGGTTTAACCAGACAGGAGCCATGCAGTCAGATGAAGGGACTGCAGGTCCGGATGGTGCATCCTGCCAAAGTCTTGTGTGATCAGGTCCAGCCAGAGCGACAGGGGAATTGGGTCTGCCAGGGACAGGTCGAGCAGCATGGTGTACCAGTGCTGCCTCGGCCAAGCCGGAGCGATCAGGATAAGGCGGGCTCTGTCCCTGCGGAGCTTGAGCAGGACTCGGTGGACGAGAGGGAACGGTGGGAAGGCGTAACGGAGGTGGCCCGTCCACGGAATCAGGAACGCGTCCAACAGGGAGCCCGGGGAGCGACCCTGTAGGGAGCAGAACACCTGGCATTTCCTGTTCATTCTGGATGCAAACAGGTCTATGTGGGGAAAGCCCCACCTCCGGAAAATCGAATGGAGAACGTCCAGATGGATGGACCATTCTTGTGATAGGAAGGACCTGCTCAGGTGATCTGCCAGAGTGTTCCGTACCCCCGGGAGAAAGGAGGCCACTAGATGTATGGAGTGGGCTATGTAGAAGTCCCACAGCCATATCGCTTCCTGACACACAGGGGAGGACTGTGTCCCACCTTGCTTGTTGATGTAATACATGGCTGTTGTGTTGTCCGTGAACACTGCAACACAATGGCCATGTAGATGGCGCTGAAATGCTTGGCATGCCAGCTGGACCGCTCTCAGCTCTCGTACATTGATGTGGAGCATCAACTCCTGGGGTGACCAAAGGCCTTGGGTGCGCAGGAGCCCTAGGTGGGCACCCCAGCAATGCGTCTGTTGTTAGGGACATGGAGGGCTGGGGAGGATGAAACGGCAGGCCTGTACACACTCGGGATGACGTCTCCCCCCAGTCGAGGGAGCCTAGAACATCCGGCGGAACTGTCAGAATAATGTCTATGGCGTCCCTGCCCGGCCAATAGACCGAAGCGAGCCAGGTTTGCAGAGGGCGCATTCGCAGTCTGGCATGCCTTGTGACGAAAATGCATGCAGCCATGTGCCCCAGGAGAGCAAGGCAAGTACGAGCAGAGGTGGTTGGAAAGCTCTGAAGACTTTCGACAAGGGAGACTATGGCCTGAAACCGGTGTAGGGGCAAACTGGCCGTTGCAGGGTTGGAGTCCAGCATTGCCCCGATAAATTCTATCCTCTTCATAGGCACCAGGGTGGGCTTGTCCAAATTGATGATCAAGCCTAGACGCATAAACAGCTCCCTGATGATGGCGACATGGCTGATGACTTGTGCCTCTGAAGCCCCTCGGATAAGCCAGTCGTCGAGGTAAGGGAAGACGTGTATTTGACGATGGCGCAGGGAAGCAGCGACAACCGCCATACACTTTGTGAAGACCCGAGGGGCCGAGGAAAGACCAAAGGGAAGGACAGTAAACTGGTAGTGACCCTGATTTACCACAAAGCGCAGATACCTCCTGTGCGGGGGATAAATTGCAATGTGGAAATATGCGTCCTTCATGTCGAGAGCGGCGTACCAATCTCCAGGATCCAGGGAAGGAATGATGGTTCCTAGGGATACCATGCGGAACTTGAACTTTTTGATGAATTTCTTCAGTCCTCGCAGGTCCAGGATGGGCCAGAGGCCCCCTTTTGTCTTGGGGATTAAGAAATATCGGGAATAAAACCCCTTGCCCCTTAACTTCTCTGGTACCTCCTCTATAGCTCCGTTTGAGAGGAGCTTGTGAACCTCCTGAATGAGGAGTTGCTCGTGAGAGGGGTCCCTGAAGAGGGACGAGGAGGGGGGGTGGGATGGAGGGGGAGAAATAAACTGAAGATGGTATCCAAGCTCCACCGTACGTAGGATCCAATGATCTGAGGTCAATTGGGACCACGCCGGAAGGAACGGGGAAAGGCGGTGGTAAAAGTGAAGAGGATCCAGGGAGGGAATTGGTACACTGCTCTCGGGCCCACCCTCAAAAGTTTGCTTTGGGTCCCGGTGGTGGTTTGGCAGGACCGGAATTGTTGCCCCCTTGAGGTCCAGACTGATGTCTGCGGGTAGTACGACCTCGTCTTCGGGCAAGATCCTGTCTTGGCCGAGGTAGGGGGTAAGGGCGCTGAGGTTGGGAGCGGAAGGACCATCTCTGAGTCTGGGGTGTATGCATTCCCAGCGAACGCATAATAACCCGATTGTCCTTCAGACTCTGTAGTCTGGGTTTTGTCTTTTGTGAGAATAAACCTTGTCCATCAAGTGGCAAGTCTTGTATGGTGTATTGTACCTCAGGCGGTAGGCTGGACACTTGCAACCAAGATATGCGGCGCATAGCTATGCCAGAGGCGACCGTTCTGGGTGCAGAGTCGGCAGCATCTAACAAGGCTTGTAGTGAGGTTCTCGCGACCCTCTTTCCTTCCTCTTGGAGAGCTGTAAACTGCTGACGGGAGTCCTGGGGAACCAACTCAGTAAACTTGCCGACAGCCTCCCAGGTGTTGTAGCTGTAGCGGCTTAAGAAGGCCTTTTGGTTCGCCACACAGAGCTGAAGGCCTCCAGCAGAGTATATTTTACGGACCAACAAATCCATGCGCCTGGCCTCCCTAGATTTTGGCACGGGGGCTTGTTGGCCGTGGCGCTCCCATTCGTTGATTGACTGGACCACCAACGAGCAAGGGGCGGGGTGCACGTAGAGGTACTCGTACCCCTTAGAAGGCACCATGTATTTTCGTTCTACTCCCCTGGCTGTGGGTGGGATGGAAGCCGGGGACTGCCAGATGGTGTCTGCTCTGGCTTGGCTCGATCTGATGAAGGGGAGGGCCACCCTGGTTGGTGCTTCCGCCGATAATATACTAACCACCGGGTCCTCCATCTCAGGAACTTCCTCCACGGGAAGATTGATATTCTGGGCAACACGCCACAGAAGATCCTGGTGTGCTCGAAGGTCAATCGGCAGGGGCCCCGATGATGATGTGCCCGCTACCGCCTCATCCAGGGAAGAGGAGAATGATAACCCTGGGATGAGTTGGTCCTGGACTGACGCCTCCTGGGGGACCTCCGTCTCCGGAACATCATGCTACTCAGGTGCATGTGTAGAGTCTTCCTCCGTACCAGCGGGGGGGGGGGCCTGCTGACTGTGGCCTCTGGTGCACGGTGCTCCGAGTGGCCGGAGCATGCTGGGCCCATTAGTTCACCTTGGGCTTGGTGATAGGCCCAAGGTGTCCAAAAAGACCATTGAGGTGGTCCATGGTCCAGGTGGCCCTGCGCATCTGAACCCCCGTAGGATGCACTGTCCGCGTGTGAGGAGGCAGACAGGTGACGCGACAGCCACGGAGGAGCTGAAGTTGATTGGGCCAGGTCTCTGCGCCCATAGAGCTCGCGGTACCGGCGAACGGTACCAGGAACCATGGTGGTATCTGAGCAGGACCGGGACCTGCTACCAGCGCGGTGCCGGGAGGTCGACTGGTGCCTTATATCATCATGCCGGGATCGGCTGCGAGAAGTACGTCGGTGCCGGGATCTGGACCGGTGCCAAGAGTACCACAACGGCAACTGGGATCTCGAGCGGTGCCGCAAGTACGACCAGTACCGTGGAGAACAGTACCAGGACTGCGAGCGGCGCCAGGATCGGGAGCGATGTCGAGGCCGAGAGTGATCGCGGGATCTAGATCGGGACTGACAGTGTTCAGTGGTGCCCGGTGAAGGTGGTCGCACCATGGTGGGCTTGCCCAGCGACTGAATAACCCGCACCGGCAGTGCCGGGAGTTGGGGCAGTTCGGGCTCTGTTAGAGTGATTAGGTTCTGCACCGTGGAGAAGGTCTCCGGCGTGGAGGGCACGACGAGCTCAACCACAGCGCGTGCTGGGGAGCTGGTAGGCACCGGACTCAACGGCTCCTGTGAAACCGGAATCAACAGTGCGGAGACAAGCGGTGCCGCGGCAGTTGACAGTGCCGGTCGGTCCATCTTGGAGATACGCTCCGACTGCGGTGTAGCTGTAGGTGCCGCAGGAGCCTTGTGCTTCTTGCTCCTCGGGGAGAGGGAGCGGTGCCGGCCGGAGAGTTGGGCCAGTGAAGAGTGGTGATGAGGAGCCTTTATCGGTGCCAGGTGGTCCGGTGCGGAAGAGGCACTTGCTCCCGGTGCCGGAGTCGGTGCTGAGGATGGAGGAGTTAAAGCTGCCTCCATCAAAATTTGTTTCAGCCGAATGTCCCGCTCTCTCTTTGTCCGGGGCTTGAATGCCTTGCAGATTCGGCACTTGTCCGCAAGGTGGGATTCGCCGAGGCACTTTAAACAGGAGTCGTGCGGATCTCCTGTGGGCATCAGCCGATGACAGGCTGCTCAAGGCTTGAAGGCTGGTGAACCGGGTATGGGCCCCGGTACCAGGGGAGGAGAAGGGACGAGCCCCTGATCCCCTTTAACTATATACACAACTATAAGAACTATTAACTTAAATATTAACTAGAATTACAGAAAAGAACTATATACACGATACTATACAAACGAGCGAATCGCTAGGGAGGTGGAGATCAGCTAAGCCGCGCTCCACTGTTCCAACGACCGACACGGGCGGTAAGAAGGAACTGAGGAGCAGATGGGCCGGCAGGGGTATATATCAGGCGCCATAGCGGCGCCACTCCAGGGGTCGACCTGCCAACCCACCGAGTGTTGCTAGGGTAAAAAAGTCTCCGACGAACGTGCACGCGGCGCGCACACACCTAACTGGAATGGATATGAACAAGCACTCGAAGAAGAACTACAGTAATTCAAGCATCTTTGCTTCCAGCATCCTTGCACCCTCCTCAGTCTGAATACTCCCAGTCAGTCACCTACGTGTGGAACAATCATAGGGACCAGCACTCCAAGAATTGGCGGTCACTTACCTGTAACTGGATATTCTTTCAGATATGTGGTCCATATCAATATTCCCTTCCATCTCCTTTGCTTCGGATCCTACTGAATTCACAATAAGAAGAACTGGACAGGCATCAGCCCACGCTGCCTCTTATGCCCTGGGTCTGGAGCATAAGGAGAGCTGCCGCACATGTGTGAGACAATGGACACTGCTTGTTAGACTTTACGGACTCAAGTGCATGATGTGCATGCGCACCTACGTGTGGAATACAGATAGGGACCACAGATCTCCAAGAACTTGTACTTACAGGGAAGTAACCTCCATTTTTAAACTCGGATATCTTTGTTGGTAGACCAGTGTTGATTGTAAAATGACCTCTTATAAAACAGATGTTTGTTTTTTACCAGTTCTAGGTGAACTGGAAATTTTTTGAGTTAAAATTTATCTATTAGAGGAGATGCTTTTTTTCCTTTGCAGGTGAAAGTAGAAGCCTCCTGGGATTCCACAGTCCATAACTGCCTTCAGCTCAGTAAAGGAACAGCAACAGATGAAAGGGTTTTCCTTATTGTGAGAGTGACAGTCCAGCTCAGCCATCCTGCAGAAATGCAGCTAGTGCTACGCAAACGTATCTGCGTTAATGTCTACGGGAGACAGGTACATCTTTTCAAACCCTCCAATGAGTTTTGTCTGCCTGTCAAAGTGATGAGAGATCTGAGGCAAAGAGCTTTTGACTTGCTTGACACCAGAGTTCAGTAATTCCTGGCCCCCAGTCCTATGCTCAGACTCTTAGTCTGTGCCTCACTTCACTGCAACATTTTAACACTGGCATGCCCCTTGTTTTGGTGGATTTGATAGGTTACCAACATCGGGTTGAGATGGAGGTGCGTACTTTTAAATGTTTTATGGGAGCTGTGTGTTTGTAATTCTGAGCCTGACAGGTGTCCCTTGAAGAAAAATGAAATTAACAGCAGCCTTCTAAAAAGAGTCTTTAAACAAACTCTTAGCCAGAAGCATCTATAGAACAAAAAGAAATTATAGACTTATAGAAAGAGACCTTCTAAAAATGTTAAAATGTATTACTGGCATGCAAAACCTTAAATCAGAGTGAATAAATGAGGACTCGGCACACCACTTCTGAAAGATTTTCGACCCCGGTCTATAATATATAACTAAATGATTGTTGTATGTAAAGTATATAAGGTTTTGAAAATGTTTAAGAAGCTTCATTTAAAATTAAATTAAAATGCAGAGCCCCCTGGACTGGTGGCCAGGACCCAGGCAGTGTGAGTGCCACTGAAAATCAGCTCTGTGCTGCCTTTGGCACACGTGCCATAGGTTGCCTACCTTTGAACTAGAGGCTTCACGCAGCTAATAATCTGTGTGATAACTTCAGTGTCTTGGAAGATTATTTGATTTTTTTTTCATAGCTTTTGTATGATGCTGCTAAATACGGGAGAGAATTTTTGTTTCAATATCATTAATCTGTATTAAAAGTATTAATCTGGTGAATAGTCTCTCTAATCCCAATCATTTAACACTGGCTGGAGTTTAATAGGTGTTTTGTAGATTAGTGAAATTTGTCTAATTTGACTATGTATCCTAAGTGAAACCTGAATTATGTTTTTCCCGTCAGTAACGTTCACTACATCTGTATCTGGATACTGACCTCTCTCCCAGTCTGAGACATTTAGGGGTATGCTAGCAGCAGTTGTGGTACCTGTTGCCCTCTGTGGCTTTTCAGAACGAGAGTCCCACTTGACCTTTTATTTTCTCCATTTGGCCTGTTCTGCCATGATGGAAGGTGCAGGGGGAGGAACAAATGGAAGGCAGGAGCTCAATGAATGGTCCCATTCAGGGAATGATCCCGAAAATCTTCATTCCTTGATGAAGATGATGGAGCAGGGAGAATTCTGCTCAACACTGCCCCAAAATTTGGCTTTCCATGCCAGCGACAGTATCAAATAAGGTTTGGTGCTGAGCTGCCCCTCTGTTGGCACTGCAGGAGGCAGAGTCTGGAGTGAGGCCAGAAGGGCATGGCCAACCTCCAGGCAGAGCTCTGTGGACACAACTGAGCTACTGATAGTATTTGGAGGGAGAGGGGCACAGCACTAGATGTCTGACTAGGTGTGAAGTCATTCCCAGAAAGGAAACAGTGAAGCAAATTTTCCATTATCTAGAACTGGGGGAAACCCATTTCACAAAAATCATTTGCAGGCTCCATTTATCGTACAGATTGTATTGAGTTTCCAACAAGGCCGATTTCAACCACAAGCTGAATCTATTTGCCAACACACAAATTCAGCCTTCTCACAAGGTTTTTTTAATCCCCAGTGATAACCTTTCCAGGCTGTTCAGACTCAGCAGCATCTTTCAATGACTCATCTCTGCATTAATTCAAGAATCCAATTCTTAACCCTGCGCGACGCCAAGTCAATGACCATGCCCTCTTAAATCATTCTTCATAACGATCTCTTTGGTCAAGAATTTAATGTCTGTACATGTCAATATTCAAGAAAAGTCACCCTGGGCTCTCCAAAAAAAAAAAAAGGATTGGCTGGTTCAAGATTTTGTTTTTTAGTTAAGAGATCACCTTGCTGCGTAGAAAGATAATCCCCTTTTTACATCTGTAATGAAGACAGAAATAACTGGTTTTTGTCTTTATTTGGACTAACGTCTTTTGAATGCTGCCTGCTTGTTTTGCCTGTTCTGTTATTTGCCATATACAAATATTTGCTTCTGTTGAAAATGTTATTTTAAAACACCTTTTAAAAAAAAAAGAAAAAAACTGAAACAACCATTTTTTTCCCCTTTTCCTTCTTCCTCTCTAGGGTTTTGCACAGAGCTTCCTGAGAAGAATGTCTCCCCGAAGTTCCATTCCTGGCTGTGGAGTCACCTTTGAGATAGTCTCTAATATTCCAGAGGTGAATAACTAGGAATTGAAAATATCTGAAACTGTCAGAGGGTCACCAACTTCTTGAAATCTCACATCTGTTAGAATTTTCATTGCCTATTGTTGCTACAACTAATAACTAAGATTCCTAGAACAGAAAGAGATTAGACAAATTGTTTTTTTTCCCACTTTCCCCATTTGGCAGCAATCTGCATTGTTTACCCTGTTTAGTCAGTTTTCCCTTCTTGTTTGTGTGAGTCTTTCGTACAGCAATGGGGAAGAGAAATATTGTAAGAAACCTTGTCCTGGGACCTGGGAGCAGGTTTGGCACCTGACTACATTTACATATTTTTTTTTAAATATAATCTAAATTTCAAGTTGAGGCTGTCCCTTAATAAATAACGCCTTGCTTTTTAACCCTTCAAGCACTGAGCCTCACCATACTTTCCTTCATTGCCTCCACTCTTGCCTTCATTCAGTCAAAACAGATACCCAGTAACAGCCTCCAAGAAAGCACTGCGAGAGACAGACACACCCCTCACACCCAAAGTGCGTCTGAAGCTGTGGTCTCTGTTTTGTCAACTTTCTTCATTTTATTTCCCTTCATATGATAGCTTAGTATGTTGTAGGGAGCAGGCAAAGACCCAAATGTGGCTGACTTTAGTGTTATAAAATATCTGAAGACAGACATTTTACTCCTGGGGGAATTCTGTGCATAATATATGAAAATTCTGCATATTTTATTTGTCAAAATAATACAATATAATCAGACCAGTTTCAATTATTTTAGTAATTTATTTAAAAATACCTGTCAGCAAGTATGTCTGTAACAATAAAGAAAACAAAAAAGACTAAGGAAATGTTTTTGACAAATAGATTTCTTACTAGGCATATTAGTACAGAACTTTGAGTAATAATTCATTTAAACTACAATACAAAACCATATTTCCCGCACCCCTCAGAAGCAGTGCAAAGGCTTGGGAGAGTCAGGGGTAATGGAAGAGCTGAGGGAGAAGGAAGTAATTGCTGGGAAAGAACCCGGGAGTGAACCTGGAAGGTTGTGAGGTGTGGGTGGGAGAAGTATGGAACAGGTTTTTGTGGAGAGAGGGATTGTTAGGGAGTTGGGGAGCTTTTTCCATGCAGACCCTGGCTGATCTCAACCTCTCTCATTTAATTAGGCACATCTGCACCCACACTTCCTCCTATACCCATGTGGCTCTGCACCCTCACTCAGCCAGGCATGGCTGCCACATCCCCATGAGGCAGTGCACTCCCCCTCCCCTTGTCCCCAAGTGGCCCTGCACCCCCACTCCCACTCAATGTTGTCACACCACTAGCTCCTGTGTCCCCACCCCAGTTTGTCATTCTTCCTCCCCCCTCACCCAACTAGCCCTTCCGAACTCCAGTCTGGGTGATCACCACCTCCAGCAGCTCTGGGTGCCCTGCTCTCTTCCCCCGCCCCCCCATCTCATGCCTTCTCACCTGGCGATACAGGCAGGGTATTGTGAGGAAGGCAGCCTCTGCCCCCTCCCTCTCCATGGCTGCCTGCTCGACCGTGTGAGTCAGCTGCCCTCTCTTCTGGCACCACATTAGCCCCTGGCGAGCAAAAGGTATAATTGCAGCATGACCCCTCTTGTGGCTTCCCTTCACTCCCTCGAGTCCCCGTCAGAGTCAATTATTCTGCAGGGAGAAAAATATTTATGAGAGACGTTAATGCTGCGCTTGCGCAGTGGTGCAGAATTCCCCCATGAATAGCGTTTACATTGCTTGATGGTGATATCTCCCCATGAAACTCTGCTGACAAGAAAAGAGAACCATAACTGCATTTACAGGTGAAGGGTCGGACTCATCAAAAACAATAGAAGCACTCATCTGGCTTCTATGTTGCAGGAGCTGCTAAAAAGTCTTTGTTGGGGATTCCTGCATGTGCTACAGAAGTAGATTAATTTCTTCTCTAATTTAGGGGAAGATTCAATGTTTAATCAACATCATCCATTTTTTAAAGCCTTCCTGTGGTCTGCACAGGAAAGAGATGTGCTGTTTTTTGGTTGGTTGGCTGTATTTTGGGTTGTTTTTTTTTTCAATAGGAAATATTTCCTTTAAAATAGGCAGCCTTTCTTTCCTTCTTCTCAGGATGCTCAGGGAGCTGAGGAGCGGGAAGCACTAGCAAGGATGGCAGCTAATGTTGAAAACGCAGCTTCGGCTGACTCAGAAGCCTATATTGAAAAGTATCTGCGGAGTGTGCTGGCAGTGGAGAACATTCTCACCCTGGATCGCCTTCGCCAGGTGTCTCTTTTTTTCCAATGCCAGAGTTGACATCAGTGAATATACTAACTGAGAACACTGTTGTGATAGAAATCTTTTTATAAGTGCATGCAATGGCTTAATAAACAAGAGGGTCACTTCAGTCTATGGCTCAGCTCTTCAGAGTGTCATGTGACAGACATCCAAGGAAGCTAGTGCAGGAAGCTATTTAGTTACTCCTTCTAAATTGTATGCAGTACGGGTGGGATTGAAGACTTGATATGAGTTTCATTGTTCATTCTGGGTTTCTCTGTGTGTTTTAAAATACACTGGGCACTGCCAGAATTGTATTTCAGAAAAGATAGTTTTGTGTGGAGTTGGCTTTAAAATTAAACCCAGAGTTTCAGAAAGCAAGTTTTCTGAAGTGATTGGCAAACCTTGTGTCATCTTGTACGTGCTATGACCAAGCCTGTTCTACCAATAAGTGAGACATTGATTAGGTTACTAAGTATTGTAACTTGATGTGTTTGCCAGGAAAAATGCAGGAGAGGGACCCATTTATGGAAAATTGTATTTCTGGGTATAAGTTATGCAAGCAAGAGAGATAAAGGTATCCAAAACAAATCTGAGCATGTACTTACCCTCTATAAATTAACAATAAAGTGCGCTTCACTCTTAAGTATTGAAAGCAAGTTCTCTGTCAAATATAATTACTTTCAAGGATTAAAATAAGAGCTCAGATAGGAAAAGGAGTCTCACTGTTCACATTTGTTAGAGATATAGCCCTCTCATAGATGCAGGGCTATAGATGCTCAGTGACCTTCTAAAGATTATATAAAATTCTGGCCTACCACTGAGCAAACAGTTACTAGTGGACCAAACTTGCCCACTCCCTGTAGACTTCCTACTATCAGCATACAATATGAGACATTAAAAATTAAATTATGAAGTCTCCTTTCTTCTATGGTGCATTAGGGCTATATAGAAATATTTTCATGTACTGTATCTGCAAAACTACACTTGGATCACGGTTTAGATGCTTGTAAAATGTTTCTGTCCTGATATCTTTACTGGTCTGCAGGAGGTTGCGGTGAAAGAGCAGTTAACGGGGAAAGGAAAACTTAACAGGAGGAGTCTGAGCTCTCCCAATGTCAATCGGGTAAGTATGCCACAGTTGCATCAATAGATCCATGAGAAGGGCAGACCATACAACTGACAGGGCCCTAAGCTATCCAGATGGGAGAATAAAATGATGAGTTGCCTCTGGTCTGATCCCCCAATTTAAGCGAGCACGTGAATTCCTGAGCAGAGACAAAACCCAGAAATTTCCATATCCTGATCACATAGGCTAGTGTTCTAAACACCCAGACCTATGCAGACTATGTAAAAATAGCCATGTGACATGTACTTCTCTACACACTACTGTTTTGTGAAACATGGAAGGTTTTTCATCCAATTATCAAGTTAATATTTTGTGCTTACAACTTTTTGTCTGAAGATCTCAAGGCATGTTATAAATACTAATACTAATGAATTAAGCCTCATGCATGCCTGAGTTGTAGAAATTATTATATTTTCTGTTTAACACATGAAGGAACTGAGACTGAGATTTTAACTTGACCAAGATCACAAAGGAAATCTCTGGCAGAGCTAGGGATAGAACCTAAGGGTCCAATCAGTGGAAATTCTGCCATAGACTTCAGTGGGGACAGCAGTTCACCGTAAACTGCTTGACTCCCAGTTTGTGCTATAACTGCAAGGCCATCATTCCTGCTTTTATGTATTTTCAAGACACATTTACTAGAGGTACTTAACATTTTGCAGAAACTACTCTGTTTTTACTTTAACCATTTCAGATATCTGGAAGCCGTCAAGATTTAGCTCCCCCGTACAACCTTGGCGGTCACAAGGTAAATATTTAAAGCAATTTGTGGCCTTTGGAGAGATGATTAGGGAGAATCTCCTCTTCCTTTTTTTGGTGTATGGCCCCAGAATCAATCCCATCACAGACTATAAAAAAAAATATCATTGGGGCATAGTTCAACAGTAATCTTGTTTAAAGATCAAAGAATTACTTTTGAGAGATTTTGCAAGGCCTAGCTAGACGACAGGGCCTTCCCATGACCTGCATAGTTCGAGTGTGTGCATAAATATATATATATATGCATATGGAGAATAGGGGGTGAGAGAGGAGTTTTAATGCAGTGATATGAAGAAATCGAGTTTTCATATACCGTCTAGCATCGATAGTTAAATATCTGTTCCATGTAGGAAATGCTAAAACATCTGCAAGTAATGAATTGCTTATAGCCGCATCCATAGAAATGTCCCACAGTTTCTCATTAAAATACTGTACTTCATTTAAGCATTGAGAGAAAAATTCATCATCTGAATTTTCACTGTTTTTTGTTTCCCACTCCCTCCCCGCTTCCTCTCATGATATCCCACATTGCGTGCTTCAGAGTCCAAAGGTCCCAGCAGAGGTAACAAATGCATTAGGTCCACCTAATGAGTGAGATAAAATTATTATCCCACTATAGTTACTATATTGTTCTTACTTTAAATTCCTTTGCTTTAAAATATTTCTGCTTTGAAAATACAGCCATTATGCCTCATTTTCATAAGAACGGCCATACTGGTCTCTCTAGTGCCCAATGCCCATACTTCAGAGGGAATGAACCAAACATGACAATTATCGAGTGATCCATCCCCTGTCATAGACTCATAGACTCATAGGTCAGAAGGGACCAATATGATCATCTAGTCTGACCTCCTGCACAAGGCAGGCCACAGAACCCTACCCATCCACTTTTATAACAACCCCTAACCCAGGACTGAGTTATTGAAATCCTCAAAATTGGTTTGAAGACCTCAAGCTGCAGAGAATCCACCAGCAAGCGACCCATGCCCCACGCTGCAGGGGAAGGCGAAAAACCTCCAGGGCCCCTGCCAATCCGCCCTGGAGGAAAATTCCTTCCCGACCCCAAATATGGCGATCAGCTAAACCCTGAGCATGTGGGCAAGACTCACCAGCCAGCACCCAAGAAGGAATTCTCTGCAGTAACTCAGTTCCCATCCCATCCAACATCTCCCCGCAGACCATTGAGCGGACTTATCTGGTGATAATCCAAGATCAGTTGCCCAAATTAAACTATCCTATTATAACATCCCCTCCATATACTTATCAAGCTTAGTCTTAAAGCCAGAAAAGTCTTTTGCCCCCACTGCTTCCCTCGGAAGGCTGTTCCAGAACTTCACTCCCCTAATGGTTAGAAACCTTCGTCTAATTTCAAGTCTAAACTTCCTTATATCTAGTTTGTACCCATTCGTCCTCGTGCCTACATTAGTACTAAACTTAAATAATTCCTCTCCCTCCCTAACGTTAACCCCCCTGATATATTTATATAGAGCAAGCATATCCCCCCGCAGCCTTCTTTTGGCCAGGCTAAACAAGCCAAGCTCTTTGAGTCTGCTTTCATAAGGCAGGTTTTCCATTCCTCGGATCATCCTAGTAGCCCATCTCTGGACCTGTTCCAGTTTGAATTCATCCTTCCTGAACATGGGACACCAGAACTGCACACAATATTCCAGATGGGGTCTCACCAGCGCCTTATATAACGATACTAACACCTCCTTATCCTTGCTGGAAATACCTCGCCTGATGCATCCTAAAATCGCATTTGCTTTTTTAACAGCCGTATCGCATTGTCGGCTCATAGTCATCCTGCTATCAACCAATACCCCAAGGTCCTTCTCCTCCTCTGTCGCTTCCAACTGATGCGTCCCCAACGTATATCTAAAATTCTTATTATTAATCCCTAAGTGCATGACCTTGCACTTTTCACTATTGTATTTCATCCTATTACTATTACTCCAGTTTACAAGGTGGTCCAGATCTTCCTGAATAGTATCCCTGTCCTTCTCCGTGTTAGCAGTACCCCCCAGCTTTGTGTCATCCATTCCCAGAGCATGGGGTTGCATCTCTGACCATCTTGGCGAATAGCCATTGATGGACCTATTCTCCATGAATTTATCTAGTTCTTTTTTGAACCTAGTTATGACCTTCACAGCATCTCCTGGCAACAAATTCCACAGTTTGGCTGTGTTTTGTGCCTTTTCTTTTAAACCTGTCACCCATTAATTTCATTGGATCGCCCCTAATTCTTGTGTTATGAGAAGGAATAAAACTCTCCGTACCATTTATGATTTTATAGACCTTTGTCATATTCCTGCCTTAGTCATCTCTTTTCCAAGCTGAAAATTCCCAGTTCTTAATCTCTCATACAGAAACTGTTCCATACCCTTAATCATTTTTGTTGACCTTCTCTGTACCTTTTCCAATTCTAATATATCTCTTTTGAGATGGGGTGACCAGAACTGTATGCAGTATTCATGGTATGGGCATACCATGAATTTATATAGTGGCATTATGATATTTATTGTCTTCTTATCTCTCTCTTTCCTAATGGTTCCTAATACTCTGTTTGACTGCCACTTCACACTGAGCAATGTTTTCAGAGAACTATCCACAATGACTCCAGGAGCTTTTTTGAGTGGTAACAGCTAATTCAGATCCCATCACTTTGTATGTGTAGTTGGGATTATGTTTTCCAATGTGCTTTACTTGGCATTTATCAACATTATTTGTATGGGCCATTTTGTTGCCTCGTCACCCAGTTTTGTGAGATCCCTTTGTACAGTAACTGTTTGCTCCCTGTTTGGGGCTTAACTATCTTGAGTAATTTTGTATCACCTGCAAATTTTGCCACCTCACTGTTTACCCGTTTTTCCAGATCATGTAAGAATATGTTGAACAGCACAAGTCCCGGGACAGATCTTTGGGGGACCCTGCCATTTATATCTCTCCATTGTGAAAACTAACCTTTTATTCCTACCCTTTATTTCTTGTCTTTTAACCAGTTATTGATCTATGAGAGGATCTTCCCTCTTATCCCATGACAGCTTACTTTGCTTAAGAGTCTTTGGTGAGGGACTTTATCAAAGTCCTTCTGAAAAGTCCAAGTACACTATATCCACTGGCTCACCCTTTTGTACATGTTTGTTGACCCCCTCAAAGAATTCTGATAGATTGGTGAGGCATGATTTCCCTTTACAAAAGCCATCTAGACTCTTCCCCAACAAATTATGTTCATCTGTGCATTCATGCTACACTGATGCCAATGAGTAACTCAATCGAAAACAGCAGTGTTATATCAACATGAAACTGTTGTAACTGAGAGGAGACTGAGCCTGTTGGATGCATCTTTCTTTTTATGTTGTCACAAAGCTCCAGCTGTTCAGGTACAGCTGTTTCATAGTTTCGTAGAAATGTGTAACTTGTGGCATGGTAAAGTGATCCACAGGCCTCCTCTTACTAGTTGAAACTAACTAGATGGGCATGAAACAAGCAGATGTGTTACAATCCTGTAATAGCAGCTAGGCAATGAATTAGAAGACATCACAGGTCTTTTCTACATCTAACCTCTGAGATTCTGTAAGATTTCCATGGAGTAGTCTTTCATTTTTAGTATCCAGATGGCTTGCTCTCCCTCACCCTCACTCACTTTCATTGGGCTGGGGTAGGGGCTTGGGATGGAGGAGGGGGTGTGGACTCTGGGATGAGGCCAGAGATGAGGGGTTTGAGGTGCAGAAGGGGGATCTAGGTTGCAGGAGTGGGGCTCGGGGCTGGGGTTTGTGTGTGAGGGCTCTGGACTGTGGGGGCGGGCTCTGGGCTAGGCCTGGGGATGAGGACTTTGAGATGGAGGGGTGGGGGGTGTTCAGGGCTGGGGCAGGGGGTTGGGGATCGGGGTTGGGGTGCGGGCTTACCTGGGGCAGTTCTTGGTCAGCGGGGGGGTGGGGGGGAGCATAAGGCAGGCTGACTGCCTGTCCTGACACCGCGTTGCGCTTGCCCCAGAAGCAGCGAGCAGATCCGCTGCTAGTAGGTGGGGGGACAAGAGATTTCACGTGCTGCTCTCGCCTGCCATAGTCACTGCCCAGCCAATGGGAGTTCAGAGCTGGTGCTTGGGGGGGGGTCAGTGTGTGGAGGCCCATCGCCCCCCCCCCGCCTAGCAGCTGGACCTGCTGGCGGCCCAGTCAGCGGTGCTGACCGGAGCTGCCAGGGTCCCTTTTCGACCAGGTGTTCCAGTCAAAAAACAGACACTTGTGGGCTTCATATTTTTTTAACGATGCATTATAGAATTAAGCCATCCAGTAGGGATAAGGAGGAGGGAGACACCACTGTCCTAACATCAGAAGACAATAGTTACTCCAGCTTTATACCCTGATAACAGAGCTGCATTTGGTCCTATCTCTGTCTCTGAGTTACATCTGCTTACTTTAGAGAGGACAAGCCAATTTTCTACTACAGAGCTGATATGGTTTTTGGGGAGAGAGAAGAATTCTATTATAGCTTACACATCAATACAAGTGCCAGATGAGTTAATGATTTTAGAATCTTTCACTGGCGATATAAGATACATCTGGATTTTTAGATCCCAAGTCACTTGCACCAGCTGTTAACTCTGGGTTTTTTTGTCTTGTAAATTGAGCAAATTGGATATGGAGTCAATAAGAGGGACCAAATATGGAGTCTGATCCATTTTACAGTCATTCCTCCAATTATAACCACACAGTGATAAAATTCTTTACAAGTCAGCCCTAAAATATGTTGTTAATGATATTCATTCTATCCTGGTCATGTCTGTGTCCCTTTGAAATCTGTGGAAAGCTGCTGCCTGTGTTGTATCTCAAAGGCGTGTGGGAAGGCAGGGCCACTTGAGCCTAACCCCCAATTGGCACCAGTGATAGTTCTCTAGGTTGTATCAAAGTAGATCAATGCAAATTAGTGCACTCTCCGATTTATTAGAGCAGACAGGGATAGGAATGGGTTATGGTAGTACTTAAAAACAGTGATTACTTTTTCATCAAGTTCTTTCTAAAAGCCTTGGATAGATGAGACACTAAGGCTTTCATTTCTGTGGTCTAGTGGCAGCATTTTAACAGCCTGCCAACTGGGAAAAATAGCTGAGGCTGGTGAAGCCTAGAGAACACTTTTAGGGAATAACTCCTGTGCACATTGGGGCTGACTCCAAATAAGCTGCTTAGAATTCTTTCTGGAGGATAGAGTGCTACATTGTCAAGTACCAGCAAAGAAGAAAGCAAGCAGTGGGAAAATATTCCAGAAATCAGTGGGACATTTTAGAAACAACCTTGTATCAAAACATGGCAGGGAACATGTGTTCTTCCAGTGGCCATTTTTGATTTGCTAAATTAAGTCTAGTATCAGAGGGGTAGCCGTGTTAGTCTGGATCTGTATGGCTGATCTGGTTAGGTCCTGTGATGGTGTCGCTGGTGTAGATATGTGGGCAGAGTTGGCATCGAGGTTTGTTGCATGGATTGGTTCCTGAGCTAGAGTTCCTATGGTGCGGTGTGTAGTTACTAGTGAGAATATGTTTCAGGTTGGCAGGTTGCCTGTGAGCGAGGACTGGCCTGCCATCCAAGGCCTGGGAAATAAGACAGGAGATCTACAAAATAAGACAGGAGATCCACTAAAGTAAGACAGGAGATCTTCATTACTCACTTCACCTCTCTGCAAAGGAAAAAGGACTGTAAGCTATCTAAACTCCTACCTGCCTCATGGGGCCACAACTGTGTTACCCTCAACCCACCCAGCAATATCGTCAATCTATCCAACTACACACTCAGCCCAGAAGAAAAGTCTGTCCTATCTCAGGGACTCTCTTTCTGCCCTGCCACCCCCACCAACATGATACAGTTCTGCGGTGATCTGGAAGCCTACTTTCACCGTCTCCAACTCAAAGAATATTTTCAGGACAACACTGAACAGCGCACTGATACACAGATACCCTCCCACCAACAGCACAAGAAGAAGAAATCCACATGGACTCCTCCTGAGGGTCGAAATAACAGTCTGGTCCTATACATTGAATGCTTCCACCGACGTGCACAGGCAGAAATTGTGGAAAAACAACATCGCTTGCCTCATAACCTAAGTCGTGCAGAACGCAATGCCATCCACAGCCTCAGAAACCACCCAGACATTATCATCAAAGAGGCTGATAAAGGAGGTGCTGTTGTCATCATGAACAGGTCTGACTACTAAAAGGAGGCCGCCAGACAACTCTCCAACACCAAATTCTACAGGCCACTTCCCTCAGTTCCCACTGAGGAAAACACTAAGAAACTGCAACATCTACTCAGGACACTTCCTACACTAACACCGGAACAAATCAACATACCCTTAGAGCCCCGACCAGGGTTATTCTATCTACTACCCAAGATCCACAAACCCGGAAATCCTGGACGCCCCATTATCTCGGGCATTGACACTCTCACTGAAGGACTGTCTGGATATATGGACTCTCTACTCAGACCCTATGCCATCAGCACTCCCAGCTATCTCCATGACAGCACTGATTTCCTCAGGAAACTACAGTGCATTGGTGACCTTCCAGAAAACACCATCCTAGCCACCATGGACGTAGAGGCTCTCTACACGAACATCCCCCACACAGATGGAATACAAGCTGTCAGGAACAGTATCCCTGCTGATGCCACAGCACAACTGGCTGCTGAGCTCTGTGCCTTTATCCTCACACACAACTATTTCAAATTTGATGACAATATATATCTCCAGATCAGTGGCACCGCTATGGGCACCCGCATGGCCCCACAATATGCCAATATTTTTATGGCTGACCTGGAACAACGCTTCCTCAGCTCTTGTCCACTCACGCCCCTTCTCTACCTACGCTACATTGATGACATCTTCATCATCTAGACCCATGGGAATGAGACTCTCTGGAAAAATTCCACCACGATTTCAACAGCTTCCACCCCACCATCAACCTCAGCCTGGACCAATCTACACGGGAGGTCCACTTCCTAGACACCACGGTGCAAATAAGTGATGGACACATTAACACCACCCTATACCGAAAACCTACCGACCGCTATGCCTACCTTCATGCCTCCAGCTTCCATCCCGGGCACATCACACGATCCATTGTCTACAACCAAGCACTGAGGTACAATCGCATCCGCTCTAACCCCTCAGACAGAGACCAACACCTACAAAATCTCCACCAAGCATTCTCAAAACTACAATACCCGCACAAGGAAATAAGGAAACAGATCAACAGAGCCAGACGTGTACCCAGAAGCCTCCTACTGCAAGACAAACCCAAGAAAGAAACCAACAGGACTCCATTGGCCATCACATACAGTCCCCAGCTAAAACTCCTCCAACGCATCATCAGGGATCTACAACGCATCCTGGACAACGATCCCACGCTTTCACTGGCCTTGGGTGGCAGGCCAGTCCTCGCCCACAGGCAACCTGCCAACCTGAAACATATTCTCACCAGTAACTGCACACCGCACCATAGGAACTCTAGCTCAGGAACCAATCTATGCAACAAACCTCAATGCCAACTCTGCCCACATATCTACACCAGCGACACCATCACAGGACCTAACCAGATCAGCCATACCGTCACCGGTTCATTCACCTGCATGTCCACCAATGTAATATATGCCATCCTATGCCAGCAATGCCCCTCTGCTGTGTACATCGGCCAAACTGGACAGTCACTACGGAAAAGGATAAACGCACACAAATCAGATATTAGGAATGGCAATATACAAAAACCTGTAGGAGAACACTTCAACCTCCCTGGCCACACTGTAGCAGACCTTAAGGTGGCCATCCTGCAGCAAAAAAACTTCAGGACCAGACTCCAAAGAGAAACTGCTGAGCTTCAGTTCATCTGCAAATTTGACACCATCAGCTCAGGATTAAACAAAGACTGTGAATGGCTTGCCAACTACAAAACCAGTTTCTTCTCCCTTGGTTTTCACACCTCAACTGCTAGAACGGGGCCTCATCCTCCCTGATTGAACTAACCTCATTATCTCTGTCTTGCCTGCATATATATACCTGCCCCTGGAAATTTCCACTACATGCATCTGAGGAAGTGGGTATTCACCCACGAAAGCTCATGCTCCAAAACGTCTGTTAGTCTATAAGATGCCACAGGATTCTTTGCTAAATTAAGTCTGTTGACCTTGGTGTTTAGTCATTTGGCAGTGACCATTGTGGCAGGGTCAGGCCAGATGGATACAGGAGAATGTTAGAAGGCAGATATATTAGTCACAGATTAAGTAGATCCCTTTTCCCTGGGTAAGGTAACGGGCAGTTCCAGAAGCAGAAACTTGCTGGAACCAATTCAGGCAGGCAGGCTAATTAGAACACCTGGAGCCCATTAAGAAGAAACTGCTAGAATCAATTAGGACAGGCTGGCTAATCAGGGATCCTGAGTTTAAAAAGGACCTCAGTTCAGTTTGTAGTGTGCCTGTGAGGAGCTGGGAGCAAGAAGCACTAGGAGCTGAAAGTGGGAAGGCGTATTGCTGGAGAATTGAAGAGTACAAGCATTATCAGACACCAGGAGAAAGATCCTGTGGTGAGGATAAAGAAGGTGTTGGGAGGCGGCCATTTGGAAGTAGCCCAGGGAGTTATAGATGTCGCGCAGCTGTTCCAGGAGGCACTCTAGCCAGTCCACCGGGCCCTGGGCTGGAACCCAGAGTAGACGGTGGGCCCGGGTTCCCCCCAAACCTCCCAACTCCTGATCAGACACAGGAAAAATTGACCTGGACTGTGGGTTCTACCAGAGGGGAAGGTCTCTGGGCTGTTCCCTGACCCACATGGTGAATCTCTGAGGTGAACAAATCCAACAGTAAGCACAGGACCCACCAAGATAGAGGAGGAACTTTGTCACACCATGTACTGTGTACATGGAGCTACAGCTCCTTCAGACAAAGGATGTATAAGCACTTTTCCCTTCCCCTGCCACCTTTCTTGATGGAAACTAAAGTTTCGTGGCCCTGACTCTAACCAGTTGGCATTAGTTACAAATTTAGATGTTTCAGTCAGTAAATGTACAAAACAAGTGAGAGCCATGTCTTAATAAACATATATGAAACTTGGAAACTGCATCAAATTAATATATAATATATTCTTGCATTTTTTCTGTCCATGGTACAAATATCTAAATAGCTTTTGGTCACCGAACAAGTTTATATTCATATTGTATAGTTCTTTTGCCTTCCATTGACAGTTGACCATTCTTTCCCCCCTCCTTTTACCTCTGTACTCTTTGGGGAATACTATTTGGTCCCTTAGGTTCTGTTATTCACTCTATACTGATCTGTTCTGTTGTCAATACACCTCTTAACTCTAACCATTAGAGTTAGCTCCACCTGCCCTAGAATATCTCCTCTTGGATGGCTTGCTGGCACCTCAAAGTCAGTGGGTCATAGTCGTCCTGATTAATCTTGCCTCGTGTCCAAAACTGACAAATCAATGAAGGGCACTTCTGACCCAGGGAATCCTGAGTTGAAAGATGATTCAGCTATTCATAAACTGCATTTGTCCAATGCTCTGATGAGCTGTCCCTGGTACCTCTGTCTCCATAGCTACCAGAAGGCCTCAGATCTTGTCTAGAGGTAGCAAATGATCAGTACAGACCTCCATGGGTCAGTTACTCCTGCTGACTGGCAGAAATGAGCACTATTCTAAGACCCAAATCACCTTTCCTGGTACCATCAAAGCACAGTTCCTTCTTCAAAGGCTGACCTGCAAACTGGATCAGTTCTACTGCCTGATGCATGCTCTTTGGCACAGGCACCATGGCAACTGAGCTCTGGCATCAACCTTTCTATATTGGTACCAGCTACCTCATTACCATCTGCACTGATGGTGTTCTCACTGATGTGAGAGATGAGATCCTCACTGGCCTTGATCTCTGTGGTACCCCTTTCCTCAGTAGCACCTTCTTCAGTACTGTCTGTATTTACGATTTCTGGAGACCTAGCTATCATGCCTGAACTAGAATCTCCTCTTAACTAAATAAATTAGCCCCAACATCTCACATTAAATCATGATCTACTAGGGCCCAAGCAACCTCACTGGCATACTTGAGGAATATTTCTGTATCAGAAATTTGCAGGGCTGTCAGAGGCTCAGTGCATATTGTTATTCAGAACCCTGTTACAGATACCAGTTCTGGTGTCCAGTTTGGTAAGGTGATCCTGCAATCTTTATTTAAGTAGGACTCCAAGCTCCCGCCTCCTTAGGGCGATAAATGCTAGCTGATAACCTAGGGTGGGATTTATGTGGACAAAAACTTGAAAATAAAGTGGTCACTTACGGTAACTGTGGGTTTTTGAGATGTTGTATCCATGTGGATTTCACAACCTGACCTCCTTCCCACTACTGTGGAGTCTTTTAGCTTTGGGGGTTCTGTATTGGCAAAGGAACTGAAGTAGTTGGGCCTGCTCCACCATTTATGTCTGGAGGGGGCAGGTGCACACAAGTCTGTGGTGAGCTGACATCATACCAAAGTGCACATAGGGTGCATGCAACCCTAAATGGAATCCAGGTGAACAGAACTTCTCTAAGAACCCTTACTGTACAGCAAGTCATCGTTCCTCTTCAACATCTTCCTTCCTTTAGTGCAAGCCCTCACTAGATCCTGCCGCTTAGTATCTCCACATTTCATCCCTATCTGCAATGCTAAAATACTAACCCGTTCTCTAATTACTTCTCTCCTTGACTGCTGGGTATCTGCCATAATCCAGTTTCTTTTTCTTTCATCTCTCTTCCTTTCAGCGTATAGAACACAACAAGCAAGGTCATCTTCATTTCTTGCTGATCTTATCTCCTGTCATACTACTAGAACCTATGCACTAGCTTTCCCTTCAGCCCAAAGATCAAGGCCGTCCACATCCATCTCTTCTCATTATCTCCTGCTCTCCCTCCCTTTCATGCAAACTCCAGTCTTGAATGCTACTTTAGAAGGCAACAAAGTCTTCCTAGATTTTTGGGTTAAAAGGTGCCAGTATGATCATCTAGTCAGACCTATGCATAATGATAGAATTTCACTCCGTGATTCTTGCAATTAGCCCTCAGTGGTTGTACGCGGACAAAGGGGTCTGTCAGCATCAATGGGAGCTGATGATGCCCAGCATCTTGTGAGATTGGGCATTCAATTCAACTGAAAACATTTTGGGGTATGGGTTCTGTCCTTAGTTTTGCACATTCTGCGTACTGCGAAGCATTGCATATGCTGGCATGCTGCATAAGTATTAGCAGACCCATGCTCTGCACAATACTTTTGAAAATATAAACTTACTTTTCTTCTAGGGTCGATGGGAGAGCCAGCAAGATATATCCCAAATTTCAACACATTCTGGTAGTGGGATGACCCCATCTCATACATCTTTGTCAGGCTCTGCTGAGCAAAACCATTCCAATGATCCAGGTAACAGCTTTCCCAAAGCTATATCTGCTATGGTAAAAGTTTAGAGTGAAATATTCTATTTGGAACTGCAGGAGAAAAGGGAATAGAGGTAGTCCCTCTGGATGGACAGTTGAATTTCTTTTTTTTTTAAAGAATACTTATTGAGTTCTACCATTGTGCTCTGTACCGTGCAAACACACATTGAGCATCAGTAAGAACTTGACATTCACTGTCCTGAGTATCTGCCTTAACCGTTGTCTTTCTTTACTTTGCTATGGGGAAACTGTAGCTCTGCAAACCCTGGCTGGTATGCAAAGTGTTCAGTGGTGCCCACTGTTTGTGAAGACACTGTCCTTGCCTCCAGAAGCTTAAATTCTTAAATAACAGACAAAGCAATTCAGACGCATAGTAGTATACCATATGTTATGCAAGTAAAATTGCAAAGGCTGCAAAGCTACCAATGTATTAGAAAATAACAAAGAAAGTGCAGATTGTGATGGATATTTTGCATATAGAGCCCAATGTGTAATGGAGGAGTGCGGTGATAAAGTTGTCTGTTTTTATGTTTTTATGCATCTGAAGAAGTGAGCTGTAGCCCACAAAAGCTTATGCTGAAATAAATTTGTTAGTCTCTAAGGTTCCACAAGTACTCCTGTTCTTTTTATGTACAGGTTATAACTAGTGTTTCTCAAGGGGGATGAGAGCAGAGTGACAGCAGTAGAGTAAAGGAACAGGTGTGAGCTGGGAGAGCTGCATGACCCTGGTTATGTACTGATACAGTCAAGATTACTTAATTCTAATCCATGTTGCTATTTCTAGGGTGTGATTTAGTAATCAAGTAACCTTGTAAAAGTTTTGCACTTGCATAGTAATATTTTATCATCTGTGTTGCTTGTTTCTGGATTTTTAAATTCTCCTATTGCAATTCTTAAAGCATTTAGTGTTTCCAAATCCTTGTAGGTATATTAAGCCTTGGCATCCTATGTGAAAGAGGGAGCTCTTACTCCTGTTTTACAAAAGGGCAAACTGAGCCTCGGAGAGTTTGTGACTTGCCCAAGATCACATACTAATTCAGTGGAAGAGCTGGAACTAGGAACGGGAGTCCTGACAGGTCCTTTGTTGTTCTGACCTCTAGTCAACTCCCTCCCTAGGACTGATTACAACATTAGAAGGTTCACAGATGTTCTATTGTGAAAGAACTGAAGCTGTTGATTACACTTTTTTAAAAAAAACTTTGTTGACAGGACTCAGTAGCCTGGCTGCCTCCTACCTGAATCCAGTAAAATCCTTCGTGCCTCAGATGCCAAAGCTGCTTAAGTCTCTCTTTCCTGCTAGAGATGAGAAAAAGGGCAGGCAGACCTCTCCTCTTGCCCAGCAGGTAAAACAAATACACACACACACACACACAGGTGAGCACTGTTATAATGACTTCTGGCAGAAAGCTGTTTGGTGTGTTGCTGCAGGGCAAACCAAGCTTTTAGTCATAGTAAAAGCTTATGTGATACATTTCCCCTCCACAGTATCCAGAGATAGTGGAGCTGTTTTAACTTATTGATACTCTCAGCCCACTTGGCTTTTTAAAAGTGCCAAATGCACTACTAATGTGATTTATGGTAATACCACTTGCAGCAACAATAGTAAAATTTATGAAGTGCACTTAGTGTTGTTTGTATATTGCCAAGTGGAAAATGTAATTCTATTTTTAATTCCTGATTTCATTTCTCATCACTCACCCTTTAGCACCTTTTCCCTCTGACTTGTGCAATGTACTTGGAGCAGTAGTTTTTATTTCTATCCCAGTCTATTCCACAGGCCAGAGATGCAACTCATCTTTTCATATGCTGTGTAAGTCTCCACCTGTTCCAGATTCAGCCCTTGTGCACCAGGTAGCAACCAATGCATAGTCAAATATCAGAAAACATTATCCTTTACTTTAGATAGAGACAAACTTGTTGAAAGTGAGATCTTCAACTTTATAGGCATTATCTTATTTTATATAAATAGCTGGAGTTGTTTAAAAAAAAAAAAGAGCCTCTTCATGGTGTGTGACTCATGTAGTATGAGAGACTTTGCAGGAGTGAAAAGAATAGAGTTCCATGTATTTATTTTAAACAAAAACCTGGAGCCAGATCTTCAGTTGCTATAAATCAATGAAGCTCAGTTTGGCCTATGGTCTGTTAGAGTACTTCTATAATGCAAAAAAAAAAAAAATCCCATGGTAGCGACACTCAGTGCCCAGATCTACAGACTCAGGCTCATGGTACAGCACTAAAAATAGCAGTGTAGACGTTCTGGCTCAGGTCTGAGACCCACCCTACTTACTGGGATTCAGAATCTGAGTTCCAGCCCAAGCAGGAATGTTTTCACAGCTATTTTAGCACTGTAGCATGAAACCCACAAGACTGAGTTCATAGACTCAGGTTCTGAGACTCCCTGATGCAGGGTTGGTTTGTTTTGTTTTTCAGTGTATACATACCCTGAAGTTGGAGGGCTCTGTTGTCCCCTCAGATTTGGTGCTTCAGGCTTAAACTCTCAGGTAGCTAAGAACAACAAATTTAGGTTTAGTTTGAAAATACGCATGGACAGGTAGTGAGAGTGTGTGAAAAGATGTATACTAGAGAGACAAGGTGGGTGAGGTAATATCTTCTATTACCTCACCCACCTTGTCTCTGTAATATCCTGGGACAGACACAGTTACAATGACACTGCGTACGCACACTTTCAGAAATGTTTTCATGAATTTTGTTTAACTTCCATGAAAAGCTTTTTGTGGTAGGGATTCAAACGTTCCTGAGAAATGGAAAATCAGAAAGTAAAATTAACCACATTCTTGTCTTTGTTCAAGCCAAGAGAAATACAGCAAGGAAGTGAAGAGCATAAATGGTGGAAAAATACATTAAAATATTAAATATTCTTTCTTTTTTAACAATCTTAGATGATATAAACACAGATAAGGATGTCTTCAAAAAATAACTTTTTTAATGAGAATGTTCCTCTAAGCGGTCACATTGCATAATGTCTTTTCTCCCTAAAATAATGAAAACAAATTTAAAAAACTGTAGTTTACTCCCAGTTTTTGTCCTAATAATTATGTTTCCACCTGTACGCTACCTTTCATTCAAGAGTGTTCAAGTGCTTTACAACAGCTGTGGCAAGGAGATAACCACTCTGATCTCAGTTTGTTTACCTCTCTGTAAAATGGGGCTATAATAAAACTTAAAGGGCCAAATTTTTAAAAGGAATGTAGGTGCCTAAAAATGTAAATAGGTGCGTAGTGAGATTTGTAAAGATGCCTAAGGACTTGTACACTCAAGGGCACTCAGGCACGTTAATCTGAGTTAACTAAAGGTGTGAATTTTAAATGGGTTAAACACCCTTAAATCCCCATGTGGACATTCCCATTCAGAATTAAAGATAAAATAGCTAAATTAAACTAAACTGAACTAAGGTCACTTTAATTCTCAATGAGAGTGTATACACAGTTCAACGAATCCGCTTAAAATTCACACCTTTCATGAATTTGGATTCATTTTCGAGCTTGTCCCTGGTTAAACAAGCCTTAAGTCAATTGCCGGAAGTTGCACTGAATCAAGGGCAGAGTCAGAATTAGAACTCAGAAGTCCCAATTTCCTAACACCTACTCAAGTTTCTTGTCTGCACTCCCTCCTACAGATCAAGATCAGTTGGTTACGTTATTTGTTTGAAGTAGTTTTTAACTATAAAGCCAGCAGTTTAAAGAAGCTTTGTAATTAAATTATAGCATAATAGAAGTGCTCAGATACCCCAGTGATGGGTGCAGCACAGGGACCTGAATGTGAGAAAATATTATTTCTGACTATAAAAATGCTAATGCAATAAATAGGAATGTATAGAGTTTCTAACATTTGGTTATATTGGAGAGCAACCCAAGGTTTTCCAAGACCATTGGATCAATATAATAAAATGAAATTAATACAAGCTTAATGCTTTTAGTTTTCTTAATGTAACAAATCAGCTGCATTACAAAGTCAGGTCACCTGCTGTCCATAAGAAACACACATATTCTTCATTGCTCTGTCAGTAAATGAACTGAGCTTCCTAATCCCCATTGGGAACCACAATACATAGAAGAAAAAGCAGTAACTGAAGTAGAGCTATAGAGCTAGCTTCCTCCTGTGTTGCACCAACAGATAAATATCAACTGTTGGAGTAAGACTTGTTTTTGAAAACGTAAATGATATTGTAACTCGCATGATCTTACTTGCACTTCATTTGTAATGGGCCTGATATGAACATGATCCTCCTGTGTTAAATGCAGGCTGAAGGAATGTAAACCACAGGCATTGGTGATAAATGACAGTATATTGAGCAGGAGGTGCTACAGGGATCAGTGTCAGGTGTTCAGCTGTAAGCCCTTTTTAATCTGGCAGAGGCAAATGGTAAATTTGCTAACTCCTGCAGATGTTACTGAAGTGAGAGGTGTTGCACATTCCACCAAGTACTAAAACACAATAAAAAGGATATGGCCAGGGAAGAAAACTATATCAAACCTAGAAAAGTACCAGCTGGTGCAGTGGCAGGACAAAACTCTGATGTCCAATGGCAAGGAAGATCATGGAAATGGTGTAATGCCCACAGTGGTAGCAAATGGCCAGCTAGAAAATATTGCTTTAAAAAAAAAAAGGCATAGTGAAATTCCAGTGGCCCTTGCAAAGGAATTTCATCACTTCAAATGATGCATCTGAAGAAGTGAGGTTTTTTATCCACAAAAGTTTATGCCCAAATAAATCTGTTAGTCTTTAAGGTGCTACCAGACTCCTTGTTTTTGCGGATACAGACTAACACGGCTACCTCCGATACATCCCTTAAAAGGGAATTGATGGGCTTCTTTCTGGTACAGAGTGCACCTTGAATATTGCGTGCAGTGAATAGGGTGTCGTATAAATACACAATTATTGTTATCAGAAAGCGATCAACAGATTGGAGGGAATTAGAGAAGAGCAACAAAAATGACTAAAAGGCTGGAGGGATTGATTTACAAGAGAAGAGTAAAATATCTAAACCAGTTTAGCTTCACTAAAGGAAAAATAAAGGGTAAAGATCTGATATGTCTACAAGCATTTGAATGTAAATAATAAAGAGGGAGACTGGTTTCTTAGGAGAGTTCTGGGGAATATAAATAGAAGATGAGAGATGAAATTAAGCAAAGGGAAACTTCAGAATTTTTTGTTGATACTAATTGAAAAGTGAGATCTATTAGACAATAGAGTCTAATAGATTCTGAAAGGAAGTGGAAGGCCTGATCTCAAAAATACAAATCAGTCCACAGACATTAACAAGAAATTGCTTTCAATTACTTGGACATGTGACAGCTTGCACCTTTGTGACACAATATGCCAAGTCATGCCTTGATATTTCCTGCACTGGCTAAGGATAGTTCATACCCTGAACAAACACAACCTGAACAAGCTGGTGTCAGTGCCTTATCAAGTATGAGATTCCCAAGGGGTGGAAAGGCCTACAGAATGCTTGTGCAGGTGTTCCATTCATCCAGGTCTTCTCAACCATCACCATAATGACAGATGCATCTCTGGTAGGTGGGGAGTTCATTTAGGGATCTATACCATTCAGGGCACAGTTACACATCAATCTCCTGGAGGTGAAGGCAGTAAGGAATGCCTGTATCCACTTCCACCCATTTGTCCGCAACAGATCCACAAAAATCATGACAGTGTAGTCAGCATGTTCTATATCAGTTGGCAGGGGGAATGAGATACTCCTCTTTGTGCTGAAGCAGTGAGGCTATGGAACTGGTGTATAGCCAACCACGTCCTAATTTCAGCAGCCTGCTTCCTGGGCATACAAACACTAAAGCCAATGACCTCAGCAGGCACGTCTTCCAGGACTACAAATGGGAGTTCGACTCTCGGATTCTCAATCACATTTTCATGACTTGAGGAATTCCAAAAGTGGATCTCTTTGCCACAATTACGAACAGAAAATGCAAACTATTTTGTTTGAAAGGGGGTTTGGGCCCTCACTCACTGGGAGATGCTTTCCTCATTTGTGGATGAGAAGCCTTCTGTGTGCATTTCTTCCAGTGGCCCTAAGACTGAAAGTGGTAAACAAGATCAAGCAAGACAAAGCCAAGATCATAATAATAGTTCAAATGTGGCCCAGACGACCCTGGTACTCTTCCTGGTGTGTCCAGCTATGAGTCTTTCCTCCATTTCTAACCTTCCCCCCGCCCCCAAGATACCAGTCAGAATCTGTCCCAACCTGGGAATTCTTCACCTCCAGGCTTGGTTAATGAATGGTTCGCAGAAATAGAGATTTCCTGTTCTGCAGAGGTATAGCAGATGTTATTAAATAGTAGGAAAAGATCTATGCATCATACTTACTTGCAGAAATGGAAAAGATTTCACCACAGATGTGATCAGTGACATCCGTTGTCCGTTCATTCTTCACTTTCTGCTGCCCTTGAGTATCTCCTGGAATTAGTCAGAATTATCTATGAGTTCTGTCAGGGTTCACTTGGTGGTTCTCAGTCTTTCATTCCCCAATTGAGAGATTCTCAGTGTTTGCTCACTCACCATGACAAAATTCATTATGGGATTGAGGAACCTTTATCCTTATATTAGAGAACCCACTCCTGTATGGGATTTAAGCTTCATACTCAAATTTTCTTATGACATCCCCTTTCAAATCTATTCCCTTCTTCACCTATCCATGAAAATGGCTTTCTTGGTGGCCATCACTTCTGCTCGAAGAGTTCGGGAAATGGGATCTTTATTATTGGATCCCGTCTTTACAGCAGGGGTTGGCAACCTTTCAGAAGTGGTGTCTCGAGTCTTCTTTTATTCACTGTAATTTAAGGTTTCACGTGCCAGTAATACATTTTAACATTTTTAGAAGGTCTCTTTCTATAAGTCTATAATATATAACTAAACTATTGTTCTATGTAAAGTAAATAAGTTTTTAAAAATGTTTAAGAAGCTTCATTTAAAATTAAATTAAAATGCAGAATCACCCACCACCCCCCGGGACTGGTGACCAGGACCCGGGTAGCGTGAGTGCCACTGAAAATCAGCCCGTGTGCCGTCTTTGGGACTCATGCCATAGGTTGCCTACACCTGCTTTACAGTGTCCCTGAAAGGTAGTCTCATCACATTCACATCCTAAACTTCTATCTAAGGTATTATTTGAATTTCATATCAATCAAGTCATCCATCTCCCAGTTTTCTTCCTGAAACTGCACCAGAGAAGGAAGGATGCTGCCTTACATACCCTAGGCATCAGGTGGGTGTTGGCCTTTTATTTGAGCAGAACCAGATCATTTAAAAAAGTCTCCAAGACTGTTTGTGTCAATAGCTGACAGGTCCAAATGTCCACAGTCTCCATGTAGAGACTTGCCAGATGGATTTCAGGGTGTATTATTTCTTATGAATATGCCAGTTTACCTCTTCTTAGAGTATTAGCCCATTCCATGAGGTCTGTCTCTACCTCTCTCACATTGTTCACACTGCTGAGATCTGCAAGGCTGCAACTTGGTCTTCACTACATACATTTTCCAAGTGCCACACAGTGGTTCATTCTTTCTGGTCAAATGCTGTCTTTGGGAATGCAGTCTTCTCTTCAGTATTGGACTTGACTCTGAAGCTCCCTTCTCCTGTTGAGGATACTGCTCTGAAGTCAGCTGAAGTGAAGCACCCTTAAGGACACTACTGAAAGGAGGAGTCGTTACTCACCCTGTGCAATAATTGGAGTTCTTCAAGATGAGTGTCCCTCCATTTTGTTTTCGAGTTTTCTCTACAGGACTCTTTGGTGGAGAAGGAACTGAGGTCAGTTTGCCAGTACAGCCCTTATGTCCTTAGTGCAGAACACCACAGTGCGTAGGGCATGTGCGCAGGCCAAATGGCCACTACTACCAAAAATCTCCGATCAAAGGTGTCTGGGGTATAAGCATAATTGAAGTGGAGCACCCATCTCAAACTCTAGTTACTGCACAAGGTGAGTACCTCTCCGTCGCCATGACTAAGCAGGCCTCACAGGGTGGGTAAGTGTGTGTTCCCAAAGCTCAACATATTTTCTTTGGATGAAGCCATAATTTGAAAAGCTCTAATACTAATCTACAGCAAAAACAGAAGTTTTTGAGTACTTTTTCTGAAAATTATCAAAAATTATCTTAACAGTAGATTCTTATTTCCTACATATGCTTTTACTTAAGTAGACATCTGCCTTAAAGTAAGATACGTTTTTGTATTAAAGTAAGATACGTTTTTGTATGTGTTCCCTTAGCAAGATGGTCTCTTCCAGTTCTATTTTTTGTTCGTAATCAATAGCTGTCTGGGTTCCAGAAACGCAAAGACATTACAGTGAAGCTGGTGACAGCTGACAAAATTGCAGTCTTTGACCTTCTGATGCAAGTTTAGTAACTAATCTGGAGAATAATGAACCGCAATTAATGAAATCTGCTCTCGTATTCAAGTGTGTTTCTCAGACAGCACATAAAATAATTGAAAGAACTTCCTGCTCTCTAATTAGTTAGATTGAATTAATTTGACATAATAGGATTCTTCATGTAACTAGCAGATCAGCTTCCGATGAAGCTGTTTATATACCTAAAAGATTGGCTGCTGATGAAGCTGTTTATATACTTTTAAGTTAGAAAATACACATTCTCTCTGACTAATCTGGTGCCTTTAAATTAATTGCCAGTATTTTGTAAATTAAAAAGCAACTATATTCTTTAACCATTTGTGATTACTTGACACTCTCTTTACTTTCCATTGTTCATTCTTAAAACAAGTTAGTGATGCCACATGCAGTATTTATGGCTTTTTCCAGCCTTATTGTTGATGGGGAGAATTAATTATTTTAAATTCCACATGTGTGGAGGAGGAAGGGGTGGGGGTTGCATCTTTCTAGTTTCTAGCTATATAAATGCTTAATTATATTATGTGCATGCAGTTGAAGCTTTATTTCTTTATTAGCGTATTGTTGATTCCATAGTCTGAACAAGACAGATTTATTCTTCATGTTGTGACCGTTTTGGTCTCTCTCAACTGCTCATGTAATGGCATTTTAAGGTATCATTGTGTGTTGGTATTTACAATGTATATATCAAAGTGCAGTCCATACCTTTTATCATTGCAGTAGCAAATCAGACTCCTCAGACCAGTGTGAACTTATTAATGGTTTTTAAATATTTATGAAGACTCATTTCTTGCTCTCTCTAGATACTAATATGAGGGGGGCCATCGAAGTACCTGAGTGCCTAGGTGAATAGATTTTGTTAGCAATTGCTGAAATAAACTTATTTTTGTGTCAGAAGAATCTCTTGTCTGAGTTTCTGTATTCTAATGTCATAATTCATTGCTGTCTGGTTGTGTTCCAGAAATGCAGTGATATGGCACAGGAGAGGAGAGCAGCTAACAATATTGTTGTCTTTGACCTTCTGACACAGGTTTAGTAACTAATCTAGAAAATAATGAACTGCAATTAATGAAACCCACCCAGCGAGGCTTTCTCTGGCATGCATACAATTATTTATGTAGTGCCATAGATGTGCATGATGCTTAGCATGATTAAAAGGAATTCTGTCCCCTAATCAAATATAAATAATTTGACATCATAGAATCCTTTTTTAAACATATATCTGAAAGGCTTTTTTCAGGGTTTCTAATAATAATTTGTGTGCTTTAATCAGCACGGCTCAACAGATCCTTCATGGCCAACTGCGCTAATATGCCTCTAATTCTTGTTGACTGAGTTGTTAAGGCTTCAGTTTCTTGCCTAATTCAGCTTCCCATATCATCCTTTTAAATACAGTTTTAATTAGAATGATTATGTAAAGCTAATTTTTAAAGCAAACTAGTAAAACTCAAAAAATCTGAAACTTTTAAAAATCCTGTTACAAATTACTCTTTTAATCTTTCTGCTTGGAATTGGGAATGAAATAAATTAATTGCACAAGAAACAATGTATATTTAATTTAGCACTAAATACATGTGTGTAGCTCATGAAAGTAAATCTTAGGTTCTCAAACTGACTAATTTACATGTAATTAAATTATTATTGCATGTTATACCCCAGTAAAGAATTTTGTAGTAGCTTTTTTGAAATGGCTGTGTGAATGTAGTACTGTCAGACTGACAATCCTTGCAGCTGAAGTCCATCCCCATCTTCAGAGAAGGTGCAGCATAGGCAACAGCAGTGGAAACTCCCTGATTAATGCCCTGTTAGTGTGCTTTAACCATGACCTCAAGGGCCAACCTCAAAATTGGAGGGTAATTCTAGGATCTCTAGCCCAATCAGTCCTTGCCCTCTCTTCTGATACAGTGAGTAGGCAGACAGGTGCCTATTATGGTAGAAGGTTTTGTGATATGATCACCTGCCTGCTGGGATCTGGTGTTCTCAGTCCAACTCACTTCACGTAGGTCTACAAACCTTGCAGAATCAAGCCCCAGATTAATAGTAAGATCTGGAGCACTCCAGCCTCAGTCTAGCAAAGCACATAAGTATGTGTTTAACAGGTCTACTTGTGTGCTTAAAGTTAACTTCAGTGGGGCTAATCACATGCTTAAGACTAAGCATTTTAGGATTTAATCCCGTGATCTAGAGTTGAAAGGTTTCAGAGTAGCAGCCATGTTAGTCTGTGTCTGCAAAAAGAACAGGAGTACTTGTGGCACCTTAGAGACTAACAAATTTATTTGAGCATAAGCTTATGCTCAAATAAGTTTGTTAGTCTCTAAGGTGCCACAAGTACTCCTGTTCTTTTTTTCTAGCGTTGAAAAGCTCTGTTTCTCATTACCAGTCCCCAAAGACATCATATCTCCTTTCAAACAACTTTTTAAAGAAGTGACTTAATATTTCTTTTTATCATTTTAAATCTCTTAATTGTTAGAATTCATCTGATATTTAAATGTATGAACTAGAGAACTGTTTAATAGGACGTAGATAGTAGATTTTTCTAGGTCACAATATAGTGATTGGCTACCCAGCTGTGAAGTCTCCAAATCTCCTATTATTTATTTTTATTTATTATTTATATTTTTAACATGAATAACTCTCTTTTTATAAAATCTAAACTAAATTGTGTCTAGCAACTCTTATTGTGAACCTATTACCAAACTGGGTGCTTCGACATTCTCTTTCAGTCCTGGTTTGTCAATTAATTGCAGATCATATGCCAGAAATTATCTTTATGGGAGGCCTGAATGAATAGTCCAAGGACCAAATTCTGCCTCTCAGATGTATGTGCAGCCACTTTTTACATCAGTGGGAACTGTGCTCATGCATTTGAATACAGAATGTGGCGCTGGATGCAGAAACCTATATTTCGTCAGTGTATGTCTTTTCACTAACAAATAGTTGTTTTAATACTTTTACTACCCGACGAGAGTAAAAAGTATCTTGCCTATCTGTTTCCTGTCGACAGCAAAGTTGGTTAAGTGCCACTTTTTATAATTGCTTTTTTGTTCCATACTTCTTTTAACGTTGTCTGGCAAAGGTATCTTAAGAGTTTTCGTGTGTCATGCTTTCAGGAGGAGAATGGTATTTTAGCAGTTGATGAGGAATGATTAAAGTATAACCGTTTTATTTCTTTTGTTGTTTGATATCAACAAGGCTTTTACATTTTATGGGTTTACATCCTGTAAGACTGAAGGTTTTCGATAAAATACAGGAAAGTGAGGTTTTCTGTTTTTTTTTTAAGTCCAGATGAATAATGCTAAAAATAAAGGAACTGGGAAATATCAAAATAAGAAAACTGTTTAAGATCATTGTGATCACTTCTATAGCATTTTTTGTCTATAGACCTCAAAGCACTTTCCAAAAGAGGATATTATAACATCCATATTTTATAGATGGGGAAACTGAGGCAGAGGTTGTGACACATGGGGTCACTGCCAGAGTAGAGAACAGACTGCCTATCTGTTGGAACACGCTGCCTCTCCAAGACCCTAAATCGCTAGCAGTATTTGTGTAGATTTATAATTGTAACTGTGGTAAGCACTATGCTCTAGTAAATACTTGAAAGGTTGAGCCAGGAATGAGAAGGGAAAAATGATGCCATTCTCCCTAGCTGCTCCTGCTTGAGATGCCACTCACAGTAGGTTGTAAGGAGTAGAGATATTTAATATGAGTACTAATCTTCTGGTGGGTTCCCCAGATTTGGCTTCCCCCTCAGAGAGGTTCAGATGCAGACAGTCTCCAGCAGAGGGAGGAGCAGTTGCCATTAAAGCCAGGAAGGGAGCTACCTGGCCTCTCACCAATCAAACCAGGCCCTGCTGTTGGGGAGGAGACCGAGCATGGTTGGGGGAGAGGAGGGTTAGGTGCCCTGCTGGGGTCTTCCAGATTGGGTCCTCCTTGGTGAGGCTCGGATGACTTCCTGGGCTTTACTCCTTGTCCTTTTAGTTCCAGGGATCAGGTTGGTGGGTGGAGAGAAGATACTCTCCTAAATGCCACCTTATTTATGACACCAAAATGAGCCATTGCTCACCATAAAAAGTGCAGATCTTATGCATAATTTAAAGATAGTCCCTTTCCTTTTTAATGTGCTTTGATCAGAAGTGAAATACTTAACAATGACAACAATTAAATAATCAAAGAATCCTGTGGCACCTTATAGACTAACAGACCTTTTGGAGTATGAGCATGCATCTGACGAAGTGGGTATTCACCCACGAAAGCTCATGCTCCAAAAGTCTACTAGTCTGTAAGGTGCCACAGGATTCTTTGCTGCTTTTACAGATCCAGACTAACACGGCTACCCCTCTGTTAATTAAATAATCATTACTTCATAGAGATGAATGGGAGTAGTTCTCACTTCTTCAAGTGATGATCCCTATTGTATTCCACTGAGGGTTTACATATGCGCACCATGCGTTCAGAACTGGAGATTTTTCAAGTAGTAGTCTCCACTGGTCCACTCATGTGCCCTTGCCTTATAGTTTTGTCCAAAGTGATAAAGGGCGAGCCAGACCAACCACGTCACCAGTTCCGTCTCACCACCTCATGGTCCGGATCAAAACTACCACTGTCCTCTTGTGTGTCACACACCTTTTAAAAAGAGTTTAGTTGTACAGTGTATAGTTTTATTAGTCCTATGCTGTTTTACTGTGTTAGTAGTTATTTGGAGTAGAATTAGGACTTTGGGGAATTCCGGGTAAACACCCAACACACATACACATGGTTACTGGACTATGCTGAAGACTCTAGGCTTTAAAATCTGTGCCTCCTTCCTCTTTGGTCAGCAATAAACATCAATGCTGCTTGAGAGAAGCCCACATTTCATCTTGGTGAAGTATCTGCCAGTCCTTCCCTAGCCACACCTGAGAAGAGTGGGCTTTCTGCTTCAAGAAGCATCTCATGGAAGTCACCGTAAGATTTCATTTGGACCGAGGCTGGGGAACTCCCCTGTACATCACCTGATACAGTCAGGATTAACGCTGCTGGCTATGGAGACTGAGTCTGGCTCTGTCAGTACCACCACTATGGACCCCATGTCAGGGCCTAGTCTGGAGGTAAGGAAGCATGCACATAAACATGGCAGTAAGTCTTCCTCCAACAAGCACCAGCCATGGGAAAGCAGCGCACTCAGAGATGTGTAATCTTGACAAGAATCCGCACAAACCAGCAGATCTGTTGGTACCAGGTACCGAGCCCAACACACCATCAATGTCGGCCCCCCTTAAGGTATGTGATCAGCCCACTCTGGGAAAGTCCACCATGCTGGTGCCAGTTCCCACTATAAAAAGAGTACCATTAAGGCCAGGGAAATCGGGAAGGGCTCTGGAGCCCCAGGAACTGTTTGCTGTGGGAGAGCCAAGATCTCCATGCCTTCTGCTACCATTCACCTCTAGGGAGGCCAGATCTCCCACCCAGGACATGCCACAGTGAAGACACCCTTCACCACGTCTGCCAATGGTCTACATCGGGGGAGGGCCACTTCTGGGTATAGAAGTTTTATGGTGGGCCATGAATGCTCAAGAAATTGGGAGTTGGGGTTCAGGTGGGGGTGTGGGCTCAGAGGTGGGGTCAGAAATGAGGAGTTCAGGGTGCAGGAGGGGGCTCCAGGCTGGAGGGTGGGCTCTGGAGTGGGGCTGGGTATGAGGGGTTGGGGGTGCAGGAGGGGGATCAGGGCAGGGCAGGGGGTTGAGGTACGGGAAGGGGTGGGGTGTAGGCTCTGGGTGGTGCTTACCTCAAGCAGCTCCTGGAAGCAGCAGCATGTCCTTGCTCCAGCTCCTACGCGGAGGTGCAGCCAAGCAGCTCTGCACACTGTGCTGTCCCTGCAGCTCCCATTGCCCTCAGTTCCCACCCAATGGGAGCTGCGGGGGTGGCACTTGGGGCAGGGGCAGCATGCGGAGCCCCCTGGCTGCCCATACATGTAGGAGCCGGAGGAAGGACATGCCGCTGCTTCCAGGAGCCACACAGAGTCACGGCATGTGCAGAGTGGGGTAAACCCTGACCTCGTTCCCTGGCTGGAGCGCCGGAGCGGGTGCTTGAGAGCTAGATTAAAACATCAGAAGGGTCAGAAGCAGCCCCTGGGTCATAGTTTGCCCACCCCCGGTCTACATGCTTCCACTGGCTTCAATAGTACTGTTGATGGAACCGTGTCCAAATTTTCCTACTCGGTATTCGGATGAAGTGCAGGGGCTGCCCATCCCTTACCGCCACTGTGAGCACTCGAAGAGGCCATCCACATAGTGGCAATATCCTCCAGTCCAACCACAGAGGAGCCACTGGTTCCCTATGCCCTGGGGCCCACTGCAGCACCCTCCGAATCTGTCATGCTGGCCCCTTTTCTGGACTCTGGCCCCAATACCCACCCTCAGAACTCACCCACTGTGTGAGGGAGACTTTTCCTCTCTCCCTGTCCAGAGCACCCTCAAGTAGATGCTCCGAGCCAATCATGGAGGAGGAACCACTGAATTTGATTCCAGAAGCAGAGCTGGAGCAGGACTGTTTTTGTTGTCCTCACCAGATGCTGCAGAGACTTCACCTTCCCTCTCACCTCAGATGACTTTCAGCAATTCCAAGATCTCCTGCAGAGGGTGGTGAGTGAACTTCACATCCCCCTGGAGGAGGTACAAGACACAAAACATCAACTCCTGTACATCCTTCACTCATCAATCAGTACCAGGTTGCTCTGCCAGTGAACAATTCCATCCTCCAGCCAGCTCAAACAATTTGGCATACTCCGGCCACATGTGCACCTAACCCCAGGGGGGCAGAGAAGAAATATTATGTACCAGCTAAGGGGTCTGAATTTTTTTTCACTCCACACCCCAATTCCCTTGTGGTACAGGCTGCAATGCAGCGGTCCAAACAGCAGCTCCCACACTCCACTCCAGCGGATTGGACCTTCTGGGATACAAATCTTCTCCTTAGCTAGCCTCCAGTTCAGGATTTCGAATTATCAAGCACTGCTTGCCAAATACAACTTCCTGAACTACAGCAAACTGGAGGACTTTGCTGAAAAACTACCTCAACAAGATGGGGTCCAGTTCCAGTCAATCTTGGAGGAAGGCATACTGGTGGCAAGGACAGTGTTTCAGTCAGCTGTAGACAAGGCAGACACTTCCTCATGCTCGATGGCTACGAGCATTGTCATGCAGAGGGAATCGTGGCTTCATTCCTCTGGTTTGCCCAGAAAGTACAAAATACCATTGAGGACCTCCCTTTTGCTGAATCCCAACTTTTTAATCAGAAAACGGATGATTCTCTCCACAACCTCAAGGATTCAAGAGCCTCAGTTTCTTCACTGGGTATCTACACACCTGCACCCAAGCGTAAATTCTGTCACCCACCATCCACACAGCAGTACAGGACTTCCTAGCTTTTCCATCTAAGGCCTCATGAACCACCACAGAAGCACCAGAAGACCCAGTGATCTCACCCTCCAGATCTGCCTTCACAGCCTTCCTCATCACACATGCAACCCTCTCAGAAAAGAGATTTCTGAGAAACCCAAGTGAGCTGTCAGCTACCTTGCCTGCTGCTGTACAACCACCCCACCTCCTTCAGGAGTCTTCTTACCAGCTTGGAATGCAATAACAATGGACAAGTGGGTGCTAAATGTCATCCATTATGGCTATACGCTCAAGTTCATCACACTACTTCATCCACAACCCCCTCCCCTATCCCTCCTCAAGGACCACTCTCATGACAGCATCCTCACCCTAAAGGTAGACATCTTCCTACAAAGAGGGGAGATAGAGTGGGTTCCTCCAGATTATCAAGAAACACGGTTCTGTTCAACTTACTTCCTAATACCAAAAAGAAGGGTGCGTGGAAAGCAATCCTGGATCTTTGTTGTCTCAATCACGTCATCCACAATTCCAGGTTTCGTATGGTCACATTAGCAGCCATCATTCTGTCATTGGAAGAAGGCATGTGGTTTACGGCTCTCGATATGCAGAACACCTATTTTCACATAGACATTGATCTGACCCACACATCGTTCCTGAGGTTCACAGTAGGCCCTTAGAATTTTCAATACAGGGTCCTGCCATGTGGACTCACCACTGCCCCCAAGATCTTCACCAAAATTCTCACTGTTATGATGAGCCACTTCAGGCATTATGGGATCCTTGTGTTCACACTGGCTACTAGCAGTGTGATCCAGAGACAAAACCCAGATCTTGACCTCCATGTTGCTCAGACTCTGTTCCTCCCTCGGAGTCAGCATAAATGTTGAACAATCAAATTTGGACCCCACACCCTGGGCCTCCATGAACTCAGTTACAGCACAAACTTACCTACCAAGGGACAGATTATAGTCTCTGCAAGAACTCGTCACCCGCAGAGCCAACAGTCTCCTGTCCCAGCCAGGATTTGCCTGTCCCTCCTGGGCCACATGGCTTCATGCACATACATCACCACCTTCACCTTTGCTGCCTCCAGATGTGGCTTCAGAGAGTTTACTCACCCATGCAACATGCCATGAACCTTATGCTGACAGTTTCCCCCCAAGGTACTCTCATCCCTCCAGTGATGGATGGACCCACAACAAGTCTGTGTGAGGATCCCTTTGCTCCCATCCGCCCCAGACAGAATAATCATCACTGACTCGTCCCTGGAACGGTAGAGGAGCGCACGTGGGAAAGCACATGACACAGTTGAACATGGACCCCACAGGAATCCAGGATGCACATCAACATTCTGAGCTCCCAGCTGTAAGGAAGGCATTCCAAGCGTTTCTCCCTTCCCTTCCATCTGTTCTCATTATGTTCTTACGTAGGACAATGCTATGGGAGTATTTAGAGCACTGGATGAGGTACGGGCCACCAATACCCCAAGAGAACCTACTTCAGTACAGAAGTAAAATCCCCTCTGACCACAAACCTCTAGTTGCCAGCTACCATATGGGGTATTATCAAACAAGTACAACCCACACTCAGTGGGGACCCCAGCCTGAAATAAATTTTCCTGAACCCCTCTTCTGGCCTTCAAACAACTTCCCAGCCTCTCCAAGCTCATAATCAGAAGCAGGCTACCCGCAGACCAGGACACACCAAGTCAAAGCAGCACCAGATCCTGCCAGAAAAACAGATGCAAAACCCTGCAGACCATATCTCCACTGCTACAATGATCAACACCCTCCACAATACATGTTTCAAGATCCATGGGTCATGCACGTGCCTATCGCTACGCGTGGTGTACCTCATCCAGTGCACTAAATGCCCCCCGAGCGAATTACTATGCTCTTGAATGAGCTCACAGGAAAGTAAGACACAAACACCACATCACCTGTAGATGAACACTTTTCACAAAGTGATTACTCTGTATCTGACCCTATGAGTCCTCATCCTCAAAGGAAACCTGCGCAACACTTTCAAAAGATGAACCTGGGAGCTTAAATTTATTACTCTGCTGGACAGTACAAATCATGGACTAAACAGACACTGGATTTATGACATTTTAATCAATCTGTAACCCATTAACACACACACACACACACACACACACACACACACACACACACACACACACACACACACACACACACACACACACACACACACACACACCCTGCTACCAAACTGGCTCCCCCCACCCTACTTTCCTCCCTATAACTGGAGGGATGTTAACTTCACCTTGAATGGACCCTTGAAATATGCGTTAACTACTTACGTTAAACAATCTGTTCGAATCTTGTATTTAGCAGTGACCTTTTGTTAGTTTCCCAGACCTGGAGGAGAGCTCTGTGTAAGCTTGAAAGCCTTTCTCTCTCTCCCTCCCCAACAGAAGTTGGTCCAATAAAAGAGAGAACCTCACCCACTTTGCACATATTTTTCAGTTTAGCATCCTCCATGTTGTAAGTTATGGTGCCTCTTTTCAAAACAAACTTCTGTGGATGTAGTTTTTTACAGACTGAGATAGAGCGCACAGTGTTTGAAAATCTTGTAAGACTCATGTTGTAAATGGGGAGAATATTTTGGCAGGGGACGTAAGTAGGTTGAAACTTCTAATGAATTTTGGCAACTTCTAATAGTGAATCTGTCTGCTTGTTCAGTGATGTCAGCTTGAAGTAGCATAGGCAACTCCTCTTCCTTTTGCTTTCAACTATGATCTGTTCAGTGGTCAGCCTGGCAGAGAAACAGCTGTTCTGTGGCCACACTACAAAAATCTCTTTTATTTACACTTTAAAACCTTGCCCTGTGTAGTTCTCTCTGTTGCGTGTGTGTGGAAATGCAGGGACGTTCTCATTACCTGGGTTAAGACAACATTAATTTGTCCCCTCTTGGTATAGTGTGGGTCAGCAGAGTCCATTTTAAAAAAAAAGCAAAGCCCAGTTTATCACTAAAGACCATTTGTTATCCCAGAATTTTAAATATATATTTTAAAGCTTTTCCTCTTCCGTTAAACCAGTTCAGCAATATTTAATCCTATAAGTGAATAATGCTGCTTTTTTTTTTCTCCGTATCCTGCAGCCTGTCCCACGAATTATGGTTCAGTCTGCCAGCATTGATGCCAGTGCTACAAAGTTAAAACAGGTAGGCACACTACATTGTCCACAATATCTTGTGACTGGAAACCAATGGAAACAGCAACAGTGCTATATGCAAAGGCTACTGCTGGCATCGTTACATCAAACCTCTTCCATTTTTATTGTTGCTTCGCTTAGACAATTAACTGTAATGTAGGTTGGAATGGGTTTTTTATGTCCCGCTAAATTCTCCTCTTACATTGCTTGTTACACTTTTATATTTGAAAACCTTGCTAATCATATGATTTCATTAGCAGGTAAGTATCTGAAGTTTAGCTGCCTGCTGCTTTAAAAGGCAAAGTGCTGGACTAGGGTGCTTTCTATAAACAGAATATATCCGTTTGCATCCAACGAAGTGGGTATTCACCCACGAAAGCTCATGCTCCAAAACGTCTGTTAGTCTATAAGGTACCACAGGACTCCTTGCTGCTTTTACAGAATATATCCCCTATTCTGAACGTTTAATTTGATTCTCAGTTATACATTTCATTCTAATTCATGATATCGACATGAAAAAGACTAGCACTAACCTGCAGAGAAAACTCTCTTATGATCTCCCACAGTTTAGCAGAATTTCAATCTTATGAGTAGCAGATCAGTTTTCTCCTATTGTGCTTATTTTGTCTTAACAAAATGTGTGTTAAAGCTTATGTAAAAGGGAAAACTCAAAGAAAGGATAGAGCTTCTAAATCTACAGTACAGTGCCCTTCCCTATAAAAGAGCTAAAAATATATTTTAATTAACCATAATGTTTTCAGAAACTTTTCTGTAGTACATTTCACTCAGCAGTAGAAAGCTAGCCTTTGATTCTGACACACCAGTAATTCAATCAAATTCCGCTTTCTCTAAATGCCACTTATATTTCCTTTAGAACAGTCTCCTCAAGGGAGAGTGAAAGTCCCATCACTTGGGACACTTAAAACTAGATTGGGCAAAGCACTAGAAAATAACTTGAAAAGAAACAAAAAGAAAAAAGGTAAGTGAGACAATGTCATAGGTCTCTAGATTATGAAAGGAATTTTTAAAAAATCTTGGCTTGCAGATTGAAAAATAAATTAATTTGCTTACAGAAAGCTACCTGCTACGCTCAGTCAGCATATGGCTTATGAAATCTTTTGTTGGCACTCCCCCTTCCCCATGGCACAGCTTGATGGATGATTGATGGATCATGCCTATCACAACATGTGGTACACCTTATTCAGTGCACTAAATGCCCCAATAGCAGCTATGTGGGTGAAACCAGGCAATCGCTATGCTCTTGAATGAACTCACACAGGAAAATGATAAAAGGCAAAAACAACACATCACCTGTGGTGAACACTTAGATCACTCTGCATCTGACCTATCAGCCCTCATCCTGAAAGGAAACCTGCACAACTCTTTCAAAAGAGGAGCTTGGGAGTTTAAATTCATTACTCTGCTAGATAGTGCAAGTCATGGACTGAACAGAGACACTGTATTTATGGCTTATTAGAAAAATCTGTAAACCAGTAACCCTCTCTTTTTTGTCCTGTGACTGCAGAGGTATTAACGGGCCACTGTACCTTGAATAGTCCTTTACAACATGTATTAACTACTTATGCCAAACAATGTGTTTCACTTTGTATTTTGCTGTGATGCTGGGAGTACCTGTCCCAGACCTGAAGAAGAGCTTAGTTGGCTCCAGAGCTTGTGTCTCACCAACAGAAGTTGATCTAATAAAAGATACTACATCACCCACTGTCTCTCTAAATCTGAAAACTCTAGGTAACTTTCCACTCCAATGGATACTAATTTAGAACAGAAAACAAAAATAAACACAGGTGAGTTAGTAAATAGAATATGTACAAGTTTGCCTTCCTCATGCACACACCTCGCCCCCCTAGAAAAAGATTTAAAGACATCCTAATCTTTTAGAGTACATTTGCTGGCAAAAGATATTGATCCATCCTATATAGTAAACTGTACAGCCAAGAAATACATCACTAAAATGGGCTGTTAATCTCGGTGGTGCAGTTAATTTCGTACTCTGAAAGTATGTGGTGGTGGCAGTACTGAGAGGGGAATGGCATTTGGAATCGGGGATATAAATGACAGTTTACTTAGAAATGCATAATTTATCAATCCTGAGTTAAGCCAGATAACTGTAAGAGACTTATAGATCATGGCTGTTTCACATTTCAAATAAATCCTGATGTTCAAAAGGCAAATGACCATTCCTGTGATATAAATAATCTTTCAGTAAATATTGGGGAACATATTTCTTTTGCTGGACACTATTTTTTATTAATGGAAGAAATGCACTGATAATCCCACCAGGTTTGTAAACTGGCTATAAATCAACAAGCACCCGTCCAGCTCTGCAAATGTGCAGGGATTTGGATAAAGCTCAGGTTTAGATAGTTCAAGAAGGCCATATGTCAGCATTATCAGCCCAGATGTTTTGAATACCATAACCCCATACTTGTCATCTTTTCAGATTAACCAAGAAGGGGGGAAAGAACCATTTGAAATGGCCAGGCAATCTACAGAGGCAGAAAAGAACCAAGAAAAGATGCCCAAAGTGCCTTCACAGCAGCATACCGCAGACATTCAGGCACAGGACTCCCAAGAGGGGCCTCCAAGTCCCCTGAGTGAAGCCTCAAGTGGTTACTTTTCTCACAGTGTTTCAACAGCGACTCTGTCTGAAGCGCTCACTCCATGGAACGAAGCAATTGTTCAGACAGGTGGTCAAACATCTACAGTGAGCAACATCTCCCCACCCACCCCAGCTGTTCAGGTAAATTCTGCTACTGACATTTCAATGCAGACAGAGTGCACTTCAGAGGGCTACCCTGCTGTTAAAAGAGATAATCAAGCTGCTTCTGACCTCAGCACTGCCCATGTGAGACCTAAGGACAGCAGCGACATGAATGGTAATGAGCATCTAAAGTCCAAGTCCTTTGCCCCCCCTGTGACTCAGAGTGAAGAACTGGATGTTGCCTCCTCTATAGCCATTGATGCAAAAAGCTACATTTCTACCTCCATCCCAAAGAAAGCGCTGCTGACCAAACAGCTAATGGCTTCAACAGCTGGACAGTCAATGGGACAAGCTGCCAGGAAAAAGGACCACACAAAGCCCATCTCTGCTTCAGAATCAAGAGCTCCCAAACCACAACCCGTCCTCTTGTCGCAGCCCAGCGCTACAGCCTCTCCATTCAAAATCCAAAAAGTCAGGACATCTGAGCTCAAATCTTTTACATGCATGCTGGGGGGAGATTCTGGGTGTTCTTCAAGCCCAGAGGAAGGGGAAAGAGAAAAGAACCCGGTGACGGCACAAGGGTTGAGCCATAATGGTGCGGAGACAGCTGATGAAAAACTGGAAGCGGCTTCTGATTCTGAAGATGCCAGTGAAATCCCAGAATGGCTAAAAGAGGGAGAATATGTCACTGTTGGCACAAATAAGACAGGCACAATTAGATATGTTGGCCCCACTGACTTTCAAGAGGGAACATGGGTTGGTGTGGAACTCGATTTGCCTTCAGGTAAGATATGCTCTGTGGCAGGTTGCAATGTGATAAATACTAAACAGCTCTTGATATCCATTCATAACAGGCAGATTACATATGACACCTGGGAGGGCTCATGATCAGAAAAAATGTTCTAGGCTATGTAGATTAGATGTTCAAGAAAAAAAAATCACCTTGATTACTGGAATCTCCGTCAGTCTGTCTCTAACTAACGTGTGTCTGCCCAGAGTGCCTCTGCCAGTGTAGACTGTATCTGATCTCATCACATAGTCCTCTCTCCTCAGTAATGTATTGGTTTCGTGTGTCCTGATGAATCATTTAAACTGCTAATCCTCACCTTCCCCTGCAAAGTCCAATACTAACGATCTACAAGTATATAAATGTATAAACCTCAAGAAAAGAGGAATTTTCTAAAGAGCACCAGAGTGGGTGCAGCAGGAGTCATGGAATGCAAATGAGGAAAGGAAAATTTGGACTAAATAGAAGACGAGATGTACATTAAGGATAATCTCTCCCAAATTGTTTTAAAACTGGACCGCAAAAAGCACACAAAATATATATACGTGTGTGTGTGTGTATACACACACACACACACACACACACACACACACACACACACACACACACACACACACACACACACACACACACACACACACAGTAATCATGCATCAGGCACCAGGGAATAGACTAGATCATTTAATGGGGGAAGAGGAGGGGTGTTTGATTTCCAATCTGAAAAAGTGCCAATCAGTCAGGAGTAGCAATGTCAGACCTCCAGAGATGCTGCTGGTGATGCAAGCTTCTCTGTGAAGAGGAAAAGATGCTCCTCCTGCTGGAGGCCTGTTAATATGCGTAGGTCTCAAGCAGTTCTCAGTATGCTGAGGATGTGGAACAGAGAGATGGTGGCCCCAGCATGAGTTGTCTGAAAAAAATGAGATAAAGGTACAAGATAGGGGATTGGCGGGCAGACCATTCTATGCTAAGGCCCCAAACCTTTAGAATTTGCTTCTGCCTCAGCACCATAACAGCCCAAGTTTATTAGCCTTCAAGGTGCACCTTTTTTCCTTTGCCCAAGAGGAGATGGATGCTGACTAGGGTAAGTGATGCTGATCTAGTCTGTCTAGGTATTAAAAGGGGTCAATATTTATTGTCATTGGGTTAACATGATCTGGAAGAATTGACAGCCATGTTTGTTTAGTCTAATTTTTTAACGTTTACTAAGGGCACCACATGGGTGCTCTTTTTATAGATTGTAAACATACAAATAAAGGTGTAGAACTGGTGTTACCGGTAGGCCACCTCCACCTCTGTCCTATTTGATCTCTCCTTGCAAATTACACACTTTCATCTTTTGCCAGTCATGGGAATAGTGGACCCTCACCATGCCTTTGTCCACGAAGAGAGGAGTATATGGGTTCCAGAACTTTACCCTCCATGTGGTTGCCTTGGTGCCTTTCTCCTAGGAGACTAGACTGGGTGATGCTGCCCTCTCTCATCTCACAAAACACACACCAGGTCTTTCAATAAAAAAATGCTTATTAAAAACAAGAGGATTCCAAATAAAATATTTGTCTAAACATACCTGGATTTATGCTTGGTAAAAACTAAACTAGATACAGCATTCTCGGCTGAAGTTTTACAGAAAAGACACAGCTTACATGTCCCAAAGAGCAATCTGTGGTTCTGACTTCTGTCAAAATTCCAGCCCCAACTCTCAGTTATAAGAGTCCACGTGCCCCCGTTTTTCCAGCTTCAATACCAAATGCTAAGGAGTTAACTTATTTCCCCTGCTCCCAAGCAGTCTCTCATCTTCTTGAAGCTCTTGTACATTAGGGGGAGGGATAGCTCAGTGGTTTGAGCATTGGCCTGCTAACCCCAGGGTTGGTAGTTCAGTCATTGAGGGGGCCACTTAGGGATCTGGAAAAATCAATACATGGTCCTGCTAGTGAAGGCAGGGGGCTGGACTCAATGACCTTTCAAGGTCCCTTCCAGTTCTAGGGGATGGGTATATCTCCAATTATTATTGTTCTTATTATTACTTCACACATGACTGGTGCTTGTCTGCTAGACTGTCAGGGGAAAAGATTGTTTTGATTGCCTTATTCCCTATATGTGGGGGAAATTTCATCTCATGTCTCCCATCTGTTGGAGTGTAGTTTATTTCTAAAGTAAATTCACCTCTGTTATAAAATTTAATTTAAGAAATAGGAACAGAAGTTCATATCTTGTCACAGTAAACTGTGGATTGAGCAGAATGCTGTATCCTCCACCTCATGGGATTTCAGGACCCACAGTACAGGTACCCACCAGTGGCCAAGTGATCTGGCACTAGAGTGCTTAGGATGAGGGGAAACTGTGAAGACAAAAGGGTGAAGCATGTGCTATGTAAAGATGCTTCTGATGATCCAGGATAGTTCTTGGCAAATGGAACCTATTGGTTTACAAAGATAACAGTGATTGTCCAGGCATCTGGAACAGAGCATTTTGGAGCTGCATTGCAATGCCCTGTGTAGTGGAGAGATTGAAATGGAGAGGGTGCATATGGCACCAGCAATAATAAAATCCAATAGCCTGGTGTTTAGAGGTGCTAAGATACGGTCCCTACAGCTTCCTTTGACTTCCGTCTATCATGGCGTCTGAAAATCAGGCCACAAATTATAGGTTTTTTCCCTCCTCTCAGATGTTTTATTTGTCTCTGGATTATGCTTGTGTTGCTGCATAGAATATTTAAACATCTGGGCTAAGTTTAAAGAATTTCTTTCAATAGATGGTGGAGAGTAGAAAAAGGCTAATGGGCCCATTCAGTTCCATACTGATTATCTCCAGAAAATTGCCACTCGGCATTAATTTCTACCTGGTTTCAGGAGTTTGGTGTGTTGGCTCATAACTCGGTTTTACTGGGTGTGCCATGGACTGATGGTCAATTTATGGAATCCTTTCTGATCACTGATATATTGACATACAGATGACTCCAGTGATTCTCTAAAATGAGGGCTACTCATAAGTAAATATATGCACAAGGGCGAAATTCCTTTTGTAGCATCTTTTTTTTTCTTTTTTGTTAAAGGTAAGAATGATGGTTCCATTGGGGGAAGGCAGTACTTCAAATGCAACCCAGGCTATGGGCTCCTCGTGAAACCAAACAGAGTGAAAAAAGCCACCGGAGCAGCAAGACGACGGAGCGCTGGGCTTAGGTTGCAAGGGGGAGCTATGCCCGAGAACCGGAAGAGCAACAATTTCTCAGGCTCAGCCTCCAACCTGACATCACTGACAGGCCTTGCCAAAATGGAAGGATCTGCTTTCCAACCTGAGAAGATGCAGAAGAATGCAGAGAACAGGAAATCTTGGGCTAACTGAAAGAGGCTTACAGGCCCCACAAGCTGGTTCAAAAATAGCTTGTGAAGCTATCACCGAAGTGGATGTGCTTGCAGCGTTAAACCAACCTGGTAAACTTAGCTCTGGCAAACACTAAAGGAGGGGTTTTTCTCTACTTTTGTTGCTGACATGTTATATCTTTGCCTTGTCATGGTGATGGATCTGTGTGTTTAGGCTCCTGACACAAATTGGGACACTTCATTGTGTGTCTTATTTCAAATAGTGAAGGTTGTGGGAGGGGGTTTAATGGTGCTGTTTTTAAATCATTCACAGAACGAACAGCCAGATTGGTGATTCAAAATATTGTATGAGTTTCCAGCAGCTGCAAAAAATTAACTGGAGCGATTTCCTGACCCGCAACATCTATACTTCCTTAAACATGGTTGGCAGTTCTGTAAACATCAAAATGCAGCATGCAAGACTCCATCCTTTTGGAAAAGCTGTGTCTGAATCAAGCAATAATGAGAAACGGATACAGTTTAAAGAAGAAAGAAGTTATATTGTGAAGGAAACAGAACAAAAATAATCAACTTGGTTACATGACCTGGAACCAGTGCCTATCTTGAATAATGTTCGTGTCTTTCTACTCCTATTGAAATCAATGGGATTCTATCCTATCAGTGGCTTTTGATCCCTGTTTTTTCAAGGCATATTCAAATTTAGTTAACCCACTAAATAGATTATAGTTATTTTAACAGGACATAGACTCTGTTCACCTTCCTTTCCTCCCTGGACACACTGTGGAATATTGCTCTCGTTGTTTCTTTAGTTTGTCTTCAGGATTTTAGCAAAGATATCAGTGTTTTCTAAAGTGCTACAGTATTTATAACAGCTTTTTCCAGTTCTGTCTGTACTGCCTGTTGGTGACATACTCACAAAGGAAGATGTGAGCACCATGCACAACCTTCACTGGCATTTGCATTTCACCAGGTCTCGTAAAGTGAAGGCCTGTTGTTCCCATACTGAATGATCCAGTTGTATTTATTTTTATTTATTGTTTTAAAAAATATGAAATACTTGCACTTCACAATTGCCCACTGCCTGCCATTGCACATAGGCTCTCTATTTAGCGTCATACTGAATAGCCTCCCTTTTGGAAAGGCTCCTGCCTAGCCAGCAAAACCGTCTTGAGATTGCTCCTAAAATCACTTTATTGGAACCGTTGCACATTCTTCCTCAAAACTAACATTTTTCTGGAGGGTGGGAGAACTGGGCTGGCTTTTGTTGTTTTTAAACTTGATTTTATCTTTGGTGACCTTCACTAGTTTTTAATTTCCTGTGATATTTTCTAACAAATTACGTAAAAAAAAAAAAAAGACTTAATTGTACAGTATATACAGAGCTTCTTATACTTTATTCAGTAAATATTGAGGGATTAGAAATTTTGAGCAATAGATGTTTATAATCTATGTGAGGAACATTCAGGATCCTAAATTAATGGTTAAAGCTTAATATGTATCCAGCCTCTCTCCATGCTGCACAGATGTGTCTAAGTGCCTTAGCCATCTGGTTCAGGTATCCAAGGGAAATATACATTGTCATCAACGTAAACTTTAAAGGAGGTAGGGATGCTTAGTGCAGGAGATAATTATGCTGATTGACTGTAATTAATATCAATTTATGCAGAAGGAATAAAAATTAAAATAGAAACTAATCAGTAGTTGGAATAAAATTTGGAATGGGTCAGAATATAGCATTCTAAATACTACCAAGCATTAGTACATTCCTGTCAGCATTGTATAGTTCTGCTCTTTTCTAAGTTTTCGTAAAGGAATTTAAATGTACAGGCAGGTTTTTAAGATTTTCATAAACGTTCTACTTTTTTCTTCCCCTGCACAAAGCTGCAACACGGGTTGTCGGACAGGAGTTTGCCACCCACTAGACCAGTGTTGGAAAACTTTTTATATTTCTCTCCTTTCAAGCCTGAAAACATGGGGAAATTAGCAACAAAGACTGGAGAAGCTAAATCCTGAATTTAATGTTAGGAATAACTGTTTTTCATAAACATGCGACCTGCAACAACAGAATTTATTTTATTAAGCAATGAGATGGTACACTCTAATCAACGTAACTTCTCATAATACTGCCTGGCATTATAAAACTCTCTCAAATATTTTTTTCCAAATGAGCTTCACTTTTATTCTTCCAGTATGGATACAGATCGCTGGCTACTGTGAAGCATCTTCTTGACTTAGCTTTTATTAATCTGATCATTTCATTTATTGAATTTGGGAAAATCCTAACTTGTCCTTTTTATTGATCCCTTATTTGGAGCATACAGTGTTGTGAATGGTAGATCCGTGTTTTCTATTAATCCTCTATTAATCCCCTTTTCTCTTGCACCATCATATCTTACCAACAGGGTCTGTCTCTGTGAAGATTTTATATGTTAAATGATTGATCTTCGCAGATTTGATACAGTGCTTTCACTAGTGTTTGGGGACCAAGCAAAGGAAATCTGAGTGAATATTTCATTATTTATTTTACCTAGTCTGCATTCCTTTTTGGCCGTGTTCACATTGTGATTCTGATTGTGTAAACACTTCAGCTTGTGAGTGACGTTACTAAAGTGTTTGAAGGATCAGGGTTTAGGGTAGAAACTCTGCCACCCACTAGAGCTTTGGCCTGGTAACCCTAACCTGTATGCACAGGATATTTTTCCCACTAGAGCTTTGGCCTGGTAACCCTAACCTGTATGCACAGGATATTTTTCCTAATCGTGTTACAAAACTATGCTACAAAATATCAGTACAGTTATACAACAGCATAATTTGGCTAACAAGAAAGAAATTGTGCTAGCACAGTGTGCTTTAAACATAGCGATTGCTAGCATGTATTCAGCCTACTTTGAACAAGGCCTTACACCAGTTTTAGGAATGCCCAGAGAGCTCTCCTCAGCAATTCATCTTGAATAAGGAAGCTGTGTTTTAGTGACAGACCTCTCAGACTTCAGTAGATGGTTAGGATGAAATCCTGGCTCCATTGAAGTCAATAGTCAAACATCCATTGACTTCAGTGGACCCAGGATTTCACCCATAGATTTTTTTTATATATAGATAGAGATAGATCTATCTTCAACACACTGATCAGGGCTGGCTTTAGGCCGATTCGCCTCATTCCCAGGGATCAGGCCCCATGCCTTAGGCGCCTTTTTAATTTTTTTTCTTTACTCACCCGGAAGCAGTCCTCTCCAGGGTCTTTGGCATTTCGGTGGTGGTGTCCACTCCGGGGTCTTCAGCATTTTGGTGGCGGGTGGGGGGTCCGTTCCGGGGGTCTTCGGCAGCATTTTGGCAGCAGGGGGGTCCTTCAGTGCCACGTAAGACCCGGAGCGGACTCGTGCCACCGAAGCCCAGGACCACCGCCGGGTATTCGAATCGGGCCCACAGTTAATAAAGCCGGCCCACTGATGTTTGAATTTTTCAATTCTACTCCAGACCCTACCCCTCAAAAATTTAATCCAGCTGAGCTTTTTCCTACCCAGATCATTTCCATCTTACAGCTGCTGGTTATAAGCTCTTTTAAAAAAAAAAAATCAAGGAAAAGATCTTACCAGAAGCTCTCAAACTCCATTATCCTCCTCCTGTTGACATTCCTCAAGCAGACTCTGTCCTAATGTTAGTTCCTAAATCTCATTATAGTGAATACAGTTTGAGGTCAGTGCTCTGTCCATCCTCACATTGGCCAAGCATACCCTAAAAAAAATAATGAAAGCAATAAAAAAAAAACCTTATTAAATTGTGCTGGAACAGTTCATAGTTGAGGCTGGTTGTATTAAATAATTTTATGCACATTTTTTGCAAGACTTTCATGCACTTTACACAGGAAAAACGGTATGGCTCCTGCATTAAACATCTGTAGCAAATATTTGCTGTAAAGTATCTGCTACATTTTTAAGTTTTCATTTTAAGTCCAATAGGTCTGTTCTGAATGATTCTGGGTTTCTAGAAATCGTAAAGCATATTTAAGATTTCAAAGAGAATTGAAAATGTAATGATCTAAATGTGTGGTAACCACTAGATAAATCCTTTTATTTGCACATGGTACAATGTTTTATGCGGTTGAAATGTGTTGTGTTTGTCCCAGGTCAGCCATAAGAATCCTTATGTTTTTTAAAACAAAGCCAAGACTTTCTACTATGTTATTTAGAAGATATCAGAGCTCAGCTGTCCCATGGTGTCTTGACTTTTTCCTTGTTGAAAGGAAACCTTTGGCTTCTTGAGCGCCTTGATTCACACTAATCGTAATACATGTTCTGTTAGTGGGAAAGTGAATGAAGATAAGTTTGTGTTCAGTAGTGTAGCCACAGAGTCCTTAAGAGCAGGTAGAATTTGTCAGTGACTCAGAACTGGGTTGTAGTCCATTCTGTACCTGCTGCTCATCAGGAAACAAATGCACTCAGTCGCTGACTTTAAAATGTTCAACACCTTTTTCTTTTGTGTTATGTATGAATCAAGAATCCAGCTTGGGTTATTACTTATCAGACAGGCAAATTTGTATGAAATAAAAACTGTGTGAGATGGGTTCATTGGGGGCTGGGAAAAGCTTCCGTGGGATCTTGTGCTGCCATTACACTGGTACTGTTAGTTCTTTGCACAAAATATATATTTAAACAGTGCCTTATCTTTGCGTCAGTCTTTACTCAATCCAGTGGGGGGACTAGTTTTATACTAGCCTGAAGCATTTGTGTGTAGCTTTTCAGTAATTTAAAATGACAGTTTAAAGTAAACGTGGGTGATTCACACTATAGGATGCAAATGGCTTGATCAACTGTGATTACAAACAAGAAGTGTCTTGCTCCAGTCTGTTTTTTCCTTATTCATCTTTTTGTTCTCTAAACTTCCACTCCTGCTACGTGCATTTGGTTCTGCTGTCCACTTTGCTCAAACCCACACACCCCTCCAAAGAAAACCTCAGATATCATTAATGACTGACTAAATACAAGTGATTTGGAGCCAGTGACACATATACAACTTCCTTCTGTGCTTTGGGGGTGACTCTGAAGCAAGCAGCTACCCACTCCCAATTTCTCACTTGTAGAGTCACTGAGTCTGATTCTAACAGCTCCTACCTGTTCAGACCATAAAATCATTGAGAGGTTCTGATCTGAGTCTGGTGCTGGATCATCCAACACTGCATGCCGGTTGGGTCTCTGACATCACAGCCATGCACCAGCTTCCACTGGTGCATAACTGAGACCTCCTCTCTAAGGCCATGTCTATACTAGGAACACTTTGCCTGAAGAAGTATACTGGTCTGCTCTCTTGGCAAAGTGCTCCTAGCATGGACACAGCTTCTACCAGCAAAACTACACATCTGCTTCTCCCTGAGCAGAACAAGCTATACTAGCATGAGCACAGAATTGGCAGTGTAACTGCATCTACACTAAGGGCTTTTGCCAGCGCGGGCGGCTATGTGGATCAAGCATCAACATAACTAGACTTCTGCTATTGTAGCCGTCACCTAAGAGTACTCCCTGCACCCATCATGTTAAACAGATGAAGAAATATACTGGGGTAAACTGGATTACTGAGACAGGCAAGGGGGAGAGGGAGTTGAAGCACCCGTGGGAAGTGAAAAGAGATTGGGATGTTGAGGTGTGTTAAGTGTAAGGGTATGTCTACTCTACCCGCCAGATCAGCGGGCAGCGATCAATCCAGCGGGGGTTGATTTATCGCATCTAGTCTAGACACAATAAATCAACCCCCATGCGTTCTCCCATCGACTCCTGTACTCTGCAGCAAGAGGCACAGGCAGAGTCGACAGGGAGCGGCAGCAGTCGACTCACTGAGGTGAAGACACCGTGGTGAGTAGGTCTAAGTCGACTTCAGCTACGTGAATAACGTTGCATAACTTAGATCCATCCCCCCTCCCCAGTGTAGACCAAGCCTAAACCACTCACTTCCTTTCCTCCTTCCCCCACAAGTGCCAAGCTGCTATTTCAGCCTCTAGGCCTCGTGACTAAAGTTGCTCTCAACTCCCATCCTATTCTGGCTTAAGTCTCCATTGGTACCTGTTTAAATATTCCAAATCTAGCTCTTATAATTAAGTGGATGAAAGTGGCTGTCGGGCCACAAACTGCTGAAAAGGCAGGGGTGGAGAGGGCTCCCCATGACTGGGGGAAACCTAGAAAAAATACTATAAATATCTAAATATTAGGGAAAGTTCATTTTACAGCCATTTCCTCACTATTTTCTCTTATCCTTTAGTGGCTTTTTTTTCCTTAATAAAATACATTGTATGACACCCCTTCCTGCCGCTGACTTTTAAGGAGTTAATACATGCATCTTACTCTCAGCAATAACAGTCAGGTTATGGATTAGTGGGCTGCTGCTACAGGTCAAGGGTGGCTGACGACATTCTGTCTCCAGTATGGTTTCAGTCCTGTCCTTCCAACACACCCAAGACATGTGCCAGTAGCTGACTAATGTAAACCATGGTGTGGCTTGTTACAGTCAAAGTACCTTTTGCTTTATCATCAACACTAACCTTTGAAATGTCTTGGGAGAGCCTTTTGAAATTTGTCTTTCTGTTGATTTTTGTAAATGCAGTGTGTATATAAAGAGTGGCTATTTAGACTGGATTAAGTGTTGATCGATCTACTTTAAATGAGCTGAAATCCAAAGATACTTTGTAATGAACTGTAAAGTTTTTAATTTTGTTGTACAATACTAAATGACTGTAATATTGTATCATACATGCAATGCGACCTGCAGTATCTAAATAAACACCTTCTCTAGATCTGCAAAGTGTCTGCTGTTTTTTTTTTTTTTGGAAGTACCATCAAAGAGTTTGAAAGCCACAAATCTAGAATTTATTTAGCTATTTAGATTTATACACATCAGTTAAAAAGGATACCTATTGTTTCCTCTGGGTGCATCTTTGAACTTCTTATGGCTACATATTATAGAATTGCCAAGAGATCAGCTGTTTTCAGACCACCTTATAAATGTTAAACCTTGCAAAACCTCATGAGCGTATAAGGTCCATTTTACAGATGGGAAAACTGAGATACCGAAGGCCTGATTCTGCAAAGCTAATGTTTTAAGTGCTTTCCTGAATTGGGCCATTAAGTGACCTACGTAAGTTAACAGAGCAAGTGAATGAACAAAGATGAGACACACTGTCAAAATGTCAGCTCTCACCCATGATGCCAGCCTTCATCACCGCTTGTTAAATTTTCAAACCACCTTCGTGCTTGGGAGAACTCCCAGTAAACATCCACAAAGCTACCTCTTTGTCCTTCTTCAATTCCCAACTTAAAACTCTCCTTTGCCATGCCTACAAAAAACTTGACAGACGTTAAGCTGCTGGTGTGCTGATAGGCAGTGATCTATCATGCTCACCCGTAATGTTTCCTTGTACTCCCCAGTCTCTGTCTCCATCTGTTGTCTTATACTTAGATTGTGAACTCTTTGGAGCAGGAACTGTCTTTGTTCTGTCTTTGTAGACAATGGTGTCCTGGCCTATGAGTAGGGCTCTTAGGTGCTATTGGAATACAAATAATGGAACTCAGAAATTCTCACTCCAAGTCCCCCAGATTTAACCCTTAGACACTGGGCTTAATCCACAAAGATTTGGGCACCTAACTGCCACTTTCGATGCTTAAATGCAACATTTAGGCACTACTGAGATCCTCAAAAACCCCACTCAGCCACTGCCTAACCTGGTAGGCAACTAAAATCCCAAGCTGCCTAAGTGTGGGTGGACATGTGCAAAAAGTGCCTACGTCTTGACGCTGCTAAGCTGCATGTTTAGGTAGCCTAAGCTGTGGCAGGATTCTCAAACTAGGCATCCCTTGCCTGTCCCACCCAGGGGCCCCAGCTGGAGCAGGCTATGTACAAAAGAGAGCTGGGGGCAATCAGATTGGAATTGTTGGGAGCGAGGGGGGATCAGACTATCCCATGGCTGAGGGGTTAGGGCCTCACTTGGGAGATGTGGGTTCAAGTCCCTGCTCCAAATCAGGCAGGGGGGGATTTGAAAACAGGTCTCCCAAGTTCATAGATTCCAAGGCCAAAAGGGACCCCAGTGATTATCCAGTCTGACCTCCTGTGTAGCACAGGCTGTGGTGCCATAACTGCTGGGATATTGGCTATAGCAACATCAAAGAGGACTCCAGAAGCACAGGTTTTTAAGATCCTGATGAGTAGTTTATCATGAGGTGGGCATCTCTGCTCTTTCTTGAGAATGGGCTGACCTGGTTTAGGCACCTAACTCCAAAAGAGAGTTCATGGCTGAGAATCCCAAGGAGCGACAGGCAGCTCCCTCTGGCCCAGAGTTGGTAGCTGCATAAGCCACACCCCTCTCCGCATTTCTTACCGGCTAGGCCAGTGGCTCTCAACCAGGTGTACGCGTATCCTGGGGGTATACAGAGGTCTTCCAGGGGGTACATCAGGTCATTAGATATTTGCCTGGTTTTACAACTGGCTACATAAAAAGCAGTAGCGAAGTCAGTACAAATTAAAATTTCATACAGCCAATGATTTGCTTATACTGCTCTATATACTCTACACTGAAGTGAAAGGACAATATTTTTATTTCAACTGATTTATTTTATAATTACATGGTGGTAGGGTGCCTAAAGATTAGATGTGGCAATGATTAAATGTATCCTCTCCCAAAGGGGCTGTGTGCATTTGGAAATATCTCCTAGTTCACACTGAAATCACCTTCCATTAAGTGCCTTTTAACAGAAAACTAAAGAGAATAAATAAGAAAATTGTTTCAGAATTTTTGGAGACTGTTCAGGTTGAATTGGGCATAACCTCTGGGTTAAATGGCAGAGATGTCCTCAAACCAAGCCGTTAATTAAAACCAGTCTGTCTGTGCTGCTTACACACACTAGTGCTAACAAGCTTGTTAGGAGTGATGTTTGAATCTGAAAATACAAGTGCAGAAATAGACCAGCAGAAATGCTAGGAAGCCTCAGAATAATGGAAGCCACAGCAAAGTACAAGGAGGGATGATCCTATTTCACTCTCTCGACCACCGAAGCAATGGGCAATTCCAATCCTGGACACTAAAATTACCCCGTTCTGTACAGTGTGTTCTACTCGGAAATGGAGTCCAGACAAACAGACAAGACTGCTGGGATATTAATGTGCAGGACTGTTTCCCTGCTCCCCAAATAAAAGCTTCGTATAACTTTTTTGGAGCGTGTCAGGGGTGCCTTTCTCCCTGCTTTGTATTTGAACCTTTTACATTATCCTTGGTCATCTCACTACTTGAAAATTAATACCTCTGTGAGGTGAGTGGTTGCTTTCTTTGCTGCTATTTGGTCTGACCTTGTGCAAGATTTGTTACTAATCTGTTTTTGTGTTTGCCTGACTGGTGTGTGGGAGGAGAGGAGAAGGGGGGGGTCAGTTTGTTTTATATTTGGATTTTATTATAGAGAATGTAAATGATTTTCAGTATCCATCTTTTATAGATGGATCAATTGAATTATTTTAATTGAAGTAAAAGTCAGCACGTTTAAAACTGGTAAGGATGTTTTTCACAAACTTTCTATTTTCCTGCTACTGAGAAGCCTCAGTCATGAACCAGAATCCCATTGTTCTAGGTACTGTACAAAGACCTGGGGGGGAAGTGAGAGGGGTGGAAGATGGGCCCTGCCCTGAAGAGCTTCCAAGCTATAATCAGAATAATCTGATCTAACTATTATCTGCATTTGACATATGGGGCTACTAAGGCACAGAAGTGAAGTGACTTGCCCCAACTCATGCAGCAAGTATGTAGCAGAGGGCGCATATGTCTGGTCTTGTGCTTTATCCACACACCCTTCCTGTTACCTTACCAGTGGAATTCACCCTCACAAGATACTGCTGAGATACAATACTGCAGGCTTTGCAAAATAGACATTTACATGAGTAAATCCATAGTGTAACTACAGGTACTTTTCATCCAGTTAGATGTATACAGAGAATAAAGGGGTGCCTCTCCAAGACTCTAGACACAAAACCAAACCAAATTAGACTTCCTGCAAAACATTGCATTCTTCTCCCCTTCCCAAATCTGGCTCTTCTCAAAGGCCACCTCTGAAGCAGCCTGTGTAAACGGATGCGTCTTGCAGCGTACTCTGGCGGTCAGTAGGCTCAGTCTATTTTGGATTAGAGGGGAAGACTATTCGAGAGTGATGAGCCCCTCACAGACAACGCTACCCCCAGCCCTCTTCCTTGTCAATTGCGGGGATTCCGCCTCAGTGCCTCTATTGATTGCAGCTGTGGCAGCAGAGAAGAGGCAATCGTGCAAGAAGCCTGGTTTCAAGATCTTTGTGGCTTTATAGGTTAAAACTAGCTCTTTAAATTCAATCCAGAAACCAAGAGGTAGCCAGCCCAGTAGCTTAAGTTTCATAGAATAGAATCTCAGGTTTGGAAGGGACTTCAGGAGGTCATCTAGTCCAACCCCCTGCTCAAAGCAGGACCAAGCCCTAACTAAATACCCCAATGGTTCCTATAAGGATTGGGCTCACAACCCGGGGTTTAGCAGGCTACTGCTCAAACCACTGTGCTATCCCTCCCTGCTAGTTTATAGCTAGGGCTGCACATTAGGTCAATGTGAAGCATTTTGCGGTAACCAAGTGCTTAGGTGACAAAGGCATGAATCACAGAAGTAAGGTCCCTACAGCTACAAGAAATGGTCACAATTTCCTGCCCAGGCACAGAGGGTGAATAGCTTTCCTGGACACTGTAAAAGCAGCAAAGAATCCTGTGGCACCTTATAGACTAACAGACGTTTTGGAGCATGAGCTTTCGTGGGTGAATACCCACTTCTTCAGATGCATGTGGTGGAAATATCCAGGGGCAGGTATATATATGCTAGCAAGCAAGCTAGAGATAACGAGGTCAGTTCAATCAGGGAGGATGAGGCCCTGTTCTAGTAGTTGAGGTGTGAAAACCAAGAGAGGAGAAACTGGTTCTGTAGTTGGCAAGCCATTCACAGTCTTTGTTCAATCCTGAGCTGATGGTGTCAAATTTGCAGATGAACTGAAGCTCAGCAGTTTCTCTTTGAAGTCTGGTCCTGAAGTTTTTTTGCTGCAGGATGGCCACCTTAAGGTCTGCTATAGTGTGGCCAGGGAGGTTGAAGTGTTCTCCTACAGATTTTTGTATATTGCCATTCCTAATGTCTGATGTGTCCATTTATCCTTTTCCGTAGAGACTGTCCAGTTTGGCCGATGTACATAGCAGAGGGGCATTGCTGGCATATGATGGCGTATATTACATTGGTGGATGCGCAGGTGAATGAACCAGTGATGGTGTGGCTGATCTGGTTAGGTCCTGTGACGGTGTCGCTGGTGTAGATATGTGGGCAGAGTTGGCATCGAGGTTTGTTGCATGGATTGGTTCCTGAGCTAGAGTTATTATGGTGCTGTGTGCAGTTACTGGTGAGAATATGTTTCAGGTTGGCAGGTTGTCTGTGGGCAAGGACTGGCCTGCCACCCAAGGCCTGTGAAAGTGTGGGATCTTTGTCCAGGATGGGTTGTAGATCCTTGATGATGCGTTGGAGGGGTTTTAGCTGGGGGCTGTATGTGATGGCCAGTGGAGTCCTGTTGGTTTCTTTCTTGGGTTTGTCTTGCAGTAGGAGGCTTCTGGGTACACGTCTGGCTCTGTTGATCTGTTTCCTTATTTCCTCGTGTGGGTATTGTAGTTTTGAGAATGCTTGGTGGAGATTTTGTAGGTGTTGGTCTCTGTCTGAGGGGTTAGAGCAGATGCGGTTGTACCTCAGTGCTTGGCTGTAGACAATGGATCGTGTGATGTGTCCGGGATGGAAGCTGGAGGCATGAAGGTAGGCATAGCGGTCGGTAGGTTTTCGATATAGGGTGGTGTTAATGTGACCATCACTTATTTGCACCGTGGTGTCAAGAAAGTGGACCTCCCGTGTAGATAGGTCCAGGCTGAGGTTGATGGTGGGGTGGAAGCTGTTGAAATCATGATGGAATTTTTCCAGAGTCTCCTTCCCATGGATCCAGATGATGAAGATGTCATCAATGTAGCGTAGGTAGAGAAGGGGCGTGAGTGGACGAGAGCTGAGGAAGCATTGTTCCAGGTCGGCCATAAAGATATTGGCATATTGTGGGGCCATGCGGGTGCCCATAGCAGTGCCACTGACCTGGAGATATATATTGTCATCAAATTTGAAATAGTTGTGTGTAAGTATAAAGGCACAGAGCTCAGCAGCCAGTTGTGCTGTGGCATCATCAGGGATAGTGTTCCTGACAGCTTGTATTCCATCTGTGTGTGGGATGTTTGTGCAGAGATCCTCTACATCCATGGTGGCTAGGATGGTGTTTTCTGGGAGGTGACCAATGCATTGTAGTTTCCTCAGGAAATCAGTGGTGTCACGGAGATAGCTGGGAGTGCTGGTGGCATAGGGTCTGATTAGAGAGTCCATATATCCAGACAGTCCTTCAGTGAGAGTGCCAATGCCCGAGATGATAAGGCGTCCAGGATTTCCGGGTTTGTGGATCTTGGGTAGTAGATAGAATAACCCTGGTCGGGGCTCTAGGGGTATGTTGATTTCTTCTGGTGTTAGTGTAGGGAGTGTCCTGAGTAGATGCTGTAGTTTCTTAGTGTATTCCTGGACACTGCGGCTATATGATCATCCAACAGCAGTTAGGGATCCAACACACCACTTCATTGTCGAACAGGAGTAACAAGAAGGAACATGCTCAAAGAGAGAATTTTCAGCCTTGCTTCCCTCAGCCTACCAAGCTCAACTGGATTTTACAAAGATTGAGCTCCAGCCAGTTATTCATCCATGCCCCAGTCTCCTTCAAACACTGGGTATTACATGGGCCACAGCAGTGGCTAGATCCGAAGTGCTAGCCGCTTCTATCTTCTCATGAGCTCTCCTAGCAGCCCTACAGGTACAAAGTAATATGGGATCTCAATCCTAAAGTATTAGTACATAAATCAGGCCAGGGTTAGGAATAGTTTTATTTCACTGTCATGTTCATGCAAAATTGTTTGCTTAAACCCCTCTGTTCTGGTGTACTAGGACGGTGTTTGTCTTTTGAGATGTGACCTTCTGTTTTGAGTGCAACTTACTGCAAACCTTGAGCTGCACCAGAGTTTTAAGACCTGAGTGAAGGTGCCCATGAGTCACGATGAATCTTAATAGAGGATCCTTTATATTCATAAAGAGCTGTTTGCAGACATAAGCACTGCCAAATAATGACACACATTTGGCAGCCTGGATGTGGCCTACTTTGAATGAATTGGGAATCTTACACTGTAGAATTGATCCATCTCCATGGCAGAAAACTTCTCCTCCCCCCACCTCAGACAGCTGCTGCCTTGCAAGTCAATGAGCTCCATTTAGAGAAAGCTTCAAACGTGTCTGCTGAGCAACTGCAAATCTGATTTGAGTCTCAAAGGAATTAAGCCCTTGACAGAGCTGTGCATTTGATCAGTGGTGGCAACTGGGCCTGTTTTGCTGTCAGGTGACCGTGACCATGGTGAGCACTAGGTGCAAACATCTCACCTCTCTTTGTGCTCGGTCAGACATGGCCATTGGGTGTTAGCTGTGCCTTGTGAAGGCAGATTTGAATACCACATGCCTTCAAGTGCTGTTACTGGAGTGACCAGTTGTCCATTACTCAGCAGCTTTAAACTGGATGTTTAATAGCTAGATCAGTGATTCTCAACCTTTTCAGGTTGGTGAGTCCATATTCAAAGTCACAAATCTTACATTTTTTATTCTGACTTTAATAATAAACATAGCAGATAACCATAATCCTGTACTTATTACAGGTGCTTTTACCACCTTTGACCTCACAAACTTGGAAGGTTTTGACCTCCCTGACATTATCCTGAATATTTGGCTTTAGAATTGTTAAAAAAATAAAATAATAAAAAAAAAGGTCAATGCTCTTATTTGCTTTCTGTCACCCCAGGGGTTGTGACCCATCAGCTGAGCAACACTGACCCAAATTAAGCTGGAACTAGTCCCATCTCACTTCTGGGTAGCAATCGTTACACTGATTCCATTAGAGCGAACAACCTGCAACCCTGCCACTGATTCCAACTGCAAAATTTTGATGTGGCAGTCTGATCCTCCACGGTCCCATCCCCTGCAAAATATCTTTCCCGGACCTCAGCGACTTCTCAGCCTGGGTCTGGAAACAATGCAGGCACGAGCTTTAACAGTGTCTTCATGACAACCGTGACTTTGCAACAAACCCATTTTACCTAATGGAAACGAGTTACCCTTGATGCAGGCAGAGCCCATAGAAAATGCTTTAATTGCAGGTGCTGCCTCTGGAATGGTGGGTGACAACTTGTTTAGACCAAGGCAAGGTTAGAATCCAAGTGGAGATGTTCCCTACTGCTCACTTGCCTTGGGGGAGGGGCTGGCGCCTGAGCGATTGCGTCTGCAGTGAGAGGGTAGCATAACCCTGGTCCTCTGAGCTTAGCCTGGTTTCCCTCATCCACCAGAGCAATTCTTCATCAACAAGCTTTGGCCAGAGGCCTGCCTCTGCTATTGCTGTAGCTGATGGCTTAGCTACACTTACCGGAGTTGTAGCTATGGTGCTGCCAATACACCACTATGACCCCAATAGTGTAGCTGCATCCTATAGCAATGAAGGAGACGCACTGTAGGAAAACCACCTCCACAAGCAACAGCAGCTAGGTTGGTGGAAGCATTTGTTTGTCAGCCAAGCTGTGTCTCCAGCCGAGGTTAGGTCAGCATAGCTACAGCTTGGGCCTGGGCCTGGATTTCTCATAAAGCTGTGTGCCACCGCTATGGTGACCTAAATGCTACATATGGCCCAGGCCATGACTATTCTCTCACCATTGTACTCTGCAATCACCAATAATGCTTCCTCTTTGCCTCTCCACTGCCTTCGGTGACCAATTTCCAAAAAAAGACCTCCCCCCTTCCCCAGAACATACATGGTATGTTGCAATTTAATGGGCATTACGGACAGTTGGGTTCAGGGGGCACCATCTCCCCTCCAAGCCTATGGCAAAGTCCACCATGCAGGTGTTAGGGTGCCATTTCCCAGGGAGCAAGGAGGCAAAGGCAGTGAATTAAGGGCAGCACCTACCCTGCAACGCTGACAACTTGAGCAGCCTGGAGCTCCCAAAATGCACAGGGAGGGATACGCCAGGCAGCAACTTTCCACTGTTGATTATCACCCTGCTCCTGACCCACGGCTCCAGCCTGAGGAAAAGTCTAGCTACCCACAGCTGTAGCATGTTGCCCCATAAGCTGAGGTACTGTTATTGAAGAGGCAGTTTGCTCACGTTTTCAAAAGTCTGGGCTCCACTGGCTCCCTTGATGCCTTTGAGGAGCAGTGGGTGCTGTCCGGGGTTCTCTGCTCGGTGTCCCCGTCAGGCTACCTTCTTATGACCCTCTGACCGCACTCCTGTCCCTGTTCTTTTATTCATTGTCCCCCAAAATCAGTTGGATTCTGAGGTACTGTAGATCCTCCCCTTAGGCTGTGTGTGGGGGGGAATCCGTTAGCAGTGGGCGGGCTTCCACCCGCCCCGTTCCCAGGAACTCGATAGGTACACTGCAGCACTAGGTTGCTGTAAGGCAGCTTATGCTGCCCTAACCCTGTAAGCATCTACACACTAAAATGTAGCGCAGTGTGGACATGTAAAACCCATTCAGTTACTGTGGTGGCTGTACAACAGTGTAACCTAGGGTGACTTGATGTAACAGAGCCTCGCCCTAAGGGCCTGTGTGCTAACTTCATCCGTTCGAAGGGACGCATGCACTCACGGGCTCTTTCTGCCTTCAGAAAGCATCGTCTCGTCACGCCGGGTGTGGGGAAAGCCTCAGGAAACCTGTGGGCTCATTTGCATGGACTTCCCAAATCATTTAGGGAGGAATCATGAAACGGCCAGCAGAGGCTAGGGGCAGGAAAACTAGGCCTAGGAAGATCAACATACTCAGCTGGGGGATAGAGACCATCCCCCATCCCTCCCCCCCACACACACCACCCCGTGCTGTGGAGGGGGGGGGTGCAGCAGAGAAAGGCACAAAGAGACCCGGAGGGACACTTGCCGATTGATGGGGCAGGGTAACGAATGCACAGTTAGAACTGGAAACTTCTAATGAACCACTAGAGAGGTTGAACTCCTAAAGCAAGGCAATAAGTTGGCAGGAAACCTGTTGCTGCGGTGGGAGTGGGGCAGAGACGTACACTGAGAGCCAAATCAAGCTGCTGGGCAGCAATGTGTGTGTGTGGGGGAACTCTCCCCCCCCCATTGGGGGATGTGTGTGTCACAGTCAGCGCTTTCCTCTGGGGCGGCGCCAAACAACCACTCTGTTGCACACCAACACCGGCTCGCCCAGCACCTCCATTCCCAGCTGGACGTGAGGGCCAGGTTTGTTGGCGAGACACAAAGAGTAGCCGGGCGCATGGCTCGGGGCTGCAGGAAAGCAGGCCCGGTGACAAGGCACAGTCCACATGGGGAGGGCTGCCCTATGGTCTCAATATTTCCCCCCCCCGCCCCCTTCCCCGGGGCAGGGGTGACTGGAGCCAGGGCCACCACAAGCCATTTTCTGACCTAGGTGGGAGAGGCCCACCCCCCTCTCCCTTGGTGAGCAGGCTGCCTCGCACCTCCCTTGGTGCCTGCTGGGGGGGGGGGACGGGACTTCAGCCCCCACCCCCAACCCCCACATACACCTGCCACAGCAGAGCCACTGGGGTGAGGGGTGTAGCAACCAACCCCACACACAGTGTCTGGTGCTAGCAACAGGAGGGTTCAGCATTTAGTGTGACTGGAGCCCTGCTGCTCAAAGTGAGGGTCGCTGCCGCTGCAGCCCTTTGCATAACATTGTAACATCCACCCCCGCCCCCGCAAAGCCCCAGCTTATGTAGGCACATCCCTGAGTGTAAAAACTGAGCTTTTTGTAAATGAAAGTAGAGCAGCTACTGTCACTGTGCCCCATAGGCACAGTGTGGCCATGGTTTAATCTGGTCTTCCATGGTTGGGTAATAGAGCCATCCCTGTCAGCTGATTGCCAGCCTCCCATTTTAAATCCCACCAGAACCAATCAAGGGCATTTTATTTCTGGCTGCTGGGGTGGGTGGGCGGGGGGGGGGGCATAGCAGACAGCAGAGGTGGGCTAGCAGCATGGCGATTGGGCTGTAAGTTAGTTACCACCATATCACATGCCCCATAAAAGCATTCCCCCCCACCCGTTTATGCAAAACTGGCCGTTTGCAGGAAAGTTTACACAGAAAAACAAACTTTTTAGGCAGTGAAAGGTCTTGGACATATATTTTCCATTTTCACTTGTCAACAGTTTCTCTTACAACGTTTAATATTGCAGAATGCCTCATTTTTTTGTTTTGTTTTTTTAAGCAGTGTGCATTATGCCTGCAGCTTTCACCAACTCTTCAGAAAGCCATTTAGCAAAGGAGATGTTTATTAGCAGTGTCTTGCAATCAGTACATGAAGAGTGGAGCTTGTTTTAACAGCCTCTTTGCTTTAATATTATCGCCTCTGGAAAAAAATCTTCTCCCACAATACAAGATTCGTTTGAAGTGCATCGACTTTGTTCCGAGGCGCTTTTCCTGGAGGTGATTATATCCCGTCCTTGTACTATAACCATGCTTGATGTTATGGTCTGCAGCCAAAGCAATTCTTAAAAGCCATTGAACATGTGAGCCATTAAAAAAAAACAACTTTTTCTCCCATCTTTCCTGGAAAGCGCACACGCTCTCCCTCCTGGACTTAACTATTTTTAAAAACATTTTATTACAGTCATAACTCTGTTTGAATTGTGTCCCTTTGACCAACTATTTCACCAGGTGAGTGGCAACAGCACCACAAACTTTGAGCTAGTACAGAAGGATGGTTTTGTAGTTAAGCCGCTGGCCTGAGGAATCTGGATTCAGTTCCTGGTTCTACCACCAATTTCTTTGTATGATGCTGGGCAAGTTGCTTAGGGCCAGTTTCCAGGTCTCAGCACCTGCCATTGGAATTTAGGGTGACCAGAAAGCAAGTGTGAAAAATCGGGACAGGGTGGGGGGGTAATAGGAGCCCATATTAAAAAATGCCCCAAATATCAGGACTGTCCCTATAAAATTGGGACATCTGGGTGTCCTATTGGGACTAGATTTTCCAGAAGAGCTCAGCTCTTGTGAAAAACACATGATTAATGGCCAGACTGACCAAAGAGCTCATGGTGACACTTACGGCCAGCGCTGTTCTGGAAATGTGAACCTGTTGTGGGTGTTAAGTCCTTCTGAAAATTCCAGCATTAATCGTTAGCTCAGTTCCCCATCTGGAAAGTGGGAACTATTATATTAATACTTCCATTGGCCCAGTCTGTTTAGTTTATCTTCTGAGCAGGGCTTGTCTCTTTGTTCATCTATATATATATAGATGAACAATGGCTAACACAAAGGCTTCAGCCTCTGATGGGGTATCTAGAAACCACTGAAACAAGAGTAAACACTTGATTCTTATTTTTATTAATATTATGCCGATTTAAACATCCATGGAATAGAGAATGAGCCCCTTGGTGCTCCCATGAGACTTTAGTATTTTGGTTCTCCTTGCTGTGACATAATGCTGCTGTGAGATCCTATCCCAGCAACTGAAGCCATGTTGCCAGGCATGTCGTATTTTTACTCACGTTGTAGGGAAAAGCTACTTGTAAAGATACTAACTTAGTTAAGAGAGGGGTTCAACCTGCACACACAAGTGGTCTTTGTTCTGTTTCTTAGCTTTTTTTTTTTAATCACTATTAAAAATAGAAAATGAAACACCAATTAATTCTTATTACTTTAATGTAGCTACATTCAAATATACCAGGATTAAAATGATGGTTGTGTTGGGCTCTTTAATATGAAAGTTCTTGCTTACCCCACTTTTCTAACTGCCTGTTTTACAAAGGCCACTTGCAAACCAAGCAGGGTTCTAAAGACAGGCTCTAACCAGAACTTTGCTGTCTAGTCTGTTGTTGATTCATAGGGCAGAATAGGATGCTCTTCCATGCCTACATGCTGAAGACAGAGTAATACACTTGTGGGTCAGGTGGCTATGAACATGGCACGATTTTTACATCATTGTTTCTCTTAGTGTGTTCTCACTTAAAGGCTGCTGTTGAGGGTAGGTATTGATTAAATGAGAATTAAACCCAGAAAACATTTCAACTTAAAAAACCCACATTATTTAATGAACAGACAATGACTGTTTTGCTCACTTTAACTTATAAGTGCAAAGAGCAAGTGGTTACAAAGGGTCACTCTACCATGGTAGCTGCCTGGCAATGGCAAATGTAAGGTGCCAGCCATGGCTGTTGTGCTGGCGAGTGTGGCTGGATGTCAGCAAGTGCATCTCACCAATGGGCAAGCACAGACCATGCTGAAGATGGTGGGCCTGCTAGCCACAGCTCATTCAGGGTAAGCAGAAGAAACAATTCTGTTCCTTTACAGAGTAGGAGAGCTGAAATGCTAGAAGCCACTGCTCAAGACACTTGACCACATGGGACAGACCTGAGCAAGAACTAGGGTGACCAAATGTCCCGATTTTATAGGATCAGTCCCAATTTTGGGATCTTTTTCTTATATAGTGTCCTTTTACCCTCCACTCCCTGTCCCGATTTTTCACACTTGCTCTCTGGTCACCCTAGCAAGAACTCACCAAGTAAAAAAGGTTCAGAGTGGTAGCTGTGTTAGTCTGTATCAGCAAAAAGAACGAGCAGTCCTTGTGGCACCTTAAGAGACTAACAAATTTATTTGAGTATAAGCTTTTGTGGGCTAAAACCCTCTTCATCAGATGCATGGAGTGGAAAATACAGTAGGAAGATAATATACACACATACACAGAGAACATGAAAAAATGGGGGTTGCTATATCAACTCTAATGAGACTAATCGATTAAGGTGGGCTATTATCAGTAGGAGAAAAAAAAACTTTTGTGGTGATAATTAGGATAGCCCATTTCCAACAGTTGACAAAAAGATGTAACAGTAGGGGAAAATTAGCAAGAGGAAATAGTTTTTAGTTTGTGTAATGGCTCATCCACTCCCAGTCTTAATTCAAGCCTAATTTAATGGTGTCCAGTTTGCAAATTAATGCCAGTTCTGCAGTTTTTCATTGGAGTCTGTTTCTGAAGTTTTTTTGTTGAATAATTGCAATTTTTAGGTCTGTAACTGACTGACCAGGGAGGTTAATGTTATGATTCTTGACATCTGATTTTCCATTTAAAAGGGGTTTCCCTGGGACTGATTGAAGAGGCCGTGGGCTGGGTGTTGATTGAATTGCAGCCACGTGCCTGTGTCAGAACACAAACCAATCAGAAATCCAGAGCATGGTAGCATGGCCTCAGAGGGAACGGTGTTGTTGGGGCACAGGACTGGCTGGAAAGCAGGCTTGGATTTCTGACCAACAAAGCTGCCCTCCTGTTTCTACAGTGTTAGGGAACCAGGACTTCATGTACATTCTTTGTAAATAAACAGGATTGCACCACAGAAATACTTGCCTCATAGCATCAATTTCTTCTCCTAAAAGAAACAACCCGGCAAGACCTTGAATTTCAGCTAACCCCTCAGGTCAGAGGACAACACCTGGTGTCACCAAACACAGGAGGTGGCTGCGTTGTGCATATTGCCTTTTCATTACTTTGATGCAAGAGCATTCTTCTCTGCAGCTCCTGCCATCTCGAACAGCTGCTTGATTTTCCACCCTCTTATGGTTGTTAACTCTGTCTTTTCTGTATCTGAGAGGCACATGGCCAGCCAGTTTGCACGAAGCAGTTTCTATCGTTATTACTGCTAGGAAAAATAAATAGTTGTAAAGAAAGCTTTTATAGAATCATAGAACTGCAGGACTGGAAGGGACCTCAAGAGGTAATCTAGTCCTTCCTCCATGCTGAGGCAGGACCAAGTAACCTTAGGCCATCCTGACAGGTGTTTGTCTAACCTGTTCTTAAAAACCTCTAATGACGGGGATTCTACAACCTCCTTTGGAAGTCTATTCCAGGGCTTCACTGTCCTTATCATTGGAAAGTTTTCCTTAAGATCTAACACTCTTGCTTGTTGCAGATGAAGCCCATTACCCCTTGTTCTCCCTGTCCACTAATGGTAGGACAAGTGACCACCACCTTCTTAATAACAGCCTCAACATATTTGAATACTGTTACCAGGTCCCCTTCAGCCTTCTTTTCTCAAGACTAAACTAGGGTGACCAGATGTCCCAATTTTATAGGGACAGTTGCAATTTTTGGATCTTTTTTGTATACAGGCTCCTATTACCCTCCCACCCCCTCCCGATTTTTCAGACTTGCTGTCTGGTCACCCTAGACTAAACATACCCAGTTTTTTAAAAAATCTTTACTCATAGGTCAGTCAAGGTTTTCATTTTCATTGATGACCCACTAGACCACTTATATCCTTTTCAGCAGTACGACCACCTAGCCTGTTATTCCCCCTTTTGTAGTTGTGCATTTGATTTTTCCTTCCTGAGTGAAGAAATCTGCACTTCTCCTGAGTTTCATCTTGTTGCTTTCAGAGCCATTCTCTAATTTCTCAAGGTCATTTTTAATTCTATTCCTGCCCTCCCAAGTGTTAGCAACCCCTCCCAGCTTGGTGTCACCTGCAAATTTTATAAGCATCCTTTCCTCTCCATTATCCAAGTCATTTCCGAAATATTGACCAGTACCAGACCTGGGCCAGACCTATGTGGCACCACACTAGATATGATCTCCCAGTTTGACAGGGAACTATACCTACTCTGAGTATGGTCTTTCAACCAGTTGTGCAGTTACTGTATAGTAATTGAATCTAGACCACATTTTCCTAGCTTGCTTATGGGAATATCATGAGGGATGTGTCAATGGCCTCACTAAAATCAAGATATATCACATCTACAGCTTTTCACCCATCCATAGGCCATTAGCTTTGTCAAGGAATTAATTTAGGTTGGCTTGGCATGATTTGTTATTGACAAATCCATGTTGGTTACTATTTATAACCCCATTACAATCTAGGGGCTTACAAATTGACTAAATTTGTTTGTGTTTTTCCAGATACCAAAGTTGGGTTGACTGGTCTATAATTTCCCAAAGTATTCTTTGTTTCCCTGTTTAAAGATTGGAGAAAGGCTAACATAGCACCTGTCATCCTGGCCCACACATGTCCTCCACGAATTCTCAAACAATCGGTAACAGTTCCAAAATTCTTTCAGCTAGTTCCTTAAGTACCCTAGTGTGAATTTTATCAGGCCCTGGGGAATTGAATACATCTAACTTATCTAAATATTCTTCAACCTGTTCTTTCCCTATTTTGGCTTGTGTTCCTTTCACCTTGTTGTTAATATTGTGTTAAGCATCTGATCATAATGAACCTTTTTACTGAAGCCTGAAGTAAAATAGGTTGTGTTCAGAGCCAGGCAGTTATTACACAGTAGCATTTCACAAAAAGAATTACAGCAAAAAAACTGTCTTTGTTCAGTTATACATTTTTATTCTCTAATAGGTACAATACTAAAATAAACACAAATTAAAAAAAAGTTTTATTAAAACAAAACTGTACAAAAAAGCAGTTATACTACATTTTAATTACAGAACAGTCTACTGTCCAAAAGGCACTAATCCAGAATAGGAGATACAATGATACAGGACTCATTTTAACTATTTTAATCAATACAATAGAGCACTTGTTTCTCTGTCCATTCACATACAGAAACAAGGACTTTTGCTACAGTCATTACACACTGTTATAAATATGAGCCCTACGTATAAAGATGCAGTATCATTCTCCTTGTGGAAGAACTAATTCCAAAATTAAATGTTACTTTTTAAAAAATATATAAGGGGCACAAAGGAAAAACCTAATAATACTTTGCACTTTTATTGTGCCTTCCATCTAAGGATTTCAAAGCACTTTACAAAAGTTACGTAAGTATTATTATCCCCATTTTGCAAATGGAGAAACTGAGGCACAGAAAGATTTGTCTGAAGGCCACACAACAAAGTCTGTGGCAGAACTGGAATTAGAACCCAGATCAACTGACTCCTAGACCTGTCCTTTAGCAACAAGACCACACTTCCCCTTCCATATGTCCTGCATGCTGTGTTTTATCTAGCTCTGCTTTGACATTTCTGTCTCTCTGTACAGCAATCAATGCCACACTTTATAAATAACCTTCCCACCACACGCAAAAGGGAAAGAATGTTTTTCCTTTTAAACTGTAGCTGACAAATTCAAAACAATAAAAATCATGGGAGCACACTCCTGCCATGTATTGGAGATATTCAGCAATTTTTAAAAGCAGCTTTCAGAATATTATTTCCGTGTTGCAAGTGACTCAAGCGATAAATGAAGGTCTGGGGCCCTTATTTAATAAGAAGTACTACAGTATCCTTACAACAACGGTCCAAAACATCTTACACTAGGACAACAGTAGTGTTTGGGGTGATTAATGGAACAGTTAGTAATTTTCTTTTTTTAAGGTAAAGTGGAGGGAGTTCCCACATAAGAGGTTATAGACATGCCTTCCACAGGAGCAAGAATACACTACAGCAGCACGTGCCAATGGACAGCAAAGACGGGCTCTCTCTGAGATCGCATGTGGTCCATTCCTCAGATTACTATTTGGTGTTCCTGTCTGAGGTTCACTCGCTTGTGGTATAAGATTTTATTTCTCTAATTTTTTAAGCCTGAAAACAACTTCCTAACAGAAGAATCCTCTCATTGGCCATCTTCCCTTCCAACCCTGCATTATTTGGTTCTCAAATACTTCAGGCTGAGGACTACCAGGAAAGAGTCAATGGCCATCCATGGAGCATGGTTGGAGGTCTCCTGCTTGGAAAGCTCTCAATCCCTGCTAGATTCCACAACATTTACTGATTCCACTGGGAGTAATGGCACAATGAGATTTCGTCCCAAGCATAGTCTCTTCCTACGGCATTTCTCATAGCCACTGTGGAGTATGTATCCTTTAATCTGGCATGTAGCCCTTGTTCAATAATTGAACTAGGCATATTGCAGGGGATGACGACACTGCCTGCATTACCAAATGCTTTCAGTGCTGATTGGATTTAAAATATCTGATAATATCTACTTGGTGGGAGAGAGATACTGCAGCTTTTAAACAGTGTCATACACAGATAAAGACAAAGACAGGCATCTGGATGTTAACAAAAATAAGTAACAAAGAAATATGATTAAACAAAATCTCTTCTCACATCATCCTATACTACATCCTCCTTCTGCTTAGCAGAAAATTGTACGTACACAAAAATACAAATACACAATTTTGTAGAACAGTCTGATTTTAATATATTTATATATATTTATATTTATATGAGTGGCAGGTTAGTTCATTATATAGAGCATTTTGCACTTTTGGCTCATATGCAACAAGGCTTATAAATTCAGCTTTAGCTTTCACTCAGGTTTTTATAGCTTTTTGAACAATTGTTTTCACATTTAAAGCAGCATCCAATTTGCAATAGGAGTTGGTGTCTACAGCAAGGATCAGGTCAAGAGGTTATTCGGGGGGAGGGAGAATATACATTCCAGTGTGTGTGTGTGTGTGTGTGTGTGCTAATGCTAACGTAAAAAAGACTGTGGATGTAGGACTACAGGACACCATGTTTACCTCTTGAGGTAAGCTGTACACCTACAGCAGACGAGACATGTGTGATTTCCACCTGGGGAATACGGTGTAGGAATCAAATACACTAATGAGAGATGAAGGGATCTAGAAATTAACAGAGAAACACACACACAAAAGAAACTTGTCGGCGGGCTTATATTGACCAGCAAAGAAAGGAAGTAGCTCATCTTATGCACTTGGAAACATGAAGTAATTGTAGGTGACTGCCAGCCATCCAACACACACACGATTACAACAGTCATGCTCACTTGCCGTTTTGTTAACACAGCTGCAAGGTTTAACGCTCCACTTCCCCACCCACTCCCCGAGTCAAGGTTACGCTGGGACAGAATTAAGATGCAGAGAATTCGGAAATGGAGAAGGTAATTCCCTAGCACTTTGTACATTCAAATCCAGTCAGACTTTTTTTTTTTGGCCTCTGATACTGTTCCATTGGTTTTTTTCCCCCTTGTAGGTTTGCAACGCTTACTATTACATTCACCTCTTTTCAATTACAGTCATGGTAACCGACAATCTGTTTTTAAGAAAAAAAGACATCTAGACATCAGGGTGACAGTACAATGCCATACAGTCTTTGTGTGTTCTAACGCCACAAATACTTTATTTTCATTAGTACCACTGCAATAGATTCCCCTTTGATCACTGCTTTATCAATACTCATTGTGATCCTACAAGTTGTCTGTCAGTCTTCTGCAGCATAGATCTACTCATAGCTATCTTTGTCAATGGTAATTGCCCATAGCTTCCCAATTCATAGGCATTATTAAATTGCCAGAGTGGAAAAAAAAGTGTAATTAATGAAAAATAAAGCATCTGCATATGGGTGACTCCCATTTTCTGAATCCTTAAGTAGTACCAATAAATCCTAACAGTGCGGTTTTGTTACCTGACTTGTATTTAGTATGGTCACAAAAAATAAGAAGTCTCCTTTCATGTGATTTTTTTTTTAAACCAGCATTTCAGACATTTTTTTTTAATTCCATATAAAATTCTCAGAGATGTTTACAAAATTATAATAACCTGTGAATGGTTAAATGATTTTGATAAAACGTTGAGCAGCTGTCACTATTATAAACTTAGACATAATTGAGAACATAGAAGGAACCTGTCTCTGATTTAGAGAGAGGTGATTACATATGCACATTTGTCACTCCTATCCAGGATGTCAGAGGTATGGTTACCCAGATATGAGTGATCAATATACACACAGTCACGTATATCCAGAGTCCTAGAGGCAATTTCCTATCATTTAGAAACAAAAACTTAATTCTACTCATTGCTCTTTGTTTCCAAATCAGAGATTATAAAGATTTGACTGAGAAACAGAAAATTCCTAAGAAGTTCTCTACGTACGGGGGAAAGGGGGAGGATGAGGACGAGGGGAAGGCAGAATGAGAAAGCAATGAGGATTTCTTTCTGGCCTGATTCTGCAGTTATTCCAGGCACTGGATTCCCACTGAAGTCAATGGGAGTTTTGCATGTGGAAGGACTGCAGGGAGGGGCCTCTCTCGGAGGGAAATGGGGCCTAGTCCAATTCTTCCAGTTCACTCTAACGTCCTGTTATTCACTTAGGCACTTTTTAAATTGACACTCCAGAACAGGTACTGCACACATTTCATACTTACTGGGCACTCATGATGAGCCTTGGAAAGATCATAAAGGTCCAGAGGGAGACAACCAAGGCAATCTGTCAAGGAAAATAACACTCCCGGCCATGCAACTGACTTGAACGTGTCATGCTTAGATAGAACTACTGTTCAAACTAAACCTACTTTCAATGTGTGTTCTATTCTATGCACCCGAAGAAGTGAGCTACTGTAGCCCATGAAAGCTTATGCTGAAATAAATTTGTTAGTCTCTAAGGTGCCACAAGTACTCCTGTTCTTTCTACTTTCAATTTGTTAGCCCTGAATTAGCTTTAAGGTAAAAGCCTTTCCTGTATTGGTTCAGTGGGCTTGTGATATTCCACCATGCTGCCACGTGGAACCGGACATCTGACTCCCAACGAGGCTTCCCAGCCTCCCAGCCTACGATGCAAGCAGTGGGCTCAGCACTTCCATTGGGAGTGCTCCCCAATCACTCAGTAGCAACCTACGGGTCTGTTGTTGATAGGCTTCACAATGACACTGCTAACATGACAGCTGGATTTAAAAGGAGTGTGAGTGTAGTCCTGCTCGTCCAGTTTGCAGCCCAAAGAACAATGAAACAGGCAACTGCTACTGTCAGAAAATGAAGCTGAGCTCTGAGCTCAGATAAACTAGAAAGAGGTAGAATCTCCAGTTAAGAGTAAATCACAAGAGAGTGCGGGAATTTGAACATCAGTCGAGAAATAAAGAGCCGCTTCAGTGGATAACAGTCGAAGTTGGGAAGCCAAACATTTGAACCTAATTTTTGTATCTTATATCAATTGGCAACCCCTCCACCTCCGAAAACCCCAAAGCCACCCTGACCGCAAAGACGGACAGCAGCCCTAGAACCTGGGAGAGGCAAGGATCAGAGTCACTATCAAGCCTCTGCAGATCTATTGTATCCTGTTCACAGCTCAGGCATCACAAGGGTGGGCAATAGCAAACGAGTGTGCAAACCAAAACACTGGTAATTAGTGTAAGAGTTTCAAGCTTCAAGTATGAAAAGGAACAAAACCAAATGGAAAAAACACCCTGGAAGTGACCTTTAGCCATGGTCCAAAACTTACCACTGAGTTATTTCATTCAGGAGGTCACTAGTGAAGAACCTACTGTAAACTGCCTGAATTGATGTGGTTTGGTTTTCTTTTTATGGTCAGAGGGTTGACTCTACAAAATGTTTCAGATTTATACTTCAGCATGGACAACGTATCTGGATTCAGCTAGGCATCTGATACAGCCACATTTGATAAGGGAAAGTCTAACAATACAGTGAGTTCGACAGAAGTACTATTAAACAGATAAAAAAGTGACTAATAGATATACTGCTCAAAGATCTGAGTGCAATACAGTGCCCGTCCCAGAAACGGAGACGGCAGGGAGGAACCAAATAAGAAGAGTGTAAGACTACAGGGGTGGGGGGAAGGGTGCAGCAAGCAAGAAGTCAATTCTAACACAAGAAGTTAAGCGAGGTAAGCAAGGCTTTCACTAATATCAGGAGACGGTAAGAGCCCAGAGAGGCAGCTCTCTCATTAATAAATGAAGGTGGTGATATGCCATATCATTTAACAGGACTGAGCTCCTGAGCTGCTTTTTTCAAATTACATTTTAAATCAGAAAGATACAGGACAAATCAGGAAACAATAAACATCTTGTAAATAGAGATTCTAAGAAAAGATGACATGATATGGAAAAATAGAACATATACAGAAATCAGCAAATATGTAAGACTGGCATCCCCTGGGAATCTGTAATGAACTTACCACCACCATCACCAAAACAAAAAGGGGGGGCAGTTAGTAACGTTATGGAAAAGAGAGGGAGATTCAAGAGGACTGGTGGGGCAAAACAGTAATATGATGATCAACAACAGTCTTCTCCAGGTTGTTTGCCATCCGCATGGTTAAATAATATAACGTGTAGTTAAAAAAAGAATTCCTGTACACCGAGTATCACCAGCAATGACTACCACGATTTACACAAAGAACTAATCATACCAGACAAACCTGAGTACTTTAACCGCATGCTAGAAATGCCTAATGAATTTGTTGGAAGGACAGCAGTAGGTGTCACATACCCGTAACTTCAAATATTTGATAGTGTCACACTGGATCTTTACTGGCACTCCAGGTCCAATTCTGCTCTTGCAAGCAGACTGACCAGATGATCAAAGAGGTGACCTGCAAGTCTAGATGATTGAATATCTATGATATAGAATGATAATTTGGCAGGTCAGGCAGAAGTTTGCAATGGCACCCTATACTATCAGTATTAAATCCTATTTTGTTAAGAGTCATCAACACCCATAGGGATCAAGAGACAATCAAAAACACTGATGGTCTGGGGAACCAGAGAGAGACTGTTTAGAAATGAATAAAAAGGAGATCACGTTTAGGGTTATTCTTCTCCAAATTTACTACTTTATCTAAGCATCAAAACTAAAATGGAAGAAAAATGGTTATTGACTAACAATGTTAAAAAAACTGGGTTTTCTGGCAAACAGAAAACTAGAATTGATTTCACAATATACTGAAACAACAAAAATCCAGGACAACCCAGTGTGGTTACATGTCTTTCACTTCTGAAGATGAAAATTTAGTGCATATAGGATTCAATCATTTTCTCTTCTCTTTTAGTGGTTTAATACTCTCTTACAAAGTAGCTGGACTTTCGCAGCATCAGGCCAAATTTTGACTTTGCCAGAGTAAATCCAGAGCAGCTCCATTGAAATTTGGCCAATTACATCCATTGCTATCTATAATGTAAACCAACCCTGTCTCTAGTTTGCACTTGGAGAAAACATGCATCTTAAAAAGGTAATTCAAAATGTGCTAAAGAAGATCTGATTCAATGTTGATTTCAAAGATACGGTCACAAAATGCAAAGGCAATGCCTCACACCCCAGTTTAGGAAAAACTCCTTAATGAGCTGATATTCCAGATCCTTGGCCCTGGTTAGCACTGGAGTGGTGTTTATAGTACCGTTGCTACAGTCCTGTCAAACTGATAGCAGCAACTTTATCAGCAGACAAATAATAAGCATCTCCAATGTCCAATATGCCTTGTGGAATGTAACATGTACCTATCGGGATATACTGGATGCAGAAGATTAGTCAATGACTTATTTTCCATTATCGCTTTTGCTCTGCTTGAATGATTCAATGGACAACTTTATAAGTAAATGTATTTAAAAAAAATCTTGATGTCAAAACGGAGATCAGAAAGCCAAAGTTATCCTCTTAAAGACACACTAATTATAAATGTACGTTAGTTATGCTACATTGTGTGTCTTGTCATGACATGGAAGACTTGAGTCAGGCAAGTTAGGAAAGAATCTAGGTAGTTTAGCAAACAATAGCAGCAAAATTAATGCCTAAAGTCTTGTACACATTATGATTCCCCACCAAAAAATGTCCTGACATTCCTAATGCCAGTACAGCACCACTGGAGATGGTCATGTCGAGAGAACTAGCATAAACAGATTTTTAGCCATCCTTCAGGTAGGCCTGCTCTGAACAGCACTGGACAATCAGCCAGATTTACAAAGATATTTAGGCACCTAAGGAAACAGAAAGGTATCTACCGGGATTTAAAAGAGTGCCTAAGCTTCTTGGGCAAATCCCGCTAGATACCTGTCTGTATCTTGAAGTGCCTTTGTAAATCTGGTCCAATATGATTAAAATACCAGGGTGGCACTGGTGACAACAATGGTGAGAAATGTTAGTGGGGTGAAAATGCAGCATAGACCCAGCCCAGTGGTACTCAAGATCCATCATTAGATAATGTTTCTCTTGCATCAACTCCAAAAGCACAATGGGGGAGTGTTTGTCTCGCCTTGTGATGACACAAAGCTGGGAGGTATTGCTAATACAGAGAAGGACCGGGATATCATACAAGAAGATCTGGACAACCTTGTAAACTGGAGTAATAGTAATAAGATGAAATTTAATAGTGAAAAGTGAAAGGTCATGCATTTAGGGATTAATAATAAGAATCACTGTTATAAGCTAGGGACACATCAGTTGGAAGTAACAGAGGAGGAAAAGGACCTTGGAGTACTGGTTGATCACAGGATGACTATGAGCTGCCAATGTGATGTGGCTGTTAAAAAAGCTAATGCAGTCTTGGGATGCATCTGGCGAGGTATTTCTAGTAAAGATAAAGAGGTGTTAGTACCGTTATACAAGGCACTGGTGAGACCTCATCTGGAATACTGTGTGCAGTTCTGGTCTCCCATGTTTAAGAAGAATGAATTCAAACTGGAACAGGTTCAGAGATGGGCTACTAGGATGATCCGAGGAATGGAAAACCTGTCTTATGAAAGGAGACTCAAAGAGCTTGGCTTATTTAGTCTAACCAAAAGAAGGTTGAGGGGAGATATGATTTCTCTTTATAAATATATCAGAGGGATAAATATCAGGGAGGGAGAGGAATTATTTAAGCTTAGTACCAATGTGGACACAAGAACAAATGGATATAAACTGGACATTAGGAAGTTTAGACTTGAAATTAGACAGTTTCTAACCATTAGAGGAGTGAAGTTCTGGAACAGCCTTCCAAGGGGAGTAGTGGGGACAAAAGACATATCTGGCTTCAAGACTAAGCTTGATAAGTTTATGGAGGGGATGGTATGATGGGATAGCCTAATTTTGGCAATTAATTGATCTTTGATTATTAGCAGGTAAATATGCCCAGTGGTCTGTGATGGGATGTTAGATGGGTTGGGATCTGAGTTACTACAGAGAATTCTTTCCTAGGTGCTGACTGGTGAGTCTTGCCCACATGCTCAGGGTTTAACTGATCGCCATATTTGGGGTCGGGAAGGAATTTTCCTCCATGGAAGATTGGCAGAGGCCCTGGAGATTTGTCACCTTCCTCTGCAGCGTGGGGCACGGGTCACTTGCTGGAGGATTCTCTGCACCTTGAGGTCTTTAAACCATGATTTGAAGACTTCAATAACTCAGACATAGGTTAGGGGTTTGTTACAGGAGTGGGTGGGTGAGATTCTGTGACCTGCGTTATGCAGGAGGTCAGACTAGATGATCATAATGGTCCCTTCTGATCTTAAAGTCTATGAGTCTAAGTGTTTGACAGTATCCAGTGAGAACTTATGCAGTGACTTTCAAATCAGCTTGGGTCACCACTATATATTCAGCTCTGTTACAGAGTAGAACAGCAAGTGGAGGACAACTGAGTTACTGTTTGACATTAGGATATCTTTTGATATCTGAGGTATAACATGAGCTAACTCATATCACTTCTCCATGTTACTCATAACAATAGGCAGTCTAAGTGACATGCAGCTCAAAACTTGATGACAACTGCTGACGACATTCCCAGAATGAGATAATACAACAAGATTACTTATGAGCATGAGCATCTAAGAGCTAGTTAGACTGTCTAGTCCAGGGGTTGGACAACAATACAAGCAGTATATTGCAATGACAGATTCAGGATGAAAGCAATGCCAGTATTAAAGTGTGAAATAAACTGGGTTCTCTGCGTTTCTAGTGATCCTTGATTCAGGAAATGGAAAATAATTAAGCCATTGCAACCCAATGAGAAGCTATATAGATATGGCCAGGATAAAAGAAAGAGAAAGAAGCTTTGCATAGAAAACTAATCCCAGTTTTTGTCCAGCATTATAAGGAACAGGCCATTATTTTAGTTTACTAAGCAGGACTGGCTCCAGGCACCAGCCCAGCAAGCAGGTGCTTGGGGCGGCCAACGGAGAGGGGCGGCATGTCCGGCTCTTCGGCGGTGGGTCCCTCACTCCCTCTTGGAGAGAAGGAAAACCCACCGGATTGCCACTGAAGACTGAAGCGGCAGCGGTAGAGCTGATCACGATTGCGGTTTGGTTTTTTTGCTGCTTGGGGCACCAAAAACCCTGGAGCTGGCCCTGTTACTGAGTAGCTGTTCCAAACATTGTTGAGCGCATTGGTACTAAAGGAAATTAGGGAATGGAAGAGCTGCTGTTTTCAATCACGTACAAGGACAGAAATCCTTTTAATTACAACCATGCCAATCTACATTTTCCTGAAGCAGCTAATTACATGTCAGGTGGACACCCAGTCATTCAAAACTGCCATTACACTTTTATGTATTCATTCTACCCACCCAATTACCATGGCTACAGTTTGAAAAGATTGAACAGAACCTTCATCTGATCACAACACACCAGTATGAATTTGAGAGTGAATTACAACAGAGCACACCACTTACATTAAAAAGAGAGAGAATGAAAATGGAAGAGAGAGCATTTTGCCAGATCATTTCAGTAGATGTACTATACGTACACAAACATCAAAGATCCATTATACAGCTCACGAGGGCTCAATGGCATTAACGCACTCACACCTACTTGTAGCATCTAAACCCCTGGCCTGAGTGCTTCAACGATTACTGGAAAGAACTGCAGAGAGAAAAGCTGTGTATTATCCATGGATTATTATTGTTTAGACGGATGAAAACAAACTCAACAGCCAAACTTGAAAAGAGGCACAAAAGAGAATAGCCATATTTCTCTCTAAAGCCACTTCTCAATTTGTCAGCATGATTCAGCCCTTAGATACTATAGCAATGAGCACTCTAAGAACATTCTAGTTAGACTGGATAAGACAAATCCTGAAGAAACCAAATATATTTGGTTATTTTTCCTCATTAACACAAATTAGAGTACGACATGTATTTCACACAAGAGGATGATAGAGAAGACGTTGAAGGACTATAACTCCATTGATAATACCTTTTTTTGCTGTGTAGAACAACACGTTTAAAACACTGTCACATCTGCTTAAAGTCCTTAGTTGACCAAATTCAATCCTCTACTGCATTTCTCTTAAGAGAGAAAAATAAATTTGGTTTATCTGAAATTCTAATTTGTAGCAGCCACCTCTTTTTTCATTAACATGGAAATCTTTAATTGGACAATTTAACTACTGTAAATTAGACAATGCTAAATGAAACTAAGAGACAGGGGTTTCCGGTCATGCTTTTCAGTTTGCCAAATCTGTGTTGGCCAACAACTGATTCAAAATTCTGAGTAAATATCCTAGCTATTAAAAAAAGCACAGAAAGGAATGCTTTATTTGGAAATACTCTGCAACCCAGCTCGTTGGTACTCCTGATCAGTGCACTCGCCTTCCGTTCAAGGGAATGATGAGGAGTATGTCTTGGCTCAGTAAAACTGCAAAAGTTAGCTGGTGTCTACGTAGCCCCAATGAATTCAGCAGGAGGGCATTAAACAACAGAAAAAGTCCTATATCCACAATAATGAATACATTTTGGTTGTGACATACAACTCATTTTTCAACACAGACCCACGTCAAGAGCAAAATTGCTAAACCAAATAAAAAAATTATTACCTAAAAATGTGTGAAGATTGTAAGCAAACAATATTGTCAATGAAAAAAATTGCACTGAAAAAAAATTGCAGCAGCTACTGGAAAGCCCTTTACTAAATATGAGCAAGGGAGTTTTTTCTGACGAGAAACCCAAAGTTCCTTGGTCATAATCTCACAAACTGTGACCTGAAGGAAGAGATAAATTACTTAGCTGATGAATAGTAAGCAATACTAAATTCACAATGTCCTGGTTAGGGGAAAGAAATGTACTTTCTAAAAGACATCACAACCATCAGAAATGAACTGACATGAGGAAATTAGATGGGGCATTTTCCTCCATTCAAAACCCACCAGGGCAAATACTGTCATAGTGACCAGTTCCTGGTGTTCCAACCTAATATAACTTAAGAGACTCAAACCAGATCTTGGACACAAATACTTATGAAGTTAAGGGAGAAAGATGGGAATCTACACTTGGATCTCAATTCAAGCTACAAGGGGAATCAAAATCCTGGATTAAATAGTTAGGGGCAGTGTTGTGATTTTATGCATTCAAAATCCACACACCGATTTTGCAAGTCTGACCCATGTGTACAATAAAAGACGCTTTAAGAATGATGTGGACAAACTGGAGAGATCTAGAATACAGCAACAAAAATAACAAGAGGTTCAGAAAACCTGATCTCTGAGGAAAGATTTAAAAAATGTGCCCATCTAGTCATGAGAAAAGTCGTCTGAGTGGGGACCGGAAAACAGTCTTCAAGTTTTGCCATGTCCAGTGAAGGCAGGACAAGAAGTAATGGGCTTAATCTGTAGCAAGGGAGAGTTAGGTTAGATATTAGGAAAATCTTTCCTGCTGTAAGGATAGTTATATACTGGAACAGGTTACCAAGGGAGGCTATGGAATCTCAGTCACTGGAGGTTTTTAAAAACAGGTGAGAGAAACACCTTTCAGGGTGGACGAGGTATACTTGGGTACTGCCTCCGTATGGGGCAAGGGATTCTAAAGATCCCTTCCAGCCCTAGATTTCTATGATTCTGTGACTGTACCCAGCCAGCCAGTGGAATCCTGCTGCAATTACCAGATAGCTCTGTGTGACAAGACTAATTTGATTGCACGAGGTAAGCCAGAGTGATGATAGAAGAGTACTGAAGCTGAAAACCTTAGTGAAATCTTGATGTCCCTTTAAGACAGCAAGACAAAAAGATTTTGACCAGTTCAGATACAAGCTGACCATATGCCATTCTACTTCTATAAAACTGCCACACTTCTGGGAGTATGCCTACATTGCAAAGTAAACTCAGAGCTTGGGTTTGAGCAGCTGTGCTCATTTGTAACCCAAGATTAGGAATTATTGAACCCTGAGTCTCAACCTGGCGCTTCAGTGTCTACACTGTATTATGTGGGCCCGAGTCCAACCACCCATATCCCAGACTTCCTACTGCCCTCCCATAATGTGTCTGCTCTCGTCCTTTGTTTGGGTGCAGTGTGGGAAAACATGATTGTTCACCAAACTTGACTGTCCTGAGGACAAAAAGTTGGCCTGTGGGATGGTGGGATACTTTTCTCAGACTCCCAGAGCACAAATCCAGTGGGACTGCAGCTAAACTACAAAGCAATCGGGCTTGACCCCCTCAGTCCCAGTTTGACTCAGGCTAGGACCCCCCACCACCATAGAGTCGTGGGTCCGAACTCTGGATTAGAGTGATGTGTATGTAGACAGCAGGAGGGTATGGCTTGAGCCTGAATTTGAATCCTGGGCTTACAGAGTAGACATATCCTATGATTTTACTAGCTTTACATGAGGAGTAAAATAGCAAAAATCTTGCCAGTCTGCATACGAAAGTGATACTTATAATCTCATTAGCTATGCCAAACCTAAAAGATTCCCAGCCACAATAGCGAGACGGTAGAAAGTCCAGTCAATATATGCTAAAACCCTTCCCAAAAACCATCCATCCACCTACATAAATAGCCTGGGTGTTATGAAAACACCGATCCATTAAACTCCACTATAGTCAATGGAATACAATAGAGTTATTGAGAAATTCAATGAAGACTCACATAAGCATAATAGGTCACCACTACAATTTATATTACAGATAGGTCTGAACCAAAACTATGAATATAAATACCCGACAGTTTTGGAAAGCTGGATCCAGACTTTGCAGACGAGGCCCATCTCTTATAGGAGAATATTTTAAGTAGGTAAAAATAAAACACAAACAAACGCCACTCACAATCATGCTAGGTCAACATAGTGTTGCTAGAAAACATAGGTCAAAGTTAGAAACTCCCTTCTTGGTAAGAACACATTTATTGGAGCAGTGAAACTGTTGTAACACCTCCAAGTACTTCAAAGACGTCTCTGCATCACCAGGGCATCGAAGAAAAATGCTGTCCGTCTGCCGCTGTGTTAACTTATTATCTAAGGCATCTGTTGCAAAATATTTGGACATCGGTACCAAATGTAAATGAATATTTTACACATAACAATCCAGGAAAAGACACGGTCCCAACTACATGAGCAAAGAAAAAGAGGAGTTAAAGAAAAGGGGAGCAATGAAATAGCCAAAGATGAACAAATCGGAGGAGAAATGCCTGATGCAGAGTCAGGAGTCAGCCACAGGAAAACTCTGGGGAATGTCCTCAGAGAGGGGAACTCCATGGATGGAGCCCTGTACTGCACTGCACTCCCACAAGCTCCAATAATATCTAGGGATAGACACCAAGGACAACCCAGCCAACCTCTCCTGCTCTGGAAGATGGCAAAAAACGCTGGCTAAAGTACTATGAACCATGAGATAATCTGGATTGAATTTGTTGGTGTTAACAGCTGCCTGAAAGGAAGGAATGATCGATTCTTCACACTGCATCCATGGAAGGAGTCGGTAACCATCCTGTAACCAATTTGGCTTTCAGATCAGTTTCGAGCAGAACCCAAGTGGGAGTGCTGCACAGTAATTTAGCCTGAAGGTGATGAAGGTATGAATGTCTGTAACAAGGTCTGAACTGCAGCACTGCACAGAAAAACCTGATTTGACAGAAAATGTAGAGATGAAAATAGTCTCAGGACTGGCTCAGCTTGTTGAGGGAGTGACCCAGAGAAAACCTTAATTTCCAGTGTTGTCTCACCAGCATTGTCCTTGCCCTGAACGACAAGGCTGCAGAAGCCATTCCAAAATGTCTTGAAAAGGTTTCCCTCAACGCGGTAGCCGGGAGTTATCTAATGAGAGCCTAGATTGGCTACTCCTCATCAAAACAAGTGTCTGTCAATCAAGAAACAGTCCACGACGGGCTAAGGAGGGAGTCAGAGAGCTCAGTGTCATCAGGATATTGAGGATGGCTAAGGTCATATTCCTTGATCATATCTTCTGGGGGCCGTACAGAGATCAAACAGAATGCAGATGAAGGGAGATGAACAGAACTATGTAGCACATGGCTCGCTTAAGGCATTTCTTACTTACTGAATCAGCCTATGATCTTCCTCTGGTGGGGCGAAGGCTGCTGCTTACCAGCAAGCTGCAACTTAGGACAGAAGAGCCACTGATAGCTAATTATACATAAGTTGTTCATCTGTTTATTCTTTTTGATGTGTTATGGAACACAGGAGCCGTAAGACTGTGCTAGACAGAGTGAAGGCCAGATTCTCTCCTATACAGTGGTTTAAATCCATTCTTTTTAGTGGAGTTATTTCAAATTTACACCAGTGCAGCAGAGATAAGGATCTGGCCTTTACTGTATTGGTGTTATTCTTCCTTCATTCTCTAAATAGATGTTTGTTTCAAAAAATGACTTTTAAGGTAAAAATGTAAGCAATATTTATTTCGTAGGTGCAGCTGTCTATCAGTTTGATTCGATTCTTTAAAATGGAACAGCTAGAACAAACTCTGATGGCAAACCAGCATAAAGAGGTCACTGATTATTAAAATCTCCTTGCAATAAATCGCAGTGGTTTCTTGTCAGCTGTGTGTGTGACTGTAGTATGAATAAGTAGGTAAAATTCCACTGAAGCTACAGTTTGCTTGATGATTATCCTGCGGTGCAAAAACATCCCTCCCCCCCACCCCTTTGCTTGCTAGTACCGAGAGAGAGAGAGAGAGAGAGAGAGAGAGAGAGAGAGAGAGAGACACACACACACACACACACACACACAGAAAGAACACTGCAATGTGACTGAACCAATTTTGTTCTTTCCTGAGTCTATCCTGACGCTATTCATGAATTTGCCTACTCAAGAAATACAACAAAACAGAAAAAGACAGCTCCATTCTGCTTCAGTGATCTACTGCTAAAGAAAGCACATACATTTTCCAATGAAATCCATAAATGAACGACAGGGCCAAGCCCTGCCTATATATCTTCAAAGTCACAGGGGCAAAGAGGTGCCAACTCTGTGCCCTCTGTAAGCACAGAATCTCCCACATCTACCTAAACAGCTTTCAGCAGATTAGTAGACATAAACATGATCTAGTTAGTCTTTACCTTCAGGGAGTTTAAGGCTGGCTAAAAACCTGCTGATGTGCCACAATTGTGTCTTTTTTTCTTTCTTTCTTTCTTTTTCTAAGTGCTGGCAATTATATCTGATGGTTTCAAGTTGCAAACATCCTGCAAAGCTGGGGGAGGAGGAGATGGGAAGGAATAAAACCAAAACAAGTCATAGTAACTTCCCTTCACCTTTAAAAATGAACAAAAGACAAAGGAAAGCCATGCTTCAAAACTAAGCCACCTTCCCTCTGAAACTATTTCCATGCAGCAGGGAAGATAAAATGGAATGCAGTGGAAATGCTATGTAAATGCATTAATTTTTTCAAAGATATAATGCAGCCTAGCCCGTCTCTAACGCATCCCGTGCTGCTTCCAGTGAACAGCTTCCTCTTACCGGCAGCGACATATCACTTTTATCAGGATGCCAGAGATCACTTCCACACAATGCCAGCAGATGTAATTTTCTTAGATGCATACACAGTTCATCATTTAGATACTAGATGACAAGGTGATCGCAGGGTGACTCTGTAATGCAAGTTCGTCGTTTGGTATTTTGAATTCTCAAATGATTAAAAAAAAGATTTATCAAATATAAATATCTTTAAGAAAAAAGTAACAAAAGTGCTACATGTGATCAAGGAAAAGCAATTTCGTTAGTTTCTGCTACTTAAAGTAGGTTTGCTTTACAAATATTACCACATCCATTATCAATATGGCTTCCCATTATTAATTAAATTGTCTGTAGCAGTACAGCTCTCTTACACCATAACAAGGACAGAGTAAAGAGAACACAAAAGCATTACACCCTATATCTCAAGGAGGAGATCTTCCTGCCTTTTAAGAAGTGTTCATATTTGGGTGAATATTGATGCCATGTTGATAACTAGCAGAAACTAGATATCAAAGTCCTCCAATAACCTTTCAGGCCTGTTAGGATTGCAGGCAGTAGTTACACAGACTTGTACAAACTCACCCATTTATTATCTTAATCCCTTTTTTGAAAACATTGCTTTTGAGAAGGGCTGGAGGGGGAAAAGGTGAGAGGAAGAACAAAAGGTAACGCAACTTCTATGAGAGATTGATTGAGTCTAGACCTCTTCGGAGCAAGCACTGCTAGACGTGCCAAATAATGAATAGTGGTTTTGAGAAGTGGACTGCCGTCCATTAGACATTCAGCTCATTTTTCATGTGATCCCAGGCTGGGCTTCTATCATGGTCCCAGAGGCAGAAGGCAGTATTTTATCCACTAAGCCATGCAGCTTGTGAGAGTAGAGGATGTCTGTGTTGAATATGTGAGCATCAACCGAAATGTGTGAATATGTTTCCCATGGATATTCTCAGTGCAGCACCCAAAAGAAATATATCAAGTCACTGTGTGACCAGTGAGGCATGGCTTATTGCAGCTGAAAATCACTTATTCCCATGCTGAAGTGGGGTTTCTAGTGTTCTTTTTACTCTCTGTTGATACTCTCAATATGGTGTCCATCGACCCTGTGCCTCTACCTCAGCTTCCATCCTTTCAGTCTTGGAGAAGGAAAAGCGTACAGATTAGTTTTACATGATGTCTAAGGGTATCCAAGATTTGAAATGTAGCCTAAGACTTGGAACTGAGGACTCTCTAAAATACCTGGAAGCACTTTCTTGGAATGCTAAGACAAAGCAGCAAGATTTTCGAGCCACTGGGGCTGGGAGAGGGAGGTTGGTTGGTTGACTGATTATTTACTGGGAATTAATACTGAGAGAGTATATGCAAAGGCTGAGGGCACCATGCCATCTTCACAGAACAAGACCCTAACAGCTAACTGACGTACAAGAAACTGCAAAGTTATACTGTAAGAAGAACACATATTAAGGACCGAGGAAAGGCTAAGGTGCTACGTCTAAAACTAAGTTACTTCTTTCTTTGACCCTCCCCCTTCTTTGTATCAGTCGTCGTCTAGGGCCTCTGTCTTGATTTCGTTGGTTCCTTGCCGGGCCAATGCCAAGATGGTGTGGTTTACTGCTGCCATTTCCACGGCTAATGAAATGGGATCTTGGTGGTCACTATGGCTAGTGCTGTCATCCTGTGTATGCAGAAAGGAAAAAGATGAAGCGTTGTTAATTAGTGAGCATTCAGTCTGAGTGACAGAGTTTTTAAAGTGAGCAGTGAACTAAGGGCCGCAAATTACCCTTGTGCTAATTGGGTAGGGTTGAAAAGAAACATGGACTCCTTTTAAGAAAATGTCATTCACTGGGCAAACACAGGTTCATTGAAATGGGCAGGGCCGGGCGTGGAGATTCACGTTTATTTTCAATAGATAAAAACTGGCTAATCGCGAGCGTAGTGCAGAATATATTAAAAGGATAAGGTAAGAGTGATTTTGTGTAAAATAGAAGTGACAAATATATACATATGTTCTATTTTATATAGGGATACATCTCTAGACAATTCAGCACTAAGCCAGCTGCTGAAAATGTCCCAGACAGATAAAAAAGGTGGTGAAATGACCTCATGCTGGAACTACCACAGCAAATCACACTGTCTAGCCAGCCATCCTGCTACATGCCACATCTCATTTAATTAAATAGTGACACTGTGGGTTATACTGCTATCTGCACTGCAACCTCAAATAGATCTGGAGGCTGTCACCATATTTTCCTGTGTCTTTTTTCTAAACACTAAAAAGAAGCCTCTTAATTTTAACAGGACAACAGTTTAATTGTTCAGGATACATGGCTGCTGTGAAGTATGAAGAATATGGGGAAAATTCGCTGCTATAGGCCTGCAATGAAGATTTTTCTCAGCACTGTAATGTTTTAAGATCAATGAAGGAAAAGGATTTCATTCCACATACACAATGAAGTGTGCAGTTTTCTGAGCCTACATCAGAGTGGGGGCATGGTTTGAATATAGGTGTAACTCTGACACCCTTTGGTGGCTTGTTTCAGTGGAGATCAAACCTGGGACACGTTGATCTTAATGCACGAGCCTCTACTGCCTGAGCTAAAAAACACTTTTCAGATAGCCAAGGTTGTAGCAGGCTCATCAATCTCTAGCTGGCCTAGCCACCACTACAGGGGGACTGAGTGCCATACCAAGCAGCCACCGCTTACACAGGGATACGTAGGGCCCTATCAAATTCACGGTCCATTTTGGTCAATTTCATGGTCATATGATTTTAAAAACCATAAATTTCATGATTTCAGCCATTTAAATCATAAATTTCATGGTGCTGTAATTGTAGGGGTCCTGACTTAAAAAGGAGTTCGGGGGGATCGCAAGGTTATTGTAGGGGGGGTTGTGGTAATGCTTCCCTTACTTGTGCGCTGCTGCTGCCGGCGGTGTTGCCTTCAGAGCTGGGTAGCTAGAGAGCAGTGGCTGCGGGCCAGGAGCCCAGCTCTGAAGGCAGAGCCGCCGCCAGCATCAGTGCAGAAGTAAGGATGGCACGGTATGGTATTGCCACTCTTACTTCTGTGCTGCTGCTGGCAGGGCGTCACTTTCAGAGCTGGGCACCTGGCCAACAGCCGCCGTTCTCTGGCCACCCAGCTCTGAAGGCAGCACAAAAGAAAGGGTAGAAACACCATGACCCCCCCTAAAATAATCTTGCGATGCCCCTGCAACTCCCTTTTGGGTCAGGTCCCCCAATTTGAGCAACACTGGTCTCCCCTGTTAAATCTGTATAGTATAGGGTAAAAGCACACAAAAAACCAGATTTCATGGTCTGTGACGTGTTTTTCATGGCCATGAATTTGGTAGAGTCCTAGGAATAAGTCAAAGTCATAGAGTTTAAGGCCTGAAGGGAACACCAAATCCTCTATTCTGACCTCCTGTACATCACTGACCACTACCACCACCCGCACACTAAACCCAACCAAGTTCTAATCCTAAATCTAAAAACCAACTCTTTCTGGGATCTTGGGCAAAGCAAGCGTCAGCTTCCCCCTTTCTGAACTGGGGGTAAAAATACTTACTTACCTTACAGAGGTCTTGGGAGAATTAGTTAATATTTTTACAGCATTTTAGAGAGTAAAAATGCTAAGAATTTTTGTCATTATTACATCAGTCCCATGATGATGAATTTGCAACAATGTCATTTCTAAATCAAGATGGCAGGTGGTGATTGCTGGTAGGACAGAAATGCCAGTTTTCAGTAAACTCCTGAGGCTGTTTAACAGAATATCTCAATGTGCCAGGAATTTTGAGCCAGATATTCAAAACCCTGCACGCACATCAGAATTTTTGAATACCTGACCCTAAAAGTCAATTAAGTGAACTATGAGAAAGTGTAAAAAAACCAAAATCCCTCTGAAGTTGTATTAACTTTACGTTATTAACTTTAATGGTAATTGGATAAACTTTATGTTTTCAAGTTTTCTGGAGTCTGAATGATACCCTGAAACACAGATTTTATGGTTTTAATGGCTGAATGGGTGTTAAATGGTCATCAGCACAGTTTTCCACAGTAATGCATTTAACTTTAAATGCCTAATTTTCCTTTACAGTGGAGTCTGGGCTAGATCATTGAGAACTGCAACATCTAAGGACTCTGAACAGGGAATTTTGATGCAATTAAGCAAATTAAGCAAAAAAAATCTTTCCAAAAATATGTTGGATAATACAAAAATACAGAAAGAAAGAAATAGTTTGGAATTCTAAACAATGCATCTGCTAAGCCATCAATTCCTCTATCTGACAGGCATGCAATTAAATGTGCTTGGCTGCGGTTTCAAAATATATCACACCAATTATTTAGGAGATTCTGACCTTGCACAGCCATACGGAGCAGAGCTCCACCAACTACTTCCAGAGATGGTCTATAAAAGGCTCTTTGTCCTCCACCAAAGAAACAGCAGCAGCTCTAAGGATGGTGGAAACAGAGCAGACATACCAGCACTTCTCACCCAATCAATGTCCCACTGGACTTGGGCTGAGCCTACTAGGGTAGCTACTCCAGGATACTGGGCTCCCAGTAACCAGGAGATGAGATCTCCTACTTCCTTCCAGGTATGGCCTATTAAGAAAACCCCAACAAAACCCAGATACCTGGGTGTAGCAGCATGAACACAAGGAGCAAAGGTAGCATGTAAGTGAACTGTTCAACAAGGCCAATGATGTCAAGTGAATCTATCCAAAATGGACTTAGTCACCACTGACTGCAGGGAAGATGGAGAAGGGGAGGTGGCATGAGAACATGGGTGTCTGATATCACAGGGAAGCATGTTTGTGCCCAACACACTGCAGAAATGGTTAAAGATCTGTACGTCCTTTCTTGAAGGTTAACCACTGTACCAGTGCCAGAGATAAGGAGAGCTTGAATTATACATGGTGCGTAGCTTGAGTTAACACTGTCCTAGCATTTTTCAAACATTGTGTGTTGTGTGAATGGTGTCACTTGCTTGTTTGGAGCAGATCCTCCTGTCTTCTTCTACCTTCTCTGCTTCTCTGCCTCCCTCTGAACATCTTCCCTCCTCCTCCCCATTGCGTACTTGCCAAGTGTCCTGTTGTATGACAATAAATCCAAGTGGGTGAATACTGGTTTCTCACACATTCAATAGGGGAGCTTTGCTCTTCCACTTTCCCCATTAAAATTACATGAAAGAAAAAAAAAAGAAGGAACTCTGACTCATGAGAGGTACAAGGCCCCATGACGCTGAAGTGTCACATGCGGGGTCTCCCATCTGGGGCCACGCAGCTCAGCTCAGATTCTTACCTGCTCTGAATAGTCATTCCCATCGACGTCATCGCTATTGGAATGGCCTCCGGGACTCTGTACATCTATGCCATGGCTCTCCAGGATTGCTGCTTCTTCGAAAAAAGCAAATGGATCCCTAAATTATCTGATGCATTACCAGAATTAAAGACCATCCATATTTTAGGCATTTAAAACAAGTGGACTAGCAAGGTCAACTCTTGACCTCCTCCTTTCAACTATTCACAATTTGGGTGGGTGTTAAGTGTTCACTTCTGTTGCCCCCCCCCAAACTGTTTCCATTCTCAATGTCTAATAGTCAAACCTTCCTTCTTCCCCATCTAATCTACAATAGACAGAGTCTCCCATGTGTATGCAGTGTGTCTGCAGCCGTGTCGGCCCCAGGATACAAGAGAAACAAGGTGAGCGAGGTAACATCTTTTATTGGACCAATTTCTGTTGGGGAGGGAGACAAAGTTTCAAGCTACACAGAGCTCTTCTTCAGGTCTGAAGCTCGAAACCTTGGCTAGTCTGCAGAACGCAACACAGCTAAGTTTGTGAGCTGTATCCTATTCCAGCTTGCGCACTATAAACAGAATTGTTTACTAGGTTCCAATCAGTTATGGCTCTGCAAACCCACTGAAGGCAATAAGGTGGCCCGGGGTAACTGAACGAAGAATTTGGCCTGCAGAACCTTGGTACTGGTGATGGTATTTGAGATGTAAAGAACCCATCTTGACTTTCAGATCTCAGTGGAATCTTACAGGGTTGGCAATAAGAAAAAACACCACCATTTTGACTTGTAAAATGAGTACATTTGAGTTAGACATTACTGAGGCAAGAAACTTACACACAAAGACCCCTTTCTAAAAAAATCGCTTCCCCTCTCCCCCTGGCACTTTTCAGAGTGTAACTGCATTTTAAAGGTTTTAAACTCAGTACATTTTGAATTTCCCCTATCCCCAGTGCAGAAATCACTGCTTCTCTTGTTTCATTTGGGACGTCCAATGGGACTGGGCCAATAATTCGGTGTTAGGGAAATATGAATCCTTCTATATTGATCAGATTCAGACTTAAAACAGAAATTCGGTCCTCTGGTGACATCCGATCACTGAATCATTTTTCCTGCCCTACTACTGACATTTGTGAACCGAGTCCAAGATGACAGTTTAGAAACGTTGAGAGGGTGAAAGATTTATTTTAAAAAGTGCTTTAACCGACTATTAAAAATGCTTGGAGCTTCTAGCCATTTGCATTAATAGAATTCAATATTATGCTCTCCAGCTCCCTGGAGCTGGCCCCTCAGGTTGTCTGAAAGCAGGTTCTCTGATACATTACCGATATTGGCTCTTCTCTTGATTTCCTTTCTCCTGTTGGCAAACCAGTTGTACACTTTAAGGGAGGTAACTCGCTCCAAATCTGACAACTTTTTGCCTGTGAAAATATACAGTAGAAAGCACAGTTGTTTACAGGGTTTCACAGGCACTTTGCACATACATATAAGATCAGCAGATCCCTGCCATGTGATAAACCCTTGAAACTTAGAGCAGACAGCATTAGAGAGAGGAACTACATAAAAACAGTTCACAAATGAAACGCAGGGCTTTTCTTCGCAACTACAGCCAGCTCAGTCCTAAACTGTGACAGAGAGCAAAGCTGCTCTTCCAATTCAGGAGACCAGGATTCAATTCACAGCTCTGCCACAGAATTTTTGTGTGACCTTGGGCAAGACACTTCACTTCTCCATGCCCCAATTCTCCATAGTAAAATGGGGATAATACTTTCCCACCTCATAGGGATAATGTGAAGCTAATTTGGTTACTGCCTTGGTGGCACGCAGGTAGTGAGTGCCATAGAAAAGCTAGTAAACATTAATAAGAGGTGAGGTATGGGGATGGCAGAGAGAAGATCTAGTATTAGTAACAAAAACTTATATATCACTTTTCATCAGCTGATCTCAAAGTGCTTTAGAAAGGGGTTGCTATCATTATCTCCATTTTACAGATGAGGAAACTGAGACACAGAGCAGGGAAATGACTTGCCCAGGGTCACCCAGCAGGTCAGTGACAGAGCTGGGAACAGAACCCCAGTCTACTGAGTCCCCAATCCAGTGCTCTGTTCACTAGACTAGACTGCCTCCCTGCTAAGTTATAGTCAATAATGCTACAATTGTCTCATATGTTAGGACGTTTTGTCCTAGCTTTTCTTTATTTCGTCTTTGGGTTTATTACATTACTTTTAATTCCTGTAAACAAAAGTTGCAGAATGTGTTCTCTGCAAGGTTTGGGTATGTTTTACTATTTCAACTAAGCAAAGGCAGGTGAGGTCACTGCTTCAAATATGGCATTATTACACCAGATACCCACACTCCATTCCCAGGTAGGATTTCTCATCTCCTACCCTTACAGGAGCAGGAAGAACTAAGAAGATGCTGGGGGGGAGGGGAAATGAGGTCCCACAACACACACAACCTACAAGGGGGGCTCATGTCTAGAAACTACAGCGAAGCTTGGACGTCTGGAGATCAGGGTTCCCTACTTTGCCAAGGATACACCATGTGATCGTAGGCAATTCACAACCTCTCTGTGGCTACATTTCACCATCCTTAAAATGAGATCAGTAATAACAATAATGCCACATACCCACTTTTGTAGAGTAGGGGTGACCAGACGTCCCGATAAAATCCCCCTTGTCCCGCGTCCAGACCAATGATTGGTTGGGACGCAACTTGTCTCGATATTTTGCACTCCATTTTTTGTTGTAGTTTTTTTTGCTCTGCTGGCGATCCCCCCCCCCCCCCCCCCCCGCCACCAAAAAAAAATGTGTCCCGATACCAATATTTTCTTCCTCTCACTTGGTCACCCTATTGTAGAGGGCTTTGAGATTCTCAGATAAGAAGTGCACATATTTGTAAAAGTAACTAAAAATAATTGGCTTTAAAGAATGCATATCTTTGAAATGCATTCCCTTTCCTATGGATACCCTAGATGACCCTGTAAATATGAAATGTTTTGATGCTGAACTTCACCTCTAGCTCTCTACTATTTTAATTAGTAGAAATGTGTCTTTCAGACATAGGTGTTTGGGTCCGAGGGCTACATTAGCCCTCATGTTCATCTAAGTACAGCAGGTTGAGTGACACGAGCCATATAGTACTCTAGGAAATACTTCCTACTGGTTGAGAGCACTAAATTATTAGTGACAGCCACAAAATGAGATTTGCTGAATTTAGCAGGAGATGTTGAAATCTAATCACAGACTCCTTTGAAGAGAACAGTGCGATCAAGTCCTTACCTGGCTTTTGTATAACTGCATTACAGGCATTTGCAATTTCTTCTCTCTTTGCCTCATCAGGATATTGATTCTCATTGAAGTAACTGCAGAAAAAAAATGTTTTTCAGAAATCAAAGCAGGAATGCACCAAAACAGCTTCACTAAAAGGTGTCAATGGCTAGTAAATGCACCGGTCTTAAAGGGACAATACAGACATATTAAGTTTTATGCTGAACAGTATGTGCATGTTTATGTATTACATGTTAACACACAGTTCCCCTTTAAAACCTTCTCAATTGCCTTAGATAACCAAATGTCACCACCGCACTTGCACCATTCCCTATAGCAAGTGAGTAGGTATAAGGAAATAGAAAATGCTGCAATACCAAAGATACTATCGCAAAGTGAAACACTCCTGGTAGGAAACCCCACAGTTAGTACTGAGGCACCTCGGCTCCTTTGATTAAGAACGTAAGAATGGCCATACTGGGTCAGACCAAAGGTCCATCTAGCCCAGTGTCCCATCTTTCAACAGTGGCCAATGCCAGGTACCCCAAAGAGAATGAGCAGAACAGGTAATCATCAAGTGATCCATCCCCATTACATGATAACATACTATTTTTTCCGCATGACCCCTGTCTCATTCAGTGCATAATGTTCAATATTTATGTTGATTCTCGGGGTTCAGTAAGCATCTCCCATTTTCTCATTCACTGCATGCCTACCTCCACACTGACCACCAAAATCTTCACATTTTACCAGGAAACACAACTCCAGAAGTTTTGAGTCATTACTGTGGGATAACGTAGTGGTTTTCTTACAAGGGGTCTGTGAGTGTAGAACTATTTAGTAATACTCTAAGAACTATGGATTAACTCTAGAGTGCACTTTTAAAATTGTATTTTTTATTTAATAATTGTAAACTTACTATGGGATAAGAGATTATTGTCATGTAACATTTTAGTGCTATAGCTTTTGATAATTATCAATCATTTTACTATCATTTTACTATCACTATATAGTTTTGCTATAAAAATTATTATTTTACTATTAGAAATATTTTCCTTAGCCTAAACTCAAACAAATTGATTTAAAACCTCTGAGCCCAATCAAAGTCAAAGGCAATGGTTCCGATTCAGATCCTGTATGCAGGGATCACTTCATTTCTTTTCAGTTTGCCTCCTAGGAATATATTATGTAGGGATTATTTTACAAAAGTAAAGGTCAGAATTACAAACATTCCTTAGTCAACTTGGTAATGGACTCTTACAATTGTTGCTGTGTATTTAAGGGAACAAATTTTGCTTTTTATTTTTACCAAGACACCGCATAGCAGTGGACTCATGAGACATGAATGCGTGTGCCTCGCCACGTGTGTATCTGTGTGTATCTACTCCCAGCATAATTTCAGATAGTTATATATCCTTATTTTTCAGCTAAAAGACGCTATATAGAAATAAATGGACGAAACCAATTGAGGTTATTTTGCTGTTAAAAGCATGATTTTGTTCCCTGTAATATTCTGTTTCCAAGCTACCTCTGAATAACTGCAGTTAACAGCGCTCCCACTATTTCGCTTTGGATTGGTTCCACAGTTAAATCAACCTTATTGTAAGTAAATTTTCGTAAATGTCCAGCCTGAATTTTCTTTTCTTGCATTCCATCCTGCTATTCACCCTGTCATTTGTAGTTACAGCTATATGTACAAGCGGAATCTTGTTTGTGGGTTGCTATTCATTGATAAAGAGAAAGAGCTCATTAGCACAGCAAGAAGCGCTGTTAATGTGCATCCATCTGATTTGCTTGCTTAGAGAGCAACTGCAACCATTGAAATTACATTTTTAAGTGAGGGGCAGAATATAGAAATTAGTAATTTGGGTACTAAATACACACACACACACACTCTTCCCCACCCCCACCCCCACCCTTCCTCTTCTAGGTTTCTTGTTGAGAGTTTCTCTTACAAACTAAGACTCAAGTCTACATAGGCACCTAAATCCCAAACACGGGCACAACTCCTAGTTTTAGGCTCCACCAAGATTCACAGAACTCCTGTTTGGTGGCCACCTAATCCTGTAAGCACCTAAACCTCATTCAGTGCCTACATTTTTGCTGCGAGTCTCCTAGGCGTCTATGTTTCTGCATCCAGAACTCTAGGCCAGCAGTTCCCCAACTAGGGGGCATGACCTCAGGTCGAGATGCGCCATCAGCAGATGGGGTTGTGGCAATCCTGAGTGTGCAGATGCCATTTTTCTCCACTCAGAGTGCCCTGCAGGTGTTGTGCATGCAAGGCCAGGCTGTGCAGAGGATGACATTTGGTAATGGCATCCTCCATGCTGTCTGGGCTCGCGGGAGGCTGAAAACGGGGTCATGCAAGCAGAAAGTTCAGGAACTGCTGCTCTAGGTGTGCCAATGCCTATTTCCTGCCTACGCCCCAGCGTGACCCACAAGGAATGGGAAGACAGGCTTTGCTCACCCCTCTTGCCTGCGGGACCTGATCTGGTAGATGAGCTCTGAGCATGCCCTTTGGACTGGGTTCCATTCAAAATCTGGCCAGAGGAGGAGGAGGCAGCAGTGGTGGCCCCATCATAACGCTTAGCCTAGTGCACTCATCTGCAATGTGGGACATCCACGTTCAATGCCCCCCTCTGCCTGCTGCAGAGAAAAGGATTTAAACAGGGGCCTCCAACCTCTGAGGTGAGTGCCCTAATCACTGGACTATGGGATATGCTCATGTGGCTCTCCCTCAATCTCCCCTGTTGAAGTTGTTCTACTTGGGATAAATCAGAGCCACTGGAGCAGGGGGACCAGACTCAGGTCTCCTCAGTCCCAGAAGAGTGCTTCTAACCACTAGGATACAGTGACATTCTCCCTCTCTCTGCCCCAATGTCTATTCAGGTATTTATCCAAAGTGAAACAGTTTCAACAGGAGACACAGAGCGACCCACATCAGAACAGTCCTGTGGTTAGGGCGCTTTATTCAGAGGTAGGATTTGAACCCCTTCTCCCCAGAAGGGAAAATTGGGCTAAAAGTGATATGGGAGGCATCACTGCCACTTCCTCCCTTTTTGGGTAGAGTTAAGCGCCTGCCTAGCTCATTCTCACAAGAAACTGCTTAGGCACCCGTGGCAGGGCAGGGGTAAAACCCCTTTTAAGCCCTGTCAAAATGCTGGCTACAGCCTGCTCTCTGGTCAGTAGGCCAGGTGTAGAGATGCAGGTACTCAGCAGGGAGCCCAGCTGCAAGCCCTAACGAGGGTTGGCTCAGACAAACCTGCCGGGCTAAGTAGTGACAGCTGGGCTGGGGCAGGAGAAACTGTAAAAGCCTTGAGCAAACCTTACTTGGGAGGCTAGCCTAGGAGGAGACAGGAGGGCAGTATCTCTGTCTCCTTACCAAGAAGGAAGCCTCAAGGGCCAGGAGACCCTGGGGAGGGTCTGTGGGGCACTAACTGTTGGGGGATCTGGGCACTGCACGGGCACTGTAAATAAAGACATTGGGGTGATTCAACAAAAGAGGGAGTGAACACTCTTTATTAAACCAGCCTACACACAGGGTTCAGGCACAAAAGTGGGACAGCCTGCGCTCACCCTGTGACAGCACCTAAGTCACCTGGCTCCAAGAGAGGGACTCCAGGCTGTGGACTGCAAGCAGAGATAGGGGACCTCTCTGCAGCCCGGATTTAGGCACTGAACTTCATGAGAGGGGTGGGGCTTATGACACACCCATCTTGTCTGCATGCAGCTAGCTTAGGCGGGGAGCTGCCTAATGTGCTGGCTTTTGTGGATCCCATTCCTAGAGCACCCATCTCTCTCCATTCATTGTCCAGGGAGCCTAGCTCAGGTTTGTAGATTCCATTGCAATGCTGAGTGTTGCAACTCTGAACTCCCTTTGAGGAGCCAGACTTAAATCCTGAGAAACGACGTGTATCTACAATCCATACTATGCCTGATGCCATTCTGTCTAAAATCAGGGGAAGTTTGGCCACTGACTTAAAAGGAAGCAGACTTGGGGACACCAATTTCAATGGGAATTGCCAGTGCTCAGCACCTCTCAAAAGTCTACGCAGGAAGCAGCAGGGACGCTCCTAGAAGCATCAGCAAAGGCTGCTGGGCTTTATTTAATTTGGCAATATTCCCAAGCCTGGAATCAATGTAATTTTCATTCTCTGAAACATACCAACCCCTTGGCTATACAGTACCATGGAATATTCAGCACAGAACTGTCCTTCCTTACAAATTCTTGTTTGCAAGGATTGTGTTTTGTACAGGACTTTCTTGGAAAAGGGAGTAACAAGGAAACAAAGCGTAAAGAAATGTATAATGAACTGTGTTAGACAAATGTAGGTTTAATAATGTCAGAGAAGTAGATATTATATATTCAAGAATGTAATAAGAAAATGTAAAAAATTTGCTGCTTTCTGTAAATATCTTGCTGACACAGCTCTCAAAACACTGATAAAACACCTACAGTCGATTTTTGGTCGGTGTGATAACAGGGCCAAGCACACCTGACAAATATGTGATTTATTAATCAGATGCAGCTCTCCTTAGTAGACAGACTAGGGAGGAAGGATACTGATTGGACAGGACTAGCCAACCAAGGCCACATGATGCAGACAAGTATGAATAAGACAACTGTTTTAAGAAATAATGGAATACGTGAAAGCTATAAAAAGACAGATAAGGAGGTACCAATCAGAGTTTTAACAGGATAAATAAAAATGGATGAGTTGGAAGGATTTGGGGTTAGTTATTATATGTGTATGAAATATATTTAGTATCGAATGGTTATAAATAAGGTAGTTTTAATGATGTGTGCCAGCTTGAGGTTATGAAACAAGGTATAAAGGACGTGTGTACAACAAAGGGGACTGGAGGAGCAGAAGCCAAGCGGGACCCTATCAGATAGAGCAGCATGGACCTGATGACGACAAAAACAGCCTACCCATAACCCAGGACTGACTGTTACTCTATCCTGCTCTATCTGTTTTACTTATGCTTGATTAAGTTGGTGATATATTGTCCTAAAATTCTCTTATTAAAGCTTTAAACTAGCTAGGCTTAGTAACTGGGGTGGAAAAACAACCCCCTGAATGACAAAAGTTTTAACAACAAAAAGCGCTTGGGTGGACAGGACAGCCATTCTCCTGTCGACAAAGCTACTGCCCATCGTTGGGGGTGGTCTTACTCTGTTGCCGGGAGAGGTCTCTCCTGGTGACAAAGAGCGGCTACACTGCTTACCCTACAATGGCCCAGCCGCGCCATTGTAAGGTGCACAGTGTAGACATAGTGTAGACACTGGGAGTTGCAACTCCTAACTGCTGCCTAGAGGCATTCACAACTGTAAGTTAGGCCCCCAGGGTCCCTGTGCAACGCATGGAAAGAGGTAGGTGCCCAGGCAAGGGATTCACAGAAGCCAAGACACTGAGCGGGGAGCTGCTGAAGTCCCACCCCTCAAAAGGAGTTAGGAGCCTAACTAGAGATGGAGAATCCCGAGCAGAGGCACCTAAGCCAGCTCTTCCTTATGAAAAATTGTGATGGTTCTACCACTGCATCACTGATACCAAATAGCCCCGTGGTTAGAGCACTCATCTGAGAGGTGGGAAACCCAGGCTGAAATCCCCACTCTGCCTGATGTAGTGCAGGACCTTGAACTCAGGTTCTGCACCTCACTGGTGATTATACTAACCAGTGGGGTATAGGCTACTGCGGTGTGGGGCTCGCTCAATCTTTCCTGTTGAAATACACCTCTACCTTGATATAACGCGACCTGATATAACACAAATTCAGATATAACGCAGTAAAGCAGAGCTCTGTGGGGGTGGCTGCGCACTCCGGTGCATCAAAGCAAGTTCGATATAATGTGGTTTCACCTATAACAGGGTAAGATTTTTTGGCTCCCGAGGACAGCGTTATATCTGCGTAGAGGTGTATAAGGGACTGCAATCTATGCACTAAACACTAGGCTATAGTCACTCACTCTCCGGCCCAATGTCTACGTAAGGCTCTGCTCCAACACTGATTGGGGATTTGAACCTTGGTCTCCCACATCCCAGGTGAGTGCTCCATCCACTGGGCTATTGGGTGTAAGAGAGACAGTGTTACCACCATCCTCTTTCCTGTTCCTCGTGGATTGGGCGTGCTCAGAGCTTGCCTACAGGCTCAGGTGAGACAGGTAGGGGAAAGCTTAGTTTGAGAAACTCACCAGGGCTTGTTCAGTAGTGTCAGGAATTAGATGGCAGTGCGCATGTACAGCTGCAGAAATTTAGGTGGCTACAGGACTTTAGATGCCTCCAGGGTTAGGCGACAGCTGAATGGGGGTGGTTTGTGGATGCCAGTGATGCCAAAATGTTGGCCGTTAATGCCTAAAGGGGCAGTTAAGTACCTAATTCCCCTTGGGAATCTAATCCAAAGATTAATTCTGCAAATCTGCCCCACACAGCTGTATTGGGTTTCCTGTGAAAACTCTATTTCATTTACAGATACTTGCCAGAAATCTATAATACATAAAACAAACCCCATAAAGTGAGAGAGAGAGAGAGAGAGAGAGAGAAAACTGTCAGGTACTAAAATCATAAGGTGACAGCCTGATGTCGCACTCCTGTACGGGCTGGATGAACTACAACCCTGTACCTGGTGGATGATGCCCAAGCTTACTAAAGAAATGCAAACAAAAGCAGATGTAAAACTGCAGGAAAACCTCTGCATCTGAGAAACGGAGAGAAATTAATAAAGAGAAGAAAATGGAGACGCCATTAGCAAGCCTCTCATTCAGCATATAGCTACGTGCTACATTGAATGTACTATGAACAAGCTGTAGGCTACCATATGCTCTGGCTGGCTCCAATGCCTTGGAAAGGGAACAATGCTTGCTACCCATAACACAATTCCGGTTCAATATTTTGTGATGACTGCGAGCAGGCTCCTTTGGTCAAGCTAACACTTTTCACAACATGATGACAAAATGACACGCCAATAGCAAAGTTTCACAGCAGACGCACAGAATGTGGTGAGGGTGGGTGCATTAAGGAGATGTTAGGAGTGACTCCTCAGTTAGGATTGTTGAGATTTAAGTTTAAAGCAGAACTAGAACCCCTCTGCTTCACACTTCAATGGACAAATTCACTCTCAGTTCTGGCACAATAACCACAGGTGGTTTGCATTAGTAGAGATCACTTCTCTCGCCCTCTGTCCATAGCCCCTTCTAGCTCAAACCCTATGTGGCATCTGAATTCCCCCATACACCCATCAAGTCTTCTAATAGCCTGGTACAACTCCATTCCTGCCTCTCCTATTAACTCAACTCACATTTTCCTCCACATACAGTCTCCTGGACAGCTCCCCCAACAACATTCACAGTCCCCAATTTTCCCTCTCCCCCACCATATTCAGCTTTTACACTTTGATAGGACAATTCTGTCAGCTACTCCAGGCAGAGCAGACTGAAATTTTCCAGTCTAAAAGACGAAGATCTCAGAAAGTTACAAGCAACGAAAAACAGGTTAGAATGGAAAATTTTATGCAACCTTAACTGTAAAACCCACACTCCCACTATACTAACCTACACTCTTGTAACACCTTTCATGCAAAGATCTTAAAAAGTGGTTTATAAATATCGTATGGTTGTATGCCACATCAACACCCTTCTCCACTTCTTTCAGGGCCCCAATCCCTCTGGCCATAATAATGGTGATACCACAATATAAAACAAAACAACTAAGGGCTTGCATACAAGGTGCAAAAGGACTATGTTACCATGCACTAGGTACTTTTTCAGACCACTCCAGCAGGATCTAAATGAGGCAGTTACAATCCAACACATTAGAAAACTCTCGAAATCACATCCTCCTAGTTCGCTGCTGGTGCCATGTAGAAAAGCCCCAGTATCTCTGTAAGGTAGGTAAGTGTTATTATATACATTTCAAAGATGAGAAAACTGAGGGACAAAGACATTAAAGAATTTGCCACTGGCCACACAGTAAGTCAGTGGCAGAGCTGTGAACAGAACTCAGGAGCACCCTGTTGTTACCACCATCCATTCTCCCTGTCACATCCCAGAAAAGAACTCAAGAGTCCTCATTTCTGGTTCCCTGTTCTAATCATTAGAGTACATTCTCCCCCAGAGAACCATAAATCCTGAATTCTAGTTCACAGCTCTAACCACAAGACAATATTCCATTCACAATACTGGAAGAAAACTGGCTAGATTGCTGGGCTCAACGGGTAGTGAACAATGGCTCCATGTCTAGTTGGCAGCCGGAGCTGGAGTGGAGTGCCCCAAGGGTTGGTTTTGTTCAATATCCTCATTAATGATCTGGAGGATGGTGTGGACTGCACTCTCAGCAAGTTTTCAGATGACACTAAACTGGGAGGAGAGGTAGATAAGCTGGAATAGGGTAGGGATAGTATACAGAGGGACCTAGAGAAATTAGAGGATTGGACCAAAAGAAACCTGATGAGGTTCAACAAGAACAAGTGCAGAGTTCTGCACTTAGGACGGAAGAAATCCATTCACTGTTACGGACTAGGGACTGAATGGCTAGGATGCAGTTCTGCAGAAAAGGACCTAGGTGTTACAGTGGACAAGAAGCTGGATATGAGTCAACAGTGTGCCCTTGTTGCCAAGAAGGCTAACGACATTTTGGGCTGTATAAGTAGGGGCACTGCCAGCAGATCAAGGGATGCGATCATTCCTCTCTGTATGACATTGGTGAGGCTTCATCTGGAGGATGTGGAAAAATTGGAAAGAGCCCAGCGGAGGGCAACAAATATGATTAGGGGGCTGGAGCACATGACTTATGAGGAGAGGCTGAGGGAACTGGGATTGTTTAGTCTGCAGAAGAGAAGAATGAGGGAGGATTTGATAGCTGCTTTCAACTACCTGAAAGGGGGTTCCCAAGAGGATGGATCTAGACTGTTCTCAGTGGTACCTGATGACAGAACAAGGAGTAATGGTCTCAAGTTGCAGTGGGGGAGGTTTAGGTTGGATATTAGGAAAAAATTCTTCATTAGGAGGGTGGTGAAGCACTGGACTGGGTTACCTAGGGAGGTTATGGAATCTCCTTCCTTAGAGGTTTTAAGGTCAGGCTTGACAAAGCTCTGGCTGGGATGATTTAGTTGGGAATTGGTCCTGCTTTGAGCAGGGGGTTGGACTAGATGACCGCCTGAGGTTCCTTCCAACCCTAATATTCTATGATTTTATGATTCTAAGTTCCCTAAAACTTCAGGAGAAAAGCCATGAAGCAAACTTAGAAGATACAAGAAAAATAGTGATTAAGCAGGCACAACTAAATCCTGCAAAGGCGTTCTGTTTTCTAGACAAAGGGCAGCTGTCAGCTGAGTAATCACTGAACACCGTCACCGAAGAAACCAAATGATCTCTTTTGCAGAGAATGACAGTAAAGAATTAAAATGAAAAGTGACCAAATAATTTACATGAAATGAGAATCCATAAGATGGGAAAGAATGGAGATATCCTTGAAGCAGTTTCATTTCAATAACACTGAAGTCTAGAAAAATTGCAGATTCAGAGAAAACCTCTCTTTCAGGGATAATGTGCCTAGGACAATGACAGTCAGAGACTTCATCTCAGCCATGGTTCTGTAATGTACATTTACACGTCTCCACCAAGGTGCCCCTATCTGAATTCCAGCAATAGCTGCCAACCTTTTTGCTCAACTGTAGAGTTTAGTTTTCCAGGCCAAGCTCTTATATACACCAAATAATAACCTCAGCCTTCCACTCTGTTGTGATCCCACTGATCCACAGCGGGAGTTTTATTGCTTCACATCTCATTGCTGGCAAGACAAGGGTTTGAAGTAACCTAAGCTCCTGAACAGCGTAAGGATGGGCAGCGCTGGGGCATCACCACTGGGGCTAGGAGAGGGGGTCTAGGGTATTAGTTTCAAAAGTCTGAAACATCAATACTGCCAAACAGACCCATGGCTTGGAACCATCAGTACAGGGTGCCACTCTAGCAGCCTGGGATTCAGGATACCTAATCATTTCCACATGTATAGTCAATGCAGTTCTATTTGTCAAGGAAGCTTTTGAGCTGTGAAATATTCCATCTTCTGTGGGGTTCTCTGGGTACTTGCTGGAGCCTGAACAGTGCCCTGTGTTATAGCCACCATCTGTCCAGGGGAGGGAGGAAGGAAGTGACAACCCATCAACACCAGTTCCCATTTGGTTACTGCTGATGAATATAAATTGCCTATACCACAAGGGGCCGTGTTCATGCTCCTGCAGTCCTCCTGCTTCCAGATACATACTCTTTTTTCAAGGCCCATGAGTTGTGTTTAGTAGCCGAAGGCTGCCACTAATTTAAACTCCATGTTTACTCTGTTTGAAAACCACATCACACACTGCTTTCCAAACATGTGCAGAAGTTCTGCCAGCTGCTTCGACTGAATTGCCTACTTTATCCTTCTTGTTAGTATATTTATCAAGATGGCAGGTGTCTGGCTAGGTCTACACTACCGCTTATGTTGGTATAACTTATGTCGCTCAGGGATGTGAATAAGCCATCCCCTGCCGAGCGACGTAAGTTACACCGACGTAAGCACTGGTGTGGACAGTGCTATGTCGGCGGGAGAGCTTCTCCTACTTCCATAGCCACTGCCGCTTGTTGGGCATGAAGAGATTAAACAGCTTGCCCAAGGTCATACAGGTAGTGTGTGGCAGAGCAGAGACTCAAACCTAGATTTCCTGAATCCTCACCAAGTGCTTTAATCAGACGACCATAGTTCCTTTTGTCAATATCTATCAAATGTGCAGTACTATTTATTTAGTATTAAAGACCATTTCTCTCTGCATTACTCAATTTTGCAGTTGAGGTGAGCAAGATGCTACTAATCTTGAGATTTTAACCAAATGGGGACTACAGTATTCCTGTGGGATGCTCCTAGACTATGGCTTCCACACAGATAAATATTCGGTAGTTATAGCTATCTTAGGGTTTTCTACTTCTGTCTGCAACTGCAGGATCTATGCATTTAGCTAGGAGTCTTCGTAGATTTAAAGGCCAGGATTATTATGATAATCTAGTCTGACCTCCTGCATAATCCAGGCCAAAGAACTTCATCAAGCCCATATCTTCTGGCTGAGTTAGAGTGGATCTTCTAGAAAGAGACCTCTAGTCTTGATTTAAAGACTCCAAGAGATGGACAATCCACTGCATTCCTAGATAATTTGTTGCAGTGGTTAATGACTGTTTCTGTTTAAAAAATCTGAATTGGTCTAGCTTCAGCTTTCAAGCATTGATTTTGTTATGCCTTATTCAGTGAGACTAAAGAGACATCATGAGACATCTTGTCCCGATGCAGGGACTTGTAGATCGTGATAAAGCCATCTCTTAACTTTCTCTTGGATAAACTAAATATATTGAGCTTCTTGAGTGTCTCACTATAATAGCAGATTTTCCAGGTCTCAGAAAGTTCTTGTAGCTCTTTTCAAGGAAAGAATGAGTATAGGTGCAGGTTATTTAGAACACTAGGTAAAATAGTCATTACATTTTAATATACTTTAATATATATATTTTTATAAATTTTTAATAGATATAAATGGAATGAATTTCACAAGATTAAAAAAATATTTACCATAATTTTACAATTTCCTTTACTATAAGTAAATGTTTGGATCTCCCAGAAGAAACAGTAATTTACCAAATGCTTCCCAGCATGCATATAGTTTGATACTGTAGATTAGGCACAGGTAACATATCTCCTACATGAGAAAGCAGTGACTTTCAAAGCTACTATAAGACTAACTGTATTTTTTTAATATATTTTTCTCCTCAGTAATTTGACAGCAGTTTCAAGCACAGCAAAGTTCTATCAAACTATTAAAATGATCTCAAAACGTGTTCATTTAAAAACTGATTTTTTCTTACAATAGCTTTGAAAGTGTCATACCTTCAGAGGTGATCTTAACTTCCTAATCTATAGCATCAGACTGTCAAAATAACTGCTTTCTAATTGTTAATTAGTCTTTATTATAGCTAAGACATTTAATCTTTAAAGGTGTAATTTATTCTTCCTGTTAATTGAATATGGTGATCAGAATATTTTTGATAACATACAGAAATTTTCTGCTCAACAGAAAGATGCTCAGTTATCAAACATTTGAAACAGAGAGGTCCTTCCTGGTTAAAACACCTTGAAGGCACTGAATGCAGACAGTAGTTAAAATTGTTAAGAGAGGCCCCAGGCCTAACTGTGTTGCTGGCTCCTAGAACAAATATGTACAGAACCACTGACAGATAAAAAGAGAAGAAGAGGGACAGGACATTTTTTTAGCTTGCAAGTAGATAAAACACTAAGACTTGATAAAGTGTGAATTATACTGTAATAATTCACAACTTGCTGGGGCGATACACCTTGAAAGCTGTGCCTAACAATGCACCTAAGTATGAATCATTATAGCTTGTCTTAGTGCTTTATTTACTTGACATATGTTAGCATCAGAACTATACACCACAGATACTTATGCACCTTGATATTAACTCCTTTGTGCATAAGCTTCTCTTGCAAAGATTTAATAGGGTGATAAGTGGGGCCTTTATATAGATGCCCATGAAACAAGGAACTCGTTCAAAACTTTAAACCTTGTGCAAGTGTTACTAAACTATCCCCAAATCTAGTTATGCAGCTATATTGCCTTGTGCAGTGGATTACTTAGGGCATGGCTACACTTTCAGATGTAGAGCGCTGTGAGTTAAACCAGCCCTCAGAGAGCGCAGCAGGTAAAGTGCTGCAGTGTGTTCACACTGTCAGATTCAAGCACACTGGCGTGGCCACATTAGCAGCTCTTGCAACACCACAGAGAGCAGTGCATTGTGGTAGCTATCCCAGCATGCAAATGGCTGCAATGTGCTTTTCAAATGGGGCGGGGGGGTGTAGTGTGACAGGGAGTGTGTTGTGTGGGGGGAGACAGTGGGGTTTTGGGGTCTGAGAGCATGTCAGCATGCTGCCTGGGAAGTTCAGACAGCAGCAGACTCCCTCTTCCCCCCACCTCTTTCACACACACACACACACACACACACACACCACACACACACACACACACACACACACACACACACACACACACACACACACACACACACACACACCCCAGCTTTCCATGGTAATGGTTTCTTTGTCCCAGGGCAGATAAGCATGCCAGTTGTCATAAACAGAGCTTTAAAAGGGCATACCCGCATTCCTGCAGCCGATTCCAAAACAACGACAAGAGTGGCCACTTGACTTAAGGGGATTATGGGACATATCCGGAGGTCGATCAGAGTGCAGTAATGCAACACCTTGTTCACACTGACGCCCTGGCATTTTAGCCCAGGTGCAGCAAGCTCTATGCTTCTCATGGAGATGGATTACCAGGAGCGCTCCAGCTGCAGACTCCAGGCACTCTACGTGCCTTGCCAGTGTGGACAGGTCGTGAGTTAGGGCAGCAGGAGCTGCTTTAATGCGCTCTAACTGGCAATTGTAGTCAAGCCCTTAGTTCTCATAAATTCAGTTCTTGGACAGGGAACCTCCAAGGAACATCTAGGTGCTGCAGAAAGGGGTGTTGCCAATTCAGCAATGGCACCCTTCCTGTTGAATCAGAGAACCACCAAAGTCTAGTGGGTATTCTGCTGCTGGAGGCACCATCCTGCAGAGATGTATGGTAAAACTGAGGTCCTGACCACTTGTGATCATTAAAGGTTTCATTTTGTCAGAGCAGTGAATGCAAGTTTTCAGGGTTTCATTGGATACTGTAGTAAAGAGTAACAAAGTGGAGTATTTGTATTAAACCTCATTCAAAGCTCTCGCAAAAAGTGCCAGGGGATCTTTAATGACAAGACACGTTTTAAGTTGCATCTGAAACACAGTCTTTCCAGCAGCACAGCACAGCCCTGCTTTCAAAACGGGGTAGGGGCATGAAGATCTGTACTGAGTCAGGAGTTCTGTATTGCCAATTACAAGTGTTTAAAAACAAGGAACCAAAAATCATTGTGGAAAAAAGGGGGGTTATTTTTATATGCCTTCTGGGTTCTGAGCATTAAGGGTTCACTGGGGTCACATTTCTCCAGCTCTCTCTGCAACCTAGAGGGCTAGAAACTTGCTTAAAATAAAATAAGAAAGAAAGAAAAAGAAAAAAGAACGCACGCTGAGATGCTCACCTACTCACATACCTCCAGGGTTTAAGAGTTTCAGAAAAATACCAAATACAGTGAGATTCATGATAAAAATCATGAGAGCTGTCAACACAGAGTGCGCTATTGCTGAATTACCAGCACCCGTTCCCCAGTGTCCTAGGTTTCCCTTTGCCGTTTCCAAGTACTGACCTGACCCAGCCCTGCTCAGCTTGGGAGAGCGTAAGCAATCGCAGTATGAAGGTAAAGCTGCAGGTCAGATAACACCTGGAAGTCATTAATGGATTATATACAGGCTCAAAAGACCAGTTCAGGTCACTTCTTATGTGGTGCCATGTAAAGGTGCTTGGCAAAATGCAGGATTAAATTATCTAGTTGGACTGTAACAGCAACCCCTTGTTTGTTTATGCGTAACGTATGTTAAAGCTACCGCTTGTACTGCCCCCATGGGCAGGAGATAAACACTCTTATAGCCTGCATTTGTATTAAACTTTTACTTACAAAAACGAGACATCTGAAAAAGATGGGGGCACTCAGAGTAATAATGTTACTTAATATAAAATCCTGTAATAAAACTTTGCACTTCTAAGGCGCCTTCCGTCTTAGGGTCACAAAGCCCTTTGTTAACATTAAAGATGATCACTTCCTGCCAACGTTCTCAGATAGGTGTGTATTATTAGACCAATTTTTCAGATAGAGAAACTGAGCAGTTAAGGGGCATGCACATAGGAAATCATCAGCAGTGACACCACAAACATGACACTGCTCCTGAGCTCCAAATCACAGGATTTCTCTTTCTTCCCAGATCTCTGCCCTGGCTCCCCATACTCAATTCAACAGAAAAGCCAAGAGTCTTGAGGGCATCTATTCTTGCCTCCTGCATTCACAACCCACACTACTGAGAGTGGTGCTGCCAACAAAAAACTGACCAGCTGATTAAGAGATGATTATGGAGTATTGGGGAGTGGGAGTGGGTGTGTGTGTGCTCGCTTTACTCGTATGTTGTGTAGCCCCACTGCCCTATTGTCGTCCTCTTTGTTGTATAGAAAATAAGCTTTTGGTGTTTGTGCAGCCCCCTTGGTGTTTGTGCAGCCCCCTTGCATAAGGTGCTGCTGGAAACAAATTTAAAAATTTAACAAAACGTGGGGGGTTACACAGGTGCCATCAAGGGAAAATAGGCCCCCATTGTAAACCCAGCAGCCGTATAAGACTTAAAATGGAAGAAGAAAGCCCCACTGACACTCTACATATAAAGCTATTAGGATACTCCAATGCAGCATCCTTTTGTCTCCCCGTTTAAAGTACTCCAATGCCTGACACAGCTTACACAAATACATGATACAACCTCTCCAAAGAGTTTTAATCAGGAACTTAATTTCCCAATTTCCCCTGCTAATAACTCCAAATGTTGCTCGGACAAATATCTTGCCTTTGCTGCTAGATAGTTTGTTTCCTCTGGCGTGGGTTTGGGACTCTATTCAAAGATTAGGTTGCAGGAAAGCTAGTTTCTGGGAGAGGAATGGTATGAGAACCGAATGAACCCAAGTGATGTACTGAGCTGGATTCCACTGCCATGCATCTAACTGCTGACAATAAGATGCACTAGAACTGAAGGTGACAAGATGCTAACCTGCTTGCTAATTCCTTTACAGTTATTTCTAGAACACACAAGAGGTTAATTTTTTAATCCATTTAAGCAAGGTTTGCCCTGAAGCTAATACCCTGTGCTGAGCTGGGTGATTTCACTGAGAAGCAGAGATCTCCCTAGACGAACTTGGACTCTATACAACTCTACTTTGTAGGTCAGAGTTGATAAGTTCTCTCGGAGAAGTCTAAGCAGATTGGAAAGGAGCCAAGAGGTGAAAGTTAAACCAAAGCAGTTTTTTGAACAGTAGTATTTGCTGTTCTCTAGGATATAAAGGTACCACCGCATTGCTGGAAAGCACTGAATTCTTCAGCATTCTGCTCACAGAACACAGTGAAAATATACAGGAGTACTAAAGAGCAACCAAAAACGAACCACCTTTAAAAGAGGTGCTGAGGAGAACCAGAGAATTCCATCTGAGTGAGCCTTACCTAAATTAATAGAAACAGTAGCTGAAAGATCATCATAAAATATCTAGACTGAATGTGATATGCTAGGGACACATTAGCAAAGCTACTGTGAAGGAACCCAACCTCTTAGAATTCATGCTAAGGGATAAAGGAGACTGGTATATCTAATTTACTTGGATTTTCAGATAGGCCTTTGATACGACCCCTTACAAGGGGTATTAAAAAAACTAAATAGCCGCTGGGTAAGAAGATTCTGTCAGATTAAAACTGGTTAGGAGAGCGGTAGAAAGAAGTGGACATCAGCTGAACATTATATACTAGGTTATTTACCTGCTAAACTAGGTTTAACTCCACCACAAAGACATTGGCTCCCGAGAGCTGCAACAATCACCAAGTGCATGATTTTACAGAAATGGAAGCTCAGACTCATACTCAGAATAGAGCAGCGGTATTTGAACCTGTCTGTGTTCACAGCCAAAGAAAGAACAGCTTATCCCTGTAGAGATAGATAGATACATTTCTAAACACCTTTAGATAAAGAATTTTGAGATGGTTCAAAGACTGTCAAACTTTCCTTCTACCCAACTCCTCTTTTTCCCTATCCCTTGGTCCCATCCTTCCCTTAGTCATGTATGTCTTCCTTGATTTTATTACTGTTACTGAGCAGGTTATGTCTATGTGGTATTGTCCAGTTTTGCAGCTTTGGCAAGTTGTATAACTGCACAATTGCATAATTCTGTTGGAGACTGTGATGCATGCAGTACTGGAAACAAGCACAAAAAGGTAAATGACTTACACCTTGTATCTTTCATTGTCTGTTTCTTTATGAAAATATAAAATGAATCACAAATCCAACCAACAACACATAAGAACATAAGAACGGCCGTACTGGGTCAGACCAAAGGTCCATCTAGCCCAGTATCTGTCTACTGACAGTGGCCAATGCCGGGTTCACTCCCTCTCGGGCACCTAACAGGCAATGATCAAGTGATCTTTCTCCTGCCATCCATCTCCATCCTCTGACAAACATAGGCTAGAGACACCATTCCTTACCCATCCTGGCTGATAGCCATTTATGGACTTAACCACCATGAATTTATCCAGTTCTCTTTTAAACGCTGTTATAGTCCTAGCCTTTATAACCTCCTCAGGTAAGGAATTCCACAAGTTGACTGTGTGCTGCGTGAAGAAGAACTTCCTTTTATTTGTTTTAAACCTGCTGCCTATTAATTTCATTTGGTGACCCCTAGTTTTTGTATTATGGGAATAAGTAAATAACTTTTCCTTATCCACTTTCTCCACATCACTCATGATTTTATATAACTCTATCATATCCCCCCTTAGTCTCCTCTTTTCCGAGTGGAAGAGTCCTAGCCTCTTTAATCTTTCCTCATATGGGACCCTCTCCAAACCCCTAATCATTTTAGTTGTCCTTCTCTGAAACTTTTCTAGTGCCTGTATATCTTTTTTGAGGTGAGGAGACCACATCTGTACACAGTATTCGAGATGTGGCTGTATAAGGGCAATAATATATTCTCAGTCTTATTCTCTATCCCCTTTTTAATGATTCCTAACATCCTGTTTGCTTTTTTGACTGCCTCTGCACACTGTGTGGACATCTTCAGAGAACTATCCACGATGACTCCAAGATCTTCTTCCTGACTTCTTGTAGCTAAATTAGCCCCCATCACATTGTATGTATAGTTGGGGTTATTTTTTCCAATGTGCATTACTTTACATTTATCCATATTAAATTTCATTTGCCATTTTGTTGCCCAATCACTTAGTTTTGTGAGATCTTTTTGAAGTTCTTCCCAGTCTGCTTTGGTCTTAACTATCTTGAGCAGTTTTGTATCGTCTGCAAACTTTGCCACCTCACTGTTTACCCCTTTCTCCAGATAAATATGAATAAATTGAATAGGATTGGTCCTAGGACTGACCCTGGGGGAACACCACTAGTTGCCCCTATCCATTCGGAGAATTTACCGTTAATTCCTACCCTTTGTTCCCTGTCTTTTAACCAGTTCTCAATCCATGAAAGGACCTTCCCTTTTATCCCATGACAACTTAATTTACGTAACAGCCTTTGGTGAGGGATCTTGTTAAAGGCTTTCTGGAAATCTAAGTATACTATTCCACCGGATCCACCTGGTTAAGATGTAAAAAAGGGCTAATTTTCAGCATGGAAGGACGTTAGTAAAGTAGTACACCAAGGTTCCATACCATTATTATTAATATTTCCACAAGGCTGAGGCCCCACTGTGCTAGGCTCTCTACAAAGATATAGTAAATGACATTCCTTGCCCCAAAAAGCTTATAGTCTAAAAGGACCAGTGTTATTTATTACATTATTAATATCCTGGATCTAAAAGAGGGAGACTGAAAAGTCTGCAGAAAGAAAATTATTTAAATTACATAAGAATAGGAATTCTTGGAATTGGGCTATTAAAAGAGATTGTTGGAAACTTTCAAAGGACTTAACAAAAATCAACAGTCACGTTTGCCCAAGGTAGATAAATGCAGGATAATGCACGTTGGAAGGAGCAATTTTCAACTACTTCTGTGCATTAACTGGTTCTAAATTAACCGTAAGCTACTCAGGAACAAGACCTAGGTATCATACACTCAGTCAATCTACATGAGTGGCCAACAAAGCAAAAAAAGAAGTTAGGTTGTTTTAGGAAATGTTAGAGAATAATCCTGAAAACATTTTCATATCGCTGTAAATTGAAAACATGCCCTCCCCGGCATACTGCAATAGGTTCTGGTTGGTTCCTCTTCACCCACACGGGGTCTCAAACAGAACATAGCAGAAATGAGAAAGGTCCATAAAGGGGCAATGAACATTATTAGAGGCATGGAAAGACTTCTGAGAGCAGAAGAGATATGGGATTCTTTAGTTCAGCAAGGAAATAAATAAAAAGTGAGCCGATAGTCATATATAAAACAAATGAAACAGAGTAAGTAAATGAGGTACTCCGTTATATCCTCTCTCAGTATGCAAAGGGCCTGGCAGTGAAATTTTCAAAAAGCAACACATTTAAAACTGATAAAAAGGGAAATTCTTTATTCTTTGTGTAATTAGCCTGTGGTTCTCACAAAGTACTCTAAAGAACTTAGATTTGAGAAGAATTAGATATTTATATAAAGAAGAAGAATGCCCATACCTACCCTAGTCAGGATAAAAATTCATGCTGAATATCAATTTTTACCCATAGCCGTATAATCACCCAAAGTGTCTATTTTGGGGGGAATGGGAGGGAAAAGGGTGGGGCTACAACTTCCTCTAAGCAGCCAATCAATGTAAAACACAGACGGATTTTTGATCTGATCTGCTATAGCAATGCCAGTGCTGCTAGGACAGGACTCTCTTCATATGGTCTCATCCGAAATCATAGATTTCCTGCTTCTCACCTGCATGAGCAGGATGGACGAATACTAAAGTGCCTGGCCTAGTACTGGAAAAAGATGGGAGAGAGTCAAGATAAGCTGTAGGGAGCTTCCCATTTTACAATGTGCTGTTATAGGATCAGGTAACGCTGCTGTCATTCAGATTGTTACAAAAAGTGTTACCAGTAGTTAGCTACAAGGATATATATATATTTTTTTTTTCAATAAAACAGAGAAAATTAAGTTACAACAGGCTCCAAAACTGCCCCCAAAAGAGAAATAACCCATTAGGTTCAAAATCTTACAAGACAGCATTGCCTGATGAGCTGTTTGAACGTAAATTTTAGTATGTATTATATTTTACTGTGTGCAATGTGATTGGAAAAACTGGGATTTGCTCATTACTGATTAGAACAGAAAGCTAATTGCATAGTATACAAGTCTAAAATGGAACATGCTGGATATAATCCAAAATAAGGAAGGCACTATCTAGCAAGGATAACACAGCTGCTCTTGCATACAGCGGTGACCCCGAGCCCAAGCACCTGAACTTTTAAGTAGTAAAAAGCCCTTCTTGTTGTGTCTAAACTGTGACATGTCCTTTTATTCAATATGTTATATAGGTGCCTGCCCTGGAGGATCTCAGCAGCACTTCACAAATATGAACAGCAAATAATAAATTAGTTAGCCATTCCTTCCACAGGCCTCAAATGAGCCTCCGACTGGGCTTGATCCTGCAGAACTTCAAAAGACGCAAGTTAACAGCAAGACTTGAGGATCCCTCAATTGACTTCAATGAGAGTTATGGGCCCATGGCATCTTGCAGGAGGTATTCACCCTTCTCTGTATCCTGGTTATGCAGATAATTACTTTAGAGATAGGGAAAGCCAGGCCCAGAGGGGTTCTGTGACTCACCCAAGATCACACCATAAGACAGTGGCCCAAGTCTGACTGTCCGCAGGCCCCAGTTCTATCCACTTGCTCATGCTGCTTCTCCAAAATGAAGCTGAGGAACACAAGTGGAATTTCTGAGCTAACTAGTGGCATCTGTGATACTGACAAGAGACACGCGTCTGACGAAGTGGGTATTCACCCACGAAAGCTTATGCTTCAATACGTCTGTTAGTCTATAAGGTGCCACAGGACTCTTTGTCGCTATTGACAAGAGAGTGATGTTCTGTCTCTACCTGTATGTGAAGAGACTGAAAACCAGTTCCTTCCTGCTCCTTTGCCAGGCTGGGAAGGGAGGAACAAGCAGAGCCCTAAATTTAGATTCCTCTTGAACACTAGACAGGAAACAGGGTATGTCTACACTGCCCTGCAGTTTGTGTGATGGAGGGTGCAAATAGCAGAGCGCATCAAAGGGCTGCATTGCAACTCCTCCATGTGGATGCTGCAGGCATGAACTAAAAGGTTCCTACTTTGCATTAATGTAATCCTCTTTAAACAGGATTACATTAATGGTTCCTAGTTCTCATTAACGTAATCCTGTTTGAAGAGGATTACATTAATGTGAACTAAGAATCTTTTAGTTCATGCCTGCAGTGTCCACATGGGGGTGTTACAGCGCCGTACTTTGGTCCGCACTGCTATTCACACCCTTGTCACCTGATCTGCAGAGCCGTGTCAACAAGCCCTTAGATCCCCTGTGGGACCGATATCAAGGTTCTGCAACAAACCATAACTCATGGGATAAAATTAACAAAGGGAATTCTCCTATTTCACAAGCTAATAGATCTCTTTCTCCCAAGGGAAGCGGTGGGAGCCCAATGCTCTGGACAGTGACAGTAATAATGCTCATAAGCAGAATAATTTTTTTAATAATGAGCATCAGGGCAGACATCACTCACTCCTCACCATGGGACTCAAGCTTGCTTATTCTGCACGCGAGCAGATCCTGGGCGCAGAGCAGAAGGTACTGCAGTAGTCATGCCATGCAGCCAGTGCACAAAGCAACAGTGACTGCTTTTGGAGGGAAGTTGGTACAGTCCTCTTTAGCCAGTGGGATGGTCATTGTGACATGAGCCACTCCAGGTGAGCAGAATGGGTAAGAGGGGGGAACTATTGAGCTTAGTTATTTTTGATTGTTGGTATCTTCCCAAATATGTATGTGGGTTCATCTACACTCCAGTCAAAGATGTGACTGCAGCATGTGTGGACATACCCACGCTAGCTTTGATTTAGGTAGCTGAAACAACAGCAGCAGGGAAGCCACAGCAGCACGAGCTGTACAACCCTGCCTGGGACCCTGGGGATGCACTTGAGTGGTTGGCTCACGCTGCTGCAGCTTCACTGCTATTGTTATTTGAGCTAGCTTGGGTATGTCTGTGTGGTACAGTCATACCTGTGACTGAAGTGTAGCGTAGACACGCCCTGTGTGAGTCTCCCAGGCATACAGCTCAAATCCCTTCTTCTGCTTCCTCATCAGGTATAAACTCCTCATCCTCATCTCCATCCCCCTCTTCTACTCTCTGCTTTACACTTCTTTCATGCAGTCCCTGTAAGCCTGGAAAGGCATGCTTACGTTTACTGGCCAGTTGAAAGTCAGGCTCTCTCCCTTCCCCACTGTAATGTAGAAATAATGAGGGGGGGATGGGACAGGAAAGAGGGAAGAAACAAAAATAACCCAAAGCAGAACGATGAAGCTACCTGGACCATCCCTCTGCCACTGATGGGCTGTCCCTGCAAATTTTTTTATTTTTATTTGGGGAGCGGGGGGAGGGAGAAGAGGCAGCTGGGTGTGGAAGAATGAGCAATGGTTGCAGAGTCTGGAAGTCTAATCCCAGCTCTATTGCCAATTCACTTTGTGGCCCTGAACAAGTCGTTTCACGCTTGACTCAGTTTCCTATCTGTAAAATGGGGATACTATTTACCTACACCTCTGAAGGGCTGTGAAGATTAGTTAGTTAATGTTTGTGCAGTGCTTTGAACTTGTACATGCCAAGTATTTTTTAATGTCTAGACTGATTTAACCAGATCCTAGTCTAGGTCTTTGTCTAGCATAGGTTGATTTAACTATATCCTTAAAGAAAGACAGCACATAAAGAACAAAGCCAACGCAGAAATAAAACCTAAAACCGAAAACCTCAAAACCTTATTACTTAGCAATCCATAAATAAATAATGCCATATACACATTAATTGCATTGCTCAATTAATATAATAAAATAATAATAATAATAATAATAATAAAAAATGGAGATATACCTATCTCCTAGAACTGGAAGGGACCTCGAAAGGTCATCGAGTTCAGCCCCCTGCCTTCACTAGCAGGACCAAGTATGGATTTTTGCCCCAGATCCCTAAGTGGCCCTCTCAAGGATTGAACTCACAACCCTGGGTTTAGCAGGCCAATGCTCAAACAAGCATGTTCCCACTTCATAGAATTGTTGTCAAAAGAAAACACTGCCCCTCCAAACCGACAATGGAATGCATACTTGTATAAAGGAGGTCGTTTTGAAAAGGCCTCTACAGAATGCCTTGAAATGGGTATGCCCACCCAAGCTGATTCGGCTGCCACCACTAGATGGCACAGCATTAATGAAAAGCCTGCAAAAGAAGGGAAACTGAGTTCTGATGTATATAATTAGAGGGAAAAGCACAGTCGTGTGTTAAAAAAAAAAGCAGAAATGGTTTTTATATATATATCCACCCCTCAGGGAATTTTCAGTCTGACAGTTCTAATGAGAGAGGCTTAAAAAAACAAGGGTGATTTTGATACTGTGGAAAGAATCTTTGGGACTAGATGTAATAGAGAAAAACACAAACCTGCACAAGAAACAGACTTTCACGCCTAACCTCAGGTTCCACCAAAACGATTACTATAATCTTAGCTTTGTTCCCAAAAGGAGGGTGAACCATACACCACCACCACACATTAAACTCAGCATATTTCATGAGCAGCAGGCTAGAGAAGAGAACGTTCCCTGCAGGTCAAGGTTGATATCACTGGCAAGGCAGCATGAAGGAGCTCGCATTGCAGTTGTCTGAACCACACCTCGTTTGCAGTTAAATATAGAACTTCACTTTCCGGAACTATTGCTCCTCTTAACCTTCAGAGCATAAATATTCAGAAAGAAATTTAAAGAAAAAAAAGAAAGACAGACCGTCTAAATCTATTGTCCGAAACCCAAGCCTAACAGCTAATCAACTGTCCTGGGAGAAATTCCAAAAAGTAGCAAAGCCAGGAGAATTGAATTATAGAACCCACAAGCAGCATTCTGGAAATCCAGAATAAACTGATTAGACCCTTTGATACACATGCACTGTATATAACACAGCTTGAAAGTACACGCACAGGGCCTGATTCTGATCTCACATAAACCAGTTTGACACCAAGTGTACCTCCACAAGAGTTACAGCTGATCTACACAAATCAAAACCAGGAAGGCTGCCAAATGAAACCATCACGTTCCTTATGCAGTTCAAGAGCCATATCCAGAGTGGTGCTGAACACCCATAACACCCATTCAATGCGGCAGAGGTACTAAATATGTGATTGCAGGATCCTTTGTATACACAGAAACAAACAAGCAAAAGGGGTGTGGAAGGGACAGTTCCGGGTGTGTCTCTGATGAAATTAATAAACATGGCATGTCGGCTGATCCTCGTAATTCAACTATACTACACATCTGTGACAAAAGACACATTTATCTTTGGCACAGCAGTCAGCCAACCAGTGCTCACTTTAACTGTGCAAAAGCGACTTCACACTGTCATTCCTGGGGCAAATGGAGATGATGCATTTGGTTAAGGGGACACACCGGGTCACTGGAGCCACGCTGCACTTTTTAAAAAAGCATGTCTTGCCCTTGGCCATGAATTGGTTGTCCTAGCCCACAGCAGAGTTAACTCAAACAACAAAGAGTGTACAGGTGAAGAAAACTACACAGTAATGCTCATACAAATCTCACATGTAAAGCTAAAAGCATCCAAGAAAAGCCCACTTAAAAGCAGCCTCTATGCGCTCAATTGGACACACGAACAGCACTTTAGTGTTCTCCATGAGTGGCACATCAGAACTACTGGGTGCTAGGAGGACACAAAACAATGGAACATATATGTAATAGGGTAAGGAAAATCCTTTGGTCTAGTGAGTTGGGCCAACTGCCTCCACTAGCAGCCAAATCCTAGAGATGAAGAAGAAAGCCACCAGTGTAAAGCAACTAGATCATTGTGCAATCTTAAACGCTATAAACAGAAGCAGAAAAATCCCTTCCTGTTCCCAGTGGTGATCAGCACTGGCCGGGCATCAGGAAACCTGCTTGTGTAAGCATGTATTACGAGTCATAAAATTGGTGGGCCTGGGACTGTGGTAACATGTAAGTGTATCCTGTATGCAACATCCCTGGTCTCCTACTCAGGTGTCTCCCTAGCTTTAGGCAATGTATTTGGACATATCAGTGATTAGTGTTTGTTTACAAAACCCCTTGCTACACTCAGCAGCGCCTAGAGTCAGGATCAGGGCACCATCGCAGTACACACTGTATAACCACACAGCAAAAGACAATCCCTGCCCCGAAGAGCTTACAATCAGAGACAAGATGCAAGGAATGAGCATGGCAAACAAAGGAAAGAAGGCAAGGAAGAAGGGGAAAACAACAATGAAAATAAGATCAAGTGGTTACCCAGATATCCTACTGCACAAGGTGGTGGTTTCTGATAGTTTAAACAAGGGGTAGGAAACCTATGGCACGCGTGCTGCCTTTCACTGATTTTCAGTGGCACTCACACTGCCTGGGTCCTGGCCACCGGTCCAGGGGGATCTGCATTTTAATTTAATTTTAAATGAAGCTTATTAAACATTTTAAAAACCTTATTTACTTTACATACAGCAACAGTTTAGTAATATATTAGAGACTTACAGAAAGAGATCTTCTAAAAACGTTAACATGTGTTACTGGCACTCGAAACCTTAAATCAGAGTGAATAAATGAAGACTCGGCACAGCACTTCTGAAAGGTTGCTGACACCTGGTTTAAACAAACCAATTTTAACATTTCCTCTAATACACAAAATTGTCCCTCCCTTACTGAGGTACAGCCAAACCATTACAAACTGATTTCTTGTAGGGGTCAGAGCGGAGGTGAGTCTTGAGGAGGGATCTGAAGGAGAAGAGGGTAGTGTTTAGCATTGTCTTTTTGTTCTTTGTACAGTACCTAGCACAATGGCGTCTTGATGCAGAGCTAGGGCTCCTGGGTGCTACAGTCATACAAAACAACATAATAATCATTGCAATGTGGGGAGGGAAGGCATGTTTTCGTGCCCCAAAGAGCTTCAATTCTAAATCAGAGAGACCGTACAGTACAGACACAGTGAATTAAAGGTCCAAGTCTCAAAGTGGTGCAGAACTGCAATACTTTGCTGTCACTTCCCAAATATCACCTTGCAGAGGGGACACTTGGTTCTAAAAGTACTTCACAACTTTTTGTTTTAATGCTAAACTTCTGACCCATTATATTTAAGGGACAAAGTAAGGAACGAGGAAGAGAAAGGAAGAGGAAAACACCATTGGAGTGACTCTCCTATGGGTCTCACACTATACTAACTACTTGCTTAGTTAGTGCAAACCCCGCTGAAGGTAGGGTGACCAGACAGCAAGTGTGAAAAATCAGGACAGGGGCAGGGGTGGTAGTGGTGGTGGGTAATAGGAGCCTATATAAGACAAAGCCCCAAATATTAGGACTGTCCCTATAAAATTGGGACATCTGGTCACCCTAGCTGAAGGCTACGGGACTCTGCACTGATGCAAGGCTCTGCAGTATTAGCTTCCAATAAAGGATGGGGCCTTCCATTACACAGACTCTTCAGGGCAGGCACAGGTTTATCATTTAAGAGAAGCATTTACGAGGAACAGATTTAACAAACCACAGTGGTGGAGTGTCAAGAGAAGAGTTGGAGATAATTGCTATTTACTGACCCCAAGACTGCAAAGCCTCACTTGTGTGGATTGTCTCATTACTTCACCCAGAACATCCCTGTGAGTAAAACACGTTTGCTTGAGGAAGGGTGGCAGCATTGGGCCCCAAAGGTATTTAACATTTGTGGTCTCAGCAGCAGTAAAAGCAGGCTGTCTCCTGCTACCAACTCCTGTGACGTGACAGAGCCTAGTGTCTGAGTGAAGGAAAGGAGAAGTGCTTCATACAGTGGAAGTGCACTCACAAATAGAGAGCACATATTTCAGAACCTGCAAGTGGCTGAGAGCCTCCATCTCCCCAGATTTCTTTAGGAGCTGAAAGTGTTGATCCCCTCCTGGAGGTGCACAACCACTTTGCAGGATCAGGCCCTTGCTATGTCAGAGTTAGGAGGCAGGTGTAGTAAGTGAAGGCCCTGATAAAGGCCCAGTATGAGGCCTGAGGCCTAAACTAAAGTAATGTCAAGACTTAGCTAGAAAGCAAAGTCAAGCTGTGAGCTGAAGGCCAGCTCAGTTCACAGATGCTGGCAAGGAAAGGGCTGATATTGCATAAACATATATTCACCTAGCATACCGAAGTATAAACATGGTACCAGAACACCTTATATTGGAACATTCCACAGATAAGAAAGAACAGGCCGACCCATCCCAATGAAAGGGGCACAAGGGTAATATGATGGATAGAGTTGTTTTGATCGAACCAACATGTACAAGGTGAGAGGCGGCACCTTACTACGTAGAGAGGTTGTACCTTGCTACGTAGAAGGGTTGTACCTCAATACGTCAGAAGTGATGTGTAACTTGTTTGTACCTGTGTATAAAAATGTATCCCTGGGGCGATGTCTTTGTCCGGCCTAGGGGGCAGCGGAAAGTCCCGCCACTGACTGAGCCGGGTCCATTGCCAAGAGGCACTTTCTCGTAGTATGCCCTGTAGAGTAACAATCTGGAGGGAACTGCAATTGTGTTCGAGATCGCAATAAACCTGGCCGACGTGCCTTCGTACCTTATTAGACTCTGTGGTCATTGGGGGTTCTCTTCGGGTCTGCTGTGTCAGCTATCTGCAGAGCTGGGGCAGCACAAGAGGGAACACGCGCGCAGCCGAGTGATACCAACAGAGAGAGAGCAGAGCACCACACCGGTAGCATCTGACAACACCACACCTCTGACAACAGCAGGCATCAATGCGCATTGGAGAGAATAAAGCCCTATGTGAATTTTTGAACGCCATATAGTTTGGAGGCATGATTGTGGCCCTCACCAAGTGATCTGCTGGGTATGCAAATGCCATCGATACTATAGCGATGAGCGTGACGTGCATGAATAGTTTGATTATTGCCAGTGCACTAGGCGCTTCAGCTGCCTTTATGAAAAGGAGCTGAACCGCTCCTTATTGCAACATCTCCATAACACGTGTATCCTATTCTACTCCCCAGGGATGAGCTGGAAGATGGCATGAAAAGCACCTACAGCTTTTGACTTTCATGGTCTATGTAATCTCTTGTGCTTACAGGTTAAAATTCTGGGGCGTTTAATATTTTATTATTTACAATCCCTTAATCTTCCCTATGTTCTAGAACACGTCTAGCAGGAAAATACTACACACAACAGCCCAAATGCTGCATAGTAGACAGGCTTGGATATGGAGGTATTTGTCCAAACCCAGCAACATCTGCAGGATCTTGTGCCCTAACTGCAGATCCTCTTCTCAAAAGGGTTTGGGCCTGTTGCTGTATGGAGCTTCCAGATTCCCCTCTGGCTGTCAGCACAAGGTGCTCACAGACAGCGCATTACCAGGGACTAGCATAATGCCCGGTGAACGCCACACTCCAAAGTTGGAAGAACATTGAATGGGGGGAAAACATTGCCTCCCAGCAATTTAGCCTTTACAAGGAATAAGCACTTACCCCTACATGGTCACTCTGTACACGCTGGGCCTTTCCCAGCTGCCAATTTAGGCACTAGAGAGATTCTGAAGTGAGCAGAGGGCAAGTACAAAAGCAACGCGTGCAGGCAGCAGGCAGACCTTGCTAGGAGAGTGATTAATTTCTGAAAGGCTGAGAAGCTGGGAGTTCTAACGAGCACTTGCTACTCTGCTAATGTATTTGAATGGATCTACCTTGCCCTATACTGTTGCCTGCCAACATCCAGGGCTGTAACAGGCTTCTGGGCAGGGAATTTGTTACTTATCAGGCAAAGCTCACTTACACAGCACTGTAAATGGACAGGGTGCTGTACAAATGCCAGCATAAAATAAGATATTAGTTTTATCTGTTTGAGGTAGGATCTGCAAAACAGAAAGAGATGCACAATACAAAGCAAAGATCATTCGCAAAGCAAAGACTCCCATCTAGACAGAGTCTGAATTAGCTAGAATGAAAGCTCCCTGGAAAGCTAAGGAAGAGCTGAATAACAAAGACCTGGAAGAATCCACAAACTGAACCAAGGGCAAGGCCTCCCAAGAGCTATAAAGAATGTTCAGCAGGATCAAGAGGACTATGGGATGTAAAAGCTTTACATGAAATGGGGTGTAATACTTCCTCCTAGTTCTCTGAAGGAAAAAACATGTCCAGATAGCTAATTGGCTTGCACACTACTGAAGCACACTCACGGTAAAGCAGTTGTTACTCATCAGAGCAGGGACAAATAGTATCTCAATCTATTTCTATTTAATGCACATCAAGGCCTTGGCAACCCCAAGGAGATACATACCTTTCCATAACTGCCAGGCACTCCTTTCTCCATGTGAACCGACTGCCTCGCCGTAGTCTGAAGGTCCCAGAGGTAGCTGTGACTGGGGGAGGCGTCTGTCTCCATTCTGGCTCTTCTACTGGGATTGGAGCAGGTCTCATACTTAACGTAGCCCCTAAAAACAAGAATAAATACTGTGTTTCCTAATGAACTGTAAATCTTGCTTCTCTTCGCAGTCCTGCTAATAAAGAAACAACTGACTGGGGAAGCCATTTAAGCCAAAGATAAAACACTACCAACGAACACATTAAAGACACATGAGGCCAGATTGTGTCCTCACACAGGCAAGAATCAGCAATTACCCTGTTGAAATCAATAGAGTTAAACTGGTCTAAGTCAGAGGAGAATCAAGCATGGAGTCTTCATTATACCCACTTTGGAAGAGGCGATTTGCCCTCATCAGGATGACCAGCTTCATACAGAAATGTCTGAGCTACACTCAGCTGGGACCCATTCCGGCTTTGCTTTGTGTTCTTGTCATGAACATAAGAATGGCCATAGCGAGTCAGGACAAAAGTCCATCTAGCCCAGTATCCTGACTTCTGACAGTATATTGAAGTTAGGCTTACCAGCCTGTAATTGCTGAGATTGCCTCTGGTGCCTTTTTTAAAGATTGGTGTCACATTAGCTATCGTCCCGTCATGTGGTACAGAAGCTGATTTAAATGATAAGTCACATACCACAGTTAGTTCTGGAATTTCACATTTGAGTTCCTTCAGAACTCTTGGGTGATACCATCTGGTCCTGGCGACATATTACTGGTTAATTTATCAATTTGTTCCAAAACCTTCTCTAATGACACCTCAATCTGGGACAGTTCCTCAGTTTTGTCACCTAAAAAGGAGGACTCAGGTTTGGGAATCTCCTTCACACCCTCAGTCGTGAAGATCGATGCAAACAATTTATTTAGTTTTTCCGCAATGGTAGGGTAACCAGACGTCCTGTTTTTAAAGAGACAGCCCTCTATTTAAGCCCTCCTGCAGGTGTCATGACTTTTTCTTAAAAATGGGCAAATTGTCCTGTATTTTCTGTCTTCTTCCCCTCAGTACCAATGGGGGGGGGGATGTCTTACTGAGGGGGTCCTGCTGCTGGCCGGATGCTTACTTGCCAGCCACCGGCCCACCAGCAGTGAGTGGGGGGTCCACTGGCCAACAATGGGGGTGGGTGTGCAATGCTGGTGGCAGGGAGAAGATGCAGCGCACGGGCCTGGTCGCACCCCGTGCTGGTCTGCCAGCAGAGCTCCCACTGCGTGCTGGCTCTTGGGCAGCATGGCCCTGCCCCATTTCTGGCCGGCACTGGCTACGCGCTGCAGTAGCTGGTGTGTGTGGGTAGGCGCCAGACGGCGGCCAGTTACATGTCACCTCTGCTGCCCACCTATTGGCCCTTTATGTGCTCTCTGTCCTCTCCCTGCTTTGCCCCCGTCCAGCTCCGCTGCTCTACCACATCACCCCCCACAGAGGGCATCCCACACCCAGCACTGTGGGGAGAACCAGTCCCTGATCAGAGTGCTTAGATCACCAACAGCCTGGACAGCACTGCCTCTGACTGGGCCGGTGCCCCGGGAAAGCCCAAGATCTTCCAGCCCGAGACGCTGGCCAGGAGGAGCCGAGCCGAGCCCTGCATGTGCCAAAGCCCCGCATAGTGCTTCGTCCCCCCTGACCCGGCCTGGAAGCAGCTCCTATCCCTTTCCTCCTGCAGTGCTGAAAGGATGCTGCTGCCTACATTCTGGGGTGAACTCTGGCATAAATCTGGGGAGGGGTGGCATGTGACCTTGCCCCTCCCCTGCCCCCCCAGCCCCTCCGTGTTGCCTCGGGAAGACACGGCACAAGGTACCAGGGGAGGTGGGTCCGTCCCGGGGGCCCAGCCAGGCATGGAGGGCGGAGAGCGCCAGGCAGGGTCAGTCGGTCACCCCTCCGTGTGAGAGAGGTGTATGGGAGTGTGTGTGGATAGGGGTGTGTTTGTTACCCCTCACAGTGTGAAACCTAGAAACTTAAAGATAAGAAGGTAAATAAAATAATCCAGCTACGCAGTATTTCTTTTTAACAGGGGCTCAGTCAACTTGATGTTAATTTGAATGTTGGTACTGCATAGTTCTGATTGATTGACGTTGAACTCACTTGAACTCCAGTAATTTTACCAGGTGTCTCGTATTCAGAATAGGAAAATATGGTCACCCTAGGCAATGGCCATATCCCCCTTCACTGCTTCTTTAGTATCGTGACCACCTAGTGGCTCCATTGGTTATTTAGCAGGCTTCCTGCTTCTGACGTATCTTAAAAAAAAGTTATGCCATTACTTTTTGAGTCTTTGGTTAGATGTTCTTCAAATTCTTTTTTGGCCTTCCTAATGATATTTGTACACTTGACTTGCCAGAGTTTATGCTCCTTTCAATTTTCCTCAATAGGATTTAACTTCCACTTTGTAAAGGATACTTTTTTGTCTCTCTCTGCTTCTTTTACTTTGTTGTTTAGCCACGGCGGCACTCTTTTGGTTCTCTCACTATGTTTTTTAATTTGGGATACACATGTAATTTGGGCATCCATTGTGGTGTCTTTAAAAAGTTTCTATGCAGCTTGTAAGGATTTCACTTTTGGCACGGTGCATTTTAATTTCTGTTTAACTAACTTCATTTTTGTGTAGTTCCTCTTTCTGAAATTAAATGCTACCATGGTGGGCTGCTTTGGTGTTTCCCCAAAACAGGGATATTAAACTGTATTATGTTATGGTCACTATTAGCAAGCCATTCAGCTATATTCACCTCTTGGACCAGATCCTGTGCTCCATTTGGGACTAAATCAAGAATTGTCTCTCCTCTTGTGAGTTCCAGGACTAGCTGCTCCAAGAAGCAGTCATTTAAGCTCTCAGGAAACTTTGTCTCTACTTCCCGTCCTGAGGTGACATGTACCCAGTCAATATGGGGATAGTTGAAATCTCCCATTACTATTGAGTTTTTTATTTTTATAGCCTCGCTAATCTCCCTGAGCATTTCACAGTCACTATCAGCATCCTGGTCAAGTGGTCAGTCAGCGGCGTATTATCGCCTAGGCCAACAAATTTGCCAGGGTGGCAAATTTGCTCGTGACCTCTCCCCAACTCCGCCTCTTCCCCAAATCTTTGGCCCTCCTCCTCCTCCAGGCGCAACGTGCTTCCCTCCATCCACCTCCCTCCCAGGCTTGCCACACGAAAACTCTGGGAGGGAGGGAGAAGCGAGTAGCGGTGCACTTGGAGGAGGCAGAGCAGAGGTGAGGTGGGGCCCGCGGACACAGGGAGTAACCGGGGGGGGCCGGGAACCGCTGCCCACCCCAGCTCACCTCCGCTCCACCACCATCCCCTAAGCGCCACAACTCCCCTTCTCCCCCATCCCTCCCAGGCTAGCTGCGCAAAAGCACTGGGAGGGAGAAGCAAGTAGTGGCACGATCAGAGGAGGTGGAACAAAAGTGAGTTGGGGCCAGCGGGCGTGGCAAATGACTAAGGGAGGGGAGCAGGGAACCACTCTCTGCCCCAGCTCACCTCCACTCCATCGCTGCCATCCCCCATAGCGCCACAACTCCCCCTCTCCCCCCTCCCTCCCAGACTTACGGCGGGGGAGCAGAGGTGAGCTGGCAGAGGGGGAGCGGTGGCAATTTTTTGAGGGCCTAGAGGCGCCAAATTTGTTAATCCGACACTGTGGTCAGTAATATATCCCTACTGCTATATTCTTATTACTCAAGCGTGGAATCACTATCCATGGAGATTCTATGGTACAGTTTGGTTCATTTAAGATTTTTACTTCATTTGACTCTACACTTTTTTCCCCACATATAGTGCCCCTCCTTGACCAGGTCTGTCCTTTTGATATATTTTGTACCCTGGTATTACAGTGTCTCATTGATTATCCTTATCCACCAAGTATATCAATATCCTCATTTAATACGAAGCACTCTAGTTCACCCATCTTATTCTTTAGACTTCCAGCATTGGTATATAAGCACTTAGAAATGATCACTTTTTAGCTGTCTGCCAGTATGTAATAGAGTGAAAGGGGTGAAGAACCTCACATGGCTTAACCCTAGCAATGCTTGCCCTACATACTGTTAATGAGTGGAGAACTCATTACCAGCTTTGGCTGTATCAACTGCCTAATGACTATTTTCCTTACTGAGGATCAGCACTCTGAGAAGGGTGGAAGTCTCTTGAAGAGTTAAAACTTTCTCCTGGGTAATTTCAGTAGTAAGTAAAGCACATCCCTGTTAGTCTTGCGCACACGAGGGCGGTGTCTGGGGAAGTTCCCTCAGCCCTACATGCAGTAGCGCTGTCTTTCTCCCCCCCACCCCCCCGATGCTGTAGTTTATTGCTGTGCAAAATATTTACCCAGTTAAATGTGACACCATCAGCTGGTTGCACCATCATTTCAAAGTAGGATTTTGGCCAACTTTTACCAATGCTGGTGCACGAATTTGTACATTCTAATGTTTCCGAAAAGTATCTGACAGACACAGCCCTTCAAAACACAGAATTAATGGGTCAGCAAGAGTGGGGAAATACTAGCGGACCCCCCTCCAAGTGTCTTACTAACAAACCTCCCCCTGACCAGGAGCTGGGAGAGCAGAAGCTCCCTCCATCTGCTCATAAGCAGGCAATTGGTTAGCAGTGTTGTCTCAGAAATCAGATAAAAATGAAAGAGGGCATTTCAGTGATGCTTAGCATCAAGGTAACAGCTGCAGAGAAATGATATTATGTTAGTGTGTCTAAAATATTTCTTAGGTAAAGGAGAAAAAAATGAATAATTTTTTTTAGAGCATAAATCTGCTTCCATGTAAATCAGGCGTTGATGTATTTACTTACTGAGTATAAAATGCCTTTCTGTTTTGTTTTGTTTTGGGTAGTGATAGTCTTGGTGGTCATTTCACCCATTTCTCTTTTCCATGGGGCAATATCAGTAAGAGCAGCATCCTGAAGTTGGCAGACACTGGAGAAACGTTTTGAGAACTGGGGATGAATATAGGCCACCACCTCAACACATGCACATGAGATCTGGCACAAGGAAAACCACACAGGAGCATCAGGTGCTTGGATCTCAACAGGTGATAGGGGAAGTGCTGTTCAGCATAAGCACTGCTGGCATGATCGTTGGTGAAGGAATCTGAGAGAGTTTCTCCTCTGAGCCCTTTGGTCACTTGTTCTTTTAACCTGCTGCCTCAAAGGATCACTCTGATGTTCTGCCCACCCAGCTCTGCTTTTATAGTTTCTCTAAAACAAAGGCACAGCATGTTCCATACTAAGGGCCAGATTCTTCAATTATACCAATGCACCTCTGCATGCAGATCTAGTTTACCTGTACAGTTATGGGTGTATACAAAAGCCTATGACAGATCACAAGATCTGGCCCTGAAACCAGCAGATTTTTAAAAGAAGGGATACTGCTATGTTTTTGGCTGAGTAGAGCCACAAAGTTGGGCAGCAATTAAGTAAAAGCTCTGAGAACTGTGCCTTGGTATATACATCAAAAGGTGAGGAGCTCTGTACATGAAGAGAGATAAATTGTGTGGGATAAAGTGTGGGGAAGCCCTATCCATAGAGCATATAGGATTAGCATCTCCTACTGTCATCCAGTGCCAGATGTGACCTTGCAATGAAATGGATGGGACTAACTGGTTCACTGGAAGGACCATATCTAGGTATCAGGGAGGAGTTCAGTCTCCATCGCCCTTTCAGTGTTTGGCCTTTGTGCTGAAATTGCCAGCTAGGTTACCAGTTTATTTGTTGTTCCCTTTCCCCTAATCACCATCTTCTTGTGTGTCTGTCCTTAGACTGAGAACTCCTGGGGGCAGGGACCATGTCCTCTTTCCACAGAGTTTAAAACCAGAAAGAACAACTGGATCATTGATTCTGACTGCCTGTAAATTTCACCCTGATGCCCTTATGCTGATCCCAATGACTTTAGTTAGATTAAAGAATTTCAGTCCTCAAGAGACTAAACTATTCCATGCCACTGGCAGAGAACAGGAGAGACCAATGTGTCACTAATGTCTGGGGTTCCAGCAACAGTAAGGAATTGATTAGGTGAGAGATGCCCAGATGATCCTAGCAGGCGATCTATGCCCTATGCTGCAGAGAAAGGCAAAATGCCCTTAAGGCTCCTGACAATCTGACCTGGGGGAAATATCCTTCCTGAGCCCAAATTTGGTGATCAGTTTGGTGATTTGAAACTGCAACCTAGGCTCCCTGCAGTTTAACAGACAAGCCTATCATTTGGGTATAAGCTCTTCAGCGCAGGGATCTGTTTTCTGTGAAACGCTTAGCACACTTGATGCACTTGAAGAACAATCATACCATCGCGGCCCCAATACAAAGCTCCTGGGATAGCCAGCATCTTACTTTTTCCATAAGCTTTTATTTTAGAGCCAGACAAGGGCTCCCATGACATTAAATTTATGGAAAAATGCTACATGTTGCTGACAACTGCCTCTCTTCAACCTGGCAGCACACACAGCCTTGTCCAAGACGACTATTACTGCCTTCCTATTAATTAATTGGCAGGAAGGAAAAAAAACAACAGCTTAAACGTGGGCAATCAGACCCCACATTGTAGTCTTAACACAACATTTCTACAGCTTGCCCGGCTCTGTCACAGCCCAGACAGAGAGAAGGTGCCCAGGTTACTAAGCCATGAACATCTCACATTGCCCCCTGCTCCCAATCAATCTATTAAGGCCAACCTTAATCTTTTTATTTCAAAACATGGGCACGGGAAGATTTGTTTGAACAATGCAAGATTTCACTGATGCAGTAATGCTTAAATTTGATTCCAAAACACATTTATAAAGTGCCAAACAGGTGTTCAGCCCTTCACAAAACACGACGCAGTCCCTTCCCCCAAAATGCCCCATCTCATTAAAAAAAGCATCACTGTTAATTAGATTAAATAAAAGACATTCCAATGTCAACTGATCTTAATATTTTGCACTGATTATTTCTTTACACAAAATCTGCCTTCACCCTGATCTGCAACTGCTTCTATAAAGAAAAACACAAGCGCTAACACATAAAATGACCTGTCAGTTTTGCAGCATTATCATTAACTCCAATGTCCTCTTCTCCAGAAAACCACTGATCATCAAGTTGGGAGCAAGATTATTATATATAGTAGGAACAATATGGCCCTATTATTGCATCAGAGTTAAAACATATCCCATAACTATTTTTATTTCATAACAAACTAGTTTTATCTGAGGCTGTCTGAACAACAGTAACAAGCAAAGACAATAGAAAGATGTAGAGACTATCCATGGAGAAAAACTAAACAGCAAAGAACACATACCAAAGGCCAGACAAAGGTGGGAGTCAACAAAACCTTTGGAGGAGGTGAGCCCGCTTCTGTATTAATAGCAGCAAACATTACAAAATCTTCTTGTTCTAAGGCTTCAGAACACACAATTGCTAGATTAGCAGAAGCAGGACTGTATGCGAGTGATTTGCAGCATAACCCACCTATGCAGCACTGCTATATAATGAAAAAGAAGAAAAAAGAAGTGTCTCATTTTTTGCTGTATTTCTGATCTGTCTCTGTCTTACAGTAGCATCTAGAGACTCTATCATCATGTTGGTGCTGTACACACATACAATAATAGACAGTCCCTTCCCTGAAATGCGTACAGTCTAGATAGATAAGTCAGACAAAGGAAGTATTATCCCCACTTTACAGACGGGAATGGAAGCACAGAGAGTTTAAATGACTTGCTCAAAGTCACACAGCAAGGGTGAAAGCCAGGGATTGAGCCCACATCTCTTGAGTACAGTGTCTTAACCACAAAACCATCCTTCCTCTTGAGGTCCCAGGTTGATTCTATCTACCTTTCTGGCCCTTCAAAACTGTTCCTGTTCTACAGGAAGGGAGTGTCTTTTTCAATGTTGCTCAGCTGAATTCAGCCTGAGAGACTCCAAAAAGGGACAGGTCCGTAGATATAAATTCACCTAAATAAGAATTAAACTGAGAAAGAGAAAGTAGCTCCCATGCCCCACTGTCACCAAAGAACTCCCAATTCCCAATGTGACACCACAGCTCAGAGTAAACAAGTCACGGAAGGGAAATGGATACAGTTGTCTTTCCAGCTGATGGCACTGTAGGGGAGACAGGAAGAAGAAAAACAGACAAAACAAAGCAAGCCTCTCTGTAGAAAGTTAGAAAATGGAAAAGGTACATGCTGATAATTTAATTTTGTGAGTTCTTCAGAAAAAGGGTTGTGTTTTACTGAATGGTCGTACAGCACCAAGCACAACATAAGTTTCTTCAGGCAAGAACCACATCTCTGTCTATATGACGTATTCACCATTAGCACTCAACCAATATATATTAATTATCCACTGGCTGGCCAGTCTGGACTGCAATACAATCGGTTGCGTGGCAACAGCTCAAAGCAGCGGATTGTCCTAAAAAAAATTTTAAAATCCCCTCGAGTGGAAAATTCGAACAGCTATGGAAAAACAAAAAGGTTTTTCCAAGTCTCTCTAAGTAAATTGAATGTTCTGTTGGTCCTAAAGGGAATTTAAAGGCATCAATGCAATCCCTTGGCATAGATAAGTGTCACTTTGTCTTTACAGTACTTGAAAAGGCTGTGTAAGGTCCCTTATGAAAAACCAAAATTAAAAAACCCCAGTCAGCGGCTGTTCAAGAAAATCTTTCCCATGCCAATACGAAAAGAAAAGAAAAGAAAAAAAAAAAACAGACAAATCCTCAGCCAGTTAGACAGTGAAATAGAACTTTAGAGATTAACGTCAATTAATTTTTTCTCATCAGAAATCAGTTCTGAGGAGTGAAAAGACACATAGGAGATACGGAGGAGGAAGGTGTCACTGCTGAGTTCAACACGGACTCCCTTAGCGTGGCCCAGAACACACTCTCTCAAACAACCCTCGGCAATACTAGCAGAAGGATCCATAAGGTTTATAGGAAACAAATCTAAGCAGCAGTTTCAATCTTCAGGAGAGGTCGTATCCTGTTTCTCAGTTCTTTCCAAAAGTTCCAGTCCTCTTTTCCTGTCAGTTTTTGGGCCATATCTTCTGTCAAAGGGGAATTTCTGGGAATTATTCCATGGGGTTGAACCTGAGAATATGAAGGCAGCTGATGCTAAAACTTGTTCCCTGTAACCTTACAGAGCCTTAGACAGTGCCAATTGCAACATCAACAGGGATTGTAAAATTGGTGTTCCTCACTGATCACAGCAACCTGTCAGCACCTCCCTCCCCTGGGCACATTCACTCTCTAAACAGCATTTCCAGATGCTTGAGAGAAAAGACAAAACTTTGAACTGTGTCTCTGAACCTAGCTGACCTTAAATTAAAGTATTCCTGCACCAATTAATGTATGAAGCCTCTTTATGTGTGGTTTACACACACAGCACTAGTTTTCAGAATCTGGTTTTACTGGTTGGACTTAGAACTCAGACTTTTGGAGCAAAGTGGACTCAGACAGACACTGAGTTTTGATTCCCTTTAAATCAATTACATTTCAAAGGGAAGATAGATGGCACAAGGTGGGTATAAGCAGGCTTCAGATTAAACAAAGCAAAACTGAGGCTGAATAGGTGGTAGCCAAGGACTGTGGGATTGTCTGTCACAAGGGAGTAGTGAAAGCCTGGGTCAAGCAAGAAACTACAAGGAAGAGTCCTGCAAGGGGACAGACTAGATGATAACTTCACAAGTAACACTTCCATCCCTTATTTCTGTGATTTTCTACAATTTAGTTAGAGCAATGGAGAACTTTACTTTTCCTCTTTATATCTGAACTCTCTTTTGATTTTTCAGAGGAGAAGTAAGCAGGCTTTGCAAGACAAATCTTGACACCATCATATCCCAACCACAGGTTCAGGGCATGATCCAAAAACCCATGGAACTCCACTGAAAGACTGGATCTGTAAAAAGTGACAAAGAGTCCTGTGTCACCTTATGGACTAACAGACGTATTGAAGCATAAGCTTTTATGGGTGATACGAAAACTTATGCTCCAATACGTCTGTTAGTCTACAAGGCGCCACAGGACTCTGTCGCTTTTTACTGAAAGACTGACATTGATTTAAGGGGCTCTGGATCAGGTCCTTAAACCTCCTGTTGTTAGTTTATATGACACAGCTATTTTCAATGCCATGGCATGTTTAAAGTTCCCTTCTCTTGATCCAACAGGGTTTATCTTTTATTTATATTGAGAGGCTGAGTGTAAATTTAAAGCCAGCTGATCACACCTCCAACAAGACTTCATATTCCCACACTTTCAGAGGGTGTGAAAATGAGCCAAGCAACCAAGAAACAGGCCAGAGCTGAATAGCTGGAGAGGCAGTGCTCTGGGTCCTTGCTGCAACCAAGAGTTTACACTTAAAAACAGTTCTATTCACAAGGAGGCTTAGCCTCATTCCTCCCCCTTTCCAAAAAGTAACTCAGTTACGGGATGGCACCTCTTGGAAGACGCTTCAGTTCAGCAAGGTGAAGGGAGCAATCAGTGCCACTCGCAAACATGACCCAGGGTTTATTTCAGAGGTAAAACCTTAGCTTGTTTTGTTTACCAGGGTTCGTCTTCTCAAGCTGGTACCATCTGTAAAATGCCCTTTTCTTTTGTTCACTCAGGTCTGACCCCTGCTGCAACAGCCAATGAGAGATCCGGCTCTGGCTGATACCTACAAGAAAGAAAGAAAAAGAGAGAGAGAGAGAGAGTGCTTTTGTTCTATTTAAATTTTGAACGAGATTCAGTGATAGTGAAAGGTACTGGCCTAAGAGGCCCAGAAACTGAAAGCTAATATTTTATACATAGAAAAGGTACACATTTCAAGCTTCCCCCACAGCGTCCCACCAGTGTGCCTCAACTTTTGTCCTTTATTATTTTTGACCTGACTCAGCCTCCATACCCACAGCAGGAAGCATAGTATCGCAGTTAGTGGAAAGTTCACCAGACTTTGGAGTGAGGAGATCGGGGTTTTATTCCTACTTGGCCACTATTACATGCATCTGAGGAAGTGGGTATTCACCCACGAAAGCTCATGCTCCAAAACGTCTGTTAGTCTATAAGGTGCCACAGGATTCTTTGCTGCTTTTACTTGGCCACTGACTCTCATGACATGACTTTGAGGAAATCATAACATGGTGGTGCCTCAGTTTACCCTCAGTAAAATGGGAATATTGGTACTTACCCGTCATTGTAAAGTGCTTCAAGATCTACAGACGAAGGTTATTAAAGGGATTATAATGATAAAATGTTTGCAGTGCATGTGGAGCTTGACAATAAGGTGAAAATAGAACAGCAGTTTGAGATATACAGATATTAGTCCAACAGAAAATGAAGTCATTCACCTACCAAGTCATATCTCACAGCCCAGAAACAAACAAAACCAAGCTGTCAGATGATAAACTGCTTCCAAACACTATTTACCTGAGCTGGATTAGACCTTGTGACCTAGAGGTGAAAAGCTCTATCTCTCTAAGAGAAATTTGAATCAGACTTGCATAAAAATAGCAAGAGGAGAAAATTTTCCAGAAGCTGGATATTTTTTTTCCAGAGTGAAGTGGAATGCAGGATCAACGTCGGCATTCCATCCATAACACTGAAGGACAAATTAATTAGGAAACAAACCAAAACTAACCAGTTTCACAAGTAAAGAAACAGGACTCAAAACCTACTCGGATGAGAATCACATACTCATTGGTGATCAACACAAGCTATTCCTTATAATTCAGTGTTCAAATGGCTGAAACAGAAGACTAACAGAAAGGGCAAAGGAAATGCCAAGGGTGCATTCTCAACAAGGCTGTTCAGCCATTAGAAAGGGTTACAACATACAAACTCTCTTGGGGATTAAAGTCCTAGGAGGTGCTCACAGTAACAATCAATATATTGCTAAACATCACCTGTGCCAACACCTGTGCAGAGTTACAATACACAACACGAAGATTGCTTTTCATGAGGTAATCACACCTTCCTCGCCCATCTTGTGCTCTCATGATCATATTTAACTTATGAGAAATAGGCCCCTGGAGTCTTACATTTTTTCTAACATGGGATTTTTTCCTAACATGTATTTTTGAGTTAAACAAAGATACCAATAACGTTTCAGAATGATTCAAAATCTCAGGGGAGTCCAATTCATATGGGCTAACTCCAACTAGATTTTCAAAAATCATAGTTATGTTCCTAACTAGCCTGTATTATATATAAAATTCTGGAGCTACTTTATTTCATTTGTCCTGCAGGAAAAGGGTGGGTTTGGTTTTTTAAACAGGAACTCCTTTGTGTTCAACAGAAATCCTTGTGCAAGGATGCAGGAGAGAAACTGAAGGCTCCAAGAGTATATTCTGACTGGCTTGCTGCAGGCAGGACTGTATGCTTTTATTGTATATCCATTTTGTATTCCCAACCAGCCTCTCTCAGGGACTGCGTCTGCCCTATCTATCAAAGATGGTGCAAAAAGCAGAGACAGTCCCACTTAGTCATCCCCAAAGTTGAAATCATGTCAGCTGGAAGCATGTGCTCAGTAAAGGGACCTGGTTCTGAAACCTGTGTCCTTTGGTGTTCCATCACAGTCCGTATCAGGCCGCTTTTTGAGCACAGTGCTACATGCCTGAAGCGTGTGGCCTCTCAGTTGTGGTTTCTCAGCTGGATGAGTTTTGTCTGTTGCTGGGTGAGGATAGTAGTAGTTTATTACCTGGTTTCTAAGTACTGTGGTCTGCCTTTAATTATGTAATAAAAATATTGTGTGTACAGCTCTTTGGTAACAAAGTAGGATATAAAACCAAAGTATCAGATACCACAGTTATGGATACAGAACATATTTTCATAATAATATATTCAGGCATCCACGCTTTGCCCAAGAGGCTGCACTGGCAACTTGCTACACTTGTTTTGTTTTGTATAAAATAGTACAGATTGCAGCTACCTAATACACTAGTGCTGCCTGCAAATGTTAATGGTAACCTGGTCCAGTGGGTGAAGCAAAGGAGTGAGAGCCAGGACCCTGGGATTCTATTCCCAGCTTCACTACTGACTCATTGCGGTCTTTGGTACGTCACTCTGCAGTTAACCCCTTTCTGTAAAACGGAGCTTTGTACAGGATCTTGAAATGCACAGATCAGAACAGTGCTCTTCTACAAATTCTATGCACACTACTGCAGGTTCCAACATGACATGCTCTGTAATGACTACTGCATCCCAGGACCTGCACTTCAGAATGCTGTGGGCTGCATCTCATCTATATCAATACACCAACTCCAGGTAATCACTCCTGTTGAGAATCAGACTCTTTTCTCACTGTCCACACAGCTAAAATTCTTTTTCAGACCTCATACCCAGTTTCTGTGGTTTCCCCAACACCCACATCACCCTCAACCCTCCTATCTCCAGCCCATACAAAATGCAGCTGCTAAGATAATCTTCCTTGCTCACTGTTTTGATCAGTCAGCTTTTCTGAGTTCTCCATAGGTTCCCCTTTTTCTGCTGCATCACTTTCAAACTTCTTGTGATCACTTTCCTCCCCAATTCTTCATCTCTCTTTGTCAGTTGAGATCGGATGCTCTCTGGTGCAAATATTGTAGTTTCCACTGTTAGAAAAATGCTAGCACATTTTGGATGCTAATGCAAATTAAATAATATTTTGTATTTATTAAATGCTAACTAAGGCTACTGGGAATTATTTCCTCTGTGAAATACACAAATTTGACTTGTCAGTTTTTATTATTTATATCATGATCAAGTCTAGAGGCCCCAACACTGTACATACTACACAAAGCAAGAGATGATTTCTGCCTCAAAGACCTTGCAGCCTAAATAGACAAGTATTATTATACTCATTTTAGTTGGGAAACCAAGGCAGGCAGAGTGTGACTTGCCCAACATCACACACAGTGAGTGACAGAGCCAGGAATTGAACCTAGATCCTGTGAGTCCCAATGTAGGGCCTTATCCACAACTCCATCCTTCTGTTATTTATTTTTAATGACGTCCTCGTAGCAAAAACAAATAACAAAAAAGATTATTTGATTGTGATATAGTTTTTAGTTCCTAAAAATTTGGTTTTATACAGTGGACTCACCAGAGCACTGGGAAAGGGATGCTCCTCAATCCAACACCAGTATCATCCAGTTACATAGCGTCTAATCCTGCTATTTCAGGAAATGACACTGGCAGGAAAAAACTGCTGCCAAAGGCAAATTCATGAATGTAATTATCTGGAGCATCTAATATCCGGCTGTCTGGAAAAAATCTCTCAGACCGACCCATGGCTCATGAGGGAGACCTAGGTCCTTTGGTCTCTGAGCCTACAAGCCAGGAGTACTGAACACCATGATGAGGGCACTCAGCTTTGTCAGAGAAAACTCCGGGGGGAGAGGCAGTCACAAAAGAGCCATCGCAAATTTTGATAAGTTTGACATTTTAATGAATATTTGTCACTTGCCTGCAATTCTGTCCCCCTTCCTGCTCCTCTCCATGCTCCCACTTTGCCCCTGCCCTTTCTTTATGCCAGGTTTTTTTCCCAGACACACTCCCCATGGCAGGTTCCAGTTCACAGATGATGATGATGATGATAACCCAGAGATATTTCCCTAGACTGCACCGCTCGTTGGGCCACGTCCCCCAAGCAGGTGATTTGTAAGAAAATTTCCCTCCCACACGACAAAGAGGCAGCAAAAACGAACACTAGGAGAAGGCAGGCAGAGATACTCGCTACTCTAGTGTGTTCAGTGCGTACCTGCTCACAACCCTAGAGAGCGCTGCTCACACAATCCTCTAATAACTGTTTTTCCCCTTCCTCTCACAGATGGGTGCGCTCATCCTCTGTGGCTGTAATTTTTTTTTTTAATGTCCCTTGCAAAAGAATGTATATAGAAGCACCAGGAAACTATGGGATTTGGACAGTGCTTAATTTGTAATGAAAGAGGTGCCGGGGCTCAAACAATTAGGTGCCGACACTCAAGCAATTTTTTTACTTTCATAACTGACACAGCAAGCCCAGAGATGCCGGGGCTATGAACTGACAACCCCAGAGGTGCCAGGGCTCAGCTCTGGCAAGCCCAGGCACAAATTAAGCACTGGTTTTGGAGGAGAACTGACTGATTTTATGCCTTTATTCTTGTGTTTATAATAACGAATCCTGGATTTGTACAATATGTGCCTGCAAAGAACATCGATTAGCTTTGTACGTTAGCAAGGTTTGTTTGGAGGAAAGGCGCAAAGATCAAAATCATGTTAAAATAAATCCTCACCTGTGTCACCACCAACATCAAATATTTTAAAAACCTGTTTCTCACCATTTATGCTGGTCAATAACTTTTTCAATTCCATTCAGTGTGACAATGGAAATACTCTAATCAGTTTCATTTTCTTCATACTTGGTTTTGCTTTGTGCGCTACTCCGTGTTGCTGTGTTTGGCTTTCCAACACTGCATGGATGATGATTATTTGTGCTAGGTTCTGTATATACTATAAGAGATGGTTCTGTTCTCAAGTGCTTATAGTCTAAATAGTCAAGACAGAGAAAGGGTGGGACAGAGATGAGCCACACAAGTAGAACGAACAGAATGATTGTTGATAAACACGTTAGAAAAATACCCTTTTGTTATGTATTTTTGAAATATATCTGTCAGGGACAGTACTTGGTCCTGCTGTGAAGGCAGGGGACTGGACTCGATTACCTTTCAAGGTCCCATCCAGTTCTATGAGACAGGTATAGCTCCATATTAGACATATTAACTGAGAGGATGGCTAGGCCACTATCCGAGGACGCAGAGGACCTGGGTTCAAGTCCTTGCTCGACCACAGACTGCCTGTGTGACTTTGGGTAAGTTACTTAGCCTCTCTGTCCCATAGTTCCCCATCTATACAATGGGGATACTAGCAAAACCCGGCCTCAGGGGTGTTGTGAGCACAAATACATTAATAATCTGTGAGGTGCTCAGACACCCCCAACCCCCACCCCCAAATTCAAACCCTACATCAGGGTCCTAAATTAGTTGGCAGCTTCCTTTAATAAGTGCAGCAAAACATTCCTTGCCCTACTGCAAGTGATCTCAAACTTTTTTTCTGGGATCTCCTTTGAAAATATTTCAGGCTGTGACTATCCTCCCGTACCATGTCATCCTGATTTCTGCACTGCTGATGGTGGCAGTGTAGCCTTCAGAGCTGGGTGCCTGGCCAGCAGCCGCCGCTCTCGCAACCCCTCTACAATAGTCTTGTGACTCCCTCTCGGGTCAGGACCCCCAGTTTGCCCTAGGACCTATAATCACTTGGTTCAGGGGCAAATTTTCAGTGCTTATCACAACAGATTTAATACGCGCCCCTCTCTGCTATTGTTAATGGGGATCTGGCATCTCACTCACCGCATGCAACGCTGAAAACCTACCCTTGAAGGGAGTAAAGCTGCAACTATGCTAAAGGAGTTTCAAACAACAAGATGGGAAATTCAGCAGGAACTATTATTAGCTCCTGTTTATACTGTCATTTTTCTTATCAGTAGAAGATTATTTATACAGCTCCCAACCCAAGAGCTTCTTGTTTATCTTATTACAGAAACCATTAAAGAAAGTTGCTATAAAAAGCAGCTTCTGTATTTAGTACAAGCGCTAGTAAATGTTCTGCTGGGTTTTGCTCCTTATCAATCGTTTCTTTATTTCCTAGTTACCATTTCATAATTTCCTTTGCCATTTTTCACTCTGTTCTCTTCTGACACTACAGAAGACTTCACTGTGTGCCTTCCTCATTTACTACTTTATGTCAGTTTTATTATTTGATCACTTCATAAATTTATGGTAATTAAAAAACAAAACAAACAAAACAAAACTAAGTAGGGGGAATATGGTTCAGCTTGAAAGGCCTACATTGTATTACCTCAGCAACGGAATTCAACATTCAGCTACAATTATATACGTTTTCTTTCCCCTCCTTTTCCCACCACCTCCCTTGCCGGCGATGGAGAAATAAATGGAAAAAGTCATCGCTTGCTACTGCAGATGCATAGTAAACAGTGTATTTTTATTTTTTTTTTATATTGTGCCTTTTGTATGAACTCTATCCCAAAACACTTCACAAAAATTAAACAGGATTCCAACAAGGGCAGTTGGGACCAAGGATCAGAGCAAATCTGAGGCTGGGAGAAGTGGAAGAATTTGCAGTCGGGTTCCATGGCAGGGTAAAAACCAAAGGTCAGAGTCCAAGTGAAGTTTCAGGGTACGGGCAAGGAGGCAAAGTCCAAGGCAAGTCAAGGTCAGAGCAGGGAGCAGAAATTATTATGGCAACTGCAGAAGATCCACACTGTTGCTTGGATATTTCCTGGAATGCCCCTTGGGTCTGTATACGGTGGGGAGCCAATGAGGAACCATGAGGCTGCTGCTTGTCAGACCCCGTGAGATGGGACTGCCCATGGTCTGTGTCCACAGCAGGATGTTGGGCCATAGAACTCAAGCTGGTTATAGCTGCTGCTGAGTAGCATAATGGAGATATCAGCAGCATGGCAGCTCTACAGACTTGGGTTATAGACCTATGTGGGGGGGGAGGTGTCTTACAAATAGCTGATGTAGAAGTGTGACTAGGCAATGGAAAAGAAGGTTTTCAGAGGAGATTTTAAATGGGATGGAGGCAGACAGGAAAATAGTCCCAAATGGCAGAAGATTGAGCAGAGAAGACTCTCACATCAAGAACAGTAAAATTATGTGACGAAATGGGGAAGAAAAAAAAGAGGGCCTATTGCTGGCAAGTAGAAGGAGATAAGCCGTCACAGCCTCAGCTGGTGCAAATAAATTTACAGCAGCTATGCTGAGTTACACAAGCATAGGTCAAGTTACTAGGTCAAGATCTGTGATTTGAAATTGACACATACACCATGCAGCTAACAGTCACTCACTCATGTGCTCACCCCAACAACCCAATTGTAGTATACCCTTTTTAGAGAGACAGGGGGAGTTAAAAGTTTACATCTGGAATCCTGAAGCAATGTCCTTCAATAGAGCTGCACTGTCTACATTAGCATTTTCTTTAAAGGCCTAACCGACTGGCAATGCCTGCAGGTAAAGCTTTAGGGGAGGGGTTCATACATGAGGTAGGCTTTTTTGGTCAAATAGGGATTTATAACAAGAGGATCAGAAATATCCCTAATTTTGGAAAGATCCAAGGAATGCATCTTGTTTCTTTTCCTTTCCTTGCAGCATCTGCCTTTGTAAACAGAGAGTGGGTGCACCAAAGAGGTGGCACACTGCCCAAGCATTTGTTCACTCTCTCTTCACAAGGGGGAGAGATGGAAAAGAGCTAGAATACCATCCATGCCATCTTCCCAGCAGTGCAGGATCATTCCCTACAAGGCCGTTTATTGGAACTTCTCCTCTCACAACAGTTTGGCACTTCTAGTCACAGGGCGAGGAATAGGTCAGTGGTTTGAGCATTGGCCTGCTAAACCCAGGGTTGAGAGTTCAATCCTTGAGGGGGCCATTTAGGGATCTGGGGCAAAAATCTGTGAGAGACAATACTTGGTCCTGCTAGTGAAGGCAGGGGACTGGACTCTACGACCTTTCAAAGTCCCTTCCAGCTCTATGAGACAGGTATAGCTCCATATAACTATTATTAGTCATATTTTCTTTCTTAATTAGCTGACTATTTCAAGACTTCTATTCAGGCGTGGTTGTAAAAAAATAAATAAATAAAGGTCAGGAAGAGTAAGTTGTGTTTTGTCTCATTTTACTTCTGATTCTGCTACCAACTCTTTGTATGGCCTTGGCCAAGTCACTTAAACCTCTCTGCAAACAATCAATCAACATTTGTACAGTGCTTTGCAAACAGAGTGTTGTGTGGAGGTTCAAATAGTTTTACTGAGGTCTGCTCACTCATCCCTAATCCCAATGGAGAAAACGATGGAAAGAAGAAGAAATATGGTACTTTTCCTTTTGAAACAAGGTTAGCGTTAATATGGCCATTCCCTCACCCCTCACATCTGCCTTTTACTATTATAAGTGACTCCAGGACAAGTGGACAAACTCTCACAATCAGTCTGCTAAGTGCACTGGTGCCAGCCATGGATATATTCCCAGATATATACTTGGGTATATACATTTGCCACATGTAATAGCATAACTTCAGAATTAAAGAAAACTGTTTTAGTTTTAAGATAGGAACTCTGTGCTTATTGCAATGCTGTAAAATAAAATTTGCTAGCAAAAGCCACACAAAAAAAGTGATTCACTTGGGAAGTTCTATGATGTGCGGGACAATGGGTCTTAAATCAAAGGCATACATTATCATGACTAAGCTGACAGATCTGCACTGCAATGCAGAAAGCCGAGCAGTATTCCAACATCTGCACTAGCACACACAGGCAGCTAGACACAGGACCCAAAATGAATAAAGGGCTCTTCAAGCTCTTACCTGTTACCTGTGCAACAACTGCTTGGGAAATCCTCCGATTGGCAAGAAAGGCTTTGATTTCCTCCTTTATCACGCTGCTGTCCCTCCTACCAAAACAAAACAACAACAAAACGAGAGAGACAGACAGGCCAAAGGGCACTCTGAAGATGTAAAATGGTTTTGTTTCCTTTGCTTAAGGGTGGGGGCCTCTGCCTTGGGAGGGTGTGTGGGGGAGGGGAAACAGGCAAAATAGCTCACCAGTGGACACTTCTTTTAATGAGTGTCATGTTTGATCAAAGCATCCCAGCAGGCGGATGGATGACTCATAGCCTATATAATTCATACTAGGTGTAGGGCTGCCATATGGAATGTACAAAGTTTCATTACACAGGGATGAATAAATCTCTCACATCAGCATTAAAACTCAGTCATAAAATGAAGCACAAAAAATAAAAGATAGCAGGGTCTGCATGGTTAGCTCCACAAATGAGGATATCGACAAGCCCTCTCAAACATTTCAAACAACGGGGCTGAAGGAAGGAAAAGAGATTTTGCAACCTCCACCCCAACAACCTCCCTCGCCCCCAAAAGCATGGTGCGTGGGTGCACTGAATGAAGGAATACCTGTCAGCGTTATATCTCTAGTTTTTCTGGAAGGATTATTTTTAAAAAGTGTGGAGAGATGGTACAGAAAGTATTGAATAATTATGCTAAAAGGGAAAGTGTTTACTAGTTTCATAGGGGCTGTAATGTGCAGCAAGCTTAAACTGCAGGAAACAAATGCCTGCGCCTGTGAAATTCAGAATCAGTTTTGTTTGGCTTTTAAAAATCAGGTAGGGTTTATTCCTGGGTAACGCATTTTTTCTTTGGCTTTTTCTGAGCAGGGTTCGGTGATCAAAACTGTAATGTGAACAGCCTAGACTTGGAAAGTGAGAGTAAAACACAAAAACTGTGGGTTCATCATCTCTTCTATGCCCAACCCTCACCCTCCACACAAGAAAACATGGGACATTTCAACTTGAACAAGCACCAAACACTATCTGGGGAATCATGTTCATGAACCCCCAATCCGACAACAGGTAGATTTCAGCAAAAGGCGCGCCTGCCGACTGCTACACTCAACTCTTTCAGATTCCCCACCACGCTGCGCCCAAGAGCATAACTAACCACCTCCTTTGTGTTCTTCCCACTCATTTCTGAGCCTCCTTGACCTGTCACCACACCTTCACTCGGTCCCTCCTTAAAACTCACGTCCTCCAGGGGTCTGAGAGCCCCAGTCCAATATTTGCCAAGAAAACATGAATAAACATACCACTCCAAAACAACCAATAAATCATAAAATACAAAAAAAACCACAACAGAATTTAAAAGACACATGCTAAACTTCCCCACTCATTCTGCCTCTTGCTGGAGCCAATCTTCCATCTCTCATCTTATACACTATTAAGATCATGGATTCTTAATTTTGGAGTAACAATCCCCCTAGCCTTTCCCATACTGCTAAACGGAAGCGGTATCCTGCCGAACAAGGAAGAAGCCCCTCAAAGGGAAAAAAGATGACCACTCATCTAGATTGTTGTCCATAGATGAGACATGCCTTTTCATAATTTTTTTTTTCAGTGCTGCCATTCTTAGCCCTACATAACACACAAATAGAGGCAGTCCTGCCCCAAGGAGCTTACTATCCAAAAGGCAGATAAGACACGATATATTGCAAGTTCTTAAGGAAGGCATTAACAGAGCCATTTCCCTCTTCTCCCATACAACACTGGGAAAGAGAAGGCATTGGACTGATATGAGCCAGTGGTGGAGAATCTCATAGGAGAGGAGGGCTATTTCAAAGGGATTTGAATGTGGTGAGGATGGAAACAGTGCACTGAGATGAGAAAGTCAATCCAGGCTTTGGAAAAAAAAATAAGACTGAAGAGGGATCTGTGATGTAGCCCAGGACAAATGTGCACAGGGCTCTGAAGGGGAGGGTGGCCAATGGAGGACAAACAAGGGGATCATTATCTAAGGCACCTCTCACACTATTGACGCTACAAAAAACCACTGAAGTACCAGCCCCTCAGATGCAGTTCTCCTCTTAAAGGGTTCGTCAGGCTGATTTACTGAACCTTCTGCAAGTTTTACTAACCTCATCAATTCTTCCACTTTGTCATCTACGTCCAAGTCCTCTTCAGAGGCTTCAAAACTGTACGACCTTTGAGCCAAGCTGTTTGCAAGTGGATAGCGAGTGGGTGACATCTTCCCATTGAATGCTGACAACCTCTCGTTACTCTCCCTCCCATTCTGATTAGTAGTGCAAGGCTGTGGGGAGGTGTCGTAACTGTTGCTAGGTGACGGGGACATCCCAGAATGCTGAGTCTGTGTAGAAGCTGTGGCTGTAGAGGAAGATGCTGGGACATTGTTGGTACTGTTGCCATAGGAACCGCCTCCATAGCTAGACCTTCTTCCAAACTTGTCACTATGCTCTTGATCGAGACGGTCCAAGGTTTCCAAGGCGTGGAGGATTTCGTGTCTGGTCATTCCAGTACGTCTCAGGCGCTGAAGCAGATCTATCTGCTCTATAGTAAATCTGGGTTCATCTGTGTAGTGAGACATGGTTTCCAGCAGCCTAAAAATAAGGTGAAATGTGAAAGCAAAACAGTTTAATGCAAAAGCTATCTATGAGACATGAACAGCACCTCAGGTATGGCACTTAACAGAAGACAACAGGCCTGATTCTGGTCTCATTTACACCAGTGTAAATCATGTAAGTGAGAGGGCAAGCAGGCTCAGTGGGTGGAATCCCTCACCCATTGAACTCGATGGCAAAGTTCCCATTAACTTCAGGTTGATTGTTTGCTTCTGGTAAAGGATAACTTTGCACAGTTTTCAGATAATACCTCACTCTCTTACTTTCCCACCCCCAGCTCCCTTTTCTGCTCTCTTATCTTCAATAAATGTGCCTTATGAAATGACAACAGTTGCTCCATAATTAAGGCTGCAACTGAGATTCTGTTATATGTCCAATTTTGCCCAACCGCCAAAACCCCCAGCAAAGTCCCATTGGTAGAGCCTTGGGTGGATACGAAATTTATATCCACATCTCATCCGCAAACATGGTCTTTTGATATAAAGTAGATAGCCGTAATTTGTAGGGTTCTACCCACTGGTCTCGAAACTCACAGGTTAGCACTGGGACAGAGGTACAATTTTTTTAGAAATCTTCAGTGATTCAGAAAAGGGTTCACGAGTTATGATTCCCTAATGTCAGAAGTGTGACGAGTTCAAGTAGTCTTAACTTTCTTGAAGAAAGGAGAGCGCTAAAATCCAGTTTCTTGAACTTCCCTAATTGAAATCTAGTGCTCCGCAGCTCCCATGTTTAGTTGATTGAAGTTTGATTTCAGAAGTCGTTAACTTTTGAATCTGGAATATTGACATGGATCACTAGACCTGACAAGCAGAGTGCAGCATGTCAAATTACTGTTAGAGCCCTGAGCTCTTTCATAGAAATAAGAAATAAGGCCCCAGCCCTGTTCTTTGCAAAGGCAGATCTCATGTGTAATCACTAGGAGGCTTGTCAAAAAAAACTTTTTTCCTCCTAAACTTTGAAAAATGGTGGACAATATCGTAAGGCTTGCTGGCTACTCCCCCTTCCGAAATGCCATACGACCCCTTAAACTTTCTCCCTTCAAGTCTCCTCACAACAGATCTTCTAAAGTCTGCAAGAAGCAGAGGCCCTTCTTTCAGCCATTAGAAGATCTTGGAGGTGGCAGCTGGAGGTCAGAAGGCAGCATAAGAGTGGGGCAAAAATTATGGGGCATTCTCCCCTTTCTGTGGTCATACAGAGTCAGTGGGAGAGGAGAAGCAATGGGAAACTCTCTGAAGATCACTGGAGTTGTCCTGGAATCCTAAGCATAGCACTGGTGGGAGAGAGAGCTGACAACATACTAAGTGTGTGTGGGGAGCCCTAAGGAGCATATTAAAACCAGTGGGGGAACGGAGCCACGATGAGAATCCCAAACCTTTACAGGATTGGGGCTGCGTGTCCCAACAACCCTGCACCTCCAATGAACTCTGTGTTTATGTCTCTCTCTGTACTGGGCCAAAGGCATACAGAAGCTGCCGTGGCGTGGCAGTGCCCAGCCCTCACTACTGCTGGGGTTGGTGTGGATAAAATGGGGGGTCCTTTCCGGGCAGTCACACCCCAAGCTGGAATTCTGTGACCTGGGAGAGAGAGAGATGGATCATGCTAGAGTCACGCTGCCATACCATGATGCTGATACAGGGTCCATGGGTCCCTTTAAAAAGTGTTTTGCCTTTGTAGATGGAATCCCAGGGTAGAGAGGGAAGGGCACTGAAGCAGAACCTCCTGCCTCCAGTCTTGCACTGCTCCTCACAACTGTAGAACCGGCTATGGCTGCGTTCTTAAAAATGACTAACTGAACTAATGCACATTTTTTTTCTGAAGTCCACAAGAGTGTATGTCCTCACAACTGCTCCTCATTGTTGCTGCCACTAGAGGAGAGATGGGTGGGTAGGAGTAGAAGGATTCACAGGGACTCATGTCCCCTCCAGGTGATCCTAGATGAGAGGGTGGGATCAGGCTGGAGTCACACTCCCAATGCTGCTCTCCTGCTGCCACTGGCAGTGTATCACTCCCATGAGAGCCTGACTTTTATGGCTGATTAGTATTAATTTCTCTAATAAGGATTATTTTAAATTTGAAAAAAACTGGCTCCCAACTTAGTCCACTATAAGCAGAGTGTAACAGTCAGTATAGAAATCTAATAACTGAATGGAATTGCAAACAATTAAGAGATGGAAACCAGCTCCCAGATCATTTAGCTCAGTCCTGAAGGAAAATGAAATTATACATACTGTAGGGAATATCCTTCTCTGAATTCCATTCCGTTTGTTTGTCTTTCTATTACCAAGGTGCCCCGAACTGTACACAATGTTCTAGTGGTTGTCAGTAATTTGTCTATACTGCCAAACAAAGGTGGGTTCTTAACTTGGGTTTGCTAATTTGAGTTAAAAATAGGAGAGAAAACATAGCAACTCCAATTTTAACTTGAGTTAGCAACTTGAATTCAATCTCAAGCTTTAACTCAAACTGCTAACCTAAGTTGCCATGCCTTCACTGCTATTTTAACTGGAGTCAGCTACTGAACGTTAGCTAACCTCTCTTAAGAGCACACACTAAGGGTATGTCCACACTACCCGCCGGATTGGCGGGTAGCGATTGATCTATCGGGAATCGATTTATCATGTCTTGTCTAGATGTGATAAATCAATCCCCGAACACACTCCCCGTTGACTCCCAGAACTCCACCAGGGCAAGAGGCGGAAGTGGAGTCAACGGGGGAGCCATGGCCATCGATCCTGCGCAGTGAGGACAGGAGGTAAGTCGATCTAAGATATGTCGACTTCAGCTACGAGAATAGCGTAGCTGAAGTTGCATATCTTAGATTGACATCCCCCTCACCTCCCAGTGTAGACCAGGCTAAGGCTATGTCTACACTTAAACCGCTACAGTGGCGCAGCTGCAGCTATGCTGCTCTAGAGCTTCAGTGCAGACACTCACTACAGTAACGGGAGGTTTCTCCTGTCACTATAGTTAATCTACCTCCCTGAGATGCAGTAGCTTAGTTGACAAAAGAATTCTTCTGTTGACCTAACCTTACCTACACTGGGAGTTAGGTCAGCTTAACTACCTCACTCAAAGGGATGGATTCTTCACACTCCTGAGCGATATAGCTGAGTTGATCTAAGTTTTCAGTGTAGACCTGGCTTAAGTATTGTATCACGTACCTACCAACCTTTGGGTTCACAGCACTTTCCAGTTTAATAACATATACAGATTTAGGCCAGGATCCTAAAATGCATTACACTCACACCTGTCGTAGTATAATTCCCAATTCTGGACCTTAGCATCCAAAATATGGGTACTAGCATGAATTCCCCTAAGCTTAATTACCAGCTTAGATCTGATAGGCTGCCACCAATCAGGAACTTTTAGGGCCTGATACCCTCTGGTCCCCCCTAAACCTTCCCAGGGGACCCCAAGACCCAGATTCCTTGAGTCTCACAACAAAGGGAAATAAGCCATTCCCTCCCCCCTCCCTTCTTCCTCCCAGCTCCTTCCCGCCCTGGGAACACTAGGAGATCGCCTGATTCAACTTTTTGAATCACCACACCAAGAGCAGTGTTACCTTCCCCCTCACCCAGGGGCAATACAAGCTGCGTGAATATAACACAAAGAGAAAATTTATCCTTCCCTTCTCCCCACCAATTCCCTTGAACCTTAACTAGGAGAAAAAAATCAAACAGGTCTTAAAAGCAAAACTTTTAATTAAAAAGAAAGAAAAAAGTAAAAGGTTTCTCTCTGCACTTTAGATGATAAAAAGTTACAGAGTCTTTCAACTATAAACAATAGAAAGAAACTTTCTCCATCAGAAACACCATTTAAGCTACTTCCAGCAAGTACACATATGCAAATGGAAAAAAAAACAAATTAAAGGACTAGGACCGCCTTTTCTTACTTACAATTCTGAATAGATAAGAGACTGTAGCAGGGAGATTGGCAGAAACCTGGTTGCACCTCTAGTCCCGTCCAGGACCCAGAGAGAACAAAACCAAACCCAAAACCCACAAACAAAGGCTTCCCTCCCAGGAGATTTGAAAGTATCTTGTCTTCTGATTGGTCCTCTGGTCAGGTGTTTGGGGTCCCTGTTTGTTAACCCTTTACAGGTAACAGAGACATTAACCCTTAACTATCTGTTTATGATAACACCGAGCCCCAATGACTTCATGGGCTCTGGCAGGACTGGGGCCTTAATATGCTCGTTTCCTTGAGCTGGAATTTACATCTTCCAGTGCCAATGTAGACACACCTGAAGACTGGCACTATGCCATGCAAGAGAAACATTCACCACAGCCTGCAAGGAGCCAATCGGCTTTTGGTTTATCCAGTTTTCCTTTCCCAGCTCTCCATCACTTCTAAAAAAGGACCATCAACAATTCTGCAAGTTTGTTAGTTAATTGTCTTAAGCTCATGCTCACATGCTTTAAATTGTGACTCAGATACCCAAAAACCACGAGCCAAGAGGTCGGTTTTTTAAAAATAATATACATGAAAGACTTTTTATTTGCTTTGTGGATTTTGAATGGCAGGTTACATTTTCAAGATCTTCCACTCAACCATGAGGACTACAAACTTGATTTTGTTTTTAAATGAAAGATGAGCTTTTCACATATCCAAATGCAAGAGCTGGGACTTCAAGAAAAATACCACATAATGTGAGACTGACAATAAAAGTCACAAGAGTTGGCAACACTAGAACACATTCAATGTTACCAAGCATCCATGGCATTTTAAAGACTAACGATACTGAGGTTTTAGTATAGCTGTTTTAACAATGTCTTAGTTACTTTCTAGTTCTTCATACCTCCTTTTTCCTTTTCCCTGTTAAAGACCAATTTACAAAGCAGTGAAACAAACCAGCCACTTTAGAATAATTAATTTCATCCATCTCATTAATTAATGGACATTCTCTAGTACTTTATCTCCATATATGTTTGTATGAGCCTTTTATTCTCCTTAACCCCTTTGGCTAACATTAATTCAATTTGCTTTGTTTAGTGCCCTCTTTTTCCTGCAAGATTTTACTAACTGTGAAAGGATCAGCAAGCAAAACTAAGGTGGGGGGGGGGAGGATGGAGGAGAAAGGACTGCAGGTACTCTGTGTGAGTGACGGCTATGACGTGCTAATGCTGTCAAACTCTACTGCCTATATAATAAAATATCTGCAACCATTGCAGATCTTGTGTTGTAATCATGTACTGTATCCTCTGATGAGTTACCAAAAGCCAGCCTGATGTAAAATACTAGTGAAACATGGTGTATGTCAGTTTTGAACCAAACCACTTAAAACCACAAGACCTATTTTGGTCATGTTTACTTAGATTCCAAATAGAAAAAAAAATATAAAATGCCAAATATATTTGTATTTTGCATGTGGAGGCCCAATCCTCAGCTGATGCAAGGCGGCAGAACTCCATTGGCGAGCCTATGGTATCTAAATATTTATAATGCACCTAAGACAGACAAGGTGAGTGAGATAATATCTTCTATTGGACCACATTCTGATGGTGAAAGAGAAAAGCTTTTGAGTTATGCAGAGCTCTTCATCAGATCTTGATCACAGCATCCCTGCGGATAAAAATTCCATGCTTAAACAATAAGAGTATAGAAGTAGGAATATATTACTGACCACCTAACTGGCGTGGTGATGGTGATTGTGAAATGCTCAGGGAGATTAGAGAGGCTACAAAAAACAGAAAACCCAATAATAATGGAGGATTTCAACTATCCCCATATTGACAGGAACATGTCACCTCAGGACTGGTCCAGAGATAAAATTTCTAGACGCCATTAATGACTTTTTGGAGCAGATAGTCCAGGGACCCACAAGGGGAGAAGCAATTCTTGATTTAGTCCTAAGTGGAGCACAAGATCTTGTCCAAGAGGTGAATATAGCGGAACTGCTCAGTAATAGTAACCAATGCGATTAAATTCAACATCCTTATGGCGGAGGGTGAGAGGGGGGTGGAGCGCATTCCACAGAAACGCAACACGGTAGCATTTAAGTTAAAAAAGGGGAAATACACAAAAATGAGGAAGCTAGTTAAATGGAAATTAAAAGGAACAGTCACAAAATTGAAATGCCTGCAAGCTGCATGGAAACTTTTTAAAAACACCATAACGTAGGCTCAAACTATGTGTCTACTCCAAATTTAAGGAAAAAAATGTTAAAAAAGACAGAAAAAATGTCACCATGGCTAACAACAGAATAAAAGACATGGTGAGAGACAAAAATACGTCTCTTCAAAAATAGGAAGTCAAATCCTACTGAAGAAAAGGAACAAACTCTGGCAAGTCAAATGTATAAGTATAATTAGGCAGGGCAAAAAAGAATTTGAAGAACATTTAGCAAAAGCCATAAAAACTAATAGATTTTTTTTTTTTTAAGTACATCAGAAGCAGAAAGCTTCCAAACAATCAGAGAGACCACTGGATGATAGAGACGCTAAAGGAGCACTCAAGGAAGACCAGGCCATTGTGGAGAAGCTAAATCAATTCTTTGAATCAGAGGTCAGGGAGATTCCAACACCTAAGCCATTCTTCTTAGGTGACAAATCTGCAGAATTCTCTGAAGTGGTCAACTAACATGTGGACAAGAGTGATCAGTGGATAGAGTGTACTTGGACTTTTTCTGAAAGCCTTTGACAAGATTCCTCACCAAAGGCTCTTAAGCAAAGTTAGCAGTCATAGGATAAGAGGGAAGATCCTCTCATGGATCAGTTACTACTACTACTAGATATATCTACCCTAGCACTTTTGTTGGTAAAACTGTCAATCAGAGGTGTGAAAAAGAAACACACATCCCTGACTGACTTAAGTTACACCGGCAGAAGTTCTGGTGTGTACAGCGCTATGTCAGCAGGAGACACTCTCCCACCAACATAGCTACTGCTGCTCATTGGGAATGGTTTAAATGATGCCACAAGAACCCGGGGTCACACAATGAAATGAATAGGCAGCAGGTTTAAAACAAACATAAGGAAGTACGTCTTCATACAATGCACAGTGAACTGGGGAACTCATTGCCAGGGAATGCTGTGAAGGCCAAATATATAACTGGATTCAAAAAGGAATTAGATAAGTTCATAGAGTGTAGATCCATCAATGGCTATTAGTCAAGATGGTCAGGGACGAAGCCCATGCTCTAAGTCAGCGATTCTCAAACCAAAGTGGGTCTGGACTGCATTTTAATGGGGTCACCAAGGCTGCAGTTAGACATGCTGTGCCCGAGGCCAAAGCCCAAGCTGCATTGCTCGGGGGCCAAAGCCAAAGACCAAGGGCTTCAGCCCTGGGTGGTGGAGCTCAGGTTACAGGCTCCTGGCTTGGGGTTGAAGCGCTTGGGCTTCAGCTTTGGCCCACCTGGGGCAACGGGACTCAGGCAGGCTTAGGTTTCAGTCCCCGCTCCAGGGGTTGTGTAGTAATTTTTGTTGTCAGAAGGGGGTTGCGGTGCACTGAAGTTTGAGAACGCCAGCTCTAGGTGCACCTGAGCGTCTGACTGCCAGAAGCTGGGACTGGACGACAGGGGATGGATTACTTGATGAATAGCCCTGTTCTGTTCATTCACCTTGAAGCATCTGGCACCAGCCACTGTCAGAAGACAGAATACTGGGCTAGACAGACCTTTGGTCTGACCCAGTATGGCCGCTCTTATCTTCTTATCTGAACCAAAAAGGTGCAGAAGGAAGATGTGCCACCTCTGCAGCATTGTTCTCTTGGGCCCAGTCCTGCCAAAGCCACTCTGTGAATTCAGGCTGTGTTGGTAGGATAGCTGCTCTCCATAGCCTTTCTCTGTCCCTTCTGGCCCGCTCTGTAGTTTTAAATTCTCCACCTTTACAGGTTGGAAACCTCCTTGAGGGACCAGCAGACTGAGTGTGGTCCCCCCAGAATTAACTTCTCCTGAGGGAACCCGAGCTGGACTCTAGCCTCTGAGACCCTGCTGACTGAGGAGATGGAATGCCTGGCCAGATCCAAGTAACTCTGTCCTGTTGTGACAATCTGGCCTACAAATATACCTGAACTGTGACCTGAGCTGCAAGGAGTACGTCAATGTTCACAAGATGTTACATTAATCTGTAAAATAAACGTGGATGGGAAAAATACAAAATAGATATGGAATAACAGAATGAGTCTAAACAAAAAGGCTAAGTTATATGATTCAAGGACTGTGTTTAAGTTATGCTTGTTAAAAACAGGAGATATGGAGCCAGAAGTTAATGAACCAAAATTGATATATCAGATATTAGGCCTAATTGGAAGGCAAGATAACGAGGAGATGGTCCATTTCACCCATCAATCCCTTTTTGGATCCTTAAAAGAAAGATTTGGTGGGGACAGTATACAAAAAGAGAGACTAAAAGAACAGACAGAGGCTACTGGAGTGAGCTTCAACATCATGGCTATCACCTTTACTGTTTTCTGGAACACTGGATCTAACATCATCCTGTTCCTAAGAAATGTCCTGGCCAGAATGGGCCAGAGAGAGAAAGAGAGAGAGAAGGATCCAAATGACATTGTCACCCCTATCAGATCCAACTAAATCCCAAATATCATCTGGGATGACAGTTATTACCATTCTTAATACATCTAAGACTTCCAGACAAGTGGGCTTTTCCTTTTAAGACTGGACTTAACAACAACAGCAGCAACATCTCTACCCTATCTCAACTACCTTCATCTATTTTCCCCACAAGGAGAGTTACTGACATCTTTGATACTATCGAAGAGACTGTCAAGCAACAGGGAGGGGCTCCTTTTAAAAACTCCAGCTGGAGGGAAAGGGAACCAGGGGTGTTGTTAAAATGAAAGCATTGTTTAATACTTTACATTTCACCTGCTTTAACTGTTTTATCTTCTTTTCTGTATCTTTAATAAAAGGTTAAAAAGGATTTTTAATGGTGTGTTTGCTGTAGTGCTATGCAGGCTGAGGTCTCTATATACCAAGCCCTGGACCTCACTTAACACTGTTTAATGTTAGACAGTGACAGGGTCATGTTAATGCCTTTGGCTCATTTGTTCCATCTGAATCAATACAACAGCCCCTACTCCCATGCCCCGACAGAAGAAACTGCAAGTCTAAACATAACATTTCCCCGCCCCTGAAGAACTGCAGGGTCTCAACGCGTGGATGAGACGATATTGTAGGGAGGAGGGGTTTAGATTTATTAGGAACTGGAGAGCTTTTCAGGAAAGGGGAAGCCTGTACAGGAAGGATGGGCTCTACTTAAACCAAAATAGAACCGGACTACTGGCACAAACTTAAAAAGGTTGCAGAGCAATTTTTAAATTAAGGGCTGGGGGAAAGACGACAGGTATGGAGGAGTATGTGATTCGGACACAGACACCCCTTAGGGGAGGATCTATTTATGGAGATTCTCTACATCCTAGTAACAAGGAGAGGATGGAAAATGATAAAATATGGGTAGGACCTGAGGAGAAACAGTCAAATGAAAAAGAATCTCATTGAATTACATCACATAATGGCTGACAACTAAAAGGTGACTTTTTTTTGACTTTTTTTAAGTGCTTACATACAAATGCTAGAAGTCTAAATAAGAAGATGGGTGAACTGCAGTGCCTCATATTACATGAGGATATTGATATATCAGGCATCACTGAAACTTGGTGGAATGAGGATAATCAATGGAACACGGTAATACCATGGTAAAAAATATATTGGAAGGCCAGAACAGGTTGTGCTGGTGGCAGAGTGGCACTCTATGTGAAAGAAAGTAGAGATAAATGAAGTAAAAATTTTAAATGATCCAAACTGTACCAGAGAATCTCTATGGCTAGTAATTCCAAGCTTGCATAACAAGAACATAGCAATAGGGATATGCTACCAACCACCTGACCAGGATGCTGACAGTGACTATGAAATCCTCAGGGAGATTAGAGAGGCTATAAAAATAAAAAACTCAGTAATAATGAGAGATTTCAACTATCCCCATATTGACTTGATACATGTCACCTCAGGACAAGATGCAGAGATAAAGTTTGTTGACAGTTTAAATGACTTCTTCTTGGAGCAGCTAGTCCTAGAACTCACAAAAAGGGAGGTAATTCTTGATTTAGTCCTAAATTGAGCACAGGATCTGGTCCAAGAGGTGAATATAGCTGAATCGTCTGGTACTAGTGACCATAATATAATAAAACTTAACATCCCTGTTGTGGGAAAACACCAAAGCAGCCCACCATGGTAGCAGTTAATTTTAGAAAGGGAACTACACAAAAATGAGGAGGTTAGTTAAACAGAAATGAAAAGGTACAGCGCCAAAAGTAAAATCCCTGCAAGCTTCATGAAAACTTTTTAAAGACACCATAATAGAAGTTCAACTTAAATATATACCCCAAATTTAAAATATACTAAAGGAGAAAAAGAGTGCCACCATGTCTGAACAACAAAGCAAACGAAGCAATTAGAGGCAAAAAGATATTCTTTAAAAAGTGAAAGTTAAATCCTACTGAGGAAAATAGAAAGGAGCGTAAACTCTGGCAAGTGAAGTGCAAAAATATAATTAGGAAGGCACAAAAAGATTTTGAAGAACAGCTAGCCAAAGACTCAAAAAGTAAGATACATGAGAAGCAGGAAGCTGCTAAATAACCAGTGTGGTCACTGGACGATTGAGATGCTAAAGTAGCACTCAAGGACGATAAGGCCATTGCGGAGAAACTAAATGAATTCTTTGCACTGGTGTTCACGGCTGAGGATGTGAGGGAGATGCCCCGATCTGAGCCGTTCTTTTTAGGTGACAAATGTGAGGAACTGTCACAGTTAGAGGAGTCATTAGAGGAGGTTTTGTAACAAACTGATAAATTAAACAGTAATAAGTCACCAGGACCAGATGGGATTCACCTGAGAGTTCTGGAGGAATTCAAATGTGAAATTATAAAACTACTAACTGTGGTATGTAACTTATCATTTAACTCAGCTTCTGAACCAGATGCCTGGAGGACAGCTAATACAACGCTGATTTTTAAAATGGGTCCAGAGGTGATCCCGGCAATTATAGGCTGGTAAGTCTAACTTCAGTATAAGGCAAATTGGTTGAAACTATAGTAAAAAACAGAATTATCAGACACATAGATGAACATAATTTGTTTGGAAAGAGTCAACATCATTTTTGTAAAGGCAAATCATGCTTCACCAATCGATTAGACTTCTTGGAGGGGAGGTCAACAAGCTTGTGGACAAGGGTGTTCCAGTGGATATAGTGTACTTAGATTTTCAGAAAGCCTTTGACAGATTCCCTCACCAAAGCCTCTTAAACAAAGTAAGCTGTCATGGGATAAGAGGGGAGGCCCTCTCATGGATTGGTAACTGGTTAAAAGATAGGAAACAAAGAGTAGGAATAAATGGTCAGTTTTCAGAATGGAGAGAGGTAAATAGTGGTGTCCCCCAGGGATCTGTACTGTGACCAGCACAGTTTAACATATTCATAAATGATCTGGAAAAGGGGGTAAACCGCGAGGTGCCAAAATTTGCAGATGATACAAAACTACGCAAGATAGTCAAGTCCAAAGCAGTCTATGAAGAGTTACAAATGGACCTCACAAAATTGGGTGACTGGGCAAGAAAGCAGCAGATGAAATTCAATGCTGATAAATATAAAATAATGCACACTGGAAAACATAATCCCAACTCTACATATAAAATGATGGCATTCAAATTAGGTGTTATCACTCAAGAAAGAGATCTTGGAGTCATTGTGGATAGTTCTCTGAAAACATCCACTCAAATGTACAGCGACAGTAAGAAAAGCTAACAGAATGCTAGGAATCATTAGGAAATGGATAAATAAAAAGACAGAAAACATCATATTGCCTCTATATAAACCCATGGTACTCCCACATCTTGAATAATGCACGCAGATGTGGTTGCCCCATCTCAAATAAAGATATATTGGAATTGGAAAAGGTTCAGAAAAGAGCAAAAAAAAATGATTAGGCATATGGAACAACTTCCATATGAGGAGAGATTAATAAGACTGAGACTTTTCAGCTTGAAAAAGAGACGACTAATGAGGGATAATAGAGGTCTACAAAGTCATGACTGGTGTGGAGAAGGTAAATAAGGAAGTATTATTTACTCCTTCTCATAACACAAGAACTAGGGATCACCAAATGAAATTAATAGGCAGCAGGTTTAAAACAAACAAAAGGCAGTATTTCTTCACATAACACACAGTGGAACTTTTTACCAGAGGATGTTGTGGAGGCCAAGACTATAACAGGGTTCAAAAAAGAACTAGATAAGTTCATGGAGGATAGGCCCATCAATGGCTATTAGTCAGGATGGGCAGGGATGCAAAACCATGCTCTGAAAAGTCCCTAGCCTGTGTTTGCCAGAAGCTGGGAATGAGTGACAGGGGATGGATCACTTGATGATGACCTGTTCTGTTCGTTCCCTCTGAAGCACCTGGCATTGGCCACTGTCAGAAGACAGGATACTGGGCTAGATGGACCATTGGTCTGACCCAGTATGGCCATTCTTATGTTCTTCACGAATGTGCCCCACCAAGGAGCATGACTTTGCCCACCTGGACAGAAGAATATCTTTATCCACCACTGTAGTTCTAGATGGCAGAATGCAGCAGATGTTTAACAGCTCAGAGCAACCCTAAAGAACAAGCGTAGGGCAGCAACAGAATAAGAACTTCATGTCCTATTGAAATTGCATGATACTGTGACATTGAGCCAGAAAGGGTTAAGCAACTAGGAAGGTTAAAGGACCTAAATTCAACCTTTAGAGACATATTAGAAAAGTATGTGAATGGTAATTAGGGTCATTTCATGTTAGATAGACTAGAGCTTTGATATGCAAACCTGAATTGTTAGAGAACTGGGGGTAACACTAATTGTGTTTATTTATATCTTGCTAGACGTTAACCATGTGAACAGACGGTTCCTGTCTGTTGCTCTCTATTATTCAGAGATCAGAAGAGAATATTAACATTTAGATGAAGCTTGGGTGTAATAATATCTTTGTCTATATTTCTCTCTGAAGTTTGTAGTAAACTGTCTATGAACTGCTTAATAGATAATGACCGTATGCTGATGAACGCAACTAGTTACTTGTCTATGTACAGAAAATAGGTGATTCTACTTCAAAGCCACAATGCTCCACCCAAGGACTGCATGCTGTCAAGAGGCTGCCAGTGAACTATAAAAATAAATCCTGTATCGCAGATCTGCTTAAGCTTCATCAGGAGAAGTTTGAGTCGCAAGACTGACGTCCCCAGCTCAAGTCTGGGTCACCCTGATATTGGACTATAACCTATGGAACTAATTTTGAAAGAACTTTTTGCAACTCTGAAGCTCACCATCTCTGCTATGAAACTGACCTAAGAACTTTATTCCTATCTGTATGTATAATGATCTTTTAACCAATACTCTCCTCCTTTTCTTCTAAAATAAATTTTAGTTTAGTTAGTAAGTATTGGCTGTATGCATGTATTTGGGTAAGATCTGAAATATTAATTGACCTGGTGGGTAATGTGTCCGATCCTTTGGGATTGGTAGAACTTTTTATATGAAGAACAAGATTTTCAGTAATCCTCCTCACCATTTTTGGCTTGACTGTCTGGGTGGAAACCCAAGGCTGGACTGTTTCAAGGGAACTGTGTTTCTGGCTTCTGGGTAACCAGTAAGGTATTGTAGAAGCTGTTTTGTTGTTGGCTTGGTGAATTTAAGTATTAGAATAGCCACCAGTTTTGGGGATTGTCTGCCCCATTCTTTGCAGTTTGCCCCGATTGAGCAATCTCAGTGTGGACTCCCTTGCACCCTGGTCACAGATACGTCTAATGGAATTTAATTATTCTAATGGAAATCAGGCCAGAACATCAGGGCTAATATCTCTATTTTTGAGAGACGCTTTGGGCTCCTTAATAGCCACAAGTGGTCATGTTTCTCTATCCTGCCTGCTGACATGAATGTGATGTACACTGGCCATCACTAAAGAGATTTCTTTCTGCAGGTCCTCTGGGTCTGGCAACCTCCATTAAAATGCATTGCTCTAACCCACAAGCTGTGAAAGACTCATGAGATTGCAGAAATGGCTGCGCTTTTTGATGCAAAGCACTACACACATTTCATATGATGTGTAGACATCTAGATATGGGCTGAAGCCAAAATGTTGAGAACTAGATCCTAAACTTATATGATTTTTGAATCGCAATTCTAATAAATTCATGTCAATTGTGACCTGCAAGATGCAAACATGTTCAGATACACATCAGCAATGTACAGTATAAACTGCTGTCGCAGGTAATAGTATTATTCTTCATCCCATTAAGCATGTCATCTACACTCCTAATTTTGTTTTATAAAAAGATCATTTGCAACAGATTACTGTTTTTTGGGTGCCACTAAATATGACCTTGTCCCTTGACTTTAACATATGATTTGTCTTCCCTCTTTAAAATTACATTTACCAGTGAGTTATGACCCTTTCAACCATAAAAATGGTAACAGTATTCTCTGGATAATGTCTATCCGGCACAAAGCTGATAAACGGTAACTACAGAGAGGTTTAAATCAACACAGAGTTGCTTGCAGTTGGTTGCTGATATAAACTTCTTAATCACAGAGTTTTTATTCTGTGTTTGTGAATTTTGTGCTGATGAGAAGTGCTGACCTTGCAGCCTTGGTGACTATTTCTCTATCCACTAAACAGGTACAGTGCACACAGAAGCTGTACAAGGTTCCCTCACACTGCCCCCATAACATACAGTTAAGTCTCCCTTGAATCTTAGGCCTCTTTGATGAGACCACCAGCAAGAGTATCACTTGCTACCGATTATGGTGGTGCTTTTTATGCAGTTTATTTGGCCAGTTTGACTGAGACCAAATAACTCATTTCACACAAGCTAACTGGCTGAGCTAATAATTTAATGTCATAACCAAATCAGGCTGGATTTCAACCAATGGCTTTGACGCAAAAGTCTATTCTGCCTTCAGCGATCCAGGCTGTCAATGTTTTAGCCTCTCCATATATACACATTGTACATTATGCCCAATTTATACTATATAAAATGTTTTTCTCCTAAGACATCTTTATATAAGTCCCCAGCCATCAAGAAGAGGCTTCAGCCCTCTCGTCTCTTCATTTTCTCCCCTCCCTTTTCTGCCTTTCATCTTTCCTGGTTTACCAGTGCAGCTCATCCCTGCAGAGACCTCAAGCAAGAGAGCTGCCTTTAAAGCTATGATCATTCCACACAACAGCCAGCATGGAACACAGGGTGAATAGTGTAACTAGCTTCCCTTAGTTTGGTAGTGCCCACTACTACCAGCTCCAAGAGATAGAGACTTCAAGGTTGTTTCCCATCCACCTGTAGGTAAGACAGGCTTTAGGAATAAGTTAAGTTATGACACACAGGGCACAACATCGTAAGGGGCACTAGAACTAGAACCATTAATATGCCAGTTCTAGACTGTTCTTCAAAAACTATCACGTTTTCTGCTCACGCTGTTGCCTCTTCACAAGGGTATGCCATTTTTGTCTTAGCTATGCACAGCAGGCAGCTGTCTCTCTGATAAATCCCAGAAATGTCCCAGAATCCTTTGTGATATATTAAGGCCATGTCTACACTGATAGGTAGATCAGCTCTGCTGCAATCTCGCAGTGGTGTCAATGTAGCAGGTCTGGTGAAGACCAGCTAAGTCGATGGCAGAGCGCTCTCCCAAGGACTCCAATTCTCCAGCTCCCCAAGAAGAGTAAGTCAGTGGGAGAGTGCTCCCGTCAGCACAGCACAGTGTAGACACCGCACTAAGTTGACCTAAGCTATGTTGTCTTCAGTTACGTTATTCATGTAACTGAAGTAGCATAACTTAGGTCGACTTACCATGGTAGTCAAGACAAGGCCTCAGGAACGCCATCTTTGAAGCTACAGTCAGTGCTACGAATGCTGGGTTGCAATTAAGAACTAAGGACATGAGTCTCTTCTCTGTAACACTTATAGATTCATAGATTGTAGGGCTGGAAGGGACCTCAAGAGGTCATCGAGTCCAGTCCCCTGCCCTCATGGCAGGACCAAATACTCTCTAGACTATCCCTGATAGACATTTAAAGCAATGTAAAGCAATAGTATCTCCGGATACTTCAATGGAGTTTTACCAGTATACAAGAGAAAAATCAGGCCTTAAAAGTGCTCGTTGTGTCAATAAATACAGAGCCATCCCTACATGTAAGATAGCATAATTAGCTTTTACAGTTGCATGCCTTAATTCTGATTTTCAAAGAGGACTCCACTCCCATTCATCCTGATCCACAAACATAAATGCAACACTTCTAATGACTGCTCTAGTCCTAAGGAAACAAAACCTAAGGCTTCCTAAGAGTGAAATCAGACTAACTGATCTACCAAGTTTAAGTATTGCTGATTCTGTTTATGAATGCAAAACACTGTCTTATGAATGCAGAACACTGCCATATGCTTTCCATCAAAATGGTGACAGTTAATAAGAGCAGTCTGAAACTTCTGAAAATAAATCCAATGTAATCAAATACTCACAGCTACACAAATCAGAGAACACAGGCTGAGAGCGGAATATCAACTATCAGCACACCACTCCTTTAGGGGGTCCTCTGGTTTCTGAACTAGCTTTAAAACAAAAAAACAAAATAAAACAGCCCCTCATTCTGGTTCTCTCTGTAAACTATTGTTCTATTTAGTCTTTGGAATTCTCTACAGCTGATCAATTGTAGTCCAGTGGATAGCAGCTGGTTGGTATTAAGCAGATCTGAGCTCTAGTCCTGGTTTTACCACTGACACTCCAGTGTCACCTTGGGCAAGTGACTTAAGCCCTGCAGCAGTTTCCTCTCTGTAAAATGAGGATAATAATGTTTGCCCACCTTTGTAAAGCACTTTGAGATCTACCATACAGATAAACGCTACATAAAAGCCGATTATTTTCATAATCAAAGTCTTACAAAATGTTTACCTCTGACTGAGCACAGGATCCTGCAGTTCCTGAGTTCTACTACTAGCTCTGACATCTACCTCCTCTGCGGTCTGAGATAGAGACACACAGTATGTTTACTCTACAGGTGCTATGGTGGCACAGCTGCAGCTATGCTGCTATACCATAGACACTTGCTACAGCGATGAAAGGTTTTTTTTAAGTCATTGTAAAATCCTCAAGAATTTTTCCACCTAGTCGTGTTTATACCAGAGCTTAGGTGTGTTTAACTACAGCTCTAGGGGTTTTCACACCCAAGAGACATAGCTAGGGCGACCTATGTTTTAGGTGTAGCCCAGGCTTTAATCTCTCTGCTCCTCAAGTTCTCCATCTGTAAAATCAGGGCTATTATCACAGCAGAGTGGTAGGAATTAAAGAGGTTGGCTCTAGGGCAGACTCCACTATTTCTTTGCTGTGCCTGATAGGAGGACTACTGAACACGGGGGAGGACTATGAATGAACTCCCCGAGGAACTAAGGACTGTCACAAACCTTACCACCTTCCACTCCAAGTGCAAGGTGCGTTTATTTGACCTTGCCTTCTCTAACACAAATACAGAGCAATGTGTACATTAAAAAACAAAAAAATCCTACCAAAACTGGACGCTCTACTACATACACTTCTCCCCCTGGGGAGAGGCCAAGACAACAAACAACAGGTGACAGATGTGAGCCATGTCCCTTAATGCAGTGCTGAAAAGCACTCAGGGTATCTCTATACAGCAGCTGGGAGTGTGCTTCCAAGTGCAGGCAGATAGACATGCATTAGCTCTGCTCGAGCCAGCGCTCTAAAAAAAGCAGCATGGGAGGCAGCTTGGGCTAGTTTTTTATATATATATATATATATATATATATATATATATATCAGGGTTGGAAGGGACCTCAAGTCGTGATCTAGTCCAACCCCCTGCTCAAAGCAGGACCAATCCCCAGACAGATTTTTGCCCCAGATCCCTAAATGGCCCCCTCAAGGACTGAACTCACAACCCTGGGTTTAGCAGGCCAATGCTCAAACCACTGAGCTATCCCTATAAGCCTGTCTGACCTCCTGGTTATGTACTCAAGTGACCAGCTCGAGTAGCTGGCCACACTGTCATTTTTAGCATGCTAGCTCGATCAGAGCTTGCACCTGTCTGTCTACCTGTGCTGATAGGCACCCTCTCAGCTGTCGTGTAGACATACCCTCTGATACTACAGTGATCAGCATGGTGTAAGAACCTACACAGAACAGAATGATAACTACAGAGTCCTGATGAAGAGACGGTGTCCAACCTCTGAGAAAAGGGTAAAAAAGGAGTTCTTTCACTGAAGAGTCAAAGCCTAAAGGCTTGCCACAAAGGGAAGGACAGTTTGTGCTTGGAGAGAACTGCATAGATCTCGAGGCCTGTGAAAGTGGATGACAGGACTCATGTTTTTACAGGGGGGGCTCTCTCACTTCAATGCACCTACGCAATAGGAAATGAGTCACAGTGGCAGGGAAACTGAGGCACAGTCTCATCTAGATGCCTGACTGGTATGTTGCACTTCTATAACTGTCAGAGCTTAACATCTAGCTGTGTTGCTGTTCCCTTTCAGTCTGAGTTCACTCCTCTTGCCTTTACCTGTCTCAGGACGGAATCTCGCAATTCTTCTGCTCTACCTTAGGTCCTTGTATGGCCCCCATTACTGCAGTGCTTAAGCATCTCAGAACCTTTCATGTATCTATCTTCACAGCACCCCTGAGGTAGGGAAGTGCTATTCTCCCCATTTTACAGATGAGGAACTGGGACAAAGGATAGACTTGGTCATACAGGAAGTCTGTGGTGGAGCAGAGATTTTAAGACCAGGACCAGAATACACACTGTCTGGTATAAATCAGCTCCTTAACACCCTGCAGGTCAGACTGGGTTTCAGCCACTTGCAATTCCTCCTTTTGGAAACCTGTGACCAGTGACAATCAGTGTTCTTAAAACCAAGTATTTTTACTCAGTAGTTGGAAAAAAGCATCCAAGAAATAAAGGAATTTAAAATAACCTATATACATATTTAGACTCATGTAATCTTACCCTTCACTGCAAGGTAAGGCCTTGTCTACACTAGAAGGAGTTTGCCAGTCGAGCTATATCAGTATAGATATAGCAGGAAACCCTGCTACTGTAGACACAGTTTATACCAGAAGCAGGGCCACCGAGAGGATTCAGTGGGCCTAGGGCAGGGCCGGGTTTTCGGTGGCAATTCTCCCTCTCAGAGAGAAGGACCCGCCACAGAATTGTTGCCTAAGAATGAAGCGGTGGCGGTAGAGCAGCCTAAGTGCCACCGATCGCAAGCTTTCGCTCCCCCCCCCCCGTCTCTTGCAGCGTTTGTACTCACTGGGCGGTGCTCCAAGGCTTCGGCAGCACTTCAGCGGCGGGTCCTTCACTTGTTCTGAGTCTTCCACTGCACTGAAGGACCCACCGCCAAAGACCCGGAGCGAGTGAAGGGCCCGTTGCCGAAATGCTGCCGAAAACCCAGAGCAGCTCGTGAGGCCCTGTGGGGCCCAGGGCAAATTGCCCCACCTGTCCCCCCTCTGGGCAGCCCTGACCAGAAGTGTGTGCTTTTGCCAGCATAGCTTATATCAGTTCCTTGAACACAAGCTATACTGGCAAAACCACTTTTTTGCTGATATTTTTCCAATCATAGATTATTAGGGTTGGAAGGGACCTCAAGAGGTCATCTAGTCCAACCCCCTGCTCAAAGCAGGACCCAACCCCAAATCCCTAAATGGCCCCCTCAAGGATTGAACTCACAACCCTGGGTTTAGCAGGCCAATGCTCGGAGCTAGACCTCCTGCCTGTATAAAAATATCATTAAAAAAAAATCACAACTCTAAACAACATTACTATACCAACAAAAGTTTGTAGTGTAAACCAGGTCTGAGTTAGATAGGCTTTCCTGTTAAATTACAGAATTAGATCAGAAGCAGTTTACAGTCTTCTAGCAAGCCCAGATCTTTCTGTGACCCACTCTGGTCACCACTCACAGCATGCCCTGCTCTTCTGTGAGAGGAACAGGGTCTCTCCGGGCTTGTCAGCACATGGAGACATAGTTATTCCTGAATAACTCCATTTGTAGACAAGCCCTAAACCTGGTTCTCTTTGACCCAGACCATTCAACCTGTTTTCTTCCAGTCAGCAGGGGCATCTGTCAGGGCTTATCCAGGAGAATGCACCCCTGATGCCTGCTCCATTGTTTGGGTAGTTAGACCCATTAGTCTCAATGGCTTGTAATCACTGGCCTGGAGACCAAGCCTCCCATGAGAGTGAAGGTGTTCAGACTGTCCGATCCCATCAGACGCCAAGTATATAATCACCACATTTTGGGATACAGACCAAAACATGCAATTAATATAGATACTTATGGTCATATTCCATCACAAGCCCTGTGAGGTAAGTAGATAATTCACCCCACTGTACAGATGGGGAAACTGATACAGGGAATTTATTTACTTTAGGTCACAGAGGGAATCAGTTTCAGAGCTGCAATCTGATTCTTGAGGCTCTCAAGTCTTGTACATCTCTAAAATTCTGCCATAGATTTGTATTAGATTTTAAGAGACCTTTAGGTTGACGGAACGGGGTTGGTTGTGTGGACGCAGTCATTTTAAAATTGACCTAACGTGGCTAAATTCGACCTAAACCCGTAGTGTAGACCAGGCCTTTGGTTCTTTTGAAGAACTCTTTCCTGTTGTGATCAAGAATTGCAAAATGAACCTCATTTTTGGGAGCCTTTGCAGTAGACTTGATACTGTTACCTCCTCTGTTATTTTTATTTTTAATTGGCTTCCCATACGGCCGCATATGAAAAGGATCATGATTTCACAACTGGTCCCATATGGATGGTAGGTTTGCACCACTATTGTTTATGGCCCTTCATTTTCTTCGTCTCAGTCACTTATCTGTTAAACCTATTCAGGCCTTTAAATAATCTATAGTTTAGTCTGGAAAAAATGTCAACGTGATACGCCATTATGTGAGTGTTTTCCCTCCATTCTAATATTCTTCCTCTAATCCTCAGCTGAAAAGCTGCCACCTCTAGGGTGGAAGACAGCAGCTGTTTCATAGTACACAGCGACATTCCACAACAATTCTGGAAAGCCACCGAAGAATACAGTATCCAACTAAAATTGCACAGAGAATTTAGAGAGGCAGAATGTAATTGAAATTAGGCCAGGACAGCAGAGCCAATAGTCTAAATCTACAAACCAGGCATTAAAATTGTGTTAAGAGTCTAATTCAGAGTTAAGGCTGACAGGCTGGGCTGTTCTTGTGCCTATACACAGCACAGGTGATCACTCAGGGTACGTCTACACAGCAATTAAAAACCTAGTCCATGCCAGCTGACTTGGGCTCACAGGGGCTCAGGCTAAGAGGCTGTTTAATTGCAGTGCAGATGTTCAGGCTTGGGACCCTCCTACCCTGCAGGGTCCTGGAGCCTGGGCTGCAGTGTAATTAAACAGCCTCAACAAGCCCAAGTCAGCTGGCACAAGCCCGTCACAGGTTTTCAACTGCAGAGCAGACATACCCTAAGTTCACCAGTCATTCTGCAGCCTGTAACACACAGATGTAACAGAGGGAGTAGAGGGCAGCGCTGACATTACCTCCAAGTTTCTTTCCTGGTGTGAATTAAACCTTTAAATTTTTAAATTGTGTCTCTAATCAATACTGAAATAAATCTGAAATATTTCCAGCTGTGGTAAAAGAAGATGGGCGTGGCTGAAAAGACCGGTAATATAAGAAGAAGCCTTTCACTTCTAAATTACTGGTTCAAATCCAGGAGCAACTAAAAGTCTCAGAGTTCTCTCCAGGAGCCTTTTTTAAACATGCTGGTGGTTTAGTCGACAGGTGGCCACAGCACAAAAACCATCTCCACTGTTACCCTTGCCATGAGCCTCAGTGTAAATATTTGTGGCATTGGTATTACACAGACAGATCTGAGTCCTGGAGGTGGTTCTTCCAGCACAGAATTGAGCACGTTCACAGAAAATGCTTGCAGTCTTGCTTCTTGCTACCTGTTCTGTGAACAGAAGAGTTCACTTTCCAACGTCAGGCAGTCTGGCACATTTCCTAAACTCTAAATCCAGTGGATCATTTACTGTGTGCCGCTGGGAGTGAGAGGTTGTTATGGTGAAAATCATATATAAGCATATAAGCTAGAAGGCCTAACTGAAAGCCCAGATTTAAAGACACCTGAATTCTGAGGCGTTTTGAATTCACACCCAAAGCTTTTTGGCTCGAGTTAAACAAAAGCAAAACAAAGATATAGAGCAGCATAAGGATACGTGCATTTATATTGCTTTTACAATTATCTTTAAAAACCCTAAGACAAGACAAAAACAGAGGAGAGATTCCAACTTAAACTGGTGCAACCAATTATTTCCACTCTAATAGACACTGTCTTGGGATTTTTGTTTTTATATATCACCACTCATATGGCCTCTGTATCCCCTTCTACTAACTCACAGGAAGGATGTTAAACGTTCTTGAGAGCACTGATGTTTAACCATTACGTCCGGGAGACATGATTTCCAGCACTGAATGGTAATGCTGTATGGTTCACCTCCAAGTTTCTAAGGCCATGTCTACACTACAGAGCCTATATGGGCATAGCTATCCTGGAAAAGCCCTCTAGTGTAGATGCAGCTTACGCTGACACAGGGAGTTTTGCTGGCATTGTAGGAACACCTCCTCCCTGAATATTAACTCTGCCGACAGAAGCACTCTTCTGTTGGCATAGCTGCTTTAATACTGGGGTTTTTATTGGCCTAGTTATGATGGCCAAGAATGTGGTTTTTTTTCCACACACCCCAAGTAACATAGCTATGTCAGTATACATTTTAAGTGTAGCCCAAATCTAAAAGTTACAAACATTTGTCTCCTGATCACAGCTATGACCATTCCTCTGTTCTCTTTACATTGAATTACAGAAACGTAAACTTTTGAACTTTCCCGGAGTGACTTCTTGTTGCTGTACTTACACTACTGGAAAGGTTCTGAGCATACTTTACATGAGGAGGGCAAGTCAGAAAACCTCTCAGGGGTCTTCAGCGTTATTTACCATTCTGTAACAGACAAGTTAGAGAAAAAATACCATTAAAATTTGCTCAGAACGTAAAGGCATTTTCATTTTTATTATCTATCTAATAACAGAACTCAGATACCACCGTGATGTGCAGCTTTATAAAAGCCTAGCCAGACAGAAAGACACACATTAAAATAAACTGAACTCACCATTCTGAGAGTAGAAAACAGGGACCACACTCTTAAATATGATAAATTAGGGAAAATCCCCCTCTGTAACCCTTGAATCTCCCATACAATCTTTCAATATTTTGTTGTATTCCAAGTACAGTTAGGGCTCCAGATTCATCCCATTGACATTAATCGGAGCTTCACCATTGATTTCAATTGTCCCTTAGTATATAATTCTTCACATTTAAACACCATACACATTACAATGATTCACGTTACCATTTGATGTTTATAGGCACCAAAAGGATGACTGGCCAAGTACTCTCTGCATCAGTATACAGGTCTGTCTCATCTTACGCTGGGGTTACGTTCTGCGGTCAGCACGTAAAGCAAAAACCGTGTATAGTCAAAATTACATCGAGTGTAATGGCGGGCGGAATCGCCCGCACTACAGGAACAGTATTTAAATTGTTATTTTTCTCTTTTTTTTTTTTTTGCTGACCGCGTAAAGCTAAAATCGCGCACATTAAATGCGTGTAAGATGCAACAGACCTGTAGGTATATTTTAAAATTGGAAATGTTAAGTCTCATTACTCTCATGGTATATATATAAAATCAAATATACACATCAATGTCCATAGAACTCTACCGAGAATGGAGGCATCTGGTTCTATAACCATGGGTCTCCAGTCTAAGAAATCCAGAGTCTCTATGGCCATGGGTAAAAATAATCTGTGAATCCATTTAGTACTCTGGAAAATGATGCTAGTCACGACTACTTATCTCCCTTCCAGGGGTGTATAAAGATTAGTTAATGTCTGCAAAAAGCTCTGAAGGTAAGTGCTAAATATTATGAAAACAAGTGACCTAATAACGCTTTCTTTAGCTACCATTTCTAGTGACTTGCTCCCCAAGGTGGCATGAGCTGGAAGCACTGCAAAGACAGACCTATCATCCATTTGAGACGAGGCAGGCAGGACATACTCAAGCAGACTACAAAGAGAGTTACTTGTATTATAGAATACTTCATTCAGTCTGGGGCAGACCACTCTAGCATTGCATTCCTATAACATGCATGATTGAAACTAGAATTATCAATGGAAAAGCCCTAGAATACAGAGGGACCCAGATGGCACCACACAAACTTACAGAAAAGCATGAAAAAAAGCTCAATTGTTGCCACACAACAGCACACCTTCCAGCTGGATAAGAAGCAATATTTTATCCCCTCGGTCCTATTAGCATGGATTTACGGGGAGAGAAAGGGTGCAGTTCATCTTCCCTGTGCTGAGTTTGGATCTTCCATTAAGATCAAGTGGTCAGATCCTGCACAATTTTGGGAACTGCAAGGGATGAGCATTGGTGGACACTGGTCCTGCTATCCTCTTTTCTATTTGTTCCAAAAAATTTGTGCCTGGGATAGCAGCCATGATACTGTGTTAAACGGACTGAAGGATGGGGAAAGACAGATTCATGTGTGCAGAGTCAGCCTTCCTCCTCCCCACTCAAATCTCCCTTTCCAAACATTGTTATACAGTAAGCTCCTCTTGTTAAATCTCTCAACTGCATTAAAAACGTTTTCCCTTGGCTAAAGTCATAAAAGAGATGAGATCATATTGTTGACCAACTGCCAAATTTCAGCTTTGAAAACCAAAGGAGTTTCTGTGTTAAACAGAAACAAAACATATATACAAACTTTCTAAAGGGCAGAAAGTCTAATTATAGTGAGTTCAGGATTCTAGCTCTGATGCTTGATCCTAGGCCAAAAGCAAGGAAGAAGCAGTGCAGATAGCCGCTAGAGTTAAAGACGATCACTTTCCATTGCCACAAAACAGAATTTTAAAAACTGAAGTGGGAGCTAGGTGAGTTATGAGGAATCAAAGAAGAGAAGGCTGCAGTGACTTAGGTGAAAGATGACCAAAGCACTGACAAGGATTTTAGTGGTGGTAAAGGAAAAGAAAGGATGCTATAGACTTCTGACATGTTATATATAAAGAACTGGAAACAACTGGATGAAAGTAGAGAATGGAGAAGAAGGAAACATCCAAAAAGGGCAACAAGCTTGTGGGCCTGGGTGATGGTTAGGATAGTAGGATTTCAATGGAAATGAAGAAAAAAGGCTTTGGGAGGAAATATGAGAAATTCAGTTTTTCCACATTAAAGGCTGGGGTGGATGTGGGATTTTCACATAGCAAACAGTCACAAATATCAGATGGAACAACAGGGCAGATTTGGGGTCCTTAGGGTAGCCACAGTAGCTGAAATTGTGAAAGTAGATGAAGTTAAACAGGAAAAAGAGGAGGGGAAACTAGTGACTCCTCCCACTAACATAGGGGCAGTGCCAACAGCCTCTGGAGACGAGTACAACTGATCTTCCTTGGCCAAAAGGAAAGATGGTCTAATGTTGATCAGGGAGAAACAGCAAAGGGCCTTCTCAAGAGACTCTCTGATTTAACTAACCCTGAGAAGAGAAACAATGAAAACATGCGTCTGACAAAGTGGGTATTCACCCACGAAAACTTATGCTCCAATATTTCTGTTAGTCTATAAGGTGCTACAGGACTCTGTCGCTTTTTAATGAAAACATAAAATCATAGAAATGTAGTGCTGGAAAGGACCTCAAGAGGTTATCTAGTCCAGCCTCCTGCACTGAGGCAGGCACAAGTACAGTAAAAGCTGTTTTATCCAGCATGTTGGGAGAACGGGGATGTCAATAAGTGAAAAATACCGGTTAACTAAGAGGGAGGAGTTTGGGTGCTGGAGAGGGCTCAAGGCAGGGGGTTGGGGCTGGAGGGGGATGAGATGCCAGATCCGGGGGGCGCTCACCTCGGGTGGTTCCCCACAAGCAGCGACCTGTCCCAGCTGCTCCTAGGCAGAGGCATGACAGGCAGTTCTGCGTGTTGCTCCCGCCCTGACCACTGGCTCCGGAGCTCCCATTGGACGGGAACGACCTAGGAGCAGCCGCGACAGGTCACCGCTTGTGGGGAGCTGCTCGAGGTGACTGCCCCCCGGATCTGGCACCCTGCACCCCCTCCAACGCCTCAACCTGCAGCCCTCAGCCCCTCCTCTGCCGCACCCAAACTTCCTCCCAGAGCCTGCGCTCCTCATCCTCTCCTGCACCTCAACCCCCTGCTAGCCCCATGCCAACCAAACTATAAACCAGACTTCCAATGAAGATCAGAAATGCTGGTTTATAGAGCTTTCTGGTTGGTGAAGTGCCCAATAAAACAGCTTTTACTGTATATGTAGACCACTGCTGACTGGTGTTTGTCTAACCTGTTCTTAAAACCCTCCAATAAGGGGGATTCCACAACCTCTCTTGAAAGCCTATTCCAGAGCCTAACTACCCTTACGATTAGAAAGCTTTCCTAATATATAACCTAAACACCCCTTGCTGCAGGTTACGACCATTACTTCTTGTCCTACCTTCAGTGAGCATGGAGAACGATTGATCACCACCTTCTTTATAAAAGCCTTTAACATATTCGAAGACTATCAGGTCCACCTTCACTCCTCTCTTCTCAAGACTCAACAAACATGTTTTTTAACCTTTCCTCATAGGTCAGGTTTTTAAACCTTTTGTCATTTTTGTTGCTCTCCTTTGGACTCTCTCCAATTTATCCACATCTTTTCTAAAGTGTGATACCCAAAACTGGACACAGTACTCCAGCTGAGGCCCCACCAGTGCCAAAATGGAGCAGGACAATTATCCCCCGAGTCTCACATACGACTCCTGTTGATAAGCCCATCTTTTTCGCAACTCCATCACATTGTTGGCTCATATTCCATTTGAGACTCACTATAATCCCAGATCCTTTGCAGCAGTACTACCGCCTCATAAGTTATTCTGTGTCTTGTATTTGATTTTTCCTTCCTATGTGTAGGACTTTGCACTTGTCTTAATTGAATTTCAACTTATTGCATTTTGAATTCTAGTCCTGTCCTCCAAAGTGCTTGCAACCTTTCCTAGCTTGGTGTCACCCACCAATTTTTCAAGCACTCTCTCCTCACTGTTACTTAAGTCCTTAATGTAAATATGGAATAGTACCAGACCCAAGACAGACCCCTGAACCACTCTACTGCATACATCCTCCCAGTTTAGTAGTGAACCATTGATAACTGCTGTTGAGTACAGCTTTTCAACCAGTTATGCACCCACTTTATGGTAATTTTATCTAGACCATATTTCCCTAGATTTTAGCCAGGTCATTCTGCCTACATAACATGACTACAGCCATCAACAAACTTCTACAATGGTGTATCAATGCCCCCTTCCTTTTATTATACACCAACATGCTGAGTCAGCCTTAATCACAGCAGCAAAAGCAGGTGCCATTGTAATCTATAGATGATACGCAAGTAAAAACTCACAAACCTTTGCCCTCTTCATATCATTAATTAAATAAATTACCTGTTAATAATACAAGGAAAACACACAACAACTCCCTTTCCTAGTAGGGACAATATAAAAAAAATTCAGTATTAATATGGATGTCATGTCCACAATTGTAGAATTGAACGTAATGAACAATCCAGTTCCCATCCTAAATTACTGTAAAGGCAGCTTAAATTTACAATGATGAGTCTTCATGGCAATCTGTTTTTCAGATATTAAAAATCTCATTTTCTCTGCGCCAAGGACAAGTGGATGTCTGAAGCACTGGAGTATCAACTTTGCATTTGTCTCACTTGACATGATATCTTTCTCATTTTAGTTCAGATTTTCTAATATGTTCTTGGGAACCACTTCAGTTTTCTTCATTTCTCACTGTGTGCAATTAGATGTTTTGAAGTACAGCTTGCCCTGATCCACAACTACTGGCAAAAGCAAGGAGGAAGTTTCTTGGTTAAGATCTCACTGATAGCACTTTATTGGAAAAGAGATTAATTTTTCCTTTTTTTTGTTTTTGTTTGAGTCAGACTTTGTATTTTGTACACTACTTTGTATTTCTCTAACACCTTCCATCTGAAGATCTTAAAAAGTCTTTACAAACAATGAATTAAAAGTCTTCATGCACCTGAGAGATAGGAAATCTTGTCTTTATTTTCTAGAAGATGACTCAGGCACAGAAAGGTTAAGCTGCTGGTTTACAGTCACATAATGTAACACTATTGGTTGAATATGTGCTGCATCTGCCCCAGAGGATGGTTCATTAAAAACCTACTACTGCTACCAGATAATGGAATTGCTCCGCTAGTTCAAACAGTGGAGGTCTGTGCTATGGTGCTGAAGGGCCTAATTTCAAACCTTGCTGATGACACCATGGAGGAAGGTTGTTAAATCAGCATGGGCCAATTTCAGCCCTGGTGTAATTCCATTGTCTTTAAAAAAATAAGTTGTACAAAGACTGAATTTGTGCCAGGGTCAAACTCACCAGACCAGTGCCCTCATCATGAAACAATCCTTCCTCTCAAAAGTAACAGACAGACCTACAAATTGAACTCCTCTAATTATCCATGGAGTTTAAGCCCAGCAGGGACCATTAGATGAAATAGTTTGGCCGTCTGTATATCATGGGCCATCACAATTCAAGCAATGACCTCTGTATTGAGCCCAATAATTTGCATTTCACTAAAGCATAACCTGTGTTTGGTGAAAGAATCTCTCTTACAAAAAGGCAGCCAGTTTTGATCTGAAGTCATGTTCAGGTGAAGAATCCACCACTTCCCTTGGCAGTTTGCTCCAATGGTTAATCACCCTGATACAAATTTATCCCTAATTTCTAATTTAAATTTGTCTGGGGTCAGCTTTCAGCCACTGGTTCTTGTTATGCCTTTCTGTGCTATAATAAAGAGCCCTTTTATTCCTAGGAGAGGTCCAGACTAATGTTTAAACAGGGCTTTGACAACTACAAGTGCTGTATTTATTTAAAAACTTATTTTAAGACGTGACCATCTGGAGCTGTTGGTGCATGTACAAAAATAGGACTAGTATCCAAAATATGAAATCTTCCCTTCCAAACCTAATGTAGGACTCTCTCGCTAGTCATTACAGTCCATTCAGCCACTTTCCCAGAATAAACCTCTGAACAAAAGATAAGCTCTGCAAAATGACCTGAATGAAGGTGCATAAATCTGGGTTCTGGGAAGCAAGTTCCAGAGCTGAGGAGCCTTCACTAAAAATTCCCTGCCTCCCAGCTCCACCCAGTGGTTCTTAACCTTTCTGGGCTCAGGACCCATTTGTAAACCTTGGGGGCCTGTCACAACCCAATAAATAGTTTTAGTGCAAAAAACATCTGTCTTACTAAATATTTCTTACCCATGATACATAATATACAAATTAACATAGTAAGTACTAAATAAGTGCACGGTGTATACCATAGCGGTGGCTCCTCAGGCTCCTCTCCTGAAGGGCTGGCTGGGCTGGGCTCCTCGCTCCTGGCATTGCGGCTTCCAGGGTTGCAGACTGCTAAGGTTTGGCCCTAGCATTTGAGCAAGTGGTGTTGCTATCTGGTGTATAGAGTGCAGTATCACTTGCTCAAATTTGGCCTATCTGGCCCCCTGCCATGATGACAGAGGGGCAGCTGGGCCAAACCTGCATAGTGCTGCAGCCCCATGTACCAGGCGCAACAGCCAGAGTGGGAAGCTGAGACCAGCCAGCCCCATGAGCTACTGCTGCAGGGCAAGTGCAGGGAAAGGGAGAGCCCTGCAACCACTGCCAGGGTCTTTCACCCATCTAGGGGCAGGGACCCAGCTCCCACAAGGCCTTCCCAACACCTTGGAGGCAGGATCTAACCCCTCTCTCCCAGGCCTCCCATACAACCCTTTGACACATTCTGGAGACCTAATTTTGGGTCATGACCATGGGTTGAGAAACCCTGGTCTAAACCACTTGAGCACTGATAGTCCTCCAGCACCTTCCCACAATCCCACCTTTGTGCCCAAAAGCACAGACAAGTTCTCCCACAGTTCTCTGGAAAAGTACCGTAGAGCCGCTCAGCTTCTTAAAGCACAAAAGAATCATGGGATGTGCCCCCAGAAGTCCTAGTAACACAGTGAGAATGCAGTAACTTGGCTATAGCTTTGCAGGGTAGCTGTTCACACCCAGGGTAGGGTAACTCAGGTGCTCAGGGAGATAGACCAGTGTGCTCCTCACCCAGGCTACCCTTATAATTAATACATACCCTCAGCGCACGTCCAGACTAACCCGCGGCATCGGCGGGTTAAAATCGATTGCTCGGGGATCGATATATCGCGTCTAGTCTGGACGCGATGTATCGATCCCCGAGCGCGCTTACATCGATTCCGGAACTCCATCAACCCGAACGGAGTTCCGGAATCGACACGGAGAGCCGCGGACATCGATGCCACGCCGTCCAGACGGGTGAGTAACTCGATTTTAGAAATTCGACTTCAGCTACGTTATTCCCGTAGCTGAAGTTGCGTATCTAAAATCGATTTTAATACCTAGTCTGGACGTGGCCTCAGACACATTCCAGTGGGGAGTCTCCTCCTGAAAGGGGAGTCTCAATGGCTCATTCAGTTCTTAGCCTCTTGAGATTGCCAGCTAGTACAGACTACCCTAGAGGTTCTGTGATATGAACACTTGTACCCTAAGAATTACAATTACCTGTATTACAGTAGCACTTAGAGGCCCTAATTGAGATCAGGGCCCTATTGTGTTTGGCACACAACCTAAGAGACAGCCCCTGTCCTGCAGAGACAAGCAAGGATGGGAAGGGAAAAAGATGCACAGCGAGGGGAAATGATGTGCTTGAGAAAGCTGGGAAAAAGAACCAGGGCCTCCCAACTCCCAGTCTAGTGTCCTATCCACAGACTAGACAACAACACTTCTTGCTAAGACTAGACTGAAATCCTTCCACTCATTTCACAAATGGCACACAGAATGGATGGTTAGCAAACAGTCATCAGATTATTTTGTATTAAACACAGGCAGGATGCCCAGAGCTATACAAGAAAAGACAATCTCAGTCTCAAGAAGTTTATAATCTGAAAAGATAAATTAAGCAAACTGGAAAACTAAAGGAAAATTCTATATAAAGCATTTTGCAAAAAATCTGTAAACTGCATTGGGTAGTGACAAAGATTTTTGTTGAAATCCTTTAGATCAGAAAACTCAGAGTCAGCTGTGTGAACATATTACAAATGTTGATAAAAGCCAAAATTGCAGAACATTTGGAAATGCATAATTTAATAGAGGACAACCGGTACGGCTTCATAAAAGGAAGGTCATGCCTGACAAATCTGCTGAAATCCTTTTTATTATACGACCACATTGTTAGGTTAGACATGAGTGAAACAGTGGATATAAGTTATCAGGATCTCAGGAAAGTATCTGATTTTGTACCACTCAGACTGATTTACAAAGTCATAAAGCTTTATCCAGGCAAGAGGTACTGAAATGGAGTAAAGAACATTTTAAGGATAGGATGCAAAGACTGCCCATGAGCCTCAACAGTCTGCAGCAATGAGGCAGAAAGGTCAGTAATTCATTTGTTTACCTTGGTAAATGAACTCTGAGGAGAGTAAAACTTCAGTTTAGCTCAGGAGTGGGCAAACTGCGGCCCCTGGGCCGGATGTGGCCCACCAGCCGTTTTAACCTGGGGAGCTGGGGAGCGAGGGCTGGGGCTTGCCCCGTCTGGTGCTCCAGGCAGGGAGCAGGTTTGGGGGCCGCTCCATGAGGCTCCCAGAAGCAGCAGCATGGTTCCCCTCTGGCTCTTACATATAGGGGTAGCCAGGCGGCTCCGCCCTGCACACTGCCCCCGCCTCTCCCGTTGGCTGGGAACCAGAGCCAATGGGAGTGGCAGGGGTGGTGCCTGTGGATGTGCAGAACCACCTAGCCGTGCCTCTGCGTAGGAGCCGGAGAAGGGACATGCCGCTGTTTCTGGGAGCTGACTGAGGTAAGCACCACCCGGATTCTACACCACCTCACCCCTCCCCCACGCCCCAAACCCCTGCCCCAGCCCTGATCCCCCTCCCTCCCTCCGAACCCCTTGGTCCCAGCCTGGAGCAGCCTCCAGCACCCCATAACCCTCATCTCCAGCCCCTCCCCCAGAACCCCCCCCAGCCGGAGCCGCCACCCCGGAGCCCCCTCCCTGAGCTCTTCATTTCTGGCCCCATCCCGGATCCCACCCCCGCAACCAGAGCCCTCACCCCCTTCCCCACACTCCAACCTCAATCTTGTGAGTATTCATGGCCCACCATACAATTTCTATTCCCAGATGTGACTCTTGGGCCAAGAAGTTTTCCCACCTCTGGTTTAGCTCCTACAGAGGCAGAGAGCACCAGAAACCCAGGTCTGGGACTAGAGCTGCAAGAAAAGCATATCAGACGCTGGGAGAAGGAGGGAGACGATACATTTAGAACCAATAAAAGGGACTTGTGAAGTGTCAAGCCAATCTGTGGAATTCCCTGTTGCCAGAACTGATCAGTGAAAAACCACAGTGGTTGGATGTATGGATTAATTTTAAAGAGGATTCAATAATTTTATGATCATTAATAAAAACCTGCAGCTACGTACACTGTGATGATATGGGTAATTAAATCGGAAGTTTTGGGAAATAAGCTGATAGACTGAGAGGGTCAGGAGGGAGGAATTCCTTCTGTCCTTAATCACGGGAACAGCTTTGCGAGTAAGGTAAGGACACACCAGGTTGTATGGGCTCTTCCTGTTCCTGAAATATCGAATGCTGGCCACTTCCTGAGACAGATTGTTGGATTAGACAGACCTATGATCTGGCCCTGAATGTGGAAAGGAGTGACCAAAAGTCCTCAATCATCTAACCAGGTTTGGTAGCATACATGAAATCAGTTTGATGGTTCTCAGTCTTGCTTTCAGTGCACAATTTTCCACATGACAAATTATCACCACAATTAGCCTTCTCAGAAGATTAGCCATGGATTAAAGAAACCTGCAAACAACAGTCTTATCTAGACGTGATCCTGTCAGGTCAGAGTTGAGATTCATTTCTGGAGGGCAGTGTAAGAGTTTTTAAAATTCAAATATTGCCATTTCTAAGATCCTCGTCAGTGTAGTATTAGTGCCTCACAACCATTAGTGAATGAATTTCATAACAGCCTCATGAGATACAGAAATATTACAGATGAGGAACCGAAGTACAGAGAGATCAAGTGATTTGCCCATGGTCAGCTGTGGTAGGGCTGGAAACAGAAGACAGCTCCTGAGTCCAAATTTAATGCTTTAACCATAAGACTATGCTGCTGTGCTACCTGTGAGTAAAGGATTTCAATCTCTAAGGCTGTCAAAGCCAGCAGCTTTCATGAGCACTAAAATTCACTTTGAAAAAAAATCAGTTAAAAAAGTTATAGAAGAACAGGTGGTTCCTATGTCACAAAAACTCTTCAATGCACACAGGAATCTTTCATCTTACTGTTCTACACTGCACCTTTAAATATTCTTCTACATAAAGGTATGATATGCAAGACCAAAAGAATAACTGAGAAACAGTAATTCATAACAGATCAACTGTGCTTTCATAAAGGCATGGGGGGGAGAGGGGAGTGCATTTTTATTGTTTTCTGAAGCTTAAAATAACCAGAAAGTGGCTAAAAAAAATAATCAAAGGTGTTCCATGGAACAGCCAAAAAAACCTCTCAGTGAGCATTGCACAAAGACAGTACTTTGTTGAAGATGGACTTACACATCTAAAAGAGAACCATGGCCAGCGTTTAACTGCTATATTGGTCTACTTTGAAACCGCTATAGTTTAAATGGGAAATATCCTCCAGAATGTGTGCCTATGTACATGATTATGGCTGTCACTATTGTTATTGCAGCCATTATTTACTGCATTTTCAGGTGTGCTTTTTTTTTTTTTTTTTTTTAGTTTTCCCATATCTATACGTATTGCAAGTGAATTTAGAAGCTAACTGAGGTGGTTTAAAATTTTTTGAGGGGATTTGTTAAATGGAAAAACAAAGGAAAGGCGGGAGGACACTGAAGGCAAGCAAGTGATGAACAGGGAAAGCAGAGAGAAGGGCGAGTAGAAGTTGAGATGAACAGGTGACGGAAGAGGTTGGAACGAACAGCTCATCAGCAGAGGAGAATGTCCACAGTTAAAACTGTAGAAAGCAGTCGGATGACAACATGCTGCAAACACTTGGTGTTTGCCACCAACTGAGTTTTAGCTAGCTCTGCCCTTGAGTGTCTGTCTTCTCGATGCAAGCTGGTGCTTTACCTGCTGCAGCTTCTTTCGAGCTGATATGGAGATGTTTACGCTTCAGGGACTATAGCAGCATATAGCTACAGTGCCATAGTTATGTCGGCATAATCCCATAGTGCAGAGGCAGCCTACAGCAATGGAAAGGATTTTCCCATTGCTGTGGGTACAGCACCATCCCACCTGACAATAACTAGGCCAACAGAAGTATTTTTCTGTCAACCGAGCTACATCTACGGCAGAGTTCGGTTGGTACAGCTATGGAACTTAGGGGTGTGCACTTTTCACAGACCTGACCAACACAGCTATGTAAACACACATTTTAAGTATAGACCAGGCCTTAGGCTTCATGCAAGTATCAATTTCTGGGGAAGGAAACTTTGCCAGCTTTTTAGTTAGCCACGCTTTGATTACAGCAAGGAGAGGTGTACATCTAAACAGCTCTTTGGTGATAAAAAACAGCGATCGAAAAGGTTTCTGAGTGTGCTCATTGGTTTCGACGAATTTGGCAGATTCTTCCTGAAACTTTGCCCTCCTCATCCCATTTCATGATATAATTAGAAATTCTTTTTTGACTGGCATCACCAGTTCATAGGCTATTTTACACTAGCCAACGGCGTAGCATTAATTTCCCACTGGTGTAGCTTCACCCCCTTCCCCTCCTCCCAAAAAAAAATAAGAAAAACGAAAGTGGGAGCTGTCATGTCGACACACCTCAAGCATTTTTACCACACTGGTGAATGTTGGCTAAGAAGCTTGCCACTGGAGAAAAGGCATAAGACTACTGCTATAACCCAGCAAGCTTCTATCATTTTGATTGCAAAGACAGTGATCTGAATCCAAAAGTGATGGCTGACTACTCTCCTGCTAGCCCAGCCTTTCAGCAACGTGCCTGAAGAAGAACAGCATTGCCAAAGAGGTTCAACTGCCCCTTCACCCCCAAACCCTTTCAAGTGAGGAGAGGTTTCAAAGCTGAATTAAGCATGCTACTGGTGAGCACAGGCTACTTCTTTTCCAAATACAAGTTGATGCAAAAATCTCTTGTCAATGCAATACTAAGGTTGCACAGTTAACATTAAGTGTCAGGAAATGCAAACATCAAGTTTTCTACGTCACTGTTAATTGGCCTTTTTATATATATAGTATTGGTAACCCAAAAAGTTTAAAACCATGAGACAGACCCCACACAAAAGTCATGGGATTTAATTTAAAATTACAAGAGTTTTTTTTTTTTTAATGCATCAGGCTTCAGGGTCTGATTTCTAATTTTTGAAGTATTAGACAAGCCTCCTGCCTTCCATTGTGTGTCCACACATGATTCAGGATGAAAACTCATCCTGAAACACACAATGCGCACACCTAAAACTGAGGGTTTTTTCCCCCTTCCTTTTTACATAGACTCAGTTTTTGGCCCTCCTACCAACTCTGCTGATATCCATCTTCTCTACCTGTCTGATCCTCTCCATATGGGTTGAAATGAGAGCCTAGCACCGCTGAAGATTCATCTATGCACATTTGAGAGCTCAAAATGTGGTATTTAGTTACTGAACATAGGTATCCATATTGGGGACTTCGATCCCATAGAGGAGCTGGGTGTATATATAATCAATCCATCATTTGATGTGATACAGACACACGCACAAAAAGGAGCTCCTGTAATTAGTCTGGAACAGGCAATTATCTAATAAACAATTTTTCACAAAGTTCTGCACATTCTTCCTGACTGATGATTCTACTGGCAACAGAGACAGAGACATTCTTTTTCCATGGTTTAAGAGTATTATCCAAAATGGTGACTTAGAAAAAGGGACACTTTCAACTTCATTTATATTACCTTATGTCTTCAGAAGATTCTTTTTATCCGGATGATCGTGTTTGGATACTTTTGTCAACTACATAAATCTTTGACCCTCTCTGCAATGGGGTAGGAACTATGTCTGCTGAACTGGTTTTAGACTCAGTTTAAACACGGTTCAGCAAGATACTGAAGACAGGAATAAACCACATGTGATAGATGTCAGTCACATCACTTAATGAACTACTGGTAGGTGCTCTGACATGACATCGGTATAAGAATCTTATATAGAGCAGAATAGGGCAAGCAATGCTTAAAAAGTTTGTTTGGAGGCTGTGTTCTAAGTCTGTCTCAGTTTCCAAATTTGTGAAATACATTGCAGTCCTGTCCACAATGGCTGGCAAAGATATTTTTAAAGTATAACTGGTGGCGCAGAGCAATCCTGCTGACTCCACCCAGCAGTCAGAGTAGGTGGATCTCATTAGCTTCAGTAGAAAACATAAGAGGCAGAGTCTCTCTAGGCAAAAGACAGAGTAGAAAGGACAAGAGATTATTACAGGAAGAAATCGAATCATCCTTGTCAAGAGGATGCTTGTGGGGTACCTTAAGGTAAATACAATTCTGCCTAAAGGTTATTACTTTAATAATAATAATCTCTGATACAAGTAACTTTGGACAATATCGTATTCTGTGTATATACTGTGTTAATAAGAGGGTGTGGATGCCACCCATTTAGAGAGTTAACCTGAACTAGCTCGAAAACTGTGCAAGTTAATGGGGAAGATAATGGCTCTGATTAACCTTGGCCTCAAGCTCTAATGCTTTGTCTACACAGAAAGTTATACAGGTTTAATTATACCTGTTTAGTTAAACCGGTACAACTTCCCTCCCCATGTTCATTCTGGGGGAATTCTGCACCACTGCACAGTGCAGAATTTGCACAGAAATAATGTTCTGTACAGAATTTCATGTTTTCCCTGCAGAATTGTGGCTGCAGAGCTGTAGCATTTTAAATGTAGACAAGCCACCACTTCCCTGAGAGGCAGTAGCTAGGTTGATGGGGTTAGGTTGCTCAGGGGTGTGGATTTTAGGCCCAAACCAGCAAGGTATCACTGCTGCCAATTCCCACAATTTTAATCATGAGCCTTTTGATATTTTGTGTTAAAGCCCCTGCTTTAAGTTTCCCGAAAGCCTCATACCACAAAAAAACCCAACCCAAATATATAAAAAATATGATTTTAAGTGGGTTTAATTATTTTAAGACCTTACTCATGAATTTTGCATGTTTGGGGTTGGCAATCTGGATTTAATGGCAATCTGAATTGAATTTAATGGAACTACTCATGCTTAAGGACTGGGACTATAGAGACTGTTCTACAAACAAAATTTCCTCTGGTTTAACTAAATCTGTTTTTTAAATTGATTGAGTCAAACCAGAAAAACCTGGCAACTGATGTAAACAGAGTTAAGTGTTTTCCAAACAGGATTTGCTTTGGTTTAACTCGATTTTATTAAATATAATGCAAGTTTTATGTGTAGGCCAGCCCAAAGGCCATCGAAAACTATCAAATGCCTTGACTTGTTCTAATTATACGAGCTCTATTTTAAAGTATATATAACAGACGCTACACTCAGCTAAGTTTTCTGCAAGACGGAATTACCTTGGTGCAGTTTGAGAGACCCTCTGTTCCAGGAAACAGAGCTCATGGACATCTTATAAACAAACAACACCAGAAAATACTTTGACTTTAGATCACTGATTTCTGCTTCAATGGGAAACTGACATTACAAATCCGTGAAATATGCTACCCCTTAGGAGATGGGCAACAATATACAAATGTACATAAATGGATTAGCCTGATTCTCTAAACATCTGTCTTGTATGATTTTTCACTCTGAATGTCTTTTCAGATTTTTGATTTCTGAAATGTGTGGGATGTTTTCACAAATTCACACTCACTTTCCACTAACACATAGAAGCTGAAGTTGAAATAATAGGAAGACACCAGACCACAAAGTAAACCCAATTTCCAGTCACTGTTACAGATACATTCCTAAATTAACACTAAGTACTCCATTAACTCAGAGTCCTCATACTTGTGCAGAACTTGCCAAATCACTTTTGGTGCCTGACCTTCCTCTCCATCTCCCAGGTGGGGTTGCCCTAACAGAGGAAGGATGCCAAAACTGTAAGCACTGGTAGTATAAGGCTTTGTCTTCACTGCTAAAATAAAGTGTGTTTTTACCACAGGATAATTAACATGCAATAGCTATCCTGCTGTAAAATGTTAATGGAGACAGGCACTTGCAATTTTCACAGCAAGGCAGCTAGGCAAATTCAACACTATACCCCTGCCTATGGGTGACCTCCGGGTACAAATTAAATGTGCCTCTTCCGCACCAGGATTTTACTAGTACTACTGGGGTAACTAGTGCACGTTAGGTTTCAGAGTAGTAGCTGTGCTAGTTTGTATCCGCAAAAAGAACAGGAGTACTTGTGGCACCTTAGAGACTAACAAATTTATTGCAGCATAAGCTTTCATGGGCTACAGCTCACTTCATCGGATGCATGTTAGTTATCTCGCAATAAACACACATCTTTTTTTTTTTTTTAGCAGTGAAGAGCCTAAGGCTGTCTTCACTGCTGAAAGATGGATTTGCAGTTTCCATATCAAGATCTTGATGTAAAATCCAGTGGAGACAAGACACAACTAGTTTTATTTTGATGTAACTAGTCAAGGTAAACACCACCTGTGCCTTGTCCCCTTTAGGAGTTTACATCAAGATAGCTATCTTGATGTTAAAACAAAAACAAAAGCCACACAATCACACACACCCCTTTTTTTTCTTTTTCTTTTTTTTTTTTTTGGCAGAGAAGATATAGCCAAAGGCTAGGTTTGGACTCATGTTTTCAATTGTAGAAACTTTTAAAGTCAGCAGGAACTGGTTGCTGACTCATTCCTAGCATTCAGTGTATCAGGTTGCTGTGGGTTGTGCTAATCCCATTATAAGTATTCAACCTTTTCATCTGTTTAATGGAAAATTAACCCGGAAAGTTGCCACCTTCTTTATCATACAATGTGCACTCTAAATGACAAGTCATTTATGCAGCATTTTCCTCCTTAAAATTTGTAACTTTTAAAAACAGGCTCCAAATTTAGTCCCATCCACCCCAAGCTACTTTAACAGAGAAAGGCCAAGAGCTGGCCAACCTGAGAGGGTCTGATGTTTCAAAAAGTGCCTAGCTCCGACCCTCTACATAGTAGGCTACTTTAAGGTGTCTCATTGTTGGCTGCACTCAAAATTATTAATTACTTCTGAAAATCTTGGCCAAAATGTGCTTCTTCAATACTGTAATAAGGAAAATTCCTTACACTGCTGCTCAACTTAATCATGGTTGGTAACGTCATCCTACTATACCACATTAGGATTAGTGGTCATTCATTGCCTTCGGATACAATGATATTTTACACTCTTATAGCATCGTCCGTTCCAAGATCTAAAAGCAATTTACAAAAATAAATAAATCCTCAGCAAACTCATGCAAGCTGGAGTATGGTTCTGGACCCTCAAGCTTCCACCGACCCTGCAGGGTGATTTCTATGGAATCACAGGCCACGTCCAGACTACCCGCCGTATCGGTGGGTTAAAATCGATTGCTCGGGGATTGATATATCGCGTCTAATCTAGACGCGATATATCAATCCCCGAGCGCGCTTATAGCGATTCCGGAACTCCATCAACCCCAACGGAGTTCCGGAATGGACACGGAGAGCCGCAAACATCGATCCCGCGCAGTGTGGACGGGTGAGTAATCCGATCTTAGATATTCGACTTCAGCTACGTTATTCACGTAGCTGAAGCTGCGTATCTAAGATCGATTTCCCCCCCCAGTGTGGAGCAGCCCACAGTGAGCTCCCAATAACAAAACACCTGTCTTCGTGCAGCACAGGTGGCGTTTTCATGCCCCAAGACTCTAAGAAGCATCTCTTCCTTACAAAAAGAAATATGGAAACCACAAGACCATGTTCTACTCCACGGAAATCTTTCAAAAAATTCTCATCAGCACTAATTGATTAGCCATAAGTAGGGCCCTACCAAATTCACAGCTGAAAAACGCATCATGGACCGTGAAAGCTGGTCTTTTGTGCGCTTTTACCCTATACTATACAGATTTCACGGGGGGACATCAGCGTTTCTCAAATTGGGGGTCCTGACTCAAAAGGAAGTTACGCGAGTATCACAAGGTTATATGGGGGGCGGAGGGGAGGAGAGTTACAGTATTGCCACCCTTACTTCTGCACTGCCTTCAGAGCTGGGTGGCCAGAAAGTGGTGGCTATTGGCTAGATGCCCAGCTCTGAAGGCAGCGCCCCACCAGCAGCGCAGAAGTAAGGGTGGCAATGCCATACCATCCTAGCTCCAAAGGCAGAGCCGCCGCAAGCACCAGTACAGAAGGATGGCATGGTATGGTATGGTATTGCCACCTGTACTTCTGCGCTGCTGCCTGCAGAGTTGGGCGGCTGGAGAGTGGTGGCTGTTTAGTAAGGACCCAGATCTGCAAGCAGCAGACCTCCCCCGCCCCAGCCCTCAGCCCCTCCCTCACCCCAAACCCATCATCCCAAGCTCTATTGGGTCACGGGCATCAACAATTTTCTTCAGCTGGGTCACCAGAAAAAAAGTTTGAAAACCACTGCATTATGGTACTTCAGCAAAGTTATTGCCTACGGAATCAGACCACTGGCCCACATACTACAGTATCCCACATCTCAGTGATGTTAAAACTTTCTACCACAGTTCTCCAGTTATCAAAGCATATGAGCTCAACCCTACTTTCATGTGCTAGACACAGTATTATTTCATACCAGCTATTTAATAAAATAATACTCCAGTGATATATACAAACACTATTCCACACAAACGTCCCTAACTGCTGCTTATCTACTACCAGGAACTTGTTTCTTCCCATCCTACATTTGACCATAAGAACAGCCATACTACGCCAGACCAAAGATGCATCTAGCCCAGTATCCTGTCGTCTGACAGTGGCCAATGCCAGGTGCCCCAAAGGGAATGAACAGAAGAGGTAATCATCAAGTGATCCATCCCCGTCACCCATTCCCTTGCTTCTGGCAAACAGAGGCATGAGACTCTTCAGAGCATAGTTTTGCATCCCTGCCCATCCTGGCTAATAGCCATTGATGGACCTATCCTCCATGAACTTACCTAGTTCTTTTTTGAACCCTCTTAGAGTCTTGGTCTTCACAACATTCTCTGGCAAAGAGTTCTACAAGTTGACTGTGTGCTGCGTGCATCTCCCTGTCCTTTTCCTGGAGCCCTTTTTAAAATTGGCGTCACATTAGCTATCCTCTAGACATTTGGTACAGAGGCCGATTTAAATGATAGGTTACAAACAACAGTTGGTAGTTCTGCAATTTCACATCTGAGTTCCTTCAGAACTCTTGGGTGATACCATCTGGTCCTGGTGACTTTTTACTGTTTCATTTATCAATTTGTTCCAAAACCTCCTCTAATAATACCTCAATCTGGGATAGTTCCTCAGGTTTGTCATCTAAAAAGAATGGCTCAGGTTTGGGAATCTCCCTCACATCCTCAGCCATGAAGACCAATGAAAAGAATTCATTTCGTTTCTCTGCAATGGCCTTATCATCCTTGAGTGCTCCTTTAGCATCTTGATCATCCAGTGACCCCCACTGGTTGTTTAGCAGGTTTCCTGCTTGTGTTGTACTTTAAAAAAAAAAAAAAAAAAAAAAAAAAAAAGCTGTTACTTGTTCAGTCTTTGGCTAGCTGTTCTTCAAATTCTTTTTTGGCCTTCCTAATTGTATTTTTACATTTCATTTGCCAGTGTTTATGCTCCTTTCTATTTTCTCACTAGGCTTTAACTTCCACTTTTTAAAGTATGCCTTTTTTGTGCTCCTTTTACTTTATTGTTTAGCCATGGTGGCATTTTTTTTGGCTCTCTTACGACGTTTCTTAATTTGGGATATAAATGTAAACTGAGCCTCTTTTATGGTGTCTTTAAAAAGTTTCCATGCAGCTTGCAGGGATTTCACTTTTGGCGCTGTACCTTTTAGTTTCTGTTTAACTAACTTCCTCATTTTTGTGTATTCCCTCTTTCTCAAATTAAATGCTACAGTGCTGCTGTGCTGTTTTCCCCACCACAGGGATGTTAAATTTAATTATATTATGGTCACTATTACCAAGCGGTCCAGCTATATTCACCTCTTGGACAAGATCCTGTGCTCAACTTCAGACTAAATCAGGAATTGCCTCTCCTCTGGTGGGTTCCAGGACTGGCTGCTCCAAGAAGCAGTCATTTAAGTGTCAAGAAACTATTTCTGCATCCCATCCTGAAATGACATGTACCCAGTCTATATGGGGATGGTTGAAATCCCCCATTTATTACTGAGTTTGTTATTTTTATGGCCTCTCTAATCTCCCTGAGCATTTCACAGTCACTATCACCATCCTGGTCAGGTGGTTGGTAATATATATCTACTGCTATGTTCTTATTATTAGAGCATGGAATTACTATCCATAGAGATTCTATGGTTCAGTGTGGTTCATTTAAGATTTTTACTTCATTTTGTTCGTACGCTTTCTTTCACATATTGTGGCACTTCCCCACCAGCATGACCGGTTCTGTCCTCCTGATATATTCTGTAGCCTGGCATTACTGTGTCCCATTGTTTATCCTTATTCCATCAAGTTTCTGTGATGCCTATTATACCAATATCCTCATTTAATACGAGGCACTCTAGTTCACCCATCTTATTATTTAGACTTCTAGCATTTATATATAAGCATTTTAAAAACGTGTCACTTTTTAGCTATCTGCCATTACATGATGTAATTGAATGGGACTCTTTCATTTGACTGTTTCTCATCAGATCCTACCCATATTTTATCCTCTTCTATCCTCTCCTCCTTACTAGGATATAGAGAATCTCCATTAATAGATCCTCCCTTAAGGGAAGTCTCTGTCTGAACCATGTGCTCCTCTGCACCTGTCTGCTTTCCCCCACCCCTTAGTTTAAAAACTGTTCTACCTTTTCAATTTTAAGTGACAACAATCTGTTTCCATTTTGGTTTAGGTGGAGCCCATCCTTCCTGTAAAGGGTCCCCTTTTCCCAAGTTTCCCCAGTTCCTAATAAATCTAAACCCCTCCTCCCTACATCGTCTCATCGACATATTGAGACCCTGCAGTTCTGCCTGTCTAACTGGCCCGGCGCATGGAACTGGAAGCATTTCAGAAAAGGCTACCATAGAATCACAGAACTGGAAGGGACATCTAGAGATCATCTAGTCCTCTCCCCTGCACTCAAGGTAGGACTAAGTATTATCTAGACCACCACTGACAGTGTTTGTCCAACCTGCTCTTAAAAATCCCCAATGATGGAGATTCCACAACCTCCCTAGGCAATTTACTCCAGTGCTTAACCACTCTGACAGTTAGGAAGTTCTTCCTCATGTCCAACCTAAACCGCCCTTGCTGCAATTTAAGCTCATTGCTTCTTGTCCTAGCCTCAGAGGTTAAGAACAACAATTTTTCTCCCTCCTCCTTATAACAACCTTTTATATACTTGAAAACTGTTATGTCTACTCTGTCTTCTCTTCTCCAGACTAAACAAATCCAATTTTTTTCAGTCTTCCCTCATAGGTCATGTTTTCTAGACCTTTGATCATTTTTGTTGCTCTTCTCTGGACTTTCTCCAGTTTGTTCACATCTTTCCTAAAATGTGGTGCCCAGAACTGGACACAATACTCCAGTTGAGGCCTAATCAGCGCGGAGTAGAGTAGAAGAATTACTTCTCGTGTCTTGTTTACAATACTTCTGCTAATATATCCCAGAATGAGTTTTTTTTTTTTTTTTTGCAAGTTTTACATTGTTGACTCATATTTGGCTCGTGATCCACTATGACCCCCAAATCCCTTTCCGCAGTACTCATTCCTAGGCAGTCATTTCCAATTTTGTACATGCGGAACTGATTGCTCCTTCCTAAATGGAGTACTTTGCATTTGTCCGTATTGAATTTCAGCCTATTTACTTCAGATCATTTTTCCAGTTTGTCCAGATCATTTTGAATTTTAATCCTATCCTCCAAAGCACTTGCAGCCCCTCACCGCTTGTTATTGTCCGCAGACTTTATAAGTGTACTCTCTATGCCATTATCTAAATCATTGATGAAGATATTGAACAGAACCAGATCCAGATCTGATCCCTGAGGGACCGCACTCATTATGCCCTTCCAGCATGATTGTGAAGCACTGATCACTACTCTCTGCAAATGATTTTCCAAACAGTTATGCACACACCTTATAGTAGCTCCATCTAGGTTGTATTTCCCTAGTTTGTTTACGAGAAGGTCATGTGAGACAGTATCAAAAGCCTTGCTAAAGCCAAGATATACCACAGCTACCACTTCCCCCCTATCCCTCATTATCTTGTAGGTGTTTGCAAATTGATTTCTTAATTATTTGCTCCATGGATTTCAATCTCTTACCTAGTAGCCTAAATTTGGTCTCCAGGACCTCTCTCCTATCCTTCACTATGTCATTGGTACCCCACAGATGCCAAATTTTGTGCAGTTCCATGTGTAACATTTTTCATCAGTGAGAAAGTCACCGGTTTCCCCTTCAGGCATAAGTGTGGGAGAGAGGCAATCTTGCCTAGCAGATAGAGCAGTGAACTGGAATTCAGGAGACCTGCATTCTATTCCCAATCTGCTGCTGTCCCGCTGGGTGACCCTTGGTAAGTCATTTCACCTCTCTGTGTCTCAGTTTCCCCTATGTAACATGGGTATAATGATTCCGACCTCTTTTGTAAAGTGCTTTGAAGTCTATTTGATGACATGCACTACCTAGGAGCTAGGTATTATCATCTCACACCCCAGAAGAAAGGGGATGGGGGGTTGGGGACAGAGAGAGAAGGTAGTTGAAGGGCAGGAGTGATGCAGGTATAGGGTATTGGAGAGAATGGATGCAGAAAACCAGCGGTTGGGAGGGAGGAAAAACCTGGGCCAATGGGGGGTACCCGGAATTGTTGGGGAGCCATGGGAGCATGAAGTCTTGGATGGGATGATCAATTCTGCCTCCTATTACCCCACTGAGCTTCTGTCCTTCTGGCCTATTCCCCACATCTCTCTGCTTGTAAAGTCCTGGTACCGCCTTCTCCTCCACAGCAAACTCCATTCTGGCTAGACGCCAGCAGAAAAGCACACAGTCTCCCTGTCCTATGTGCCAACACTACAGTGGCTCCCACTGGTTAGAAGGAGTCATTGCAGGGGAAACCCTGCTCTACTCCTCAGCCCAGCTTGTGTGTGTGCTGGAACAGAATAAGGGATCCTCTCAGAAGATACCAGGCAATTATTTTTAGATTATACATTTAAAATAATAAAAGGTTGCAAGCCTCGCCCACATACTCTCCTGGCTTCACAGCTTGGAAGAGCTGGCTGTCAAGACAGTATCCAGCACCAGAGAAAGTGTAAGAAACTCCATACTGTGTAATAACGGACTAACACCAGCGCACAAGGAATCTACTTTCTAATCTTAATCAGTGGCTGATTTATGTCGTGAAGTATGGTGTGATATCCTAAGTGTTTAAAGACTGTACCACATCTATTGTGGATTAGCCATATACGTGCTGAACTGTTTCTGAATCCCACTAAGTTCCTGGCCTCATTGATATCTAGTGGCAAGGAGTTCCATGGGCCAATTATGTTTTGTGTGTAATAACCATGTGTTTCAAAGGTGCTGGCTTTCAACTTCATTTAGTGTCTACTATTTCTTGTATTATGAAACAGAGTAAATAGAAGTTCTCAGTTTGCCTTCTTTATTCCATTTGTTATTTTATGTACTCCTATCACGTCCCTTATTTGCTTCCTTTTTATGTTACTCTGTCCTAATGACATGCAGAATATTTAGTCCATTTATATCAACATTCAATTTCTGTTTTGCATCCAGATCTGAGAGGTTTTTGTTTTTTTCCTGACTAGAATCATAATCTAACCTAGTATTTGTTCGGATATTAGTGTCCCAGGATGTAGCAACAAGCTTTTCTGGTGTAACAGAAGGATAAACATACCTCCCTAATGTACTGTTCCATTAAAAAAAAGTGAGAGGACAAGAAAACCAGTACACATTGTATTTACATGGTGGGACACACGATTTATGAGAGGCTGAAGGAACAGGGCTTATTTAGTCTGCAGAAGAGTGAGGGGTGATTTGATAACATTCCTCAACTACCTGAAGGGGGATTCCAAAGAGGATGGAGCTCGGCTGTTCTCATTCGTGACAGATGACAGAACAAGAACCAATGGTCTCAAGTTGCAGAGGAGGAGGTATAGGTTGGATATTAGGAAACGCTATTTCACTAGGAGGGTGGTGAAGCACCGGAAAGGGGTACCTGGGGAGGTGGTGCAATCTTCATCATTAGAGGTTTTTAAGGCCAGGCTTGACAAAGCCCTGGCTGAGATGATTTAGTTGGGAATTGGTCCTGCTTTGAGCCGGGGATTGGCCTAGATGACCTCCTGAGGTCTCTTCCAACCCTGATATTCTATGATTCTGTGATCCAGCAAATTTTATCTAATAAAGATAATAGAAAATAAGTGCAGACTTGTTACCTCCTGCCCATTCTTGTTCCATAGTTGACTGTACCTGCCCCAAAGTTCTCATTTAAAAACCCCACTACACCCAAAACTGGCAGCTCTTCAACAGGATGTTTTGTATAATGATCTCTAGAGACACTAAATGGCAGAATCTTTAAAAGGGTTTTGTTGTTTTTATTACAGGAACATAATGTCCCCTTTAGTCTAGCATCTGGATTTAAAAATAAAATTGACCAAGCCAGTTCAATTGCTGTCTTAAAAAGGGACACGTGGTGTAACTTTTTGCATGTGTTTTTTTTTTTTAACCTTTGCTGTTAACATATTTTAGAAAACAAAACTTTAATGATATTTCTCCATTTATAAACTAGCTTATTTGTGGTATTTCCCTCGGCTTGGACACTGAAACTAGACTGAGATCAACATCCACTGAAAGGAAAAGTTTAACTAAAAAATTAAGAAAATACTCCTAGTAGATTTTGCATAGCCTTTACATCCCCTCATTCCCCAAGATGCAGACCTGGGGGCAAAGTTAGTTTCCAATCCCTTTATGAGGCAACATAAAAATCACGTTTCAGTGGTATGAATTTATTGCAAAGTTTGCAAAATACTTTCTTTCAAAAAAAATCTTCCTTTGTTGATGCTTGTAATCACACTTGGGCTGCTAAAATATTTATACATTGTGCATTCTGCAGTAAACTTTTAATTTAGGTAAAACTACAGCTATATTTACAGCTGACAGTGGCTCTTACAGTGATATCTTCTAGCAAACAAGAAAATATGCTGATAAAGCAAACAAGTTTTCACAGGATTCCTCCACCCCATCAGTTGTCCTAATACAGGAGAGGGCCCTTGATCTAAACTGGACTGATGCAGCTTTTATGGCATGAGGTTTCTCTGCACTAATCACTGAACAGCAGACTGAAGTGGCAGTTAAGAAAGTTTCTCTTTAATGAAAACAAAGCCCCCACTACCTTTACTAGAACAAACAGTTGCCTGAAGCCAACTGATCTGTACTTTATGCTCTTTGAAAGCATGATCCTCCCGTCAGTGTTCCTTGGGCCGCTTCAACCTCCTCTATAAAAGAGGTAGTTTTCTGGTTCACAGATCTCTCTTCATCCCCACCATCAATAAGCACAATCTTCCCAGTCCTCAGGCTCTTTACTTGAACTCTTTCAAACCACTCTATTACTGCCCCCGGTTCTTCTGTGACACCTTCTAAATCGTTCACTGGATTGTTCCAGGACATTTCTAATCTGAGGCCATGTCTGCACTAGAGATCTTACAGCAGCACAGCTGTACCGATGCAGCTGTGAGATCTCCCACATAGCTGCTCTATGCTGATGAGAGAGAGCTCTCACATTCACTGAATTAAACCATGAGCAACAAATGGCAGTAGCTATGTCGGTAGAAGAGTGTCCACACTGGCGCTTTTGTCAGTGTAACTTATGTCACTCCAGGCGATTTTTTTTTCACACTCTGAGCAACATAAATTATGCCAACATTAAGTACTAGTGTAGACATAATTTTAGTTTTCCTGTATCTCATTCTACTCCATCATCTATCTTTCCCCCCATCCATAAAAATACATCATAAAAAGTATAACATGGCAATATTTGAGAAGGGGGGAAGAGAAGGAGGGGTGAAAATGTTAGGGAAAGTAATGTTTTACTGAGAACTTGTAAATAAAATTGAACAATTAATGAAGGGAGGAATTATCCAGGATTTATATAGTGCTTGACATGTGTAACAATAACAGATTCATGAAAAAGTGAAAACAGAGTAAAAATTTACACTCTTCACTTAGTATCCAAGGAGGAAGATAGAGTGAAAGCCTGATTTTAAAAATGCAAACACTGAGGCAACAATGTGAAGTTAATAATATAACGGCCATTTTGGTTTAACTATAAACAGTTTTAAGCTTAAAAACGCCATAACTTCAAGACTGATCAAGCGTTACGATTACAGAAGTAAACATGCCATTCTGTAAAGCTCTTGGTTGCAATGCTAGCCCCTGATCCTGCAAACACTTACATGTGAGAGTAGTGCCACTGGATTCAACAGGATTACTCATGCACTTCAATGTTTGCAGCATCAGAGCCTAGAATTGCATCTCTTAGGCAGAAAGTGGGTGGGCTGATGGGGGAATCAATGCCTTAAGAAGCTAATAAGCCATAACTCCTCTGATTTAGATTAAAGTCAAATGCTGGAAACCAAAGTGGGGGATTAGAACCAAAACTCTGTTTCCCAACTCAATATACTAAAATGTAAATGATTAATTATACCAAATAATCTTTGCATTTATAATTTATTATTGTTAAACAGAACTGGACAGAGCACGTGCAGGAGCAGGAGAAAAAGACAAACCAAATAAAACTCGGACCATATTAAATCCACTGTTGATTTCCTCCAATTCTACTCCTGTTCTTTACTGAATCAAACAACTTGGCCCAAATAAACAGGACATTGTGATGACTTGGGGACTTTGTCTAGGCACAATTTATGAATTCTAGTTTGACATTCTGTATACTGTTAACAGCAGTTTGACTGCAAGACTAGTCTGGCTTTTCTGCTACTTTTCTACCTCTATTCTGGGATGGAATTCCAACAGGTGAGGACAGAAGGCTAACAATGGAGGGGCATTAAACTTTGATAGTCTTCTATTCAGATGGATGCCGCCTTGGGCAAAGGTAGTGACCAGACCAAGAAAACTAGTCCAGCCAAGTAGGCTGGTAACTATGGCTATGTCTACACTACGGACCTTACAGTGGTACAGCTGCACCACTGTAAGATCTCTGTTGTAGCCGCACCATGCTGGCAGAAGAGAGTTCTCCCACTGGCATAACGAAACTACCCACAATGAGCAGTGGTAGCTATGTCGGTGGGAGACACTCTGAGGCCATGGCTACACTCACACTTTACAGCGCTGCAACTTTCACGCTCAGGGGTGTGAAAAAACACCCCCCTGAGCACTGCAAGATACAGCGCTGTAAAGCGTCAGTGTAATCAGGGCGGCAGCGCTGGGAGCGCGGCTCCCAGCGCTGCACGCTACACCCGTAAAGGATGTGGTTTACATGCAACGCTGGGAGAGCTCTCTCCCAGCGCTGCCGCTCCGACTACACTCACACTTCAAAGTGCTGCTGCGGCAGCGCTCCCACAGCGCTGCCGGGGCAGCTCTTTGAAATTCCAAATGTAGCCATACCCTAAGCCCGAAAAACACTCTAGAGTGGTCAGGAAATTGAGGCAGGGAAGGGAGTTGGTGTTTTTTGTTTTTACCTCTATTTGAATATATCTTCTGCTATATAAAGAATAGTTTGAAAAACCCCTGTGTCATGTACTTCAACTGTCATGTGTCCCTGCAGAGGTAAATGATAAACCAGAGATCCTACAAGGCTGGAACTCTGGGAAAGGATGTGCTTAAGCTGCAGAGGTGCCCAGGTAGCAGCACTGGTCCTGGCGGCCAAAAGCAGCTGAACCACAAGGTCTCACTTCAAGGAAGGGGTAAGAAACAGAGTCTGTGCCTAGGAAGAGTGACAGAGAGACCAGAGAAAGACAGTGCTAGTGTCTTCCCAGACCAAGGGACGCTTAGGAGCACATGGGTCCAGTGTGGTGGGACCCTGGTGAGTGTCCAGCTGGAAGAGTTTGTCAGACAGCCACGTTCTAGATGTAAAACCACTGCAGTCAGTCCTTAGGTATGGCAAATCTCCTTGTCCACAGCAAAGTGTTCAGTTCTCTCTATCAGTGAGTGTGAACAGAAGACACTCCCTGGGAACATCCAGATTCCAGATTCATTATCCAAGAAAGTAGCTGCTGTTCTTACAATCTTGTTTTCAAATCATTTCACCAGAGTTGTTTTAGGGGTAAACAAAACTAATATTCTGAGAGCAGGAAAACTGAGGTAGATGGGACAGTGCAGATTGTTTACTCATATCTCTTGCCTTGAAAAATTAATTCCTCAATATACTCAGGAAACCCAAGCAGCCATAAATCAGAGCCTAGATTTATTTCAAACAATTTTTTTCCCTCTGAAGCATTATTTTTTTTGGCCACCAATGGGCAAGGAATTGCATCCTGCTCAGATGCTACGTTTTCAAGATCTGTACCCTGAGTTTTTACTCCCAGAAATTTGGACGAAGCTTTCTACCTTGGTTTCAGTAATGTTCAAAGAATGCCTTACCACATCACAATTTCTGTGCACCACGTTCAATTCTGGGGCAACTGCAGACTTTCAAACCAGCAGCCCTACAGTCCATCCAAGATCTACTGTGTCGGCAATAAGGGGATGTAGTGCTGACATCCTTAGCATGTCCCAGGTGAGGTTTAAAGAAGGAGAAGGTGGCCTGTGTTTAATTTACAAGCTTATAGTAGCAGGCAGGACCCAGCTGAACACTGTTCGTCTCCTGCCCATGCACGCATGTCCTTCAACAGTATTTCTGGACAGAAAGGATTTAAATATCTCCTTTCCTAGTAGCTTTCTGCAGTGCTGAATGCAGAGCAGATCAAAATTAATTTTAAAAAAATCAAAATCTGATTAAAATTGGAGTTAAATACTTATTGCCCTTTTTTAAAACAAATCTACTTAAAATTAAATATGTAATTATGACAATCTATATTAAGGGCTAAATTTATTATAATCTGTTAACCGTCTAAATAAAAAATATTCAAGCCGTTTATTCAAGAAGTTTGAGGCTGAAGTTTTAAAGTAAGTCAGACATTGCAAACCACTGAACTGGCAGATGTCATTGGCTAAGCACCAGCAACCAGTCTGTTGAACTGCTAATCATCTTTGGAAAGCTGTAGTCTCTTTTGTAGGTACAGATAATATTTTCTTCATTTCAGTTTTTTATTCATCCATTGTAGTTCAGTTCAATGACCTCAGCCTCTCCTTACTTACAAGGAGAGGCTGAGGGAACTGGGCTTATTTAGTCTGCAGAAGAGAAGAGTGAGGGGGGATTTGATAGCAGCCTTCAACTATCTGAAGGGGGGTTCCAAAGAGGATGGAGCTTGGCTGTTCTCAGTGGTGGCAGATGACAGAACAAGAACCAGTGGTCTCAAATTGCAGCAGGGTTTTGTGTGTGTGCGTGTGTGTGTGTCGAGGTTGGATATTAGGAAACACTATTTCACTAGGAGGGTGGTGAAGGACTGGACTGGGTGGAGGTGGTGGAATCTCCATCCTTAGAGGTTTTTAAGGCCTGGCTTGACAAAGCCCTGGCTGGGATGATTTAGGTGGTGTTGGTCCTGCTTTGAGCAGGGGATTGGTCTGGACTTCCTGAGGTCTCTTCCAACCCTAATATTCTATGATTCTATGACTGGTTGATTCACAGCTGAGGAACAAATTGTTTTCCTCTGCCAATCAATCAATAAAAACAGGTGGGTGGACAAGATCAACTAGTTCTAAAATCTTGAGGAACGTAGTGACCAGAAACATTCAATTCACAAACTACAGGAAATACTTCCTTTGTTTAATAAATGAGTTAGTTTTAAATGCAAAACATGTTTTGAAATACTTATTGTTATGTATCGAACACATTTAAAGCTGTTTTACTGAATTAAAAAAACAAATTTTAAAATGCTGTTTTGTGCATTTTAATTTAATTCCAGTTTCCATCAAAATCTAGTCTGACACAAATCCCAAGTAAAAAACCATAATAATCTAGTAAATAAAACCATTTTCTAACATATTAAAGTACAAGTTAGGAATCTGAATAAATGTTAAGCCATACACTTATTTAAGCAGTTATGTTGAAAGTGCATACTCCTACTCAGCAAAACGTAGTACTAAATTGTATCAGCCAGTGAAAAATAAACCTTTCTTTAGGAGAATAAAATACTAGAAATGCAAAACGATTAAAAATTGATGGTCTTCATGAAGGTTTCCTGCTTGCTGATTTAAATCATGAATTAAACCTGTGATTTATATCCCTCATTTAAATCAACCCACCCGGCTGCAGTTAACTTGGGAGATCATTACAAAGCCACACTCATGTGTGTCCACTTAACTGCATCCACACCAGTGCTGTATTCAGGTGTGTCAAACACTAGACCTTCTAGGGTCATATCCGTGGTTCTTGGTGCTGCAGCAAGCTGAGCCACTGTGATTCTTTCCCAGTGAATTGTGGAAAAACTTGTCTGTCCTTCTGTCCATCCATTGAAAAATGGACGGTTGTAGTGGTCCATCGGGCTCTGGCTTGGACGGAGGCCACTGTCTCACTGCATCAGGCAACAAAAGACAGTCAATTAGCAGTCTACGGCTCTGGCCCTCTGGGTGGGCAGGGCAGGAAGCAGGCTTTTACCTAAGCCTGGATGGGCAGGGATGGTGTCCCTAGCCTGTTTGCCAGCAGGGCCAGCTCCAGGCACAAACTAAGGAAGCAGGTGCTTGGGGCGGCCAATACAAAGGAGTGGCATTCCATCCGCTATGGGGGCAGCATGTCCAGGTCTTCGGCGGCAGGTCCCTCTCTTCCTCTTTGAGCTGCCGCCGAAGTGCCGCCAAAGAGGAAGAGAGGGGGTGAAGGACATACCACCAAACTGCCGCCGAAGAATGGAGCAGCACGATTGAGCTGCTGCTGAAGGGCCACTGATCGGCCTTTTTTTTTTCCCCCTGCCAATTGGGGTGGCAAAAAACCTGGAGCTGGCCTGTTTGCTAGAAGCTGGGAATGGGTGACAGGGGATGGATCACTTGATGAATACCTGTTTTGTTCACTCCTTCTGGGGCACCTGGCATTGGCCACTGTTGGAAGACAGGATACTGGGCTAGATGGATCTTTGGTCTGACACAGTATAGTCATTCTTATGGTCTTATGTTCTTATATGTTCTAAGCCTCCTGGCTGAGGTAGCCAGCAAACACAATCTAGGGCCCTGCAGCCTTCTGGCTGGGGCAAGCCAAAACCACATGCCTTCTGGCCAAGAGGGAGGTCAGTTTCCACTCCTGGGGTGGAGATGGCAGGAATGGATAAGAGACCCAAGCCCACTCTATTCCACCGGGTCCCAGCCTAGGACCCTGTCATAACTGTCCTACTCAGATCTGAACCTTAGAGTTCAGAACATGAGAAGCTAGCATGAAACCTCCAAACTTAATTACCAGCTTGGATCTGATATCGCTGCCACCAGTCAGAAAAATTCCAGTGTCTGGCTCACTCCGGTCTCCCCAAAACCTTCCCTGGGGAACCCCAAGACTCAAATGCTCTGAGTCTCACCACAAAGGGAAATAACCCACTTCCCTTCCCCCTCTTTACCTCCTCCCAGATTTCCCCACCCTGGGTACTCTAAGATATTCCCTGCTTCAAGTCCTTGAAACACAAGTACCGAGAGATCAAATCTCTCTCTCCCCTCACCCAGAGGGTATGCAAAGTCAGGCTTTGTAAATCTAACACAAAGAGATGTTCCCCCTCCCTTCGTTTCTTAGCCTTAACCAGTGAAAAACACTTAAACAGGTCTTAAAAAGAAAGCTTTATATAAAAAGAAAGAAAAAGACATAAAATTGGTCTCTGTATCAAGGTGACAATATACAGGGTCAATTGCTTAAAAGAAAAATGAATAAACAGCCTTATCCAAAAAGAATACAATTTAACACATTCCAGCAACTACACACATGTAAATACAAAAAAACAATATAAACCTATTGTCTTACTATCCTTGTACTTACAACTTGGAAACAGAAGATTAGAAAGCCTGGAGATAGAAAGATCACTCTCAGAGCCGAGAGGGTCACCGAACCAAGACAAAGAACAAAGAACTCACACCCAAAACTTCCCTCCACCCAGATTTGAAAAAGTCTTGTTTCCTGATTGGTCCTCTGGTCAGGTGTTTCAGGTCACTTTTGTTAACCCTTTACAGGTAAAAGAACATTAACCCTTAGCTATCTGTTTATGACAGACCCTAATAGTGGCAGATGGTTCCACCACTGGGTCAGCGGGGATCTCATTGAAACACACTGACTTGCTCCCTGGAAGCAAAACCAGGTTAATGGTTTCCTTGAGCTACTTACTGCACAGTCTGGGTGCAGAGATGGGTCCGCCATCTCTTCGGGGTACACAGCTGATGGCAGTTCTGGCAACTCCTCTACATGGTTGGTCTTCTCCGGAGCCAGGGCACTGCACAGCGCAGTTTCAGCTCTAGAGTTCTGCAGCAGGCTGGAGACATTTGCCTCCTTCCATGGCTCTGGCCCAACCAGGGGCAGCTCTAGACATTTCACCGCCCCAAGCACGGCGGCATGCTGCGGGGGGCGCTTTGCCAGTCGCGCGGCTCCTGTGGACCTCCCGCAGGCGGTCCACTGGAGCCGCAGGACCAGAGAACCCTCCGCAGGCATGCCGTCAAAGGCTGGCTGCCTGCTACCCTCCTGACAACCGGCAGAGCGCCTCCTGCGGCTTGCCGCCCCAAGCACGCGCTTGGCATGCTGGGGCCTGGAGCCGCCCCGGACCCAACTGAGCTGCAGAACCTGCCTTTTATACTTCCTCCACGCCAACTCTGCTTCCAGCGTGGGCACAGGCAGGGCTGACTGGGCTCCGCCCACCAAGGGGATTGTGGTCCCTTGGGCTCACTACAATGGGCTACCAGCCTGAGCGTAACCAGCACTGGGATTTTAGCCTATAACCCAGGACGGGCCAGCTATCTGGGGTGTAAGACACCCCCACACTTGGGTCAGAGGTTTGTGTGAGAATGAGAGCCAAGTTCACTCCACACTGAAGACATTCCCTAACTGGCCATTTGTACATGTAATGGTCTTCCATAAGGACCAAATCTTGTATTCCTTACTCAGGTAGAATGTCCATTATTTTTACAACAAAGCCTTTTTGACCAGAACGATCATGTTTCACAGAAAAATCTCCTTTTTGTAAAATTTTTCAAATGTTTATGAAAAATTATTAAAATTTCATTTTTCCAGTTCAGATTTTGGTTAAAAAAAGCAGCTTTTGAAACCAACATTCACCGATCCAAATAAGTAGAAAGTGTTCATAGGAAATTTAGAAATATAACCTACTTAAAAAAAAAAAATTTTCCCAAAGAAGTTATTTAGCCTTTTTTTTTTTTTTGACCAGCTAAACTTCAAAAAGCCTGGATTAAAACTCTTGTGGCAGGAACTGTACTTGCCTCTGTTTTGTAGAGAACCGCGCAGAGTGAGCATTCAGCAAATAGATGTAAGCTGTTTTAGGCAAGCTACCAATTCTGCCCTGGACATTGCAAAACTGGTTGTCCCTATATTGAGAGGAAACAAATGAAACATATAAGTGGTCTAGCAAAAAGAGCTCCAAGAAGGTGCAGATGTCAATATAAATTGGGACATTTTCATTACCACTATAAACAGTTATTTTTCTCTCCTGCTGACAACAGTTCACCTTAACTGATCACTCTCCTTACAATGTGTATGGTAACACTCATTGTTTCATGTTCCCTGTGTGTATATATCTATATCTTCCTATTGTATTTTCCACTACATGCATCCGATGAAGTGAGCTGTAGCCCACGAAAGCTTATGCTACAACAAATTTGTTAGTCTCTAAGGTGCCACAAGTACTCCTGTTCTTTTTGCGGATACAGACTAACACAGCTGCTACTCTGAAATATAAATTGTGTTTCAAATTAACTAATGTTTTAATTAGAATGAAGGGTAAGAACAAGACAGTAAACACTATTTTACACTGTATCTAGTGCTACATCAGGACATTAAGAGAAACAGCATGAATTACTGAAGGTCTTTATGAACCTTAAGCTTCCAAAAACCTACCCAGCAAATATCCAGACAAGCAGAACTAGTCGATGAATAACCTGAACTTTGGCCAAATAGGCAGACACACATTTGGGAAAGTGGTTTTAAAACAAATAAAGGGCCAGTGACATGTAACCATTTCATTCATATGTGGTGTTAAATACAGAGCTGATTATACTGTAAAGTCCTACAGTTTGTACTCACTAGGAGTGAGCCCTGTTTGATAACATGGGACACCCAACAGGTTTTGAAGATGGCTGTCCTGCTGGCATGCACAGGGCCAGTGGTGTTTAGCAGAGCATGTTAATTATACAACAGCACAAGTGTGCTTGGGACTGTAAAGAGCAGAGACTATTATAAACTTGTCTACACAACAGTTGCAAGGATTAAACTAAACCAGTTAAACGATTCAGTTCAAATCTGTCCAGCCTTCTGTGAACACTCTGAAATCACTTTAAGAGCACCTTACCTTGATTTAGCTTAAGATAACTCCTTATTGATTTAATCAAACGTGTCTCCCACAGGAAGGTATAGCCCTGAGCACAATGAGGACTCAGCAACAATTGGGACCTCTGATTGCAATCAAAGTACAAAGTACTATCTCCCAGTGTTCCTAAACACTGCAAGGACCGTATCCATTCCTAGAGAAATATGCTATTCAGCTAGACCAATTCAGTGCAGTTTCTTTCTGCTTGTATCAGTGTCTTCTCCTCCTCTCTGTCCCCCCACTACACATCCCGTTGTCTTCTTGCCTCTCCCCTTCTGTTTGGTTATTGGTGGAGGGAAGAGAAGGGATTCTCTCATTCCCCATCAACTGAAAAACTTTTAGATAAGAATTTGTTATGGGATCAAAGTCAACAGAAGAACATATTTAAACATATATACACACACACACATATATATGTTAATCACTTTCCACCTCCAAAGCACTTTGCAAGCACTAGTAAGAGGCAGGCAAAATATTTTATAGATGGGGGAGCCTGACGCAGAGAGTCAGCTAATTAACAAATTACTCTGGGTAGGGAGAGAGCTGTCTAGGCATAAAGATCATATACACTGGGGTTCTCAACCTTTTTCTTTCTGAGGCCCCCCAAACATGCTATAAAAACTCCATGGCCCACCAGTGCCACAATAACTGGTTTTCTGCATATAAAAGCCAGGGCCGGTGTTAAGGAGTAGAAAGCAGGGCAATTGCCTAGTGCCCCATGCCACAAAGGGCACCGTGAAGCTAAGTTGCTCAGGCTTCTGTTTCAGCCCTAGGTAGCGGGACTCAGGGTCCCACGCTTCAGCAACATGCAGTGGGACTTTGGCTTTCTGCCCTGGTCCCCACCAAGTCTAACACTGGTCCTGCTCGCCACCCTGGACTCCTGGTTAAAAACCACTAATATACACCAGTGTCAGTGTATAAATAAAGTGTCTTGTTCAAGGTTATATAGTGTGTCATGGTCAGAGATGGATAAGATTCCAGGGCTTTCTAATTCCTGGACCTGGGATCTGACCATACCTCCTTAAGTCTTGTGTAAATACTTACACAGTTTTCACAGCAGTGAGTTTAACTGGTTTTGCCATCTACACAATGTGTATGAAGACCATTGCATTTACAGTCACGCTTGCTTTGCTTAGGGTGGAAACTCCTGCACGAGTTGGTAAATACAGATAAAGATACCTATTACTTTGTTTAAATGTAAGCAACCATGCAATATAAGGCCATCACTGTACTGAGTGAAAAAGCATGAGAGTATCCTCAGGTAATGTAATGATTATAGAGAGTCACAAAAATAGTCTTAGCTTGTGTCCTGACACTAACACAAAGAGCACGGCCTTACAGAGCTCACAATTTCCCCTGATGAAACAACTTTATAAGAGGGGAATAAACAGAAAACATACTAATGTGCAGAAACTAATGGTTTTAGTTTCAAGTGATTGGAACGTATCCTTAAACCAGGCTGATTAATCCTTTCTAAGAGCTTGTCTTCACTACCGGGGTAAGTCACCTAAGTTATGCTACTCTAGCTACGTGAATAATGCAGCCGGAGTTGACGTAGCTGAGGTCGACTTACCCTGGTGTCTTCATGGCGCTGAGTCGATAGGAGAAACTCTCTGATCGACTTCTCTTACTCTTCTCGGAGAGCTGGAGTACCGAGGTCAACTGGAGAGCGCTCTGCCATCGATTGAGTGGGTCTTCACTGCATCGATTTCAGCAGCGTCAATCTCCTTGTAGTGGAGACCAACCCTAACATCTAGCAGCTTTTGGGGAATGTGTCTATTTTTTTTCTTTGTGACAG